>NC_090442.1:891034606-893444606 GCF_031143425.1 Pleurodeles waltl | reverse complement strand
GGGACTTTTGAAAATGCAAATAATTCTATTGGATGCTCTAGTACTTGGTCCGGGAGAGATCTTCATTATTGTGACCTTTGCTACTTGCAGGAGACTGTTTTATTAAAGTGGGATGTTATCTTTCCTTTTTGGCACTTGAGGACCCAATCGCCTCTGGCAATTTCAGGCTTGTTGTTCTTTGTCTGGTCTCCATATTTCTTCTTCATGCTGTTCTCTCAGCAGTCAATGTCCTTAATAATCTCATACTCTGTCAGTGGCCCAGATATTATGCGTAGAAGATCTGTTTTAATTGTTAATTTCAACATTAACTCAGTGAGACAATCCCCGTTAAGCATTGCGGAGTGCTCCTTTAGTACCTTTGAATCTCCCACAATGCTTAAAGTAGTTAGAAGCTGATGACATTTGCTCTTTGCGTCATCCTATTTGAAATAAATCATTCCATCATGCTGTTTAACTGAGGTTGGTGTTGCCTTCTCTTCCTGTGAATCATCTGTAGGTATCTGAGGGACATGACAAATCCATGCCCAAAGAAAGTTGGGGGCAAGCTGGGGCTACATTGGCATATTTTATGTCTTGGTGATATTCCTTTCTGTGCTGTGAACACCTTGTACAGATCAATTAGATGCTGCTGTGGATGCTACTTGGGTTGCCAACAGCAGTCATGACTAAGACTTAACTCACTGAAAGGATATTTGTCCATCATTAGAATGCCATGGTGTTGAATTTCAGTAAGACATGCCATGTGCTGGAGTTCAGCATAAGAGCGAAAGTATCATAATGTCAGATCTATCCACTGACTTATGGGCCTCCTAGGCACAGATTTCTATGAACCACTCTACTCTGGATGCTACCTTCGAATTGGGATGGACAAAAAAACACAGATTGCCATTCTGGTTCCTCATCCAGCATGCTCTTGACATTTCAGTGACCTCAGGACCAAAGTAAACTATGAGATCAGCTGAGGCAAAATTATCTTTGGTCTCTTTAGTAGTGTCCCAGGCAGATCAATGTAATAACCTGCCTTGTTTAGGTTTGGCTACTTACATCTACTGTTGTCTGGAAGATCATGTGCCACAAATTCTTCAAAAATTAAAATATGGAATACTGAGAGAAACTATGCTTCAGGAGAGCTCATTTCATCCTTTGTCTTGCTTGTGTTTTTCAAAATTTGCGATTGCTGGGATAGGTGGCCTAATAGGGCAGCAGCAATTATTGGATGATAACTTTGTCCCATTTGAGTTTACATTAGATTTTGTAATGGGGCATTAAGAACTTATTTTGTGACACTACAGGTGAGGCAGGTGGTGGTGTTTGTTATTGAGAGCCAGGGTATGTCCTCTAACTTATGTACTTTGTTGGAAAAAACATCAATTGCAGATTTTCACCTGTTGTATTTGCATAGTGGATGCTGTTTGAGTGCATTAGCCTTTCATAAAGGCACAGGGGTCAGTTAGAGTTTAGACAGACAGGAACTCCATTGTATACGTGGAGGGCTTCTCATTTGCCAAACTCACAGTAACAGGAGGCAAGCTCTATCCAACCCCTTGGAGAGCACTTCTCAGCAGAGGCAGAGGTCAGCAAGGCAGCAGGACAAAAGCAAGGCAGCAGTCCTTTACAGCAAAGCAGTCCAGGTGAGTCCTTTGGGCAGCCAGGCAGCTTCTCTTGGCAGGTTGCAGGTTCTGGTTCAGAGTTTCTTTCCCAGGAGGCAGCTTGTCAATAAGTGTCTGAGTTGGGAGGGTCAGAGACCCGGTTTAAATACCCAAATGTGCCTTTGAAGTGGGGGAGACTTCTGAGAATGGCTTAGCAGTGCACAAGGTCCCCATTCAGTTTCATCCTGTCTGCCAGGGTCCCAGTAGGGGGTTTGGCACTCCATTGTGTGAGGGCAGGGCACTGTCCTTTGACATGTAAGTGTCAGGCCCTCCACCCTCCCAGCAACGGAAGACCCATTCAGTATGCAGATGTGTGCAGGTGTGACTGAGCATCCTGTTGGGGTTGTCTGAGTGAAATGCACAAAGAAGCTGTCAACTAACCCAGCCAGACGTGGGTTGTAAGGCACAGAAGGATTTAAGTGCAGAGAAATGCTCACTTTCTAAAAGTGGCACTTCTCAAATAGTAATATTAAATCCAACTTCACCAGTCAAGATGAATTTGTATTAACATTCTGGCAATACTAAATATGACCGTGTTACTCCTTTCAGATCAGAATCTACCAATCAAACAGTATATGAGGGTAGCCCTAATGCTAGCCTATGAAAGGAGCAGGCCTCACAGCAGTGTAAAACGAATTTAGGAGTTTTACACTACCAGGACATGTAAACTACACAGGTAGTCGTCCTGCATTTTCTCTACATAGCACCCTGTCCTATGGGTTACCTAGGGCCTACCTTAGGGGTGACTTATATGTAGAAAAAGGGGAGTTTAAGGCTTGCCAAGTTGAATTGGCAGTGAAACTGCACACACAGGTCTTCCAATGGCAGGCCTGAGGCATGGTTGTATTTTTCTATTGTTTTGATTACAGTCAACGCTGTTATTGTCCCCTTCATTCTAAGAAATACTTCTTATTTTTGTATAAAGCCAAAGCTATACATTTCTTTGTGTCTCTTTAGCCCCTCCACTATGGAAGAATACTCAAGCTTAGTAGCAGTCACAGCCTATCAGTCACATCATGACCCCTGGAAAATCATTCCCACCTCTGAAACAGCATCTGATGATGTCTTTGCTTGTGCTCCACGTAAGTCTACCTTGTCCAGGTCTCTATGTTGTTTATCAGGTATGATTTCCAATCATTTTTTGTTTGGTCTTTGATGGTAGCTGGCTGTTTCTGCTTTCACAAACATTTTTCAGAACCCCACATGGGTGTGCTCTAGAAACTTCCTCATCCACTGGCTATACCCTCTCACTCTTTGAGCTCCCTCTCTCTCTCACCTTTATTCACCGAACTCTCTTTCCCTCCACTGAAGTCCTTCTGTAGACCATTCATTCACTGTTTGCCACCTCACTGTGTCCTATAAGTTCAATGTCAAACTTTCCAAACTTCAAGCAGCACTTGGAAATAAAGTTAAGAAGCCTCCATTAGTAGCAGTGTCAGATGAAGAGAGACAGTGGGGTCCCAGTCCCAATTGAGTCTCCAGCATCAGCTTCTATAATGCTGTAGGCCAATATATTGCTTCTTTGCTATTTTTTCTTTCTAGGACAACTAGGAACACCCCCTTCACATACAATTGGCAAGCTCAACCCTCCAAAAACCAGACCTGTTAACTTTACCAATGATTTTTTGAGCTGCCTGAGTGCTGCAATTGTGTCACTAAACTATTTGACGAAGCGTGCAAAATAGCTCACCATCCACATAAATTAAATTAAATCCTCAAATCTACAGCTACAGGCATTTGGGAAGATTGATCTTTGTTAGGTCCAAATGCTTCCTACTCCAAAAAAATATATAAATACTCAAGCCGGAGGTACCTCGTGTGTAGGTCAAAATAACATGTCTACCATTTAAACACGCTATCATATTTTTCAGGTCGGGATCTGGATGTCATGCTCTTTCTGTGGGTACTTACAGGTCCATAGAGATGAAAACATTGTTGGTGACATACATTCTCGTTTACAGCAGTCTCTATTTGCTTTTCTACTATGTCCATTTTACACCCCACCATTTGCAGTGCTTCACGTTTGCTTAAAATTTGCTTTCCCTTCCTATGTTCCTTCCTCTTTCAGTTTTGTCACATGTGATTCACAGGCATACATCCTCATCATGATAAGCTGTGGCATTAGTAAGAGTATCTAGTTGTGCTGTTTCCTTGAAATGAGTTTTAGTAGCACCTTATGATGATTCCCAGGTGCACTTTTACTCATTATTAAACTTAGGAATGTTACATCTGTCACCAGATGAGGTAGGCACAAGGCATAGTCATCCTTTGAGTCACCTGGGATCTGGCAAGCAGTGCTAAAGGCTAGCATTCTAAATCAATGTTGTATTGCAAATCGGATCTTTGATTGAGGCATGAACAATTTGGGTTATTAGCTGATTGGGATGAGAACGAGGGTGAACCACAAATATCACTAAATAAACCCGAGCTTAACTCTCTGGCTGCTTGCCACAAAGCAGTCAGGCTTAGCTTAGAGACAAGGTGTAAGGTGTTCATGCAATATTCAAACAGAAGTAAAGTGAAAACACAACAGAAGTAAAATCCCCAACCAATTTAGAAACATAGAGTAAATTAAAATATATAAAAAAGATACAATTTTGGCAAAAATCCAATCAGTAGGACCAGGGTTATGATTTTTTTTTATTTTACCTAAAAATAGCACCAAGAAGCACAAAGAGTCACTCAAGATTATTTGTCTCCACTGGCCAAGTCAAAGTCACAAGTTCATGACGACAGCAATGCAGCATGGGTCGAATAAAAGAGACAGTTTTGCCCCAGTGAAGAATTTACCTTCTCAAAGTCCAGTTCCACACAAGGAGCTCTAGAAGGATTTTCCCACTACTGAGAGCCCCAAGAACGTTTTTGTCAGCACCAGGAGTGGTCATTGCTGGTGTTTACACATCAGCAGTTGTCTTGGGCAGTCATGGTTTGCATGAAGAGCAGATCACTTTTAGAATTTTGTGTTGGAGGAAGACATAGTGACCAGTCCTACCACAAGGACACTACTGACAGTCACAAAGAGTCAGTAGCATCTGGATTTTCAATTGGAGCTTAATTTTGAAGCAGGGGGAGTACACTCTGAAGCCAGCCAAAGGTCCAGGACCTGGAAGGCATCCCTTGTGTTTCAGGACTCACTCCAGCAGAGGCCAACACCAGGGCTCAGGCAAGTCCAGTTGGAGCAAGTCAGTTGGCCAGTTGCAGAGAAGACCTACAGAAGCTTTTTGTGTCCCTATAGCTGAAACAGCAGGTCAACCAACTGACCTTTACAGTCACTTCTGGAAGATCTGGGTTCAATGCAAACAAGTCTAGTCTTTGTTCTTCAGACAGCAGAGCAGTCTTTCTTCTGAATTTTCCTAAGGTCCAGGAGTTTTCAGGTGAGAGGGTCAGAGAGTACCATTCTTGTACCTACTTCCAGCCTCTGGGTTGAGGGTGCCGCCTTTTTCTAACATTCCCCCTTTCCTAGATTTGTCTCCAATCTATTTATGGGACAAAGGCAGGCATGCCAGGGTGGAGCTACATATGTCAATGTCAGGCTAGGCAACCCTTACAAGTCAGGAATAGGGTAGACACAGCCCTCAGCCCACCCTTTGAAGCTCAAGAGAGGCTGACTGTAACCCTGCAGGACATCTTGCTCAGGAGAGGAATACCCTGTCCAACACCCAAGAACCCTTTGTCCCTATGTCTGGAAGAAATACACAACACATCACAGCAGAGCCATTTATAGTCATGTAACCCTGGACATTGGCAGAACGGCACATTGGATTTAGGCTTAACAATGCCACCCATCTAAAAATGGCATTTTGAGAACTCTACCTTAAAATCCATCCTTACCATTACTGCGAATTTTAAATTGTAATTCAAAAGAGTAGAAGAAGTATTTCCTTAGCTGCCCCCACACTGAAATTATTTATTAAGTGTAAGAAGGCTTGTTACTCTATGTTATAGTGAAAAATTACTTTGGGAGTTTTTCAATGTCAGCACATGTAAAACTTAAGTACATATGTCCTGCTTTTTAAATATCATGCACCCTGTCCTTTCAGCCTTTTATGACCTACCTGACGGGTGACTTATAAGTCTTAAAAAAGAAGGTTGAGGCCTGGAAAAAGATTTATTTTGTCAGGTGGAAATTCAGTTTAAAACTGCATCACGAGCTGCAGTGGCAGGCCTGAGATAAGTTTTGCAATGCTACTTTAGTGGGTGGTGGAGAGTGCAGCAGCCCACTTGTAGCATTTAATTTGCAGGTCCTGGGTACATGTTGCACCTTATACCATGGACTTATAAGTAAATTAAATTTGCCAGTCATGGGTAGGTCACTTTTACCATGTTTGAGGGAGACAGCACAAGCTCTTTACCACTGGTTAGCAGGGGTAAAGTGCACAAAATCCTAAACCCAATGGAAAAATGAATTTTAGGAAAGCAGGAGGAGTGAAGGCAAAAGGTTTAGATGACCTTGTAGAGCGGGCCAAGTCCAACATGAACTCCCTCCAGCCAAAAGACAGGGTAGGATAATCAATACCTTAATGCACTACCCTGCTCAGGCAATAGAACATGGACAATGACCCTCTACTGCAGGGGCATTTGTTAGCTCTGTGAATGTACACAATTTGAAGGAAGGTATGTTATATCTAAGCCCCACTATTTCAAGGCTTGCAACAGTGCTCGATGGAGTCAAGCATGTTTACAGGATGCATCAATAGCAGTTAGAGATGTGCTAATTAGAATATTAGACTATCTGGCCAAGCAGTGAACTGCTGTTCAAGTGCTTCTGCGGAAAAGTGTTTTTTATAAAGGAAGTTACAATAGCTTATAAACACAATTAACAAAAAATATAAATAATAATTTTTTGAATGGGTGCTCCTGTACTTTTGTGGTGTCCCTGACTGTCAGTACAAATTGTATTAATTTGTTCAAGTCGGAGAAAATCAGTTACCACTAGGATGTTAAGTTATCAAAAGCACATTTCAGGATAAAGTCCTCTTTTTATGTGTATTGTGTTTGATGGACACCAGATTTAACGATAGAGTTTACTTAATGCTATGTTAATGTCTTTTCTTACACTACCCAGGGATGTTGTACAAAATAAGCATGTTGGTAGTGGTAGGCAGCATTGGATGGTTAGTCACAGGCTTGCTAGAACAAATATATTCATAACTTACCTTGAACATCTTTTGGGATTCCGTGGGTTATATCACATAGGCATTTGCAAATTGTTGTTCACCACAAAGGGACCTAACATGATTGACAGACAACAGATGTTGTCATTGTTACTCAACTCACCACAACCTATTTAATCTACTTTGGGAAGATAAATAAAGGATTCAAACCTGAGTGAATAGAACCAGGCAGATTTGCCTGTAGTAAAGCATTAGTCAATGGAGCCACCAGAGCTGACAAAGGATGTTACCATGGTTGGCAGAGAGGCCCTTTGTTTCACTTCCTGCACTACAAGTGTGTGGCACCCTGCTCTTTGAACTAGCAGAGAATCAGCCAAAAGATGTAAACCATTATGCTCAATGAAGTGAAGATTACATCTGTCATGATTACGTAAGACCCTTAAGAGTGTGCTTTGTGATTCAAGCATAGGCCTTTCATCTACATCTGATATGTATATTATCATAACAATTGCAGTGCCTTTGATGCTGGACTTAATTGCATAACTGCAGGCCTCAGTTATGCAATCCTTTTCTTGCTTTAATTTGCTAGCTGCAAAGAATATATGAAACAACAACAGTTCACATGAGGTGCAACAAGGAAAAGTCAATAGGTACAATCTGCAGTCAGTCAGTAGGCACCACCTTGCCTCTATGTTATCACCAGCTATGAGCAACAAGCACTCTTTTCTTGCTGCTTATAGCCAAAGATTAGTACTTTTTCATTACTTGTGCTTAATATTGTGGCCTTGCTATAGGAATACTACTTAAATTGTTTTATGAACAGAAAATAATGTGCAAGTGATTGGTTTCAATGATTGGTCAACTGATCTGCAGTCTTTATGACTTGGTTGTTCCACTGCTTATGTGCCCTCTCTCACAGTTCTCAATAGCCACACTCAGTGCCAACATTTTATGCAGCCAACCAAATGAGGACAGTGATGTCCATCAATTTAATTTTCTCCTCAAAGATTTGTGTCAGCACATCTGCAGCCAACCTTCAACGCGACGATTAAGGTCTGACACTTTCAGGTCCATTTGTTTCATGTGATATAGAAAGTTAATGACTTTTTCTTTCACAAACTGCAGTTAGAGGGGATTTTTATGGCTGCTGTGAAAATCTGAATTACTTGTTGACCGGGGTGTGAGCCCTGGTCATGCAGCAACCACAATCCTTGTTAGGGTAAGACACAAGCAAACCCTAAATTAACCTGCGCTCATCCCCCTGGTACCTTGCACAGAGCAGCCAGGCTTAACTTAGAGGCAATGTGAAAAGTGTGTATGCAACACTTTAAACAGTAAAGCAGTGAAAACACCATACACAAAGCATCCTATACCAAGTTAGAAAAATAGAGCCTTAATAAATAAAACGAGACCAAAGCCAGAAATATCTAATCAGTAAAACAGGAGTCTTGAATTTTTAAAGAATAAAGTATAAAATTGTGCCTAAAAGCATAAACTGCTAACCGCAGCTATCTGGTCAGGTTAGACTGGGTCAAATTCAAAAGTTCAGGCCAACTGTGATGAAGCGTGGGTCGAATATAGTCCCAGAATAGTCCCGTCGAAGTTTTAGTCTCTCAAGTTTTGTGCCAAGAGTTATTTAAGAAGATCATGGGGAGCAAGGAGAGTGTCGCGGGAAGTGGTCGGCATGGAAGGAATCACAGACCAGGCATCACAGGTGGGCAGGTTGGAACTTCCAGTTGATGGTCTCCTGTGGGCTGTGGATGCTACTCTGTGAAGAGATGGGCTGGCGACGGCTTGCGCTGATTTTCAGTGCAAGAGGCATGGTCTTGGTGCGAACAGGCCACTTGTGGGTGCGGAAAGCACAAAATCTTGATTTAGGAGGCTGTGAGCCACACTAAGGGCCAAAGGCCTGAGAGATACCACTTGGGGGTCAAAAACCTGCTGCAGCTGGGTCCAGGAGCTTGTTGGGGAGCCTTTTATATCCGTGAGGCTCAGATCAGGAGGCCAGCAGACTAGCCCTTGGAGTCACTCTGGGGTTCTGGGTTCAAGATAAAGTTGCAGGGCCAGCTCTTCTTCCCTAGGCAAGAGAGCAGCTGACAAAGGTCAGCATAGAAGAGCAGCAGTTCTTTTAGAGCAGCAGTCCAGCAAAGTGCCAGTTCTAGTAGCAGCACAGCAGTCCTCCTTCCTGTCATAGTATACTGAAGAGTTGGTGTCTGAGGTCCTTCTTTCATACATAGTTGTGCCTTTGAAGTGGGTAGAACCTTCTAGAGGCATTGATGTGCACAGATGTCCTGCCTTCCTGGATCCAGAATACCTACAAGGGGGTATGGAGCCCTTTGCGTGGCACCAGGACACAACCTATTGAAGTGTAATGGGGCTGTGCCCCACAATGGCCCATCCATCACACCTAAGTTTCCTATTATGTGCAGCTGTCTAGGAGGAATACACAAAGCCCAACTGTCACCCACCCCCAGTCATTTGACTCAGAGACAGGCTGCAGGGACCAATTGCTAAGGCAAGAAAATGTCAACTTTCTAAAAGCAGAATTTTCATAACTTCACCATTTGGAAATTACACCTATAAAATGTAATAAGGCAGCTCCAATGTTATCCTACAGGAGACAGAGGCCTTGCAGTAGCGAAAAACTAATTTAAGAGTTTTCCACTATCAGGACATGTAAAACGTAAAAGTAGATGTCATGCATTTTTAGATACATTACACCCCGTCCTCTGGCTGTCCAGTGCCTACCCTAGAGGTGACTTCTATATATTTAAAAGGAAGATTTGGGTCTAGCAAAAGGTTTATTTTGTCAGGTCAAAATGGCAGTTTAACCTGCATACAGAGGCTCTGCAATTTCAGGATTTGGACTTGTTTAAAGTGCCTCTTAAGTGGGTGTCCCAACCAGTGCTATAAGCCTACAGTAGCATTTAATTTAAAGGCCCTTGGCACCTTTAGTGCCACTTTACAAGGGACTTACAAGTAAATTAAATATGTCAATTAGGTATATGCCAAGGCTACCATGTTTTAGGGACACAGCACGAACACTTTAGCACTTGTTAACAGTGATGGAGAGTGCATAGTCATCCTAAGGCTAGCAAAACCAAAGTCCGCAAAAATAGGAGATCCAAAAGCTAAATGTTAAGGAGAAGCACTCCAAAGACGCCAGGTCTAAAAGCTACCATTTAAACAGATAAAATATTTTGGTTTGAACATTTTAATGTCTTTGCTGAATGGCTTGACGGAACTCCAGCATTCTATAGCTCTTATAAGGCGTGGCAATATTTTGGAGAAAGTTTAAACACATTTATTCAGTCATCAGAATAGCAAGAAGCCTCTTCCATACTGAATGTCATAACAAATAATACTAACTCCTCTTTAACACAATTTATAGAAAAAAAAGTGTGCTTTGCTCCACTCAGTTGCGGAAGGCAGAAAGCACAAATCTGTCATTGTTGCCCAACTGGCAAACTTATTTCATTCATGGTTAAGGGATCAATATCTTTTACATCTCAAAATCATAAAGTGGATGCCCATCCTCTGAACATCCCTTCCCTGGTTTTAATTGAGAAGTTAAACAACACAGATGACAAAAACTATGCCGCAGTTCAGTTGATAATAGTGATAGTAACACATTATTCACAGATCACTCTGTTTGGTTTGGTTCTCTGGAAAAAAGGAAACTCTTAGCCCAAGATGATTGTGATAAAGACTTTAAAAACTCGGATTTTGTACATGTCATCTATTCTTTATTGGAACATACCACTATCCATCCACATTGAAGCCAGGGTATCCTTTGCTTTCTCTTTCAAATACCATCATGGCTACTCTTGTACTTGAACCTATTATGTTGTTTTCTTTCCTCAAAATTTAGTAATGACCCTAAATAGGAGTAGACAAGGCTTGGTAAAATTGTGACAGGGTAAACTGTAAGAGGGCAAGAATTTAAAACATCACTGAAAAAGCACGGTTGGGAGCTACTATGATCAATCAAGATTAATTGACTAATTGGGCTCTGTGGGCAATGTGTCTATTAGGTACTTCTGCAGTGTCACATTAATGTGGAAAAGGTCTCCTTTTAAAAATCTAATCGAAATTACAGACTATTGCACTGAAACTGTCCACTAAGCAAAAGTCATATTATTTAGAGGCGCTTTCCTAAAGGAGCAAAAGAAATATGCGCTCACAATTGCATCATTAGATTACACCGTTTTTCCTGAGCAGAGTCTTTGGCCATCAGGTTTTTGAGAGGACCGGGAGAGGTAGGTATCACTTTGCCAGCAGTTACAGCCCCAGGGCCTGCAATTAGCAACTTGTCTTTCAGCCTGGCAGTGAATAACCTCAGATCTCTGTGTAAAGGTTATGTTACAGAATTTTATTCAAAATCTTTTCAAAATGTCCTTCCAAGGTTTCTCCATTTTTTCAAAGGACCTCAGCAATCTAGGCACTCAAAAGGCAAAACTGCTGATTCAAAAGGTGTGATTCAATGGTGTGTTCTATAGCACACAGGTTGCCTCAGCAACATTTTTCTAGTTAAAAAAATAATAAAAAGATAGAGCTGATATTAACCAACAAACTATTCAATTGTTTTGTAGTGTGTCACAGTTTGAAAAGGGACACTTTTCTTGCAGGGTTTCTTTATTAGGGGGAGACTGGATAGTTTGTATAGGTCTCCAAAATGTTATCTAGGTGGGCAGACCTTGAGGAATTTCACTCTGCAGAATTCCACAGAGTTACATAAAAACTCAGGGAGAGTCCACAGAGTTCTGCAAACAGCTAAAATGCATGTCATACTGTGATTCAAGGCAACACAGGTGAGCAGGAGTGCCGCCCCACCCCATCTTCGGAGAGGAGGAGGTGGCTGCATTCATCTTCTGGGTGCAGTGCCACTTTCCCCCATGTTGGCAGCAGGAGGCAGGCCCAGTAAGGGTTAGGCTCTGTGAGAGAATCAAATGCTCTGGGATCAAATGCAGCAGTGTATGCACCTCAGCACCGGCATCCAGTGCACGCAGCAGCAAATTCTAACATTATTAATTTTCTAAAGCAGCATGATCCCTGGTAAGTTGTTTTAGTGATGGTTTTATATATTTGTGTGTGTGTGTATACACATACATTTGCATGTATAATATATATTAATTATGCATATTTTTTGTGTTTAGAAAAAGAAATGTAAAGTTTATGTGATGATTTCAAATGTATATATATTTATGAACGCATTCAAGAAAGAAAAAGGGCCAAGGCGATTGGTGCCGCACCTTTCCACATTAGGAGACCCATATATTTAAAATTTCGTCCATGTACACGGTGCACGAGTCTTGAAGACCAGCCCTCCAATTCCTAAAAGCATCAGGACAAAGTCCTGGAAAGCCATTATTTTCATACTCAGCAATCAGATATGTTCTGTATTAATATAAATGATTCAATTAAAGTCTATTTCCAGAGTAGTAAATGGCACGAATTTCTAACACTGCTTTCTTAATGAAACAAATCTTTATTCAAAAAAATATTTATAATGATCATTTTCTTCTATGGTTCAATATGTCCATAAAAAAATGTTTTTCCCAATTCTTAGTGATCATGTTAGCCTATATATGAGTGCTGAGTCTCATGAAAATATATATTTATATAAATAAATATGTGTTGCGCTCTTTAATAACTGCATATTCATTATTCATGATGTGAGTATCTGTAAATATGATATATTTATATATAATGGGAATATTTTAAGTTATTATTAAATGTGTGTATTAAGTGTGTTTATGTAGAGACAGATTGATAGATACATAAATAGAGAGATAGGTAGATAGATATCTTTGCAAAAATGATTGTGGGCACTTGTGCCCTCTGGTGCCAAAGGGACATTTTATTTATGAGCATGGTACCATGTTTTGGCAAGAGGTTTTAACTTTAGTGTGTGCCACTCACATAAATAAATGCACTTTTTGCATCAGAGAGTGCTTGCAGTGTTTTCAATACCTGGACATGTAAAGCTTAAAAGTATAGATCTAACCTTTTAAAAACACTACACCTTTCCCTTGGAGCTGTCCACAGCCTACCTTAGGGGTGACTCACATGCATTAAAAAGGAAGGTTTGGGCCTGGCAAAAGCTTTAACTTGCCAGATCGTCCTGGCTGTTTAAAACTGCACATAGGCTCTGCAATGGCAGGCCCGATCCGTGTTTGAAGGGCTAATGAAGTGGGTGGCACAATCAGTGCTGCAGACCTACCAGGAGTATTTAATTTACAGGCCGTGGGCTCATGCAAAATTAAATATGCAAATTTTGGATAAGCCAATGTACAATGATTTAGGGAAAGAACACTTGCACGTTGACACTGAACAACAGAGGTAAATTTCCCAGAATCCTAGATACAACAAAACAAGGTCAGAAATAAAGGGAGGAGGACGGCAAAATGTTTGGGGATGACCCTGCAGAAAGGGCCAGTTCCAACACCTACGTTTGAAAAGTACAAATACAAAATAGGGAGGAACCACACATTTCTACAAATTGTTATTGTTAAGAAAAGAAAAATTATAATGTGTATAAGTGCCAAAATAGACTGTGCAACTGCATTCTTCTTCTGCGGATCTCTTGCTTTGGCGCACGGTTGAATGGGTCCAGTAAGCAGGAGTGTAATGGAGCCTTCGTGCAGAAGAAAAGAATGTCTGTGAAATGCAAACAAGTAAATGTCAATTTTGTAGCGTCCACAGCTACTTAATTGGAGTTTGACATTTGAGCCAGCACACTACTCTGCATTTTCTAAATCACCCCACCTCTTTCCAGTTCACAGAAGTAGACCTCTTTGAGTCATGTTATTTCCCATTGAAGTAGATAGGAGTTGTTCATGATTCCTTCTTCTGGCTGTTGGGGTAGTCCGGTCCTGACTTCAAGTCCCGAACCAAATGGAATAGAACTGGAGTATTGATGAACAAGAATAATAAAAGGATATGAACATTTTGTGTGGTTTTGTTAACTAAACTGACTAGTATCTGAAGAACATAAAAATCACAGAGGTACAGGAAAGGAGTTAATCATGTAAATAATTATTGTGAACTGTGAAAGCAAGGCAATCATTCAGGCATAACCATTTGTGCCCCCAAATATTACAAATCCAGTTTACAAATTAGTTACAACAGCCTCTCAGACACCACAAGAATCATCAATCACTCAATATATCACTGACGGGTGCAATAGTTACCTGTTCCAAGCGTGATGCACATTTGTCTCTTGTATCTTCTCTTTTCCCAAGGAAAAAACAAACAATGGCAGTCTTGTATAATTAATTATCTTTACAGATAGCCCAGCAAGAGAATGAAGTAAAGTATAGGGAAGAGAGACATTGTCTTCATGTATTTTAAGCAAATGGGGAGGCTTCTTCTGTGCACATTAGTCCACTCCATACATGTGAATAAATGGGGCTGCATAAGCCAGACACCAAATATAGAAATGTTCCTCTTTATTCCTTTTCTGTTTCTTTTTTTTCACAATGCAGTTCGACAGTAATATATGAACGTTCTGTTGTGGTCTACTTAGTCAGAAAAGTATAGTTTATCTTCAAACTAAGAGGGTTTTTCCAGAAGTTGATCATCCAACAAACTTGAGTCTGACCAATCACCCTCATCCTCATCCTGTGCTGTTTCATGAACAGCGTAATCTTGTGGTATGAAGTGTTGGTTCATTTTAATCATGGTCAGCCTCTCCACATTTTGAGGCAAGAAATCGGTCCTTTGGACTATGACAACTGCACCAGCTACACTGAACATGCTCAGAGAAGACACACTGGCTACCGGATGAGCCAAATATTTCATTGCCAGCTTCCTAAGCTCTGGCCATTGTCACATATTCTCATACCAATCGACCAATGGGTTTTGATCCAGATAGACTTCTTTTAGGTCATCCAGATAGTCCTGGACAACCTTTTGAATAGTCATTGGTGCTGTCACATGCTCAACCTCTGCTGCCTTCGCTTCTGCACCTGACTTAAGTCCTGACACTTGAAGCAAAGCCATTGCAGAGGTTGGGTCTGATTCTTTTGTTGCTGGTGATGATGGTGTTGGCTTGGAGACAGCAACACTGCCTTGTCTGGAGGTTGAAGCTGCACACCAGTATTTCTGACCATGCCTCTAACTTCCAGCTGTTCTTCTTCCAGATCTCTTACTTGATCAACAATCCAAATCTTCTAAAGTGAAACACCCCCTTCTGAAAAGGGAATGAAAATTACCAGTGTTTTGTTGTAATGTGGATCAAGTACTGGGACACATATGTACTCTTTGGAGAACATGCCCTCTCTTTGCAGCCTCGGATTAACAGCCAAGTAAAGGATCAAGCTCTGAACCAACTCATTTGCCTCTTCGTTCACACCAGAAAACCTTTGTGACACCTTTTTCAACTCGTCCAGTAGCAGATGTAACAACAGGATTGCTTTGCTCATCACACTGCCCTCCTTGTTCACTTTCCATGTGAAAACCTCACAGGAAGCAGAATTTATGTGAGGCATTTAACTTGCCCTCCTTTAGCCATCTCCATTGCCAGGCTTTTCTTAGATGCCATTGAAGGGCATAGTTGGTGAACAGTCTGTACTACTCAAACTAACACTTCAACACATAGTAGGTAAAAATCCAATGTGTTAGCTCCTCCTGTATGAGGGCTTTAACCGGTACTCTATTAGCACACTGAATGATCCTCAACTGCTTCTGGGCTTTAAAAGAATGACTGAAATGCGTGCAGATTCTTTGGTATATGACCAGTATGTTGCTATATCTTCTTGTATAATCAGGTTGATGCAATGCACCAAACACAGGACCCTGAAATATCCACCATCTGCCATGGCATTGACTATATAACTTCCATTCGCAATGACAAAAAATCCAATCCAATTCTGAGACATCTGGAATGAAGCCATTTAAATACCTTGCTATTAAACTCTTCCAAGATGTTTACCGCTATATACAATTATTTTCATGACAAACATCGCTACTGTTGCATGTCGCTAAATGCTCTTATAACTCTCTTCAGTGCTGAGACCTACAGGTAGCTGTTGTCTAACCCCACAAAATAAATCCAATGTGCAGTGATACACTTTTTTGACAACAGGTCCACATGTCTGTCATTTGATGGATAGTGTGAACAGCACTCTGCTGCATAGCTTGGCCTACCAATTGCACCACATCATGATGGCGGACTGGGACAGCAACTGTGATAAAATAGGTCTGGCTCAGAATCTTTTCATTTTGGGCAGATGAAGACCTCATATTCTAAAAATTCCACTCCTTCCACAAGAGAAAAGGGAGGAGGTCAAGAGCTAACAATTTAGCCAGTTTCTAATTGAACAAATGTGTCATTGGGTGGTTGTGTTCATTGAGCCTCTCATTCTAAAACATACCCATAATAGCAGCTTTGATGTTTTTTCTAGTTTGGTGACACTGAAACAGGACCAGGAAGTAATAGATTCAATGTACATCTTGAAGGATTCCCTGTATATGGCCAAAGTGTCTGCATCTGATTCTTGGGGCATTTGGAGGTTGCTGATCCAAGTGATGCTGGCAAACTACAGGTGACAGGGCTGCTTTATGTAATGCCATCATCTTCTTCTTTATGACCACCTTCTTCTTCTATCACTGTGCATTGAGCTTCTTCCTCTTTGTCATCACCACCAGCACCTATGCTTTTAAGGTGCCACTCTCACAAGTTTGTGTGATATTTTTTCAGAAGGACCGTTTGGCCTCCTGTATGGTTCTGCAAAGCTGACTTACCTCAATGAACACTTGTGTGGCAAATGGAGTGTATTGTAATGTTAGCCTCCTGCTTCCTAATTGTAAAGAAGTTCCAAACTAAGGAAGATAACTTTTGAGTGTGCCAAAGCTTGAAGAATAGGAGGTAAGTGGCTGTGTTGTTTGCCTCTCTGCAGGCTGTGCCTTGTGGTAGTTGTGGATGCAGGTCTTAATGGGGGGGGATCTTACAGATATGGAAGCTGGCATTGTTGGTGGTGGAACCTCATGCCTCTGAGCAGGCTGAATGGGAGGGGTCATCGTGGTCTCCTCTGGGCCACCCTTCATACTGAGATTCACTGACTCATTTTCATCATTGTCACTTTCCATAAATCTAAGGCTTTCAGGAGCTTTCCTTTGGCCTTGTCTCTCGGGGCGGGTCTCCAATTTGGCGTGGTTTAATCCATGCCCAGACCATCGGAAAAGGGACTTGAAGAAGATGGTGAATTATCCTGTCTTTCTAGCTGGAACTCATGAAGCCAATGGTTGAAGAGCAACCCTTGCTCTGCATGAAGAGAATACTTGTGCACCTAAAAGCAAACCAACAGAAACAAATGTAGTGGCATTTGCAGTTTGAATCGACAAACAATTTAATGTGGTCACATCACAAACATTTAACAATGGTGTGTCCATTCCAAACTGTAACATGAACTTTCAATAACACATAAAGTGAAAAGTTTACCTTATGTGCCTCAAAGACCTATGAGATTCCTGTGATGTGCAGTAAGTGCAGGGGAAAATTGAATAATCCTTAAAAAAAATATATTGCTGGGGTGTGCTTATGAGACTCCAATGGCAGGCAGGAAGTGCAAGGGAATCTAAATGGAATAATCCTTAAAAAAATATTGATGGTGTTTGCCTATGGTCTATGGCACGCAGGGGTGCAGGAGAAAATAGAATAATCATTTTAAAAGTATTGCTGGAGTGTGCCTATGGCCTAATGCAGGCAGGTGATGGATAGAAAAATCAAATAATTAAAAAAATATATTGCTGGTGTCTCCCTAGGGACTATAAGGAATCCTATGGGAGGCAAGGAGACACAGGGGAAAATGGAAATAAATGCATAAAAAGGACTGTACATATGTACTACAGTCATCCTCAAGCACATTTAACTCATATCAGGGAAAAAATTAACAAAACACAAAAAGACATATGCCCCTTCTAACAATTTCTCTAGAAAATGGCTTTAAAAAGTGGACGTAAAGGAACACAATGGCTACACAAAATGGCACCCCCAGCACACAACCACCAAGGGCAAAGGCATGGACAACAGAAAACACATGCCTCCCTATAGCAAATGCAAAGCACACTAGTTACACAAATGGCAACCGTACCACAAGGCCACCAAGGGCGAAGGCATGGACAACAGAAAACACATGCATGCCTATAGCAAACGCAAAGCACACTAGTTACACAAATGGCAACCATACCACATGGCCACCAAGGACGAAGGCATGGATAACAAAGAACACATGCAAGCCTATGGTAAAAGCAAAGCAAACTGGCTACATAAAATGGCCACCCTGCACATGGCCACCACGGGCAAAGGCATTGACAACAAAGAACACATGCAGCCCTATGGCAAAAGCAAACCACACTGGTTTCACAGAATGGCCGCCCTGGCATATAGCAACCAAGTGTGAAGGCATGGACAGCAAAGAACACATGCAGGCCTGTGACAAAATCAAAGCACACTGGCTACACAAAATGACCGCCCTGGCACAAGCCACCAAGGGTAAAGGCATCAACAACAAAGAACACAAGCAGTTCTATGGTAAGAACAAAGCACTCTGGCTACACAAAATGGCCACCCTGGCACAAACCACAAAGGGCGTAGGCATGAACAACAAAGAACACTTGCAGGCCTGTGGCAAAAGCAAAGCACACTGGCTACACAAA
Source organism: Pleurodeles waltl (assembly GCF_031143425.1). Taxonomy (NCBI): domain Eukaryota; kingdom Metazoa; phylum Chordata; class Amphibia; order Caudata; family Salamandridae; genus Pleurodeles; species Pleurodeles waltl. The sequence continues at coordinate 893,426,182 of NC_090442.1, read as the reverse complement.
ATGAATGCCCTTCCACATGGCCAGTGGCCACCAAGGGCAAAGGCATAGACAACAAAAAACACAAGCAGGCCAATGGCAAAAGCACACTGACAACACAAAATGTCCTCAAGCCACTAGTGGTGACTGCTTTCTTTCTAAAGTGGTGGGACGATCAGCAAAACCCTTAGGCCCAACCCCAAAACTCTCAAACATGGTCCTTTATAAACAGTATTTATAACGGGTCATGATTAACAGCTCTGAAGTTAAGGCTGAAAGCAGTGTGAATTTCTCTCACTGCCTAGCAATGTGTAAAACAAAACAAAGCAGTACAGTAATGTTTTTAAAAAAGAAAACTTACCTACTCCAGTCCTCTCCATCCTGCAGTCTGGCAGAAAGGTGGTCTCTGAGCCAACTCCCCTCTACCAATCCTCGTACTGCACTCATGCTGCTCAGACAGCATGAGAGAAGCACCAGGATTGGCTGGAGCTTGCTAGTTCGATGCTCCTTCAGGCCCTTGGACCTGTCTAAGGCAGCTCGGTGGAGAAGTTTAAAGTGTGCATGTCGGGCTGACCATCGCAAGACAGTTGGTTAAAGAGACATGTACACTTTAAACTGGAGTGCCCACCACTCCTACTCCCCTGCTGCCAGTCAGCAGTGATGGCCCCGCCCCAAAACTTGGATCACGCTGTCTGGCTGCATTGAAAAATAAAAACTGTAATAAAATGGTTTTATTGCTGTTTTATTTTTAATTTTTGCTGCACTGGCAGAAGGATGGGTGATGATCCCCTGCCCCAGAGGAGGCACGGTTGCTGCTGGCCATAAGTTCAAACAACAAGCAGGAAGGCATGGATTACAGGGAGAACACCTGCAGCCTATGAAAAAGGGCACACTGGCTACACAAAATAGCTACCATGACAAATTGCATTGAGAAAAACGACAAAATGGTGGCCTGTAGCAAACACACACACACACACAATGGCCAGAGAAAAAATGGCTACTTGGCCAGCAAAAAAAGAAGGCATAGTAAACAAAGAAAAAAACACCAGCATTGATTCGGCAAAGACAAAAATGGAAATTATGTCAACTTAAAAATTCACCAGCCACAAACATCCCAAAGCATCAAAAATTATTCCACCAAAATACACTTTACCACTTTGCAGAAAAAATAAAATACAAAAAAATGGTTTGTGTTTCATCCAAGGCCATCCCTAAATCAATAAATGTTTAAAAAAACAAATACCACAGAAACAGTTCTTTAATATATAGCCAATGCTTGGCAATGGCTGACTGGTTGTGGCATGAGGGCAATCTAGGCCCGGCAGTAAAAAGAGCAACATAGTGCAAACTTCACAAGCAACACTCATGAAAATGGAGAAAAAGTACTTTGAAAAGTTTTAAAACCAGGTCCCCAGCCCTTCCGAAACTGTGTAAACATTTTCCCTTAGAAAAATATAAATAAGTTCATGCATAATAGGCCACTACTGCAACTAGTGTCCCTACTGCAAATCCAGGTCACACAGAATCAAATTAAAAAACGGAAGAAGAGACAAAAACGTTTTTTTTTTTTTATTCAGGTGCATGTCCTCCTTTAAACAACAAAAGTATTCAACTTACTTGATTCTGCACAGAAAAATCCATAAAATCCAATGGCATATTCTGAAGGGATTACAGATAAAGAAGTGAGTGATCCTTTCCCTTCAAAATCCAAATGAAAGTGACCAAGAGATGGACAAAGCACTGGGAGGAGGCTTCTGGGTAGGAAGAGGAAGTTAATGTCTCTGTGGCACTTTATTCCTGTTGAAACAAAACAGGTAAACCAAAAATAATGTGTTTTGAGCAACAACAACAAAAAACTACCTGAACCTTCCATTCGGGTAGAATAGTAATTTGAGAAATTAATTTTGAGTTGATTTGCTGCTTCTCGAGTATAAAATCTACTCGAGAAGCAGTCCTCTGAATGCAACCGCTTGTGACTGCCTGCATTAAAAAGTGGAGTTGGAAGTCTTCCTTGCAACCGGAAATCACGCTTGGAGATGTCAAATCTCGCTCGTGCTTGCCAGCTCAGTTTCTGGATCCTCGTCTTGTTCCTGTTGTCATTGAAAAATTTCACCATGTAGCAATTGGCAGAATTTGGCCACAATGTCTCCTTAAAAGGGTAATGTGGCGTGACCAAATTCTGCCAATTCCACAAGCGGAATAAACTTTTCTCCACGGTCTAGAAATATCTACAACTTCTGTGGAACAATTAAATCTTTGAAACCATTTAACTCAAAAGGAACACAACTGATATTTATCTATACAACATCTTGTTTATTCACAAATCAGATTTCTCTAAAGCTGCATCTCTTCCTTGCCATTCCTCCATTGCAAAATCTGGGTTTTGCTGTCAACTGGGAGAAGTCTAGTTTGAGTCCTTCAAAACAGAGAGAATGGTTATGTTTTCTAAGAATCAAAGGAGTACATTCTTCATTTGCCACTCAAACTTAAAAGCAGCTGCTAAGATTTCCCAGGATTTCTCTCAGATCATTTGTCAGAATAGTGGTTGTACAGGTCTCATCACTTCAAGCAGTTTTTCCAGCACTGCTCCATTACTGAGCACTGCCATGGTTAACGATTCAACAGCTACAAAGTGGCCTGACTTATATAGGCTTTATTCCACTGTGACAGAAATCCCTTTTAAAACTTTTGTGGTAGTTATAGACATGCAACAACAGAGCTAGCTTTGCTTCTGCTTCAGATCTAGTATTAGAATCAGATGTCAGCCCACCAAGTTGGAGCACAAGATGTGGTTAGTTCTTGACTGGAGGCCATGAGTCATCTCTAGGCATTAGTTGTTTAGAAATGCTTGCTGGTTAGTTGCCGTTCAGAGTTTCACACATGGCAAAGTTAAAAGTGCGGTGTTCCTAAGGTTGGACAATCTACAGGAATCCAGTTATAGTAATGATTGGACAGAACAAAATACAAACCTGTAGCAGAGTTGACAAAAGGCTTTTCAAAGTTTTGCCTCCAAAGCAAAAATCCATTTTAGGCTGTGTGACAATTGGAACATATCAATATTGTAGTATTGTAGTGGATTGGCACTCAGGGTATCATCATGATTTCAGCAATTGACATTTTCATCCTTCAGTAGTCAAAAAGACCTCTTTTCAAGTGGTGTCCCTTCACAGTCGAAAATGTTGCCTCTTGTATGAAAACTCAATTGTCTTACTTTTATGGTTTGAGACCAGATCCCTTAGCATCTGTGACAGATGCCTTTTACAGGACGGGCCTCTGAACAAAATGTATGTCTTTGGTCCTTTTATTGTGTTATCAGAATTCTAACACAAATTCAGTGGTAGAAGGCAGATGCTGGTAGTGTTCCTTTAGGGGACCCTGGTTTGGTTTCCAGCATTGTTAGAGCTGGCTTCTGACTCTCCAGATCTCATCCCTTCTCTTCCCAGACTTCTCCAAAATCCTCAAGGATACTTGAGCTTGTCCTGAATCAATCTCTAACACTGACAGCTTAGAGAATTTCTGGACAGCCTGGAGAACCCCATGGCTATCATTAAAGGCTGTGCATGTCATATGAAATTTCTAATGCCCTAAGGCCTTCAAAACCTACCAATCTGCAAGGTCAGTCTGTACTAAATGGTGTTTAGGAAAATCAACTGATCCTTTTTAAGTATATGTAACTTTTCTTATTAAGTTTATTCCTTCTTTAGTTATCTGGCAGAAATCTAAAATAACAGTTAATACTTACTCTTTGGCAGTTTTAGCAGCGCACAATAAAGTAGACAGAACGTTTTCTGGTGAACTTCCTTAGGTTTGTCGACTTTAGTAGGGACTATGCTTTTATAAACCTCCTATGGCCGAATACAATTCTATGAGGGATGTTAATGCAGCTTTATATTTACTCCATACTTGGACTAATAATACACTTTTTGAAAATGTTATTATCAAAATTGACTCTGTTGCTACGTCTATTTTCTATTTAATATCTTTCTGATATCAGAGCTCTCGATATCGCAATCAAACAATCTACTAGACATGACATTTGTTTCAATTTCACTGAAAGGACTAAAAACATTTTCCCTAAATTGGCCAAAATTCTGTGCTGGCTCTTGTCTTGAAGTGTGAGAGCAAAAAACGAGCATCTAAGAATGTTAAGAATGTGCCCTATTATAGCCTTAGAACCCGCCGTAGCGGGCTCTACCGGCTATTAAAGGCCCGCTCCCCGCGTTAAATGCCCGAGCCGAAGGCGAGGGCATTTAACAAGGGAGAGGGACTTTAGTAGCCGGTAGAGCCCGCTACGGCGGGTTCTAAGGCTATTAGAACATTCTGCCACACAGGGCAGAATGTTCTATTAAAAAAAAAAAAATTCACGGAGCCCGAGGGGATTAAAATCCCCTCGGGCTCTGTGAGGCTTTGTTCACAGCTGCTGCTGTGAACAAAGCGAACATTGGAATGTTGGCACTGCGGGCTTTTACCGGCCAGTAAAAGCCCGCAGCACTCCATTGTTTTCAATGGAGCCCCCGGCATTCCAATGTTCTAATACTCAGTATTGACCTGTTTTAGGAAACTTTGCAAACCTGTTTCTTCTACTATGTTAGCCCATTGGGTTAAAAAGATTATGATCTTTACTTGTATTGATACTTCATCCTTTGTGTCTCATTCCACAGGACTGTGGAGGTTGTAGTATTGAAAGCCGTTTCGCAGGTTACTGTCTAGTGGATATTTCAAATAATGTAATGATTCAGCATTTCTATTGTTTAAATCAGTATCTCAACTTGCTTCAAGTATTACTGATATGCTTTACACAAGAATAATATGAATCTCTGGTATTACTATAAAATGTAGATTATACTATAGCCTTAGAACCCGCTGTAGCGGGCTCTACCGGCTATTAAAGGCCCGCTCCCCGCGTTAAATGCCCGAGTCGAAGGCGAGGGCATTTAACAAGGGAGAGGGACTTTAATAGCCGGTAGAGCCCGCTACGGCGGGTTCTAAGGCTATTGGAACATTCTGCCACTCAGGGCAGAATGTTCTATTAAAAAAAAAAAAATTCACGGAGCCCGAGGGGATTAAAATCCCCTCGGGCTCCGTGAGGCTTTGTTCACAGCTGCTGCTGTGAACAAAGCGAACATTGGAATGTTGGCGCTGCGGGCTTTTACCGGCCAGTAAAAGCCCGCAGCACTCCATTGTTTTCAATGGAGCCCCCAGCATTCCAATGTTCTAATAGATATTAGTAAAGGGAAGTCTAGAATTTACTAGAGCCATGGATGTGAGTATTAGCCCATCACAATAGTCTTTAATTACCTTCTTGATAATGTTCAGGCTCTTCCAGTTAAACTGCTGTTACCACTTGAAAAAAATTTAAGTTTACTGCGCCTGGTGAAGCTCTTTTCATACTTCAAGTTAGATATATCACTCAGCTTCTACTTCACAAACCTTCAATAAATTGATGCTGTTGACTCTTCCAAACAAATCATTGTGTAAAACTTTCTCAAGACTGTGCTGTTCCTTTATTAGCTGTATGTATTGTTATTCTTACAGTACCACTTTTCCAATCCACTTACTGGGCCTCTCTAGCAAGAAAAGAGGACTTGTTGTCTGTAGCCAATGACAGAGGCACGCTGATATCTATTGGTTTATGATAGAATGTCTCTCATTGGCCTCTTCCTGTTGAACCTTACTGGAAATGTATTTTTTGTTCTTAAAATAAATGCATAGTGTCTACCTCTAGGGCTTTGATAGGATGTATACCTCCTTTTTTGAATAGCTAGAAAAATGTGCATTCACATGCATTTCTGCTCTATATTGGAAACAAGCCTTGCCGCATTGTTGAGAATCTATGGCAACACAGAGGGGACTCCTACATAAATGCATTTATGTTATGCAAGTTTTACATAATACAGGACCCACTGATTCCACACGGACCGGCTGACATAGATATAACACTGTTTTTATGAGTGGAATCGTTACTAGCTGAGTCTAGGTTTGGGCTGAAGACCACAAGTAGACCTTCTGGTGGCTCAGATGACTAATACTCAGTACCAGACAGTGCCTGCCATTTAAATCACAGGCAACCAGGCTGTTTGATCTTTTTGGCAATGTGCTCTTTGAATGCGAGGCTCAAGTAAAAGGTGAATGTAGGGGATTTGGAGTGCTTTGTCAACTGGAGAAAGAAGCCGTTTAGGTTTAAGTTTTTATGTGCATATACAGAAGCGTACTTTCCATTTGTGTAGCAGGTGCAGTGGCACTAGGGCCCGGAGGACTTATGGGTCCACTGAATCCTGATTGTTGTATTTCACACTGCAAACTGTTGCCTGGGACGGTGTAGTGTTAGGTTTATGTTATTGAATTAGGTTTATGTTATTGGATGTTGGCATCTTCCTTATGTTGTCTACTTCAATAAGTAACGATGACTTAAGTTTGATATGTTCAGATTTGAATACGTTTATACTTGACTGCGCGCGCTGTGCATTCTCTCTTCATGGTATCCAACTACAATTGTACCAGTTGTGGATTGAACTCCGTGGAATCGAGATGGGCGAGGCCTGGGCTCCTTTATTACAATAAACTTCAAGGTATTTAAATCATCAACATTTGTCATCCAATTGATTCCACAGAAAGCATTCCCCTCCTTACACGAGTACGCATTACATACAGCGTGACACTATACATATTCATTCTTTCTCTCTCCCATGGCTCGCGACCTTAAAACTCGCTGTCCAACGTGTAACTGTCTTTGTATCGCGCAGCCCATCACACTGATAGCCTCGAAGAACATACAGTAAGCGAATTAGAAGACAACATCGCTACACTACCATGCTTAGCTGGCCCGATGTCTGTAGTAATTGTGCCCTTCCCTTCCCCTGTGGCTCCCTTTTCCTTCGCTGCCTAATTTGGGATGGCAGCTCGTCAAGGCAGAGGCTCCGTCTCCAGCAGCCCCGGGGCACGCACAGCTCAGCGCCAACACACCGAGCGAGGACCCGCAGCACGCAGAAGCTCCTGCCTGGCGCACTAGGGACTCAGCCAGGCGAGCTGCGGACGAGTCCGCCCGAGGCCACAGGGGGAACCCGCCTCCTTGAGAGAGACTTAGCTTCAGAGTGGCGGAAGGGAGGGGAGACAGAGGGAGAGGGGGGAGTGGTTGGGTTGGCCTTCGTAGGCGCACTTCATGCAGGCAGCGCCCCCTCCAATGGCAGCGCCGTGCGCAGGATCGCTCTGTCTCCACATCCAGACCCTCCGCTCCTTCCACTAAAGGCAGCTTCGGGAAACACATCGAAGGCGTCCCGGGCTCCACAGCTTCTCTGCTAACCGGACTTTAGCAGACACTGAAGAGAGCTTACAGAAGCGGGTGCCAGGGCGGGCATGGGCGCATACCGGGGTTGGAGTAGGGTGTGAGCTGTGCACACCTGTGCCCTGCGCTGAAGAGCATCGTTACCAACCACTAATACGGCGAGACAAGACAATCGTCCGGAATCGTGACGGGGCCGCTGCTTTTCTTGTCTAAAGTTGCATTGCTTTAAGCGAATTATATAGAGAGTATTCGGTGCAATTGCGAGGATGCAAAGTGACGTACTAGTGCAAAGCAACTGTTCCCATGAAGACACTGCCACGGCAACGGGAGGCGGGCTTGGATGTCAGACTGCAGCTGAGCTCGCGACAGGGAGTAAGTAGCACATAAAGACGGCTACTTTCCTTCAACTTGTTGAGCACGAGAATACTGGCTCGTGAGAGGACAGAAAGAGGCTGGTGGTTTATTTTGTTACTTCTTTAATGCTGCATGGTGTGGAATAAGGTTTGGGTGGTTTGAACTTGCAGAAAGAGCGAAGTCCGCAGCTAATTAATAATCCATATCCTCTCGGTGCTGCAACTGCCCCCGAGGCCGGGATCCGGTGACATGCCTGGAAGTGTCACCTGGCAGGGCGGCTGGTGAGCGGAGCCAGCGCCTCGAGCGATGCGGCGTCCGGCGCTCTTTGCGTTGTGCCTTTCTACCTTGTTCGCGTCCAGAGTCCCAGCCCTAGTGACCGCGGGCGCTCCAGGGAAGTGGGAGCAGGGCTGGTTACACCAAGTCAAGAAGACCCTCAGCCTGTCCCAGGAGCATGGACCCTTGGAGCCGGTGCTCCCAAAGGGTCCCGAACAGAATGCTGAAAGCAGGCTGGACTTGGACGCCGGAAACAGCAGCCAAGGAGATAAAGGGCCTCCAGGACAGCTCGAGACCCAGCTGTCAGTCAGTGGTGGGCCGAAGTTTAACTTTGGGAGTCATGCAGCCCTAGCAACGGGGTACACTTTTGTCATCCTCCCGGGGAGGTCCATACAGCCCGCAAGAGCTGCAGAGGGTCTTCACTATAGAAGCAAAAGAGCATCCGGTGGCTCCCAAGAGAGAAAAAGCAGAGGGAAAAACAAGAACCCAAGGAACGAAAGTTCCCTTAAAGGGCACATGAATGAGTCTCATCAGACTCCCACGGCTCCACCAGTACCGCAATACCTAGCTCTCAATGACTCCTACATTCTGCAAACAGTGCCGGATGACTTGGAAATAAACCAGGGTCTGTTCCCCAGAAACACCAGCAACAAGAGGCCCCGCCTGAAGAACCCCTTCTACCCACTGACCGAGGAGTCCTATGGGGCCTACGGGATCATGTGCCTTGCGGTAGTCATCTTTGTCATCGGAATCATGGGCAACATGGCCATCATGTGCATTGTCTGCCACAACTACTACATGCGGAGCATCTCAAACTCGCTGCTGGCCAACCTCGCCTTCTGGGACTTCCTGATCATCTTCTTCTGTCTGCCCCTGGTCATCTTCCACGAGCTCGCCAAGAAGTGGCTCCTCGAAGACTTCTCTTGCAAAATTGTCCCGTACATTGAGGTAAATATGGAAGGCCTACAAATACAGCTGGCAAAAATTGCAGTGACAGCTTTTTAATGTATTTCTTCGGAATAGTATACTACATGTAGGCCACTAATTCACACAACTTGTTACATGCACAAGCATGCACAAGCCTGACTCATGCCTGGAAAGTTTATAGCTTACGTGCACGTATTTTGGGCGGGTCAAAAACCATGACATCTGTAAATGCATGTGATAGACGTATGTAACCACAGTTTTGTGCTTAGTTTTAAAGGAATGTGTGTTCTCAGGTGAACAAGGGAGTGGGTAGGGAATAAAATGCAAATACAGTAAAATTCCAACCTGTCACACTATGGCATGAATTTGCGAACATTCTGCAAGGTGTTCACAACACTTATCTTACTCAGTACCTTACGCCTCATGGATCTTGCATGAATGCTGCAGAAATGTCTGAAATTGTACCAAATAGTAAAACAATATTTTCTTTTTATGTAGTCCTGTCAGCTGCACTCGTGTTATTCGTTGCAGTACAATTAACACGTGTTGTTAAAGCCCCACTTCTCGACTTCTTGATGAGTTAGTTTAGCATGGCCTTGAACTTGTGATTTACGGGTGTTAACAGATGCAAGTAGAGATTCATTAACTCACTGATCCTTCTTGCCAGATCATCTGGGAGTGGAAAAAGACATACATTTAAAGAAAAATTCAAAAATTCACATATTTTCCATTTCTTGTTATACATTCTGAAGCAGTACATACAGTATGCACACATAAGGTTAGAAAATTGGCGTAAATCCTCTTAAGCATGCACATATATTCTGGAAATGTCTGTGAAGCAGCAAATACCAATTTAATAAGGTCAGACGTGCAAATAAAAGCGCACATGTTGTAATTTACGAGGGTGAACTGCGGGATTCAAGACAAAGAGCTTCACACTGACTACAACCTCTTTCTTTAAACACATTGTTGAATGTGTCTGTCGTTATATGCTTGTCCATATCAACCCCATACTCACCTCTGCTTTAATCCCCTTCCTTTCTGTTTTTAAACCGGAAGAGGGCTTTCTTGGGCAGTTAATCTGCTAATTGCCTGGAGAGTCAGGCATGACTTAAGTACCAATCTACCCACCTTAAATCAGTGCAGCTGTTCATTAGTCTTTAAAAATAAAAAGGGCCGGGTTGGCTGCCAGGTTAGAACACACATCCAGGGAGTCTGCCAAACAATGCAGACTCCAGCTGGCAAAAAGCGAGTCACAAGCCTGGATGGCGACTTTGGATAGACACTGAAATAAAAAACTAATAGCACCCACTGCTGCCAGTCAGCGAGACTGGTGCGGCCCAGGTCTTGATGCATGTTAGCATCATCTTAAGTGATGCTGAGGCAGGAGGTGGCACGTGATTGATGCGACCACACCTACTTCCTTCAGCAATGCAACACTCGCAAAAGAGAAATAAAATCACAACTCTCAGATTTGTGGTCTAATTTGTGATGGGCACCTGCAAACAAGAATAACAACGAGGACGATGTGTAAAACAAGAACAGATTTACAATTTGTAAATCTACTCATATTAGCTACAAAGATAATGTTTTCTGGTTCACAAAACTGCACTCAAAATCAACAATAATCAAAGGCTTCCACGCGTACACCTATTTTCTTCGCTTCCAGTGTCCTTGATTTTCTGCAGTCCATTAATAAAGTAGTTAGGGAAAGATGTCCGTTTTTTGTTTTTATTAGAGTAGTCCCTTGGCCTTCATCCTCTAAAAGAAATGTTTATTTTTGCAGTAGTGTATACCTACTGAATACTATTGAAGTTCATAAGGCTAAGTGGCTTGCACCGTGTGAATTACCATCAAGAGTGTTTGTAAATAATTGCAAAGTTGTAGGAGCGCACTTCCTTTTAACTAATTGACTGCCAGATCTGTTGCAGTTGTACATGACAACTGTGCCCATGTTGGGCGCTACAACAAGGCCACTTTCAGGAGCTGCTTTACAACACACCGTAAAAGACCACAGGATGGTACAACAGATAAATACGTGGCTCAGAAAGTTCTTGTTGCTAAGGGAAGGAACACTGAAATGACAGAATGACATTTTGCTTGCCGTTCTGACATCATGTGCTCAGCCCTGAATGTGCTTGTTAATATTAGCAGATCCCATGCTGCACACCTGTTACCTGAGTGCGCTATAAGGGTCACTAAATTATCGCATTTTGCATCGTTGATCATACATCAACATGGGTACCTGCACGTGTTTACAAATGAATATAGAGTGGATTAGTGACAGAATAAATAATTGTTTTATCCACCCGCCCCCTTTGCTAACAACCCAGACAGAAATTCCTGTTAGCCAGTTACAATCGAATTCTGATTGGTCCAGTTGGTGGCCTAGAGGGTTGTGAAAATCCATTGCAATAATACTGGAAACAATTCATAGTGAATCCAGTTTCATATGTACACTGATTTATGGAGCCTCACGCTGTTTGCTATGGGTTTGAGTTTGCACCTTTATCTGAGAAGTAGACTGTGTAATCCTTTTCAGCTATATATATATGATCTTTATCCAGAAACGCGTGCCGCAGCTCAATCCGGAAGTAACCAATTGTAATTGGCCAACTTGAATTCCCCCCAGGAGATCCTGGTTTGTGCCTAAAATGCGGATTCGTGTAATGCTTGTTCAAAACAACTGGAGTAACCTTTATTTCCCCTACACATCTGTTCGCATGTGTAAGATTTGATAAACAAGGGAGGTTTAATCCTGACTTTTAAGGTCGGCACGCAGTCTCTTCGTTGGCACCTGTTTTATGGCATAACCTTCCTATGAAACAGTGGATACATATGTTGTGTTTTAATATTAGTCAAACTCCTAAACTTTTCAGTTGCGTCATTACTACCGAGTCAGGAACTGCAGCTACGGGAATGAGATCATATTTTATTCGCCATACAAAGGCGTCATTCATCATAAACACGTAATCTGTTCTTCTCGAATGTACAGGCAACCTGCTCATCTCTTCACTATCGGCAGAGCTCCTTGTTGTTTATATTTAGCAGTAAGACGTCCTTATAGACAAAAGAGAGCAGGTACGGTTTTCCCCATGTGTATTATTAATTTAAAGATAGGTTTCATGCCATATTTATTAGTCGCACACCCTGTACTCTTAGATCACATGATCGTAGGAGTAACACCAGAACTGACAGCCACGAGTACTCTGGGGCATGTGTACTGTTTTCTATTTCCTCCTCTTTCTCGCCGCATGTGAGATGAAGCTCATGTGATAATTAATGTCGCGAACAGCTGGGTAAACGTTAAGTGATCGGAACGTTTCACGAGGTGAAATTTGTAGTAATTGCTTAGGGAACCTGAATATGACATCAAGGGGAGAATGGAACCGGGATGTCTCTGATTTCCGCACGCCTTTTGAGAGTGCATCGATGGTAATTTCAGATGCCTGTTGGTATGACATCACTGCCACGGACCCTAGCGCACAGAGGTCTTTCAGTTTAGAACGCTACACAAACATCACCATCTTGTTTGTTACACCTCTACCAGGGGACATGAGGTAAAGCTGTGTCCTCATCCGTCTTGGGATTGCAATCACTGGGATGTAAGTGTGCCACGCTTCCACAGTTCGCCAATGAAAAGGATATTTAGCCATTAAGGAGTCATCCTCCGTGCTTCCACATTGTGGGTGGTCGCCTCTCACTATACAGGAGCTTTGGGGTTCAGGGATGTCCGCATGCCGTCCACTTTGGTGTATATTTAGATGGAAACAACAAATATGTTTTCTCAGAAAAAAACCTAAATGTGCAAACAGGGATGAGCTTCTTGAGACACCAGATGGTAAAAACTGGTAAGGTCTTCTGGGTAGTCATAGCGAACAAGCATGCGTTTCACTTATTATGAATTTCAACGGTGATTGTTTGCATATTTGTTGATTATTCGGAATAATCGTCCAGACTTTACTTTTTGGCGGGTCTACGAGTTTGCCTTACCCATGTCCACTTCATCCTATTGCAGTTTGTGGATCAACCTTCCTCCATAATCCCTTCAAAGTTCAGATGCCAAAGCCACAAGTCTGAGTGCATGTAAAAATCCATATTGCTCCACAATAAGTGATGGTTTGTACATTCACGTAGGAGTTTGCTTATTCATCTTCCAAGTAGTCAGTGGTCCCACGTCCAGACGTTCCAATTTATTCATTCACTACACATGCTAATCCCTGTAATCCGTAGTAGCGTAAAGCACCTGCTCCTGATGCTATGGGCCTAAGACTCATGGAGGAGTCAATGGATTTTACAACGGTGCCAGCAGTATCATACAGTGCGTCAGTGATTGTGTATGCTTCTGTAGACAGTGCTTACCTTGTTAAAAATTAAGTGCAGGCCCCAACAGTTTTTCTTAGGAGTCCGCTGCTGCTAAATGCCAGAGTTGACAAATACCAGCAGTGCCCATTCCTGGCCCCATTTTATGCTGCATTCTTCCACCACCCTACACTTCCTGTCTATAACTCTTATAGGATAAGTTTATTCCTGCTTTCTCCATTTGTCTGTTTTCCTGTCTATCTCGTCCTCCTTCGTTCTTATTTTTCTGCCTTTCTGTCTCTTGGTCTGGTCAGAGTTCAAGAAGAAAAATAATTCCTAGTCCAAAAAATTGAGTGTGGTAGTCCATCATCTGCAACTACTTGTGCATGTAAAGCACTGTTTCCAGAACACTCTATGGTGGGAGCTGTCTTTTGGCACCGAGGGTACACCGCTTCAAAGAAGCCAGTGCTGCTGCTGGGTAGAAGCAGAGCACTTGGTGGTAAGGACATTACAGGAGGAGAGCGGCACAGCAGGGCCTGCCTGAAGAGTAGACATCTAGTCATGCCCTCTTTTTACAGTTCAACGTGAGCAAAGGAGTGTAAAGCAACTCACTTAGGGCCTGATTAAGAGTTTTGCAGATGTTTTTGCCCATCTGCCAAACATCCGACAGGGAGGTTACTCTCATAGTGGTTGCCTCCCCACCGGGCCCATTAAGAGTTTCCGGCTAGGTCTGTGGGTGAAAATCTGAGTTTCTGCCTGCCGGCCTAGTGGGAAACACTCTACAGCATTGTCTCTGGCTCATAATTGAGCCGGAGGCAATACTATAGGATGCAGGGTGCACCAGCACCCTTGCAATTTTCACTGTCAGGAAAGCAAACAGTGAACACTGAAACAGTGTTGGCCAGGGGGACCTCTGCACTGCCTATTTCAAGGGCATGGGCAGTGCAGGCTCCCCCTGAGGCCCCCTGCACCTGTTCTCCACCAGTCTTTCCATGGTGGTGTAACAGTCATGAAATGGCTGGGGGAAAACAACGTCATAATCTCCAGCAGTACTGCCCTGGCGGATTAGTACCGCCATGACTGCCAGACCGCCGGAATGACTAATCCTGGCGGTGCTGGTGGTCTGACTGCGGCACAACTGCCATGGTCATAATATGGCGTTTGGACCGCCTCATTTGACAGCAATTCGTACGCCACCGCGACTCTGGCGGTCAAAGGACCGCCAGACTCGTAATGACCACCTTAATGTGCACAAAGAAAACCCTGGCAATTATTTGCATACCATTCACGTTGTGCCAGTGCATGGGTGTGAGTACACTCAATCATGTACACATTCATTCCAAAAATTGTCAATGACAAGGTCTATTTTATACATTCTTTTCACTTCCAAAATAAAACTATTTACAGTGTAAATCTCTCACCTGTATGTCCATTAAAAGTCTCCTTTGTTGGGTCATTATTTAGGGTGTAGTCGTGGGACAGTTGTAGTATGTGTAACTCAAAAAAACATCTTCCTCGCTGTTTTCTTCTTTCCTAATGTGACCCATTGTGCAAATGCTTTTATGGACTCTCTGGATTCCGATTTGAAGTCAGTAGGATTTTATGAGATTTGTATCAGTAACCGCTTGCCAGTGGGACAATGCAAAATAGTTTGCTGAAATGTTATCATTTCCATAATTCCATTCCATGATAATAATATTTTGCTAGGAATGGATTGGGTAGGTATTTTACTAGCAGGCCTGCTATTACTTAATACTTATTACTGCAATGAGACTCTGCAACCAAACTCTGTGATAGAAGAAAGTTGAGGAAAGTGCAGGTTACCTGTGCCTGATCCTAACTAATTCATGGATTATGTCCCAGAGGATGTCTTGCATTGTTTATGTGGCAAACCTAGTCATGCGTATTGTTAGAAATGGGGTTTCTGGTTGGCTAGGGTATGCACCTCAGCCAGGCAGAACTTACCCACTCTAGTCAGGGCAAGGGAGTTACACGTCCAAGATAACCCCTGCTCACCCCCTTGGTAGCTTGGCACGAGCAGTCAGGCTTAACCCGGAGGCAATGCGTAAAGCGTTTGCACAACACACACATACATGTGACGCAACATCCCCACCACAAAGGAAACACAACACCAGATTATATAAAAATACACTGTATTGTACACAACGTAATTATTAGACCAACATCACATAACAGTACTATCCTGCTACCTTAGCAGTTGTCAGAACGTTACACATTAGTTACTCTGCAAACTAGCAGTAGTCACACATAACACACAGGTTACTCAGTATTCTGCAACATAAGCAGTAGTCAGGAAACACGTTATCACATTAGCACACTTGTCATAAGAATATCATAAAACGCCCATAGTAGGAACATTAGAAAACCTATGGCAAGTTAAGCAAACATATTAGCAAGTCATGCCCATAAAAGGAACATGTGCACACATATGTAAAACCATCAAAGAACAGGTAGGCAATATATCACAATTAGAAAAGTCTGTAACAAGAACTTCAATTATGATCCTATTGGTCCATTTAAAAGTACCTGGTAGATGGTAGAGGCACCTCCAGTGCCTAATACGAATAATGGGGCCCCCGGCGCTCCTCTGCGCAAAACGGGGGCCTCCCTGATCTCCTGGGGTTAGGGGAGGGCGGCACGCACCTCCTCTAGATGAAAAACGGGCCCCTCTGAGGGCCGTCAACACTGGGGGCCCCCCTAGGCCTCCACCGGCCCTCCCGAGGGGGGCCCAGGTCAGGGAAACCTTTGAAGGGGGAGGGGGGCGCCTCGCACCCCCTCCTGAGTGCCGAGGCTTCTTCAGGCGGGGGAGAGGTGTCCTCCTCTCCTCCCGCCCCACGGACAACAACCGAAGCCTTCCGAGGCTTCCCCAGGCGAGGGAGAGGCGTCCTCGTCTCCCCTCGCCTTCCCTATGGCATTCCGGCCCAAGGCAGGGCCTTCCGGTGCCCCGGGGGGACTCCCAAAAGCAGTCCTCGCCCCGGGGGCACCAACAGGAGCACGCTTGCTCCTTATAATAAAACGGAGGTTTCCTTCGTGCCCTGGGGGGCACAGTGCTGAGCGCGGACCTCGCGCTTCACAGAATTTACTTCCCCGGGCTGCGGCGGTGATTTTCATCAACGAAGCGCTTTTCACAGCGCTTAGGAAAATTATGCAGCCTGGGCTGTGGCGGTGATTCCCAACGAAGCGCTTTTCACAGCGCTTTAGGAAAATTATGCAGCCTGGGCTGCGGCGGTGATCTGGGCTCAAAATAAAGCGCTCTGCACAGCGTTAAGGCCAAATCTGACGCCCGGGCTGCGGCGGTGATCCTCTGCAGCAGCTTTAAGAAAGAGCGCTTTTCCTAAGCGCTAAGGCAATGCTGTAGGAGATCGGTGCAGGGGTCAGGGGCCACAGCACCCTGCCCCTGGGAACAATAATCAAGGAAAAGGTACAGGGCTGGTGGGCCCAGCTACAGGCCAGCACAAAGGATGCAGATGGTGGCAGTTCCTCCTAGTGACCAGGCAGGTCACAGGTCAGCACAGCAGCAGCAGTCCATGGCGGTTTCCTGGTGAGTCCATTCATCAGCGTTCTGTGTCCAGTTTCAAGTTCCAAGAATGTTCAAATTGTGGGGAAAATTCCCCTGTACTTATAGTCAGTTCTTACAGTGTTTTACAGTGGTAGGGAGAGGAGGTTCCAGCCAGTTACAACTGGTTCTGGGAGTGCCCCCTCTCTCCTTTCAGCACAGGCTCCAAACATCAGTGGGGGGTTAACGACCCTATTGTGTGAGGCCAGGGCACAGCCTTTACAAATGTAGGTGTGCCCCGCCTCTCCCTTCTCTCAGCCCAGGAAGACTATTCAGTATGTAGATGCACCTCAGTGACACCTCCACCCTCCCTGTGTACAGGCTGTCTGAAAAGTATGCACAAAGCCCCAACTGTCACTCTGCCCAGACGTGGATTGGAGTCAAGCTGCAAAACACCAGAATCATAAGCACAGATAAATGCGCACTTTCTAGAAGTGGCATTTCTGTGATAGTAATAAAAAATACACCCACACCAGTAAGCAGTATTTATTATCACCATCACAACCATACCAAACACGCCTACGCTAGCCCTCATAAATCAGACAATACCCCTACACATAAGGCAGGGCATTTCTAATGCAATCCTATGAGAAGGCAGCACTCACAGCAGTGAGACACCAAGTTAGGCTGTTTGTCACTACCAGGACAGGCCATGCAATATGGCACATGTCCTGCCTTTCTACATACATGGCACCCTGCCCACAGGGCGTACTTTAGGGGTGACTTACATGTAGTAAAAGGGGAGTCCTGGGCCTGGCAAGTAAATTTAGATGCCAGGTCCCTGTGGCAGAAAACTGCGCACACAGGCCCTGCGCTAGCAGGCCTGAGACAGGTTTGAAAGTCTACTTCAGTGGGTGGCGCAAGCAGCGCTGCAGGCCCACTAGTAGTATTTAATTTACAGGCCCTGGGTATAGAGATACCACTGTACAAGGGACTTATAGGTAAATTAAATATGCCAATCAGGTATAAGCCAATCATACCAACTTTAGATGGGAGAGCACCTGCACTTTAACACTGGTCAGCAGTGATAAAGTGCTCAGAGTCCTAGAGCCAACAGCGAAAGGTCAGAAAAACCAGGAGGAAGGAGGCAAAAAGACTAGGGATGACCATGCGTATGGCCAAAAGTCCAACACAACCCCCTACCAGCCAAAATCCAGGGGAGAACAATCAATACCTTGATGTACTTTCCTGATTGGGGCGATAGAACAAGGACCCAGGCCCACAACAGCAGGGGCATGTTCCAGTTCTACGCCTTCCTGACTCCACTGGGATCTCTCTGTCAATGCGTCCCAGGCAGCCTAGACCAACCCACGGGGATTCTCTAGCTGCCAATGGCCAGAACCAGGCCCCAGGCCATCTAGGAGCCTCTGGTCTCTGAAACCATAATGAGTGGGGGGCGGTAGCCCCAGGTGCAAAGCAACCTGTCTCCACTCCATTTCTGATCAGTTCAGGGGCTCTACCCTGCCACTGATCCACCAACCTAGGGTCCGCACCCATAGGTTCTACAGGGGCTAGAGGCGAGGCTCTCCTCCCTCTACCCCTCCTTCTAGGATCCCGCCCTCCTCTCCTAGGAGGGGTATCACCAGAATCCACACTTGCCAGGGTGCTGGGTACAGCAGCCCTGCACAACTTTCTCGCCAGCCCAGGATCACTACCTGGCGACTGACCACCCAACCCAGGGACGACACCCTTGGGTTGCACCGGGGTCCGGGGCGGGCTTCCCCCTCCCTGAACCCCACTTCCAGAGTCCTGCGTCTCCCCACCTCGGGAGAAGCCACCAGAAGTTTCACACAGGGGGGTGAGCGCACTAACCGCCCCCCCAACCAGGTCAGAGTTTACCCCCTGAACCTGTCTATCTAGTCCAGGGACGACACCCTTAGACTGGACCATTGCCCAGCGAACCAGGACTTCCTTGGGAGCACACCTACCCCCTACCAGATCAGAGCTTACCCCCTGAATCTGGCAATCCAACCCAGAGTCACTACCCTGCGGTTGAACCACTGCCCGGCGCACCAGGACTTCCTTGGGAGCACACGTACTCCCCATCAGGTCAGAGTTTACCCCCTGAACCTGATCATCCAACCCAGAGTCACCACCCTGCGGTTGAATCATTGCCTGGCGCACCAGGACTTCCTGGGGGGCACACCTACCCCCCATCAGGGAAACACTTTCCCCAAGGGCCACACAAGAGTCTGGCTGGCGCAGGTCTCCTGACCTCTGCCCATCGGACAGAGTCTGGATTCCCCCCAGCCCAGAAATGGTCTCACCAAGGTCATTCCTGGGGGGCTCTGCTCTCAGAGCTGACCCCTGACCCTCCAGGTTCTCCACTGGGGCCCGCAGCCCCCTCTCAACCCTATGTCTGGATTTCCGC
Source organism: Pleurodeles waltl (assembly GCF_031143425.1). NCBI lineage: Eukaryota > Metazoa > Chordata > Amphibia > Caudata > Salamandridae > Pleurodeles > Pleurodeles waltl. The sequence goes on along the minus strand of NC_090442.1, from coordinate 893,407,120 downwards.
CTCCTCCGCTGTAGAGCGAGACTACCAGACACCAGGACCGGCGGAACGCTATCACCAGCCACCCGCCTAAATCCTAATGACAAAATGGGATCCTTCTGAACAGCTGGCCCTACGGCACAGGTTAGGCTCACCTCCTGGCGTTCACTCATGGAACCTTCAGGGGCCTGGGACGGTATCTTGGGCACCTTGGGCCTCAGCCCAGCCCCATTCCCTCTCCTCAGAGACGGGACATGGGGTCCCTCACCCATCCCAGTCCACTGGGACCTACCTGGGACACTCCATTCCTTTCCCACCACACCTTGTTGGGAAACACCTAGACCACTCTCATTAGGAACACCCCCTAATGTCACACCAGACCCTCTGGTACGCAACCAGAAGTCTGCCTCCTTTGCAAGCTCCCTGGAGTCAGAGAGCTCACACACTGACAAGTGTTGGCGTAACTCTGAAAAACAACAACGAAACAGGTGCTCTCTGAGAATCAGATTAAACAGCCCTTCAAAATTGTTTACTGTGCTACCCTTCACCCATCCATCTAGTGCAATGCAGCAATCCTCCACAAACTCCTCCCAAGACTGGTGGGACAGTTTCTTACCACCCCTAAACCTTTTTCTGTATTCCTCAGGGGAAAAACCATACTTCACAATCAGTGCGTTCTTCACAGCGGAGTACCCCTCCCTGTCACTCTCTTCTAGAGTCAGTAGGGCATCCCTCCCCTCCTCAGGAATAAAACTCCCTAGGCCAGTTCCCCAATCCTTCTCAGGGATCCTGCGCTCTACCAGAGCCCTCTCATATTCCTTTAACCACTGACGTATGTCACCCCCCTCTTGGAACCTAGGTACCAGATCTATGGGTATGTGAGGAACATCTTTGCTACAGCACTGTACATTGCTGCCACCACTGGACTCCACCTGCAGCGCTGGTGAGTCCAGAACCTTCAGACTGCGCTCTAGAGCGAGTCTTTCTCTGGCAAAGGCCCTCTCTGCCTCTGCCATTCTCTCCTGTACTAAGGCCTTCTCTACCTCAGCCCTTCTCTCCTCAACAGCTAGGCGCGCTAACTGCAACTTCAGGTCCCTCTCTTCCCGCCTATCTCTTAGCTCATCAGGCGTCAAGGAATGAGAGGTAGCCCTGCTTCTTACACTGGACCCAGCAAGGGACTCCCTATCACTGGGGCCTTCCCTGTCAACTGGCGTCCCCAACCGGTCATTCTCACCCTCCTGATCAGTCTCTCTACCACTCTCTAGGGATGAGGTCTGGGAGCCCTCCCATTGGGAACCCTCGCTACACTCAGGATCCTCTGGGTACCCCCTACGCACACTCCCTCCCTGGGTAAATGTCACAAACCTTTCAAAGAAATTCAGAGATCTCCTGAGGTCCCCTTCTACAGGCAGCCCTCTCTCTCTACAGAACCCCTCTAATTCCCCCTGCGTGTAAAACAGCAGGTCCTCTAAATCAAAGGTAAGCCCCATCTTGAAAAGGTACAAATAACTCAACTGTGACAACCACAATACCCAAGCGTGAGAACTGAAAACAGAAAAAATGACCCAAGAGAGTAAGTTAAGAGAAGCCAAACATGTGATGGTCTAAACGCAATCCTTGTAGTGAAATAATGAGTCACAATGGTATTGTGCAAGCGCAAGTCCTATCCTCACCGCTGACTTCCAATGTTAGAAATGGGGTTTCTGGTTGGCTAGGGTATGCACCTCAGCCAGGCAGAACTTACCCACTCTAGTCAGGGCAAGGGAGTTACACGTCCAAGATAACCCCTGCTCACCCCCTTGGTAGCTTGGCACGAGCAGTCAGGCTTAACCCGGAGGCAATGCGTAAAGCGTTTGCACAACACACACATACATGTGACGCAACATCCCCACCACAAAGGAAACACAACACCAGATTATATAAAAATACACTGTATTGTACACAACGTAATTATTAGACCAACATCACATAACAGTACTATCCTGCTACCTTAGCAGTTGTCAGAACGTTACACATTAGTTACTCTGCAAACTAGCAGTAGTCACACATAACACACAGGTTACTCAGTATTCTGCAACATAAGCAGTAGTCAGGAAACACGTTATCACATTAGCACACTTGTCATAAGAATATCATAAAACGCCCATAGTAGGAACATTAGAAAACCTATGGCAAGTTAAGCAAACATATTAGCAAGTCATGCCCATAAAAGGAACATGTGCACACATATGTAAAACCATCAAAGAACAGGTAGGCAATATATCACAATTAGAAAAGTCTGTAACAAGAACTTCAATTATGATCCTATTGGTCCATTTAAAAGTACCTGGTAGATGGTAGAGGCACCTCCAGTGCCTAATACGAATAATGGGGCCCCCGGCGCTCCTCTGCGCAAAACGGGGGCCTCCCTGATCTCCTGGGGTTAGGGGAGGGCGGCACGCACCTCCTCTAGATGAAAAACGGGCCCCTCTGAGGGCCGTCAACACTGGGGGCCCCCCTAGGCCTCCTCCGGCCCTCCCGAGGGGGGCCCAGGTCAGGGAAACCTTTGAAGGGGGAGGGGGGCGCCTCGCACCCCCTCCTGAGTGCCGAGGCTTCTTCAGGCGGGGGAGAGGTGTCCTCCTCTCCTCCCGCCCCACGGACAACAACCGAAGCCTTCCGAGGCTTCCCCAGGCGAGGGAGAGGCGTCCTCGTCTCCCCTCGCCTTCCCTATGGCATTCCGGCCCAAGGCAGGGCCTTCCGGTGCCCCGGGGGGACTCCCAAAAGCAGTCCTCGCCCCGGGGGCACCAACAGGAGCACGCTTGCTCCTTATAATAAAACGGAGGTTTCCTTCGTGCCCTGGGGGCACAGTGCTGAGCGCGGACCTCGCGCTTCACAGAATTTACTTCCCCGGGCTGCGGCGGTGATTTTCATCAACGAAGCGCTTTTCACAGCGCTTAGGAAAATTATGCAGCCTGGGCTGTGGCGGTGATTCCCAACGAAGCGCTTTTCACAGCGCTTTAGGAAAATTATGCAGCCTGGGCTGCGGCGGTGATCTGGGCTCAAAATAAAGCGCTCTGCACAGCGTTAAGGCCAAATCTGACGCCCGGGCTGCGGCGGTGATCCTCTGCAGCAGCTTTAAGAAAGAGCGCTTTTCCTAAGCGCTAAGGCAATGCTGTAGGAGATCGGTGCAGGGGTCAGGGGCCACAGCACCCTGCCCCTGGGAACAATAATCAAGGAAAAGGTACAGGGCTGGTGGGCCCAGCTACAGGCCAGCACAAAGGATGCAGATGGTGGCAGTTCCTCCTAGTGACCAGGCAGGTCACAGGTCAGCACAGCAGCAGCAGTCCATGGCGGTTTCCTGGTGAGTCCATTCATCAGCGTTCTGTGTCCAGTTTCAAGTTCCAAGAATGTTCAAATTGTGGGGAAAATTCCCCTGTACTTATAGTCAGTTCTTACAGTGTTTTACAGTGGTAGGGAGAGGAGGTTCCAGCCAGTTACAACTGGTTCTGGGAGTGCCCCCTCTCTCCTTTCAGCACAGGCTCCAAACATCAGTGGGGGGTTAACGACCCTATTGTGTGAGGCCAGGGCACAGCCTTTACAAATGTAGGTGTGCCCCGCCTCTCCCTTCTCTCAGCCCAGGAAGACTATTCAGTATGTAGATGCACCTCAGTGACACCTCCACCCTCCCTGTGTACAGGCTGTCTGAAAAGTATGCACAAAGCCCCAACTGTCACTCTGCCCAGACGTGGATTGGAGTCAAGCTGCAAAACACCAGAATCATAAGCACAGATAAATGCGCACTTTCTAGAAGTGGCATTTCTGTGATAGTAATAAAAAATACACCCACACCAGTAAGCAGTATTTATTATCACCATCACAACCATACCAAACACGCCTACGCTAGCCCTCATAAATCAGACAATACCCCTACACATAAGGCAGGGCATTTCTAATGCAATCCTATGAGAAGGCAGCACTCACAGCAGTGAGACACCAAGTTAGGCTGTTTGTCACTACCAGGACAGGCCATGCAATATGGCACATGTCCTGCCTTTCTACATACATGGCACCCTGCCCACAGGGCGTACTTTAGGGGTGACTTACATGTAGTAAAAGGGGAGTCCTGGGCCTGGCAAGTAAATTTAGATGCCAGGTCCCTGTGGCAGAAAACTGCGCACACAGGCCCTGCGCTAGCAGGCCTGAGACAGGTTTGAAAGTCTACTTCAGTGGGTGGCGCAAGCAGCGCTGCAGGCCCACTAGTAGTATTTAATTTACAGGCCCTGGGTATAGAGATACCACTGTACAAGGGACTTATAGGTAAATTAAATATGCCAATCAGGTATAAGCCAATCATACCAACTTTAGATGGGAGAGCACCTGCACTTTAACACTGGTCAGCAGTGATAAAGTGCTCAGAGTCCTAGAGCCAACAGCGAAAGGTCAGAAAAACCAGGAGGAAGGAGGCAAAAAGACTAGGGATGACCATGCGTATGGCCAAAAGTCCAACACGTATTATTTGCAGTGTCATATTAATTGTCATACCCAAAGTGGATGGATCCTTACCATGCTTCCCTTGATGTGCCATTTCTACTGTGAAGTAGCGATTGGCACAACTCACCACTAGGGACTTCCATTACGTAATGAAGTGTGTAATCCTTCTGTGGAAATGATGCTGCCGTTTCGGGCTGATTTTTTTTTTAAATTATTCCGTATATACGACAGTGTGTAGCAGTGTACATCAGTCATGCTATTTACATAATTGAAATGGCATAGTGGAACACCTAATATGTCCCATATGTGCATTGCATTGGCCGAGCTTTCCACTCTTTGATCATTTGCGAAAGTGTAGCGACTGCTGCCACTAGTTTCTGTTTATGCTTGCGATGTTTTGTACAGCGCTCCCTGCAGCCTCGGTTACCTCTAGGCACAACTGTAGCACAGATGGAGCTGGGTCATGCTGTAACATGTAAGAATGCATAAGAAGCTGCTGACTCAGCAGCCTGAGCTAGAGGGGGAGGACCAGAGTAGAACTCGTGCTGTCACGCAAGGGCGAGAAGCTTGAGGTGGAGGCAGGTACAAGATGCGGTGGAGGGGGAGGGCTGTTTAACTTGTCACTAGGGGGCTGTAGTGAGAAAGACCAGGGTCTATAGGTGGCCGAAGACATGGCGGGGGGTATGTACTAAATGGGGATGGGCTAGCAGAAGAGACAAGAAGATAGAAAACCACTTTAGGTAGTCATTGCCAATAATAAGACCTGGTTTTACAACTTTACGTTGTCCCATTTTCACGTTTTCATTCTTCGACTTTTGACATTTTTGACAGTAATTTCAGGATGCTCAATAATACAGAGTAAACTTTAGATTGCATTGCCGGTGACAGGGTTTGATCCAGAACAGATACTGCACCAACCCTTCGAAGAAGAAAATGTTTATTATAGGAAGAAAATGTGTAACACGAGGGGCCAGATCATGTAGATTGTAACTGTGCCAAACGGTTTGCTCTGTCACGGGCCAATTTTGCTGTATTTTATGCTCCGAAGAGCAGTGAAAAAGTGCCTGAAACAATGACTAGCCATCGCAAACACAACTTTTTGTGGCAGTTGTTTTGCGTTGAAGTGGGTTCGAGACTAGGTGATAACTGGAATGTACCAACACGTACTTGCTGGCACTATTGTAATTTTGTGATCTGCCCTTATATGATAGTGTGCAGCCAGTTGAGACCAGAAACCGACATGTGATAGGGAGCCTAGAAACTTACTACCAGTGCTGTGTAGTGTGAAAGAGAGACGACACAGACATAGTTTGGTGGTATCTGGAACTGGCCCTGGGCACGTGCGCCCGGCCCCTTTTATTGCCAGGGTCACCTGACCGGTGACGCCTGTGTTGGGTGGGTGTGGGGTGTATGTGGGAGGCCAGCCCTCAGCAGAGAGGCTGGCCAAACACTAGAACGTGTCCAGCAGGACACTACATTCCTCCTAAACTTTAAGGAACAAAAACAAAGTCCAACCTGCAAGAGAAAAACACTGTAACAAAACACCACCATCAGTCCCTCGGCCTCGAGAAGGCAGGCCACAGGATTGCAGTGGGCAGGTGCAGCTGGGAGCACACGGATCCTTCTGCACGAGTTCATGATTTAACCAGTCACAGCCGGGCACGAACACTGTGTGGAAGAAATCTGGACTCTGACAGTCAGATGGTTGGATAAGTGTCCCACTGATGCGTTGTGGTTCAGTCCTGTGGGCACTCGTAGCGAGGCTGGTGGTGTTTACAGTTCAATTTGTTCCAATTGGGTGCGTATCATTCGAATTGGGTGCATCACAAACATTGGTGGAGTCCACTGTGAATCTGCTTGCCGAGACATCCTGGCTTCACGAAGGCCAATCCCTCGAAAACTGATGACATCTGTGATGGCGTGAAGTCCTCCTCTGGAACCTTTGTACATCCTGACACTCTGATGGCAGAGCTGCTTCCAGACCACCTCTCGGTTTTGGATTCTTCACTATGGAACTTCCTCGAGGCCTTTTCAATGGGTTTGCCACGGGATTGGCATGGACTGTGCTGGGCTGCATGTGGGCCATCTGCCGGCCGCTGCAGGGTCTCCGACAGGAGCCATGGTCAAATCATTCGCGCAACCACAAGGGTGGATGTTCCGTGGTCAGGGCCCTTGCCGACATGGATCAGGTGCATGCAGGTTTTCAGATGGTCTCAGGGCAATTGTCTATCACGTTGCCAGGAGGGTGTCTAGTTGGTGTCATGTTAATTCACTGAAGACAGTCTTGGTGTGTTGTAACCTGTTGGGAGTCTCCATTGTACAGCACTGTTTGTCTCTTTGACTTCATCGGTGGGGCAATGTCCAGTCCTCTCTCAATCTTGAGAGGCCCCTTGTCTGGGTTGTCACAGGACTGCTTGTGGTCTGCGCTGGGGCTGCTTGTGTGCCACATAGGGCAGCTTCATGACCTCCTAGGAGCCACTGCCTCGTCGCATGCAATTACAGGGATAGATGGGTCTAGGTCACAACTTTGCTCTTGCCACCGAGAGCAGGATACAGACAGGGCGAGGAGTTGGTCATTGGTTGACTGGTTCTTCAGAGCATTAAAGCAGAGGTGCAGGACTCCAGTCTGGTTGTTTAATTGCTCCTTTGATGAATACACATGGCAATGATGATGTTTGCCGTTTGGAGACCTGGACGACAAGGGATGTTGCTGGAGTAAGGGTGATTGGAGTAACTTCGTCACAGCGAGTGCAGTCTTTCTTTTGCTCATGTGCAGATGCTAGCAGTGGTGCCCTCTGCTTCAAGCAGCCGATGACAGGTGGCTTGGATGGTCACCTTTGACATGTGGGGTAAGTACGCAGTTCACGCATGGCGTCTTACATTTGGCACTCCCGCCGTGCTGTCTCCAGTGACGTCACCGCACCCTGGTGGCTGTCTTGTCTGTGGGTGCACTCTTCCTTTGTTGTGTGAGTCCTCCATCTCTTCACCCTGTTGATCTTCCATTCTTGTTCTTCTGTGGTCGTCAGGTGTTGCAGTGTGTCACACAGTCTCCTTTCTTTGTTGCAGTGTGACAGGTGATGTCACACAGTCTCCTTTCTTCCTTCTTCATAGCGTAGTGTTACTCCACACTTTCTTCTCCTTTGTTGTGGCGTCTGGCCACTTGTCTCCCTTTTGTGTGGACCTTCCGAAGGTCCTGTCCTGCCAAAGGATTAGGTGTTTCTCAGTGTTACTGGGTGGCATCATGCCACTTGGGGTGTGCGACTCTCCTCTTGCCTGTTGTGGGTCACTGCCGACTCCGTCTTGAGGCAGTGTGGGGGAGGACACTCCTTGTTGAGTCTCTGGCCCGTTGGAGGGCGGTGACGGCAGTTCACTTTCTTTTCCGCTTCTTCTTCATTGGAAGACACAGTGATTGCGCCTTAAGGCAGTGCCTTCTCGGCACTGGGTCCTGCTTGAAGTCTTTGTGTGCTTTGCAGGTGTGGTCGCTTCTGATGACCTTCTGTGTGATGGGCCAACGGTGGCCATCTTGTGTTGCTGAAAGGCCGGCTGGCATGGCCTCTTGTCCCGTGCGTTACGTCACGCTCTCGGGTGCTCTCTCCAATTTTGCGGCCGCTTTTCCATGTCGTCACGTTCTCTGGTGCAGCTCTCTGCACATGTGACATAGTCTCTTTCTTGTCCTGCGGTGATGTTCATCACTGCTGAGACGTGGAGTTCTTTCAGCGATGGCGTTGGATGGCCGCCAGGGGCTGCGCTGTCCATGTGCGCACTCTTCGTGCCTTACGTGGCACTTACGTCCATTTCTCATGGGTGCAGCCAGGTTGGAGCAGCTGCAGTCTTCTCCTTCCCTGTGCAGCGTTGTCTGCGTCGCGTCCTTCTTCCTCGCCGTTTCCATCTTCTGCGCTATTTCCGTCCAGGGGCGCACTCTTGGTTTGGAGCAGTCACTTTCTGAAAGTGCTTCTGTAGACTTGCCTTCATCCAATCTTGTTTTCCTTTTAACACAGGAATAGGGTGCAGTACCAACTTTGGCCACTGGATGTCACTAGTGCATTTTTCCATGCTTGAAAGACATTCTTTCTTCCTCTTGTGCCTCGTTTGTTGGAGACAGACACCAGAGAGGAACCAGGCTGGAGAGGGCTCTGGAGGGGGCTGCAGGTAAGTGTCTTTTCTTTCTTTTCTACTTTTTCTCTTCTCTTTTTTTCCGCACTGCACAGCCTCGTTTGAAGAGGCATGAAGAGGGCACAGATTTCAGTGAGGGGGGTGGGGGCTCCGTGCACTGTTTTTTTTTTGCAGGTGCGTGTCAGCACCTCAATCCTTCACTACTCGAATTTCTTCTTGGTTTGTTTCATAACGGGGGGCGCGGCCCTGGGCATTTTAGTACTTTGGTGCGTGTCTGCACCTCTGTATTTCAAATTGTTTTTGGTGCGTGTCTGCACCTTTGTAGTTCAAATAGTTTTTGGTGCGTGTCTGCACCTCTGTATTTCAAATTGTTTTCGGTGCCTGTCTGCACCGACGTTCTCTGTGACCACGCGGCAGCTGAGAGGCAGCTCTGGGCACTTTGCTTCTTTCTTGTGCGCAGCCCCAGCAGACTTGTCAAGGCTGGGGGCGCGCTTCAGCTGACAGGTGGGGGGCGGCTCCGGGCATTTTCACTCGGTGCACAACAGCACCATTTTCTTCCCACGCGGCCGCAGCTTCTTTCTTGCACGCTGCGTGCCGCGCACTTCTGGCGCTATTTGTGAAAAGGGGGTGCGGCCCTGGGCAATTTCTTCGGTGCGCGAGAGCCCCTTTATTCAAAAATGAAAAAGGGGCGACCGGCCCCAACCCCAATTTGGCACTTCCGCTCTCCTTCTCCCCACGGCGCGTGACAGCGCCAACTTAAAGGAGAGAGGGGGGACACGGCCCCCGGTCGTCTTCTTTATTATTTTGGCGCATTTCATTACTTCTTCGCACGGCTGCAGCAGCATTTCGGGGGGTGGCCATCCCCAGTTATTGTTTATAGGTTTTCACAATCTGCGGGCTGCGCGTTTGCCATACGCATTTTCCAAAGGGGAGCAGCCTTGGCCATTACTGCATTTGTTTGTTTTTCGTAGTGCGTAGCAGCACCATTTTCAACCTCGATGTGGAGGGTACACCTGGCCTCACCTCATTCTTGGTGCAATGCCGGTCGGCGCTCTCGTTTCCCTCATCTTTTCAGGGCTCACGGCGGGCACCAGTCTCTCCACCGGGTTATTGTCCTGTTTCCTCCATGAGGGAAGTAGTAGTCTGCGGCCACGTGGGGTTGCTGTACCCGCCCTCGTCGCCAATGTAGTGTTGGGGCCCTAGGCCCCCATGCTTCTGAAAGAGAGACGACACAGACATAGTTTGGTGGTATCTGGAACTGGCCCTGGGCACGTGCGCCAGGCCCCTTTTATTTCCAGGGTCACCTGACCGGTGACGCCTGTCTTGGGTGGGTGTGGGGTGTATGTGGGAGGCCAGCCCTCAGCAGAGAGGCTGGCCAAACACTAGAACGTGTCCAGCAGGACACTACAGTGCTGCTGGAACAGTTTTCAGAGTGGGGGTGCTGGCGTCAGTGTTATGTCTCTGCAGTCATACAGATTGTGAAAAGTACAAGCGTAACACAAAGAACAAGTGTAGCAAATGAGTCATGCTCATTCAACAGGACTGTGGTAAAGGTGTGGTATGGTGTGGTATGAGGACGGTGGTGCATTTAGAAACACACTGTTGCAAATATATTACTAATACGTGGTGTGGTAGTACACTGCCATTTACATACAACACATTTTCTATTGGAATAGCCACTAAATTTGTACAGACGTCGTTTTTACTGATAGAAATATACACAGCATGAGTGATAATGTGTGGAAGTCGCGTTTCAGTGAAGATTTACTATTTGCAGGTTGCTGGAGGTGTTGATTTGTTTTGATCCCATTAGAATACTTGTTTCCATCACACAAAAGGTGCTTCAACTGAGCTTTTCTAACTGCTAATATAGATAGAAATATTTGTACAGTTCATGTTTCCTTGTGTACTGGAAAAAATAGGATCCAAAAGCCTTCCCTTTCACATGCAGCTAGGTCGTCACATAGTTGACTTTGCAAAATTCTCTCACCCTGTAGTCAGAGAAAGAAGAAAGAAAAGTAAACACCATGTTAAAAGAGGAAGCTTTAGTTTGCCGGAACACAGCCTGAAATATGACCTCTGTGACAAAATAAAAACAAAATTTAAAAGAATCCTTGTTACTCATTGGCCTTCTTAACTCCAGCTTGGTTATTTTGGTGGTGCTGTAGCACCCACTGCACTCCTACCTCCAGTGCCTATGAGACTGCATGCCGTTTACAATGCACACTGAGGCTTCACACATCTAATTCCATGCACTGGGACATCACATGACTAGGCATGCATCATAGCATTTATTTTGGTCAAGTTCCAGTTCTGAGATTAGATTACCACTCTTCAGTTCCATGTGAACAGTTATGAAACCTGTCCAGATCTGCTTCTCATTCATGTCATGCAGTGAATCCTATGCAACATTGCAGAAACCTATTTTCCTGATTGATAAAAGTAAATATTTTAATTTCCCAGCACCTTTCCTAGAATGTTCTTGCTACTCTCATCCTTTCACATTATTAAAGATTGAACAGCTCTCATTGTCTTTATTGAGAGCCATAATCAATGCACCTAAGAAGATGGCACTACGATTCTTCACAGATGCTTGCATTTTTGTTATCAAGAAGAATGGTAATAGTCATACGCAGTATTGTAAAGTAAAATGGATTTTTTTACCGTCATGCTCAATGGTCAAGACGAAATGTCTCAGCTTATTGTTGAGAACACTTGGTGGCTGTGGTGTGGTAGTACCTAGCAGGGAGAAAAGGTTTCCTACTTTTGAACATTTTTCAAATGGGCCCTTCTTTTGCTGAAAACAGAAGTGACACTTTCTTTGAACACAGCACTGGATTTTTAGTCGAATGCTCATGTGCTAGACTGCTTTTTGGGTATACATTCTGGAGTGAAATCTCTAGATAAAGTTCCGAACATTGTGTTTGTGTTACATTTTTGATGGAAGAAACTATTTAATTCTAGTGATATGCACCTCATAAAAATGATGACGATTTCACCCTGACTTAATACTGTGAAGTTGTTTCACATAACTATGCAGAGTAATTTCAAGAAATGTATTCTTAGACCTTATTAACTTCAATTGCTTAGTCATTATCATTAAAGGTTTTAAGAAAACAAATGGCAAAGTCATGAATGCTTCATGCTGTCCACCACAGGTTCCTTCTATTGTGCAGTCATTACACTGGCAACCCAAACCAAACCTAACCAAAGGTCAACACGTTTGGACTTTATTTACAATGGGCCTCTAGCAGTGATTAGTGCAGAGTGAGATAATTCAGATTTTATTGACAGGATGTGAAAACATATTTATTTCATTTGCTAAACAGACGTATGTAGCATTTCTACAACTAAATAGCATTAGTGCACTATACAAATAGAAAGGTTACAATTGAACTTCATGAATGAACTGTGAGGAACTGAGGTATATGCATGAGCACACTAACTGCAGGGTAATCCTTGCAGGATTGGACAGTGTAAGGCAGCTATAATGTCATGAAATAGTTGAAATGGAGATGAAGGATATGCATTTTCAGCACTTTCCGGAATGCGAGGTGATTTGGGTGGGGGCTTAGTAGAGGTAGGAGGGAATTCTCGAGATTGGCTGCAAAATCAGTAAAGTCATTAGCTTGATAAAGACAAGGCAGCATTGTAGATTAGAACATTTTATCTGCCAAACAGCCGCAAAGCAAACACATATGATTTAAGAACATTAAGATACACATTCCAAAAAACAGCTATCCCCATGATGCACCTGGGCACTACTACCATCTTGAGAAGTCAGAATGCTAATTTCTCTGTAATAGGCGTGTCCTGAAACTCTCTCTGTTAATTTTGTATGCAAACAATAAGAATAAATACACTGATTGATAGAAGTAAACTAGAAATCTATATCCGACAGCAGAACCTCACGACAAATAGGGTGAAGTGAATGAATAAATGTGTTCTTGAGGACCTCTAGTGCACCATTGCTCATTGTGTTAGCCTTGTGGGAACAAACATGCATAGCTTCCTCTTTTTGCACAGATGACTTACTTTTAGCAAAAAACAAGAACAAAAATTGAGGAGAGTAATCTAACTGAGGCGTAATATTTGTAAATTTTTGAGTAAAATTAGACTCCGCCCTTCTCTATGTTAAGAAAATTCATATTTTATGTGAAAACCAGGATAACCATTATCATGGATATTTAAGTCTTATTCTTTGTGTATCCATTGGATAAAAATGCAGTCAATTTAAACCAGATTCCTTTAAGGTATATTGTCTGTGGACTTCAGGATATCTTGATGACCTACCTTATCACACAAATCCTGGAGAAGCCATATCTCGTTCATTTCAGAGAATTCCTAATAAGATAGCAGGAGTCCTTGTTTTTTGCATAGTTTAAAGGATCTCTATGTTTAGACTGGAAGACAAGACTTTGTGGGAGGTTTTGTGCTGAACAACATACGTCCTGCAGTTCTAGAATCTTAGTAGGCAACACTTATTTATTCCATTTTTAAGAATCTAAAGTTAATCAGAATCCAGAGGCATTATAGATATGTGTGGTACAAGAAGAAAGACATGATCCCTGCTTCTTTTAGTTGTGTTTCTAATTGCTATTGTTCAGGGATCCTGAATGTGGGAGTGCAGAGCCCGAGTCCTGTGTTTTGAGATGCTGGGTGTCCAGAGATCGATTCACTACTCTGGAGATTAGTTCAGAGATTTGGCTATACCGTGAGTGAGCAAAGACGGACATACTGTCATTCCATTGGATATTCTAGCGATTGCTCTATTGATTCTTCAGTAGTTTTCGCTGGAAGATGTTTGAGCAGATACTGTAATTGCCCCCGGAGTGTCTTTTATTAATGTTTATCTTTCTGTCTAAGAATTTCCCAAGGGACGGAAGAGTTGGCTATGTTGTCCCTATTTGGTTATGTGATAGATAATCCTTGATATGTATGTTGTTCCAGTGTAGCCACACACTCATTAGTTTGGATGTAGCTTCCAACTCGTCAAGTACATCAAAAGAGTGTTTGCACATTATAATGCCATCCATGAATAAATGTCCTGCAATAACCACTTGTAGGATAATTGGAAAGTGTAATGGAATTTCTAAAGGGTTGGATTATAAACCCAGGCAACCTGCAAAGACACTTCTCAGACTGATGTTTTGGAAAGCTTTATAGTTTTTAGGGACATATTGGAGGCGCTGTGAAAGAAGGAAACACAACTTCACATCTGATCACCCCCCAGGTAGAAGCATTTAATACAGTATCCACCTGTAGAGGATGTAGAATGAACAATAATCTTTATTGTATGTGGTTAATCAAAATCAAAACCAACAATTTTAATATAAAAACAAGAAGTAAACTCAACAATTAACTCCGCACATAAAAAGCTCATAAATGAAAACAACACATGGGGGTGAATATCTCATAAAAGCCTATACAAAAAATATAATAGCTAATTGTTCATAAAAACAATTGACTTCAAAATTATATCAGACCACGATCACAAGCATGTGGAAGAGGCACACAAACTGTATAAAAGCCAACCTTGCTTCAGAAAGAAGAGAAGATTCACAAAGTGCTAGTGCTGAAAATAAAACTGCAGATTAATCATAACACATATTCAGGATATGCGCTATTATCTTCAGTGCCAACATTGCTTCCAATTAAGTAAATAACTCACAAAGTGCAAATGCAGTAAATTAGCTAAATTCTAGTAATTGGGTAGGTGTCCAAGAGGTAGGGGTAGCTGGGAGGAACCTTCTGTTCCCAGTGTGGGAGTAGAACCCCCTCTACGGACCCTACATCCATTAAACCTGTGCAGAAAAAAAACAAATGTGGTCAGCAGGCTATTTAAAACAGTATTATCTGGATTGAGGAAGACAATAATTGCCTGTCAAGGAGTGCGGACCCCAAATTGTTCCACTCTCGCCAAAGCCTGGCTTCGTGCTCATTCAACAGTGCTGGACAAAGGCACACAACATGTTCAAGTGATTCTTCACACTGGCCACCGCTCCCGCAAGAGGTTCCTTCTGTGGATCAATGTCCGCTGGCACAGTGCTTCAGGAAGGGCTACACCCCCAGCATAAGGCTCATGAATCTTGTCTTCCAATAAATAGAATATGTACAGGCCAAGTAAGATGAGGGAGATACTGGCTGGTATGTACTGATGACTGCCCAAGTGTGTTTGCAAGTGGCTGAATCAGAGTGGTATGACCAGAACCAGTCACAAATTTTAATACCCAGTTTGAATACTGATTGACTGTGGTTGCCTGCCCAGAGTTCCTTCATGTTCAGGAGGTGCTGACAGTCCGCAAGAAATAGATAGTGTGTTTGGCTTGGGCACTAGAACTAATTTCAGGCCATAGCAGAGCCTCCAGGCCCCCTGGCCTAGGCCCCCACAGCTTGTGAAACTGATTAAAGTACATACCACCCCTGACAGCCCACTGATTTGGGAGGTCCAGTTCCAGCCTAATCTGAGAAGGATATGAAGACTTTGCTAACCGGAGGACACATTTCTATAACCTTGGTATGAGGTGGTTTAATAGCCCCCTACCCTTGCTAAATGGGATTTCCGAGCTGCAGGACAATGAGGGAGAAAATATGGCACTCAATACTTCATGCAGAGGGTACAGGTTGGGGCCCATTAGGGATTCTGATAGTTTTATTAGAGACACCTGGAGAGAACAGGGCCTTTGTTTGACTTCCTTCTATTGCCTTATGAGAGATCCCCTGGCGTCGATATGTACCCCTAAGTACTTAGATGATTGTCCTATCACAATCTTGTTGTCATTGTAGAACCCGCCATCCTCCTCATGCTTTTCCTACCCAGAAGTAACAATCTTTGTTTTCTTCAGGTTAGCCTCCAGGTTGTTTTTAGCTGTATATGCATGAAGCTTGTTAAGTAGGTGTTGAAGCTCTACTCCCGTAGAGCTAAATAGACCCAGATTATCAGCATAGAAGAGGTTACTGATTCGTCCCACCCCCCGATCTTGGGGGGGTGACTGTTGATAGAGGATGAAAATTCCTTTATTATGGTGAACATTCAACTATCCAAGATTTATTTTCAGTGACCTTTTTTGTATATAATTCAAGTCTGCTACCAATCTGGAGATTTTTATTGGTGCAAAAGATAATGCATAGCATTACTTTCATAAGATTGTTAATTTCATGGCATCCAATATTTTCAGCTAGACGAGAATACATAAATTAGCATTATAGTTGACCATTTGTTTCAGTGTGAACTACCAGGGGGTCCAAGCAAGTTACGCTGGATTCTTTCTCTTTTATATATTATTTTCATTCTGTCTGATTCACATATGAAATCCACAACCCTTTCGATTGATCTCTAATTCCCCTACAATAATGAGGAATCTTTAACAATTGTCTATCCATTGCTTGCCCCAGTTTGCTGTAGGGATGTCAGAAGTTCCATCCTGACACTAACACTGAGTGACATAACGTATTCTTTAGCTGTTGTTTTTTAAATTATTTTTATTCAAATAGTTCACATGAATACATCACATAACAATAGAGGATATTAAAAAAATGCATTTCATTACATTGGTTAAATAGATACAATTCACTCCTCACCACGACAGGTAAGGAATTCCTGGTAACAGACTTACTTTAAACACCATATTTCATAGCCTTGCCCATAACTTCCTGTATTTCTTATTACAATACAGATCTCAAAGCATAATGGTATTGTAAACCCTTAATGTTCTCCCTTTTGGACCGCTAGTGTGCTAAGATTGGGGAAACCTCAGACTTACAATGTTGAAAAATTAGAGTTCTGGCTTTCAGTGTGACCAAAAATAGCTTCTTTTTATCTTCAATCCACAGCCTAGGATTTGTGGAACCCACCCCCAAGTGTGATGACTTGAGTTTCCTGTGCAAACTTAATCTTGAACGCGCAAACATAATATTTGTTAATGGAGGCCAGTATCCAGCTATTTTTGGGCAGTCGCAGATGATATGACATCAACTCCCTTCGCCCTCCTTGAGAAACTGGGAGCATTTAACATGTACTAGGGGTTAATGCTATTTAAAAAATGAGGTGTTCTGTATAGAAGCCACTTTGTGTAGTATTGCATCCGGCAGAGGTTTGTTCATCTTATGACTTAAAAATTAAATTTTTGTCATGTTCCAAACTTCAGCCAAGATTTATTCTACCCCCACACCGGAAGCAACCATTTTTGTTTGAATTTATTAATCAGATCACCCTGTTGGTACTCCTGAAATATAGTCATCCAATGTCTGCCAGTCTTCCGGTTATTAGATTACATCAGTTCTTCCACTAGTTCTAAACTGGCGTAGTTTTGATCAGGTCTCATTCTTTAAAAAAGTATCTGATAAAAATGAAGGACCAGCAAACCCCTGTCAACCAAGACCTGTGTTCCTATGGAGATATAGGTAAGGCAGGTGGCTCTAAGAATAGTAGGTATACAAAAGTATTTAAAAATGTGTTCCTTATGTTTTATAAGCCATTGTATATGTTTATAACACACATTTTCAGAGATTTTGTCAAAAGTATGAAGTCCATAATTTTGTATTCCTGTACAATCATATACCAAAGGAAAAACCACATTGATTAACCCGAACCAGGGGGAAGCAAATATCTAAAGGAGAAATGTGCAGAATTAACCAAATAATATTCCTTTACAATTAGCAATGCCAGGCCAACTTCTGTTGTTGACCTCTATTAAGTGCCAAGTGCAGCGTGTAGTATTTTGTGAGCCCAAACAAAATTAGAGACTAGCCCTTCAGTTTCCTTAAAAAACTTTATCTGCAAGGCACAGGGTAAAGCAGTGAATAAAAAATTAAATAGATGCAGTTTGACATATGCACTAGCGCAGCCTACCCCATTATAGAAATTCACAGTCTGGTCCACCTAGTAAAAAGAGCCTTTATTTTCTTAACAAGAGGTAAATAGTTAAATGCAAATATGTAGTCCACCTCCTCCATGGTGAAAATGCCCAGATATCTCTCGGGCTTTGTATTCACTAGTTTGCAAAATTCTAAAGGTGTGGGGAACCCAAACTTCTCGAGGATTAAAAACAGGCTCTTCCAGTTGACCAAGTCAAAAGCCTTCTCAGCATCAAATAAAAACATATGTGCCGGGATATCTTTATGTTTAAATAGTCTAATGCCTCAACCAAAAAATGTGGGTTTGTTGAGACCCACACTGGGGTCGGCCCACACTGATCTAGGTGAATAAGAGTGCCTACTTCTTTGTTCATTCAGTTGGCTAATAGTTTCATGACTATCTTATAGACTGTACTAAGGAGACTATTAGGCTGGCACAAATTATTGTTCTCAGAGTTTTTGTTTTTTTCAAAAAGCTCACCAGTATAGCCATGTTATAAGATGCAAGTATATTACTCCTCTTCAGTATGTGGTTAGCGAGTTGTACTATTTTAGGTGCTACAAAGAGAGATATTTTCTGTAAAATTCAGCCCATAGGTCATCTTCCCCACAAGCCTTCCGATTGGGTAGACACTTATTGACCGCCACCCTCCCCATAAACAAAATGCACTATTGTACTAGTGAGTCCCTAGTAAAGTGCACTAGAGGTGCCCAGGGCCTGTAAACCAAATGCTACTAGTGGGCCTGCAGCACTGGTTGTGCCACCCACATAAGTAGCCCTGTAATCATGTCTCAGACCTGCCACTGCAGTGTCTGTGTGTGCAGTTTTTAACTGTAAATTCGACTTGGCAAGTGTACCCACTTGCCAGGCCTAAACCTTCCCTTTTCTTACATGTAAGGCACTCCTAAGGTAGGCCCTAGGTAGCCCCAAGGGCAGGGTGCAGTGTATGGTTAATGTAGGACATATAGTAATGTGTTTTATATGTGTTGACAGTGAAATATTGCTAAATTCGATTTTCACTGTTGCAAGGCCTGTCCCTCTCATAGTTTAACATGGGGGCTACCTTTAAATATGATTAAAGTGTAGATTCCATTTGGGAGCGGATAGACATGTGGAGTTTGAGGTCGCTGAGCTCACAATTTAAAAATACCTATTTTAGCAAAGTTGATTTTAAGATTGTGGGGGTGATTCTAACCTTGGCGGGCGGCGGAGGCCGCCCGCCAAAGTTCCCCCAACAGAATACCGCTACGCGGTCAGAAGACCGCCGCGGTTATTCTGTGTTTCCCGCTGGGCTGGCGGGCGACCGCCAGAAGGCCGCCCGCCAGCCCAGCGGGAAACCCCTTCCCACGAGGAAGCCGGCTCCGAATGGAGCCGGCGGAGTGGGAAGGGTGCGACGGGTGCAGTAGCACCCGTCGCGATTTTCAGTGTCTGCAATGCAGACACTGAAAATCTTTTAGGGGCCCTCTTAAGGGGGCCCTCTGCAGTGCCCATGCCATTGGCATGGGCACTGCAGGGGCCCCCAGGGGCCCCAGGACACCCCTCACCGCCATCCTGTTCCTGGCGGTCACGACCGCCAGGAACAGGATGGCGGTGAGGGGGTCGGAATCCCCATGGCGGCGCAGCAAGCTGCGCCACCATGGAGGATTCTTCAGGGCAGCGGAAAACCGGCGGGAGACCGCCGGTTTTCCGTTTCAGAACCGCGGCTGTACCGCCGCGGTCAGATTGCCCTTGGGAGCACCGCCAGCCTGTTGGCGGTGCTCCCGCGGTCCCCGGCCCTGGCGGTCAATGACCGCCAGTGTCGGAATGACCGCCTGTGTGTTTGAAAATTCCACTTTTAGAAAGTGGACATTTTCTTGCTGAAACCATTTCTGTGACTCTGCCTGTTTGTGGATTCCCTGTCTGGGTCAGTTTGACAGTTGGGCTGGTTGCACCGCTCACTGGACAGTGACACAAAGGGAGCTGGGGTGTAGTCTGCATTTCCTGATGAGCCATCTGTGCTATTGGTCACTCACACCTGAAAGGGCTATGCCTGCCCTCACACAGTGCAGTCTCCAACCCCCTGGTGAGTGTCTGGGGCCTGGCCTGGGCAAGGCATAATTTCACAATTGTGAGAGAACAGGGCTGATTGCAGAGGCCCCCTAACTTTTTGCCCCCATTTTCCACTTTTTGCTGGTGTTTTCCTGACTCTGATGGTGCCCTGGTTACTGCTAATCAGTTCCAGGGCCTGTGCTCTGTGTAAAATCAGTATGCAAATTAGGCTAATTATAATTGGCTAAGTCAACCTACTTATTAGTCCCTAGTATATAGTAGGGCAAGTAGGTGTAGGATCCTAGCATAGGTAGTGCACCCATGGGTGCACTGCTGAGGTACCCAGTGTCATTTTAAATGGAAGCCTGTCTTGCTGGCTGCTTTTAAATTAAAGGTACATGCAAATTCGACTTTAGAATTAAAAGTAGTTCCAAAGTCTTAAACTACCTTAGTTTTACATATATGTCACCCCTAACGTGTGCCCTATTTGCCCCTAGGGCTGGGTGCCATGCAACTATAAGCAGGTACCTTATAAAAAAAGCCAAATTTGTTTTTCCCTCATTGTAGTCAATGGCCTCCAGAGGCTAGAATGGGTAGACTTTATTTTAATTTTAAAAATCCCCTTAAGTAACAGATACCAGAAGTTTGGTATCAAATTAATTGTTATAATAAATCCCACAACTTCCAGTTGTGGGATTTAATATAATTTTTTCAGGTAAAGAGTTTTAAACTTCACCTGAAAAGTTGCCAACTTCAGCCCTGCAGTGTTTTTGCTGCTGTGCTCTGATTGGCCAGCCTCTGGCAGCCTGGCCAGGCTGTATTGATGAGGTGTGAAGTGGCCCGGCTCCACACAAAGAGATGTGCCTGGGGGAGGAGATCCCCCCTCAGCATATGGGGAAGCAGGAAGGGGGAGGGCTGCCAAACTTGTCTTCAAAGGCAGAGAAGGACATTTGGAGCAACCAAGCAACACCCTCACATTCTGCAAACCCAGGCAATTAGGTGCCCCTTGATTAGATTAGGAGAGGGCAGGAGAGGGGTGTGTTTAGGATTTTTAGCCACACCAGTGGGTGGGCTCAGCCAGATGTAACCTCCAAAAATCACTTTTAGCCATGATGGATTTTTGAGGAATGTTGCTCCCTGGGACTGATTTTTGCAACACTTCCCAGGAAGTTGTCATCACAGGGGGAAGGACCCTGCACCTGATTGGAGAATCAGGACCCCCCTGTTTTTCACCCAGGTGCAGGGATAAAACTGGCAGACCTGCACCCACAGCTCAGATCCCTATCAGATTCCAACAAGGAAGAACTACAGGAGAAGAAGGACTGCCCTGCTGGACCCCTGACCTGCACTTGGATAATGCACTCTGGAGGACTGCACCAGCTGCACACTTGGGCTTCATCACTAAAAGGACTTTATCTGTCTTCTACTGCTTCAAGAAGGGACTCCCTGTTTGCTACAGTTACAAAGGAGCTGCCCAGAGTTCCCTGCATCAAGTCCTGCAAGCAGAGCCCAGCTGACTAGTTCCAGTGGCCATTTGAGTATTCTGACCAGGTGCATTCTGGGAATTGTAGTCTCAACTCCCAAGGAGCAACTCGGAGCTTCTGGAACCTTGGACCAAGTTGTGGACACTTCAAGGACACAAAAAAGGACCTCTGGAAGAAGATCCAGAAGTTTGAAGATGTTTGGAGCAACTCCATAAGTTGAAGAGGTGCACTGTGGGAGTTGTAGTCCCAGACTTCAAGAGGCACACCATAGCCTCTGAACCCTTGACTGGTGCTGTGGACCACTTTCCTGAATCAAACACTTCTGAAAGTAAGTGTGACAGTGTTACCTCGTGGGTGGCCTGAACTCTGGACTTTGTTCCTTTCCAGTGTGACCTTGTTTAACCCTTTGAGCGCTAGTTGCTTCTATGTGCTAGAAAGCATTAATTCTTTCAAAAATCATATCTCCGGTTCCCCTTATCTGATGTTATTCTATTTGGTGTCATTTTAAAGATAAAAATATTATCTATTCTTATAAATTGATTTAGGATTTTTAACCTGTTTCCTGTGTTTTATTTAATTACTGTTTTGTGATATTTGAATACTTTACGCTTTGTCTCCTAAGTTAAGCCTTGTCGCTCGTTGCCAAGCTACCAAGGGTTGAGCTAGGTTTAATTTATTGAGACCTGACTGGACTTAAGTGGAGGTTAGTGGCCTATTGCTAAGTGTAGGTACTTACCTGCCCTTACCAATAGCCCATTTTCCAGCAACAATCAAGAGAGACTTTGCGTTGAAGTAGGCCTACTTCAAAGGAGAAAATGGGTATAAGAAGGGCACCCAAAACCACAGACTTTAGGACACTTCTGGAAACCAAGACAAACCTCTGCCTGGAGAAGAGCTGAAGAGCTGAGGAAGAAGAGCTGCCCTGCCTGAGACTGTGCTTTTTGGAGCTATCCTGCAGTTGCTGCTTCTGCCTGTGCTAGAGGACAAAGACTGGACTTTGTGTGCCTTACATGTTGTGAAGAACTCTCCAAGGACTTGATTTAGAGCTTGCCTCCTGTTGTTTGAAGTCTTAGGGACAGAAAAGTCTTCTCTCTGCTAGCACCTGGAGCTGCCGCTGAGACTCCTACTCTGCCAAGTGGGGCCCATCCAGTTCCTGGGACTCTGAAAGGAGAAGCTGGCAGCCCAAGAGTGAGAAATCCATGCACAGACTGCCGTACGGGGAAAAGATCGACGGAACTCCGATCTGCGGCTGAAAAATCGACACGCCGCCAGCTTTGCAGATGAAAATCGACGCTCGCCTGCAACACAACCAGAAGATCGACATCCGGCACTGGAGAAACTATGCACAGCATCGCTAATGGAGGGCGGTGAGATCACAAACCACGCTGTTTGGTTTTCTAATCATCGTGCAGCTGGATTTCTGATGCAAACACCGCTGGGCGTGTAAAAATGATGCAAGACCAGCCTCACGCGAGAGTGCTGACCGAATCGATGCATCGCACTCCTGCGGAGAGAAGAAACAATGCACTCTGACCCGACTTAAGGAGAACCAACGCAAGGACTTGCTCGTGAGTGAAATCGACGCATCGCAAGCCCTTTTTGACTCACACTTGAACGTTCAGGGTTATTTTTGACATGCCCAAGGTACATATTTACGCTAATAGCGTTAGTGTGTGTTTAAAATCACATGAAGACTCTTTTTGCATTTTTAGTGATAACTTGACTTGTATATTGTGGATTTTTGTTGTTTTAGTCTCGTTTTGTTTAGATAAATATTTTCTATTTTTCTAAACCTTTGTTGTGTCATTTTGTAGTGTTTTCATTGAATTACTGTGTGTGTTGGTACAAATACTTTCCACCTAGCACTCTGAAGTTAAGCCTGCTGCTCGTGAGCCTGCTGCTCGTGCCAAGCTACCAAGGGGGTGAGCGGGGGTTAGCTGAGGGTGATTCTCTTTTACCCATACTAGAGTGAGGGTCCTTGGTTGGACAGGGGGTAACCTGACTGCCAACCAAAGACCCCATTTCTGACACTGGTTGCAGCGATAGGATTGGACTTGTATTTGTACTTGACACACAGTAATTAAGTGTACAATACTGTTTTGAGTTCAGACCACTACGTGACCACATACTACTTGTCTTGTGGTTTTGCTTTTTTTCTTTCGGACTCCTTTTTGTTCTACTTTCATATTTTTGGTGATCTCTTTGTTGATGTTGGAACTTTTCACTTGTTTGCCGTCATGTCTCAATCTGGAGATGCAACAGCTGGAGCTGTGTTTGAATTATAGAAACTGAAGAGGTACTCAGTTGCTCAATTGAAACAGTTCTGTGAAGATCTTGCCTGTCCCGTTAAGAGCTCCCCCAGGAAGGGGGAGCTACAAAAGGCACTGAGGGCCTGGGTGACAGTCAAGGAGG
Organism: Pleurodeles waltl; assembly: GCF_031143425.1. NCBI lineage: Eukaryota > Metazoa > Chordata > Amphibia > Caudata > Salamandridae > Pleurodeles > Pleurodeles waltl. Next base: position 893,383,780 of record NC_090442.1, on the reverse strand, counting down.
CTGGAGGTCACACAGAGGATGAGGATGAGGAAGTACAGAGTCTACACAGTGGTGTAGTGGAGGTACCTGTTATACCTGGAGGAAGGGTCTCCAGGAGTAACACCCGGGATCACTGACAAAGCTTGGAAGTGATCTGGCAATGGAGATAGGTCATCTATGGTAGGGGCATAGGTTGTGGCGACTGCAACTCAGGCCTTATTCAAGGTTCAAATTACCAGAACCCACCTTCCCTCCCAGTTGGTCTGGAAGGAGCTTATGTGATATTTCAGGAATTTATTCACATATATACCCACTTTCCTATGGGCCACTTTAGCATTGGAAAAGTTTACAAATCTGGCCCAGTTTTTTAACATAGTGGGCACGGGTTAACCCCTTCCCTAAAGTGGTTCTCCTGGAGTCCTGGAGTAAAACAATATCAGAGGGAATGGCTTATTATGCAGTCTTCAACTGCCCTGCACTTCTGCCTGATGATGGCATGTAGGCAGATCTCATAAACACCGCACGTTGCTTCCTTTTCCCCATCCCTATGCCGAAATGGCCGTCAAGTGAGTACAAAGATGGAGACGTCTGAGAGCTCTGACCACAAGATCGTGGGAGGAGAGCATTTTACAGATCTCCTCAATCTTCAACGTGAAAGGAGCCACTGAGCACTGGCACCCCTGAGACATTGTTAGGGCATATTTTGGTGGCACAGAGATCAGAGATGGGGACCACTGGATACAATTATGGCTGCCATTGACACTGCAACACTGTCTTGACTAACGGCACCTGGTAGGAGCGATCTCCCCAGCACAAAAAGAGGCAACAAGAAGTAAGCAGTGTGGAGGGGGACATGTGCAACGCTGGCTGGAGATGACAGTACTTTAAGGCTGTTGAAACAACTAACCAGGAGGCGAGGTCCAGCTGTGACTGTGATTATGCCAGTAGAGTCACTGAGATGTGGCACAAAAACAAATAGGGTGACCCCCAGTAGGAAGCACACTCATTTGATGGTAAGTGAAATATGGCAGAAAATATGGCATTAAAGCTATTGGCAGGGCCAGAGGTGGTATCCTTGGACCTGAGGGGACAAGATTCCCTCTCCTAGATTCTAGAGGCTAAGGACAAAGCACGTGGCCTTATGCCTGAGATAGGGCGAGTAAGCGCTAAGGATGAGGGGGTGCTGCTGTCTGCTGGAAGCACTAGTGGTTCGGCAGAACTCAGACTTTTAGAAATGTCTCTAGTTAGCAGTCGAATTGCACCCTCTCCATGTAGGGACCCTCACTCTAGTCAGGCTAAGGGAGATAGCCAGCTCAGATAACCCTGCTCACCCCCTTGGTAACTTGGCATGAGCAGGCTTATCTCAGAATCAATGTGTAAAGCATTTGCACATAACACTCAGTAATAAAGTGAAAACACTACAAAAGGACATCACACCAGTTTTAGAAAGTTAGCCAATATTTATCTATGTAAAACGAGACCAAAACGAGAAAAATCCAACATACAGTGCTAAAGATATGAATTTTGGAAGATTTAATTTGAATTGCAGTTCCTTGAAGTCAATAGCTCAACCTGGGGCTATCACAGCGTCATGATCAACAAAACCAACAGTTCAGGACGGGCGCGGCATCGCGGGCCAGCTACGGTGTTGGGAAGACCCACAAACAGTACCTTTGGATTTGCAGGGTGTCGTGATCCTCGCGGTGAGCTCCGGAGAGCAGCGTCGCTGGTGCCACTGTGTCGTTGAGCTTTTGAAGTCACACGCATTGTGGATCGAACTCAGGGCTGATTAAGTCAGGAGCGTTGGCGTGGATGGCATTGGGGCTGCGGTGCGAAGTATGACAATGCAACATGCAGTGTCCACAGGTCACGGTGCAGGCAGCGGCTCAGTGATGGCATCCTGCAGCGTCGGTGAGACCAGGGCTGCAGTGAGAAGCGGGGCAGTGTGTTGTGCAGTGTCATGGTGCAGACAGCATCATCATCGTTGCTGAAGCGCTGTTGTTCGTGGGCTCAAGTCAGCGGTGCAGAGCAGGACGGCTGTGGGCAAATCTACAAGTCGCGGTGCAGACAGGGACATCAGTGGACGACACTGGAGTCAATGGCGCTGGCGTTGATGGACCGGGGCTGAGGTACAGGACGGGACGATGCTTGTGCTCCTCATGAGCGGTGTTCACAGGCCATGGTGCGGGCAGGAGTGCTGGTGTCAGCAAGAGCAGTGGTGTTGGGGATGCCCAGGCTGCGGTGTAAGCAGGTGATGATGGAGTGTGGGGCCCACAGATTGCGGTGCGAGCAGCGGCTCAGTGAAGTCGTCCGATGATGATGTCAGTGAGACCGAGGTTGCGGTGCAAAGCAAGACAGTGCAGCTCCATGCAGCATCAGCGGATCACAGTGCAGGCCAGCGGCTTCGTTGACGACGTTGCAGTAGTTTTTCTTCTCTTACAGGACAGAACACACAGTTCCCAGTGCTGCAGGTCAAGGAAACTGAAGTCTTTGGTATCCCTGAGTCTGTCCACAGGAGGCAAGCTCTAATCCGAAGCCCTTGGAGAACTTTTTCAAGCAGGATACACAGCAAAGTTCACCCTTTGCTCTTTTTAAGGCACAAACAGCAATTGCAGGCCAACACAGCAAAGCAGCACCGCAAAGGGAAAGTACTCCTCCTCCAGTTCCTCAGCTCTTCTTCTTCGCAGATGTTCCTCTTGATTCCAGAAAGATTCTAAAAGTCTGGGGTTTTGGGTCCATTACTTATACCCCTTTCTGCCTTTGAAGTTGGCAAACTTCAAAAGAAAGTCTCAGTTGTTTGCCAGATCCTTCCTTGTCCAGGCCAGGCCCTAGACACACACCGGGGGGGGTGGAGACTGCATTGTGTGAGGGCAGGCACAGCCCTTTCAGGTGTAAGTGACCTCTCCTCCTTCCACTCTAGCTCTGATGGCTCAACAGGATATGCAGGCTACACCTCAGCTCCCTTTGTGTCACTGTCTAGAGGGAATTCACACCAGCCCAACTCTCAAACTGACCCAGATGGGGAATCCACAAACAGGTAGAGCCACAGAATGGTTTAAGCAAGAAAATGTCTGTTTCTAAAAGTGGCATATTCAGACTAACAATCTGAAAACCAACTTCACTAAAAGATGTATTTTAAAATTGTGAGTCCAGAGACCCTAAACTCCATATTTCTATCTGCTCTTAAAGGGAAGCTGCACTTTAAGAATATTTAAAGGCAGCCCCCATGCTTACCTATTAGAGAGATAGGCCTTGCAACAGTGAAAACCGAATTTGGCAGTATTTCACTTTTAGGACATGTAAAACACACCAGAACACGTCTCACCTTTAACATACACTGCACCCTGCTCATGGGGCGACCTAGGGCCTACCTTAGGGGTGCCTTAGAGGCAGTAAAAGGGAAGGTTTGGGCCTGGCAACTGGGTATACTTACCAAGTTGAATTGGTACTTTAAAACTGCACACACAGACGTTGCAGTGGCAGGTCTGAGACAAGTTCACAGGGCTACTCATGTGGGCTGCACAACCAGTGCTGCAGGCCCACTAGTAGCATTTGATTTACAGGCCCTTGGCACCTCCAGTGCACTTTACTAGGGACTTACTAGTAAATCAAATATGCCAATCATGGATGAAGCAATCAACAGTCCAATTTACACAGGGAGCACTTGCACTTCAGCACTGATCAGCAATAGTAAAGTGCGCTGAAACAATAAATCAGCAAAAACAGAGTGCAGTACACCATAAAAACAGGAGGTCAAAAGGCAAAAAGACAGGGGAGACATGCCAAAAGCTGTCAGGTCTAACAGGGCCACATAAGTAAAGAGGCTGGGTTAATATCTGTTGAGACAAGAAAAAGTGATGAGAATCTGAGTGACTCTGCAACCCACTGTGATAGTGAGAGTTTACCGGTGATAGCTGGGGGTACAAATCTAGTTGGCGTAGCAACCTCAAGCACCAACATTACAGAGTTTTTCCTGCTCTTCCATAATAAAGTGATTGCCCTGGCAGTGTCTGTGCTGTGGGCCCTGATTTGCCTTCTCCCCCTCCCTTTAATACAGAGAAGCCTTCAGAACAAGCAGAAACTGCTAAACATCCCCCATTGGATACCTAGTGCTCATCATCAGCTGAGGGCCAGTTACATCGAACACCAAGACATGGCTGCACTTTAGTGGAGACATTAGACCCAATTGGGATTCCTGATCCCTTACAAGGGAATCTGGCAGAGATTTAAGAAGAAATCAAAAGTACGAAGGACACAGAACAAATAATCGCCACACATGTGGAAAACCGACTATCCAACCTTAAGGGGAAAATCACTCAAGCCCTGGATAAGATGGAAGAAATGAAGCAACGCCTCTTAGACTGTGAGGATAAGTTGCTGTTGGTCTCTGGGACAGTGCAGCTGATGGAGAAGCAACTGTCACTGCTAAGGACAAAACAGGAAAGATTGGAGAATGATTCTCGAAAGTTGAACCTTAGAATTGTTGACATTCTGGAGCACAAGGAGGATGCAGAGGGGGTTATCAGGTATGTGAACAATCTGATCAGAAAAATAATTCTTCCTGATTTCACACAGTATTTAATGATTATACAGCTGCTTCATGTGCTTGATCAAGCCACCGCAAATCCAAATCCGAAATTTCCCTGCATGCTACTGATTAAGTTTGGAGATTTTCACATCAAAGAGAAGGTTTTCACGAAAGGTGGTTCAGGAAAAAGTATTTCAGGTGAACAGTGAGTTCAGGGTGCAGCAGTTCTCTGATATGACAATGGAATTGGCTCAGAGGCAAAAAGAATTAAAAGGACTACTTCAATCATTTCAACAAGCAGGGGTATAGGCTACCCTTATTCATTCTGACACGTTGAAAGTTCTACATAAAGGGCGGTTCAGCATGTGAGCCTCGCCGGAAGAAGCACAAAAGCTCCTGAAAGAACTTTCAGATAGTGCATAAGAATGCAGAGACTGCAGAGATGTTGAGGTGGCCAAACTGCCACTTTTTTATCACTTTGTCTTCCATAGGAGATGGGCAGCAAGGAAGCATGGCACAGCACAGTGATGCCAAGTAGGGGAAGGTTGTGTTCCAGAGGTCACTGCGAAGAAGGGGGGCAGAGTGTAGGAGGGGTTCGGGGGCACGATAAGGGTGGTGTCAGTGTGAGGTGGGCAGCACGGAGGTTGGAGCAAGAACTGATAAAATGTGGAGAATTCACATGATGAAATCAAAAGTACATTAGGACTTAATAGAGAGCCAGGCAAATTGGTTTAAGCATGTAAATCCATCCATCCATGGTAAGCCCATCAGCACTTTAATCCTTTTAACACATAAGCACTTCGACACATTGCACTTTGTTTAACAGGGTGGGGGGGGGGGGTTCTACCTCACATTGAAGTTGGAGGAGATATAGGGAGAGAAGCATGAAGTGAATATGAACAATTTGACTCCATCATTGGCTAGTCTTTGAACAAGTTTGTTCAAGGGGGTGTATACCTCAGACTTCTCTTTTTTTGCCACGCAGGAGCCAAAGGGAGGGGGTGTGGACTTCACACACTTTACATCCCCCAGCATTTAGCACATTGCACTGTTGTTTGATGGCACTTTATATCACGATGAGGGTGGATACGTACGATGGAATGAATGACTCTTAGGGATTTTGAATATCAGAGTATGTTTGCACCATGCACATTGCACTTTGCACCTGGCCCTTTGTCACACAAAGATGTGGTTTATGTAACTGCAGGTTCATTTAGACAGCTCCATTGGCAGTTAGCCTTTGTATTTCAATAATGAAGGACCCCCACTTGCCTTGCAAAAATATAACACTGTGATATAATGGTACAAACAGATGTATTGCAAATATTCACCTACAATGACAATGATCTGTAGGTAAAAGTTGATTGGTCTCTTAAGGCTCTTCTAGTTAATTAGCACAGTAAAAATGCTTGGATTGAAACTGCAAAGATAATGTAATTCCCACTTTATGAGGAGTTGACTTATTATCTGAATCTCTGCAAACTCAACATTCACTGAAATATGGAATTCTGTTGTAGGACAATAATAAGAACTTACGTAGTAACATCTTTCATTTTTGGTTCGGTCATCAAACCCATGACGAACAGAGCGTTACTGAGAGTCTCCCATCTTGAATTTCCTGTATGGGTCTCTTCTATATTTCAGCTTAAGAAGCATTACATGACAAATACCTAGTTTCCTTTCTGCAAAGAAAATGATGCCAGATAAACCTGATATTACCAACGTTGTTTTATGATGAGTGATTTCCTGAAAATCATCTGTGCCTCTTGAATCTCTAAAATGGAACATGAATTTCCAGGGCTTACCCACCTGCATGATAAAATGTTATTTAGAAATTCGATACCATTCCTTAAACCCACATGTCTGCTTATTTGTGTAACAAAGTGAGGAAGACAACACATCTGCTGCTGAACCCATTGTAGAAGAACATGTGGAATGGAAAGCTACAGCTTTAAAAAAAAAAAAGAACTAGCTTTAGACATGGATCTGGAATATTAGTGTGTCATCCAAATCTTGACCAGTTGCTTAGTCCAAGATGGTTTGAGTTAAGACTCATGAATTAATTGACTTAAGTGATACTTGCATGTTCTCACATCTTCATGATGAGCCTAATGCAGAATGCATCATCCATATGATTGTAATGCCTTTTTAGAAAAGTGCATAAAACTACAAAGCTACCAATCTATATAATAAAACAATTATCAGAATGAATGTAATATTCAGGTAGCCATCGTTCTTTAACCCTTCCTTCAAATTTAGTCTTCCAATTCAATATCAGAGACTGCATCTCAAACAAGGCTGGCACATGATATTTTAAATGTTTTGGACAAAGGACTAGGGTGTCCAACGATTTGAGGAGGAGTCCCCTTTCCCATGGCCTGGCGTCAAGGTGTGTTAGAGAGGATTAGGTGGACTCATCATAGCCAGCTGTTTCCCCACCCCAGTACAGCCTTAGTACATGGTTCTAGAGAGGATCCACCGAGGTACTGGTATTCCCTTTCACTTTGGCTAGATAATTTTCCTCTGAGGTGCATGTTTGTAGGGTGGTACTATGAGAGTGCAGGGCTATATTATTGTGTGGTCTGCCTTTAGAGCCAGACTGGCTATCAGGTGTGTCATTCTAAATAAACAACTCAAACAATGATTTTACAGTACGCTTTAAGCATTTTCGTGTTTAAAACCAGTTGTGTTTGCATCGTTTATTTAGAAGCTCTGCAAGTGGGAATGCGAATGCCAGATCCCCAGAAATGAAAACATCCCCCGCAGCAGTAAATCCAGCCTCACAGCCAGCCCACCAAAACACCCGGTAGTCAGTCCGTCCCTTTCTACCTTGGTAGTTGCCCACTTCATAGAGTGGACCGAAGACCCTGAGGCTGAGTTGTGATATAATCTTGGATGTGACTGCTCATATGGCTGACCATTAATTTAAATTAGTTATAGAGTAGTAGCAGCATAACTTGACAGATCGCTCTCATATCTTGGTGGGGCCTTGGATCCTAAGTAGACATCAGACTCAGCCACTTCATCTTAGTGCAGGGCCTTTCTGGTGAGCACGCTACCTGAGCGATTTGAATTTTCTCCTTTTCTGTGGTCCTGTAACAGGGATTGATTTTGCTCACTGAAAACATGTCTTAGCTGTATTAATTTACTGGTTTCATTTATTTTTTAACCCCAACCAAGTTTGTCAAAGAGCTCTAATCACAATGCCAGTTTGAAGAAATTGTATCAGATTCTTCACTACCTCTATTACGTACTCCCATGAGGGCCCGTGGCCATTCATATACCTCGTGGGAGTAAGCTAAAGTTCCCTATGCTCACTCTGCAACCAGTTAACCAGGCTGTCCAATTTGCTCTATATTGTTTTCCATTGATGTTATTGGTTGCACGTTTCTCTGTCCCAGAGATAGTCCATTACCCAAAACAGCACTTTGGACAGAACAAAACATGCACATTAAACATAGTACAGATGCCATTTAATAAACTCTCACTTTGTTCCAAAGGCACTTGACTGCAAACTAGTACCCCTCCGAATAAATTAGAGAAATCCTTTCACTTGTATGTAAGACATCACAGGCATGCAATGTAGTTGGGAATCAATATGCTCACAGCAGACCTTCCCCTAAGAAACAGCAAACACGGAAACATCCAGCATAACATAAGATGCACAAAATATCACACACATTTAAGACAGGAGGGATATGCCATATAGTTGGGAATCAATAGGAATCATGATCACAAATACACAAATCACGTAAACCAACAAATTCACAATCATCAGTGTAACTTTTAGACAAACCACCATGCACATCAGATTCAGCCATACAATACTACAAATGCAACCATCAACAGAACCAGTATCAGAACATGTTAAGAATAACCTGTCATACCCACCCACCACAGTACGGTTAAGCCAACAGATGGATTAACGGCGCATGGATGGTGCTATTAGCTCCATTTAATGGGCTCACAGAATAAAGTGTTGGTAATGATCATGGCAGATTACCAAGATAGCACCTAAATGCCTTGGCTAGACCTTTGGCCACACCCACTAAACACAATATCCTATTAAGGGACCAATTGATTTAACAAAACTATTGTAAGCAATACCAGAAGCGTAAAAAACACTACTGACACCATGGCATATAAATACAAACAGACTTCAGGCTATGTTGGAATCTTCAAAATCGGAATGAGAAGATCTGAATAGCTCTGGGTGGCAACGAAAAAGTTATGTCTAACATGACATAAAATAATTCGTCCTGACACACCACTAGTGCAGTGGCTATCCTCTCTGTGGTCCTTCGCAAGACCTGTCGTTAGAGGCGGTAACTGTAGAGGCACAGCTGTTGTAACTGTCTTCCCCAGAGTTTATTCGTTAGGAGCTGCGTATTTAGATATCACTGTAAAATGCTACATTGTCAGTACATTTCTACAGGGAACTGTGTGATGTCTGGATATTTGTACGTAGTGTAGCATTCACATTCATTTCTTATAATGTTCTTTAAAAGCAGAAAATGCCATCTGAAGCACTCCAGTGTATTGAACAACCATTAAAATCTAAGCTAAAAAAACGTACATGTAAAATGTGTTCAGTAGAAGTTAAATTATTTTAATGGTTGGTAATAACAAAGAACTAAGCAACCAACACATGCATCAGTCAGGTCTTAAATATGTATCAAAAAGGCAGCAAATCAGGCATGATGCAAACAGCAATGCAGTAGCAGTCGGAATCTAATGATAAGCTGTGGGTCCCTGAGGACACCCAAAGATCTGGAGGAAAGGAACTGTGAAATAAAATATTGTGTGAAACCACGACTGAACTGAATCCAAGAAGTACAATTCAAACTCTTACATAAGTGAAGTTGGTGAAAGGCAAAAATAAAAATTGAGTTGATGGCGCCAGGAAGGTTTGAGAGAACTAAGCATCCATAAAAATTGTTGAAAAGTAGAAATACTTTTAAGAGGTGAAGGAAACATTTGTGATTGAAATTCAAAATAACACCAACCTTATTTTAGAGGAGTATGCAGTAAGAATAAATCTGGCCATCAGTTTATACTGTAGCATGTGAAAAAAGAATGGCCATTTATTAGCGGTACAAAAGTTGACCTGGTTTTGAGGAACATAACCATGCATCTACTCTGTAAATGCCCAAACTATAATGGCTTCACTACTAAACTAAAGAAAACCAGAAATACAGGTCCTTCATCAAGATGATGACTCCTCTTTGAAATAATGATGTAGAAGTAAACAGGCCAGTGCAAGCTTTTTCCTAATAAGCTTCACCACAGACTCAGAAGATGACACATCCAATAACAATAGCCACGATTAACTCATAAAATGACTCCTACAAAATTAGTTTTTATATTCGAGACTTTGTTATTGGTACAGAAAATCATATTTGCTGGAAAATAAGCCCCACATTAGAAAGGCCCTAAAGTGGTAAAAATCATGCTAAATGTGTGGAAAGCAGGTTTTTGCACAATTTACACGATTTTGCTTAGGTCAAGCAATATTATCGTATCACTGAGTGGAAAAGCCATTCTGTTAACACCAGATAAAAACTTGGTTATCACTTTACAACTTCACATGTGGAACAAATTGCAAAGAGATGTTCTTTTGGCAAAGTTATTTGCATTATGGACTATTGAGTTCTCCACATAAATTGACAGATACTCCATTCACCCACCTTGCCATTCCCCTACTTCATCTAGAGGCATGGGAACTACTTAATTTCTTTTGGTGGAGCCTTAAATGGCTCTGCAATGCAACACTCTTTCTCAGTGCTCCATCTACTACCAGACCATTAGTTTAACAGCACAGGAATTTCTGTCCTATTTATGGCAAGCTTTGTGATGCAGTCTTTTCGTGATCACAACAGAGATTACATGTAGTAAAATCTTCTATATTCTAGTTGCAGGTAGAGGACAGCCTCTTGGAGATCTGATGAAGCTGCATGGGGTTATGGATAGATCATCAACACTAGTCTGCAGGCGTTCTTTCTCCTTTTTATGGAGCTCTAGTCTGGAAATCTTCCAGCCATGTTCACATCCTTCTGATGAAGATTATCAAGTGGAAGCACAATCTTGTGAGTTGCCTTTGGAGATTATCATAAGGAAAGACCTGCTTAGACATCTCTTTTGGAGATTATCAGGAAGAAGCACCTTCTGGTGAATTTCTTCTAAAGATTATCCAGGAAGAAGCCAAAAATAGGTTGCCTCTAAATGTGTTTAAATATAGCATGACAAATATTCCTTCACACTACAGAAAGCGTAAGAGGCCATGCAGTGCCCTCTAAACCCACTTAACACATAAATAGTTTGTTTTGAACTATATGCTAACAGCCCCTTTATATGTTATTTTCCTCACATATTTCAACTTGAGTTTCATTATCTCTTGCTATTTTCCTTACACAATCCAGATCAAAGAGGAGCAATGCTGGAGTCCTCCCTTTCCTGTAACTACTGATCACTATTCAAAAAATATTTCTGCCAGTAAGCAGTAGACTGGGGGAAAGGGGAATAGGACAAGAGAGAGAGAGAGGGCACTGCATAACTTCATCTTACCTGTTCTGACTGCCGGACTCAACCTGCACTGAAGTGACATGGAGATCTACAATAAGAAATAATGATTGTTGTTTGTGTTAATGACATTAGATGTCACCATTTCTACTATGTCATGTGATATACCTTGAAGCAATCATTGTATAACCTACGCTTTGTAGTTGCTAACAAGTCTATGACTTTTTAGAAGTGAAAGAGACAATAAACCATTGTAATTATTGCACAGCAATACCTGAACTGTAATATATTCTTATATTTATAGCCACGTTTAGCACACTACTATTCAAATTTGTGATTTGAATGGTTATTAATACACATAGTTCATCATAGGTAACATAAGGAGCATTCATTAGTATTAGTCATTTTCTCCTGTCAATATCCATTCACATCTGCAGAGCTCAAAACACCTTAATATGATGTGTGAATCAACGCATAAAATGTGTACAAATGGGACATTCACTAGATCTTTTACTGAATAGATACAGATAAGTTTGTGTGTGAAATTGGGTTGTTGTTTCAGAGGAGTGTGAGCCTTTCTCAAGCAACAGCTACAATTATTGTCAGAGTGAACCACAAAAAGTAACTTAATTAACCTGTGCTTAATCCTCTAGTACCTTGGCACAAACGCAGCCAGTCTTAATTTAGAGGCAATGTGTGAAGTATGTATGCAGCACTTACACAATAATAAAATGAAAACACAGCAGATGAAAAATCCTACACCAATTATGCAAAAAAAGAGTAAAGGTTAATACATTATTTGATGCCAAAATGACATAAATCCAATCAATAGTACAGGAGTTATGAATTTCTAAGGTTTAAAGTGGAAAATAGTGCCTAAAAATATCAAATTGCCAACCTCGGACATCTAGCAGTGCGAGACCAGGCTCAAAGTCAAAATTTATGGCCAACCGCGATGGAGCACAGTTCAGAAACATGAAGTGGATTGGCCCGTGTCTCTGCTTACCTTCAGACTTAGAGGAATGTTTTAAGAAAAATGTCTGAGAAGGTAAATTTCAGTGGGGCAAGGCAGCCGATGATGTCCGAGGATGAGGCGTCCTCATCAGGAAGCCACTGGACAAAGTTGCAGTGATAATTTCTCATTTGGTTTTAGTCTCTTTTTTGGAAGTTGAAGATCTCCAGTGGGACGAAGCTGAAGATATATCCAATAGGGCTCCATGGCCCCTGATACCATTCTTTGAGGAGCCACTGAACAGGATATACTGCTGTGGAGAAGAATGTAGTGGGAGCAAATGCAATGAACCTTGGGCAGATCTGAGAGCAGGTAGGTCCTAGTCTCCTCCTGATTCTCAAAGCACTTTTTTGGCAAAACATTTTTTAAGTCCCAGCTTCTGGATTTGGGCTATCTGGACACTTTTAGTCTCACCTCCAAAGGTCCAGGACTGAAATGGTAGTGCTTGGAGGGTCAAGACTCACTCAGGATAGGTCCAGGTGTGGGTTCAAGATGGTTGGAGCCCTTTCTGTCACTGAGGCTCTGATCAGAATGCTAGCCAATTAGGCCTTGGAGTCTCTATGGAGGTCCAGGGTTCTAGCAGAAAAGCAGATCTCAAGCATCAGGGCAGCCGTCCGAGGGCACAGAACAGGCTTCAGGCATCAGGGAAGTCTTGTGGTGCAGCAGAGATGTCCTCTGAAGTACACAGCAGGCCAGAGGCAGCAGGGCAGTCCTCTGGGAATCCTTCTCCAGGTCTAGATGTGAACTGAAATGTGTGTATGAGGGTCCTATTTTTTATACATGATGCAGATTTGGAAGTGGAAGAAGCTTCTGGAGTCTTCCCCATCATAGAAGTGTCAGGAATTTCCAACCTCTCTGCCCTTGGTCCAGTTTGTTTGGGGCACAATAGGCAGTTCTTTATGTACGAGCCCAGGTGGCATCTTGGAAGTGCAAGTAGGGCTGTGCATGGCTCCACCGCACATTCTGCCAGCACCTAGTTCCTCTATTGTGTGACACTGTGGGATAAACATACAAAGGACAACTGCATCTCGTCATGTAACCCCAGGAAACAGGCTGCAGGCACCAAATGGTTAGGTGAAGAAAATATCAACTTTTAAAAGTGTCATGTTCAGAATTGTGACTTAAACTTCGACTTTGCAATTAAAGAGGATTTTAAATTACAATTCCCTAGACACCAAATATGAAATTTTACCTGCTCCCAAACAGAAGTTATCATCTGTTAACCGTAATAAGGTAAACACATGTTATCTTATGGAGGAGGTAGCCCTCACAGTAGTGAAAAACACATTTGGGAGTTTTTCACTGCCAGGAGTTGTAAAAACTTCAAAGTTCATGGCCAACTTTTCAAATACACAGACCTGCTCTATGGGCAACCTAGGGTCTACCCTAGGGGTGACTTATTTGTACTAAAAGGGAGTAGTAGTCTTGGCAAGGAGGTTGTCAAGTTAAATAGGCAGTTTAAACTTGCATATTAGCTGCAACAGTTGGCTTTAGACTTGTTTTAAGGTTCTACTAAAGTGCATGGCACAACAAGTGTTTCAGTCCAACTAGTCGCATTTAATTTACCCGCCCTGGGTCAATAGTATACTACTTTACTAGTGTCTCACAAGTAAATTATGTATGCCAATCAGGCGTAAGCCAGCGTCACCATGAGTGAGCACAAGCACTTTAGAACTAACTAGCAGTCTAGCAGTGGTAATGTACACAGAGGCCTAAAGTCAACAAAAACACATTTAGTGAAATTAGGAGGGGAGGAGGCAGAAATGTTGGGAATAGGCCACCTGGCACCTGACAGATCTAACAGTTTGTAATCCTAGAAGGATGAAAGTAGGTACAGAGGTTTTAATCCTATGCAAGATTACTCCAATGCTAAGTGTAAATCAAGACCTAAGTCCTTAGTCTCTAAAGCTTATCCAGAATAAATCTCTGACACAAAGGTCTGTGGTAACTCTTGGTGAAAGCCAATGAATTCCAAGATCCTGGTGACAAGCTTCCAGCAGCAGCAACTAATTAATCAATCAGGTGTTATTTGTAAAGTGTGACTTGTCACCCGAGTGGGTATCCAGGTGCTTCCTACATGTGTTTATTCGAAAAGCAAGGTTTTCATTCGATTTCTGAAGTGGGTCAGCAAGGGTGCGGTGTGGAGGTTGAGGGCGTTCCAAGCTTTGATGGCAGGGTGGGAGAAGTAGACTCCTCTGGCATGGCATCAGTGTATGTGTGGTATCTTTGCAAGCGTGTTGTGTGCTAAGCGGAGATTCCTGGTTGGCTGATGGAGGTGAAGGCAATGGTTCAGGTAGGGGAGGTTCTTTTGATATGGAGGGCTTTGTAGCAATGGGTCAGGAGCTTGAAATTGTATATTTTCAGAATCTAGAGCCAATAGAGGTTCTTCAGGTGCTGGATGATGTGGGTTCTCTTGAGCAGGTAGAGGATCTGTCTGGCAGCTGCGTTCTGGATCATCTTGAGTCTCTGCATGACTTTGGTGGAGTTATCTGGGTAAAGTGCATTCCCGTAGTCCAGTCAGCTGGTGATGATGGCCTGCGTCACTGCCTTTCTCATGCCAATGGACAGCCACTTAAAGATTTTGTGGAGCATGTTAACGAAGGCTGAGGAAACAGCTTTGACCAAGGCTGAGGTTGTGGGCATGATCTTTCAGCTTGTGGGTGGGTCCGAGCTCTCCTGGCCACCAGGAGTCCTTCCAGATGTTTGAGTGTCTGACAAAGATCAGAACCTCCTTTTAGTCAGTGCTGAGCTTCAGGCAGTTGTTCTTCATCTATGCGGATATGTTTTTCATACAGTTGTGGAAGTTGGGCTGTATCTCATCAGTGTAAGAAATTATGTTGATTTAGTGTGATCTCACAATGTCTGTGAGTGGTGTCATCTAGATGTTGAAGAGTGTTGGGGTTGGGGAAGCGCCTTGGGGGATGCTGAGGATGGTGTGCTTTACCTGTGTGGTGAAAGGGGGGTCCAACTCTCTGGGTGAGTCCTGTGAGGAAGGATGCCATCCATTTGAGTGCATCGTCTGTGATCCCAATCTTGCGTAGTCAGTTGATCAGTGTGTGATTGGAGATGGTGTTGAAGGTGGTGGAGAGATTGAGCAGGATCAGGGAGTCTGTCAAGCAGGGCACAGATGATGTCTGTTGCGGCGATCAGAGCTGGCTCGGTGCAGTGACTGGCTCAGAAGCCTAATTGAAAAGGGTCAAGCACATTGTTTATCTCCAGTTGTACGGTGAGTTGGAGGTTGATGCCTTCTCCAAGACTTTGGCGGGGTACCGGAGCAGAGAGATGGGGCAGTAATTCTGGAGCTCGCTGGGGTCTGCAGAGGGCTTCTTGAGGAGGGGTCTGATCTTTGTGTGCGTCCAGGCTTCCAGAAAAGTGGCTGTGGTTAACAAGACATTGAGGATGGTGGTGAGCTGGCAGCTGACCTTGTTTCTTCTGAAGTTGAAGATCCTGTGGGGGCAGTGTTCAGTTGGTGCTCCCGAGTGGATGGAGCATATGAGTGTAATCGTTTTTGGTGTGCTGAGTTATCCCCATGTGGTGAGAGGATGGTCAGTGGTGGAGGTTGATAGCATACTGGGGAGGTCGGAGGGTTGGGGATCGAAGGTATTGTAGATGGTTTCTATCTAATTGTGGAAGTGGTCAGCAAGGGCATCGCGATGGAGGTTTTGATAGCGGTCGGGCAGGCAAACTCTGTGACAATGGTTAAGAGTTGCTTGGTTTGGTGACGCTGTTCTCGATCTGGCAGGTCAGTGCCTCTTTTCTTCTGGCTTTGATCTGGTTGTGGTAGTGGTTGAGGGCCGTTTTGAAGGTCGCCCGGTGGGCATGGTTCTTGCTGGTGCACCATCTTCTCTCCAGTTTTTTGCATCTGCATTTTGATTTGGTGAGTTTTGGGGTGTACCAGCTGGCTTTTCTGGTGGTTCTGTGGGTCTTGGCTGTTTTGGTCGAAGCAACCAGGTCAGAAGCGCTTATGATCCAGTTGTTAAGGTTTTGAACCGCCTGATCCAAGTTGGGGGTGATATTGGGCTGTGAGGTGCTGAGGGTCTGTCCATTGCTTTTGAGTTACCTTGGTCCAGCCGCAGGAGGGGGCACTGTGGCAGATTGGGGTGGTGCGGCAGGATCCAGCGAGGGTGAAAGTGTATGATGTAGTGGTCTGACCAGGTCAGTTCTGTGGTGTGGCTGTAGCTGATTCTGTTGCTAGATGTGAAGATGGGCCCCTTTGTGTTCTGCATGGTGTGTGGGGCCCATGACCAGCTGCTTGAGGTCAATGTTGTCCAGTCTTTCCAATAGGTTGGTGGAGTTGGTGTTGGTGGGGTTGTCCAGGCGGTAGTTAAGGTCTCTCAGGAAGACGTAGTGTTCGGATTCTATGGTGAGTGAGTTGATGAATTCAGTGTTGGCATCGCTGAGGCCGGTTCTTGGTCCTGGTGGTCTGTATGTGAGGGTGCCTTTGATTATGGCATTGTCATTAGCGTGGAGCTGGAAAATCCATTATGGGTGTGGTTTCGTCATTGGTTTTGGTGCAGGTGATTGACTTCTTGTGTATGATGGTGATGGCGCCTCTGTGCCTGTTTGTGTGCCCGCAGTGTTTCATTTTGTAGATGGGGGGGTGCTGCTGTGGCGATGTCCGGGGGAGAGAAGGGGGCGAGCCAGGTCCCTGTGATGAACGTTACATCAGGGGTGAGGGTGGAGATGATATTCCAGATTTTGGTTGCATGTTTGCATTGCGGTCTGGTGTTGAACCGGATGCACCTGAGTTGTTCTGAGACCTTTTTGGTCAATGGGGATGGTGAGGTGTTAATGGTAGTGATGGCAGTCAGTCCTGGGGTAGAGGGTTCCTGTTGCTGGGAGCAGTTCAGGCATGGACAGGTGCAGACGGGCTTGTCTGTGGCGCACCTTCAGCACACAGGCCTCCTTAAGTAGTCCTGGGAGGTGGGAAGGGCTGGCAGTGTGGCGGGAAGGCAGTGAGCAGGGGAGGGGAAAAATGGCAGGAAACAATATCAGAAAAAAATAGACAAACAAAGTACAGGCAACAACAGGGCACAGCTAGGAGACAAAACAGAACAAGGCAACTAAGGTTCCAGAAAAACTAGACTCTAATTACACTTTACAAAAAAACTATTCACAAAAAACAATTACTGTGACAGCAATTACACAAGGTGATGAATCAGACCAGGCAGACCCTGGGATCGAACTAGCAGCCTCGTCTCTTTCAGCTGGGCAGCCGATTTGAAGAGCAAGGCAGAGGAAGCAGGGGAAAGCGCTAAGACCAGGTCAGAGGCTACTCACTGGGGATGTTCAGCAGCTTCCATAAGCAGTCCTGGAAAGTGGGAGAGGCTGGCAGGGAGGCGGAAGGGTGGTGGGTGGTGGAGCATGGATGTCTTTTACACCTTGCTTGCCCCTGTCAGGAACAATGGGGCAGCTTGCCCTTATGGACATCAGTTGGGGCTCCTTGCCTTTTTCAATGATTAAAAGGTACCTCTTGTTATTCCAAGTAAAATTCTGTTAGCAAGTACTCTATTTAAAGAAATGAATGATGTATTCTCAGCTGTCAATTTATACGGCCTTTTGATTATTCAGGAACTAATACAAATAAAATATTCCCTGGGTCCAGTTGACATGTTAACAGAAAGGTAATCGTTGATCTCTTTGGTGATCACTAAAGATCTGCAAGAAACAAATTCTCTATCTACTTTTACCACCTTTCCGTACAATTACTTAGCCTTCCAAAGAATCTGTAGAAATATATAACTTCTCTAAATAATCCATCATTGCTAAAGGGTTTTCCACACCAAATATCACTCTTGGTAAATGTGTGCTTTGTCTGCCTTACCTGTCTATTTAAAACCCAAAACATTCTCTGCATTGATTGAAATAATTTGATTTAGATGAGAGCCTTTTTAAAAATTTTACCACACATTTAATAAATCAAAGTAAACTCAAGAATGACATTTACTCTAAAAAATGAAAGGGTATTTATATCGTCACTTCTTCAGCCCCCACTCAATTACCATTGATTTATCACTGATGGACTACCTATCATCATCACTAAGGTAAACACATGTTCTATGCACAGTTTTCAACATAGCTCACATTGCATTCACATGCATGGCTGGCAATTTTTCAAAAGGCTTTCTATGATGATGGCCCATCCCAAGATGGCTGCCAATGTGTTCACGTGTCATGAATCATGCATGCGTTTGTGTCATAACATAAAGCAGACAATTTTAATTTGTTTTTCCAACATGGTATATATCCATTTCTTTTGGTAAATAAAAAGTAAAATAGACTAAAAAAAATAATGATCACCTGCATTAATGAAGGAGACGAGCAGCCCGGTAGTACTTTGCAGATGCAGAGCCCTCTCAAGAAACATGTAAACCACTGGAAAACCAGCGGCTGAATTAACTCGCCTTCCAGAGTAGAAAACAGAATGGATCATTCTCAGATTCATTAGGAGTTTTGTGAAAGAACTTTTCTGGCTGCAGTTCCCCCTGTGTGGAATTGCAAGCTATATACCAATATGTGCAAACGAAATAGACATCCGTCTATGTCCAATCACCTTCACACAAAATATCCTCCTTTTGACTTGCACCTTCCATCCTTCAAATCTAGCTCCCCTATTAGACGTGCGTGTACAGCTATACCCTGTCATCTAGCAAGTTCATAAATATATAACTAGGTTCAGGGTTAATGTCATGAAAGAGTCATTAAAGTAATAAGTGGCCAACTAATGTTTTGATTGTATCAAATAAATAAAACATCGTTCATTTTTGC
The DNA here is from genome assembly GCF_031143425.1 of Pleurodeles waltl. Classification (NCBI taxonomy): domain Eukaryota; kingdom Metazoa; phylum Chordata; class Amphibia; order Caudata; family Salamandridae; genus Pleurodeles; species Pleurodeles waltl. The sequence goes on along the minus strand of NC_090442.1, from coordinate 893,364,974 downwards.
TTTTTCTTCAGAAAGTTTCCTTTGCATCTGAATGCTTTTGTAGAATTGCAGTGTAGTTCTTTCATTCCTTGTTAGTCTTGCCGAAGCCATGAAAAATACCGGGACTGACAATTATTACACCCATTTCTATAGGTCTGGTGACAGCGTAAATCATTTAAATTTACTAAAATTACACGTATATTCTACTTATATGGGTTTTCAACCAATCCTCCTCTTCCATTGGCCTGTGTGTGTGTAATTCACACTTTCTGGTACCCACTACAGCACATTGCATGGTTACGTGAATCAGCCCACTTTGGCCATTGTCTTACTTCTCTGTGAGTGACGGCATACTGCCCTTTCACAAGGAGCACATCCACACACAAAGTATCTCGTGTCTGTGACAGGATCTATTATGGCAAAGGGTGCCTTTAGGAATGAAAAAAATATTTCAGGTTTTATACAATTTTTTGGGACTGACAGGGTCTGCCAGTTTCCCCAACAAGAAAGTATTGCAAAAACCATGAAAAACAATGACGGGCATTGACAAAGCAAAAAGGTTAGCAGCCATCACCAGCCTACTTTATTTATTGCACTTGGACAAGGTTGGAGTTTTATATGAATACACATTTCTCTATTTTCCATTCCCCTTTCGAAACTAGAAGTTTTTTTTTTAATTCTGCCTGTTAGGAATTTTCAGAGGGGTGGGAGCTCTACTCAAATAATAAACACAATCCTTGATGGGGTGAACCACAAAAAAGTCACTAAATTGACCTGTGCTTAACCCTCTGGTAGTTTGGCACAAAAGCAGCCAGGCTTAACTTTGAGGCAATGTGTTGCAGCACACAAATAATAGTAAGGTGAAAACACAACACAAGAAAAATCCCACACCAATTTAGCTGTTTAGAACAATGGAGCAAATGTAAACAAAGAAAATGACACCAAAAGGAACAAAATCCCATTAGTAGAACCAGAGTTATGATTTTTTTTTTTGTGTGAAATCTAGTGCCAAAAAGAACAAAGTTAAGACTAACCACAACGGAGCATATATCGGATACAAGGGTTGGTTGGGCCCAGTCTCACCTTGCCTTCAGACTTGCAACATTTTTTAGAACGATTTCTTGAGAAGGTAGAGTACCAGCAGGGCAAGGCACCAGGCTGTATCCAAGGAAGAGCCATTGAAGATGGGGAGTCCCTGGACGTGGTCCTGGTGAAGCTGTCAACTGGTCAGAAAAGATGCTCTTAGCTGGAGAAGATGGATTTTCAGGTTGAGGAGCTTATTGTGAATAGGGTGCTTGATGTTTTTGACAACTATGAAGATTTCTACCTTCAGAATTAGAAGTTTTTCTGAAGCTTGGATTCACCCAGCATGATGAGGCTGCAAGCAGTAGCCAAAGAGAGCACCACAAAGCTGGATACTTTCAGCTCCCGGTCCCTCTGAAGAGGATTTGCTGAGGCGGCGAAGAACATACGGGGAGCTGTGACTACGTCAAATCCCACTGCAAATGCACCTCATCGGATTGGCTTATAGGTAGATCTCAGTCTTGTGTTGGTTCTCGAAATAGTTTTTGATGGAAAATTTGTACCCATAGATTTTGGTTTCTGGTATGTAAGAGGCCCCTTAAGTACCACACCAAGGGTCCAGGACCTGGGCAGGCACCACTTGGGGACTAGGACTCAATCCTGCAGGGACCAGCAGCAGAAGGCGTGTAAGTTGCAGCATCTCTTGAGCTTGGTGTGTCCTTGTAGTACAGGCATCAGGACAGCCAGGTAACCCTTGGAGTCACTCTGGTGGTGCTTAGTTCTAGGAGCATATCGGATCATCCTTCCTCAAGCAGCAGGGAAGCAGGGCAGTCTCCCAGCAGCAGGAGAGCAGTGCAGTCCTTCTAGCAGCAGGGGAGAAATGCAGTCCAGTTTCTGAGTCTTCCACAGGTCAAACAGTGATCTAAAGACTGTTTCTGGGAGTCCACTATCTATAGCTGGCTCCAGCCATTGAGTGTGGGGGATGTTCTACCGATTCACCCACATCTGGTTCTGGAAAATTCTTCCCTTCTCTTGTCAATGCTCCAAACTGTCCAGGGTGGCAAAAGGCTGTTGCCAGGTTCCTCTCCGGCTTCAAGAGACAAAGCCCTTTGAAGTGTAAGTGTTGCAGGGCACAGCTCCTCCCCCGTTATCCTGTTAGGATGAATGATTCTGTCCACAAGTTGTCCCCTTTGTGTCTCTGTCTTGGACGAATACACAAGCCCCTCTAGTAGATCTATTCATAGTCATGTTGTTCAGGACACTGGCAGAAGCACAGACGGTTGGGGATGGAAAATGCCAACTTTCTAAAAGTGGAATTTTCCGAATTGTGACTTAAAATCCTGTTTTACCATTAAACAGGACTTTAAACTACAATATACATGAGACCAAATATTACATTTCTACCATTCCCAATCAAAAGTTAGCACATAATAAATGTAATAAGGTAACCCAGTGTTAGTCAATGGGGGAGATAGGCCTTACCACAGTGAAAAATGAGTTTAGGAGTTTTTCAACACCAGGACATGTCCTACTTTTTAAATACAAAGCACCCTGCTCTTGGAGCTGCTCTAACCTACCTTAGGGGTGACGTATTAGTATTAAAAAGGAAGTTTTAGACTAGGCAAATGGATGCCAGCCAAAAAAGGCAGTTTAAGACTGCACACACATGCGGCAGTTGCAGGCCTGAGACATGTTTTAAAGTAATACTTTAGTGGGAGGCACAATGAGTGGTGAAGACCCACCAGCAACATTTAATTTACACGCCCTGGGTACATGTGGTATAATTTGTTGTGGACGTACAGGAAAATTAAATGTACTAATTAGTTATAGGCCAATTTTACCATGTTGTAGGGAGAAAGCACAAGCAGTTTAGCACTAGTTAGCAGTGTTAACGTTCACAAATGCCTAAAGTCAAAAAATGAATTCAGCAAAACATAACGGGTGAAAGCAAAAAGATTGAGGGACTACCACTCAACAGTGTCAGGGCTTACACTGCCTTTAGCTGAAACAAATATCTAACCATTTCCATCGTTAGAAAGGGTCAGAGAGGAGTGGGCGAAGGACCACAAACTCACAAGTTTGTGGGTGTTTTCAAACTGTCAAGGAAAATGATGCGTTTTCTGCTCGTTCCTTACCTTTTGCATGAGGTTTACTTCTGTGCGTCTATTCACAGTTGGCCAGTGCTTAATTTGAGCCTGTGTTTCCGGTGCTCAGCACCAGTGCTTAATTGACAGCACCTGCACTTATGACAGCTGCCACATGGTGATGCTGTTTGTGTAATTTAGAAATTCGAAGAACAACAGTGGCTTATTAATTACATATACATTAAAAACCACTAAAACCTGTTGTTCAACCCATTCTTATAGCTTTGGGGTTTCAAACTAACTGAATTGTCACACTTATGGTAGTGTGATGGTTAGTAGTTGTGTAGGTACTGTCATTGGCAGTACCAGCAGTATCAATGGGTGGTGCAAGCTGCAGTAGATACCAGACACGGGCACTGGCACGTATTTTTTCACAAATTAAGCAATGCAGGTGGGTGTTCATTATACAGTAGGTGTTTTCTGGTGGATGCCTGATAGGTGTCATTGGAGCCATTTTTAGTGTAAATTTACGTTTAGGGCTGAAAACGGCTTTGCGAATTGGGCTTCTTGTGTCTGTTACTCCTTAGCTATGTGTCAGTCTTAAAGTTCAGTGCAAACACTGAGAATGCAAATAGAGCAAACATAACTAGCCCCGGGGTGTTTTTCGTGCCTCTTTATATCAGATTTACATCAGTGACTATTCCTACTACACTGAAAATGATATTATATATTTTGACCTCTCCACATTTCCAGAAAGCGCCAACACAAAGACGCCGAAGCTGCTTTAGAATAGGTCATATCATTATTTTGGACCTTGCCAGTTTAACAGTCTAGAACAGTCTAAATCTTCTGATGCAGCAGCAGAATAAAGATTGCCAGGATACACTGCCTTCCCTCCATTTCATTTATCCTCTGGCAGAAGTGATCTTTTTACCTACCCAGGGAGTCAATATTTTTACTTAGCTGTTCATTATTTATTTACACATTGCCTTTCATTTCTTTCATTTCCTCAAATAAATCTTTAATCGATTACCGACTTCATTTTAATTTCAGTGTGATGGCTTCTTCCAAGCTCACAGAAAATATGTTTTCCTACCACACAGTTGCCCTCTCTCCTTCTTGACGATTTTCCTTTTTTATTTGCGGGAAACACAGGAATAACATTAGAGGTAATGATAGGCTTCTGTCCTATCTAGTCGGTCTGCCTGTTAACAGCCGTAGTATTTGATTTGATCCAAGCCACTTTCAAGGTGTAGGTTTCACCTTTTCTAAAAACAATGTCCACACGAAAATGGGGTGTTCGCCAATAATCAATAACTGTGTGAAATGTTATGGTTTAAATGTGATTTGACCAAATAACTGCAGACAAAAGATAATGGGGGTGATTCTGACCCCGGCGGTACTAGACCGCCGGGGCCAGGGTCGGCGGGAGCACCGCCAACAGGCTGGCGGTGCCCCGCAGGGCATTCTGACCGCGGCGGTTCAGCCGCGGTCAGAAGAGGAAAACCGGCGGTCTCCCGCCGGTTTTCCGCTGCCCTTCTGAATCCTCCATGGCGGTGCAGCTCGCTGCACCGCCATGGGGATTCAGACACCCCATACCGCCATCCTGTTCCTGGCGGTTCGCCCGCCAGGAACAGGATGGCGGTATGGGGTGTCGTAGGGCCCCTGGGGGCCCCTGCAGAGCCCATGCCAATGGCATGGGCACTGCAGGGGCCCCCGTAAGCGGGCCCCACTTTGAATTTCACTGTCTGCATTGCAGACAGTGAAATTCGCAACGGGTGCAACTGCACCCGTCGCACCTTCCCACTCCGCCGGCTCAATTCTGAGCCGGCGTCCTCGTGGGAAGGGTTTTTGCACTGGGCTGGCGGGCGGCCTTTTGGCGGTCGCCCGCCAGCCCAGTGCAAAAGCCAAAATACCCTCAGCGGTCTTGCGACCGCGGAGCGGTATTTTGGAGGGGGGAAGTCTGGCGGGCGGCTTCCGCCGCCCGCCAGACTTAGAATGACCCCCAATGTGTTGTGCCACTTAGAACTAGCTCTTGTCTCAAAAAGAATCATTTAAATGTTCATTTTGAATACAATGGATGTACAATATAGAATCAACCACATTGAATTTACCACTACTCGTTGCAGATGTGGGCGATATCATATCCCTTATGATATATGTCCCTGACGTTACTAAAAGTTACAGTCACAAAGGAGAGGTCAAACGGCAATAGATGGTATTTATACCAATGTAAAAATGCCGATAAGTCTGACCCGTGCACGGATTAGAACGCTAAAACTAGTGGGCTTTGAAAGTTAGTTTTCCTATTTACAAAAACAGTTGTGGAATTGAACAGCACCTACTGATTAGTTTAGTCCATAATATGTAGGAAATGGTGGATTAGTTGTTATATGTGGTTTTAGATTAGAGAGAATATGACGGTCACAACCTAATTTCGGACAAGTGTGAGTCAGTGGGAGGGAATATGAAAGGAGGTTGGTGTGATTGGCTTTAACCCACAGTGGTCCTCATAAAGAGTTGGACGATACTGGTAGAGGCGTAGTTTAGTCAATCATATTAAGGGGTAGTGAGACTAAGATTTCCGAACAAGTGATGTAGTGTACCCAAAAAAAAAAACAATGTGTGGCCTTGGGCGTGGTTTGCCTTTGGTGCTATTAGTTGAATTAGGTGGGATTTGGGGAAAAAAACAAATTTGTTGGTAGCATGAATAAGTACATACAAACATAAGCTCGTGAAACAACTTTGCACCCCATAATATACGACAAAGACCAGTTGAATAATAAATCAATGCTTGACAATTGTACAAGTCAATCACATGACACAATGCTACTTTTACCAAGTGGCACAATGCAACAATAATATGGAATACACTCACATGTAGGCACACAAGGCTGGGCATTGTGTCACTCCACTACTATATTGCATGCTTGGCTTGATTGAATGAATGTTGCATTTTTGAACTGCGCTCCTCAAAACAGGTCGTAGTTTTGAAAATGACCAATACTAGATCACAGGTCAAAAAACTGGGCATGGCATTTATTGGCTCCAAATACCTTCTTAGACAAACTTAAATAAATGCATCTTGGAACCTTTAGTCTGATGCCCACACTATGCCACCCACTTCCCCTGTACAAATACTAGGTATTTAGCTAGGCACTCAGTCCTACCTGATATGCTCCGTAGACATATTTGTTTGAATTGGACAGGTAGTGACACTTTTCTAGGGACTTACAAGTAAATTAAATATGTCAATTGGTGATAAATCAATCCTACCATGTTTAAGCAGAGAGCACAAGCACTTTAGCACTGGTTAGCAGTGGTACTGTGCACAGAGTCCTAAGGCCAACAAAAAAAACAATCCGGCAAAAATAGGAGGAGAGGAGAAGAAAGGTAAAACGTCTGGGGTGACCCTGCAGACAGGGTCCAGACTAACAAATATATAAATTACCATTACCTCATCCTAGTTTGATACTTCATCATTTTTAAAAATATTGATTTAATTTTTTATCTGAATTTTTCCTCCTGGGACCTCCTCTCGTGTAACATTTGTTTTTCAAAATGTTTCCATTATTTGAGAACAAGGTTGATTTATCATCCAAAGTTTACTTTTGTTTATTTAAATACTGTTTTACATTTTATTATTATAGTTCTTTATAACTTTCCAAGTACCTCACATAAGGGTGGAGGGGCTGCTGTCAAGTTTTACTTTATTTCCTAGGCTTTTACTTCTTTTATTTTGGTGGATTGCTACATCATCTGTAATAATGGAGGCACTGACAACGGTTGGATGTGGCTACTTAATTGAGGCTGCTGAGTGTGCTCCTACTCCTGTGATGTGCTGAATGCATGCCCATCTGAACCATCCACATTAAATCTGGGTTCAGACCACAAAATGCTGTCAGTCCATTTTCTTAGCATCAGATGGAAAGTCTCCGGACCTACAGCCATAAGGGCTTACTGAGCCTTAGTTTTCGAGTCTGTGATAACCTATTATCCATTTACAATCTGGTTTGTGCCCTGTATTGATGCTATCCATATGCAATATCACTTGGCCAATGAATATGGAATGCCAGTCTCCCATGAAGGGCTGAATGACTACGTATAAATGTCATATCTAAGTCTAAACACATGGTAAATTGTAACTCCCCTCATATAAGCCTCCCGTTTTAACGCAGGGGATCTATATGTGAATTTTGGTGTATTGTGCATCAAAATCTCCATTTACTGGTATTTACAGAGTACTGTCGGCCATGACATTTTAGCAGGTATACACCACAGAAATGTTCTTGTGGAAAAATGCAATGGACGCAGTAATTGATGTGAAACTTGTGATTTTGTTCCCTGCGCAAACAACTGCTTTGTACAAAAATAGGTGCCACTCATATTGCAGGCCATTGACCTCAATCCATCACTATTAAATTTCTTAAACTGAATCGTTGAGTTATTACTGAAACATGGAAAAAGTAATTCTTGGTCATTACTATGCCTCTGACATTTCTTCCTGGTTATAAAATCATTAATTTAAAATGGAATTGAAGAACTATTAAAGAATTAAATACCATTTGCTTTATTTAGAGTTGTGAGAAAGGCTGGAATTCCGATTGCTGAAACTCAGCTGTCTTCATTACGGGAAACCCTTTGCAAGCAGTCTGTTAGTTTCAGTGAGTTGGAATGAATGCCATATTTAGGGTGGGTCACGGTGCTGTTAATGCTGAAGTTATTAGTGTGCTTATTAATGAATATTCAAGTATTTTGAGTGTTGAATTTGCGTAGATTTGTACAGTTCCTGAGAGGGTGAGGTCACAAGCAAACCCCGAATTAACCTGTGCTTAACCCTATGGTAGCTTGGCACTAAGTAGTAAGGCTTAACTTAGAGGCAATGTATATAGCATTTATGCAGCAGTTCAAACAATACACTGAAAACACAAAACAAGAAAAATCCTAATTTAGAAAAACAGACCACGATGTAATAAATTATTTGAGGCCAAAAAGACAAAAATCTAATGAGTAAGTCTAGTGAAATGCAATTTTAAAGGTTTAAGTGAAAACATTGCCTTAAAGCACAGAGCTCAAACTGAGGTTAACTGGTTACACCAGACCAGGACAAAGTGACAAGTTCAGACTGACCGTTTTGTATTAAGGGCTTGATAGAGGAACCAAGTTAGGGCAATCTAAACAAGGTATTCTAAATCCTGGTTGTGCAGCATTGTGAGATCCTGCGTTGAAGATGCATCACGCAGCAATAGTTGTGGGTGTTATGAGATGAGATGCACAGTCCTGTGTTGAATATGCGTAGTGCAGCAGCCGTTCTGAGTAGCTGCGGAGTGAAGTCCTGCATTGAGTATGCATCATGCAGCAGCAGTTCTAAAGAGCTGCAGGGCTGCAATGTGAATTCCTGCATCAAGGAGGTGTCGCACAGCAGTGGCTCTGAGGAGCGACAGGACTGCGATATAAGGTCCTGCATCAATGTGTATTGCGCAATAGTGGTTACAATGCAGTGCTGCAAAGAGATGCATCACGCTGCATTGGTATCGCCTGCAGGACCAAAGCTGGGCTGGCAGAGTACCTCCAAGCCTATTTCCAAGGGTTCAAGAATGGGGGAACACCACGTGGAGGGCAAGACTCACAGCCGTCAGAGCCCAGATGCTGTGTTAAACATGGTTGGAACCTTTTTTGTCCTTTAAGCTCTGATCAGGTGCCCAGTATTCTAGCCCTTGGAATCAATCTAGTGGTCCTGGGCTCAAAATACAGGAGCATTCCTTTTTACTCAGGCAACAGAGTAGCATTCCTTCTGGCAGAGCAACACAGCAGTCCTTCAGAGTAACTGACAGGTCCGGAGGTGTACTGAAGAGTTAGGTATGAGGATCCAATATTTATACCTGGTTCCCACTATGAAGTAGGAGAAGGGTCTAAGGGTTTCCACCCCCACCGGCGTTTGGAATTTTCTGCCTCCCTTCCCTGGCCCAAGTTTGTTTGGGAGCATAAAAGACTAGTGTCAAACTCTTTGTCAGTATGTTAGGCAGAGCCTTTATAATGTAAAACAGCTCTTTCCCCCATCCAGGGAGAAATTACTAATTCTGCAGCACCTATTATCCCTTTGTTTCACTGTCTGGGAGCAATGCACAAAGGCCAACTGCCAGCTACGCCTGGTCACATGACCCTGGATACAGTCTGCAGGAGGCAAAATGGTTGGGACAAGAAAATGACAACTTTCTAAAAGTGGCTGTTTCAAAATTGTGACAAAATAACACTTTGCCATTAAAGATGGTTTTAAATTAAAAGTTTTTAGACACCAATCTAGAGATTCCTACCTGCTATCAATTGAAAGTTAGCACATATTAAATGTAGTGAGGAAACCTAGTGTTATCCTATGGGAGAGGTAGGCCTTGCAGTAGTGAAACATGAATTTAAGAGTTTTTCACTTCCAGGACATGTAAAAGTTAAAAGCTCATGTCCAACACTTAATTACATCGGACCATTGTGCTGTTCATGGCCTACCTAGTTGTGACTAATGTGTATTAAAAAGGAAGGTTCATGGCTGGCAAAAAGGTTTAGGCCCTGAATTATTCAAAAGTAGTGCAGCACGGTGCTGCGCCAAAAATAGCAGTGCTGCGCTGCACTACTTTTGAACGCAGGTATGCACTGTAGACACCCCTGCCTGTCCCCCTCCGCCAGCGCTGAATTAAGCTGCCTGCACCAATGCAGGCATCATTGCATCATAGTGCAAGGGTGTCTGCGATGAGGGGATAGATTGTTTTTGTGCAGGAAAGCATCCCTTTCTGCACATTAACAATCTGTAATGGTGATTTGGCACTTCTATGTGTGCTGCAAAAAGCAGCACACATAAAAGTATCAAAGCGCCATTTTGGAATGATTGCTTATGTGCAGGAAGGGACACCTTCCATGGCATTTTGCTCTTTCTATGTATGCTGCAGAATGCAACACACATGGATAAAGCAAAAAATGAGGAGAAATAAATGTATTCTTCCTCGTGTTGCCACGCTAGCGCCACTCCTCGGGTGGCGTTAGTTTTTAGCAATACAACAGGTTTACAATTACTTCAATTACAGCATCAAAAGGAAAGGGTGCTGCGGTGGAACGCCCACTGCAACACCCATTGGACGCCCCTCCAATGCAGAAAACTGCGTTGAAGGGGCCCATGTTTACAAGGAGGCGTAATGCCACAAAAAATGGCGTAACACTCCTGGTAAATATGGAGCAGTGGTTAGCACCACCGGAGTGTCACAAAAAGTGATGCTCCAGTGGTGCTAGGGGCTCTTAAATCTGCCCCTTAGTTTGCTAATTCGAAATTGCAGTTTACAACTGCACGTACAGGCTGCATTGGCAGGCCTGGGTCATGTTTAAAAGCTGTTAAGTAAGTGATTCAGTCAATGTTGTATTGATACTAGTGCGACAAATGCAAAAAGAAAAGATGATGGATGGAATACTGAACAAATCAAACATTCGCCCCCAGTCATCAATCTGGGCATAAATCTAATGTTTTTTTGCTCACCACGCCGTTCCAGTTTAGACCCAGCCTTATGCAAATCAGTCTTGAACCTGCTGCTCCCCATGGGAACTGTACAGCCCAAACTGCCAGGCTAGGTCCTACCTGGACCAGAAACAAGCATCCTGGGACTGGTTTTAGGATATCACCCCTCATTACACAGGTTAGCTTGAATCTCGTGGCATAGCGAGCACAGGACCCACATCTGGGCATATCCTTCCCACTTATGGTGACAAATGAAAAAGAATAGATGATGGACGAATGCTGAACAATTCAAGCATTCACCCCCAATCACAGATATGGGCATAAATCCATTGATTTAATAACTTACCATGCCATTCCAGTTTGGATCCAGCCATATGAAAATCAGTCTTGACGCTGCTCCCCGTGGAAACTGTCCAGCCCGAGCTGCAGGCCCACTAGTACCATTTATTTTACAGGCCTTCAGTACATGTCGTACAACCTTAATAGGGACTTACAAGTAAATTAAATGTGCCAATTGGGTGTAAGCCAATTTCACAATTTTTAAAAGAGAAGGCACAAGCACTTTAGCACTGGTTAGCAGTGACTAAGTGCACACAGCCCTATGGTCATCAAAAACGAGATCAGCAGAAAATGTAGAAGGAAGGCAAACAGCTTGGGGAAAGAACACCCAAAGGCTGGGGTCCAGCACAGTATTAGAAAGGCACTTGTATTTTTGCATTCTTATTGCTTAGAAACCTTATTATAAAAGTTTGCAAATGCGTACTTTTATTATCAAGGCTCCAATCGTTTCTGCTAATGACTTTCAAAGGCCTCTTCTCTTTTTATGCTATGTGTCTTAGCCCAGCCGCTGGTTTATACGGTATCTTTCTTCTTGACATCTGGCATTTCCTCAGTGATATCCTGTGGGAACTCTGCAGATCCTGGGTTATCGCCATTTCGCATGCTAAAGTGAAATCGTAACAGTATAGCAAGACAGAATGTGTGTTAAATGCTCTGCAGTCAAAGCTCAGTAGAATTCACAGAGACACTAGTATATTTCACTTGCTAAGTCTCTAATCGTATGTGTATATTTTACAGAACACATCCTTTCCCTTTGTAGAAAAGCTTTTTGTTACTTGCAGTAGACACTTAGTTGCCCATTTTTCATTCATGTACCATACAAAGAAAGTACTTACCTTTCATCTCATTGAACAAGGACAACTATATTGATTTAAACATCTTGCCAAACCCACGGGATTTACGATCTGTTCCATACTACCTCCAGTGACATGAAAGTTGTTTTACCAAGCGATAATCTATGCTTTTAAAAATCGGAGGTACGATATATTAACCTTTAAGGTGTTAAAGTGCACAATTTATTTTAGTCCATTTTTCATAATCTCTCTCCACTCTTAGTTCCACGTTTCTTTGTTGAATTGTAACCTTTCAATTACCTTCTTGCTCCATGATAATCTAGAGCAAGTGCCAGAATGCAAACCCTTAGGAAAGACAATGTTTTTTTTTTTTAAAAGACTGTTAGACCGGGAACATGAATTTCTCATGGCACTTTGAAATCAGAGGTAGTAATGAGAGCCTGTGATTAAAGTAAAAAATGTGACCGTTCCCTGGAGGACCACAACAAACCAACGATCTTGGCAAAGGAATGGGTTTATTACACTGCATGTGTAAATTTGCCGAGAAACAAATGCATTGACCAGAGTAGAAGGTGCACCTCTGAATTTTCACTCTAGTCTCCCAATCGTTTACTTTATAAGTATTCATTAAAGAAACAGGGCACAAAAATTCTTGCAGTTTGATAGTTCCTTTCTCATTTTTATTCATATGCATCAAATCAAAACCAATTATTTACTGCACGGTTACTAAACAAATTACATATTTCGTGACAAATCGTCACTTCCTGTGTGCTTGAGTTTATTCCAAAAAAAGAAGGGACAAAATAAACCTCTCATGACATAAAGCATGCTAGTTTCCGGAAACACAAAATAATTGAGCACATCTTGTACTATGTGATAGGGAAGTTCCAAAGTTCTCCGGCGCTATTTTAGGTGGATTCTTTAAATGGTGTGAATTTTTTGATTAATTTCAAAACCTGAGGAAGCAATGCTTTGTCACGAAACACGTCAGATTTTTGTTGACCATTCAATAAATGATTGGTGATTGGATACATCGATTTATGTTGTTATGCTATGTTACTGAGAACCAAATGTAGTGTTCGACTGTGCAGTCATTTTATCCTAGATATTCAAACTATCTTTCCCTCCTATGTTTAGACCTTGACTCTAAGGGGCATGTTTATAGGCCCCTAGTGCCACAGGCGCGTCAAGTGACGCTCCTATGGCACTAAGCACTGCACCACATTTACAAGGTAACGTTAAGTCACTTTTTGTGGCTTAACGTCACCTTGTAAATAGGGCCCCTTCCCGTGCAGCACTGTGCGTGGAAAGGGCGTGCAATGGGTGTTAGTGTGGGCATGCCACAGCAACACCCATTGCATTTTGATGCTGCCTCAGATTTATGAAATTTCGTAAACCTGAGGCAGCGCCAAAATCTAATGCCACCCCCGGGGGAGTAGTTATCAAAGCACAACGAGGAGAAATACTTTTATTCCTCCTCGTTGTTTGCTTTTTCTATGCGTGCTGCATTCTGCAGCACGCATGGAAAGAGCAAAGTGCCAGAAATGATTGTTTATGTGCAGGAAGGTGCCCCTTCCTGCAAATAAACAATCATTTGAAAATGACGCTTTGGCACTTTTGTGTGTGCTGCATTTTGCAGCACACACAGAGGTGCCAAAGCACCATTAGTGATTGTTTGGGTGCAGGACAGGAGACCTTCTCGCACATAAACAATCACACTCCTCAACGCAGACATCCTTGCACGATGATGCAAGGATGCCTGCGTTGCCGCTGGGAGCTAAATTTAGCACCAGCGCAGAGGACAACACAGGGGTGCGCCGTATTCACCTTAAATACGCCGTATCCCTGCGTTTCTGCCAATTATGGTGCAGTACTGCGCGCGCCACTTTTCCATAAATCTGGCCATAAGTGAGACAGTAATCCTGATATTAGCTCAAACAGGAGCTTGTATCTGAATCTGAATTATAAGTAACTTGGTGATTTTGCACTTTTTCGCCGCACACATTTTGGCAGATAAAATCAGGCACACTCTCTGAAAGGAAAAATGTCACTCACTCTGAGTTGTGGAGCTTGGGATGGGAAAAGCATGCTATTAACACATTATTCACCATTTTGAGGAGCAGAATTTGGAAATGCAATCTAATGTCAGACCTGGTAAATTCAACATCCATGATGTAGACATTTACCAGGTATAGTTTGCTATAAAAAATGAAGCACTCAAAATGAGCCCATGGGCCATTTATTTTTGTATTTGGATGTTGGGGGTTTCATCAAGTGCTGCAAGCCACCAAGGTAGCCTTACCGTGCTATTGGATTAGGTACGAGTGATGGTAATCCTAAACTGTATTATCCTGACAATAGTAAGCAAATGTAAAGCCTGGAAAGATAAGATCAGTAGTTGACTCAGTGAGATGGTAGAGCTGGCTTAATGCACATAACTAGTCCGGCTTAAGTGCACGTGGCGACAGGATAATGTCAGTCTTAGCAGTTTTCTGTCTTTACTGGAGTCAGACTGAAACCTTAATTTCTTTAGGAAAGATTGCCATGAGAATGATAAAGAACATTGGTTCTCGGAAAGGATGTATTATTCAGAAACATCAAACAAAATCTACTTGCTTTTTGGAGTGTGTTTGCATAAAAGCGAAGCAACACAGATAGTGTAAATGGGCAAACAAAGGTATCCACACTGGATAGGTTTATCACAACTAGAAATTAAATGCTGTGTCAAGAAACGAAAAACCTACTAATTGTAGTTTTTGTCACTGTGCAGAAATAACCTATTCTGGTTGGTCATGTACAAAAGGCACAAACTTGCTGCAGCAAATTTGACTGAAATATGAATGCTCAAACTATTGATCAGACCTGTACACAAGAGTGTTGTCAGTGGGTGGTTATTACTACAATATCGAGTTGTCAATATTGTATTACAAAAATCGAAACCAAATATATTGGTGACCAGAATACTGACAAGGTATATGCTGGTAAGTACAGGTTGCTAAAATATATATTTTTAAGGTATGTTGTGTAAAGAATAGTTAATCTGGATTTACCAATGTCATGATTTTGTGACGGTAGATAATTTAGTAATTATATTCTTGGCGCACAATATTTTTTAGTTGATACTCTGACATTCACCCATCAGTGATGAAGCTAGTGCAGTCGTACAAAGTCACAAAGAGAAGCAAAAAAAGTTCAATCAAGAGTCATACATTTACTAGCCCACAATAATTATTTTCACTAAAGCAAATATATTATTTCTTTATTATGATACATAACATTTATTCACAATATTTAAAAGCCGGTAAGTTTTTACACTTAATAATAATCGCTGACAAACCCCTTACACCAGCATCACCCACACTTATCTCACATTATCATACTGCATCCATACAAACCATTCAAATTCAAACATCATTTTAAAAGCTGTCTTGTGTTGTTGTATAGCACCACAGGGGTACATACAGGAGCCTTTGTTTGAAATTGTTTAGATACATACACTATTTATATAAATAAGCAAATGTACATCGATCTATGATCAAAGTAAGGCTCATTAACAAGATTAATATGGCCAAAGCTTCTGCTTCTATAACGCATTCGCAAGGTTTAACTTCATAATAAGATAGGAAGCAAAAAATGAATTCCATTCATTTCAGGTGCACACATTCATGGTACCACAACTGCTAGTACCCAAGTTCTGTTGCACGTTTTGGTGAAAGGTAGTCAGCCGACCACCCACCTTTTTCAGGGCACACGAATAAATATTTAAAAAAATCTGGGAGGCAGCCCAACGATATTCTGAAAAACAAAATTATAAACAAAGGCTTTTGTCAGCCTATGTAGGTACCCCCTTCTTCACAATCAATCACAAAGTTATGCATCCACTAAATCCACACAGTAAAACAATCCACAGACCACAATGAAGCCTTCAGTGTGTCTACTGGGAACACAAAGGACGTAACCACTGAAGGTCCACATAACCATGTGAACATGTAGAGACAGTGCTCAGTGCCCATAACTTGACAATTGTTTGTGACTTTTAACATGCTGTCCATAAATACCTGTGTTTCCCTTAATTTTTCATGGTGCCCCTGTCCATCACCAGGGGCTATACCTACTTATACTGTAAGAGCACTAATTGTCACATACCTAATCAGTCTTCAATAGAAGAAAGAAACTCTCAGTTCATGGCTTGGTGTGGCTACACAGGTTAGTTCACAGGAATAAAGCTAAGTCCAAAGTAGAACAAAACAAATAATGAGCCATAGGTAAAACTGAACTAATCCTGAACATAATGAGTGTACATAGGGCCATCCAACACTATCTCATGAACACGTTGTTTCTGTCCCTCCAAGCAAGTCGTAGCAAGCATGATATTTCTGTAGTCGATATTCTGATATATAGTCATTATGGTCTGACTGGAGCCATAACACCATACATGGTGTATGGTGTGTCCAGCCTGATCTACATTAGCTGATTTTTTCTTAAATGGCAACCCACACAGGTTTACGGTTTTGGGAACCTGGCTGGGGCCTGGCACTGTGTTTACTTTATGAGGGAGGATGGAGAATGAAGGAGTACAAAGTAAGAGGCAGTGAAAATGAAAATGTGAGTAGGGGTAGGCTGAAATCGCAGAGTCCATGGAATTCTGCTGAGTTCCATAAAAACTCTGTGAGATTCTGAGGAGTTCTGCTCACTCCTAACACGATACAAGTGGACAATAGCTATAATTTACTTCCGGGTCAGTTTAAAAAGGAGCAAATTAGCCATACATGCAAATTTAATTCCTAAAGCATGTGCAATGAGTTGGAAGAGTGCGCATGTTGAGTTATGTTGAAATAGAAGGCCTGGATTTTTATTCATGGCTCGAGTTGTTGGGCAGAATAATGAAGCTGATTTCTTTAATGTGTGCCTACACGCCTTTTTAGAGACAAAGGAAGGACGAAAATTCCACGGGATGTGCAATACAAAATTTTCTAGCTTTGCGTCAAGAATTTTATATTCTATTATTAAAGATACGGAGGCGAGGATTATGCTTCTCAATCTTTACTACTCCAAATACAGCAGCCAATGAAGAAATAGTAAAAACAGAAAACACACTATAACATGAGGCTTTAAACTCCGCCTCGCCTTAACCCACCAATAGTATCCGAACATAGTCTACAAAATAGAGAGGCACCATCTGACTTCCTCTTTCTTTGCAAACAAGTCCAATAACACTCTCAGAACAACAAATCCGGACATGGTCTTCATTGATAACTCCTATACCAGAAAAAACAGATCACCAAGAACTGCAGCCAAAAGAAAAAGAAAGATCCATCACTTCCTTGGAATCAGTTTGTCTGTTTAGGATCGTTTCTTGAAAAGAAAGAAAAAATGAGTTCCAATTCAGCCCAAAAGGTTAGTCAAGGGCGGGTAAAATACATCAGAACAACCAATGCAATACAGGCTCTATATATTTGCAAAAATACTGTCCAAATGGGTGGGATAACCCTTGCCTCCATGTCCTTAATAGAATCTAAAATTCTTGACGCAAAGCTGGAAAAGTTTGTATTCTATGTCAGGACCGGAGGCTCAGATTATGCTGGTTCAAAGTAGATCAACAACTAGAGAAGAAACATGAAACAACTGGTTTGTAATGAAACATTTTAAACATTGAATCATTAGACCAGTCAGCCACATGAAGAATATCTTCCAACCTAGAACCTAAAGTAAAAGGTTTAGAAGCCATAGCTCCCCTGGTGGAATGTGCACCATAAACTGAATGAATGCCAGCTTTCGACATGACCCAATGGGCCAAAGTGGCCACAGACACAGGACAAAAACGCTTTTGAATCGCAATCAGAAGAGGGCCAAAGGATCACTCCTCTGACAAGCTGTACGTTCTTCATACACCTTCAAGCATTTAACTACACAAAGCTTGCCATTGTGTGGAAATCATGGGAATCTTTCTCCCTTGCAGATGTTCCACTACTGGTTTAAGTTTGGTGAAAACCCAAGGGGCTGAAGAAAGGCCAAACGGGAGAGTTAGATATGCGCACCAATTGTCTCTCCACTGGAACTGCAGAAATTTCCTGTGGGAGGGAGAAATCGGGACTGTCACATACTCATGTTTGAGATCAAGGGGTACCATCCAATCCCTGTCTTAAAGGAGATATCTCAACAGATCGATATCCTCCATCTTGAAATGACGGTAAACTACAAAATGGTTGAAATTTCGAAGGTTGAGGACTAACCTTTGGCCACTTCCCTTCCTCTGTACCAGAAAAACATTGCTGCAGAATCCGTTTGGATGATGGGAGAAGAGGGCAATAGCCCGCTTTGCTAGCAGTTCTTGAATTTCACAATCAATAAAGGAACTGTTTTGTATGGAAAAATGAAGAGGGGGAGGGAGATTTGGTTGAAAAATGATAGCCGAAAACTCTATGGTGTATCCCTGAACTGTATTTAACACCCAGACATCAGAGGAAATGTGGACCCAATTGTGAATGAAGTGTTTGAGTCTGCCCCCCAAAAGTTGGAGTAAGAAGAGAAGGGTTCCTTATCTGCGGGGGAATTTTCGATGGCTCGATAACCTCTGCCAGAGCCGCAGAAGTTGCGGCCTAGTTCACTTCTGGTTCTGGACGGGTAGAAGCCCGATTGTGCTGGGTCCTGAACATAGTCTCTATGTCTAGCATAGGATACTTTGGAAGGACTTTCTTGAAAGCCCCGGCTGGTCGGGCATCCTCGAAAGTGACCGTCCCTTCCAAAAAGAGGGTTGAACATCCATTTGAGGGATGACTGTGACTTGTCCAGTGAAGTAAAAGGACTCACAAATTTATCAATGTCTTTTACAAAACGATCACCAAATAGTTGTCCCTCTGCAAGGGGACCCACTTGAGCCAAGGCCAAATCAACAAGTTGAGGGTCAATGCAAAGAAGGACAGATTTGCGTCTTACGGAGGCCAAAGTGCAGTTCGCATTGCTCAAAAAAACAGATGGCCCGTTGCATCCATCCGGCCAGTACCTCAGGGTGAATGGACGCACCAGTTTCCTTCGCTTGAAGAGCGAGTTCAAGGACCTTGGCTAGTGGACCAGAAACATCCAGGAGCTTGCCTTGACAAGCTTGCAAGCTCTTTCAATACCTTTCTTAGAGACTTATATACAAACGTCACCATGGTGGTATGAATTTCAGGGGTGACAGCACCCTTATGAGGTAAATCAGGTCGGGGACATTCAGATTTTAATCTGGATCTCACCTTTTTCTCAAAACCTTTCCTCATATGCAAATGCATATATTCAGTCACAGCCGGTGCTGGAGCCTTATCAGAGGAACAGGGGTGAACAATGTCAGAAAGCTCAAAAGTAAAAGAAGAAGGAATGGGAGGGGAGGAGGAAAGTTTGCATGTTTTGAATCATTTACGCGTCTTACGGGATTCTTGAGAAGAGTCAAAATTGGACTCAGACTCTGAAGGAGGGAATGAAACCAGGGTGATAGGCTTCTTAGGGGCAGCATCCGCTAACATACTTCAGGGAGAGGAAGCTGGGACAATTTTGCCAGGAAGCTGGTATAGGGCAATGACTGGTCAGAAGGGACAGAGGGAGTGGAAGACAGTTCCCCCAGGAAGGGGGAGGGGGGTAAAGGCCCAGAAATCTCATCTAGACGTTTGGATAAAAGGGATCCAAATAATAATCTTTGTCTTCGTATGGGCCATAGAATTCAAGATCCTGTTCATAGGACTCATAGTTCAAGATGTTGATGACAAGTCTTAATTAAGTCCCAGAGGGAAGCGAGGATCCTCAAATTAATCAGAAACCTCAGGAGATAAATAAGACAGACCCAATCCAATTATTGCAGCCCCAGCCTTCTATAGGACTGGGACGTCAGTAAAATGCAGTAAACACAGACAGAAGTAAAAGTTCAAAAAATGTGTCAAAAATCACTAGGATTACTTTAATGTTTCGCTACTGCTCTTCAAATTCTATTTGAATGTTCATATCTGCAGAAAACACAGTTCCAGAGCAAAGTTGTGATATCAGCAATGCCTCTGTTATTGCAGTGTGGGGAAGGTGTCCTTCTGCAGGAAGAGCAGGTATCTGAGCGTGAGGAGTGTCACAGATGCCCCTCCCGAAGATACATGCACGTGCGTAGCCCAAATGGGCTTCGGTGCACGTAACAGCATGAGCGGAAATGGGTCTGATAAGCCCCGGTCGCACCACTTGGAGGGAGGACAGAGCAGCGGAAGGACTGCAAAAGGCAAGGGGGAGGGTAGCCAGGTATCGTGCATGGGGGGGAATAAACCAGCTAAAAGAGAATGAAAATAGATAAGGATACTGTTAGAAATGGGGTCTTTGGTTGACAGTCAGGTTACCCCCTGTTCAAGCAAGGACCCTCACTCTAGTCAGGGTAAAAGAGAATCACCCTCAGCTAACCTCTGCTTACCCCCTTGGTAGCTTGGCAGAGCAGTTGGCTTAACTTCAGAGGGCTAGGTGTAAAGTATTTGTACCAACACACACAGTAACTTAATGAAAATACTACAAAATGACACAACACCAGTTTAGGAAAATAGGAAATATATATCTAAACAAAACAAGACCAAAACGTCAAACATCCGACATAAACAACTCAAGTTGTGAATTTTTAAAGATTAAACTCAAAAATAGCACTTAGAAACACAAAATTCTTTGATGAGGTGTTAACACGGCATTGTGACGGAGTCATTTCCAACAAGCCCACACCAGCGGCGCCAGACACAGAGTCACGTAGACCCCCAGGTAAAGTACCTCTGGTGAAGAGTGAAAACAAGTCGATGCGCGAAGTCTGGTATCGCGGTGTCTGTGTGAAACGTTGAATCTGCACACTTCGAGCGGCGTCGGTCATGACGTGGTGCGGCGACTTCCATGAAGTCGCGGACTTCAGCGGGGCTGCAGCGGCGTCGGGCCTGCGAAGGTCGTCACGTTCCAGCGAAGATCACGGAGTCGGTTGCAGGCGGCGTCACTGGATTCAGCAGCGGCGCAGGTCTGAAGTCATCCGAAGTCGATTTCCTTAGATTTCCACCAGCTTTCCTTTCAAGGGCCCAGGGACTGGATAGGGCACCACTTGTCAGAGCAGGGGGTCTCTCCAGAGACTCCAGGTGCTGGTAGAGAGAAGTCTATGCTGTCCCTAAGACTTCAAACAACAGGAGGCAAGCTCTAAATCAAGCACTTGGAGATTTCTTCACAAGATGGAAGGCACACAAAGTCCAGTCTTTGCCCTCTTACTCTGGCAGAAGCAGCAACTGCAGGATAGCTCCACAAAGCAAGTCACAGGCAGGGAAGCACTTCTCCTCAGCTCTACTGCTCTTCTCCAGGCAGAGGTTCCTCTTGCTGTCCAGAAGTGATCTAAAGTCTGTGGTTTTAGGTGCCCTTCTTATACCCAATAGTGTGAGACGCAAGCAGCTCAACTGTCAAACCGACCCAGACAGGGAATCCACAAACAGGCAGAGTCACAGAAATGGTATAGGCAAGAAAATGCCCACTTTCTAAAAGTGGCATTTTCAAACACACAATCTTAAAATCAACTTTACTAAAAGATTTATTTTTAAATTGTGAGCTCAGAGACCCCAAACTCCACATGTCCATCCGCTCCCAAAGGGAATCTACACTTTAATCAGATTTAAAGGTAGCCCCCATGTTAACCTATGAGAGGTACAGGCCTTGCAATAGTGAACAACAAATTTAGCAATATTTCACTGTCAGGACATATAAAACACATTACTATATGACCTACCTTAACCATACACTGCACCCTGCCCTTGGGGCTACCTAGGGCCTACCTTAGGGGTGTCTGACATGTAGGAAAAGGGAGGGTTTAGGCCTGGCAAGTGGGTATACTTGCCAAGTCAAATTTACAGTTAAAACTGCACACACAGACACTGCTATGGCAGGTCTGAGACATGATTACAGAGCTACTTATGTGGGTGGCACAACCAGTGCTGCAGGCCCACTAGTAGCATTTGATTTACAGGCCCTGGCACCTCTAGTGCACTTTACTAGGGACTTAATAGTAAATCAAACATGCCAATCATGGATAAACCAATTACATACAATTTACACGGAGAGCATATGCACTTTAGCACTGGTTAGCAGTGGTAAAGTGCTCAGAGTTCAAACGCCAACAGCAACAGGTCAGAAAAAATAGGATGCAGGAGGCAAAAAGATTGGGAATGACCCTGCATAAGCAAAAAAGTCCAACAGATACGATTAACTAGGTGTAACACGCACCTGTGGAAACAAAATGATCTTGACCTGAGTGACAGGTAGAAGGATGCCGGGAGAAGGAAGCAGCACATCGCTGAGCAATAAACACAATGGCAATATAAACTTGTACAAAAAATGCACGTTCCATGATATAACAACAGAGAGGCACTTATTTTGGCTGCGGAGCAGCAAAGAAAGAGGAAGTCAGATGCTGCCTCCGTATTTTGTAGGCTATGGCCCTAATTATGACTTTGTAGGTCTCAAAGCGAGACCACCAAAGCCACAGGTGCCAGAAGACTGCCAATGCTGGTGGTCTTCGTCCCACCATATAGTGGGTACTGCTGGATTTTTGCCACACTTTGGGCGAAAATCCAGCAGTAGCCCTGCTGGCGGATGGCGGTGATTGGGCAGTGCTACCACCTGCACTGATCCACCAGAAGGACGCCGCCAGCCGTATTAAGACCATTAATATGGCCTTGGCGGTGTCCTGCTGGCAGGGAGCTGCTGGCGGTAGCAATGCCCCTTCCTGTTCGCTGCCGGAAGACCTCCTCGCCGGACAAGGTAAGTCGGTGTCTGACAGGGGAAGGGGGTTGGAGCGTGGGGGATGTTGTGTGTGAGTGTATGGTGTCTGCGTGTGGGTATGAATGTGTGTGTGAATGCGACTGTGAGTGTTGTGGTGCATGTGTGGTCGTATGCGTGTGAGTGAATGCGTGTATGAATGTTGAAGTGAGTGCGTGTCTTCATGTCAGTTTGTACGCATGTGAGAGTGCGTGTTTGGATGTTTGTGTATATGCGTGCCTGAATGCGTGTGGGTATGTGTGAGTGGATGCGTGTATGGATGAGTGTGAGTGGATGCATGTCTGAATGTGTAAATGAATGGGTGTATGTGTGGTGTGTGTGGGTGTATGTGTGCATGTATGCAGGTAGGGGGTGGGGTTGGGTGGCGCTGTGACTGTAGGGGGCACTGTGACTGTAGGGGGCATCATGCCAGTAGGTGGGGTGGGGAGTGCAGTGACTGTAAGGACACATATGTGTGTATGGGGGTGGGGGTGAGTAGTGCTTGCTGAAGGGGGGTGGGGGAGCCATCTACCAGTGACAGGGGAGGAATTCCGTGTCACCGGTAGCCCTACCGCCATAGTTTTCATGCCGGTGTACTGCTGAGGAAACCATGCTGGTAGGCCGGCTCATAATGCCGCCGCCGGTCTTCTGTGGACCACCAGGTTGGAGATGTACTTCTGCGGCCCAGCATTTCATACCGCCATGGTGGTACGAGTGGAGTTGTGGTGGGTTGGCAGCAGCCAACCCGCCACACTCATAATGTGGTGGTATACACTGCCAGCCTATTGGCGATGATACTGCCACATTCGCCCTGGCAGTCAAAAGACCGCCAGGGTCTTAATGAGGGCCTATGTTGGGCTACTATTGGTGGGTTAAGGCGAGACGTGGTTCAAAGCCTCATGTTATAGTGTGATTTCTGCTTTTTGCTATTTTTTCATTGGCTGCTGTATTTGGAGTAGTAAAGATTGAAAAGCATAATCAGAGCCTCCGGTCATGACATAGAATCTAGCAACTGGTAAAGAAGTTTTGGCTGCTGATTCAATAGCAGTCCTAATCTTGAAACTACTTTTCTATCAAATCTCTAGAGTATTGAAAGTTGATTTTAATGTGCATTTTAATATTCAATAAATAAAAAGTACAGTAATAAAATGGAAGGTTGCATTCATTGCATTATGTATAACAGTGTTCTTTATTTTCATGTTATGACACTTGCAGAGTGTATTTATTTGAATTTTAAGTTACAGAGCAGTTCAATTCATACACATCTTTAAACCGAACGGAAAACGCAGCATTTTAAGATGGTTGGTTCCCTATTTGGAGTCCCCACCGGCGCGTTTTGCCGTCAAAACTCTTTCTAGCTTCACTTTTTACTTTCACATGTACGATCAATGGTCAATGCTAAATTCTATCAAAAAAATCTGATGCAGTTTTTCTGCATAAAAATACTCACAGAAGAGCTCTTTGGAGGTACAGAATAATACCCATGCATTGCAGGAGCAGTGCAGCCCAAAATCGAGAAACTAATCCGAGAACCACAGCATCTATAGAGGGTCGGACCTTTTACCAACAGGGAGATCAGGTAGGAGGGCAACTTCACGAGGAAGAGATGTACTTAGCTATAATGGCTTATTATTTTTTACCCCCAATTCCATAGTAATATTCATCCATAATTTAACTTGTATGGTATTTGACAGAGAGCTTGCAGGTTTGTTATTCTCAATAAGTTGTGTCGGGAGTCTTCCCCAAGAGTTATAATGTAAATAAACCGAAAATGCCTTATGACTAGTGGTGCGTGCTGTTTTTGCCAAACTCTGCGCTCCAAGCACAGCGCAGAGTGGAGTTTACTACCCACCACTAAATGTGTGAGGAGAAAAGAGAGATAGAGGAAATAATAAATAGAATATTCGAAGTGGAAAATAAATGTTTAGTGGCTAGATAAAGAAGGGACGGAGAGATGTAGGGGAGATGAAATCAGGGAGATGGGGAGGTCCTTGAAAGATTAAATGAAAGAGCTAAAGAGCACATTATAGAAATGCAGGGTGGATGGAGATATTCTAGAGAGGGTACGGAAAGAATGAACGTGGTGGAAAGATGTAGGAATGCATGGATGAAAAAGGGGATAACGAGTTGGAAGAGAAAACAAATGAAAAGTTGAAGACACATACATGTAAGTTGTGAGGAAGAAAGGAGATTGAAGAAACACAGTCGTTAAAGGAAAGGTACATGAGAGAGATGGTCAGAGTAGAGAAAGTGGAGGTGATGTTCAGAAATATGGATAAGAAGAGAGAGGGATGAAAGTGGAGAAAAACAATAGAATACAAAGATGGAAGAGAGATTGGTAAGAGGTGGGAAAACAAAAGAGGTAGGGGAGAGGGAAAATGGGTGAAAGGGGAAAGCAGTGAGAGGGGCCAGTGGAGAAATACATGTAGTGATGTAGTGATATGGGGACAATTGTATAATGGAAACAAGAGCTCAGAGGTAGATGGAAGAGCAGGGGAGAGGGAAAAGTGTAAAGTAGGTAGATACAGATGGATGTGAGATGAGGAAGGGAGAATATTAATGTTGCAGAGCTCTGAAGAAAACCAGACCCTGGTAATGGACTACCTGGGACTCTATGGATTCACCTCACCAGTACTAGTAGCACAGGCCCCTTTACATCCTGTAGGGGACAACAGAGAGATGGACCTGGTGGGTGATTTGGAGGGAAAAAACTTCAGAAAACTGGGCCTATATGTGGGTAATAGGGTGCCCCTGCTAGATGCTAGAGGTAACCACAGGCTGAGGAGAACTCCAGGCACTGGACAGAGGGCGGGTTCTTGATCAGGAGCTAAAGGACAAGAGGGCAGGCCCGAGCTCTCCCTCAATGGAGGGAGATTAACTAAGAAAAATAGCACTTAGAAACTTCTAAAGAAAAGAGAATCTTGATGGCCAGGAAGCTGAGAAGTGAAATTCCTGGTGACTAGGGCACACCATAATGGAAAAAAGAAGCCCGAGATGATCAAAATCAGCTCAACATGACCAAAGGAAACAAGGGAATGAGTGTACGGTGTCCTGTACCCTAAATGCTGAAAACTCGCTGGATAAGGCCACGTCAAGTTTGCCTGCAGGTGCACATGGTGTCCTCACTTATTTTAGGAGATAATGAGGAGTAGGAATGAAATTAGTGCCTCAGTACTTTGAGTTTATGAGCACCTCTGGAGCCCTCCAGTGCCTAGAGAATAATGAGTGCCACT
The DNA here is from genome assembly GCF_031143425.1 of Pleurodeles waltl. Lineage (NCBI taxonomy): Eukaryota > Metazoa > Chordata > Amphibia > Caudata > Salamandridae > Pleurodeles > Pleurodeles waltl. The sequence continues at coordinate 893,339,254 of NC_090442.1, read as the reverse complement.
GTGCCTTGATATATTTTGCTCCCAGGGAGGGCTAGAACCTCAGAGCACTACTGAGTGCTACTCCCACCCCCTTCCCTGTACCTGTGTCTGAGGTTGGCAGGGCGCAACCGGGTGGGGCATGCTCCAATGGGGAGCAAAGTATGACCGTGAAGCCTCAACATTGATACTCTTCTTTCATGACAATGACCTCCAACGATCTTGTCCTAACCCTACACATATGAAAAGCTCCAAATCAACCTCATAATTTCAAAATGGAATTAGTCAAGACTGACTCTCCCATGTATTTTGAGACGTCAGACCACCTCCTAGATCCATTCTGTCGTCTATGCACTAAATCATCATATTGAGGCTAAACAAGAAAACTATGGTTGGGTGAGAAACTGGAACATAAAAATGTCTGTTGTAGTAAATAGGATTTCATTTAAACTGATGATTAACCCAGTTGAATCGAACTCAAACTCTTTTATGCTGCTTTAAACAGTCATGATGCAGGTGGCTGGTGAACTGACCTCATTGAGACTAAAAAGGTTCCAAAAATGTAACTCTACAAAATGGGTTAACAAAGAGCAAAAAATAGAAAATCCAAGCGCAATCTAGTAATTCTTCATAGCAAATACAAAGGGCACATGGTGGTCTCATCAAGTCACTAAAAGCAGAACAAAGGAATATGGATAAATTGCACTATTGTTGGAAGGCTTATAAAAATGCAGCTGACCAAAGAAAGAAAATTGTCAGAAATCACTATTGGCAACTAGCTGTCTTAAAGGAAGCCGTGCATTGTGTCAGGTTATATACCACCCCTTCTTTAAGAATGCCCCAGAGTCAGGATTAGATAATTTGATCCCTCATGACAAGTGGGTGGGACACTTTACTGAGCCCTACTTGTGTTCAGCAGCAACTAATAAACCTGCCTTGAAGACTGGGGTTAAAATAGTAGGTTGTTCACTTGCCTTTGATATTACTATTAATATTGAGCCTTTAGGAGAGGTAGCTGGCATAAATTGGTGTCCCAAGGGCAGAGTTTCCAGCCCAAATGGTGTACTGGTTAATTTAATTAAGGATTATATTTCTTTATGGACTCCCCTTGTGGCTAATGTTCTTAAATGTGTTATCAAATGTGGTCCTTCGCAAGCCTCATATCACACCACTATTATCCCTAGTTTTAAGAAGCTCAATAAATGTGATCGTAAGCGCTATCTCCCAATATCTTTAATTGATTTTGTACAATACTTCTGTATCATCTTGAGGTGTGAGCCCAGGATAATTATATCCTTTCCAGTCTCCAATTTGGCTTCTGTGCAGGTCTTGGCAGAATTGTTTAATGCCTCTACCTTTACCTCCCAATAAACAAGCATTCAATTGCAAACCAGGGTAGTCGGTACTTGGCCTTCAGGGACCCCAGCTTTGTGTTTAACCATGTAAATCGGTCTAAACTTTGAAATAATATATCTAGTTTGTAGGTTGATGAATATGTTGTTAGCTTTTAAAGGCAACTGCATAATGTTGTCATGCCAAGAACAGTAATGAGGCCAGAGCCAAGGTACAGTCCTTCAAACTTGGGAGGGGCATGTGGCAGGGTTTTATGCTCGACGCTTTCTTCTTTACTTTGTACATTAATGGGCTGGAAACATGTTTGATTAGTATGAGCAAGATCTGCCTCAACGTTGGCACCTGTCCATTACCAGCCCTGCTTTATGCTGACGATGCAGTTCTTGTTGCCGGAGCCCCCATAGTGCTTCAGAGCGTGTTGGACCTGTTTTATACCTTATTTCTGATTTGAAACTGACTATAAATCATCCAAAATAGATATTATTGTTTACGTCTGAAAAAGAGGAAGTCTGTGCCTTATATTATAAATAATATTAAGTTTGTGTCAATTTTGACCTTCCCCTATTTGGGGGTTTTTATTTAATGAATCTTGTAGTGGGAAGTCATTGGAGCGTGTAAAATCTACTGTGTTTGCCAGGAATGTTTGTTCAGTTTCTTCTAAATTGGAAATAATACCCTTAAAGAATTGCTGGCAGTTTATAAAACTAAGGCCCATATTTATACTTTTTGACGCTAAACTGCGCTAACGCAGTTTAGCGTCAAAAAATTTAGCGCCGTCTAACGCCATTCCGAAGCGCCATGCGGGCGCCGTATTTATGGAATGGCGTTAGCCGGCGCAAGCAGACCGGCGCTGCCTGGTGTGCGTGGAAAAAAACCACGTAGACCAGGCAGCGCCGGCGTAGGGGGAAAATGGCGCTAGGGCGTCTTAAAATGGCGCAAGTCGGGTTGACGCTAAAAAATCGTCTTAACCCGATTTGCGCCATTTTTTCGATGCCCAGACGCCATTTAAATGACTCCTGTCTTAGTAAAGACAGGAGTCATGCCCCCTTGCCCAATGGCCATGCCCAGGGGACTTATGTCCCCTGGGCATGGTCATTGGGCATAGTGGCATGTAGGGGGGCACAAATAAGGCCCCCCTATGCCACCCAAAAAAAATTGAAAAATATACAAAATTATACTTACGTGAACTTACCTGAATGTCCCTGGGGTGGGTCCCTCCATCCTTGGGTGTCCTCCTGGGGTGGGCAGGGGTGGCAGGGGGGGTCCCTGGGGGCAGGGGAGGGCACCTGTGGGCTCATTTTGAGCCCACAGGCCCCTTAACGCCTACCCTGACCCAGGCGTTAAAATGTGGCGCAAATGCGGGGTTTTTTGACCCGCCACCTCCCGGGCGTGATTTTTGCCCGGGAGTATAAATACGACGCATTTGCATCGCCGTCATTTTTTTAGACGGTAACGCCTTCCTTGCATCTCATTAACGCAAGGAAGGCGTTCACGCTAAAAAATGACGCTCTTTGCCAATACTTTGGCGCTAGACGCGTCTAACGCCGAAGTATAAATATGGCGTTAGTTTTGCGCCGAATTTGCGTCGAAAAAAACGACGCAAATTCGGCGCAAACGGAGTATAAATACGGGCCTAAATGTATTCCCATTTCTAATTATGGTGCCAGACGGTGGAAATGCAGGATTATTTAGGCTTTCAGAGTTTAGATAATACATTCAAACTTGTACTGTTTTATTGAACTATGATGTTTTAGCAATGTTTTTCGGGCATATGTTTGTTTAATTTATGGTAATGTTTAAAAAAAGAAAGATATGTTGACTGCCTATTATTTGTATAGAGTTACATATTCTATGGGATTCACAGAATCCCAATAAACATGCCACAGTAATATTTGCAAATTGTAGCCTTCTGGGCACACGTGTGATCCCCAGATCCACAGAAATATGCATAAACACATTTTATTTACGTTCTTTCTCCATGGGAAATCAGTTTCCACATGAAGAAATCTCCTCCTCTACACACTAAGAATAAAATGGGATTTTTCTACACCTCAAAGCGCCTATTCAGCTTTTTGCACCATTATCTTTTCACGGTATCAAAAGACCGGCTCCACAAACACAAAAGGTTATGAAAGTTCACCAAATTCTGTATTGGACAGCCACCCGTGGAATTCCCCATGTCGCCCCACCACCTGTTGGGAAATTACTCACATGGACATGCCACAGAACGTGCTCTTTTTTGGCTGATGTAAAATCTAATTTCACTTTATATTAAAGACACATGTTCTACATATTCGTAACCACATGCACAAGTTTTACATTTGAGCAGGGTCGGCTCCTCCATTAGTTTGAAGGAACGTAGCCCCCCACCTTCAGCAGTGGCAGCTGCCAACCATTTACAAAAAAAAGATAATAAACTGTATTCATTATCTTCTTTTGGTAAAAGGGGCAGGGCCACAGGGGTGACGAAGAGTGTGGAGGAGTACACAGCAGTCCCCCTCAGAGCTCATGTGTGTTTGGCAGGCTTTCTCGGGCCGGCCAAACACACATGGACAGTAGGCTCTCTGCAGCTCAGCAACACAGTTGCCGGGCTGGAGAGAGCCTACACAAACTCCCAGTCTGCCAGGGAGCACCCCGGCTGGGCTCTCCAAACCAATCCTGATGCTGCTTCGAACAGGGTCAGGATTGGCTGCAGGGTAGGCTGTGAGCTTGTGCCTGCAGCCTGGAACTACGAGGGACAGAGGAGTGGCGCGGAGGCAAAGAAGGAGGTAACTGTTTTTTTTTTTATTGTTTTTTTTATTTTAATTTTATTTATCCCCCCACGTGCTACCCCACCCCTTCTACTTGCCGCAAGTCACGACTGCATTTGAGGCCTTGGTCTTCAATCCCTAACTCCAAATCAAGGTACATTATTATATCATTTTTCCTTATGTCATATGTTGGCTACCTTGGTGTACCTTTCTAGGGTTTCATGATTAGTATTCTGTCCATGTGTTGAATCATCTAATGCTCGGAAATGCATTTTGCTACCTCTTACAGACCACAGACAAGTGACTCAGGACAGCAGAAAGCGAGATGTGCATACATTTTTCATCACTAACTTGTCAGACAAGGAAATATCTTTAATTAAAAAAAAGGCATGTATAAAGCTTTCTATTAAGAACTTTTCAATTTACGACATAACTGAACGTGACCTGAGGTTATTAACGGAACTGAACAATAAAAGCACAATTACATGACAGGGCACATCAGAACAAAACTCTCCTGGTAGGCTATATGATGCGGAAATATGGTAATGTTTGATGCCCCGTTCGCCTTTAATGTCTATTGTCATATTATAATTAAAATTCATGCTAGACTGACCGATGTTGCAGCAATGGATAAACTGTGCATCGATGCAGGTAGTAATTGCGCAGAAGACATTTCTTCAGAGCAAGGCAGGGCTGAGTTTTCCAAGGAGAGATATTCTAAGCAGCCGTAAAGTGGCATTGCAAAGGTTCTTTGGATTACAGGAACATTCTTCCACAACTGTAATAATATATTCTAAAATCAGGCTTTCTGATGAAGAGAGTAACCGATCTTTGTTTCCAAAAAACACTTTCTGGCCTCAAGCTAGTGGATGCATATACGGTTGAACCACTAATTGATTTTGCACAAAATTTATTTTCAGTGTTTCGAAATTTGGACATATATGACTGAAAACCCGAGTGACACCAAAAATACTAAATTAAAAACACTTTTCATTGGTTGCAGCCTTGCTTCCATCACCTCATATAAAACGGATCAAAAAATGCTTAAAATCAAGAAATGAGTTCTCACAGAAACTTTAAGTGACATCCAACAATCTCCTGAAGAACCTGTGCAAACAGACATGATTCGGAAGGTAGTAAATAGCTCACCTCTTTGATAGCCCTGCAAAAATGACGAAAATGCCTTTTCTAGGCAGAAGGTCCTAGCCCGGAAGTGATTAAAGCTTGACATCAGGATTTGTATCCAGAATTCCAGAATATTTTTATGTCTAACCTTCAATCCAGCCACTACGCATTCAACAGAATTTTAGAAGCAGGGGCCAGATGTAGCAAAGTTTTTTACCTATTCTGTGTCTATGGGAAAAAGTGTTCGTACATATGGCCCCAGGTGTTTAAGAATCAGAGCACCACTTGAATACCTACCTGTCCGAATCTGCTGGTAGCTTTACCCAATAACTAACCATCACCAATGCAAAGAATTTGTTTCTTACATCATTAGAAATTATCTTAGGGATTGCGGAAGAATTCGCACAATGTCTAAGATGGTGCGCAATATGAAAATGTTGTTTTTGTGAATGAGAAGATTTCCCTACATGATGTGCGAGTGGCAGGACTGGGGTTAAGTTTAATTAAATCGGAGTGATCATAGTAATTTCAGTAATTCAACATCATTCTTTGACGTGTAATTACCTATAGTTATGCAATTAGATCTCCTTGTGTAGTTAAGAGTAATGTGAGGTAGAAATAAGCATAGAAAATATTATTTTAGCAAGCACAAGCCGCTGCTCACGCTGCTGTTCATGTTATTTTGCTTTTAACATTCTTCTCTGAGCACAAAATGCAGCCTCACATCTATTTGACGTGAAAGTGCATTTTGTGGTAAGAAACTAGTATTAAATTCTGAAGTAAGTTTGGGCAAAATCTTACCCAAAGAGCACATTTAATGAGCATGAGTAGTGGCTTGTGTTGCTATTCATGTTCTGTTTTCGAGTGCAAAATGCTTCTGTGCATCAGTTTTACGACCCAAGGGGGCATTTTTGAACTAAGAAAACAGCTCTAAATGTAGAAATACTAAGCTCACATAAATATGTGTAGTGTTACAGAATTGTTAGGTAATTCTACATGATTACACTACACAAAAGTACGCGAATTACACCCAATCCTACTGAAATGTGCCCTTCTCTTTAACTATCAGACAGTTTATATATATATACATTGAAAAAACAAAAAAACAAAGGACAAAGGCTGAAGGAACATAAAAACGTTGATTATAGAATTATCATTTATAGTTAGGTGAATATATCAGTGACAGCATAAACATTTTGAAAAAAACCCATAGAAATTCACCAATTTTAAAAGATTATTGGTGGAAATTTCTAGTCTACAAAGTTTTGAAGCAGATGATGACACAGTGCTCATGACAGATGCTAGTTCGAAAGGTTTTGGGTGCTGTATTATTACAATACACTGATGGTGTTGAACACAATATTCTCGAGGTTTGCGAGGTGCTGATTTGAATTATCTTGTGATAGAGAAAGAGACTTTGGCAATGGTTTGGGCATTAAGAAAATTAAGAACATTTGGGGTAGTAGATCTGAAGTTAGTACACATCATAAAACTCTATAGGAAGTGTTGGAAAAGAAAGGAATTGAAGCCATCTCAGGAAAAATCAGAAACTGGGTGGTGTCCTTTTAAGAATTTCAAAGGTAACATTGTTCCAGGTGTCAAGAACTGTCTGGCTAACTGTTGTTCACAGTGGATAAAGGCATCACAGAAGACATGGAGGATCATATAGTTGAGGATGATTTGAATGTGTGTGTAATCAGAGAAGGGATATTTTCAGTGAATTTTCAGATTTTTTTAAGGGAAAGTATGATCTTACTATCATACCTAACTATAAGGTCACTGGCCTGGTGCGGCAAGCCATCACTCAACCCCACAACGGGCAGCCAACCCCCCCCCATGCAAAGCCAGCGAATGAGAGCGCTCATCACAAACTGGTATCATTTTAAAAAATGCAGGCTAAGAATGATTTCACATCATGTCACCACATTAATATATAATAAAGGAAGACCTAGTGGCTCTGTCAAAAGCTTTCCACACCAAATACCAGGCATGCCTATTAGCTTTGTAAAGGGGTCACCACATCACCATATGAAGGCAAGCCTATTGGGTTTGTAAAAGGGCGACCACATCAAAGCACAAGACAAGCCTATTAGCTTTGTCTACTGGTCACCACATCATTATATGATTGCAAGCCTTTTGTCTTTGTCAATAGGTGACCACATCGCTATACAAGACAAGACATTTGACTTTGGAATATGGCGACCAAATCAATTTTCAAGGCAAGCCTATTGGCTATGTCAAGGGTTTGCCATATCGTTATTTGACGACAATCCTATTCACATTGTCAAGGGGGTGACCACATCATTACACAAGACAGGCGTATTGGCTTCATCAGGGGTGAACACATCAATATACCATAAAAGTCTATTTGCTTGGTCCAGGGGACATCAAATCATTATTTGAAGACAATCATATTCTCTTTGCCAAGGGAGTGACAACATCATTATACAAGGTAAGCCTATTGGCTTTATCAAGGAGTAACCACATTAATATATAAAAGCAAGTTTATTAGCTTTGTCAAGGGGTAACCAGATCAATATATGATGTCAAGCCAATTGAATTTGTGAAGGGCATTAAATACTGTGTTACAATATTTCTTTTACACTCCTCAGACCACATAATGCAGCCTTTACACCAGCCACAAAGGGCCCCAGCAGCCCTCAACTATAGAGCTAAAGCTGCAGCTGTACAATAGCTCAAAAACATACTTAATGTTTTCAGGGGTCTTGCTCTATAGACCACCTGAAATAACAAGGTTACTCTTATGAAATTATTTCTAGGGGGCTGCTGCACTCCTTGCAGCACCCCGAAACACTGAATGAAAACATGAAGGTTGTGCCCCTTCCTAGAATAGGGCACTGACTAGCACAAAAAATATGCAAATTCCTTCATGAAGGATGCTATGGAACGCTCTTTGTCGGGATCAGTGAATAATGAACTAGCATCTCCAGCCACTAATTTATTGTTCCTTTCACATTTTTGGTGTGTTTAGGTCTCGCCCCGGCCACCAACAGTTGTATATTTTTTTAGGGGCCCCCGGCGGATACCCCAAAGCTTCTGTGGCCCTGCCAGCTACCATGCCAGTACGTGTACTTGGGTTCTGGGGCAGGTGCTGGCAATAGATCTGTGTGCTCCCGCGATGGGAGCAATCTTTCTTCCTCAATCCATTATCAACTGCCTGCTGTTTTTCAAGCAGGGAATCATTACATGACAATTTCCCGGAACATATTAATCATTGGGGGATTTAAAAAAAAAGTCTGCCCTGCCCAACTTTTACAAACATTTTCACAATCCCACAGCAGTCCCATGGGACATAGAAATAATTTAAAAAAAATCATTTTGATCCTCGAGGGTTTCTTTAGACACCAATAAAGGTACTAGGAAGTCAGGGTTTCCCTACCCTTCCTACTTATGTTCTTTCTTCATACATTTCCAGGAAAGGAAAAGCCCCTGATTCCTGTAATGGCCAACACAACATTTCTTTTCATGGGGCAGTCGGCCAATCAGTGCTCTCACTCTGAAAAGGTCCCCTTCACCAAATAGAAGGCTTGCATTTTTTAATTTCAGCTCAACGATCCAGATATTTATAATCGTTCAGCCTTCATTTCTTAAAAACTGCTTAACTGATTTATATCAAGTCATAAAAGGCACACTTTCTCGATAAAGATCTAGCTTTCTGCCAAATTTGATATCTTTCCATTCAGTTTTGGCTGTAGTGTTATTCAAAAAATGTATGCAAATTGCATGAGCAAATTGTGTTTTGTGCTCCCCTTTTTCTCAGTACCCATGTGATGGATCAGCCCAACTCCTTCCAGGAAGGACTAACTTTTTTTTCGAAAGTTTGTAAAAATTCATCAAATTGTGTCAAAATTATTAGCAAAGCAAAAAAGTTGTTTCCTATTGAAAGTAGGTCCCAACTATAACTACACAGTGACTACCACTACTAATCTATCTATATATACAAGTTTATGCATGTATATATATATATATATATATATATATATATATATATATATATATATATATATGTATATATATATATATATATATATATAAAACCAACACAAACAAATGCTGCACTCTCAGGAGTTGAAGTTGCTTAGTTTATTGCCATTTTCGTTTTCATCTCTTTCCACAACGCGTTTTGCAACTTCAACTCCTGAGAGTGCAGCGTTTATTGTTAATGAGATGTGATAATTATCAGTATATGAGTAAAGACTAGGGATAATTCAACAATTTGAATGAAATCATGCAACCCGTAAATGACACTACAGTAATAAATAGTTTGAAAATATAAGCACTTAGCGGATCAGTAGCATTGTTATGTGGAAAACAAACATTATAAAGGTTGCATGTGAAAAGGAAAAGGAGTCACAACACTATGCCAAGTAATTTACTTCACAATGAAAGAGTTCGTACTACAACTCCTTGAATGCTCCTACAGAAGATATAAATAGTGAAATCAAGCAAAAGGGCTGATCCACTTTTGCAATCCACTTGAAGAAGACAGTTTGTCGAAACACGTCGTGGAAAGAGATTAAAACGAAAATGGCAATAAATTAAGCAACTTCAACACCCGAGAGTGCAGCGTTTGTTTGTGTTGGTGATTCATATTTTGGGATTTGTGGTAAATCCCACCGCTCGCACCAGCAGCCAGAGCGCGCTGCCAAGAGACCACAATTGTTTGCTAACATATATATATATATATATATATATATATATATATATATATATATATATATATATATATACATATATATATATATATATATATACATATATATATGTGTGTATATATATATATATATATATATATATTTATGTATACCATGTATATATTTATATAAATGTATACACGTGTGTGTGTGTGTGTGTGTGGTGTGTGTGTGTGCGTGCATATATTGCTCTCTGCCTAGCTACCAGAGGTTTGAGCACAGGTTAATTTAGGGATGAGTTGTGCCTCACCCTGACAAGGATTGTGGTTGCTTCTTGACCATGGCCAACTCCCCAGTCAACCAACAACCCAATTTCCCACACTTTTTAACTGTTTTTGACTGCTACAGTGCTTAGTTTCTGTATGTGCCTGTTGATGGATAGGTTTCCTGTGTGTATTTATATGCTCGTACACTTCTTGGAAGACCTGTTTCCACTTTACTTGCCTGCTACCTTCCCCAGTCCTTAGTTATAGGTGGTTGGATTTCCTCTGAATTTTGTGTTGCAGCTATTTCTGCTAGTAATTAATTTTCTGTCTATTATTGTTGAATTTTATGTCTTTTACTGTCTGTGTTGTGGAAAAGTTTGCTTTCAGGAAAAATCACAGCACAGTGCCAGCACTGGTTGTAGCTATGGAAGAAAACCTTACTCGATCCATCTGCCACTTTCAACACTGTCTCTCATACAGTGCTTACAAGTTCACTGCACAGCATAGGTGTCAGAGGATCAGCACACAAATTGTTGACATAGTTTCTCTCAAATAGAGAACAAACAATCAACCTCAGAGACTTTACAACTGCACCTTTTATGCTGCCTTGCGGGGTTCCTCAGGGATCTTCCCTGAGTCTGACCCTCTTTATATATATGTGGCACTATTGACCAAATTGATCAGATCATTGGGTTTCTCTACCGATCATATGAAGATGATACACAGATTGGAGTTTCAATCTCAGGAGATCCACCTGGATTGGCAATAGTTTCAGAATGTGTATGTGTGAAGTTGTGAGATAGATGGGAAACAACTGTCTTAAGGTGAAGTCTGAAGAGCCAGAGTTCCTACTTTTAGAAAAGACACAGCCTTCTGGAATTCTACTTGGTGGCCTTAGGGCTTTGTCACTCTTCCTTCTCCAGCCTCTAAGGTTAGAAATCTAGGGGTCATTTTTGATAATAAACTTATTTTTTAAGACCAGATAAATCAAACCACATCATCCTCTGCATCTTAAAAACGTTTCTGCAGTTCATCTCTTTTGATTTGTAAAAATCAATAATCACCATGGTAGCTCCTTCTAAGATTGATTACGGTAATGCCCTTTATATGGTCATTCAAAAAAGGCACATGAATAAGCTGAAAACACTCCAAAATGCAGCAGCTTGTCTTCCGAAGAAAATACCAAAGCACACATTAGTCTCTCTAAACACTAAGCAGTTTCCTTGGCTTTTAGTTAGGAAAAGTGTCTTTCAAAGTGCTGTGTTTGGCCTACAATGCGCTTCACTATTCAGGCCCACTCTGTCTGAGAAAGGTTTGCTGCTGGTACATTCCCAGAATATTCTTCTGCTCTAGCTCTGTCAAATCAATGATGAGATCGAAAAATAGGAGAGCAGTTTGGGGAGGTAAAAGTCTTTCAGATGTCACCCTTAAATTGTGGAATATGTCTACCCTGTACCACAAAGCTTCATCCACCATCTTGCAGTTTAGGAAACAACTTAAAACTTGGCTCTTTTCACGAATCAGTTTTTAACATCATCTTTTCTTTTTTATATAGTTTTGTCTTGTTCATTATCTATAGGCCCCAGTGTCAAGACACCTAAGGCATTTGAGTGCTTTATAAATGTATCAGGAGATGGCACATCCATGCATACCTAAGTTCTCTATTGTGTGTGGCTATCCAGGAGGAATACACAAAACCCCACTGTCAGCGAAACCCAGTCATGCAACCCAGTGACCGGCTACAGGTATTACATGGCTAAGACAGGAAAATGCCAACTTGCCAACTTTTAAAGACCGGTATTTTCTAAATTGTAAATTAAAATCTGACTTTACCATAAGAGATGAGTTTTCATTACAATCCCAAAGACACCAAATATGAACTGGTTATCGCTCCCAAATTCCAACTTATATAATATAGTAAGATAACTCCAGTGTTATCCTATGGGAGAACTGGAGTAGCCCTTGCAATAGTGAAAAATGAATTTACGAGTTTTTGATTACCAGGACTTTTAAAACTTAAAAGTAAAGGTCCTTCCCCAGGAGTAACAAATGGATTCAAAAGGAAGGTTTGGGCTTGGCAAAAGATTTATTTTGACGTTCGCATATTGTACCAGCAGAATATTGTCATACATTTTCTATATACAGACACATAGATTTGACAGAACATTAGAGGCGAGAAGTAGTAAATTAGCATGCACTTAAATTTAAAATAAATTCCTGGTGGACCAGGTGTAAGGAAAACTTTCTCTAGGGAGCCTAGTGTCACCATGTTTACGGTTATTGCTCATACATTCTGCTAGTAAGAGATTGTTTTTTACTGTATATCAACATTATTGTGAAACAACAAGTGTTTGGTGTTTTTGTCCATAATCAGGTAAACGCATTGTCAGAATGGTTCAGTTTTGTTACCCATCCCAGAATTATTTTTAGGCAAAGGTGGATAGATTTAGTGGGTAAACTCTCTCTAAGAGGGGGATATGAGTCATGTTGCAAAAAGGTACAGATAACTGGGTGTGTCTCTTTTAGAATTGGCAGTTTTTAAAAAAAAAAATGTATTTACTTATAACCATTATTTCAATTATTAGCATTTATAAATTATGAAGTTCACATAGCAAAATGGTTTGCCCATAACTATAGTCCAAGGAACAATACAGGGTAACTTTATGGCTGGCTGGAGGTTTGGGCCACGAGAAAAGAAAAGATAGCTTAAAAGAGAGTAAAATGTGCTGTTTGTGATGTGTTACCAGATTGAGGTGGCAGTATGATGAGAAAAGAGCTTATGGTGAAATTTGGGTTAAATTGATATCATAGCTGGTTATTATAATGCTATCTTTATCATTCAATCTAGAGGCAACAGCAATGCACCAGTCTACTGAGCTGTCTCATTTAAATGTTTTATAACAAAGTTAATTGTGCACATGGCCAGAAGTATATGGGATGGGGAGATAAATGAGTTCAACACCAATTTATTTTAGAAATTGTGGCAATAATATCGGCATGGTATTCCACAATACTGCAGGGGCGGCTCATCCATGAGGGCGGAGAAGTGTCGTTCCCCGCCAGCAGCGGCAGTTGCAAACGTTTTCAACAAAAACTATCATAAACTATGTTTATGTTTATTATAGCTTTTTGGGGAAATGGGTGGGGCCACAGGGTGACGAGCAATGAGGGGGAGTGCTCAGCACTCCCCCTCACTGCGCATGCATATTTGACATATGCGCAGAAGGGTCTTTCCTGGAGAGAGCTGCAAAGGCTCCCAGTCTGCCTTGGAGCGCCCTGGATGGGCGGTCCCAGCCAATCCTGATGCTGCTCTGAGCAGCATCAGGATTGGCCACAGGGAAGGCCGGGAGCCTGTGCTGGAGGAGTCGGAAGACTAGAGGAACGGAGCATCTCATTGCGGGAACTGAGGTGTTTTTTTATTATATTTTTAAAAACTTTATGTGTTGTCGTCGTCCTAAATGCCTGCTCCTCCCCAGGTGCCTTGCCCCGCCCCCTTTCGACCCGCGAGCGGCGACTGCAATACTGATGATCCATATCAGTTATCTTCCCTGAGGAAGACGTTGGTGCATGTGCTGATATTTCAAGAGATCAATTGAAAAGGGTTGGTTGTTCCTTTAACTCATAAAATGCCAGATGGCAGTATTATTTACTGCTAACATTTCTGGGTGTGAGATGTTGCCCGAAAGTCTCTCTTCATCAAGCAAACATTCCCATAAGCTACTTCCCCTTCTTTCTGCGTTTGCTGTTTGTTGGCTTAAGAAATTGTCTTAAACAACTGTATATTTTACCTTGCTCCATATGGGTATGAGAAGTCAACTGATGTTTCAAATTAAAATGCATTATTTAGAAAGACTGTTCAGAGAACTGAAGAGTACAAAAGGTAAGTATCTGATGTGGTCCAACCTGTGCATCCCTAGGTCAGTTGCAAGGGTATGAGAGGACTTTGAGGAGATCCCATGAACATTTGCTCATGATAGGTGTTGTCAAGCATAGAATGATTTGTATGCAGAGGACGCGTGCCATATATTGTACTGGCTAACATGTTTTCGCACCATGTGTTACTTGCACCATACCAGAAGCAGTTTATTTAGCATAGTCTTGCTTTTCCCTTTGTGTTACTTTTGGTGCTTTGCATGCTGCACCACTGTTATTGATTATAAACAAGCTTTCTCTAGAAAAAGGCCCTCTGCTTGGTATCAACAACAGCAGATGGATACTTTGGGTAATCTACCAAGTCCTAGATATTCAGTATTTCACCATATACAAAATGACACTGTAGTGTACATCCCACTAGGCTTTTCCTAAGTTTGTATAAGACCAGATGCCAAAACATAGTGTGGGGCCCGCTGGATGCTTCCTTCGTTTTGGCAAGGTGCAATAATTTGAATCTATTTCTAAGTATTAACAATGTACTTCGGGGAAGGAGAAAACAGCATCTGGTGCCATTTAGTTGTCTGGCCACTAAAGCTGCTTCATTATTAATGAAGATGACAGGATTACTTACAATTAAAAATCAATAAGTAAATGTTGCTGAAGGAAAGATGGTCCTTTGAAGGTTTGGGGAATGGTGCATAATTGTCCCTCTTGATGTGATGGTTCTGCATTCCACATGATTGTTTGAATACTTTTCTGATCACACTAGGCTCCAGGAAGACAGACCTATGTGCTGCCACTCTTTATTATCAGTCTAAAAAGAGTTGCAAGATTGAGGCGTGCCTCTGGTTGAAAGGCAGAAGCAAGGTCTGTTTCTAAATCTTCAGGGTATTGAGGCAATGGTAGGCACAATGGCTAAAGTACAAGGCTAATCAGACACTAATTGCTAAAGATAGCCATTTAAAGTAAAACTTATGAAAAAACTAAAGTTAGAATAGCTGGGACCAGTTTTACATTTGAATCGAAATCCCAGTGGTTCCACTCAATACTTCAATGTAAAACTTACTACACCATGCTTTTTTCTGATTCTGTGCCAAATGAGTTGACGTACTGTGACAAAGGGTAATAGGTTTCATTGTTTACTGTCTTCACTTTTTCAGTATGCACAGGATAAATACAAAAACATACCTTTAAAAGTTTGTAACTTCCCAGCTTATGTTTCATACTTTAAATGAATAACAAATATATTCACTTAATTATGATCACGAAATCACTGTCTTGTACTTATAGAACGGAGTGCAACCAAAGATTTCTCACAGCTGTTTACTGAATGTGAAAGAAACAAATCTACTGGGGAAAAGGATGTCATATAGAGGTCCTGGAGAGCCAGATCCATGTCACATTATTCGGCTGTTTAGATAATAGGTGGTTATCCTGAAACTGTGATGTGGATCTGAAATTGAGCTGGGCACCCGTAATGTATGGTACTCTGACTCAGTTAACATTGCTTGGCCAAGCTTAGGAATTAATGGCTGCAAAAAAGGATGATGAATGCAAGGTGTCAACTTGCAATCATCAGAGTTAACTGTTACTGATACTAGGAGTATTGGTCACTCAGGGGACAAGGAAAATCACAACCCTTAGACACTGGTCCCTAAGGTTTCCCCGTAGGAATGAGAAATTACTGGGGGAACCAATGTTTCTGACTCTGATATTCCAGTTAATTTCTCATTTTCCTCTAAATGTTCACACTGATAATTTGGCTGCTTTTAGCATGTTGGGACGGAAAAGTCCTCTGCATGGCAATGGATGTCCAACCGTGCCCTAAGTGCCTAACATTAATGATGTTTGGATCCCTAATGCTGATTTTTATGGTCATAGGCAAACACAAATCATGCATGTATTCCATGACATAGACATTTCTCACAGATTGCGGTCTTGTTGGACCTGCAGGGGCACCCAAAGTGTTACCCTTATAATGGTGAAAGGCTACTGCATTCACCAGGATTTAGGCTGCACAAGCATGGTGGTGGCAGCATACTGTATAGTGGTACGTATGAGTTATTTGGTCCTTTTTAACCTGTGCCACTGGAGTGAGGCCTACCAGCTCACTCATTTAAAAGTGCTGCTGCTGTGTGCTTATCTCACCCCTTGGCCTACATTGGTTTGGTGTGTAGTGCTGTGTAGCGTATGAGTCGTGTATCTGCGCTGGGTGTATGTGTCCCTGGGAAGGGTACAGTACAACTATCATGCAGCAGTGTGCAGTGCACTCATGCTGAATGGGTGTATGTGTGCCTGTGAAAAGTACAATACACAAAAGCTAACATACTGTTGTGAATGCCAGTCACTCCTGTGACCTTTGCTGTAGGACTGGAGTAGCTCCTGCTGTGACAGAGTGATTTTCAAGAGGAAGACAGAGCAGAGAAGTGGAAAACTCAAATGAAGCAGGCCCCATCATAAAACATCAAAGACTTAGGGTCTCATTTACAAGGATTTTGGCCACCTTAGTATACTTTTTCATGCTAAGGCTGCGCAAAACAGTCCCCCACCCCACAACATATCTACAAACTGACGCAATGTCACTATTGCGCCTGTTTGTAAATCCTTGCACCTCATTTCATATCTGCACCAGGTATAATGTATGCAAGGTAGCTGTTCCCCCATTGAAACCCCAACAGAAATGGCAAAGTGAAATCTACAAGATTTCACTGCACCATGCTGCGCTAGCATAGCTTTTTTTTTAATGGCCTGCTCAGGGCAGGTGTTAAAGGTGATGCTGTGCTGTTGTCTATGGGGCCCCCTTAACATTGCTGGACTAATGCCAATATCTTGAGGCTAGTCCAGCTAGTCCAGCAATGTTAAAGTTTAGCACCACAACAATTTCAGAATTTCTGATGCTGTTGTGGACACTTTGCACCATGAAGCACTGCATTGTAAATACAGCACTCCCATGGCTTAGTTAAGGGGCTTAGTTAAGGGGACGCAGAATGGCGCAAGAAAACCTGTTTCTTGTAAATGAGCCCCTTAGATCCTAAATCACATTAGGTCTCTGGAAATGGACTAACATAAGGGAAGTTTTTAAAACCCCAAAATTGTCATCAGCCAAGCAGCAAGACGTCCTATGTGATGAGGAGAAGCTCTGCAAGACTCCTGCCTGTGACATGGACGGGGGCCAAGGCCTGCTAGTCTTCCTGCTGGGTCAGGGATATCATTCAGGGAAACTAAGACCACTTGCCCTGGAGCCGAGATCACCAACACCTGCCTGCTTGCCAAGACAAGTGTGCCCTGTGAGGAAGAGGAGAGGAGAGTGTTGAAGGGAGCAAGTTCAAGTGGGGAGTCCTGTCCAGTGTAATCCTTGTGTGAGATGTGGGGAAAGAACTGCTGCAACAATCAGGTCATTGTCTACGTGCGGGACAGATATGGTGATTCTCGTATGACAGGAGAGGGCATTAGTGAATTGAGCCATGTGCTGTGCTGATCAGGCCAGAGCCCATGCGTGGTGGCGAGTCGGCAAGCCTGGGGTCACTGTGGAAAAGACTGCTGCGTGGTAAGGGCCATAGTCTTGCAGGATAGCGGGCAGTGACCCAGTAGACTGAGGGAGGCCTGTAATGGATTTTACAATGCCAGTTGGGCAGGAACCTGTGTACTCTGATATACAGAGTCCTCTTTTGCAAGAGAGGGTCACCAGGAGCATTAAGGATTGTGACCTGATCTGCCACTTTCTGCTAGAGAAGTGAAGACATTGTGGGAGTTCTAGTGAACTATCACTCAGGCAAGGTACCCAAGACAGGATTGTCACAGACACGCCTGACCAGGAGACGAACTGGACAATTACCCGATAGGAGAAGTTGCAGAGACCCTCTGGCTACTTTGGGAGCGTAACCCCTAGTGAACTCGCTGAATGCAGCCTCCTGCGCTTCATTTGGCCGACTCACGTGAACTCAGCAGCAGCCATTGTGAGCTCTTGTGGAAGGGGCGCACTCAAGACATCCAGCCGCTTGCATCCTGCTGGTGCGTGTGTGACTGGATTCAGGCATATCAGCCATGGGGGAACATGTTAGAAAACTGTGGTGTTTAAATTAGAGTCAAAGTAGACTCTGGGGGTGCAGTCTTTTAGTGGGGCATACTCTGTATTTTACCAATAGTAAATGGTTAATAACCACTATCGCTAGAGCAAGGAGGGAGCGGGCAGCAGACCACCAAAGTCCCACTAGAACCCCGACCTCTGGGGGCTCAGTAATTGTTTGTGAATGTCATATTTTTTCCTTTGTGTGTATAATAAGAGAAATAAAATACTTCTCTTTTTTCATAAAAGTGAGTAATTGGTTGGAAAATGATTTATTGCTGCTGCACTCTTGCTAAATTGTGAGCCCATGTTCCACCTCCCACCCAAGGGATCCTTGGACTGCTCGAACCACACATACCATGAGAGTCAAGTGCAGAAGAAGTACTTGACCCAGTAACTCAGAATTAAGAGTAAGTCAGCCCCAGGACATCTAGGGTAAAAAGCCTCAACACCTATGGTTGGGCCAAGGGAACTCTTGCTAGCCCCATGGCACTCTCAAAGGAGTTCTACCACCGCCTCTGAAATTTTCATTTGCAAACAAGACAAACACAGATAGACGAAAACACAGTGCCTCTCATAATTCTGATGGGACCATCACCTGCTGTTACTGGCCCTATGAGTATTACGAGACCAGTCATAATGAAAGCCATATGGTATTAATTAGAGTTTAGCAGACAAGGTATCCCAGCAGAGACATGGTGGACACACCTATCCACCAAAGTCACGGCTCCCTATCAAGTGAGATTCAGATAAAGGGCAGTGTTTCTGCCAATAGATCCTCTGTTGTTTCATTCGGTGGATTCCTTTGATCAACAATCTGATTGACTGTGAGCTGTCAGCCAAAGTAATGTTTGCAGGAAGAAAGCTTTTTGCATGCCAAGGGCTTTTTGTTGTTATGCTCCAAAATTGCTTTGGGAGGTTGTTTTTGAAAAACAAAAAGATTTACTTTGTGGATACATTGAACATGGCACCTGCACAGCAGAGCTTCAGAGTCTTCAGCAACACAAGATATCTGCCTGCCTGGTAGATAAGCACTCATATAATCAAAGTCTGTTTTACTCTAGGACCTAAGACTCAGTATGGACTATTGTGTATTTTTCTAAAACAATCATTATGGGGGAAAAATACTTTAATGAATATTGGTTGATGTGTGGTCGATACGTGGCACAATCCATCGGCTATAGAACTATTTTGTTAGACTGATAAAATTATATTGATTTCAAGTCACTTCATATTGATAGAAGGTCCTTCCGTTAATAATCTTATCACATTAAAAGTTTTTCAATGCTTATGGTAAAATTATATAATGGATGCGTATCACTTTTTCTGCTAACCATAAAAAATAAGAGTGTCAATGAGCTGATACACAGTACTACACAATAGTGCTAATAGGTACTCAGAAAGATACAGTCAAAGAGTGTGCTCACTTGGCAGAATCACCAAGCACCGTACCAGCACTTCTAGTCTGGCTAGCTCTCCTTCGATCATTGGTGAGGATTAGAGAGGGACTTTTTGCATGTTTTGCCTGTACACCTATAGAGCTTGTGCTTGGAGAGAGGTCGTTCACCTTTTCAAGGGGCAGCAGGTACAGAAGGGCAGGCCAACAAGGTTTCATTCGAGTACTGAGTCCTCAATTTGACGATAAGGACAGTACACAGCACCACATTCGGAAAGAACTGTGCTTTTGTACCTCTTACAGTTGTTGGAGTCGGTTTTCAGCATATAGTCTGTCCTTGGTAAATGGTTAGCCCGCTGGCAAAGTTGAAAAGCAATCTTACAGCTCAATAATCCAACCTGTCTGTTTGGGGCAGATTTTCCCTCATCAGAGAGGATGCTGTCTACTGCAGGCCTGCCTGGAATCAAAAATGCTCTTTAGAATCTTGTGCTTGCACAACACCAGAGAGATGTCTGCTATTGATTGTGCCACATCTGTTGAGCTACTTCAAGCCTCCTTCTAGTCCTTGGAGAACGAGATGGACCGCTAACACCGAAGAGGGAGCCAGGACTTGGACTTGTTTCTTGAGCTCATTGATAGTTTAGACTCTGCTGGATGTATTTATTTACACTGGTCTATTAGACTACATTGTCTAATGTCACAGCTGTAAATTATGCATGCCATGGTGGCAGTGATTCAGTTATGGTCACATATTGTTGTGGAATGCAATAATATCACAAGCGCCCCAGAAAGGTGGCAACCAGCAGAGGTCTGAGATCTAAAATACCATTGAGGCCAGAGAGACTAGGGGCCAGATGTATCATATAACCGATTTGCGATTCTCAAATAGCGATTTTTAAGAAATCGCTATTTCAGAAATGCAAAAAGGTATGTATGATTTTTGCGATTCGGTAATAGCGATTTCTTAAAAATCGCAAATGCTATTACCGAATCGCAAATAGAGAATCTGTCCCCATTCGCACCTATGGGCCTGTTGGCCCATTTCAGCAAATTTTTTGCATTTCCAAAATTGCGATTTCTTAACCAGAAATCACAATTTTGGAAATGCAAAACCCCAGGGTGCTGGGGGCCTAAGGCCCCCTCTGCTGCACCCCAAAACTTTTTTGGGGGACATGTAAGGTGCACACATGCTAAAAGGGCATGTGTGCTTTACATGTACATTTTAAAAATGCATTTCACCTGGTGGTAATTAGCGATTCCTAAATGCCCAAATCGCATTTAGGAATGGCTTTTACATGTGCTAAGAAATCGCAAATAAGGAATCCTTATTTGCGATTTCTTATTTAGAGATTCCTTAAAATTGCGTTCAGAATGTCTTTCATACATTCTGAACTGGCTTTTTGCATTCGCAAACGGATATTCGCACCGTTTGCGAATGCAAAAAACATTGATACATCTGGCCCTAGGTTTCTTGTATGTGATATAATGCATAGCAGAGGTGTGTATACACCCCTAAATGCTACGTGGTGCAATAATGCACAGCAGAGGTGTGTATACACCCCTAAATACTCTGTGATGCAGGGATGGCACCATCCCTCTTAGGACCCTCTTGGTAGTGTCTTGCCATGGCCCAATACATTTTAAGTACTCCACGGTAATGAAAATTCAAAGTCGAAAACGCTGGCAGCAAAACAGAGCTGTCAATAAAGCTGAGGGTTTCCAGGAGTGACTGTTAAGTAATTATGTGGGAGGCAGGAATCTCACGCTCTCATTAGCATATTATGCATGAGGGCCCCGTCATGTTGAGTTATGCCACCGTATTTGGCATAGATGCTCAGCAAAAACGACATTATCGGTTTTCGTCGAGCACGAGCGGCTCACGAATGTATAATTAAGGGGTGCTGGTTTGTGTAGGGTGTAGGTGCAGCAGTTTCATTACCCTAACCGAGCCTGAATAAAAAATTCTAACGTGTTTTCTCGCATGATGCAAGTGTATTTCAATGTTTAATGTGTAAACACAGATACATAATTAGGCCTAGTAGCAAAGTCATCAGCTTTATGGCTTAATTGTCAAAGAAATTCCATTAATAGAATGCTGCAAAATATAAAAATTTAAAATGAGTACATATTGACTAGTCCTTGGAGAATACATTACTACGCACCTTGGCAGACGAATGACTCGTTTGTGCTGTAGTTTGCGCTAAAGACTGGGCAGGGCTCATTAACCTCAACGATGAGTTGTTCTTAACCTCAATTTTACATTGTTAATACGACTTGTACATGAAAGGCATTAAAGGAAATGTTTGAAGCTGGTGTGTCTCACAATCCGTGAACTGGCATTCTCCAGAAGGTTCCTGTGAGACAGTGCTTCTTTTCAATGGCTGCATGACCTCAGTGTGCTGTTTACTGAGGCACTCAAAAATATTAGAAAGCGGTCCATCTATATATTATGCAACCACTTCAGGAGGGCATGCAAACTGCACAAATGAACATACCAGTAAAATTAATTGCCTTGTATAGTTTTAAGCCATATGGAAAAATGCATTTTGTTTATCATGATGATGATGATGGGATTATTATTCTTGTTGTAATTATTATTCTTGTTGCTGCTGTATTTAATAACCAGTACCTGGACTAGGCAACTGTGAGTCCTACCCTGCAAAGTGGTTCTACCCTGGCCACGGACCCTTGAATGTGGGCGTGAAGTTGCCCTGCCAGCCCATCTTTGGACTAGACACAACCCCAGGTAGAATCAATGCATCATCCTCGCAGCACCATTGGAAGTACCATGGTGCAACACATTCCTCATGCAGGCACTCGCATTGCAAGCCCCTGGTGTTGCTCCAATGTTATCCTATGGGAGAGGTAGGCCTTGCTGTAGTGAAAAATAAATGTAAGAGTTTTCCACTGCCAGGACGTGTAAAACTTCAAAGTATATGTCCCACTTATCAAATAAACTTCATCTGCTGTCAGGGCAGTTCAGGGCCTACCCTACGGGTGACTTATATGTATTAAAAAGGAAGGGGTGGGCCTGGCAAAAGGTTTATTTTGTCAGGTCTGCCTGGCAGTTTAAAAACAGCACACTCAGGCTGCAATGGCATATTAATTGGTTCCTTGAGTTGATGGCATGATAAGTGCTGCAGGCCTACCAGCAGCATTTAATTTACAGGCCCTGGGTACATGTAGTACCACTTCACTCTGTTGGTGCCTCAGGTGTTCTAGGGGTAGCGCGTCTCCGGCTCGTCTTCAAAATCAATAACGCCCGGGTCGCGGCTGTGATTCCAGGGTTCAAGCAGGCGCTTTACCAAGCGCAAAGACACCACCTAGGAAGCGCTTTTAAGCGCAAAATGCACCACATAAAAAGCACTTTTACAGTGCTTCAGGGAAAGATGGCAAATCACTCTCCAGGTGCTAGGAACGTGTTGCAGGGCCCCAGGGCTACGGCACCCAGCCCCTGGGGGACAGCAGAAACAGAACAGGAGCACAGGCGACAGGGCCCAGCAGCAGGCCAGTACAAGGTGAATGCAAGCAAGTGGCAGTTCCGTACAATAACCAAGCAGGTCACAGGTCAGCACAACAGTAGCAGTCCATGGTGGTTCCTGGTGAGTCCTTCCAGCATTCTGTGTCCAGTTCCAAGTAAGTTCCAAGGTGTCTCCAAATTGTGGGGAAAACTCCCCTGTACTTATAATCAGTTTAACAATGTGTTTACAAAGAAGTGGAGAGGAGGTTCGAACCAGTTACAACAGGTTCTGGGAGTGACACCTCTCTCCTCCAGCTCAGGCTCCAAACATCACTTGGGGGTAAACTACCCTATTGTGTGAGGCCAGGGCGCAGCCTTTACAAATGCAGGAGTGCCCTGCCTCTCCCTTCTCTCAGCCCAGGAAGAATATTCAGTATGCAGATGCACCTTTGTGACACCTCCACCCTCCCTGTGTTAAGGCTGTCTGAAAAGTATGCACAAGGCCCAACTGTCACTCTGCCCAGATGTGGATTGGAGTCAAGCTGCAAAACACCAGAGTCATAAGCACAGAAAAATGCTCACTTTCTAGAAGTGGCATTTCTGTAATAGTAATAAAAAATCCCCTTACACCAGTAAGCAGCCTTTCTCACCACCATTACAACCATACCAAACATGCCTACGCTACCCCTCATAAATCAGACTATACCCCCTTGACATAAGGCAGGGCATTTCCAATGCAATCCTATGATAAGGCAGTACTCACAGCAGTGAGAAACCAAATAGGCTGTTCATCACTACCAGTACAGGCCACGCTACTAGGCACATGTCCTGCCTTCTACAAACATAGCACCCTGCCCATAGGGCTAGCTAGGGCTTACCTTAGGCGTAACTTACATGTAGTAAAAGGGAAGTTCTAGGCCGGGCAAGTAAATTTAGATGCCAGGTTTCTGTTGCAGAAAACTGCTCACACAGGCCCTGCGCTAGCAGGCCTGAGACAGGTTTGAAAGGCTACTTCAGTGGGAGGCGCAAGCAGTGCTGCAGGCCCACTAGTAGCATTTAATTTACAGGCCCTGGATATAGAGATACCACTCTACGAGGGACTTACAGGTAAATTAAATATGCCAAACAGGTACAAGCCAATAGTACCAACTTTAGAAGGGAGAGCATCTGCACTTTAGCCCTGGTCAGCAATGATAAAGTGCTCAAAGTCCTATAGCCAACAGCGGGAGGTCAGAAGAAATAGGAGGAAGGAGTCAAAACGTCAGGGGATGAACCTGCCAAAAGGGCCAGGGCCAACACGTAGATATTTAATAACTTGTGATTATATACTGTGCTTGCTTGTCAAAAATATTGTTCAGTGCACAGTAATCAACAGGGGTTAAAATTAACCCTAATGGTTATTTTATCGATAAATCAAGGAGAAAAGTTTGAGACAACACTTCTGGGACTAGAATGTGTTCACTACAGATTTACACAAGAAAACACAAGGGTGTTGGGTGTAATGCTTGCTAAAATCTCAGCCACTTGCAACCATTTTGGACACGTTCCAATTCACTTTAAAGGTAATCACATGCATTCCCATGCTTTAAGATGCCCACACTTGCATGCAATGGCAGTTTTGAAATGTGTTTTCTTCTAAAGAAAATATATACCAAGATGGCACCTACGACACAACCCATGTGCATGAATATGCTCTGATGTGAATATCATGACACATGCATCAAGACATGTGCATGTGGATGCACCATGATCCCAGAAAACATTTTCAATTTACCTGCATGGCAAGCATGCATAATCAATCAGTAAAATATTGAAAAAAAATGAAAAACAGAGGCGATGTAACATTAAACTAAAGTTGAATGATGAAGCAGTAGAAATGGTATAGCAAGAAATCTCATGATGTCCCATGGGGTGATTGCAAAGAAAGAAAAAAGTAGTTCACTGGGTGTAAAAAAGTCTGTAGGGGAACAATACAAGTCCTCCAGTCAAAATACTGCAAGACTGAAATTCCTCTAGGTAGAACATACACATGAAAAGGGCAGGAAGGCATTGACTCAGGACCAGGGTAGGGAAACAGCCAACAAAGGCATTCAGAGATGATCAAAGGGCTGACTCAATGCCCACTATATGTATGTTGGGAACAATAGGCCTGGCCAACAGACAGCCAAAGCTGTATGTTGCTGTCACCTAAACACTCCTAAATAATGAAACATAATTAAAAGGGAGATGTTTCCACCCAAACTACAGGTCAAAGGAGGCATGATGTGAATGAGCCCACAAAGGTAAAACTGAAAACGTATGTACATGGGTGGTGGAGGGGGAAGGTTGAAGGGGGCTAGTGCAAGAGATGCACAGATTTACGCATAGATTCTTAAAATATGGAAACATAATTTATGCATATCATACCAATCATAAATTAAACAAAATACTTAAGGAACGTCTGAATTCTAATAATACAAACAAAGTGATATTAGTTATTTCATGTGAACGTGATTAGGAAAATCGCTTATCTCTGCCAAAAGTGTCAGTCAAAAGATGCTTGAAGTAGGGAATTATGGTCTTTTGAAGATTCACTGTCTTTGTCACCCCTTTGATGTTTGGATTTATGTTGAGATTTGGCAGTTAAAGTAGTGCTCCTTGTAATACCCCCTCCTTGTCTTTAATAAAACCTACTTTTTCCCTACGCTGGCTAAAAAAATCTTCATTTTCCACTGTCATACATTTACCATTAGAGCCCGGAAGTGAGATTTATGGGCCAATGGCCCGTCAAAATGCAGTGAACACCCATAAACTCTAGAATCAGTGTATATTCACAGCCCAGTTTAAGGATATTTCCTACACTGGAGCAGCATATAAAACTTGTCGTGGTAAAGCAGGAGTAATTGTTTTTTCAAAGTGAGAAGGGAACACACCCACACTCATACGCAATGCAAATTTAGGAGCAGGTATTTCACTATATAAAAATATTTATCCTGCAGAGAGACAAAAAGCTAAATGCGCAAATGCATATTTCTACTGTATTCACTTATGTGGTTTTTGGAAACTCCAAATTAGTAAATTTTGGGAATTTGGACTACTCACGTGAATGTGACACTGTCACAGATTTGAAGGACTACTCGGTAATTACCCTACCCAAAATGTCAGAAATATATTCACAGCGGAGGAAGGAACCTACAGAAATATATATTTATTCTGTTTGCCAGGCATTCTTTAAATTAATTGAGGCATAGGGCATGTGCCAGACTAAATGAAAATAAATGATTTTCCAACAGAAGCGTTTCACACCGAATACAGATTTCATCACTAAGTTGTCTTTATAGGACGCCTAATTTAGATAAATGACAGTAAAGTGACAGTATGGAATTAATAATGTCAGTTTAAGGCTTGACAAATGGCACAGGTTCGGATTCCCGAGCAATGCTGTATGTGGCGGCTTAATTGAAGGTGTCAAGCATAGTTTATTTTTACTATCGGTTTATAAAGTATGTTGGAAGAGCTGATGAAATAATATTTAACACCGTCTATATATTAACAGTTTACATATATCACCTCGGTGCTTGACGATACGTGTTCTATAAAAACCTTCTCAGTGGTTGAAGCAGTCCGAATTCACGGTTAAAACTGATCAGACTCCTTATAAAATTGTCATGTGCAATACTGCAGTGTAAAGTACAAATAATCCGTGAGAGTAGTCCTCAGCCTTACGTGGCATTCATTTTCAGAACAGAGCATGAAAATATATTTAAGATATGTGCAGACATGCCCATTAGTTACAACGTTCTGAAAATGCAAAAACATAAAAGTAAACTTAAGCAATGCCATTTATAATATTTCTGTCGATTTTAAATATACAATTGCTCTTATATTGCATAATAAATGGGCTGCTTAACACCAGAAGTGGCCTGCAGTGTGGTATTACAATGCGTCTGTTTATGGGGACATGGGGAGAAGTGCATGTGCGCACCAAGCAAATCATAAGCGTGTGTGGTGGAAACTAAGAATGTGTCTGCATGTGGACATGTGGATGTATATGTATGCCTGATGATAATGGTGTACGCTGATAAGCATATGGTCTGCTGTTTTTAATCCATTAGGACAGAAGTAACATTAGAAATGTACTTTCCGACGAGCAGTGGTCTTACTCTTTTGTGCAAGTGGGTTTCTCTTAGCCTGTCAGGCAAAATATGTTGAATTTTGAAAGCTGTTTTTATGACATGTATTCCTTAACTTTTCTAATTTTATCCTATTTCTAATGACCTCTTAATGCCATCCTTGAACCCCTTAAACCCCAAACTACCCCTTAATGCTACCTTTCCCTAGATCCTAAACCTCTTGCTAGTCTTCAACCTCCTTCCTCAGCTCCTTGCAGATGCTCCTCCCCTGTTTAGCAGATGGATGCTAAACTAGAGAGGAGCTGCCAGTGCATTTTGCACAACAAGGCACAGCTTACTTTTTGCATCCATAACTTTTTTCATTTTATTTTTTCAAAACACAAAATTTTTGACATGCCACTTTTTTAAGTCTACTGTTTTTTCCCCAATATTTTTGCTGCAAATGACAAAAGAAAGAAAAGATGGAGGTACGCAATTGTAAGCTTGTGAATACAAATTTGCAGTATGTGAGTATTACTACTTTACATACTACAAAATGCAGTTTGTGAACAAGACGTTTAGTATTTATGCTGTAGTCTCTATGCTTGTGACGCACATCTTGTGCCCGCTCTCTGAATGCATATTATGTTGTTTGTATGTACTGATAACTAACAATATGTTTCTGAATAGTATAGAACAATCAAACAGTTCAGAGATCACAGCAGTATTTGTGGTTGAAGCATACGGAACAAATGATGCGATATGACATTTGGCGGATGAACAAAAAACAGTATTATGGATTTAGATGTACACATTTATACTCAAAGTGTTCGGTGCAAAGACAATGAAACATGTGTGTCATAAATGTATTCATGAGGGGGATGCTTACATTTGGAATGGTGCAAAGGAATTAAAAACTGCAGGGGAAGGCTTAGGAGCAACCTGGAGATATTGAATGGCCCACTAGAGTGTACTAGCTAGAGTCTAACTGAACAAAGTGTGTGAGGATTGTTCTTTGAATGTAAGTATGGTGAGGAATTTATATTGTGCCCTCCAATAGTCCACAATCCAACCAACCTGGTGTCACTAATGGTCAACAAGAGAGGTTATTAGAAGATTAAAGAGATGTGTGTGGCAAAGTTAATGTCTGTGAGAGAAGCGAAGGAGAACTGTGTGGGACTGTTAGAAGTTCAATGCATATACTATATACTCTATGGGACTGAAGGCGTCCAAAGGGGAACACACGATATTTCCAGGTTTGTTAGTGTGGGTGCTGTCAGCAGAGGACAAGGGCTTCGGAGGTGATGTTCGACATTATTAAGCTGAAACAATCAAGCATTGTAATTGCAACCTTTATTGATGTGTTTGCCATTAAAACCTAATTTCAAGCAAAAGTGTTCAAGAACGTTAGCATTCAATCTATTTTCAAAGTGCTTTTTTATATCTAATTTTCATTGACTTATTTTATTTACTATTTTCTATCACTTGTTAAACAAATATTTGATCAAATTTAATGAAATTCTATTCTATGACACCTTTGTATTTCTCCATTTTCCAGGTAGCCTCTCTTGGAGTGACAACATTTACATTATGTGCCCTGTGCATAGACCGGTTTCGTGCTGCCACCAATGTGCAAATGTATTACGAAATGATTGAGAACTGCAAATCAACCACAGCAAAGTTAGCTGTCATATGGTTTGGTGCACTGGTTTTAGCACTGCCTGAAATTATATTGCGTCAGAGGATCAAGGAGAGTCCTGAGATGAGCGGCAGTCCGCCTGCAGACCGCTGCGTAGTGAAGATATCCACAGACCTTCCTGACACAATCTATGTGTTGGCTCTCACTTATGATGGTGCAAGACTCTGGTGGTACTTCGGCTGCTACTTTTGCCTTCCTACTGTTTTCACCATCACATGCTCTATAGTGACAGCCAGGAAAATCAAAAGAGCAGAGAAGTCTTCCACAAGAGGCAACAAGCGGCAAATTCATCTTGAGAGCCAAATGAACTGTACAGTTGTGGCCTTGACCATTTTGTATGGATTTTGTATCATTCCTGAGAATATCTGCAATATTGCTACGACCTACATGTCCACAGGGGTCTCTCAACAGACAATGGACCTTCTTCACCTGATCAGCCAGTTTCTCTTGTTTTTTAAGTCTTGTGTGACCCCGATTCTTCTATTCTGTTTTTGCAAGCCTTTCAGCAGAGCTTTCATGGAATGCTGCTGTTGCTGCTGTGAAGAGTGCGCCCAGAAGTCTTCAGTGGCGACAAGCGATGACAATGACAATGAGTATACCACTGAGCTGGAGCTCTCTCCCTTCAGCACTATTCGTCGAGAAATGTCCACGTTTGCCTCTGTCGGAACTCACTGTTAGGATGTCCTATAGCTCGCTGTGCTTATTAGATGGTGTGTTCTTTGCAATGGAGGACATTTTAAAAATAACGCAAGGGTTGATTGAACTGAACTAGATGTTAAATCCTAGTAATACTAGAGAGAGCAGAGATTAACTACTGCTAGTGCTGCAGGTCCAGTGTTACGAGAGCTAGGGGCGTCAGGACCCACAGAACCCAGTTGTGGCTGTCTTTACCAACCAATCCAGGGAGGGGGTCCCTTTCCATTGCTTACATTACGGTCCATGACGCCCTTGGTATGTCAGTGACAGCTCCCAAAACACCTGAATATCCGACATCTAGGTCATAAGTGTAAGTCGTTTTTCTGTCTCAGCCTAGGGGCTCGTGCACACCTTTCCACAATAAAAATACTGCAACTCGTTTGTGGCACAATTAAATCACTTTATAGCACTGCACAGGGTCGAATTACGGCAGTATCCCAAACCGAAACTATTAATGTATTGGTGTCTAGTTAAAAAACCGTGTAAAAACTAGACCTGGGAAGTAATATTTCGTAGGCATTGGCAGTTTTTAGAGCGGTAAAGGAAAGTAAATAAATGAGGGTGACGCTAATGATCGAATTCTATAACAGTACGTATGGTTTTCACAAGTGTTTCCTACCTGATACATGCCAACCTGAAAGTCACATTACTTCACCTGCTATGGTGCTAATATTTTATCCTTTGGGAAAGAAACATAACCGCACCTCATTTCTTGCTGTTTTGATACAACTGTAAAACTGATCACATAGTCAAGGAGCTGTGAGTTTACACAATGTTTTATGTACACTATGTGTGTGGTTGGAGGTACTGTATCTGAAGTTGGTTTCAACTCAGATCACGTTAACTAATTTAAATTTTGACACGAGGCAACATTTTTAACACGTTTCTTTGTATTCTTTCATACCTTTTTAAATCCACTTTGAGCAAAGAACTGTACAAAAATGTCATCAAATGGCCTTACGAGAAAGAAAGAATCTTTGTGTGAAATATGGTAACTTTGATAAAAAATGATATTTGCTGTAAGAATTTAGCAAATTACACATCTTGTGTTTATAATAAAGTTTGCTAATTGTGTAAAATATTTCTGTACAAGAGTTTGCATAATTTTAACATATTTAAATAGGTCCACCGGTTTTCTTAGTACGATGTGAAAAATAATGTTAAACTAACATTTATGGATGAAAAATTATTTTAAAATTTAAGAATGAAGCTTTAATTTCGATGTCATGTTTTCACCAAAAGAACATAAGTAGAAGAGCATCTGTTTCTGTTGTGTGTTTTTTATCTCTGGTTAACACATTTTTGCTGGTCTAAATTATAGTTTTCCGTTTATAGTTAAATGACATATGCATTTTTTTTTCAATAATTATAAAATAGCATCCACTTTAAAATCTTCATATCTTTGAGAGACCGGTTCAATTAAAGTCCCGAACTGTATTTTTTAACTCGGTGTTTAGCTGCCCTCATCTCGTATTTTCTCTGGACTGTTATTGCTTGTGGGCGAGAGTAGTTCATTTTCCTTCCTAAGGCTCTAATTGCTTTTGTGAGAACACTAGTCCATTGCTGATTTAAGGGTGCGCATGATTATAATGATTACATAATTCATTTTGTGTGGCATACATGGTGTGCAATGCTGTGCAAAGAGATTAGTATATTTTTTGCTAAGAATGGAATTGATTTTCAACTGCATCGAGCACCGGAGGCGACGCAAAGTAAACGTCTTTCTGCTATGCCGCACTGGTTTAGCTTTGTCAATATTCAACCTTTGAGGGGTAAGGAAGAGATTTTTACATCGTTGCGAATATTGCAAACGCTGTGCAGTTTGATTAGTTGAAACATATAAAAAAGCCATTATGATAAACGTGCACACACGTGCGTAGGCCGTTCTAAGGCCCATATTTATACTTTTTGACGCTAAACTGCGCTAACGCAGTTTAGCGTCAAAAAATTTTGCGCCGTCTAACGCCATTCTGAAGCGCCATGCGGGCGCCGTATTTATGGAATGGCGTTAGCCGGCGCAAGCAGACCGGCGCTGCCTGGTGTGCGTGGAAAAAAACCACGTAGACCAGGCAGCGCCGGCGTTGGGCAAAAATGACGTTAGGGCGTCTTAAAATGGGGCAAGTCAGGTTGAGGCAAAAAAATCGTCTTAACCCGACTTGCGCCATTTTTTAACGACGCCCATCCCCCATCAACATGACTCCTATCATTGTAAAGATAGGAGTCATGCCCCCTTGCCCAATGGCCATGCCCAGGGGACTTCTGTCCCCTGGGCATGGTCATTGGGCATAGTGGCATGTAGGGGGGCACAAATCAGGCCCCCCTATGCCAAAAAAAATTATTAAAAAAAAAAAACAAATACTTACCTGAACTTACCTGAATGTCCCTGGGGTGGGTCCCTCCAGCCTTGGGTGTCCTCCTGGGGTGGGCAAGGGTGGCAGGGGGGGTCCCTGGGGGCAGGGGAGGGCACTCTGGGCTCATTTTGAGCCCACTTGTCCCTTAACGCCATGCCTGACCCAGGCGTTAAAAAGCGGCGCAAATGCGCCGTTTTTAGCCACGCCCACTCCCGGGCGTCTCTTTTGCCCGGGAGTATAAATACCACGTAAAGGCCTGGGAGTCATTTTTTAGACGGGAACGCCTCCCTTGCATATCATTAACGCAAGGAAGGGGTTCACGCTAAAAAATGACGCACATTCCGGGAACTTTGGCGCTATACGCCTCTAACGCCATAGTATAAATATGGCGTTAGTTGGCGTTAGTTTAGCGTCGAATTTGCGTCGAAAAAAACGACGCAAATTCGGCGCAAACGGAGTATAAATACGGCCCTAAATGTCCAGGTTTCTCAGCATGCAGAACAGCAGCGTAGGAAGGATGCAGACGTTCGTATCCTCGTTCACCAACAGATCACATGACTATCTCTTGCCAGTGCCGTGCTGTGGCAATACAGTGTGAGAAAAGTTCTAATTTTACTGCTTTTGCTGTAGCAATTAATAGTCCAAAAGCAGGGGTGGGGGCGTCCATCACTGAATATCCTGTTTGCCCTGCCATTTTTCATTTTAGCCCTACAGAAGCGTCCCTTAACTTCCAACAGTAGATTACAACTGTATTCAACATTTAGATTTGTACACTTCAGCAAAGCAATGTAGGGGCACCACCCCTAAAGGTAGCCACACTGGTTCTTAAGTAGACCATCCGGGAAGCAATTTATTGATTTTTGGGGTACAGAGTAGTTACAAAACGGATCTCTAGCCTATCAGTAAAGATCTAGTAAGGCCTTCCTCCCTCTACAAAGATATAGCAAAGGTGTCTCAACGTTGTTTTTTTATCCCGTAGACCTAAGACAAATTAGTACACAGTATTGTCTTGTTAGAAATGGGGTTTCTGGTTGGCTAGGGAAGACACCTAAGCCAGGTAGTAACCACCAATCTAGTCAGGGCAGGGGAGATATGCACCTAAGATAACCCCTGCTCACCTCCTTCCTAGCTTGGCACGAGCAGTCAGGCTTATTCCAGAGGCAATGTGTAAAGTGTTCGCACAACACACACAACCCAGTGACAGAATAATTACACCACAAAGAAAACTCCACAACCAGTTATATAAAAATAAACTGTATGGCCTAAAACCTTAGACTACAAATGACATGAATCCTTAATATCCTGCCAAGTAAGCAGTTGACAGATAAACATAGTGTAGGCTTAGAATGCACTTTCTTGTATTGCACATCATGAAACAGAACATCTACCATGAAACATTACTGTGCACATCTTACAGCTCCTGAAACAGTATTTATGAACTTGTGATAAGAAATACGTCTTACATCAATTATGGACCCCGAAATGCAGCCAATAATCAGGCAAATACATCTCTTGCCATCAAAGTATAAGGCCTCGTGCTCCTCGGCCCCTATCACATACTATACAGTAATTTTCAGTGCATTAGGCCCGGCATGGGATGATGGGGAAGCCCTCCAAAAGTGACAACTACAAAGGGGGCTGCTGCCTGCTAGTATGCGGCACAGCAGCTCCTGCAAATCATACCCCAGACTAAAGGACAAACAGAAGGCAGCCACTCACGTCCTCACAGTGTGGCTGCTGCTCTCCTCAAATTATAGGAATGCGGCTTTAATGCATCTGAAGCCACACGTGCCTCCCGGACCATCTCCTCCCCTCTTGCGAAGTGGGCTAGTTCTCCCACCAGGTTGGCAGGCTCTTGGCAACAAAACCGAAGTTGTGGTGCTCGCTGGTGGCTTCCTCTTTGCCCTGGCAATGTCCCTAAAGGCACACACGACTTCTTCCTCCTGCAGCGGCTGCTGGAAGCATGAAAACCAGCAGATGGGGAGTCTGGCCCTACCCACCACTCTGAGTCAGCAAGGCTCCTTTGCTTTACGGGCACCTGCTGGGGTAGAATCTGCAACACTGGGACAGTTCAGAGCACTCTGATCTGGCGCTGCAGGAACTGCTCCTATGGCAATGGAAGGCCAGAGTGAGGTAGCACACCCTCCACCCAGCATCAGATGGGGGTGCTGCTCCTCCTGTACAGGCAGGGGAACAAGCAGCACTCTGTGCCCTTAGACAGTAAAACCAGAAACTCTCTCCACATGCTAAAACAGTAAAGCAAGAAGCACTCTTCCAAAGTGATGTTGTCAGTCACTAAAATACAGTGCTCCCATGCGCTTTGAAGTAGAACTGGGGGGGTCGCAGACCGCCCAGCCCCTTGGAAACTGAGGGGCCATGACGATGCAGGGCATAGGCAAGCATGCAAGCACCACAGTCCTGGGAATTACCAGTGGCAGTCCTTCCGGTGACCTAGCACGTCACAGGTCAGCATATCAGCAGGACAGTCCCAAGGGTGGTTCCTTGCAAGTCCTTAAGCAGCATCTAATGTCACGTCCACACAGTGTCCCTCTTCCCAATCATAGGGAACAACCCCTATACTTACACTCATGTTGTCTTTGATCTCAGGAGGCATTTCAGAGGACCTTTAGAAGTGACCAACACCCCTCTTTAACCTCAGCCCTGGCTCTAGACATCAGTAGGCTGTAAACAAGCCATTTGTGTGAGGGCAGGACACAGCCTATACAAATGTAGGTGCACTCCACCTCTCCTCTCCAAGCCCATGGGCACCATTCAATATGCAGATGTAATCCTGTTACACATCCACCCTTCCTGTGTGATAGCTGCCTGGAAAGTATGCACAGAGCCCAGATGTCACTCTACCCCAGACATGGATTGGTGTCAGGCTGCAAAGCACAAGAGTCAAAAGCACAGAGAAATGCCCACTTTCTAAAAGTGCCACTTCTACAATGGTAATATAAAATCCACCAACACCAATAAGCAGTATTTCTTACTACCATTCCAACCATACCAAACATGCCCACGCAGCTTCTCATAGATTAGAAAATACTACTTAGATATATGCAAGGGCATTCTTAATACAAACCTATGAGAGAGGTGGCACTCACAGCAGTGAGAAACTAAATAGGCTGTTTGTCACCACCACAGCAGGCCACACAATAAGGCACATGTCCCTACCTTTTCCATACACCGCACCCTGCCTATACGGCTACCTAGGGCCTACCTTAGGGGTGACCTATATGCAGTAAGAGAGGAGTTCCAGGCCTGGAAAGTACATTTAGGTGCCAAGCCACTGTGGCAGTAAAGTGCGCATGCAGGCCCTGCGGTGGCAGGCCTCAGACAGGGGAGAGCACCTGCACTTTAGCACTGATCAGCAGTGATAAAGTGGCCAGAGTCGTAGAGCCAACTAAAAGAGTTCAGAAAAACAGAAGGAGGAAGGCAAACATTTTGGGGGGATGACCCTGCAAATAGGGCCAGATGCAACATGTATATAAATGGATTTCCTCAGTTTAAATTTGGGCATAGACTCAAGCTGTACTGCTGGTACCAAATATCTTTAAATCAGGTTTTGGATTCAGCAAAATACATTAACTTCTCATCATAAGCCACCATTAGATAACTGAATTCCATCGAAGAACAGGACAACTTTCCAACTGGTGTGCTCCAATATAAACTTCCTGCTGCAACTGGAAGCAGAGCAACTGTGAGGAAGGAGCTGTGTGGGCTGACTGCTATTATATTCCCAAAAGACCAAGCTAAAACCAACGAGCTCCAGTTTCCCAGCCTAGACTAGCTCAAGGGGAAAGGGAAAGAATGAGTGTATCCGTGAGTGAAGGGAACTTTAATGACAGACAAACAGAACATTGCTAGCACCTCGATAGTTTGGTAAAAATGTAAGAACCACTGAAATATGGCTTCAAATAGCATGATACTGCCTACATTGTGGAGGGGTTGGAGAAGGAGAATAACCATTGGGTCGCCAACCTTCCAAAAATTGGATTTGATGGGGAGTCCGACCCTGCTATGAGTAAAAGTAGACTTTTGGTCTAAACTTAGAATTTTACTCTAAACTTAGACCAAAAGTCTAAATGTAGACCAAAAGTCTAACTTCACAGTGAGTAAAGTTAGACTTTAGGTCAAAACTTAGACTTTTGGTGTAAACTTAGACGTTTGGTTTAAGTTTACCTTTGAGAATTGGGCCCAGTGACTGTAAAGCACCATTACATTCACTTTCTAGGGCTAAGAATATTTTATTTAACAAAAATAGGGTGCAAATTGCACACCCTCAAGTGTGTAAAAACAGGGACTAAAGCCATCAGTGGGTGTGCCATTTGCATCTGATTCTGTTGTATGCATCTAAAATAGGGAAGAGCAGGAAGTTTGCTACTGATGCACATAGTATATAGTGTGCAAAATTTCATGTTACACACTTTTCTCCGACAGGTGGCTTGATTTTTCAGACACTATTTTGAATACTGTTATTATAATTGCATTTCAGTTTTGGCTGTGTGGGTTTCAAATTAAAGTTATTTTCTTTCCTTATAAGTCCTGCAAATTTCCTATTTCTCTAATTCATTGACGGTCAGCTAATAGTTTTCTAGTTGTTTTCTCATTTTGCTAAATCGTGGCAATACTTTTGAACCTCCTGTCCTGCACTGCCACGCATGACCACTTTTTGTTCACATCATTTACACATTTATCTTTCTAGTCTATACACATTTTGTGAGTGCCTTTGTACCGCTCCATGCACACAGTACTTACGGAATATTTTTGTCTGTGCAAAACAGACATGGCTAACTGCTGTCCACAGTTTGCGTCAGATATTGGAGAAGGGCTGTGAGATTGCATCAGATACTGAAACCAAGACCAGAACTAAAAGCAGCCCTGGCAAATTTTGTCAGACATTATAGGATGCATAGCGAGCAAGCATGGCCACCACAATGGCGGTTGGAGGGGGGTTCTCCTCCAAGAAAATGTTGGAAAAAATGGTCAAAACCGTGCATTCTAAAACACAATTTTCATTTTATATTCAATTGCATTAGTTTTTAAAGCAAAGTAAATGATAACCTTACAGAGCACCAAGATACAGCAACCTTTATTGGGGCTTGTCAATGATTCGCTCACCATCACCCTCTAACAGCGCCTCTCATCTCTTCATAGCCCTTCCCTCACATGAATTTCAATTGTTTTACACCAACTCTCTTACCTGCATAGTGTGTTGGAGCACTTTATGTCACACACACATACTAAGACATTAAATCATACAATTGAAAATCAGTGTATAGAAAATGTTGCATAAAACAAAGGGGACTATAAGGTGTAGGATTCACTTAATCCATACTAGTAGGCTTTTCTAAAGAGTGGTTGATCTGGGGAAGCATAAGCTCAGGATTCAGAATATAACACAGTGGGTAGTGTTGACTTTACTAATAACAATGTATTTTTACACAAACCATTGCCTAAATTAGGATAATCAAAAACTGGGAAAAAATAGAACTTTCTAATCCTTACTTGGAGTCTGCATGCAGCGTATAGCTCATTGTGCTAGATTATGATTGTAATTTATGAACTGCACAGTAACACAAGGATCTCTATGACAAAAGTAGTAACCCACTGAGCATTGCACATAAAATACTGTTCTGTGATCTGCATACTAGACTTTCTTTGCAGCAGGCATTTTAACCCTCTGTACTACCTTAAATGAGTCACAACTGCCACTAGACAAAACTCTAATCTCTCTTTAGTGGGTACATTAATCACCATAATTAATTTAGCACTTTTATTTTTTCCTGTAACTGTTGGATATACAAGAAACTGTGCAGTGGTTTTAAAACGGCTGCACTGCTACAAAATTGACCCCCAAATAACAAGAGTGCCCCCCCCCAACCTTCACGCCTCCCAGGAAAACATTTGATGCCCAGTACGACCTTGAGTGAGACTGCACCTGGGGGTATGAATAATGGATCTGAATGTGTAAGTTATTTTTCCACTGGTGGAGTTCCTTCTATTGATGACTCCTCTTCAAGTGGTCCTGAAGTGCATGGGCAAGGAGCATAGCAAGGCAGTCTTAATGTCCTTTTACAACAACAACCTATGCTATGGAGAAAAAGTCAATGTGCACACAGGTGCCATGCAGAGCACAAGAAGGGACCCCACTCGGCACCCTCCTAATAGTTTCCACCATGTAATTTCACCTTTAACTGGAATTATATGGTGTAGCATCCGTACTGCGATTTTTGTTGTGATTGACCACTTCCATAATTTTTTGTGATAATGGATTCATTGAGGAAATTGTGCAGCAAATAAATCTGTATGGCAAACAGATTTGGAGTCAGAATGAATATACTGTCATACTTCATTCTGTGGCAGAGTTGTGGACTTCCATCTCACTTTGGGAGCAGACACAGGGTTGTTGCCTCCTATTGCTCATGGGAATATATTGTGCAAACTGCCCAGCTGCCAATCAGCCCTGAGCAAAATTTATGAATCTGCAACACTTGCTGCAATTCACTGATAGCTCATTACATTATCATGGAGCTATTCAGGCCATGACAGACTGTTCAAATGTCAGCCTGTCATGGAACATTTCTCAGCGAAGTTTCCTGAGGTTTGCACTGCAAACCACAATATAGCCATGGATTGGTCCTTGATTTTGTAAAGAGGTGTTTCCTGTTCTACCAGTATACCTCTTGTAAGACAGTTCTCAACAACATCAAGATTTTCATGTTGTGCTGAAGTTCCAAAACTTAGACATATAGCCCTAGAACAGGCGTCTCCAACAAGTCCATTGTGAGCTACCAATAGCTCCCAGACACCTTCAGAGTAGCTCACAGACTTGAGTATATTTTTAATTAAGCACAAAGTCATATTTTCCTTTTAAAGCTAAGGAAAAGCAGTGTTTATTTTACATTATTAACACCAGGCTGCAGATAGCAGAGCCTGATTGTTAGACTTTTCATCCTTGGTGTGGTCTCCCTTAACCTTTTGCCTCTATTTCCCCAGTTGTTGATGTGTGCTGGACTCTGTTTTTGCTGTTTTTGTTACTCCGGGCACTTTACCACTGCTAACCATTGCTAAAGTGCAAGGGGTCATACACAAAATGTGTAGGTAATTGGTTTATCCATGATTGGCATATTTGATTTACTAGTAAGTCCCTAGTAAAGTGCACTAGAGGTGCCCAGGGCCTATAAATCAAATGCTACTAGTGGGCCTGCAGCACTGGTTGTGCCTCCCACGTGAGTAGCCCTGTAATCATGACCTAGACCTGCCACTGCAATGTCTGTGTGTACAGTTTTAAACTGTAAATTCGAATTGGCAAGTGTACCCACTTGCCAAGCCTAACCCTTCCCTTTTCTTACATGTAAGGAGCCCCTAAGTTAGGCCCTAGGTAGCCCTAAAGGCAGCGTGCAGTGTATGGTTAAAGTAAGACATGTAGTAATGTGTTTTATGTGTCTGACAGTGAAATATTGCTCAATTTGTTTTTCACTGTTGTAAGGCCTGTCCCTCTCATAGTTTAACATGGGGGCTACCTTTAAATCTAATTAAAGTATACATTCCCTTTGGGAACGGATGGACATGTGGAGTTTGGGGTCTCTGAGCTCACAATTTAAAAATAAATCTTTTAATAAAGTTGATTTTAAGATTGTGTGTTTGAAAATGCCACTTTTAGAAAGTGAGCATTTTCTTGCTTATACCATTTCTGTGACTCTGCCTGTTTGTGGATTCCCTGTCTGGGTCAGTTTGACAGTTGGGCTGGTTGCACCACACACTAGACAGTGACACAAAGGGAACCGGGGTGTAGTCTGCATTTTCTGATGAGCCATCTGTGCTAGGAGAGAGGGGAGTAGTGGTCACTCACACCTGAAAGGGCTGTGCCTGCCCTCACGCAACACAGTCTCCAACCCCCTGGTGAGTGTCTGGGGCCTGGCCTGGGCAAGGCAGGATTTCACAATCAAGAGAGACTTTGCTTTAAAGTAGGCCTACTTCAAAGGAGAAAATGGGCATAAGAAGGGCACCCAAAACCACAGACTGAAGAACACTTCTGGAAACCAAGAGGAACCTCTACCTGGAGAAGAGCTTAAGAGCTGAGGAAGAAAAGCTGTCCTGCCTGTGACTGTGCTTTGTGGAACTACCCTGCTGTTGCCACTTCTGCCTGTGCTAGAGGACAAAGACTGGACTTTGTGTTGCCTTCCTTCTTGTGAAGATCTCCAAGGGATTGATTTAGATCTTGCCTCCTGACTTCCCTCTGCCAGCACCTGGAGTCTCTGGAGAGACTCCTACTCTGCCAAGTGGTGCCCATCCAGTTCCTGGGACGCTGAAAGGAGAAGAAGGCAGCCCAAGAGTAAGAAATCCACACACAGAACGCCGTGCGGGGAAAAGATCGAAGCGACTGCGATCTGCGGCTGAAAAATTGACGCACAGCCAGCTTCACGGCTGAAAATCGACACTTGTCTGCAACGCAACCAGGAGATCGATGTCCAGGGCTCGAGAAAAGATGCAAAGCATCGCTGACGGAGGCTGGTGAGATCGCAACCCAGGCTGCGTGGTTTTCGGATCATCGTGCGGCTGGATTTCCGACGCAAACACCACTGGGTGTGTAAAAATGACGCAAGGCCTGCCCGGACCAGAGAGTGCTGACTGGATCAATGCATTGCTCTCCTGTGGAGAGAAGAAACGATGCACGTCAACCTGACTAAAGGAGAAACAACACAAGGTCTCGCTCATGAGTGAAATGGACGCATCGCAAGCCCTTTTTGACGCACACTCGCCCGTGCGGGGTTATTTTTGACGCACCCAAGGGACATTCTCATGCTAACAGTGTTAGTGTGTGTTTAAAATTACATGATCACTGTTTTTGCATTTTAGTGATAACTTGACTTTTGTATTGTGGATTTTTGTCATTTTGTTTTTGTTTTGTTTAGATAAATATTTTCTATTTTCTAAACCTGTGTTGTGTCATTTTGTGTTGTTTTCATTAAGTTACTATGGTGGTCATTCTGACCTCGGCGGTAAAAGGCGCCTACCGCCGGTCAGAAATCCTCCATAATTCTGCTGCGGTCGCGGTAACCCGCCACGGTCATTCTGACCCGCAGCAGCCAAACCTCCGAAAATCCGACAGCCACAACAGACCGCCAGACCAGCGGTCGGCGGAAAAGTGGAGGTGACCAAACCTCCACCGTCACGCCAACAGAAATACGCCCATGCCATTACGACCCACGAATCCACGCGGCGGTCTTTCAAACGCGGTTTTCCATTGGCGGTACACACCGCCGCGGTCAGAATACACACAAACGAACAAAACTCAGCCACATTGGCCGATTTGAATTCCACACACCTGATACACATACACACACCACTCCCACACACACAATACAATATAAAACACACACCCACATCACCCACAAACCCCTACGACCAAAAATTCAGAAAGAAGCACTGAGAGACACATCAGCGATCACAGAATACCATCACACAGAGGCACACTACACCATCACCCACACAATATCCACACACAAAACAACACACACCACCACACTCAACACACTTAACTACACATACTCCACCCCACACATCATACACACCACTCCATGGCACCCCAAAGACACCCCCGCTTCTCAGACGAAGAACTCAGGGTCATGGTGGAAGAAATCGTTCGGGTAGAGCCCCAGCTCTTCGGCACACAGGTCCAATACACCAGCATTGCCCGGAGGACGGAGCTATGGCAGAGGATTGTCGACAGGGTTAACGCTGTGGGACAGCACCACAGAAATCGGGAAGACATCAGGAAGCGATGGAACGACCTACGGGGGAAGGTGCGTTCCATGGTATCCAGGCACAACATCGCCGTGCAGAAGACTGGCGGAGGACCCCCACAATTTACAACATGGGAGGAGGAAGTCTTGAACATCCTGCATCCTGACGGCCTCGCAGGAGTCGGCGGAGGAATGGATACTGGTAAGTTGAAGCTTCACTACTGCTTCCCCCCCACCTGCATGCCAAATCATACCCCAACCCTCACCCCCATCCTCGAACCCCACCCTCACCCCCACCCCCATCCTCACCCCCACCCTCACCCCCACCACCATCCTCACCCCCACCACCATCCTCAACCCCACCCCCAGCACACCTATTCCCTGCCAATGTCTCACCATCACAACCCACACATCCCAAAACCTAGGCCTGCATGCGTCCACTAAGCATGGACACCCATCACCAAAGCATGCCCAATGCATATACACATCCCCCCCACAAGCCACCCTCACCAAAGCCCCCACACACGAATGCCAGCACTTGGGGACACGGGAACCCACAGATACACCCATATGCCACACATTGAAACTATAACCATACCTCTATACCCCTGCAGGACCCGACCGTCAACACACCGCCACGGAGGGCCCAGAATTCTCCACACCCCCCACCCAAGAGGCCGTCAGCGATGACAGCAGCTCTGTCGACCTGGACACTGATGACCAGCCCGGACCATCGGGGACCTCTGGACAGTCGGTTCCCCTCACACAGGCACAGGCCACTACAGACCCAAACCCCTCTGGGAACACCAGCACAGCTCCCACCCAGCGGGCCCATGCCTCTGTCTCCAGGGCGCGTCAATCTGCTGTGTGTCTACCACTACAGGGCACCCAGGATAACCCACCACCCCAACAACAACAGGGACCTGGGGGCAGTGGTAGTGGGCACACCGGCCAGGGGGCAGAGGCCCAGGGAAACAGGGCAACTCGGAGGGCAGCTGTGCGACAGGGGGGGGACGGGCCCAGGGAACCCACTCTCCACGAGGCCCTCACCACCATCATGGGAGCATACAACCGCTCCCAGGAGACAATGGCGACGGTACTGGCCCGGTTCCAGGAGATCCAGGGACTGCAGGAGGAACACTATCGGGGGTACGGGAGGACATCAGAGCCCTCACCTCCACCCTGGTTACCATGGTAGGGCTGCTGCAGGACCTCATCAACACCAGGACGGACACTCAACAACAACAAAGGGCCCCTGCCACTAGCCTGGACCAAGAACAGCCAACCACCTCCACCGGCGCTAGTGGACAGGAGGCCCCCGCACAACAGCAGCCCACCAGACCCCCACCTCCTGCAGGAGAAGAACCACCCCGCAAGAGGGCCCTGAGATCTCGCAAGAAGACAGAGTAGGATGTCAAGACCCCCGCCAGCAAAGGATAACACCTGATGTCATCCCACTGTCCCACATTGTCACCCTGTCCATCCTTGAACTGCCCATGCTCCATCTCTCCACAGGCCTCTGGACAATGCACCTGTGTGACTGTTACTCTGGACTCTGCCATGGACATTCCTTCACCATAGCCCCCACCCACTTGAAACCACCCATCCCATTTTGAGCACTGAAATAAACACCTATTTTGCACAAAACTATCTGGAGTCTGGCTGTG
Source organism: Pleurodeles waltl (assembly GCF_031143425.1). Classification (NCBI taxonomy): domain Eukaryota; kingdom Metazoa; phylum Chordata; class Amphibia; order Caudata; family Salamandridae; genus Pleurodeles; species Pleurodeles waltl. Next base: position 893,296,078 of record NC_090442.1, on the reverse strand, counting down.
ATTTCAAAATATTGTAATTGACATGACAGTGCAAATATGTCCTTGTACATAGTGAAGTCAACAAACAGCTGCCACAAAGCTGTAGTCCATGGGGAAACGAAGCACAGGACTCGTAGTGGGGACCCCAGATCTGAAATAGGGAGGGAAAAGCCACAACTCAGTCATCATACACTGGGGCAAATAGACAGGCAGCAGAGATGCAGGAGAGTAGTTCACATTTACTAAATTATGTTTGAATTGTTACCTGTGTCCTATTGGAAGTACTGTTCAATGATTCTGTCCCTGTTGTCTGTTTCAGCCCCGTCGTCTTCCTCCTCGTCACTCTCCACAGGTTCCACAGCTGCCACAACACCACCGTCTCGACCATCCTCCTGCAGGAAAGGCACCTGGCGGCGCAAAGCCAGGTTGTGAAGCATGCAGCAGGCCACGATGATGTGACACACCTTCTTAGGTGAGTACATTAGGGATCCACCTGTCATATGCAGGCACCTAAACCTGGCCTTTAGGAGGCCAAAGGTGCGTTCGATCACCCTCCTAGTACGCCCATGGGCCTCATTGTACCGTTCCTCTGCCCTGGTCCGGGGATTCCTTACTGGGGTCAGTAGCCACGACAGGTTGGGGTACCCAGAGTCCCCCAATAGCCATACACGGTGTCTCTCTAGCTGTTCCATCACGTAAGGGATGCTGCTATTCCTCAGGATGTAGGCGTCATGCACTGACCCTGGGAATTTGGCATTTACATGCGAGATGTACTGGTCAGCCAAACACACCACCTGGATGTTCATGGAATGGTAACTTTTTCTGTTCCTGTACACCTGCTCCCTGTCTCTTGGGGGAACCAAAGCCACATGGGTCCCATCAATGGCACCAATGACGTTGGGAATATGTCCAAGGGCGTAGAAATCACCCTTCACTGTAGCCAATTCGCCCACCTCAGGGAAAATGATGTAGCTCCTCACGTATTTCATCAGGGCAGACAACACTCTGGATAACACCTTCGAAAACATGGGCTGAGACATCCCAGAAGCAATTCCCACTGTTGTCTGAAATGACCCACTTGCCAAGAAATGGAGTACTGACAGGACCTGCACCAGAGGGGGAATCCCTGTGGGTTGGCGGATGGGGGACATCAGGTCGGGCTCCAGCTGGGCACACAGTTCATGTATAGTGGCACGGTCAAGCCGGTAGGTCAGGATAATGTGGCGTTCTTCCATTGTCGACAGGTCCACCAGCGGTCGGTACACGCGAGGATTCATCCGTCTCCTCGCCAAACCCAGCGGACGGTGCCTAGGAAGGACAACATGGAGCACAGAGTCAAGCAACCCACAGGTACGTACTCACAGCTTGCACAGTAAACGATTCTCTATGCAGTGAATGGCGTGTCTGAGTGGCTATGCAAGGCCTAGGCCTGTGTGACGCAGTTGAAATTGAGCCATGTGGACCCTCGAAATGGCGGCTGCCTGACCTGTGAAGTGTGACAATGGGATGTGAGGTCAATGCGCTGGCGTGGCACACCGCGGCGGTCAGCGGTCGAAGACCGCGGCGCGAAGCCGCATTGGTTAACATTGAAGCCTATGGGTTTCAGGAGCCAATGGCGAAGGGCGCCGGCGGTGGCGATACGCACCGCCGCGGTACGCACCGCCGCGGACGTGTCCGCCTTTTTCAATCTACTTATCCACTTGCGACTTGAACTTTCACAGGAGAGGACCTATACTGCAAGTGTTGCTGTGACCTCGGTCTGGAAGGGACAATGGCTGCTGCGACTGGGGAAAGGGCCCCTGCCTTCACTGGAGAGGAGTTGGAGAAACTTGTGGATGGGGTCCTCCCCCAGTATGCGCTACTCTACGGTCCTCCAGACCAACAAGTGAGTTTAATTCAATATGGATTTGGGGCCACTGGCTGGCTTGGGGGGCTGGCGGGGGGCCTGGCGGGGATGGGGGGCATGTTGGGGCTGGCGGGGGGCCTGGCGGGGATGGGGGGCATGTTGGGCCTGGCGGGGGGCCTGGTGGGGATGGGGGGCATGTTGGGCCTGGCGGGGGGCTTGGCGGGGGGCCTGGCGGGGATGGGGGGCATGTTGGGCCTGGCGGGGGGCCTGGCGGGGGGCCTGGCGGGGATGGGGGGCGTTGGGCCACTGGCAACGAAAATGCAGACAAACTTGAACGTGGTATTTCTCCCTCCCTGTACGTGTCACATAGGTCTGCGCCCATGAGAAGATCGGGATTTGGCGTGCCATCGCCAAGGAAGTCCGGACCCTAGGGGTCCACCATCGACGGGGCACCCACTGCCGCAAGAGGTGGGAGGACATCCGCCACGGGACCAAGAAGACCGCCGAGTCTCTGCTGGGGATGGCCTCCCAACGTAGGCGGGGTGCCTGCCGTCAACTGACCCCCCTGATGTTCCGGATCCTGGCGGTGGCCTACCCTGATTTGGATGGGCGCGTGAGGGCAGTACAGCAGACACAAGGGGGTGAGTACAAGCATTATCTACTCTGTTGTCGCGCAGTGGAGGTGTCTGGGTGGGGGAGGAGGGCTGTGGGTCCCCCTAGGCCAGGGCGATATCTGTAGGCTGGGCACCCCCGTAAGCCCCTGTGTCCCCAGCCACCACCCTCAGTAGTGTGTCAGTACAGCCATCCCTGGGCCGTGTCATCCATGGGTGCAGTTGTCAACTCTAGGCGTGTAGGGCATGTTCCACGGAATGCGTAGCGGACCCCAAGTGCGCAACTTAGTGCAGGGGGCATCTGTGTCTGTCATGTCCGCTAACTGTACCGGTGATCCATATACTCAAAATCTCTTTATTTCTCTCTCCCCCCCCTTTTTGTTTGTCTTTCTGTGCTTGTGTGCATCAGCATCATCAGGCGGAGGAGAAGTGGCATCGGGGCAGGAGGGAGCTGCATCTCACATGGCCCAGGAGGGCCATGCCACAGAGTCTGACTGGACCAGTGAGACGGAGGGCGAGGGGAGCTCCACAACGGGGACGACTGGACCCTGCAGCGACACGGACACGTCCTCGGAAGGGAGCTCCCTTGCGGGGGTGGCACCATCCGTGCCCCCCGCCATTACAGGTACAGCCGCCACCCAGCGCACCATCTCCGCCCTCCCAGCAGCCCCTCAGCGTTCGCCCCGTGCCCGCTCTGCCAGGAAGCCGGGCATCTCCTTCGCCCCAGGCACCTCAGGCCCTGCCCCTGTTACCCCCGCTGCCCTCAGTGAGGAGGTCATTGACCTCCTCCGAACGCTCATTGTTGGGCAGACTACCCTTTTGAATGCCATCCAGGGGGTGGAGAGGGAGGTTCATGGCAGCAATACGTACCTGGAGGGCATTCATTCGGGTCAGGCTGCCCATCAGCGATCGTTCCAGGCTCTGGCCTCAGCACTGACGGCAGCCATTGTCCCTGTCTCCTGCCTCCCTCTACTAACTCCCTCCTCCCAGTCTCCTGTTCCTCTGCCTGTCCCACCCACACCATCAGACCAGCCTGCACACACCTCAACACCCAAGAGCAGCTCATCCAAACATAAGCACCACAGATCACGCAGACATTCACACAAGCAACATTCCGATGCAGACATGCCAACAGTCACTACCACCTCTGTGACCCCCACCTCCTCGTCTCCCTCCTCCCTCCCTGTGACGTCTACACTCACACCTTCATTCACCTCACCATCAGCCAGTGTTTCTATCACCAGCATACCCTCCACTACAGTCCGCACACGTGCAGTCACCACCCCCACTGCCATTTACACGTTCCCTGTGTCCTCTCCCACTGTGTCTGTCACCCCCTCTTCCACACCACACAAACGCAGCCACCCACCCAACAGCCATCCACCTCACGACAGCCTCCCGCTCCTGCACCCAAAGACAGCAAACTTGTCTCGCCTACAACCACATCCTCTCCCTCCACTCCCATACCCACTGTACCTACCACTATCCATTGTCCCAAGAAAATCTATCTCTCTACTGCTACCTTCTTTCCTGACCCTGAGCCCCCCCCTCCTTCTCGTCGGGGTAAAAAGAGCACCTCAGCCACCACCAGCCCTGCAGCCCCCTTGACAAGGGTGCAGGGGTATTGGAGCCCACCAGCCCGCAGGTCTGGATCTTCGCCCAGCAGCAAGGGGACAGCCAGCCCACCCCCTGGGAAGAGGAGCAGAAGGCGGAAGGGCCGCCGCCGGAGCCCGGATTCGATATCCCCCCAGGACACTAGCCAGCCACCGTCAACAGCCACAGCTCCAAAGGGAGGAAAGGGCCACAGACTCCCGACTAAGGAGGGCAAGGGCAGCAAGGCGGAGAAGTCAGGCAGCAGGCCTGCTGCCCATGGAGGACCCGTCACAGCTGCCCAGGAGGAGCCCGCAACCCCCATAGCCGCTGCCCCGGGAGGAACCGGCACAGCTGCCCCGGGAGAGCCCACCACCCCCATAGCCGCTGCCCAGGGAGGACCCAGCCCAGCTGGCCAGGAGGGCCCCACCACCCACAGCCCAGGTGGGCATTGAAGGAGCACTATCCCCGCTGCCCAGGAGGGCACCACCAGGCAATGAGCAGTTGGCCATAGAATGGCCGCCGTCTCCAGCACCGCTCCGCTGGGGACCGCCGTCTCAAGAACCGCTGAACTGGGCCCTTCAAGGCAAGAACCGCTGAACTGGGCCCTTCAAGGCAAGAACCGCTGAACTGGGCCCTTCAAGGCAAGAACCGCTGAACTGGGCCCTTCAAGGCAAGAACCGCTGAACTGGGCCCTTCAAGGCAAGAACCGCTGAACTGGGCCCCGCCGTCTCCAGCACCGCTCCGCTGGGGACCGCCGTCTCAAGAACTGCTGAACTGGGCCCTTCAAGGCAAGAACCGCTGAACTGGGCCCGCCGTCTCCAGCACCGCTCCGCTGGGGACCGCCGTCTCAAGAACCGCTGAACTGGGCCCTTCAAGGCAAGAACCGCTGAACTGGGCCCCGCCGTCTCCAGCACCGCTCCGCTGGGGACCGCCGTCTCAAGAACCGCTGAACTGGGCCCTTCAAGGCAAGAACCGCTGAACTGGGCCCCGCCGTCTCCAGCACCGCTCCGCTGGGGACCGCCGTCTCAAGAACCGCTGAACTGGGCCCTTCAAGGCAAGAACCGCTGAACTGGGCCCTTCCAGGCAGGAACCGCTGGCCCTTTGGCAGACGTGGCAGGGCAGGATCTGTCTCGGGCAGGGCTGCAGGATGTCCTCTGGCCAACATGCCTCCTCCAGTGGCAGTGGAGTCTGGTATGGACTGTTTGGACTGTGGCTTTGCTCTCCCCAGGATGGCCCAGTGGGCAGGCCACCCACTGTATGGACTGTTTGGACTGTGGCTTTGCTCTCCCCAGGATGGCCCAGTGGGCAGGCCACCCACTGTATGGACTGTTTGGACTGTGGCTTTGCTCTCCCCAGGATGGCCCAGTGGGCAGGCCACCCACTGTATGGACTGTTTGGACTGTGGCTTTGCTCTCCCCAGGATGGCCCAGTGGGCAGGCCACCCACTGTATGGACTGTTTGGACTGTGACTTTGCTCTCCCCAGGAAGGCCCAGTGGCCAGGCCACCCACTGTATGGACTGTATGGACTGTGGCTTTGCTCTCCCCAGGATGGGCCAGTGGTCATGGAGTCCCCTCGTGGATCTGGCGTTGTGTACTCAAGTGGCTGAGGTGCCCCCCCTTCCCTTCCCCCTGAGGTGCCTGTCCTTTTTTCTTTCGGATGCCCCTGCAGTGTTCTCTCCGTGGAGTTCTTGTCGTGGGACTGGGCCTTGCCCCTTTGTTCAGGACCCCTGTGGTCCACGGACAGTGGTTGGACTACATTTAGTAGCTGTATATATTTTGTACATAGTTTATTTATTTATTTGGATTACTGCTGTCCATTTTTCAATATATCTGCCCGTTTGAGATCTCTTCTTTTGGTCTTTGCATTATTTCGGAAGGGGGGGGTTTGTGGGTTGTGACAGTGATCTGTGGGAATGCATTGATGTGTGTGTTGTAGTGGGTGTGGGTGGGTGGGTGTGTGCCGGTAATCTTTTCCCTCCCCTGTGTCGTAGGTGCAGTACTCACCGATGTCTTCCGCGCCGCCGGGCGTGCTCCTGGTACAGGAGCAGGTATAGGAGTGCGGGGATGACCTGCAACTCGGGTTCCATACTGCCGGAATCTCACGTGGAGTATGTGGAGGTGAGCGTTTTCCCGTTCGTAGTCTGTTTCCACCGTGTTTTTATCGGCGGTGCTCCCGCCCCGGAAAAGGTGGCGGATTGGTGGGTCGTGATAGGGTGGGCGGTACATTGTCTGCCGCCTGGCTGTTGGCGGGGACCGCCGCGCTGTTTGTTTGTTCCGCCGTGGCGGGCGGAGTGTTAATGCGGTGGGCTGTGTTGGCGGTTCCCGCCAGGGTCAGAATTGCATATTTTGGACCGCCGGCCTGTTGGCGGGTTGGCCGCCGCTTTATCACCGACCGCCAGGGTCAGAATGAGGGCCTATGTGTGTTGGTACAAATACTTTAGTCCTAGCACTCTGAAGTTAAGCCTACTGCTCGTGCAAAGCTACCAAGGAGTAACCAGGGGTTAGCTGAGGTTGATTCTCTTTTACCCTGACTAGAGTGAGGGTCCTAGCTTGGACAGGGTGTAACCTGACTGCCAACCAAAGATCCCATTTCTAACATTGGTGTTCAGTGGTTGGTATTTGACTTGTATTTGTACTTGACATACAGTGATTAAAGGTACACTACTGTTTTGAGTGCAGACCACTACGTGACCACATCCCGCTTGTCTGGTGATTTTTGATTTTTCTCTTTTGCTTGGATTTTGCCCTAAATCCATTTTTGTGGTAAACTTTGATTGAATGCTGAACTTCATTTGGGAACTTGTTTTCTGCCTTTTGGAACTTTGCACTTTTGTTGACTTTTCATCATGTCCCAATCTGGAGATGCATCAGTTCGAGCTGCTTTTGACCTGGATAAGTTGGAAAGCTATACCAAGGCTCAGTTAAAGCAGTTCTCTAAAAGTCTTGATTGTCCCATTAAGAGCTCTTCCAAGAAGGATGAGCTAAAAAACGCACTGAGGGCCTGGGTGACAGCCAAGAGCACTGAAGGGCACACAGAGGATGAGGAGGATGAGGAGAATGAGGAGGAGGAAGAGCATTCCTGACACAATGGTATTGTGGGCGGGCCTGTTATGTCCAGTGAGAGGGTCTCCAGGGCAGGTAGCAGTGTCTCATCTAAGGGTCTGACCATTGAAGAATTGTCGGACAGACAAGCAGAGAGGGAGCACCAGATGGATTGGAGAAAATGAGGATGGCCCTGGAGGAGACAAATATTTTGTTGGCTCATGAGCGTAGCTTGAGAGCGCTGGATCAGAGGAGCAAGTCTAGTAGGGATGGTGACAGCCACATCACAGTACAGCCTGAGAGGAGGGTACACATTCCTACAGATCTTGTGAAGGATTATTAAAGGGAGGATGACATATACTTATGGTTTAAGGGGTATGAATCTGCTCTCCATATCTGCTCTCCATATGAATCTGGTCCCTGAAGCTCATTGGGGGCGGGTCTGTGGAAGCACTTTGAGGTAGAGGGGAGGGATACACTGACAGCCTTAGGGGATGCTCATAATCTCACCTACACTATCATGAAGGATGCCCTGCTCACAAGGTATGGTCTCACCCTGAGCAGTATAAGGATAAGTTTAGGTCCTACAAGCAGAAGGAATCCCAAACATGGTTGGAATGTGTTGATTCTTACTGCAGGTCACTGGATGGTTGGGTGAAGGGCAGTAAGGTGACTACGTATGAGGGGCTTTACAATCTGATTGCTTAGGAGCACTTGTACAGTTTATGTTTTCCAGAGCTGCGCCAGCACCTGATTGACAGCAAGCTGACTGTCCCAAGGAAGCTTGCGCAGGAAGCAGACCACTGGGAGAGCACCAGGGTCCAGAAGAGGTATGGGGGAGACCACACCAATGGTGGGCAGGGCCCCTCTCAGAAGAAAGAGGGGGGTAAGGGTAAACAGGGGGAGTTCTCTAAAGGGCCCCAGACTGATTCCCAGGGTAAGGATTCCCAACCCCCTAGTGAAAAGAAGCCATGGTTCTCCAAAGGGAAGCCAGTGGCAGGTGGTCCCCCATGTAAGTGCTATGCATGTGACCAGGTGGGTCATGTGAGGGGGACCCCAAATGCCCCAAAAGTACACCAGCACCCACTGGTGCGCCGTCCCAGGGTTTGGCCAATGCAGTGCTTGGGGAGGAGTTGGTTCTATGTGGGTGCGAGCCAGCTGAGATGACCCTTGTCTTACTAGGGGATAGTGAGATGGTCCAACCCTCATGCCTGAGAACACTAAGAAGTAAAGGCAGTGGGTGACCATCAATGGACAGAGGGTGGAGGCTCTGAGAGACACAGGAGCCAGTGTGACTACAGTGAGGAGTCAGCTGGTGTCAGAAGAGCAGATTGATCCCCGGGTACTTCACCAAGTAGTTGCCGTGAACAACTTACAGCTCCTGTGCAGAGTGGCACAGGTTCTCTTTGAATGGGGGGGGTCTCAGGTTCCTTGAAGGTAGCTGTGAGTCCAACCATGCCCGTTGATTGTTTGCTAGGCAATGACCTGGTGGATTCCCCTTGGAAGGAGCTGGAACACAGGTCTCACTTGGAGATGTTGGTGTCTGCCTGGGTGGGTATGTGCATCTACCCGGTCAATGGCAGCCCGTCAGGGTGGTCAAGAGCCCCTGGAGCCTGAAACAGTGGCCCAGGGGACCGCCAAGAAGAGGAAGGGCAGGGGGCATGAGAAACCAGCCCCAGAAGTTCCCATGGTCCGGGAGGAGGCGAAGCCTGAGGGTGACACCCCGGAGCCTACAGGGGAACAGGTGACTGAACTGGGGAGGTCCCTGAGCTTTCGCAGTGGCAGCAGGAAGGGTAACCCACCAGGGAGGCATTCTGTGAAGCACAGAAAACTTGCCTTATTCTAGAGGGGCTGCAGCAGCAGGCTGCATCCCAGGCGGCTGGTGAGGAGCCCAGTACTCATCTGATCTATTGGGAGGAGGGCCTCCTGTATAGTGAGCCTAAGGCTCCTGAGCCTGGGTCAGCTCGTATGCTGGTGGTACCCCAGTGCTTCAGGGCCTTCCTACTGGGGTTGGCTCATGATGTGCCTTATGCAGGACATCTGGGGCAGGACAAGTCCTATAAGAGGCTTGACTCCCACTTCTATTGGCCCCAGATGCGCAAGCATTCTGCTGCACACTGTAGGTCTTGCCCAGCTTGTCAGGGAAGTGGCATGAGTGGGGGGAAATGTAAGGCTCCCCGCCAACCTTTACCTGTGGTTAATACTCCCTTTGAGAGGATAGGTATTGACATTGTGGGGCCACTGGACCCCAAGACAGCCTTGGGCAACAGGTTCATCCTGATCTTGGTGGACCATGCCACCCGGTACCCAAAAGCCATTCCTCTGAGGTCAGTCACTTCCCCGGTGGTGGGTCGTGCACTGATGGGGGTTGTTACCCGCATGGGGTTCCCCAGGGAAATGGTATCTGATAGGGGTACCGACTTTGTATCCACTTATATGAAGTCTCTGTGGAAAGTGTGTGGGGTGACCTACAAGTTCACCACACCTTACCACCCACAAATTAACGGTCTGGTTGAGAGATTCAACGCACCTTGAAAGGCATGATTCAGGGCTTTTCAGAGCCCTTTAGGTGGAAGTGGGACGTCCTCTTGCTATGCCTTCTGTTCGCTTACAGGGAGGTGTCTCAACAAGGGACTTGGGTTTAGTCCCTTTGAGCTCATCTATGGACACCCTGTGATGGGACATTTGAGTCTGGTGAAGGAAGCTTTGGGGAAAACTCCTAGTAAACCCCCCCAGGATGTATTTAGCTACATGCTGGCTTTGAGAAACCAGACTGCCCGCTTCAGGAGTCTCGCACAGGAGCACCTGGAAGCAAGCCAGGAGGATATGAAACAGTGGTATGACCGGAATGCCACTCTGGTTAAGTTTCAACCTGGTCAGAAAGTGTGGGTGATGGCACCAGTGGAGCCTAAGGCGCTTCAGGATAAGTGGACTGGGCCATTTGAGGTGGTGGAGCGCAAGAGTGAAGTTACCTACCTGGTGGACTTGCAGTCTCCAAGGAACCCTTTAAGGGTCCTGCATGTCAACCACCTCAAGCCGCACTTTGAGCGGACTTAACTGTCCATACTCCTTGTAACAGATGATGGGGTGGAGGAGGAGAGTGAGCCTCTTCCTGACCTCCTGTCTGCAGAAGAAAAAGATTGGTCTGTGGAGGGAGTGATCCTCTCCCCTTCCTTGACTGAGGAGCAGCAGGGTGACTGTCACCACGTGTTGGGACAGTTTGCCTCACTGTTTTCCCTGATCCCAGGAGTCCCATACTTGTGCAACCATGATGTGGACACTGGGGACAGTACACCCATCGGCTTCATACTAGACTCTTCACTCTCCATGACCAAGCAAGTTAACGCCATCTCGTCCTCATGCTTCAACCCCCTTTGAATGCTCCGCAAGACCTTCAGGTGGATTCCTGTGGAAACCAGAAGAACGGTCATCCACGCCCTCGTTAGCAGCAGACTGGACTACGGCAATGCCCTCTGCGGGAACAATGGCTAAGCTCCAGAAAAAACTCCAGCGCATCCAGAACGCCTCAACACGTCTCATCCTCAACCTCCCTTGCCACAAACACATCTCAGCCCACCACAGGTACCTCCACTGGCTACCCGTCAACAAAAGGATCATCTTCAAAATCCTAATCCACGCTCACAAAGCTCTCCACAACACCGGTACAGCCTACCTCAACGATCGACTCAACTTCCACAACCCAACACACCAGTTCTGCTCTGCCAACCTCGTCCTCGCAACAGTCCCCCGCATTCACCATACAACAACCGGCGGCAGATCCTTCTCCCACCTCGCTGCCAAAACCTGGAACTCCATCCCGCCAATCTACGAATGACCCAGGACCTCCTGACCTTCAGGGAGCACCTCAAGACCTGGCTCTTCGAGCAGTAGCACCCCCCCCCAGCGCCTTGAGACCCTTCTGGGTGAGTAGCGCGCTCAAAAAATTTACTGATTGATTGATTGACCCATTTAACAAAAAGTTTAAAGGGTGACTGACAGGGTCAGGGCTTGCATTAAGGATAAGCTAAGGTGACTAAGGTGAGCGCGTGTGTCCGTGTTTTTATTTATTTCATTAAAAATTTCCAATTTCTAATTACAGAGTGGTACATCTGCATAGATGCTTTTTAGGCTTTTAATTATCATTTCTGGCACCAATTCTATCTTTTTATTGAACACATCTCATTACTATTTTAGCATTGCTTGGAAGTTTGACCTGTTTCACTGTTACTACGAGCGCTCTCTATATTTTGCACTAGCGCTCTGCGTGGGTGTTGTTGGGGGCTGTTTTATTGATTTTTTTTAGCCGGGGGTCCATTTTTGCTGTTGGACCTCGCAGGAAGTTTGGGCCTGTTAGAGCCCACTTCCTGTCTACCGGCAGGGACGCTTCCTGATGGGTAGCGGTCCAGTTGTTTCTCAGGGGGATTAAATGGGAGCAGCAACACGGCCGCGCAGACTAAGGTGAGCGCGTGTGTCCGTGTTTTTATTTATTTAATTAAAAAATTCTAATTACAGAGTGGTACATCTGCATAGATGCTTTTTAGGCTTTTAATTATCGTTTCTGGCACCAATTCTATCTTTTTATTGAACACATCTCATTACTATTTTAGCATTGCTTGGAAGTTTGACCTGTTTCACTGTTGCTACAAGCGCTCTCTATTTTTTGCACTAGCGCTCTGCGTGGGGGTTGTTGGGGGCTGTTTTATTGAATTTTTTTAGCCGGGGGTCCATTTTTGCTGTCGGACCTTGCAGGAAGTTTGGGCCTGTTAGAGCCCACTTCCTGTCTACCGGCACGGACGCTTCCTGCTGGGTAGCGGTCCAGTTGTTTCTCGAGGGGATTAAATGGGAGCAGCAACACGACCGCGCAGACTAAGGTGAGCGCATGTGTCCGTGTTTTTATTTATTAATTAAAAATTTCCAATTTCTAATTACATAGTGGTACATCTGCATAGGTGCTTTTTAGGCTTTTAATTATCATTTCTGGCACCAATTCTATCTTTTTAATGAACACATCTCATTACTATTTTAGCGTTGCTTGGAAGTTTTACCTGTTTCACTGTTGCTACGAGCGCTCTCAATTTTTTGCACTAGCTCTCTGCGTGGGCGGTGTTGGGGGCTGTTTTATTGAATTTTTTTAGCCGGGGGGTCCATTTTTGCTGTCGGACTTTGCAGGAAGTTTGGGCCTGTTAGAGCCCACTTCCTGTCTACCGGCAGGGATGCTTCCTGCTGAGTAGGGGTCCAGTTGTTTCTCGGGGGAATTAAATGGGAGCAGCAACACGGCCGTGCAGCGGGCGTGTCGCTGGCGCGCCGAAAGCATGCCAAAGGCAAGCCTGTCTGTGCCCGTCCGCACCAGGACGGGCAAGAGGGCCAGGAACCTTACATCTTTTCCTAAAGAAGGCCTGCTTGCCTATCCAGATATTCGCAGTTTGGCAGGTAGGCCTTGCCTTCATACGCTTATACCGGGTAACCCTTCCCCCAGGAAATGTGCACGCTGTAATTGGTCTTCGCCGAGACCACTAACAGTGGAGGAGCATAGAGTTCTGAGGGAAGCTAAGAATAAGGTGGATCATGCCAATTGTAGGGGCACAAGGGGCACTAGGGAAAGGGGGTCTTTCGCTCTTATTAACGCTAGATCCCTTCCCAAGCATAAATTGGAAATCAAGGAACTTATCTCCACCCTCAACATTGATTGCCTTTTCATAGCTGAAACCTGGGCTAGGACTGACTCGGACCCGGACTTCATTGAGGCTTCCCCCGCAGGTTATTCCTATTACAGGTCAGATAGGACAACGGACAGAGGAGGGGGATTGGCCATTATCTGCAGGTCTGACCTCACTTGCAGTTGGACTGTTAGGAGCACCACTTCAGATGTATGTGAAACAATGGTTTTTAAACTTTTTTATGGCAATTCTTTAGTTTCAGAAGGGCTTTTAATTGATCGTCCTCCTGGTCCCCTCCCTAAGTTTCTTTTGGAATGCACAGACTTGTTGGAACCGCTTGTTATGGCCCCTAAAGTGATTATATTAGGGGATTTCAACATTCATTTTGATGACAGTAGTAACCCATTGGTCACTGAATTCCTTAATCTTATGGTCTCTTTAGACTGGGTTTTAAAGGAAGGTCCGGCTACTCATATAGCTGGCCATACCCTCGACAGGATTTTTACCCGTCCTGAGGAAGAATTAAAGCTTATAACTATCCTGTTAAACTGGACGGAGCATTCGCTTCTGACTTTGAATTTCACTAGAAAACTGTCTTTTCTCACACATACACCCCCGAATAAATTAATAAGATAATGGAAAAGCATCAAAGCTAAATCCCTGAAAATGGCACTAAAATTCATTTGGAAGGATCCTAAGAAGTCTGCTTTACCGCCACTGGCTCGTTTTAACCAGGGAATTACTTTGGCGATTGATTCATTAGCCCCTCAGAAGGTATACGCACCACGTATGGGGAAAAAACCCAGCCAACCTTTGTTCTCTAAGGACCTTAGAGCACTCCAGAGGAAATACAGACAGCAGGAGCATCGCTGGAGACTCAATCCTGGTGCCAGCGAGAAACTTCATTTAAAATTAACCTTAAATAGCTATAAGGAGGCTTGTTTCACAGCTAAATCAGACTACTTTACGCTAAAAATTAGGATAGCGGTCAATTCCTCTAGAGAGTTATTTAGAGTTATTAATGCCCTTTCCACCCCCCTCCCTTGCACGTCCAAGCTGGAAAACTCAAGATTTTTGCAAAAAATAGCAAAATTCTTTGAAAGCAAAATTTTAAATATTTACTCCAGCTTTACTTTAGACAAGACTCAGGCATTCTCTCCCTACCGACACCACAGTATTGCTCCCCTCCGCCTCACCTAGAGCCATGTCTGATAATCGTAGGTTACTTTCTAAGTTCAACATGCCATCCCAAGATATAATTGGTAAGCTGCTTCATGAATGTAAATCTGGGTCTCCGTTAGATCCCTGCCCTCCGGCTATTCTGGAACTGGTTCCGGAGTTGGTGGCATCTGCGTTGGTCCCCATATTCCAGGAAGTCCTCACTTCCAGCATCTATCCCTCTGCTTGGAAAGAAACTACTATTATTCCCCTAAAAAAGAAGGAAACTGGGAAACATGATGATTTAACCAATCTTCGCCCCATAGCCTTGCTTCCTTTTCTGGCTAAAATGTTTGAATAATACATCAACAGAGAATTGGTCAATTTCTTGTCAGACTCAGAGGGTTTTGACATTTCTCAACATGGATTTCGGAAGCCTCATAGTTCGGAATCTGCTCTCATCTCCTCATCAGACACTATTCGCAGGCTGGTTGATGAGGGACAGGGTGTTTTCCTGGTCCTGCTGGACCTATCTGCAGCATTTGACACCATTGCCCCCCACATTTTGTTAAGAACGTCTACATCAAGTAGGTATCAGGAATCAGGCCCTGAAGCTCATCGAATCCTTTCTTACTAACAGGTGGTCTACAGTAAGCAGTGGAGATTTTAGATCCCCTGCTTACCTTCTGCCCTGCGGGGTTCCTCAGGGTTCGTCGCTTAGCCCTACTTTATTTAATGTCTATGTGGCCCCTCTGGCAGAATTAATTCGCTTGTTTGGCTTCATCCCAACCTCATACGCAGTTGACACTCAACTCATCATTCCTATCAATAAAGATGGGAGGTAGTTGCGGCCCATTTTAATGCTTGTATGTTGGCGGTAAGCAGCTGGATGAAGGCCAACTGGTTAAAATTGAACTGCGATAAGATGAGGTTCTCTGCTTTGGGATAAGTAGGGCACAGTGGTCCCCTAACTGGTGCCTAAAGAGTGTGGGACTCTGCCTTTACCTGGTTCCACTGACCATTTATCTTTTCAACCTCTGGTCAATCAGACCATTAAATCCTGTATGTGGATTCTGAGGAAACTGAAGAAAATGTTTCCCTATATTTTAAAAGAATGGAGAATTACTGCTACCTTGGCCCTGGTCCTGTTCAGACTGGATTATGGAAATGCCCTCTTGCTCAACATGGACAAAGGATCACTTAAAAGACTGCAGCTGATGCAGAACACAGCTGCTAGACTAATACTGAACTTGCCACGATCAGCCTCCGCTAAGGAGAGCCTTAGGAATCTACATTGGCTTCCAATAGCCCAACGGATTTCTTTCAAGGCTCTCTGTATCTCACACAAATCCACTCAAGGGATTGGTCCCAAGTATTTGACTACCAAATTACAGTGGCACCGATCTACACGACTGATGCGTTCTGCCAGCACCTTTCAAATTCAGGTCCCCCGCACCAAGAAGGTGAAGTGGGGGGACAAAGCTTTTACTATCGCTAAGATTTGGAATTCTCTTCCGTTGGATCTCAGGAAAGAGCACAATTACCTTATCTTTAGGAAATGGGTTAAGACCTGGCTGTTCCCTCGATAGCCTGTACTTTTCTCCCTACAGACCTTGTACTGCCTCACCTTAGTTAGCACTTCGATGCCCCCGGGCAGGAATGCACTTTATAAATACACTATACATACATACATACATACATACATACAAGGATGAAGTATCCAAAATGCTAACCCTATGGGGTTATTGAGCATTCCAGCAGTCCTTGGGCCAGCCCAGTGGTATTGGTTCCAAAGGCTGCTTCACCTGGTGCCACTCCAGAACTCCAGTTCTTTAAGGACTACCAGGGACTCAAAGTGGTCAGCAAGGCTGACGCACACCCCATTCCCCGAGATGATGAGCTCATTGACTGGTTAGGAGCTGCCAAGTACCTCAGTACGTTTGACTTAACATCTGGGTACTGGCAGGTTGCCTGAACTGAGGGGGCCAAGGAGAAGTCAGCATTCACTACCCCAGATGGACACATTTAATTTAAATTCATGCCATTTGGGATGAAGAATGCCCCTGCCACCTTTCAGAGGTTGGTAAACCAGGTGTTGGCTGGGGTGGATGAGTTCAGTGCCGCCTACCTGGATGACATTTCTGTGTTTAGTTCCACATGGGAGGAACATCTGCAACACCTCTGGAGAGTGTTAGAGGCCCTGCTGAAGGCAGGCCTCACTATGAAGGCAAGCATGTGCCAAATAGGGCAGGGTTCTGTGGTGTACTTAGGACACCAGGTGGGGAGTGGCCAGGTGTCACCCCTACAGCCTAAGATCAATATCATTCTGGCTTGGGAGCCCCCCAACACCCAGAGTGAAGTGAGAGCCTTCTTAGGTCTCACTGGATACTGCAGGAGGTTTGTCAAGGGTTATGGTCCCATTTTTACCCCCTTGACTGAGTTGACTTCCAAGTCAGACTTGCCAGACCGCTTGTGATGCCCTGAAGGCTGTCATGTGCGCAGCACTTGTGCTGAAGGCACCTCACTACTCCAAGGAGTTTGTTGTGCAAATGGATGCCTCAGAGCATGGTATTGGAGCAGTACTCTCACAGCTTGATGAAGAGGGCCGAGATCAACCCATGGCCTTCATTAGCAGGAGGTTACTTCCCAGGGAATGTAGGTGGAGTGCCATAGAACGTGAAGCGTTTGCTGTGGTCTGGTCGCTGAAGAAGCTAAGACCCTATTTGTTTGGGACTCACTTCCGGGTTCAGACCGACCACAGGCCCCTCAGATGGTTAATGCAGGTGAGGGGTGAGAATCCCAAACTGCTGAGTTGGTCCATTTCTCTGCAGGGGATGGACTTTACGGTGGAACACCGTCCAGGTAGAGAACACACCAATGCTGATGGTCTGTCCAGGTTCTTCCGACTTACTGATGAGAACTCCCATGAGGTTGGGTAGTTGCTCCCCACTTTCAGCTGGGGTGACACGTGTTAGACTTTTCATCCTTGGCGTGGTCTCTGTTTCCCTGGTTGCTGATGTGTGCTGGACTCTGTTTGCGCTTTACCACTTCTAACCTGTGCTAAAGTGCAAGGGCTCCTATACAAAATATGTATGTAATTGGCTTATCCATGACTGGAATATGTGATTTACTAGTAAGTCCCTAGTAAAGTGCACTAGAGGTGCCCAGGGCCTATAAATCAAATGCTACTAGTGGGCCTGCAGCACTAGTTGTGCCACCCACATGAGTAGCCTTGTAATTATGTCTCAACCTGCCACTGCAGTGTCTGTGTGTGCAGTTTTAAAATGTAAATTCGACTTGGCAAGTGTACCCATTTGCCAGGCCTAAACCTTTCCTTTTCTTATATGTAAGCCACCCCTAAGGTAGGCCCTAGGTAGCCCCAAGGGCAGCGTGCAGTGTATGGTTAAGGTAGGACATATTGTAATGTGTTTTATATGTCCTGAAAGTGAAATATTGCTCAATTTGTTTTTCACTGTTGCAAGACCTGTCCCTTTCATAGGTTAACATGGGGGCTAGCTTTAAATCAGCTTGAAGTGTAGATTCCTTTTGGGAGCAGATGGACATCTGGCGTTTGGGATCTCTGAGCTCACAATTTAAAAATACATCTTTTAGTAAAGTTGATTTTAAGATTGTGTGTTTGAACATGCCACTTTTAGAAAGTGGGCATTTTCTTGCTGATACCATTTCTGTGACTCTGCCTGTTTGTGGATTTCCTGTCTGGGTAAGTTTGACAGTTGGGCTGGTTGCACCTCACACTAGACAGTGACACAAAGGGAGCTGGGGTGTAGTCTGCATTTCCTGATGAGCCATCTGTGCTAGGAGGGAGGGGAGGAGTGGTCACTCACAACTGAAAGGGCTGTGCCTACCCTCACACAATGCAGTCTCCATCCCCCTGGTGAGTGTCTGGGGCCTGGCCTGGGCAAGGCAGGATTTCACAATCAAGAGAGACTTTGCTTTGAAGTAGGCCTACTTCAAAGGAGAAAATGGGTATAAGAAGGCCACCCCAAACCACAGACTGAAGAACACTTCTGAAAACCAAGAGGAACCTCTACCTGGAGAAGAGCTGTGGAGCTACCCTGCAGTTGCTGCTTCTGCCTGTGCTACAGGACAAAGACTGGATTTTGTGTTGCCTTCCTTCTTGTGAAGATCTCCAAGGGCTTGATTTAGAGCTTGCCTCCTGTTATTTGAAGTCTCAGGGACAGCAAAGACTTTTCTCTGCCAGCACCTGGAGTCTCTGGAGAGCCTCCTACTCTGCCATGTGGTGCCCATCCAGTTCCTGGGACCCTGAAAGGAGAAGCTGGCAGCCCAAGAGTAAGAAATCCATGCAGAGAACGCTGTGCGGGGAAAAGATCGACGCAACTCCGATTGGCGGCTAAAAAATCAACACTCTGCCAGCTTTGCGACTGAAAATCTACTCTCTCCTGCAACACGACCCGAAGTTCGACCCCCGGGGCTGGAGAAACGACGCACAGCATAGCTGACGGAGGCTGGTGAGATCGCAACCTGCGGTTCGTGGTATTCGGATCATTGTGCGGCTGGATTTTTAGATGCAAATACCGCTGGGTGTTTAAAAACAATGCAAGGCATGCCTGGACCTGAGAGTGCTGACCGGATTGACGCATCGCTCTCCTGCGGAAAGAAGAAACGACACACGCCGACTTTACTAAAGGAGAAACTACGCAAGGTCTCGCTCGTGAGTGAAATCGACACATCGCAAGCCCTTTGTGACCCACACTCACCTGTGCGGGGTTATTTTTGATGCACCCAAGGTACATTCTCATGCTAACAGTGTTGGTGTGTGTTTAAAATTGCATGAAGACTCTTTTTGAATTTTAGTGATAACTTGACTTGTGTATTGTGGATTTTTGTCATTTTGGTTTTGTTTTGTTTAGGTAAGTATTTCCTATTTTTCTAAACCTGTGTTGTGTCATTTTGTAGTGTTTTCATTAAGTTACTGTGTGTGTTGGTACAAATACTTTACACCTAGCACTCTGAAGTTAAGCCTACTGCTCGTGCCAAGCTACCAAGGGGTAGCTGAGGGTGATTCTCTTTTATCCTGACTAGAGTGAGGGCCCTTGGACAGGGGGTAACCTGACTGCCAACCAAAGACCCCATTTCTAACACTGATAATAAGCAGTGCTTAGTCAGATTTAGGACCCAGTCTTAGGCTGGGGCACAACCGTGAACAACTGAAGCACTGAGGTATTTAACTCTTAAATAAAACTCCTTGTCAACTCAATATTGGAGCTGTGAACAAAATTGTGTTTCTGAATGAAATGAAATTGAAATGAAAAGTTACTTTAATGTTTAAGTTAACTCTTCATTTTAATGTTCTCCCATTTCAAAGTGTGGCACTTACAAACAGCACACCTCTTGCAGCCAGTGGCCAGTAGGCACTGTGCCATAAGTATATCTGAAAAATACAGCCATTTTTTAAACAATGGAAATTTAAAGTGCAGAAAAATGTTCCATATTATGAACATTTGTGCATTTTTCTGCACTTAGAAGTGCTCCCATTTTTAAAAAAGACTGTATGTTTGTATTTTACATGTAACGGGGCCACGTATGGTGAACCTTATGTTCTGTGCTACAAGTAGATACAACACAGGCTCTCAGTTACCCGTACAAATGTATCCCATTTATATGGACACATCGTCCTACATTGCCAAAGACCAGGCTTTCACACACATGGCAGCCCTGTGATAGTGTTGTTAGATCTGGTTTCCTGGGCACTGGGGCACTCAAGGGTTACTACGCTGCAATTGCATCAACTGGAGTGTTCCCTGCTGGGGTCCTGGGACCTCAGTACTAGTGAACTCAAAACTGGATAACCAAGTACTCCTTTCCAGCACTTGAATATCTCAATCAATCAATCAGTATTTGTATTGCACGGCTACTCACCCGTGAGGGTCTCGAGGTGTCTCAGGCGAGCGAGACAGAGCAGTCCAAGGCTTTCTCAAGTAGGCGAAGTGGCTTTAGACATTCAGAATACAGTGCACACCATTCTACCAGCTAATACGATCAATGTCTAGTCAGTGCTTTACTTTTTAAATAGGAAAGTACTTTAACACATATAAGAGAGAGATACTCCACATAAAACTAGGATAAACTGTGAAAACCAGGTGTCACTTCAAACCTCTGGGCCAGAGTTCTGACTCCAAACATCATTAAAGTGTCTAGACTCTAAGCACTATGACAACACAGTTAACATAGAGATACACAGTTAGCATTGCATATTACAGACCATGTTCACAGGGTTGATCTCATTCACTAGAGCCATGATACCAGTCCTTTTATTGCAATGATGTAGTTTCAGCATATGATGTGAAGTCAAATATTCCAGATCAGCAGCAGAACCCACCACCCAAAGAATAGAAGTGCACTCCCATCCTTAGTGGAGACAAGGATGTCCCCTAGGTAAGAGGCTGCCTTGTACAATGTCCAACAGATTGCTGAAATGTTAAGTGGAGTTACAGTCTCTTACCTGTGTGTCACTAGAAGTACTGCTGTATTAAATGTGTTCTGTTGTCAACATCTTCTTCCTCTGCCTCCTCTTCCTCACTGTCCACAGGCTCCACCGCTGCCACAAGACCATCTCCACTAGTGTGTTCCAAGTGGATGCTCCACAAGTCTTGCACAACAGCTGGATCTCTTCATCCATGCTGTTGACTAATGATCTTGCTCCTCGTTATTCTGGCAAATCTCTTCACAGCAGAATCTATCCGTCACAGAGAAAACTCTCTAAAGGCCAGACGCGGTGAGCAAGCTTCTCTTGCCTTGCACCACAGGCCTCAGCTGGCTTCCATAAATGCTATCAGAACAGAAGACCGGTCTTGAACAACCACTCACCACTAAGGCCAGACTTTTATTACCTCTGGTTGAGAGGCTGATCCAATCAGATGGTCTGCTACTTTTGAATCTTGGGTGCCCCTTCAATTGTGAGGCATGTGTGTGTCATGCTCACTGCATGTTCAAGTCATGCAAAGCATGACTTGCTGTCCTTTGTGACAAGTTTCTGCTGCCAGCTTGGGCTAGTTTTTATAACTCCAGACCAGGAGGCACTGACCATCACCCAGCACAAAGGGAGGGGGGTCCTCCTAGAAGAATTAGTGCAGCTCAACACAGAGAAGATCAAGGCCCTCATTACAACCCTGGCAGTCGGTGGCCAACAGGCCGACGGGAAAATGGCATAGACTTAGGGAGTCTAAGTAGCGCAGATCAAAGCTCGGATGCAGAGTACCCATGTTCTACTCATTTCACTACAGTCTCCTTTAGAGCCTCAACAATGGCAGATAGTTTTGTACTAAAAGTCGTCTATGGGTAACTGGCAACACACCTCTTCAATCCTTCCACTTCAGGGATCAGACATGCTGTCTTTGTCAGTTGAGGCAGATGGCAGTGAGAGATGACAGTAGATGCCATCACCTGAAGTGAAGTTCTCCCGCATGAACACAGGTACTGGGAGTCACAAGGGCATCAGAGGATGAAACAGGTACCTTTCAGCTTCTTACCTGCTTGTGGGACATCTGGCAATCCATTAAAGATGAACCAATCCACCTGAAAGTGATGGTTATAACTGCATTATGGACAGCTGCTGGCACTCTTGTTCATCACAGCTGCCATCATAGGCACCCTTCTAAATTAACATACGCACTATGATTCTGTATGTATTGTCTTCTGTCCAGGAAGCCTTCACCAGGGACAACCTAGAGGAAATTCAATCGAATAGTCTTGTGAAGGTCATTACCAAAGAGTTGAATCCTGAGGATGCTCCTCCTACAACTTATGGCATTGAAACAGACACCACTGGCTTATCCATAATGACTTGGAATCTATCTGGCCTTGCCAGGAAACTGGACCATATAGTTTGGGTCACTTATATAAAGACACAAGATGTGTGCCTCTTCCAAGAAACCTGGGTTGAGGGTCAAACTAGCATAGAAGGGTTTATTTCCTTCAACATCCCTGCACAGCCATTAGAGAAAGCAACAGATCGTGCAAAAAGGGGACTTTTAATTCTTTTAAATTCAAAACTTCAATGTGATTATAAGGTTTTAAAATTTGATTGTCCGTATCTGATAGGTCTACCAATTACCTTTCAACAGTATTTTAATGTAACCCTTATTAATGTATATGCCCGATCTGTTTCACGTGGATCAGAATCACATATTTTAACTTTACTTTCTGATTACTTAGACACTATACAAACTAACTCCTATTTAATCATTGCTGGGGATGTAAATTGCACCTTTGAACCCTCTGTGTCTCTTAGTGACTTAACCATGGAGGAGGACGAACTTTGGGGGATCGCACAATTGAATGGGTACATCCCTTGCCCTCGTTCTCGTGTTGCAGCTCAACTAGCCTCATTATGCCTTAAAGTTCGGCCTTGGGGCTTGTTATGGTCGCACTCCTTCCGATTTAAACCTTGCACCCACATTTCAACGAGGTTCTCTGACTAGTGTAATTGATTATTTTTTGGTGGATGTGTGACTTTGGCCATTACTGAGAGATATGAGGGCAGATTCTAGGTGCGAGAGTGACCACTTCCCCCTGTTACTCACCCTTTCTAGGAATATTTTTGGTAGAACCTTGAACATGCAACTTACAACGGTCCCTCCCCCTATTTTGAATAATGCTTACACAAAGGTAGGGTGGCCAAAGGTGTTATCGAATCCCTATTTATTACGCAAGATCTACCAAATATTTACTGATAATCTGTCATCTTACGAAGATTGCGATCCTAAGAGTATTTCACTTTCTGGTATTCATGAAAGCATGATTGTCAAACTCCAAAGTGTTTTCTATAAAAAACCTATGGTAACCCCGCGATGTAGGGTTCCGGCTAACAATAGATGGTTCAATGATTCATGTATGAGGGCCAAGTCTGGCCTCAAAAAGGCTATTAAGGATGGGACCCCGGGGGCGATCCAACTAGCCAGATGTCTGTATAAGAAGACAATCTCGCAATCAAAGAAATCTTGGGAAGACTCTATTTGGCAGGAGCTGTTGGTTGCCACAAAAGCAAATAATAATACGCTCTTCTGGGAATTGTTGACTAAATGTGAGAAAGGGGGCAGGTCCAACCTAAGGAACAATATTCAACCTGAAAGCTGGGTGGAACACTTCTCCCTCCTCTATGAGGAAACTACTATTCCAGGGGCTCTAGACAGTGACAACGCAAGATTAGATCCCCCCATTTTGACAAATACTAACCTTGCTACTTCTTCCCCTGATGGGAGCCTAAATGATCACAAGGGTTTTATTTGTTTTTCCCTAGAAGAAACTGCCGACGCCATTAACTCCTTGAAACCTGGCAAAGCTCCAGGACCAGATAAAATCCCAGGTGATCTTTATAGATCTGAGCCATCTATATGGACCTGGTATATCAACTCATTGTCGAATAAAATCACAGAAGGAGGACAGATTCCCAGGTCATGGAAGGGTGCCGAAATTATCCCCATCTTCAAAAAAGGTAACGCAAATCTCCCATCCAACTATAGACCGATTAGCCTAATTGATAACCTGCAAAAAACTTTGCCAAACAGCTCCTAGGTAGACTATCGAGTTGGGTTACGGAACAGCAGATTCTTTGTCCGCTACAGGCGGGGTTCCGGCCCAGAATAAGTACGGTAGATCAGGCCTTTAGGTTGGCGGTGCTACATTGGAAATATGTAGACCTGGCAAAGCAAACCTTACATGTTGCCTTTGTTGATTTGCGAGCCGCCTTTGATTTGGTCCCAAGAGAAAAACTGTGGGAAGTGCTAGACAAAATAGGGACACCAGCTTATATAACCCATCTATTGAAATGCATGCACGAAGATACATACGCGCAAGTGAGATGGGGCAACCATGGCGAGCTGACCAACAAATTCCCCATTAAAAGGGGTGTCCATCAGGGTTGTGTACTAGCACCACTCTGTTCTCTTTATTCATTAACGAGGTGGTGCAAGAACTAAGGGCATGCAAGAATGATGCTCCTACTCTAATCGAACAGAAAATTCCTATTCTTCTCTTTGCGGATGACTCCTTACTCATCTCAAAAACCCCTATGGGTTTGCAAATTCTTGTGGATAAATTTAATCTATTTTGTCGGAATTCTCGTCTTGAGTTGAACTTGAAAAATACTAAATTGATGGTGCTCCGCTCTGGTACTCGGAAGAAATGCACTATAAGATTAGACGGTGTTATTTTGGATCAGGTTAGTTCCATCGACTACTTGGGCGTGAGGCTTAGGCTTACAGATTCACTCCATTGGGAGGAACAGGTTAGCAAGAGTGCTGGGCTCTTTCAACATCGGGCAGCACCCATACTGCGTCTCTACAGGAGTACGATGGCCAAAGCTGTATCTCCATCATTAAAGATCTATGTGACCAAGGCGCAGGGTGCTGCTGCCTATGGTGCAGAGATCTGGGGTACCTCTGATGGTAGTAGGATAACTAAAATTGAGAACAGCTTTGCAAGGGCTCTATGCGCTTGTCCCATTAGCACCCCATTAATCCCCCTGTTTTTAGATCTAGGGCTATAACGAATGGCCGACATAATTGCTCTGCGTTCTCTGTTGTATTGGGTGAGGCTATGGATAGTCCCCGAATTGGTTGTATATAAGTCCTCACTGCTAGAATTGTTAAAATGTTCTAACTCCACTTCCATCCCATGGATTAAACACGTAACTAAATGGCTTTCTACATTGGGATTGAGAGACTTATGGGAGAACCCCCATCAACTTGAGAAGTCCCATGTAAAAGTGTTGAAGGGCGCTTATTGGTCCTATATACGGAACAATTATATTTCTCATAAATCCAATGGTCGTCTAACCAATCTTTTTATTGATTTTAAATGGTACCCAGAGTTTAAACCATATTTGGATATAATACCTGACTTATTAGGTAAAGGACTGTATGCTAGATTCCGTTTTGGGACACTACCATTGATGACCCTAACGAGCAGATGGGGACCCAATACCACTTCTGAAATTTGCCCTGTGTGTGACAAATCTCCAGAAACAGTTGAACATTTTATGTTCTTTTGTCCTGCCTACCTAGTCCCAAGGTCCAAATGGATCCATAAAATCTGCCGGGAACTGAAGATAAGGAAATGTGCCTTAGCTTTGAGGATCCTAAAAAGTCACAATTCAAATGTGTTAATTTACGCAGCAAGCAAGTACTTAGTTGCTGCATGGCGTATACATAATTTTTATATAAATAATGTTCTTAACTGATTTTAAGCTTGTGTAACCAGGGATTTGATTTATTTAACTTATTTATTCATTTTACTTTCTAGTTTATGGTAGATCTGTATTGCTTTTTTTTCTTTTTTTTTTTTCTCTCATGATGATAATTTATCTTTGTATTGTATTGCTTTGATGGTCTGCTGGCCGAATAAAGCCTATTATTATTATTATTATTATTATTATTATTAAAAATTAACATTCTCTCCCTTCTCTCCCTTATTCCCATTTCTCCGCATTCCAGTGTCTAGGTTACCTCCTTCCAGCTTCAGGCATGTAAGCAGAACACTTCCGCTGCTTGGGAAAACAACCTCTTCCATCTTGTGCAAAGGAACTGGCCCTGGGTATCCAAAATGTATCCCACAGGCCTCTGTACTTTGGCTCACTCATGTATACAGTGCATGTACAGTGCACACCACATACACAAACATACACAACCTGCTCTCTGAATGTTAGTGCTAGGATTTGGGATATCACATAGAATTGCAGCTTTAGACAAGTGAGCCTCCACTCTATGTACACAGATGAAAATATGTAGTCACAGCTATGAATTCACAAAACATTGTATACTGTCACTACCCTGCTACATGGTAAACCCATGCCAGGGACAGTTGTCACCTATCAGCAAAGAAAGGGCATGCGTGGTGCACAGGACAAGTCCAGCATTTCACATATGTCAAGGGACAGGCCTAGGTGTCTGAGAACACACTATATTAGTGTGAGGGTATGGACAAAATCAAACACATAGGTACTAGATACTTACAGTCAGGTACTCAGGGCATGGGAGCACAATGATACGTCACACAGGGGGCTTCCTGCTCCAGCAAATATTTATACCTAATTTTCTTTGATGATTATATTTAAACCATTATGTTCATACTGACTTCAATAAATAGCACACATGGTCAAGCTTGTGGTGGGATGCTTGTATTTGATTTCATTTAGCTGTTTTTTTAAGGAAATGCTTGCTATGGAATTTAGGGGAGGTCTGCCCAAGGATTTCTATCTCTTCCATGGGAAGTTCACCTGCATACCCAAGCAATTTTAGTCAGATCTCAGAGTTAGATAAATACATTCAGATAGTGAGAGCTTAGTTTGAACTTGTTATCATAGGTATGTCATGTGGACGTTGGAGGGAGTAGGTTGAGTTAAGAGTGACACAGAGCCCACAATCCACTCACGTAAGACATACTACAAATACAAAGCTCTAGAACCAAACATAGAGATCCATCTGTAGTCACTTTAGAATACTGGTACATGTATGCTATACAAATACCAGACAAAATGGCAATAGTTAGTTTCAGGGCTAGATGGAATGATTTGATGAGGAAGCAAACCACACTATGTGGGTGAAAGTCTTCCTTCCTATAGAACTTCTATCACATAGTCAGGAGAAAAATCCAACACACAATCATAAGTACATGTGGAAATTCAGTATCACTCTTCTAAATATTATTTTATTTGTCAGTGAGTAATGTTACACCATTCATTATTCAGTCTTATCTCCTGGCTAAAATGATACCAGACAAGAATACATGTGCTTTATATCTTACAGAGGAAACGTCTGACACTGCACTGATGTGCAGTCAATGTTTACTTCAGGTGGGGCTCGGCTGGACTATTTGGGCCCTAGGTCAACCGGCACCTAGGGAAACCTTACGTTCCCAGACATTTGTTAAAAGTAAAAACTGGAAGGTTCTTCAAGCTTCAGAAGTCTAAATGCCATGGTTCCTTTCTTCTCTCAGCCTAAAATGCCCTCACATTACTACACATTTCTAATTCTGGTGACTTTTCTGAACATCTACATCACCCTAACTGACTGCTAGTTGTCTCAGAGAACTAACATTTTTATGCTGGCTGAATCTTTGATCGGCAGGCAATGGGCCTGCTTCACGAAGGCAAACTTATACGTTTCCGTAAGTTTAAGACTGTTTGCTATTCACAAAGGTATTTTAGCAGTAGTATCCTTACTACTGCAAATAGTCCACAGTTTTAAAGATATTACTCATAACAGTCATAAATGTACAAAAATGTGTAATTTTACTGTAAGAAACTGGGTTGTTTGTTAACTTGGGTGTGAGCCCTGGTCAAGCAGCAGCCAAAATCCTTGTCAGAGTGAGACACAAGCCAACACTAAGTTAATCTGTGCTCAGCCATGTGGCAGCTTGGCATCGAGCAGTCAGGCTTATTTTGGAAACAGTGTGTAAAGTATTTGTGCAAAACTTCAAACGGTAATAAAGTGAAAAACATCACAGAGAAAGGATCCCACACTAAGTTAGAAAAAGTGATTTTTAATAAATAACAGGACCAAATTGACCAACATTCAATCAGTAGAACGGGAGATATGAGATTTTAATGATTATATGAAAATAATGGCAAGAAGAACAAAGCATGCCTGATATCTAGTTGTGATGGACCAGGAGAAATTGTCTTTCAATGGGCTCAATCCAAGCATAAGCAGTGATGCATAGGCTCTGCTCTTGTTTGCCCCAGACTAACTGCAGGGGCTATGCAGCCCTTTGTATGGAGGAACAAACTAACTATTCAAGTGTAGCTGGAGCTTCCCCCCCCCGAATACACAAAGTCTAACTGTCAACTACTCCCAGTCGTGTCCCAGAGAAATGCTGTAGGCACCAAGTGGCTAGGGCAGGAAAATGCCAATATACTAAAAGTGCCATTTTCAAAATTATGATTTAAACTCTGCCTTCACCATAGGTTAGGATTTTTCATTACAATTCCAAGACACCAAAACATGAACGAGTTACCTAAGCAAATGTTAACTGCATTTTTTCCATTCAGGAGATGTGCACCACCGTTAGGGTAGCAGCACAGCACATTTGGAAGTAACAGCTTGTTAAATTTAACAAGATAACTCCAGTGTTATTCTTTGGGAGAGATAGGCCTTTCAGTAGTGAGAAATTATTGTAACATTTTTTCACTACTAGAACTTGTAAACCTTAAAAGTACATGTCCTACTTTTTGATACGCCCAGCCCTCTGGGCTGTCCATGGCCTTCCCTAGGGGTGACATATGATTAAAAGGAAAGTTTGGGCCTAGCAAAAGATTATTTTGCCAGGTTGAAATGGCAGTTTAAAACTGCACACAGAGGCTGCAATGACAGGCCTGAGATATGTGTAAGGTGCTGCTTATGTGGGTGGCATAATCAGTGCTGCAGGCCCACTAGTAGTATTTAAATTACATCCCTCAGCACAGGTAGCACAACCTTACAAGGGTCTTACAAGTAGATTAAATATGCCAATTTGGTATAAGCGTATCTTACCATGTTTTAAGGAGAGAGCAGAAGCCCTTTAGCTCTTGTTAGCAGTCGAAAAGTCCACAGAGTCCCAAGGCCAGAAAAAATAAATCTGCATAATAGGAGGTCTGAAGACAAAAATTTGGGGAAAACCAAGCCAAGGATGCCAGGTCTAATGTTTAGCTTCGTGAATCGAGCCCAATATGTCTGAATCCAAACAAAAGAATTCAATCTTTTATTCCTTTGTGGTTAGTAAACTGAATACCTTTCAGTTTGGTAATTGTAACAACTTTTGTTTACAACGTTTACAATTAGCAGGGGTATAGTATGAAGTAATGTAATATAAAAACAAATATTTTTACTATTGTTAGTAGCAGTAGCAGTAATAGCAGAAGTAGTAGTAGTAATAGTAGTAGTAGTAGTATTTTTTATTTTACTTTATGCCATTCATTTTGGAGTTAAGGGCTAGATGTACGACCATTTTATTGTGCGAGTCGGTAATTGCGTGTTTTTGTTACTTGAATTTAGAGAGTCACAAAATGAAATGTACTAATGTGTCTCACACATTTAGTGATTCCTAATGGTGTCACAAGTTACCTACCTCATCAATATTCATGAGGTAGGTCACAATTTGCAACCCTAACGGGAATGGCCAACACTCACTGGGATGGTGGCCTGTTAGGGACAACAGACCACCATGTCTGTGACTGCTTGTTTTAAAAAAAAAAAAAAAGTTTTTTTAAATGCAGACCTTTTTCCTTAAAGGAAAATGGAATGCATTACAAACAAAAAAATGATAAGTTTTCTTTTCATTTTTTCAGAGTCCCACGAGAAAATTTTTCACATGCATTCACAAAGGGCAAAGGGTCCCCTTCCTGTTTGCGAATGGGTTAACACCAATTTGAAATTGGTGGTGACTGAGATTGTCACAAAATAGTCATACATATCACTGCGACTGGCCCTTGGGACGCCTTTTCCTAGTTGCAAGTCATAGTCCCTATTTTGCGAGTTGGTAACTTTGTAGTGACTTGCAAAATAAGGCTGGTACATCACACCTGGCAATTTTGTGGTTGCAAATATTGAAGTTTGCCTTTTGCTACCACATAAAAGGCTTTGTACATTAAGCCCTAAGTGCATTAAGGGCCAGTTTCATAGAAAATTATGGTGCGCGGCACTGCACCAAATTTACTAGAATATGGCGCACCCCTGTGTTTCCCCCTGTGCCGGTGCTAAATTTGCTGCCATGCGCCCATGCAGCCACCCTTGCGCTATAGTGCAAGGATAGCTGCATTGAGGAGGAGATTGTTTTTGTGCAGAAAGGAACACCTTCCTGCACAAAAACAGTCATAAATGGTGATTTGCTCTTTCTATGTGTGATGCAGAATGCAGCGCACATAGAAAGAGCAGACAATGAGGAGAAATTAAAGCACTTCTTCTCAAAGTGCCACTCTCAAACCACCACTGGGGTGGTGTTAGATTTTGGCGCTGCCTCAGGTTTACGAAAACTCATAAATCTGACGTAGTGTCAAAATGCCATTGCACGCCCCTTCCACGCAAAGTGCTGCATGTGAAGGGGCCGTATTTACAAGGTGGCGGTAACCCACAAAAAGTGGCTTAGTGGCGATAGGGCTTTTTAAATCTGGCCCTAAGTGTGGAGGCTTCTTGGTGCTGCTGGTAATAGCTCACTTTCATTACGTATTGAACATGCTTGATTTATGACTTATTCCATTTCCTTTTTGCTGCAAAATGTCCCTGTAGACGTAGGCACATTAGAAATCAATCAAAATAAATACATGTATAAATAAACAAAAAAATAAATAGGTACACCACAACACATCTAGCTGACCAGGGGAAATTCATTATTGAACGGGCTGGAACAGCTCATTGAACATATGTCATGTTAAAATAAAATATTGTGAAAAAAGTAATAATAATGCATATGACACAAAAAAGTGGAAATATGAATTCCTGATCAAATCTCAGATGTCACTCTTATTGAAGGATTGCTGACATTAAATATAACGGAAGATGCAGTAAACTGAGGGTACAATGCTGTGTGCTTCTGCAGGGATGGACGCAGTGGCAGTGGTTGGATTTAAAAAGAGGTGGTGTAAAATATTTATCTGAGTATAATACGCGAACAAGCAAACAAGCCTGAACTATAAAAGGGGGAGGGGGCAAGGGGCTTCTTGACCGCAAGTAAATTATGAAAAAAATTAAATAGTGTATATTACAGCACACATTTACTGCTAAATTTTTTATTAAAAGCATAACCAGTTGTGCTTAAAGAAGATTCAAACTTGCAAGGGAATAGGGTGTACTTGTTCAGCCTTTTTAACCAAGAGACGACATGCAGCTTGGCCTTACGTGGACCCAGGGAAGGCATGGAGATGCTGGCGATGTGCACCTTGAATGCTCCTAAAAGACAAAAAGAAGTCGGAGCAGTGCATGGGGGCTGTTTTAAGCCATAAAGCAGAACTTAGAGCCCTGAGGGTGTCAAGGATACCAAGTGGCTGGAAGGAGGGCAAGAATTCATTTTTGTGAAGAGATTGGAGGACACTAATGGGGGCATGTAAAACAAGATATGTAGAAACTGTCTGGTTCAAAGGAGCCCCCACCCAATTTTTTTACCACTTCGAACTGTTCCATTTCGTAGAGCTATAAAAAAAAACTGCAGTGCCAATAAGGTCTAAAGTGGTGAGGGTCCCTCTACATTCCAGTTGTGGATGTTTTTTCCCCACCCAATCGAGGCTAGTGGGCCTACATTTGCCTTAGAACTATGCCACTGCTGATAATAGAAAATGGAAGCATACAATTATCCTTCTGAAATCCACAAGGAGCCTGGATTCATTTTGATCATACAATGGCGTCACTGTGAATCGGGGGGAAACAGTATGGCCAACGAACTAGTGGCTGAAGCGGCCTTCATATGTAGCTTCAAAAATAGTGAGACACAAGCTAGAAATAATTAAAGTTCAATCAAAACATTTTAGTGGATTTGTGCTAAATACATCTTTGTTCTTGTCATAATTGTTATAGTGCATACACATAAACAAGACATTTAAATATGAAAGCATGTACAGTTGGCACTGTGTCCTCTCAGGACATTGGGGATTGCATTCTGCCTGAGCCCTCAGCAGTGGTAAGTGGGGACTAAATAGAGAAATACTTGAACTCAAGGGCCACTTTAGCACTAGTAGCACCCGATATGGCAATCTTTGTTGGTATTACCCCCTCATGGGCACCTCCCCCATGCATTTCCTCTCTAACACCCTCCAACAGAGCCCTTCAACATTCCAAAGCCTCTCCCTCAGGTGTATTTAATTTCTATTATAGCTCTACTCATCCTAATGTAAGGTGTCAGAGAGCTTTAAATGACACACAAATAATAGAGCTAATCATGTAAGTGTGTAAATCAATATATAGGAAATGTTACATAAGAAAGTGAGGACTACAGGGTGTGAATCACATATCATCCAGACAGGTGGCCATTAAATGTTAAGAGTGTTTGGCCTGGAAAAGTACAAACTCAGGATTTAAACATAACACAGTGTCTGGGTTATCTTTATTAATAAGATTTCATAGAGATCCAAAGCAATCCTTTTTTTAGTAACTTTAGATTAAGTAAAGTAGCGGAAGCAAACTATAAGGTTCTACATCTAAGCTTTGCTTTTTACTTGCCTCTGTTTGGTGTTAGCTCGTAGATCACTGTGCTATATCAGGATAGTAATTCATAAGCTGCAATTAACAAAAGGTTCTCTGTAACAAAAGCAGTAACCCACTGAGCTATTCACATAAAATACAAGTCTGAATTGCATGCTATGTGTTGTGCTTTGCAGGAGGCACATTAGCCCTCTACATTACTTTTGGGTGAGCCAAATCTGCCACTAAACAAAACTCAGATCTCTCCAGCAGATACATTAATAACCAGCATTATTTTGACATTTGTATTATCACCTGAGAACCTAAGGAACTCTGCTGCAGAAGTCTTTAACGCATGGACGTTTCAAACGGAGACACTGGGTGAGAAGTGGAGGTGCAGCGTGAAAGAGTGAAATGAAGAGGGGTCCCATTTATTGAGCCTGAGAATACCACAGTGACTATGACACAGAATATGAAAACAAATATTTTTTTGTGGCAACCAGACTGTGTATACATGGTTTTAAAAACACATCCAAATGTGCTGTAGTGCAAAACTGTATATTTAGCAATGTAAATGGGTCACCAATAGTTGCACAACAGGGGGCGGGTGTGCAGGGATCTGCAAGCTAAGTCAGACTAAAAAGACCTCTCTCAGCCCATCACACCCCCTATTATCCCAATTATTGGACAGATCTATCACTGTAAAAGAAGTAGCCCTAATTTATGATTACACTAACAGGACAGAACCAAGCCAGCATCTGCCAATGTATGAATGGAGCCCTGTAGGGATGTATTTGTCAGGTGACACAAGAGTCTCTGAAGTAGTCAGCTGGGCTAGACTGTCACATGTCCACATTCAGCCCTCGAATGTTAATTCAAATATCAGACGCGTCTGGATCTCCTGTGGATGCTGGAATTTCCACACCCCCATTAGCTTACACACACAAAGGTGGTCATTACAACCCTGGCGGTCGGTGTTAAAGCGGTTGTGAAACCGTCAACAGGCCGGCGGTAAAAAAAATGGAATTACGACCGTGGCGGAAACCGCCAACATAGACAGCCACTTTAACACTCCGACCGCCACGGCGGTACAAACAAACACCGCGGCGGAAACCGCCAACAGACAAGCGGAGGACAGTGTACCGCCCACAGAATTACAACAGTCCAATCCGCCACCTTTTCCGGGGCAGATTCCCAGCGAACAAAAACACAGTGGAAACAGGAAGTGGAAGTGAAAACGCTCACCTCTACACACCCCACGAGGAACCAGGATGCCATGGAACCAGAACTTCAGATACTCCCAGCTTTTATCTTCCTTCTCCTCTACCAGGGGCATGAACACCAGCGGCGAAGACCACGGTGAGTACTGCACCTACGACATGGGGGGAGAGGGAGAAAACAGTGACTCACACACACGCAATACACAACACCCCCACCCTCACCCACTACAAGACACACACAAGTACAGCATGATACATTACAGTTACACACCCCAACCCCCCCTGGAAGAATGCAAGGACAAAAGAAAATGAGTCGAATAATTGTTATATATTCAATTACATAAATCAAAAATATTTACATATATACATTTACACTATAAACAATTATATACACCAAGAACACAAGTCCAAGGGATTCCACCGTCATAGTGCGTGGACCACTGTGCCCAAAAGGCATGGGCGAGGCCCACACTTAATAACCAAAGAAGATGGAGAGAACACTGCTGGGGCATCAGATAGAAATAAAACAGGCACCTCATGGGGAAGGGAAGGGGGGCACGACGCCAGATCCATGAGGGGGCTCCATGCCCACTGTCAATCCTGGGGAGTGCAAAGCCACAGTCTCTCAAGTCTCTACAGTGGGTGGGTTGCCCACTGTTCAATCCTGGGGAGTGCAAAGCCACAGTCTCTCAAGTCTCTACAGTGAGTGGCTTGCCCACTGTTCAATCCTGGGGAGTGCAAAGCCACAGTCTCTCAAGTGGATAACAGTCTCCACTGGTTCTGGAGGGGGCTTTGTGCCCAGAGTGCTTCATCCTGCCAAGGACTGAGGTAGTGGATGTGATACTCCACTGGTTCTGGAGGGGGCTTGGTGCCCAGAGTGCTTCATCCTGCCAAGGACAGAGGTAGTGGATGTCTTTCTCCACTGGTTCTGGAGGGGGCTTGGTGCCCAGAGAGCTTCATCCTGCCAAGGACAGA
The DNA here is from genome assembly GCF_031143425.1 of Pleurodeles waltl. Lineage (NCBI taxonomy): Eukaryota > Metazoa > Chordata > Amphibia > Caudata > Salamandridae > Pleurodeles > Pleurodeles waltl. The sequence continues at coordinate 893,261,871 of NC_090442.1, read as the reverse complement.
GGTAGTGGATGCCTTTCTCCACTGGTTCTGGAGGGGGCTTGGTGCCCAGAGTGCTTCATCCTGCCCATGGCGGCCTCAGTAGCGTTGTTATCATTGGCGCTCACTGTCCTGCAGTGGTGCTGGCGGTCTTGTCCTGGGCAGCGGGGCTGCTGGTGGTGGTCTTGTCCTGGGCAGCGGAGCTGCTGGCGGTCTTCTCCTGGGCAGCGGGGCTGCTGGTGGCGGTCTTGTCCTGGGCAGCAAGGCTGCTGGTCTTGTCCTGGGCAGCGGGCTGCTGGTGGCGGTCTTGTCCTGAGCAGAGGGGCTGCTGGTGGCTGTCTTGTCCTGGGAGCGGGGCTGCTGGCGGTCTTATGCGCCGTGCTGATCTTCCCAGACTTGCCGGTTTTACTGTGCCCCTTCCCCACCTTGGATGCTGTCGCAGCTGTCTCCACACTCCCAACTGTACCCCTGGGAGCGGCTTTGGTGGCTGATTTCTTTCCCCTCTCCTGCCGGGCACTGGGCAACTTTTTTTGCTAGACAGGTGGGGGATTGTCCGTGCTCTGGCTCCTTGCCACACTGGCTGCCCTGCTGCCTGGTGCACTCCAGAATCCGGTGACTACTGGCACCACTGGTCCCGCCAATGTTGTGGCTGAGGTGCTAGGTTGGGACCTGGAGAGTCGGGCCCTAGGAGACTGAAGGGGTCGGGGAGGTGAGGGAAAGAGGTCAAAGTTGGCCAGGAAAAGTTTCTTAGGAACACTCGGACGGGTAGCTGGAGTGGGTTTGGGAGTGGAGGAAGAGGTAGTGGTTGTAGGAGGTGTACGTTTGCTGACTTTGGGTGAAGGTGCATGGGCTGGAGGCTGTTGTGAGGTGGATGGCTGTTGGGTGGGTGTGTGGCTGCGTTTGTGTACCTTGGGAGGTGGCCTCACAGACACACTGGGAGAGGACACAGGGGATGTGTGAATGGTAGTGGGGGTGGTGACTGCATGTGAGTGGGGTGTGGTGGTGGGTGTGCTGGTGATGGACATAGTGGCTGAGGATGTAGTGCATGCAGGTGTGAGTGGAGACGAGACAGGGAGGGAGGAGGGAGATGAGGAGGAGGGGGACACAGTGGAGGCAGTGGATGTTGGTGTGTCTGCATGTGTGTGATGCTTGCGTGAATGCCTGTGGGATGTGTGGTGCTTATGTTTGCCAGAGCTTCCCTTGTGTGTTGAGGTGTGTGCATGCTGGTCTGATTGTGTGCTTGGGAGAGGCTGAGGTACAGGGGTGTGGGTCTGGGTGGAGGAAGTTGGAGGGGGGAGGCTAGAGCCGGGGACAATTGCTGCAATCAGTGCTGAGGCCAGAGTCTGAAAAGCTCGCTGAAGGGCTGCCTGACCAGAGTGAATGCCTTCCAGGTATGCATTAGTTTGTTGCAACTGCCTCTCTACACCCTGGATGGCATTCAAAATGGTAGACTGCCCAACAGTGAGGGACCTGAGGAGGTCAATGGCCTCCTCACTGAGGGCAGCAGGGGTGACTGGGGCAAGGGCTGAGGTGCCTGGGGCGAAGGTGATGCCCACCCTCCTGGGTGAGCGGGCACGGGGCAAACGCTGAGGGGCTGCTGGGAGGGCGGTGCTGGTAGGGGGGTGGCGGCTGTACCTGTATATGCGGGGGTCACAGATGGGCCCGCCACCGCAAGGGAGCTCCCATCAGAGGAGGAGTCTGTATCGCTGGTGTCAGCACCTGTCCCCGCCGTGGAGCTCCCCTCGCCCTACCTCCCACTGGTGAATTCAGACTCCGTAGTGACACCCTCCAGGGCCATGTGGGATGGAGCTCCCTCCTGCTCCGGTGCCACTGCTCCTCTGCCTGATGATGCTAATGCACACAAGAACAGGGAGACCACAAAAAGGGAGGGGGAAGACAGAAGAAAGACATGTTGAGTGAATGCAATACCGCTACCGTTGGCAGACACGACAGACACAGAAGCCCCCTGCACTACGCCGCGCACTTAGAGTCCACTATTCAATCCCAGGGACATGGGTTACAAGGCTATGCCCGATTTCTGCACACATGGATGTCACAGGAGCCTGACTAGGTGTAGTTGGCACTGTACACAGGTGGGGTGCCACAGGGCCTGCCTCAAGAAGGGTCCTAGCCTACTAAACTCGCCCTGGCCTACGGGAACCCACAACCCACCTCCCCCACCCAGACACCTACAATCCGTGCTGATTCAGCAGAATGAGAGTGAACTCACCCCCTTGTGTCTGCTGTGATGCCCTCAAGCGCCCATCCAACTCCGGGTATGCCACCACCAGGATCCTGAACATCAGGGGGGTCATGGTGCGACGGGCACACCTCCCACTTTGGGAGGCCATCCCCAGCTGGGCCTCCGCCGTCTTCTTGCTCCAGCGGCGAATGTTCTCCCATCTTTTCCAGCAGTGGGTGCTCCGTCTGTGGTAGACCCCCAGAGTCCGGACTTCCTTGGCGATGGCACGCCAAATGTCCTTCTTTTGGTGGGTGCTGACCTACAAGAATTGTACAGGGGAAAAACAGAAGTAATTACCATCTGCACCGTAAGAGTCATTGGCCCGCATCCCTACCCTTGCCATGATGTGCATGCACTCACCGTTGTTTCATGCACGCCTCATTCTCACCCTCCTATCTTTCATCCACCCCACTCCACACAGGCATTGCCCATACAGCATGCTCACAGTGTACAGGGAGTGCAGAATTATTAGGCAAGTTGTATTTTTGAGGATTAATTTTATTATTGAACAACAACCATGTTCTCAATGAACCCAAAAAACTCATTAATATCAAAGCTGAATATTTTTGGAAGTAGTTTTTAGTTTGTTTTTAGTTTTAGCTATGTTAGGGGGATATCTGTGTGTGCAGGTGACTATTACTGTGCATAATTATTAGGCAACTTAACAAAAAAAAATATATACCCATTTCAATTATTTATTATTACCAGTGAAACCAATATAACATCTCAACATTCACAAATATACATTTCTGACATTCAAAAACAAAACAAAAACAAATCAGTGACCAATATAGCCACCTTTCTTTGCAAGGACACTCAAAAGCCTGCCATCCATGGATTCTGTCAGTGTTTTGATCTGTTCACCATCAACATTGCGTGCAGCAGCAACCACAGCCTCCCAGACACTGTTCAGAGAGGTGTACTGTATTACCTCCTTGTAAATCTCACATTTGATGATGGACCACAGGTTCTCAATGGGGTTCAGATCAGGTGAACAAGGAGGCCATGTCATTAGATTTCCTTCTTTTATACCCTTTCTTGCCAGCCACGCTGTGGAGTACTTGGACGCGTGTGATGGAGCATTGTCCTGCATGAAAATCATGTTTTTCTTGAAGGATGCAGACTTCTTCCTGTACCACTGCTTGAAGAAGGTGTCTTCCAGGAACTGGCAGTAGGACTGGGAGTTGAGCTTGACTCCATCCTCAACCCGAAAAGGCCCCACAAGCTCATCTTTGATGATACCAGCCCATACCAGTACTCCACCTCCACCTGGCTGGCGTCTGAGTCGGACTGGAGCTCTCTGCCCTTTACCAATCCAGCCACGGGCCCATCCATCTGGCCCATCAAGACTCACTCATTTCATCAGTCCATAAAACCTTAGAAAAATCAGTCTTGAGATATTTCTTGGCCCAGTCTTGACGTTTCAGCTTGTGTGTCTTGTTCAGTGGTGGTCGTCTTTCAGCCTTTCTTACCTTGGCCATGTCTCTGAGTATTGCACACCTTGTGCTTTTGGGCACTCCAGTGATGTTGCAGCTCTGAAATATGGGCAAACTGGTGGCAAGTGGCATCGTGGCACCTGCACGCTTGACTTTTCTCAGTTCATGGGCAGTTATTTTGCGCCTTGGTTTTTCCACACGCTTCTTGCGACCCTGTTGACTATTTTGAATGAAACGCTTGATTGTTCGATGATCACGCTTCAGAAGCTTTGCAATTTTAAGAGTGCTGCATCCCTCTGCAAGATATCTCACTATTTTTGACTTTTCTGAGCCTGTCAAGTCCTTCTTTTGACCCATTTTGCCAAAGGAAAGGAAGTTGCCTAATAATTATGCACACCTGATATAGGGTGTTGATGTCATTAGACCACACCCCTTCTCATTACAGAGATGTACATCACCTAATATGCTTAATTGGTAGTAGGCTTTCGAGCCTATACAGCTTGGAGTAAGACAACATGCATAAAGAGGATGATGTGGTCAAAATACTCATTTGCCTAATAATTCTGCACTCCCTGTACTTACCTGTTTGTCTGGAGGACCGTAGAGTAGCGTGTACTGGGGAGGACCCCATCCACGAGTTTCTCCAACTCCTCCGTGCTGAAGGCAGGGGCCCTTTCCCCAGACACACGACCCACTGTCTCTTCCAGACTGAGGTCACAGCAGCACTTGCAGTGTAGGTCCTCTCCTGTCGAAGATCAGGTATCAAGTGATTGAACAGATAGAAAATGACGGTCATGTCCGCGGTGGTGCGTACCGTCACCACTGGCGTGCATCGTCATTGGCTCCTGGAACCCATAGGGTCCAATGTTAACCAATGCAGGATTGCACCGCGGTCTTCGATCGCCTACCGCGACGGTGTACAACGCAAGCACAGTTATTTCATATCACCTGTCCCACTTTACAGGTCAGGCAGCCGCCATTTCAGGGGCCCACATGGCATTATTTTGGACTGCGTCACACATATCTAGGCCTTGCCTAAACACTCATACAGGCATATTTCGATTTGCTAATATTTTCAGAATAAGCTGTGTTTACATACCTCAGAGTTGGTTGACTCTCTGCTCGCTGTTCTCCTCCATAGGCACCGTCCGCTGGGGCATGTGAGGAGATGGCGGCATCCTCTGGTGTACAGACCGCTGTGGACCTGTCGACAATGGAGGAGTGACATGTGATCATCACCTACAGGCTTGATCGTGCCACAATCCAGGAAGTGTGTGCCCAGTTGGAGCCCGACCTGATGTCAGCTATCCGCCATCCCTCAGGAATCCCTCCCCAAGTGTAGATGCTGTCAGTACTCCATTTCCTAGCAAGTGGGTCTTTTCAAATAACAGTGGTCATAGCATCAGGGATGTCCCAGCCTATGTTTTCCAACGTGTTGTCCAGAGTGTTGTCTGCCCTGCTGAAACACATGCGGAGCTACATCGTTTTCTCTCAGGTGGAGGATTTGCCTACAGTGAAAGGTGATTTCTATGCCCTGGGACATATCCCCAACATCATATGTGCCATTGATGGAACACATGTGGCCTTGGTACCCCCCTGCAGGAGTGAACAGGTGTACAGAAACCGGATGAGTTACCATTCCATGAATGTGCAGATGGTGTGTTTGGCAGACCAGTACATCTCCCATGTAAATACAAAATTCCCCGGCTCAGTGCATGACGCTTACATCCTGCGGAATAGCAGCATCCCTTATGTGATGGGGCAACTCCAGTGGCACCGGGTGTGGCTATTAGGTGAGGGCATGGACCCAATACAGTGGGAATAGTTGTCTGGGTCTATGGATGTCCCTATGAGTTAGTGTGTGACTAACAGTTGTCCCTCTCCATTTGCAGGTGACCCTGGTTGCCCCAACCTGTCATGGCTACTGACCCCAGTGAGGAATCCCAGGACAAGGGCAGAGGAACGCTACAATGAGGCCCATGGGCGAAATAGGAGGATTATAGAGCGGACCTTCGGCCTCCTGAAGGCCAGGTTCCAGTGCCTCCATATGACAGGTGGTTCCCTATTGTACTCACCAAAGAAGGTATGCCACATCCTCGTGGCCTGCTGTATGCTTCACAACTTGGCTTTGCGACGACAGGTGCATTTTCTGCAGGAGGATGGTCCAGATGGAGGTGTTGTGGCAGCTGTGGAGCCTGTGGACAGTGAAGACGAGGAAGCAGAAGATGAGAACATCGACAACAGGAACACGGTGATCCTGCAATACTTCCAGTGAGACACAGGTAAGAAGACAACACTGCCTGCTACATCTGATTCACATCTACTACCTCTCTACTGTCTGTCATTTTCACCCAGTGTATGGTCACTGAGCTGTCACTTTCTCTTACGATTTCACAGATGTGGGTCCCACTGTGTGACATCTGCTTTGTTTCCTCGTGGACTAGAGTTGTGTGACATAGGTATGTTGACATTACATTTGAAAGAGCATTTTGCCAGTGTAATTGCTAATACACTATTTCGAAATCACAGACAGACTCCTGATTGTTTTGTGCTTTACAGGTGTTTATTTAAGTGCTCAATATTGGAGGGGGTTGTAAAATGGTGAGGGGTGATGGTGGAGGAATGTCCATGGCAGAGTCCAGTCTATTAGTCTCACTGGTGCAGTGTCCAAAGGGGCATAGGAAGTGGAGCTGGGGCAGTTTGAGGATGGACAGGGTGACAAGGTGGGACAAAAGGATGACATTCAGGGTGGTCTCATTTCTTGGCGGGGGTCTTAGCATCGTTCTCTGTCTTTGTCCTGGATCTCAGGGACCGTTTTCGGGGTGGTTCTCCCTCTGCGGGGGTGGGGTGCTGGTGTGGTGGTCCTGTGATGGTGCCTCCTGTCCACTAGCGGCGGCAGAGGTGGTGGGCAGTTCATCATCCCTGCTAGTGTCAGGGGCCCCTTGCTGTGCCGCAGTGTCCCTCCTGGTGTTCACAAGTTCCTTCAGCACCCCTACAATGGTGCACAGGGTGGAATTGATGGATCTGATTCCCCCTGTCACACAGCAGCCCTCCCAGTTCCCCTATGTTCCTGGGCCTCTGTCCCCTGAACTGTGTGCCCACTGCCCCCAGGTCCGTGGTGCTGTTGGTGTGGTGGGTTAGCCTGTGTTCCCTGTAGTGGTGGACACACTGCTGCTTGGCGTGTCCTGGGGACAGAGGTATGGGCCCGCTGGGTGGGTGCTGTGCTGGTGTTTCCAGGGGGGGGAAGCTCTGTAGTGGCTTGTGCCAGTGTGAGGGGAACCAACTGTCCTGAGGTCCCAGATGGGCCGGGCAGGTCATCTAGATCCATGTGAACAAAGCTGCTGTCATCACTGTGGGCCTCTTCTGTGGGTGGAGTGGACATATCTGGACCCTCCTGTCGGGTGACGTTGGGTAGGGGTCCTGCAGGGGTGTAAAAGCATGATTATTGCATCTGTGTGTGCCATGGTGTGCAATGGGTGGGTGACCGTGTACCCCAGTGCTTGCATTCCTGTGTAGGACCTTGTGTGATGATGGGTTAGGGGGGTGTATGGGTATGTGCAGTGGCCATGCTTTGGTGATGGGTGTCCATGCTTTGGTGTTGCATGCAGGGCTTGGGTTTTGGATGTGTGGTTTGTGATATTGGGACATGTGTGAGGAGTTGGAGTGATGAGGGTGAGGGCGAGGGGGGGGTATGTGATGGCATGCAGGTTGGGAGGGGGATGAAGTAGTAAAGATTTGACTTACCAGAGTCCATTCCTCCAGCTACTCCTGCGAGGCCCTCAGGATGCAGGATAGCCAATACCTGCTTCTCCCATGTTGTTAGTTGTGGGGGGGGGGGTCCGCCGCCAATCCTCTGAACTGCAATGTGGTGTCTTGAGACCACGGAACGCACCTTCCCCCGTAGGTCGTTCCACCTCTTCCAGATGTCATCCCTAGTTCTTGGGTGCTGTCCCACTGCGTTGACCCTGTCCACGATTCTTCGCCATAGCTCCATCTTCCTAGCTATGGAGATGTGCTGCACCTGTGATCCGAATAGCTGTGGCTCTACACGGATGATTTCCTCCACCATGACCCTGAGCTCCTCCTCAGAGAACCTGGGGTGTCTTTGCGGTGCCATGCGGTGGTGTGGGTGATGTGTGGGGTGGTGTGTGTTGTGATGTGTGGGGTGATGTTTAGAGGTGTGTTGTGTGAGGTGCGTGGATGTTATGTAAGTGATGGTGTTGAGTGCCTGTGGATGCTCGTTTGTAGATGGTGGTGTCTGTCTCTGGCCTTCAGTCGCAATTGTGGTCATAGGGGTTTGTGGGTGATGTGGGTGTGTGTTTTATATTGTATTGGATGTGTGAGAGTGGTGTGTGTATGTGTATCAGGTGTGTGTATTTCGATTTGTCCATTGTGGATGTGTTTCGTAAATATGTGTCTACCGCCAATGGAATTCTGCGGTTGAAAGACTGCCGCGTAGATTCGTGGGTCGTGATAGTGTGGGCGTATTCCTGTTGGCGTGACGGTGGAGGTTTTGTTATCGCCAGTTTATCACTGACCTTTGGTGTGGCGGACTTGTGTGGGTGTCTAGATTTTGGCGGACTCCGAGCTTTGGGTCATAATGACCGTGGCGGAATTCCGCGGCCGCAGTGGTGTGTTTGCGGTCTTCTGCACAGCGGTAAGCGGCTTTTACCACCAATGTTGTAATGACCCCCAAAGTGTTATCACACTACCACACATGCCCTTTCTCTATAGTAAGGTATGACGAGGGATCCAACGGGGTGGAGGGATGCAGCTGCTCACAGGATACATTCAACTAATTCAAGAGTTGATGTTTAGACATTACATGAGCTCTATGCACAAACAGTGAAGTTTTAAAAGATTTAGTGTAATTATTGTCTTCACTAGGGTGATTTATTGCTACACAGACTGCAAGATAAGATCATGATCCAGCTCTGGATCCTAATTCTGAGGTCAGATTAATTTGTCTTCCCTGTTCCAAAGGGTGAGGAGGCAATGCATCAAAAATTCTAAATTAATTACACTACAACTCAAAAGTCACACATTCAATCTCAGAGACCAAAATGTAGTTCAAAGGGCTTTATTTAGACTCAAAGTCAAAGTTACATATTTGATTCTCACTATCATAGTATAAATGTACAGAAGAACTGAAGGTGAATCAAAAAGTCGTAAAACATGAAACTTAACTAATATGTAAAAGACCATTAATTGAATAGCGATAAGGCAGAAAATGAGGAAAAACAATTGATGCATAGAGTACAAATCCAAGTTCTCCTGCCTAATCATTAACCTAAATCCCTAACTATACTAATATTCTATGGATCCAGGAAAGCTGACAGCATGATAGAACTTCTGAAGAAGTTTCCATCAAGAGAGGAATGGTGGTATGAAGCCACATAAAAATTTGAGTTCAAGAGAAGTATCTAAGTAAGGTCTGATCTCAGCTAACTGCAGAGGGAATCTGAACCTTACTGCTAACAAAACCACACTTAAATCCCATTCCTTCCAAGATTAAACTCATTGGCAAATAGCTTTTCCAGTTCATAATCATGACCACAAATTATACTTCCTTTTATTGACATTTTGGCCTTCTGGGTTTTTGGCATCAACTTTGGTACACCCTCGCATTCTGGAATTTCACAAGAGTTACAGCTGCCTGCCCAGAATACTCCTCACAGCTTTGATAAGCATTCCTCCTGGCTTTTCATATAATCTCAAACAATGAGCTTCCTATTAACTCGGTCTCGGATCCTGGCACCTGCAGCTTTCGGAAAACATTCAAAAGCAGACTGCACATTGAAGATTAATGTATAGAAAAATCTATGGGCCTTCACTCCAGCAAACTAAATAAACATGAATACACTTTTGAGGTATATAAATTCTATATGTCTCTTATGTAAGATATGTAATGATTATAAAGAACAATATTTTAAAAACACTACAGCATAAACATTCTTTCAAATGATGATAAAATATGGCATACATTAAACATTGCATTTGTCTGTGCACTTGCCTTGTTTATTTTACTAGACACAATGTTAAAACACAATTCTTCATTATATAGAAAAAGAAACACCCTTTTATTTGACGTTAAAAGGTTTAATAGCACAGCCAGGTTACACTAAATCAAACACAAAGGGGCATATTTATCCTCTCTTTGCGCCGAATGTGCGTCAAAAATTTTGACGCACAATCGGCGCAAACACTGCCCCATATTTATACTTTGACGTTCGACCCCGCGGGCGTCAAAGTTCCACCATGTGCGTCATTTTTTAGAAGGGGGAACCAGCCTTGCGTTAATTATATGCAAGGTAGGCGTTCCCTTCCAAAAAATGACTTTAAGGCCTGTACGCCTTATTTATACTGTGACGTCATTTTGACGCACAGGAGGGGGCAGGCCTTAAAAAACGGCGCCCAGCCTGATGGGCGCCGTTTTTTAACGCCTGGGTCAGGGCAGGCGTTAAGGGACCTGTGGGCTCAGAAGGAGCCCAGAGGTGCCCTCCCATGCCCCAGGGACACCCCCTGCCACCCTTGCCCACCCCAGGAGGACACCCAAGGATGGAGGGACCCATCCCAGGGAAGTTAAGGTAAGTTCAGGTAAGTATTTTTTTCGTATTTTTTTTGTGGCATAGGGGGGCCTGATTTGTGCCCCCCTGCATGCCACTATGCCCAATGACCATGCCCAGGGGACATAAGTCCCCTGGGCATGGCGATTGGGCAAGGGGGCATGACTCCTGTCTTTGCTAAGACAGGAGTCATTTCAATGGGGGTTGGGCGTTAAAAAAAATGGCGCAAATCGGGTTGAGGCCAAAATTTTGCCTCAGACCTGACTTGCCCCATTTTTTGACGCCCAAGCTCCATTTTCCCCTACGCCGGCGCTGCCCGGTGTGAGTCATTTTTTTTTACGCACACCAGTCAGCTGCGCCGGCTAACGTCATTCAATAAATAAGGCGCCCGCATGGCGCTTTGGAATGGCGTTAGCCGGCGTAAAATTTTTTGACGCACAACTGCGTTGGCGCAGTTGTGAGTCAAAAAGTATAAATATGGGCCAAAGGCTTTTATTATTGAAACAATTTAGGACAATGCTTCAGTGTGAGGGATGGGGGTGAGGCCACGTTAAGCACACCAGCAGTGTAGGGTTAAAGCCTGTACACCTCCTAAACCCAGCTGATCACTCTGCTCCGTTGTTAGCCTGGGAGCTGAAAAAAAGGCGTTACGTTCTCTGAGAGGAGTAAATGAGCTGCTGGGTGCATCTCTTTTGCTGAGGAGCTTTGCATGAATGGTCCCTGTGAACACTTACATAGACAGGACAAGACATGCTTCTGTGGACTATATTTCTATCTAAATATGAAAAATTAAACTGTAGAAACACCAAATCGATACAATTCCAAATGATACGTAAAAGTCACAACAGACACTGACATGCTTGACTTAATCTCCCTGGGGCCTGGTGAGGGATGGGACTACTGTGGCATGCACAACTAGAAATTCAGTAGCTCAAACTTGAAGAAAGATACTGGATTCCTCCCCCATTCCTCAGCCCACCTATTCGAAGATAATCATGAAGACTTGCTTGGTGAAAGACTCATCACTGCTTTGGTTTATGCCTGCAGGGCGAGGTTTTCATCAGCCAGCCAAAACATGCGAAGAGCCCAGGGGCCTGCAGATGCAGACACATAGGGGCGAAGTGGAGGAGTGCCCAGCGCCCGCCCTCTTCTTGCCCCTTCTCCTCCAGCCCTCCAGGACAGTGTTCCCGGCTGCTCCACTGCCGTACGGGTTCCCCCCGGATTCCCCCCAACCCCTATTCACTTCTACAACATAAGTAAGGAGAGTGGAGCACAGCAGGAAGCACAGCAGTATGGCTGCAGTGGAGTGGAGAGGAGACAAGTCTACTGCAGTAGGAGCGGGTGCGGTTGGGGGGCTAGCCTGTATTGGACCTGCATTGGGCATCAGGAGTCGTGTGGATCTCCCCCCAGAGAGGGGTGCCTTTGAACCTGTTTGCCTGACAGGAGGAGTGATGGTGGTGAAGGTGCCACAGTTATAAAGTGCATAGTCCTTAGTGCATAGGGGCCACAGGCTGCACAAGTGCAGTGTATTCCTGTGAGAAGTGGGTAGCAGCAGAGCACTAGGGTTGTACCTTTAACGCTTACACACTGTGCACCCTTGAGTCAGTTATGGTGACTACGTCTGTCTATACCTGGTCCCACCCTGTAATTTATCCTTAATTCAAATCAATTTACCAAGTAAGGCCAGAATTTTGGTAGAGGTGCCTCTTGGGAAACTAGACTTAAAAAAATTATCTTCACTGAGCCATCTGTATTGAATATGAGTGTGTCTGGTGCGCCTTAGAATGGAGTAAGTACAGTGGAGGGGCGCACTTTGACTTGCTGATACCGTGCCTGCCATCCATGTGTTGCATATTATGAGTCCTTGTGTGAGACTGTCCATAACTGTACGGAAACCGGAGTGATTGCTGGAATATTGGAGCTATTGAAGTATGTTGCACTCCACCGTACCTTGCTTTGCTGTCGGACAGCGTTGAGCATTAAGAGTTGGGGATGGTTAAAGTCAAGACATACGGTGAGTGGAGACGACGGTAGCAGTATTGAAATTGGGAAAGCTGAAAAGTTGAGAACTTGAGAATCTTGAGAAGTTGGAGAGGAAGCTCCTCATTAGATCTCATCTGTTCATGGAGGAATTAAGGGACTCAGCATGCCCTCAAGTAAAGGACAGACACGGGTGTGTGGCCAAAGAAGAGCCTGAAAGGGGTCGCCAATACAAAGGGAATCACAAGGGGTTGTCGTCCTTTGGGAAATACTGTTATTAGTCCTGAAGGAGGAGACGTGCTTCTGTCATTTACATCAATATCACAGCATGAGGATGTCTCAAACAAGTAGGGAAGGGATAGCCATAAAGCCATTGGGTGCATCCATTAAATAATTTTGTAGGAAAATCCCTTAGAAAGGCTCCTAATGCACACCGGGTTATGGAAATACTTATAAACAAATGACCCAGACCAATACTAAAGGGCTTATGACAAGTAACTCCTTTCCTCTACAGATGGAGGATCTATTCTTAGGGGAAGGGAGCGAGGGTTTCACTTGCTGGAATCAGAGCCAAGATTATCCTCATCGCCCAGCCTTCCCCCACAAGCAAGGAACTGCCCTAGGCTGGAGGAGAGACACTTGTGTTAGTCTGGGTTAGAGAAAAAGGGGCTTGAAGGGGAAGATAATGACATAGATAAAACATATATATATTCTCCTATGGATAAGCAGCCTGTCTCACGCTTTGAAACAAAACAGTTCCTGCAGCATCCTTGTTAGAAGTTATGTTTTTAATGCAGGCTATCTTAGAAGTTCTGACAGTAAATAACAGCCTAGGCAAATCGCGCAAAAATCAGTGACAAGGGACTATGGAAGAGCTGAGACAAATAAATTGAGGAATGCCAATTTTGATGCGGCCAGTAATAGAGAAAAGAAATCAGGAGACGGGTACATCAGTAGGAAGTAGTGAAGAAGGGTTAAGTGATGCAACAAAGCCAATGATGATCCCGACAGAATATATCTCAAAACAACCAATGCTGGAGATAAAAAGAGGCCAAGAGTGGAGGAGAAGGGTTTATATGCCATCTCTTTAAATACTAAGAATCAAACAGAGGAATATTAAAAGTAAAAGGCCCATGGATAGAAGAGGAGTAGAGCTCAGAACATGAAGTCTATAACAACCCCGCAACAGAAGCAAGAAATGGTCATCTCTAAAAGTGGAACTATTTCTCAACGGGATTTTAGGATAATAGATGATATTCAACAGCCTAAAGAGAAGAAGGGCTCCCAAAGGATCGTAATGAAGGGAAATAAGGAAAATAAGGAAGCTAGAGTCACGAAAAGGAAGGTAACAAGTGAGAAAGCTAGAGGGGAGGAAAGAATAAAACAACAGGAGAATTTATCACCAATGGAACCCGGGGCTATGAGGAAGTTGGAGAGTGTAAGTGGAAGCAGGAGTATGTGGGTGTATATGGAATATGGGGAAGGGAGATTGGGAGGAAGTGGTGGAGGCAGCTTAAGCCCTTGAATCGCTCTCGCCTATTAGACATTATGAGCAAATGCCCTAACGTATGTGAGATTGGGTCAGAAGATATAAAGCAAATAGGATTCACTACAAATCTTGAGGGAAATGACAAAGGCCCTTTTTTATTCAGGATGTGTTAGACAATTGGTACTGAAGGGAGAGAAAGAATTAGAGAAGTAGGGCATAAGGTTGGTCCCACCAAGTCAATTGGAGAAAGGAGAGGTAAATTATAGAGCCCAAAATTGCCATTCAGGCTGCTTCCTGACCAAGTACAGTACAGTCATGTAGGTCTTAAAAATGCAAGAACATGTGTAGATGGGAACAAGGCAGACTAAGTGTAACAATAGCGGCAGACCCTAAAAGCCCAATAGGGAGGAATCATTTTGAGCCCCTTCTAAACCCCAGGATGACTATAGTGTGGGGGAACTGAGTGAGCTAGATTAGGAACTAGCTTCTTCCCATAGCCATTTGTTTTTTACCTGGAATTTAGGAGGTTAAAAGAAATATGAAAAACTAGATTTATTTAAGAAAAGGTTAGGAAAATACTGTGTTTCCAGGAAACCTGGTTGTGCGAAGAACCGGAGCTAGTAGATGGCTTTCTGAGGCTCTCCAAGGATGCCATTCGGTAAGGCCCTGGCCACCCTTCGAGTGGTCTAATCACGCTGACCTCGACCAGAATAGCTAATAGATTTACAGAGATAAAAACAAAAAACTGCTGGTTACTATCAGGCCAAGTAGACCTTTACAGCGTCATTAGAGGGAGCAGACAGCTTATTATAATGAATGTATATCCAACCGGGCATGACAGCAAACTATCATATCCTGCAGGGTCTATTTGAGGAGGATCTGGAAGCAATATGCATAGGTAAAATAGAGCAGCTGGTCTTAATTCCGAGAGATTACAATCATAAATTAGACCCAACAAGTAGTAATATATGGTTTAAAGAGCTGATGGTAGCCGCACATATACTGCAAGCTATCTTCCACGGAACAGAGAGTACGGCTCAGTACAGGGCCTTAGTTAGATTTTTAGGTTCCCTAGGACTATTCTGTATTAATGGCTGTATGAATACAGACCGCCTAGCAAAGCAGACTTTGCCCTATTGACTATTCTTTTCTAAATGCTTGGTCCTTAAGTAAAGTAATGGGTTTTGAAGTTATGCACCTAGAGAGTAGTGACCACTGGCCCCTACAGCTACCTCTCAGGAAAGGGAAAGATGACTTAAAAGAAAGAGAAAGAGTGGTGGGACTGCTGATGGAGTATCCGTGTCATTTAACTACCCGAATTACAGAAAGTAGCCTAAAAGTACTTAATGAGCTGATGATAAATTATAGGGATCTTAGAGTAGTGGAGGATATTAATGAAATACTTATGGGATATAATAGGGCAATTGAACAAGTAGTAGAATATCTGGTATAATCAAGAGTGTAGGATCCAGAAGCTGAAGGTGCGGAAATTGGAAAGAGAATTTAGGTAAAAGCGCACCAAGGGAATAGAACAGAAATTAGGCCTGGCTAAGCAAGAATAAAATAACATCTTGAGGAAGAGGAAATGGGAATACATTAACACAAACTGTGAGGTAATGTTAGATGTGATGGGAAACCCCAATATTAAGAGGTTCTGGCAGTTAGTCAAGGAGGGAAAAGCGACTGGGCATATGAGGTGTCTAGATGGAGAAGAGGATTGGAGTAAGCACCTGTGTAAACTATATGGAGGGAAGGATGCGAGAGCATAACAAGGAAATAAAGTTAAGGTAGGTGAGGCCCTAAGATCATCTTTCTCCCTCCTTGACTCTGTTTTTTTTTTACAGAGAACTGGAAGGGTGCAATAATAAGGCCAATCCACAAAAAAGATGACCCAACACACCCAAAGAATTACCGCCTAATCAGCTTGCTAGATGTGGGTGAAAAACTCTTTGCAGAGTTACTCCTGGGGCAAATGAAAGCATGGGCAGAGTGAAATAATTCAATCGCAGTAGAGCAAGGGGGCTTTAAAGAAGGCCACTCGAAAATAGACCATTGCTTTTGCCTGTGGGCATTAGCAAAAAAGTCAAAAGAGGTACGAGGATGCTTGTCTGTTGTTTTGTGGATTTCCGTGCCATTTTCAATCTTATGGACTGAAAACTGTTATGGGATATGTTGAAGTGGCTCATGGTCGATTTTGACCTACTTTACCTTCTTCAGGGATTAAACTCGCAAAAGTGGGCCCAGGTGATCTTAGATACCAATGGAACACTCTCTAAGAAGATCCCTATAAAGAATGGGCTGCGACAAGGATGTGTCCTGGCCCCATTACTGTTTGCAATATTCCTGTTTGATTTGCCCGGGGTATTGAAGGTAGTTAGGGGTCTTGGTCAAAAAAATGGATGATACTCACTTTTCCTGTTTATTATACGTTGATGACTTGGTGATAGTTGATATGACAGAACTGGGGCTGCAAAGAAAATTCGACACCTTTTACACTTATTGTCAAAATAAAAAACTTACTGTAAATTTGGACAAAACAAAAATAAGGGTGTTGGGGAAAAGAAAGAGGGTGTTCTCCTGGTACCTGGGAGTTCACAAAGTAGAATTAGTGGATAAATATAAATACTTAGGTATGTGGTTTGATTCTAAACTAATATGGAAAGAGCGTATTGAGATACTAAAAACCACAGCAGTAATAGCGGCTTGGGGATTGAAGCAGTTCAGTCGGAAGTTGGAGGACTATCCCTTCGCCCAGCACTTTCCGCTTCTAATGTTATCGTATTTAATGCATATTGCAATTTCAATATGGGGTGGAAATTCTAACCCTTGCCGGGAAGGTAAATTGGGATGCCGAAGAAAGCAGAAGTGTAAAACGATTGCTCTCGCTCCCCCCCTCAAGTATGATTCAGGCTATAAGGGTGGAATGCCAAATGACGGGATTGAGATACCAGGGAATGCAAGCCTCATTGAAATATTGGTTGATCCTGTCTGAAGTGGGGGTTCTCAAAATTGCGCAGTTATGTAAAAGGGAAATACAGCAAGTGAGAGGATGGCTAGAAAAGATCTATGTCTCTCTAGGCTTAGCACCTACTCAATGGCAAAGAGAATAAGGGCCAGATGTACGAAAGTTGGGAATTGCGACTTGCAATTTGCGAGTCGGAGCGACTCGCAATTTGCGAGTCGGAGCGACTCGCAAATTGCAAGTCGCAATTCCCAATGCAGTACGGTGTCTCAGACACCGACTGCAACTCGCTATGGGGTCGCAATGACCCACCTCATGAATATTCATGAGGTGGGTCGCAAATTGCAGCCCCATAGCGAGTATGGGCACTCGCTAACATGGAGGCCTGCTGACGTCAGCAGACCTCCATGTTCGCGACCTGCTTTTCAATAAAGCAGTTTTTTTTTTTTTGAAGTGTAGCCCGTTTTCCTGACAGGAAAACGAGCTGCACTGCAAAAAAAACTAAACCTTTTGTTTCGGTATTTTTTCAGGGCAGGGAGTGGTCCCTGGGACCACTCCCTGCCTTGAAAAAATATTTTGGGGTCCAGTCACAAACTGGAAGGGGTCCCATGGGGACCCCTTCCAATTTGCGAGTAGGTTACCATCCACTTGAAGTGGATGGTAACTGCGATGCCATTTGCGACCGCGTACGCGGTCGCAAATGGTATTGCATCCCACAGCGACTCGCAAATAGGAAGGGAACACCCCTTCCTATTTGCGAGTCGGAAATGCATATTGCGAGTCGGTAACGACTCGCAATATGCATTTCTGCATGCCAAACCCACGTTTGCGACTCGCAAACGGGTTGCTACATCTGGCCCCATATTCCAAAACAGGAATTGTGCGCCATGGTAAATAAAAAGGCTAGAGAAGCAGAGCAAGGGTACCTGGAGGGGAAAAAATCCACCCAGTTCATGCTGCATGCCTGGAGGAATGAGGAAAATGTCCCCTATTTAGAGACTTTACCCAACCCTAAGTTAAGGGATGTGTTATTAAAATTTAGGGTTGGATTACACCCGAGCTATGTGGATCAAAAAATAAAAATTGTAATTAGAGATGATCTGGGCTTATGTACATGTGGCTTAAAACGAACATGTCTTGTCCAACACATTTTATTGGACTGTCTGTGGTTTTTAGATGTACCCAAGAAGTTTTTAAATCCAATTTTCTGGGAATATAATGTTAGCAACCGGGTGCAAGCTCTCAATCTACCGGTAGATATGAGATTTTTTAATGTGACTTGCGCTTTAGGCCGATTCTTAATTGAATTACAAAGAGTTTTACAGGAGTGCACTGAGGAGGTTACCTTTTTAAGACGTGGGAGTGTAGTATGCAAGGCATAATATTGTAATGGTATTGGGTAGGGGTCAAACCCTCTTTACAAATTGTTTATGTGATAAGACATGCTTATAATAAATATAAATGAGCTTTAGAGCAAGGCAGGCCTGACACATCAAACTATAGCTAGCTAAACCTTGGGGAAAGGTGAGAATGATTGTAGAATAATATAATGTAGCCTTGCAAGAATGAATAGGTCGGGTTATGAAAATATTTTTAAAATATTTTACATTTTTGATGTGGTATTTTAAGTAGAGATGGAAAGAGCAACCTTGATTAAAGTAGAAGGGTGAAGGTTCCCTGAGCACATCCTTATTGCTAGGTTCCAAAGCAAAGCACTGTCACTTTATAAAGAGTTGCTTGTTATCACTATACAGTAGGGTATTTTTAGAACTGATTTGGGCTAGATTGGCCCACCCAGTGCATACTGCGATGAAAGAGGGTACTATAATTATAAATTGTTAGGAAATTGTCTAGTTAAACTGATTGTTTGGGTTTAAATCGTATATATTTG
The DNA here is from genome assembly GCF_031143425.1 of Pleurodeles waltl. Lineage (NCBI taxonomy): Eukaryota > Metazoa > Chordata > Amphibia > Caudata > Salamandridae > Pleurodeles > Pleurodeles waltl. The sequence goes on along the minus strand of NC_090442.1, from coordinate 893,243,329 downwards.
AATTGTATGTTAGGATTTTGTAATAATTTTGCTTAGTATTATTTTAACTGGCTTGTATTGTCTTATTGTCATAAATGTATGCATTGTGTTGTTTTCTTTATGCTCTTTTATGGCCGAAGACCCGAAATAAAGAATCTGTCTGTCTGTCTCCATGTTAAGACCTATGCATTTTCAAACAGATGCAACCTTTGAATGTACTTCTTTGTTACACATCACAGAATAAGTTAAGAGATCAATATCCTTTTAGGAAACTTATGAAGTGCTCACCGTTTCTTTTTTTTTTGTGTTGTACTTTTTTATTGTTTTCATAGTCTAAAGCAATATACAAAAGAGCAGACCACAGGCCTTCAAGACTTGCGTACCGTATACATCCGAAAGTCTGACGTAATTACACACGTATGGATAATAAACAAATTAGGAGAATATCTACGTCCATGGCATACAGCTATTGTTAACATAGCGTAGAGAAAATAATCATAGTACAGTAGTACAAGAATACACTAATACATTATCCTACTGTAATAAAACCATAAAGCAAGAACACTATAACTCGACGGTGTAACTCTAGTACAGTATCATAATTCCAAATTAAGGACACAATAACATTCTATCATTCGCTCTCTGCTCTGCCCCTAACCCCAATAAGGGACAGGGACAAACCTACCCTCCCAAAGCATCCCTTCACTAGGTAAGTGAGAGGGACGGGCAGTATTAGGATGTTATAGGAAGATGATGAATGATGGAGGAAAGATAACTCTGGGAGACCTCCAGCTAGAAGGTATGAGCTGGGGATAAAAAACGACGTCCCAGTATATTGTAAAAAAGGATAGTAACCTGCCCTTGGAATGGGGAGAGAAACCTGAAAGGGGACCTGAATATGAAAGTAGGGGTGAAACTCCCCAGGGAGAGTAATGCAGGCAATGAGACTAGACATCCCTGCATGCTAGAAGAAACTAATATGAAATGGACATGGACGAGGGGGGGAGGTTATCTGAAGGAGGAGGAGTATACAAATCAGACTAGCAAAGAGAGAAGGGTATCACTATGACTATGCAATAAAAAAGAAAGCAATAAAGGTTCGGGAAAGACAAACGTGCTAGGTGGAGGAATAGGGGAGGATAGAACGGGAGAAAGAATGGTAATAAGAATAAGAAGAAATAAGAAAGAAAAGGAGCAGAGACAAAAGTGGAAATGTGTACGAGAAAGAAATTAATAATGATAAGAGTAATGGTAGTGGCAGTGATAGTGATAGTGACCGAGGGGGGAAGAACTACACAAATAGGGAAAGGTGGCAGAACAGAGGACATAAAATAGGTGAAACAACGAGAACATGAAAAAGAGGAGATAATGAAAATGAAAATAGAAAAGACAAGGAAGAGGGGAAGGGGAGGTAAAGAGATAGAAATAGAAATAGAGGATCAGTACAGCCTTAATAGAGTACGTGCTTGCATTCAACGGAGGCCATTACAGGATCGAAAGGGATGGAGCTAATTGATGAATAATGGCAAATGGATCAGAAAAGCAGAGCTCCTTCCGGGCGGCTTTATTGCGACCTCTCATAGGAAGAACTCAGCTGACTGACCCAGAGAGGAAGGGTGACCATGTTTGTAAAAACACATCTGCTCTATCCTGTAAGTCATATATAAGTTGTTTGTGGGAGGCTGCCTGGTACATTGCAGTGATCCATTTCTCATGAGAAGGGGCGGCTGCTGCGCTCCAATGCCTGAGGATACATAGTTTTGCTGTGGCTAGTGCGGTGTGCAATAAACAGCATTGTGTTTGGGAAAGTTCATAGAGCCCTCCAGTGTTGTGCAGTAGTAAAAGGGAAGGGGTTTGGAGAGACGGCAGGGGTAACTCTTTCCTAAGGGTATTCCCCACCAACCACCAAAAAGGCTGAATGGCCAGGCAATCATGTAAAATATGGGGCAAATCACAATGAGCGTGCAGGCATCTCCAGCAAGAGACGTGAGACAGTAATCCTGCAGTACACAGTTTCTGGGGGGTCCAATACCAATCATGTAAGGTTTTAAAAAGACAAAATTTCAAGCGGGCCTCTTGGGCCTCAATTAAATCTGCCCAATCCTCTAAGTTGTAGTCGATCTGTAAGCGTGCCTGCCACTTATTCTTGTGGGAATTAAGGAGGGGGAGTGAGAAGAGATGTCGGTTTAACAATGCCTGCAGTCCAGATACAGCCCCCTTCAATTGACCCCAGGTTTCCAGGTATTGGAGTACTGGGGATTGTATAAGTCGCCGAGGGGGGGGGTTCCCTAGACATCTCACTGGACAATATCGGAGCTGGAGGAAACGCCATGAATAATGTTCAGGAAGATCAAATTCTTCCTTGAGCTCTGAGAACGACTTCTATTTGCCTCCCGATATAAGCTGATCTACTCACGTAAGACCTCTCAAGCACCACTCTCTCCAGAAAATAGTCTTCCCCCCAATTTGAAAACTTTTATTGCCCCATAATGGGGCTCTATCATGTATATGGGGATCCACTTTTAAGAACCGGTGTGCTTGCTGCCATGCTTTCGCATAGCTCCAATCATAGGATTGGTGGTTTGCTGATATACCGGACCTGCATCATAGAGCATCTAGAGGCCTGATGAGGCGCCCGTAAGTGTCCGTTCTACTTCCACCCAGAGTGGCGGATCCCTTACTCCCGGGAGTAAAAAGATCAATTGTGAGAGATGTAATGCGGAGGCATAGTGTCCGACTGAGGGAAGACTCAGACCTCCAAACTCACGCCGGGCTAGTAGTGCGGATCTAGGTAGCCGTGGACGTATGGACCCCCAGCCGAAAGCTCGGATGCAACGGTCTTTCTCTCGAAGGAGAGTTAAGGGTATTTGCAAGGGGAGCATGCCCAAGACGTATAAAAATCTTGGTAAAGTCACCATTCGTACCGCCTGCACTCTGCCCCACATAGAGAGGCCTAAATGGTTCCACTTCTCAAAATCCCGTTTCATATTGCTAAGCAATGGGTCCAAATTGTTTTATTCAAACCTTTGTTAATGTCAATGCCCAGGTAATGAAGACGTGATTGTTTCCATTTGACCGGGAGTCCCTGGACTGAAGTGCTGACTGTTACAGGAGATAATGGTAGTGCTTCACTCTTATCCCAGTTAATTCGATAGCCCGAAAGATGTTGAAATTCTGTTAGGATCTCTCTAAGGGCTTGGAGGGAATTGGGCAGGTTGATGAGAGTAAATAAAATATCATCTGCATATAAGTAAATGACGGAACTTCCGCCTGGGACCGAAATTCCAGGTATAAGGTTGGAGCTGCGGATAGCCACTGCTAAGGGTTCCATGACCAATAGAAACAATAATGGGGATAGCGGGTAGCCCTGTCGTGTCCCTCTGTGGATCAAGAAGGTGTCCAAGAGAAACCCTCCACAGTTTACCTGGGCCATCGGGGAGTCATATAGTAAGCGCACTCTGTCGATAAAACTAGTCCCTAGGCCAAAACATTTTAGTATTTCAAAGAGGTACCACCTCTCTATTCGATCAAATGCCTTCTCGGCGTCCAGTGAGAGAGCAAGGGCTTCCTCTTGCGAGTCTCGCGCCATCCAGATAGCATGAAAGAGTGTGCTGAGGTGATTTCTTGATGAGCGGCCCGTCACGAAACCCACTTGTGTGTGGTGAACCAGGGAGGGAATGACCTTCTTGAGGCGAGATGCCAATATCCCTGCCAATGTCTTTACATCCCCATTGAGAGCGATATGAGGCAGTAGCTGCCACACAGAAGAGGGTCCTTACCTGGCTTGGGTAAACCTGTAATGGAGGCTTTGTTGGAGAGAGGGTGTAAGGAACCCGTCTGGTCAGCCCCCTGGAATTCCTCATATAAGGCATCTACAGTGTCAGCTCCCGTCCATTTATAAAATTCGGACGTGAACCCATCCTCCCCAGGTGCCTTATGATATGGTAAATTGGCTATCGCCTGTTGGATCTCCTCCTTGCTGATATCACCTTCTAGGAGCGTTCTTCCTTCAGCCGAGAGGCAGGGTATGTTTGCTCTCCTGAGGAAGGCGTCCAAGCGATCAGTATCCTAGGTTGTTTCTGGGATATATAGGGCTTGGTAATAACGGCCGAACTCACCTGCGATTGCCTGAGGGTGCGTAATAAACGTGTTGTCATGATTGCATATTGCTGGTATGGCCAGTGCTGCCTCCCTTTGACGGAGTTTCGCAGCCAGTAGGCGACCTGCCTTCTCTCCGTGTTCATAGTGGTGACGTTTCATCCGTTGTAAGGCATATTCCCCCTGCAAGGTATAAAGGGAGTTGAGCTCCATTTTGGCTCATTCTAGGCGGCGACGACTGGACGGGGTGGGCGCTCGGGTGTACTCCCGGGTGGCCTGGACAATACAATCTTCTAGTTTGCTCAGTTGATCCCTCCTTTGACCACTGGAAATGGCTGCATCTCTCATGAGCTGTCCTCTAATCGTTGCCTTCAATGCCGCCCAGAGGAGCTGGGTTGAGGAAACCAAGCCCTTATTATTCTGAAGGTATGTGGCCACGTGTGATTTAAGTTGTTCCTTTCCCTTTGGGATTTGGTATCTGGGATTTGAAAGATGCCAAGGCTTAGGGCCGGGTGAGACCAACCCTACCTCTGGGGTTAATAAAACCGGGGAATGACCAGACAGTGCGGCCGGAAGAATTTCAGACATTCGGATCGACTGCAATAACCGATGATTAATCAAAAAATAGTCTAGCTGAGATTGAGTCCCCTGGACCGAGGAAACAAAAGTGTATTCTCTGTCAGAGGGTTGGGAGAGGCACCAGTAATCCAGCAGACCATGGTCCGATAGAACGTCATGTAGGAGGGCCCGGTCTGCATTATTGCCATCAAGACCACTTGAGCGATCCAGGATTGCATCCTGCACAATGTTCCAATCCCCACCTAGTATATATTGGGAGGCGCCAATCTGTGTTAATAGACGATTGAGAGAGAGAGGAAAAAGGAACGTTTGGAGCCCGTAGGGGCATATATGGAACCGATACAGATTGTAGAAGAGACCATGGTGAGCTTGGTGAGGACGTAGCGCCCTTCCGGGTCGCACCATGTCTTAAGAAGCCGGAACTGTAGGGAACGACGAAGAAGTATCACCACTCTGCATCTCCTCCCTGATCCCTGCCTTGCACTGTGTATAGATGGTGTTCCGCTGAAAAGCACCCTCCCCACCCAAGAGTTTTTCCGACTCTGATGGGTAGAGGTGTGTTTCCTGAAGTAGGGTAATGGTTTTTTTTTTTGGAGCAGAGATAAGATAGGACCTTCTAACGCTTGATATAGTGGGTCATGCCGTGTGCGTTCCGAGACATAACCGTGAGTGGGGTCGTCAACCCCATTATTGAGCGTAGTGGAAGCCAAGTCAAAGGGAAGCAAAGGGTTCTGTGTTTGATGATAGAGGGAAGGAAAAGAGGTGCTAAGAGTAGGCGCAAGCTGGGGAAAGACAAATAAAGAAAGGGGGAAGGTGTGAATAAAGCCCTCGGTCACAAAAGAAAAGAAAGTCAAGCAGACAAAGGAGCAAGACAGGGAGATAGGGAAAATGCAGGGGGGGCAGGGGAGGAAAGAAATAGAAAGGGATAATAAGCCCCTAGACGAACGGAAAAGAGCAAACAATCTAATAAGCTCAGAAGGGAGAAAAGGGGTGTAAAGAGCAGAGAAAGAGGAAAAGAAGTAAATGAGTATAGGAAAAGGGGAGAGGAATGAAGACAGCAGTGAGCGAGGTGTATCTCGCTACCGGGAGTCCTACTAAACTGCGGGTTAGAACCTGTAAGGCCCGTGCGCTGGGAGGACACCAATGGGGGAGAGAGGAGGGGGACTGATAGTTCACTTACAATCCAATAGGTCTGCTAAGGAGCCTCATTGTTAGGCAATGTTGAGTGGCAAGGCGCAAAAAGCTAGAAGTATGAAGGATGAAGTTTGGGAAGGCGGGACATAATCGATCATGAGATATGAATTATTAATTAGAAGATAGGGAATATAAAATATGGGGTATAACAGGACATTGTATGAAGAGATGTGGACGGAGGGGTTGTAATCTGGCCGGTCACCCAAGTGGGTAATCGTGAGTTGGTGCCTGCTGCACACAAAGAAAGGGTGATAGCTGTGCAGCCTCCATCTCAGTCCGGCGCTAACAGCACCAAGAGAGTCTGCTTCGAGGGTTGGCAAATGTACAACCGCTGTTTTCCGGGTCTATGAGCAGGGGGGTAGCCATGTAAGCCTGTCTAAGAGACATCCAGGGAAGGCGTGATGACCCCCGGAAAGCATGATGTGAGTGCCAAATCCCGCTACGCATGCGCACTGTACATCCCTCTAGTTTGGCAAGTGTGAATAAGTAATTTAAAGGGGAGGGCTAGCCTGTCCCTTAGCCGGGATATGAAGAATGCTGAGGGGACATGGGTGAGACTCGTCACGAGGGGAGGAAGAGACGTCTTGTGGCCACAGTTCTACAGGGAGATAGTATGGAGAGAGGGAACCAATGGTCTCTGTCAGTAGGGTCATAACCCACAACCAAAGGTCAGTCATATGATTCGCGTAGGATAATCAATGTGATACATAATACAATAACATTCAACAAATGCCTCTTATAGCAACTGTATCAGAGAAAATATGCAACCGTAATTTAACAGGATGTTTGCCATCACTGTGGCTTCCACATTTCCGACCGTGATTCTAACCCCAAAACAGCAAAGTGTTGGTAATAAAGCAGGAGAAGATCACCTCAAACCTATCACTGACGGTAAGACTTTGCATCAGCCCAAATCCCTCCCAAATCCCCTCCCACCAGAGAGGAAGGCTTCGATAATAACAGTTGGATATGACACTTAGCTGTCTGATGGGGGGAGAGCCTGGTACCGGGTTCAGATCGAGAAGTCCTCTGGGCACCCAGAGGGCCGGTGTCATGGATGCTCGTCGATTGTTGGTTTCAAGGGAGAACGCGACTTGTCTCTGCCCTGGTCCTGAGTGTGGTCAATCACTGCTTGACGGACATGGTGATGACTGTCCTGAGATTTAGGTGATTGTTTGTATATTCTGCCTCTCTTTTGTGAAGTTGGGCGCTGAGGTTGAGACAACGGGGATGGAGCAGCAAAGGTATCCCTGGCAGGGAGGGAGTCAAATTCCAGATGTGCGAAGGCAGTGTCCATGGGGTGGGGGGCAAGACTGTTCAGAAAAGAACCGAGGTCCTCAGGTTCGGTAAAGTCTCTGGATTTGCCGTTATATGTAATCCACATGTGAGGTGGTTCAAAAAGGCCATATTTAATATCCAGGTTCCCAAGATGCAGGCACTTTTCATTTATTAGTCTGGAGAAATCCGCCACCACCCTTATCTCGTGACCCTCTAGGGAGAACGGGCCTTGTGTTTTGGCTGCTGAAATGATCTGGCGGGCCTGCTCATGGCACAAAAAACATGCAATGATAGACAGGGCTTGTCGGAGGTTGCTTTGTGTAAAGGGCCAATCCTATGAACTCTTTGGAACTCCAGTGGTGGCGAGAACTCCAAACCCGTGAGGTCAGACAGGAGGGTTTTGAAAAAAGTTTTGACATCAGATCCTTCCTTGTGTTCGGGATACTGAAAAAGTGTATGTTGTCCCTGTGACTCCTATCCTCCAAGTCGGTGATCTTTGCCCGAAGGGACCGCAACCCTGCCTCCTGGTCAGGCAGCGCCGCCACCTGGCCCTCCACAGCCATGAGACGTTGATCCAAGTAATTTGCTGTCTCCCGGAAGCCAGCAATGTCAGCCCGAATGGAGGAGGAGGCCACAGTTAGGTCCGTTATTTTTTAATCCACCGTGGCAATCTCTTGCAATATGCGGTCTGTCACCTCCAACGTCGGGAGGTTAGCTGGCGAGGGCACGGGACACGGAAGGGCCGGCTGCCCCGCCATGGTTTTTGGTTGTGCAATGGCCTCGGAGTACAGCAGCTGACGGGAGTGTTTACCTGAAGGCTTCCCGTTTAAAGTTACGAAGGCCCTAGAAATAAAGTACCTGGTAGGAATGTGTGTGTCGGACCCCGTTCTTGCTTCTCGTAGTCCGTAGCATAGTCGGTCAGGCTACAGAGACTGCAGGCATTGCAGAGGGTCAATCCAGCAGGTTGGGTCTGGAGGAGGGTTTTCACATAGGATGAGTAGGCCGTAAAACTGCACGCCCACTGGGTGGCATTCCATCCTTCTCATCTAGACGATCTGGGTGTTCATAAACCCCATCTCCGGGACTGCTGGGAACAGATCGTTCTAGGTCTAGGTCCACCTCAGACTGCCCAACTGATGTGGAGGCATAGGAGGTAGAAGAACGGTGGCCGTAGTGAGGAATCCAGGGGGGGAAGGCTAATTGTGACCTCAATCGTAGTGCCGTTGTAGACAGGTTAGAGGCCCCTCCTTTTGTAATGCTCCGCTGAAATAATCAGCCACGTCGCCCTAACAAGGATCTCCCTATCAGGTCTTCTGGGGGTAATGCCAGTTTTTGCCAAGAAGACTCTGTATAGAACTGTGCTGCCCTCTCCTGCATATGTGCCAGAGGTGTTACTAGTAAGCCTCACAATATACATTCAGAGTTGGGGTGCCAGGGTTGGAGTTCCTTTGAAGAGGCCCACCATTCTTCACCGGATCAAGGGCCTTTGTGTGCAAGGCTCCATTTTGGCTCAGCTATCGAGCTGCAGTACTTAGCTGGGTGGGCTAATCATATGCTGCACGTGGGGGGGGGGAGAGACACGCCCCCTCAACTCCTTACTCATGTGCTCCGTTTGGAGAGCGAGTCGCGGGTACTGGCGGGTTCGTTCGCCAGGGGTGAGGCGCTCTCGGCCACAATTGCTACCGCGCACACTTCCAGTCCTGTTCCACACTCGAGGGCGGCTGCTCGGCGCACCTCGTTAGGCCTCACCCGGTCGGGTTTCTGAAACGGCAAGTACGGCCGTTCCGAGTTGCGGGTCTTCGCAGCTCCTGGACCCAATGCCTCAGATGGTCTGTGAAGCTGCAGGGGAGGCTCGAATTGGAGAATTGCACCCCACCGAGGCCCCGTTCCAGTCCATTCAATATGGCGGCCAGACCACGCCCCGGTGCTCACCTTTCCAAAAGCTACTGATAGGATTTACTGGTAATAACATAAAGGTATCTTTCCCAAGATTTTGTGCATTCTAGGGTCACATTGTAAAATGTATGCCATTGTAGTAAATGCTATTCATTTAAGATATTTATTATTTTACAGTAATAAACTCTTGGTTTTATCAGATGCAGCAATCCTTGAAAAAGCTCTGAGTGCATGTCTCTGCCTGGAGGTAATCATTGCCACGTTCATACATTGGCTTCAGAGTATGCACCATACATTCCTGGCAGAACATGTTGTGAGAAAGTAGCCTCTTTCTAGCATGGGTACCCCCATTTTCGGCCTGTTTGGGAGTGTTCGTCAGTGTGTTTTTATTGTCTCACTGGGATCCCGCTAGCCAGGGCCCCAGTGCTCATAGTTAAAACCCTACTTGTCAGTGTGTTATGCCTGTCTCATTGGGATCCTGCTAGTCAGGACCCCAGTGCTCATAGTTTGTGGCCTAGGTGTGTGTTGTCAGTATGCTTAACTGTGTCACTGAAGTTCTGCTAACCAGAACTCCAATGCTTATTCTTTCTCTACTTACCAAATTAGTCACTATAGTGTAGTGACTCCATATTCCAATTCCAATTGGCACACTGGACCCCCCTTATAAGTCCCTAGTATATGGTACCTGCCTACCCAGGGCATTGGAGTTCCAGGAGATCCTTATGGGCTGCAGCATTTCTTTTGGCACCCATAAGGAGGTCAGACCAACCTTTATTCAGGACTGCCACTGCAGCCTTGGTGAAATAATGTCCACACGTTTTCAAAGCCAATTTCACTTCACCTAGTAACTTATAAGTCACCTATATGTCTGAAGGCTAGGTGCAAAGTTACTAAGTGTGAGGGCACACTTGCACTAGCAAAGGTGTCCCCACGTTGTCCATGGGCAATTCCCCGGACTTTGTGAGAGTGGGGATACCATTACACATGTGCACTACATATATGTCAATACGTATAAGTAGCTTCACAATGGTAACTCCGAATATGGCCAAGTCAGGTCTCGAAGATCATGAATTGTCCCCCCCATTCTAAATCTGGTATTGGGGGCCAATCCCATGCACCCTTGGGGCTCCACTATGGACCACCAGTATTGCCAAATAGGCTCTCTGATGTTTCCACTGCAGCCCCAGCTGCTGCCACCTCACAGACAGGCTTCTGCCCTGTTGAGGACTGAGCAGCTCAGTCACAGAAAGGCAGAACAATTCATTTCCTTTGGGAGGAGGGTGTTAACCCTCTCCCTTTGGAAATAGGTGTTACAGGCTAGTGAGGGGTAGCCTCCCAGAGTCTCTGGAAATGCTTTGAAGGGCACAGATGGTGCCCTCCTTGCATAAGCCAGTCTACACCGGTTCAGGGACCCTCAATCCCTGCTCTGGCATGAAACTGGACAAAGAAAAGGGGAGTGACCACTCCCCTGTCCATCCCACCCCAGGGGTGGTGCCCAGAGCTCCTCCAGTGTGTCCCTGGCATTAGCCATCTTGGATTCCAAGGTGTGGGGACACTCTGGAGACCGCTGAGTGTCCAATGCCAGCAGGTGACATCAGAGACCCCTCCTGATAGGTGCATACCTAGGTAGGTAGCTAATCCCTCTCTCAGTGCTATTTAGGGTCTCTCCTCTGGGTGTTTCCTCAGATTTAACTTGCAAGATTCATCCAGGAATCCTCTGGATCCTCTGCTTCAGCTTCTGACCATCAGATCAACCACAGTCTGCTCCAGGAACCGCTGTAACTGCAACAAAGTATCCAGGATGACTCCTGTGACCTGCAACTTCAGCTCCAGCCAGCATCTGCAACAGTTTCTAAGGTGTGCACGCTCTGAGGACTGCCTGTCTTCATCATGCACCAGAAGAACCAAAGGAATCTCCCTTGGGGTGACGGACTCACTTCCCTGCTTCTGCAGGCACCTTTCTGCAACAACGAACGGTACTCTGGGACTCCTCTCCTAATGACGAGCCGGCTTCCTGGAACACAGTGGTGGACCGACGTGACCCAGACTGTCCTAAGGTCCAGCTGTCCGAATTTGGTGGAGGTAAGAGCTTGCCTCCCTGTGCTGCGACAGTACTCCTGTACACTGCATCATCTCCAGTTCATTGGGCTTCTGTGCACTTCTTCCAAGAATCCTTCGTGTACAGTGTAGCCCAGGCCCCCAGCACTCCATCCTGCGACGTACAACTCGCTGAGTTGTTCTCCGGCGGCGTGGGACCTTCCTTTGTTGTGCTGTGATGACTGGACTTTGCATCTTCTTTGTCCCTGTGTCCTGGGACTTCCGTGGGTGCTGCCTGGTCTTCTTTTGGCTCTCTGAAGTGCTGAGAGTCTCCTCTGTCTCCTCAATCTGCATTGAGACCCCCAGGTCCCTCTTGGGTCCAGGCAGATCCTTTTTGACGCAAACCGCGTACCTGAGTGAACCAAGGCTTGTTGAAGGAATCTAGTGACGCAAACAGCCTGCATCCAACAACTCAATGTGGGACACCTTTTGCACCACGCAGTATTCCGCAGCCATCTTCTTTGGTGCTCTTTTGTACTCTTCTTTTTACCGGAGAATATACTTTTGCACCATCTTCTAGGTTGGTAGGGACTCCTGTCCTTCCTGGAATCTTCTGCAACTTCTGGACTTGGACTCCTCTCTTCACAGGTCTTCAGGTCCAGGAATCCACCGTTTTGTTGATTGCAGTCTTGCTTGGTTCTTGCAAAATCTCTTACCACTACTTGTAGTGTGTCATGTGGAAACTTTACTCCTGCTTTCCTGGGCTCTGGAGTGGGGTACTTTACCTACCTTTGGGGCTTTCTTACACTCCCAGCATCCATCTACACACTACCATTACCTAGGGGAGAATTTGTGATTTGCATTCCACTATTTTAGTATTTGGTTTGTGTTTCCCCTAGGCCCATTGCATTCTACTGTATTTTCTACTGTTTGCACTATTCTATGACTGTTAAGTACCTGATTTTGGTTTCTGGTGTATAAAGTGTGTATAATACTTACCTCCAGAAGGAGTCTTGCCTCTAAGATATTTTTGGCCTTGTGTCGCTAAAATAAAGTACCTTTATTTTTGGTAACACTGAGTATTGTCTTTTATTGTGTGTATGTACTGTGTAACTATAGTAGTATTGCAGAAGCTTTACGTGTCTCCTAGTTCAGCTTAAGCTGCTCTGCTACAGCTACCTCTAGGCAGCCTAAGCTGCTAGAACACTGCCTACAGTTCACTAATAAGGGATAACTGGACCTGGTATAAAGTGTAAGTACCTTAGGTACCCACTACAAACCAGGCCAGCCTCCTACACATGTGTAATACCTCAAAGAATGAATGATGTGCTGGGGGATTGCTTACAGTTTCCTATTTAGGTCTCAGACAGAAATAAGTTGAATAAGGTAAAATATGTGGGATAAAGTACCATGTGCTGAACATTGAAAGGATATTGAAAGTCACTGATGAGTTCCATAACCATATAGAGGAACGAGGCCGGAGGCCCGGTTTCTTTATAAGGTTATGGTACTCCAAAGTGACTTGCAATAGCCATATCATGTACGCCAGGTGGTATCTTATACCGTATAATACATGCTCACACCATTACTTTTCTCACAAATCACTTAAAACCTTTGTGCATAGCTCTTTCATATGAAAGAGCGAGTATGTTTGCAAGCATGAATAAAAAAAGCCTCCAGTGCAAAATTAAACAAATGAAAAATCTGTTAAATATTTGTTGTAAATAGATTTTAGAAAAGGTTCAATACAAGTCAGTTTTTTTTTTTTTATAAAAAAGTTGCTGTAGCTCTGAATATGTAGAAAAACCAACACCATTACACAAACAGGAATACCCCCACAGTATCATGACCCACGAATTAACGCGGTGGTCTTTCAACCACGGTAAACCATTGGGGGTACACACCACCATGCTCAAAATACACACATATTTACAAAACACCACTACATTGGACAATTCAAACTACACACCACACCCAGACACTCACACCACTATAAAACATACACCCACATTACCCACAACCCCTTACAGTGAAGAAAACAATAGCAAACTGAGAGAGACAAGCCAGGAGCACCCACCCAATCAGAGGCACAGAACACCATAACCCATACACCATTCAGGCACATCACAGCATACACAACAACACATCACACCCCACACATCATCCCACACATCCTCACACCTATCACTCACACCACATTCATGGCATCCCAAAGACACCCCAGGTTTTCACAGGAAGAGTTAAGGGTAATGGTGGAGGAGATCATCCTGGGAGAGCCACAGCTATTCGGATCACAGGTGCAGCAGACGTCCATTGCAAGGAAGATGGAGCTATGGCGGAGGATCGTGGACAGGGTCAATGCCGTGGGACAGCACCCAAGAACCAGGGATGACATCAGGAAGGGGTGGAATGACCTACGCGGGAAAGGTGCATTCTGTGGTATCAAGACACCAGATTGTTGTACAGAGGACTGGTGGTGGACCCCCACCTCCTCCCCCACAACTAACAACATGGGAGGAGTAAGTCTTGGCAATCATGCATCCTGAGGGCCTTGCAGGAGTAGCAGGAGGACTGGATGCGGGTAAGTTAAATCTGAACTACCTTAACCCCTCCACCCTAACTGCATGCCATCACAAACTCCTTCCCCTACCCTCACCCCTATCACTCCAACAGCTCACATATACCCCACTAGCACAACCCACCCACCCCAATACCAAGCCCTGCATTCAACAACAATGCATGGACATCACTCACAGACCTGCATGGACAGACATCACCCCAGCATGCCCAATAGAGAGACTCACCCAGCCCACAAAATCACCACTCACACAAGGCCAAGCCGACAGGGCAATCACAATCATACAGGGAAACACACCCATGCGCAAGATGGCACACGCAGATACATTAACAATTAATTTGCATCCCAACAGGACCCCTACCCAACGTCACCGAAGAGGAGGTGCCAGCTACATCCAGTCCCCCCTAGAAGAGGCCCACAGTGATGACAGCAGCTCTGCAAGCCTGGATCAGGATGACCAACCTGGCCCATAAGAGACCTCTGGACAGTCGGTTCCCCTGCCACAGTCCCAAACCACCACAGAGCCTCCCCCTCTAGAAACACCACCACAGCACCCACCCAGCAGGCCCATGCCACTGTGCCCAGGACACGTCAATCAGCAGTGTGTCCACCACTACAGGGACCTGAGGCAACCCCACAAACACAGGACGATCAGGGACCTGGGGTCTGTGGCAGTGGGCACATGGTTCAGGGTACATAGGCACAGGACAACAGGGAAGCTGGGAGGACTGCTGTCCGACAGGGGGAGGACTGCTGTCCGACAGGGGGAGGACAGTCCCAGGGAACCCACTCTCCATGAGGCACTCTCCAACATCCCTGGGAGCATACCACCATTCCCAGGAGACCATGGCCAGGTACTGGCCAAGTTACAGGAGACCCAGCGGCTGCAGGAGGGACAGTACCTGGAGATTAGGGAGGACTTGACCAAAATCTACACCATCCTGGTCAATATTACAGGGGTGCTGGCTGACATGAGCAACACCATGAGGTAGGCAGTGGTACAACAAAGGGTGCCTGACACTAGCCAAACTGAAGAACAGCCTTCCACCTCCGCCGGCGCTAGTAGACAGGAGGCCCCGCCACAGGACCAACAGGCCACCAGCACCCCACCCCCCTGCAGAAGGAGAAACGCCCCGCACACGGTCCCTGCGATCCAGGCAGAAGACAGAGAACATTGCCAAGACCCCTACCAGGAAATTGGACTCTCCTGATAGTCACCCTTCTGTCCCACTCTGTTCCCCTGTCCACCTTGAACTGCCATTGCTCCCCTTCCTATGCCCCCTTGGACAATGCACCTGTGATACCAAGAGACTGGGCTCTATCATGGACTTTCCTCCACCATCACCCCAGCCCCTTGCACATACCCCTATACTTATTATCACCTAAATAAACACCCTTGAAACAAATACCAGTCTGGAGACATTGTAATGAATCTCTGATTATTAGTACTACATTCTACAAGCATTGCAACGTATATGTACAGTGAAATATACTACAGGATGGCCTTTGGTGGGTAGCAGTACATATAGCAGGAGTCAGAATGGGGCACACAGATCTGAAAATAGAGAATCCAAAGGGAACAATCAGTGGCCTTAGACCTAGGGTAAGAGGCTGCCATGTACAGTGTCCAACAGATTACTGAAATGTTAAGTGGAGTTACAGTCTCTTACCTGTGTGTCACTGGAAGTACTGCTGTATTATGTTTGTTCTGTTGTCCACATCTTCTTCCTCCTCTTCGTTACTGTCCACAGGCTCCACCACTGCCACAAGACCATCTCCAGGCTCATCAGCCTGCAGAAAAGGCACTAGGCGTCTCAAGGCCAGGTTGTGCAACATACAGCATACCACGTTGATTTGGCACACCTTCTTGGGTGAGTAGTACAGGGATCCACCAGTCAGATGGATGCACCGGAACCTGGCCTTCAGTAGGCTGAAGGTTCTCTCAATTATCCTCCTTGTACGCCCATGTGCCTCATTGTAATGTTCCTCTGCCCTTGTCATGGGATTCCTCAATCGGGCAGGAGCCATGACAGGTTGGGGTAACCAGAGTCACCTGTAAATTTTAAGGGGCAACTGTTAGACACACACTAACCCTTAGGGACAACCCCATACCCAGACACCTACTCATACTGGGTGGGGACCTTGGGCTCACCTATTAGGCACACCCGGAGCCTCTGGGATGCCTCTATTCCTCAAGATATAAGCGCCATGCACAGAGCCAGGATATTTGGCATTCACATGAGAGATGTAGTGGTCCGCCAAACACACCATCTGCACATTCATCGAGTGATAGCTTTTTCTATTCCTGTAAACCTGTTTATTTCTCAGGGGGGGGACAAATGACACATGTGTACCATCAATGGCACCTATGATGTTGGGGATATGTCCCAGGGCATAAAAGTCAGCTTTCACTGTGGCCAATTCATCCGCCTGGGGGAACACGATGTAGCTCTGCATGTGTTTCAGCAGGGCAGACAACACTCTGGTCAACATGTTGGAGAACATTGGCTGAGACATCCCTGATGCCATGGCCACTGTAGTTTGAAAGGAATCACTTGCCAGGAAATGGAGCACTGACAGGACCTGCACTAGAGGGGGGATTCCTGTGGGCTGGCGGATAGCAGACAACAGGTCTGGCTCCAATTGGGCACACAGTTCTTGGATTGTCGCACAATTAAGTCTGTATGTGATGATAATGTGTCTGTCCTCCATTGTCACCAGGTCCACCAGGGGTCTGTACACCGAAGGATGCCGCCATCTCATAATCTGCCTCAGCGGTTGTAGCCTATGGAGGAGTACGGTGAGCAGAGGGTCATATTTCCACATAGATTGCATTAATATTGCTGAATTTACGTCACAGAAGCAGAATGTGAAGTCGAGAGTCAGATGAGGTGCCAATGTCTGCTTTGACGCAGTTAGGTGCCATGCCATGTCCCCCTCTGAAATGGCGGTTACCTGACCTTTGAGGAGGGACAAGTGGAAATGAGGTAAGTGCGCTGGCGTTGTGCGCCGTCGCGGTAGGTGGACGATGACCGCTGCGCAACTGCTCATTGGTCGTCATTGGGCCCTATGGGTTCCAGGAGCCAATGGAGATGTACACCGGCGTTGACGGTACGCACCACCAAGGACATCACCACCATTTTCTATGTCTTCACTCACTTGCTACCTCACCTTCAACAGGAGAGGACCTACACTGCAAGTGTTGCTGTGACCTGAGTCTGGAAGCGACAATGGCTCATGTGTCTGGGGAAAGGGCCCCTGCCTTCACTGCGGTGGAGTTAGAGAAACTCGTGGGTGGGGTCCTACCCCAGTACACATTACTCTACGGTCCTCCAGACAAATAGGTGAGTACACTGTGAGCATGATGTGTGGGCAATGCATGTTTGGAGTGGTGTGGATGTAAGCCACATGTTGGGGGTGCTGATGCATCCTGGCCGGAGTGCTGTATGAGAGGTGGTCAGTGTATGTGCTTCAGGGCATGGGTGGGAACTGGTGGGCAATGGGTATGCCGGTCCGGACGTGTGAGTGATTTCCTTTTCTGCTGTCTTTTCCCTCCAGGTCAGTGCCCACAAGAAAAAGGGTATTTGCTGTGTCATCACCAAAGAAGTGTGGACCCTGGGGGTTTATTACAGATGGAGGATCCACTGCCACAAGAGATGGGAGGACCTGTGCCGCTGGACCAAGAAAATGGCAGAGGCCCAGCTGGGGCTAGCCTCCCAACGTGGGAGGGGTGCCCGTCGCACCATGACCCCCCTGATGTTCTGCATCCTGGCAGTGGCCTATCCGGAGTTGGATGGGTGCTTGAGGGCATGACAGCAGCCACAAGGGGGAGAGTACTGATTCAGAAAGCTGACTTTGCGCGCTTTAGGAGGTAGCTGGGTGAGGGATGTGGGCTGTGGATGACCCTAGGCCAGGCAGATAATGGCATGGTAGGTCCCTTGTGTGCAGGCTCTGGCGCACTCCTACCCCCAATGGTATAAGTGGCCATCTACTACTGGGCAGGGTCCTGTGGGTGTCAGGTGTGCAGATGCTGGCGTTAGGCATAGTGCTCCATGGGCTGGTGAATATCTTAGAGACTGGTTGAGCATGGCCTAGTGCATAGGGCAGCTCACTGTGTGTTGTGTACGCCAACGATAGTGGTGTTGCTGGCATTGACCAACTGTATCCTCTGTCTCTCTCCCCCTTTTTGATTTATCGCCCTGTCCTTGTGTGCATTAGCATCATCTGGCGGAGGAGCAGAGGCACTGACCACAGAGGGAGCTGCATCCCAAATGGGCCTGGAGGCTGAATCCACCGAGGGTGAAGGCACCAGTGGGACAGATGGCGAGGGGAGCTCCACGACGGGGACAAGAGAGGAGACCACTGACAGCGACTCCTCCTTAGATGGAAGCTCCCTGGTGGTGGCGGACACCTCTGTGCCCACCCCAACAACAGGTACAGCCGCCACCCCTCCTACCAGCACTGCCCTCCCAGCAGCCCCTCAGCGTGTTTCACGTGCCTGCTGTCCCAGGAGGGTGGGCATCTCCTTTGACCCAGGCACCTCAGGCCCTGCCCCAGTCAGCCCTGCTGCCCTCAGTGAGGAGGCTATTGACCTCCTGAGATCCCTCTCTGTTGGGCAGTCAACCATACTGAATGCCATCCAAGGTGTAGCAGGGCATTTGCAACAAACAAATGCATACCTGGAGGGCATTCACTCTGGAGTGGCGGCCCAACAGAGAGTATTTGAGGCTCTGGCCTCAGCACTGATGGCAGCCATTGTCCCTGTGTCCAGCCTCCCCCCTCCAACTTCCACTACCCAGACCCAATCCCCTCTACCTCAGCCTATCTCAAGCACACCTTCAGACCAGCATGCACCTAAATCACCACACAAAAGTGGCTCAGGCAAACATAAGCACCACTCTTCATCTCACAGGCACTCACACAAGCACCATACCCATGCAGACACACCAACATCCACTGCCCCCACTGTGTCTCCCTCCTCCTCCTCCTCCACCTCCCTCCCAGTAGTGTCTACACTCACACCTGCATGCACTACATCTTCATCCACTACTTCCATCACCAGAACCCCCATCACTACACGCCCCTCACTGGCAGTCACCACCCCCACAGCCATGCACACATCCCCTGTGTCCTCTCCCAGTGTGTCTGTGACCCCTCCTCCCAAGTACACAAACGCAAGCACCCACCCACCCAACAGCCATCCACCTCACAACAGCATCCAACCCATGCACCTTCACCCAAACTCAGCAGACGTACACCTCCTACAACCATTCCCTCTTACTCCACTCCCAAACCCTCTCCATCGTCCCATCCCAGTGTGTCTCAAAAACTTTTCCTGGCTAACGTTGACCCCTTCCCTACCCCTCCCCCCGTCCTTCCCCTCGGGCCAGGGTGTCCAGATCCAAGGCCAGCACCTCAGCCATCAAGTCGGCGTCCGCTGAGGTACCTGCAAGTCCCTGAGGATCAAAGGGGCACCCGTCAGGGCAGCCAGTGTGCCATCGACCCCTGCAAAGGACCAACCCATCCCGCCACCTGGCAAGGTGAAGAAGGGGCCAGCATGCAGCACGGGCAAGAAGGACGACCCACCCAGCAAGGCCTCCTCAAAAACTCAAGCTGCCTCTGCCAAGGTCCCAGCACCATTTGCCAAGGTGGGAAAAAAAGGAAGAAAACCCAAGGCAAGGCACATCAGGCCTTGGAGGCTCCAGGTGAGGGACTAGTGCCCACCATCAGTACTGACAGCCCCGCAACCTGTACTGCGGAAAGCACCACCACAAGCACCGCCACCTGCACCGCCACCTCCCCCGCCACCTGCACCACTCCCTGCACCGCCACCTGCACCGCCGCTGCCACAACAACTGTGAGCAGCATCATCCCCAGTGGGCAGCCGCCCAAGGCTGCAGGAGACGGCCTGGTGTCTCCCTGTAACACTACCAGCACCTGCACCACGGCCAGCACCAGCAGCATCCCTGCCGCAAACCCCGCCGCAAGCACCGCCACCTGCACCGCCATGAACACTGCCACATGCCCAGCCGGTGCCACTACAACTGTGAGCAGCATCAACCCCAGTGGGCAGCCATCTGGGGCTGCAGGAGCCTGCCAGGACAGGTCCCACCACCAATTGAAGCAACTCCACCAGCACCAGCGCTACCACCAGTTTGGAGCCGTAGCCACCGCAGGATGGAGCCTGGCTCTGCCTCCATGGGGTATCATGCTACCTGTTCCCTGCAAATCTCGTGCCTCAGACACCCAGGTGAGGGAATGTGAACTGCCACACCCCAAGAGCAGCATCACTGGGCACAATGCCCCCCCCCCCCCCAGAACCAGTGGAGAAAGGCATCCACTCACCCTATCCTTGGCAGGATGAAGCACACTGCGCACAATCCCTCCTCCAGAACCAGTGGAGAAAGGCATCCACTCACCCTATCCTTGGCAGGATGAAGCACACTGGGCACAATGCCCCCTCCAGAACCAGTGGAAGAAGCCATCCACTACAGAGACTGTCGCTTTGCACTCCCCAGGACCAAGCAGTGGGCAAACCACCCACTTGTGAGACTGTGGCCTTGCACTCCCCAGGACCAAGCAGTGGGCAAACCACCCACTTGTGAGACTGTGGCCTTGTACTCCCCAGGACCAAGCCGTGGGCAAACCACCCACTTGAGAGACTGTGGCTTTGCACTCCCCAGGACCAAGCAGTGGGCAAACCACCCACTTGAGAGACTGTGGTCTTGCACTCCCCAGGACCAAGCAGTGGGCAAACCTCCCACTTTAGAGACTGTGGCTTTGCACTCCCCAGGACATCGCTGTGGGCATGTTGCCCCCTCCAGGAGCAGTGGCGTAGTACCATATTCCGGCTGAGGTGCCCCTCTTTCCCATCCTCCTGAGGTGCCTGTGTGTTTTTGACCTGATGCCCCTGCAGTGTTCTCTCCGTTTTGATGCAGGAGTCAAGTGTGGGCTTCACCCATGATTTTTTGGCCCAGTGGGCCATGGTTATTTGCAAAGGACAGTGTACGGGCTTCTGTACATATTGTAAATATTTGTATATACTGTTTTTCTAAATGTTTACTATGTCTGCCTATTTCTAATATATCACTGATTGGACTCTATTCCTTTTGTCCTTGCGTTCTTCCAGGGGGTTACGGGGTGTAAAAGTAATGTTGCTGCATGTTTTTGTGTGTATGGTGTTGTGGGTGAGGGTAGGGGTGTGGGTGTTACGTGTTGCATGTGTGTGTCACTCTCTTCCCCCCCGTGTGCTAGGTGCAGTACTCATCGTGGTCGTCGCTGCCGCCTTTGATATCCGTTGTGTATGGGAAGATACACAAGCATGGGGAACACCTGCAGCTTGGCCTCCATGGCATCCTGGTCCTTCGTTTCTTGTCAAGAGGTGAGTGGATTCCCTTTTAAGTACTGTTTCTGCCGAGCTTTTGAAGGCGTTGGTACTGCCCTGGAAAAGCTGGCGGATTGGCGAGTTGTGATAGGGTGGGCGCCACATTGTCTTCCGTCTGTCTGTTGGCAATTACCACCACGGTGTTTGTTGCTACCTCCGTGGCGGTTGGAGTGTTAAAGTGGCTGTCTATGTTGGCGGTTTCCGCCATGTTCGTGATTCCATTTTTTTTTACCGCCGGCCTGTTGGTGGTATTAGCGCCGCCTTAACACCGACCACCAGGGTTGTAATGAGGGCCTAAGTTCTTTGTTTGCTTTAGACAGCTGTTTAAATTATGCTCTAATACCTGACCTGTCTTTATCCTTAGCTGCTGGCTCTGGCAGCAGACATTGTAATGTTGGAACCGGCTGTTATAACTTATAAAAATCAAGTTCTGATGTGTTTTCTTTATAATCTGCAACTGTGTCACTACCGGCTGATGATTGTTAGAAATGGGGTCTTCGGTTGACAGTCAGGGTACCCCCTGTTCAAGCAAGGACCCTCACACTAGTCAGGGTAAAAGAGAATCACCTTCAGCTAACCCCTGCTTACCCCCTTGGTAGCTTGGCAGAGCAGTAGGCTTAACTTCAGAGTGCTAGGCAAACCAACACACACAGTAACTTAATGAAAACACTACAAAATGACACAACACCAGTTTAGAAAAATAGGAAATATGTATCTAAACAAAACAAGACCAAAACAACAACAATCCAACATACACAAGTCAAGTTATGAATTTTTAAAGATTAAACTCAAAAATAGCACTTAGAAACACAAAATGCTTTGATGAGGTGTTTAACACAGCGTCGTGACGGAGTAGTTCCCAACAAGTCGACACCAGCGGCGCCAGACACAGAGTCGTGTAGACCCCAAGTACAGTACCTTTGGTGAAGAATGAAAACAAGTCGATGGGCGGAGTCGGGAATCGCGGCATCAGTGCAAAACGTTGAATCCGCACACTTCGAGCGGCATCGGTCATGACGTGGTGCGGCGAGTTCCACGGAGTCACGGACTTCAGCGGGGCTGCAGCGGCGTCGGGCTTGCGAAGATCGTCGTGTTCCAGCAAAGGTCACGGCGTCGGGTGCAGGCGGCGTCACTGGATTCAGCAGCGGCGTCGGTCCGAAGTCATCCGAAGACGATTTCCTTGGATTTCCACCAGCTTTCATTTCAAGGGCCCAGGGACTGGATAGGGCACCACTTGTCAGAGCAGGAGTCTCTCCAGAGACTCCAGGTGCTGGCAGAGAGAAGTCTTTGCTGTCCCTGAGGCTTCAAACAACAGGAGGCAAGCTCTAAATCAAGCCCTTGGAGATTTCTTCACAAGATGGAAGGCACACAAAGTCCAGTCTTTGTCCTCTTACTCTGGCAGAAGCAGCAACTGCAGGATAGCTCCACAAAGCACAGTCACAGGCAGGGCAGCACTTCTCCTCAGCTCTTCAGCTCTTCTCCAGGCAGAGGTTCCTCTTGTTTCCAGAAGTTCTCTAAAGTCTGTGGTTTTGGGTGCCCTTCTTATACCCAGTTTATCCTTTGAAGTAGGCCTACTTCAAAGTAAAGTCTCTTTGGAATGTGAAATCCTGCCTTGCCCAGGCCAGGCCCCAGACACTCACCATGGGGATGGAGACTGCATTGTGTGAGGGCAGGCACAGCCCTTTCAGGTGAGAGTGACCACTCCCTCCCTCCCTCCTGCTGTGCCGGGACAGGTGCTTTCACTTTGAGGATTTCTGTTTTATTTAAAACATTTACCAATTTCAAGTGTTTTAAGGGGAGAGCCACAAAAAATGACTCTGATTAGGTAGGTGTGAACAATTGGACCTGTGATACTATACTGCTGATCGAGTTCAAGCTGTTGTGCTTGTTTGCACTTTGAGCACCATTGCCACCATGCAGCATATAGGGGAGAGACAAAAGAAAAAAATTAGTATGCCCACCCTGAAGTATATTGGCAATCGGGCAATGTTTCATGTAACAGGGACAGTCTGCAAGGCGTGACAAAATCACCCTCAACCTGGGACAAACGTAAAGCACTTACTAATTACATATAGTGATTTTTGAAAGGCAGGCCCAGGAATGAATGAAAGTGATGGTTGTGAGATTGGCGTGGATGAAAGGCCACAATACTTACAACAGGTCAAAGCGCTTGCATGCTTGACTTAAAAATATATGCCCTATATTATACATGTTATTCTGCAATCCTGTAATCCTTGTCTCTAATTTCTTTATCATTGTTAGACTATTCATCCTTGGTGTGGTCTCCCTTAACCTTTTGCCTCTGTTCCCCAGGTTGTTGATGTGTGCTGGACTCTGATTTTACTGTTTTTGTTACTCTGGGCACTTTACCACTGCTAACCAGTGCTAAAGTGCAAGTGCTCCTTTACAAAATGTGTTTGTAATTGGTTTATCCATGATTGTCATATTTGGTTTACTAGTAAATCCCTAGTAAAGTGCACTAGAGGTGCCAGGGCCTGTAAACCAAACGCTACTAGTGGGCCTGCAGCACTGGTTGTTCCACCCACATAAGTATCTCTGTAATCATGTCTCAGACCTGCCACTGCAGTGTCTGTTTGCAGTTTTAACTATAAATTCGACTTGGCAAGTGTGCCCACTTGCCAGGCCTAAATCTTCCCTTTTCTTACATGTCAGACACCCCTAAGGTAGGCCCTAGGTAGCCCCAATGGCAGGGTCCAGTGTAAGGTTAAGGTAGGACATATAGGTGGTCATTCTGACCCTGGCGGTCTTTGACCGCCAGGGCGGAGGACCGCGGGAGCACCGCCGACAGGCCGGCGGTGCTCCAATGGGGATTCCGACCGCGGCGGTAAAGCCGCGGTCGGACCGGCACCACTGGCGGGGTCCCGCCAGTGTACCGCCGCCCCATTGAATCCTCCGCGGCGGCGCAGCTTGCTGCACCGCCGCGGGGATTCCGACCCCCCCTACCGCCATCCAGATCCCGGCGGTCGGACCGCCGGGATCCGGATGGCGGTAGGGGGGGTCGCGGGGCCCCTGGGGGCCCCTGCAGTGCCCATGCCACTGGCATGGGCATTGCAGGGGCCCCCGTAAGAGGGCCCCTACAAGTATTTCACTGTCTGCTGCGCAGACAGTGAAATACGCGACGGGTGCAACTGCACCCGTCGCACAGCTTCCACTCCGCCGGCTCGATTCCGAGCCGGCTTCATCGTGGAAGCCTCTTTCCCGCTGGGCTGGCGGGCGGTCTGAAGGCGACCGCCCGCCAGCCCAGCGGGAAAGTCAGAATTACCGCCGCGGTCTTTCGACCGCGGAACGGTAATCTGACGGCGGGACTTTGGCGGGCGGCCTCCGCCGCCCGCCAAGGTCAGAATGAGGGCCATAGTAACGTGTTTTATATGTCCTGACAGTGAAATATTGCTAAATTAGTTTTTTCACTGTTGAAAGGCCTGTCCCTCTCATAGATTAACATGGGGACTACCTTTAAATCCGATTAAAGTTTAGATTCCCTTTGGGAGCGGATGGTCATGTGGAGTTTGGGGTCTCACAATTTAAAAATACATCTTTTAGTAAAGTTGATTTTGACATTGTGCGTTTGAAAATGCCACTTTTAGAAAGTGAGCATTTTCTTGCTTATACCATTTCTGTGACTCTGCCTGTTTGTGGATTCCCTGTCTGGGTCAGTTTGACAGTTGGGCTGGTTGCACCTCACACTAGACAGTGACACAAAGGGAGCTGGGGTGTAGCCTGCATATCCTGATGAGCCACAATAATAACACCTCCCAATATTCAGTGTCTTTTTAAGTGCTCTCGGGTTGGAACTTTTATGCTACCTCTGAAAATGTGTAATGCACTACACCCTCTAGGGCAGAGGTCTTCAAACTTGGGGGCGAGCCCCCCTTGGGGGGCCTCAAGTGATCCCAGGGGGGCGCCAAACTCTGGCCAAAGAAATATTATACAGATAACAGGCCTTTGTTTTAAGCAGAAGCATGTTATTGCAGTTTTAAAAAGGTAACAGTACTTAACTGCAATGTTTAAATAGGTTTAGACCTATTTAAACATTGCCATCTTTCTAAAATAATTGTGAAAAATTCCGAGGGGGGGCCCAATGATTTTTATTTTTCAACCGGGGGGCGAGGCATTAAAAAGTTTGAAGACCACTGCTCTAGAGGCCAAATATAAGGTTTCATTGCATTATTTATTGCCATTTTCTTTTTTTGTGGTAATGCCCTGTAGGGGCTATCTATATAGTTAAATGACCATGTTTCTTAAAAATGCTATGTCATTGTGGTGTACCCTAGGGGCTGTTCTAAGCATTACAGTCATATCAACATACTAAAATATTTGTGGCACGAAAACTTGCCCCATAATGCTTTGCAGGGCATTACTTTTACAAAATATTTTTGCTTATAACTCAGCCTGTGGTGGTCCTAGGACAATGGGACCACATTCAAAACGCTCTATCTACATCATCTCTGGGTCCACACACTAGGTTAGTGGGGACCCCAAAATAATAACCCCTTCCACCATTCAGTGTCT
The DNA here is from genome assembly GCF_031143425.1 of Pleurodeles waltl. Classification (NCBI taxonomy): domain Eukaryota; kingdom Metazoa; phylum Chordata; class Amphibia; order Caudata; family Salamandridae; genus Pleurodeles; species Pleurodeles waltl. The sequence continues at coordinate 893,217,776 of NC_090442.1, read as the reverse complement.
TTTAAGCTTTCTCATGGCTGGAACTTTTGTTTTACAGCTGGGAAATTGCTTGTGTTTTAAGGGCCTTGTTTGTAATATCATTGCAGTTGACCAGTATATAGTTACACTGCATTATTTTCCCCTGCCTTTTTTCATGGGGTTATGTTCTCTAGGGACTAACAATATGGTTACATGACAATGTTTCTTACAAATGATATTTTCATTATGGTGTCCTCTAGGAGCTGTTTTAAGCATTACAGTTAATGCCAAAAAATTATTTCTGTTAACCCCTTCGTTGCTATGCCTTTATCCCCTCAGGTGCCAGGCCTTTTTTTGGCTCTTTGGGGCAGTTCACGCTTAGGCCCTCATAACATTTTGTCCATATAAGCTATCCATGCCAAATTTGTTTCCTTATTTTCAAACACCCTAGGAATTCTAGCGGTACCCACAGTTTGTGGGTTCTCCTGAAGGAGACCAAGAAATTAGCCAAAATACAGCAAAAAAAAGTTTTTTTCACAAAAACGGGAAAAAAGGTCTGCAGAAGATGGCTTGTGGTTTTTTACCTGAAAATGGCATCAACAAAGGGTTTACAGTGCTAAAATCACCATCTCCCCAGCTTTCAAGAAAAGGCAGACTTGAATCAGAAAACCTAATTTGTCAACACCATTTTGGAATTTTACTTTAACATTCCCCATTTTTATGATTTTTGTGCTTTCAGCCTCTTTCCATTTAGTGACAGAAATGGGTATGAAACCAATGCTGGATCCCAGAAAGCCAACCATTTCTGGAAAGTAGACAAAATTCTACATTCAGTAAGGGGGTCATTTGTGTAGATCCTACAAGGATTATCTACAGAAAGTAACAGCTGAAATAAAAACATATTGAAATTGAGGTGAAAAAAACAGCCATTTTTCTCCATGTTTTACTCTGTAACTTTTACCTGCGATGTCAGATTTTTTAAAGCAATATACCGTTACATCTGATGGACTCTTCTGGTTACGGGGATATATAGGGCTTGTAGGTTAATCAAGAACCCTAGGTACACAGAGCCAATAAATGAGCTGCACCTTGCAGTGGGTTTTCATTCTATACCTGGTATATGTCTGAATTCCGAAGTGCCCATACTAGCATGTGAATTAAAGGTCATTTCTCAAATAGACATCTTTTTTACACACTGTCTTACATTTGGAAGGGAAAAAGTAGAGAAAGACAAGGGGCAATAACACTTGTTTTGCTATCCTGTGTTCCCCCAAGTCTCCCAATAAAAATGGTACCTCACTTGCGTGGGTAGGCCTAATGTTCGCGTCAGGAAACACAACATGGACACATCACATTTTTTATTTGAAATCTGACATGTTTTTTGCAAAGTGCCTAGCTGTGGATTTTGGCCTCTAGTTCAACCGGCACCTAGGGAAATCTACCAAACCTGTGCATTTTTGAAAACTAGACACCTAGGGAAATCCAAGATAGGGTGACTTGTGGGGCTCTCACCAGGTTCTGTTACCCAGAATCCTTTGTAAACCTCAAAATGTGGCCAAAAAAACACTTTTTCCTCTTATTTTGTTGACAGAAAGTTCTGGAATCTGAGAGGAACCACAAATTTCCTTCCAGCCAGCATTCCCCCAAGTCTCCCGATAAAAATGGTACCTCACTTGTGTGGGTAGGCCTAGGGCCCGCGACAGGTAATGCCACAAAACACAACGTGGACACATCACATTTTCCCATAGAAAACAGAGCTGTTTTTTTCAAAGTGCCTTTGGCCTCTAGCTCAGCTGGCACCTAGGGAAACCTACCAAACCTGTGCTTTTTTGAAAACTAGACACCTGGGGAAATCCAAGATGGGGTGACTTGTGGGGCACTCCCCAGGTTCTGCTACCTAGAATCCTTTGCAAACCTCAAACTTTGGCAAAAAAAACACTTTTTCCTCTAATTTCGGTGACAGAAAGTTCTGGAATCTGAGAGGAGACACAAATTTTCTTCCACCCAGCGTTCTCCCAAGTCTCCCGATAAAAACGGTACCTCACTTGTGTGGGTAGGCCTAGCGCCCCCGAGAGGAAATGCCCCAAAACACAACGTGGACACATCACATTTTCCCAAAGAAAACAGAACTGTTTTTTGCAAAGTGCCTAGCTGTGGATTTTGGGCTCTAGCTCAGCTGGCATCTAGGGAAACCTAAAAACCTGCACATTTCTGAAAACTAGACACCTAGGGCATCCAAGATAGGGTGACTTGTGGGGCTCTCTCCAGGTTCTGTTACTTAGAATCCTTTGCAAACCTCAAATCTGGCCAAAAAAACACTTTTTCCTCTCATTTCGGTGACAGAAAGTTCAGGAATCTGAGAGGAGCCACAAATTTCCTTCCACCAAGCATTCCCCTAAGTCTCCCAATAAAAATGGTACCTCACTTGTGTGGTCAGGCCTAGTGCTCGCATAAGGAAATACCCCAAAACACTATCTGGACACATCAAAATGATCAAATACAAAACAACCTGTTTTTGCGTGGGGGGGCACCTGCATTTTTGGTCCTGGGCGCAGCAACCATCTAGGGAAATCTAACAAACCCAGACATTTCTGAAAACTAGACACCCAGGGGAGTCCAGGAAGATGTGACTTGCATGGATCCCCCAAATGTTTTCTTACCCAGAATCCTCAGCAAACCTCAAATTTAACAAAAAAATCACTGTTTTTCCACATTTCTGTGTGGGATGACCGCACCGGGACAAATTTCCTACAACCCAACGTTCCTCTCAATCTCCTGGTAAAAATGATACCTCACTTGTGTAGGTGGGACAAGTGCCAGTAACAGGGAAGAGCCATAAACATGTCAAAATTGAGAGGGAATCAAAGTAGGTCCAAAAGGGCAGTTTGAAACAAAAACATTTTTAGGCTGTCAAGTGCAGCAGAATTTTAATTGGTATAGATTAGGCAATGTTGGGTGGAAGGAATTTTGTGGATTCCTGCAGATTCCGGAAGGTTCAATCTCAAAAATATGGGAAAAATGTGTAATATCCAGCCGAGCTGGAGGTTTGCAGGGCATTGTGGGTAAGAAAATGGTGCAGGGTGCATGTGAAGCACACCATCCTGGAATCAACCATATGTTTAGTTTTCAGATGTGTCTAGGTCTTGTGGATTTTTCTACATGGCAGCATCCCAAAGTCCAAAAAGTGCAGCCCTCACCATTCCAAGTGGAACGATTTTGAGAGTTAGCCAAGATCTCATGCCCAAATGTAAAACCAAAACCCAAAATAATCAAATGCCCTCTTGCTTGCTGTGGGATAAGATGTTTTAGTGTGCGGGGGATAGCTGAAAGACTGTTACCCCCTTCAGTTGGGGTGGGGGCATAACCAGGCCCATACAGGTTGGGAGCCACCACCCCACTATATATATATTTTTTTAATTACATGGCATCTAGTAGACTTTCTGCCCCTCGGGGTGTTGATCGGGGGTAATTGCCCCATCTGCCTACTGGTGGGCGGAACAACTTTGGTCCCATTTAGTTGGGGTGGGGGTATGGCCATACCCCCACCCTCTTATTTTGAAAACAAATCTTCCTCAGTCTCTGGTTATCATTCTGCCCACTTGGGGGCAGATGGGCCTTCCAAAAATAAGGCAATCTGCCCTCAAGGGGGACAGATATGGCCAACAGTAAAGTGCCCCGATGGGGAGCGACCCATGCCCAAGGGGCTGCCCCCCCAAACAAAACACACACATACAGACACACCATTCCCTGGTGTCTAGTGGTTTCTGCCCCCCTTTGGGGGCCGATCTGCCCCCAAGGGAGGCAGAAATGGCCAAATGCAATTTCCCACCCCCCAGGGCAGCTCCCCATACATAAAAACATAAAGTAAATAAAAATATATATATATATCTAGAGGTTTCTGCCCTCCCCGGAGGCAGATGGCCTAATTTTATTAGGCCCATCTGCCTCCCGGGGGGTTGAAAAGGCCTAAAAATAATTTGCCGCCCCTGCCCAATGGGCCGCTCCCCTTATGCGTTAGTATAAAAAAGAAAAATCCCTGGTGTCTAGTGGCTTCTGCCCCCAAGAGGGGCAGAAAGGCCCTAAAAATAATTTAGCCCCCCGGGGAGCGACCCTTGCCCAAGGGGTCGCTCCCCACATTTAAATAAAAATAAACAAAAAAAATGTATCTGTGGTGTCTAGGGGTTTTCTGCCCCCAGGTGTGGCAGAAATGGCCCAAAAACATTGTGCCCCCCCACATGGGAGCAGCCCTTGCCTAAGGGGTCACTCCCCACATATAAAAAAAAAATGAAATTATCTCTGGTGCCTAGGGGTTTTCTGTCCCCCCAAATGCAAAAGCATTTCTCTTCCTGCATACTTCCAGCGCGATCCGAGGTGAACTCTGATGAGGTCACCACGTGATTTGCATGCGGATGTCATCAGACGTCACTGGAGGAGTGGGGGGGTCGGGGTGAAAGGGGAAGCGATTCCCCTTCCATCCCCGACTGGGGGGTGCGGGAGGGAGGCTAGCGCTCCCCCCTTGGGCTAGGTGCAGGATGAGCTGTGTTACCGAGTTACTGTGTGCCTGGACGAGACCAGCTCGCCCGCGGCACCCAAGGGGTTAAAGGTTTATATGATAATTGCATTTGTTTTAATAATATCTCCTTGTTACAAATATTACCATGATTCATGCCAACTGAACTTCCTGATTACGCTATGACAGTTTGAACACTGTTGATATGTTTGGGTGACCCTTCTAGTTTATTTCTCCTCTTCGGCTGTCTTGTGTCTTGTTTGGGGAGTTGTGTTAAACAGCCAGCAATTCTCATGGTCGGGTGGTAAAAGTGGTATTCTATTGGCATTAGTATGGCAGATTTAAATTCGGATTCTAAATGGCAACATCTTCATTTTCTGCTGCAGATACAGGAAAATGGTAAATGGAAGTGCTTTAGTTATTATACAGGGCCACTGGAATTATATGGCAGCAAAAGACGAAATTACGAGGCAGGGTTGACCAATTTATGTGGCAAGAAAAGTCAATTTATGAATTTACGATGCCAATAGCTCTAACTCAAGCAAATGTGAGACCTATTGCATTGCATTGCAAATGCTTGTTTTATTGCAAACTACCCAAGGTTTGAGCTGCAGTCCAAGTGAGTAGGACTGCAAAAGCTTGTCTTGTCAACATTTTCTGAAAAGCCTTGATCGTTTTTCGTGTCAGCAAAGCTGGTCTCATTCTTTTGAGTCAGTCCTAGTCACCTCTGTATTGATCGCCATAAACCTTTGTTATCAGTTAAGTCATCACACACCCGATTCCAAAGTTAAAACTAATCAGCATGCGGACTAGGCTATATGAGACTGAAAATAGACAACCGAAAGGATTGCCAAACGCAAACGTTTTTTTTTTTTTTTTTTTCTTCCGACGGATGGTATGTGAAATAATTACGTTTGCTTTCTGTTCTGGGAGACAGTCCTTCTGGTTTAGATTTTTCATCTGGATTGTGGGACCGCTTCTGCACAGCTACCAGACGCGCTAGCTCCCCAGTTGTTCGAAAGTAATTACCCAAAGCCAAGGGCCCAAGGTGCACGAGAGCTTACTCATTGTAGAGGTCCACGGAGATCCTTTGGCAGTGAGGCACCTGCCAAGTATATACCCAGTGACAATTTACTCACATAAGACGTTTCTCCGTAATAACAGAAAATACCTAATTTGTATTTTTTTCACAGCCTCAAGCATATGACACAAATCATTTGCTGTAACCAAGAAAGACGGTCACGTTTTTAGCGAGGGAGGTGCCACAAAGCTGGATCTCTTGTCAGCCTGCACATAATCCCCTTGATCGGTAGCAAGATCTAACTAAATAATTGCACTGTACTAGAAAGCTAAATAATGTAACGTTTAAACTTTCAAGAAAACTGTTCTATAGTCCTTCATTGGCTCTCCATGTAGAGAGTAAAGCATAAAACTCCGCCAGGACTCGGGATAACGCAGCAAAAGATATGTACCCAAACTGCATGTCAGAGAGCTCTGAAAAAACATCTCTTTTAATGTATGTCAGTAAATACGTCCAAGGGACCTAGTCTTGCACATGAGAAATGTACTCCTCCGTGCACTGAAAATTCTCTTCAAGCCGTCAGTTCTGTGGTAGACATTGACAGTAAACAAATAAATTAAACACCTTCATTTTTTTCTGAAGTTACGTCTTGCTCAAGGATTGAACATGATCTAACCCAGGAAATTTCATAAATCTTTATTGTCTCCTTGCCTTTCATTATCTTGACCTTTGAACAACTGGGACTCCACAGGCAATCTGTTATGCATAGACAAGCGGGATGGTGTTGAAACCGTGAACCCAAAGCAAAGATTTGCCACCCCCTCATCCAAAGCTGTAGCTCAACCTTCTAGTGGAGCAGAACTACGGACTTCTTGCTCCAGCACCTTTAAGCTCCTGACCCATGCCTACAAAGCCCTACACGACGCCGGACCAGCCTACCTGAACCACAGACTCTCCTTCCACACTCCCGCCAGACAACTCCGCTCTGCCGACCAGGCCCTCGCCAAGGTCCCCCGCATCTGGAAAACCACAGCTGGAGGAAGATCCTTCTCCCACATTGCTGCCAAGACCTGGAACACCCTCCCCATCCACCTCAGGCAATCCCCCACCGTGTCTCAGTTCAGGAAGAACCTCAAGACTTGGCTCTTCGACTGATCTTCATCACCCTCCCCGCTCCTCCCCCAGCGCCTTGAGACCCTCATGGGTCAATCCCTGATTGATTGATAGCAATGGAAGGGAAGCAAGTAGTATAGGTCAGATCACCACTACGGTAGCTGCCCCTTGCAGAATTCCTGCAGACTCTCGATCTTCTCCTTAATGATGAGAGCAAAGGTATGATCAACCTCAACACTTATAGAATAATGTGCATCACAAGGACATGCAGCATCAGCATCTATCAACAGTTCTGAACGTGCCTCTTTGGTCACTGATGGGTTTGTGCATTCAAAAGTCATCATACAAGCATGCTGTTCCTGGCCCTTTGATTAATACAGCCTTCATCCACTCACTGGCTGATTCTTACAGTCACTCCCATACATGACCACAATAAAACACACACAAACCCAACAATAAATTCAAGTTAAATCAGGAGAACTTAGAAGAAAATAATGCACCCGCCTAAGCACTGTGGGGATATGGTTGCAATAACAAATAAAACTAAGCCTACTAGTGGATTGCTGCCTTGCAATGATATTGTATAGAGTATATTGTTGTCTTAAAGTTTCAATATGCCTGCCACAATTAGATTCTATACCATTTCATTATGGTTGCCTGGTTTAATGACAGTGGGCACTCAAAATATGAAAAGGGCAAAAAACTATCGGCCTATTAGCAAGGTGGGTGGAACAGTAGAACACTTTAAAATGAAAAAAAGAAGTGAAGGAAAGAAACAAAAGTGGAGCAATAAAAGGAGAAAATGAAAAACTAAGGCCCATAGTTATACTTTTTTAGTGCCACATTTGCACCACTTTTTGATGCAAAAGCAGCGCAAACTTACAAAATACAATTGTATTTTGTAAGTTTGCACCGCCTTTGCGTCAAAAAATGATGCAAATGCAGTGCTAAAAAAGTATAAATATGGGCCTAAAGGATTAGACTAGCAGCCTTGGTCCAGAAGCACACACATATTCAGACTGATGTGCATTCAGTCAGACAAATGCTGTCTCTCAAATGTCTAGATAATCAATGCCTGAAGAGCGTTGACTCGTTACCCTATAATGTGTACTTTCATGGATGGAAGCTGAATGTAAATGACACTCATGCAGACCAGTGACTGAAGATTGTTGACCTAAAGTCCATCTTTGAAAGTATATGTATACACATTTACTCATGTGTATGTATGTATGTTTATTTATATGTTTTTGATTACAAAATCAAGGCAGGCAACTAAGTCTTTTGGGCCGTCCAAAGAGTTTCTAGCAAGAATTAATACAATGCAAGGATTTTGCACATCAAGGGTTTGCCAAATGTGGAATTCAGCAACAAAATCCTTGCCTACAGGGGTAATATGTGATATTTCACTTAACAAGATATATTTCTGTAGTCTTTACCATGGTGTGATAACAATTCTACTCTAAATGCCCATTTGATTTAAAATATACATTAAATATTAAATACATCAGACCTACTGATTTTCTAGCAAGAATTAATAGAATGCAAATCTTCTACAGGTAGGGCTTGTCAAATGTGAATTCAGCTCCGAAATTCTTGCCTGCAAAGGTAATATATGAGATTCCACTTAGCAAGAAATATTGGTGCAGGCTTTAACATGGTGTGATAACAATCCTACTATAAATGCCTATTAGATTTAACACATGAATTAAGTAATAAATACATCAGACCTACTTCTATTTTGTAATGTGTCATAATAAACAAATCAGATCTATGGCATCTGAAATTATATTTTCCAGTGAACCAATCATGGTTATAGTCTTTGGGCCAGATGTACAAAGGTTCCAGTTTGCGATTTCCGAATTGCGAATCTTTGCGATTCACAATTAGGACATCACAAACTGCCAATCACTAAAGTGTCTCAGGCAAATTTAGCGATTCACAGTGGGTCTCAAATAGACATACCTCATCAATCTTCATGAAGCGGGTTGCAATATGCGACCCATTGTGAATAGCTACAATCACAGTGATGGTGGCCTGCTGGAGTCAGCAGACCACCATGCCTGTAACTGTTTTTTCAATAAAGCAATTTGTTTTTGTAATGCAGACCGTTTTCCTTAAAGTACAAAAACACAAATGAAAAGTTTTCTTTTCTTTTTTAAGAGTAGGTAGTGGCCCATGGGACTACTGCCTGCTCTTAAAAAACGTTTAGACTCACATTATGTTTGTGAATGGTTACCACCAACTTTAAGTTGGTGGTAATCTGTGAATGTTTGCAACTGCATTCCAGTTGTGAAACATTCACACATTCCTGCGTCTCGCTATTTGGAATGGATGCCTTTGGCATGCCCCTTCCTAATAGTGAGTCGCAGGCCAAATTTTGCGAGTCAGTAATAGGCTACAGAAAATAGGGACAGTCCCCTCTGTGTCCCCCATATTCTGTCAGAGATAGGAAACAAAACAGAAAGTGCTGATATAAGGCTAGTTAATTGTAGCCCTTAGCCGGAGGGTGGGGTTCTGGTTCCTGTCTCTGATTGGATACTACCTCATGTTTTTATGACTGGGTCAAGAACCAGTAGGACTAAGAGCAATGAGGATTACCAGTAAGTAATCAGAGCAAATAGAATGACATTGCCCACAGGGACATAGAATTAGCTCAATCAATCACAGCGTATTGTTTAGATGGTCCATAGTTATAATAGTTAAAACATAAATTACAGATTTCACAGTAGACCATTCTATAAAAAAGGTTTTATATGTGAAGTAACTTCCTCCTTTTAAAAAGATGAGAGTGTCATCAATAGCGATAATAACAAAATATCCATAATTCCTCTAACAATTTGTTGATAGGTAAAAGGGAGACAGCAAGGGTTTTACATGAGTTTAATGGGATATCTTAATACTGAAATAAGCAAACCTTCTTTTGACAGACCATCTTCCAATCCTCAACCTCTGTCACAAGATGTTAAGATGCAGATTTATACAACTTATTGTTACACATGATCTTCTTTTGCTTGGTTGGACAGGAGGAGGATGAAGGAAATAAGATAATTTCCAATGGTCACCTTATTCAGATCCTTAGACGTTATATATTCATTCACACCCCTAACAAAATTACTTGCTTAGTTACGCCTTTACCTAAACATTGCAGATTGAGTATTCTGGATTTTCATGAACCAAGTTGCCCAAACTTTTCACAATAAAGATTTATGTCAATCTTTATTTTTGATCCATCTTTACCACCTGATCCCCTGATTTACCCTACCTTTATTTTTCCCTTCAAATTAAGCCCCTACATTGTTAAAAAGAGTAATGTGTGGTAGTTAGCGTTTCATTCAGTTATACAATTATCTACATGCAGAAAACATTGTACATCATTTATTTAATGCCTATTGTCTTTAAACAACTACACCATTCCTTATTCTTTTGTAGAATAAAGAAGCCCTTTTCATGACTTGTCACATATTACAGCCATAGAGACACGTTTGCATACAAAGAAAAAAATAAAACAGTTTGCTTCATTTTCACCTGCTGAAAATCCTACCAAACACTCTATTTAAATGTATGGCAATATAACAATAGATGATTGTCCTCTTGAAAAAAAAAACAGCACTGGGGAGAAACAGCTTTGCCCAGGTAGAAAGCCTTGAAAGAAATGTGGTATTGTGTATAGGACAGCAATGTAGCTTACAACAGTACAACTGCATCTTAGCAGAGTGCATGATATTTCTGTATAACGTTTTGGGAAGCAAAGGTAAGTTTCTATTGCCTGAGAAATCCAACATAAACACGTCAATATAGCTTTTTGAAAATGTTTAAGCAAGTCATAATCTGCAGGAATCAATGGAAGTATCTCTTAAGCACAAAGTACCTTGGATGCGTAAAAAACAAAGACGATGTGGGCCACAGGGAAGGTGAGGAGCCTCAAAAACAAAATGATTAGTCAGTTTCCTACTGCACAGGGGAGGTGATACGTTGATTCTTTCCAAGCCGATAAGACAATGTGTTGCTTCACTACTGGCAGGGGAAATGATGAGTGGATTCTTTCCTCACAGTAAAGGCAATGGATCAATTTCTGGACATGCGGCCTCTGTTCCTTACTGTGTTGCAGGGTCGATGAAATATTGGCTCCCAGGGATGATGCGTGGAAAAACCAGATACGCTGTGTTGATAGAGGCCACAGTGAAACAGGTACTGCGTGGATTCTGCAGGCGTGAGACAGACACTGTGTTGATTCTCGAGCCAAGGGGCAGGCACTGTGTTAATTGTTTAGCGGCGAGAGAGGTGCTGGTTCGATATGTTCAGCGCAGCACATTGATGCATGGATTCTCTCCTTCAGACCACCAGCTTGCACTTCCCAGGGCCCAGGGACTGGAGTTGGCACCACTTGGCAATTCAGGACTCTCAGTAAGAGAGCCTAGGTATTGGAATAAGAAGCCTTTGGTGGCCCTGAGACGTCTTAACAGGAGGCAAGCTTAGTTCAATCCCTTGGAGAACCTTGAAAAGTAGAATGTAGAAAGCAAAGTCCAATCCTTTCACGCCCAGGACAGATGCAGCAAGCAGCAGGCCAGCACAGCAAATCAACAGGCAGAGTGGCAGTCCCTCCTACAGCATCCAGCTCTTCTTCCCAACAGAATGTCCTCAGTCGAGAAGTGTTCTAACCACATGGTGTCAGAGGTCCAGTATCTATACCCACTGCTGTCTTTGAAGTAGGAAAACTTCAAAGGGAAGTCTTGTTAGTGGACAATACCCTGCTTTTCCCTGCCTTGGCACAAGACACACTCCATGGGGTTGGACATTGCTTTGTGTAAGGACAGGCACAGCCCCATTCAGATGCAAGTGTCAGCTCCTCCCACTACTCTAGCTCAGGAAGACCCATCAGCTTGGTGATGGGCCACCAGGTTGTGCAGGGCACACCGCAGCTCCCTTTGTGTGACTTTCTAGAGTGAATGCACAAACAGCCCAACTGTCATTCTAACCCAGACATGTATTCAGAAGACAGGCAGAGGCACAGAATTGTTAAGCAAGAAAATGCCCATTTTCTAAAAGTGGCATTTTCAACTCACAATTCGAAAACCAACTTCACTAAAAGATTTAATTTTAAATTGTCTGTTTAGAGACCCCAAACTCCACATCTCCATCTGCTCCCAGTGGGAAACTAAAGATATTTCAAGGTAATTCCCATGGTACCCCATGGGAGAGTTAGTCCTTGCAATAGTGAAAACGAATTTAGCAGTATTTCAATATCAGGACACGTAAAACACACCAGTGCATGTCCATCTTTTAAATATACTGCACCCTGCCCGTGGGGTTCTCTTGGACCTAATTTAGGGGTGACTTACATGTTTTAAAAGGGAAGGTTCAAGCCTGGCAAGTGGGTGCACTTGCCTGGTCGAAATGTCAGTTTAAAACTGCACACACAGACACTGCTTTGGCAGGCCCAAGTAAGAAATGTTTGCAAGGCTACTCATGTGGGTAGCACAATCAGTGCTGCAGGCCTACTAGTAGCATTTTATTTACAGGCCCTGAGCACACCTGTTGCACTATACTAGGGATTTACTAACACGTCAGATATGTCAGTCATGGATTAACCATTCACCAATACAATTTAGACAGGGAACATATGCACTTTAGCACTGGTTAGCAGTGGTAAAGTGCCATAGTGTTCTAAAGCCAATAAAAACAGGTTAGACAAATTAGGAGGAAGAAGGCCAAATGTTTGGGGATAACCCTGCAAAAAGGACCAGGTCCAACTCTAGTCAAAACACTTGTCTGGAACCTGTTTACGAGAACTGAGCCTCATAAAAGTCACTGGGGCAAATTTACCATCCTTCCCGGCAATGCAGCACAGCAGGCAAAAAATCTGGGCCGCGTTGCGCAAGAAGGAGGGAGCAGCAGAGCACCATATCTGTAGAGTACCCTTCTAGTACAAAATATCATGCCTAGACAACTTCTAAAACTTTTCCTACTTTGTATGTGTGTCGCACAGTGTGGCCCACTGTTAGAAATGGGGTCTTTGGTTGGCAGTCAGTTTACCCCCTGTCCAAGTAAGGACCCTAACTCTAGTCAGGGTAAGTCACACACAATCCAAATTATCCTGTGCCCACCCTCTGGTAGCTTGGAAGGCAATGTGTAATGTATTTGTGCAATAAATCATACAATAACACAATATAGCACCACAAACATACACCACACAGTGTTTAGAAAAATATATAATATTTATCTGGTAAGATGCAGGTCAAAACGATTAAAATTCAATAAGTATATGTTGAGATATCAATGTAAAACTGATAAAAAGTGTCTTACGGATTTAAAAAGCAAAACAAAGTCTCTTTCAAGCACAAAGTACCTGGTTCACGTGAAAAATCTCCGCAAGGAACCGCAGAGGAGGAGATGCATGGAAACAAAGGGGTGTGCGTCGATTTCTCGGGCCCCATATGACGATGCGTCATTTAGTTTTCATGCAGGGATGGCTGTGCGTCGATTTCCAGCGCTCTTTTGTGGATCCTCTTTGGGTTGGGAGGTTTTCAGATGCCCCAGGGATGATGCGTGGATTTCCGCCAATGCTAGGGCAAAGTCACAGGAGCTGCGTTGATCTGGTAGGCATTGCATCAAATTTTCTAACACACAGAAGGCGCTGCGTCGATTCCTCTCTGGAAGTTGGGCTGCGTTGTTCCGGCTGTGCGTCGATCCAGTGAGGCGTTGAATTTCCGGTCGCTACGCTGGTGCTGCGTCGATCTTCTCATTGCATAGTCAGGCTGCATCGTTCCGCTTTGGCGTGTGGTGACATTTTCACCGCGGTGCAGGCTGTGCATCGTTTCTGGCAGGCTGTGCGTCGCATTTCACCGCACAAGGAGTCCTTCTTGTAGAGATTAAGTCTTTTTGGTCCTGAGACTTCAGGGAACAGGAGGCAAGCTCTATCCAAGTCCTTAGAGAGCACTTCTTCACCACAGCCATAGAGCAGCAAGGTAGCAGGGCAACAGCAAGGCAGCAGTCCTTCAGAGAAAGCAGAGATGTGAGTCCTTTGAGCAGCCAGGCAGTTCTTCTTGGCAGGATGCAGGTTCTGGTTCAGGTTCTCTTCTCCAGGAAATGTCTGAGTTGGTAGGGGCAGTGGCCCTGTTTAAATACCTAAATGTGCCTTTGAAGTGGGGGAGACCTCAAAGAGCGTCTTAGAAGTGCACAAGGTCCCCTTTCAGTTCAATCCTGTCTGCCAGGGTCCCAGTAGGGGGTGTGGCAGTCCTTTATGTGGAGGCAGGCTACTGTCCTTTGACATGCAAGTGTCAGGCCCTCCACCCTCCCAGCCCAGGAAGACCCATTCAAAATGCAGATGTATGCAAGTGAGGTTGAGTAACCTGTGTTTGGGGTGTGTCAGAGTGAATGCACAAGGAAGCTGTCAACTAAGCCCAGCCAGACGTGGATTGTAAGGCACTGAAAACTTTAAGTGCAGAGAAATGCTCACTTTCTAAAAGTGGCATTTCTGAAATAGTAATATTAAATCCAACTTCACCAGTCAGCAGAGTGTTGTATTGCCATTCTGGCCATACTAAATATGACCTTCCTACTCAGATCAGCAGCTACCACTCAAACAATGTATGAGGCAGCCCCAATGTTAGCCTATGAAGGGAACAGGCCTCACAGCAGTGTAAAAACGAATTTAGGAGTTTTACACTACCAGGACATGTAAACTACGTAGGTACATGTCCTGCCTTTTGCCTACACAGCACCCTGCCCTATGGGATAGCCATGGCACACCTTAGGGTTGACGTATATGTAGAAAAAGGGGAGTTTTAGGCTTGGCAAGTACTTTTAAATGCCAAGTCGAATTGGCAGTGAAACTGCACACACAGGCCTTGCAATGGCAGACCTGAGACAAGGTTAAGGGGCTACTAGAGTGGATGGCACAATCAGTGCTGCAGGACCACCAGTAGCATTTAATCTACAGGCCCTGGGCACATATAGTGCACTCTACTAGGGACATATAAGTAAATTAAATAGCCCAATTGGGTATGATCCAACGTTACCATGTTTAACAGAGAGAGCATTGGCACTTTAGCACTGGGTAGCAGTGGTAAAGTGCACAGAGTCTAAAACCCAGCAAAACAGTATCTCAGAAGTGGAGGGAAGCAGGCAAAAAGGTACCACCCCAAGGCTGTCAGCTCTAACACCCACCAGCAAAGTATGAAACGAAAGGAGAAATTACAACATTTCTCCTTTTAATGCTTGGTTTTAAAAGGTGTTAATTTTTTACTCAAAACCCTGTCTCACATTTTTGGTAGATAGGACTTTGTGTCAAAAAGGGTGGGTGGTTGCATGGGTACGCCCATATATCGCCCACTTGATGCAAAGTAATGCAAAGCAGTGCCTCGCACTACTTTGCATTACTTTTTGTCATGTTCCAGCTCAAAACAAGTTTTGCGCTGGAAAGTAAATAGAAGAAAAAAACATTTTGCACTGGTTTGCATCACTTTCATGCTGCAAACCCAGCGCAAAATTTTGGTAGATCTGCCCCACTGTGTTCTACTGTCAGTCACTGAAACTCTTTAGCAAAAAGAGGAATGTATTTACATGTTCCCTTTAGGGATGGGCACCCACTATTTTAAAGATCAGCAACATAGCATTTCACAAAACATCTTATAAATACACGATGCGTATCAAATTCATTTGAACATAAAGTGAGTCCTCAGTACTTTGGAGCTATAAAACCTTCCTACCAAAGACTCAAAAACCTATGCTAATGTCCACACATTCTCACTTTTGTGGTAGATATTGTGTTGCTCCTCTCAGAATGTCGGGCTGATCTAGAAAATTACATTTTAACTCAGGAAACTGACCCTTAAGATGGATTTGTGAAGGAGAACATGTCTCACATTCTGACCCTAACATCCTTGCATAGAAGCATACAGTCTGGATCCATGTGCCTCTGATAGTTGGTGTGTGACTGACTAGACTTTGCTACATCTTTAGCTTTAGGAACATGCTACCAACATTCTCAAAGTTGTGACCCTTTTCCATTCTAAAGAAGTAAGAACTAATCAAACGTTTGAAGGTAAAATTGAGAACACCTTAACTAATACAGACGCTCAACCTTGAATATGTTCTCATTTGACTAGTTTTACTAGGTTTAATTCCACAATAGTAATACAACAGAGATTGCAGTCGGCAGTAATATAACAGCCATGTCACACATTTTGTTACTGGTGTTCACAGGAACATCTTTCCATTTTTATTCTTCAGAGTCATGGAAAAATACCCCTAAGAAGTTAGAGGCACCCTCAAAACCACATGTATTAAGACGTCATATCAATGTAAGTCACCTGGGAGCTGGGTTAGATTAAGTGCTTTGGGCATTTGGCTTCTCTTTTCCTGTTTCTTTGCTACCTACAATCCTAAATCTGTAATGGCTTAATGTGCAAAATAATGGTGCAGCGGAATGCTACACAGGGCAAGTGATTATAACGCACTCCATCCAACAGGTGTGATTTTCTCTGTGGTTACCTTTTTGTCAGACAACCGAGGTGACATATGTTTGCCCAGACATGAGTCCTACAAATTGCTGCCCTATTGAGTATCACTCTGCACCTTAATGAGGCTGGAAACAGTTGTGTTCTTGTTCAGAAGGGAGATAGCATGGCCATTTGGGCTGGACTACCGCCCCTCCTTTGGAGTTGGGATCAAGAGCGGTATTAATATATTGGCAAAGTGTGAAAAAACAATATGGTGGAATGGTACCAGAGCAATAACAGTAATTGTAATTAATTGAATTATTCCATTCATCACGTTTATGCTGCTTTGTAGTCCGAAAACAGACATTTAGGCTTATATGCAATAATAAAAGGAGATGATTCTCAAATTCCTCAGGGGTCCCTCTTTTTCAATTAGCATCTGACGTCTCCCACTCTGGGGTTTTAAATTTGTCTGATCATTCTTTTTCATGTTTTTAATGTTCTCTTCATGTAGTGCCACATTGCATCCATCCAGATCGACACATGAACCCTAGTGCACACTTACCTATCAATTCATTGTGCTAGATTCCTAGACGTTCTATGCCTGAGGTGAAAAAATTGTGTTGTAATTAGGGAAGGTGTTATCTATGAGAATCTCCGTATTAAATTCATCACTCCTGTTAGTGCGTCGGACCTTAATAAGTAAACTTACAAGGGGACGTGAATAGGTCGATGAACCTTTTGACTCATTTAAGATGTTCTCGCCATAGCTCCAGTACATGAACAAATAATCAATTTGCAATAATGAATAACCACACCTTTGGTAAAGTTCAGTACTTTTATTTCCCTTATATGACCAATACTAAAGTCATGCAGATTAATCTCAAAATCAAATGGAACACATATAAGAACAATACTGGTTGACCAAAACGGCAGAAGAAACGCAATCTCATCAAAGCTTGAATCACAACACATTTAAAAGTTACGGTGGAGATCAATAGCGGAATCAGCTGCAATAAAGGTATAGATACATAGAACTCAGCAAGATAACTCATCAATCACTAGTCCCTGTATTCGTCAGTTAAGTTGAGTGCTCTCAACTAACATCAGATTAGCATCAGCATGTTGGGCTTCATGCAAAACATATTTAGAACACAAATTTAGGAAAAACATCTAGCTATCGGTCTTATCAAAAGAGCGCAGTTGGTACCTAGAAAGAAAAGGCATAAAATGCATAACAGTCTCATTTCCTCATATCTACCTATCCATGGTATGGGTCAGCAAGCAGAATCAGTCGTCATCCTCAGGTCATCAATCAATCAGCAAAACATCAGACTCTCAGTCAGAGAGTATGAGCCCAAAGACAGAATCTCGAATCTCTTCTAAAGTCTCTTCTTCTGTCAAAGTCTGCCTCGGTCTGAATCTAAAATCTCTAATCGCAAATCCTCCAATTTGAAGTCTTTTCTCTCTGTCGCGTTGTTATATCAAAGTCACCTACACTATCCCCTAATTCCCTATTGGTCAGTTAATCGTACGTTTATACACTACCCAATAATATTTCTATACCAAATCTATGAGTTCTAATATTTCGCACTTCACACGAAGTTGATTGATCCACTTTACGATGTCCTCATCATCCGGTTCGTCAGGTAACAATTATGTTGCATCTTCATCTCCAGTCAGTGTCTTCATTGTTAGCGTCCTGGAAAAATACATCTCATACACATTACACACAATTTGTTACACTGCTAGAAACATCATATCCTGTTCGTTCGTTATCACAGAAAGCTTCAGTTAAGCACTTTTAACAAGACAATAGACATTTCACAGTTTAGTTCACTCTGTGAGCATTTTTATTAGCTGCTAAGAAATACAGCTTTTGCATGAGGCCTGGAAAAACTAGGCCAATACACTTGCTGAGTTAAGGCAGACAATTAATAAACTAAAGCATACTTCAGAACCCTAAATATGACATATTATTACAGCATTCTAATACATTTTCAATATTTCATAAGTATTAATCATTAATTAGTGTATATCGTGAACACTGGTGGCCATTCTTTGAGGCTCACATTTTCAAACATTTGCATTATTTTTCTTTGTTATTTTATTTTCAACAAAATTCATTATTCAAAATACATATTCATTCATTAATTGATTCTAGTTAAGACACCTGCTTCAGCAATGCCCCCTCTGATGACTAAATGTGTCATCACACCAATTGCCACCCACAATTTTATAATTCAATTGTGTCTACTCCTTGAATTTTCCCTATAAATTCTTTCCCTCTTCTTTTCTTCCCTCCTCTGATTATTCTTAGCATTTTTCAATGTAATCCTTTTACATAATTTGCATAATCCCCATATCGCTACTAGACAACCCACGACAATTAAAATTCCCTGTAATATTTTTAATAGTATCCCATTCCAAATGTTGCTGAGCCAATGTCCCACTGAAACAAATCCCTTGCCAACCTTTTCCCAAACACCTGGTTCTTTCAATTCCTTCAAATCACTACTTGCATTAGTCAGATTAGTAAGTAAGTCTTTTATCTCTTTGCTATTGTCAGGAATGGACGAACAACAATGCCTAGAGTTAATCATTCTACAGACTCCGCCATCCTTCGCTAAGAGAATGTTGAAAGCAAGATGATTTTGAAGAGTCATAGCTCAATCCGCATGTAATTCAGTATATATCAGAAGTATAGCCCCCGAAAAATTTGTCAGCATGTTATCCACAATAGTAGACAACTTTTGAATCTTAATCAAATTCAGGATGACTCCCACTGAAGGAATCACCGCACCAAATATATCTCCCACTATAGCAGAAGAGGACTCCCTCCTCTGTCTCTTATGATGTAATTCAGTAACTTTCAGAAACTTTTTCAAATCCTCCATCTGGTAAATCTTTGGGAAAACTATCACCAAATAACATGTCCCATACCATCCACTTGGAAGACGGTAATAAGCATTAAGTCCACAAATATAACAGATCCCTGGAATCGCAGGGTCCAGCCCATTCAACATAAATGTCCCTTTACTCTGAAACAAAAACACATGCCTGCATTCACTCGTACCCACAAATAAAGTGTCTGTGTGCAACTTAGGCCTATATATATATATATATATATACAAAGCTTCCCTATGTGTTGTGCATCTAAAGCTAATTTCCCTTGCGCTTTAATCGCAAAATAAGCATACTCATTCTTGTAAGTTCTTTTCTCTAGGCCTTTTTCTAATTTCTCTTTTTAGTGCCTTCCTCCTGTCATCGGTATGATCTAAGAAGCTCTTCTCTACAGGTGTAAGCAAGCATGTTAGGTTGTTTTTATGCACATATGTTGTACCAAAAGTCAAAGTAGGTTCAAAGAATCCTCTAACTAACACTATGTCATTATCCTTAGCTACTCTACTCAAATACCTAATGATAGGAACAAATTAAAACACAAGATCATGGTTATAATAGAAATACTGAATATACTCCTGGTTATAGAACCTTGTTAGTAGCAGACTACAATGTATTCCATATGTTAACGGTAAGTTATGATAGGTGACTCCTTCCTCGACTGATGAAAGAATCTGCGAACACACAAGACAATTCTTCACATCTATTGTCTCAACATACTCACTCAATCAGCAATAGAAAACATTAGATGAAAGTTCTCCTTGCTCATTAGTATAATCATGAAAATACTTCTCATCTAACTTAAACCTCTCTAAAGCTGTTAGTGCAGTAGTCATCTCAAAAGCAGAAGTATGGTTGGCTCCTCTCGCATCAAGAACAGACATACCCACAATCAATACCATAAACAATAACCCACACATAATTGGCAAACCAATGCTCATATATTTACAGTGCCTAGCATCTCTAACCTGTTTATCTAAATCAGCCATGACCTGTAAAGAATCAGAAAGCAGAAGTATCTTTAGAGAACTTGCAGCAAAACTCAAATATAGACAATTCTTCTTTCAGCAGTTCAGTCTCACTTCCAGGAACCCTTCTTCCTTGTCAAAATCAGTTAGCAGCTTTTCAAAATCAGGTTTCAAAAGTCGAATCAGGTTTTCAATGTCTTACTTTCACCAGTCTCTTTCTCAAAAATAATTCTCAAATTGTTCAACAGTTCAGTTCCTCAATCTTCTTCACGTCACCTCAAAATATTGACTTGGAATGTATCTATCAAAACAAAAAGACATGAACACTTGTTGCCATTCGTTTATAGTTGCATACACGTATTCAGGACCTGCGTATCTTTGACTTGCTATTCTCTTTCTTTTCAACTTTCGATCTCCATTCAGCTCTCCTTCACTTAGATCTTCTTTTCTTGTAGTGTCTACTTTTTCTATGGTTGGTTCGACAACCACCTCCTTCCTTTTCTTCACTTGTGATTTCAGCCACTTATCTCCTCTCAGTGAACCTTCTGTAAGTATTCTCTTCACGATTGAACTCAAACCCTTGTCTTTCTCTGTGTGTTTTCACTTGACGGACCTGCAACCGGTTCAGGAGGAGTCAGATCACCTTGACTTTGATCCACCTCAACTTCTTCCCCTTCTGGGTCTGGAATTGCTCAGTTTGCGTCTCAGAACCATCTGCTTCTGGGAGAACCCTCTCTTGACTAGGTTCTCCCATTGCTTCAGCCAGGATAGGTTCTCCGATGCTCTCCTGGAGGTCTCCACCTTCATCTCTTAGAGGAGTAACTAAACCATCCTCAACAAGCTCAGTTCCGGTTTCAGTTCCTCTTTTTTCTCCTTCCAGCTCTGAGATTTGTCTCACAGTTGTTGGTACTCTTAACAACGCTTATTCATGATCCAGTGGTCATGCCACTTTCTTTGTGTGACTCGTGTGAATCCTGTTCGGGATCCTAGCACACTTCACAGCTGTCGTAGTTGTCAGGACCACCTGGTACAGTCCGTTCCAACGGGGCTCCAAATACATCTTTCTCACATGCTTTCGGACAACAAACCAGATTCCAGCTCTCAGGTTGTGGCCTGGGTCATGGATCGGTGGCAGTGTGGTAGCCTCCACCTGCTGAGAAAAAGAGTGAACTACATCAGCCAGACCCTTGCAGTAATCCAACACCATATCATCTGCAATGTTGACAAGTGCATTGGCTAGTACTGCTGGCAATCTCATTGATCTCCCATGAGGGTTTCACAGGACAATAGTCCTGTCTTCTAATCAGGAGTATTTCTCATTGACTTCAACATTAAAGGCAATGCATCGGGCCATTTCAAATTAGTGGCTGCACACATTTTTGCAATTCTTGATTTCAAGGTACCATTCATCTGCTCCACTAGTGCTGATGCTTCAGGGCGGTAACTACAATGCAACTTCTGCTTAATGTTCAATGCTTCACACAGTAGTTTAATCACTTCATTGTTAAAATTACTTCCCCTATCTGATTCTAAAGAGATCGGAAACCCGAAAAGCGGTATCAGTTCCCTAAGCAGCAGTTTCGCTACTGTGAGACTATCATTTCTTCGTGTAGGGTATGCTTCAAGCCAGTTACTAAAAATGCAAACAATCACCAACGCATATCTCAAACCTCCACACACAGGCAGCTCAATAAAATCCATCTGCATTTTGCTGAATGGATCTCCTGATCTTCCAATGTGGCTCAAATTAACCACTGTCCCTTTCCTCGCATTTAAATGCTGACAAATGACAATGGCAATCTGCTTCAGTGGCTTGTCTAAATGTAGGGTTGAACCAATCAATTTTGAACAGATGAACCATGGCATCCCTCCCAATGTGTGCCTGACCATGATCGTACCTTTCTATTTGAGACAACAGGCTGTTTGGCGAAACCAATTGACCCTCCTCAGAAACCCACCGTTCATCTTCTCTTTGAACACATTTCATTTTACTCCATGAACGTTTCGCCTCTTTGTCAACGTTACTCTGTAAAGATTTTAATTCTTCCAAAATGTCATAGCTTGACCATTGTGATGTCTTCTTCAGGTAACAATTCCCACTTGTCCTTGAACGATATACACTTCAATGCGCAAAACCTTGCACTTGATCCGCATATCCATTTCCTAGTGACAAGTAGTCCTGCGACATTAAGTGTGCGCTGCATTTTACCACTGCAATTTCTTCGGGTAATTGAATTGCGTATCAATCAATCATTAAACTTATGAAGCGCACTACGTACCTGTGAGGGTTTCAAGGCGCTGGGGGAAGGGGGAGGGGGTGCTGCTACTGATCAAAGAGCCAGGTTTTGAGGAGTCTTCTGAATGCGAGTAGGTCTTGGGTCTGGTGTAGGTTGGTCGGAGGGAGTTCCAGGTCTTGGCGGCGAGGTAGGAGAAGGATCTGCCGCCGGAGGTGTTTCGCTGGATGCGGGGGACGGCGGCCAGGGCGAGGTTCGTGGAGCGGAGCTGGCGGGCGGGGGTGTAGGAGCTGAGTCTTCTGTTTAGGTAGGCAGGTCCGGTGTTGTGGAGGGCTTTGTGTGCGTGGGTGAGTAGTTTGAAAGTGATCCTCTTGTCTACGGGGAGCCAGTGAAGGTTTCTTAGGTGGTGGGAGGTGTGGTTGTGGCGGGGTACGTTGAGGATCAGTCGGGCGGAGGCATTTTGGATGCGCTGGAGGCGTCATAGGTGTTTGGCAGGGATGCCTGTGTAGAATGCATTGCCGTAGTCTAGCTTGCTGCTGACGAGGGCCTGTGTCACGGTTCTTCTTGTTTCAGTCGGCATCCACTTGTAGATACTGCGGTGCATAGGGAGGATGTTGTAGCAGGAGGAGGAGACTGGGTTGACCTGTTTGGACATGGAGAGGGAGGAGTCGAAGATGAATCCTAGATTGCGTGCATGGTTGGTGGGAGTTGGAGGGGTTCCCAGTATGGTCGGCCACCATGAGTTGTCCCAGGCTGAGGGGGTGGGTCCGAGGATGAGGACCTCCGTCTTGTCTGAATTCAGCTTCAGCAGGCTGTTCCTCATCCATTCGGCGATGGCCTTCATGCCCTCGTGGAGGTTGGTTTTGGCGGTGTGCGGGTCTTTGGTGAGGGAGAGGATGAGCTGTGGGTCATCGGCGTAGGAGATGATGTTGAGGTCGTATTGGCGGGCCATTTGTGCGAGGGGGGCCATGTAGATATTAAACAGTGTAGGCTGAGGGAGGAACCCTGATGATGTCGGTGGCTTTGGATCGGAAGGGCGGGAGGCGTACACTTTGGGTTCATCCGTGGAGGAAGGAAGCGATCCAGTCGAGGGCTTTGCCTTGTATTCCGGCTTTGAGGAGGCGAGCTATCAGGGTGCGGTGGCAGACTGTGTCGAATGCGGCAGATAGGTCCTGGAGGATGAGGGCTGATGTTTCTCCGTTGTCCAGCTGGCATCTGATGTCGTCTGTGGTGGCTAGAAGGGCGGTCTCGGTGCTGTGGTTCCGTCTGAACCCTGACTGGGAGGGGTCTAGGATGTTGTTGTCCTCGAGGTGGCGGGTCAGTTGCGTGTTGGCAATTTTTTCGATGACCTTCGCCGGGAACGGGAGCAGGGAGATGGGACGGAAGTTCTTGAGATCTTAAGTGTCAGCTTTGGGCTTCTTCAGGAGGATGTGGATTTCGGCATGCTTCCAGCTCTCTGGGAAAGTTGCTGTTTCGAAGGAGATATTGATGACCTTCCGTAGTTGGGAGGCGATGATTGCGTCAGCTCTGTGGAACGCGTGGTGTGGGCATGGGTCTGACGGTGATCCTGAGTGGATGGAGTTCATGATCTTGAGTGTCTGTGTGTCGTTGAAGTTTGTCCAGGAGGTCAGGTGGTTGCTGTGGGTGGGGCTTGCGGGGATGGGGTCTGGCGTGGTTGTGGTGGAGAAGCTGTTGTGGATGTCGGTGATTTTCTGGAGGAAGTAGGTGGATAGAGAGTCGCATAGTTCTTCAGATGGTGGGATGTCGTTGACGTTGGTGCTGGGATTGGAGAGTTCTTTCACGATGTTGAAGAGCTCTTTGCTGTTTTGTGCGTTGTTATCCAGGCGGTCTTTGAAGGAGGATCTCTTGGTTATTCTGATGAGTTGATGGTGTCTGTGGGAGGCGTCCTTGAGGGCTGTGTCGTTGTCGGGGGTGCGTTCGTGGAGCCATTTCTTTTTTAGTTTCCAGCAGTCGCGTTTGGAGGCTTGGAGCTCGTCGGTGAACCAGGTGGCTTTTTTGCAGGCTTGGTTGTTGGGTGGGTTCTTGAGAGGTGCTAGGGAGTTGGCACAGTTGGTGATCCACTGTTTGAGGTTGAGAGCGGCAGTGTCTGGGTCAGTGGGGTCGGCGGGTGGGTTCTGGGTGAGTGTATTGGTTAGTTGCTCTTCGGTGACTTTGCTCCAGCAGCGGCAAGGTGGTTGTTGGGGGCGGTGGTGCTTGATTTGATTCTTGAAGGTGAAATGGATGCAGTGGTGGTCAGTCCAATAGAGTTCGGTGGTGTGGTTGAAGGTGATGTGGGCGCTTGTGGTGAAGATGGGATCAAACGTGTGGCCTGCGATGTGGGTGGGTGTGGTGATGAGTTGTCGGACTCCGAGGTTGTCGAGGTTGTCGATCAGCGTGGTGGAGTTGAGATTGTTGTTGTTCTCTAGGTGGTAGTTGAGGTCTCCGAGGAGGATGTAGTTCGTGGAGGGGAGTGGGTGGGTGCTGGCAAGTTCGGCGATGGTGTAGTTGAAGGGTGCTAGTGGTCCCAGGGGTCTGTATATGAGAGTTCCTCTGAGGGTGGTGTTGGGGTCGGTGTAGATCTGGAAGTGTAGGTGCTCAGCGATCTTGAGGGTGATGTCCGTGTAGGTGGAGACTTTGAGGGTGGATTTGTGGGCGATGGCTATTCCTCTTCCGATGCCGTTGGTGCGGTCTCTTCGGGTGATCTTGTAGCCGCCCGGGATGGCTATGGCAATGTCTGGTGCCAAGGAATCGTTCCACCAGGTTTCGGTCAGGAAGGCTATGTCTGGGGCGGTGATGTCGAGCAGGTCCCAGTGTGCAATGGCATGCTTGTGTGCGGAGCGGGTGTTGAGGAGTATGCAGTGGAGGTGGTTGGATCCGGCTCTGGGGGGTTTCATTGTTTTGTCGCAGGTGAATTTGCAGGTGTGGCAGGAGAAGGGACCAAAGGTGTTACTTGGAGAGGATTGGAAACAGTCAGTGTTGTGGCCAGGGTGTTAAGGACGCTGGTCGTATAGTGGCGTCTGGAGGTGCGGTGGTCCCGAGGACCAGGGGGGGTGGCATTGGGCGCGGTCCAGGCGCAGACAGGTGCAGGTGGGCTTGCCTCTGGTGCACCTCCGGCGCGCTAGCGGCGCGCCCGCTGCACGGACGCGCAGCAACCGCCATTAAGAAGGGAGGAGCAGCTGGGAGGCGGGAGGGAGAGGCACATGGGGGCGCGAGGGGGCGGGCCGCAGGGACGCAACGGTAGTAGAGCGGTGAGTGGCTCAGACGGAGCCGGAGGGGGGGAGCGCACAAGGGGCAAGATACAGGCACAGAGAGTGGAACTAAATGGAGGAAATGCCACAAATAAACAAGGGGCCAAGTACAGGCACAGAGAGTGGAACAAAATGGAGGAAATGGCACTAATAAGAACAAGGGGCAAACTACAGGCACAGAGAGTGGAACAAAACAGAGGAAATGGCACTAATAAGGACAAGGGGCAAAGTACAGGCACAGAGAGTGGAACAAAACTGAGGAAATGGCACTAATAAGAACAAGGGGCAACATACAAGCACAAAGAGCGGAGCAAAACAGATGGAAACGGCGCAATAAAAACAGAGCACAAAAAGCAAAAAGAACCAATGCAGAAGTCTAGCGACGCTTACCTGAAGCCCACTAGACACTAAGGATGAGGTGCAGGTGGGTGCCTGCGGGTGGAGGAGGGCCTCGAACACGCAAACAGCAGTGTGGGTGGGAGTCAGGGACACGGAGGCAGCAAGGTGGTGCTGCGATCATGGGGGAGCGAGCTCCTGGCCAAAGGTAGGTCAGAGGTCGCTCACCCTCGACACGCAGCGACCGCCATTAAGAAGGGAGGAGGAAGGGAGGAGCAGCCGGGAGGTGGGAGGGAGAGGCAAATGGGGGCGCGAGGGGGGTGGGCCGCAGGGACGCAGTGGCAGGGGAGCGGTGAATGGCTCAGAGGGAGCCGGAGCGGGGGAGCGCACAAGGGATAGATACAGGCACAGAGAGTGGAACAAAACGGAGGAAATGGCACAAATAAACAAGGGGCAAAGTACAGGCACAGAGAGTGGAACAAAACAGAGGAAATGGCACAAATAAACAAGGGGCAAAGTACAGGCACAGAGAGTGGAACAAAATGGAGGAAATGGCACAAATAAACAAGGGGCAAAGTACAGGCACTCCTTTATTCTATCACCATTTTTCACTGGCGATCCAGAAGAGGTCAGGAAACCTCTCTGTGACCACAATTGACCAAAATCATGAACTATTCCGAATCCATATTGGCTATCTGTGTAGGCAGTGACTCTCAATCGAGCAGAAACATGACATGCCCAAGTAAGAGTGACCAATTCTGATACCTGAGCAGTTTACACTCCTGGAAGTCAGGAAGCTTCCAAGGTACCTATAGTTGTGCACACAGCATATCCTGCTGTCAGTGTCCCTGTGTTGTCTCTCAGACAAGAACCATCAACAAAAATAATTTGATCATTTTCTTCCAATCAGGTATCTCTAATGTCAGGTCACTGTTTTGTGCACAGCTCAGTTACTTCGAGACAATCATGTTCAACATCTTCCTCTTTTTCAATTTCAGCAGTATCACTTGGAAGTAAAGTTGCCGGGTTCAGCACTATACATCTTTTCAGTGTCACGTTTGGTGCTCCCAAAATACTCGTCTCATACCTAGTCAACCTAGCACCAGTCAAGTATTGTGTTTTCGTCCTTGTCAGTAAAATCTCAATCGAGTGAGGGACCATTACAGTCAGGGGATATCCCATCACCACGCCTTCACACTGTGAAAGACTCTGACCAACTGCGGCAACTGCACGTAAACAACCTGATAAGGCTGCTGCAACTGGGTCCAAAGTAGCTGAAAAATGTGATACTGGGCGATGAGCACCTCCATGGACCTGAGTCAAGACAGACAATGAACAGGCCTCACGCTCATGAAAAAACAATGTGAAAGGCTTCGTGTAGTCAGGCATACTCAACGCTAGAGCTCTGCCCAAACTCTCGCTCAACTCAGTGAATGCTCTCATTTCATCCTGATCTAGCACTATGGGATCTGTAACATCCTTATGGGTCAACGTCTGCAGTGGTCTTGAAATTTCTGAATCATTCGGTATCCATTAGCGGCAATAGCCCACCTTTCCCAGAAACATCCTGACATCTCTCTGTGGTCGGGGGACTGATCTGCAATATCATTGTAATCCTTTCTCTGGACATTTTCCTTGACCCTTTCTCAATCTGGTGACCCAAATACTTCACTACCTTCTGCCAATACTGCAATTTCAGTGGTGACACTTTATGACCATATCTTCCCAAATGGTTCATCAGGGCAATCAAGTCATGCTTACACTCGTCCGTTGTCTTACACGCAATAAATAAGTCATCAATATACTGCACCAGCATCGATTGGAAAGGCAATTCTAATGACTCCAAATTCTTTTACAAGATCTGGTTGAACAAAGAAGGTGATTCTGTGTACCTTTGAGGAAGCCTACATCAGCAATAGATTTGATCCAGGAATTTGAAACAAAAGAGAAATTGGCTATCCTCATGAAGGGGCACAGAAAAGAACGCTTGTGACAAATCAACAACTGTAAACCACTCTACGTCACATGGAATCTGGAACATTATCACAGCTGGATTGGGCACTATGGGACAACACTTGACACAATCTCATTTATTTTTCTCAAATCCTGAACAATTCAAACGTTCCCACATGGCTTCTTCAAACCCATTATCGGTGAATGACATGGGCTGCTCAATACTTCTTTCAAAACTCTCTGTTTCAAAAAATCTGCAATTATCTGAGCCACTTTCATCAGGACATTTTGTGTCATGTTGTAGTGTGGAAGCTTCGGAAACACTGCATTCAGTTTTAAGGTAACCTTAATTGGCTCCACTCCTTTGATCAACCCTACTTCCTTACCAGCCAAATCCCACACGTTCTCTTGAACTGCTCCCTGCAAATCAGAATGAGGCTCTTTCACTGTGAACATTGGGAAAAACTCAATCAAAGGGTACTCCTCATTTGTAGTTTCACACTCTGTTTCTGGAGCCTGGTCTTCCTCATCATCACTATTTGTCTGAATCTCAATTCCATCATTTGAGCAAGTAATCAAACACTTTGTCTCACACAGCAAGTCCCTTCCCAGTAGGGATACCGGTCTCTCTCACAAACTACAAATGTATGCGGTCCCTGGAAATTTCCAATCTCAACCTGCACTGGATCTGTAATCGGGTTTGTCAAATACTGATTCGCTACCCTTACAACCTGAACAGTTCTTCCTGAAAGGGGCAAATTTGGAACTTCCGCACTTCTCACCGTAGAGCGTATAGCTCCTGTTTCCACCAAGAATGAAACTCTGTGACCCATAACCTTTCTCCTCATATAGGGTCCTCTCTGATCTACTTCTAAAGAAGTTGCAAGAACACATGGCTCCTCCTCTGAACTGTCACTCATCCATTCACCATTTATTTCATTCTCACTGTGTAACAGGAACTGGTGCACTGTGTTACTACTTCTGTCTTGTCTCTGACATGTGACCTGTTGAGAAAGCATCATCTGTTGCTGCTCCATCGGGGCTTGAGGTATTTGCATTTGCTATCTAGGTACCATGGGAACCTGCTGCTGCATTGGCTGCAAGTGTGACACTTGTGCAAGAGGCATTTGCACCTGTTGCATAGGCTGGAAATTCTGCACTTGATTTACGTTATTTTTAAAATTTGCATTGGACCTCTTATTCTCAGTCCTCTCACATTTTGAAATGTATTGATATCATTACCTTGCTGAACAACACCCTCCTGCACCATCATCGGACACTCCCGCTTCCAATGTCACACGGCTCAGCAAATGTGACAAGGCAATAGCTTCTTCATCCCCTGCACATCATTCTGAACCACTACAGTATTCAATTCTGGACCATGATTCATATTACATCCTCGACCTCTACCTCTCATCTGAGGCTGAAACATGACATTTCCCTGCTGCTGCGGCATCTGCTGCACAAAATATCCTTGCACTCCTGTCTGAGCTGCCTTAATCTGCATCACCATCACTTTCTCTTTCAACTTTTTCTGCTTCAACTCAACCTCATGACTACAGTATTTTGTATACTGCAGCACCTCATCAATTGGCTTTGTTTGCCAGAAAATCAAATGACTCTTAATCATCTGTCCTATTTCAGGTCTCAATCCTTCCACAAATCTGAACACAAAATGCAACATTTCTTTCAGCTCAATTGCTTTTTTGCCACTATACTCTTTAAATGCCTTCAACAATCTCTCATAGTATGCATGTATTGACTCCTTTGCTTCCTGCACTGTCCTGTCAATCCTCTGCCAATCAATATTCTTGGGTTAGAATCCTTGTTTTCATAAATTCAATCACCTTATAGTAATATTTCATTACCTCAGGAGACAGTGCATCTGTATTCTTATCTCTCTCCGCTTCACTTGTTGGCCAGTCTGCAGTCCTCTCACACTCAGTCAGCTGGAACCACTATCTCCAATAATGTATTCAAGTCTTCCCACAGAGATGGAGATGACGGCAGGTGTGAGATGGATGAGGATGATCTGGTGGAGCTCGATTATGAGGAAGAGATGGATGAGTGGGATGACAGGGAGATTCATGATGCTGAGGTGAGCGGGAGTCGAGGGAGGGGGAAAGAGTGCAGGAGTGGTGCAACCCCCTCTTCTGTTTCTGTATTGCAGGAAAACAAGGCCGGTGGGGAGACACAGGAGGTGTTTTGTGGACGTGTGTGTGGTCACGGGGCAAGGAGAGGAACGCGGCCTTTGGTGTCATGTGGGAAAGGTAAGGGTGATTGGTGGTCAGTGTGGGGGGAAGGAACAGGAGCTGTTGGGGCTAGCACACACAAGTCTATTGGGGTAAGAGATTTTTTAGTTCATGAGACTCCTGTGGCAGGGGTGGCACAGGAGGGTGACAGCACACAGATGAAGGACTCAGGTGCGACCGTGATGAGCAAGAGTGGGGGCAAGGCACTTGGGGATGGTACGGGGATGGTTGATAAGGGGGGATGGCACAAGAAGCAGCTCCCCCATATGGGTTTGGCAATGCCTCTGGGCTCTCATGTAGCAGAGAAGATGAATGCAAGAATAGGGAGGCACGTGTATGTAGATGTTTTTAAACTTTTACATAGAGACATACAGGCCAAGGAAGGTTCTAAGGAAGAGGAGTGAGAGTTAGCGCGCAGACCGTGGGTACCAATAATGATGGATAATTGGACTTCAGCTTTTTTGATATTCACAAGTATCTATTGCAAGAAGTCCCAGAGAGGGCCATAGCACTGTTTAAATATATGGACATTATACGGAAGGCCATTTGCTTGGCTGAGCTACAATGAAGAGTCCAGGGCGAGAGTGAGTGTCAATTCGGATAAGACATGGGAGGATGTAGATCCAGAATTATGTATGCAGTGGATGGCGTCTTCACAGTCCACGGCATCTACGTACACCACAAGTGGTTTGCCAGTAGTAAACAAGCCGTTTCAGGCCCGTCCCGCCCATGGAGGGGCGGGTGTTGTACAACGGGCCCCAGTACCGACACCAAGAGCATGCTGGAACTTCAACAAGGGTTTTTGTTCCGGACATCCCTGCAAATTCAAACACGACTGCTCCAAATGTGGGGGTCGGCACCCAGTCACTCAATGTTTCTCACTCTCTAGTCCAGCTGAGCAGTAGAGAACGACCAAGGGTAGGGGCATGCAAGGGCTCCTACGCCCATTAGGCTGGATGCTCTTTTGCCCTTGCTGCATGGTTATTAGGATAAGGACATGGCGTGAAAGTTAGAATGGGGATTCAAATAGGGTTTTCGTATAAGCTACCAGGGCCCAAGAATGAAGAGATGGGCAGACAATTTGAGGTCTGCGAGAGACATGCCACAGGTTGTGAGGGACAAACTAGTCAAAGAAGTGTCATTGGGCAGAAATGTGGGCCCCTTTTACGAATGGCCAACTGAGGATCTCATGATTTCACCACTAGGTGTGGTCCCAAAAAAGACTGAAGGTGAGTTTCGCCTTATACATCACTTGTCATGGCTGGAAGGGGTGTTGGTAAATGATTTAATTGCTCCAGAAGATACTAGGGTGGCGTACGCTTCAGTGGACGATGCCATTAAGCTAGTTTGTGGGTGTGGCAGGGGATCAGAGTTGGCAAAATGCAACATACAATCGGCTTTCAGGCTGCTGCCCATACACCCGGATGATTTTGTGTTACTGGGAATGCAGCTTGATGGAGCAATCCATGTTGACAGAGTGCTCCTGATGGGCTGCACCATCTCATGTGCGCTGTTTGAAGCATTGAAGGCCATATTTATACTTTTCGACGCAAAACTGCGCCAACGCAGTTGTGCGTCCAAAAATCTAACGCCGGCTAACGCCATTCTGAAGCGCCATGCGGGCGCCGTATTTATTCAATGACGTTAGCCGGCATTAGCCGGCGGAGCTGCCTGGTGTGCGTAAAAAAAATGACGTACACCAGGCAGTGCCGGCGAAGGTGAATATGGACCGTGGGCGTCAAAAAATGGGGCAAGTCAGGTTGAGGCAAAATGTTCGCCTCAACCCGATTTGCGCCATTTATTTTTACTCCCAACCCCCATTTAAATGACTCCTGTCTTAGCAAAGACAGGAGTCATGCCCCCTTGCCCAATGGCCATGCCCAGGGGACTTATGTCCCCTGGGCATGGTCATTGGGCATAGTGGCATGTAGGGGGGCACAAATCAGGCCCCCCTATGCCACAAAAAAAATATATACTTACCTGAACTTACCTTAAGTTCCCTGGGATGGGTCCCTCCATCCTTGGGCGTCCTCCTGGGGTGGGCAAGGGTGACAGGGGGTGTCCCTGGGGGCATGGGAGGACACCTCTGGGCTCCTTCCGAGCCCACAGGTCCCTTAACGCCTGCCCTGACCAGGCGCTAAAAAACGTTGCAAAAGCGGCTGGACGACATTTTTTTTGACCCGCCCACTCCCGGGCGTCATTTTTGCCCGGGAGTGTAAATACGGCGCACATGCCTCGGAGTCATTTTTTAGACGGGAACGCCTACCTTGCATATCATTAATTCAAAGTAGGTGTCCACGCTGAAAAATGACGCAAACTCCATGAACTTTGGCGCTAGACGCGTCTAACGCCAGAGTATAAATATGGAGTTCGTTTTGCGTCGAATTTGCATTAAAAAAAAACGACGCAATTCCGGCGCAAACAGAGTATAAATATGCCCCTTAGTACCTTCTTACAGTGGGGTTTTTTCAAAGTAAGTGGGCATCTGGAGGAGACTCATCATTTGGGCGATTTCCTTTTAGCGGGAGCTGCAGGATCTGGGTCTTGTGGGTGGGGCCTGAATTCCTTTCAGAGGTTGACTTGGCAGGTTGGGGTCCCCTTTGCTCCTGAGAAGACGGAAGGACCAAATTGTGTGTTCACATTCTTGGGTATTGAACTGGATGCAGAATCCTTCATGGCAAGACTACCAGCTGGTAAATTGGATGAGTTCTTGGAGTTTCTGGGACGCATAATGTCCTTGCACTAGATTGATTTGTGAACAGCACAGAAGCTTTTGGGTTACCTCAATTTTGCTTTTAGGGTTGTTGGGCAGGACATTTTCTAGGCGACTCAGTCTAGCCATGTCTGGGGTTGCTCTTCCGCATCACAGGATTTGCGTGTCAGTGGGGATGAGAGAAGACATCAGGGTGTGGGAAACCTTTCTGACACATTTCAATGGTATCTCCATGTGCTTCCGAGAGGATAGATATTCTCGGATGCAGCAGGGGCCACAGGTTTTGGGCTCTTTTGGGTTGGGAGATGGTGTGCGGAGACATTGCCAAGAAAATGGCTCCAGCAAGGTAAGGGCATTGCTTTTCTGGAATGTTTTCCAATACTGGTGGCACTGGCAGTGAGGGGAGAGGAACTCACGAACAGGACTGTGGTTTTTCATGTAGACAACATGACAGTTGTAGAACTTGTGAACAGGCAGAGAGGAAAAGATCTCAGGGTGCTGCATTTGTTGCAGCATTTTATGCTTAGATGCTTATCATTGAATGTTACTTTCAAAGCTGCACACATACCTGGGGTTTACAACAAGATTGCAGATTCCCTGTCTCGTTCACAGTGGCAACAGTTTTGTAGCCTGGCACCAGAAGCAGAGCAGACCAAGACAGTGGTCCTGGCAGACATTTGGGAGTGGGGGGCGTGATGATCACTGGGCTGGTGGAGATGTCTTTAGCGGAATCCACTCGGAAGAGCTACTGACTGGCATGGTTGGAGTTTCAGAGTTATGAAAGTTTGGGGGCAATTTCTGGTTACAGAGCAATAGAGAGCTTGAGTTACGCACTTTGCGTTTTGTGCTTTTTCTGATGCAGAAGGGTTTGTCGCCCGCCACGACTGGGGGCAAGTTTACAGGGGTTTCTTTTATGGGAAATTGTTCTTTGGTTGCGATCCAGCTAGGGACGACTTGTTGGGAAGATGCTGAAAGGTTGGGGACGGGTCAGAGCAGGGTCAGTCAAGGCAGTCAGGGAACCAATTAAATTTGAGCTGTTATTGGAAATATTGCAGGTTTTGCCTGTATGCTGTGCGGATGCGTACGAGCTGGCTCTTTTTCATTTATGCATGGTGTGGATGTTTTTTGGTGCCTTTCGAGTGTCTGAACTTTTGGGAGTAGGAAAATCTGTGGGCGTGAAAGTTGAAGAGGGTTGTATGCATGGGGAGCATTTGGGCATATGGCTTAGATGCTCAAAAACTGATCAGCTAGGGAAAGGGAATCAGGTGTGGTTGGAAAAAGGGGGTGATGCAGCGGCGAGCCTGGTTTTTGGAATGGATGGGCTTTCAGGTTTTGAGGAGGTCCTTTGAGGGGGGGGTTTAATCATACTGATGGAACAAAGCTTACAGCCTTCCAGTTGTTACAGGTGTTAAGGATGGCGTTGTGACAGACAGGAATGTAGGTGCAAGGTAATGGCATGCATTCGTTCAGAATAGGAGCAGCTACAGATGTGGTGCATCTGGGATGGGACTGGGCACAGATTAAGAGAATTGGAAGGTGGAAATCTAGGTGCTGTGAGCGATACGTTAGGCTTTGATTTTCGGATGTCAATTTTTGGGTGTAGATTGGCTGGTGGGTGGGGCGTTTTGGAGTCTGATATGGGAAGGCTGGCAAAGGCGATATTACAGTTTGTTATCTATGCAGGTTGTGTGTCCGGTCCCCGGAGAGAAAAAATGGTCGCATGGCTGGTCGGACAATCGTTTATCCACTGGGCTGCAAAATTTGCAGAGAAGCAGATTAATGGACGAGCCTTAGGACTGCCTAGTAATCAGCATGAAGTTTTCTGGTAGGGAAAGAGTGGCATGAGGTGGGATAATTGGCTTCCTTTTATAACATCTGCCATGCCGAATTGGGGTTGTCCTGATCTGCTATTAATCAATCTTGGGGAGACTGATCTGGTGAAGCTGTCTGGGCTCACCCTACTGCAACATATGCAGCGAGACTTGAAACTGCTCAGACTGAAATTGCACAGCACATACTTAGTATGAATGGAGTTTGGGCCTAGACAAACATGGAGAGGGGCTATGAAACAGTGAGCCATGGATCTGGCTTGAAGGAAGCTCAATCGGGCTATGCGGGTTTTCTGTTGGGCTCATGATATCAAGGTGTTAAGACATGAGGGCATCACGGAGCAAGATAATGCACTTTTCAGGGCAGTTGGTGTGCACCTGTCTGAGTTGGGAAATGCTTATTATCTTATGGACCTCAGGTTACTTGTGGGTGACTTGTGGGGTGAGAAGATTTAGCTCAAAGAAAAGGTTTACAGATGTTATGTTGCAGTAGTGTTCCCTGGAGGGGCAGCAAAAAGCCAACAGGGGTTGTGCTGGGTGGCAGTAGATGGGGAGGGTGGAGAGTCAGATGCTGGCCTGGCCACCCTTCCAGGGGGAAAAAGAAGCAGGTGAAGGATGAGTGTGTGGGGGATGCCCGAAGAAGGTAGGGCATGAAAGGAAAAGGGGGATGTGTGTGGGAATGGAAGTGAAAAGTGACGAAATTAGTGAAAAGGATGATGAAGGAGAAATTAAAAGGGTGGGTTTCCTAAAGTTGGATTTTGTTGGAAAATTAAAAGTCTTGTACAAATTGAAATCCTGTCCTAAATAAATTGCCTTTTACACTAAACAGACTGTGTCACTGAATGTGTTGCTATGCCATCATGTGAAAAGAAAGGGAAAAAAACATAGAAACACACCGTCCAGATGGGATAGCCCGTCTGCACACAATGGAATACACTGACTTCACCAGCAGTATATTTAAACACACCCCGTCCCTTGTAGTTTTATCTCAGCCTCCCTTTCAGATGTACAAAATGAAAATATACACCATATTGTAAAACAGGATGCAAAACGTCGGAAGCTGGTATTAGAGGTGTTGGTTTGCTGCACAGAAATCAAAAAAATAAAATAGAGCGGAGAAACACCTAAGCTGACCTCTCCCGCATGTGAAAAAAATGAAGAAAAATAAAAAAGATTAGTATTTTATTTACCATAATGCATTACGGTGCATCGTCAAATGTACCTAGCATGTACCTGTCTTCCTGACTAGAAGGGGCATGGGCATGTCATACTTCTGAGCACTCAGGCTGTGAGTAAACTGCAATTGGCCAGTGCGGGCTGTGCTTTCACCCACCGCCATTTGCCAGTACTGGGTTCTGCGCGCACCACCACTGGCCAGTGCATGTCATCACAAGGGTCGGCATATTCTGAGAAAAATATGGAGGCATTTTAGTGCATTGCTGTGAATGGCGGTTATGCGGTATTATTACCCGAAGTGTAAGTTGTCAGCTGTGAATTCACATGAATCATGACAGCATGAAATGAAAAAAATCACGCTTGAAATAAGTGCAGCCACGTAGATTATGTAAACAAGCTAGCGCTGAGCAGGCAAAATATTAAAAAAAGTTCCACAAAAGCAGATGAAAACAGTACTTGGGCCTCGAGACACTAATAAGAGCAAACATGTGGAACAAGCATTGGTAAATGCAGGAAATTCTACAGCCACTAGAAATGGATGAAAAGTTAGTGGCAAGCACAGGAATGAATGAAAAGCAGCGGCGGGATGTAGATGTCACAAGCACCATCATTACACATGGAGAGAGGAAGAGGGAGAAGGAGGGACAAATGTGGAGGAACACACCACACTTAGCTCCCTATAACTCAAAATACACAAGAAAGTACGGGGTTCTCTTAACGAGGGCGTCGCGGATATCAGCGTAGCCCTGGGTTGTATGTGTTCCTATTTGGAAGGGAAATGTCAGTGAAATGTCAGTAGGTAACTGCAGAGTGCATGCGCGGGGAGGAACAGCGGGGGGAGGAAATTCCTTTTACGGACTAGGTGGTCTCACACACTATATAGTGTCAAACTTCATCATTTGACCACCTAGACCCACCCAGGTAGGACAGTGCCACCTGGGCGGACTCAACCTCACTGTTAAAGATCGGGATCCAGCTAATCTACTGAAAAAATTAAAAACACCTCACAGGTGTCTGCTTAGGTGTTTTTAATTTTTTCAGTAGATTAGCTGGAGCCCGATCTTTCCAGAAACAAGTTTATTTACGCACTCCCTCCTGTTCCTTTAAACACAATATCCCAAATAAAAAATGATTTTGAATACTTTTTTTGGCAGCTGTACACAACAATCTATGTTGATACACAATTTTTGTCCTTATCAAGGTCCAGGGGCCCAATTCACAACTTTTCAGGATTCACAAAGGTAAGTTTCAAGAAGTATCTTTACATCCACACTGGGGCAAAATCTCCGCACTTGGGGAGGAATGATTGCCATGCCTGCCCCAAGTGCAGAGATTCTACTCTGCACCTGGAGTGTAATCTCCACACCAGGAGCCTACTCTCCTCACCCTGAGTGGAATCTCTGTACTTGGGGTGGATCTCGGCCATAGTGTGTAGATTCCACTCTGATTGCAGACGTAAGGATACAATACGTAACATACCTTTGTGGATACCATAAAGTGATAAACTTAGAATTTTGGTCTAAACTTAGACCAAAAGTCAAAGTTTACCTTTCTTAACCAGCCCTTTGTCTTATGTGTATTGTCTTTTCTAAGTTTCTGCTGATGTGGACTAATGGTACATGTGTTTCATAAAAGAGATGCTAACTGAATGCCCCTAATATCAATGACTGAAATTTGCAGGAAGGCTTTTATCCATTTATTCTCAACACATAAAAAATATGTAAAATCAAATCACAAGATTCCATGCAGATAACCACTTCGATTACCAAATTATCTTACCAGGCAATCAGGAACACTAAAGCAATAGTTTGTGGAAATTTTGTTTAATGGTTGTTGCAGCCCTCTACTCACACTGAGGGCCTGATTATGAGTTTGGCAGTCAGAAAACCCAACCGCCAGACCCATGGTGAGGAGACCACCGCTGAGTTGGGGGTCTCCCCATCGGCCCCATTAAGCATTTTCCATTGGGCTGACCAGCAGAAACCAAGGTTTCTGCCCGTCAGCCCCGTGGAAAATGTGTGGCAACATTGGACTCTGCTCCAGATGGAGCTGAGTCCAATGCCATTGAACAGAGGGCTCCCCTACCACCCTCAGAATGCACACTGTATGCAGAGCAGACAGTGCGCATTCTGACGGTGCTGGGGAGTAGGTCCCCCTGCACTTGTTCTCTGCCAGCCTTTTGATGGCGATTTAACCGCCATGAAAAGGCTGGAGAAGAACAGGGTTGTAATCAGCATGGCAGTGCTGACGTCATCCCATCGGGTTCAGACATCCTGGCAGAGATGGCGGTCTTTTGGTGGCACTGACTGCAATCTTGTAATATGTTAGTCGGACCGCCAAGGCTCCACAGTGAGTCTGGCGGTCTTCGGACTGCCAGACTCATAATCAGGCCCTTAGTTTGATCAATTTCCAGCAGCCCTAGTTTCCATTCCCTTAGAGGTCTGACAGAGGAACCAGTAAGGAAGGCACATGTTCCTACAACAATGCCAAACATAACCCACATCTCTAAAACCTTCTGATCTACAGATCCTACATTTCCAAACACATGTATTGCTTATTAAAGATTCCTTTTAAAGATGAAGCGTAGCTTTTACAGTGTGTGATTGAAACTCCTTAACTGGTCAACAGGAACAGTGTGACCCTTCTGCCTTTTCATTGGAATTGTTGCACAAGTCTGCCACATCCAGGAAGCCATGTGCGAAGAACCCCTGAGTGCTAGTAGCCTTGGTGCCACAATCTTTCTTTTAACTGGAAGGCTAACACACATTTTGGAATCTTTAAGCAATACTTGCTATAGGGCTTCAGGAAGCCTAGACTTTATTTCAAGGTACGATCCTGTTTACATGCATTAAGACTTTTTTTTTAACATTGTCAGGAATCTGCTGCAACTCAAAAGAGAAGTTTGTTTATAAAATTTTTTAACTTCGCAATTCTTTACTTGTTCAATCCATAAAGCCACCACAGGAATGTGAAGTCAACTTCAAAACCTGTACGGCACTGCTACAATTAGAAAATATCCGGTTTTACATCCATCTACTAGTTAGGAGGTGCTGAGGTAATACTTACACTAAAACATTCTTAACTTCAACATTTCTTCAGCATGAGTGTCTGGGGGGAGAATTATGTCACCTCTCAGGTGAATTGGCCTTCCAAAATGTTTTCTCATGGCGCTTCCTCACACATGTCCTCATATCATGATGTCTGGCACCTGATGTCATGTACCTACCAAAAAAATATAAATGCAGACTCCTCTCTCTTCAGATGTGTCTATAAAGGGCCACCTCTGCCCTAAAACTCAATTTTTGTCTTTGAAAGACAGTCACACTGTGTCTCCTCTTTCTGCTTGTGAGTTCTTTCATACTTCGTGGGCCTTGTTTAGGCATCTTCTGCTTGCTGTTGTTTATGTTTCTGTTATTTGTGGGGTTCCTGGGCCCTTGCTAGCCTGGTGGGCTGGTTTTTGCTAGCACTTAGTTTACCCACAGTTCCCTGCTGAGCTTGTTTGGGGCTGTGTGGTGATTGTTACTGTGTTTGACCTGTATTTTGTTAGTTCTCTATTGAGCCTGAGACTGGGATTGCAGTTGCCTCATTGAAGGCTGTGGCCAGCCTCCCTCCAAGAATGTGGAGTACCCCCCCAGACAATGGGATAGGGTGTGTGTTTCTTCAGCGGTGTATGTTCCCTGCTGCGCTTGGAAAAGGGTAGTACCTGCTCGCTATGCAGCACTGGTGTCCCTTTTTCTGAAATACAAGTGAATACTACCCTTTTTCTGACCAAGGTGTGGACTGACTTCCCACTACAGTACCTGCTGGTCTTAGGTATTGTGGATGTTTGGCTGCATTTCTATATCTTCTTTTGTTGAGCTATGGTGTGACCTTGTTTTCCTTCTGGGCTAACGGGACACTGTTAAATACTGTTCTGGTGTTTAGTTTGACCTTCCATAGCTATCCAATGTGTCTGTGAGGCTCCATTATTGGATGAAGATTCCAATGAGTTTATCAGGGGTGGGTGTGGCCAATTCCCTGTGTATTATTGGTAACATCATGTACCTGACTGCCTTTAGGCACTGGAGGTCCCTTTGCTGGATGACAGGTGAGTGCCCCTTATTTTAGTACTCACCTGCAGACAGCTTAAGCTGCCTGGTGAGAGCTAATGCCATCACTCAATATGCACGACACACAAAACATACACCATTTAACACAAATAACATGCACATACAAGTGACAACATATTTCAGCCATTGGCTACTGTGGTTCAGCTGGCATTAGTCATTGACTGACAAGACTGTCCATCAGTTTACTATAAACTCATGTCATTTTACAAATGCAAACCCAAATATAAATGTAGCTAGCATACACATTGACATTAATTCATAAATATTTTACTTTTTAAAATGTTTCTATTTACACAGCGGCACTCCACTCTTTCTCTCACGATTTGCTCACTTCCGATCCCCACTCATCAGTTGCTTCCACTTTATTTATTTTTCATTTTATTTTTTAAGAATCCCTGCAGCTGCTACAGTCAAATACACCTCTCTCTTCTTTTTTGTGCTCCCACAAACTTATTTTTTTCATTTATTTTACCTTTCTGATCATTCTGAAATGGCCATCTACCATGTTGGAATGGTAAAGTAAAAAGTAAGTCAAAATTGTCTAAATGATTATAAGTATTGTTCATATTAAAGGCAGACACATTGGGGACACATGGTGGCCATATAATTTCAAGATGAATGCTATGTGCTTGCATTTCTGTGCGTGCTTCATGACACATGCACCTGTCTCCCCTGCCATTTGTATCTTGCTCTCTTCTTGCTCTCGTCATCATGTGTTCATTGGATGATTAATCCTCTTTTGTATTATGCATTTACTTCCTAGAGTTTGGATTTTTAACTCTTTACGCTCCCTAGCCAATTCTCAATTTATTCTTGCTGTGTTTCCAACTGTCTCCCATTGCTGTTTGGATCTGAGTATGTGTGGATTCTTGAGCTTCCTTTTGTGACATTCTTTCTTCTTGCACCTTTCTGTGTGGTTCTTGTTTGCCCTTTATGTTGGCTTGTGCCCTCTATGGCTGCTCTCTGCTCCTTTAGTATGCTGGTGTTGCAGTGTTAGTGCCTTCTTTGATGGTCCTGCTCTACAACTGAGCAGTGATTGTTTGACTTTGCTGCACGTTCGGCTTCTCTTCTGCTCCAGTATGCTCTTCTGATAGGTCCTCATTCATGGACCTTCTGCAGTTCTATAGCACTGGATGCTTGATGGCCCTTTGAGCTTGTGGCATGGATACATAGAACAGGATTATTGTGATTGCTACATCCATCCCGCATTTCAAGATGCAACATAGGCCCCTCCAAGTTCCGCCATGTAAGGGTGAAAAGTGGCACCCTAAGTCTCCTGTAGAACTGTATTAGGGACCCATTCATTTCTTGATCCTGAGAATTTGTTATGCAACCTTGTTTAATAGGAGAAATGTGGTAATTCAAGAAAAATTCACTATAATGAATGTTAATTGTTGGATTTGTGTTAAAGTCAGTTGACTTAATTTTAAATTGTGAATGTCCTTGGATGCTTCAAAACAGGTTTTCAACAGTGTTAGTGTGGCTGATGACACACAACCTCTTTAAGAGTTTGCTGGTCCTCCAAGCCAGCAGAGTCTATGGCCACCACTCGCCTAGTGAAAGGCCATCCACTATTTTTAGAGAGCCCCACCAGGCAAGTTGGGTTCTCTGTGGGGATCTATGTTCCTTCCTCTGAAGACACAGAGGTTTTGTAATGCACTACCTGGGTATAAATGTTTGTTTTTCAATAAAAAACACATGGCCCTAATCAGCTGGAAGTTTTGTACAGGCATGTGGGGCCTAATTTTCCAGTTTCTTCTTCAGGAGCCCCAGGCTTTACTTGGCAGCCCTACGCATGAACAATGCACAGCAAAATGGCCTCCATAAATAGGGAAAAGGTTCTGAAATACATGGACACACATCCCTCTGGCACTTCCCCTACTTTAAAGGGGGCACACTGATGGACTACCAGCTGCTCTTTAGCAGATTCCCTGCTTCTGCCAAACTCAAAATGAGCCCTAGAGTTTTAACTAAATCCACAGTAAAATTCTACTTTTATCCAACATGCAAACACTACATTAACTAAACTTGGGCACAGAATCCTACCATATTTTGCATTGTTATGATTTAATACTTGCACTTTCAAATCCAATTCAAGGTCATTAGGACACATGCTCTAGACTAAAATTTGTGCCTCTTTGACACTAGTGCCCCTTGGGCGCTGAGTGCGAATTGTGCTCTTACCAGGTTTGACAAGCCGAGATAAGATCGGGTCCTCCTTGGAAGTTCATTCCAGAGCTCAAAGTGGGGAGGACTCAGGTGCATGATATGCCCATACTTTTCTAATTGATGAAAATAGTTCCCTTACTTTTTTCTAAAAGACAACCATCCCGGTATGGTTAATTCCTGAAGGTGAGACACCTCTGCCATGTTGATTTGAGGGGGGCTCTAGTGCTGTGAAGTCGAGGGAGGGACAGGCAGATAAACAAGGAAACGCTTTTTTATCAAGCTGTCTTCTGCCTGAAAGAAATGTAAACATGCAGAATTTGTTAGTGTGCAAAGGTAAAAGCTGCTTGGAAGTCGGTATTGGCTTAAATTGAGGGAGTTCTCTTGAAGCGTACTGTGGACAAAGATGCATGCTTTTATTGGACATTTGTGAAAAAAATTATGCACTGGGTTCAGTATACAATTAAAATCTGTTTTGAAGAACTTTTTTTAATCTTATACCTACATCTTTTTGTGCTATTTGTGGAAGCCTACCTTAACCCGTGTTTAATGCAAGCTTCTCTCCCTGATTAGTTTAACTTGGATTTATGTTTTATTTATAGTGTGCATTATTACATATGCAGTTATCTGAAGGTGAAAGATCAACAAAAGAGTTAAAGAATATTTTGTTTTTTTAGCCATGCCTTGGACCTCACTCCCATGTTCACTGACCCCACCCCCTTGCACTCCTGGTCACAGTTCTCATACTTTATTCACTGCACTTCGATCACTGGTTCATGCACAAAATGGACAAATGCTCATTGTTCTATGGTGATTGTGCCACCTATTCATCAGTCTGGTCTAAATGCCTGCGACTGTCCCCAACCATTTCAATTAATATTTTTAAGTAAGTCTAAATGATTTAATCCACTCTAGCACAACATGTTAGTTGATCTGGCTCACTTTAATGTTTTCTTTACAGGGTTAGAGTCATTCAGCTTTAACAGGTTTCTGAAGACGGCTTTCAGTTTTCTTAGTAATCCTACATGTTTAAATGATCAAAATCTTCACATTCTTTCTAAAACCATTTGTGGTCTAAATATTTAGCTCACTGCATTCCTTGTGAATTGTGCTTACAAACATCTAAGCACCGAGACTGCCTCAAGATACTGTGCTGCCAGTCTTGATACAGGGTAATACATAGACGTGCTGTATCCTGAAGCCTTTGGTATCAGATAAAAGTTTAGGATTTGTTAAGCTATGCCTCTCCTTATGTATGTGGAAATAAGAAGAATGTGGGCTGCATTCGATACATTGTGAGCCTTTGTAATGGGAACACATCATTAACTTGTCAATTTGCGTTATTTTCTACTTGCAAGCTTTTGTCTTTAAAACAATTTATTCTAACATTTTTATTGTGTATAATTGTAAACTGCTAATTGTGATCCCACTTCAGGTTGGCCAATCAAGTATTAAATGAAGTGTGTTTGACATATTCTCTGCCCTGAAACAAACTGACGGGGGAGGCGTAAGGAACATGCAAATCTGACTTTATTACTCAAACATGAAACTAAATGCCCTCATGTCTTAGAATCCAATTAGGAACGTACCTGCAGGTAAGTATAGCATGCATGGCCATTTATGATGCATTTATGCAGCAAAAAGAATAGATGATGGATGGAATGCTGAAAAATGTCAAACATTTACCCCAGGCCACAGATCTGGGCCTAAATCCACCGCTTTTTGCCACCATGCCATCCCAGTTTGGAACCTGCCATATGCAAATCAGTCTTGACCCTGCTCTCCATGGGATCAGTCCTGCCAGAACTTCCAGGGAAGGTCTTCCCTGGACCAGAGACAAGCATGCTGGGAAATATTTCGAGGTATAACCCCACATCAGCCAGGCTAGCTTGAATCCAGTGGCACAGTGAGCCCGGGACAAAGTCTGGGCACACCTGGTGCACCTAAGTCAACCAATGCAAAAAGAACAGATGGCAGATGGAATGCTGAAGAATGTCAAACATTCACCCCCATCCAGAGATCTGGGCCTAAATCCACAGTTTATTTGCACACCATGGCACCCCAGTTTGGACCCAGCTCTATTGAAATCAATCTTGACCTAGCTCCCCATGGGAACAGTACAGCCCAAACTGTCAGGTCTGGTCCTCCCTCGG
Organism: Pleurodeles waltl; assembly: GCF_031143425.1. NCBI lineage: Eukaryota > Metazoa > Chordata > Amphibia > Caudata > Salamandridae > Pleurodeles > Pleurodeles waltl. The sequence continues at coordinate 893,173,696 of NC_090442.1, read as the reverse complement.
CTGGAAACAAGCATCCTGGGACCAGGTGCAGGGTATCACCCCTCATCAGGCTAGCTTGAATCCAGTGCCACAGTGAGCCCGCAACCCATGCCTCAGCTTACCTGGAGCACTTAAGGTGACAAATGCAAAAAATAACAGATGATAGACGGAATGCTGAACAATGTCCAACGTTCACCCCCAGTCAGGGATCTTGGCCTAAAAAAATGACAAACCATAGCCACTGACAAAGCTTAAGGCAGGTAGTCAACTGCAGACCTGTTGCCTCTACCAGTGCTTGTTTACTATGCCATGCATAGTCTTTTTAAACTTGAAGACCTTGGGCTATTTCCTAGTGACCCTAAATGCTCTTGACTTTGTCCAGCTACACAGATGTAAAGAAAAATGCATAAACTCCTTTCAGTGGAGAGTAAAAGTAGAAACATTAGGACATATTTATGGGCCCCTTGCACCACTATTCCACTACTTTTTGTGGCACAACAGCAGCGCAAACCTTGGACTCATATCTATGAGGCCACACAAAGTCACTTTGCATGACTTTGGATGGCCTCATAAATATGGAGTAAGGCAAGGTGGAGACAATCACAGCATTGCCTTACTCTGCACAAGGGAGATGTTCCATGGCATTGTGGTGGGTGTTTCCATGCAACACCCATGGATTTTGATGCATCTCCAGATTTACAAGAGCTTGTAAACCCGAGGATGCCCCAAAACCTTACGCTTCTCCAGGTAAGATGCAACGAGGAGAACTATTTTTATTTCTTCCTGTTTGTTCCTCTTTCTATGTGTGCTGCAGAATACCTACCAGGATTGTTTTTGTGCAGGAAAGTACACCTCCCTGCACAAAAACAATCCTGCCTACTATGCAGACACCTTACACCATGGTGCAGGGTTGCATACATTGGTGCTAGGCAGCCAGAACTGTGTGAGCGCAGTAGGAAAGGACAGGAATGTGCTGTATTAAATAGATACGTAGCATTGTTGCCCTTTCCCGTTTACACAGGGCAGCGCAGCAAGATGATTTGCTCCACTGCCCTGCATCAAAATCCCGTAAATATGGGGCAATGTTTCCACCACTAATTGCTGCAGGTCTCCCTGGAAGCAACAGTCTGCCAGAGACACCTACAATTTAAAAGGAGGTGAAACCACAATACTGAACACCATGTGAAATTAAGTGGGTACTGGTGACATCTGAAAGTGGTGAGGTGGGTATAAGTGAAAAATGTTTAAAATAGTTGGTAAATGTTTTATAAATAGAACTTACCCCAATCACCCTTGCATTACTATTTATATTCTGCAATACAGAGGTGATCAGGGCACATTCTATTTACAAAGCATTTCCCCCCATTATACTGTGAAAAATAAACCAATTTTTCTTACATTCAGCTTGCAACTGCAAACCCTTGAGTTTTCAATTCCCTTGTGTTTTGCTTCCTCCTTGTAAATATGTGCCTGCTGGCACCACAGAAAGTATGCACCAAGCACCCCAGCCAATCCAAGAACTGCTTTAATGCTGCATATACTAGTAAACAGCATAAGAGCAGTGCCAGGATTGGCTGGGTCAGCCAAACACAACGCTCTGTCAGAAACCAATGGGGATGTATCTCTGCTGTTCAAACTCCCTGGTTTATTTGTTCTAGAAGCATGGACACAGCAAAAACACAGCCCAATCTGACATACTCAGATTAGTTAGAACTGCCTTAGCTACTCCTGGTTGTCATTGTGATGTAGGACAGAGAGCAATGTAGCCCCGCCACAATGGAGACAAAATGAAGGCAATACAGGGGAAGTACTTACACAGAGAAAATGAGTCACTTTCAGGGGTGGGGGCTCGCATTAGGGGGTCAACACCCCTATAGGGAAACTGCACCTGGTGATATTTCAGGTTCTTCTCCATAGGATATTCTGGAAATGCATACAAAATGGAGGTGAACAGCACAAATGTCTACACAACCAATTGTTTCACTCTTCTTCATTTACACTCAATTACGAACAGTTGGGGTCTTGAAAAAGGTGACTCATATGTTTATCTTACTCCTACCCACACAGAGACAAGTTCTGATCCCTAAATGTTGAAGTGTGACTTACAGTGGTTACTTTTCAGCTAAAAACAAAGTAAGCAAATTACACTTTTCTTTATGTAAAAAGTTGAGACATTCGACCTCAGTTAATAACTCGGAAGTACACCACATACGAAAACAGTAAAGAAAAAGATCAGGGTGCTTTCCTCCAAACCTGAAAGGGTAAAAGCCCTGACTGGGTGAAAACCTTTTAGAAAAAAAAACATTTTATGAAAGAGGGAGAAATGGACTTAACACACTATTATATGTTTACTTATGTGGACATTGAATCTTTCAGTGTCTTGGATTTCTATTTGAAGCTACCAGCCAATACTATGTTTGTCAATGTGAATTCAGACTATTTATTGGTTTCTATAAAATGAGTTCCTAATGTCACTGAAAGCACGGCTTTCATCCTTCACAGGAATCAAATGCTTCTCCGAGGTCGACTGACCTTTTCACCCAGCAAGAGTGTGGTGAATCATACACAAATTTACATTAACATCACCCAAACAATTTAGACACCATGACCAATGCGGCCACAGAAGGACAACTCCAATCAGGAATAAAGTTCAAAGCTTTATTTTACAACCACAAAGTTAATGTCATGAAGACTGTGCGCAAAATCAAATTATAAAGATATATCAACACCATTGGCTGCCCAAAGCAGCAAAACAAATTTAATTGAATTAGCATTAACACAATTAAACATTCAAGAAGAATAATACATTTCATTAAGGAAATAGTTTGAAACACAGAAACATATCTCAGGTCTGATTGCATCAACACTAGTCAAGTTTTAATTAAGCAGAGAATGCAAGTTTTGGGCTGAACAGTGGTTGTCCCTACAGCTAACCAAATTAGGAAGTGTATGTGTGGAGACAAACACATGAGGGTAAAATACAAAAGAAGACACAAATAAAAGAAATAATATATCTAGGGCTAGAGATTAATAGCTAGAAAAATAAAATAGGTGAGTGTCAGCATGATACATTCTATTCTAGAAAAAGGGACATGTCAAAGAAAATGGCAATCAACAGAGAGATATACCTCTCCAAGGGACAGCATTTAAGGATTCTTCATCAGCAAAGCATCTAGATCAGCAGCAAAGTCCAGTTAGGCATGTCATCAGGGAAGGTGGATAGAAAGAGCTAGTGGTCAAGGGGGTTGAAGAGTTAAGAAACGACTCAAGGAAAAGACTGACTGAAACTTATGAAGTCCATCCCTAATCAAAAATAATATTTTACTCTGATTCATTGATTCAGTGTCACTACATCATGCAAAAGGGGCATCATTGAATCACAAAGTCACTAAAATGTCAGATTGCAACATTCAGTAAATTTTTCATGTCCAGCTTGAGGCCGTCTCCTCCTTCCGTGTGACTCCAAATGGTGGAAACAATTGTATTCACTATGCAACAGTTCAGTTTCTTTCCATTTGTTTAAAATATGCTCGTCTCAGTCCCATGTGAATCCGTACGTCAGTTAAAACAAATTATTTCACGTTAAGTCCACAGGCCTGTATGTTTTTTTTTTCAAGGTTACTGAATAAAAGTCTCTTTTCAATCGAACAAAAATCCTACTTGCTACTCCTGGGAATGGAATCTAAAGGAACATTTCATGTTAGAAAGAAAAATGATTCATCACTTTACAAGACTGCAAATACAAGCTCTATAGGCCTAATTATGCTGACACAAGAAATATAAAATGCATTAAAAATACTTGTTAATAAAACACACACAATATGCAAATTTGCAAATTCTGCATTAATAATATACCATCAGAACAAGTAAAACATTTCATTATAAATTGTATTTGGTAATGCATCACATTAGATATAAAAGAGAATTTGTATTAAAAAAATTTGCACACCTCCATTCAAACTCCTGAATGACACATTAAACATTAGAAACGCAAATCTATTTTCATTTTAACGCTAGCAATTCGTCTAGAATCTAAAATATACTTTGGCATCATTTATTTTTCATTAGCAAAAATCCAGTAGGCACAATTGTGACCACCACAAATGAGAACATGAGCACTTTTAAAATATGTGTCAGTGTAGCTTTTCTATGTTAGGTTGTTGTTAGAAATTGGGTCTCTAGTTGGCAGAGGTATGCACCCTGTCCAAGTAGGGACGACAGCCCTAGTCAGGGTAAGTCACAGCACAACCCAAATTATCCTCTGCTCATCCTCTTGTAGCTTGGCACAGAGCAGGCTGTTTTAACGTAGAAGGCAATGTGTAAAGTATTTGTGAAATAGGTCATACAGTAACACAGGGAAAACACCAAAAAAATACACCACACAGGTTTAGAAAAATAGACAATATTTATCTGATTATACGATCAAAATGACATAAATCCAATACGCACAAGTCGAGATATCACTTTTTAAAGGTTTGAATGAGTCTCTATCTTCAAGAATCAGTGGCTCTATCCTTGTAACACACAGTATGTGGGATTCATCAAAAATAACGGTGCACAGGGGCCACAGAGTAGGAGATGCAATGATAAATAAGGCACTGTCTCTGATTTTACAGTGCAACACAGACCATGCGTTGTTTCTTTCCACAGCTGCAAGGTGATGCATCGATTTCCAGGAGCTCAGCCTTGGTTCCTCACTGAGATGCGGGGATATTTTGATGCCCAGGGGTGATGTATGCACTTCTACTCGCTGGTAGAAGGAGCAGGTGCTGCAACGATCTATTAGGCGATGCAGCAAAATTTCAGCCATGAGACAGGTGCGCGTTGCTTTCTGCTGGCGTTGTGTCGATTTTCCGCCGCACAGAGATTTTCTTCTTTTTGGTAAAGTCTTTGAGGCCCTAAGACTTCATAACAGGAAGCAAGCTCAATCCAAGTTCTTGGAGAGCACTTTTCTGGAAGGCAGAGTCCTTCCATCAGAGTCAGAGGCTAGCAGACAGCAGGGCAACAAGCATGGCAGCAGTCCTTTTCAGCAAAGCAGTCCTGACGAGTCATTTGGGCAGCCAGGCAGTCCCTCTGACAGAGTCCAGGTGTAGATCCAGAAGTGTCTGATGTGGTAGGGTCCGAGACCCAGTATCAATCCTTTGTGTGCGGGCAGGTCGCTGGCCTTTGAAGTATAAGAGAGAGCCCCTCCACCCTTCCTGCCCAGGGAGACCCATTCAGTATGCAGATGAATGCAGATGTGACTGTGTGTCCTGTGTTTATGTCTGTCTTGGTGGAATGCACAATGGGACCTGTCAACCAGCACAGACCAGACATGGATTGGGGCATGGGCTGTGAGGAAAAGATGGCAGTAAGTGCAGAGAAATGCCCACTTTCTAAAAGTGGCATTTCTAAAATCGTATTAATAAATCCAACTTCACAAGTAAGTAGGATTTCCTATTACGATTCTGCCCATACTAGACATGACAGGGCTACTACTTCCAGATCAGAATTTATCACTTAAAAGTATATGAGGGCAGTTCTAATGCTAGTCTATGAGAGAAGCTGGCCTCACAGTTGTGGAAAACAAATGTAGGAGTTTTTCACTACCAGGACATGTACAACACATAAGTACATGTCCTGCCTTTTACTTACATAGCCGCCTGCCCTATGGGTTACCTAGGGCCTACCTTAAGGGTGACATATTTGTAGAAAAGGGGAGTTGAAGGCTTGGCAATCAGTTTTGAATGCCAAGTCAAAGTGGCAGTGAAACTACACACACAGGCCTTGGCATGGCAGGCCTGAGGCATGGTTAAAGGGCTACTTATGTGGGTGGCACAATCAGTGCTGCAGGCCCACTAGTAGCATTTAAATTACATGCCCTGGACACTTGTAATACACTTTACTGGGGGCTTACAGGTAAATTAAATATGCACACTGGGTAGGAATCAATGTTACCATGTTTCGGGGGGGGAGCACATACACTTCAGCACTGGTCAGCAGTGGTAAAGTGTGCAGAGTCCTAAAGCCAGAACAATTAGGTCATAAAAAGTAGAGGAAGAAACCAAAAAGTTCTTCGATGAGCCTTCAGAGAGGCCATTTCCAACAACCCTTATAGTAGAAACATATACATATATATATATATAGATATATGGGTATATAAACTGGGTCTCTGACCCCACCAACTCAGACACTTCTGGACCTGAACCTGCAACTTGTCAAAGGGGAACTGCCTGGCTGCCCAAAGTTTGCCTCCAGTTTTCTGAAGTCTCAGAGCCAAAAAGACTTCATCTTTTCAGGAAACTCCTTCTACGCCAAAGATCACTGGACAGCCTTCTGGAAACGACGCACAGCCATTTTGCGACCAAGATATTGCCGCACAGCTGAGCCGGAATGACGCAGTCCGACTTCCCAAGTGAAGAATCTACGCAGCGCCTGCCTTGTGGCCGAAAGTTCAAAGCACAGCCTACCGTATTGATGCACAGCCAAGCCAGAACGACGCAGCCCGACTTCCCGAGTGAAGGATCAACGCAGCACCTGCCGTGCGATAGAAAATTTGATGCATTGCGTACCGGATCAACGCCATGCCTGTAACTTTTTTCCGCATGCCCAGGATTTCTCCTGCATTGTCCCTGGGCGTCAAAAAGATCCTCACATCACAGTGAGGAACCAAGACTGTGCGCTGGAAATAGATGCAAAGCCCCTTCCAGCTTGAAATAAACTATGCATCGTCTATGTCACGTCAGAAAATCCGATGCATATCCTCTTTTTCCCTGCATCTCCTCCTCTGTGGTCTCTGTGAGTGTTATTTTTTATGCAAACCAGGTACTTTGTGAAACCAACTGTTGATTTCTGAGATTTAAGACTCTTTTTAATCTTGCAAAAGTGATAGCTCAACTTGTGCTTATTGAATCTTTATCATATTGACCTTAATTTAACCAGATAAATATAATATATTTTTCTAAACCTGTGTGGAGCATTTTTGTGGTGGTTTCACTGTGTTACTGTATGATTTATTGCACAAATACTCTAAACATTGCCTTCTATGTTAAGCCTGACTGCTCAGTGCCAAGCTACCAGAGGGTGAGCACACAATAGTTTGAATTGTGTGTGACTTACCCTGACTGGGATCGTGGGCCCTATTTGGATAAGGGTGTATACCTTTGCCAACTAGAGACCCCATTTCTAACAAGGGTTTACCGCGTCTTATGTGCATTGCTTTTAAATCTTAATACTACGCACGTTCTGTTTGTCCCATACTGTTCTTGTATATATGTATGATTTCTTGCACTAGGGGCCTGATGTAGTATAATTTGAAATTGTGAAAAATATCACACTACAATTAACAATGCGCAAAAGAGATGCACTAGCCACCATGAGTTCCAATTAGCGATCCATTAGAAATGGATTCTCAATTTACTGATTCCCATCTTGTGATCAGTATCGGTAGCAAATTGTACATCGAGGGTTGTAAACTGAAAATTTTGTGCTGGTTGTGACTGAAAGCATCACAACCAAATTAGGCCAAACCTTTAAAACAGGCTAAAGGATTAAACATGAAAGGAGTTGGTCGTAAACCAATTTGTGTGAAATTCTGAAATGGCAACCTAGGACAAAAAGAGGGAAGAAGAGAGAAAAACAATTTAAGTTACCAGGAATTGCAATATTGGTAAAGGAGTGTGTGGCAAACAATGGTCAGTTGTTTGCGAAATGGACACGTTTTGTCGCTGAAACCAGTACAAGGGCTGAACTGTGACTGGAATGGGACTATCCACCGAGCAGCCACCCACCCTGATTGAAGGAGTTATTAAGACAACTCTGCTGTCTGAGCCAGTCAGTGGAGTCAGTCAGATTAGCATGTCAGCAAATTCACACCCATCAGAATATTTGTGTCTGCATTCCAAACCTCACTAAAATAAGAAACAACTTACAAAAGGAATGCACTGGGGTTGATTATGACGCCCAAGTAGATATGTCTTAATTGCCTCGGTCATTTTATGGAAAACATCTACAGCATCTACTAACTTGCGTAGGACAATGTATTTTGTAGTGCGGGATAATATACCAAAGTGGTTAGCAAGTATGTCTGTGTATTGTACACATAGGGGGTCATTCTGACCCCGGCGGTCCGAGACCGCCGGGGCCAGGGTCGGCGGGAGCACCGCCGACAGACCGCCGGTGCCCCGCAGGGCATTCTGACCGCAGCGGTTCGGCCGCGGTCAGATGCGGGAAACCGGCGGTCTCCCGCCGGTTTCCCGCTGCCCTGCAGAATCCTCCATGGCGGCGGAGCGCGCTCCGCCGCCATGGGGATTCTGACACCCCCTACCGCCATCCTGTTCCTGGCGGGTCTCCCGCCAGGAACAGGATGGCGGTAGGGGGTGTCGCGGGGCCCCTGGGGGCCCCTGCAGTGCCCATGCCAATGGCATGGGCACTGCAGGTGCCCCCGTAAGAGGGCCCCACAAAGTATTTCAGTGTCTGCTATGCAGACACTGAAATACGCGACGGGTGCCACTGCCCCCGTCGCACCTTCCCACTACACCGGCTCAATTCTGAGCCGGCGTCCTCGTGGGAAGGTTGATTTGCCCTGGGCTGGCGGGCGGCCTTTTGGCGGCCGCCCGCCAGCCCAAGGCAAATCCCAAAATACCCTCAGCGGTCTTTCGACCGCGGAGCGGTATTTTGGTGGGGGAACTTCGGCGGGCGGCGCCCCCATAGTATGCCCTAAACACATGCATCCATAGAAAGGGTGCACTGAATAGCAGCAAAAAAGTTGGCATGTACCACTTTTATCACACGATTTGTCAGTCTAAAAGTACAGCATGCATCTGACATTAAAATATTGCTTTTATCAACAGATGGTGTGACTGTGCAGATAGAAGAGGCAGGAGATGAGGAGAAGCAGGACACTGAGATTCCTGAGCCACCAATCATTCCTTCCACCAAACTGCTATAGTTTGGAGGCCCATTCGCCCAGAAGTACAGACCACAGCAAATTAAAAAATACTGCTACAAAGCACCAACGATTGGGCATTAGGCTAAAGGCTACTTTATCAAATGGGGTGATTGGAGCTCTGCCTTTGAGAGGTGAGTTCAGGCTTCTGGAGTAATCTGTATTTGAAATGCAGAACCAACAATTACAAGTCATGAAGGCATTGAGTAGACAGGTGGGTAGTGTGAGATCATACATCATCCAGGGCCTTCGAGCCAAATGCTACAGTATGAACTCCCTGACAGAGGCAGCAACTGCATTGTGTGGAGCTCAGCATGATGAAAGCGCAACGCAAAAATACCAGGAATGCCACGTGGTGGTTGGGATGCTGTACAAAAGGAGTGTTGTGAACACTGTAGCAACTACAGTATAGGCATCTTCTACTTGTGTTAAGTGCTTGCTTGCAGATTCGTTTATCTCTTGTAGTAGAATGTATGAGCTTTTTGACTTGCTCAGAAATTTTAGTATCAAGTCTGCCTCCTATGACATATTTTCATTGGTTTTATTATTGAGGCTGCCATAACATCATTGATGTCTACTGTAGAAGCTTACATATTTTTTATTATTTTAGTTATAGAACCATTTTATCTATATGTAAATCAAGATGATGCGTTTATCACCGTATTTGATAGTCTTGTTAATGCTCCAGGGTCTGCAAATAATGTTTTATTTTACGAATATGAGATAAAATTGGTGATCAGATGCTATAGAAACTATACACAATAATTATAACTATAAAAACCCATGTATCTGACCGTAGGTTGGAGAGGATTTGCTCTAAGACTATCAGGCCAGAGGTCATGCAGGTTTGCAGCAACAACAGCCTCAGTTGAAGATGACTCAGGTAAGGTTGCAGAGGTGTGGCCTTCAGCCTTGCACTGCTTGTCATTCCCAGGCAAACACAGTGACAGAGAATAGCTAAACAACTTTTGTTTACCAAGAGAAGTTATGTTGTGTGAGCCATCTTAAGAAATATGATTTATAGACTTGCTATTTATCTCTTCTGATGAAATTGAGTATAGCAGATATTTAGCATAGCATTTTGAAGTGGGTTAGGATGCTACAAACTTGCTATCCATGTTGGAAATGTTCATATTGTTTTCACAACCATGTCATGCATTGCTGCTTTTATTGTCCCATTCTATGTGGTTACTTTTCATATTTTATGTGCTAGACTTATAGTTTAGAAACAAACATTTTAAAGTAGATCCTGTGTTTCTGACTGCTTACTTCTATTTGAGTGAATTATTTGAGTTCCACTTTGTCCCAGAGGGACTTATTGTGACCGGAAAACACACCCTACACAGTACTGCTCAATGGGTTGGGTATGGGTATCAGTTCAACTGGATTTCTAATTTGTGTTTGTGCAATGAACTGAGTCTTGGGGAAGACTGACCCATATCATGAAAGGAAAACAGTGAATAAGCTGGTAACTGATACTGGAGTTCTAATGTGGCAGATTGTAAATATTCAAGGTGAGATGAAGCACTGCAAAATGCTTGTCATCCCTCCTTTAATCATGGTAAAACTGGCTTTCAGTCAATTGGCATACTTAATTTACTTGTATGCACCTAGTAAAGTGGTACTACAGGTACCCAGGGCCTGTAATTTAAGTGCTACTCATGGGTCTGCAGCACTAAATCTGCCACCCACTTAAGCAGCCCTCCAAACATGTCCCAAGCCTGCCATTGCGGCCTATGTGTGCAGTCTTAAAATGTCATTTCGGCCTGTCAAAACAAACTTTTTTCCAGGCCAAAAGCATCCCTTTTAATAAGTAGATCACCTCTAGGGTAGGCCCTAAGGGACCCGTAGGAAAAAGTGCATTGTATTTAAAAAGTTGGACAAGTACTTTTAAGTCTTGGTAGTGAAAAATGAATTACTTCTTTTTTCACTGAGCAAAACCTACCTTTATCATGGGATAACATTAGGTTACCTTATTGCATTTAATGTGATAAATCTTGTTTGGGAATAGGTAGGAAAGACACGTTTGTGTCCGGGGATTTCTATTTTAAATCCATTTTATATTGTTTTCGTCCTAACCATTTGGTGCCTGCAGCCTGTTCCTAGGCATTTGGCCTGTGTGTATTTCTACCAGACAGTTTCCCAAAGGAGGGTCTGAGTATTGTCAGGATAAGCCACCTCTGACTTGATAGGGGGCTGAGTGGTCACTTACCACACTTGCACTTCAAAGGCACAGGCTTAACTAACACACAAATGGCTTCACACTAGCCTACTGTGCCCCCAGACAGACTTCAAGCATGGCAAGGAGGCAAGAAAATCCACATACCTTTGTAGTGGGAAACCCTAGACGCTTCTCCCATTTCAAAGTGAGCACCAGGTATAAAAAGGGGACCCTCAGACCCAATCTTCAGTGCACTCTTGGAATTGTGGGTACTACAGAAGGACACCCTGCTGCCCTACTTCTTGGGGCCTGCCCTGATTAATGAGAGAAGGAAGACTGGACCTTCACCGTTCATCACAGGCTGAATTGCATCTGAGGTTGTGCTGACTGGCCTTCAGTTAGAGGTACATGGAAGTAACACGCTCCAGAGGCCTCCCTGAATGTGTAAAGCTGTTCTGCTGGCTGGACCTGCAACTGGACCAGCAACTGGACCTGTCTGAGCCCTGCTGGCCTCTGTTGGAGTGAGTTTGTGATCCCTGAGTGGTGCCTCCCAGTTCCTGGAGCCGTAGTGGCAGCAGTTGAGCTCTTCCTTGATGAAAAGGTGGAAATCCTGAGATTTTTGGCTTTTAACGATCACGAACGGGCCCATTCATGCCTAGATTTTGCCGACTGCACCGACAACCAACACAAAGCTCCGGTGAACCCGACTTCACACAATAGCTACGGCCTGCAATGAATGGTGACAGGCTCTGCAAATGATGGTACAGCGTTGACAGCCCCCAGTGACCTCCAACGCAAGGCTCCAAAAACGCCCGTCCACAATGCCCAACAGAATCATCGTTTTGCAGCAAAGACAATCAGTGACTCCTGACCTGCTCTTTGTGGTACAGCAACGATCATCCACAACATTCTCCCTGCTCCTCTTGGCCTCCTACACTGCGAATTAGACTCTTCACGCTGGACCTTAGAAGGAACTTTTTCAGTGGGACCAACCTGGTCCCTGTGTCTGGCCCACACACTCATCGCGCTCGGCCTTAACTTGTGACTTTCACCCGGTCTCGCACTATCATATAACCGCGAGTGGTGGTTTGTGCTTTTAGGTGCTATATTTAGCATTTTATTGGCAAATAATTTATCAAAATGTACTCCATTCTTCTAAATTGGTGTAGGATTTTTCTTGTATTGTGTTTTCACTCTATTACCGTTTGTGTGCTGCAAGATACTTTACACATTGCCTCTAAGATACGTCCGACAGCTTTTCTGCTGAGCACCAGAAGATTAAGCACAGCATAATTTAGTGACTTTTTGTGGTTCACCCTCACAAGGATTGTGGCTTTTGCCTGAATAGGGTTTCACACCCTCAACCAACAAATCAATTTTCACAGATACATTGTTTGTTGAGTTATTAGAAAGTTCTTGGGCAAGCAGTGAAAGTATACATCTAGTGACTCTGTCAAGTGTGCCTTCCATCCTAGAGCATGGTAATGCATTGCATATCATTGAAAGCATGGCACAATAATGCTATAGTGTGCAAATGAAAGTATCAGTATGTTGTTGTGGGGGTCACTGAAGCCCTAATTCAGGTGTGGTGCTTTTTCCAGTTATAAAACCCCTTGTTTGGTGAATAGGAGTATTTCTACGGTCACTATTTGGGCACTTGTGAATAAATCTTAGCAAATTGGAGACTTTCCTTTCTACTATCCCCTTATGCCTCTAGAGGGGATACAGCCTAGAAATAATTTCCTTTATATTGCACTGTGTCTGAAACTAATTCTTGTCTGATGCAGTGCAGCTAGCAAATATTGATTTCGGTTCAGGTACTAGTTATGCCCTCTAAATTTACATGTATGACAGGGCCTTCACTCGTATACTTCTACATTAATAGCCACCCTAGGTGGCTCACTGTTTTCTAGGACACCTTGTTCTCAAACCCATTACCCTCCCCAGGCACTTCCCTAGGTACTTTCTGGTTTCATGCTACATCTTCTTCTAAGGGATGCAAGATTGCCGCAGAAGTTTGACTTTATCACCAAAATTGTGCAGAAAACTTTAAAGAAAACAATTCTGGTACACGCCTCACTTCCTGTTCGTTTATGTACTTTTTAAGGTACAGGTAGTGCAGTGCTTTAGTCAAAACAAGTGCATGTTAGTTGTGCACTTGAAGTTATTTACTTTAGCTGTAGTTAAGTTAAACGTACATTGTGTGTAGGATTTTCAACCTCGCTGACCTGAATACCTGACTACAAGGCTTTTGCTGGTATTAACTGTACATAGTATTACTATGATTTACCTACACTCTTTCCAGGACTCATAATCATGGCCATTTGTTTGTGGCTTTCGGCGCTTGAAATAATTGCTTGCGCAATGTCCTCATTATTTAAAATTAGCAGATCAATTGGAAATGTGCCGGAATTCTTCGGCTGCACCATTTCCTCGGCACTCTAAAGCAGATGCAGGTTGTAAATGTGGCTACCTACGCGAGTGTCCCTCCTTAATTAATACAGTTTGGGAAATCTTACACGCTAAGCATTCTGCCACACAGGTTTACCAGATGTATAAGGTGAGCAGGGGTAGCACTACGTAGCAGATTATAGAAGGGACCTGCAATAAAAGTGATTTTACATAGGGTAGTGCAACATCGCATTAATTACATTTTGCATTAAATGTCGAAAATTCGTGCACGATTCCTGCTGTACATAAACCTTTTCCAGAAATATTCTGCGAAGAATATCTTCTTTTCTTCTGTTTTTTTTTCTTCATTGAAAGCACTTTATTATGTGTGGTACGATACGTCTCGATTTGCTCCTCCTATTCACTCTGCAAATCCTCATGGGTTAGAGTGGGCTATTTGTGTGCATGCATCCGGTGTTACTGAGTCAGCAGTCTGGGGCACAGAGACACTGACAATGTGTTCTACTTATGGAGTTTTTAACAATAAAGAAATTGCAGAATTGGAGAGGGCTGGGGGTGATAAAAACAAAGTTTGGAAATGAAAATTAACATACAAAAGATGAAATAACACGATATCAAATTTTCAGAGAAATCTCATATTGCATTTATGTACAGTTGTGACCCGAAATAGTTACTTTTCTTTAAAAAAAGAAAGCTTTAAAGCTCCTTTGCATTCAAGAAAAAAAACTAGATATTCAGTCCCACATTCATCACACTCACATATCTCAGATTTAGAAAACTGACATTGTCTAGATAATAGATGAGACATGTTCATGATGTGCATTAGCAGTTCTGGAACATATAAGAATGCACCAGCAATTGTGAATACTAAAGACTAAACTCAAGTGAGTGTTATCATGCACTGCATTTACCAAAATGCATCTGTGCGAATAATATGCTAGTGTTGCAAACAATGTGCCCCGTTCCCACTTTTATGATTGGCTCATTTGAGTTATTTAGCTGAGGAGCTCACGGGATGGACAAGCTCTCTTGGAGTGATACAGAAACATGAGAATGCAGTGAGTAACATTGCTAACAACCCCAAATTTAAAGTGTTAGTCTCTACTGAAGAAGAACCAATATCCAAAAATATGTCAATAAGTATACAATAATGGGTGCATCAACAATGGTGAATACCAAGACTTCCAGGTAAAGTGATTGTTACCACAATACACCTGGACGAATAGTGTACTGGTATGCTAGGCAGTACGCTCTCTTCCCCATTTTGTGATGGGCTTCTATGAGCCTAAGATTACTAGGGTGTCCACCTGGCATTGATAAAAATTCTGGACAGGACTGTAAAAAATTCAGGACAATGCGTCAAAATTCAGGACAAAAATTCAGGACAATGCGTCAAAATTCAGGACAAAAATTCAGGACAAAGGTTCAAAATTCAGGATAAAAATTAAAGAACAAATCTCATTTTTACAGATGCACTCAAGAGAGGCCATGCCTCACTAGGTTTTCAGTGCATTTATTTACTCTTATTTAACATAGCAATATTTATTCACTATGATCTTTTTGTGATTGCCTCCTGGTATGCTACATTCAGGTGTCACATTACGTCCTTGTTCAGTAGTAAAATAATGCCCTTCAGCACTGTGTCAAGGCCATCACCCCTACCCAAATCCACACAATCTTTTTTTAAAAGAAAGTAACAACAACATTTTGATTATATTTCTGAATATTTAAAAACCCCTGGCAAACATTTTTGGAAACATTAACATAATTAACCTTATGCTAGCTTAAACAAATTGAACAAAAACATCTTGCTCACTCGAACCGCCCATGGACTTTCAACCTAAAAAAAATGTAACAAGGCAGGGCAGAATGTGTGGGCGACAGTCTCACAGCTAATGCCAGGATGTGAGGTACCCACAACGTATCAGTAGTCTCACAGCACTAGAGTGTATGTCTGGGACTCTACATTTATCTCAGAACTGGAAGCCCGGGCTACCAATCAAAGATAATAAAAGAGGAGTGTGAAATTGAGATCAAGTGGGAGTTGTTGCTAAGAACCAGACAAATAAGGAAGAGAAGAACAAGGTGGGACAATTCCTAAAATCTGTCAAGATGGGTCCACCAAGACGATTGGAAGGTATTGGGTTCCTGGGGAGTTGTCTCTGTAGACATGAGAGAAACAGAAGAGGCACTGTCGAGTGGTTGAACAAGCAGCACCCACCTTGGCAAACTCTTCTGGTGCAATGGTCCGCTGTTCATGCTTGTGAAGGGTTAGCAGGGGCCAGACCCGTTACAAGGTTGTGCAAGGCAATTGCCCGCTTTGTTCATGTCTTAAAATGATTTTGAAATTGAGAGAAAACCAAACTAGTGATCTGGGTTATCTCTAAGTGTCAAGTACGCATGGAATCTTCAAAATATTTAGGATGTAAATTGCACAAACAAAATGTAACAATTTTCAAATGTAATTAGTGTTTCTTTAACATATGGCACTGTTTTCCCCTTTATCAACAATTAGACCTCAGATTGAACTGGGAATCAGTTACCTTTCGATACCTAGTGATTAATATCTACCATTCTCCCACTGATTTAGGGGATGGAAATCTCTGCAGAGCGTCACTCAGAGCCCAGTTTGCTTTTTGGTCTTCTCTTCTGCTTTCTAAAGTAGGCCCTGATGATAGTATTATTTTGCAACCTTCCCCTGCTCATCCTTCCTTCCTTCTTCAGACATACCACAAATATGATTTGGTTGCTGGGGCGCCGTCGTAGCTCTTTCCACTCTAATGCTACCCGTCACTGCCAGTGGATTAGGCCTTCTGGACTTAGAACGCTATTATTCAGCTGCACAGGTCCAATGGGTGGCTCGCTGGCTTTCTGCCCGCACCCCTGCATGAGATGAGGTTTATCCATAAAAACTTGTTTTAAGGATGGCTTACTGCACTGCTCATTGTTTCCTACTGACCATTCTGCAGATGACCATCGGAGGTTATCATGCACAGCTTTCTCTTGCCTTGCTAGAACCTGTAAACTACCTGACATGAAAAACCATGTGCTCCTGCACTATCCTTGCTAAGCCTTCCCACTCGCACAGGACATCTGTGCTCAGCGCAACTCTATCAGTGGCATGCTGCAGGTGTCTTAAAATTGGGAGATTTGTTTCTGGACGGTGAGCTACTAAATTTCCAAACCCTTGTGGCAGACTAGCACTTCATCCTGGTCAACTCCTTACTTACAACCACATTAAATAATCATTAAATGCTCTATTTCATGTCTGCCACCTAGCACTAACCCTACATGAGGCGTGCCAGAAGCTTTACACCATAGGGACTGGTGGCAAACTGATAGAATGGGTGTACAGACCTTTTTCTGCAACATTGAGACCACTCCAGGTCTTTTTGTCATACTACCTGGGTGACTGTTGTGGCCAAACCTCTGCAAGATACGGACTGGACTTAAATACTGGTCTTTCCCCACAAAGTATCCCACGGCTGTCACTTTAAGTACATTTATAGAGCTTCCTGGGGAATGCATTCCGCCCATTGCTTGCCATTGGATTCGTGGTTTGTAACTTACATTTCATTGCTTTCAGTTTGCTGGCTTTATTTGTTTTAGGCTATGCAGCCTGAGTTTGTCCCTTCCCTTGCCCAAATCTCATTTACAGTATCCTTCCGAGTTTTCCCCTTCTGTAAACAGGCTGTAAATCTTGTTCTTATCTCATCACATTTGCTGTGCATTCAAAAAACAAGGTCAGATGTCAGGCTCTGTCTTTGGTGGAAACTTAACGTTTACTTTTCTTTCCCTGACTTCAAAGTGAGAGGAGTTATGCGACAATCTTGCTGGATACTGGGGTTAGGAAAGAGTTTTTTTCTATCACATGACAACATTTAAATAAACTTCACAACATATCAGAATTAGGAGTACCAATGAAGCACATTTTTGTTAATTCTGAACTGTGCTAGAAACAAATACATTTATATGATTAAAACAAATCATTGCATTAGGTGATGCAATTTCCACACATCATCGTATGTGCACTGTATTGTTTTATTTGAAAAACTGTATGTCTGTGCAATATAATGGTAATTTCAACCAAACAATGTGTTGTCTGTATTGGCAGTGTGTTACCACACCATGCATACTCCACTCCACTCTGCTCTGCGCCAATCCACACCACTGCACCCTACTCTGCATCACTCCAATTTACACCACTCCATGCCACTGCACTGTGGGACACTGCACTCTTCTCCACTCTGAACCACTCCACTCTATGCCACGGCACTCTATGCTACTTCACACTACACCTCTCTACTCTAATCTGTACCACTCTATTCTATGCCAATGCACTTTACGCCTCTCTACACCACTTCGCTGCACCTCTGCATGCAATACCACTCCAGTCTAGGCAACACCAATCTGGTCAGTACAACTCTACTCTATGCCACTCTGGAACACTGCACTGTATGCCACTGCACTTTATGCTAATACACTCTATGCTAGTGCACTTTGGGCCAGATGTATCAAGCGCTTTTTGCATTTGCAAACGGTGTGAATGGCCGTTTGCGAATGCAAAAATGCCTTTCAGTATGTATGAAAGGCATTCACTATGCAATTTTAAGGAATCGCTAAAGTAGCGATTCCTTAAAATTGCGAGCCCGTTTAGAGAATCGCAAATTGCGATTCTCTAAATAAGAAATCGCAAATAAGGAATCCTTATTTGTGATTTCTTAAGCACATGTATCAAGCTTTTCCTTAATGTGAATTGGGCATTAAGGAATCGCAATTACCACCAAGTAAAACTTGGTGGTAACCATGTGCAAATTTTAAAAATGCATAAAAAATGCATTGTTTTTTTAAATTGACATGTAACGCACACATGCCCTAAAATATTTTTTGGGGGTGCAGCAGAGGGGGCCTTAGGCCCCCAGAACCCTGGGGTTTTGCATTTCCTAAATTGTGAATTCCAGTTAGGAATTTGCAATTTGGGAAATGCAAAGGCCCATAGGTGCGAATGGGCTCAGAATCGCTATTTGCAATTCAGTAGTAGCATTTGTGATTTTTACGTAATTGCTATTAGTGAATCGCAAATATGATACATACCATTTTGCGAATCAGAAATAGCGATTTCTTAAAAATCGCTATTAGAGATTTGCAACTTGGATTCTTCATACATCTGGCCCTTTATTCTGTAACATTCAACTCTATGCCCCTGCACCCCACATCAATACACTGTACGTCACTCAAACCTACTCTATGCCACTGCACTCTAAACCACTTTACTCTATGTCATTACACTC
Organism: Pleurodeles waltl; assembly: GCF_031143425.1. Classification (NCBI taxonomy): domain Eukaryota; kingdom Metazoa; phylum Chordata; class Amphibia; order Caudata; family Salamandridae; genus Pleurodeles; species Pleurodeles waltl. Next base: position 893,154,927 of record NC_090442.1, on the reverse strand, counting down.
TATGCCACTCCACTCTACCCTGCACCTCTCCACTCTACTATGAAACAGTCTACTTTACGCCACTGCACTCTGCGCCACTGCACTCTACGCCACTCTCCCCTAATGCACTCTAAACCACTACACTTTACTTCAATGCACTCTAAACAACTGCACTATATGCCCTGAACTCAGACACTCTACTCTGTAGCACCGCACTGGCCACCACTATAGTCTACACCGCTCTACTCTGTACCACTGCATTCTGCACCAATACACTCTATTCCACTGCACTCTATACCACTTGAATCTGCATAATTCCACCCTACGTCACTGCACTTTACAGCACTATACTCTGCTCTGCACCATGCTACACTACTCCACTCTGCACCACTTTACGACACTGCACTGTATGCCACTTGACTCTACTGTGCACTCTATACCCCTACACCACTTTACACTACTGCACTCTCTGCCACTCTATTGTATGCAGCTCTACTCCACTGCACTCTATGCCACTCTACTCTGCCCCACGCCACTTCCTGCCACTGCACTCTACTTCAGTGTACTCTAAACAACTGCAGTATATGCCACTGAACTCTGACACTCTACTCTGCAGCACTGCACTGGCCGCCACTATACTCTACACCGCTCTACTCTGTATTACTGCATTCTGCACCAATACACTCAATACCACTGCACTCTATACCACTCTACTCTGCATAACTCCACCCTATGTCACTGCACTTTACAGCACTATACTCTGCTCTGCACCATGCTACACTACTCCACTCTGCACCACTCTACGCCACTGCACTCTATACCACTTGACTCTACTCTGCACGCAATGCCACTGCACCACTTTACACTACTGCACTCTCTGCCACTCTACTCCACTGCACTCTATGCCACTCTACTCTTCCCCATGCCACTCCCTGCCACTGCACTCTATGCCAATGCACTCTAAACAACTGCACCGTATGCCACTGCCCTTTACTCTGCACTACTGTACTCTACGCCACTGCTCTCTGTACCACTCTATGCCACTCTACACCACTGCACTGACACTCTACTCTGCAACATTGCACTCTCTGCTACTGTACTCTACACCACTCTACTCTGTACTACTGCATTCTACGCCACTGCACTCTATGCCACTGTATTCTACAACACTATACTCTACTCTGCACTGCACCACTCTCCACTACTCTACTCTGCACCACTCTACTCCACTACTCTCTATGCCACACGAGTCTACTCTGCACTCTATGCCACTGCACCACTCTGCAATTACTGCACTCTCTGCCACACTATTGTATGCCACTCTACTCTATGCCACTCTGCTCTGCCCCATGCCACTCTATGACACTGCACTCTTTGCCAATGCACTCTAAACTGCACTGTATGTCACTGCCCTCTACTCTGCACCACTGTACTGTACAGCAACTGCTCCCTGTGCCACTCTACACCACTGCACAGACAATCTACTCTGCAACATTGCACTCTCCACCACTGTACTCTACACCACTCTACTCTGTACTACTGCATTATACGCCACTGCACTCTATGCCACTGCATTCTACAGCACTTTACTCAACTCTGCACTGAACCACTCTACACTACTCCACTCTGCACCACTCTATGCCACTGCACCACTCTACATTACTGCACTCTCCGCCACTCTATTGTATGGCGCTCTAATCCACTGCTCATTGTGCCACTCTACTCCGCCCCACGCCACTCCCTGCCACTGCACTCTAAACTACTGCACTCCATGCCAATGCACTCTAAAGAACTGCACTGTACCCCACTGCACTCTACTCTGCACCACTGTGCTCTATGCCACTGGTCCTTTGCAGCTCTACTCCACTCTACACCACTGTGCCACTGACTTTTAGCCATGCTGAACAGCAGTCACTGTGGGGTATAACATGGCTAAAACATATTGCCAAAGCCAAAAACTCTGAAGTAGACGAGACCTATTGGCTTTGCCAATGTTTGTTAGCACTAGTGGTACCGAGGTCCTTGAATGAACTGTGAATGTGTAAGCCCTTATTTTAAACATGCATTACACACATCAAAATATAGGCTGCTCCAAAATGCGCAAATACATTTCGATTAAATAAAAAAAGTCCTTCTAAAATACAGTTTTGAATCATATACAGTTTATACCTAGTACTAACATTTTTTTATAACAGTCCAATAAAACCACACAGTTCACAGCTCACAATGGAACACCCTTACAGTACCTCTCTAAAAGAAAGGCCCATATTTATACTTTACTGCGCCGCATTTGCGCCGCTTTTTGACGCAAAAGCGGCGCAAACTTACAAAATCCAATTGTATTTTGTAAGTTTCCGCCACTTTTGCGTCAAAAGCGGCACAAATGCGGCGCTAAAAAAGTATAAATATGGGCCAAAATGTCTTTGTCATCAGAAAGCTTTAAGTGATTCCTTTGATTAAAGTCAAAGCAGGTTTCCAAGCCCCTTTACATTTGCAGATGTACCAGTTGTGCACATTTTCATTTCTTTAGGGAAGGAGATATCCTGGCAAGAAGGCCTTTTCTCCTCCCTCAGAGCACAGGAGACTCCCTGGCTTTCATTCCAACTGGGAAAACTGATCTGTCCTAATTACATTTTGTCCTTTATGTGAAAGGCTAAAATTATGGACAAAAGCTGTCCCTTATGCCTTTCATCATGGACAACGGACGGCTTGGCGAAATTACGGGCAGTCCGTGAAATTTACGGACGGGTGGTCACCCTAATTCTCAGTAGGAGTTTCCCACACTATGCATGCATATATTTTTATTTCTCCTAAATATTTTGTCAAATATTTCACTAATGTGCTATTTCCTCTTTAATTAATAATTCCGCCTTAAGCAAGTGCTAATGCAGAAAGCTGAAAAATTTCCCTCCCGGATATTATTTTGTGTCACGCCTGGCTCACTGTTCCATCTCCCTCAGAATTTTACTCACATTCAGGCATTAATATGGACGACATCGATTGTTTTCATGCACTTGGCAGTAGAGAGGCACTAACTCCACGTTGCTGCTACCCGCACGTGAACTGTGAATATTTTAGGTTAAAAACTGCAGACATAATAATGAGAAGGTGAATTGTGTCTTCAATGGAAGTTTGTTTAGATCGTAAATTCCGATATATTTATTACGTATGGGAAACGAACAACGCAGTAATTTGTATGCAATGCGATGATTTGCCAGTGAGTTATGTGGTGAAAACAGAAAACGCGTTTTTTGCACAGCCCTCTGTTTTCGTTAGAAAGCATCCGATAGTGACACCTAAGAGGCGTTGTGATCTCAGCTGCTAACATATTCAGACTACAGACATATGTCAGACGGGGTTATTCTCGGAGGTTTCTGTGCTGCTAATCCTCGCCTGCGCCGAGGGTACCATATGTTCTAAAACGATGGCTTCCTAGCACTTTTCTCATTGCTCAATATTTATCTTAAATGGAAACCCCTATCTTCCCAATGTACTTGAATTTAAAGAGAGGGAATAGCGCTTTTCGTTGTTGGAATTTGTGCTTTATGAGGCACCAATCTCTGTGATATGTTCATTGTTCTGCAGTAGATGTGGTTGAATTAATCCCACGATAACAGGTTTGCCCAACACGGGATGCATAATGCAGTGACTTCCAGTCAAGTGTTCCTTGGTAACACTCTGTAGGCGTCACGCGGTCAATGAATCCTTTTGTCTGGAGTGCTGCACGCATTTTCCTTTGTATCTCGAATCACGAATTGTTTGCATTTTCGATCAATCATTTTCCCCACTGGCATGCATGTTTAAAAATGTCTTACTCTATACCTTCATGAGATACTTACTGTTGCATATGTTTGCTATGTTTCATACAAATGTTTGTTTAATTGCTCATAGAATGCAAATGCGTTCTAAACATATCTATTAGAATGAGAATCCCGGAGCTGCTCTTGAAAAAAAGTTTAGTGTTTTATTTTGTTTTGCATATTGGGTGGGTGCTAATTAAACAGCGTTGGCATTTTCATACAGAATAGTTTAATATATCACTAAACAACACATTCACGTTAGCATATGCTCACTACCCATCATTTTGTTAAATTATAAATATTCAACATAAATGTAGGAAACGAATCTCGCATGTCTACACCATGATGGCTTGAGATTGTGACTCTTATGAAGAAACATAAAATTACAAAACATATGAGCATACTAAAATTCAGGATTTAAGCTTAATTTTATTGAGTACATAGAGGCAAGTTCAAGTACGAAATATGAATACTTTTATTAAGTGCTTAAAAACACTTACTTATTTATAAGAGGCTTGCGCCGCTGAAGCATCACTCTTTGTGATCCTCTGGCAGCGCAAACCTCTCAACCATGTCTGTTAGCCACGCAAAGCCACTGTGTGGCTTTGAATGGCCTCATAGCTATGGAGTAAGGCAAAGCACGCAAGTATCGGCATTGCTTTACTCCCTGCCAGGGAGGTGTTCCGTGGGTGGTGTGCTGGGCTTTTCAGCGCAACATCCATGGAATTTAACGCTGACCCAAATTTACTTAATCACGTAAACCTGGGGAATCACAAAACCATACCTCTCCTGAGGTGAGGCGTAACAAGGAGAAATACTTATATTTCTCCTTGTTGTGCATGAGGTTTCCCTTTCTGTACAAAAACAAGGCTTCATGCAATGCGGGCACCCGTGCACCGTGATGCAAGGGGGCCTGCTTTGGCACTAGGGTGCCAAAATGGCACAAGCGTAGGTGGAAAGTACAGGTGCATTACTGCCCTTTCACTTAGGCATAGGAGTAGGAGGCTGGCCTGGTTTGTAGTGGGTACCAAAGTTACTTACACCTTATACCAGGTCCAGTTATCTCTCATTAGTGAAATGTAGTCAATGTCTAGAAGTTAGGCTGTCTAGGGATAGCTGTAGCTGAACTGCCAAAACATGTCTGGGAGACATGCAAAGCTCTTGCAATACCACTGTAGTCACACAGTACTCACACACCTGAAAGAAAATACTCAGTGTTACAAAAATAAAGGTGCTTCATTTTTAGTGACACAACGCCAAAAATACCTTACAGACTATACTCACTTAGAATGTAAGTAACATACACAGTATATACACTACAATGCAGAAATAGCTGTAAAAACTGTTAGAAAACAGTGCAAACAATGAAAATCACAATAGGTAACAATGGAGCTAGGGGGAACAAAAACCATATTCTAAAAAAGTGGAATGCAAAAGTCGGTCTCCCTTCTAGGCAAGTGTAGTGTGTACAGGGGCGCTGGGAGTGTAAGAAAACACCAAAGGTAACTAATAGAACCCACCCCAGAGCCCAGGAATCAGGAGTAAATCACAGTAAGTTTCCTGAAACACACAAGAAGGCGTGATAGAAGATAATGCAAGAACCAGAAAAGACTGCAAGACACCAATGATGGATTTCTGGACCTGAAGACCTGTGGAAGAATGGGACCAAGTCCAAGCAGCACTAGAGAGTCCAGGGAGAACAGGAGCCCCTGCTAACCCAGATGAAGGTGCAAAAGAAGTACCACCGGTGAGAAGACAAAGTCAGTTATGCACCCAAGAAGACAGATGTGGGTTCCTGGTTGGTGCAAAAGATGTCCCAAGCCGGATGGATGATTGCAGTCTGCTTTGTGTCGCTTGATTCCGCCAACAAGCCTTGGCACATGCAAAGCTCGCGGTTAGAGGAAAATGGCGCTGCCCGGGACCAGGCGGGACCTGGTGGCCTCTACCCAGGAGGGGACTCTCAGCAACTCAGAGAGCCCTCAGAAGACCAGGCAGTGTGCACAGGAGTCCCACAGCACTGGGACAAAGAAGGTGCAAATGAAGGCCCATGCAGCACAAACCAAAGGGATTCCACGCCCCCGGAGAACCACTCAGGAAGCTGTGCATTGCAGGATGAAGTGCTGGGGGACTAAGCTGTGCTGTGCACGAAGAACTTCTTGGAAGGATGTACACAAGCTTTGGCAACTGCAAGTCACACAGTGCACAGGGGTACTATCTTGTGTGGGGAGGCAAGCTCTTATCTCCGCAAAGGTTGGACAGCTGGACCTTGGGGCTGTCGGGGTCACTTCATTCTACCACCCATGTTGCTGGATCCACACTTATTGTTAGGAAAGGGGACCCACGCCACCGGTCGACACTGCAGAGAGGTGCCTGCTGAAGAAGGGAAGTGACTCCGTCACTCCACAGGAGATACCTTCGGTTCTTCTGGTGCAGGCTGAAGACATGCAGTCCTTGGAGGATGCATGACCTAGAAACAGTTGCAGTTGCTGGCAGGAGCTGAAGATAAAATGTTGCTGAAGTCATCTTTGCTTCTTTGTTGCAGTTTGTAGAGTTCTTGAAATGTTCAGCTGCGGTTCCATTGGTAGAAGATGAAGTAAAGGATGCAGAGGATTCCTGCTGGAGTGTTGCATTCTGAATCTGAGGAAACACCCAGGAGAGAGTCAGCTACACAGTTAAGCACCTATCAGGGGAGGGCTCTGACATCACCTGCGGGCACTGGCCGCTCAGATGCTTCCAGAGTGGTCCCACCACCTTCGAATCCAAGATGGCAAAACCCAAGGACACTCTGGAGGAGCTCCGGGCACCACCCCTAGGATGGTAATGAACAGGGGAGTGGTCATTCCCCCTTTCCTTTGTCCAGTTTCACACCAGAGCAGGGACTGGATTATGCAAGGATGGTACCATCTGTGCCCTTCAAAACATTTCTAGAGGCTCTGGGAAGCTACCCCTCCCAAGCCTGTAACATCTATTTCCAAAGGGAGATGGTGTAACACCCCTCTCCCAAAGGAAATCCTTTGTTCTGCCTTCCTGTGCTTGAGCTGCTGCAGCAACCGGAGGGCAGAAACCTGTCTGTGAGGTGGCAGCAGTTGGCGCTGCCTGGAAAACCTCAGAAGACTGGTGTGGCAGTGCTAGGGGTCCACTATGGAGCCCCCAGAGTGCATGGAATTGTTAAAACCAATACTAGCATCAGTATTGGGGTACAATTCCCAGATGTTAGATACCTTACATGGCCATATTCGGAATTACCATTGTGAAGGTATTGACCTGTGTCCAGTGCACTCGTAAAATAGCGTCCCCGTACTCACGAAGTCCGGGAAAATGGTCCTGGATGATGTGGGGGCACCTCTGCTAGTGCAGGGGTGCCCTCACACACAGGTACTTTGCACCATCCTTCAGGGTTGGAAGGCCTGAGAAATAAGTGACTTATAAGTGAGCTGTTGCAGTATAAATGGCTGTGAAATGGTGCATGCACCATTTGCACACAGGCTGCAATGGCAGTCCTGTAGAAGCCTTTGCATGGGCTCCCTATGGTGGCAAAATGAATGCTGCAGCCCATAGAGATCTCCTGGAACCCCAATGCCCTATGTACCATATACTAGGGACTTAAAAGGAGGCACCAGTATGCCAATTTGGGATGAAATACTGGGTTACCAGTATGTAGTGACAAATTTGAGGGAAGAGAGAGCAATAGTACTGGGCTCCTGGTCAGCAGGACTCCAGTGACACAGTCAAACGTGTTGATATGTGGCAGACGTTGGGGGTAATGTGCCAAAAAGAGGGTACTTTCCTACAATAGGGCAGCACTGCAGGATGACTTGCAACTCTGCCCTAAGCCAAAACCCCATAAATAAGGGTCACAATTTATTCTGTCTGCAAATGTTCCCAAATTTAGCAGTTAAGTGAACATAGTCTCAGGGAGATAGATTCATGTGCCCAGGATCACATGTCTTGAATACACTGTTTAATTGCTGGAAATAGAAACCATTCTCTGGGTTCTACAATCAACATCCAGTAGCTCCTGGAGATGTGAAGGTGGTCTACCGGTGGCTCATCGGTGCACAGGTAGTGCCCTGATTTATTCTACAGTAAGTGGGGAATTTGGTGTCAGTCAGTCATAATTAATGTCTTGGTTTTATTTTTATTTACAATTAGATGGCTCCATCCCGATTTACTTAGAGTAGTGATATTATGTACATTCAACCCCTTATGGTCAACCTATATTGGCTACACCACTGGAGTGTATTTTGGATGAACTTAAGCCAAACCTTGTAATGCTGAATGCACCAACACCCAGTTTTCTTTGGTCAAAGTAAATCTTTGCTTGGTGATAAATATTGCCTGCCCTCAAATTCAGTGTGATATTGTTGTTATATTATTGCTATGCTTCCCCAGTCAAACTGCACTTTGAATTTGGTTAGAGGTTAAACATTTCCCCTATTGGCTTGATGTTGTGAAATTAACTCCCACCGATAACTATAGATAGACCCTAATTTTATACTAAGGTCTATCAATGTTATATACCCTCCTTCCTTTCACCTTTCCACTCTGTCTCTGTCTCCCTTCCTTCCTTGATTAGTCCTCATTCTGACCTCAGATATTAACTTAACAAAGGATTTGCTTCAAGTAGTGAGAAATTAGCTGGCAAATGTCCCTCTTCACCACAGTTTCAGCAGACCTCCGATTCAACATCATGAATACAAGTGAACCCTTCATGGTGCTGTAGACGAGTACTCTGTCACAAATTACACTTCTGGAATTTTTTTCCAACTAATTTTCCAAGATATAATGGGAGATGGTAGCAATCCCTCAATCCTATCCCTTTTGGTCCTTCCTTATATTTTAAGAAGATATAAAGTCTTGTTGCATAGAGAAGTATGATACACTGTAGCCCACCATCACCACCATTGGCCCAGCAAGATAATCAGCCAAAGACATGCAGTGAGTGTGCTTCCTAATGTGTGTTTGCTCCTTTACAAGAGCATGCCATGATTTTAATATTGCACTCTCTACATGCAGAGTGTGTATATATTATCTATTCTTCACTTCACATCTACTTACCTAAAAATATCTACAATGTAGTGATTAGGTCTATGTAAAGGGTGTGATGTTTTTATGGAACTCTTTCAATATTGAGACTCTGTATAGAGACTTGAGATCCTTGTCACCAGACATCTTCTTCCCACTTTTAATCTCAATATATCCTCAAGGACTAATCACTAAAAATGCATAACAGCTCTCGTCTGTGGACCAAGACATGCATATTCTCACCACTGGGATGCACCAATGCCTTTGTAGACCACACTACTGTCCAATAGTTTGTTGATTCATGTGGCTTCCCATGTTGGATTCTTTGAGTTGTTTACATACTTTGTAGAGAAACAGACATTCAAGGTCAAGATAATACTCCATAGAAAGACATCACCCTTTGCAGTGTCCTACAAAGATTTAAACTAATGTAAAGTATTTTCCATATTCACATGACGTTTTGATATTCATCACTGGAGGTCAACAGCATCAGAAATCATATATGAACTAATAATGCTCAGCTGCATCAAAAATTGTGGGAGGGTTCTTGGGACCATCAGAAGATTGAGCTTTGTGTAGGGTGAGCACCACATTCCAGGTCATTACAGACACTGTCTACAGGCCCGGAATTTTGTGTGATAACCTAGTGCATTCAGGTTGATAAAAATTATATTGGCACACCTGAAAATAATGAATTGTAGTTCAAAGGTTCAGGAGTGAAGAAAGTGTCAGTAATGACCTTGAGTTAGGTGGTCACAATAGGTTTATCTCATGTGGATATATAAATAGATGAACCAACGTAACCTCTACCGGAGCAAGTCTGTAACAGAGATTTTCCCAGTGGATTAAAGTTGAACTGTAAAGCTACATGCATCATCTTTTGGGGAGTTGGGGTGAAGTAAGACCCAGGAGCAAAGCACCCTCATTGGATTGGCCGGTAGGTAGCTCACAGTCCCACAATGCTACTTCAGGCAGAAACCTATCAAAATGTTTCTAAGACTTATGCAGGCTGAGTATGCTCTTACACCAGCAAATGGTACCAGGACCTCAGGAACACTACTTGAGGGGTAAGGACTCACTCCAACAGAAGCCACCAACAGGGCCCAGGGCAAGTCCAGTTAAAACCGGTCTGCCAGGCTCTTACAGAAAAGTGGAGTTCTTGCAGCTTTTATGCCCCTGTAGCGCAACAGGAGGTCAGCCAACTAACCCTTGGAGTCAACTTCATTCTCCTGGGTACAAATGAGTGCAGATCCAGCCTTTAAGGTTCTGATCACATATCTCAACAGCAGGTGCAGTCCTTCTTCTGTCTTACACACGTCTAGTAATGTGAAGAGGTTGGCCAGGTGTGCCACATTCATGAAAGACACTAGCCTGTGGTTGAGAGTGACTCCTGGCCCCTTCCTAACCAATAGTGTAAAGTTCCCAGGGATAACCCTACCCACTTTTGCAGCAGTCCCTGGGTGCTATACTGTAGACAATGCCACAGTGCCCATCTGTACCTAAATCAAAGATGGCAGAACCATTCTTCCCCTTTGCAGAGCTCCTGTGCCCCCCTCAATAGGGCTTTGATCAGGGAAATGAGCAACCCCTCCTATGTGGTCACTCAAAACTGGTTCTGGGGACAACTACTTTCTCAATGGGCCTTGTGCCTGATTAGCTAGATGGACAAAGAAAGAAGGTAGGCCAAGGTGTAATCTGCCCCTGACAGGGTAGGCCTCTTTGAAGATAATTCAGTTTCTGGGTACTGCCCAGATAGCCATCCTGTCAGAGGAACAGACCTCCTCTCTACACCCAAGACCTTTGTTTAAACTCTGAGAGCATCGCCACACTTCATCAAGGAGCTTTTCAACTCTTGGATGGTAGTTGAAAGCTCATGCAAACTGGCTTCTAGAGGCTTTTGGCCGGTTGAAGGTGTCTTTTTGTAGTACCTTTCTTAAAACATTTAGAACAAATCTGACTTTACCAAACAGTTGGATTTGTAATAAATATTTTAAAAAGTACAATAATTAACCTTTTAGCGGGTTCTTTGGCTGAGATAATGTAATTAACTTTAATATAGTATCCAAATGCTTTCCTACGGATCAGCTTGCCCTGTTACAATGAAAATGGCTTTTAGGGCCTTCTCACTGTAAGAACATGTTTAACAGCACACTTTTGCATGTCCTGCTTTTAAACATGATGCATCCTGGTATATGAACATTTAAGGCCTACTTATGGGTAATTTATTTCTGATTAAAAGGAGATTTACGTTATGCAAACTGGATTTGTTCAGCATGGCTAATCATCCAAGGGCTATCCGGGCACTAAAGGTGAAGGGTTTAGGCCTGTGAAAAGGAGGTATTTTGACATCCAGCACTTCCAAGTTACTGGTGGCAGGCCTTCAGTCATATTTTGCACTGTCACTCTAGCAGTGGGACAATGTGTGCTGTAGTCTTCCAGTGACATTTAACTTACAGACAATATAACATATAAGAGCTAAATGTGCCAATTAAAAGTACAAGCCAATTTTGACATGCTTTGGGCATCAAAGCACATTCACTGGGACTGGTTTTCAGAGCCCTAGTGCACTGAGTAAAGATAAAGGCAACGCCAATCCAAAAAATAGGGGTGTTCATGCAAAAGAGGCATTTTCCTACAATCATTATAATGTTGAAAGCCCTCACTTGTCCCAAACACTTTTAAATAGAGGAGATTATTTGCCAGGGTCTCCATGGCCCTCCTTAAATACCAATTGACTGAGTGCTTTTGGCCAGCCACTCAAAATCAAATGGGTACCCATAAACCTAAATACTGATTGTTAGAAATGGGGTTTTTGGTTGGCAGTCAGGTTACCCTCTGTCCAAGCAAGAACCCTCACTCTAGTCAGGGTAAGTCACACACAATCCAAAATTAGCTTGTGCCCACCCTCTGCTAGCTTGGCACGAGCAGTCAGGCTTAACTTAGAAGGCAATGTGTAAAGCATTTGTGCAATAAATCATACAATACCATAATATAGCACCACCAAAATACACCACACAGTGTTTAGAAAAATATATAATATTTATCTGGGTATTTGCAGGTCAAAAAGATGCAATATGAATTTGTAAAGATATCACTGAAAAGTGATATAAAGTGTCTTAAGTCTTTAAAAAGCAAACAAAGTCTCTTTCAAGCACAAAGTATCTGGTTTGGAGTGGAAAATCTCCGCAAAGGGCCGCAGAAGAAGAGATACGTGGAAAAATGGTGTGTGCGTCGATTTCTCCCCAGCACACACGGACTTGCGTCATTATTTTTCACGCGGGGAAGTCGTGCGTCGTTTTCTGGCGCGCGGACAGTCTCTTTCTGTGGGTCTTGGGGATTACCAGATGTCCCGGGGTCTGTACGTGGATTCTCCTGCTCGTTTTCCGGCTGCGCGTCGTTCCGCCGGCCTGTGCGTCAAAGTTTCGCTCTCACGGCAGGCGTCGCGTCGATTTCCCCTCTGGAAGTCGGGCGGCATTGTCCTTGTGAGGCCGTGCGTCGAAGTTCCGGTCGCCCCGAAGGCGTTGCGTCGTTCAGCGTCAGTGTGCAGTGTTTTTCTCGCCGCGGAACAAGCTGTGCGTCGAAATTTTCGGCGCACAAAGAATCCAAATGAAAAAGAGAAGTCTTTTTGGTCCTGAGACTTCAGGGAACAGGAGGCAATCTCTATCCAAGCTCTTGGAGAGCACTTTTACAGCCAGACAAGAGTTCAGCAAGGAAGCAGGCCAACAGCAAGGCAGCAGTCCTTTGTAGAAAAGCAGACAGGTGAATCCTTTGAGCAGCCAGGCAGTTCTTCTTGGCAGGATGTAGTTTCTGGTTCAGGTTTCTTCTCCAGCAAGTGTCTGATGAGGTAGGGGAGAGGCCCTGTTTTATACTAAATTGTGCCTTTGAAGTCGGGGTGACTTCAAAGAGTGTCTAAGAAATGCACCAGGTCCCCTTTCAGTTCAATCCTGTCTGCCAGGGTCCCAGTAGGGGGTGTGGCAGTCCTTTGTGAGAGGGCAGGCCCTCCACCCTCCCAGCCCAGGAAGACCCATTCAAAATGCAGATGTATGCAAGTAAGGCTGAGTACCCTGTGTTTGGGGTGTGTCTGAGTGAATGCACAAGGAGCTGTCAACTAAACCTAGCCGGACGTGTATTGAAGGGCACAGAAAGATTTAAGTGCAAAGAAATGCTCACTTTCTAAAAGTGGCATTTCTAGAATAGTAATATTAAATCCGACTTCACCAGTCAGCAGGATTTTGTGTTACCTTTCTGACCATACTAAATATGACCTTCCTGCTCCTTTCAGATCAGCAGCTGCCACTTCAACAATGTATGAGGGCAGCCCCAATGTTAGCCTATGAAGGGAGCAGGCCTCACAGTAGTGTAAAAACGAATCTAGGAGTTTTACACTACCAGGACATATAACTACACAGGTACATGTCCTGCCTTTTACCCACACAGCACCCTGCTCTAGGGGTTACCTAGGGCACACATTAGGGGTGACTTATATGTAGAAAAAGGGGAGTTCTAGGCTTGGCAAGTACTTTTAAATGCCAAGTCGAAGTGGCAGTGAAACTGCACACACAGGCCTTGCAATGGCAGGCCTGAGACAAGGTTAAGGGGCTACTGAAGTGGGTGCCACAACCAGTGCTGCAGGCCCACTAGTAGCATTTAATTTACAGGCCCCAGGCACATATAGTGCACTCTACTAGGGACTTACAAGTAAATTAAATAGCCAATCATGGATAAACCAATCAATAGTACAATTTACACAGAGAGCATATGCACTTTAGCACTGGTTAGCAGTGGTAAGGGGCCCAGAGGTCAAAAGCCAACAACAACAGGTCAGAAAAAATAGGAGGAAGGAGGCAAAAAGTTTGGGGATGACCCTGTCAAAAAGCCAGGTCCAACACTGATATTTCAGGGAGATCCCTCCCCCATAAATAAAGCTCCACTCTTTGGAACTTGCGCTTCTCCTCATCCTCCTTTAAAAAGAAGCTTTCATATTCAAATGAAGTCAAAAACTCCTCCAATTGCCAGGTGCCCCATTGCCATGCACACCCTGAGTGTTGATATCTAACTTGTCATCAGATTTGCCGTTCATCAACCCATCTAGACTGTCATCTAACCTCATGTGTATCTCGTCTTGTTCAATCAAGCACTATGAAATCCTGCCAATTACAATGAAAGGAATAACAATATGCAAAGATAAGTTACAACCTATATTGCCTCCCTGTGCTGTGTGATTTCACAGTACTGGTGTGTGTAATAAAACTGGGCTCTTTGCAGATGCCCCCACTTTTTGCCCCCATTTGGGCCCCTAAATGCAGTTTTTTCAACTCTGATAGTGCACTGAGATCTCCTAACCAGGCCAGAGTGTGTGTGTTTTTTCTGTTAATTATTTGTCGACATTGTAATTCCCTGATTGGCAAAACTTGATCCCCTTGCATGCCCCTAGTAAATGGTACCAGGTCTGCTGCATGAGTTTCTGCCACCCTAGGTGCCCAATGCAAACTACTGATAGAAGGCCTGCTATTGCAGACTGCCAGGGTGGGGCAAACTGCTTGAGTTCTACTGTGCCCTCATATATATATATATATATATATATATATATATATATATATATATATATATATATATATATATATATATATATCAGACAACCCAAAGGGAGGCCTCTGCAGTCCAGGAGGCAGGGTGTATTATATCTTTGATACAGAGATATAAGTATGAGCTTCTAAGTCTCCTTCCTATTAAGGTACACCATAAATGCAGGTCGGTCCATGGGATAACATGGGGCTTAAGCCCCAACAGACCAGGGATGCTAACTTCATTATGGTACTGTCTAGATATGTTGAGTTTGGTGTCAAGCAACTTGTTTTCTCTCCCCCAAAACCAATCTGATGTCCAGGGATGGCTGGCATGCACCCAGGTGGCTCACTAAAAGTTGCTCATCTGTTAGCCACTCTTCTTGGTGCTCTGGCTGAGCAGCCCACACTTTTTTGTGTGCTTGGTGCTGCCAAGATAGGCTTCTGACCTCCTGTCAGGCAGCCTTGGAGCTCCCAGAGGTCAGGAACAAAGGCTGAGGAAGGAAGGAGGTCACACCTCCTGCATCCAAGCCAGGCTAGTAAATAGAGCCATCAGGGCGGTGAGCTTCAAATGCTTCACAACCCCCATGGCAATCTGTGCTCTCCCCAGGTGGAGGAAACAGACCACCCCTGCTGCCTGGCACATTTGCTTGTGGATAGGCAGGAAAGTAGACAGGCATGACTTTGCACACTCCCAGCAGGCTGACCACACCTCTAGGGTGAACAGCCCAGTTTGTGCACTAAATTCTGATTCCTGCCATCTTAGGAGTGGCAAAATAGAGGGTTCTGGGTATCTAAAAGCGACCTGTCCCACTGGATGTGGTCACCTCAGTGGTGAATTAGCTATAGGAGCTAGCTGCCCATTGGCCTCTAGTCTCCACACCTCTAACTCCCCTAAATCCAGGATTTAAGGGACACTCCTGACACCAGAACCTCAGATCTGATTGACCAACTTCAAAGAAGGACTAGGAGGAGCTCTGCATCACTAACAACCAGACTCTGCCTACCGCAACAAGGCAAAAGAGGGATACTCTGTCCCTGAGGCAACAGAGTGGGAACTGCACGATTGACCCTCATCCTTGGCTGAAACTTGACATTCCTGAGCAGAGGGACCCCTGTGGAAGCCAGAAGCACCTTCAGCCTCCCTTGGACTAGTAGCACTAGTCCCCTGCAAACTGCAGGTAAAACACCTGCAGATTCTGAATCTTTACCAGCCATCAGGCCTGCCGTGGGATTGTCAAAAACCAAGTGATCCAGTGTCTTCTGCGAGTTGTAGTCCAGCCTGCATCCAAGTCTCAGGCTGCTACACTACACCGCTCCCTCAGACCGTGAGAAGTTCCTAAAGGAGTTCTGCACCCTTACTGTTGACAAGGATTGTTTATTGTCAGTCTGGCCTCTAACCTCTTCACTTAATGCTGCAGGTGCAAGGCACAGCATGCAACCTGCATCCGACATCTGCAACCCAGCCCCAGCTGGGAATTTGCATCCCTTTGTCAGCTATGTACTGCAAGTGGCAAAATCAGCACCAGCGCAAGTCTAGTTCAGCAACACGGACAGCCAGGACAAATCTACACCAAGACCCAATGAACCAGGTATAAGTGAACTGACTGCTGTTGCCTAGATCCCAGGACCGCACAGCCCTATCCTTCCAAGGGTTCCCTGCAGCATGACCTCCAAGTGGTTGTTTGTCACTAGTGGATTCCAGCCATTGACTTCAACGTGAGTCCTGTTCAGCACCAGGGACAGGCAGGACAACACTACTGTGGACATCTAGTTGTGTGAGACCAGGTCAAAGTTGAAAGTTAAGGCCGACCTTGAGGGAGCAAGGTTCCAATAGAAAAAGTGGATAGGGCCTGGTCTGCGTGTACCTTTGAACATAGAAACATTCTTGAAGAAAATATTCTGAGAAGGAACAGATCAGTGGGACAAAGCTGCAGAATGTATCAGAAGAGGGAGTATCATTGTTCGTTGGCCGTGGATTGAAGCCTCTGTTAAGATTTCTATGTTTGGATTTAGTCGCCAAAATGGAAGTTGGAAATCTCCAGCAGGACAAGACTCTGGGCTGTAGCCAAAGAAAGTTCAATGAGGTTGGATAGCCCTGTGCCGAAGGACCACTGAAAAGGATTTGCTGTTGCAGAGAAGAAAGTAGCGGGGGAAGTAGCACAGTCAATCCAACTCGTGATACACTTTAGATGGATAGGCAAATAGGTTGGTCCTGGTCTCCTCCTCGTTCTCAGAGCAGTTTCTGGCAAACATTTTCTAAGTCCTCAGTTTTGGGTTGGTCATCAGGGCAGTTTTAGCAGCTCAACCAAGGGTAAAGGACTGGTGGGGCACCTTTCAGGGGTTTAGGACTCTCAGGCTGTGTCACGGTACAGGCTCAAGATGGTGGAAGTCTTTTATGCCCATTTGACTCTGAACTGGAGACCAACAAACTGTCCCCTGGAGTCACTCAGGCAGTCCGTGGTGCAGGTGAAGATGCAGGGCTCAACAACAAGGCTGGCCTTCGAGGGTCCAAGGCACGCTGCAGGCAGAAAAACAGTTCTTCCAGGTACAGCACCAGTCTGGCAGAGTGCACAGCAGGTCACAGTAGCAGGTAGTCCTCTGAAAGGCCTTCCACAGGTCCAGGAGTGAACTGAAGAGGGGTCTGAATGTCCTATTTTATACCCTGGTGCCCTTCTCTGAAAAGTGGGAGAAGTATCTGGAAATATTATTTGAAGTCAATGACATTTCTTGACTTCCCTGTCCTGGCTCCAAGCTGGCTGCAGTGATAATGCAGGGTTGTTAGGCTGTTTGTGTGAAGGCAGAGCACAGGCTATTCAGGTATAAGTGTGGCTGTGCTCAACTATGCCCCATCCTGCCAGAAGATGGTCCATTGAGGCACATCTAATTTCTCTATTGGGTGATTGTCTGGGATGAATTCACAAAGTCTAACTGTCATCTGTACCCAGTCATGTAACCCAAGACATGCTACAGGCACTTATGGGCTAAGGGCAGGAAATGCCAACTTGCTAAAAGTGCCATTTTTTAAAGTGTGAAGAAAAAAACATTACAAATTTCTTAGGTGCCAAACATGACATATCTACCTGATCCCAAGTAGGAATTACAGCATATTAAAGGTACTAAGAAAATCCCAATGTCATCATATCAGAGGGATATGCCTCACAGCAGTGAAAAACTAAGTCAGGAGTTTTTCACCACCAGGACTTATAAAACTTTAAATGCATGTCTTATCTTTTAATTACACAGCACCCTGCCCGATGGGCTAACAAGGGCATACCTTAGGGGTGACATATATATTAAAAGGGGAGTTTAGGGCTTGGTAAGGGGGTTAAATGCCAAGTTGACATGACAGTTTAAAACTGCATTCAGCTGCAATCGCAAGCCTGGCACATGTTTTAGAGTGCTACCTAACTGGGTGGCACAATATGTGTTGCAGACGCACTGGTAGCATTTACTTTACAGGATATGGATACATGTTATATTATTCTACAAGGGACTTATACTAAATTAAATATGGCGAATAAGTATATACCAATTAAACAATGCTTAAGGGAGTGGGCACAAGCTCCTTAGCAGTGGTTAGCAGTGGTTAGCAGTGGTAAAGTGGACAGACCCCTAAGGCCAACAAAAACATCTTGCATTACACAGTTTTGCATTTGGGTACCATTGCATGATGGGAGACTGAAAGATGATTATTTTTTACCTGGTGAAAGAATTAATTTGGCTTATTGTACAGGCCATTCCAAAATGTCCCCTGCATTAACAATTGGCTGAATTCCATTTGTTGCCCTGATTGCTCGAACCCTTACGCAGACCTCCTGATTGAAGCCTGTTAACAGCCTTCACAGTTATGAAAGGGTAATAAATAATACTGTAGTCAAATGAACTTGCAAAGTATTGTAGAATCTCAGGTTACATTATCTTTTCTGTTGAATTCTGAGCATTTTAATGAATTGCCCCTCTCTGTGTCTCCAAGTCTACCTCAAAACTGTTTCTTCCCTTTATTCTTCCTGTTTTCTGCTTCAATAACTTCTATGTTGTCTTTTACAGTACTGCTTTCCCTTTCTTGGGAGAAGATGAAAGGTAGAGAAGAGAGAAGATTATATGCCTTTTTTTTACTCCTTTAACGTGGTTAGATACTGCTGCAAAAACAAATAGTATTAAGAATGTATCACAACGCATTTCACCACATAAATATAAAAAAAGATTGAACATGATTGTAGGAATCCATTAGGAGGAATTCCAAGCATCAAACTAATTAGACTCCAGACTGTACAGAGAGTTGCAGCCTCAACAGAATGAATTGCTTCATTGTTCACTAAAAAGCCTCCATTGTCTAGTATTATGCTTGCAATGCAGCACACTGTGCCTTATTTAGAGAGCCATACACTGTCATGGTCCGATATATATGTTTATCGTAAGTCAGTGAAAATAATAAATGTGTCTCAATACCAGAGCTTTTGAGCAACTGTACTAATAAATGCAAAATCACATGTTTATCCCCACAGGGCAAAGGTAAAATTTGAGCATATTGCCACAGAAAAACAAACTTGACATGATGAAAACACTTTTTACTGTCCCACTTATTGCATGTAACAATTAATTTACAGGAAAACAACCCTAAAAGCCACCTTTGTATTCAATTTCATTTTATCATGCTGCACAAATTTCACCTCTTGCATCTTGGTTTTGATAAAAAAAATTGTTAAACCAAATAAACATGGAAAGTACATTTGCACACAATAACTGGCAAATGTCAGGGCTTTTTCAACTTTTGCTGAACCATAGCTGATGTTTAACTGTACTTCTTTAGTGAATGTCATGTTCTTTTAGTGATGTATTGCATTTACCCATTCTGCTCTGTGCTCATCCTTCAGTTAGGTCCTGGTCCCAACTCGCACTGGCCATGTGCAACAGTTATTGGTCATAGGGCATGTTTGGCCTTTCACTGGGCTTAATGTGTTAGCTGACAAATTTCACCCAGAAACATTAAGCTGCTCTAAAGTTATCAGTAAATGAAACTTTGGCTGCCCCTTGTATCACAATTCACAACTTTATCAGCAAATATACATTACTTTGACCCTCCCCTTACAATCTGCCATGGATAAACTACATACAATTCGGAAAAAACAGAGTACACTAAACATGCTAAGTCACTGCCAAATGTTGGGCAGATCCATCGAACTGCAAAATATAATAGTAAATCAAACATGTTTTGACTTGCCCCCTGTTCACCTTCCCTGACACCCCACTTTTCTCCAGTGGATCTGCATGAAACGTGAATTACCTGCCCTGCGTATATCTTACTAACTTCGTGCCACATCAGAACCAAATTCATCAAAAAGTGCTACAGTTACATTCAAATTTCTGTTACCCCTCCTTATCTTTGACCCTCTTTTGACTGATTTGAATAAAACATGACATACCAGCAGCAAACATTTCTGTCCAAGTATCTGCCAATTTGTGTTCAGATTTCTCACAGAGGCCCGTATTTATAATTTTTTTAGCGCCGCATTTGCGCCGCTTTTTCGCGCAAAACGGCGCAAACCTACAAAATACAGGGCCATATTTATACTTTTTGACGCAAAACTGCGCTAACGCAGTTTTGCGCCAAAAAAATTAGCGCCGGCTAAGCGCTGCCAGGTGTGCGTGAAAAAAAACGACGTACACCAGGCAGCGCCGGCGTAGGGAAAAATGGCGTTTGGGCGTCCCAAAATGGGGCAAGTCAGGCTGAGGCAAAAAAATCGTCTTAACCCGATTTGCGCCATTTTTTTTGGGCGCCCAGACGCCATTAACATGACTCCTGTCTTAGCAAAGACAGGAGTCATGCCCCCTTGCCTAATGGCCATGCCCAGGTGACTTCTGTCCCCTGGGCATGGTCATTGGGCATAGTGGCATGTAGGGGGGCACAAATCAGGCCCCCCTATGCCACAATTTTTTTTTTTTAAAAATACTTACCACAACTTACCTTTTCTTCCCTGGGATGGGACCCTCCATCCTTGGGTGTCCTCCTGGGGTGGGCAAGGGTGGCAGGGGGTGTCCCTGGGGGCAGGGGAGGGCATCTCTGGGCTCATTCTGAGCCCACAGGTCCCTTAACGCCTGCCCTGACCCAGGAGTTAAAAAGAGGCGCAAATGCGGGGTTTTTTGCCCCGCCCACTCCCGGGCGTGATTTTTGCCCGGGAGTATAAATACCACGCACATGCCTGGGAGTCATTTTTTAAGACGGGAACGCCTACCTTGCATCTCATTAACGCAAGGAAGGTGTTCACGCCAAAACATGACGCTAACTCCATGAACTTTGGCGCTAGACGCGTCTAACGCCAAAGTATAAATATGGAGTTAGTTTTGCGTCGAATTTGAGTCGAAAAAAACGACGCAAATTCGGCGCTAACGGAGTATAAATATGCCCCACAATGGCATTTTGCAAGTTTGCGCCGTTTTTGCGTCAAAAAACTACGCAAATGCGGCGCAAAAAAAGTATAAATACGGGCCAGAGTGTCAATGTTATTAGCTAATGAACATTTCTTTGCACCACCCATTTGTAACTGGACCACCTGCTTGGATGTGCATGAACTTAAACATTTCAAGTGTAAAAACTCTTAGGTCCATGTACAACACTACTGAAGAGGAGCAAGAGAAGCAAGAGGACTCCAGGTGTAAGCAGTGGTCATGCCCCTCTTTTATCAGCAAACCTGAAGTCCTACCACAATCTGGAGATGCAGGTGTATGCAGAAAACCCAGATTATTTTCATTTTATTTAGGAGAATGGATGGAAAGTGAGAGTAAGTCAGGAGAGAAGTTACACATTTGTTTACTTCCCACATTTATTTTTCATTTCCACAAATTTAGAAAGTGGTGCAAAAGATATGAAGTCCTTCCTGACAGAAATCCACTAATTTCTGTAGGACAATTAAATGTGTCAGGCACCGTAGCTTGTACCATTTAAGCAAGTGGCTAGAAGAAGAAAGGAAGCCTCTAAAAACCTAATTTTTATCTTCTGAGAGTTAATGCATGAGAGCAGAAGGAATAGATAGAAAAATCTAAGAAAACAAACACGAAAAAGAAAAAACTCACAATATTAGGAATAGTCAATTAAGAAACAGGAGAACATGGAGACAGAGGAAGAAGGATGTGAGGAAGATGGATTAAAGGAAGATAGAAAATAAAACCACTATGAAACATGTTTGTTTTTATTGTATTTATTCTTATTTTATTAATACTCACCTAATTTGTTTTCCAAGGGACTCTTTGGTAGGTTGACTGATAGGCAGCAAATAAAAGGTATCAGCAAGGACAAGCTATAAAGTAAGGGAAAAGAGACTGTGGCCCTCAATAGGACCCTGGCGGACGGAGGTATTCTGGAGAAAGGTACCACCAACAGCCTGGCGGTATCTTTCCCCAAAGTACAACATTGGCGGTTTGGCCCAAGCCAAACCGCCAATGTACCACTCCGTCCGCCAGGGCGGTAACAGCCGCCTGGCTGGAGACTGAAGTCGGTGGGATTATGACCCCACCGACTGCCATAGTTTTCGTGGTAATCTCACCGGAATTCCTTCTTTAACACCGATAGGGCTCTCCCCCGCCCCACTCCCCCCCTCCCCAGAGTCATCCTACCCCTACCCCTCCAGTCCCCCCCACGACATACACGCACATTCACGCACCAACATGCACAGCAAGACACAAAGTCATACCCGCATTCAACCACGCATGCATACATTCATTCGCACACACATCCACACCCACTGACATACATTCAAGCACATTTATGCACACAACACAACATACACGCACACTCACACCCATTTATGCACACACGCATTCCACATGCACACACATACACCCACCCCCCCCACACACACACAACACCCCCCAACCCCCTCCCCTGTCGGAGCACCCGACTTACCTGCTTGCAGGGGGTCCTCCGGCAGGAGACGGGACGTGGTGCCACTGCCAGCAGCAGCGTCCACCAGCAGAACACCGCCAGTCTGTTTCATGGGTCATGATACGGTCTGCGGCGGTCTACTGGTGGGGCGCTGCTGCTGGCAGCAGCGCCACCTTACCGCCGTCCGCCGCCATGACCGTAGCTGGAATTCTGCCAGGAATTCCACCTATGGTCATAATATGGCAGACAGTGTTTTGGCGGCCATCGCCACGGCGGTAGGCGGTCATTACGCCAATGTCATAATGAGGGCCAGTGTATTAGAAATGTATGTTTACTAAATTTATAAAATAAATCCAAAGCAACTGTAAGATAATACACAAAAAGAGTAGAAATGAAAGACACTACAAACTATTTTGCTTTTCATGACTCCCACATAGCAAGCAGACAGCACCTTCAAAGAGGTACTACAACACTGACTGAAAAGCCTCACCTTTACTAGCAAATGTCTATCATTACATTCCCTGTATAAAGGTAAATAAATGGCAGCAGAGTGAGTTGGAGGAAAGAAAGGCTTTCTTTTTACAAACCAAATGAGATATCCATTCATCTGCATTTTCTACTTTAATTCAGAGGAGCTATTCTTCTTCCCATCTCTATGCACCACACCATCACTGTTTTTTCCAATAAAGTCACATGGCTTTACTCTTAATTGTAGTCTCCTCTGTATTTGTCATGCTTCTGTTAAATTCAAATGTTATATTTTTCAAATCTATATCCTTCAGTAATAACCATGCTGAGAGTGGGTGTCTGCTTCCCAATTGACATAATTGTAAATAAAACAAACAATAGTACACTAAATGTATGTGCAAATAAAACACATAAAACAATAAATCAAAATTAAATTACTATACATTAAACATGTATCAAAAATGCAAATTATTGTTTTTCATGAATGGTGCACAAAATCGACGTACTATACAATCATCCTGTCAAATTAAACTAAAAAAGCAGTTAAGAAATAGAAATGCTTTGTCCATTAAAAATAACAGAAAAGGTCACAAAATTGCAGAACAAAATTCTTCCTGAAGATCAGTTACAGCAGGACAGCTTCACACCAGCAAATTTCAAATCTACAAATGAAGTCTTTTACATTTCTAAGAACCACTTGATACTACAGAGTAAGCTTGACAATAAATGAAAGCTAACAATATAAATAAATAACTAAAGGTATGTTAAGATAATAAACAATTAAAACTATGCTACTTATGTACTTTTATAACATACAGGTGGATTCCCTGTAGGAAGTAAAAAAAAAACATAAAAAGGAAAGAAAATAATGACATGGACACAAAACTGCTCGAAATACAAATAAGAGCATGTCAAAATTAAGCATTGTAGCTAAAGCACACAATTTAAATTAAAGTAACAATAATGCTCAAAAAAACATAATTAAATTTTAAATTATGAAATAAACCGACACAGCTAAAAAATCTGTTCCATTCAAAAAACAGCAGCAAACAGAAATTGAGCCACAAACAACACCAATCAATCCTGCAGAGCAAAAATCTGCAACTTAAACAGAGTAAAGATAACACCCAGAACGTAAGAAAAAATATGCAGTTGCAATGTAAAAATGCTGAAATATATAGAACACATGTTATTTTTAGAAAAATTGATATATATATTTGTTATACTCCGAAACACATAGATGAAATACATCAAAACCCAAAAAGGAAAGTTGGTATTAATAAACCTCTGGTAAGGAGAGCACCACCAGACATTAACAACACAGTAAAAGCATCAAATATTTCTCAAGCGCACACTATGGCAGGTCTACCACTAATAATAAAATAGGAGAAAGCTATAGGGAACATGACCACCCCCCTAATATTACTGAAGTAGACGTCTGAAGTGTTTTGCAGGACTTAAAAGAGTCCAGTATAAGCTCACAAGAATCAATTTGAATAGTAATTAATTTATTGCACCAAACGTTACCAAATAGCAAAAAGGTAATTTTCTGGAATAGCAGCTTTAAAAGATGACATAACTCATAGAACTGTGAGGGAAACACCACGTGCACCTAGATATATGAGGAAATACACATATCCCAACGCTTTCTAGCCACATTTTAAAAATACATCTTTATATTATATGACAACCATAATAACAATGAAAAAGTAATCACTTATGGTACCAATAACAATTTACTAAATTTAAAGCATTGGAACACATGGATTATAGATGGCACTTTTAAGTTGTGCCTTTCAGTATTCTGTCAAACGTATAAAATACATGGTAAACATCAAAATACAAACATTGTTTACACATTATTACTTAATAAACACAACTTAATTTACAATTAATTGCTGACATAAAAAATGCAACTAAAACACAAAAATAATCATAAATTCTGAACATGTGATGATTTTGACCATGCTTAAAATGTACCCACACACTGCAAATCAGGGGTGCTACTATCACTTTAATCAAAACAGACAGAGGCACCTACAAAAATGTGCTCTTACTATAGAATATACATCCAAAAACCTATAATTTGTACAGAGAATGAAAAACAGATAGCTTTGCAATGTCCCTGTGTCCCTGTAATAGAACCCACTAAACATTATGATATGCTAATTGAATCCCAGTATTGCCAGCAACACAGAACAAACTAGCTTATTAATGGATTATACTGAACATACATATGCCAACCAAAGTATCACATTGTATTGAGAATTGTCTATGATAACAGCATGTCCCATGAAGCAAAGACAAGTAACGCAGTGGCAAAATTCCTTTCAAGGAACATTTGGAAGAAGCTACCCTAACCTCTACTGATTCTCAATAATACTTAAAGAAGAACAAAGATAACAGAAGCTAGGAATGGAACAATCCTTATTCCAACTGCAAATAAAAATCTCCAAACACACTACACAAATGAATGAACCAATGCATGAATCCTAGCATGCAAAGTAAGCCTCTTTGATAATATCCAAGGCCTGCAGTATTTAGACTCAAGAACATTATTTTAAAATAACCTCAGTAAACAGCAACACCATTTAACATCACTAAAACACAAACATTCATATATATTAACTTTTATTTCTAAATATTAAGGCACATTTAGATTACTAATCTGTTTAAAAAATGTAAAAGCCAAAAATTCAGATTCATAAATACATTTTACTGAAATTAATATTTTAAAATAAATAATTATACATGGCCAAATAGCCAGCATTAATTTAAATCAATAAATATGTTTTAATCACCTATAAAATATGCTAGCACAATAGCACTTTACAAAAAATAGGTATAAACAATGCAAGCATAAACCAGAGAAAATCAGAACATCCAATATGACTCCAATAATTCAGAGAATTCATCCAAAACCGGAATAAAAGAAAAAAATAAACAATCTAGAAAAAAACAAAAATAAGCAAATAAACAAATTGGTGTAAAAAATAATGAGGTATTTTTCCTTGAAAAAAATAAAATCCATTCATTTTAAAAATAAAGTTTATGTCAGAAAAAAGTATATAGTGGAAACATATAAACCCTTCCCAAAAATACTTGCAACCTTCTCATAAATCACAGCACAGTAAAAATAAATAAAACTTTAATAGCAATGTTAAACACATAGAATCCACACATAAAATACAAAAAGCATTACATTCAATGAGTCCCACTACAGTACTGTAAACTATCACATACTGCACTAACAACAACATACTATAACAGCATCCAAACACAAAAAGTGGCTTAACTAAGTTCAAACACCCCCCCATTACTAGACCATCATAAAATATGTTTAAATTAGGAATGGTTGAAATGTAATTAGGGCAGCATAGTTGGTATGATTGTTGTAATTTTGTTTAATAAAATACAGGCAATATTTCCAAGATTATGCCATTACGCAACATTGTGTACGTTTTTGGGGAAATTTTAAAGCAAAGTGTACCAATAAGGTCCTTTTTTGGACACGAGCAGCATTTCAGGTTGTGTTGTGCTTTTTTACTCCAGTGGACCATGCAGGTAATTTCTGAGTGCAAAACTACAAAACCAAATGATAACAGCAATGTTTTGACTGTGTGCAATAGTTCCTTTAATGTAGATGGTATATAAACATGTCAGGTAGATTTTGTACCTGAGCAGACCATTCAGGTATATTTTTTAGCACAAATTCAAATGTGAGCAGCAGTGTTTTGAATAAGAGCAACTGGAAATCAACTTGTTTTACATTTTGAAGTTAAATCTTTACCCAAATGGCCAGTTCAGGTAATTTTTTAAGGGCAAGATGCATTTCGCATAATTAGGCACAATTGTGAGTGATTTTGCTACAGCAAATGACACAAGTTTTGCACACCACTAGATTAAATAGTCTTACCTACACTGGAGCCCAGCAACAGGAAACTGCAAATGCAATTTCCACGAACAGAACAAAATGCAAAAAAAGACTACACAATGAAAAACTCCCAAAATTGCAGAAAAATTCAAATTAAGAAACGATTTCATCTTACAGAAATCATTGTAAAAAATACTTTATTATATATAAATATTTTTAAAATAATAAAGAACATGTTAAATATATGGAAAAATGTGCGTGCTGAACATTAGTACAAAAATAGTTTATTTATAAATGTATAATAAAGAGTACTGATAAGAATAAAAAAGCATTTTTCTATTTTTTTTAAAATGTTTTTATATGTCATTTACAAAATTCCCTATTTATTGAAACTCATTCTAAATATGTTTTCAACGATTGTATAGCTACAAATAGAACTGTATGTTTATCACAACTATATCATATGCATAATGGTAGTTATTCTGAAATAAAAAAGAAGTTCTACAAAACCTCCACACCATGCCACCTCAGTATGGATCATACCTTGGCTTATCACTGATCAGTGCTGCACAGCAGGTAGTTAATCATTTGAGGGAGGTTGAGCATTAGGCATGGCCACAGGTCGGGACCTGCAACCAACCCCGACTGTGCACAGCTGAAAGTTCTGTGGGGTGGGGAGCTTGCCATCCACTGCAGTTTCGGCACAAGACATGTACCCTGACACATGGTCACACAGTAGTTCAATGTTGTACATGACTAAAGGACTGATTTAGAACTTGGCAGACAGGTTACTATATCACAGTGGGGAGGTATGTCCCATCCGCCGAAATCTAAATCCCATTATATTCAATGGAATGTAGATTTTGGTTGACGGGACATCAATCACTGTTGTGATGGAGTAGCCCATCTGCCATGTTCTAAATGAGGCCCTAATTCATCAATTATATCATTTGTCATGTCATGAATGGTGCAATATGTGAGGTCATAGGTAGGACAGGGTGGGGGTGCAAGATACAGTTACCTCAGTAAACTATAACATGTGTTTTTTGTTTTTTAATCATTCGTTTTTATCTTATTTCAACACCTAATTATAACATCACTTCTAAGGGTTTCAATGCAAGCTAAGATCTAATTACAGTACTTAGCTATGATGTCACATTTTGATTTTATCAGAACATTTCTGGGACTTTTTAATGTAAGGAGAGATCTTATTACCATATCTAACTATAACATCACTTTAAAATATGTTTTTTCATTGAATTTTTGTGGCTCTGCGCTCACTCCCCTACGAGCACCGAAAACCTCATGGATGTCCATCCCCCTGCAGACATCCAAACTACATATACATTTTTATTTATTCAGGTTTTTTTCTCAAAGAAGCTTGCATAGCACTGTGGTACTATGGGGATGAAGATTGGGTGTCCGGTATCTCAGCAATATTGTGCTACCTCATGGGAGGGCCCCATTGGGACCTCCAGCGGTTCCACTGTAGCTGCCCTGGCACAATTTTCTTAATCATTTTGGCATGGGGTGGAGGGTATTCCCTCCTGTCCCCCTACACAAGTGCCTAGACTTAAGGGTCACCACTGGAATAGGGACAGCAGCAATAGCAAAATGTGGGCCCTGGCCCAATGGAGATAATTTTTAACAGATGTGTGTGTGCCCATGGCACGATTGGAAAAAATGGGGTAAACATCAGTGCATAACAACCTAATTGATGTAAAATATTTGTTTTAAAATGCAGTATTTGATCCCATTTGTTTCAAAACAATTCTCCACGGGAGGGTTCAACACTGAACCCTCATAAGATAAGCTGTGCTTGTTCACTTGCTCATTCACTGGAATCCGAGACATCACAACCCTCCACTTTCATTCATCAACAGATGCTACAGCGGGTAATCGCATTCTATTAGAGTAAATAGCTGCAAAACCCATTGAGTCTTGACTGTTTTGAAGATCAATATAAGCTCTTAAGAGTGACACATCGCCATGACACGCTGTGACTTTGTCAAGCCACCACCATTTCCATCGACACATTGACACGGCGTGACCCTTGCACACGCTGGACTTCCGACTCCTCTGTGCAAGATGGAACCCACAATCTACTGAAAGATGGCCTCTAGTAATGTAATAGCCTGAACTCTGATTGGGTGATAAATATGCTGTTTTTTATTATGACTGCGAGCTTAAAATGCAATTGCCTTCGGCGCCCTTTCATAAAAACAGGTCGTTTTAGCTGAAGTAGCTTATCTCTCCTGAGTCTGAGAAATCAGTACAGGCAAGCCATGCAGTGCAAAGGGAAAATTAATTGTGTAGAGGCGGGGAGCCAGGTCTCTTTGAACTCTTTAGCTGGCAAGGCATTTGCGTTTTGACAAACCCTGGCATATTGGAGAAAATACATGTTCTTAGGGCAGGGTCTGACATTTAATTTGGCAAAGCAGCAACACATGCTTTCAGCCATGCTAATGTGAGGAACTATTTCTCTTTTGTAGAACCAGCAGCGAGTTTGCGTCAGAATGTGGGTCCTACGCGCGTATGCCGCTGTGCTGCTTTTTCTATGTATTAATTTAAAATAGGCACTACAACTGCAAAATACATTGCTGAGAAAAACTATCGTTTATAAAATTGACCTGGATCAAAATTCATTAAATAAGCATTGCCCATTGACATTTAGAGTTCTAAAATAGGAATGTATTTTTAGCTGTGTAAATGTAAATATACTCTTACCTCCCCATTCCATCATGTTATAAATGCATTAAAGACAAATATTAATTACACTTTTAGGGACTTGCCATGTGATTCTTATTCAGAACCACTGGTGCGGCCTCAGAATACCATTATCAGCATTTTAACTAACAAACCTTGGAAATGAAGGGTTGTTATAAGCGAACAGCATATTTGTACTGAATGACTCAGGGGGTGGGTTAGGCGGAATATTCTGTTTATGATTAAACAAATTTTGCTAGTGCTAGTCCCAGGTAATAATACTTGAATACTTAGGGGCATATTGACATGCCCCTTGTGCCCCTTAGCCCGGCCGAAGCGTAATTGTGTTTTACACTAGGTGGCGCTAAGCAGACCCTCACCCTGAGCCATATTTACAAAGTGGCGCAATGCTAGCAGTGTGACACTTTGTAATCCCTTGTGCCACAATATACCTGCTCTAGGTATAATGTATGCAAAGGGGTGTTACCCCGCAGGGCGGCCAAAAAAAGTGGTGCATGGAAATTTACAAAATTTCACTGCTCCATTGTAGCGTAATTTCTTAACACCTGCCCTGTGCAGGTGTTAAAGTGACGCTAAGCTATTTCCTATGGGCCTCCCCAAGCTTTTGCTGGACTAGCACTTAAGATTTTGGCACTAGTTCAGCAAAGCTACACAATAGCTTCAAAAATGTTGATGCTATTGTGCTAACGTGCGCCATGGTATACTTTATTGTAAATTCAGCGCTACCAAGGTGTCGTTAGGGGGAGCGCAGGGCGACGCAAGGAAGCTGGCACATCGGAACCAATGCGTCAGTTCCTTGTAAATATGCCCCTTTGTTTCTTTGGTGTGACTGAATAAATTAAATAATAATTAATGTATACTTAAATGGCAGACGTTACAATATGGCCTGACTCAGTATTATTTAACACCCATCTTCAACTCTGCCAATCCGTAGCATTCATTTGTCTTTTGTGCTCCTTATAAAAAAACAATAAATAAAATACATTTCTATCAAACGCAGAATGATGTCTAAATCATAGAAACTTCTTATGCCGGGGGTCCCCGGCTTCCAGTATTGTTTCCTTGGGGCTCCACAAAAGTCAAAATGTTAAAAACCGCGGCTATATGAAACATAAAATGTACCAATAGAAGTTAGTTAAAAAAAAATAATAATTTTCAAACATTGACGTTGTTTTATGATTTGACAAGGAAGTGTTTCAAATCGGCCCGTAAGCAGCACCTGATAAATATTGCCATGCAGGGCAGTCACTTTCTGAATGTGACCATACCGTTTCTCTCACGAGACTACTTCGAGACAAAAGATGCACACGGAATATGGAGAGCTCTGTGAAAGGCATTCTTCAGCAAACATGCACGCTATTGGCTGTCATAATGAGTAATAAATGTACAACAAAGCAGTGGGGAAACAGTTGTGAAACACATTGCTTACGTTTAGTTATAACAGCACAAATAAGCCGTAGCCAGCAAATCAGTGTCAAAAAAGGAGTCCAATTCATGGCTTGTAGTTAATGTTCCCCATAGTACAATTTACCACCTTCCAGCAATTGACCCATTACAAGCCCTATTGTCAGTTGATTGATTACTTGTTCATCGATCTCAAATTCGCAGGTATGAAAGTATCTAGATGCCATCAAAGGTCAGTATCGTTCATTTTCATTCTTCTTACGAAAAGTATATGCACATTGGCCGCGATGTGAGCTCTAGTCCACGATTTAGGAATAATTTGCAACAGATCTGATTGCTGCCAAATTGGATGTTGGGCCATTAATAGACTGAAATTGAGAAAATTCAAATTGTTACATGTAGCTATTACTGTTTTCACTTTGTAGCTATTGATTCTAGCTTGTATCTTAATTTGTTCAATTAACTTATTTTATTGGATGTATATATAGTATAATGTATAGAAATCAAGCTTTTTAAAAATCTAATTCCATGTCCATAAACCATGTGTTTTTTACTAGACGTGGGTATGGCTTACAGTGACATAACCATATTTAGTAAAAGTCTTTTCTAACTAGTCAATTGCAATTTCAGTTAGGGAAACCCACTTCTCACTGTTGGTGACTACAGCCACAAAATAAGAAATAAATGGCAGCCTCAATGAGGAGGCAACTCGATAACAAGACTTTTCGGCACAAAACAATTTACAGATGACGTATCTGCTCCTTCTCGCCTTTGTATGTTAGTTTATCTGCATAGAAAGTACTGGGAAAATGACTTGGAACTAGAGCCATGAAGGACTCCCAGCATACTGATGAGGGACGCAAAGTTACCCTAGTTGTTATGCTAAACAAACAATGGGTAAGGAATATGATGATATGGTTAACACATTATGGGCCTCATTCTGACCTTGGCGGGCGGCGGAGGCCGCCCGCCAAAGTACCGCCGTCAGAATACCGCTGCGCGGTCAAAAGACCGCCGCGGTAATTCTGAGTTTCCCGCTGGGCTGGCGGGCGACCGCCAGGAGGCCGCCCGCCAGCCCAGCGGGAAACCCCCTTGCATGAGGATGCCGGCTCCGAATGGAGCCGGCGGAGTGGAAGGGGTGCGACAGGTGCAGTTGCACCTGTCGCGATTTTCAGTGTCTTCTTTGCAGACACTGAAAATCTTGGTGGGGCCCTGTTAGGGGGCCCCGCGACACCCGTTACCCCCAGCCAGGTTCTGGCGGTCAAAACCACCAGAGCCAGGCTGGCGGTCGGAATCCCCATGGCGGCGCTGCCTGCAGCGCCGCCATGGAGGATTCCCCAGGGCAGCGGGAAACTGGCGGGACACCGCCGGTTTTCCGTTTCTGACCGCGGCGGTACTGCCGCAGTCAGAATGCCCATGGATGCACCGCCAGCCTGTTGGCGGTGCATCCGCGGTCGTTGGCCTGGCGGTAGTCTACCGCCAGGGTCAGAATGACCCCCATATGTTTCATTGGTATAGTAGTACAACAATACTTTCTTGTAATAAATACCAGTGGAGTCTATCGTACTTAGTGACGAGAGCTGGTCTTCAAGTCACCCTTCTGTAGATCCAGTTCAAATCCACCGACTGGCTGGGGTTTAATACACAGGATAGCGCTTGCAGAGTAACATTTTGCCTAAGGCTTAGGCATTGTGGGTCGTATGTGGTTCCAGAGCTGGGGATAAACTGATGAGAAGCATTGGGTGGTATAATTGTAATGAATACACTGACTCAGTGTGTGAATTGTTCCTGGATCATATAGACAATGAAAGGATCCATTAAGAGATTTTGGAAACAAAAGCAGGAATGGTTTGGATTTGAGTCTTCTTTCCTTTTCGCTCCTTCTGATGGCTTTTAAAAAAAATATTTATTTTGTGTTTGTGCTTTCTTACGAATTCAGAATAAAATATAGAACCAGAATTACTGATGCCTAAATTATCATCATTACTAATATTTCACTCTCTCCCTTGGGCTTTAGAATTGACAACCGCAGGGGAATAATACAAACAGACACCACTATCAGATGGGCACATCCATCATCAGCCCAAACACACCAACTTACACCCACATACACATTTCAGACATCCAGCAGAACATATCTTGGAGGAGACATTTTCTTCTCAAACCTGTTCCCTTGCTGGTATCTCACAACAGTTATAAATGCAAAGTATACCTTACTTTCACATGAGATCAGAGAAGTACATTTCATATAATTTTATAAATTATTTTGTAAAATTTAGTTTCATAAAGTTTCACACTTTCACTCACCAATAGAACCCCCATACAGCATCAGAGGCTCACCCATATAAAACACCTACTCACAACATTAGACACACATACACAGCACATCTACCATCGATAACACCCACCCACCATAAGACACCCAGACACCTGCCACCAACGGCCCAGGTCATCAAATGGTCCTTTAACAACTTTCAGGCACCCACAAACTGATCATCAGAAGTTGACACAAGCACACTATCAGAAATTGGGTCTCTATTTGGCAGAGGAATGTACCCTGTCAAAATAGGGACCACAATCCAAGTCGGGGTAAGTCAGATAAACACCCTAAATTAGTCTGTGCATGCCCTCTGGTAGCTGGCACAGAGCACTCAGACTTAGCTTAAGAAGCAATGTGTAAGGTACACCTAATTACAGTAACACAGTGAAAACACCACAAAAAGACTCAACACCAGTTTAGAAGAATAGATAATATTTAACTGAGTAAAGCAAGACAAAATAAACCAAAATCCAGTAAGTAGAAGTCAAGATAGTAGTTTTAAAAGATCAAGGCCCTCATTACAACCCTGGCGGTCGGTGATAAAGTGGCGGTAATACCGCCAATAGGCTGGCGGTAAATACCGCCAAATTATGACCATGGCGGAGATAACTCAGATAGACAGACACTTTACCACAACCACCGCCAGGGCGGAAACAACAGCCATCACGGTGGTAGCCGCCTACAGCCAGGCGGAAGCTAATGTCCCACCCACAGTATTAAGAGCCTGCAATACACCACCTTTTCCGGGGCGGTACCAACGACATCAAAAGCCTGCCGGAAACACTGCACAGAAGGGAAAGGACTCACCATTGGAGACACAGGGAACAACCACGCCGCTATGGAGCCCGAGCTGCATGTCTTCCCCATGCTCTTCTACGTGCTGCTGCACCACGAACACCAACAACTGCGATGATGATGACGGTGAGTACAGCCGCCTAGCACACATGGGAGGGGGGAGGAAAAAGAGAGTGACATATACACACACAACACACACTCCCAACACAATACACACAGCCAGATGCAGTAATAAAACATATATACCCAGTACCTCGGATGAATAATGCAACAGGAATTTACTAAAGTGAGTGTAACAAGGTCAACACAGTATAAATAAGAAATATGCAATGTAACTGGTATATACAAATGTACAGTTTAAGGGACACTGCCCAGTCCTCAGTGTGTGTGGGCCACAGGGCCACAGGCCAAAGTCCAAGGCCCCACTTGTCACCTGCACCAACATGGAGAGAACACTGCAGGGGCATCAGTTGGAAAATAGGCAGGCACCTCAGGTGGTCAGGGAATTGGGGGCACCTCAGCCGGCAGATGGAACAAGACCACCGGTTCTGGAGGGGGCAACATGCCCTGTGCTTGGATCTGGGGAGTGCAAGGCCACAGTGTCCCTGGGGAGTGCAAGGCCACAGTCTCTCAAGTGGGTGACTTGCCCATATGCTCTGGAGGGTCAACATGCCCTGTGCTCAGTCCCAGAGAGTGCAAGGCCACAGTCTCTCAAGTGGGTGACTTGCCCATATGCTCTGGAGGGGGCAACATGCCCTGTGCTCTTGATCCTGGGGAGGCTGTGGTTGGTGGGTGTCTTACCCACTGGTTCTGGAGGGGGCTTCATGCCCTGTGCTCTGCCCTGTGCTCTTGATCCTGGAAAGGCTGGGGTTGGTGGGTGTCTTACCCACTGGTTCTGCAGGGGGCATTGTGCCCTGTGCTTTTGATCCTGGAGAGGCTCGGGTTGGTGGGTGTCTTACCCACTGGTTCTGGAAGGGGCATCGTGCCCTGTGCTCTTGATCCTGGGGAGGCTGGGGTTGGTGGGTGTCTTACCCACTGTTTCTGGAGGGGGCATCGTGCCCTGTGCTCTTGATCCTGGGGAGTACAAGATCACAGTCTCTCAGGTGGGTGTCATACCCACTAGATTTGCAGTGCCAGGCCGCACAGCATCTCATGGAGGCAGGACTATATTCCGACCGCCGGCAGTGATGGCTGCTCAGTGGTGGTGGTGGTGCTGCTGCAGCCGCTGGTGGGGGGAGGCTCCTGACCATCCATTGCAGCCTTGGACAGCTGGCAAAAGGTGGCGGTGGTTCTGCTGCTGGTGGGGGGAGGCTCCAGCCCATCCCCTTCAGCCTCGGATGGCTGCCCACTGGTGGCTCTGGTGGTGGTGCTGCTGCTGGTGGGGGGAAGCGCCAGCCCATCCCCTGCAGACTCTGACAGCCGCACAACCATGTTTGGTGGTGGGGGCTCCGTCTGAGTCCCTGTCCCAGGCCCCTTGTCCTTCCTGCCTGCTGGTGCAGGCTCCTTGCCCTTCCTGGCAGCAGCTAGTGCTGGCTCCTTGCCCTTCCTGGCAGCAGCTGGTGCTGGCTCCTTGCCATTCCTGGCAGCAGCTGGTGCTGGCTCCTTGCCCTTCCTGGCAGCAGCTATGGCTTGCTCCTTGCCCTTCCTGGCAGCAGCTGTGGCTGGCTCCTTGCCTTTTCGGGCAGCAGCTGGGCTGGCTCCTTGCCCTTCCGGGGCATGGCTGTTGTGGAGGTGCCTGCCAGTGAAGTGTGTGTTCTGCTAGGTGTGGTAATGGTGCAGGTAGTGGATGAGAATGTGGTGCATGCAGTTGTGAGTGTAGATGCAACTGGGAGGGAGGTGGAGGAGGAGAAGGAGGGGGAGACAGTGGGAATTGTGGATGTTGGTATGTCTGCATCTGGATGGTGGTTGTGTGAGTGCCTGTGGGATGATGTATGGTGCTTGTGTTTGCCAGTGCCACTTTTGGGTGCTGTCTTGTATGTATGCTTGTCTGCCTGTGTGCTTGGGATAGGTTGGGGTTGAGGGGAATGGGACTGGGAAGAGGAAGTTGGAGGGGGGAGGATGGAAACAGGGACAATGGCTGCCATCAGAAAGGAGGCCAGAGCCTGGATCGATCGCTGTTGGGCCGCCAAGCCATTGTGAATGTCCTCCAGAAATGCATTAGTTTGTTCCATTTGGGCTGCTAGCCCCTGGATGGTCACTGAGGTGTCGGCCACCACCAGGGAGCTTCCATCGGAGGAGGTATCTGTGTCTGAAATGTCCCGTCCAGTCTCCGCTGTGGTGCTACCCTCGCCCTCCTTCCCACTTGTGCCATCACCGTCGGTGGACTCTTCCTCCTGGGTCCTGTGGGATGCAGCTCCCTCCATCCCCGGTGCCTCTGCTCCTCCGCCAGATGATGCTAATGCACTTAAGGACACGGTGACAAAACAAAAAGCGGGGGAGGGAGAGACAAAGAATACACCTGGTCAATGGCTGTACCAACACCACAGTTGGCGTACACACCACTCTCACACACAGGGAACAGCCATATGCACTATGCATTGCACTATTTTGCTAGCCACCAAGGCATGGGGAAGGGCACACACCACCAAATGCAGCACACCTGGGACCCATGCAGCCCTGACCAGTTGTAGGTGCCTACGGGCAAGGTAGCAGGATGATCCCTTCAGGACCCTTGCCACCAGGGGACCTACTCTGCAATGACAGGCCCGGACTAGGGGTACCCACTGACACACATCCCCCACCCGGATACCACCCTACTATGCGTAGGTTTTAATGGTGGGAACTGTACTCACCCCCTTGTGGCTGCTGTGATGCCCTCAAGCGCCCATCCAGCTCAGGATAGACCACCACCAGTATGCGGTACATCAGGGGGGTCAGGGTTCGACAGGCACCCTTTCCTCTTTGGGAGACCATCCCCAGCTGGGCCTTCGCCGCCTTCCATGCCCAGCATCTCAGGTCCTCCCACCGTTTCCGACAGTGGGTGCTCCAGCCTGCCGTAGACCCCTAGGGTCTTCACATCTTGGGCGATGGCACGCCATATACCCTTCTTTTGATGGGTGCTGACCTGCAGAGGTAATACACACAGGAAAATAGTATCAGTCAGACAATCCTGCCTGTTACACTTATGGCCCACAATACCCCTTCACATCACCATTTGCAAACACATGGCCCCGCACACAACCAGTACACCGCCCAGAGGACATCCACCCACCCCACTTACACGAAGCGCTCAGACACACCACTCAATGCATTCATGCCACATGCATCATGCTCACAGTGTACTCACCTGTTGGTCTGAAGGCCCATACAGCAGTCCGTACTAGGGTAGGACCACATCCACCAGTTGCTCCAACTCTTCCAAGGTGAAGGCAGGGTCCCTTTCCCCGGTCACACGAGCCATGGTAGGATCCAGACACAGGTCACAGCAGCACATGCAGTGTAGGTCCTCTCCTGTAGAATGTCAGGTAGCAAGTGAATGATCAGATAGAAAATGGTGGTCATGTCAACGGATAATCGTGGCATGCTGCATGTTGCACAACCTTGCCTTAAGACGCCATGTGCCTTTTCTGCAGGATGAGGAGGCTGGAGATGGCCGTTTGGCAACAGAGCAGCAGTGATATGACAATACTTCCAATGACACACAGGAAAGACAGTGTTACTTCACATTTCATTGTCAATATTTTATATATCTTTGGCTCTGGCATGCTGTTATTTCCCACTTCTATGCCCACTTACTGTACCCTTTGGCAATTCATTTTACAGATGTTGGTGCCCCACTATCGCTCCTGGTGTGATCACTGCAGCCAAATACAGGTCTTTTCTATGTGCACAATTACTGTACAGCTGAATTGCAATGTTTGAACCTGGTTAAGTGAATAGATACTTGTTATTGTTCCAAGGGTGTTTATTGAAGTGCTAAGAAGAAGAGGGACAAGTGCAAGGGGATGGAGTGATGATGGAGGAAAGTCCAGGGTATTGTTCCACTCTATTTGTAGTACAGGTGCATTGTCCAAGGGGACATAGGAAGGAGAGCAATGGCAGTTCAAGGTGGACAGGGTGACAGAGTGGGAAACTAGGGTAACAGTCAGGAGAATCTTATTTCCTGGCAAGGTCTTGGCAATAGTCTCTGGCTTCTGCCTGGATCACAGGGAATGTTTGCGGGGTGGTTCACCTTCTGCAGGGGATGGGTCCTGGTAGCCTGTGAGTCCTGTGGCAGGGCCTTCTGTCCACTAGCGGCAATGGAGGTTTAAGGCAGTTCAGATGTCTGGCTAGTGGCAGGGGCCCGCTGTTTTGAGACTACCGCCCTCATAATGTTGGCCATAACTGCGTGCATCCCTGCAATGGAGACCAGGGTGGTGTTGATGGCCTGCAAGTCCTCCCTGATACCCTGGTACTGTCCCTCCTGCAACCGCCTGTTCTCCTTCACGTTGTCCAGGATCTGGCCCATCGTGTCCTGAGAATGTTGATATGCTCCCAGGATCTCAGTGAGTGCCTCCTGGAGAGTCGGTTCCCTGGGCCTGTCCTCCCCCTGGTGCACAGCACTCCTCCCAGTTTCCCTGTTGTCCTGTGCCTCTGTCCCCTGAACCGTGTGCCCACTGCCATTGACCCCAGGTCTCTGATTGTCTTAGGTATGCGGTGTGCTGTGGGGTCTCTGTAGAGTTGGACACACTGCTGATTGATGTGACCAGGGGACAGAGGTGTGGGTACGCTGGGTGGGTGCTGTGGTGGTGTTTCCAGATGGGGGAGGCTCTGTGGTGGTGTGTGACTGGGCCTGGGTAACCGACTGTCCAGCAGTCCCTGATGGGCCAGGTTGGTCATCCAGATCCAGGTGACCAGAGTTGCTGTCATCACTGTGGGCCTCTTCAGTTGGGGGACTGGATAGTACTGGCACCTCTTCTCCGGTGACATTGGCTGGGATACCTGTGGGGATATAAATGAAGTGTTATTGTTTCTGTGTGTGACATATTGTGCTCCGGTGGGTTGCCCTATTTGGTCGTATTTGACCTGGCAGCTTTCACTTGTGTAAGTTTGTATATGGTGGGCTAGCTCATTCTCTCTAGTGTGCATGCTTTGGTGATAGGTGTCCATCCAGGGCTGTGAGTGATGTCCATGCATTGGTACAGCATGCAGGGCTTGGCATTAGGATGAGTGAGATGTGATGGTGGGGTGTGTGGGAAGTGGTGGAGTGATGGGAGTGAGGGTGAGGGTAAGTGATGTCATGCAGGTAGGGGGTAGTAGTAGAATAGAGTTGACTTACCAGAGTCCAGTCCTCCTCCTACTCCAGGCAGGCCCTCAGGATGCATGATTGCCAAGACTTGCACCTCCCATGTTGTTAGTTGTGGGGGAGGAGGTTGGGGTCCATTGCCAGTCCTCTGTACAGAGAGCTGGTGTCTTGCTGCAATGGAATGTACCTTCCCCCGTAGGTCGTTCCTCCTCTTCCTGACGTCGTCCCTTGTTCTGGGGTGCTGTCCCACGGCTTTGACCCTGTCCACGATTATTTGCCATAGCACCATCTTCCTAGCTATAGATATCTGCTGCACCTGTGCTCCAAATAGCTGAGGCTCTACCCTGATGATTTCCTCCACCATGACCCTTAGCTCCTCCTCTGAGAATCAGGGTGTTTTTGTGGTGCCATGGTTGTTGTGTAAGGTGTGTAGGTGAGGGCGTGTAGGGTAATGTGTTGGGGTGTGTGATGTGGGGTGCGTGAGTGGTGTATAGGTGTGAGTGGTATGTGGCTCTGGTTGTGAGAGTGGTCTTGCTATCTCTCTCTGGTGGCAATTATTTGTAGTCGTAATGGGTTGTGGGTAATGTGGGTGTGTGTTTTATAGTGGTGTGGGTGTGGTGTCTGTATGGGTGTCAGGTGTGTTTTTTAAATTGACCAATGTAATCTTGTTTTGTATGTGTGTGTGTATTTTGAGCGCAGCGGTATGTACCGCCAATGGTTTACCGCGGTTGAATGTCCGCCGTGGTGATTCGTGGGTCATAATGTGATGGATGTTGTTCTGTTGGCGTAACGGTTTGGGTTTTGAAACTGCCAGTTTATCACTGACCTTTGGTGTGGCGGACTTGTGTCTGTGGCTGAATAGTGACGGATTGGTGTGTATGTGTCATAATGTGGCGAACGGCTATCCGTCGCGGCGGCGGTATGTTGGCGGCAGTCAGCATGGCGGTAAGTGGGATTTACCACCAATATCATATTGAAGGCCTAAATGTGAAAGCAATGCTTAGAGGTCACTAGTGGTCAAAAAGTTACTTCAGGTCTCAAGAGACCAGTGCAACCGCAATGGATGTAGGCCGGCTATGGAACCCACGCACGGTCTGCTGAACAGTACCTTTGATGTAGCAATGCTTTGTTGGCAAGGACACGATGTAGCAATGCTTTCACTGTATTCTTGGGCACTGCATTGTTGTCAACTCTAGGGAAATGGATGTGATACGTCATTGTCGGGCCATGCAGAGCGTTGTCACTAGGTAGTGCAGTCTGTGAATCCATCTTTGTCGGCCCACCATTGCATCGCCGCCAGGGATGCAATGTGCTAATTTATCTACCACACTGAAGGTGATGTGTCACTTTTGGCAGGTTTTAGTTGCAGAACCCACTTCTGAGGCCCACGAACGGAGGGAGCACCTCAGGCAAGGCTAGGACTCACCGATGACAGATTCCAGCAGCACTAGGAGAGTTGCAAGCAGTCGTTGATGTTCCGAAGACTGCAGAAGAACAGGGGGCAAACCAGCAAGCCCTTGGAGATTCTTGAGTTTAAGGATGTAGAGAGCAAGCCCAGTCCTTCTCAATGCAGGCAAGAGGCAGCAGGCCAACACAGCAACGCAAGTAGGAAATAGGCAGTCTCTCCTACATCAGCAGGAGTAGGCCAACACAGCAATGTAGTTGGAGAGTAGAATTCACTCCTGGCAGCACAGCAGTCCTTCTTCCAGGCAGAGTGTCCTTGGTTCCAGTATAGATCAGAATTGCTTTAGTTTGGGGTCCAGTACTGATACCCAAATGTACCTTTGAAGTGGGGTTGACTACAAAAGAGGCCTATGAAAATCACAAGGTGCCTGCCATTCCCTTCCCTGGCTCCTGACACTCTACAGGGGTGTATGCATCCCTTTGTGTGAGGAGAGGCACAACCCTTTTCAGCATTGAGCGTAAACTCCTCCCACCCATCTAGCCCAGGAAGGCCCATCAGCCTGGTGATAGGCCATCAGCATACAAATTTCACACCCAAGCTACCTTTGTGTGTCAATATGACAGGTTAAAATGGCCTCTACAGGCTCTGCAATGGCAGGCTTAGGACATTATTGGAAGGCTAATGTAGTGGGTGGCACATTCAGTGCTGCAGGCACACTAATAGAATTTCATTTACAGGCCCTGGGAACATATAGAGCACTTTACTAGGAACTTACAAGTAAAATAAATATGCCTGTTGCGAAGAAGCCAATGTTAACATGTTTAGAGTACAAAGCCCCTCACTTTAGTACTGGTCAGCAGTGGCAAGGTGCACAGAATCCTAAAATCCAGCAAAAATGAAGTGAGAAAACAGGAGGTCAGAGAGCAAAAGTTAGGGGGAACCACACCAAGGATGCCAGTTCTAACACACACCATCTGATACTATTAGTACTGAATTTTTACTAATAAATATTCATGTATTCTGAATGTTGAATCTGCATAGAAAATGAATTACTATAGAAAATAATACATAACTTTGAAAATGTGCCTACTTGAGTGGCCAACGGTTATCACGAACTGTCCCTAGTAACTGCTTATTATTATGAAATGTCGTGCTCATGTTTAGATTAATGTAGTAGGATGTTATATTCATGCTCATGCATTAAGTATTTGCTTTATTACTCATAGGCCATAAGTTAGCAAGGTCTTGGGCCTAATTGTACAGCATCATGTTAAGTTGCACTGTTTAAATAAGTCACACAAAAGGACTGCGTAGAGAAATAGATTTGTGTTTTCCAACTTTGTTCACCAAACACTAGTAAATTATTTCTTTCCCATGAGAACTGCTTGTTAGAATATGCTGTATTAGCTATCATTACACTGTAAAGTTTTGTGTGTGTGAAAGTATTGTTCCCAGGAGCTAACAATGGATGCACTGACTGGAAGACAGAGAGATACAAAATTGTTACCTGATGAGTCCGACGATGGGAACAGGAGAAGAGGAGCCAATCATCGACTTGTGAAAGACAGTGTAGTTATATCTTAGATTTGAAGTTCTACTTTCATTGGACTAAATGTAAACGTACGATTCTTTGACCAATAGCAACGTGGAAAGTGTTCTGGATAATTTTAACTTAGCCTGAATGCACTGAGAAAAGAGAGGCTTTTTCCCATTTGATATCCTCCTGAGAGGAGCGTGTTTATTCTGCTTTAGGAACTGAACAGTTCCTGAGAACTTTTAATTCTATCTCTAACTTTATTGCTTAAACTTTGATGCTAAATACTGATCCTTCGACTATGCTTTACAAATGGTTCAGATAGCTTAGAGTCCCCCATTCTTAACCATTCCCTTTCATGGCCCAATGCTGATGCTGACCGAACAGATGTCGAATTGACGAAGGTAGATGCAGCTTTCTGATCCATACTGAGACAGCGTATAATGAAATGTTATTGTTATTGATGTAATTTGTCTTTTGTTTCTGGGTACCAACTGCAACTTTTGATAGCGCCATAGCTAGAGGTTTTCCAAATTGTTTTGCATGAAGCCCAATCATGCTATTCTAATCTGAAGGTTATTGAGCGATGACCCTAAATGCCTATAGGGTGCGATTAATAAATAATTGATGGTGATCATTTGCTGAATCTAAATGTATGCTATTTCTTGTGCGCAGTTGTTCTTGTTATTGATTTGTGCTGTTATTCTAGAATGTGTAGTGATCCATGCATTGATTGCATTGAGATTCTTTAGGAGGTTTGGTCAACCAGTGTTGTTTCTGTGTTTATCATTTGATTTTGAGATTAAGTTATGTGATATTAGAATTGTTCATATAGGAGAATAAACATTCTGATTTCACATAAAGGTGTGGTTATTCGTGGCCAAAGGGGTCATGGTGTGTGGAAATTACTGACTCCCAAGATTATTGGTTCTATTGATTGATATTGTTATTGATTGGTATTGAAATTGAGTCCTATGGTTGGAATTACTCTAAGCACAGTCAAAAGGTCCATCAAACCTCAAACCCATCCTCTTATAAATTAAAGATAAGAAACCAATTAAGGTCAGACCCGCTAACAGACATGGTAGCAGAGTAGATGGTTAGTCTCCTTGAGATACTATTTTAACAAGGAGGACTGGGAGATTGGCCTGGTCCAGTGTACTTTCTCCCTCCACGTAATCCTGTAATAAATATGTACACTGGTCCACAAAGAAGAAGGAAGAAAAAGGAGTGGGCGAAGAAGTAAGACTGAAAAGCTGATATTGTGATAGTTGTAGGAGTGCCCTCAAGCATCACTGTATGATGCAAAGCATCATCATTGGGCTGACTCCTCGCCAGACTGGCACTGCAATATCTGGCGGGCCACCACACAAAGGTTGTGGCTCTTCAACAAGGAAGTGATTCTACAGAACAGCTCAACTCCGCAAAAAATATAACTTCTCCTTCATATAACAAAATAAACCAAAAGATAGGTAAAGACCATAAATGCTAGGAGGTCACTTACAGTCTATGGACCATTCGTCACTGTCAGTCTAATAGAAAGTCGCCCATCCCATGTGAGGAAAGGGCATCATAGGGACGCGTAAACCTTGTAAACACCGTGAGTTCAGTGACCCTGATGTCCGGATGCCATTTGCCTACCCCAGTCCGCGTCCCTGTCCTCACATGGGATGGGCGACTTTCTATTAGACTGACAGTGACGAATGGTCCATAGACTGTAAGTGACCTCCTAGCATTTATGGTCTTTACCTATCTTTTGGTTTATTTTGTTATATGAAGGAGAAGTTAAAACCAAACGGTCCTGATGAAGCGCCGGTGGATCTTTCCTTGACCGATTAGGCGTGAAACATGTCGACCTAGAGGTAGGAGTGGGGACCCTTCCCTCCTTCCCTTCTCTTAGGAGTATAGGAAACATTATTTCCTGATTACTCCTACCAGTTTTTAACCTTGGCCTGACCCGTATTACATATATTAAATTGAGTTTTCAGGTGTTCATAGCCAATTTTATATTTTTTCTCTCTCCTTTTTCCCTCTGTCAATATTTTTTGCGGAGTTGAGCTGTTCTGTAGAATCACTTCCTGGTTGAAGAGCCACAACCTTTGTGTGGTGGCCCGCCAGATATTGCAGTGCCAGTCTGGCGAGGAGTCAGCCCAATGATGATGCTTTGCATCATACAGTGATGCTTGAGGGCACTCCTACAACTATC
Organism: Pleurodeles waltl; assembly: GCF_031143425.1. Taxonomy (NCBI): domain Eukaryota; kingdom Metazoa; phylum Chordata; class Amphibia; order Caudata; family Salamandridae; genus Pleurodeles; species Pleurodeles waltl. Next base: position 893,110,720 of record NC_090442.1, on the reverse strand, counting down.
ACAATATCAGCTTTTCAGTCTTACTTCTTCGCCCACTCCTTTTTCTTCCTTCTTCTTTGTGGAACAGTGTACATATTTATTACATAGTCTCCTTAAGAGCCCATCATACAGGGCCGGTATAATGGTTAGTCTCCTTAAGAGCCCATCATAAAGGCCTGGTACATGGTTTGTCTTTTGTTTCTAGGTACCAACCACAAATTTTGATAGAGCCATAGCTAGATGTTTTCCAAATTTGCGTTGACTAAATTGTTTTGCATGAAGCCCAAACATGCTATTCTAATATGAAGGTTAGTGAGCGATGACCCTAAATGCTAGCAGGTTGCTACTAATAAATAATGTCACTACTCAGTTCCTGAATCTAAATGTATGTTATTTCTTTCACGTAGTTGTTCTTGTTATCAATTTGTACTGTAATTCTAGAATGTGTAGTGATCCATGCAATGATTAAATTGAGATTCTTTAGGAGGTTTGGTCAACCAATGTTGTTTCGGTATATTTATCATTTGATTTTGAGATTAAATTATGTGATATTAGCATTGTTAAAATAGGGAAATAAACATTCTAATTTGACATAAAGGTGTGGTTATTCATGGCCAAAGGGGTCATGGTGTGTGGAAATTACTGACTCTCAAGATTATTGATTCTATTGTTTGATATTGTTATTGATTGGTAAGCAAATTGAGTCCTATGGTGGGAATTACTTTAAGCACAGTCAAAAGGTCCATCGAACCTCAAACACATCCCTTTATAAATTAAAGATAAGAAACAAAATAAAGTCAGACCTGCTAAAAATACCCAAACACACACTATCATATGGCCACACACCATCATCCTATTCCTACCCTTATAGGATGCCTCCTCATGCCATCGCATACACACACCATTAGGCACTCCCACATGTCACATCCCTATTCACACCTTCCCACTGTCACACACCTACCTTCAGAGATACAGTATCACACGCTCACACAACCACAATCAGACGCTCATATATTCAGCATCATATGGCTTTACACCTACAATGGCACACTCAAACATCCACCACCAGGCACTCACACACCCATGACCACCTGGCCACTCAACCACCATCAGACATCCTCCAACAGATATCCACACAAACCATCGGCCACTCACACATATGCACTGCTTTCACACACCCCACACTTTTGGAGGCACAAACATTATCAAAAGCCTACACAAAAGCCAATATAGGTCCATACTCCCACCACTAGATTCGTACATACCTTCCATCAGATGCCCACACACAGTTTAAGATGTCAACACCTATCATTATACTCCCATACACGCCATTAGATGCACGCTCGCAGAAGACATCCACTCACATTATCACATCCTATTTCTTATTATCTTAATTCCCTAACCAGGTTATCATTGAATATTCAAAGAATGAATTGAAAGGTCTAGCTAACATTGTCCACAGCACATCAAACCTTTTTCGGTTAATCCCACCTAGCCCAAGACTTATAGCTTTGCTTATTTTAGCCTTAGTAGGTAAAGCATTCCTTACAGTGCATTTTTTGCCACAATGCTTATCTTGTATTAGCTGTAGAAAGACACGCATTTGTGAATAGCAACAAGACAAATCCAGAAACACTTTGGGCCTGATTTAAAGTTTGGCAAATGGGGTTACTCTGTCACAAATGTGACTGATACCCCGTCTGCCATTTTACGAACCCATTATATACTATGGGAATCCTATTATGGTGGATGGGATATCCGTCACATTGTGACGTAGTAACCCGTCCGACAAACTCTTTTTTATTGTCTCGTTCCTAATTATATTTTTTCCTTCATGAGCTTGGAGAGGATCAACCCCATTGACCTTCCTGATTTTGCTACTTACATCCTAATATTTCGGTGCTGATTCACAAATCAATTTGTGAATACAGGAATTAGTACTATATCTGTTCTTGTTTACATATTCTTGTAAGCCTTTGTGGATCGGCCGCCAAACATCTAACTTCTGATTAACGAGAGTGCAAATAGGGCACCGTCCTTTCTATTTGTTCTAAATGTATATTATTATTCATTGAATAATCCCATCTTAGATGCTTTGAGGCCAACTCATAGAGGTGTATAAGAGTATAAGGATATGTGATAGAGTGCTACAGTAATATTCCTTCATGTACTCGTGAATGCCTTTACGAATCATCCTGCTTTACTCTTTTTATTATCTTTGGTATTTATTTCTGCATCAATAATCATGCTTGAAGGAACACCCCTAAACGTTTATGGTGTTGTAGCAATATATCCTATTGATAGGGTAAGGGTGTTGATCTGGGCTAGCTAGAAAAATGTACTGGCTTTCCAGGGTCTGAATATACACTGCTCCATAAACCGAAGTCACCAGAATCTATGGCAGTAGCAGATTGCAGCTTTTACTGCCAATTAGTTCAGGTGACTTCCTCGTTCAAGATAGCCTTTGAAAAAGAAAATGGATATTAGGGAAGTTAGGCTACCGTGAGACATTTAAATGGAAATGAGCAACAGTTTATCTTAATTAACTTAGTGGGTGTGCAGCAGAGCTGTGGAGGATATGTGACTAACAAGCTTTTCTTTTTAAGTTCAATACTTCTATGTTCCAGATGAATTAAGGTAACCAGCCAGGTGTGTCTAGGTCAATAAATGCTTCGTAGCTATATTAGACTGCTGCTTTGTGCAGAATAAAGATGAGTGCATACATCATAGCATTGGCAATCAAAATAAGTGTATTGCCACTCAAATGCAACGTGTATTTCTGTTATAAAAGATGAGCAAGCAAAGGTAGACCCCAGGCCTGGATTCAACATTGCTCACGATCAAGACTATTCCTACAGTGAGGATCTGTGTTTAATGCAGCGTTTAGGCCTTGCACATCTGATATGCATACAACAGAAAACCGAATGATACTTTCCTCTTCCCCAGCTGCAGTATGGCAAAGCATTATTTTCCATTGCCTTTAAAAAATAAATCCATTAAATTAGTTCCTGAACATGATTATTTAACAGCTGGTGGCGAAGTAACTTGAAGTTGAAGGCTTTCAGGTACTACCATGTGGGTATTGAAACAAGCTAACTCTTCGCCTTTGGGACCAAAGACACGGGAGATGTTTTGAACGGCACATTCCTAAATGGTGCAAGTAGGCAAGCACAATGAATGCCTGGCTGTTTTGCAGATTTATTGATAAAATAAGTGCAACACATCTGGTACAGTACCGAGTCATACAGCATGTGAAGATTTGTAGTCGAGCTGTAAAAAGAGGTAAGGGTTTAATGTTGGCTGCACAATGATTTATTTCAATCTTTTTAGTTGGAGACCTAGGTCCATATTACGAAGTTGGCGGTCCGACCGCCAATACGGCGGTGGGGAGAACGTTGCTAAGCTGGCGGCCTCCCCACCACTGTACTACTATTTTCCCTCGGGCCGGATGGTGGAGACAGTGCGGCAACATTGGCTCTAAGGGAGAGCCGAGGACAATGCCACCACACTGTCTATGCCATCAGCTCAGTTGGAATGTGCACTGTTGCTATTGCAGACAGTGCACATTCCAACTGTGCTGACAGGGGGGCCTCTGCACTGCCCATGACATGCAGCCATGTGGCCCTGTCTTTTCCTTTCTGCCGGCATTTTCATGGCGTGTCCCCGCCATGTATAGGCCAGTGGAAAGGCAAGTTGTGATCAGCATGGTGGTGCCAACATCGGCACCGCCGTACTTGACCTCGGCTTTCCGCACCGCCAATGCATCGGGACCCAAGATCCTGTTGATGGCAGCGGTTTGTGGCGATCCGACCACCAGGATCATAATCTGGTCAACAGACCGCCAAGGTTGTGGCGCTGGGACTGCTAGCACAGGTACGATGGTCCTATCGGGACCTTAGTCTTTCTGCTTGGTTCTATATTACATATACTTTCTGTAGATCATTATGGGCAAAGTGTACACTTTGGGATAGTAGTATGTGGAAGACAAGCTCATGTTCTTCTAGGTCCTATATGGTGACTCGATTACAGGAAGATGAGATGCTAGTGAAGTCTAATAAAAGGCTTATATGTATTATTCAACAACAATATATTTAAGCATAGGAAGTAGGCCAGGGAAATTTTTTAAACTGTGCCATGTAATTCATGTTTTTCATGAACTTTCCTTTTCTTTTGTTTTACTAAGTTCTCAAAATTCTGCCATTATGCCATTTTCCATAATTACGCACCATTCACAATAAAAAGTTATTATGAACGTATGGGACAACAGAACAGAAGTGGTTGTTGTACACAGTGCCTTCATCTTTTTTTTTTTTACAATTTTTGGTGCAAAATGTGTTCTCGTGTCAAAAATGTATGCATTTTCTGCAAAAATATAGTTCTAAATGAAAGGCACGCACTTTATATGATGACATGTAATTTTGCGTAATTTAATCAATATTTCGACATAAAGCACAAACAAATTACAGACATTTTACAGGTCCTTGAAGAAGCTCTTTCATCCAGTAATAGATGTGCCAGAGAAAGCATTAGTTCTCCTCATCATTTCCTGGTCTCATATGTATTTGAATATGGTCAGCATACATCTGAACATTATACCATTTTGTGTAACCTGAACAAAAAGTACTCTACGTCACACTCATCACAGTTTCCTTGTCTCATAGGTATACGTGTTGGATACTTTTGTTTAGCACTGTTGTACAGGAGTCACATAAACTATTGCATTCTAGTTGCATAAACTGGTTATTCCCTTTCTAAGATTATCTCTCCAAAGTAACCAGGAACAATCAATGCTTAAACTATGAGGCAGGTGGACATAATCCTAAACACTCCCTCGGGTACCAGCAATGTGACTATATCTAATGAACTTGCACAGTTCGTCAAGAGTGAGCATCAGCGTTTTGCATGCTTGGAAACTCAACCCAAAAGTTAACTGAAAACAAAACAGCATAGTGTAATGATAAATAAGGACGCAAGAAAATATATTACAAGCAAACCAGCGCCACCCAAAGTTGCCGAAATCGTGCTATAAAGTCCAAAATCATATTACCCGTGGCAAGCAAGAACGGAGTGCTGCCGGACGATTTCTCCGTAGAATGGGCATAACTTTGATAAAGCCTCTACTCAGAATATTTTTGCATACTGAAGAGTCAGTGCAGGTTCCCTGAGACGCAGAAAAGTTAAACAACAAAGTGAGTGAAAGGTTGCGAGAAGACACATTGTGTGAGTCTGTAATAAACGTTTATGGTACAAAAGGTTATCAAACACTCTGTGAAGGTGTTTTTTTCAAATTTAATAATGTGATGCAGCTTTGCTTGCAATTTCAAGCTATGGTCAGTCATGTTCCTAAACTGGACATATGCTCATCGAGCTATGGGCCAAAGTACATAAATATTCTTAGAAAGGATTACTGTAACATAAACGCTCCAGCTATTCATTATGTGAAGGTCTCCTTCTACACAAATAAAGGCACATCATGACCTTGACACAATGGCAATCAAAGGTATAAATGTATTGGGTTTACCTCCCAAACAGTTGCAATTGCAGAGCCCCCCATTGAAATGGTAAACATGGAATCACGGATGATCATAAACCAGTAATGCAGGGCAAAGGAAGTCCCTCTAGAGAAGGGGTAATGTATAATACTCTCATAAACTTACTTCGTTGGCAAATTATCAGTACAACTGCAGGAGGTAAGACATAACAAGATTCATCTCAAAATGGAGACCTGCAGGTCACACATAGGCCCTGGTAACAAGTCAGGGACAGTAAAATTACAGTATGTTTTCCTGCATTACTTTTGCTCTGCCCGACTGCAAATTTCTAGGCATGCACTTTTTCCAGGGCCAGAATTACCGCTTGATAAAATTGCATGAGGAAAAATTGGATGCAGATTCACAGTCTGATTTACAGTGCAGTATATGTGCATGTAGTAAAAATAAAACTGCACTTCTGGTGTAGGCGGTGAGCCTGTGGACCTGGGCAATTAGTAATAAATTCACCACCTGCCAAGAGTAGTTGGGGAATATGATTAAAAGGTAAAAAATGATACAAACTTTTTAAACCAAGGCAAAAACTCATAAAACTTCTGACATTGGAAGTTTATCAGAAAATTTGAAATCTAGTAATATAAATTCTCTATTGATTATGATATATCTGTGTTCAAAACAATATGTGTATGTTTATATTTTTCGTTTTAAAAAAAGGCAGACAAACGAAATTAATTTAAAATACTTTTTTTATATTTATGAAAAGTAATAAATACGAGAAAATAATTTGCATACCTCCCAAACAGCACATATTTTTAACAATTATTACATAAAACTATTGTTCAGTCATAAACACTGATTTAAACAAATACTATTTAACACACTAAACAAATATAAGACTATAGATTTGAAGAGCAATGTACACACAATACATACCTAAAAGTTCATAAATAAAGTATTGACAGATCACTCATCAAAATTACTGAGAATCCATCTCCGTAAGGACACTAATGGAGTGAGACATGACATCCTTGCTATATCTCCCAAATATTTGCCTTCACCCCTCCTGTTTGCTGAATTTGTTTTTATTGGCTTTAGGGTTCTGTGCACTTTACAGCTGCTAACCAGTGCTAAACTGCTTGTGCTTGCTCCTTCAAACATGGTAAAAATCAACACATTTAATTTACTTGTGAGTCCCTAGTAAATGGTCTACATATACTCAGGTCCTGATTATTAGTGGGCCTGCAGGATTCATTGTGCTACCCACTAAAGTGGCACTTTAAAAAATAAACCTATTGCCAGATGCTAAACCTTCCTTTTTATTACTAATGAGTCACCCCTAAGATAGTCCCTTAAGGCTTAAAGGGCAAGGTGCATAGTATTTAAAAAGCAGGACATGTTTACTTTGGTGTCACATGTCCTAGTAGCGACAGACTACTAACTTCATTTTTCACTGTTAGGCCTAGCTCCCCTCTTGACTAAAAGTGGGTTACCTTACTACATTTAATAGGTGCTAATGTTATATTGGGAGCAGATAGAGATATACTGATTATACTAAAAAAATCTAATTTAAACTGCTCTTTAATGGTGAAGTTGGATTTTGAGTTGCAATTCTGAAAAATCTCATCTTTAGAAAATTGTCTTTTTCTTGTCCCAACCATCTGTGCCTTCTGCCAATTCCCTGGGCCACATGACTGTGAACGGCCCTGCTGTTGGGGTATGTGAATTGCCTCCAGACAGTAACACAAAAGCGGCTTAGATGTGGGCAGGGTGGGCCATCCTGGCAAGATGACTGCAGAGGGCTGTGCCTAGCCTCATATACATTTCAGGGGGCTTTGCCTCCTGAACACGCAAAGGAACTAGACACCAGGTCTGTTCTGCTTTTGTCACTCCCTACCCCCAGATAGGTTGGAGCCTTGACAGAAGGGGAGCAACTTCACAGTCTTAACTGTGGAATAGGACACGGAGTCCCTCCAAACCAAGGCTGGCACCAGGTATGAATATTGTACCTCTATAAATACTCATCAGGACACTCCTGGACCAGTGGAAGATTCAGAGGAAGGACTGCCTTGCTGCTAGAGGCCTTCCCTGCTTCTTGATGGACTGTCTTGCTGTCTGAGAATACTGGACCTGATTATTTTCATCTGAGGCTACAGAGAGTGCCTTTGAATGTCAGTTAGCGTACCTCCTGTGTGAGCTACAGGGGGCACAAAAAGCTTCAGATGCCTCCCTGCAGCTGGCCAGCTGATTTGCTGAAACTGGACCTGCATGGATCTACAACTGAACCTGCCGGAGCCCTATTGCTAGCCTGTGCTGGAGTGGGTACTGATCCCCAGAAAGTGCTTCCCTGGACCCTTAGCTGGAATCAGTGGGAGATCCTCCTAAAGAAAATATGTAAATCCTGAAGTTTGGGTACTTTATGGCTGCAACCCACCCATTCATGCCAAGACTCTTCCACTCGTGACAACTGGTGACACCGGCTCTTTGCACTGACAGTAACTGTCAGCGATGGCTGGCAACACACGAGATACACTTCCCCCTACAGCAACAATAGCCCACAGCGACTGCCAAGGTAAAGCTACAGCAACAACCATCCTTGGCACACCTGACTGACTTTTTGCGCCACAGCTGCGACTGTTCTCGACACCCAACCTGCTCTTTATGCTTCAACGTTGACTGTCCAACATGCTCAGGCTCCTCCGCTTGGCCTCCTGTAATGCAAATTGAACTCTTTTCACTGGACTTCCAACTGTAACTTTATAGTGTGATTAACTTGGTCCCTGTATCTGACATCCGCTTCACTGTGATTGTCCTGAACTTGTGACTTTCTCCAGGTCAAGCATGACCAGATGACAGTGAGTGACTTTTTGTGCTTTTAGGCTCCAGTTTCACTAAAAACTTTACAATTGAATTTCTCCGGTTCTAATGATTGAATTTGTGTAGTTCTGATATAATTTTGTTTATTAAAATTTGCTCTATGTTTCTAAACTGGTTTGGGATTTTTTTTTCTATTTTCACTTGATTACTGTTTGTGTGCTGCAAAAACATTCTACACATTGCCTCTAATTTTAGGCTCACAGCTTTTGTGTCAAGCTACTCAAAGATTAAGCACAAGTTAATTTAGCAACCTTTGTGGTTCACCATGACAATATTTTAGTTGTTGCTGAATAGGGATTCCACGCCCCTCAACCAATAATCACATTTCTTACATGAAACATCCTTTTTTCCAGAGTGCTTTCTTGACCTTTCATGTTAGCAAAGGCTCTGACCATTTATGAGGTCTGCTGGGGGCTACCTATCCTGAAGGTGTAGAAAAGGTGGATGTCTGGAGTGAATAGCTGCGTGTGCTTGGATGAAGGATTTACATACCCTCCATTTGTCTCAATGGTCCTTCCTGAAGGGCACACATATGCCCCTCGAATGAACAAAGCAGGCTTGCATGTGGTGCAGCAACCATGCTTGTGACTTTTGTTATTGCTATATGATGTTGCAAATGACACGTCGATTGGCCTTGCGTTCTGCCAGGTTGACGAATTATTGTAGTTGAGCAGGCCTCATGTTGCCTCACAACTCTATGCGATGTAACGTAGTTGCTGTTTATTTGTTGCTGCAGCCTTATTATTTGAATCATATTGCCACATAGATTCTTCATTTACTTACCCAATGCAATGAGTGACTTGTGGAGTCATATGAATTTTGTTATAAACCAGCATGTGCTTCCTTCATGAATGCTGTTAGAAATGGGGTCTTTGGTTGGCAGTCAGGTTATCCCCTGTCCAAGCAAGGACCCTTATTCTAGTCAGGGTAAAAGAGAATCACCCTCAGCTAACCCCTGCTGACCCCCTTGGTAGCTTGGCATGAGCAGGCAGGCTTGACTTCAGAGTGCTAGGTGTAAAGTATTTGTACCAACACACACAGTAACTTAATGAAAACACTCCAAAATGACACAACACAGGGTTAGAAAAGTAGAAAATATTTATCTAAACAAAACAAGCCCAAAACGACAAAAATCCACAATACATAAATCAAGTAATCTCTAAAAATGCAAAAAGAGTCGTCATGTAATTTTAAACACAACGCTCACACTGTTAGCATGAAAATGCACCTTGGGCGCATCAAAATTAACCCTGCACGAGCGAGTGTGAGTCAGAAAGGTCCTGCGATGTGTCAATATCACTCATGAGTGAGATCCTGCGTCATTTCTCCTTCAGTCGGGTTGGCGTGCGCCGTTTCTTCTCTCCACAGGAGAGCGATGGGTTGATCCGGTCAGCACTCTCGGGTCCGGGCAGGCCTTGCGTCTTTTCTACACACCCAGAAATGTTTGCGTTGGAAATCCAGCCACACGATGATCTGAAAATCGCACATTGCGGGTGGCGATCTCACCGACCTCCATCAGCGATGCTGCGCGTCGTTTCTCCAGCCGTGGGTGTTGATCTTCCGGTTCTGTTGCAGGTGTGCATTGATTTTCAGCCGCAAAGCCAGCGGCGCATCGAGTTTTCAGCCCCAGATTGGAGTTGCATCGATCTTTTCCCCGCACAGCGGTCAGTGCGTGGATTTCTTACTCTTGGGCTGCCAGCGTCTCCTTTCAGGCTCCCAGGAACGGGATGGGTACCACTTGGCAGAGTAGGAGTCTCAGCAGAGGCTCCAGGTGTTGGCAGAGAGAAGACTTTGCTGTCCCTGATACTTCAAACAACAGGAGACAAGCTCTAAATCAAGCCTTTGGAGAGTTCTTCACATGAAGGAAGGCAACACAAAGTCCAGTCTTTGCCCTCTAGCACAGGCAGAAGCAGCAACTGCAGAATAGCTCCACAAAGCACAGTCAAAGGCAGGGCAGCTCTTCTTCCACAGCACTTCAGCTCTTCTCCAGGCAGAGGTTCCTCTTGGTTTTCAGACGTGTTCTAAAGTCTGTGGTTTTGGGTGCCCTTCTTATACCCAAGTAGGCTTACTTCAAAGTAAAGTCTCTTTTGTTTGTGAAATTCTGCCTTGCCCAGGCCGGGCCCGAGACACACACCAGGGGGTTGGAGACTGCATTGTGTGAGGGCAGGCACAGCCCTTTCAGGTGTGAGGGGCCATCACTCCCCTCCCTCCTAGCACAGATGACTCATCAGGAAATGCAGACTACACCCCAGCTCCCTTTGTGTCACTGTCTAGTGAGAGGTGCAACCAGCCCAACTGTCAAACTGACCCAGACAGGGAATCCACAAACAGGCAGAGTCACAGAAATGGTTGAAGCAAGAAAATGATCACTTTCTAAAAGTGGTATTTTCAAACACACAATGTTAAAATCAACTTTACTAAAAGATGTCTTTTTAAATTGGGAGCTCAGAGACACCAAACTCCATACGTCTATTGCCTCCCAAAGGGAATCTACACTTTAATCATATTTTAAGGCAGTCCCCATGTAAACCTACGAGAGGGATAGGCCTTGCAACAGTGAAACCCAAATTTAGCAGTATTTCACTGTTAGGACATATAAAATACATTAGTATATGTCCTACCTTCAACATACTCTGCACCCTGCCCTTGGGGCTACCTAGGGCCTATCTTAGGGGCGCCTTACATGTAAGAAAAGGGAAGGTTTAGGCCTGGCAAGTGGGTAAACTTGCCAAGTCGAATTGGCAGGTTAAAACTGCACACACAGACACTGCAGTGGCAGGTCTGAGACATGATTACAGAGCTACTTATGTGGGTGGCACAACCAGTGCTGCAGGCCCACTAGTGGCATTCGATTTACAGGCCCTGGGCACCTCTAGTGCACTTTAATAGGGACTTACTAGTAAATCAAATATTCCAATCATAGATAACCCAATCAACCATACAATTTACACAGAGAGCATATGCACTTTTGCACTGGTTAACAGTGGTAAAGTGCTCAGAGTTCAAAAGCCAACAGAAACAGGTCAGAAAAATAGGAGGCAGGAGGCAAAAAGATTGGGGATGACCCTGCAAAAGGGCAAATTCCAACAAAAGCAATGCTCTTAAAAATCTGTGCTACAGAGGGAGGTGGTAGAACATTAGATGAAATAGGTTGTATGTCTTTCTCTGCTGTTAGGGTTCGCTCCACTCTATGTATGCCCCTTAATGTTGCTTTCTCATATTCTCATCTATTTCTTCCTTTTCCCTCTTAACCATGGGCACATTTACAACACTTTAGACAATAGGTGCTGACATATGTGGTTGGGTTGTGCAGTATCCACAATTCCTGAAGCAGGCTGACTGTTTGCAATTGAGGCAGCTGTGGTAGTATACACAGTGAGTGAGGGTGGTTATTGTTTGTTAGTAGTTAACAATGGTTGTGCTGTAGTTGGCTTTGACAGACTGATTTGGGGCTCTTTGCATGGGGTAGCGGTGATGCAAGACTGACAGAGGGCTGTTCTGAATCTTTATCTGATGTTGAAAGAAATGATTTAGTACTTTGACAAAGATAATCAGTGTCATTGTTTTTAGTGCTGAGATACCTGAGTGTTCGACTCTCTGAATGTTGTTGGTATTCCTCGATCAAAAAGTGAAGGTTCTGTGATTTGCTGGCTAGCTATAGAAAACCAGAAACATTGGTTCAATACCGTGCCAATTGTTACCATTCAGGAGGAAAAACACCAACATCTTCATTCTATTTTTATCATGTGGAAAAAGTCGCCAAAAGGGCAGGTGAGGGGTGGCATGGTAAGTTTAATGGGCTGGGTGCAGATCTGGCATGTGGCTTCCTGTGGAGATGAGAATTATCTGCTCTCTCTGGACTACTACTGAGTTGGATGGGGCCATTTTGTGATTCTGCCCACAGCTCTTGACTGTGCTGCACTTGAAGCAGGCCCTGTTCCTGTGGCCCTGTAATTATCGAGTCTGGAATTTGTGGACCAGAAATTTTCAGGCTGAAGGATCCTTGCTGTTTAGAGTTCAATAATTACACATGGAGTTAACTCTCTTGATAAACCATCCCAACTCAGAATTTGGGCCTTTGTCTCTACATGTTTTGTTTTGAAATGATGTATTATTTAATTTTTTGAAAGGCATGCAATAATCAGGCTTTACATGTCAACATGCCATGAAGACCTGGGTGTTGTTGTGAGGCATATATATATATATATGTATATATATATATATATATATATATATATATATATACACATACATACATATATATAAATATATATAGATATACACATATTTATATTTTAGTTCTTGAGGATGTGGAAGTTGGGAGGTTGAACCCCAATAATAACCTGAACACCAATATTTGATAACCTCGATTTTTAATAAAATAAGTTAGCTCCAGTGTCTCTCTTTGATCCAGAAGTAAGAGACTACACTCTCATCAGGTAAACACAATTTAGCAGAGTTAAACAGAATACATTATGTTGAAGCATCAGGGACTGAATTCCAGATATAAAAAAGCAAAAAGTTCATTTGTTGCAGAAAAGTAAACATGCAGTAGAGAGAAAAATACATGAAATGCCATGGATGCCCAATACAGACCTACAGATAAATGCATAATCATAAAACCTAATAATCCCTAGTAAGGCAGAATCTAAGCAACAATTCTAAGTGTCAAACTCATAAAGTGTACTGATAGTATCCGAATAGGAAGTTTAAATGTGAAGAGCAGCATGGCAAATCGCATGCAAGGAAAATTGTAAAATAAGCACAATCCACCCAAAAGACAGAAACCCAAAGGTTTTATAGGCAAATCTCACAAGCTATTTATAGATTCTGAAAACTAATCATGTTATGATCATGGTCAAATCAGAAGAAACAAAGTAATTTTCTAAAGGCCTCATTCTGAGTCTGGCAGTCCAATGACCTCCAGACTTGCGGTGGTGGTCAGAACGCCACAATCCAGGCGGTCTGACCGCCACATTACGGACCGCCAGGGAACCACCATCCCCACCAGAAACATGGTTCCTGATGGGCTGACGGTGCTTGGACTCGTGCTCAGCCACAGCAGTGCTGAGTTCAGCACAACTGTGCTGAGCATGAGTCCCCTTTCTGCCAGCCTTTCCATGGGGCTGAGACCAGTACCGTAACAGTGTTCCCACCGGGCTGACTGGCGAGAACGTCGTAATATGATGTTCCCACCAGTCAGCCCGGTGGGAACATCATAGTATGGTGAGTGGTGAGGCAGCCGGGATGACATGATTTTAAAAATAATAGTATACCACCAAAAATGTGGTATAGCTCACACCATTATTTACCTTTTTGATTGACCTATAAAACTCATTCCAAGTGCAATATCATTAGTTCATTGGTTTATGCATCAGTAAAACACTAATTATCAAAAATAATTTTGCACATTTTGCATAGTTTTGAAAATGCTACAACAAGAAAGGCCCGCTTTAACAGTCAGGCTCTCTTGTATGTGCTTGGATAGCAGATCACAACTCAACATCTGAGGTTCTAGAAGTATTTTCCCCCTTATCCATGGTTGTTGGAGCACTTGTAATTCTACCTCACAGAACGTGTATTTTCTGATTCTCTCAGGAGCCATGTTGGATAATAAAATAGGCAGAATAAATGGATGGTTGATTATTTGGATGGATTAGAATGGATTCTAAATACACAAAATGGCTACCTGATTTTGAAAAGAATGAAGATGGTCCTGAGGAACAAAGGGATGATTGTGTGCTTAGAACAAAAGCAGTTCCTCTGCACTAGAAATGAGTTGGGAAGCAGTAAAAGGCATACTACTTGTTTTTTTAAATTCCTTTTAAATTTAGTATTACCCTTTTCAGGATTTGAGTTGTAAAAGCTTACAATATTCTTCTTAAATTACTTTCATTGTTTCAGACACCACAAGGGTGAGGTATTGCCTTGCTTATTATAGATGAATTCTGAGATGTAAATTTGAAGGTATTTAATGTCATTGTCATGATAAATCAGATGTCTAGCAAAAGAGTATTGAAGTGACTTATTGCATATATCTGAATATTTCCACATAGGCGGCAGAATCATAGGAACACAGGAGGTGATGGCTTTGGATTTGAGATTATCAATTATAAGTCTATTCAAGAATAAGAGTGTATTCCCTTGTATTAGAGTTTAGAAATCTCCAAGCAGCAATCAGCTCTAGCGGTTCCATTATATTAACCCTATCAGTGCATGTGTCAGCCAATGGCTGCACACGCACACCTTCCCTGGTGCGGGCCACGACCACTGGCTGACGCAAGGAGGGGTTTTAAAAATCCTCTGGTGCTTTGCACCGGAGTATTTTGTTTAATTTTAAAAACCCCTCAGGAGAAACAGAAGAGCTTCCGTGTCTCCCCTGTCCCGTCACCCACCGATCTGTGGCGCGCTGATGTCACAGTCTGTTTCCACACTTGAGCAGGAAGCAGCAGGTAAAAAGTCGATACAGCCAACTTTTTGCAAGTCGACTACGTCCATCTTTTCTTGGATGTTGACTTCCTTCAACAAATTGTGCAGCAGACAAATTTGCATGCAGAACAACTTCTGAGGGTGCACAGAAGCAATCTAGGGCTGGCGGAGTTGAAGATAGTTTATGGCCTTCCACTCAAAATGGGGTTAGTGCAGAAACCCACCTTGAGGTCCTACTGGAAAACTTGCATGGTTTGAGTAACCCCAATCTTCGCACAGGGCCGCAATAGCGAAGGGACCAAATCATATTATGGAGACATCAAAATTATCTATAACAAATTGACCTGGGTTTAGAAGGCAGGCACCTGTGTTTTGGGTCCTGGGCTAGGCAGTCATATAGGGAAACGTATCAAACCCAGACCTTTATGAAAATAAGCACCTGGGGAAGTCCACGGAAGTGTGGCTTGTGTAGATTTCCCAAAGTCTTCTTACTCACATTACCCTTCAAAGGTGAAATGTTGAATAAAAACTCTATTTTTTCCTTGCATTTCTGTCACATAAACTAAAGGAATTTGCAGGGATCCACAAAATTCCTACCACCCACCATTTCGCCATTTGTCCTGATAAAAAAGCTACCCCACTTGTGTGCCTGTGCCTGGTGCCTGCATCAGGAATGGAATACCCTAGGGTCGAAAAGTAGCCCTCATGTAAGGACTACCATCGACTGTTGTGTGAACCATTCCTGTTAAGGGCACTAGGCCCAGGCACACCAGTGGGGTAGCATTTGTATCAGCAAAGTTGGGGGATCACTGGATGGTAAGCAGTTTGTGAATCCCTGCATATTCCTGTAGTTTACGTCACAGAAATGCAAGGAAAAATAGTGTCTTTAATCAACAGTTTACCTTTGCAGGGCATTCAGTGGAAAAAAAGGTTTTGGGAATCCTCACACATGATGCCTCCCTGGACTCCCCTGGATGTCTACTTTTTAGAAATGTCTGGGTTTCCAAACCCAGGACTGCTTAGCACACTCACCTTTGTAATCATTATCTCCACAATACATTTTAGGACCTTCCTTGTTGCGAGTACTTGGCCTACCCACAAAAGTGAGGTAAAATTTTTATTGGGGGGACAAGGGGGAATGCTGGGTGGAAGGAAGTTTGGGGCTCCCCTCAGATTCCAGAACCTTCCATCACCGAAATATGCAGAAAAAGTGTTTTAGCCAAACCTTGAGGTTTGTGAAGGATTCTGGGTGACGGAACCTGGTGAGAGCCCCACAAGTCACCCCATTCCGGATTCTGGCAGATGTCTAGTTTTAAAAATATATAGGTTTACTAGGTTTCCCTATGTGCTGGCTGAGCTAGAGGCCAAAATCCACAGCTAGGCACTTTGCAAAAAACACGTCCGTTTTCATTGGAAAAATGTGATTTGTCCACGTAGTGTTTTGGGGTGTTACCTATCAGGGGTACTAGGCCTACCCACACAAGTGAGGTACCTTTTTTAGCAGGAGACCTCGGGTAATGCTAGGTGGAAGGAAGTTTGCAGCTCTTCCCAGATTCCTTAACCTTGCATTGCTGAAGTGTGAGGAAAATGTGTTTTTTAGACACATTTTGAGGTTTGCAAAGGATTCTGGGTGACAGAACCTGGTGAGAGCCCCACAAGTCACCCCATTCTGGATTCCCCTATGTGTTTTGTTTTAAAAAAATACATAGGTTTTCTAGGTTTCTCTATGTGCCGGCTGGGCTAGAGGCCAAAATCTACAGCTAGCCACTTTGCAAAAAACTTCTGTTTTCATTGGAAAAATTTGATGTGTCCACGTAGGGTTTTGGGGCATTCCCTTTTGCAGGCACTAGGCCTACCCACACAAGGGAGGTACCATTTTTATTGGGAGACTTGGGGGAATACTGGGTTGATGGTAATTTGTGGCTCCTCTCAAATTCCAGAACTTTGCAGCACGACTGAACCCAGTGAGAGCCCCATAAGTCACCCCATCCTTGATTCCCCTAGGTGTCTAGTTTTAAAAAATGTACAATTTGGTAGGTTTCCCTAAGTACCGGCTGAGCTACAGCTTAAAATCCACAGCTACCTACTTTGCTAAAAACACATCAGTTTTCAATGGAAAAATGTGATGTGTTTATATTGTGTTTTGGGCCATTTCCTGTTGTGGGAAGACTGGGGGGAATACAGAATAGAAGAACAGGTGTTATTACCAATTGTCTTTCTCTACGTTTTTGCCTTCCAAATGTAAGACAGTGTGTAAGAAAGACGTCATTTTGAGAAATACCCTGTAATTCACATGTGCAAACAACCACTGCTTCTAAACTCCTCATATACCCATTTACATAGGTTACATAGGTTTCCTTGATACCTATTTTTCAATCTGTGTATTTTACCAAATGAATTGCTGTATACCCGGTACACATTGAAAACCTATTACAAGGTGCAGCTCATCTATTGGCTCTGGGTACCTTGATGAACCTACAAGCCCTATATATTCCCGCAACCATAATGGTACATCAAACATAACGATATGTTGCTTTCAAAAATCTGCCATAGTTAGAAAAAGTTACAGAAGAAAATGTAGACAGAAATGGCTGTTTTTTCAACTCGATTTCAATATTTTTCTATTTCAACTGTTACTGTCTATAGGAAAATCTTGAGGGATCTACACAAATGGCCTGTTACTGAATTCAGAATTGTGTCTTCTTCTCAGAAATTTTAGCTGTCCAGAATCCACCATTGGTTCAACACCCTTTTCTGTCACTAACTGGAAGGAGGCTTAAAGCATAGAAATAGTAAAAATGGGGTATGTCCAGCTAAAATGGCAAAACTGTGTTGAAAAATTTGTTTTTCTGCTACAAGTCCACCTGTTCCTGAAATTTGGGAAGACGGTAATTTAAGCACCACAAATCCTTCAATTTGCAGGGGGAAATACCAGATGATTTCTTCTGCAGCACTTTTTTCCCATTTTTCCTGCAAAACACAAATTTTAGCTTCTTGGTCTCCTCCTTGGGAACACCAAACTCCATATTTCTACCTGCTCCCAAAGGAAATCTGCAGTTTAAAGTTATTTAAAGGCAGACCCCATGTTAACCTATGAGAGAGAGGGGCCTTGCAACAGTGAAAACCAAATATGGCCGTAGGATATGTAAAACACATCAGTACATGTCCCACCTTTAACATACACTCCACCCTGCCCATGGGGCTACCTAGGGCACAATTGCAGGTCAAATTGGCAGGTTAAAACTGCACACACAGACACTGCAGTGGCAGGTCTGAGCCATGTTTACATGACTATTAATGTGGGTGCACAACCAGTGCTGCAGGCCCACTAGTAGCACTTTATTTACAGGCCCTGGACACCTCTAGTGCACTTTACTAGGGATTTACTAGTAAATCAAACATGTCAATCATGGATAAACCAATCAACAATACAATTTACATGGAGAGCATATGCACTTTGGCACTAGTTAGCATTGGTAAAGTGCCCAGGGTACTAAAGCCAATAAAAACTGGTCAGAAAAATTAGGAGGAAGGAGGCAAAAAGTTTAGCAATGACCCTGCAAAAAGGGCCAGGTCGTACACTAGCCCTGAGACATCAGATACCATTTATAGCAGATGAGGGAGAGGCAGCTGGACCAGTGGCTGGAAATAATGATATGGCAAGTGATGATGAGCCAGAGGAAGAAGGAGCAGGTGACTCTAGGGCAGATCTCATCAATCGGTACTTCGACTGACATACAGGTATGTGAAGTGGACCTTTTGTTGTGATGAATGTGCACAACCTGAAATAGATGTCTGCCATTACACCACCTTTCTTGCTTCATCAGTGGGGGTGTAATGAGCTCCAATGCATATGTGTGAGTTATTGATGCAGACTGATAGATTGCAATGTGTACAGGACAGAATGTTATGCTTTTTCATGTATTGTTACAGCAGATGCTAACATATACTTCTGGTAAAGACTTCTCAGATTTGAGGTAGGTTTTGAGGAATCTCCTATCCTCTTTTCCTCCTACTCACTGATTTAGCTATATCATGTTTGGTTCTGCAAACTAGGCTTGAGGTAATCAGTGTCAGTAGCCATTGGTAATTGCTTACCGACATGAGAGGTGTACCTAACAGATACCTGGTAAAATGAGTTTAGTTTCAGTGGGGGGTACCTCTTCTTCATTCAAGTAGGGTGGTAAATGCTTAGTCCTTTTCTTTTACCTGTGTGGTTGAGGAGGATGTAAAATGGTGTATAACGTGTCAGTTGAAGTTTGTGGCATGTGTGAAGGTTGGATCATGGTCTTGTTGTGTAGCCATTTTAGTTATAGCTCCATGCACGTTATTTTAACACACTAGGCCGCTGTGCACTTTAACCTAGATATATTTTATTCCGCTTTGCATTATTTATTATTACAATAACCATTTTTACGGTCTTGTTTTATTTTCATCTACCTAACTGTTTTTGCCTAGTCCAGCACTCTGTTCTCAAACAAGACATTCTTGATCACTCTGTGCTTCCTTCAAGGCTGCAGTTCGGTACATTGCCGGTGAACGTGTTAGAAGTTTAGTTTCCAACATTCGTAGAAAATAGACATCCTTACGTAGGGACATTTTCTTAGAACATCAGTTGTGTTATTATATAAACACTTCCTTGTCCCTTACACGTTAGAGGGAGATTCCAGCCAGGGAACAACAACTGTATGCTGATTGCTGAATGCTTCGCTACAGATGCTAACGCTGACCACAGGCCTTTGCTCAGGTATGGGGGTTGATGTCTTCCCAGGGGAACCTGAAAGGCAGAACTAGAGCTTAATATGTTGTGCTCAAATTATAACTCAGATAGGAAATAGTCCATCGATCATAGTGACAATATGATAGCATTGTTTTTATGTTTCACTCCTCTCGTCACAATTTTAACACTGTCCTGGTGTGTCGTCCTGGTTATTGCAGCTTACGCTTTGCTAAGATGCAGTCATTTTATTAAATTCATTATTGAAGCATATACTGCCTCTGTTTGTCGTTTATAAATGAGACTGAATAGTAAATGAGAGAACTGGATGTGACCTGAGTGACCACGACTTCCCTGAGAAGCCTAGTATGTCATGCGCTCGGCTGCCCAATCATCACTATCCTTTGGTAGAGATGAGGCACTGCTGGTTAGCCGGAGCAAAACCCGGATTAGAGCAACAAGTGTCACCCATAGTGGGTTAGACTCAGTTTCACACACCGCAGACGATTCTGCTGCTCAAAATCCAGTAGTCTCATTAGAATAATGAGAGCCTATGTTACATGGCGCCTCCAGCATTTGGTCAGGCTCAAATTTTCGGGCCCTCCAGAGTATCTCTGTTTCATTATATATAATGACACCTCAATATTGTATACGGAGATGTCCGTGGTACTGAGGATTTCCACCCCAGCTGCGTAAGCTATTCTATTTGCAGCTGGAGGTTGTTGAAGCTTGAACCTTAAAAGAAAAGCCCTATTTGGTGTACCTTCTTTGAACTTATAGTGTCACTACAATGGCAAATCCACAGCAGGTACAAATAGCGGTTAATATGAGACAACCTCTAACTACACACTTATTAGAGAATGTCCTAACTGCCCGGGGGACCAGTCACATTTGTGGTGAATGCCCATTGAGCTTATAGAACAGAACTTTTTTATTCTTGGGTCACATTTCCAGCAGTTGATGGGAACACAAATACATTTCATCATTATACACTTGCAAATGCACCTGGACAATACAGAGCATACGCATATTTAGAAATACCTTTATCTTTATCAAGAACATAATAATTGGCTTGATGGCGCCCTACCCCACACAATATTACCAGTAAGGTTAGGTCCTCTAAGTAATGATGGTCCTACCTGGCCTTTCTTTGCCACTTATACACCACATCCTGCAGTCGCAAATTTACCGGTAGCTGAGGTTCGTCGTTTATATACTGAACTAACAGCGATATATAGACGATTAGTACAATTTGTAATGCAAACACTAAACACAAACCCAGCACGTGCTGCTCCAGCACATCCACATGCAGCAATGCCAGGTATAAATCCCGCAACTGTACATTCGATTATGGGTAAGTTACCTGCCAAACAAGAGGAAACTCCGTTTTGGTTAGCACAAAAGATTAATGCACTGGAGGCAGTATTTCCCCATATGGGACCTCAGGATAAACATAGAATATTAACAATGTGCTTGCCTTTTGGGATGGTCCCTACAGTAGATAACTGTAATACCAGGGGCATGGTATTTGCCGTGCTCTATGTAACCACACATGGTACACTGACACTTGCCAATTTACCGGAAGTGTTGAAACAAATTCAAGATGAGTATGGGGCTGCCCCAGCCCTAGATTTGTGGATGCAGTTAATGGGCAATTTTGCCACAGTATCCTCAATCATTTTAAGTCATCTTAAAGGCGAAGTGGTAGAGCTTGCAGTACGCATGTGGCTCCGTGACGTTCCTCAACAGGATCAGGAACGAAAGCTGCCCAAAATCATCGCAGAGACCTATTCTAGTATTCGTTAAGATAGCTTAGGGGCCAGACCATCTAAACTACAATTTCAGGGCAAATTGAGTAAAGATTCCCTCAAGCAAGCACCTGAGGCTAATAAGAAACGTTGGAACAAAAAGCAACAAACTCCTAAAAAAGAGAGGGGAGAATCTCCGCGTATGGAGACCCCACAGAATAAATATAATCTCGGAAATAGAGATAGTATAAAAACGCCTAATAGATATCAATATACTAATACACGCCAATCTCGTTCCTTTCAGGACTCATCGGAAAAACGAAATGAGAGAGGTGGGCGATCAGATTGAAGGACAGAGTACGTGAAACCGAGACAGGAATCACAACGCTCTCCGGAGGTTTCTGTTGAAAAGGAAGAAATACTCACCCAACAAAAACCACAATTCAAAAAGAAAAAAGTGGCAGCAGTCACAGTCCGACATGCCACTCAGGAAGAGGGTCGTTTTGAAGAACAAGAAATGGGATCTAGCACTGCTAGACAGCGCAGCAGAGGTCACAATATTTCGCCGGAATCTTCTAGAGCATCTGTAGGTGAAAGCAATTGATGACTTTACACAAGTAGAGACTGCGGACATGCGTGTCTCTACGTCTGATAGGGTGTATAAAGTAACGCTACAGTTAGAAGGAGACATGGAGCGCATAATAGACGCAATCGTTTGGGATGGCATGGTAAACATATATAATGTTCTGTTGCCCGAACAAGATTGGCCACCTGAATTTGTCCGTATCTGCCCATATGGAGAAGATGTCATTAAGCCTTCTTTCTCACCCCTTGTTCCAGAGGAACTCGCTGAAATCCTATTCCATTGAATGGGCTTTGGCACAAGCACCTGCATTATACCTAAATCACTTAGGATGGGATAAAGAATCCTGCTACCATGTAATTCCAATTAAAAGTGACCCGCAACCGCAGTATCCTATAAAACATGAAGCAAAAGAACCGGTGAGAGAAATATTTATGCAATAAGAATACCAGGACGTAATTGAACTCTGTGTCTCTCCAATGAATAATCCATTATTCCCAAGTAGCTAAGTCAGACCATTCATAAAGAATAGTGTTAGACTACAGACATTTAAAGAGTCATACATGCACTTATGCTATCCAAAACTCGCATAGCACAGCACTAATGAACAACATAGTGCGTAAAACAACACTGGACATTTCCAATGGTTTTCTCTGCCAGAATATAGCGCCTGAGAGTAGAGACTTAACAAGATTAAGTGCACTATGCTCCCAGAAAAAATTCTGTTGTTTACCTCAGGGTATAAAAACTGCCCAGGACTATTCGCAGCTCTTGTTACTGCAGTTTCGCACAGGATTGACCCTGAAGCATTATCCAATGTAGATGATATCTATCTTATGGATGATGAATTGCTACAACATTTGAGACGGGTAGCCCGCATTGTTGTCGGATTTGCTGAATTTGGTTACAAATTCAACTTTAAAAAAACAAAGATTGCCTTCCTCAGCATCCTGTTCCTGGGATATGAGCTATCAAGTGAAGGAAAGAGCCTAGCGCCACAATTCTTAGAGAAATGCGCACAGTGACAACCACCAAATATGATTAAAAAATTCCAATCTCTATTGGATTTCCTACATTTTGGCAGAACTTACATTTCAGATTATGCTACACGCATAAAACCTTTATATGATCAAATACGTCCCAATTTTTCAAGTAAATTCTGGACAATTGAACATACACACATTCTTCGAGATTTACAAACAGACATGCTTGCAGCACAACACTTACACATGAGGGACAACAAAACACATTTGGTCATCAGAGTAATAGCTGCAGCCATCGGTTTCACCTATGTGACATTCAATGAAGGTGAGACAGTTTTGTTTGCATACAAATCACACTTATATTCAGCTGCAGAACAACTCTTTGCTCCCACTAAGAAAATTCTCACTGCTGTGCAGATGGCTGTCATTAAAGAAAGAACTCTTGCCCAAGGAAAACGCATTATTGTCGTTTCTCCAACCCCAGCCCTAGAGGCTGTTACAAATGCCAGCATTCCAAACGCAAAAGCATTACATCCACGTTTAATACAATGGGCTATGTCTCTAACAGCCACTGATGTAGACTACATTTTTGACCCAAAGTTACAAACTCAAGAATTTCTACAATACGAAATAGTATACCCAGTTCCAGCAAATACATTGCCTATTGAACAATATAATAGAGTCATGTACACCGATGGCTCAGCACAACCTGCAATTGGTACTAAACACCAATATTCTACTGCTTACGCAGTCGTAAGTGGCTACATGGAGGGCGATAAATTTTGTCCTCTACATACTTTTACGCAAACCCTAGGGGATTGCACAGCTCAGTTGGCAGAACTAAAAGCTCTGCTGATGGCATTGGAACACACAGTTCCTGCACAGCCAACGCTGATTGTTTGTGATTCGTACTTTTGTGTCCTGTCCTTTAATGAATACCTGCATTATTGGCACTAGAATGGGTTCCAAGATTCCAAAGGTAACACCTTTAAACACAGACTTCTGTGGGGGAAAGTAGTAAATCTGAAAGAGACGCTACCAAATGTCCACGTTGTTCACACACTTGGACACCAGTGTGTTGGGATACACGTTGCTGGAAATACATTGGCTGATGAAGCCGCAAAGTCAGCAGTGGCTGTGGCCGCTGTAGCTGCAGTGATGTTTCAAAACGAGACGGAGACATTTGGGCTGGCATGACAGCTACGGCTGATGGTACGCCCTATCCGAAAGAATTTCCTAACAAATATCACTATCGAATGGGAGGTATGCTGAACGCTGAGGTTAAGATACCAGGCGTAGGTGTACGAGGCATCCCTAATAGAGACATAAGATCACAATTGATTAAAGCAGCGCATGAGGGAGTGGCATCTGCCCATGCTAGTGTGGCGGCTACAATTTCGATCCTGCAGGCCTGTTATTGGTGGCCAGGTCTTTACAAAGAGACCAAGCAGTATGTCATTTGTTGTGACATCTGTCAACAAATTAAAGTTTCCATGGCCAAGCGCCCGCTGCAGACACCCCTCTTAATTTCCAACAAACCATTACAATGTGTGTACTTGGACCACTGTGGTCCCCTAACACCAGACCGTGCATACAAGTATATTTTGGTGGCTGTTGATTCATGCTCCAGATTTGTATGGGTGTGGCCACAACGTTCGGCTGACGCTCGGACTCTTAATAAAGATTTGCGAGTCTTTATCGGTACATATGCGGTTGCGGCTCTCCATTCGGACGAGGGCCCTGCTTTCGTCTCAAGGGCATTCAGGGACGCCTTGGCTTTGTTGGGGATCCAACTCCCTACTCGTCTCCATTTCATCCCGAGGGAAATAGTGTTGTGGAGCGATTAAACCGTGATTTAAAGCAATCCTTAACAGCCAGAGTCTTAGGTATGGGTCGTAGTTGGCTTAACCACCTGTATAAAGTCCAGAGAACACTAAATATTCTGCCTAGAAGGTCCCTGGGGGCCGTACTTCATATGAAGGCCTGTTCGGAACTCAAATGTATGTTCCGGATCTTGAGGGTCCTGGTGTGGAGGCAGCAGAAACACCCTTTGACATAAATGAACATGTCACTGTCTTACAGGAATTGCAACAGTTCTGTGATGATAATTCTTCTATCAGTGTCTCCTCCACAAGAATCAAGGATGTGCCTGTAACATCTACCAGCTGGATTGCCAAAGTTGGGGATCTTGTACGTGAATAAATCACTGTGAAAAAGGAATTTGGCCCTTCCTATCGAGCACCAGTCCCAGTACTCGGAATACACAGTACCAGAACTGTAATTCTACCACCGTTGGCAGGTGCCAAAGAAAATCATTTTGCCTCCATCGACAATGTCAAACTACACCATGTGGCCTATCCTACACAGCCGACCAAGGGGGAACATCCAGTAGCTTCCTAATCCCTCTCACTACTGGCGAAGAAGTTCCTCTACAAGTTGTTTATACCAACACTGACACCTCTCCGAGCTTGGGGAGGCTGGAAGTTGATCTTGCATTGGTTCCACTGACATCAAACAATTTAGAAATATTTGACCAAGTTGATTCAACTACAACACAGACGGATGGTGCTATCTATAGTGTGCCACCACAAGAAACATCAACTCCACCACTGACAACGGCTCCACCATTTGCACAAACTGCCTCTGGATATTTTGTCGACTTCAACGATGACTTCTCATACTCATTCGCCTCTTCGACAGCTGACTTGTCAAGTGCACGTAAGCTAAAAAACTGTCTTAGAGAACCTTATTTTATTTTTCCATGTTTTATTTTTCCATCTATGCCTTTCTTTGACTGTCTTAGCCTTTCTACTTTGGATTGGTTTTGTCATCACCTTTTTCCTATTAATATTAATACATGGTCACTTTTTTCCTGTAAGATCAACAGCTGAACTGGTGGAGGAGGTTTTAAAGCCACATTTTTCATCACATAAAGTCCGAAGAGACTTATTCTTTGTGAACATTTCCGCAATACCAATTCCTGATGAGATTGTTTGGGACAGAGTAATGTTGGATATATATGGTCCCACAGAAGTTATTCACATACCGTATGTGTTCAAACTATCAATGAATAATATAGTAATACCAGGCATTGTTTCTGATGATTAGGATGTGAAAACGGTTGATTCTATGATGACTGAATTGCAATATTATACTGTCTTTGAAAACGAAGATGTTTATCAATTTAAAGAAAATCATGGCGATATGTTTTGCTATGATTATTATGGGCACCATTTCATATATAGAGCGATCAGCCCCAGAACTGTTTTTCATTATGCGCAATGGGAACATTGCCCGACTCCACCACAGGGGAGTTGTAAAGAAATGGCTCCCTGTTGCAGTTACCCCCCACTTTTTGCCTGATACTGATGCTGACTTGACTGAGAAGTGTGCTGGGACCCTGCTAACCAGGCCCCAGCACCAGTGTTCTTTCACCTAAAATGTACCATTGTTTCCACAATTGGCACACCCTGGCATCCAGATAAGTCCCTTGTAACTGGTACCTCTGGTACCAAGGGCCCTGATGCCAGGGAAGGTCTCTAAGGGCTGTAGCATGTATTATGCCACCCTAGAGACCCCCCACTCAGCACAGACACACTGCTTACAAGCCTGTGTGTGCTGGTGAGAACAAAATGAGTAAGTCGACATGGCACTCCCCTCAGGGTGCCATGCCAGCCTCTCACTGCCTATGCAGTATAGGTAAGACACCCCTCTAGCAGGCCTTACAGCCCTAAGGCAGGGTGCACTATACCATAGGTGAGGGTACCAGTGCATGAGCACTGTGCCCCTACAGTGTCTAAGCAAAACCTTAGACATTGTAAGTGCAGGGTAGCCATAAGAGTATATGGTCTGGGAGTCTGTTTGACACGAACTCCACAGCACCATAATGGCTACACTGAAAACTGGGAAGTTTGGTATCAAACTTCTCAGCACAATAAATGCACACTGATGCCAGTGTACATTTTATTGCAAAATACACCCCAGAGGGCACCTTAGAGGTGCCCCCTGAAACTTAACCGACTGTCTGTGTAGGCTGACTAGTTCCAGCAGCCTGCCACACCAGAGACATGTTGCTGGCCCCATGGGGAGAGTGCCTTTGTCACTCTGAGGCCAGTAACAAAGCATGCACTGGGTGGAGATGCTAACACCTCCCCCAGGCAGGAGCTGTGACACCTGGCGGTGAGCCTCAAAGGCTCACCCCTTTGTCACAGCCCAGCAGGGCACTCCAGCTTAGTGGAGTTGCCCGCCCCCTCCGGCCACGGCCCCCACTTTTGGCGGCAAGGCTGGAGGGAACAAAGAAAGCAACAAGGAGGAGTCACTGGCCAATCAGGACAGCCCCTAAGGTGTCCTGAGCTGAGGTGACTCTGACTTTTAGAAATCCTCCATCTTGCAGATGGAGGATTCCCCCAATAGGGTTAGGATTGTGACCCCCTCCCCTTGGGAGTAGGCACAAAGAGGGTGTACCCACCCTCAGGGCTAGTAGCCATTGGCTACTAACCCCCCAGACCTAAACACGCCCTTAAATTTAGTATTTAAGGGCTACCCTGAACCCTAGAAAATTAGATTCCTGCAACTACAAGAAGAAGGACTGCCTAGCTGAAAACCCCTGCAGAGGAAGACCAGAAGACGACAACTGCCTTGGCTCCAGAAACTCACCGGCCTGTCTCCTGCCTTCCAAAGATCCTGCTCCAGCGACGCCTTCCAAAGGGACCAGCGACCTCGACATCCTCTGAGGACTGCCCCTGCTTCGAAAAGACAAGAAACTCCCGAGGACAGCGGACCTGCTCCAAGAAAGGCTGCAACTTTGTTTCCAGCAGCTTTGAAAGAACCCTGCAAGCTCCCCGCAAGAAGCGTGAGACTTGCAACACTGCACCCGGCGACCCCGACTCGGCTGGTGGAGATCCAACACCTCAGGAGGGACCCCAGGACTACTCTGATACTGTGAGTACCAAAACCTGTCCCCCCTGAGCCCCCACAGCGCCGCCTGCAGAGGGAATCCCGAGGCTTCCCCTGACCGCGACTCTTTGAATCCAAAGTCCCGACGCCTGGGAGAGACCCTGCACCCGCAGCCCCCAGGACCTGAAGGACCGGACTTTCACTGGAGAAGTGACCCCCAGGAGTCCCTCTCCCTTGCCCAAGTGGGGGTTTTCCCGAGGAATCCCCCCCTTGCCTGCCTGCAGCGCTGAAGAGATCCCGAGATCTCTCATAGACTAACATTGCGAACCCGACGCCTGTTTCTACACTGCACCCGGCCGCCCCCGCGCTGCTGAGGGTGAAATTTCTGTGTGGGCTTGTGTCCCCCCCGGTGCCCTACAAAACCCCCCTGGTCTGCCCTCCGAAGACGCGGGTACTTACCTGCAAGCAGACCGGAACCGGGGCACCCCCTTCTCTCCATTCTAGCCTATGTGTTTTGGGCACCACTTTGAACTCTGCACCTGACCGGCCCTGAGCTGCTGGTGTGGTGACTCTGGGGTTGCTCTGAACCCCCAACGGTGGGCTACCTTGGACCAAGAACTGAACCCTGTAAGTGTCTTACTTACCTGGTAAAACTAACAAAAACTTACCTCCCCCAGGAACTGTGAAAATTGCACTGTGTCCACTTTTAAAGTAGCTATTTGTCAATAACTTGAAAAGTATACATGCAATTGAAATGATTCAAAGTTCCTAATGTACTTACCTGCAATACCTTTCAAACAAGATATTACATGTTAAATTTGAACCTGTGGTTCTTAAAATAAACTAAGAAAAGATATTTTTCTATAACAAAACCTATTGGCTGGATTTGTCTCTGAGTGTGTGTACCTCATTTATTGTCTATGTGTATGTACAACAAATGCTTAACACTACTCCTTGGATAAGCCTACTGCTCGACCACACTACCACAAAATAGAGCATTAGTATTATCTCTTTTTACCACTATCTTACCTCTAAGGGGAACCCTTGGACTCTGTGCATACTATTCCTTACTTTGAAATAGTGCATACAGAGCCAACTTCCTACATTGGTGGATCAGCGGTGGGGTACAAGACTTTGCATTTGCTGGACTACTCAGCCAATACCTGATCACACGACAAATTCCAAAATTGTCATTAGAAATTGATTTTTGCAATTTGAAAAGTTTTCTAAATTCTTAAAAGACCTGCTAGGGCCTTGTGTTAGATCCTGTTTAGCATTTCTTTTAGAGTTTAAAAGTTTGTAAAAGTTTGAATTAGATTCTAGAACCAGTTGTAGATTCTTAAAAAGTATTCCAACTTTTAGAAGCAAAATGTCTAGCACAGATGTGACTGTGGTGGAACTCGACACCACACCTTACCTCCATCTTAAGATGAGGGAGCTAAGGTCACTCTGTAAAATAAAGAAAATAACAATGGGCCCCAAACCTACCAAAATACAGCTCCAGGAGCTTTTGGCAGAGTTTGAAAAGGCCAACCCCTCTGAGGGTGGCAACTCAGAGGAAGAGGATAGTGACTTGGAGGAAAATTCTCCCCTACCAGTCCTATCTAGGGAGAACAGGGTCCCTCAAACCCTAACTCCAAAAATAATAGTCAGAGATGCTGGTTCCCTCACAGGAGAGACCAACACCTCTGAAATCACTGAGGATAACTCCAGTGAAGATGACCCCCTGTTAGCCAGGATGGTCAAAAGATTGGCTTTGGAAAAGCAGCTCCTAGCCATAGAAAGGGAAAGAAAAGAGATGGGCCTAGGTCCCATCGATGGTGGCAGCAACTTAAATAGGGTCAGAGATTCTCCTGACATCCTAAAAATCCCCAAATGGATTGTAACAAAATATGAAGATGGTGATGACATCACCAAATGGTTCACAGC
This sequence comes from Pleurodeles waltl, assembly GCF_031143425.1. Classification (NCBI taxonomy): domain Eukaryota; kingdom Metazoa; phylum Chordata; class Amphibia; order Caudata; family Salamandridae; genus Pleurodeles; species Pleurodeles waltl. The sequence goes on along the minus strand of NC_090442.1, from coordinate 893,081,093 downwards.
TTTTGAGAGGGCTTGTGTAACCAGAAAAGTAAACAGATCTCACTGGGGTGCTCTCCTTTGGGAAATGTTCACTGGAAAGTGTAGGGATAGACTCCTCACACTCTCTGGAAAAGATGCAGAATCTTATGACCTCATGAAGGGTACCCTGATTGAGGGCTTTGGATTCTCCACTGAGGAGTATAGAATTAGATTCAGCGGGGCTCAAAAATCCTCGAGCCAGACCTGGGTTGATTTTGTAGACTACTCAGTAAAAACACTAGATGGTTGGTTAACTGGAAATGAAGTGTGTGACTATGTTGGGCTTTATAATTTGTTTATGAAAGAACACATTTTAAGTAACTGCTTCAATGAAAAGTTGCATCAGTATCTGGTAGACCTAGGTCCAATTTCTCCCCAAGAATTGGGAAAGAAGGCAGACCACTGGGTCAAGACTAGGGTAACCAAAACTTCCACTGGGGGTGACCAAAAGAAAGGGGTTACAAAAACTCCCCAGGAGAAAGTGGGTGACACTAGAAACAAAGAAAAAGAGTCCTCTGTAGGCCCCCAAAAACCAGAACAGGTGGGTGGGCCCCAAGACACAACCCAAAACAAAGGTGGGTACCAGGGTAAGAACTGGGATGCCACTAAGGCATGGTGCCACAACTGTAAACAGTCTGGGCACCACACCAAGGACACTTCTTGTCCCAAAAACAAACCCCAGAACAAAATTCCAGGGGTAACCAGTGTAGCCATTGGAGATGACTCCTCAGATGAGGAGGTCTTCATAGCTTTCAACTGGAAAATGGGCCCAACAGGTGAGTTGGAGATTCCAGAGGGAAGTAGACACTTCCACCACCTACAGGTGAATGGAATCCCAGCCACTGCCCTGAGAGACACTTGTGCCAGTCACACTATTGTGCATGACAGGCTGGTGCTCTCAAACCAGTACATCCCAGGTGAGATGGCCAGAGTAAGAGTTAGCCCAGACAGGGTCACTAATAGGCCTGTGGCTCTTGTGCCCATAGAAGTGGGTGGAACTTTTAGCTGGAGAAGGGTGGTAGTCAGTACAGACCTCCCCCTTGATTGTCTCCTTGGAAATGACTACCCAGAGGTTAGTCAGAGCCTAAGAGAAGAACTGGTCCAGGGCCAGTCCTCTCCCAAGGATTCTGGAGTGCCTGCCTCTGCAGTAAATGCAAGTAGGCCCCAGAAGAAAAAGAAAAGGAAACAGAGTAGGAAAGGTGGACAACCTTTAGCCAAGGTTCCAGCAAGCCAAGGAGATTCTGCTCCAGTAGGGGAGAACTCCAAAAATGGCTCTGATAAAGTCCAGCCTGACCCACAAGAAGTCCTGGCTAGTCAGGCAACTGTTAAGCCTGAGTGGGTGGCTCCTCAGCTAACAGAAGAAAGAGTGGAAGAAGGGTGTTTACTACAAGATGTGGTAATCCCCCACTCTAATACAGCAGACAGGCACCCTGAACCCAAAGAAGCCTGTAACTTAGCCCCTTCCCTTGTAGGTGAAGAACTAAAGGTGTGGTTCTGGGCACTGACAGCTGTCAGTGGCCTCTGCTGGGTGTTAGCCTTTATGGCTGCACTATCCTTGGCATGGTGGTCTGACCCCATGCCAAATAACAAGTTAGGCCCCCTGACCCTGTTGGTCATGGTGGGGTTACTCCAGCTCTGGGTAACCTCTTTGGGTAAGCTAGGGGTGACCCTGGCTAAGATAAGATTAGCAGAGGTGGATACCTCTGACCTCAAAATAGAGAGAATGGGTGAAGACATAAAAAGCACAGACAAGAGGCAGTTCAGACTAGGTCCTGTCACTGTGGAAGTGGGTCAGTTCCCCAGAGGGAATGACCTGAACAGGAGGATGTAAGGCAGAGTAGGCCCTGCAACAAACCAGCCATTTCCTCTACTCTTCCTCGCCTGACAGACTAGGAAGACTCTTCCAGCGTTGGCTGAGTCTCCTGGCCTGTGGGCTGGGGGGGGCTTGTGTAAAGAAATGGCTCCCTGTTGCAGTTACCCCCCACTTTTTGCCTGATACTGATGCTGACTTGACTGAGAAGTGTGCTGGGACCCTGCTAACCAGGCCCCAGCACCAGTGTTCTTTCACCTAAAATGTACCATTGTTTCCACAATTGGCACACCCTGGCATCCAGGTAAGTCCCTTGTAACTGGTACCTCTGGTACCAAGGGCCCTGATGCCAGGGAAGGTCTCTAAGGGCTGTAGCATGTATTATGCCACCCTAGAGACCCCCCACTCAGCACAGACACACTGCTTACAAGCCTGTGTGTGCTGGTGAGAACAAAATGAGTAAGTCGACATGGCACTCCCCTCAGTGTGCCATGCCAGCCTCTCACTGCCTATGCAGTATAGGTAAGACACCCCTCTAGCAGGCCTTACAGCCCTAAGGCAGGGTGCACTATACCATAGGTGAGGGTACCAGTGCATGAGCACTGTGCCCCTACAGTGTCTAAGCAAAACCTTAGACATTGTAAGTGCAGGGTAGCCATAAGAGTATATGGTCTGGGAGTCTGTTTGACACGAACTCCACAGCACCATAATGGCTACACTGAAAACTGGGAAGTTTGGTATCAAACTTCTCAGCACAATAAATGCACACTGATGCCAGTGTACATTTTATTGCAAAATACACCCCAGAGGGCACCTTAGAGGTGCCCCCTGAAACTTAACCGACTGTCTGTGTAGGCTGACTAGTTCCAGCAGCCTGCCACACCAGAGACATGTTGCTGGCCCCATGGGGAGAGTGCCTTTGTCACTCTGAGGCCAGTAACAAAGCCTGCACTGGGTGGAGATGCTAACACCTCCCCCAGGCAGGAGCTGTGACACCTGGCGGTGAGCCTCAAAGGCTCACCCCTTTGTCACAGCCCAGCAGGGCACTCCAGCTTAGTGGAGTTGCCCGCCCCCTCCGGCCACGGCCCCCACTTTTGGCGGCAAGGCTGGAGGGAACAAAGAAAGCAACAAGGAGGAGTCACTGGCCAGTCAGGACAGCCCCTAAGGTGTCCTGAGCTGAGGTGACTCTGACTTTTAGAAATCCTCCATCTTGCAGATGGAGGATTCCCCCAATAGGGTTAGGATTGTGACCCCCTCCCCTTGGGAGGAGGCACAAAGAGGGTGTACCCACCCTCAGGGCTAGTAGCCATTGGCTACTAACCCCCCAGACCTAAACACGCCCTTAAATTTAGTATTTAAGGGCTACCCTGAACCCTAGAAAATTAGATTCCTGCAACTACAAGAAGAAGGACTGCCTAGCTGAAAACCCCTGCAGAGGAAGACCAGAAGACGACAACTGCCTTGGCTCCAGAAACTCACCGGCCTGTCTCCTGCCTTCCAAAGATCCTGCTCCAGCGACGCCTTCCAAAGGGACCAGCGACCTCGACATCCTCTGAGGACTGCCCCTGCTTCGAAAAGACAAGAAACTCCTGAGGACAGCGGACCTGCTCCAAGAAAGGCTGCAACTTTGTTTCCAGCAGCTTTGAAAGAACCCTGCAAGCTCCCCGCAAGAAGCGTGAGACTTGCAACACTGCACCCGGCGACCCCGACTCGGCTGGTGGAGATCCAACACCTCAGGAGGGACCCCAGGACTACTCTGATACTGTGAGTACCAAAACCTGTCCCCCCTGAGCCCCCACAGCGCCGCCTGCAGAGGGAATCCCGAGGCTTCCCCTGACCGCGACTCTTTGAATCCAAAGTCCCGACGCCTGGGAGAGACCCTGCACCCGCAGCCCCCAGGACCTGAAGGACCGGACTTTCACTGGAGAAGTGACCCCCAGGAGTCCCTCTCCCTTGCCCAAGTGGAGGTTTTCCCGAGGAATCCCCCCCTTGCCTGCCTGCAGCGCTGAAGAGATCCCGAGATCTCTCATAGACTAACATTGCGAACCCGACGCCTGTTTCTACACTGCACCCGGCCGCCCCCGCGCTGCTGAGGGTGAAATTTCTGTGTGGGCTTGTGTCCCCCCCGGTGCCCTACAAAACCCCCCTGGTCTGCCCTCCGAAGACGCGGGTACTTACCTGCAAGCAGACCGGAACCGGGGCACCCCCTTCTCTCCATTCTAGCCTATGTGTTTTGGGCACCACTTTGAACTCTGCACCTGACCGGCCCTGAGCTGCTGGTGTGGTGACTTTGGGGTTGCTCTGAACCCCCAACGGTGGGCTACCTTGGACCAAGAACTGAACCCTGTAAGTGTCTTACTTACCTGGTAAAACTAACAAAAACTTACCTCCCCCAGCAACTGTGAAAATTGCACTGTGTCCACTTTTAAAGTAGCTATTTGTCAATAACTTGAAAAGTATACATGCAATTGAAATGATTCAAAGTTCCTAATGTACTTACCTGCAATACCTTTCGAACAAGATATTACATGTTAAATTTGAACCTGTGGTTCTTAAAATAAACTAAGAAAAGATATTTTTCTATAACAAAACCTATTGGCTGGATTTGTCTCTGAGTGTGTGTACCTCATTTATTGTCTATGTGTATGTACAACAAATGCTTAACACTACTCCTTGGATAAGCCTACTGCTCGACCACACTACCACAAAATAGAGCATTAGTATTATCTCTTTTTACCACTATCTTACCTCTAAGGGGAACCCTTGGACTCTGTGCATACTATTCCTTACTTTGAAATAGTGCATACAGAGCCAACTTCCTACAGGAGTTCCAAAACATACTCTGAAAAGTTTGCATATTTTTCTGCGCACAATGTGAAAAATGCTGAGTCATATTAGTTTAAAGTACCACCTACTAAGGCTATACATATATTAATGACCAATACAAAATTTGTATATTCGGAATCCTTTGTTTCCCGGTTATCGATAGAAGTCTATGAATATTGGCTGAAAACGATTGATCTGAAAAGTGTATGGGGAACAAGAAATTGTCAAATTAAGGGAAAGGAAGCTTTGTTTAGAGCATGCCTTATTCCTGTACAAATGATCTTTTTAAATGAAACTGTACAACAGAAAAGTTGTTTGTGCTTAGCCAAAATTAAGGAATTAAACATGCCCAGTTTACCTGCCTGGCAAAGTTTTATAAATGGCAAAAATAAAAAAATGCAACTGAAAATCAGCTCGATGAATGGGTCCGAATGGTACGTTTAATGCATCACTGACACATCCTGGTGGGTGGCTATTGTGTCCGATAGATACCAACTGGTATCATCAACGTTTTATTAACTCCTCGGGGGTTTTAGGACGAGTAGGTCAGACCCTCCTTATATATCATTCGAACATGCGGGTATAGTAACAACATATGGGTCCCCATTACAACCCTGGCGGTTGGTGATAAAGTGGTGGTAATACCCCCAACAGGCTGGTGGTAAAAAAAAAATGGAATCATGACCATGGCGGAAACCACTAACACAGACAGCCACTTTAACATCCCGACCGCCAAGGTGGTAGCAACAAACACCGCGGCGGTAACCGCCAACAGACAGGCGGAAGACAATGTACTGCCCACAATATTAGAAGGCACCAATCCCCCAGCTTTTCCAGGGCGGTACTAACGCCATCAAAAGCACAGCGGAAACAGTCTTTGGAACGGAAACCACTCACCTCACGACACCCAACGAGGAACCAGGACGCCATGGAGCTGAGTTACAGGTCCTGCCCATGTTGGTTTACCTCCTCATCCACCAGGAACATCAAAGATGCGGCGACGACCACGGTGAGTACTGCACCTAGCACACAGGGGAGGAGGGGAGGAAAAAGAGAGTGACACACGCACACAATATGCAACACCCCCACCCTCACCCACAACACCATACACACAAACACATCCAATTACATCACAGATACACCCCGTCACCCCCTGGAAGAACGCAAGGACCATATGAAATGATTGTAACAAGTGTAATAATCGAAAATTCTGATAGGCCAAGATAACTTTAAATGATCAGTATATACAAATATTTAAGCAAGTACACAAGTCCGTATACTGTTCCATTAAATGTCTGTGGACCAGTGGTCCCAAAAAGCATGGGCGAGGCCCACACATAACGCCTGCCTCAAAACGGAGAGAACACTGCAGGGGCATCAGGTCGAAAAAAACACAGACACCTCAGGGGAAAGGGGAGGGGGCACCTCAGCCGGATGATGGGACGACGCCACTGCTTGGTCCTGGGGAGTGCAAAGCCACAGTCTCTCAAGTGGGTGGTTTGCCCACTGCTTGGTCCTGGGGAGTACAAAGCCACAGTCTCTCAAGTGGGTGGTTTACCCACTGCTTGGTCCTGGGGAGTGCAAAGCCACAGTCTCTCAAGTGGGTGGTTTGCCCACTGTTTGGTCCTGGGGAGTACAAAGCCACAGTCTCTCAAGTGGGTGGTTTACCCACTGCTTGGTCTTGGGGAGTGCAAAGCCACAGTCTCTCAAGTGGGTGCTTTGCCCACTGCTTGGTCCTGGGGAGTACAAAGCCACAGTCTCTCAAGTGGTTGGTTTGCCCACTGCTTGGTCCTGGGGAGTGCAAGGCCACAGTCTCTTTTGTGGGTGTCTTCTTCCACTGGTTCTGGAGGGGGCTTTGTGCTCAGAGTGCATCATCCTGCCAAGGTCTGAGTTAGTGGATGCTGTTTTCCACTGGTTCTGGAGGGGGCTTTGTGCCCAGAGTGCTTCATCCTGCCAAGGACTGGGGTAGTGGATGCTGATCTCCACTGGTTCTGGAGGGGGCTTTGTGCTCAGTGATGCTGCACCTGGGGTGTGGCAGTTCCCATTCCCTCACCTGGGTGTCTGAGCCACGAGATTTTCAGGGAACAGGTAGCATGATACTCCATGGAGGCAGAGCCACACTCTATCCTGCGGTGACTTAGCCTGCCAACTTCTGGTAGTGCCAGTGCTGGTTGTGGTGCCTCATGTAGTGTGTGCAGGGTCCAGGACATCTCCTGCAGCCTCAGACGGCTGCCCACTGGGGATGCTGCTGATGTCCGCTGTAGTGGCACTGGCTGGGGACATCGCAGGGCAGGTGGCAGTGGCTGCGGCAGTGTCTGCGGTGAAGATGCTGCTGGTGGTGCAGGTGTCTGCACTTGTGGAGGGAGACAAAAGGCCGTCTCCTGCAGTTTCAGAAGGGTGCCCACTGGGGATGATGCTGGTGACTGTAGTAGAAGCAGCAGATATGCAGGTGGCGGTGCAGGTGGCGGTGCAGGTGGAGGTCGTTGCGGTGGTGGCCACCGCCGTACAGGTTGCTGGTCTGTCTTGCAGAAGGGGTGACACCAGTCCCTAACCCGGAGGCTCCGTGCCCTGAGCTGACTTCTTTGCCCTTGTGTCCCTTCCCCACCTCGGAAGTCGCTGCTGGGACTTTTGCACTGTCCTCTTTGGTTCTGGTTTATGCAGCTTTTCTCTTCGGCATGCGGGCCCCTTTTTTACCTTGGCAGGTGGCGGAATAGGGTGATCCATGGCCTCACTAGGTGGCACACTGACAGCCCTGATGGGTGCAGCCTTCTATGTTCCCGGACCACACTGTACGAGGATTTTGTGGCTGAGGTGCTGGGCTGGTATTTGGACATCCTGGCCCTAGGGGAAGGATTGGGAGGGGGAAGGTGTAGGGAAGAGGTCAATGGAAGCTAGGAAACGTTTTTTAGACACACTGGGATGGGAAGATGGAGGGGGTTTGGGAGTGGAGGAAGAGGTAGTGGTTGTAGGAGGTGTACTTCTGCTGAGTTTGGGTGAAGGTGCATGTGCATGCTCTGGAGGCTGTTGTGAGGTGGATGGCTGTTGAGTGGTTGTGTGGCGGCGTTTGTGTACTTTGGGAGGAGGGCTCACAGACACACTGGGAGATGACACAGGGGACGTGTGCATGGTAGTGGGGGTGGTGATTACACATGAGCGTGTCTGGTATGGGCATACTGGTGATGGAGGTAGTGGATAAGGTTGTAGTGCGTTCAGGTGTGAGTGGAGATGAGACAGGGAGGCAGGTGGAGGACGTGGAGGAGGGGGACACAGTGGAGGCAGTGGATGTTGGTGTGTCTGCATGGGCATGGTGCTTGTGTGAGTGCCTGTGGGATGTGTGGTGCTTATGTTTGCCTGAGACGCTTTGTGTGTTGATGAGTGTGCATGCTGGTCTGATGGTGTGCCTGGGATAGGCTGAGGTAAAGGGGATTGGGTTGGGGTAGTGGAAGTTGGAGGGGGGAGGCTGGACACAGGGAAAATGGCTGCCATCACTGCTGAGCCCAGAGCCTGAAATGCTCTCTGTTGGGCCGCCATGCAAGAATGAATGCCCTCCAGGTATGCATTTGTTTGTTGCAAATGCCTTTCGACACCCTGGATGACATTCAGAATGGTTGACTGCCCAACATTGAGGGATCTCAGGAGGTCAATAGCCTCCTCAATGTGGGCCGCAGGGCTGACTGGGGCAGGGCCTGAGTGGGCATGGGAAATACGCTGAGGGGCTGCTGGGAGGGCGGTGCTGCTAGGAGGGGTGGCGGCTGTACCTGTTGTTGCAGTGGGCACAAAGGTGTCCGCCACTGCAAGGGAGCTCCCATCAGAGGAGGAGTTGCTGTAGCTGGTGTCCCCTCCTGTACCCGTCGTGGAGCTCCCCTCGCCCTCCATCCCACTGGTGCCTTCAGACTGCGTACATTCACCCTCCTGGGCCATGTGGGTTGCAGCACCCTCCTGCTCCCGTGCCACTGCTCCTCTGCCACATGATGCTAATGCACACAAAGACAGGGTGGCAAAACAAAAAGGGGGGGAAGACAGAGGAGACACATGGTCAATGTCAGCAACAACACCACCGTTGGCGGACACAGCAGACAGGGAGCAGCCCTATGTAGTAGGCCATGCACTAACAGTTCTTAAGAAAATTACCTGCCCATGGGGGACGATGCCTAAGCCCATTTGCTGCATACCTGGAACCCACAGTAGCCTGACTAGGTGTAGGTGGCCACTACCACTATTGGGGTTGGAGTGCCATAGAGCCTGCCTAACAAGGGACCTACTCTACCAAGTTTGCCCTGGCCTAGGGGAACCCACAGCCCACTTCCCCCACCCAGACACCTCGTAAAGCACACTGAATGAGACTGTATTCACCCCCATGTGGCTGCTGTGATGCCCTCAAGCGCCCATCCAACTCCGGATGGGCCACTGCCAGAATCTGGAACATCAGGGGGGTCATGGTGCGATGGGCACCCCTTCCACGTTGGAAGGCCATCCCCAGCTGGGCATCCGCCATCTTCTTGCTCCAGCGGTGCAGGTCCTCCCATCTCTTGTGGCAGTGGGTGCTCCGTCTATGATAATGTTCCCAGGGTCTGCACTTCCTTGGTGCTGGCATGCCAAATACCCTTCTTCTGGTGGGCACTGACCTACAGGAAAGGTAAAGTAACAATGGATTTAACTCCCCGTCCAGTTATTCCTACTCATTGGCCCCAACTTCCCACCCATGCCCTGAAACACATACACTGACCATCCTCACATGCAGGCCACAGCCCCCCCATGTATCTTCCATCCATGACACTCCATACATTAATGTCCCATCCACCATGCACACAGTGTACGCACCTGTTTGTCTGGAGGACCTTAGAGTAGCGTGTACTGGGGGAGGACCCCATCCACCAGGTTGTCCAACTCTGCGGTGAAGGCAGGGGCCCTTTCCCCAGAAACTGTAGCCATTGTTGCTTCCAGACTCAGGTCACAGCAGCACTCTCAGTGTAGATCCTCTCCTGTTAAAGGTCGGGTATCAAGTGAGTGAAGAGATAGAAAATGGCGGTCACGTCCGCAGCGGTGCGTACCGTCACCGCCGGTGTACATTGTTATTGGCTCCTGAAACCCATAGGGCCCAATGGTAACCAATGCTGAATTGTGCAGCGGTGTTCGTCCGCCTACCGCAACGCTGCACAACGTCAGCACAGTTACCTCATTTCCCCTTGTCCCTCCTTACAGGTCAGGCAGCTGCCATTTCAGGGGGGCACATGGCAGGGCACCTAGCGTATGAGCAAGAATACTGACAGGCAGCGCCACACACCGATTAAATCACATTAGTGCAAAACACCCTTGCGCAACCTATGTGGTATATGGCCCTCTGCTCACCATTCTCCTCCATAGGGCACATCCGCTGGGGCAGATGATGAGATGGCGTCATCCTCCGGTTTACAGACCCCTGGTGGACCTGTCGACAATGGAAGACAGGCACATCATTATCACCTACAGACTTGATCGAGACACAATCTATGAACTGTGTGCCCCGTTGGAGCCAGACCTGATGTCAGCTATCGGCCATCCCACAGGAATCCCCCCTCTAGTGCAGGTCCTTTCAGTGCTCCATTTCCTGGCCAGTGGTTCCTTTCATACAACAGTGGCCATGGCATCAGGGATGTCTCAGGCAATGTTCTCTAATGTATTGTCCAGAGTGTTGTCTGCCCTGCTGAAAGACATGCACTGCTACATGGTTTTTCCCCCAGTTGGAGGATTTGCCCACAGTGAAAGGTGACTTCTATGCCCTGGGACATATCCCCAACATCATTGGTGCCATTGATGGTACACATGTGGCATTTGTCCCACCCCACAGGGATGAACAAGTGTACAGAAACCGCAAAAGCTACTATTCCATGAATGTGCAGATGGTGTGTTTGGCAGACCAGTACGTCTCCCATGTGAATGCCAAGTATCCTGGCTCAGTGCATGACGCTTACATTTTGAGGAATAGCAGCATCCCTTATGTGATGGGCCAACTCCAGAGGCACTGTGTGTGGCAATAGGTGAGCCCAAGGTCCCCACACAGTTTGAATAGGTGTATGAGTATGGGAGATTCCCTAAGGGTTTGTGTATGTCTATATATGCAGGTGACTCTGGTTACCCCAACCTGTCATGGCTACTGACCCCAGTGAGGAATCCCAGGACAACGGCAGTGGAACGCTACAATGTGGCACATGGGTGTACAAGGAGGATTATAGAGCGGACTTTCGGCCTCCTGAAGGCCAGGTTCCAGTGCCTCCATCTAACAGGTGGCTCCCTATACTACTCACCGAAGAAGGTGTGCCAGATCATCGTGGCATGCTGTATGTTGCACAACCTGGCTTTGTGACGCCAGGTGCCTTTTCTGCAGGAGGATGGGCCGCAATGTTGGTCTTGTGGCAGCTGTGGAGTCTGTGGACAGTGAAGAAGAGGAGGCAGAAGAAGAAGATATTGACAACCGATACAACATCATCAGGCAATACTTCCAGTGAGACACAGATAAGAGACTGGCACTGCTCCTCTCATATCAGACTACTGTAGGACATTGTATGATTCTGCCTTTTTACCTCTGTGTATGGACCCTGACAGTTCACTTAAACCTTTCCTTTTCGCAGATCTGGGTACCACATTCTGCCTTCTGCTATGTTTACTGCTGCCCAACAACTGTCATACTTTGGTATGTGCAAATGAACATTGACATTGATATTTGTTAGAGAGGTTGTAATAACACATTTGTGAAAGTACAGACTGACTCCAGATTGTTTTGTGATTCAAGGGTGCTAATCAGTGGAGGGGGATGTGCAATGGGCTGGGGCGATGGTGGAGGAATGTCCATGGTAGAGTCCAGTCTCTTGGAATCACAGGTGCATTGTCCAAGGGGGCATAGGAAGTGAAGCAATGGCAGTTCAAGGTGGTCAGGGTGACATAGTGGAACAGAAGGGTGACAATCAGGAGGGTCTTATTTCCTGGTGGGGGTCTTGGCAGTGTTCTCTGTTTTGTGCCTGGATCACAGGGACCGTTTGCGGGGTGGTTCTCAGTCTGCAGGGGGTGGGGTGCTGGTGTCCTGTTAGTCCTGTGGCGGGACCTCCTGTCCACTAGCGCCGGTGGGCGTGGAGGGCTGTTTATCATTCAGGCTAGTGTCAGGGGCCAGTTGGTGTGCCACTGTCTCTCTCATGGTGTTGGCCATGCCTGCCAGCACCCCTGCAATGGTGACTAGGGTGGTGTTAATGGACTTCAAGTCCTCCCTGATCCCCAGGTACCGTTCCTCCTGCAGCCGCTGGGTCTCCTGAAACTTGGCCAGTACCGTGTCCATGTTATCCTGGGAATGATGGTATGCTCCCATGATGTTGGAGAGTGCCTCGTGGAGAGTGGGTTCCCTGGGCCTGTCCTCCCCCTGTCGCACAGCAGTCCTCCCAGTTTCGCTGTTGTCCTGTGTCTCTGTCCCCTGAACCATGTGCCCACTGCCACTGACCCCAGGTCCCTGATTGTCTTGGGTTAGTGGGTTTGCCTGGGGTCCCTGTGGTGGTGGACACACTGCTGATTGACGTGTCCTGGGGACAGTGGCATGGGCCCGCTGGGTGGGTGCTGTGGTGGTGTTTCCTGAGCGGGGAGATTCAGTGGTGGTTTGGGACTGTGGCAGGGGAACCGACTGTCCAGAGGTCCCTGATGGGCCGGGCTGGTCATCTTGATCAAGGCGTGCAGAGCTGTTGTCGTCACTGTGGGCTTCTTCTGTGGGGGGACTGTATATGGCTGGCACCTCCTGTCAGGTGACATTGGGTAGGGGTCCTGTTGAGGTGTAAATGCATAGTTATTGTATCTATGTGTGCCATCCTGTGCAATGTGTGAGTTTTCCTCTACTCCTGTGCTTGCATTATTGCCTTGGCCCTTGTCTGAGTGGTGAATTTGTATCCATGCATTGTTGTTGCATGCAGGGCTTGGTATTGGGATGTGTGGGTTGTGATAGTGGGGTATCTGTGAGGTGTTGGGGTGATGGGTGTGAGGGTAGGGGTAGGAGTTTGTGATGGCATGCAGGTAGGGTGGGTGGGGGATATAGTAGTAAAGATTTGCCTTACCAGAGTCCAGACCTCCTGCTACTCCTGTGAGGCCCTCAGGATGCATGATCGCCAAGACTTGCTCTTCCCATGTTGTTAGTTGTGGGGGAGGAGGTGAGGGTCCATCGCCAGTCCTCTGTACCTGGTGTCTGGATACAACGGAATGCACCTTCCCCCGTAGGTCGTTCCACCTCTTCCTGATGTCATTCCGGGTTCTTGGGTGCTGTCCCAATGCGTTGACCCTGTCGACAATTCACCGCCATAGCTCCATCTTCCTTGCAATGGATGTCTGCTGCACCTGTGATCTGAATAGCTGTGGCTCTACCTGGATGATTTCCTCCACCATGACCCTGAGCTCCTCCTCAGAAATCCTGGGGTGTCTTTGAGGTGCCTTCATGTGGTGTGAGTGATGTGTGAGGTGATGTTTGTTGTGCTGTGTGATGTTTTGTGTTGGGGTGTGTTCTTTGAGGTGCGTGGATGTAGTATGAGTGATGGTGTTGTGTTTGCAATTCTCTCTCTCTCTGCTTCTTCCAAAAATGGCATTGTGAGGGGTTGTGGGTAATGTGGGTATGTGTTTTATATTGGTGTGAGTGTGTGAGTGTGGTGTGTGTATATGTATCAGGTGTGTGTATTTGGAATTCTCCAATGTGGTTGTGATTTGTAAATGTGTGTGTATTTTGAGCGCGGCGCTGTGTACCGCCAATGGATTACCGCGGTTGAATGCCTGCGGTGTTGATTCGTGGGTCGTGATATTGTGGGCGTATTCCTGTTGGCATGACGGTGTAGGTTTTGCTATCAACAGTTTATCACTGACCTTTGATGTGGCGGACTTGTGTGGATATCTGTATTGTGGTGGATTACGAGATGTGGGTCATAATACCTGTAGTGGATTTCCGCTGCAGCCACGGTATGTTGGCGGCCTTCAGCACGGCAGTAAGCGGGATTTACCTCCAGGGTTGTGATGAGGGCCATAGTGTGGGAAAATTGTGCCAACAATGGTTAAAATCATCCTCACTAAATGCAATTAGAGAACACCTCAGTCTCCTGTCTAACACCACTGATTTACAGGACTTCCTGTTAGGCCCCAGAACACCACCTAGGAAGCGTTTCTTATATGAAGTATATAATGAAATTTGGAAACGTTCCCAACAAGATGCTGCTGCCCGGTTAAGGCAAATAGATCAGCAAAATCTAAAAAAGGCATTAGCTGTTGTGGATAATGGGATTAACACCTTGTCCGACCGGATATATACCATAAATAATATTGTTTCTTCTGCTATAGACATTATACAATCAGATACGTCTTCTTTACAGCATGGACAGAGTCAGATCAGGTCCATTATGCAGTTGGGTTGGACGCTTCAAACATTGAAGGTGGGTCGCGTTCCCTGGCAGCATGTCAGAGGAAGGGAGATATTTTCTTCCTTTAATCTAGCGCGACAACAACAACTAATGGCTAAGAAGTAAGCAATTTATGTCATGCTTAACATCGAGAAATTAGAAAAGTTGCCTTTTACTATGGCCGAAATACCATCTGCTGAGTGGTTAATACATGGCGTTATTAATCTGCCTATTTCAACACTTCAATTCACCTCCTGTTTAAAAGAAATTCCGGTAGGCAGATATGAAAAGCTGGGAGATAGTTATATCCATGAGGTGTGGGAGCTTCCCTTCTCGTACAAATGCTTCAGTGGTATGAAAGAAGTCTTTCTTAGCGGTAGTGAATGCGAGACTTCAGTCAGCCACTCGATGGTTTGTAAACAGCTGTCCTTGCATGGGGCGTGTAACGCGTCTGCTGCAAACTTGGCTTGTTATCTGAAGGGAGTTCCAGTCCCCTTGATTAGACCTACATTCCAGGTGCTTTCGAATGGCAGCTACATCCTCCTCAATGGTGAAGACTGTTGTGGCATGCCGGCCCAGAATAGTTTACGTTATTTTGGTCTTTAAGGTTGTTACATGCTGCGGGAACGTACTGTTTCCCCCCACTAAAATTAAGGAGGTAGCTGATATTTGGCCTCACATTGCTACTTCAAACGTGAATTGGGACAAGTTGAGCAGACTCAAGGCTTTACTGTTTCAAAAGCATGTGGCCCTTACATCTGCGCACGAGACCTATGCACTTCAAGTGGCAAGGTCATCAGCAGAAATACAGTCCCTGTTAAATACAAACTTTCCGAGACACTTTGGTGAACTTGTGGGACAAATATTTAATGCGTCCAGTACAACTGGAATCGCAGATTTTTTCAAAGATGTTGGTTCTGGTTTCATTCACACCTTCTCCTCCATATTCGGTTTGATACCTTCAGCTATCCACTCAATTTTCTCTAGTATTTTCGGGGGATTTCCGATAACTTTGGCTTTATTAGCTGGCATCCTGCTGTTGCTGTTGTTTATGCGCAATGGCTGTCCCGCCACAAAAAGGAGAAATGACGGCGCTCCCATCAGCGCAGCTGTGTCGTGAACGTATGATGCAGTATGTTGGAGCAACACTCCTGGAGCAATTGGAGTGTGGCTGGTCTTTGTCATTGAGACCGGTTTTGCATTGTGTGCAGTCTGTGTTTCGGTGTCTCTGATGCTCTTTCGAACATGCACTGGAAATCTGTCTTTCACACCAGCACTTGCCTGCAGTTGACGCTGATCTGTTGATGTTCTCACTGAGGGTTCATTACCGGACATGCTCATTGAGGTTGCGTCTGCTGCATGAAGCTACTTATGAGTTACCCTTCCTGGAGGAAGTTGTTCATGACTCATCAATGGGCACACCACGGGATGCCTCCTTGGTTGACACTGGGGCTACGGAACTCACCTGCTCCTTGATCCTTCTTGGCGAGGAATTTCCGAATTTTAAGATCGGCCGAAGTGGAAGATCTCCTATTCTCCATGACTCGTACCTAGATTGGAACTTTTCTAAATTGACATGCCCTTCAAATTCTGTTTTATACCACATGCTCATGTTTTAAATTGTCATGTAGGATGCTTATTTGTCCCTTCAACTTGTCCGAATTGACTTTTCTTTATATATCTTAGGTTGAGCTTTTTAGCAATAATATTTTAGCTTTGGCTTTGAACCACTTTCAACCGACAAGGGGAGGGTGTTGTGTAGCCATTTTAGTTATAGCTCCATGCACGTTATTTTAACATACTAGGCCGCTGACCACTTTAACCTAGATATATTTTATTCAGCTTTGCATTATTATTATTAAAATAACCATTTTTATGGTCTTTTTTTATTTTCATCTATCTAACTGTTTTTGCCTAGGCCAGCACTCTGTTCTCAAACAAGACATTCTTGATCACTCTGTGCTTCATTCAAGGCTGCAGTTCGGTACATTGCCGGTGAACGTGGTAGAAGTTTAGTCTCCAACATTCGTAGAAAATAAACATTCTTACGTAGGGACATTTTCTCAGAACATCGGTTGTGTAAATATATAAACACTTCCTTGTCCCTTAAACGTTAGAGGGAGAATCCAGCCAGGGAACCACAACTGTATGCTGATTGCTGACTGCTTCGCTACAGATGCTAACGCAGACCACAAGCCTTTGCTCAGGTATGGGGGTTGATGTCTTCCCAGGGGAACCTGAAAGGCAGAACTAGAGCTTAACATGTTGTGCTCAAATTATAACTCAGATAGGAAATAGACCATCGATCATAGTGACAATATGATAGCGTTGTTTTTATGTTTCACTCTTCTCGTCACAATTTTAATACTGTCTTGTTGTGTTGTCCTGGTTATTGCAGCTCACGCTTTGTTATCTAAGATGCAGTTGTTTTATTAAATTCATTATTGAAACATATACTGCCTCTATTTGTCATTTATATATGAGACTGAATTGTAAACGAAAGAACTGGGTGCGACCGGAGTGACCACGACTTCCCTGAGAAGCCTAGTATGTCATGCGCTCGGCTGCCCAATCATCACTATCCTTTGGTTGAGATGAGGCACTGCTAGTTAGCCGGAGCAAAACCCGGATTAGAGCGACAGGTGTCACCTGAAGTGGGTTAGACTCAGTCTCCCACACCGCAGAAGATTCTGCTGCTCAAAATCCAGTAGTCTCATTAGAATAATGAGAGCCTACGCGACAGTCTCTCGCTTCACAATGGGTGGAGTACTTTGTGATGGCCCTGGGACCTAGCTGTGTTTGTGTTCTAACTTTGCTGTCCAAGGTGCATCTAATTGTATACTGACATAGGTGAGTGACAATCCTACAGGTATGGGGCCTATGTTAATGTATGTATTAAGTTCTGGGTTCCTCTGTCATGTTCTTTGTGTGCTCCATGGGATATTTTAATTTGTAGCTATGGTATGGGTATGTGAGGAGCCTCTATCCGGTGATATAGAGTACCTATATGTGTGCCCCTGCTTTGTAGGTAGTTTACCATGAGCCTGACGTCTATAACCTGTATATGTGCATTGTATGACACCATGGCTTGCATCCTTATGGTATTCTCTGTCATGCTCTATTTGCAGATTGGAATACTGACTATACAATTGTGTTGACCTGGATTTCAATCACTCTGACATCTGTCCTGTGATATTTCTGTTGTAATGTGTCTCCTGAGGAGGGAGCCTCCGTCTGATTACCATTACACTGGCTGTTCGATACAGGGGGCATGACCAGATCACAGTTGGCAAGCATGACTATTGTACATGTTTACAAAGGACACATACCCAGTACCTGTCTTTAATTGTGATTTATTGTGCATATCAAACTTCAAAATACTATCAGAGACAATTTAAGTGCATAAATGAAAATAAAAGTGATGAGTGAAGTTAAAGTTGATGTATTCATCAAGGTAGCTGATCACCAGTTGGTTACACAAGTCCAGTGCCCTTGTACCTTTGGAAAATGGAGTAAGGGTTCTGAACAGTCCACAGGGTGTATCTGTGGCACTCAAGGGTGACAAATCAGGAGAGGTTCACTTCATGGCAGTTTGTTTGGTCTTTGCATCTGTTCCAGCTAGATGTCTGGGTGGATGTCCGCATTTGCTGGAGGATGTTCTTCAGCTACATAAGGAAGGATGTCTGAGGCATGAGGTTCCCCTGACAAGCCTCCTTTCCACTAGCTGGCACAAATGTTGAAGGGGCAGATGTAATATTGCTAGTGGAAAGGGCCTGATAGTGTGTGGGGAAAATAATTATGGTGGTATTCATGTCACTCGGCACCCCTGCAATGGTAGCCATGTGGGCATTTTGTGCCTGCCACTGCTGCATGACTATCTGGTGATGTCCCCTCTGCAGCCTTTGATTTTCCTCCAACATTCTGATGGTTTGGCCCATCCTGTTTTGGGAAGCTCCCAATACTTTGGAGATGGTTTCCTGGTCAGTTGTGTCTCTTTGAGGCCCCATCCTCTGGCCCACACCATCGCTCCCAAGCACAGTGTGCCCATTCACAGTGGTTGGAGGTCCATCATTCTCAGGGGTGTCAAGGTTAGACTCAGGTCCCTAAACTGTGGGGCACACAAAAAAATGGACAGTCCTTGGGACACGGGTTTGGGGCGAAAGGTTGCCTGTGATGTGGATGCACAGTGTTGGGTGGAGTTAATGTGGGCAGGGTGAGGCTGAGAGACATTGACTGACCAGATGTCCCAGATGGGCCAAGTTGCTTGTCAGTGTCCCGACATCCAAGCAGGTTGTCCTCACTAGGCCTTCATCCTGAGGGGGACTGGAAGTTTCAGGTACCCTCTCAATGGTGGCAATAGCAGTTACCTGTGGAGGGAGTGAGAAACAGAGTTCAGGTTAGAATGTGTGTTTTGTTGCTTTTTTGTGAGATGCAGATAGTGGCTTAACATGATTCCCTGCATTGACATTGACAAATACTGCACAGCATACCTTAGTTGTAGATACGATTCTGTAACTTGTTTTCCTCACTCCATGTTGAGAGCTGTCATACTAATTTGGTATAGGTTTTTGTGCAGATCAATCTGATTATGTCAGATATATGACAAGATTGTTCAACTCTGTTATCTAGTGATTAGTCTGGCTTGGTAGATGTCACACAGCAAAGGTGCACAATGCACCATGGTACCCTAGTGGGAACACAGTATGTGAGTATGCAGGGGGGATTGTCCTGTACCCAGATGTTGTGCATGTGCATCAACTCTGCCATCTTACTTTCCAACCAAGGTCTGTCTATTTCTGGTTTGGGATATTTGATCTCTGGCCACTGGGAATGCTCACTCAGCTATAGCTGTGAATTGCTTTGGTTGCTATTGTGAGTGTGCCATTGCGTTGCTGCCATTGCCATGTACTGTTTCTCACTGGAACAATCTAGATGTTGTAGCTAGTACATTAATTATACATGCATGACATGTGATGCTATGTGCACAATCCAAGTTTTCACAATTATGGGTTAGTGCATTCTAGGAGTCATAGTGATCTTATCAGCTTGTAGTTAATGTGGCATTTTCATGGGTTGGGAGGGCAGAGAAGGAGGCTTTAGGTGGTTAGGTGAGAGGTGTAGTGGCTACAATAATGGTAGATATGGGTGGTGGAGAAGCATGTAGGACTACTCAATTGTGTGACATAAATTTTGTGGGTACTTACCAGACTCCAGTCCCCCAGGTATTTCTGTCAGGCCCTCAGGATGCAGTGTGTCCAAGCCTTTCACATCCCAGGGGCCCACCCCCAGTCTTCTGCATGGCTATCTGGTGCCTGGATGCTATGGAACGGACCTTCTCCCGTAAGTCATTCCACCTCTTCCTGATGTTGTCCCCTGTGAGTGGATGACTGCGTACAGAATTGACCTTGTGGACTATCCTTTGCCCCAACTCCATTTCCTGGCAATAGATTTTGTTGGACCTGTGCTCCAAACCGGTGTGGCTCTACCCTGACAATTTCATCCACCATGACCCTCAACTCGTCATCAGTGAAACATGTGTGTTTTTGTAGGGACATGGTAGTGGTTGTGTAGACGGTGTGTGGGGGTGTTGTGAGTGTAAGGGTGCAGTGTTAGGTAATTGATGAGGTGTGAGACAAGCAATGTGAGTTGGAGATGGTCATTGCAGATTGTTTGTGCTAGTGATGGATGTATTGTGATAGCTGTGCTGATGTGGGGTGTGTGCTGAGTAAGATGTGCCTATAGTGTAAAAGTGCTATATCTATATTATTGGCTTCTCTGAGTAACTGAATGGCAAAGGATTGTGAGTTGTGTAGGGGTATGTTATATAGTGCAGTGAGTAGGTGTGTTGGATGTGTGGATGTGTCTCAGGTGTGGGGTATTCAAACTGTCCAATGTGGTGTGGTGTTCTGACTGATGTGAGCTCTGAGTGCTGTGGGTCACACCGCCAATGGTTTTCCGCCATGAAAGAACCGCTGTGGTGATTTCTAGCTCCTAATCTGGTGGGTGTATTTTTGTCGGGCTGGCTGTGGTGGGACTGCCTCTTTTCTGTCCTTCAACGTCCTGGCGGTTTCAGATTTTAGGCTGTTTTTTGGTGGTTTTCACAGTGTGAGTCGTAATATGGTGGTCGAATTACCACCAACATGGCAGTCTTTTGGTGGCCGCAACCGCAGCAGTCTTGCCAAAAGACCGCCAAACTCGTAATGAGGCCTTAATCTGATAAAGAAGTCTAAAAAACATTATTTAATTTTAACATAATTTAATAACCTTTTATGAATGTAAGAATCGATGTACCATTATTTTTTATTCAAATATTATCACATTACTTTTCAAAAATTCTACACATCACTTTTTATAATTATTTATGCATCATACGAATATGATCATTTTAATTTAGGTGAGTTCTTTTTTTTTTTTAATTAAACTACAGAATTTTTTATTTTTTTATTTAGTATATTTAAATTAGTTAAATATTTAATTTAAGTTGAGTGCACTAGCATTTTTATTTTGTGCTACAATTCAAATAAATGTGTAGAATTAAATTGCATTAGCATTTAATGTAAAATATTTTTTACCTTTTTTCAAGTTCAATAAACTTCTTTACTTTTCCCTATATTTTACTATAGGGAGATCTCGACCACCATTTGAATTGAGAATTATTTGGAATTAATTGAAATGTTGTTTTCTAAAAATTAATGTTATTGTTTTATTTAAATCGTAACCAGGGTATTAAATTATTTTAAATATTTTGGGGGTTATTCCAACTTTGGAGGAAGTGGTAATCCGTCCCAAAAGTGACAGTAAAGTGACGGATATACCACCAGCCGTATTACGAGTCCATTATATCCTATGGAACTCGTAATACGGCTGGTGGTAAATCCGTCACATTTGGGACGGATTACCACCTCCTCCAAAGTTGGAATAACCCCTTATGTATTTTAATCAATATTTGTAATACTAATTTTGAACTTATTTTTAAAAGGTTTACATAAATTATTTTAATCTAACATTATTCCCTATTGGGTTTTATTTGAACTCCCTTCCTCTTTTATTAGCTGTGGGAGGTTGTTGCAGCACTACTGGTTGACCATGTGTGGTGCTGAGTGTACTACTGCTTATTTCCGGCCATTGTAACTCATACTTGTAAATTTGGCTACACCATCTGTTTCAGGGAGACATGTAAGTCTACACGTTTGAGTAACTTTACACTCGTAAATAGTGAATAGCCAAAAATAGCAAAGTATTCAAAAGTGTAAGAGTCATCTTGCACATGTAAATAACTCACAAGTGTATGTTACCTTTGTGAGTAGCTCTGTATGTGTAGAGTCATGAGAGAACCATACATTACATCCAGGCATAGTCTACTTCTGTCCTTCCCCAGGAAATCTTAATATATTACTATGTTGTCAATATAAACTCAAACTAAATGATTACTGGTATGCTGGTGATGTCACGTCAAGAGGGTGATAATGAGCTTTTATTGACGTATCCAAAAAAAACTTGCGATGGTATGAGTAAAAGATCACCCCACTAAAATCTATTGAAATGGCATGTGGTAATAATGTGCATTCACAATATAACCCTGAATTGATAACATATTCGTACTCCCAAGCATGCTATGCTGTCAGGGATGTGAGTATATTAACATTTATCGACGGTAGAAAGTGAATTCATTTTGGATAAATGGAAGTCTGATATTCCCTTGAGCCGTAAAACATTGTTTTAACATTGATTCTTTGTAGACTGAAACATTATACCTGTCAAGCTGCTTGCTTGATGAAATCCGCTGCCACATTGGCCAAAAACTGAACATTGATCATAACATGAAGCAAAAATATAAGGAGATAACTTGCTATAAAAGAAAGTTGCACCACGAACACGCAGGAAAAGATATATTAGAAACAGCCTCTTGTGGAGCTCAAAAACATCTTGGGAATTAGCATTTCTGGGAGGAAGGGGTGGGGTTAAACCAGATGCAATGGATGTATCAGCGCAGTTAGTCGGACATCCCACATTGACAAAGTGCACAAAGGAACAGTTTGGGTTTCCATATAGACACCCAAGCCTGTGCCCTACCTTGAAGTTGAAGTTGTTTCTCTTTATGCACCAAATGTAGGGAAAGAAGAATAAAATCAGGGTGTCAATTCTGCACTGGTTTTTATGGATAAAGCAGGTGTACTAATCTGGATAATAATATTTCAGAGATCATGCATGTCATTCTTTCCACAGGATGGATGCATCATCATGAACAATAAGGATCGCAGCAGGGAGATGTGAAAAATTATAAGCTCATCTCCCTCCAGAATGTAGCAGAGAAGATTTTAACAGGTTGTTGCTTCACCACACGAGGGGAAATTACCTAAACATCAAATATTGGCCATTGCTCAAGCTGGATTTGGGTGGACCATGTAACCCCAGAAAAACTATTTAAGTTCTATAAAAACCATGATATATGCAGTTACCTATTAACAAATGACTAAGCACAAAGGTTCACATTTCAAATACTTATTAGTTGTTACATGAGCATCTCTACGCCTAAAAAACATGGATGAAGCTTTTGTAAGGCTAGTCAAAATGTGCCTATAAATACCAAGGGATGTGTGTCATTTGTTAATTTAGGAAAGAAGACAGAATGCATTTTTTGGACCCCCCTCAATTATTCTATTGAATGGTATTAGGAATCACTGTGACAAATTAAATATTCCAGGGAAGAACTGTGCATTTGTGTCTCTGCTCTCATTTCAAGATAGTAAGATGATTTTGATTTGAACAGAATGGTCATATCATTGCCTTTTCCTGAATGGTATACACTACTGCATCCCAAAGAGGCTGCCATAAATGAAAGCAAAATCTAATTAGTGATATTAGGTATCAAACATCCTTTGCCCAAATGCTTTTAAATTGATAGAAGCAAAATTGGATCTATACTAAATTTCCATTAGGGGCACACAAGCTGTAAGGGTCATTACGAGTCTGGTGGTCCATTGACCGCCAGACTTGTTGTGGCAGTCGGACCACCGCTAATGCGTCAGTCCAAGCTCCACATTATGACCACAGCGGTTATGCTGTGTCCAGACTGCCAGCACCAGCAGGGTCAGAGATCCCAGCTGGCTGGAGGTTGTGGCGGTCTTAATCCACCAGGGCAGCACTGCAAGCAGCAGTGCCCTGGAAATTACAACCTCATTCTCCACCAGTGATTTCATGGTGGTAACACCGCCATGAAAAGGTTGGCGGAGAATGGGTGCAGGGCACCCCAGAGAGGCCCCTGCACTTTTCTAGCACTTGGCATGGGCAGTGCAGGGGTTCCACTGGACAGCCCCATCGCAATGTTCGCTGTCTGCTTTGCGAGGGTGCTCGTGTACCAGAGCCAGAGACAAAGCTGTAGGGTGTTTCCCACTAGGCCAGCGGGCGGAAACTCATGTTTCCACCCTCTGACCTACTGGGAAACTCTTAATAGGCCAGCGGGGAGGTAGCCACTATGGTGGTAACCTCCCTGTCTGAAGTTAGGTGGACGGCCTAAACCGTCCACCCAACTAATAATCAGGCCCTGTGTGTGTCAAGATTGGAAAGAGGAAGCAGAAATATACACCTCTTTCAAACTAAGTACTAGGGGCCAGATGTACCATCACGGCCCATTGCGATTCGGTAATAGCGATTTTTAAGAAATCGCTATTACCGACTCGCAAAGGGCCATGTATCACATTTGCGAATCGATAATAGCGATTTCTTAAAAATCGCAAATGCTATTACCGAATCGCAAATTGCGATACCGGCCCTATTCGCAGCTATGGGCCTGTTGGCCCATAGCTGCGAATATTTTGCATTTCCAAAATTGCGATTTCTGAACCAGAAATCGCAATTTTGGAAATGCAAAAGGCCAGGGTGCTGAGGGCCTAAGGCCCCCTCTCCTGCACCCCAAAAACTGTTTTTTCAACATGTAAGGTACACACATGCCAAAAGGGCATGTGTGCTTTACATGTTGAAGTTAAAAATGCAGATTAACTGCATTTTTAAATTTCGCACCAGGTTACCACCTGGTTGCAAAGCATGGTATTTTGCAAGTGCAAAATGCCATTTTAGGAAAAATCGCAATTTGCGATTTTTTCCAGAATAGCCTTGCGACCTGGAAATTGTGAATCGCAAATTGCGACTCGCAATTTCCAGGTCGCAATGCAAGAAATCGCTATTTTAGCGATTTCTTAGTTGTGGTCTGCGAATGCATTTCATGCATCGCATACCACGGTTTTGCACTTGCAAACGGACGATTTTACCGTTTGCAAGTGCAAAATAATTTCATACATCTGGCCCTAGGTCCTGTTAATTAACCTTGTAGATCTATGAATCAACAACATGCTTAGCAAACATGGTGAGGTTACTTATCTTTGAACTTAGGCTTCAACTTGGCCTTGGTTCCAATCACAATCTTTTTGGATGCATCTCTGTCTTGTACAGAGCTCCCACGTGGGTCAATTTAGATTTATTAGTTTACCTGAATTCACAGAGAGATTTTGACTTGAGATAGCTATTTTAACATGTTTGTTTTGCTGATAGCCACCACTGCCTATCGTCTTGCTTCTTAAACTATTATGCATTGGTTGCATTGTTGTTCATGGCAGAAACATGGTGGTTGTTTAGAGTTGGACAGAGGGGGTGAACTGCTGTAATGTACCATGACGTCCATGCCACCAAACTTGCACTTTCCCTTCTCTATTTAGAGTCTGGGAAAGCACTTAGGCCCATATTTATAAAAAAAAATCGCCGCATTTACGTTATTTTTTGATGCAAAGACGGCGCTTACTTACAAAATACGATTGTATTTTTGTCAGTTTGCACCGCTTTTGTGTCAAAAAGTGACGCAAATGCGGTGCAAAAAAAGTATAAATATGGGCCTTGGTTTGCACCACCATAAACCTGACCTGATGGCCCATCTGTCACAAGGCTATAAGGTCAAAGTGATGGTCAATCCACGCTGTATAAGCTAGGGTGACCACCACTCATTTTTCATTGCTGGACTGCCATGTGAGGCATGGAAGTGTAGGGTAGGGAAAGTGCTCAATGGCCCTTACGCACAGGGAGGAAACGTCCTAAATATCGGGGTCATTGACTTTTTGATTTGAGAGGCAAACATCCACTTTGTGAGTTCCTTTCTTCTAAAAATAGAAAACTTTGCAGGTGATAGTGCGTCCAGCCCTTATAAATTACTTGTACTTGGACACGCTGGAGGTCGGTGAACCTTTTAACCGAGTTGGGCTCTCCTCATCCAAGAATAGTCAGATCACTCAAATCAATAATCAAGAACCATTATAATCAGTACCCAATACTCAATTAATAGATCGAACAACACATTAAGAATCAATAACAATTGGCATTTCGACGCACCATGACCTTTCAGTCATGAATGACCACACCAGTTTATTTGAAGTTAATGAATTTATTTCCCTATATTAATAAAGCTAGCATGATATAAGTGAGTCTCAAAATCAAATGGTATACATATACGAACATTACTATCTGTCCCAAGCGGCGGAAGAAACGCAATCTACGCAAAATCTGGATTATAATGCACTTGGTTACAGCAATACAAATCACTAATATAAGCAACTGAATTTGACTAATTGCATACATCGGTCAGCATAACAAGATTTCAGTTCAGCATGGTGCATCAAGTGAATACCTCAACTAACCTCTAATTAGCATTGGCATGTGGAGCTTCATGCAAAACGAATTTAGTCAACACAAATTTAGAAAACCTCTAGCTTGGGCCCTATCAAAATAAGCAGTTGGTACCTAGGAAGGAAACACAATGCATAATACAATAATTCTTTCATATTTACCAGATACAATCAGCATTCAAGAAAAGTCTTCGTCCTTCAGGTATCGGTTCGATCAGCATGGGGCAGATTTCAGAGGGGCAAAGTTAAGGGCAAGTTTCCTTGCAGCAGCAAGGAGAATGGGGCAAAGGTTACTGCATGGGCAAGACGGGGCAAAATTAAAGTTAAAGTCTCTAGGGTGAGAATTCTTTAAAGTCTTTTTCTCTGCGACAGAGAAAAGGCATCAAGGGCTCGTCCCAAAATGGCGTCTTGGATCAGACTTCAAAATGGCATCGAAGAAAAATGGATGACTTCTCTTTGTCCGGTGGGTTTAAGTAAGAAACATTCCAAATTCTTCAGGGTCTTCCATTGGAGGGTTCATAGGGTGGCTTCAATTTGACCAATGAATAGTGTCTTTCTCCTAGTACTCATTTATGCATACATTGTCTTTGGAGCCTTGGAACACAAGTTGCAACAAAGTTTTGCCAATTAATTTTATCCTAGTGCCTTTATTGTTTGCACCTGCAGAAATTGCCCTTGCTTCAAAGAGGATGAAACCAGCCTAGCACGAAACCTTGAGATAAGTGTATTAGTCATCTCTACTGGAAAAATACAGCCTTAAAGTAAAATATTGTCTTTGTTAATACAAGTAAAAACCACGCAGTTAAATTTGAGACTAGGCAACTAGGCCAAAGCCTCTGCTAAATTTAAGCTAAGCATATAACAGCTTTGACAAGAGAATCATAGAATACATTTGCAATTATGCCAGATTACTACATTTGTCAATTCTTCATGATTAAGTAAGCCCGTTTATAAGAATGGCGAACTACCCCGTGGGCACCATTTCCCACGTACATTATTTTTCTTTGCTAAAATCACACTACCTTATACGATTTTGTTCCATGACATATGAATATATGTTAGTCCTTCTTTTCTACGTCATCAATCCCTCCTCTGATGACTAATTATGTCATCACATCAAATCTTCCACCACAAATTTTATCCCATTCAAATTCTGTTTTAGTAATTTGGCACTTCAGTCAATTCCCTCTTTCTTTTGGCTCCCTTTGATTTTTCTCTGTATATTTCTACCATTTTATTTTGGTCTTTCTCTTCTCTTCTCCTTTTGTTTCTTGTTTTCAATATTTTAATAGCTTTCCATATTCCCCAAATACCTACTAGGCAAATTAATATTATTACTATACCTTTTACTATTTTCAATAATAGCCCGTTCCAAATGTTGCTCAGCCAATTTCCCACGGAAGCAAATCCTTTTCCAACCTTTTCCCATACTCCTGGTTCTTTCAATTCTTTCAAATCTGTACTCTCATTAGTTAAGTTCGTAAGCATTTTTCTAATTTGCCCACTGTTGTCTGGAATATAAAAACAACAGTGACGTGCACTAAGCATTTTGCAAACGCCTCCACTCTTTGCTAAAAGAATGTCTAAAGCAAGCAGATTTTGAAGAGTCATAGCTCTTTCTGCAGCAAGTTCAGCATCAATCAGGATCATGGCTCCTGAAAATTTTGTCAGCATGTTATCCACAATAGTAGACAACTTACGTATTTTGATTGAATTCAATATGACTCCTACTGAAGGAATCAATGCTCCAAATATGTCTCCTACCACACCAGAAACTATCTCCCTCTTCTAAATACGATGTAATTGAGACATCTTTGGAAATTTCTTTAAGTCGTCTAGTTGATAAATCTTTGGAAATACTATTCCCAAGTAACATCTCCCATACCATCCTTTTGGAAGGCGATAATAAGCATTGAGTCCACAAATATAGTATACTCCTGGAGTAGCTGGATCTAGGCCATTCAGCATGAACGTCCATTTAGCCTGAAACAAAAATGCATGTTTACATTCACTCGTTCCCACAAAAATTGTGTCATAATATGATTTAGGTCTATATATGCAAAGCTTTCCTACGTGTATTGCATCTAAAGCTAATTTCCCTAGTGTCTTTACTGCGGCAAAAGCATAGTTATCTACAGACGTCCTTTTGTGTAGTTCCCTTTCTAATTTCTCCTTCACCACTTTCCTTCTGTCTTCAGTGTGATCTAAAAAGCTTTTCTCTACAGGTGCAAGCAAGCATGTAAGGTTTTCTGTATGAGCTTGAGCTGTGGAAAAAGGTGATAATGGTTCAAAGAAACCCCTAACTATTTTTATGTAGTAATCTCTTGCTACTTTACTCAAGTACTCTATTATGGGGACATACGAAAACATGACATCATGATTAGAATAAAAGTACTGAATAGACTCCTGATTATAGAATCTGGTTAGTAACAAACTACATGAAATTCCATACGTAAGAGGCATGCTATGATATGTCACTCCTTCTATTACTGAGGTAGGTATTTGTGTGCACACATAACAATCTTCCGCATCCATTGTCTCAACATACTCATTCAGCAAGCGATAGAAGACGTTAGAGGATAGCTCTTTCTTGTTGTGTAAATATTTCTCATCTTGTTCGAGTTTCTGCAAAGGAGTTAATTCAGTAGTAGGTTTAGAAGTAGAAGCATCATTCGCATCTCTTTCATTCTCTCCATGCAGTCCAAGAACTATTGCTATAATGATTAGTACACATGCAGTTATTAGACCTATACACATGTATTTACAACACTTCATTTTATGTCCCTTTGTAGTACTGCTTAGCATGACCTATATAGAATCAGAAAGTTGAAGACACTTTATCAAATCAGATTTGCAGATATATATAAAGCTGAACAAGTTAAATGTTCATACGGTTTTCTTTTAGCAGCTTAGTCTCTTATCGGTTTAGCAGCTTTGTCTCAAGATTGGTTTCAAAGTCAATCAAGTTATCAATGTCTTATCCTGTTCAAAAGTCAATCAGGTTGTCAATGTCTTATCCGGTAATGTTCATGAAATTTTCATTTCTCAAGTACCAAAGTGTCGTTCCGCTTCTTCGTTTTCGAGACTGAGAGATAGAAATTCGTCTGACCAATCGTTAGTGGCTGTGTATGCCCACTCTGGACCAGAATATCTTCTGCTCGGTATTCTTTTCCTTTTCAATTTTGCATCACCTTTTGATTCTCTCTTGCTGACTTCTTGTTCTTTGGTTGTGTCTTTTTCTTCACTTGATGATGTTATTGCGACAGACACTTCTTTTCTTTTCTCCTTCAACTTTGGCCCTTCACCTTCTTTTAATATTTCTTTTATCTTTGATTTCACTGGCGATATGCTTTGTCTCTTTTTCGCACTCTTTTCACCTGACAGACCTGCAACCGGTTCTGGAAGAAGTTGGACGATTTCACTTTGTCCTGCCTCGTCTTCTCCCCCTAGGAGGTCAATCAGGTTTTCTTTTTCTTTTCCTGTATCGTCTGTTTCTGGGAAAGCCCTCCTCTGATCAGGCTCTCCTGCTTCTTCACCTGTCACAGGCTCTTTGTCACCTTCAGGATCTTCGTAACTTCCTGAGGCTTCTCCTCGGTTATCCTCAAATGGATCAACTGCTTCTTCCTCAGAAAATATTTCTCCTTCCTCTATTTCTGCTTGTTCGTCTCCAGGTTCTCTTTGTCTTGTCTCGGTGCCAGGTACTTTCCTGTCAGTTGCTGGTGATTTCAGCCCTTCGACTTCCTCTTCTGTGGGGCACGTCACCCTTTTCATGTGACTGGCGTGAATCCAGTTGGGAACTCCCGCACACTTCACAGCAGTGGTAGTTGTCAGAATCACTTGGAAAGGTCCTTTCCAGCGGGGTTCCAGACACGATTTCCTCACGTGCTTCTTTATCACGACCCAGTCACCTGCTTTCAGGGCGTGTCCTGGACCTTGGAGCGGTGGCAAAGTGGTTGCCTCCACCTGGTGAGAGAAAGAGCGGACCACATCAGCCAGACCTTTGCAGTAGTCCAATACCATATCATCGGTAATATTTACAAGTGCATTTGCAGGGACTGCTGGGAGTCTCATGGCTCTGCCCATGAGGGTCTCATGCGGCGATAGTCCAGTCTTTCTATCAGGTGTGTTTCTCATTGACATTAACACCAAAGGCAATGTGCCAGGCCATTTCAAGTTTGTGGATGCACATATTTTCGCCATTCTCGATTTCAATGTGCCATTCATTTGCTCCACTAGTCCTGATGCTTCAGGGCGGTAGCTACAATGCAATTTTTGCTCAATGTTCAGTGCTGCGCACAATAATTTGATTACTTCATTATTGAAGTGACTTCCCCTATCTGATTCTAAAGAGATTGGGAATCCGAAATGTGGTATTAGTTCTCTCAGGAGTAGTTTTGCAACTGTGAGACTGTCATTTCTGCATGTAGGGTATGCTTCGATCCCATGACAAAAAATACACACAATCACCAGCACATACTTCAAGCCTGCATGCGTAGGCATCTCAATGAAATCCATTTGCATCCTGCTGAATGGCCCACCCGCTCTTCCAATGTGGCTCAAATTTACTACTGTTCCCTTCCCTGCGTTCATTTGTTGGCAAATGACGCAACGATGGCAAACTGCTTCAGCAACTTGGCGGAATTTGGGATTGAACCAATCAATTTTGAATAGTCTAATCATGGCATCCCTTCCAAGGTGGGCTTGTCCATGATAAAACCTGGCCAATTGCGTTAAAAGACTGTCTGGTAGAACCAATCTCCCTTCACTTGAAACCCACAAATCATCTGGTTTCTTTATGCATTGTAGTTTGCTCCATAAGAGTTTCTCATCCTTACTGACATTATTATGTAGGAATTTCAATTCTTCAATTGTATCTACAACCTTTAAAGCAAAGGCTTCACTTGGTTCAAGTTCTGGCTCATTTATCATATTCCATTCGTCTCTGAGCAATATACAGTTCAATGCGCAAAATCTTGCGACTTGATCTGCATATCTGTTTCTCAAAGAAACATAGGGGGTCATTACGAACTTGCCACCCGCCAGGCGGTAACCGCCGGGCGGCCGTACTCAAGCGGCCCCCATTATGACATTCCCGCTGGGCCGGCGGGCGCAAACCAAGTTTGCGCCCGCCGGCCCAGCGGGGATGAGGCCGCAACATAGGAGCCGGCTCCTAATGGAGCCGGCGGTGTTGCGGCCGTGCGACGGGTGCAGTTGCACCCGTCGCGCTTTTCACTGTCTGCTGTGCAGACAGTGAAAAGCTGGCTGGGGCCCTGTTAGGGGGCCCCTGAACACCCCTTACCGCCAACCTCTTCCTGGCGGTGCAAACCACCAGAAACAGGCTGGCGGTAGGGGTGTCATAATCCCCAGGACAGCGCTGCTTGCAGCACTGCCCTGGCGAATTATCACCACTGGGGCTAAAACGGTGGGAAACCGCCGCGGTCTTAATAGGGCTGGAAGCACCGCCAGCCTGTTGGCGGTGCTTCCGTCCTTTTAGCCCTGGCGGTCTCGGACCGCCAGGGTCAAAATGACCCCCATAGTCTTGTGATTTCGAGTGTGCACTGCATTTTACCACTGCTACTTCCCCTGGTAACTGGATGGCGTGTAACAATTCTCTTATTCTTTCACCATTCTTCATTGGTGATCCTGAAGAGGTCATGAAGCCTCTCTGTGACCACAATTGTCCAAAATCATGCACTATTCCAAATCCGTACTGACTGTCAGTGTAAATGGTGACTTTCATTAATGCTGAAAGTTGGCAAGCTCTAGTGAGGGCTACTAGTTCTGCTACCTGTGCAGAATAAACTCCCTGAAACCAAGATGCTTCCAGAACACCTGTTATTGTACATACAGCATATCCTGCTTTCAATATTCCTAGTGCATCTCTTAAACATGAACCATCAACAAAAACAATTTGATCATTTTCTTCCAATCGGGTGTCTTTGATATCAGGTCTTGGTTTTGTACAAAATTCAGTCACCTGAAGACAGTCGTACTCGATGTCTTCAGCGTTCTCAATTTCGACATTTTCACTGGGAAACAAAGTTGCTGGGTTCAACGTAGTGCACCTTTTCAGCTGCACATTGGGTGATCCCAAAATGATTTTCTTGTACCTTGGAAGCCTAGCACTGGTCATGTGCTGTGTTCTGGAACGTGTCAAAAGTATTTCGACTGAGTGAGGGACCATGACTGTTAAAGGCTGTCCCATCACTATTCCTTCGCTCTGATTTAGGCTCATACCAACTGCTGCTACAGCATACAAACACCCTGGTAAGGCTGCTGCGACTGGATCCAAAGTAGCTGAAAAATATGCTACTGGTCTGTTTATGCCACCATGGGCTTGAGTCAAGACAGACATGGAACATGCATCATGTTCATGACAAAAC
Source organism: Pleurodeles waltl (assembly GCF_031143425.1). Classification (NCBI taxonomy): domain Eukaryota; kingdom Metazoa; phylum Chordata; class Amphibia; order Caudata; family Salamandridae; genus Pleurodeles; species Pleurodeles waltl. The sequence continues at coordinate 893,049,001 of NC_090442.1, read as the reverse complement.
AATGTAAAAGGCTTTGTGTAATCAGGCATACCTAAAGCTGGAGCTCTGCACATGCATTCCTTTAATTCAATAAAAGCATCCATATCATCTCTTTTCAACACTATTTCATCCAGCGCATCTTTCTGGGTCAGTTTCAGCAAAGGTTTGGCTAGAGCCGAGAAATTGGGAATCCATTGGCGACAATAGCTCACCATTCCCAAAAACTTTCTCACATCCCTCCTCGTTTTTGGTGGACTCATTTGAAGTACACTTGTTATTCTTTCCTTCATAATTCTTCTCGACCCTTTTTCTATCTGGTGACCCAAATATTTCACTTTCTTCTGGCAGAATTGTAACTTCGAAGGGGACACTTTGTGTCCATTCCTTCCCAAATGGTTCAACAGAGCAATAGTGTCAACCGTACAGTCATTTTCTGTCTTGGATGCAATCAGTAAATCGTCAATATACTGTACCAGGGTTGATTCAAAAGGTAATTCTAATGATTCCAAATCTTTCTTTAGAATCTGATTGAAAATTGATGGTGACTCCGAAAACCCTTGAGGAATTCAACACCAACTGTAGACTCAGTCCAGGAATTTGAAGCAAAAGAGAAATTGGCTGTCCTCATGAAGAGGCACAGAAAAGAATGCTTGTGACAAGTCGATGACTGAGAACCACTCTGCATCACAGGGAATTTGAAACATTATCACAGCTGGATTTGGTACCACGGGACAACATTTGACTATTATGTCATTTATTTTTCTCAAATCTTGAACAATTCGGACCTTTCCACTCGGTTTTATTAATCCCATGATTGGTGAATTCATGGACTACTTAGCACTTCTCTCAGGACTCCCTGTTTCACAAACTCATCAATGAGTTGGGCGACCTTTATGAGAGTGTCTTGTGACATATGGTATTGTGGAGTTTGGGGAAAAATTACGTTGGGTTTGACAGTCACTTTCACTGGTTCTACTCCTTTAACCAAGCCTACTTCTTTCCCTGTCATATCCCACACTTCTTTTTCAACAGTTTCCTGTAACTCAGCAGGAATATCTGCTTCAGTGAGCATAGGATAAAGAGTAATCCGAGGATACTCTTCATCGACAGTTTCTGTTTCGTCCTCTCCTAAACTGTCCTCTTCTTCGTCATCACTGTTCGTCTGAATTTTAATTCCATCATTTGAGCACATAATCGAACATCCCAATTTGCACAATAAGTCTCTCCCTAACAGTGATATCGGGCTTGAGTCGCACACCACAAATTTATGTGACCCTTGATAGTTACCAATCCTGACTTGCACTGGATCTGTGATAGGGTTTGTCAGATACCTATTTGCCACTCCCACTACTTGAACTGTTCTCCCCGACAGTGGCAAATTTGGTACTTCGATACTTCTGACTGTAGAGCGTGTAGCTCTGGTGTCAAACCAAGAACGAAACGCGGTGACCCATAACTCTTCCTTCCACATAGGGACCCTTTTGATCAACTTCCAAAGATGCTGCAAGCATACAATTTCCCTCCTCATCTGAACTCTCACTCTCCCACGCATTGTTTATTCCATTCTCACTGTGTAATGGGAATTGGTGTACTGTGTAATTTTTGTTCATTCCTTGTCCCGCGACCTGTTGAGGAAGCATTACTTGTTGCTGATTCATTGGTGCTAAGGGTATTTGCATTGGTACCATAGGAAACTGCTGTTGCATTGGCTGCAACTGGCCCATTTGTACACGGGGCATTTGCACCAGCTTGTGGTTGTACGGGTTGTAAACCCTGCATCTGATTCACATTATTTTGAAAATTTGGATTTGGACCCCTCATTTTCGGTCCTCTCATATTCTGAAATGAATTGACATCATTGTTTTGCTGACCTACACCTTCCTGCACCATCATTGGGCACTTCCGTTTCCAATGCCCGACCATTCCGCACGTGTGACATGGCATCACCTTCTTCATTGCCTGTATACCGTTTGGACCCACAACAGTATTTAAATTAGGACCATTATTCACAAAACCTCCTCGGCCTCTGCCTCTCGTCTGTGGCTGAAACACAGCATTTCCCTGCTGTTGCAGCTGTGGCAATTGTTGTTGGAAACCTTGCAAACCTGTCTGAGCTGCTCTAAGCTGCATCACCATCACTTTTTCCTTCAACTTTTTCTGCTTCGTCTCAATCTCATCACTGCAGTATTTTGCATAATTCAACACCTCATCAATCGACTTTGACTGCCAACAAATCAAATGCATTTTAATCATCTGGCTAACCTCAGGTCTCAACCCTTCCACAAATCTGAACACAAAATAAAGCATGTCCTTTGGCTCAATCGTTTCCATTCCACTGTAATTTTTTAATGCTTTCAACAATCTCTCATGGTATGCATGTATCGACTCTTTAACTTCTTGTGCTGTTCTGTCAATCCTCTGCCAATCCACATTTTTCGACGCAACCTTTGTTTTCAAATGCTCAATCACCTTATGGTATAAACTCATTACCGTATGTGATGGTGCACCTGTGTTCCTATCTCTTTCTGGTTCACTTGTGGGCCAACCTACAGCCCTTTTACAATCTTCCCACAAATCTGCCGGAACCACAATCTCGAATAAGGTATTCAGGTCTTCCCAAAGACATTTAGCGAGTTTCACAAATCTATCTGTTTGTTGATACCATTCAATCGGTTTCTCTCTTAATTTTGGGAAATCATCCGTAAAGGACTGAATATCGCACCTGTGCCACGGTACATGTACAAGTTTTCCCCCTGCTGTTTCTCTCATTGGCAACATGGTTATCAGATCATCATTCTGTTGTACTTTCTCATTCCGATCTGGGGTACTTTCTTTCTTTTTGTCCTTTTTCTTAACCCACCTGCTCTCCAATTTGTCTAAACATCTCCAGACCTGCGCGCTTTGCAGTATCTCCTTAAGGTGTGTTTTCATCCCTGCAGATCTCATGTGTTCAAAATCTTTCGTCTCAAAGTCTAACCTGTAACTTCTGCTCAAGTGTTTGGTCTTACCTATATCGATCTTGTTTCTGTCTGCAATTTCTTGTAACTTCTTATGTATGTTGCTTACTTCTCTTGTAATTCTAGGGCACATGTATCTCAACTCTTCTTCGGTGTATGATTCCAACATGTTCCCTCTACTAGTTCGTCTGCTTCCATGCCCAATCTTATTTTATTCAAATATTCTTCTCCTTTCCCACTGGGTGTACTCTGTGGGGAACTCAGGCTGTTCAACCATTGTGTTAACTGTTGCGCGTTCAGTCCCATCAATGTAGCGCTTACATCGACTGCTACTGATGGTGTCTGTAACGTTTCTGTTTTTGAAGTTAGCAGTACTATTAGTGGTCGACCTGACCTTACCACAGTTGACGGAGCACAAGCTGGAATTGGGCTGAATTCCAACAAGGACCCAGATCTATTTAGCAGTGTACCTACCTGAGTCATTTCTTGAGTATTTTCTATGCATCTCATTCCTGTCTCATTTTCTGTCATTACCCCTTGGTCGCATACATTCGGTTTTGCCTGTATATACAATGGCACTGGCGGACCTACAGTGATAGGCAGAGATATTGCATCTGGATTCTCTCTGTTCCCCGATTCTGTGGCATGTTAATTCCCACATTATGGTTCATCATTGCTGGCATACCTAACTGGTTCTCTGCTATTTGAGTGTACCTCAGCACCTCTTGTATCTGCTTTTGAGGCATCAAAATTTGTGTTGATTTGGCTTGAATCAATGTCGGCCTTTGATAATTCTGTTGTCCCTGCGCCATTAAATTAGAAGTAATTTCCAGATTATGCTCATCACAATAGCGCCTTTGAACCTGCGGCTGATAATCATTGACAGGTTTTAATTTAGGCACGTCAGGATATATTCTCTGAACTTGTGGTATTTGTGGTGAAAAAGGCATATCGAGGCTGCTCTGCCTCTGTGATATTCTCAAATTCGGTGTTACATTACCCTGTATTGGTTCTGGAGGGGCAGTACTGGTGCTTGGGCCATTTTCGCTTTCCACATATGGTGGCGGGCGGTCATTTAGCAATTGCATAATGAACTCCTCATCGTCTGACTCGTCTGACCTTTTCGAATTTCTGTTGTTTTCTCTATCCCTGGACTGACTCCTGTTTGTTTTATAGGTAGCTTTCCTTCCCTCCGTCTCTGCTTCATCAGTAATTGCTGGAAACAATTTAATCCCCTGCAATACATCTGACCTCCAAACCTTTTGAGTACTATCCCATCTAGCATCCGCTAGAGTTTTTTCTACTTTTCTCACTCTTGTTTCAAATTTCTTTTGTTGTTGATTTCTAGCCATTAGCTTCCAAATTGCTAGTGCTTCAAATTGTGCTGGTATTGGAGGTACTTTCATGTCATATAGCGCAAATCTTAGATTCTCCAAAACTCTTAAATTAAACGACCCATGGATAGGGAACGCTACACTTCCATGCTTTTCTGTTAATTTACACCATTGCTTTAACCAAAGACATTGTGCAACACCCTTTTCTTCAATCACGATGTAAGCTGGTGTACCCTCAGGTGGTGTTTCTTCTCCTACATTTGCTTTAATATATACATCTCCCCTCATGGCACTCTTAAATGCTTTGAAAAATTTCATCTTTCCATCTTTTATTTTCCTTAAAAAAATGTAATCGATAAGTGACTTTAATTCCCGGAATACTCTTCGCTTGCCTTTCCCCACCAATTGCGCTCCACAGACTGTGTCCAATCCGTGCGCGACCCTTCTCACCGACCAACCTATCCCAGCACGGCTCCTAGTGATGTCACACCCACACACTGCGGCTGACAAAGTCTCACGGCTTGTCCTCCTTCATTCAGCTTCACTCAAAACTCATTTCTGCAATAGATCGCGAGCACTAACCAAAAAGAAGAAAACAAATCTGTTGGTTTACTACAGGAAGGGTAATACAATCGCTTCAGAAACCTTAGGTATTTTTCACTAGCCTCTGCAGTTATTCCATCTTTCTCGGTTTCCCACTTTCGCAAGCAAAATTTGACCCGCAAACTTTACTCTCAACTGATCAATGAACTATTCTAGCGCGCCTTAGAATTCGTCAAATCTCAAAGTCTAAAATGTTCTTTCATTCCTCAATATTCATACTAACTTGTTGACCACGCCCGATCAACCTACTAAACCTGAACAGATTACAACATCAATCAAGTGTCTCATACACTTTTCAACATACTCCAGAGTCTCTTGACCTCGCAGGGCCCGTCTCAACATCAACAACCACGTGGACAATTTTTCCTGCACAAAGCGCTACACACATATGAAGTTCAACGACTTCCCTACTCTCACACTTTGGAGTAACACTCCTCTAAAATTTTGATTGGGGTTCGTAACCCCCTAAAATCCTCACAAACTTCACAATTCATCTGCGGCATAAGCTATGCAAGCGCAAAACCCTAACTTCACTCATACTGTCACTAGAAACGCCGAAAACATTCTCACACCTCCATTTCCTCCATTCGCAAGCTCCGAGATTCCGGGAAAGTCATTGGGGATTTAGGGCATGATCATCTCTCCAACTTGTTTTATCAAAGAAAATTCTTACTTAACTCCGTCTATTGTTCGAATGGGGTCCCAAAGGGCTAAACCATCCTCTGCTACCATCTACTGATAGCGCGTCCAGCCCTTATAAATTACTTGTACTTGGACACGCTGGAGGTCGGTGAACCTTTTAACGAGTTGGGCTCTCCTCATCCAAGAATAGTCGGATCACTCAAATCAATAATCAAGAACCATTATAATCAGTACCCAATACTCAATTAATAGATCGAACAACACATTAAGAATCAATAACAATCGGCATTTCGACGCACCATGACCAGATCAGTTTATTTGAAGTTAATGAATTTATTTCCCTATATTAATAACGCTAGCATGATATAAGTGAGTCTCAAAATCAAATGGTATACATATACGAACATTACTATCTGTCCAAAGCGGTGGAAGAAACGCAATCTACGCAAAATCTGGATTATAATGCACTCGGTTATAGCAGTACAAATCACTAATATAAGCAACTGAATTTGACTAATTGCATACATCGGTCAGCATAACAAGATTTCAGTTCAGCATGGTGCATCAAGTGAATACCTCAGCTAACCTCTAATTAGCATTGGCATGTGGGGCTTCATGCAAAACGAATTTAGTCAATACAAATGTAGAAAACCTCTAGCTTGGGCCCTATCAAAATAAGCAGTTGGTACCTAGGAAGGAAACACAATGCATAATACAATAATTCTTTCATATTTACCAGATACAATCAGCATTCAAGAAAAGTCTTCGTCCTTCAGGTATCGGTTCGATCAGCATGGGGCAGAATTCAGAGGGGCAAAGTTAAGGGCAAGTTTCCTTGCAGCAGCAAGGAGAATGGGGCAAAGGTTACTGCATGGGCAAGACGGGGCAAAATTAAATTTAAAGTCTCTAGGGTGAGAATTCTTTAAAGTCTTTTTCTCTGGATCAGACTTCAAAATGGCATCGAAGAAAAATGGATGACTTCTCTTTGTCCGGTGGGTTTAAGTAAGAAACATTCCAAATTCTTCAGGGTCTTCCATTGGAGGGTTCATAGGGTGACTTCAATTTGACCAATGAATAGTGTCTTTCTCCTAGTACTCATTTATGCATACATTGTCCTTGGAGCCTTGGAACACAAGTTGCAACAAAGTTGTGACAATTAATTTTATCTTAGTGCCTTTATTGTCTGCACCTGCAGAAACTGACCTTGCTTCAAAGAGGATGAAACCAGCCTAGCACGAAACCTTGAGATAAGTCTATTAGTCATCTCTACTGGAAAAATACAGCCTTAAAGTAAAATAATGTCTTTGTTAATACAAGTGAAAACCTCCCAGTTAAATTTGAGACCAGGCAACTAGGCCAAAGCCTCTGCTAAATTTTAGCTAAGCATATAACAGTTTTGACAAGAGAATCATAGAATACATTTGCAATAATGCCGGATTACTACATTTGTCAATTCTTCATGATTAATTAAGCCCGTTTATAATAATGGCGAACTACCCCGTGGGCACAATTTCCCACGTACATTATTTTTCTTTGCTAAAATCACACTACCTTATACGATTTTGTTACATGATATATGAATATATGTTAGTCCTTCTTTTCTGCGTCATCACAGGTGCAGAACACATTATGCCTACTCTGCCCAGGGGAGGAACTTTAAATAATCCACAGCTGCTTGCTAGGATCTAAATAAACCTGGAGAACCTCTACTTAATTAAACATTAAATAGAGCCATTTACCCTTCAAAATTTACAAAAGCTTGTTTAGTTCTCTGTAGCTCATAGACAGGCTATCAAAAATGTTAAAACTTTCTTGGGCTGCTGTTTCCCAGATGCATGCAAAATGCTGCTGGTCAAAAATGTGAACTGACAGAGGTATCTCCATGATGTGAAGCCTTTTGCAGCTCTGCATGTTTGCTTGTGATCCTGTGTGTGACCAAGACATGAACGGATGTGTGCCTATGTGTGTTTACATGGATTCTGCTACAAAAATTGTAATGTTAAATGTAGCATCTACCAGAAACGTGATCAAAACTGTGAATTATACTTCAAGAAAGCAGTGTATTAATTTTTAAAATGATCGTCCTTAGGACAGATCTAAAGTAAACAATGGATATGCTTTTCATATTAAACATGGCACAACTTAAGACGAATCTTATGTCTTTCTATGCCCACCTACTGCATATTGATCTGCACAACCCATTGTACATCACTAAAAGCACACATTGTGTGCTCTCCGGATGCACAACTTTCACTGTTCTCCTGAAGCATGTCACCTAGTGAATTCCTGAGGGGTATTGTACCAGAATGTTGTTGTCCTAATTGCTTCTGACATAAATATTGTGCACGAAATATTTTTACAAAAATATTGTGCCATTTGTACACCCAATAGCGCGATATTTGTGTAAGCAATATTTAGGATTCCAAATTTATATTAAACGATGATTTTCTGCAAATGCTATTCTCACAAACAATCCCCAACAAGCCCAACAACCAGTTATCCTCTGTGGTGCATTGCTCTTGCTCCTCTGGGTCATGTTATACATGTGCTTCGGAACTGCAATAGGGGTTGCTGTCATTTCTTTTACTCCCGGGACACTATGGTATTTCAGAAGGGGCACCAATGCTTTTGTGCCCCCATCTTTACTATTGATTGTGCTGGTGCATCTCCTGCACTGGCAAGGCCAAAAAGGAGTGTTTCCTCATTTCGATGGGGGCATGTACTCATGAAAATGAGTAAATAGATTGCCTTTGTGCCCGCCACTGTACAATTATATGCGGAGGGGCACAAAATTAATCAGAAGGCACTGTCATTGTATCCCACACAAGGTGGTGCAAAGGCATGTCCCCCAAAGTATGGCCCTTTGAAGTGGGGCACACGGTTTCCAGGGACCACCCAGCTATCCCCCTGCCGACTTCTACAGTCATACGCTGCATCCACCTTTGTGGAAATCCCTACTCCCCCTTCAGAGTGAGACATACAGATGCCTTGTATTCAATTTGTATAGAGAATTCCATGTAGCTGCGTCCTCAAATAGTATGTCCGAAATTGGACTCCCCTGCCACCACCTTCCAAATTGCTCTTTCTTAAAGTAGGATATAATGCCAGTCTAATATGAATAGTGGTCCTAAATAAAGCCACAGATCCTGACTGGGCATCTCGTTCAGCAGGTAATGTTTTTTAATCTCACTGCAGGAGACATCCATACATGATTTGCGTCCACTACTAGGTAATTTTAAAAGTGATTGGTTCCCAGGTCTATAATGACTGTAGAAAAAGGGCTAGCTCCTCATTTCCATGAGAAACCCTCTCCTTATAAGATCTTTGAAAAAAATATAGCCGTGTGACGAGCAGGGCCGAGGTTGACATATGTGAAGGGGTAGGTTGAAGGTGCCGAAGCCTTGAAACAAACATGTCCGACATCGTAATTTAAACTTGCCAATCACAATGCTCCTTCTGAATCTCCTTCTGTTTCCCAGGCCTGCCATTAAATTCAGGAGGATGTTTGAGAGATCTGTAACAATCCTCTTTCACATCTGTTGTCTGTGTGGTTTACGTCTGACTATTGGACCGAGTGCACTGAGGCATGAATATTTATTTTATTTGTCTGTGAATATGGATGACCGCCTGTCTTTGCGAAATAGGGCGCCTATGAGTATGTTGGTAGTTGTACACCCTACATGAGCTCGAAAGTTGTGTGCCTTGTTTTTATATATTGTGTAAAAGCTAAACTTACTACCTTGATGAATGATTGCTATATTTTAATTTTGTAAAGGTAAGCAGACTGCATAAAGGCATTAAATTGTATTTTATTTCATGCGGATAAAAAGTGTTCAAAGTTAGACTCTAATGTATTTGGGCTTGGCATGGTTCTCATCTGTAAGGTGGGCGAGCTGGACAGGTTATTTTGTTACAAACAATTTAAAACAGCACAAACGCCCAGCCACAGTACAAACTTGATGAGAAAATAAGAGTTATTTACTAGGGAGAAAGGATAGCTGTGTAAATATTAATTGAGACGGCCAGACAATGATTTAGCAGCAGACACACACAGATGACAATGATAGTTTGATCTATGCAGATTAATAATAGTCTTCAGCAAGAAAGATTGCAGTTACGTGTGCAGAATACCTGACAATTAGACTTGATAAATGAGTAACACGAAAGAGAACTGATATATGCAGTGTACTCTATGATTCTGAGAAAATGCATAATCAGCGCGTCCCATTAAACACTCAACTGTCTGTTAATAAAGTGCTTTCATTTTCTAGTACAAAGGAGACCTTTTCCATCAAATCTGATCGAGGTCATTAATTCTCTTTCATTGCTCCACGATCAATACCGCTGAGAAGTACTGAATGGGTAACAAAGTTGCATAACATTAACAGGCCCTTGAGATGTTGCTGCTGTATGTGCACTTCTTAGCCATGAATCTGGGTAGTTCCAAAAAGCAATGATCTACTTATGAGGGAGTAACAAAGAACCAGTGTAAAGCACAGCACACTCAGTCATACCTACACAAGGCACAGTTGACAGAGGAATGGAGGAATCAGGGGTGTGGATAATGCCAAACACTTCGGAGAGGCCCCATTCAGCCCAAGACCAATAAATATGTGTAAGACATAGGAGACTCAAGGGTCCCTCTTCACATTCTGCAAGGGGGTCCCCATCTTTTTTCATTACGCACTGGGAGGAGAATGTTGAAAACAGGCAAAGCCAGCGCAATATTAGGCAGTAATAGGTGGCTATGTATAGTGCCAATCACAGGTGTGCCAGAATATCCCTCGAACAGGCTGGACGGAGTCGTGCTAAACATATGCACATGCAATTAATTTGAAAATACATATATGACTGTACGTACGCATGCACATGTCTACTACTCCTTTGATAGGTTGAACCTGACCTCAAAACCAAAAAGCCATTCTTCAAGATTAAGCAACAGATGAGCTTACAGGGTGGGCTGTTCTTTTAATTTCTTGTCCAAAACCTGGAAGTGCACAGTAACCTGTAAATGAGAGATGTTTATGAGGAGATGTGTCTTTTGCGTCTACCAGAAGTGAAGGCAGGACGGATCTTGTTATAACTGATTTGGGACAGATCCCACAGACCCTGGTGCATAACAGAAGCCTGTCATTTCATTTACTGTTTCTTGCTCCTTTGTTTCTCCCTAGCTTGATGATAGCACTGCTGCAGGTTTTGTGAAAACCTTTACAGCTTTTCTTTATTTGTTTACCAGGTATGCTTGATTATCTGTGTTTACACCTTTCAACTGATGCAGCAACCTGGCAGGCAGATGAGTTGGTATAATTCTTAAGCCTTGAGGGGTAACCAATTATAATTATTTTGTCAGTTGTAACGCATGGTGCTTTTCAATGGGGTCCAGTGGGAATCTTGAATTTCAACTAACAGGGTGGTCCCTATGAGCAGTTCGGAAAACACCAAAGCTTCTATTACTGTTGAGAAGAGGTGCTCTGGTACAAATATTTTGATGACCTTAAATGGGAATTGTTGTCTTCGTCAGTGGTTATCCCACAAACCCATCAAGACTCTGGTCCACATAGAACTATGTGACACATCCATGGCCTAAACACATTCAATTTATTTGTATTGTCAAGGAGAGGGTAGCAGCATTTCCTTTCTTCTAGTTCACCAACATCCTTGTACCTGCTGTCTTTGTAGCAGGTGATTTTTAACAATTTTGAAAAAAGGTGGGCAAGCATTTCAGCACCTTTAGAAACAACTCGAAAGACAATGGTCCCTTACTCAATGACGCTTGTTGAGATAAATATTGAAAGTAATATTTTGGAAAGAAGGAAGAAAGTCAAAATAGGGAACACTGTATTGTGAAGGGACAGATTTACTGATAATGAAGCAGGTGCAGCGGCACCAAGGTCCATATGTGTAGCCATCTGGACCCTAATTATGAATGTAGTTTACCATCAAATTATGGTTAGAGGGGACATTTTACTAGTGTGCTTAAGGACCCATGTCTCTATTCCCACCCCACCGATCTTACTGCAGTGATGTAGATAATCATTAAGTTATGCGTGCCTGTGCCCTAGGCACAAGAAGATACCAATCCTTCAAGGCTTTAGACTGTGCAAAAATATACTTACATGACAAAGTCAGATATGGCTAAGATGCTCATGTACAATCTTATACCAAAGGAGCACAACTCACGCTAATATTGTCCAAGACTGACAGTTTAATAATATAGTTAGCCTTATGGAATGGAAGGCTCAAGATGTGTGACCAAGGCAAAGGGGAAGTGTTAGAAGAGTAGTCTGAGACATGTTATACAAATGTAATTTATAATCATAAAATCTAAAAGTTTTGGAACATTCGCAGATGAAATGCTCTTGCCTTGGAAAGCATATAACTTACACCTGATTTGGCCTGGTGCAAGAAGGTGGTACATAAAGTGTTGTAAAGTGTGACTATGAATCCAGAACTTACAAGTTGTGTTTAGCGAGGTGTGGCATGTATGGGAAATCTATAAGACGCAACACATCCCCAACATATGCATTGTTTTAATTGCAAATATGTGTGCATACTCAAATATCTTCTGTGGAATTTTTGTGGGAGCTTAAATTGCGATTCTGGTGGAAAATAACATATATAACTACCTAAATTATAATGAAATGTGATGTATGCCTCATATATATATTTAATAGCATTCGGCAGACAGTCGCATATGCAATTATTAATATTAACCAAGAAAAATACTTAAATGACAGACGGTATAGCTTTGACTATTTTTCTATCCAGTATAAATTGGCTAGACACTCTTTATCGCTCTATGGTTTTCAGGCTCGAGTGACCCTCTCGGCAGATAGGCATTGGAGGAGGTTGTAACCCAAACACAGATAGGAGGTTTTGGCTAGGCCCTTGGTGTTACTTATGAATGAGGCCTGAGTAGCAGTGTCGGGATAACAACGTTGGTTAGGACTCACCTCCCAAATCTCATGGTTCCCTTGGTGGCCCTCTGGGGCACAGCCTTGGAGGCAGATGTTGGTGCTAAAAGTCGAACAAAGGCTATTACCCACAAGGGACACGTAGACATACTGATTAAGCCCTGTATCCCATGATGAAGAGGCCACTGTGGTGCAGTGTGCTTATGGTTGTTGGCTAATGATCCTTGGGGCGTAATCATGCAAGAGAACAACCAAAGCAGATCCTTCTGAGCATATCAGACGCCTGGATGTCAGGGGAATCTTCCTTTTTTCAGCAATACAATAACTCAAAACTGCTGCCCACAAGCCAGTGTCACAAAAACACTGGCTCGTACAAAAGAATGAAACAGTACTTTCCAACTTACTTATATTTCACTCGAGACATGAACAGTTCCAAAGAGCACCGGTTAACTCAACAAAGGTGGAAGAACCTTCACATATAATCTTAGGAATGGTTGGTCAGATGCCACTGTTGATGTACATTGACCTCTTTATTCTCATTAGAACAGCCCTCAAATACAATTACCAGGCTTAGAATTTAATAGTGGAAGACATTGCTATGATTATATTCTACATCAACTGAGAATAAGCCCTGACATATTCTTTATTCAGAAGCAGAAATGGAAAGGTGTTCCAGGAAACGATCTGTCCTAGGGTACAAGATGCCTTATCAGCCTGTCCTTCAGGCAGCACTCCCATCACTATTCAAATCTGTAGGCAAGTGAGCAAGCTATGACAGGCACCAGCAGAAAGTTGTCCTGAAGGAGACTTATCACAAAGATCCTCCAATTTAAACTGACCACAAGCAGAAGAAATACTGGCCTTGTCAAGACTGAGCACCCGGCCTGGCCCGAACCCTCACTTGAAATATCTACATGGGAGAATTTGCTCCTTTTTCTAGGTTCTTCTAGCAATAACCAATTTAAAGATGAATCCCAATTACGATGCTTGGCTATTCTGGAATGCATTTTCCAAGAATGATGGCATACAAGTCCTGTTCAAATTTCCAGGGAAACCGCACATGCCAACACTTCACCACAATCAAGGACATAGGAAAGTTACACAATCTGTTAAAACATCTGCCCTTCCTCACCCAACAAATGAAATACAACCTCCTATTCGATAATCAATCAATCAATCAATCATTGAATTTATAAAAGCGCTCTACGTACCCGTGAGGGTTTTAAGGCGCTGGGGGGGGGGGGGGGGGGCGGTGCTGTCGTTACTGATCGAAGAGCCAGGCCTTGTAAGACCAGCAAAGTTTAATATCAACCCCAATTAGCATAAATTGCCGAGATCACTCCCCAGTACCAGTACCTTTCCACATTCTCACAAAATATAAACTGCCAATCTACCAAAGTTGCCATGAATTAATATACTGTCTCCACAATATGACAACATGGGGCATATTTATCAAACATTCACACAGCACAGGACCAGCAAGAAAAGTTGCTACTCTGCATTGCATGAATGGAAGAGAGCTGAAAAGCACCATGTTTACTACGATATGGTGTTCTTCAGCCCTCTCCTTGTTGTAGCACATTTGTGGTCACCTAAAGCCAATTCAGGCACCCTTGCACTACGGTACACCTACGTAAATCAGAATTTAAATACAGGTTGCCCCCTCAGATCAATTCTAAGTTTTAAATGTCACCATACATTATGTTGATGGCACCCTATTATTTTGTGAAACATCTATGTTTAAAGACAGTAATATTAAAAAACTGCCTCTCACCTTTAAAAACATAGATGAGAGATTACCTCCTCCTCCTCAAATTCCTGAAGAATTTCTAATAATATACAATGATGACAAGAACAAAATAAACTCATCAGTTCTCATATTCTCAGCGTTGAACCTCAATGGCGTCTCCTCCACCCGCTCTACCCTTGTGACATCCCTAGGATTCACTCTTAACCAGAATCCCTCTCTCATCAAACACATAAATATTGTGGCCAAAGGAGGCCAATTTTTATCCACACATTATTAACAAAATTGGCACCTCATCTGACTTGACCACTGTAAGACAGGCATTCACACATTCCTTAACTCAAGGCTCGACCTTAGTAATGCTATTCTGGCCTCTGTGCAGTCTATGTTAATTTCCCTATTCAAAGCAGCTTACACTCAGCTTCCATTTTGATGTATTCAACAATGACATTTTATCACATCACCCCTTAGTTAGAGGTGCCACATTGTGGCAAGGATAAAGTTGAACATCTGCAACCTAGTTCACAAAGTCACCTATAACGTCAATCCACACTATTGTGCCAAAATTCTTAACCATTTCACTACCTTGGATTTAGGCACATCTGCACTGGAGCTTTTTTAAAATAAAAAACAGCATTAGATTGTTTAAAAGCATGCACATTGTTGGTCTCCTTGTGCACCCAAACAAAGTATATGGTTTTGACACATTTATGGCTCTGTAATCTTGCACAATTCACATAAGTATCGAATTGCATTCTTAGGATGCAATGAAAAATGTGGAGATATATTACATCTTTTAACACATTTGCTCAATATTTAGTTGCATTTCTCAAATGTACCAACATAAATTCTGGAACATGTAGAAAGGAAATGTTGTGCGGAATGTTTTAAGATTGGTAATACCAAAAGTGTTAATTTTCCGAGGTACTGTAGAGTGCATGATAAATTATTAAGTATTAGCACTAATCAGTTAAATGTAGCAGAATCACTGTTTAAGATGCACTGATGCCTTAACAACAAATATCAAGCTGAGGACCATAAGCAAATTATAAAACTACATATTTCCTAACTCTGTCATCTAATAAATCTCGTGGAGCAATCCAGATCCTCCTGGTCCTGAACAGCTGCTAGGTAGAACAAGCTAAACATTCCATTTGTCTGGCTTTTACTTTTTTTTATTACTTTTTTGTTGTTTTTAAACGAAGGGTGGTAAGTTCCATCATTCTCCATTTTGCACTATCATATCCATTGCAAGGATTGGTCCCTATCTTTAGGTGTGGGTATCAAATATACACGAGGGCCCAGCTTCACAAATAAATCATGGAATGCAGTGCAGCAAGTACATTTAAGAACTGGAGAGAGCAGAATTGTGCCATATCTACAAAGAAGTGGCACAGTTCTGATGTCTCTGTGCTATAGCACACTTTATGCAGCCATGTGTCAATGCTGAAACCATTGCACCATAGTGCAATGGTGTGTCTGTTATAGTCTGCATAGTATTTGTGCAGGGAGGGGGCCCTTTCTGCACAACTACTATACATTAGAGCTATTCTCTCTATGTACGTGTGCTACAGAAAGCAGCACACATGCAAAGAGGAAAAAACAAGGAGAAATAAAAACATTTCTCCTCGTTATGCCAGCCTTAGGTAGGTGCAGGACCTTGATGCAAATTCATGACTACAAGTCTTTGTATTTATGGATTTGTATAGAATGGTACCACCAATGCACCACCCATGGAATACTCTTTGAAGCAAGCTAACATAAGGCAGTTCATTGTGCAGCTTTGCATTACTCTTTGTGGCAACCCAATGCAAATTGAGATTTGTGCTTGGATTGTAAATCCCATCCTGACACTTTCTGATGGTTTTTGCATTAATGAAGTAACACAAACCAGACACAAAACCTTTGTAATTATGAGCTCGGTCTTCTATGGGGCTGAGGTGTCCATGAGGTGATAAGATGGGTTCAATACATTTGAGAAATTTAGAATGCATCTCAAAGTAAAACACTGGTTTAGGGTACCTGTCCTTTGGTTGCAAGATTATCAGTCTGCTGTATGGCAACATTCCACATGCATATAGTTTCAATAACTACATGTTCTCCAAAGATTTCTGTCACTACGTTCCAGACCTCCCTAACTGTGATTGGTCCATAATCCTTCCCAAGCAGGACCATATTCCTGCCGAGGCTTAATTTCAAACTGTGTTCCTATGGCTACCATAAACATCATACCACTTGTTATGACAATCCCAGTGCAAACAGTTGTTTGCATAGGGAACTAAATGTATTGTGCAACTCATAATCCGGCCCTAAATGCCATCTTTTAGAGTACATTGTAAGTAAGCTAGGCTGAGCTGAAGATAGATTTAGGAAAGTAACTCTCTAGTTGAGATGGCTTAAAGCTTGCACCTAAACAAATCATGGGTCATCAATTAAAGGTCTTCCACAAAGTTCCTTGAAGATGTGTACCTAGTAACGTTTAACCTAACACTGAAACTACTTTTTTGATCCTAGAACAACTCTAGCTTATAGTTTTTGACATAGACATCAAAACAACTTCTGGAAGTTCACCTGTAATGTGTTCCGAAGAGAGAAGAAGCAGTCATCATCATGTTTTTTTGGAGTTGATCAAGAACATTTAAAAAAAAAGGTCTCTCATCCTCATTTAATGATTAGTGGTAACCATAATCATTCTCAAATGCAGTTATTGCAATATCTTTAGAATCTGTTCATTACAGATATCTGCAAATAATATGCACGTTAATGTTGCATGCAGCAATAAACCATGCTATCTAAGAGCTTGAGTTTTTCACCTAATGGGGAATTACTGCAAATCAGGAAGCAGTAGCCTTAAAGTTAGGACTTGCATCACAAACACGTAGAAATGTCTCCAATAAATACCACTAGTTAAAACATAGCACAAAATACATGGGAATATGTTAAAGAAAGATAAATCTAACCTCTTGGTGGCCATGATGGGGAAAGATTGCACAAACTAATAGCTCTATGCAAAGGAAATCTGGTGGTAAAAATGTGGCTGGCTATTTTTTTCTAGACTTTGTGAAATTCTCTCTAGGGTAAAGTGACATCGGTATCCCCTGCCCAGAGCGACCTTTAATTGCCCACTGTTAACACCACCACAAATTAGGACAATAAACGACTGGTGTGGGCTTGTCTAGCCTAATAATTTTTTGATAATTTATTTATAAGGTGACACATAAAGGGTAACCATCAATAACCCTTACAAGTAGACACAAATCTTTGGACTCAGATAGGAGTGCGATAATGTCCTAACAAACAGCTTTAAAAAGATCAAATCAATAAACATCAATTTTAATTTAGAGTCAGAAATGTATATGCACCATGACCTATGTGGCCATGAATCACCACACTAATTTAGTAAATTAAAAAATGTATTGCCCTTTAGATTAACAATGCAAGGATCACGTAAATCAAACACAAAACCAAGCGATAAAAGTACAGAAACAATACAGACTGATCAAATCTTCAAAAAGAGTCTTAACCTCGACAGAGTATTTATCATTATAAATTCAAGTACCACCATTCATATTATATGAAACAGTCGAAATTTAGAATTTGACATCCTTAACTATTACTTTAATTTGATAAGCATGTTTGGGCTTCATGCAAAAAGAAAAGAAGGCAAAAATAATTTGGAAAACATCTGACTATGGTGCTAACCAAAATTAGTGGTTGGATTTTCTAAAGAGGGAAAACAAAAAGTCCTGCAAGAATGACAAATGCACATTTGGTCATACCTCTCCTAATGGATCAGCAAGCAGCGACGTCTTTATCAGTTGGGCATCTGGTCTTCATTGTACAGCATCAATATTATGAATGGGAAAAGAGTTTATTTAAGTTTGGGCCTATTGTATCTGAACTGACAAAAAGCGAAGACGCCTAAACAGCACTGACATTTAATGGAATCTCCCTTACATCACCCCAAACTTTTCTATATCAAATCCTAGAAAGCAACTTGCTAAGTTTCTATTGGTCAGTCTATGGGTTGGTTTAGGTCAAAACCAACTAGAATTATTCCATGTTTTAGAAGTATCTTATCTTCATTTACTCCATTCACGATTAGATCATCTTCTCTCACTGCAGTCACTAGTTTCCGCAGTAGAATACAATTGTTGCAAGTTATACATGCACACTGAAGGCTATTGTTCCGGGGTACACATTATCTCATCCCAGGAAGACAAACACTTGTTACAACATAAGAGCATAACTTTTCCACAGTGTACAAGCTACAGTGGATGCTTAAAGAAACATCATTTGCAGAGTTAAGACTTTTAAACCATTTCTTCTGGAAAATTACTAAAATATGAGGCCTTTGAAAACCAATGCTAAAACATGAAGAATAAAACATTTCATAATATGTAAACTAATAATCCCTTTAGTACATGTTAATATTCATTTTCAGTACACTTGGTCATCATTAAACACAATACTTTTAATTTGACATAGTTTATTACATATTAATACATATTGTTTATGGTGTCCACCATATCAGCTACACGTTTTTATTTATAAATACACGATTTCAGTTGAGCTTTTTAATATTTCACATTATATTTTATTGACACAGTTTATATTAATAATGTTTGCACTCCAACAATGGTGTGATTATGAATGGTGCTTACTCTGTCAAAAGTGTGTTACTTCCTTGGCGTTGGATTGGAGTGGGTTGGCTGTATTTGCTTGGAAATGCCCCCTGACAATTATGTCTATGTTTGACATCCTAGACACTGGAGGACACCAGCAGAGACTACTACCAGTAAACTATTGTGGTTGTCCACAAATGTCTTTGATGGTTCTCCTTTAAATTGATAATGATAGGCCAGCAATTATTGGGGGGAGAGGGGCTTAATAGGCCCATGATCATGTTCAAAAATGAAAAAGGTCTAAAAAAAAATAGCATGGGAAAATGTCCTAACCATTTGCAACAGCACATACACCTACCACCTACAAACCTGAACCTGAGCAGTGTCTTGGAGTGTGTATACACTGTTCGCTATGCTTGTACTTTAACAATGGCTATGCTTCCGTTCATTAAAAAGGTACAGCATCATGTTAATACCGTAGAAGTGGCCTAAGTTTTCCCGTCGTACTGTGTGCGCATATTTGTTTAATTCAGCTGTCCATTCTTTACTTAAGGTAAAATTTCCCTTTGGCTTGGCTTCATTCGGTCGCTTAAAGTGTTTCATTCATCTCATCAATGTCACACAATAGGGAAAAATGTTTTTCATGCTTTCACTGATTGTAAAGGATTGAATTTCCCCGGCAGAAAATATATAAAACTCTCTTCAGGTTGAGTTATATACTACTCATATTCTAGAAGAGAGAAATCTTGATGCCAGGCAGACAAAAAAAACAGATCAGATTTATATAATCAGTTAAGCCTTTCTAGTAGATTAAGCAGCCCATGAATAATGAATACTTTTTAATGTAAGTGACATTATCAAGAGAAAGATTGTCTTTCAGTGAATGTTTATTTTGCAACTAATCACATTTTCAAGAGGCTGCCCCCGAGTCTCCAAACCTTTCGTTGTTTGAGTGGTTTGATTTAATTACGAATTACTTTCACTTTCTGACTCAATAAGATTAGTGTTGAAGTATCTGTCTGTAAAATGAATATGTAAATTGCTTTCTGCCTCCATTTTTTAGTGGGTGGAGGTCAACAACAATTCTATGTTGCTTTCACAAAATAGCACTTTTTTGCAATGTCGGTGTTCAAAAGATACACAAAAGGACTTGATGTATAAAGCTCTCTCTCTCAAAGCAGCCCCTGTGCTTGCAGAATGAGTGATTTGCTATGTGGGCCTTATTATGCGCTGAAAAAGAATACTTTTTAATCGCAGTGCAATTTGGAATTTCTGCATAATTTACGGAATCCTGCCCCATTATCATTAATGAGCAGTGGCGGCCCGTCCTTTAGGACGGAGGGGCCACGACCCCCCACCCCATGAAGAGTGTCTGTCAGGCTGAACAAAGGTCAGCCTGACAGACACTCTTCATGCTCAGGTCAGGCAGCCAGGAGCAGACATGCGCGATTTGCGCAGACTCCTGGATGCCTGAGCTGAACTTTGCTGGGCTGAGGAGATCACAGCTCCTATGGGCGTGACCTCCTCGGCCCAGCAAAGCTGCCTCGAGGCCCTCCCCTGGGTGACGAGGAAAGCGTCACCAATTGACACTCTCCCTGGGCGCTTCAGTTTAAGCCCTGAAGCACCCAGGGCGAGTGTCAATCAGTGACACTTCATCACAGAGTGGGGTGGGGTCAGCAGTCTCACTGACCCCATCCCACTCTGTGACGAGGCTGGGACTGCTGCCTTCCCTCACTGGCTGACCTCAGGTCAGCCAATGACGGAAGGCAGCAGTCCCAATCCTCCTGGACCTAGAGGCTAAAGGTAAGTGTGTGTGTGTGTGTATGTATGTGTGTTATGTTTTACATTGAATGTTTGGTGCTCGCGTGCATGTTTGAGTGTTATGAGTGTTGTTAATGGATGTGCGTGCGTGCATGTGTGTGTGAAAGAATGAATGTGTGTGATCTTGTAAAATGAATGTTTGGTGCGTGCGTGCATGTTTGAATGGAATGAGTGTTGTTAATGAATGAGCGTGCGTGCATGCATGTCTGTGTGTGAAAGAATGAGTCTGTGTGTGTGTGTTTGTGTGTGTGTGTGTGTGTGTATGTGTGCCCCGCCCGCCCCCCTCCCAAAGCTTCCGGCCCCCACTGTTAATGAGGCAGGTCTTCTATCCGGTTGTCACTGGCGCGATGAAGGGATGGGAGTGAGAGGAGACATCCACTTCTCTATTCAAATTTATTGCAACCACCGTGCCTTGAAGGGGCGGGGACATCTTAAGTTGTGTTATATTATATTATGGGAATTTCTACAGTGCACTGAATACCCAGAGGCATTTTGGCTCTGAGAGTGAGAGGAGAGCATAAACAGAAGTCCAGGGGGTGCTAAAAAGCCACTCCTTTTGCAGTTTCCGAAAAGGTAGCAGGTTAGGTGTGTTCTTGATGTCCAATGGCAACTCATTCCAGGCCTTAGAGGCACAGTGCTTAATTTGTACTCGTTGTTTCAGGTGTGGAACTGATAGGCTGAGCGCTTGAATCTGGGAACAGCAACCCGCTTGGCATTGGTAGAGCACAAAATTCTGCTGGGGAGCATTAGATGACTACATTTTGTAAAAGCTTTGGTCCTGAACCATTAAAAGCTTTATAGATAATGCATGGGGATTTGAAAGTAATCCTTTGTCTGATGGGCAGCCAGTGAAGTTTTCTGATAAGAGTTCGACACCAAGGCCCTCGTTACAACCCTGGCGGTCTGTGTTAAAGTGGCGTTAATACCGCCAACAGGCCGGCGGTAAACAAAATGGGATTTGGACCCTGGCGGTAACCGCCATCCAACACCGCCACTTTAACACACCGACCGGTGGTAATGGCTGCTGGGCTGTAGACTTCGGTCTCCAGCCCGGCGGCCGCCACAATCCCACCCTCTGGATTACGACCCAGCCTACTGCCATGGTTTAACTGCCAAACTTACCGCCATGAAAACCATGGTAATGGGCACTATCAGTGCCAAGGAATTCTTTCCCTAGCACTGATAGGGGTCTCCCTTGCCCCCTCCCCCTCCGCAGAGTCCTCCCCCACCGTCTCCCTCCCTCTCCTGCCCCTGCACCTATACACACCCACACGCGCACCCATATACACACATGCACACATGCATACCCACCACCATCCACGCATGCACACATACATAGCCACACACCGCAACACATACCAACATACCTTGTCACACACATGCATTCACAACACACAAAACTCACAATCACTCATTCACGCATGCATCCAACGTGACTCACACCCGCATGCATGCATACCAAAACACACACACACCCCACATACACACAACACCCCCAACCCCCCTCCCCGGTCGGACAACCTGACTTAACTGCTTACAGGGGGTCCTCCGGCTGGAGACGGTCCACGGCGCCACTGTCAGCAGCAGCGTCCGCCAGCAAAACACCGCCAGGCCGTATCATTGGTATTGATACGGTCAGTGGTGTTTTGCTGGCGTGGCAGTGCTGTTGTCAGCAGCGCCGCCTTACCGCCATCCGCAGCCTTGACCGTCGGCGGTGTTCTGACAGCAATCTGGCGGTATACCATCGTCGTCATGATACGCGTAGACGACTGGTAGCCACGGTGGCGGTATGTTGGCGGCCGTCACCGTGGCGGTAGGCGGTAGTTATCGCCAATGTTGTATTGAGGGCCTAAGTGTTATTTAGGGCACTTTGAGAGAAGTCTTGCTGTAACAATTGTAGTTTGTTTAAGGTGTATTGGTGTGCGTTGAGATAAAGGCTGTTTCAGTAGTCTAGTTTAGCCAACAATAGAGAAGTAAACAATGTCTTCGGCAAGTGAAATGAAATGTAAGGAAAAAGCTTTTTTAACGTTCTCAGCAAGAGGAAGACGGAGGATGTCAGAGTGTTGATTTGATTGCGATAAGTACGTTTATCATCAATAGGAATGCTGAGGTTACATACCTTTCTCACAGGGAAAGGGTCCCATCTCTAGTGGCCAGCAAGAGGGGAACCAGAGGATGGGCTGGGAACTGAAAAGAACAACTTCAGTCTTATCAGAGTTTATTGTCAGGCAGTTCCTACCTGTCCATGTGCCTACTGCCTGCATGCATTCACAGAGCCTGGAACCAATACATGAGTCATCATTTGCTAAAGAGACGACAATCTGGGTGTTGTCAGCATAAGATTTTAAAGTAAAGCCAAAATAATGCACCAGCTCAGTGAGAGGGGTGACATAGACATTAAAGAGAGTCAGACTATGTGAGGATTCTTGAGGGACCCCACATGGGAGGAAGAAGAAGTGGGAGACATCCTCAAGGATTAAGGATTTTAGAGGGCCTGGGCCAAACCTATTTTGGGGGCCAATGTTCCCTACACTTTGATTTTATAATGATCCATTTTCAGCTCAATCACATCCATTTATAATACCTTAAAAGCTAAGCAACAGTAAAAGAAAGAAGACAAATGACCAGCACCCACGTACGCTTTATCATCCCTCCTTTGCCTGAGTTCTCTTTGCATAGCCTTGGTCCACCTAAAGCAAATGGAGTGGCATGAAGTGGACCATGAGGCAGACCTGCATGAGGCTGTGGTATACCTGCCAATATTTTATGACCAAAAGAAGTAGAGGTAGTTATTAAAGCTTGACTATTTGAGGGGCCCTGTCCTGAACAAATATCAAGGGGGCCCCTCAAAAGGTGGTCCATGGGCCAGAACCCTCTGTGCCCATGACTTAAAAAGAATCTCGGTGAGGGTGTGACCGAGCACTGCCTAAGATTTCTGCACACTAGGTAAGCTCTGTATCGATTCATCTGTACATGTCTCTGTATTTGCCATGCTATTTTCTACCCCATAAAGTGGCCTTGGGGTAGCAAAGACCAGTAATTAGATTGGAGGGCCATTTTATTTGGGCGATAGCTGCAGTGAGTTGATTGTCTGGGGATGGTGGACCGCGGTGCTGGAGTGGAGGCTGGCACGGGTGGTGCAGCAGCACACAGGACCTCGTGGGAAGTGGTGGCACCATGTGACTAATCTGTACCAGGCTGGTGGTGAGGACTGCCGGCCAGAGGAGCATCCCTCTGACACTGTTGCCCTGCAGTTCTGCTCTCCCAGATGCAATGGCCTCCATTGAAGTCCGAGAATCAGCAGGCCAAGGCCCTGATCCTGAATCATTGCAGGGAAGGCTGGGAACATAGGACCTCTCCCTGCTGATGACAGCCATCAGAACAGCCAGACTGATACATGGAATGGCCAACATTGAAAGGACGCCGCCCTGTATTCAGTGGTGAAGGGCCACATCTGCATCCCTGTGACTTGTAGTAAGTGCTGGGTCCCCGAGAACTAGTACAGTACTGAGACTCCCATCAATTTCCTGCCCACTCCTGCCACCTGCCCCCTGGGGCCTGCGGGGGCTAACTAGAGGTACCGGGAATATCCCTACCTGACACCTGTGTAACAACTGCCGTCCCTGCACAAGTTGGTGTGGTGAGGCTATGAACTGTTGAGAATCTTGTTGCTGTGACATGCGGGGCCCTAGGGGACTGAACAAACTGAGGCAGGGGACAGGCAGGGGATCAATCTTGCACCACGCATTATACTCAAGGGGGGCATTGCGGGACATTGAATGAGAACCTGAGGTGGGGGCCTGGTGCAGTGGTGAGGACCAAGACACCCTCCCAATCCAACTAGATGTATAAATATGCAGTGGTTAGATCCTCCCATGAGGATGCTGAGACATAGATGGCTCATCCAGGTGTGACAAAGCCTTCCCTTGCGGAGATAATGGCTGCTATCCCTGATCTTAAGGGCACTATTGAACCGAAGCTTGATGCTGTGATGGTAGATGTTATACTTCAGAGGGCCGACCTTAAGATAACCAGAGAAAGTCACTACAGCTAAAATGAACATCAATACTATAAATCCACTAGAAAGGGACTGGAAGAACAGGCTCCTCACAATTCCTCACCAAACAGAATGCTATAGTGAATGTTAACTGGAACACCAGGAAGGCAGAGCATGAAGAATTAACATTAGAGTTCTGAAGGTCCCTGGTGGGGCGTAGGCTGAATGCCCTAGCACTAGACTATTCTTAGAAGACCTCATTCTCAATACTCTTAAGCCCAAGCGGTTGTCAAACTTTTTCACTCTTGAGTGGACGCACAGGGCACAGGTGCCTCTGCCCCAGCCTGGCGACCACCCAAGAACAATCATTGTCAGGGTGTTTAATTATTGTGACAGGGATACAATCCTACAAGCAGCCCTCACACACGGGGAACTTCACTATGAATATGCCAGAGTGCTTTTTTTCCCATATTTCAACCTGCAGGTACAGTGCCAGCGATGCAGCTTTGATGAAGTCAAAAAGGCACTGCGAACTAAGGAACTGAAACATATGATGCTTTACCCAACACAGCTGCCAGTAGTGAGAGAAGGCAAATCCTGGCATTTTACTTTGCTAGAGGAGGCCTTAGATTGGCTGGAGGGGTGGCGCACTGTGGGTCGGCATAACCAGCGAGGATCATGAAAGGTAAACCTAACCGATTCACCTGCTGACACTTTGGCGAATGATAGCGAGATGCAGTTGAAAGAGGAGATTCAGAAGGACTCCTGACTTGAAAGGTCAATGGGTAACAATATGCGATTCAACTCTCACTCGCATGAAGAGAGAGGCTGTGCTGCTACTTGCATTTGATACACTGGCAGTGCGTGGCAAAATGTGATTGCCTTTTGAGACCTGTGGACTAGTGGCAAGGGGCATTGTCAGGCCTGGGAGGGAGACAGCTTATGGGACTATAAGGTAACAAAAGTATAACTATGGGCATGCACATTGATGGCATGGGGTGATTACAATTTTGCACTATGTCCAGTTGTGAGCGGAGTAGTCCAACCCCAATGTTTTGCATTCCAGGGTTTGGGCGACAGGCACTCTGCAAGTTTGGGAGGTGGGGAATTCTGAGCCTGCAATGCAGGGTAGCAGGGAGGGTAGAGTTTCTTAGATGGGTGATGATTCTATGGTTTTCTCAAATTATGTTAGTCTATGCTCAGTTATAAAAGGCGGAAGTTTCATAGGTTTTGTGGTGCTAGACACATGAAATGCAGTGCGTGTGACACATAGGGGTTAGAAATTCAACAGCCTGGGTAGTAAATTCAAACGCACTGTGGTGTTCGTAGGCAGGCCCCAGATCTTGTACTCCTACAAGAAATGCATCTTGAGGAAATCACTACAATGTGATGGATCATTCTGGATACACATTATTGGCCCATGCAGGTTTCACTACTAACTCAAGGGGTGCTTGGATTCCTATTAAAAACTCAGTCCCTTTCATTGCACGCTGTACATGGGACAACCTTCTGGGTCGCTTTGTGGCACATTCGGGTACCTGGTAGGTCCTCACTCTCAACATTTGCTCTGTCTATGTGCCGCTATGGCTACAGGCGGAAACCTTATCTGTACTTGGTGTCAGACCTCTGAAGGTGACACCAGGCATTTTCGTCCTAAGGGGGAATATAAATGCACTTATGGATCCAGGGTTGGACAGGCAGCCTCTCTCTTCCAGTGGTGAGGAGCCTGGCCTTCCTTTGGCTTTCGTTAGAAGCTATGGGACTGCTAGACTTGTGGAAGGAACATAATCAGAACGTAAGACAATTCACACATGTTTCGGCTGCGCACAGGATTTGTTCCCAACTAGACTATGGCCCTCATTACAACCCTGGTGGTAAATGCCACTGACCACCGTGCTGACAGCCCCCAAGATACCGTGACCGCGACGGTATACAGTTACGGGTATTATGACCCACACAGAGAAATCCGCCACTATACAGACACCCACACATGTCTGGCAGCCCAAAGGTCAGTGATAAATTGGTGGTACCAAATCCCACACCGTTACGCCAACAGAAATACGCCCACAGTATCAGGACCCACGAATCACCAGGGCGGTCTTTTAACCGTGGTAAACCATTGGTGGTACACACCGCCGCGCTCAAAATACACACACACTAACAAAACTACACCACATTGGACAATTCAAACTACACACACCTGACACAAATACACACACCACACCCACACACCCAATCCAATATAAAGCATACACCCACATTACCCACAATCCCTTACAATGAAAACAAATATTGCCAACTGAGAGAGAGAGACAAGCCAGGAGCACCCACTCAATCTGAGCCACATAACACCATCACCCATACCTCATCCACGCACCTCACACCACACACCCCAACACATCACCCCACACACCCTAACACATATCACTCACACCACACCCATGGCACCACAAAGAACAAAGACACCCCAGGTTCTCAGAGAAGGAGCTAAAGATCATGGTGGAGGAAATCATCCAGGTAGAGCCACAGCTATTCGGATCACAGGTGCAGCAGACGTCCATTGCAAGGAAGATAGAGCTATGGCGGAGAGTCGTAGACAGGGTCAACACCGTGGGACAGCACCTCAGAACAAGGGATGACATCAGGAAGAGGTAGAACGACCTACGGGGGAAGGTGCATTCCGTGGTAGCAAGACACCAGGTAGCTGTAAAGAGGACTGGCGGTGGTCCCCCACCTCCTCTCCCACAACTAACAACATGGGAGGAGCAAGTCTTAGCCATCATGTATCCTGAGGGCCTCGCTGGAGTAGCAGGAGGACTGGACTCTGGTAAGTCAATACTTTACTACTTTATCCCCCCCACCCTACCTGCATGCCATCACTAACTTTCATCCCTACCCTCACCCCATCCCTCCACCACCTCACAGATACCCCACCCCACCATCACAACCCACATATCTCAATGCCAAGCCCTGCATGCAAAAACAATGCATGGACACCCATCACAGACCTGCATAGACACCCATCACTACAGCATGCACACTAGTGACCATCACTTAGCCAACTGAATCACAACTCAGACAAGCCAAAGCTGCCATGCCAATAACAACCATAGAGGGAAACATACCCATGCACAAGATGGCACACACAGATACAATAACACTGCATTTCATCCCCACAGGACCCCCACTCAACGTCACCGGAGAGGAGGTGCCACCAACATCCAGTTCCCCCCCAGAAGAGGCCCACAGTGATGACAGCAGCTCTGCACACCTGGATCAGGATGACCAACCTGGCCTATCAGAGATCTCTGGACAGTCGGTTACCCTGCTACAGTCCCATACCACCACAGAGCCTCCCCCCTCAGGAAACATCAGCACAGTACCCACCCAGCGGGCCCATCCCTCTGTCCCCAGGACACGGCAATCAGAAGTGTGTCCACCACTACAGGGACCCCAGGAAACCCCACAAACCCAAGACAATCAGAGACCTGGGGTCAGTGGCAGTGGGCACACGGTTCAGGGGACAGAGGCACAGGACAACAGGGAAGCCGGGAGGACTGCTGTGCGACAGAGGGAGGACAGGCTCAGGGAAACCACTCTCCATGAGGCACTTGCGGGGATACTGGGAGTATACCACCATTCCCAGGAGACCTTGGGACAGATACTGTACAAGTTGCAGGCAGTGTGCCACCAACCCCTTCCAAGGCCAAGGAGGTTCCGCCACCTGGCAAGGTCAAAAAGGGGACAGCATCCAGCAAGGAGAAGGAGCCACAACCATCCAGTAAGGCCACGTCAAAGACTCCAGCTGGCACACCCAAGGACCAAGCAATGGGCATCGAGCCCCCTCCAGGAGCAGTGGCGTAGCACCATCTTCCGGCTGAGGTGCCCCACCCTTCCACATCCCCCTGAGGTGCCTGTGTGCTTTCGACCTGATGCCCCTGCAGTGTTCTCTCTGTTTTGAGGCAGGAGTCAAGTGGGGGCTTGGCCTATGTGTTATGGCCCAGTGGGCCACTGACTATTTTTGTGTGGACATTGTCCCTCATTTTGTATATTTTATATATATTGTACATACTGTTCATTTATTTATGTACGTATTTCTAAGTATTTCTAATATTACACTCATTTGACTCCATTCCTTTTGTCCTTGCATTATTCCTGAGAGTTACGGGGTGTATATGTCACTCTCTCCCCCCCCCCTTCTGTGCTAGGTGCAGTACTCACCGTGAACGTCATCGCCGGCGTTGGTGCTCCTGGTATATGAGCAGATACACCAGCATGGGGAAGACCTGCAGCTCAGCCTCCATGGCGTCCTGATTCTTCCTTGAGTGTCAAAAGGTAAGTGGTTTCCCCTCTGTGTACTGTTTCCACCGTGCTTCTGATGGTACTGCCCCGGAAAAGCTGGTGGATGGGCGGGTGGTAATGGAGTGGGGGGTACATTTTCTTCTGCCTGTCTGTTGGTGGTTACCGCCACGGTGTTTGTTGCTACCACCGTGGGGGTCGGAGTGTTAAAGTGGCTGTCAGTGCTGGCGGTTTCTGCCATGGTCATGATTCCATTTTTGTTACCTCTGGCCTGTTGGCGGTATTACCGCCGCTTTAACACCGACCGCCAGGGTTGTAATTAGGGCCTATGTCTTCACCCACTACACTCATGTGGGTCACTTTAAAAGCACTGTCTATAGGGAGCGGGACATTTAAGCGATTTGCCGGTGGAGGTGCTCCTGTCAAACCCTGCCAGACACTCAGTGATGCCCCCTAGGTTTGAACCATGGTTTTGCAAAGATTCAACCTTCAGGGATCAAAATACTGGAAAGGACGGATCAATATTTTCCAGAAAACCATAGATTCTGCCTGCATCTTGTGGAAAGCTTAGAAGGAAGTGGCCCCAGCGAGTTTTCAAGCCCTGGTGGGGAGAAAAAGAAGGACCACAAATCACAAATTGATGCGCTTGAAGGTGAGATCCTTGCTATAGAATCCTCTCTTTAACAAGACGAGACAGATAATCCTAGACAATACCATATGCTCTGAATTAAACAGCAAGAGCTTCAGAGAATTCACTGAGAACAGGTCCTGGGCTTCTGTACTGGTGACCCAACATCGCCAGTTTGATGTAGGCGACAAAGCCAGCAAATTGATTGCCTTGCAAAAGAGAAAGGGGTCAAACCTAGATTCTAGAAATCCCAGAACTGAAAGAGACATTATGTACCACGTGAGCTGCCATAGAGGAGGCTTTCACTGTCTACGACTTATGCCGATACACAACCAAGACCATTAGTTCAGGCAAAGACTGCACCGACCTATTGAAAGACATCTCCCTCCCACCGCTTATGGAAGTAGATAGGGGACACTAAAACAGGATGTGACAGAGGCAGAAATCCAGGGAACCGTCTGGCAATTACAATCAGGAAAGGTGGCTGGGCCCAACTGCCTGCCATTGGAGCTTTCCAAATGCCTAGCTATCAAACTAGCGGGACCTATGTTGGACATGTTCTGGGGAGCCAGGCAGGAGGGCAGACTGCTCGAGACTGGCCACCATAGTGGTTATTCCAAAGAAGGGCAAGCCATTGGATGACTGTGGGTTGTACTGTCCCCTATTGCTGTTACACCTGGAGGCTAAGGTCTTGGCGGAAGTCCTCTTGACCAGATTGCAACAGATGATCACCACAGTAATACACCTCGATCAATCCAGCATCAAGACACACAGGGGGACACGATTACATCTAAAGCCTAAACTGAGGGCTTTGCCTAACTGAGGCCCCACAGACCAAGTGCTCTGTACTACTTTTGCTGGATGCAAGGATGGCATTCAATAGTATTGAATGGAACTATCTCTTCGCAACCCTGACTAGACAGGGTTTTGGGCCCCAATTTGTGGGTGGGTCAAACTACTCTGTGAAGCCCCGCTGACCAGAGTAAGGGTCAATGGCGCATTGTCCTGAGCATTTCATCTACATCAGGACATGAGGCAAGGCTGCACATTGTACCCAATGATTTTCATGTTAGCATTGGAGCCACACACAGCATGGATCTTATCTGGGGTATTAGTGGGAACGGGGACTGAGAAGAACAAATTTCTTTGTATGCAGATGATATCCTTCTGCATGCTACGCAACCTCGCCTCACAGGACAGGATTATGCCTATTTTTCACATTTTCTGAGGTTACTCTGGGTACCAGATCAACTGAGATAAGTCCCTGGTCTTCCTTCTTGCCGGGAGTGACCTGGACCAACCACTGAGATGCGTGGCCCCAGTGATGCAGGGTGGCTTCCGCTACCTGGGCATCCATGTCATGCAGAATGCTGTGGAATTCATGAAGAATAATCTTCTCCAAAGTAATGTTGCCCACTAGTGAAAGCTTCCTCTGTCCCTCATGGGTAGAGCTACCCTTTTCAAGATGATGACCCTTCCCCTTCTGCTTTATTTCCTGCAAAATGTGCCCTACAAAGTGCCCTCAGAGTTTTTCGGTAAGGTTGATCACAAGCTCCGTCAGCTTTTATGGAATGGCAGTAGCTCAAGAATTCTGCTTGGTAAACTCCAGAGAGGGGTGTATAAAGGAGGGCTGACAGTCCCCGATGTGTGCATGTATTATTGGGCTGCCCAGCTGATAGTAAAAAATGATTGGGTATTGGTGGATCATACGGAACCTGCTTACAGAGTAGACAGGAAGGCCATGCGGTGTTAGGGATACCCACCACTACTATACAGGAGGGGTCAAGAGAGAGAGACCCACAGACTCACACTCAAGCAGTGGAACGAACATGGAGGGAGGCCACCAGGGTTTTGGGATGGGAGGACAAGTTGACTGACATGACTCCGCTATGGGAAAGCGATTGTCTAAAGAAAACTGGTGACCTGAAGGTGTTTTCTGAGTAGGAAATGATTGGCATTGAACGTTTGGGGAAGGTGTGGAGGGGCTCAGCATTCATTACCTTCGAAGAATTGCAAAAAGAATATGAGGTGGAGAATAGGGAACTTTTTCAACACTTCCACCTGGGGCTCCTGCTGAGGTGATATATCATGGATTGAGACCAACTGCCAGAGGCAGTGACCCTGGAGGATCGCCACCTTTTTGATCTCATGCCAAACAGATATATAGGAAACTGATGAAAAATTCTCCTGGCCCTCCAGGGTGCTGCGGGAAGCATTGGAAGGAAACCTTGGTCTAATTGAAGATGAGGACTGGGTGAAGTCAATGCAGCGCCCCGAGCGGTGGTCATATGATCTAGGTTTTGATTGGTCCAGTTGAGGATATTAAGTAGGTCGTATTATTCCAGAAATCTTATGCACAGACTAGGTAGGTGTGAGTGCGATCTGTGTGCCTAGGGAGATTCTTCTTCCACCTACTGTGAGAATGCCCGATCATCCAACAATACTGGGGAGAAGTAACACAAATAGAGGCCCGGGTGACCGGACTCAATGTCCCGGTAGAGGCCCGATGGCACCTCCTGAAGATAACAGGAGAGGTGGTGTGGCATAAATGTCAGGAAAATATGGTTGGTGTTGGCGTGGGAATGGCAAAACAGAACATTGCAAGGGCCTGGAGAGAAGACAGTCCCCCAAGGGTGGAAGACTGGGAATCCGACATGGATTGGTGCCAGCAGGCAGAACATGTGATATGCTAGAGTAGAGTCTGCTCTAACAAAATGGGAGAAGATATGGAATCACTGGTGACTGTACAGAGAATGAAGCCTTGTAATGTGTGTGGTGTGCATGGTGGGCGGTTAGAAGGTCATTCTGACCCTGGCGGTAATTACCGGTGCTCCGCCGGTCATTCTGACCGCGGCGGTACAGCCGCAGCCAGAAGCGGAAAGCCGGTGGACTTTCCGCTGCCCATGGGAATCCGCCATGGCGGCGCAGCTTGCTGCGCCGCCATGGGGATTCTGACACCCCATACCGCCATCCTGTTGCTGGCGGTTCGCCCGCCAGGAATAGGATGGCGGTATGGGGTGTCGTGGGGCCCCTGGGGGCCCCACAAAGAATTTCAGTGTCTGCTTTGCAGACACTGAAATTCGCGACGGGTGCA
Source organism: Pleurodeles waltl (assembly GCF_031143425.1). Classification (NCBI taxonomy): domain Eukaryota; kingdom Metazoa; phylum Chordata; class Amphibia; order Caudata; family Salamandridae; genus Pleurodeles; species Pleurodeles waltl. The sequence goes on along the minus strand of NC_090442.1, from coordinate 893,016,361 downwards.
ACTGCACCCGTCGCACCTTCCCACTCCGCCGGCTCCATTCTGAGACGGCTTCCTCGTGGGAAGGGTGTTTCCCACTGGGCTGGCGGGCGGCCTTTTGGCGGTCGCCCGCCGGCCCAGTGGGAAACCCAGAATGACCGCCGCGGTCTTTTGACCGCGGTACGGTCTTCTGGCGGTTCCCGCTTGGCGGGCGGCTCCCGCCGCCCGCCAAGCTTAGAATCACCCCCATTGACTTCTATGCTGCCAGTCATTCTGTTTTTGCATGTATATGTGAATGCTGTTTTTCACAATGCAGATAACTCCTACGTGTGTACTGTAAGCTGTTATTGTGCGGTGTCTACTCTACAACTGTTTTACCATACACACAAGCTATATACTGAGCAACTGTTTTATAAAAACAGTCTAAAAAAAATAAAAAGACTCTGAGCAGGGACTGCAATCAGAAACAAAAGGCCTAAAGTAAAGAAGATTGGGCGGAGGTTGAATCTGTACTCTGAATCTCTATGTGCTCCTTCGTTGCCCACTGCCCACATTCACAAATTGTAGGCTGTCTGTAATGAAGTCATATTACACTAAGTAAGAAAAAAACATGTGGAAAAGAGTTTGGTGGATATTTGTACCTCATCCAAAGCAGCAATCTCTTCAAATGACTCAGTTGAGTTTGAAAATTCCCTTCAGAACATTGTAAATACCGAACATTATGACCTAGGTTTTGAGGCACAGAAACCAAAAATAAGAAACAGGGACAGGGCAGGCAACATTTGGCAAATTCATACTATCCCTTTTGTTAGAAATGGGGTCTTTGGTTGACAGTCAGGTTACCCCCTGTTCAAGCAAGGACCCTCACTCTCGTCAGGGTAAAAGAGAATCACCCTCAGCTAACCTGCTTACCCTATTGGTAGCTTGGCAGAGCAGTAGGCTTAACTTCAGAGTGCTAGGTGTAAAGTATTTGTACCAAAACACACAAAGTAACTTAATGAAAACACTTCAAAATGACACAACACAGGTTTAGAAAAATAGGAAATATTTATCTAAACAAAACAAGACCAAAACGACAAAAATCCACAATACACAAGTCAAATTATCAATCAAAAATCAAAAAGAGTCTTTAAGTAATTTTAAACACACACTAACGCTATCAGCATTTAAAAGTACCTTGGGTGCGTCAAAAATAACCCAGCACGGGCGAGTGTGCGTCAAAAAGGGCTTGCGATGCATTGATTCCACTCACAAGAGGGACCTTGTGTCGTTTCTCCTCTCGCTGGGTCGGGCCACGTCATTTCTTCTCTCTGCAGGAGATCGATGCGTCGATCTGGTCAGCACTTTCGGGTTCGGGCAGGCCTTGCGTTGTTTTTTCACACCCAGCAGTACTTGAGTTGGAAATCCCACCACACGATGATCCAAAAACTCCACAGCGCGGGTTGTGATCTCCCCGCCTCCGTCAGTGATGCTGCGCGTCGTTTCTCCTGCTCTGTGCGTCAATTCTTCAGTTGCATTTCCTGCAAGCATCGTTTCTCGGCTGCGGAGCCGGCAGCGTGTCGTTTCTTCAGCCGCAGATCGGAATTGTGTCGATCTTTTCCCCGCACAGTGCTCTGTGCGTGGATTTCCTTGTCTTTAGGCTGCCAGCTTCTCCTTTCAGGGTCCCAGGAACTGGATGGGCACCACAAGGCAGAGTAGAAGTCTCTCCAGAGACTCCAGGTGCTGGCAGAGAGAAGTCTTTGCTGTCCCCAAGACTTCAAACAACAGGAGGCAAGCTCTAAATCAAGCCCTTGGAGATTTCTTCTCAAGATGGAAGGCACACAAAGTCCAGTCTTTGCCCTCTTACTCTGGCAGAAGCAGCAGCTGCAGGATAGCTCCACAAAGCACAGTCACAGGCAGGACAGCTCTTCTTCCTCAGCTCTTCTCCAGGCAGAGGTTCCTCTTGTTTCCAGAAGTGTTTCTAAAGTCTGTGGTTTTGGGTGCCCTTCTTCTACCCAATTTCACTTTTGAAGTAGGCCTACTTCAAAGTAAAGTCTCTTTTGAATGTGAATTCCTGCCTTGCCCAGGCCAGGCCCCAGACCCTCACCAGGGGGTTGGAGACTGCATTGTGTGAGGGCAGGCACAGCCCTTTCAGGTGTGAGTGACCACTCCTGCCCTCCCTCCTAGCACAGATGGCTCATCAGGAAATGCAGACTACACCTCAGCTCCCTTTGTGTCACTGTCTAGTGTGAGGTGCAACCAGCCCAACTGTCAAACTGACCCAGACAGGGAATCCACAAACAGGCAGAGTCACAGAAATGGTTTAAGCAAGAAAATGCTCACTTTCTAAAAGTGGCATTTTCAAATTCACAATCTCAAAATCAACTTTACTAAAAGATGTATTTTTAAATTGTGAGCTCAGAGACCCCAAATTCCACATGTCCATCTGCTCCCAAAGGTAATCTACTTTGTAATCTGATTTAAAGTTAGCCCCCATGTTAACCTATGAGAGGGACAGGCCTTGCAACAGTGAAAAACGAATTTAGCAATATTTCACTGTCATGACATATAAAACACATTACTATGGCGGTCATTCTGACCCTGGCGGTTGTAAACCGCCAGGGCAGAGTGCCGCGGAAGCACCACCAACAGGCTGGCGGTGCTTCTGAGGCATTTCTGACCGCGGCGGTAAGGCCGCGGTCAGAAAAGGGAAACCGGCGGTTTCCCGCCGGTTTCCCGCTGCCCCAGGGAATCCTCCACAGCGGCGCTGCAAGCAGCCCCACCATGGGGATTCCGACCCCCTTCCTGCCATCCTGTTTCTGGCGGTTTTCACCGCCAGAAACAGGATGGCGGGAACGGGTGTCGTGGGCCCCCTAACAGGGCCCCATTGGGATTTTCAGTGTCTGCTTGGCAGACACTGAAAATCGCGACGGGTGCAACTGCACCCGTCGCACACCAGCAACTCCGCCGGCTCCATTCGGAGCCGGCTTCCTCGTTACTGGTGCTTTCCCGCTGGGCGGGCGGGCGGCCTTTTGGCGGTCGCCCGCCAGCCCAGCGGGAAAGTCAGAATGACCGCCCCGGTCTTTTGACCGCGGTACGGTCTTCTGGCGGTTCCCGCCAGGCCGGCGGCTTCCGCCGCCGGCGGGGGTCAGAATGACCCCCTGTATGTCCTACCTTAAACATACGCTGCACCCTGCCTTTGGGCCTACCTAGGGCCTACCTTAGGGGTGTCTGACATGTAAGAAAAGGGAAGGTTTAGGCCTTGCAAGTGGGTACACTTGCTAAGTGGAATTTACAGTTAAAACTACACACACAGACACTGCAGTTGCAGGTCTGAGACATGATTACAGAGCTACTTATGTGGGTGGCACAACCAGTGCTGCAGGCCCACTAGTAGCATTTGATTTACAGACCCTGGGAACCTGTAGTGCACTGTACCAGGGACTTACTAATAACTCAAATATGCCAATCATGGATAAGCCAATTACATACACTTTTTTAAAGGAGCACTTGCACTTTAGCACTGGATAGCAGTGGTAAAGTGCCCAGAGTTACAAAAACAGCAAAATCAGAGTCCAGCACACATCAACAACCTGGGGAACAGAAGCAAAAAATTAAGGGAGACCACGCCAAGGATGAAAAGTCTAACACCTTTCATATGTGTCAGGATCCAGTCAAAAATAGTTGAAAGTCAGTGTTTGATTCTTTTGCAGTTATTAATTAAGAAGAATCATTTTCACACTCTTTTTTCCTAATACTTCATAATGGCCAGGAAGTGTGTACTGTGTTTTGTTCAGAGTTTTGCAAATTTCAATGTGCTTTTAATATATTGGGCAGATTTATGAAAAGTGGCGCTGCACTGCGCCACTTTGTAAATATAACACTGCGTTTTTGGCCATCTAATGCCACATTAGCGTAAAAAAATGATGCTAATGGTGTTAGGCCCCCTTAAATCTGGGCCATTGCATCTTTGGATTTTGCTATCACAAAGCTGTGATTTTGAGAATCACATGTTTTGCGGCCACAAAATCCATTAGTAGATCTGGCCAATATTGTACCCAAGTTACATAGATTTGCACAAGCTGTCAGAAAGCACTAACCTTGTACTCTGGATCAGATAGGAGCAGTAGACAAACCACCATCAACCCTCAGAGTGATATGTACAACAGTAGTGAAAATGGGAAAAGTGGAATGGGACAGGAGCAAACAACAGAGACACTGGATATCACCATTCTCAGACATCACAAGTGTTCAAGTCAAGGCAGATATCTAAAGACAAATGAGGCAGCCTTAATAGTCTGTGGTTAACACAGAACACAGCCTTACCTGTCAATAAAATCCATATATAGTTTTGCTACACTGACAATGCACTGCCTTCTTGAAGTGAAGCAGATTTTTTGAAACACTGGATATCACCATTCTCAGACATCACAAGTGTTCAAGTCAAGGCAGATATCTAAAGACAAATGAGGCAGCCTTAATATTCTGAGGTTAACACAGAACACAGCCTTACCTGTCAATAAAATACATATATAGTTTTGCTACATTGACAATGCGCTGCCTTCTTGAAGTGAAGCAGATTTTTTGAAACGTCATTCTTCTATTGATAAGGAAAATAGCTTCTATTTCCTAAATGTGTACTGTTTTTAGATGATACAATTTATTTCTAACTGACATGGCTATGTAACTGAGTTTGTGCAGGAACCTGGCCATAACTCATAGAATGCAAAGCCTACAGGGAGTCATGAAGTGCCTATCCTCCTGCAATAATGATAGAAATAACATGATAAAGTCTGCACATCTGCGTGCATCTTTTTTTACATGGTATTTTCCTTGTATACTTGTTTAAACAAAAGATATTTAACTAAAATCAGGATGCAAGTGATTAAATTTGTGCTGTATGGTAAAATCAAACTGAGGGAACCTTGTGACTATTAGGAAAACTATTTTGCAGTAAAAATCTTTTGTCACATGCAATCTCTGAGGTAGTGTAAAGGATTTTTCTCACGTTGATTTAGCTGACTTGTGGTAAGAAACTCCAATTTGACAGTTCTACTGTAGATATAAATGTGTAAATGTGTGTTTATTAGTATACATATTATTGGACTGCACGTACCCCCAACGTGAAATATGGAAAATATTTCATGGTTGCCTATTCAATTCAGATTTCATCAATATATGGACAACCCCCAAACCCTGCTGCAAAGCTTTAACACTGTCACAGTTTATAGGATTATAGGCACAGAGGAATAAAGCATGTGTCAAAGATATCTAAATAATGCAGCAGAAAAGCAAGGTATGCTCACATATTATTTTCATCCACTGAGTTAGACATAATAATTTTGTTGAAATTTCCAAAATTTATAAATTACACACAAAGTTATAGTGCAAATATTGAAAATCCATAATTATGTGGTACATTTGCTGCAACAGTACTGCCTACATTCACTGACCCTCATCACTTCATGTTGTTTATCAACAATTTATTGAGAAAAGCTAAACAAAACCTAAACATTTTAACTTCAGTCAATACTCATTCTTAGCTGCACTTAAAAGGAACATCTTTTTTCAAGCTAATAATCCCAAAATAACCATGTAAAATACAAAAAATACACATCAGCTAGGTATAAATTTCACATACATATATTAGACACTGGTGATATTGCTAGGTCAGATGTTTTACGGGAGTAACATTTTTTGAATAGCTTTGGCGCTGTTTCACTAGTCTGCATGTAACTTTCTAGAAAATGTAAGTTCACCCACCTTAGCACCTTCCTGTAAAGTATTAGGATGATCTGGTAGTTGGGGGTCAAGAAAAGGGGAGGCCCAAAATATTGATTTCTCATTTTAATTCCTATAGGAAACTTCTGCAATTGATAGAGATAAAACAGTTTAAATAAATTACACATAATTTGGCATAATGTTAGAACTTTGTTCAGGAAGCCTGCTTTTTGTGATTTAGTGTAAATCCGTTCAGCCATTTTTGTGAAACTGCATTAAAAGAGGTGCTTGTGGTGATCATGAAGGGGTGAAAAAATTGTATATTTGGGTGGTTGGTCCTGTGTTAGTCCTGCAGGAGACAAGTGGTACTGAAAGATAAAAAATAGGGCCCCCTAATTGGCTGAGGTAACTGTTTCTTCAGTCCACCATTTTAGCACTGCAGTACTAGGACCGGTCCCAAGGTACCAACAGATGTGATGGGCTCCCCACAACCCAAAGATAAATGTTGGTGCCTTCATTACATAACTACTGACTTGGTCCCAGTATCCCAAATGTGTTTAAAAAAGTAATATAAAGAGGCAGGATGGGGACACCCGACCCCTTGACACTTGTAGGGGTGCTGAGAGGGTCCACACGGGCCAAATACTAAAAAGAAATGTTCCACAGGGACCACCTTACTTCCAGAGGATCTTGCTTGATACTCCTGTGAGGTAATACAGTGTGCCTGCTGGAGACACGGCTCAAACTCTGCACCATGGTTTTGAGGTACCTTGCAAATTTCTCCAAGGGGCAAAGCAGGAGCACTGCAGTACTGGCAAAAAAAATAATAAAAAAAAATAATGAACAAAATGTGGGTTGGTCGTCAGCCCGGGGGTTGCCTGAAGGGCTTGTGCAGCATGGGGGATCGCAACCCATGGGGAAAATGGATGGAGAGCTTTGCCACAGGCGAGGCCCTGAACCCAACCCCACTCCACTGCTCTCAGTCAAAGGCCATTCCCTACAGAGGGTTGGCCACCTTCAGTGAATATTTGCAGGTCCAGGCTCTTGGCTTTGCTCAGCAGGGTGTCAGCTGCTTAGGACAAGTGTGGGCACACAGCAAACATCCATGCTTCGGGGAGACCTTGGAAGAATGTAATAGAAAAACAGAAATGCATGAAAAATGCATTTAAAAATGTTAAAGTGACGTTATAGTGAGGTATTACAATATGAATTATTTTTAAAAACTCACTGAAAACACCAAAGGTTAAAGTGACATTATAGTTAGGTATGGAAATAAGATTTTAGCTTACGTTAAATAAAAACACCAGAAATTCACTGAGAAAAACAAGTGAAGTGAAGGGAAAATTCACCGGTTTTTCACTGCTCTAACTGTAACTTGCACTTCCTCTATGAATGGCTTAACACCTCTCAAATTACATCATTCATGAGATGGTAAATGACATCATTGATGATATCACTGATGACATCTAAAATTTCATTACCGGTGACATCACTGGTTACATCATCCAGTGGTTGAGACAGGGTTTTTCAAGTTTGTAGACTTGAAGAAATTCAGCATTCTACAGCTGGGGACAATTTTCAGTTCAACTTAATGTACTCTTGAAAATGTAATATGATCTGCATTTTTAGGTTTACAGGTATTTATTTGACTCTACAAAAGCACTTTCTGCCAAGCCCTCTAGGCAACCTTTCATAGTTTAGTAAAATACCCTACTTGCATTCCATAATCCTCGTCTTTTGTTCAGGTCCTTGTACCCCCTTGCTGTATCAATGCAGGTCAGCTGCCTCACTTGTTTCCCGTCAGTTCTGCCTTTGTTGACTGCCATGCCCCTTTGCTTTCAGTTCACTTGTCTCCCTCTACTTTGTCTGCACTGTGTTTGTGGTTAATTTTTTCGTATTCATCTGCACTGCTTGTATTAATTTATTTGTGGTTCTGCGTCGCTTGGTGTCTTTGTGATTGCAGACTGCTGATTGCTGTTTTGCTTTGCTGGACCTCTGTTGATGAGGACATTTTGACCATTCTCTGTGTGTTTTCCCCTCCCACCCCTCCCGCTCCCCCCTTTCCCACCTGTTTCACTGCCCCCCCACCGGTCCCGTCCAACGCCACCCAGCTCCCTTCCCTCCCTCCAGCACCTACTTAATGAAGGCCTCAGTGCGACCATGCAGCAGACATGCACAGCGGGTGCATGCAGTGGGCAGGCACACCAGTGCACCAAAGGCAAGCCAGTCTGCCAGTGCCCGCACCTGGACTGCTCCAGTGCCAGAAACCCTGGTTCTCCCATCACCCGCAGGTAGACCACCAACAAGCTCCAAGCTCTGGACCCATGACTCCATAATAGCATCTGCTGCTGTACTTCTTCATGATCAACAGAAGGATCCTTCACCTGCAAGCACTATCTCTTGTCCTGCAACACTGAAGCATGCGCAACAGCCACCGCCATGCCGACCACACTAACCACGACTGCTTCAGAACAACTTCACTGCCTCTTGCTCAACGCATAATCCCTCCTCAAGCAAACCACCTCCCTCATCCCAATATCATCTTCTTCACCAAAACATGGATCAACCCTGCAGCGGCTCCCGGCATTACCTCCGCAATACCAGACAATTACAAGATAGAACACTTGGACTGCACCAACAACCACAGAGGTGGAATCAGCATCGTCCACAGAGAAACTATCCACTGAATCACTGCCGCAGATGACATCACCCCGATCATAGAACACCTCAATGTCCAACTCCAGATCAATGTCAAAATCACCATCAGGTGCACCCCCTCCTACAGACCCCCAGAACCTCACCAGAGTTTCTGTGACACCATCCTTGAATTCATCACCCTGCTCTCTATCAACTCCAAAACAACATCTTCCTTAGATACTTTAATTATCACCTCGATGATACCAGCATTGCCAATACCACAAACCTCCTCAAAAGCATGAACAATATCGGCCTCATCCAACTAGTCACTGACCCTACACACTTTACAGGACACATGCTTGACCCCATCTTCATGTCCAGTGACAAAATCAAAGTATGAGAGAGCCAGTGTTCCGACGCCCTCAGTGCCTCCTGCCCTATCACTGCACCCAACCCAAAACCGGCTGTAAAGATCTTCTCCACCTGGATCATCGACTGTGCAGGCAGGGTCACTCCCATCAAGCACACCACATCCAAGAGACCCAGCAAACAAGCCAGTTGGTACACCTCAGAACTGAGGATCATGAAATGCAACTGCAAGCAACTAAAAAGATGCAGGCACACCAGCACGGATCCCACAGACCAAGCTACCTTCAACTCACCCCTCAACCAATTCCACCAACAACTGGAAAAGACAAAACAGAACTCCCTAGTCGACCATATCAAAAACAGCTTCAACCACAACAAGGAACTCTTCAAAATTGTCAGAGAGTTCCCCAGCTCCTCAGCCAATGAGAACACCATCACCCCTTCCCAGCAGCTATGTGACTACCTGCCAGACTTCATTCACAACAAGATCTCCACCATCTGCAAAAACTTTGAAACATCAATCCACTGCCATGGGCAACCTCAGCCTCCTCGCACCCACGGATGCTAACCCTGATGCGGTATCCAACCATCTGCTGACCTCCTGGGACCAGCTCACCACACAGAACACCACAGCCATCATGAACTCTGTCCATTCTGGAGCACCCATGAACCTCTGTCCCCACCACATCTGCAACCTCAGGAGCAAGAGGATCAGCAGACAGCTTACCGCCATCCTCAACTCATCCATAACCACTGCCTCTTTCCCCGAAGTATGGAAGCACATAGAAGTCAAACCTTTGCTCAAACAAGCTTCCCCTGACTCCAAATAACTCAAGAACTACTGCCCCTTTTCACTGCTCTTGTTTCCAGCCAAAGTCCCCAAAAAGGCCATCAACTGCCAACACATGCATCACCTGGAGATCAACAACCTTCAGGACCCCTCTCAGTCAGGATTCTGCACCAACACCAGCACTAGCTCCTCACCGGGGAGGAATGGCGACATTAATCCTCCTCGACATCTCAGCAGCATTTGACACCATATCTCACCACACCCTTATCAAGAGACTGCATCACATTGGAATCCAAGGAAACGTCCTCAAGTGGATCACTTCCTTCCCCAACAGAAAAACCCAGAGATTCTGCCTACCACCTTTCACCTCGGAACCCAAGGACACCATCTGCTGCGGCCCCCAAGGCTCGTCTTTCAGCCCCACACTGTTCAACATCTACATGACCCCCTTGGCCAACACCGTCAGACCCTTTTGAATGAACATCATATCCTATGCAGAGGACACCCAGCTGATCCTCTCACTCTCAGAAGACCCCCTTCACTACAAAGGCCAACTTCTACAGGTGGATGATGGACTTCGCAGACTGGGTGAAAAACAACTGCCTAAAACTCAATACAGACAAAACCGAAGTGCTGATCTTCAGGAACATTTGTGGAACAACTCCTGGTGGCCTATGGAAGTTGGACCAGCCACCACCCATTGACAGACCATGCCCGAAACCTTGGCATCACCCTGGACAGCAAGCTCACCATGAAAAAACAGATCAATGCAGCCGACTGGAATACTGCAAAGCTCTCTATGTTTGAATCACCAGACACCTCCCCCAGGGACTGCAGATAATACAGAATCCACTGGCCAGACTCATCTTCAACTTCCCCAAACGGACCCACACCATACACCACCTGAAGAAGCTCCACTGGCTCCCCATTCAGAAGAGATGTGAATTCAAGATGTTGATCCACACCTACCAAACCCTTCACAATCATGGACCAGCATACTTCAACCACTACCTGAACTTCTACTAACCCTCCAGAAGCCTGTGCTGCCCCTCCCTGTCTGTTGTGCACACCCCCACATCCGCCTTGGCAAAAGCGGTGGACTCTCCTTCTCCTACCTATTGCCAAAATCCTGGAATGACCTCCCCCTTCACCTACAGATCTCATCCTCTCCTCTGGATTTCAGGAAAGACTCAAGACCTGGTTGTTCAACTGAAATGGGCAGCTTCTCTCAGAATCTGGATACCCTCGTGGGTGATTAGCCATGCTCTACAAATCCACTTGCATTGTATTGTATAATGTCACACAACCTCATAGTCATGCTTACAAAGCCAGTGTGAGACACACTTCACGTGAGATATCTTTCACAGAATTTGTTTTTGAAAATCTAGTTACCTTATTGCTTCACCTTCAAGAGTCAACAGTTGCTCCAGACCATGCACATCACTGAAGATATAATGTAACTGCCCACAGTCTACATCTGCAGTGCTCCAAAGTATATTCCTATTTACAGGCAGATGGAATAATGTATTAATGTACCACCATGTTGCCTCTGAGCTTCGGCATTCTGGCTTCTGCCCTGACTATGAGACACAACACCCTCCTGCCTTAGAGTCTCAGGAGCTTGATATGGAAAATTAGAGAGGTTCATTCTTAGTAGGAGTACCAGCAGTCAGAGCATGACCTCAAGGTCCTATTCCTACAGCAAAATATGTATTCAAATGAGGGACTCCCAGCCTGAATTGGTCTACTCCTTTGATAACATAGCAGCAAGAAATACCTTCAGTTCATTATAGAAACTCAAAAGGCTGTTCCTTTAAAAGATTTAGGCGGTCATTCTGACCGCGGCGGACGGCAGTAGCCGCCAGCCATGCGGTCACCGCCATTTGGCCGCTCTGTGGTCAAAAGACCGCGGAGGACATTCTGGGGGTCATTCTGACTTTGGCGGGCGGCAGAGGCCGCCCGCCAAAGTACCGCCGTCAGAATACCGCTGCACGGTCAAAAGACCGCTGTGGTAATTCTGAGTTTCCCGCTGGGCGGTCGGGCGACCGCCAGAAGGCCGCCCGTCTGCCCAGCGGGAAACCCCCTTCCACGAGGATGCCGGCTCCGAATGGAGCCGGCGGAGTGGAAAGGGTGCGACGGGTGCAGTTGCACCCGTCACGATTTTCAGTGTCTGCTATGCAGACACTGAAAATCTTGGTGGGGCCCTGTTAGGGGGCCCCTGCAGTGCCCATGCCATTGGCATGGGCACTGCAGGGGCCCCCAGGGGCCCCACGACACCCGTTACCGCCAACCAGGTCTGGCGCTCAAAACCGCCAACCAGGTTCTGGCGGTCAAAACCGCCAGAACCAGGCTGGTGGTAAGGGGGTCGGAATCCCCATGGCGGCGCTGCCTGCAGCGCCGCCATGGAGGATTCCTCAGGCCAGGGGAAAACCAGCGGTTCTGACCGCGGCTTTACCTTCGCGAGACGCAAAACCCTTCGTACATCTGGCCCAAAGTAACTTACATTTCACTGTTACTTTTACAGAAAAACAACCATATAGTTTATAGGTGTCAGAACCCCTTTCAGGGAACCGTTGATCCACCAGGAGTTACTGGGCCCAACCATGAGAGATTTGGCTTTTTACTCCTGTTGTCTGAGGGTCCTACTTATTATGTGTCCTGAATAACCGGGCCAAGCACTTGATTGTCAGTGATACCATTGCTCCAACAATCCAATGCTCTTGACGGGGAGGTAGGTGCAAGGTATGCAAGAGCTGATAACTCAATAAATACCTCTCCAGTGACCCCTACAAGAGGATTATCCAGTCTAATACTGATCTTTAGGGTCAAAAATAACATTTATTACACACACTAAACTCAGCACAGTCAGTAATTCACACAGTAATCTCTCAAACCTAGCCCTCTATCACTTGTCACGTCAATGCTCCCTCCGTGGATCCTCTGGTCACCCTCCCTACTCCATGCTATATTATGCATTTCTGGCAGACTCTAGATGGCAACCCACGGTTATCCCTGCACTAGCATTGCACACTCAAGTTGATTTTGTACTTGAATGTTTCTCAGCTCTTCAGGCAGGAAAACAGTCAAGCTCCAACAACTGTGACATGGTCCTATTACCCTGCTTCCATTTTACCCTAACCACAGTCTCTTGAAGAGTCCAGAAGACAGAGTACTTTTCTCCCCCATGCTTCACACTGAGACGTTTGCACCACACCCTTTCAGCGGTCATTGCGATCAGTGCTTTGGGGTGGTTGCAAGCAGCTTCCAGGATTGGCAACTCATTCTTCTTCATGGATCCTGCTGGTACATTGGTGAAGCAGCAGCATCCCTGTAGCCAGCTTTCTCCCTTGTTCTTGAGCTCCTCCACTGGTTGTCGGGACTCCTGTGACATGGCGATATCCCCAAAGGTCTTAGTGACACCCTCATAGCATATGGTGATCACAGGCATAGGCCTAGGTCCACAGTCTGAGGTGCACAGTGACAGACAACAGTCTTAGTAGTATTGGCAAGAGCCCCACAGTTCCAGTGACCCTTTTCTTGGCACATGGGGGTCACAGACATTGGTGATGGCCCAAACAGTTCAGTGCTACTTGGCAATGGCCTACAACTTGATGGAAGACCAAGTGGAGTTGCTGACTTATGCAAGAGTTCGGATGGCTCTCTCAAAATACTTGTACCAATTGGATCGGAAGCTTTGCACTCTGCTCACAAGTATCAATTCAAAATGCTCCCCAGTGAGCCTCGCTCCCTTCAAGCTCTTGTTTCCTCCTCACAGGGCACACAGATCTTGTCAGGCAGATAGAAGGCTCCTCGAGCCATAGGGCAAGTATATTTGGCTACTGAGTCCTAGCACCTCACACATATGGGAGACTGGTAAGTCTTGGACACCAGTCCTGGTTCCAATAACAAGACATCTTGGAGATCTTCCCTCTCCTGATTAGACAGTGCTGTTCAACAAATATAAGGCATTTGCTCTGTTCTTTATAGTCAACCTCAAACACATATATGGTTAAGTATCTAGTCTTTGAAATTCATCCACTTTCAAATTCTCTCTCCTCTCTCCTGCCCTTTATCAAGGAAACAATTTTCCACAGCAGGAGTGGCTCTAATGACCAACAAAACAGGCCAAGAGAAACACTGGTAAAACACCTGGCTGTCAACATCCACTGAAATATGCCCTATCAAAATTTTAAACCCTATGGACCTGACTTAGAACTCAGGGGACAGGTTATTCCATTACAACAGTGACAGATATCCCATCCACTGAAATCTAAATCCCATTATATCGAATGGGTTTTAGATTTCGGTGGACAGGATATTGTGAACGCTGAATGTATTACTAATTAATTTTATATACTATGAGTTAAGAGTTTGCATAGAATTAGACTAATAGAGAAAATAATGTGTGACATGGAAAATGTGCCCACTTGATGGGCCGTCATTAAATACATAGGTGGTCATTACAACCCTGGCGGACGGTGTTAAAGCTGCGATAAGACCGCCAACAGGCCAGCGGTAAAAGAATTGGAATTACAACCGTGGCAGAAACCGCCAACAAAGACAGCCACTTTAACACTAAGACCGCCACGGCGGCACAAACAAACAGCGCGGCGGTCACCGCCAACAGACAGGCAGAGGACAAAGTACCGCCCACAGTATCACAACCTACCAATCCTCCACCTTTTCCGGGGCAGATTCACCGCGGACAAAAACACGGCGGAAACAGGATCTCAAAGGGAAAACGCTCACCTCTACACACCCCACAAGGAATCCGGATGCCATGGAACCAGAGCTGCAGATCCTGCCAGCCCTTATCTACCGGCGGCGAAGACAACGGTGAGTACTGCACCTACGACACAGAGGGGAGGGGAGGGAAAAAACAGAGACACACACACGCAACACGCAACACCCCTAGCCCCACCCTCACCCATGACAACACACACACCAATACAGCATGATACCTTATAGTTACACCCCCCAACCTCCTCCGGAAGAATGCAAAGACCAAAGAAAATGAGTGTAACCATTGTAATATATTAAAATCAAGCACGCAAAAATATATATATACACTATAAACAAAATATACACCAAGCTTAGTAGTCCAGGTAGTGCTCCAATGAAGTCCATGGAACACTGGGCCCAGGCGGTATGGGCGAGGCCCACACAAGATCCCCGACCATGACGGAGAGAACACTGCAGGGGCATCAGATAGCAAGAAAACAGACACCTCATGGGGAGGGAAAGGGGGGGCACCTCAGCCGGTTGAGTGCACAACGCCAAATCCACGAGGCGGCCACATGCCCACTGTTCCATTATGGGGAGTGCAAAGCAACAGTCTCACAAGTCTCTACAGTGGGTGGGTTGGCCACTGTTCCATCCTGGGGAGTGCAAAGCCACAGTCTCACAAGTCTCTACAGTGGGTGGGTTGCCCACTGTTCTATCCTGGGGAGTGCAAAGCCACACTCTCTCAAGTGGATGACAGTCTCCACTGGTTCTGGAGGGGGCATGGGGCCCAGAGTGCTTCATCCCGCTAAGGACTGAGGTAGTGGATGGATCTCTCCACTGGTTCTGGAGGGGGCATGGTGCCCAGAGTGCTTCATCCTGCTAAGGACTGAGGTAGTGGATGGATATCTCCACTGGTTCTGGAGGGGGCATGGTGCCCAGAGTGCTTCATCCTGCTCTTGACGGACTCAGTAGCGTCAGTGCCCTTGGCGCTCATGGGCCAGCGGTGCTTGTGGCGGCGGTGCCCTGTTCAGCGGTGCCTGTGGAGGCGGTGCCCTGTTCAGCGGTGCTTGTGGCGGCGGTGCCCAGTTCAGCGGTGCTTGTGGCGGCGGTGCCCTGTTCAGCGGTGCTTGTGGCAGCGGTGCCCTGTTCAGCGGTGCTTGTGGCGGCGGTGTCCTTTGCAGTGACTCAGTTGCTGGCGGTCCTTCATGGCACAGCGGGGCTGGTGCTGGCGGTCCTGTGTGGCCCAGCGGGGCTGGTGCTGGCGGTCCTCTCTGGCCCAGCGGGCTGGTGCTGGCGGTCCTGTCTGGCCCAGCGGGGCTGGTGCTGGCGGTCCTGGTCCTCTCTGGCCCAGCGGGGCTGGTGCAGGCGGTCCTGTCTGGCCCAGCGGGCTGGTGCTGGCAATCCTGTCTGGCCCAGCGGGGCTGGTGCTGGCGGCCCTGTCTGGCCCAGCGGGGCTGGTGGTGGCGGTCCTCTCTGGCCCAGAGGGGCTGGTGCTGGTGGTCCTCTCTGGCCCAGCGGGGCAGGTGCTGGCAGTGGCCTCTTGGGCAGCAGGGCAGGTGCTGGCGGTGGCCTCTTGGGCAGCGGGGATGATGGCGGTGGGCTCCTGGACAGCGGGGATGATGGCGGTGGGCTCCTGGGCAGCGGGGATGATGGCGGTCTTCTCCGCTGTGCTGCTCTTCCCAGACCTGCTGACTTTCTTGTGGCCCTTCCCCAACTTGGAAGGTGTTGTAGCTGACTCCACACTCCCACCTGTACCTCTGGGAGCGGCTTTGGTGGCTGGAGTCTTCCCCCTCTCCCGCCGGGCACTGGCCAACTTTAGATGCTTCACAGGTGGGGGACTGTCCGTGCTGTGGCTCCGTGCCACACTGGCTGCCCTGGTGGCTGGTGCACTCCAGATTCCGGTGACTACAGGCACCACTGGTCTGGGAGTTGTGGCTGAGGTGCTAGGTTGGAACATGGAGAATCGGGCCCTAGGAGGCAGACGGGGTGGGGGAGGTGTGGGAAAGAGGTCAAGGTTGGACAGGAAAAGTTTTTGGGAAACACTGGGACAGGTAGCTGTAGGGGGTTTGGGAGTGGAGGAAGAGGTTGTGGTTGTAGGAGGTGCTCGTTTGGTGACTTTGGGTGAAGGTGCATGCGCTGGAGGCTGTCGTGAGGTGGATGGCTGTTGGGTGGGTGTGTGCCTGCGTTTGTGTGTCTTGGGAGGTGGTGTCACAGACACACTGGGAGAGGTCACAGGGGAAGTGTGAATGGCAGTGGGGGTGGTGACTGCACGTGAGCGGGGTGTGGTGGCGTGTGTGCTGGTGATGGCAGTGGCGGCTGCAGATGTAGTGCATGCAGGTGTGAGTGGAGACGAGACTGGGAGGGAGGAGGGAGACGAGGAGGAGGGGGACACAGTGGAGGCAGTGGATGTTGGTGTGTCTGCATGTGTGTGATGCTTGCGTGAGTGCCTGTGGGATGTGTGGTGCTTATGTTTGCCTGAGCTTCCCTTGTATGTTGACGTGTGTGCATGCTGGTCTGAAGGTGTGCTTGGGATAGGCTGAGGTACAGGGGATTGGGTCTGGATGGAGGAAGTTGGAGGAGGGAGGCTAGAGACAGGGACAATGGCTTCCATCAGTGCTGAGGCCAGAGTCTGAAAAGCTTGCTGAAGGGCCGCCTGACCAGAATGAATGCCCTCCAGGAATGCATTTGTTTGTTGCAACTGCCTTTCTACACCCTGGATGGCATTCAAAATGGTAGACTGCCCAACAGTGAGGGACCTGAGGAGGTCAATGGCCTCCTCACTGAGGGCTGCATGGGTGACTGGGGCAGGCCTGAGGTGCCTGGAGCGAAGGTGATGCCCACCCTCCTGGTGAGCGGGCACGGTGCATAGGCTGAGGGGCTGCTGGGAGGGCGGTGCTGGTAGCCTTTGTAGTTTGGCCGTGGTTCCTGCATAAAGTGCGTTGCCGAGGTCCAGTCGGGTTCTGAGTAGAGCGTGGGTGACTGTCTTTCTGGTTTCAACGGGAATC
Organism: Pleurodeles waltl; assembly: GCF_031143425.1. Taxonomy (NCBI): domain Eukaryota; kingdom Metazoa; phylum Chordata; class Amphibia; order Caudata; family Salamandridae; genus Pleurodeles; species Pleurodeles waltl. Next base: position 892,999,159 of record NC_090442.1, on the reverse strand, counting down.
CACTTGAAGATCTTGCGGAGCATGCAGAGGCTGTTGTAACAGGAAGACGAGACTGCATTGACCTGCTGAGTCATGCTGAGTGCTGAGTCCAGGATGATTCCCAGGTTCCGTACTTGGGTAGTGGGGGTGGCGCAGCTCCAAGTGAGGTAGGCCACCAGGAGTTGTTCCAGGCAGAGGGATTGCTGCAGAGAATGAGGATCTCTGTTTTGTCTGTGTTTGGCTTGAGGCGGCTTGATTCCATCCAGTTGGCGATGGCGTGAAGTCCATTGTGGAGGTTATTTCTTGCGGTTGTTGGGTCTTTTGTGAGGGAGATGATCCGCAGGGTGTCGTCTGCATAGGATACTATGTTAATGTGGTGGGATTGTGCGATGTTGGCGAGAGGAGCCATGTAAACGTTGAAAAGTGTTGGGCTGAGGGAGGATCCCTGGGGGACGCCACAGATGGTTTTGGAGGATTCGGACAGGTAGGGTGGAAGACAGACTCTCTGGGTTCTGCTGGAGAGGAAAGAAGAGATCCAGTTTAGGGACTTGCCGTGGTTCCCGGTGTTAGAAGGGTGTGGTGACAAACAGTGTCGAAGGCTGCGGAGATGTCCAGGAGGATGAGCGCTGCGGTTTCGCCTTCATCGAGCATGGTCCTGATGTCATCTGTGGCAGCAATTAGTGTGGTCTCCCTGCTGTGGTTCTTGCGAAATCCGGATTGGGAGGTATTGAGCGCTTTGCTGTCTTCCAGGAAGCGGGATAGTTGGCTGTTCACGATTTTATCAATGACCTTCACTGGGAAGGGGAGGAGGGAGATGGGCTGGTAGTTTTTGGGGTCATCTGGGTCCGCTTTGGGTTTCTTCAACAGGGCGTTGACGTTGGCGTGTTTCCATCTCTCCAGGTAGGTGGCTGTCTTGAGGGAGCTGTTGATGATGGCGCAGAGGTGGGGGGCGATGATGTCGCTGGCTTTGTTGAAGATCTGGTATGGGCAGGGGTTAGAGGGGGAGCCGGAGTGTATGGAGGCCATGGTGTTGCTGGTGTCTTCATTGTTGACATGGGTCAAGGAGCATAGAGGGTTGGTGTGGCTTGGTGCTTTGGGTTCGTGGTTGTCTGTGGTTGGCTGGTGGGTCTGAGGTTTGAAGCTGTTGTGGATGTCTTCGATCTTTCAACGGAAGTAAGTGGCGATGGAGTTGCAGAGCTCCTGTGATGGTGGGGGTTCGTGGGAGCAGGGCCTGGGGTTGGAGAGTTCTTTGATGATGCCGAAGAGCTCTTTGTTGTTGTGAGCGTTGGTGTCTATGTGGCTTTTGTAGTAGTTTCTTTTGGTAGTGCGGATCAGCTGGTGATGTTTGCGGATGGCAGTCTTGAGGGCGATGTGGTTGGATTCAGTGGGTGCAAGGCGCCAGGTCTTCTTCATTCTTTGAGATTCCCATTTGGAGGACTGCAGGTCAGGGTGAACCAGCTGGCCATGGGTCTGTGGTGGATGTCTGAGGGTTGTTTGAGTGGTGCGAGGGTGTTGGCGCAGTCTTCTATCCATTGATGCAGGTAGGTGGCGGCTGTGTTGGGGTCCTGGGAGGAGGTGCCTGGGCAAGGGTGGAGATCAGCTGTTCTGTCTAGATTCTGTTCCAATAGCGACGGGGGTTGAGTGGTCAGGTGATGAATGACTGGCTTCTGGAAGGAGAAATGGATGCAGCGAGGGTCGGTCCAGTGGAGTTCGGTAGTGTGGCTGAAGGAGACGTGGTTGCTGGCTGAGAAGATGGGGTTGAGTGTGTGTCCTGCAGTGTGGGTGAGCGACGTAACGAGTTGCTTGAGGCCGAGGTTGTCGAGGTTGTCGATTAGGTTGGTGGTGTTGATATCGTTGTTGTTTTCTAGGTGGAAGTTCAGGTCGCTGAGGAGGATGTAGTCCGTTGAGGCAAGGGCTTGGGTGCTGATGGTGTCGGCGATGTCGTCGCAGAAGTGAGGTCAGGGGCCTGGGGGTCTCTAGACCAGTGTTCCTCTGAGGGTGGTCTTGGCGGTGATGTGGATTTTGAAATGGAGGTGCTCGGCGGAGTTGATGGTGTCGTGGGAGCTGGTGGAGACTCTGATGGTGTTTTTGTGGACTATGGCGATTCCTCCTCCTGGTTTGTTGCTGCGGTCTCTTCTGGTGATCTTGTAGCCTTCAGGTATGGCTATGGCTATGTCTGGTTCCGAGGCCAAATTCATCCAGGTTTCAATGAGAAATGCGACGTCAGGCGATGATGAGGTCAGTTGGTCCCAGAGTTCGAATGCGTGCTTGTGGACGGAGCGGGTGTTGAGCAGACTGCAGCTGAGGTGGTTGTCTGTAGCTTTGTGTTGGAGCTTGGTGGTTAGGTTGCAGGTGAAGTTGCAGGCTTTGCAGGAGAAGGGTCCTTTGGTGTGCTTCGGAGTGGACTGGAAGCAGATGGAGGAGCGTCCTGGATTGAGGGGGTGGAGGTCATTGGCTGTGTAGCGGTAATTGGTGGTGCGGGGCGCGTGGGCCAGGGGACTGCCACTGGGCATGGTCTTGGCACGGACGGGCGCAGACAGGCTTGCCTTTGGTGCGCCTTCGGCTGCCATAAGAGGGGAGGTGGGAGGGAGTGGCAGCTGGGAGGAGGCAAGGGATGCGCAAATGGGAGAGCGTGGGGCGGGACCGCAGGGCTCAGCGGTGGGAAGAAAAAGGTGAAACAGAAGTGGAGGGAGGGGGTGGGGCCGCGGGGACGCAGCAGCTGTGGGCGAGGAAAGAAAAACAAAACTAGAGATCGGAAGAAAGAAAAGAATGGCACCTGGAGTAGAGGCGGCAGAGGCGGTGGTGTAGGTAGTGACCTGCCTGCCAAAAGCAGGGTCAAGGGTCGCTCTTTTCACCGCGCCGCGGCTGCCATAAGAGGGGAGGTGGGAGGGAGTGGCAGCTGGGAGAACGGAGGTGATCCGCAAATAGGAGAGCAGGGGGGGTGAGGCCGCAGGGCTCAGCGGCAGAAATAAGAATGTGAAACAGAAATGGAGGGAGGAGGGCAGGACCGCAGGGACACTCACGCTTCGCTCATCCACACACTTCTTTCTCACACATTCGTACACAGTCAAACATATCTTGCCTAGACCTTCGCTTACACATACATTGTTCCACATACTCAATCTTTCGCAAATCAAATGACCCATGCATAGGCCAAAGTAACTCAGGATCCGAACGAGTGTATTTATTCCATAATGTGCTGTACATTATAGAAGAAAGACCATGTTTAACATACATATCTCTATTGGGCGTCCCCTCCGGGGGTGCTGGTTGCGATTCTTCGGTCTCAAATTGGTACCATTACAAAAGCAACACATCCTACGAAGTGCGCTAAAAACAGTCATGCCAAAAAAATAGTGCAGAATAGGCAATATTATAATCAAAGTAGCACTTAAGGTGCCGTTCAAATCAAAATTAAATTGGAGAAAATTCTCCTCATTACCTGCCATATAAATTGTAATTTATATATCAATTCAAAGGACACAAATTGACTAGTCACCCAAAACACAAGAGCCACAGTAAGTAGTGCTAAACTTCATTACCAAACAAAGGCATCAAAACCCATAGCAAGTGCCGTAAAACGGCTCTTACCAATCACAGGCCGTCCAGGTTCCAACTGCCAAGTTCTAAAATCGACCAAATGGTCACTGCATGACGAATTAACAAAAAGGATCTCAGTCGAGGACCGGCGCCACCTGGATGGTCAAATCAGAAAGAAGGGAAAAACGCCGTGGTTGCCAAGACTCGGGTCTCCTCAGGCATTGATCGTCCGATGCGAGATCCTTATCCTTCATCGTGACCAATCCATCGGGCGTTCAAGTCACCGATGAGTCCCTGTTCGGGCGCCAATTTGTTGAAGTAAGCCTCAGCAAGGCCATCTAGTGCAAGGGGTTCGCCCTTCTCTGCACAAAGTCCTCAGACCATATAGGAAGAAGTTGGCACAGAAACTGAAATAAAAGACAAAGGCGGTCATTACAACATTGGTAGTAAAAGCCGCTTACCGCCGTGCAGAAGACTGCTAACACACCGCCGTGGCTGCGGAATTCCGCCACAGCTATTATGACCCACATTTCGGAATCCGACAAAATTCAGACACCCACACAAGTCCGCCACACCAAAGCTCAGTGATAAACTGGCGAAAACAAAACCTCCACCGTAATGCCAACAGAAATACACCCACACTATCACGACACATGAATCCACGCGGCGGTCTTTCAACCGCGGTATTCCATTGCCGGTACACACCGCTGTGCTAAAAAAACACACACACTCTTACAAAACACAGCCACATTGGACAATTTCAAATACACACACCTGATACACATACACACACCACTCCCACACACCCAATACAATATAAAACACACACCCACATCACCCACAAACCCTTACTACCAAAAATTGAGAACGAAGCACAGAGAGAGACACCACCATCTACAAACTAGCATCCACAGGCACACAACACCATCACCCACACAACTTCCACGCACCTCACACAACACACCACTACATATCACCACACTTATCACCACACACACCACCCCACACATCACCTACACCACCCCATGGCACGGCAAAGACACCCCAGGTTCTCAGAGGAGGAGCTCAGGGTCATGGTGGAGGAAATCGTCCGGGTAGAGCCACAGCTATTCGGATCACAGGTGCAGCACACCTCAATTGCAAGGAAGATGGAGCTATGGCGAAGAATAGTGGACAGGGTCAACGCAGTGGGACAGCACCCAAGAAATCGGGAGGACATCAGGAAGAGGTGGAATGACCTACGGGGAAGGTGCGTTCCGTGGTCTCAAGACACCACCTGGCAGTTCAGCGGACTGGCGGCGGACCCCCACCTCCTCCCCCACAACTAACAACATGGGAGGAGCCGGTCTTGGCGATTCTGCATCCTGAGGGCCTGGCAGGAGTTGGTGGAGGAATGGACTCTGGCAAGTCAAATCTTAACTATTACATCCCCCACCCTACCTGCATGCTATCACATACCCCAACCCTCGCCCTCACCCCATCACTCCAACTCCTCACAAATGTACCAATATCACAAACCACACATCCCAACACCAAGCCCTGCATGCAACAACAAAGCATGGACACACATCACTAAAGCATGCCCACTGCACATACCCATACACCACCCTAAACCATCATCACACAAGCTCCCACACAGGAATGCCAGCACTGGGGTACACGGTCACCCACCCATTGCACACCATGACACACACAGATGCAATAATCATGCCTTTCCACCCCTGCAGGACCCCTACCCAACGTCACCAGACAGGAGGGTCCAGACATGTCCACTCCACCCACAGAAGAGGCCCACAGTGATGACAGCACCTCTGTCCAACTGGATCTAGATGACCAGCCCGGACCATCGGGGGCCTCGGGACAGTTGGTTCCCCTCACACAGGCACAGGCCACCACAGACTTTCCCCACTCTGGAAATACCAGCACAGCACCCACCCAGCGGGCCCATACCTCCGTCCCCAGGACACGTCAATCAGCTGTGTGTCCACCACTACAGGGAACCCAGGATAACCCACCACCCCAACAACAAAAAAACCCTGGGGGCAGTGGCAATGGGCACACGGTCCAGGGGACGGAGGCCCAGGAACACAGGGGAACTGGGAGGGCTGCTGTGCGACAGGGGGCGGACAGGCCAAGGGAACCCACTCTCCACGAGGCCCTCTCCTCCATCATAGGAGATTACCACCACTCCCAGGAGACGATGGCAACGGTACTGGCCAAGTTTCAGGAGACCCAGCGCATGCAGGAGGAACAGTACATGGGCTTCAGGGAGGAACTCAGATCCATCAGCTCCACCCTGGGCACCATCGTAGGGGTGCTGAAGGAACTACTTAACACCAGGAGGGACACTGTGGCACTCCAAGGGGCCCCTGACACTAGCATGGACGATGAACTGCCCACCATCTCCGCCGGTGCTAGTGGACAGGACGCCCTGCCACAGGACCACCACACCAGCACCATACCCCCTGCAGAGGGAGAACCACCCCGCAAACGGTCCCTGAGATCCAGGAACAAGACAGAGCACAATGCCAAGACCTCCACCATGAAATTAGACCACCCTGATTGTCATCCCACTGTCCCACTTTGTCACCCTGTCCATAATCAAACAGCCCCAGCTCCACTTCCTATGCCCATATGGGCAATGCACCTGTGAGACTAATAGACTGGACTCTGCCATGGACACTCCTCCGCCATCACCCCTCACCATTTAACTTCCCACTCCAATATTTTGCATTTAAATAAACACACCTAAAGCAAAAAATGATCTGGAGTCTGTCTGTGATTTCGAAATAGTGTATTTGCAATTACAGTGACAAAATGGTCTTGAAATAGTAATGTCAACATACCTATGTCACACAGCTCTAGTCCATGTGGAATCTAAGCAGATGACACACGTTGGGACCCACATTTGTGAAACCGTAAGGGAAAGTGACAACTCAGTGACCATACACTGGGTGAAAATGACAGACAGTAGAGAGGTAGTAGTGTAAAAGTACATGTAGTAGGCAGGAATGTATTTTCACCTGTGTTTCACTGGAAATATTACTGGATCACTAAGTCCCTGTTCTGCATGTCTTCTTCCTCTGCTTCATCCTCATCACTGTCCATAGGCTCCACAGCTGCCACAACACCGCCATCTGGACCATCCTCCTGCAGAAAAGGCACCTGTCGTCGCAAAGCCAAGTTGTGAAGCATACAGCAGGCCACGATGATCTGGCACACCTTCTTTGGTGAGTAGAATAGGGATCCACCTGTCATGTGGAGGCACCTGAACCTGGCCTTCAGGAAGCCGAAGGTCCGCTCTATCACCCTCCTAGTTCGCCCATGGGCCTCATTGTAGCGTTCCTCTGCCCTGGGATTCCTCACTGGGGTCAGTAGCCATGAAAGGTTGGGGTACCCTGAGTCACCCGCAAATGGCGAGGGACAACTGTTAGACACACACTAACCTGTAGGGACAACCCCAGACAACCATTCCCACTGTCTTACTTCCAGGGGCTCACCTAATAGCCACACACGGTGCCTCTGGAGTTGACCCATCACATAAGGGATGCTGCTATTCCACAGGATGTAGGCATCATGCACTGAGCCAGGGAACATGGCATTCACATGGGAGATGTACTGGTCTGCCAAACATACCATCTGTACATTCATGGAATGATAACTCTTCCGGTTTCTGGACACCTGTTCGCTCCTGTGGGGGGGGGACCAAAGCCACGTGGGTCCCATCAGTGGCACCTATGATGTTGGGGATATGTCCCAGGGCATAGAAGTCACCTTTCACTGTAGGCAAATCCTCCATCTGACGGAAAACGATGTAGCTCCGCATGTGTTTCATCAGGGCAGACAACACTCTGGACAATACGTTGGAAAACATAGGCTGGGACATCCCTGATGCCATGGCCACAGTTGTTTAAAAAGACCCACTTGCAAGGAAATGGAGCACTGTTAGCACCTGCACTTGAGGGGGGATTCCTGTGGAATGGCGGATTGCGGACATCAGGTCTGGCTCCAACTGGGTACACAGTTCCTGGATTTTGTCACGGTCAAACCTGTAGGTGATAATCAAATGTCGCTCCTCCATTGTCAACAGGTCCACCATCAGTTAGTACACCGGAGGATTCCGCCATCTCCTCACATGTCCCAGCGGACGGTGCCTATGAAGGACAACAGCGAGCACAGACTCAAACAACTCAGAAGTACGTACCCACAGTTTACCCAGAACACCAATCATACACAAAAGGTGGCCTGTATGAGTGTTGAGACTAGGCCTAGGTATGTGTGACACAGTTGGAAATTAGGCCATGTGGGCCCCTGAAATGGCGGCTGCCTGACCTCTAAAGTGGGACAATGGGATGTGAGGTAACTGCGCTGGCGTTGTACACCGTTGCGGTAGGCGGTCGGAGACCGTGGAGCAAAGCTGCATTGTTTAACATTGGACCCTATGGGTCCCAGGAGCCAATGACTATGTACGCCGGCGGTGATGGTACGCACCGCCGTGGACGTGACCGCTGTGGACGTGACCGCCATTTTCTATCTGTTCAATCACTCGATACCTGATCTTCGACAGGAGAGTACCTACACTGCAAGTGCTGCTGTGACCTCAGTCTGGAAGAGACAATGGCTCGTGCATCTGGGGAAAGGGCCCCTGCCTTCACATCGGAGGAGTTGGAGGAGCTCGTTTATGGGGTCCTCCCTCAGTACACGCTACTCTACGGTCCTCCAGACAAACAGGTAAGTACACAGGGAGCATGTTGTATTGGCTATGCCTGTGTGGAGAGGGCTGGATGTAAGAAGGAAGGGGTCAGAGTTCTGCGTGCATGAAAGACGGTAGGTGCATGTGCCACATGGCAAGGGTAGGGATGGGGGCCACTCACTTTGACCGTGCAGTTGGTAATGACTTCTCTTCTTCCCCTCTACATTTCATGTAGGTCAGCGCCCACCAGAAGAAAGATATTTGGCGTGCCATCGCCAAGGACGTCCGGACCCTGGGGGTCTGTCACAGATGGAGCACCCACTGCCGTAAAAGATGGGAGGACATTCGTCGCTGGAGCAAGAAGACGGCGGAGGCTCAGCTGGGGATGGCCTCCCAACGTGGGAGGGGTGCCCGTCGAACCATGACCCCCCTGATGTTCAGGATCCTGGCGGTTGCCTACCCGGAGTTGGATGGGCGCTTGAGGGCATCACAGCAGACACAAGGGGGTGAGTACACTCTCATTCAGCGGACTTTGCGCGCAGTGGAGTTGTCTGGGTGGGGGAGGAGGGTTGTGGGTTTCCCTAGGCCAGGGTGAGTTCCGTAGGCCAGGCCCCTCCGTAAGGCATGGCCCTGTGGCCCCCCACCCCACCTCTGTAGAGTGCCAAGTACAGCTATTCATGCCCCTGTGTCATCTGTGTGTGCAGATGTCATCCATAGCCTTGTAGGCCATTTCCCAGGAATTGCACTGTAGAGCCCAAGAGCGCGGCGTAGTGCAAGGGGCTTCTGTGTCTGTCTTGTCTGCCAACGGTAGCGGTAATCCATGCACTCAACAAGTCTTTATTCTGTTTCCCCCCACCTTTTTGTGGTTTCCCTGTTCTTGTGTGCATTAGCATCATCAGGCGGAGGAGCAGTGGCACCGGAGAACGAGGAAGCTGCATCCCACTTGGCCATGGAGGGCCACACTACGAACTCTGAATTCACCAGTGGGATGGAGGGCGAGGGGAGCTCCACGGCAGGGACAGGAGCTGAGACCAGCGACACTGACTCGTCCTCTGATGGGAGCTCCCTTGTGGTGGCGGCAACATCTGTGCCCCCCGCATCTACAGGTACAGCCGCCACCCCCCTACCAGAACCGCCCTCCCAGCAGCCCCTCAGCCTTCGCCCCACGCCCGCTCACCCAGGAGGGTGGGTATCACCTTCGCCCCAGGCACCTCAGGCCCTGCCCCAGTCACCCCTGCTGCCCTCAGTGAGGAGGCCATTGACTTCCTCAGGTCACTCACTGTTGGGCAGTCTACAATTTTGAATGCCATCCAGGGTGTAGAAAGGCAGTTGCAACAAACTAATGCATTCCTGGAGGGCATTTATTCTGGTCAGGCGGCCCTTCACCGAGCCTTTCAAACTCTGGCCTCAGCACTGATGGAAGCCATTGTCCCTGTGTCAAGCCTCCACCCTCCAACTTCCTCCACCCAGACCCAATCCCCTGTACCTCTGCATATCCCAAGCACACCATCAGACCAGCCTGCACACACCTCACCACACAAGGGAAGCTCAGGCAAACATAAGCACCCCACATCCTACAGGCACTTACGCAAGCATCACACACATGCAGACACACCAACATCCACTGTCTCCACTGTGTCCCCCTCGTCATCGTCTCCCTCCTCCCTCCCAGCCTCATCTACACACACACCTGCATTCACTACCTCTACAGCCACTACGTCCCTCACCAGCACATTCATCAGCACACCCCGCTCACGTGCAGTCACCACCCCCACTACCGTTCACACGTCCCCTGTGTCCTCTCCCAGTATGTCTGTGACACCCCCTCCCAAGATACACAAACGCAGGCACACACCCACCCAACAGCCATCCACCTCACGACAGCCTCCAGCGCATGCACCTGCACCCAAAGTCACCAAACGTACACCTCCTACTACCACCACCTCTTCCTCCACTCCCAAACCCCCTCCAGCTACCCGTCCCAGTGTGTCCAAAAAACTTTTCCTGTCCAGCCTTGACCTTTTTCCCACACCTCCCCCACCTCGTCCATCTCATAGGTCCCGAACTAGCACCTCAGCCACAACATCTCCGGGACTAGTGGTGCCTGTAGTCACAGGTATGTGGAGTGCACTGGCCACCAGGACAGTCAGTGTGGCACGGAGCCACAGCACAGCCAGTACCCCCCCTGTGAAGCATCAGAAGTTGGCCAGTGCCTGGCGGAAGAGGGGGAAGACTCCAGCCACCAACGCCGCTCCCAGGGGTCCCGGTGGGAGTGTGGACTCAGCTGTGACACCTCCCAAGGTGTGGAAAGGCCACAAGAAACCCGGCAAGTCTGGGAAGAGCAGCAAGGCAGAGAAGACCGCCATCATCCCCGCTGCCCAGGAGGGCCCCGCCAGCCCCAGCCCAGCTGCCCAGAAGGCCAGCCCCAGCCCAGCTGCCCAGGAGGGCCCGGCCAGCCCCAGCCCAGCTGCCCAGGAGGCCAGCCCCAGCCCAGCTGCCAAGGAGGCCACCGCCAGCCCCATCCCAGCTGCCCAGGAGGGCCCCGCCAGCCCCAGCCCAGCTGCCCAGGAGGCTACCGCCAGCCCCAGCACAGCTGCCCAGGAGGGCCCCGCCAGCCCCAGCCCAGCTGCCCAGGAGGGCCCTGCCAGCCCCAGCCCAGCTGGGCCATGAAGGACCACCAGCCCCAGCCCAGCTGGGCCATGAAGGACCGCCAGCACAAGACCTGCTGGGCCATGAAGGACCGCCAACTCAAGCACCGCTGAACAGGGCAGGCACTGCTGAACAGGGCACTGCCAAATCAAGCACCGCTGAACAGGGCAAGCACCGCTGAACAGGGCACCACCAAATCAAGCACCGCTGAACAGGGCACCGCCAAATCAAGCACCGCTAGCCCATGAGCGGCAGGGGCACTGATGCAACTGGGACCGTCACGGGGTGAGTGATGCCTTCTGGGAACCAGTCCCCCTCCAGAACTAGTGGAGACATCTATCCACTACCTCTGTCCTTCACAGGATGAAGCACTCTGGGCACCAGTCCCCGTCCAGAACCAGTGGAGACATGTATCCACTACCTCTGTCCTTCACAGGATGAAGCACCCTGGGCACCAGTCCCCCTCCAGAACCAGTGGAGACATGCTTCCACTACCTCTGTCCTTCACAGGATGAAGCACTCTGGGCACCAGTCCCCCTCCAGAACCAGTGGAGACATGCATCCACTACCTCTGTCCTTCACAGGATGAAGCACTCTGGGCACCAGTCCCCCTCCAGAACCAGTGGAGACTGTTATCCACTTGAGAGACTGTGGCTTTGCACTCCCCAGGATGTAACAGTGGGCAACCCTTCCACTGTAGAGACTTAGGAGACTGTGGCTTTGCACTCCCCAGGATGTAACAGTGGGCAACCCACCCACTGTAGAGACTTGAGAGACTGTGGCTTTGCACTCCCCAGGATTGAACAGTGGGCATTGAGCCCCCTCGTGGATCTGGCGTCGTGCACTCATCCGGCTGAGGTGTCCCCCCTTCCCTTCCCCCTGAGGTGCCTGTTGTATTTCTATCTGATGCCCCTGCAGTGTTCTCTCTGTTTTGATCTGGTATCGAGTGTTGGCCTCGCCCATGCATTTTGAGCCCAGTGGTCCACGGACTATAAATGGTGCAATACCTGGACTACTATTCTTGGTGTATATTTTGTTAATAGTATATATATGTATATTTTTGCGTACTGCATTTTAATAGATTACAATGTTTACACTAATTTTCTTTTGTCTTGCATTCTTCCGGGGGGTTTGGGGGGTGTAACTATAATGTATAGTTATGTATTAGTGTGTGTGTTGTAGTGGGTGAGGGTGGGGGTGTCCCTGTATTTTGCCTCCCCCTCCCCTGTGTCGTAGGTGCAGTACTCACCGTGGTCTTCGCCGCCGGCGTTCGTGCTCCTGGTAGAGGAGCAGGAAGACTATCGCAGGTAGAATTTGGAGTTCCGGGTCCATGGTGTCCTCGTTCCTCGTGGGGTGTGTAGAGGTGAGCGTTTTCCCTTCGAAATTCCTGCTTCCGCCGTGTTTTTATCCACGGTGAATCCGCCCCGGAAAAGGTGGCAGATTGGCCTGTCATAATAGTGTGGGCGGAACATTGTCTTCCGCCTGTCTGTTGGCGGTGACCACCGCGTTGTTTGTTTGTACCGCCGTGGCAGTCGGAGTGTTAAAGTGGCTGTCTTTGTTGGCGGTTTCCGCCACGGCCGTAATTGCTAATTTTTTCCGCCGGCCTGATGGCGGACTTACCGCCGCTTTAACACCGTCCGCCAGGGTTGTAATGACGACCAAAGTTTATTAAACCCCATGAGGTGGTACTACAGTTCAAACAGCACCCTTCGGTAATGTTTGAAGTAGCACACTGAACTAAGAGAGCATGGTCCTTTTATACCCACGCAGGGGCTAAAAGAAGGTGGTACAATTATAGAAGCAAGACTTACATACATGTAAGGTCATATGGAAATGCACAGTCGACAGGTAGGAGGGGCTAACAGTTTCAAGGACTAGTTGACACATTACTGTCTGTTACTGATTACTAACAGCTACTGGGCATGTGCAAAAGTGGGAGATAATAAATATAACTTGTCACTAGACAGATTTTCAAGAGTAGTTAACAGAAAGGTAAGACAGAGCACATGGCGAGCACATGGCAGAGAAAATGGCTGCCATGAATAGAAAATGGACTCCGCCAAATGTTCACAATAGTTGCTAAATACAAGATGTCTTCTGCTAATGCTTAATCTAATCGCTATTAAATTTCAACACACCTGTCATATGGAGGCACCTAAACCTGGCCTTCAGGAGGCCAAAGGTCCTCTCAATGATCCTTCTGGTTTTGCCCATGTGCCTCATTATAACGTTCTTCTGCCCTTGTCCTGGCATTCCTCACAGGAGTCAGCAGCCATGATAGGTTTGGGTAACCAGAGTCACCTGCAAATATTGAGAGACAACATTTAGCCAGACACTATCCTATATGGCCAACATCATAGGCATGCACCAACATATACTGTGTGGGAACCAAGGCTCACCTATTAGCCACACCCTGTGCCTCTGTAGCTGGGACATCACATTTGGGTTGCTGCTATTCCTTAGGACAAAGGCAGCATGCACCAACCCAGGATACTTAGCATTGACGTGGGAGATGTACTGGTCCGCCAGGCACATGTATGTTCATGGAATGGAAACTCTTACGATTCCTAAACACATGTTCATTTTGCCGGGGACGACGACAAATGCAATATGTGTTCCGTCAATCGCCCCAATTATTTCGGGGATATGTCCCATTGCATAAAACCCTGCCATCACAGTGGCCAAATCCTCCACCTGGGGGAATGCAATGTAGCTGCACATGTGTTTTGTCAGGGCAGACAAGGCTCTTGCCAGCACTCTTGAGAACATTGGCTGTGACATTCCTGCTGGCAAGCCCAATGTCACTTGGAAAGAGCCATTTGCCACGAAATGGAGCACTGCTAGAACTTGCACAAGAGAGGGGATCCCAGTGGAATGATGGCTAGATGAGATCAGGTCAGGTTCAAACTGGGCACACAGCTCTGTGTTTGTGGCCCTGTCCAGTCTATAGGTGAGTACAATGTGCCTGTCCTCCAGTATAGCCAAGTCCACCAGGGGTCTGTACACAGGGGTATGTCTCCATCTCCTATTCCTCCTCAGCGGTAGGTATCTAAGGGACACAAGAGTGAGTAGGCTGTCACATTTTCAACAATTATACCACACCAGCAGTCCACATTGTGCAATCATGTTTTGGGCCAGTGGAATTTAAATGTATGTGCTTATATATCCTGTGACACAGGAATAATTTATAGGTCTGTTCACCCCCCCTGAAATGGCGACCGCCTGTCCTGTGTAAAGGGACATGTGGAAGTGAGGTAATGCCACCGACATTGTGTGCCGTGGCGGTGGTTGGTGCAATTCCTCATTGGTTTATATTGGGCCGTATGGGGTACAGTGGCCAAAGGGGATCTACGCCGGCATTGACGGTATGCACTGCCGCAGACATGACTGCCATTGTAGTTCACATTCCTCACTTGTTTCCTGGCCTTCATCAGGAGAGGACCTATACTGCATGTGCTGCTGTGACCTGTGTGTGGAACCTACCATGGCCCGTGTGACTGGGGAAAGGTCCCCAGCCTTTACTTCAGAGGAGTTGGTGCGAACTGGTGGATGGGTTCCTACCCCAGTACGGACTGCTGTATGGGCCTCCAGACCAACAGGTGAGTACACATTGGCCACGATGCATGTGGCATGAATGCATGGAGTTCTGTGTGAAGGCATTGTGTAAGGGTGGGGGGTGGATGTCCTCTTGGCAGTGTACATAGTGGGCTCTGTGTGTGCCAATGGTGATGGAAACAGGTATGGTGGGCCATTTGTGTGACAGGCTGGACTGTTTGTCTAATGGTGTTCTACTGTCCGTATTGCCTCTGCAGGTCAGCGCCCATCAAAAGAAGGGGATATGGCGTGCCATCGCAAGGACGTGCGGACCCTGTGGGTCTATGGCACGTGGAGCACCCACTGTCAGAAATGGTGGGACGACCTGAGATGCTGGGCAAAAAAGACCATGGAGGCACAGTTGGGGATGGCCTCCCAACGAGGAAGGGGTGCCCGTCAGACCCTGACCCCCCTCATGGCCTGCATACTGCCGGTGGCCTACCCTGAGCTGGATGGGCGCTTGAGGGCATCACAGTAGCCACAAGGGGGTGAGTACAATGGCTATCATTACAACAACCGGCTGGTGGGGTGGTATCCGGGTGGTGGTTGTGTGTCCTTGGGTGTCCCTGGGCCGTGCCAGACATAGCAGCGCAGGTCCTCTGGAGGCTAAGGGTTTGAATGGAAGATGCTGCTTACCTAGCTTGCTAGTATTTACTTCTGGGCAGGGCTGCGTGGGTCCTAGCGGTGCTGCATTTGGTGGTGTGTACCCCTCCTCTGCCTTGGTGACTAGCCATTTCACTGGTAGTGCAATGCATAGTGCGTAGGTCAGTTCCCTGTGTGTGAGTGTGATGTGTACGCCAACGGTGGTGTTGGTGCTGTCACTGACCCAGTGTATCCTTTGTCTCTCTCTCTCTCTCTCTCTCTCCCCCTTTCTTGTTTTGTCATCCTCTCCTTATGTACATTAGCATCATCTGGCGGAGGAGCAGAGGCACCAGCAACAGATGGAGCTGCATCCCACAGGACCCAGGAGGCAGAGTCCACCAACGCCGAGGGAACCAGTGGGAGGGAGGGTGAGGGGAGGACCATGGTGGAGACTGGAGGGGACAACACAGACTCAGATACCTCCTTTGATGAGAGCTCTCTGGTGGTGGCGGACACCTCTGTGACCACCCCAGCTGCAGGTACAACCGCCACCCCCGTACCAGCACCGCCCTCCGAGCAGCCCCTCAGCGAGTTGCCCGTGCCCGCTCACCCAGGAGGGTGGGCATCTCCTTTGCCCCAGGCACCTCAGAGCCTGCCCCAGTGTGCCCTGCTGCCCTGAGAGAGGAGGCTATTGACCTCCTGAGATCCATCTCTGTAGGGCAATCAACCATTGTAAATGCCATCCAGGGGCTGGCATCCTAGATGCAGCAATGCAATGCATTCCTGGAGGGCGTTCACGGTGGATTGGCGGCCCAACAGAGATCGATTCAAGCTCTGGCCTCCTCTCCAACTTCAGCCATTGTCCCTGTTTCTACTGTCCCTCCTCCAACTTCCACCTACCAGTCCCATTCATCTCAACCCCAACCCATCCCAAGCACACAGGCAGATGAGCATGCACACAAGACAACACACAAGAGTGTCACAGGCAATCACAAGCACCACACTTCATCCCACAGGCACTCACACAAACACCATTCAGTTGCAGACATGACAACATCCACTGTCTCCACTGTCTCCCCCTCTTCCTCCTCCCCCTCCACCTCCCACCCAGTTATGTTAAACTCACACCTGCATGCACTACATCAATATCCACTACCAGCATCATCAACACACCAAGCACAACACACACCTCCCTGGCAAACACCTCCACGACATCCATGCCCGCATCCCCTGTGTCCTCTCCCACCGTGTCTGTCCTTCCCTCCTAAAGGACACAAATGCAAGCACTCACACACCCAACAGCCATCCACCTCACAACAGCATACCCTCCTCACGCCCACCGTCCCTAAAAAGCTTTTCCTTTCCCAGATTGACCTCTTCCCTACCCCTTCCCCTGTCCTGCACGTATGGGCAGGGTACCAGGGACAGAGCACAGCACCTCAGCCAAACAGTCCACGGGGACAGTGGTAGTACCACCTACTCATGGTGGTAGGGATACCAGACCAACAACACTGAAGAGGAAGGAGCCAGCACCACCTGGGATAAAAGGGAAAATTCCGGCACCAGCTGTGAGGAAGGGGAAGGAGCCTGCACCAGCTGTGAAGAAGGGGAAGGAGCCTGCACCAGCTGTGAAGAAGGGGAAGGAACCTGCACCACCAGGCAGAGAGGGGAAGAGCATATCCACCCCTGCCAGGAACGATAAGGGATCACCAAACCATGATCGGGGGGACAAGAGGCACTCTACGCCAGTGGAAGCAGTCAGACATACACTGCCACCACCACCACCACCACCAGCTGTCACAGGGCCCCCACCACCAGCCGTGGATGTGCTGCCATCACACAGTGCAGGGGCTTCCCAGGAGCGTCCCCCATCCACCACCAGCATGCAGCCATCACAGAGTGCAGAGGCTGCCCCGGAGCCCCCCCAACCACCACCAGCATGCAGCCATCACCGCCGGCAGACACCATGCAGTCCACCCTGCAGGGGCTACTGTGCAGGCTGCCCCCTTCAGACCCACTGGGGTATTCACCCACTCGAGAGACTGTGGCCCTACACTCCCGAGGACATAGCACAGGGCATCTTGCCCCCTCCAGAAACAGTGGGCATGACACCAACTTGAGAGACTGTGGCCTTGCTCTCCCCAGAACAAAGCACAGGGCATGTTGTCCCCTCCAGAACCAGTGGGCAAGGCACGCACTCCAGAGACTGTGGCCTTGCATTCCCCAGGACAAAGCAATGGGCATGTTGCTCTTCTTCAGAACCAGTGGTCAAGACTCCCACTCCAGAGACTGTAGCCTTGCACTCCCCAGGACAAAACACGGGGGCATGTTGTCCCCTCCAGAACCAGTGGGCAAGACACCCATTTGAGAGACAGTGGCCTTGCACTCCCCAGGACCAAGCAATGGGCATGTTGCCCCCTCCAGAACCAGTGGGCAAGACACCCACTCCAGAGACTGTGGCATTGCACTCCCCAGGACAAACCAATGGGCATGTTGCCCCCTCCAGAACCAGTGGGCAAGACACCCACTCCAGAGTCTGTGGCCTTGCACTCCCCAGGACAAAGCACAGGGATGTTGCCCCCTCCAGAACCAGTGGGCTTGTTTCCACATCCGGCTGAGGTGCCCCCCTCCCCCTGAGGTACCTGCCTATTTGCAAACTGATGCCCCTGCAGTGTTCTATCCGGATGTGCTCAGGATTCCAGTTGGGCCTTCGACTATGCCCTGTGGCCATGTGGGCCCTTTGAACTTTGGACTGGGCAGTGTCCCTTTTTTATATAAGTGTACATATCTGTTTCATGGCCAAATCGGATTATTAATTTTGTTGTTGAAATAATTACAATCACTTTCGTCAATTCCTGTTGCCCTTGCATTATTCTGCAGATTTTCGGAGTCAAATTGTTTTTGTAATGCAGCTGGTTGTGTGTATGGGGTGTGTGTGTGAATTGTGTGCGTTGTGCATGTGTGTGTCACTCTCTTTTTCCTCCCACCCTTCCTTGTGTGCTAGGCGGCTGTACTCACCGTTGTCATCTTTGTCGGCGTTGGTGTTCCCGGTGGAGCATAACGTAGAAGATCATCAGGAAACTTGCAGTTGGGGTTCCATGGTGACGTGATTCTTCCCTTTGTCTCCAATGGTGAGTCTTTTCACCTTTGTGCTCTGTTTCCTCCAGGCTTTTGTTGGCATTGGTACCGCCCCGGAAAAGGTGGCTGTTTGCAGAGTCTCAATATGGTGAGTGGAACTTTGGCTTCCGCCTGGTTGTAGGCGGCTACTGCCATGGTGGCTGTTGTTTACGCCCTTGCAGTCGGTGTGGTGCAGTGGCTATCTATCGGTGATATCACCGCCATGGTCATAACTTTGCGGTACTTACCGCCAGCCTGTTGGCAGTATTACCGCCACTTTATCACCCACCGCCAGGGTTCTAATGAAGGCCTATGTATCCCTAAGAGCCTAAAAAGATTTTCCTGAAACCTTGGAGTTTGCCAACTCTTGTTTGAAGATGTTCTCAGCGTTCTAGTGACAGTGTGATTGAAATAGATTTTGCGCTTGCACAGCTTAAGCAAATCACAGGTGAAATGTGATGTTTGTGAGGGTTTAGCAGTCTGTGTACTCCAAATGAAGTTGTTTAAGGGTTTGTGTACTCCGAAGTGTGAGAGTAGGGAAGTTGTCAAACTTCACATGTGTGTGGCGCTTTGTGCTCCAAAATTGCCCACGCAGTTGTCGGTATACGGACCCTGCGTGGTCTAAGACTCCGGAGTATTGAATAAGTGTATGGGAGAGTTGGTATTTATTGTAATTTGTCTGTTTAATAGGTCAATCGGGCGTGGTTGAGAAACTCAAGAGTGCGTGTTAAAGTGAGCAATAGGTTTTCGACTGAGATTTGCTCCGTCCTATGTGCACCAGGAGGATCCAGTGATCAGCTGAGAGTGAAAATTGCTGGTCGAATTTTGCTTGTGAGTCAGGGAAATTGAGATAGAAGGAGTATCTGTCAGAGTGAAATGCCACAGTGAAAAATCAATAAGGTTTCTGAAGCGATTGTGTTACCTACCTGTAGTAAACAGACAAGTTGTGTGCTGATTTTATTTAGTACTCGCAATATTTGAATTTAGTTTGTGCGGATCTGAGTTTAGGAGGGCAAGGTGAAAGACTTTGTCAGCCACTGTACATGTGAGTGTGACACCACTAGAGTCACGTTGGAATAGGTCGGTTAATTAGAAAGGACGCAAACGGATTTGTGGACAACTGTGAAGTGTAATTGGTTGAGGAGGCAGACGAAAAGGATTTTGGGATTGAAATTTACTTCTTGATTTGATTAAAGAACATATAGGGCCGAAAATTAAATGTTTCAAAGTTTTGAAAAGTGCCCTAAGGGTAGATGTGTTTATTACAACTAGAATAGTATAAATTGCACGGCCAGAAAGTACACCCGCCTAAATACTGTTCCAAGAACAAGATGCTGAGCCATGTCTTTGGCTGAAACAATGGTGCAAGGAGACAGAGAAGGAAGGGAGCTTAGTGTTCCCTGCCCATGGAACATTTAATTTGAGAATTTTAGAGAATTTGAGGTTGGTACTGTTTGACTTGAAACCTCCTCCGAGGCCCACACAGTTTGAAGCATTAGTTATTTGGGAATTAGTAGCCAGACAGCAACAACAACAGAAATTTGAGAGGAGAATGAGGAAGGCTGAGAAGACTTTAGCTGAGGCTAGATGGGATAGTGAGCAGAAATTCTCGAGAACTGAGACTTCACAGGGAATAAAGTTGTTTCCTATGATTACCCAAGAGAACAGGAACAAGGCTACAAACAGTACTAAGAAGAGGGTTTTTTACCCTTCAAATGACAGAGAGCAGAGATCCACAGAGTCTAGAAAGTTTGTGACTTGTGAAGAAGAGTCAGATGATGACAGGTTTATTTTGCAGTTATTGAGAAATCGTCCCCACGATATGCAGCACATGAGAAAGGTTCAAGTACTAGTGTAGAACCAACATCCCCGATGCCAATTGAATCGACACTGAGCCAAATACAGGTTAGCCATAACATTAAAAATGCTTCTGCGATTCAGAGGGTTACGCTGCAGGTCGAAATACTGAGAATTTACCCAGATGTGCCTATTGTATATACTGCAACAAACTTAGTAGTGCAGACAGGACAGGTCTACCATAAGCCAACTTTGATCCAGATAAAGTCCCCACCAAATTTGATGTCCCAGTGCAAGCACAGACAGTCCCAAGATACACCCCCATAATAGGATCACAGACAGAGATGTCTGGATGGAGAAGTCAGAATCCAGGAGTAATGTACCCAAGAAATCGAAATGCCCGACCAAATCCTGATGCACCGTCAGTACCGGTTAACATAGGTCCAGTCATACCATTATTCGCTCAAGGAAATTACAAGAAAATTGAGCTGAAAATTCTGAATCTGAGCGTAGAAGTTGAGAGATTCAACGGAAACAGTATGATGACTCCCCTGAGACAGACATTTGATGGAACAGGTCTGTTAATTGATTTGCGTTCCTTTAGGACTCCTCCAAAGGGTCAGGGGAGATTAGACCTAGGTCCCAACCTAAGCCTGATAATACCAAATACCCCGAGCCTAACGTTACAACAAATGCCAGGTGCAAGCAATAGTAACATTTCATTATAAGGTTTGACAGCTCAGCAGTTAACTGAGTGGTTGGAGAAGCTGAGTAGCACTCAAGGTGACTCCAGTGAAGAAAGTGCCTGAACTTGACCAGGCTTAGAATAGAGGCAGAAGACTTGATTGAAGAAACAATAGGGTTAGAAAGAATTGACTCTCACAGAGAAGATGAGTTATGTTATTTGTGCAAATTGGTTACCAACAAAACAGGAATAATACATAAAAAATTAGCAGACTTGGCTGAGAAATATGACATGATAATTGAGAAAACAAAACACTTAAAGAAAAGTTACAGGTTAGAGATTGACTCAAAAGGCTTTGAGAACTTGAGAATACCAGGAATGAAAATTCACATTAGAGAGTTAATTCAGAACATTCAAACATGGGGAGCATTAGACAAGTGGGAAGGCAGATGGGGGAAGATAAGAGACAAGAGAAAAAGGGATTCTGGGAGTTTTACTGCTAATGTGCAGCAAGCTAAAGACCCAGTGAAAATATTATCTATGAGAGAGATTCTGGGAGGAAATTTTGTCCATGTCGCTTGGAGCAGAAACTACATTCTTTTATTTCCAAATGATTATCCCAGGTTGAGAGAGAAGCCAGTGGAATGGTACCAGCAAATAGACAGGTTTGTGAAACTCACAAAATGCCTATGGGAGGATTTGAACACCCTGTTGGAAATAGTGGTTCCAGCAAACTTATGGGTCGAGTGTGAAAGGAGTAGATTGGCAAATAAGAGAACCTCAGAGGGATCAAGCCACAGGTGCTCCATCACCTTATGTAATGAAATATTACTATAAAGTGATTGAATTCCTGAAAACAAGAATCTCTCCCAAGAATATTGATCGGAAGAGAATAGGCAGGACAGCTCATGAAGACAAGGAGTCAGCACATGCGTACTATAAGAGATTGTTGCAGGCATTTAAAAATTACAGTGGTACAGAAACAATTGAGCCGAAAGACATGATTCATTTTGTGTTCAGATTTGTTGAGGGATTGAGACCTGAAAGTAGCCAGATGATTAAGAGTCATTTGATTTATTGGCAAGCAAAGCCGATTGATAAAGTATTGCAGTATGCAAAATACTGTAGTGACGAGATTGAGTTGAAACAGAGAAATTTTTAAGAAAAGGCAATGGTGATGCAGATTAAAGCGGCACGATCAGTAATGCAGGGAAGGTTTCCACACCAGCAGCAAATAAACATGTGGTTGTAGAACCAGGCAAAAGGTAGAGGTAGAGGTGGAATTGCAAACGTGAACCATGGTCTTGATTCAATTACAGTTGTTGTTCAGAGTGATGTGCAAGGATTGAAAAGAATGTTACCATGTCACGCTTGCGAAGGCCTCAGACATTGGAAACAGGAGTGTTCAATGTTAGGTCAGGAAGGTGTTGGTCAGCTAACAAATGAAATCAATTCTGTCCTAAATATGAGAGGACCAAAAATGAGAGGTCAAAGTCTGAATTTTTCAAAGTAATATGAACCTGAGGCAAAGTTTTTCAGCCCGTGCAACAAGTGCAAATGCCACGTTTGCAGATGCCCCAGTCGCAGCAAATGCAACCTCAAGCGCAAATGATACCTAGACAACAAATTCCGAAACCTCAAGCCCTAATGGAGCAGTAGCAGGTAATGCTTCCTCAGTAGGTCACAGGTCAAAAGTTTAACCAGAGTAACAACACAGTACACCAATTCCCACTACAGAGTGAGGATGAAGTGAATGACGAGTGGGTGAGTGAGAGTTCAGATGAAAAGGAATGCGTGTTAGCACGTTCATTAGACATAGATCAGAAAGGTCAATGTGTGAAGGGAAAAGTGATGGGTCACAAAGTCTCATTTTTAGTCAATACGGGAGCAACACGGTTTACAGTGAGGACTGCAGAAGTTCCAAAGTTACCACTTTCAGGAAAGACAGGGCAGATCGTAGGAGTTGCCAATCAGTATTTGACCAATCCAATCACAGAAAAGGTTCAGGTTAAAATTGGCAGTTCTAAAGGATTACACAAATTTGTAGTTTTTGATTCAACCCCAATATATTTGCTAGGGAGAGACTTGCTATGCAGGGCGAGCTGTTCGATTACTTGCTTGAACGATGGATTTGCCAAACAGTGATGATAAAGATGACTTGTTATCTGAAACAGATTGTGATGCAGTGAATGAAGAGAACCCTTTTGTGAGAAATCAGGGCTGATTGCAGAGGCCCCGTAACTTTTGGCCCCCGTTTTTCACTTTTTGCTGGTGTTTTCCTGACTCTGATGGTGTCCTGGGTACTGCTAACCAGTCCCAGGACCTGTGCTCTGTGTCAAAGGTGTATGCAAATTAGGCTAAATATCATTGGTTATGTCAGCCTACCTATAAATCCCTAGTATATGGTAGGGCAAGTAGGTTTAGGGACCCGAGCATAGGTAGTGCAACCATAGGTGCACTGCTGAGCTGCCCGGCGTCATTTTAAAGGCAGGCCTGCCTTGCTTGCTGCTTTTAAACTAAAGTTATATGCAAATTCAAATTTGGAATTAAAGGTACTACCAACATCTTAAACTATCTTATTTTTACACGCAGGTCATCCCTAAGGTGAGCCCTATGTGCCCCTAGGGGTGAGTGCCATGTAACTTTAAGCAGGGACCTTATAAAATTGTTTTATAAGCCCTGGTAAGGGAAAAAAAAGCCAAGTTAGTTTTTCCCTCACTCTAGTGAATGGCCTCCATAGGCTAAAATGGGGAGACTTTATTTTTAATTAGCAAAGTCCCCATAAGTGACAGATACCTTGAGCTTGGTATAAAAATAATTGTTATAATAAATCCCACAACTTGACATTGTTGGATTTAATATAACTAGTTCAGGGAAAGAGTTTTAAAACTCTACCTGAAAGTTGCCAACTTCAGCTCTGTATTGCCCTTCACTGATTGGCCAGCCTCTGGCAGCCTGGCCAGGCTGCCTTGATGAGGTGTGAAGTGGCTTGGACTAAAAACAAAGTATGTGCCTGGGGGAGGAGATCTGCCTCAGCAGATGGTCAAACAGAATTGGGGGAGAGCAGCCAAAACTGGTCTTCCAAGGCAGGGAAGGGCGTTTGGAGCAGCTCTGGACCTCCCTCACATCCTGCCACCTCAGACAGTCAGGTGCCCTCTTGATTAGATTAGGAGAGGGCAGGAGAGGGGTATGTTTAGGATTTTTAGCCACACCAATGGGTCGGCTCACCTCTAAAAATCACTTTCAGCCATGTTGGATTTCTGAAGACTGTTGCTCCCTGGGATTGATTTTTTGCCACACTTCCCAGGAAGTGGTCATCAAAGTGGAAGGATCCTGCCTGTGATTGGACAACCAGGACCCCTCTCCTTTCCACCCACGAGCAAGGATAAATATGGCAGAGCTGCACCCACACCTCAGGTCCCTACAAGGAACAAGACGAAGAAGAAGCACTGCCCTACTGGACCCCTGAGCTGCACCTGGAAACTGCACTCTAAAGGACTGCACTAGCTGCACACTTAAACTTCACCACTAAAAATATTTGCCTGTCTTCTACTGCTTTAAGAAAAGACTCCCTGTTTGCTACAGGTACAAAGGAGCTTCCCAGAGTCCCCTGCATCAAGTCCTGCAAGCAGGACCAAGTTGACCAGCATCCAGTGCCCATTTGAGGATCCTGACAAGGTGCATTCTGGGAATTGTAGTCCCAACTCCCAAGGAGCAACTCAGAGCTTCTAAATCCTTGAATTATATTGTGGAAACTTCAAGGACCCAAAAAGGGCTCCATAAGTTGAAGAGGTGCATTGTGGGAGTTGTAGTCCTAGACCCCAAGAGGCAAATCAGAGCCTCTGAACTCTTGGCTGGTACTGTGGACTACTTTCCTGAATCAAGAAACACTTCTGAATGTAAGTGTGACAGTGTTACCTCATTGGCGGCCTGATGTCTGGACTTTGTCACTTTTCAGTGTGACCTTTTTTTAACCCTTTGAGCGCTAGTTGCTTCTATGAGCTAGAAAACATTAATTCTTTAAACATTAATATCTCTGGTTCCCCTTATCTGATTTGAATCATTGTTGTGTCATATATATAAATATAAAACTATGATCTGTCTTTATAAATTGGTGTTGGATTTTTATTGTGTTTTGTGTTTTACTTATTGTCTGTTTTCTGATTTTTAAATGCTTTACACACTTGTCTCCTAAGTTACGCCTTTTTGCTCATTGCCAAGCTACCAAAGTTTGAGCTGGGTTCAATTTATTGAAACCTAACTGGACCTAGGTGGAGGTTATTGGCCTATTGCTAAGTGTAGGTACTTACCTTCCCTTTCCAATAATCCACTTTCCGACACCTTTGATCAGTTTCTTTACAGTTTTCAGTGAGACATCTTCCTTCTGACTTACAGGTAACAGTTAAAATGAAAGTGTGGGATTTTACAGGAAAGATATAGGTTTAATTAAAGGAGTTGAGCCTTGAGGATTTTCAGAATCACCATCCATTTTCAACCAGATCCTGAAAAAGGACCTCGAGTCTTTGGAAATGGCTTTCTAATCAACATTGGTCCAGTACATTGATGATTTATTGGTTGCATCAAAGACAAAAGAGGCATGGAAGTATGATACTATCGCCTAATTGAATCACTTAGGGAAGAATGGGTGCAAAGTGTCCCTGCTAAATTATAGTATTGTCAGAAAGAAGTGAAATACTTCGGGCACCAAATTGAAAAGGGAGCTAGAAGGATTTCCAGGGAGAGGGTTACAGCCACATTGCAGATGAATCTCCCAGCTACACAGAGAGATGTCAGAATGTTTCTAGGAATAGTGAGCTATTGTCGCCAACGGATTACCAACTTTTCAATTATTTCAAAGCCATTGCAGAAGCTGACGCACAAAGAGGTTACTGACCCTCTAGTGTTAGACCAATCTTGCACGAAAGGCTTTTCTGTCAACACCAGGACAGTGCGCGCTCTATGGGCATCTAGAATGCAAAAACCCAACACTTGCAAGATAATGTAATTTATGCATTGTGATAATATGTTATTGTTTAACCTTTTGCATTGCAGAATTCCATCCAAAAGATTCATTTTTAAGGTGCTTATAAATACTGTACATTTGCAATGTATTGCTGCAGACATTCAGAGTGTGTTAGGGTGTGGTCCCTTTCCAGGGCCTTCTAGAGACTTTCCCTGCAACATGCATGGGTGTGGTTCTAGGCTGGGCCAAGACTCTATAAAAGAGAGTCAGCCCAACTTCCAGTGCTCACTATTCAGATGTCCCGGTGCAGAGCAGCAGCTTCTTCCTGAGCTCCTGTCCCGGCGGCCTATTTGGATTTTCCAGTCTTCTGCACTCATCTCTCATTGGTGATCACTGTTTCCAGGCGGTAAGACGGTGTTTGGACGTTTCCCAACACCGTAATTGAGAATTTTCATATTCTTGATTTTAATTCTTAAATGAATAACAGATTACTTGTGTGCTGCCATTTTTTGACATTTGTATGGTGGTTTGCAAATAGGGAGGACGCGCAATTTATTCCATAAAGATTTGACTTCGTTATTACATTGTTGTTCATGGCGCGCTGATATTTCTTGACATATACATGATGTTTTACGAGTTGGCAAGACGTGCAACTCGTTTCATGAGCAATTAACTTTGTTGTTCATTGTGCGCTACTTTTTCTTGACATTTACATGGTGGCATTTGAATCGGCGAAATGCGCGATTCACTTCTCGTGTGTAATTCATGCTGTTCATTGTGCGCTACCATTTTCTGGCATTTACATGGTGCCATTCGAATCGGCAACACACGCGATTCTTTCCTTGAGTGTTTTTTCATGTTATTCATTGTGCGCTACCATTTCGTGGCATTTGCATGGTGGCATTTGAATCGACAAGACGCGCAATTCTTTCCCTGAGTGCTTTTCATGTTGTTCATTGTGCGCTACCATATCTTGGCATTTGTATGGTGGCATTTGAATCAGCAAGACGTGCAATTCTTTCCTCGTGTATAAATAATGTAAATTACTGTGCGCTACTATTCTAAGACATTTTCTTGGTAGCATTTCAAGTTGACATGTTGCGTGATTTATTCCTTGAATCTACGTTGTGTGATTTCATAGTGCACAATCCTTTATGGTGTTTAATACTCATATAAAAATCTGCAATGTGCACAATTCACTTCCCAATGTTTTTTCTGAGATGAACACAACAATACCAGAGTTCTAGATGTAATGCTGTGTGTTCCTGATATATATTCTTAAAAGGAGATTCATATGGTTGTTTAGAAATTGCTCAGAGTGTTTCCTGATTCTCATGCTAAAGAAAGTACTCGAATCTGAAAGTCCTATTTAACTTTTCCTGTTTCTTCCTCAGGCATTCGGTCATCTAAAGCCTAGTCAGTTTTAGGACTATTCTAGGGTTGTTCATGTTTTTCGTAAAAGACGAAGCTTAGAGTTGTAGCATGGTACTGATTTCATGAGATGTAATTTTGATGTTGTGTTTTAACCTTTTGCTTCCTACAGGTCTCCTTCCCAGCTGTTCCCGTCCTAATCTCCTTTTCCCCACTTGGACTCTCTTAGACTCTGTGATAAATCTAATCAGAGTATTGGAGCTGTCTTGTGCTGGAAGTGTTGGGAACGTGCACAGACCCCGAGGATCTGGTGACTCTGACATTTTCTGAGTTGAGAGAAAGTCTGTCCAGAGCCCCGGCTTTGGGAATGCCTGATTACAGGAAACCATTTATGTTGTTTTGTCATGAACGTTACGCATGTTCCTTGGCTGTCTTAACCCAGGTCCATGGTGGTCTAAACCACCCAGTAGCATATTTTTCAGCTACTTTGGACCAAGTCACAGCAGCACTATCTGGCTGTCTGCGTACAATAGCTGCGGTTGGACTGAGCCTCACTCAGAGTGAGAGCATTGTGATGGGACAGCCTTTATCTGTTATGATCCCTCAATCCATTGAAGATTTGATCACCCGAATGAAGACCAAACTTCTTACTAATGCACGGTTAACCCGTTACGAGACCATAATCCAAGGGTCTCCGAATGTAACACTAAAGAGGTGTACAATGCTTAACCCAGCAACTTTGCTTCCCAACCAAAATGTTGAAATTGATAAATTGAAGGAAATCCAACATGACTGTCTGGAAGTGAATGATTCATGCACCACACCTAGACCTGATATTGAAGATACTGAATTAGAAGAAAATGATCAAATTATTTTTGTTAATGGTTCCTGTTTCAGATATAACATGGGAACACTGAGGGCAGGATATGCTGTGTGCACACTTTCTGGTATACTCAATGCTTCATGGCTTTGGGGAGAGTATTCTGCACATTTCACTGAACTAGTGGCTCTTAGTAGAGCATGCCATGTTTCTGCACAACTTAAAGTTACCATTTACACTGATAGTCAGTATGGTTTGGAATAGTCCATGACTTTGGCCAGGTATAGTCACAGAGAAATTTCCTGACCTCTTTTGGTTCTTCAACTAGAAACAGTGAAAGTATCCATGACTTGTTACAAGCTAAACAAATGCCTGAAAAGATTGCAGTGGTGAAATGCAGTACACAACTGAAATCACAAGATTTTGGGTCAATGGGAAATGGATATGCGGATCAGGTTGCAAGGTTTTGCGCCCTGAATTGTAGATCCTTTAAAGACAAATGGGAATTGTTGCCAGAGGAAGAACCATGTAAGAAATATGCGATGAATGTAATTGACACTTGGGAAGAGCTGAAGAAGCATCAGTATAATGTTAATAAAGACGAAAAAAAGAACTTGGGTAAAATTTAAAAGTGTGTAGGGGAAGGATGACATATGGGTATCAGGAGATGGACAAGTGGTTTTACCAAAGAATTTGTTGACTCAAATTGCTAGATACGATCATGGTCAAGCCCATGTTGGAAGAGATGCCATGATTCATACATTTGAAGAGTTTTGGTTCAATCCAAAGTTTAGACAGGTTCTCGAAGCAGTTTTCCATTGTTGCGTCATCTGCCAGCAGATGAACGTGGGAAAAACAACTGTGGTCAAATTGAGCCACATTGGAAGAGCGGGATGTTCATTTAGCAGGATGCAGTATGGATTTTATTGAGATGCCTACACGTGGAGGATTGAGGTATGTGTTAGTAATTGTTTGCATCTTTAGTCACTGGATTGAAGCTTACCCCAAATGGAGATATTACAGCTTTACCATAGCAAAGTTATTGCTTAGAGAACTGATACCTCGTTTTGGGTTTCTGGTCTCTTTAGAATCAGATAGAGGAAGTGACTTCAACAATGAAGTAATCAAATTGCTATTTTCAGCTTTTAAACATTGAGCAGAAGTTGCTTTGTAGTTACTGCTCTAAAGCCTCAGGACTTGTTGAGCAAATAAATGGTACATTAAAGTCAAGACTTGCCAAGATGTGTGCTTCACGAACCTGAAGTGGTCAGACACACTAGTACTGATGAGTATGAGAAACACACCCGACAGAAAGACTAGACTAACAACACATGAAATCCTCATGGGCAGAGCAATGAGGTTGCCAGTAGTTCCTGAAAATGCTCTTGTGAACATTACAGATGATATGGTGCTGGACTACTGCAAAGGTTTGGCTGATGTGGTTTGCTCTTTCTCTGATCAGGTGGAAGCCACCACACTGCAGCTGTCTCAAGATCAAAACCACAATCTAAGAGCTGGGGATTTGGTTGTGATAAGAAAACACATAAGGAACATTTGCTTGGAGCCTCAGTGGAAAGGCCCTTACCAAGTGGTACTATTTACTACCACAGCTGTGAAGTGTGCAGGAGTCCTGAATTGGATTCACACGCCATACTCAGAAAGTACCCTATCCTCTGGACAATGAAGATGAGTTGTTGAGAATACCAGCAACCTCCAGACGAGCTCTGGAAGAAGAAAAGGAGACAGGTGGATCAGAGACTGAATCCGAACAGACCGAAAGTGGTTCAAGCATTCGTGTGAGAGACGAAGTGGAAGACTTACAGGAGGATAACTGCAAACCAACCTTACATGATACAGCAGGAGGGTTTAGTCAGAGGAGAACTCTTCCGTAAGCAGACGATCTTGAAAGATAACCAGAGCAAGTGATAGTCTCTGAAGAAGTGGAAGGAGTTGAGGCCGGTCAAAGCCAAACGGATCTGACTCCTCTGACCGAAGACAAAGGTACATCAAGTCTCAGTCCTGCAGATCTAGGAGAAGTTGAAAGTCCAACACTGAAAAGGGCATGGACCAAGGGCCTGCTGAAATGAGATAAGTGGCTGAGATTGCAAGCCAAGAGAAGAGAATCAATCACAGTGTCAACAATCAAAGAAGAAGTAAACACTACGAGAAAGAAAGATTTGAGTGATGGAGAGTTAAATGGAGATCGAAGATTCAAAAGAAAGAGAATTGTAAATAGAGGGTAGGCAGGTCCTGAATAGGTGTATGCAATGACAAGTGAATGGCAGAGAAAATGTTTGTCTTTTTGTTTTGATCGAGAAATTCCAGGTCAATATTTTGACACATGAAGAAGATCAATGAATTGTACTTTGTAAAGTTGTGAACTTGAGAAAAGAAAAAGAGACAATTGAAAGTAGCCGGATGAGACTAACCTGATTTCACAAGCTGCTAAACCGATTGTGACAAAAAGTGCCGATTTTGACTAACTTACCTATTTTTGACAGAAAAAAACCCTGAAAGAAGTAGATAACTGCCACAGAAGATTAAAGATTTTTATTTTGCTTTTGGCTGCATAGCTATAATTTTTCTCTTTCTACTTTCTAATTCTTTACAGACCATGAAAGCCCCTAATAAGCAAGTTAGAGAGAGTACATAGGTATAGGTTTAATGATCAGAAGCCTGATAAGGTGTTTGATGTTGATTGTGAGTGTGAGTCCTATTGAGAGGGCTATGGTAAAAAATGTTACTGCTTTGGAGACAGCTACTTCTACACTTACAGGATTAGAAAAGTTTAATAGGAATGAGAAATACTTGCATTTAGACTACTCACAAGGAGATCTTTCTTCTAATGTCTTCTATTACTTATTAAATGAATATGTTGAAATGATGAATGCGAGAGAGAGTTATGTGCACACATACATTCCTTCATCAGTAGAAGAAGTTACTTATCATAGTCTGCCACTAACGTATGGGATTTGTTGCAGTCTTTTACTAAAATGATTCCATAACCAAGAGTATATCCAATATTTATTTTCAAATCATGATGTAGTGTTTTCATTTATTCCTATAATTAAGTATTGCAGTAGAGTAGCTAAAGATAATATTATAAAACTAGTGACAGGGTTCTTTGAGCCTACATTGACATTTGGCACAACTAACGCCCACCGCAACAACTTGATATGCTTACTAACACCTGTAGAAAAGAGCTTCTTAGATCAGACTGATGACAGGAGAAAGGCACTGAAGGAGAAGTTAGAAAAGGGCTTAGAGAAAAGGACACCTAGTAATGACTGTGCGTTTAGTGATATTCAAACACAAGGGAAACTAGCTTTAGAAGTGCAACATGTAGGGAAGCTTTGTGTATATAGAGCTAAATCTAGAACTGACGTGTTGTTTGTGGGAACAAGTGAATGTAGACATGTGTTTTTGTTTCAGAGTAAATGGACTTTTATGTTAAATTGACAAGACCCAGCAATTCCAGGGGTTTATTACATTTGTGGACCAAATGCATATTACTGTCTTCCAGGAGGATGGTATGGCACATGTTACTTGGGGATAGTTTCCCCAAAGATGTTTCAAGTTGAGAACCTGAATAAAGTACCTAAAATTGCTGAATTACATCATGATAGATGAAAGCGAGAATCTTATTCTGGCGTTGTGGGAGATGGAGCAATGATTCCTTCAGTGGGAGCTATTCTAAATTTAGTGAAAATTGGTAAGCTGTCTACTATTGTGGATAACATGCTGACTAAGTTTTTAGGAGCCATGATCCTAATAGAGACAGAAATGGCTACGTTATGATCTATGACTCTTCAGAACTGCCTTGTGTTAGACTTCCTTTTAGCAAAGGAGAGCAGAGTTTGTAAAATGCTGAACTCTCAACATTGTTGCACGTTTATACCAAAAATTAGTAAAGAGAATAGTGGCTTAATTAACAATCTGACAAATGATAGAGCTGATTCGAATGACAGGGAAAAACCTGGAGTTTGCGAAAAAGTTGGCAAAGGTTTTGCTTCTGTGGAAATTGGCTTGGCAACATTGGGAAAGGAATAATTCTGAAAATAATACAAATAATAATGATTATTGTGATTTGTTTCATGGGAATATGGTGAATTTATAAAGAGTATCGTGATTAAAATGAACAAATTGAAAAATGATAAGGGGGGAAGAAATTAAAATGGAAAGATTCTTTGGGGAAAATTCGAAAAGGGATAGAAGAAATAAAACTTATAGGGAAAGCTAATTGTAGGTAAACAAAAATGTGTATGGGATGATGTAAAGTGTGATGACCTGCTTAGTCATCAGGGGAGGGACTGTGAATGCTGAATTTATTACTAATGAATTTTATATACTATGACTTAAGAGTTTGCATACAATTAGACTAATAGAGAAAATAATGTGTGACTTGGAAAAAGTACCCACTTGTGTGGCCGCCATTAAATATGTAATGCTTTAGAGAATACATATGAGTATTACTCAAAGTGTAGGTGTAGAGAAATTAGTAGTAGTGTGTTATATTAATGATTTGATGCTATGTATTTATTTATTAATTGTAGGCCTTAACTAAGCGTGGTTTGGGCCTAATTTGCACATCCTCATATTAAACTGCACATGTCTGAATAGAAATCGTGAGAATATATGTCCAGAAAATATAGAGATGCATTGTTCACACTTTGCTGACCAAGCCATTTGCAGATGTCTTTTACTTTCACATGAGATCTGCATGTCGAATCATGTTGTTCTCGAAAAGGATACAAACGTTAACTTGATACGTGAGACAATGATGTTCCCAGGCTTCAACAATTAACGCACTGACTGGAGTATGAATGGATACAAGACTGTTACCGGATAAGCCGGACGATGGGAACAGGAGCCAATCATCGACGTGTGAAAGACAGTTTATTTATATCTTACACTTGGGGGTTAATTTCTATTGGATCAACTGTAAACTTATGATTACATTTACAATGTGGGGAGTTCTTTAGGAGTTTCTAACTTAGCCCGACTGCATAGTGAGAAGAGCGTTCTTTTCCTATTCTGATTTTTGCCATTGAGGTTCTGGGTTTTGAGGAGCTGAGCAGTTCCTGGTGACTTTTTTCTAACACTAACCTGAAAGCTTAATGACTAATAGTGGATGCTGTCCCTTAGAGATTGTTTCTTAAATGGTTCAGATTGCTAAGAGTCATGTGTCTGAGCCATTCCCTTTCATTGCCCTTTTGATGAAGTTGACCAGATGGATGTCCAGCTGACAAAGAGAATCACAGCTTGCCGATCCATATTGAGGAGAGGTATAGCAAAATGTTATTCTCTTGGTTATAGATTAGGGGCCTGATTACAACTTTGGAGGACAGTGTTAATCCGTCCCAAATATGATGGATATACCACCTACCGTATTACGAGTCCATTATATCCTATGGAACTCGTAATACGGTAGGTGGTATATCCGTCACATTTGGGACGGATTAACACCGTCCTCCAAAGTTGTAATCAGGCCCTTAATCTTTGTTTCTAAGTACAACCGCTATTTTGATAGAGCCATAGTCAGATGTTTTTCTAAATTCACTTTGACAAAATTGTTTTGCATGAAGCCCAAGCATGCTATTCTAATCAGAAGGTTAGTTAGGGAGACATGGGAAATGCTAACAAATGATTACTAAAAGAATTTATATTGTTCATTTGCTGAATCTAAATGTATGTTATTTATAATGTACAGTTATTCTTGTTATTGATTTGTACTGTGACTCTTGAATGCAATTGGTATTGAGACTAATATAAATATTGTTAGCATTGTTAATATAGGGAAATAAACTTTCTAACTTTACCAAAAGGTGTGGTTATTCATTGCCAAATGGGTCATGGTGTGTGAACGTTGCTAACTCAAGCCTTTGATAATAGAAGGATATTGAGTAACTTGTGATGATGTTGATTTTTCATGCATAGTTTTTGACCCATGATTGTGAGATTCCTCTAAGCATAGTCAAAAGGTCCATCAAACCTGTAATGTGTCCCCTTATCAATTAATTATAAAGGACCCAATAAGGACTGATGCGCTTACAATATCCATCACCGTTGTGATGGAGTAACCTGTTCTCTGAGTTCTGAATGAGGCCCTAAGCCTTCCTCTCTATCAGATTCCCTGGTAGTGCCAACCTTATCAGTCGCATTATCTCCCTGGCAATGGGCCCATGCTCCACTGACCAGTAACTCTTCATATAGTCAATGAACCTTTTGATGTGAACAGAAAATGCTATTTTCTGCTCCCTTCAGTGTGTGTTCCAAAGGAACCACCTCAGTAACACACATGTCCTGTCTGGGGGTTCCAGTCCTCACCTGTAAAGCCTCTGGGCTTCCAAAATGGAACCCACAGTCCTCTTTTATTTTGTACCATCCACAGGCACACCGATGTACCCCAACAGGCACACGCAAGTATCACATGCTTTCAGGTGCCACACATACTCCATGCATTCGAAGGGTTAATTAAGTACGCAGCCACAGAACTTTACGTTAGTGGGCCTGTAGAATCTGCTCCAATGGCCAAGGTAAAAAGGCCTGTTCACATTACTCATTCTATCAGAAACAAAAACTAGTTTGCTGCCAACACCATGCTTTTGTCACTTAACTCAATTTAAGGTCAGTAGCCCCGTACCTTCACAAAGGTAGTGCTTGATGTGCCCTTATCTGTCTAAACAGACTGCATTACTATGAGGCAAGCCTAGGTCATGGCACACACCATGACTAAAACTCAGCACCAGGCATCCACATATCCATTCAGTGGGGCATTCAGGGTAGGGGTGCATGTCCATCAACATGCAGGGGACATTTTCATCCCAAAATGAATGAAAATGAATGAAAAGGACTCCACAGATTTTCGAGGACTAATTTACAAGAAACTGATAAATTCCACTTATTGATAATCTCTAAAGTTGTAATAGAGACACAAAAATGTTACATTTCTGGTTGTGGAAAATCGTCATTTATTGGTTTTGGGTTTACGCTTCCCAAGAGATATTTGATGATAATCTGTTTTCTTTAAGGGTGCAAAAAGGTACCTAAGTGGTTTTTGAAGGTCAGACAAGGTTACCTTCAAGGAAGGTAAGGATAAACCAATATTAAAATAATTATAAGCCAAAATCCTAATTTCTGAATATTAGGGTACTAGGAAGGGCACCCCTATCAATTTACTAAACATAATCCGGTTAGGGCAAACAGAGTTCAAATAGCATATCTCATCAAATCAGTACCAGGCACATTCAAGGTAAAATCACAAAAAAGAAACCTTTTTAGAAAAATCAAGAAAAGGTCATTGTGAAAAGGAAACATAAATATTTAGGATAAAATAGGAAATAAGAAAAATTAAATTGGATCTATTGGAATTACAGTTGAGTATACCGATTTTAAAGGTTTTTAAGGATTTAAGGCCAAAGGACAAATAATCCCATTGTAACAATGGGTAAGATAAACATTTCTTCATCGAAAAGTGGTCACAGAGGATGCCTTTGTTACAGAATAAAAACCAGGAAATGTTACCAGCAAACTGGTTGTGAGGGTAGAATCAGTAATCTTTTACTATGGTGAACTACAATGGTTTGAATCTTTTAGGTTCTGTTCTGGAGAAGTGTAGTACCACAACCAATATGCTAAACCCCTCTCTTTCCATGCTTTCTGCATCAGATTTCTTGATGGTGGGAAAGTTTCCCCTAGTCTCAGCTACAAACCTTGGGGCATATTTATACTCCGTTTGCGCCGAATTTGCGTCGTTTTTTTCGACGCAAATTCGACACAAAACTAACTCCATATTTATACTTTGGCGTTAGACGCGTCTAGCGCCAAAGTTCATGGAGTTAGCGTCATTTTTTGGCGTGAACACCTTCCTTGCGTTAATGAGATGCAAGGTAGGCGTTCCCGTCTTAAAAAATGACTCCCAGGCATGTGCGTGGTATTTATACTCCCGGGCAAAAATGACGCCCGGGAGTGGGCGGGGCAAAAAACCCCGCATTTGCGCCTCTTTTTAACGCCTGGGTCAGGGCAGGTGTTAAGGGACCTGTGGGCTCAGAATGAGCCCAGAGGTGCCCTCCCCTGCCCCCAGGGACACCCCCTGCCACCCTTGCCCACCCCAGGAGGACACCCAAGGATGGAGGGACCCATCCCAGGGAAGAAAAGGTAAGTTGTGGTAAGTATTTTTTTAATTTTTTTTTGTGGCATAGGGGGGCCTGATTTGTGCCCCCCTACATGCCACTATGCCCAATGACCATGCCCAGGGGACATAAGTCACCTGGGCATGGCCATTGGGCAAGGGGGCATGACTCCTGTCTTTGCTAAGACAGGAGTCATGTTAATGGCG
Organism: Pleurodeles waltl; assembly: GCF_031143425.1. NCBI lineage: Eukaryota > Metazoa > Chordata > Amphibia > Caudata > Salamandridae > Pleurodeles > Pleurodeles waltl. The sequence continues at coordinate 892,963,031 of NC_090442.1, read as the reverse complement.
TCTGGGCGCCCAAAAAAAATGGCGCAAATCGGGTTAAGACGATTTTTTTGCCTCAGCCTGACTTGCCCCATTTTGGGACGCCCAAACGCCATTTTTCCCTACGCCGGCGCTGCCTGGTGTACGTCGTTTTTTTTCACGCACACCTGGCAGCGCCGGTCGGCTAACGCCGGCTAACGCCATTCAATAAATACGGCGCCCGCATGGCGCTTCAGAATGGCGTTAGCCGGCGCTAATTTTTTTGGCGCAAAACTGCGTTAGCGCAGTTTTGCGTCAAAAAGTATAAATATGGGCCCTTATGTCCTCATAGCAGGATTCTAAGTAACAAGGCCCGTATTTATACATTTTTAGTGCCGCATTTGCGTCATTTCTTCATGCAAAGTCGGCACAAACTCACAAAATACAGGGGCATATTTATACTCTGTTTGCGCCGAATTTGCGTCAAAACTTTTGATGCAAATTCGGCGCAAACCTAACACCATATTTATACTATGACGCCCAACCCCACGACTGTCAAAATTCCTCCCTGTGCGTCATTTTCTGGATGCGGGAAACCTCCTTGCGTTAATGACATGAAAGATAGGCGTTCCCATCCCAAAAATTAATTTAAGGCCTGTGCGCCTTATTTATACTCCCGCGTCATTTTCATGCACAGAAGGGGGCGGGCCTTAAAAAACGGCGCCCAGTCAGGTGTGCGCTGTTTTTTCACGCCTGGGTGAGGGCAGGCGTTAAAGAGCCTGTGGGCTCACTTCCATGGTCGCTGACCTTGGAAGCAGTCCACAGGTCCCCCAGGGACACCCCCTGCCACCCTCGCCTGCCCCTGCAGGACACCCATGGATGGGGGACCCATCCCATGTAAGTAGAGGTACGTATAATTTTTTTATTTTTTTAAAGTGGCATAGGGGGGCCCAAGTTAGAAGTCCCCTGGGCATGGCCATTGGGCAAGGGGGCATGACTCCTGTCTTTGCTAAGACAGGAGTCATTTCAGTGGGGGTTGTGCGTCAAAAAATGGCGCAAGCCCAGTTAGAGTCATGATTTTTTACTCTAAACTGACTTGCACCATTATATTATTAAAAGTATAAAAACGGGCCGAAGTCTCATTCAGCATGGACTCTCACATGGTCAAGTCCCACGTTGTTAGCCAACTATTCTTTAGGGCAATAAATCATTTTGCTTTTTTATGTCTCTGTAGCAACAAAAGGAGGCCAACTACCCGGCCTTTAGAGAGAGTTCCAGTCCTTTGGCCCCAGCAGCAGTCAGGAGTTGGTCCATCTTCTTTCCCTGGCAGTCAGGCCGAATGTTCTTTCATCCCAGGTGTTTCTTCCCAATTCCAGGAATGCTCAGGAAAGGGGGGCAGTGTTAAAGTACCAGTTTTTACCAGTACTATAGGTAGTGATTGGAGAATGCCTTAACCCCCAATTTGAGTAATGTTCCTGACAAAACCCAACCTTCTTTTTCAGCACTTTCTGACTCAGTTCCCTGAAAACCTTCCAATCCAGGTTTCTAGCTTTCCCATCGGATACAAGAGCCATGTCCCTTCGTTTAGCAATTTCTCTGTGAAGTGGGGGTTCCTTTGCTCTCCCAAAGTTAGAACTGGTTTACCCTCCTGCTGTGAGGAGGTACATCCAATCACTGTGACTTTGGACATGAATGGTGTTCCGTTCCTTAGATGACCATTTGAGATCTGCTCTTCAAAGGGAACAACTGTGAAACTGTTCTTAGTATTTCCAACTTGTAATGTCTCCTTCACAAGGCTAATCTCTGCTTCTTCTTTAAAAGAGAGTCATAAATTTGCAGCCTGGGTGTGCGTTCAGTTTCTAGGAAGCACAAGGTACGCAATTATGAATTTATTTTTCATATAAGCTAATCAAAAATCTATTCAATCTAACTATTGAATGAGATTTGATAACAAGTGGAAAATTTGATTCAAATATATTGGCATGTTCTGGAAAATGTAGCTTTATCAATACAGTAAGAAGTAGCTTCCATGGGAATTACAGTTTTGCAAATGATCCACTTTTAAATATCAGCTAGCTTATCTTGTGGGTGACAAGGCATACTTAGGGGTGTCTTAATAGTTTTTAAAATTAGGTTTTTCTTCTTTTCAAAAATATTTGACAGCAGGATTATAGGCTGCCATAGCTAGACTTGCAGCCATGTTTTAGAGGCCAACCGTGTGGACAGCACAATAGTTTCTGCAGTCCACAGGTGACATTTAACTTCCAGGCCCTGCGTGCACTTTCTACACCACATACTAGGGACGTTAAAGCAAGTTAAATATCTCAACTGAGATGTTAGAAATGGGGTCTCTAGTTTGCAGGGGTATGTGCCCAGTCCAAGTAGGGACCACCACTCTAATCAGGTTAAGTCAGACAAAGATAATCGTTGCTCATCCTTTTGTAGCTTAGCACAGAGAAGTCTGGCGTATCTAAAGAGGTAGTGTATAATGTATTTTCACAACAAGCACACAGCAACACATTGAAATCCCCACAAAAGACTCCGGTTTAGAAAAATAGAGAATAATTTCAAAACAAAAATCAAAACCAAAAGGACAAAAATCCAGTATGTAGAAGTTGAGTTCTGAATTTTTTAAGAGTGAAAGAGTTCTAGTGCTTAGATGCAAATAGTGTGTTAGAGGTTACTTGATATCGTGCGGGACCTGGGAACCTTGGGCCAGATGTATCAAAGTTAAATTTTCTAAATAGCAAATTTTAAGAAATCGCTATTTAGGTAATGCAAAATGGAATGTAACAAAACAACAATTTTCTGATAGCGATTTCGTAACATTCGCAATTGCTATTAACGAATCGCTATTAGGGAATGAGACTCCATTAGATCCAATGGGCCAGGAAACTGATAGGTGCGAATGGTTTGGCATTTCCTGATTCGAGAATTCCTTTAAAGAATTCGCAAATTAGGTAATGCAAAAACAAGGGTGCTGAGGACCTAAGGCCACCTTTGATGTACTGCCACAAAAAAATGTGTGCACATGTAAAGCGCACACATGCACTGGTGCATTTTTTATCCACTTTTTAAAAGTGCACATGGTTACCACCCACTTGGAGTTGGTGGTAATTGCATTTCCTAAATGCCCGGTTCGCATTTAGGATATACATGATACATGTGCATAGGAAATTGCAAATAGGAATTCCTCATTTATGATTTACTATTTAGGGTATCGCAAATTGCGATTCCCTATTCAGAGTTGCAGTTTTAGGGAATCACTAAAAATTGTGATTCCCTAAAATTGGTCTGCGATGCCTTTCATACATCATGAAAGGCTATTTTGCATTCGCAAACAGTTGAATCTTGCGATTCGCACCGTTTGTGATCGCAAAATGATTTGATGCATCTGGCCCCATGGTCCTCATTGCAAACATTTAATGTGGGGTTGATGCGTTGGTGGATGAGTGGATGTCTCTCACGTAGTCAAGAGATGCGTTGATGGCAATGCAGTGATTTCCAAAGACGATCGTGAAAGCTGCAATGAATTTATTCCGATGCCGATGTGCTGGGTTTCTCAATACTGTTAAAGGGATGTGTTGATCTTCTTTCAACGTTGGTCACAATGTGGTGGTTTTAGTGCTGGGTCTATGCCGATGTGCTGGCTGTCACTTCCATCAGGCAGGGGTGCATCATGGATGTGGTGGTTCTGAAGGTGCTGCTTAGGTTTCAAGTGTGATGCTCTGGTTTGACTCCTGCGACAGCTGTGGTGCGTCCATTTCTGCTTCCAGCAGGCATCAATTTCAGTGGTGCAAGTATGTGGATCAACTTCCAGTGAACTGGGCACAGGATGAGGGGCAGAGACTTTGACATCCCTGAGTCTCTAGCATTAGAAGGCAAGCCAGGAAGCCCTTAGAGATCACTTTGGGATTGAAGGCAAAGTCAACCTCTCCCTCAGTAAGGTTAGAGAACAGCAGTCCGCAAGGCAGCACAGTAGAAAAGCAGTACTTCCAGGTCAACAGTCCAGCAGAGTGACAGTTCTTGATGTAGCACAGTGGGGTCAGAGAATCATTACTTATACCCAAATGTGTGTTTGAAGTGGTGGTTACTTCAAAGAAGTGTCTTTGAAGTGCACCAATATCCTTTCTTCCTCAACCCAGGCTCCAGCCTATGAATAGGGAGTAATAAGCCCTTTGTGTGGGGACAGGCACTGCCTAGTCAGGGGTAAGTGGCATCTCCTCCTCTCCTTCCTGCCCTAGAAGAGCCATTAGGATGCAGATGAATGCAGACGAGCACTTAGACACACCTACCCTTCCTGTTTTTGTGGCTGTCTGGAAGAAATTCACAAAGTGTAGCTGCCACACACTTCTGGTGTGTATTGGAGATAGGCGACAGGCACACAGAGCTGTAAGAGCAGGGAAAAATCCACTTTCTAAAAGTGGCATTTCTAAAATAAGTATTGTTAAATCCAACTTTACCAATAAAGAGGATAAATCATTACCATTCCAAAGATAAGAAACATGACCCAGCCATGAGTTTCTAATCAGAAATTACACCTTAAAAGTGTATTGAGGAATCCTAAAGTTAACCTACGAGAAGAGTAACCCTGACAGTAGTGAAAAACTACTTTGCCAGTTTTTGACTACCAGGACATGATGAACTTAAAAATACATGCCCTACCTTTTATTTGCATAGCACCATACCCTATGGGTTACCTAGGGCCTACCTTATGGGTGATCTATATGTAATAAAATGAGACTGTAAGGCTTGGCAAGGGATTTTCATTGCCAAGTCGAAGTGGCAGTCAAACTGCACACACAGGCTCTGCAGTGGCAGGCCTGAGCTATGTTTAAAGGGTGCCTTCAGTGGGTGGCACAATCAGTGCTGCAAATTAAATATGCCAATACACCAATGTGACCATGTTTAGGGAAGAACCACATGCACTTTAGCACTGATCAGCAGTGATAAAGTGCTCAGAGTCCTAAGGCCAACAAAAAGAGTCAGCAAAAATATGAGGCAAGCAGACAAAACGTCTGGGGAAGACTACCCTAGGGATGACATGGGGATAAGCCATTTTACATTGCTGAAAGGGGGAACACAGGCATTTTCCTCTTTTTTTATCAGGGGTAAAATGCACAGAGTGTTAATACCAGCAAAAATATGCTTTGGAAAACAGTACATAATCCAGGGGGATCATACGGAAAAAAAGATTTGCTGTATATCAGGACTGAGGATAAATTTCATAGTATAATTATGCAGAATTACCCAAAAAGTAATCAAGATTATGTTGAAATTTGTGAGAAGAGTAATCCTGGATTTAGGGCTATTTAATTAGCGAACAAATACACTCTCATGTTCAGAATTAATTTAATGAAGTCTTTGATGGCCTGAGACTTTGTAACAGGAGGCAAGCTGACAAGGCCTTGGAAGTCACTTGTGGTAGGAAGGCAAAGTCCTTCCAGCAGAGTCTGGGAGCAGCAGGGCAACAAGCAGAAGAACAGTCCTTGAAGAAAAGCAGTCCAGTTGAGTCCTTTGGAAAGCACCGCAGTCCTTTTGACAGAGTCCAGTTGTATGCCCAGAAGTTTCTGATTTTAGGGGTCACAGACCCAGTATATATTCCCAAATGTGTCTATGAAGTGGATGAGACTTCAAAGAGTGATTTGAAATGCACCAGTTCCCCTTTCAATCTAGCTATGTCTGCCAGAAGACAATGCCACTCCTTTGAGATTAGAAATTACTACCTAAAAGTATATAAGGGAATTTCCAATGCTGGCCTATGAGAGAAGCAGGCTTCACAATAGAGAAAAATGACTTTGAGAGTTTTTCACTACTAGTACATCTAATGCAAACAAGTACATGTCCTGCCTTTTCTTACATAACACCCTGTTATATGGGCTAAACAGGGCCTACGTTGGGGGTGACTTATATAGAATAAAAAGGGATTTGAAGGCTTGGCAATTAGTTTTAAATGCCAAGACAAAGTGGCAGTGAAACTGCACACATAGGCCTTGCAATGTCAGGCCTAAGACATAGTTAAGGGGCTACTGATGAGGGTGGCACAATCAGTACTGCAGGCCTACTAGTAGCATTTAATTTACAGGATCTGGGCACATATAGTTCACTTTACTAGGGACTTATAGGTGAATTACAATATTTCAGTTGGTTAAGAGCCAATGTTACCATGTTTAGGGGAGAGTGCACAAGCACTTTAGCACTGGTGAGCAGTATCCTAAAATAAGCAAAAACAGGATCACAAAAATAGAGGGAAACAGGCAAAAATTTGGGGGAAGACCACCCTATGGCTGTCAGGTCTAACACATTCTAAACATCAAAATAATGGTTACAATTAATTCTGAAGACTTTCCAAGGTCAGGTTTAATATATCTCTTACAGGAAAGGGATTTTAGAACTTACTATCCTTAAGTTACCTGATGCAGCCCCTTCAGATTGGTTATTCTTTGACAGCCTGAGAAAAGCTGCTTACTGAGTAGGTGTGAAGAGGCCTGGGGCTGCAACAATACAGCCATTTGGTGGGAGAAGATTTGCTTCCTGGGGAATGCCAGGGACAAGAAGAGGGCTAGGGAGAAAATCTGGACTTCAAAGGCAGGAGAGCAGATGTCACCGGACCAAGACCAGCTCCCACTTCCTTGATCCTCAGCCAGATGGGAGCCCTCATAAGTAGATTAGGGGAGGAGCTTGAAAGGAGGTGTAGTCAGTTGTTAATCATGCCTTTTGGTTGGTTTACTCAGACGCACACACACAAAGGAAAGATTTTCTCCATTTTGATTTTTGGGAGAATGGTGCATTCTGGGTCAAAATATGTCCCACTTCGCAGGAAATGGTCATAGCAGATGGAGGTGGATTGACCCTTATCGCTTAGGGTGATCCCGACTTCTCCCAGCCCAGAATGGAGGATAAATATGGAAGAATAGCAGGAGCTCCTCAGAATACTGCCTTGAACAAAAGAAGCACAGCCAGCTGAACCCTTGGTCTGCACCACAGCAGGCCTGCACTCTAAAAATGTGAACCCTTCAGCTAAGCAGTGGAATTTGGATTTTTCCTAAGCTGTGCAGGAGCATTGTGAGGAATTGAATCGTAGCCCCAAGAGGCAATCTATAATGTCTGAACTGTTGTTTGGTACTATTGGACCCTTATTTTCTCCAAAGGAACGAGCAAGAAGCAAGATCACAAGGTTTGGCAAAGCTTGCAGAAAAGCTCCAGGAGGAGAACGGCTTGATGTTGAGAGTCAAGCCACCATTGATGACTTGCGAATCAGCCTGACTGTGCTGGTTTGTCCGACTGAAAGTTCCAGAGATCCTCACTGTCGACATCAAGGGCAAAGACTTCCAGATACTCACTGAGGCATCTCGCTGCAGCAGGCTGCAGTTGTCAAATTGAACTGTAGATCTAAGTAACCCAAGGACTTGTTGGTGAGAGAAAAGCTCCAAGAAAAAGACTAAAGGTCTGATTTAGATCTTGCCGGTGTTATCATCAATCCACGTCGGTGGCTGACACAAGAAGACTGTCAAGTCGACGGTGTTCTGCCTGCTGTATTTAGATGTTACAGCTCCACAAGCAGGGAATTGGTAATGGATTGCTGATGGAGGGAGACAGTGGCAAGACCCAATGGACATTGTACAATGACAGGGGCTACGGAATAGAGGTAAGAGACACACACACTCTACCTTAGCCATATGTGTCCCCCTGCAATTCACACCACACAACACACCACGTAAACACCATCTCCATTACAATTCCAACACAACAAAACCCATCCATGCTGAAAACACACATTGACAAGCATCCATGATGCAACACACACACACCAATGACACACATGACACAACCACAACAACCAACACAACTACACTCTCAGCTACACACACACACACGCACACACACACACACACATACTAACTCACATATGCAACAGATAGCACAAAGCTACCTGTAAAAGTACTCTTGCAATGTGCACACATGGACACTGCTGACCAGTGTGAGTGTACTGTGATTGTGGTGCCTCGGGTAGGTCGCTTTCCCGCCGCTGCAGCTCCGCCTGCCCAGGCCACTGCTAGGTAGTTCTTGCATTTTTCCTTGCATTTTTCCTCCTTTTGTCGTTCCTCACTTAGTTTTTATTTTTCCATTCTCCTCTTTTGCGCTTTGTTTCCCGCCGCTGCCACCCTTGCGGCCCTGCCCCCCCTGCTCCCATTTGCTCTCCTTCCCTCCCGCCTCCCAGCTGACCCCTCCTCCTCCCCTTCCTTCTTATGGCAGCCACTGTGCGGCAGAGACAGCGACCCTTGACCCTCGGGTAGGTCGCTTCCCCGCCGCTGCAGCTCCGCCTGCCCAGGCCACTGCCAGGTAGTTCTTGCATTTTTCCTTGCATTTTTCCTCCTTTTGTCGTTCCTCACTTTGTTTTTATGTTTCCATTCTCCTCTTTCGCGCTTTGTTTCCCGCCGCTGCCACCCTTGCGGCCCCGCCCCCCCTACTCCCATTTGCTCTCCTTCCCTCCCGCCTCCCGCCTCCCAGCTGACCCCTCCTCCCCACCTTCCTTCTTATGGTGCCCGCTGCGCGGCAGAGACAGCAACCCTTGACCCTCGGGTAGGTCGCTTCCCCGCCGCTGCAGCTCCGCCTGCCCAGGCCACTGCCAGGTAGTTCTTGCATTTTTCCTTGCATTTTTCCTCCTTTTGTCGTTCCTCACTTTGTTTTTAGGCTGTGCCGCTGGCGCGGCGAAGGCGCGCCAAAGCAAGCCCGTCTGCGTCCATCCGTGCCTGGACCGCGCCCAGCGCCAGAACCCCTGGCCCTCACCGCACTCAAAGCACCCGACTAAGATACAACACCATCTCCCCCTACGCCCTCAACACCAGACGAACAGCCACCTGCTACCAAGCCCGCCCTAAACGAACCCATGGACCCTTCACCTGCCAATCCTGCAAATACACATTCCGCCGAACCTGCATACCACCCACCGGCCCTCGCAACAACAACCACCTCAAGTGCATCCTCCTCAACACACGCTCCGTTCACAAGCACGCCATCGAACTATGGGGCCTCCTGGACACAACAGCACCAGACGTCGCCTTCATCACAGAAACCTGGATGAACGCCTCCTCGGCTCCAGACATCGCCGTAGCCATCCCCGACGGCTACAAGAAAGCCCAGAAGGACCTCGTCAACCAAACCGGAGGAGGAATCGCCATCATCTACAGGAATACCATCAACATCACAACCACCACCGAAGACACCTCCCTCGCCGCCAAACACGTACACTTCCAGATCCACACCGACCCCAGAACCACCCTCAGAGGAACAATCGTCTACAGACCCCCGGGCCCACGCGCCCAATTCAGTGAAACCATCACAGACTTCATCAGCCCGCACACCCTAGCCTCACCAGAATACAACCTCCTCGGGGACCTGAACTTCCACCTGGAGTAAAACAACGACAACAACACCGCCACCCTGCTCGACAACCTCGCCAACCTCGGACTCAAGCAACTGGTGAGCACCCCCACCCACACCGCTGGCCACACACTCGACCCCATCTTCTCCGCCAGCAACCACATCTCCTTCAGCCACTCCTCCGAACTACACTGGACCGACCACAGATGCGTCCACTTCACCTTCAAACGGGAGACTCACCACCAGCGCACACAACAAATCCCGCGCAGACGCTGGAGCAAAATCTCCACAGAGCAGCTCCTCTCAACACTGAGCCAAAACCCACCAGCCAACATCACTGACGCCAACAACGCTGCCCACAGCCTCACACAGTGGATCACCAACTGTGCAAAAAACCTCGCACCACTTAAAAGCCCCCCAAGCGAGACAAGCATCAGGAAACCCCCATGGTCCACGGACGCCCTCAAAGAATCTCAGAAATACTGCCGAACCCTCGAAAAAACCTGGCGCAGGGAACGGACCACAGAAAACATGACAGCCCTCAAGTTCGCCACCCGTGAACACCACCAACTGATCCGCTCCACCAAAAGGACTTCATTCAAAGAGCGGCTCGACAACAACACCCACAACAGCAAGGAACTTTTCAACATCGTCAAAGAGCTCTCCAACCCCAGCGCCAGCTCCAACGACATCACACCCTCACAAGAACTCTGCAACTCCCTCGCCACGTTCTTCCCCCGAAAGATCGCAGATCTACACAACAGCTTCGGACCCCAGACCCCGCCCCCTACCACCAAACCAGCAGCCCCTACCACTACACTCAGCTGCTGGACCCCTATCAGCTCAGAAGAGACCAGAAGCATCATGAACACCATCATCGCCCCCCATCTCTGGAACATCATCAACAGCTCGTTCGCATCAGCCACCTTCCCTGAGAGCTGGAAACACGCGGAAGTAAACGCCCTCCTGAAAAAACCCACGGCTGACCCCAATGACCTGAAGAACTTCCGCCCCATCTTTCTTCTCCCCTTCCCGGCCAAGGTCATCGAGAAGACCGTCAATAAACAGCTGACCGCTTTTCTCGAGGCTAACAACTCGCTCGACCCATCCCAATCTGGATTTCAACATCATCTCCTATGCCGATGACACCCAGCTGATACTCACCCTCTCCAAAGACCCAACCACCGCCAAAACCAACCTACAGGAAGGAATGAAAGATGTTGCGGAATGGATGAAGCTCAGCTGCCTAAAACTGAACTCAGACAAGACAGAGGTCCACATCCTCGGACAATCCCCATCCGCCTGGGACGACTCCTGGTGGCCTATGGCGCTGGGCACCACACCAACCCCCTCGGATCACGCACGCAACCTCGGATTCATCCTGGACCCCCTCCTCACAATGTCCAAGCAAGTCAACGCCGTCTCGTCATCATGCTTCAACACTCTACGCATGCTCCGAAAAATCTTCCGATGCATCCCCGCCGAAACCAGAAAGACAGTTACCCATGCCCTCGTCACAAGCCGTCTGGACTACGGAAACACCCTATACGCAGGTACCACCGCAAAGCTTCTGAAACGTCTACAACGCATACAGAACGCCTCCGCACGCCTCATCCTCGACATCCCTCGCCACAGCCACACATCCGCCCACCTGAAACACCTGCACTGGCTTCCCCGTCAACAAGAGGATCACCTTCAGGCTCCTCACCCACGCACACAAAGCACTCCACAACATGGGCCCGAATACCTCAACAGCCGCCTCTCGTTCTACACGCCCACCAGTCAGCTCCGCTCAGCCAGACTCGCCCTCCCCACCGTCCCACGGATCCACAGAACCACCGCAGGAGGAAGATCATTCACCTACCTGGCAGCCAAAGCATGGAACTCCCTCCCCGCACACCTAAGAACTACCCAGGACCATCTCGCCTTCAGGAAACTCCTCAAGACATGGCTTTTCGAGCAGCAGTAACTCCCTCCCCCTCTCCAGCGCCTTGAGACCCTCTCGGGTGAGTAGCGCGCTCTATAAATGTTCTGATTGATTAATTGAGCATTGATTTTGCAATGAATGATGGCACCACAATGACAGTTGTTCTATGTGTGCAAAATGCGGGTTGTGCCAGTGTGTCCCTGGCCATAGGTGACACTAGTCTCCCCGACAGATGCATTGTCACAGTGATTGTCCAGTCATGTCCAGATGAAGGCACAGGTGGAATGGGGAAAAAAGTTTCAACCCCTTTTCCCCCAATCAGCCATATCAGAAATGGAGGTCGACAGACACTTTTTTGTTGGCGGTAAGGCACAACCAAATCTGCATGGCAGGAAGGGTATCTGGGGTCCCGGCAGCCTCCACATTTCCATTATCTGCCAATGATGCAGACGGTGTTTCTTGACCGACACGGCCATTGAAATGCAGGCTTTTGTCTATGGGACCACCAACATCAAAATACAAAGGAGGACACTTCATCGCAACGGATGGGTTTTCAGTAAAAAATTGCACAGCAGGACCAGTACCATCAATATCTAAATCAGGCCCTCAGTCTGAAGGCAGACTTTTCATCCAGGACCTAGCCCTCAACCTATCCAACTCATGATCCATCTAAGGCAGCCTGAAACTTTGACATCGTCCCTAGCCAGATTAACCAGATAGCCGCAAGCGGCGCTTAAAGCTTTTTGGCACTAGAATGCACAATTTATCATATCATTCATGATTTCAATTTATGATTTAATAAATTCATATCTCCGGTACCATACATTGGATGTCTGTCATTTTGGTATCCTTTTGAAGACAAAAATGTCCTCTATTTTTCTAAATTGGTTTTGGATTTTTATTGCGTTGTGTCTTTAACTTATTTACTATTTTGGTTATATTAAATGCTTTACACATACCTATCTCCTAGGTTAAACCTCTCTGTGCATTTGCTAAGCTACCAAGGGTTGAACAAAGATTAACTTACTGAGACTTGACTGGACCTATTTAGTGATTATAGTATTATTACTAGTTGAGGGTGAATGCCTCACCTATTAATAACCCCCTTTCCTACAACACTCTTCAGGAAATATTTTTAGAAATCTAATAAAGTCACAAAACATCTATTCCATTGCGCCATGAGTAACAGACAACAATGAAAACAAGAATTTCTATTGGAAATACTCAATTGGTCATTGAATAAGTAACTTTTCAACAATTCTCCGAAAAACAAAAAATATGCACAAATACCTGATATCACCCTGAACCTTACAGAAAAAAATCAAATCTAGAGTACATCAGCATATCTGACAAAACGGTTTTGGTGGAAATCCTGGCTTAGATCACTTCATAAAAATAAAACTTGTAATACAATCAGAAAAGGTGGAAAGCCCAAACTTAGGGCCTTATTACAAGTCTGGCAGTCTTAAGACCATCAGACTTGTGATGGTGGTCCGACCGTCGCACTCCTGGAGGTCCAACTGCCAGAATATGACCCTGGTGGTTGGCCTGCCAGGGGACAGCCTCCACCATTAGGAACATGGGGCCAGATGTAGCAAAGTTTTACGAGTCGCAAATGGCCCGATTCGCAATTTGCGACACTGCAAAATCAGAAATGGGATGCAAAAATCCCATTTCCGAAGTGCAAATTGCGATGTGAGCCACAATAGCGACCTGATTTTGCGACCCGCAAATAGGAAGTCGTAATTTGCGAGTCGCAAACCATATGAAAAAGCCACTCGCAAATTGCGACTAGTCGCAAAAAGCTCATTTTGCACACCCAAATTACCACTAAGTCAGAGCAGGTGGTAACCAGAACCAAAGTATAAAAGGAGACCCAGAAGGCATCTGGGTTACTCAAAATGGCTGAACTATATGTGATAGCAAGGAGGAGGAGAGTCCACGCCGCCCAGCAGAGGAGGAGGAGGAGAAGCCAGAGACAGGAGAGGAAATACAGAACCAGGCAGACACTTTTCCAACAAACTGAGGAGGAGATTTATGACAAATACAGACTCAGCAGTGCAGCAATATTAGAATTAATTGAACTACTCAATCTGCAGCTTCAACTCCAGACTATGCGTGGCAGCGCCATCCCAACACATGTGCAAGTGCTATGCTCACTGCACCTCTTGGCCTCGGGTAGCTATCAGGGGGTGATTGCAGTGGCAGGTGGGGTATCCCAAAGCGCACTCTCACGATTCCTCAGATGTTTCCTAGATGCCATACTCACACACATGTCCAGATACACATACCTGCCCAGGAATGAGGCAGAAATTAACAGCACCAAGTTGGGCTTCTACAGAATTGCAAACTTCCCTCATGTAATAGGGTGTGTGGACGGGACACATATACAAATCCGCCCTCCTGCAAATTTGGAATATGTGTTCCGCAATAGGAAATGTACCCACTCACTGAACATCCAGGTGGTATGTGACGCCCATAATGTCATCACTGACATTGTAGCCAAATTTCCAGGGAGTACACATGACTCATACATTTTCAGGCACAGTGGGCTACACCAACGCCTAGAACGTGGGGAGTTTGGAGACGGATATCTATTAGGTATTGCTGACTACACCCTGAAGCCATACATACAGGTCACTGAAGAAACCATCCATGCCCTGCTAACATTGCTTATTTTTGCCAAACATGTGTCAGTGCATATACGCTAAGACCATGGATACTTACCCCGTACCTAACACCTGGCAATGAGCATGAGAGGCGATTTAGCAGTGCACATCGGCGGACCAGAACTGTCATTGAGAGGACCTTTAGACTGTTAAAGGCAAGATTCCGATGCCTCCACAGAAGTGGAGTTGTGCTCCAGTATGCCCCAGTAACAGCATTCAAGATTGTTGGCACATGCGCAATCCTACACAACGTTGCCACCAGACATGGGCTACATCTCACCCCTGAAGACACAGATTCGGAGGATGAGGAGCAAGAGCTACCACATTGCCAGCCTGGGGATAGAAGCATTGCAAATCAAGGCAGACAGAGACAGGATCACATTGCAACCCAATAATTTGGCAGGTACTTGGCAACTGTCACCACACTCACTGATGTCACACAAACAGAGCCCAGTTGTGTAGTGGAACAAACAAAACCTTTTTATTTGTGAACCAAATGTTGAAAGAAAAATTCTGTCCGTAAGGGGCTGCACATGTCCAATTTTTATGAGGACACATTGACTTCATGTGCCTCATGAGTCATGCTGTCTTATGGCCTACACCCTCCTCCTTGTTCACCCAGCATGGCTCATCCCAGGTGGGTCTGCTGACCCCTGCCGTGCACTTCCACTCCCCAGCACATGTGAGTCACTTGCAGACACACTGCTGATAGTGGACCCCTCCTCCCTGTCCTGAGGGGTCTCACCTGTGCCCCTTGCCACCTGCCTGGCTTCCAACATGTCCACTGCATGGCTGATGCGGCCTAGTCCCTGAGCCACATCCCCAGCAAAGTGGCCAAGCTCGACCTGCAGACTCACGGTCCGTCTTGACAGGCCAGTAGTGTTTGTAGCAAGACGCCCAATGGATGCTGCCATGCAGTCAAAGCGTGTGACTAGGTGGCGCTCCCTGTACCTTGCGCTGCATCTATCAGCCACCAGTTCCGTCACTACTTGGCAGATGGACGGGGTGAGTTCACTCACATTGTCATTGAGTCTTGTGAACTGCGAGTTCACATCAGCCAGGCCATGGGTCATGTTTTTTTCAAGTCTGTGCAAAGCACCTGATATCAACCGCAATTATCTTGTTTGCAGGTGCTGACCGGTAAGGAGGGATGCCTCGACTACAGACATTGCTGCCTCCCCTATCTCCTCCTGGGCACCGCCCGAACTTGGCATTTACTGCGTCTGCGATGTGGTTGTGCTGCTGGCTCTGGACATCTTACTGTGGGGCTGGGTCAAGGGGTTGTGTGTTCTTCCTCCATGTCCTGCACTTGTTCTGGAGGGGACTGTGGTGGAGTCGTGCTGGGCCCGGGAATATCTGCTGCAGCCTCCTGCACTGCCTGTGGCCTGTGGTCTCCTCCATGGATGGTGTGGCTGCTGGGGGTGTCGTGTGGGAGACCTGTGGGACATAGGGAACACACTTTCAGTCTCTCACATCTGTTGTATGCCTGATAATAAACATTTGCCTATATGCTGACTACTGTACTACTGTGCCCATAATGCACCATTCTAGTGGTTGCTAGTCTGCAATGGAGCTAGTCTGGTTGTGCCTGCTGCTGTGTACTGGGAGAGTGTGGATACTGCATTTGTAGGTGTGAATGCATATTTCATGGTACTCACTTTTGGATGTCCCTTGCACAGAATTGTCCAATGCTCCAATTCCTGACATGGCCTCCGTCTCCAGGGTCTGCTGCAGGGTCTGCTCCACCAATTCTTCCATGGCTGTGTGTGGTGGGACGGTGGATGGGCCTCCTCCTATGCCCCTCATTTCCCTGAGCCACTCTGCCACCCTCTCCTTTGTTGTGGAGCGCAGGTCGTACCACCTTTTTAAAATTTCATCCAGGGTTCGGTGGCTCACGCCAATGGCATTGATCTGGTCCTGGATTTGCAGCCAGAACTTCTTCTTCTCAGTGTCTGGGACACTCAGGGCTGCCTTGCCAAAAAGTTGGTCATGGTGCTGGCAGCATTCTTCAGTTAGCACCTCAAGTTCTTTCTCAGAAAACTTGAGTTTTCTTTTCCTCCCTGCACTGCCTGTGTCCTCCATGGTAGCAGCAGCTCCTCTCTCCTAGTTGTTGCATAGCAGTTTGAAAAGGGTGTGGTCCTCCCTCCTCCCAGGTGTATTTGATGACTTCCTGGGTCTGATGTCATCAGCAAGAGCCAGAAAGTGTTTTTCCAACTGTTATGCTGCACCTGCATGCAATTTGTGTGCCAGTCGCAATTTGCGACACCCGACTCGCAAATTGCGAGTTCGCTTTTAGCGAGGTCGCAAAAAGCGACCTCGCTAAAAGTGAACTCGCAAACTGCGGTGCAACATCATTTGCGAGTCGCAAATTGGTGTCGCTTTTTTTTCTTGGATCCCATTTTGCGAGTCGGAAATTGCGATTCGCATTGAATCGCAATTTCCGACTCGCAAATGTTTTCCTACCTACATCTGGCCCATGGTTCCTGACAGCTTGGCAGTGGTAGGAGTCGTGGTCAGCCATGGTGATGTTGTGCCCGGCACTGCCATGCTGATCAAAAGTCCACTTTCCACCAACCTTTTCATGGCAGGGTACCTGCCCTGGAAAGGGTGGTGGAAAAGCAATGCTGGGGAGCCACAAGGCAGGCCCCTGAACTGCTCATGACCCTATATGGGCAGTGCAGGCCCCCCCGCCCAGCACCCTCAGAATGCGTGCTGTCTACTATGGCAGACAGTGCGCATTCTGAGGGTGCTATGGGCATCCGCTGTGCGACAGCATTGGTCTCGGCTCCCTGTGGAAGCGAGGTCAATGCCACTGCATGGTTTCCACTGGACTGACTGGTGGAATCCTCCTGATTCAGAGGTTTCCACAGGTCAGCTCAGTGGAAACCTTGTAATAGGGCCTGGGGGAGCCCCCCATCTCCAAGGCGGTGTTATCCCCACGGGTCTGGTGGGACGACGGTTGGTCCACAACACTCATAATCAGACCCTTAATCTTCTGATTATATGAAAATCATGTACTGAAAGGTGGCTTCTAAAAGATTAAGAGCTCATGTACTTCTGCTCATAGTACCACTCTTATTCGAAAAACAGTGTAATTGGGCCCATTTTACAACACAAAGGAATGTGAATATTCCAAACCACTTAAGACACATCAACCTCAAATATTCTTTTTCAAGGACTTTTAAGAAAGTAACTCTTTAACACGTAGGTTTGTGGCTGGATGATAATGATTTTATTACACCCTGCCATGGAGGGTCAGACTAGGTCTGTCTTCTGTGGACAAGGAACATGTTCTTTGACTGTTCATTAAAAAACAAAGGCAAGCAAATATTACTTTTTCCGAATTTTTTGACATCCATTGATAATCTATATAGACAAGTGACAAAGTCATAAAACATGAATGTTAACAGCCCCATGCATACCATAATTAAGGAAGTACATTTGGACATTTCACCGGAGGTAATATTAGGAGAAGGAGGCCAACTAGCTCAACCTTTTACAACTCTAACTACATTTAGACAAGGATAGCTGTTTGGTCTACATCTTCATGACATCTACATAAATGATCCAGAGAAACATTTTTGAGTGTTGGTGCAAGTGCTTAAGGGACATTATCCTAGAGAAAGTTATGTCTGAAAATGAAAGAAAAATATTGAAATCAAAATTCAATAACAATGTGTAAGGCTCATAAACAAGCCTGCCGAAAAGTATTTATTCAACATTCAGCATAAAGTCGTCAAGGAGTTGTCGCGTAGGGACTGTATTTCTGCTGATGACCTTGCCACTTGAAGTGCGTAGGTCTCACGCGCTCATGTAAGGGCCACATGCTTTTGAAACAGTAAAGCCTTGAGTCTACTCAACTTGTCAAAATTCATGTTTGAAGTAGCAATGTAAGGCCAAATATCAGCTACCTCCTTACATTTAGTGGGGAGAAACAGTACGTTCTCGCAGCATGTAACGACCTTAGAGACCGAAACAACGTAAACTATTCCGGCCCGCATGCCACAACAGCCTTCACCATTGAGAAGGACGTAGCTGCCGTTTGAAAGCACCTAGAACGTGGGTCTAATCAAAGGGACTGGGACTCCCTTAAGATAACAAGCCAAGTTTGCAGCCGAGGCGTTACACGCCACATGCCAGGACAGCTGTTTACAAATCATCGAATGGCTGACTGAAGTCTCTCATTCACTACCGCTAAGAAAGACCTCTTTCATGCTATTGAAGCATTTGTACGAGAAGGAAAGCTCCTACACTTCATGGATGCAACTATCTCCCAAATTTTCATATCTGCCTACCGCAATGTGTTTTAAACAGGAGGTGAATTGTAGTGTGGAAATAGGCAGATTAATACCCCATGTATTAACCACTCAGCCAACGGTATTTCGGCCACGGTAAAAGGCAACTTTTCTAATTTCTCGATGTTAAGCATAACATAAGTTGCTTCCTTTTTAGCCATTAGTTGTTGTTGTCGCGTTAGATTCAAAGAAGAAAATTTCTCCCTTGTACTGATGTGCTGCCATGGAACGCGATCCGCCTTCAATGTTTGAAGCGTCCAACCCAACTGCATAATGGACCTGATCTGACTCTGTCCATGGTGTAAGGAAGACATATCGGATTGTATAATGTCTATAGCAGAAGAGACAATATTATTAATGGTATATATCCGGTTGGACAAGGTGTTAATCCCATTATCCACAACAGCTAATGTCTTTTTAAATTTTCCTGGTCTATTTGCCTTAACTGGGCTGCAGCATCTTGTTAGGAAAGTTTCCAAATCTCATTATATACTGCATTTAAAAAATGCTTCTTACGTGTTGCTCTAGGGCCTGACAAGAAATCTTGTAAGTCAGTGGAGTTAGACAGGAGATTGATGTGTTCTCTAAGCGCGTTCTGTGTGAATGATTTTAGCCACTGTTGGCATAATTTTCCCACACTTTGGGGGTCATTACAACTTTGGCGGTAAAAGCCGCTTACCGCTGTGCAGAAGACCGCCAATACACCGCAGCGGAATTCCGCCACAGCTATTATGACACACATCTCGGAATCCGCCGAAATTCAGACACCCACACAACACCGCCACACCAAAGGTCAGTGATAAACTGGCGAAAGCAAAACCTCAACCGTCACGTCAACAGAAACACGCCCATGCTATTACGACCCACGAATCCACGCGGCGGTCTTTCAACCGCGGTATTCCATTGGCGGTACACACCGCCGCGCTCAAAATACACACACATCTCCAAAACACCGCCACATTGGACAATTCAAAATACACACACCACACTCATCACCACATACACCACCCCACACATCACCTACACCACACAATGGCAGGCCAAAGACACCCCAGGTTTTCGGAGGAGGAGCTCAGGGTCATGGTGGAGAAACCGTACGGGTAGAGCCACAGCTATTTGGAGCACAGGTGCAGCACACCTCTATAGCTAGGAAGATGGAGCTATGGCGAAGAATTGTGGACAGGGTCAACGCAGGGGGACAGCACCCAAGAAATCAGGAGGAAGAAGTGGAACGACCTACGGGGGAAGGTGTGTTCCGTGGACTCCAGGCACAACATTGCAGTTCAGCGGACTGGCTTCGGACCCCCGCCTCCTCCCCCACAACTAACAACATGGGAGGAGCAGGTCTTGACCATCATGCATCCAGAGGGCCGGTGGAGGAGTGGACACTGGTAAGTCAAATCTTAACTATCATATCCCCCACCCTACCTGCATGCTATCACACACCCCCACCCTCACCCCCTCCCCTATCACCCCAACTCCTCACATATGTCCCAACATCACAAACCTCCCATCCCAACACCAAGCCCTGCATGCAACAACAAAGCATGAGCACCCATCTCTAAAGCATGCCCACTGCACATACCCATACAACCCCCTAAACCATCATAACACAAGCTCCCACACAGGAATGCAAGCACTGGGGTACACGCTCATCCTCCCATTGCACACCATGACACACACAGATACAATAATCATGCTTTTATACCCCTGCAGGACCACTACCTAACATCACCAGACAGGAGGGTCCAGACATCTCCACCCCACCCGCAGAAGAGGCCCACAGTGATGACAGCAGCTCTGTCCACCTGGATCTAGATGACCAGCCCGGACCATTGTGGGCCTCGGAACAGTCGGTTTCCCTCGCACAGGCACAGCCCAACACTGACCTTCCACCCTCTGGAAACACCAGTACAGCAACCACCCAGCAGGCCCATACCTCCGTCCCCAGGACACGTCAATCAGCTGTGTGTCCACCACTACAGGGAACCCAGGATAATCCACCACCCCAACAACAACAGGGACCAGGGGGCAGTGGTAGTGGGCACACAGTCCAGGGGACGGAGGCCCAGGAACACAGGGGAACTGGGAGGGCTGCTGTGCGACAGGGGGCGGACAGGCCAAGGGAACCCACTCTCCACCAGGCCCTCTCCTCCATCATGGGAGCATACCACCACTCCCAGGAGACGATGGCTACGGTCCTGGCCAAGTTTCAGGAGACCCAGCGCATACAGGAGGAACAGTATTTGGGGTTCAGGGAGGAACTCAGAACCATCATCTCCGCCCTGGGCACCATCGTAGGGGTGCTGAAGGACATACATAACACCATGAGAGACACCGTGGCACTCCAAGGGGCCCCTGACATTAGCATGGACGATGAACTGCCCACCACCTCCTCCGGCGCTAGTGGACAGGATGCCCCGCCACAGGACCACCACACCTGCACCCCACCTCCTGCAGACGGAGAACCACCCCGCAAGCGGTCCCTGAGATCCAGGAACAGGACAGAGCACGATGGCAAGACCCCCGCCCAAAAATGAGACCACCCTGATTGTCATCCCATTGTCCCACTTTGTCACCCTGTCCATACTTAAACTGCCCCAGCTCCACTTCTTATGCCCATATGGGCAGTGCACCTGTGAGACTAATAGACTGGACTTTGCCATGGACATTCCTCCACCATCACCCATCACCATTTTACCACCCCCTCCAATAATTAGCACTTCAGTAAACACCCTTGAACCACAAAACAATCTGGAGTCAGTCTGTGTTTTTGAAAAAGTGTATTAGCTATGACAATGACAAAATCTGTTCTCAATAGTAATGTCAACATACCTATATCACACATCACAAGTCCATGAAGGATGCAAGCAGATGACACACGTTGGTAACCACACCTGTGAAACTGTAATGGAAATGTACAACTCAGTTACCAAATACTGCATGAAATTGACAGACAGGATAGAGGTAGAAGTGTGAAAGTAATTGTTTTAGTAAAGAAAGTGTTCTCACCTGTGTGTCACTGGAAATATTGCTGTATGACAGAGTCCCTGTTGTCAATGTCTTCTTCCTCTCCTTCCTCCTCATCACTGTCCACAGGCTCCACAGCTGCCACACCGTCATCTGGACCATCCTCCTGCAGAAAAGGCACCTGGCGTCGCAAAGCAAGATTGTGAAGCATGGAGCAGGCGATGATGATCTGGCACACCTTCCTTGGTGAGTAGAATAGGGAACCACCTGTCATATGGAGGCACCTGAACCTGGCCTTCAGGAGGCTGAAGGTGCGTTCGATCACCCTCCTAGTCCACCCATGGGCCTCATTGTATTGTTACTCTGCCCTGGTCCTGGGATTCCTCACTGGAGTCAATAGCCATGACAGGTTGGGGTAACCAGAGTCCCCTAGTAGCCACACCCGGTGCCTCTGGAGTTGACCCATCACATAAGGGATGCTGCTATTCCGCAGGATGTAGGCGTCATGCACTGAGCCAGGGAACATAGCATTTACCTGCGAGATGTACTGGTCTGCCAAACATACCATCTGTACATTCATGGAATGATAACTCTTCCGATTCCTGTACACCTGTCCACTCCTGTGGGGGGGGGCCAGAGCTACATGGGTCCCATCAATAGCACCTATGATGTTAGGGATATGTCCCAGGGCATAGAAGTCACCTTTAACAGTAGCCAAATCCTCCACCTGAGGGAAAACGATGTAGCTCCTCATGTGTTTCAGCAGGGCAGACAACACTCTGGACAACACGTTGGAAAACATAGGCTGGGACATCCCTGATGCCATGGCCACTGTTGTCTGAAATGACCCACTTGCTAGGAAATGGAGCACTGATAGCACCTGCACTTGAGGGGGGATCCCTGTGGGATGGCGGATTGCTGACATCAGGTCAGGCTCCAACTGGGTACACAGTTCCTGGATTGTGGCACGGTCAAACCTGTAGGTGATGATTAAATGTCGCTCCTCCATTGTCAACAGGTCCACCAGCGGTCGGTACACCGGAGGATTCTGCCATCTCCTCACATGTCCCAGCTGACGGTGCCTAGGAAGGACAAAAGCGACCACAGAGATAAGCAACTCAGAGGTATGTACCCACAGCTACACTGAACACGAAACATAATCCAAAAAGTTGTGTGTAAGAGTGTTGAATCCAGGCCTAGGTATGTGTGACGCAGTTGAAAATGAAGCCATGTGGGCCCCTGAAATGGCGGCTGCCTGACCTCTAAACTGGGACAATTGTATGTGAGGTAACTGCACTGGTGTTGCACACCGTCGCGGTAGGCGGTCGAAGACCGCGGCGCAATTCTGCATTGGTCAACATTGGACCCTATGGGTCCCAGGAGCCAATGACGAAGTGCGCCAGCGGTGATGATACGCACCGTCACGGACGTCACCGCCGCGGACGTGACCGCCATTTTCTATCTGTTCAATCACTCGATACCTGATCTTTGACAGGAGAGGACCTACACTGCAAGTGCTGCTGTGACCTTGGTCTTTAAGAGACAATGGCACATACGTCTGGAGAAAGGGCCCCTGCCTTCACTGCACAGGAGTTGGAGAAGCTTGTGGACGGGGTCCTCCCCCAGTACACGCTATTCTACGGTCCTCCAGACCAACAGGTGAGTACATAGGGTGCAAGTTGTATGGGCTATGCCTGGGTGGAGATGGCGGGATGTAAGAAGGAAGGGGGCAGAGTTCTGCGAGCATGAAGGAGTGTGAATGCATGTGCCACATGGCAAGGGTAAGGATGGGGGCCACTCACTTCGACGATGCAGTAGCCAATGACTTCTCTTCTCTCCCTGTACATGTCATGTAGGTCAGCGCCACCCAGAAGAAGGATATTTGGCGTGCCATCGCCAAGGACGTCCGGACCCTGGGGGTCCACCAGAGACGGAGCACCCACTGCAGTAAAAGATGGGAGGACATTCGCCGTTGGAGCAAGAAGACGGCAGAGGCTCAGCTGGGGATGGCCTCCCAACGTGGGAGGGGTGCTCGTCGCACCATGACCCCCCTGATGTTCAGGATCCTGGCGGTGGCCTACCCTGAGTTGGATGGGCGCTTGAGGGCATCACAGCAGACACAAGGGGGTGAGTACACTCGCATTCTGCTGACTTTGCATGCAGTGGAGGGGTCTGGGTGGGGGAGGAGGGCTGTGGGTTTCCCTTGGCTGGGGCGGGTTCAGTAGGCTAGGCCCCTCCGTAATGCAGGCCATGTGCCACCCCACCCCACCTCTGTAGAGTGCCAAGTACAGGTATACATGCCCCTGTGTCATCTATGTGTGCTGATGTCCACCATAGCCATGTAGGCCTTATCCCAGTAACTGCATCTGTTAAGCCCAAGAGCGCAGCGTAGTACAGGGGGCTGCTGTGTCTGTATTGTCCGCCAACGGTAGCGGTAAGCCATGCACTCAACCTGTCTTTCTTCTGTTTCCCCACCACTTTCTGTGGTCTCCCTGTTCTTTTGTGCATCAGCATCATCAGGCGGAGGTACAGTGGCACCGGAGCATGAGGGGGCTGCATCCCACATGGCCATGGAGGGCCACACCACGGACTCAGAATACACCAGTGGGACGGAGGGCGAGGGGAGCTTCACAGCGGTCACCGGATCAGCAACCAGCGGCACGGACTCGTCCTCCTATGGAAGCTCCCTTGTGGTGGCGGCACCATCTGTGCCCACCACTTCTACAGGTACAGCCGCCACCCCCCCTACCAGCACCGCCCTCCCAGCAGCCCCTTAGCCTTCGCCCCGTGCCCGCTCACCCAGGAGGGTGGGCATCACCTTTCACCCCAGGCACCTCAGCCCCTGCCCCAGTCACCCCTGCTGCCCTCAGTGAGGAGGCCATTGACCTCCTCAGGTCACTCACTGTTGGGCAGTCTACCATTGTGAATGCCATCCAGGGTGTAGAAAGGGAGTTGCAACACACTAATGCATTCCTGGAGGGCATTCATTCTGGTCAGGCTGCCCATCATCGAACCCTGCA
Source organism: Pleurodeles waltl (assembly GCF_031143425.1). Taxonomy (NCBI): domain Eukaryota; kingdom Metazoa; phylum Chordata; class Amphibia; order Caudata; family Salamandridae; genus Pleurodeles; species Pleurodeles waltl. The sequence goes on along the minus strand of NC_090442.1, from coordinate 892,938,811 downwards.
ATCTCTTGCCTCAGCACTGATGGCAGCCATTGTCCCTGTGTCTGGCCTCCCCCCTCCAACTTCCTGCACCCAGACCCAATCCCCTGTACCTCAGCCTATCCCAAGCACACCATCAGACCAGCCTGCACACACGTCAACACACAAGGGCAGCTCAGGCAAACATAGGCACACATCCCACAGGCACTCGCACAAGCATCACCCACATTACAAACACAGCAACATCCACTGCCTCCACTGTGTCCCCCTCCTCCTCGTCTCCCTCCTCCCTCCCAGTGTCATCTACACTATCACCTGCATGCACTACCACTACAGCCACTAGGACTTGCACCAGAACACCCAGCACCACACCCCGCTCACCTGCACTCACCACCCCCACTACCATTTACACGTCCCCTGTGTCCTCTCCCAGTGTGCCTGTGACGCCCCCTCCCAAAGTACACAAACGCGGGCACACACACACACAACATCCATCCACCTCACGACAGCCTCCTGAACATGCACCTGCACCCAAATCATCAAAGGTTACACCTCCTACAACCACCTCCTCTTCCTCCACTCCCAGACCCCCTCCAGCTACCCGTCCCAGTGTTCATCAGAAACTTTTCCTGAGCAACGTTGACCCCTTTCCCACCACCCCCCCTCCAATTCATAGGTCCCGTAGTAGCACCTCAGCCAAAAAATGTCCAGTACCAGTGGTGCCTGTTAGAGGTATGTGGAGTGCACCAGGCACCAGGGCAGCCAGTGTGACATGTAGCCAAAGCACAGCCAGTCCCCCCCCTGTGAAGCACCAGAAGTTGGACAGTGCCCAACGGGAGAGGGTGAAGACTCCTGCCGGCAAAGCCGCTCACAAGGGTCCCGGGGGGAGTGTCGAGTCAGCTGTGACTCCTCCCAAGGTGGGGAAGGGGCAGAAGAAAGCGCCAAAGTCTGGGAAGAGCAGCACGACGGAGAAGGCCGCCATCATCCCCGCTGCCCAGGAGGCCAACGCCAGCTCCATCGTCACTGGTCAGGAGACCACCGCCAGAGTCAGTGCCCAGGAGGGCAGCACAATCGTCACTGGTCCGGAGACAACCTCCAGAGTCAGTGCCCAGGAGGGCAGCACAATCGTCACTGGTCAGGAGACCACCGCCCCAGTCAGTGCCCAGGAGGGCCCCGGCAGCCACAGCCCCGCTGGAAAATGAAGGACCGCCATGGCACACACCGCTGCACAGGTCAGAGACAGCAAAGTCAAGCACTGTTGAACAGGGCAAAGACCGCCATGGCAAGCACCGCTGAACAGGGCAAGCACCGCTGAACAGGGCAAAGACCGCCATGGCAAGCACCGCTGAACAGGGCAAGCACCGCCAACACAAGCATCGCTAGCCCATGTGCGGCAGGGCCAGTGACGGAACTGGGACCGTCACGGGGAGAGTGATGCACTCTGGGCACCAGTTCCCCTCCAGAACCAGTGGAGACTGTTATCCGCTTGAGAGACTGTGGCTTTGCACTCCCCAGGATGGTACAATGGGCAACCCACCCACTGTTATCGAGTTGAGAGACTGTGGCTTTGCACTCCCAAGGATGGTACAGTGGGCAAGCCTCCCACTGTAGAGACTTGAGAGACTGTGGCTTTGCACTCCCCAGGATGGTACAGTGGGCAAGCCACCCACTGTAGAGACTTAAGAGACTGTGGCTTTGCACTCCCCAGGATGGTACAGTGGCTAACCCACCCACTGTAGAGACTTGAGAGACTGTGGCTTTGCACTCCCCAGGATGGTACAGTGGGCAACCCACCCACTGTAGAGACTTGAGAGACTGTGGCTTTGCACTCCCAAGGATGGTACAGTGGGCAAGCCACCCACTGTAGAGATTTGAGAGACTGTGGCTTTCAATTCCCCAGGATGGTACAGTGGGCAACCGACCCACTGTAGACACTTGAGAAACTGTGGCTTTGCACTCCCCAGGATGGTACAGTGGGCAACCCACCCACTGTAGAGACGTGAGAGACTGTGGCTTTGCACTCCCCAGGATGGTACAGTGGGCAAGCCACCCACTGTAGAGACTTGAGAGACTGTGGCTTTGCACTCCCCAGGATGGTATAGTGGGCAACCCACCCACTGTAGAGACTTGAGAGACTGTGGCTTTGCACTCCCCAGAATACATCAATGGGCATGGAGCCCCGTCGTGGATCTGGCGTGGTGCTGTCATCCGGCTGAGGTGCCCCCCCTTCCCTTCCCCCTGAGGTGCCTGTTGTATTTCTATCTGATGCCCCTGCAGTGTTCTCTCCGTTTCTGGACAGGTATCTGATGTGGGCCTCGCCCATGCATTTTGGGCCCAGAGGTCCACGGACACTGAATGGTGCATACCTGCACTACTAATTGTGATGTCAATTTTTGGAATGTGTATATATTTCTGTATATATTTGATTACTGTATTTTGATACATTACAATGGTTGTACTCATTTCCTTTTGTGTTTGCATTCTTCCGGGGGGCTTGGGGGTTGTTACTGTGATGTTTGGAAATGCATTGGTGTGTGTGTTGTAGTGGTTGAGGGTCGGTGGGGGTGGGGGTGTTGCATGTGTGTGTCCCTGACTTTTGCCTCCCCCTCCCCTATGTCGTAGGTGCAGTACTCACCGTTGTCTTCGGCGCCGGCATTGCTGATGTTTGTAGAGGAGCAGGAAGACAAGCACAGGGAGTATTTGGAGTTCCGGCTCCATGGTGCCCTCCTTCCTCGTGGAGTTTGTTCAGGTGAGCGTTTTCCCATTGAAATGGCTGTTTCAGCTGTGTTTTTATCCACGGTGAATCCGCCCCGGAAAAGGTGGCGGATTGGCCTGTTGTAATACTGTGGGCGGCACTTTGTCTTCTGCCTGTCTGTTGGCGGTGACCGCTGCGCTGCTTGTCTGTACCGCCGTGTTAAAGTGGCTGTCTTTGTTGGCGGTTTCGGCCACGGTCATAATTCCCATTTTTTTTCCGCCAGCCTGTTTGCGGTATTACCACCACTTTAACAGCGTCCGCCAGGGTTGTAATGACCCCCTATATGTTGTAATTATTTGTGCATGTTCTGGTGATATATAGAGAGAGTCTGGCCTACTCGTCTTAAAACCCCCTGAGGAGTTAATAAAACGTTGATGACACCTGTTGGTACCTATTGGCCACAATAACCACAGGCCTGGACCTGTCAGTGAATCATTAAACGTACCATTCTGGACCCAGTCATCGAGCTCATCTTCAGTTGCATTTGTATATTTTTGCCATTTGTAAAGTTTTGTGGGGGCAGGTATTGTAGGCGTGTTTAATTCCCTAATTGTTGTTAAGCCTAAACAACTCGTTTGTTGCACTGTTTCATTTAAAAAGTTAATTTGTACAGGGATGAGGCATGCTCTAAACAATGTTTCCTTTCCCTTAATTTGCCAATTTTTTGTTCTTCAGACACTTTTCAAATCAATTGTTTTGGACCAATATTCATAGCCTTCTATTGATAACCAGGAAACAAAGGATTCCGAATATATAATATTCGTATTGGTCAATAACATGTGTTTATCTTTAGTGGGTGGTACCTTAAATTTTTTTGACTCAGCAATCTTTTCATTATGCCCAGAAAAATATGCAAACTTTTCAGAGTATGTTTTGGAACTCCCTTGCAGCGGAGTTGGGCAGTGTTCCCATTGCGTGTATTTAAATACAGTTTTGGGACTGCTCGCTCTATGTATGAAATGGTGCCCATAGTAATTATAGCAAAACAGATCACCATAATTTTCTTTAAATTGGTAAACATCTTCGTTTTCAAAGACAGTATAATATTGTAATTCAGTCATCATAGAATCAACTGTTTTTACATCCCTATCATCAGAAACAATGCCTGGTATCACTATATCATTCATTGATAATTTGAACACATACGGTACTTGAATAACTTCCGTGGAATATATATATCAAACATTACTTTGTCCCAAACAATCCCATCAGGAATTGGCACTGCGGAAATGTTCACAAAGTATAAGTCTCTTCACACTTTAAGTGAAGAAAAATGTGGTTTCAAAACCTCTTCCACCAATTCAACTGTAGATCTTTCAGGTAAAAAATGACCATGTATTAATAAGAAAAAGGTAATGACAAAACCAATCCAAAGAAGAAAGGCTAGGACAGTCAAAGAGAGCCATAGATAATTCCATGGAAAAATAAAATAAGTTTCTTTAAGCCAATTTGTTAGCTTACGTGTACTTGACAGCTGTCGAAGAGGCGAATGAGTCTGAGAAATCAGCCTTGAAGTCGGCAAAATAACCAGAGGCAGTTCGTGCAAATGGCGGAGCCGTTGTTAATGGTGGAGTTGGTGTTTCCTGCGGTGGCAAACTATAGACGGCACCATCCGTTTGGCTTGAAGTCGAATTGACTTGATCAAATGTTTCTATATTAGTTGACGTTAGTGGAACTAATGCAAGATCATTTTCCACCCTCCCCAGGCTCGGAGAGGTGTTGGTGTTGGTGTAAACAACTTGTAGAGGAACTTCTTCGCCAGTAGATCGGCCACATGGTGTAGTTTGACATTGTCAATAGAGACAAAATGGTTTCCCTTGCCACTTGCCAATGGTGGTAGAATAACAGTTCTGGTACCGTGTATCCCTAGTACAGGGACTGGTGCTCGATAAGAAGGGCCGAATTCCTTTTTCACTGTGACTTTTTCACGTACAAGATCCCCAACACTGGGAATCCAGCCGGTAGATGTTACAGGCACATCCTTAATTCCTGTGGAGGCTGCACTTTTGAAAGAATTATCTTCATGGAACTGTTGTAATTCTTGTAAGACAGTGACACGTTCATTTATGTAAAAAGGTCTGTTTGCTGCCTCCATGCCAGGACCATCAGGATCCAGAACATACATTTGAGTTCCGAACAGGCACTCCTATGAAGTACGACCCCCCAGGGACCTTCTAGACAGATTATTTAGTGCTCTCTGGACTCCATACAGGTGATTAAGCCAACTACAACCCGTACCTAAGACTCTGGCTGTTAAGGATTGCTTTAAATCACGGTTTAATCGCTCCACGACACTATTTCCCTCGGGATGAAATAGAGACGAGTACTGGAGTTGGACCCCCAACGAAGCCATGGCGTCCCTGAATGCCCTTGAGGCGAAAGCAGGGCCCTGGTCCGAATGGAAAGCCGCAACACCATATGTACCGATAAAGACTCGCAAATCTTTAATAACAGTCCGAGCGTCAGCCGAGCGTTGTGGCCACACCCATACAAATCTGGAGCATGAATCAATAGCGACAAAAATGTATTTGTATGCACTATCAGGTGTTAAGGGACCACCGTGGTCCAAGTACACACACTGTAATGGTTTGTTTGAAATTAAGAGGGGTGTCTGCGGCGGGTGCTTGGCAGGGGAAACTTTGATTTGTTGACAAATGTCATAACAAAGGACATACTGCCTGGTCTCTTTGAAGAGACCTGGCCACCAGTAACGGGCCTGCAAGATCGAAATTGTAGCCGCCACACCAGCATGAGCAGATGCCACCCCTTCATGTGCTGCTTTAAGCAATTGTGGTCTTTTGTCTTTGTTAGGGATGTCTTGTACATCCACGCCTGTTATCTGAACTTCAGAGTTCAGCATACTTCCCATACGGTAATGATATTTGTTAGGAAATCCTGTAGGATGGGGCGTACCATCAGCCGTAGCTTTCACAGCAGCCCAAATGTCTGCGTCAGGTTTGGAACTCGAGCGAGTCACTGCAGCTACAATGGATAATGCCACTGCTGACTTTGCTGCTTCATCAGCCTATGTATTTCCAGCAACATGTATTCCAACATGCTGGTGTCCAAGTGTGTGTACAACATGGACATTCGGTAGCGTCTCTTTCAGGTCAGCTACCTTCCCCCACAGTAGTCTGCTTTTAATGGTGTTGCCTTTGGAATCTTTGAACCCATTCTGGTGCCAATAATGCAGATATTCATTAGAGGACTGGACACAGTAATATGAGTCACAAACAATCAGCGTAGGCTGTGCTGGATCTGTGTGTTCCAATGCCATCAGCAGAGCTTTAGCTCAGCCAATTTTGCTGTACAATCCCCTAGGGTTCCTGTAAAGGTATGTAGATGACAAAATGTATCGCCCTCCATATAGCCACTTATGACTGCGCAAGCAGCAGAATATTGATGTTTAGTTCCAATTGAAGGTTGTGCAGAGCCATCGGTGTACATGACTCTGTGATATTGATCAATAGGCTAAGTATTTGCTGGAACTGGATATTCTATTTCATATTGTAGAAATTCCTGCCCATCAATTGCATCCCCAAATCTAGGGCCACCCCATATTCATCTTGAATTTGTTTCAACACTTCTGGTAAATTGGAAAGTGTCGGTGTACTGTGTGCGGTTGTGTAGAGCGCGGTGAATACCGTGCCCCAAGTATTACAGTTTTCTACTGTCGGGACCATCCCAAAAGGCAAGCACATCGTTAGTATTTTATGTTTATTCTGAGGTCCCGTATGGGGAAACACTGCCTCCAGTGTATTAATTTTCAGTGCTAACCAAAATGGAGTTTCTTCTCGTTTGGCGGGTACTTTACCCATAATTGAATGTACAGTCACATGATTTATACCTGGCGTTACTGCATGTGGATGTGCTGGAGCAGCACGCGTTGGGTTTTTATTTAGTGGTAGCATCCCAAATTGTACTCATCGTCTATATATTGCTATTAATTCAATATATAAGCGACGAACTTCAGCTACTGCTAAATTTGCAACCGCAGGATGTGGTGTATAGGTGGCCAATAAAGGCCAGGTAGGACCGTCATTACTTAGTGGGCCTAACCTTACTGGTAATATTGTGTGGGGTATGGCGCCATCAAGCCAATTATTATGCTCTTGAAAAGATAGAGGTATCTCTAAATATGTGTATGCTTTGTATTGTCCAGGCACATTCACAGGTGTATATTGGTGAAATGTATTTGTGTTCCCATCAACTGCCGGAAATGTGACTCAAGAGTAAAAAAGTTTTGTTCTATAAGCTGCATGGGCGTCCACCACGAATGTGACTGTACCTCCCTGGGACGTTAGGCCATTTGCTAGTAAGTGTGCTGTGAGAGGTGTCTCATATTAACAATTATTTGTACCTGTTGGGGATCCGCCATGATAGTAACACTATGAGTTCAGAGAAGACACACCAAAATGGGGTTTCCTTTTAAAGTTCACGCTTCAACAACCGCCAGTTTTAGTAGGATTACCTACACAGCTGTGGTGGAAATCCTCAGCACCAAGGACGTCTCCGCATACGGCATTGAGGTGTCATTATATATAATGAGACAGAGATACTCCGGAGGATCCGAAAATTAGAGCCTGACCAAACGTTGATGGCGCCATGTCGCGTAGGCTCTCATTATTCTAATGAGACTACTGGATTTTGAGCAGCAAGATCGCCCACGGTGTGAGAGACTGAGTCTGACCCACTGTGGGTGACACCTGTCGCTCCAAATCTGGGTTTTGCTTCGGCTAACTAGCAGTGCCTCATCTCTACCAAAAGATAGGGCTGAATAGGCAGCCGAGCGCATGACATATAAGGCTTCTCAGGGAAGTCGTGGTCACTCAGGTCGCATCCGGTTCTCTCATTTACAATTCGGTCTCATTCATAAATGACAGACAGAAGCAGTATATGTTCTAATGATTGGTTTAATAAAACAACGGCATCTTAGAGAGCAAAGCGTGAGCTGCAATAACCAGGACGACACACCATGACAATATTAAAATGGTGATTGGCAGAGTGAAGCACAAGAATAACACTATCATATTGTCGATAGAATTTATGGACTATTTCCTATCTGAGTCATAATATGAGCACAGCATGTTAAGCTCTAATTCTGCCTTTCAGGTTCCCCAGGAGGACATCGACCCTCATACCTGAGCAAAGGCCTGTAGTCTGCATTAGCATCTGTAGTGAAGCATTCAGCAATCAGCATACAGTTGTGCTTCCCTGGCTGGAATCTCCCTCTTAAAGTGTAATGGGACTAGGAATTGTTTTTATAACACAGCTGATGTTCTAAGAAAATGTCCCTACATAAGGATGTGTATTTTCTATGAATGTTGGAGACTAAACTTCTACCACGTTCACCGGCAATGTGCCAAATTGTAGCCTTGACTGAAGCACAAAGTGATCAAGAATGTCTTGTTTGAGAACACAGTGCTGGGCTAAGCAAAAACAGTTAGATAGATGAAAATAAAACAAGATCGTAAAACTGGTTATTGTAAAAATAACAATGTAAAGCTGAATAAAATATATCTAGGTCAAAGTGCACAGCAGCCTAGTGTGTTAAACTAACGTGCATGGAGCTATAACTAAAATGGCTACACAACAGAGTGAATAATGTTAAAGAACTTTAAATATGAGTATACTTTTCTCACAATCAGGAAATAGGAGAACCATTGTTTTGCCTGTTAAAAAATAAGCCATAATATCATAAGGCATAATGAGATTTACCACCAAATATGGAACACAAACGAACCAATAACCACCAGATATTACAAAGATAAAGGGGTACTTTGTTCTGCATTATAGAATGCAAATCAGGGTACTACAAAAATTAGCAAATATCTTTGCCCTCAGCAGCAAATAGTCAGCAACAACTCTCCTAAAATCCAAGAAAAAAAACAAACAGCCTTGTTAATAGTAGGCTGGGACATATTTCCAGCGGAGCTCATGTGCTGTTGGAATGGAGTGATGTAGGCAGCAAAAGGAGTATCTCAACTGGTAACATTCTGAGTGACATATTCTGGAGAGATCGTTTGTCTCCCAAGTGTAGAATGCACATAAGAACCATGCTGACAAAGAAGCAATGCTAACACTCTCAAAATACATGTATTTGTCAGTAAGCTCTCCAAATTCAAGGTTGATTCACAAAGGTAAACCTACACTTTTGTGGAAGTTTACTCTTTTTGGCATTCACAAACATTTTTTAAATTTATTTAAAAGGTTTTATATAGCACAAACATGACCTCTGGGGGTATCAGAGCACTGTAAAATATATCAGGAGAAGAAGCATATAACATAAACAACAACATAAGTGTGAAAGGTACATGATACTTGATGTAATATCATTTAACCAACAGATAAGAAACACAATTGTTGATGTTGAGTAATAAATATGGGTGTAGATAACATGTAAACTGGATAGTGAGAGAATAGTTTCTGTGTTCCAGGGCAGAAATGTGTTCATCAATAGCATTCTAACTTCCTTTTTGAATGATGCAGTTGAGGGGCTCAGTCTGATTACAGGGGAAGGGATTTCTAAATTCTCTGGGCAATACCCGAGAAGGCTTGGTTGTAAGTTTTCTTTTTATAGAATTTCTGTGGTTTCAGCAGAAAGGTTCTGGATCTGGTAGCTCTAGTTTTTGTGTGATGTTTATCGGGGTTTTGAAGTGTAGGGCTTTGTGGGTCAAAAAGGTAGTTTTTTAGCGGTATCCTTGCTTTATACGGGGGCCAGTTTAGAGATTTCAGATCAGGAGTAATGTGGTTGTTTCTTTTAGATCCTGTGATGAGCCTTTCAACAGAGTTAAGAAAGGCCCTTAGTGGAGCTATCAGACATCTCAGTAGGCACCAGAGGGTTGCACTTCAATAGTCCAACCTAGCTATCACTAAGGCTTGCACTGCAGACTTGAAGTCATTGAGGGGGAGGAAGGGTTTTATTTTCCTTTGAATGTTCAAATGGAAGTTCGGTCCTGTGGTGGCAGCACTGATGTGCTTCTGCATGATTAAGTTCTTGTCTAGCTTTATTCCTAGTGATCTTGTGCAATCTATAGTATGTGGTGCATATTTAAAATCTTTTAGTTGCTTCATCTATTCTTCAATAGCGGTGACTGTTTGGGAAGGGGTATTAAGAGGAATTCTGTTTTGAGTGGGTTTAATTTGAGGTGGTTGCAGGTCAGCCAGTTTTTAGTTTTTTTTAGAGTTGTGCCTGATGTCCTTGGGGGAGGAGACTTTCAGGTACAGATGGGTGTCATCTGCATTCATGTGGTAGTGGATATTAGACAGTTTGAGAATTTCAATTAACATCTCCATAAACATGTTGAAGAGAGTTGTGAGAGCATGGACCCCTTTGGTACCCATATAGTGACCAGTATGGAATTGGACATGGACTGATTAGCTCTGAATCTTTGAGTTCTATTGTGGAGAAACGAGGCAATCTAAATTAAAATGGACCCTGAAAGGCACATCTTTTGTTCCAAAAAATCAAGGCTGTCATATTTAACAGTATCGAAAGCTGACAATTAATTGAGGAGGATTAGAAGGCAAGATTTGATTTGATCCAGCATTTTTAACGTGCCATCCACAATGTGAGTAAGAGTGGACCCTGATAGAAGCCGTGCTAACAGTCAGAATTGTTCTGAATGGTTACATAGTTTGACAGGGACACATTTTCTGAGGAGCTTCGCCAGAGTCAGAATGTTGGAAATTGGGCGGACGTTTTTTAGGACTACAGGGTCTTTTTTCAGAATAGGGGTAACAGTCGATTTTTTCAGAATAAGGGTAACCTGCCCAGATTTTAGACAGTGAGGAATAGAGTTTTGAAGTAGTGAGGCATTTACTATCCTGATGCAGAGAGAGATAAAAGATGATTTGATCTCACTGACGAAATTAGATGGCAGAGCGTCGCTGAAGTGATTTGAGGGCTTCAATGCTGCAAGGATTTTGAGAATGTTGCTTTCATCAAAGGAGTTCAATAATTCCACAATGCGTTGTTTTTGGGGATGTGAATGAGGGCATGGGGCACAGCTATCAGGGGAGAGGGGAGGCTGATAAGAGGCATGATCAGGAGGTGCTTCAATGCAGTCCACAAATCACATTCAATCTTTTCTGTCTTTCCAAGGAAGAAGGTGGAAAAATCCTCACAGTTTGGCTGTAGACTACATCCAGCTGGCGAAGGGCTTGGTTGCCTGTTAGATTGAAGTTTGATGAATTTAAACATTTTTTTGGGTCGATTTCTAGCTTTATCTTGTTGGTTTCTGAAGTAATTCACTTTAGAGCGTCTAATGCATTTGTTAGAGTTGTTCCTCAGAAATCTTAAATGATTTAATAGTAACTTTATGACTGTGGTGACTCCACAGTCCGGGAGGAGAACTCCTCCCATAAAAGTGTAGGACAGCTTATTTAAAAAATCTTAGTTAATTAAAATGATTTTGATGAAGCACTTGTAAGAATAGCAAAAACGTAATTGTGCTCAAGCAGAAAGCTACAGTATATTGAAGAGATTTAAAGTCTGATTCTTTCTTTTCATGAGTTACATTGCTATCAATGTTCTTGGCTAGTTTTACTATGAAGCACAAATTCAAGATGTATCAAAAAGTGACTTTGGAAGGGGGTCCTGGGCCAAACAGATTTTGGGGGGCCCTGCAATTTCAGCTCTTTGATGCCCTCTTTGGCTAGGTCACTGACAGTGTTCAGACACACTCATCCAAATTTTAAATGTGTTTAAATCTATTATTGAAGGACAGTGACTTGTGTTTTCAATATTTAACACAGCAGCAGGTCACTGATGCTACCGCAAACCAATCTCTGTGGCGCCCTCTCATTTCTGAGGAGTCTTATTTGTACCTAAAAGAAACCTTGTTATGGGTGTTGCATGAAACATAAACACAGCATTTCTCTGCGAAATGTCTATAATAGACCCTCACACATCCCCCACATTAAAAATAATTTAACTGGTTCTGTGCCAGGGAAGTAATGGTTACATCCTGCGGCACAGTGTTCCTGTGCCGAGGACGTATCCATTACGTCCTGGCACTGGAGCATGGGGGACAGAAACCACTGGAATGCCAGGGATTACCAGGGATTTTTTTCTTTGTTTTTTTTCTGTGGGGGGTGGGGTCACCCCTTGGGCAAGGGTTGCCCCCCCCCCTCCAAGGGGGTCATAGAACTGTTGGCCATTGGGGGCAGATCAGCCTATTTTATTTTTAGGCCCATCTGCCCCCAAGAGGAGCAGAAGCTACCTAGGCACCAGGGATAGTGTATGTGTGTGTGTTATTTGTTTGGGGGGGCGGCCCCTTGGGCAGGGGTCACTCCCCTTAGGCGGGATATTATTTATGGCCATTTCTGCCCTTGGGGGCAGATCGGCCTATTATTTTTAGGCTGATCTTCCCCCAAGGGTGGCAGAAACCACTGGACCGCCAGGGATTATTTTATTTTGTTTTTTTTCTGTGGGGGGTGGCCCCTTGGGCAAGGGTTGCCCCGTAAGGGGGGCATAGAACTGTTGGCCATTTCTACTCCCCTTTGGGGCAGATACGCCTATTTTGTGTTAGGCCTATCTGTCCCCAACGGGGGCAGAAGTCACTTAGGCACCAGGGATAGTGTGTGTGTTTTTTGTTTGGGGGGGGTGTCTCCTTGGGCAAGGGTTGCTCCCCTTAGGGGGGCATAATATTTATGGCCATTTCTGCCTTTGGGGGCAGATCAGCCTATTATTTTTAGGCTGATCTGCCCCAAGGGGGGCGGAAGCCAGGAGGACACCAGGGATTATTTCAGTTTTGTTGTTTGTGTGTGTGGGGGGGGCATCAATTGTGCAAGGGTTGCCCTTGGGGTCAGATTGGCCTATTTGTTTGTAGGCCAATCTGTCCCCAAGGGCAGCAGGGAACATTTCTAAATGCTTGGTGGTGATATTTTTGTCAACTGGCGAAGTATTTGCATTTGTGATTATAACAGTTTATTTCTCCTTTTTGTTCTAGTTCAAATCGTTTGCTTCCTTTGCTGTGACCCTTGCAGTTTTGGCAGTGGTTGACCTGCGGTTTGGGTAGTTGCATGTTTTAGATAATTAAAAACAATTTACTCCAAAGGAGTATTGGTGCCATGCATGAATTACATGTTTGTAGGTGGTATACTAAATGCAGGATTGTGTGTGAAATTGCCCTTTGATTTGTGCACTATAATATTTGTGTTGTCTTATGTCTAATTTGCTTTTCTTTTTTCTTTTTAGTGGGATATCATTGGTGATTGCTGTGTCTGTGCAGAGTAATTGCTGGTGAGTCTAGCTTTTTCAGGCAAGTGAGTGGTACAGTTTTTGAGTACCTAACTTTTTGTGATAAAGCCACACTTTGTTTATTACTTATCTTACACAGTGCTGGTTGTTGGTGGTGCATTTGTCCCATTACTTTTTGTAGGAAGGATCATGGCTAGCAGCAGGATGACCGCTCAGCAGGTTGTTGGGATGCTTCTTGAGTCATCGCCTGATCATGATTATGAGACTGACTCTGCATCTGAGGCAGAGGAGGAAGATAGAGGAGATTTTGGCAGTGAATTTTCTGTCCAAGAGGAATCTCCTGATGATGATGCCACTGTCAGTGCAGATGAAGGGCCTGTTTTAGAGGACAACAGTCATGTGCCAATAGTGCAGCAGCCTGGAGCTGAAAGTTTTCCCATTGGAAGACCTGAACTCTGGGCTGCCCCAAACATTGAGAAGCCAGATTTGCCTGCCTCTAATGGTCTCCCGGGGTGTAGAGTCAATACGGAAAACTTTTTGCCTGTCAATTTCTTTCAGATGTTTATGGATGATGTATTTTTTGAAGAGATTGTTGAGCAGACTAATTTGTATGCGGAGCAGCATTTGAGGGACAACGCTGCCAGACGTAGGCCACACACTAGAGCTTCCCAGTGGATTCCCACAAATTTGGATGACATGGTTTGACTTTTTTGATAGGGTTGATAAGGAAGCCATCACTAGATTCGTATTGGTCTACTAGTCCCTTGATGGCAATAGCTATATTTCCTGCAACCATGAGTCTTAATCAGTATTTGCTTCTTCTTCGGATGCTGCATTTTGTTGACAATGCTTTAAACTTGTCACAAGATCACCCTGATTCTGACCGTCTTTTTAAGATTAGGCCTTTCCTACATAAATTTGTAGATCGTTTTTCAGATGTCTATGTGCCAGGCAAAGAAATAGCTGTGGACGAGTCTTTGGTCCTGTTCAAGGGTCGTTTGTTTTTTAGGCAGTACATTTCTAGCAAGAGGGCACGGCATGGAATGCAACTGTATATGCTGTCTGAAAGTAGTACAGGATATGTGTATCATTTCCGGGTCTACATTGGTAGTAATTCCACTATTGACCCCCCTGGTTGTCCGCCCACTTTTTGAGTTAGTGATAAAATTGTGTGGGAACTTGGTAGACAACTGTTTAACAAAGGTCACCATTTGTACGTAGATAACTTCTACAGTGGAGTGCAGTTGTTCAAGGAATTGTTTAGAGTGGACACTGGTGCCTGTGGCACAATCCTTTCTAACTGAAAAGGCTATCCAAGGAAGCTTGTCAGTAAAAATTTGAGAGGGGACAGTTCAGTGCCTTGCGGAATGATGAGCTGTTAGGAGGGATGTCAACATGCCATCTACTATCCATGATGAGAGTACTTCCCCTGTGACTGTTTGGGGTCAGGTTGCTGAAGTGTGCAAACCTGTGTGCATTTTAAATTGTAATAAGCACATGGGAGGTGTAGATAGAGTTGATCAGAGGTTGGAACTTTATACTGCTGTTTGTAAGTCTTGCGTTTGGCATAAGAAGTTAGCGATTCACCTCTTCCACTTAGCAACTTTTAATGCTTTTATTGTGTTCAAGGATAGTTCTCCAGAGTCAAAGATGACATTTGTGAAATTTCAGGAGACAATGATAGAGAGTCTTATTGTGGTGGAACAGGCAAGAGTTCCTAGGGAAGCAGTGATGGAAGATGTGGCTGGATTGAAAGATCGCCACTTTGCTGATCACATTACTCCCACGCCCAAAAATCACTTTTCAGCTAAGAAATGTAGAGTCTGTGCTCGAATAGGTATAAAGAGGGAGATTTGTATGTACTGACTAGATTGTCCTTCAAAGCCTGGGCTGTGTGTGGGTGACTGTTTCAGGAGTTACCACACTCAAAAAAATTATTGTGAACTACTGTGAGCGTAAACTGTGTGTTTTATGTTTTCATATGTTCAGTTTCACTGTTGGCATTACTGTCATGTATTCAGTTAGAGCTTTTGTCTTTGTAGTTTTGTACTTATTTTTAATTAGTTAGTGGTTTCTTTGTTGTTTAAAAAAGAGTGATGGCGGTGTGCATTGAGTGGCGCTTGGCTGCTGGTATACGTGTAGTGGCGCTTGGCTGCTGGTGTCGGTAGAGTGGTGCTTGGCTGGTGGTGTGTGTGGAATGGCGCGTGGCTGGCGGTGTGCGTGGAGTGGTGCTTGGCTGGCAGTGTGAGTGGAGCAGCGCTTGGCTGGGGGTGTGCGTGGACTGCCGCTTGGCTGGCGGTGTAAATAGTGACTTGCTGTTGACCACTGCAACCCACGGCTAACCAAACGCCAGTCCACACACTCCCATCATCTGGTGTGATTGCTGTGTCCGGCATGTGGGCACATAAAAGTGATGGACCCTTCAATGTCTGTTGATGCTAGTGTTGTAATGTGCTGGGCCCACAGCTGGTGGCGTGAATGGTCTTGTACATGTCATATATGAAAGGTGCGTGAATGGACTGTAAAGCCTTATTTATGATGCCTGCCTTTTCTACCCCCCTGGAGAAGATCGGCCTATTTTAATCAGGCCGATCTTCCCCCAGGGGTGGAGAAAGCCACTATCTACCAGTTTTTTTTTTTACACGTGGGTAGCGATGCCTTAGGCAAGGGTCGCTCCCCTGGGGAGCAACTTCTGTTTAGGCCATTTCTGTCCCTCTTGGGGGAATACCGGCCTATTTTTATTAGGCCAATCTGCCCTCACGGGGGGCAGAAACCACTAGAGACCAGGGATTCTTTTTTTATGTCAGTTTCACGCAAGGGGAGTGACCCCTTAGGCAAGGGTCACTCCCCTGGGGGGCAAATTTATTTTAGGCCACTTCTGTCCCCCTTGGGGGCAGATCAGCTCATTCTAGTTAGGCCAATCTGCCCCCACGGGGGACAGAAACCACTAGGCACCAGGGATTTTCTATTTTTTTTAAAACATTTCACATGGGGACGACCTCTTAGGCAAGGGCCGCTCCCCTGGCTGCAAATTTATTTTAGGCTATTTCTGTCCCCCTTGGGGCAGTTCGGCCTATTTCTATTAGGCCGGTCTGCCCTGGGGGGAGGGGGGAGCAGAAACCACTTAGGCACCAGGGATTGGTGTGTGTATTTTTTTTGGGGGGGCAGCCCCTATGGAAAGGGTCACTCCCCATGGGGGCACATTACTGTTGGCCATTTCTGCCCCCTTGGCGGCAGATGGGTATATTTTTGTAATGGCCATCTGCCCCAAGGGGGGCAGAAAGCCCGGCAGAGGTCGGGGAAGATTTGTTTAAATAAAAGAGGGTGGGGGTATAGCCATACCCCCACCCCAAATAAATGGGGACAAAGTTGTTCTGCCCACCAGTGGGCAGATGGGGCAATTACCCCTATCCACTCCCCAGGGGGGCATAAAGCCTACTAGATGCCAGGGAATTTTTAAAAAGTGCGGGTGGTGGCTACCAACCAGTATGGGCATGGTTATGCCTTCACCCCAACTGAATAGGGTAACAGTCTTTCCGCTCTTGCCCCGCACACTAAAAGATCTTATCCCAATGGCAAGCAAGAGGATATTTGATCATTTTGAGTTTTGGTTTTACATTTGGGCCATGAGAGCTTGTTTATCTAACTCTCAAAATCGTCCCATTTGGAATGGTGAGGGCTGCACTTTTTGGACTATGGGATGCTGCCATGTAGAAAAATCTACAAGACCTAGACACGTCTGAAAACTAAACATCTGGGAGAGTCCAGGGTGGTGTGCTTTACATGCACCCCGCACCATTTTCTTACCCTTAATTCCCCGCAAACCTCCAACCTTGCTTGAAATCACACCTTTTACCAATATTTTTGTGATGGAAACTTCCGGAATCAGCAGGAATCCAGACAATTCCTACCACCTTGCATTATCACATCTATATAGATAAAAATTATGCCCCACTTGTCAGCCTAAAACATTTTTTTTCAAACTGCCCTTTTTGACCTGCTTTGGTTCTCCCTCAATTTTGAGATGTTTTTGGCTCTTTTCTGTCACAGGCACTTGGCCCACCCACACAAGTGAGGTATCATTTTTATCGGGAGATTGGGGGGAATGTTGGGTGGTAGGAGATTTGTGCCAGTGTGTTGATCCCTCACAGAAATGTGGGAAAAATGTGATTGTTTAGCTAAATTTGAGGTTTGCTGAGGATTCTGGTTAAGTAAAGACGGGGGATCTATGCAAGTCACACCTCCCTGGACTCCCTCGGGTGTCTAGTTTTCAGAAATGTCTGGGTTTGGCAGATTTCCCTAGATGGCTGCTGAGCCCAGGACCAAAAACGCAGGTGCACCCCCCGCAAAAACAGATAGTTTTGTATTTGATAATTTTGATGTGACAATGTAGTGTTTTGGGGCATTTCCTGTTGCGGGCACTAGACCTACCCACACAAGTGAGGTACAATTTTTATTGAGATATGTGGGGGAATGCTGCGTCGAAGGAAATTTGTGGCTCCCCTCAGATTCCAGAACTTTCTATTACTGAAATGTGAGGACAAATAGTTTTTTGCCACATTTTGTGGTTTGCACAGGACTCTGGGTAGCAGAACCTGGTAAGACCACCACAAGTTACCCCAGCCTGGGTTCCCCTAGGTATCTAGTTTTGAAAAATGCAAAGGTTTGGTATGTTTCCCTAGGTGCCGGCTGAGCTTGAGGCCAAAATCTACAGTTAGGCACTTTGCAAAAAACAGGTCTGTTTTCTTTGGTAAAATGTGATGTCTCCATGTTGTGTTTTGGGGCATTTCCTGTCGCGGGCACCAGGCCTGCCCACACAAGTGAGGTACCATTTTTATCGGGAGACATGGGGGAATGCTGGGTGGAAAAAAAATTGTGGTTCCTCTCAGATTTCAGAACTTTTTGTCACTGAAATGTGAGGAAAAGGTGTTTCTTTGCCAAATGTTTAGGTTTGTACAGGATTCTGGACAACAGAACCTGGTGAGAGCCCCACAAGTCTCCCCATCTTGGATCCCTATAGGTGTCTAGTTTTCACAAATACACAGGTTTGGTACGTTTCTTAGGTGCCCGCTGAGCTAGAGGTCAAAATCCACAGCTAGACACTTTGTAAAAAAGAGGTCTGTTGTCTTTGTGAAAATGTGATGTATCCATGTTGTATTTTGGGGCATTTCCTGTCGCAGGCACCAAGCCTACCCACACATGTGAGGTACCATTTTTATAGAGAGACGTGGGGGAATGCTGGGTGAAAGGACATTTGTGGCTCCTCTTAGATTACAGAACTTTGGGCCAGATGTAGGAAACTGTTTGCGACTCGCAAACGGCAAAATTTGCCGTTTGCGAGTCACAAAACGCAGTTTCCTATGCAGAAATGCATTTTGCGAGTCGGAACCGACTCGCAAAATGCATTTCCGACTCGCAAATAGGAAGGGGTGTTCCCTTCCTATTTGCGAGTCGCAGTGGGATGCAATACCATTTGCGACCGCGTACGCGGTCGCAAATGGCATCACAGTTACCATCCACTTCAAGTGGATGGTAACCCACTCGCAAATTGGAAGGGGTCCCCATGGGACCCCTTCCAGTTTGTGACTGGACCCAAAAATATTTTTTCAGGGCAGGGAGTGGTCCAAGGAACCACTCCCTGCCCTGAAAAAATCCCGAAACTAAAGGTTTCGGTTTGTTTTAAGTGCAGCTCGTTTTCCTGTAAGGAAAACGGGCTACACTTAAAAAAAAAAAAACTGCTTTATTTAAAAGCAGGTCACGAACATGGAGGTCTGCTGACGTCAGCAGGCCTCCATGTTAGCGAGTGCCTATACTCGCAATGGGGCCGCAAATTGCGACCCACCTCATGAATATTGATGAGGTGGGTCATTGCGACCCCATTGCGAGTCGCAGTCGGTGTCTGAGACACCGTACTGCATAGCAAATTGCGACTTGCAATTTGCGAGTCGGATGGACTCGCAAATTGCAAGTCGCAATTTTGCATTTTGCTACATCTGGCCCTTTCTGTCACCGAAATGTGAGGAAAAGGTGTTTTATACCAAACTTTGAGGTTTGCAAAGGATTCTGGGTAACAGAACCCAGTGGGAGCCCCACAAGTCTCCCTATTCTGAATTCCTCTTGGTGTCTAGTTTTCAGAAATGTCCAAGTTTTTCTAGGTGCCGGCTGAGCTAGAAACCCAAAATGCACAGCTATGCACTTTTGCAAAAAACTGGCCAGTTTTCTTTAGGAAAATGTGATGTGTCCATGTTGTGTTTTGGGGCAATCCTGTTACGGGCACTAGGCCTACCAGCACAAGTCATTTTTATCAGGAAACTTGGGGAATGTTGGGTAGAAGGAAGTTTGTGGCTTCCCTCAGATTCCAGAACTTTCCATCACTGAAATGTGAGGAAAATGTGTTTTTGTTTGCCAAATTTTGAGGTTTGCAAAGGATTCTGGGTAACAGAACCTGGTGAGAGCCATTCCCCTTGGTGTCTAGTTATAAATATATAGGTTTGCTAGGTTTTCATAGGTGCTGGCTGAGCTAGAGGCCAAAATCCACAGCAAGCACTTTCCAAAAACAGGCCAGTTTTCTTTTGGTAAATGTAATGTGTCCATGTTGTGTTTTGTTGCATTTCCTGTTGCCGGCACTAGACCTACCCACACAAGTGAGGTACCATTTTTATCAGGAGATCTGAGTAAACTGCTGGATATAAGGAAATGTGTGGCTCCCCTCAGATTCCAGAACTTTCCATCACTGAAATGTGAGGAAAAAAGTGTTTTTTTGCCAATTTTTGAGGTTTGCAAATGATTCTGGGTAACAGAACCTGGTGAGAGCACCATAAGTCACCCCATCTTGGATTCCACTAGGTGTCTTTTTTTGAAAAATGCACAAGCTTGTTAGGTTTCCTTAAGTGCCGTCTGAGCTAAAGGCCAGAATCCACAGCTAGGCACTTTCCAAAAAACAGCTCTGTTTTCTTTGAGAAAATGTGATGTGTCCACATTGAGTTTTGTGGTATTACCTGTTTCGGGCATTAGGCCTACCCACACAAGTGAGGTACCATTTTTATCGGGGGGATTAGGTGGAATACAGAATAGAAGAACAAGTGTTATTGTCCCCTGTCTTTCTCTACATTTTTTCCTTCCAAATGTAAGACAGTGTGTAAAAAAGACATCTGTTTGAGAACTGCCCTGTAATTCACATGCTAGTATGGGGACTCCGGTATTCAGAGATGTGCAAATAACCACTGTTTCTCAACACCTTACCTTGTGCCCATTTTGGAAATACAAAGATTTCCTTGATATCTATTTTTTACTCTTTATATTTTACCAAATAAATTGCTGTATACCCAGTATACAATGAAAACCTATTGCAAATTGCAGCTCATTTATTGGCTTTGGGTACTTAGGGTCCTTGATGAACCTACAATCCCAAATGTCCCCACAACCAGAAGAGTCTAGCAGACATAACAGTATATTGCTTTCGAAAATCTGAGACCGCAGGAAAAAGTTACAGAGTAAAACGTGGAGAGAATTGGCTGTTTTTTCACCTCAATTTCATTTGATTTCAGCTGTTATTTTCTGTGGGAAAACCTTTTAGGATCTACACAAATGACCTCTTGCTCAACTCAGAATTTTGTCTACTTTTTTAGGAATGTTTAGCTATCCAGGACCTGGCATTGGTTTCATACCCATCTCTGTCCTTAACTGGAAGGAGGCTAAAAGCACAATGTTTTTTTAGAATGGGGAATGTCCCAGTAAAATGCAAAACAATATGTTGAAAAATGTGGTTTTCTGATTCAAATCTGCCTGTTCCTGAAAGCTGGGAAGATGATGATTTTAGCACCGCAAACCCTTTGTTGATGGCATTTTCAGTGAAAAAACCACAAGCCTTCTTCTGCAGCCTTTTTCTAATTGTTTAAAAAAAATGTTTTCTTTATTTTGACTAATTTCTTGGTCTCCTCCAGGGGAACCCACAAACTCTGGGTACCTCTAGAATCCATAGGATGTTAGAAAAAAAGGACACATTTGACATGGGTAGCTTATGTGGACAAAATGTTAGGGGGGCCTAAACCTGAACTGCCCCAAAGAGCCAAGAAAAGGCTCAGCACAGGAGGGGAAAGGCCTGGCAGAGAAGAGGTTAAAGAAAAACTGTAGTTAAAACAACTTGTTTATGAATTACTTAAGATCATCAGGCCAAGACTGTGCAGAACAACTAGCTGTATCAGGAGGCCCCTGAAAGGCTGGGGCCCTGGGCCACTTTGTACATGCCTCAAAACTTGCTGATTCTGGGGAATAGAAAGGCTTGTTTTACAAGCAGCAGCATAATTTGCTTGGAGCTGTTTTTCTTTTCCTTTACTAAATCTGACGTTTTAGTTTGAGTAAGAAAGCTCCCTGGTAATCTGACCTGCTTGTAAGACACAAAAGTAGCTTTGCATATACCTAGAAGAAAGGCTCTAACAGCACTTTAAAATTCCGAGAGCCTATATTTAGACACAGCTCACTCGCTTAGCTAACCCTGCCAGATTAGATCATGTTACTTCCAGGTTCTGCCTGCACAGTCCAGAAGAGCTTTCACTTGCACTGAGAAACTAGAGTGTTTATGTTCCTCTGTTGGATTGTGAGTGTGACTTTCTCTAAATTCTCTGTAACACTTTGTGGCTTCTTTGCCAAGACCATGGCTTTTTCGGCTGACTGTGAAGACTTTAGACTTTTCTACATTTCTTTTTGCCCTTTTTAGTCATTTCTTACGTACAGGAGATGTATATAGTAATCAGGGCCGGCTTTAGAGAAGTGCGATGGGTGCGGCCACATGAGGAGCTAAGCTGGGTGATGCAATGTTTAAAAATACCTTAGGGATTTGAAAGCACCTGCTACAGAGTTCCTTGTGTGTCCAGCAGTTTCAAACAACAATGAAAATGCCAAGATAACTCTGGTGATTAATGTTTCTGCTAGAAAGAGATGTGTTTGTGTCAGTTTGACTCAACATAAAGTAGAGCAGAGGGCTAATATGCCTACTACAAATTATGTTTACTGTGCAGATTATAAAACTATGGCCCATATTTCTACTTTTTGACCCAAACCTGCGCCAGCGCAGGTTTGCTTCAAAAAGTTTAACAACGGCTACCGCCATTCCAACGCACCAGCCGGACGTCATATTTAAGGAATGACGGTAGCCAGCGCTGCAGCCTGGTTAGCATCAAAATAAATGACTCTAACTGGGCAGCAGAGGCATAGGGAAGACTTGGGGTTGTGCGTCAAAAAATGGTGCAAGTCAGGTTAGGGTAAAAAAAAATGACTCTAACCTGACTAGCGTAATTTTTTGACGCACAACCCCCATGGAAATGACTCCTGTATTAGCAAAGACAGGAGTTATGCCCCCCTGCCCAATGGCCATGCCCAGGGGACTTCTGTCCCCTGGGCATGGCCATTAGGCACAGTGGCATATAGGGGGGCCCAAGTTAGGCCACCCTATGCCACCTAAAAAAAAAAAAAATTACTTACCTCTACTTACCTCTACTTACCGTAGATGGGTTCCCCTATCCATGGGTGTCCTCTGGGGCTGGACGAGGGTCGCATGCGGTGTCCCTGGGGGCAGGGAAGGGCACCTGAGGACCACTTCCATGGTCAGAGACCTGCGCTGCGCTGACCCAGGTGTTAAAAAACAGGGCAAATCCGTCTGGGCGCCATTTTTTAAGGCCTGCCTCCTCCTGTGAGTCAAAATGACGCAGAAGGATAAATAAGGCGCACATGCCTTAGAGTCATTTTTGCACGGAACGCCTTCCTTGCATGTCATTAGAACAATGTAAGTTTTCACGTACAAAAAATGACTCAAACTCCATAACTTTGGCGCTGGACGGGTCTAGCGCCAAAGTATAATTATGGAGTTAAGTTTGCACCAAAGTTGCATAAAAAAATGACGCAAATCCGGCGCAAACAGAGTAATGATTCATTGCCTCTGTGTATGAGAACCACTATAAAATAAAGGAACTATATGTGAGAGAGGGACTATGGAAAGATAAGGGCCACTGTTGGAGGGTGGTATTGAGGAAATCCATGACGGATGTTATTGGGGGCATCAAAAATAGATTGTCGTACCAGGCACCTCCGGTACTGATGTTGGACCTGGTAGTAATGCCTTGATTACTTTCAAGTAATATAATTACACCAATTTAGTATTTTTTGTCAAACTTGCTGTTCCTTTGTGAGGTGAGCAAAACTTGGGGGACACACCTCACAGCCTGAAACACAGTAATGAACGTACCATAGAGTATCTGAGTCGTTCCCAATCAACTTTCTTCTCCCAAACTTTAATCCTTAACAAGCCCACTTCATAAACCCATTACTTAAGCTACTAAAAAGTGGCTTCATGGTTGCATTTACTGCCTATCTCAGAAGGTAAACCAATGGTGCAGTGGATAGCATCCTGGAAGTAATGTTCCAGAGCTCTTGTAGATGGTAGAGAAATTAAGATGGCTTGGCATTGAAAACAATCTTTAACCTCCAGAGGGACACTGGTTTCATTATTTATCTGACCCTGGGACAATGTGCCAGACACGGATGTCCTTGTGAGGACCAATCCCCCATGCATTGGAAGGAAACTCCCAGTACCTCAGTATCAATTCTATTTCTTTTATTTAAACATTCTCCGGCTTTGTGAGTTTGCTCCCGTGAAACGTAAACAATGCTGGTTTGGGCATGGCTGCTTGCCCCAGTATTGCATCTTTTCAACACTTTGCTCGTAGCATATTGCGAGAGCACTTTGATCAAATACCGTGGTGGAGATTTATAAGTATGCTTGGAGGTTGGAGGCTGGCCTGGCGGAGTCATGACCTTTGTAGCCTCAGGGGTTTGGTAGATTCTCTACCATATCTTAAACGTGTTTCTTCATGTCAGGGCCTCGTACCATAGGTGTAACTCTGGGTCACGTAATGAGCACGTTCATGGTATTCAGCTCATTTCTTTAAAACAGACAAAGCTCAAAAGGAACACATTGTAGTATGTACCTATCCAAATCTGGAAGAAGTTCAAAGGGAACATTATGATATTCTGAAGTAGAATGGGCTTGACGCTCAATATGTCAATAATACACATCTATAACAATGATGAAAACAAGTATGGATTTTCCATTTTCATGTCGAATAAGCTAGAGCTGTCTTTATCAGAGCAAAAGCGAGGTTTGGCAGGATGAGGCCACACCTTATGATTTGTAATAGTGTGTGTTGTTTTAATGTTGGTTTGACACATCAGCTAATTATTCTTGTATTTAGTGAGGAAACACTGGCTTTAGACACTGTTGCCTAATCTATGATTTAGCAGACACAAGATTAGAATTAAAATTGAGCATAATTTTCAGGAGTTTTCAATTTCCTAAAGGACCTCATAGTGCCCCTCTTGGAAAATCCCTATTCATATCCTGAGTGTGCGATTGGGACTGTTTGTGGAGCATGTGATTCAGTTGCATTGGTATATCAGTTGTGAAATGTAAATGTTGGTGAGAAGTGTTTCTGAAAATTTAAAGAAAGTCAGGATATGTCATGGAACAAGCTCCGTTCTGGGAATGTAATCCCTAACTTAAATATTCTGCCTCTCAGGGAGTAGTATTGTGTCACAGACACTTGCATTGTGAAGCAATGCTCCTCCCACTGGATTCGACGAGGTACATGGAAGTGCCTGAGTGTGCTCGTGGAAATGCGCATAGTCTCCCACTTATTCCGTTGCTGCCTTTGTCTGCCTGCATGGTTGACCCCATTACCTCTGTGCTGACGTACTTCTTTCTACAGTGGGAACTGCAAAACCACAGGAACCACCTCTTCTCACCTTCTGCTCATGATCTCGCATGAGTTCTTGCAAATGAGAGTAGGTCCGATCTGTGAATCACTGGGCTTTTAAGAGGCAGCAATGAAGGGATGGGTGTAGAAGCCACACCGGGTTGACCAAGGTGGAGGTAATTGAGCATTCAGAGATACTGGCGGAGTCTGGTGGAGTTTAATGGAGCCTATACAGTAGGTGGCGAGGGAGAGTAGATTGTTCGGCAGGTGTAAGGGCAGTGATCAGTGAGACTTGTAGCTCAGGCCTGGAGTTGGGTTGAGCCGAGCTGTAGTCAATCTGTAGAGGCTCATTTTACCCTTTTGGCTACCTTTTGAATACCTTTTGGTTCTTCTCTTATTGTCTTAACCTATCTATTGATTATTGACCCACTAACCCTCTGACTGACTTTCACTGACGATAAGAATATTACCTATTGTCTATTACCAATTGATTATAGTCTATTGAGAGGAAGCTCCTAGGAAACCCAGAGAATGCTGTTGCAGCTAACACCATGCACACAACTGGTACCATCAAGCTTACTGTTTCATTAGCTTGCATCTTTGTTGCTCATCAGCTTTCCTACCTGTTTGATTGATTGACTGACATGGTGTTAAAGACAGTCAGGGAAGCATCTATATAAGGGCTAGTTGCCAACTGTCTAACTGAATACTGTTGATTCCTTGGCAGTGTATATCTGGATCTATTTGGTCATTTCACTTGTTACGTCACTGAATTCCTCTCCCTTTTGTGCTACAGAGCCAAGTAGGTCAACTCTATCATATTCCTCTCCCTATATTAGCGTATGCAATACTGAATATAACACCAGCAACAAGAAAAAGCAACTACTGTTTTTGAAATTTATAGCTAAATATAGACTATTCAAAATCCACGTCCTCTGGCTTTAGCACTAGGAAGATCACTACGCGTATCTATAAGATTGAGTGCCTATTAACTATAACTGCAGCATTATTAAGGAAGACGCACCCACCCGTACAGGTCTGACTAACAAAGCTGGGTGGATTGGACTCATGGATCACTGATAATTTAGCCAGGGACGTAAAGAATCGCCTGCAGTGGAGGATGGGGAATGCCAACCCTTCACGGGGCCCCCATTCAGCCCATCCCCCAAGTAATACCAGGGACTTATGGGAGGCTCAAGAGCCCCTTGTCACATTCAACTGTCAGACTAAGTTGATCACTGAATATTTTCTTGAAGACACAAACAACAAAGCCCAGGCAACACTTTTAAAATTGATCCCATGCCCAGCTGATACCAGTGCCAGTGTAGGCATTGTGGCCCATATTCATACTTTTTTAGCACCACATTTGCGCCGCTTTTGCGTCAAAAAATTACGCAATTGCGGCACAAAAAAAGTATATATATGGGCCTGTGTCTTTTAATGAAGATGCACGAGCAGCAACAAATATAGAGGCTTTATGTGCTAAGATATGTATTGACAAATCTTTTGTAATGCAACTTTAGAATCAGGCCAAGAGAATGGATGCGAAGTGAAGTCATCTTCTAATCACTAGCAATGAGGGCTTACTCCAAGAGCCTGGTAAATAAAGCAAATGACCCTGATAATTCTGCCCTGGTAGCAAGCTATTCATTTGTATACTCTTCCTGATGTTTCAGTTGTGATTAAAGCTCAATTGGTGGACGCAGACATACTAGAAATTTTGACTCAAGAGGAAGCTGCAAACAAAAATGAGACTACTTTAAGGAAGAATGTTGGCGAGTCTGACCTTAATATGTGAACTTAGAAGGGGACGCAAAAAGGTCGATGAACCTGTTGACTCGCAATTAAGATGTTCCCACCATATCTCCAGTACATGCAGATCAATAATCAATGACCAATCAATAACGTTAATAATCAATGATAATCAACAGCATTAGTAATCAATTGGGGTCAGTAATGATCACAAACCATGGCCTTTCAGTCATGAATACCCACACCTTTAGGTAAAGTTAGAATATTTATTTCCTTATATTAACAATGCTAATGTCACGTAAAATAATCTCAATATCAAATGATAAACATACAGAAACAACATTGGTTGCCCGAATCTACAAAAGAAACACAATCTAATCAAAGCTTGAACAATTACACATTCTAAAGTTACAGTGCTAATTAATAGCAAGAACAATAGCGCAAACAATATCACATACATTTAGAATCAGCAAAGAAAGACATCAAACATTACTCCATATGGAGCACTTCATTCTTGAGAATCCTAACTACCACCAGATTAGCATCAGCATTTTGGGCTTCATGCAAAGAATTTAGTCAACACAAATTTGGAAAAACATCTAACTATGGCTCTATCAAAAGATCGCAGTTGGTGCCTAGAAACAAAAGCAAACAGACATAACAAACAATTTCATAGTCTGTGTACCTATCCTCAGTTTGGATCAGCAAGCTGTGACAGTCTTTGTCATCAGGACATCAGTTTGATCAGCAAGGCATCAAGATTCAGCATCAAAGTTCAGAAAATGCAAAGGCCCATATTTATGCTTTTTTAGCGCTGCATTTGCGTCATGTCTTGATGCAAAAGCGGCGCAAACTTACAAAATACATTTGTATTTTGAAAGTTTACGCCGATTTTGCGTCAAAAAGCAGCGCTAATGTGGTGCTAAAAAAGTATAAATATGTGCCAAAGTCTTTAAGCAGTAAAATTAAGCATGTCTCTCTTCAAGACGCTCAAGAAATAATGGAGGTAGCAAAAGTGCAATGGTTTATCTTCCCTCAGTGCAGTCTGGCTAAGTTAGATTTCCTAAAACTACTTTCGAAGTCCCTATTGGTCAAGGGATCGCATGTTCACACTTTGTCCAATAAAACTAAAACTTCAAATCTATAGTTTCTACTAGTACATGGTTCACATGTCGATGATTGGCTCCTCTTGTCCAGTTCTCAGCATCCGGCTCGTGAGTTAACAATGTTGTTGGCGCTTATACTCCAGTCAGTGTGGTCATTGTTCTCTCCTGAGAAAGTCAGTCTTACACACATTACATTTACAATGTTACGTTTAGCAAGAACAGCATCTTCTAGCAAGCAGTTCTCATGAGAAAAACTTTTGCTTCGAGCACATTAAGACAGTACAGTGGAAAATCACAATTTAATTCCCTAAGCAGACACTTTATTAAGCGGTTTAGAAATACATCTTGACATGAGGTCGTGCAACTAGGCCAAGACCTACAATTAATAAAGCTAATCCATAATGCATAACCCTTATATGATGCACTAATACATTAATAAAACATAAGCTCCATATTTCATTTTAATAAGCCATTTATGTGTACAGTTTGTGAACACTGGTGGCCACTCACGTGGACACATTTTCAAATGCGTGCATTATTTGTCTCTAAGTTATTACATTTTCCATGCAAATCTATTACTCAGAATACATGAATATTGATTAACATTTTTTATTAAAACACCTGCTCTAACAGTGACAACAGTTTTTCATTCTGAGGACTCCTGTGAGAAAAACAGTGGCATTGAACACGTCTTACTTTCAAGGAAGACACAAAATTATATTATTGGACACTATGAATGTGTTGCAAATGATTTTAGGAACCATATCATCATTACCTGAGAAATCGCTAGACACTTGTCATCCAAAGCCAATAAGCAACCAAGCTGAGAACTCTGCAGTCACTTTCAATGCCCTAGTTTAGCAGAGATAATATTGACAACTCCTTCCCATCCAATTGTCAGTACTGACTAGATCTCTGTACTGCACTTGAGTGTTTACTCTCCGTCACAACAGCCTACACAATAACCAAAGGAAGTCAGACATTGCCAATAAGATGTGTGCCATCCCATTTACCCATAAAAATTTTTCTAGGGGTCTCACCCTTTTGAACAGATTGAACAAGTCAAAGAAACATTGCAACTCATCAGTGACCAGGAAACTTCTGACTTAACTCAAAGTGCACAAATCTAAACAGAGCATTAACTCGAATGACCAAGTGGCATCTAAAGATCTAAGCAATGGCAGTGATGCTTTAAGAACCAGATTTGATTCCGGACAAAAAGTGTGCATATGGAACCACAACCCATCACTAGTTCACAATGACAAAATAAATAGGAAGAAGTTAGGCTGGTCAAAAGATTGAAATCGGAAGAAGTTAGAAGATGTGTACAGACTTTTACTATAGAGCCTCCGGAGGTTGCACAATCTACTGATATCGCAAATCAACATGATATTCCACTGTAAATCAAAAAAAAGAGAAAAATACTGTTAAAAAAAAGACAGTTCCTTCAACACAGTTGGCGTTACCAGTGCAGTGACTATGGCCCTCATTGCAACCCTGGCAGTCAGTGTTAAAGCGGCGGTAATATCACGAACAGGCCGGCGGTAAAAAAAAAGAAATCATGACCAAGGAGGAAACTGCCAACACAGACAGCCACTTTAACACTCCGACTGCCACGGCGGTAGCAACAAACACCGTGCCGGTAACCGCCGAAGGCCAGGCGGAAGACAATGTACCGCCCACTCCATTACAACCCGCCCATCCTCCCGCTTTTCCGGGGCAGTACCAACGCCATCAAAAACACGGCAGAAACAGTAGTCTGAAGGGAAAACACTCACCTCTCGACACTCAAGGAAGAACCAGGACGCCATGGAGCCCGAGCTACAGGTCTTCCCCATGCTGGTGTATCTGCTCATATACCAGGAGCACTAACGCCGGCGACGACGACCACGGTGAGTACTGCACCTAGTACACAAGGGAGGGGGGGAGGAAAAAGAGAGTGACACACACACGCAACCCCCCCACCCCAACCCCCAACACCATACACACAAACACATGCAAAAACATTACATATACATGGCGTAACCCTCAGGAATAACGCAAGGACAAAAGGAATGGAGTCAAATGAGTGTAATATTACACATTTTGAGAAAGACGTTCATAAATAAATAAACAGTATGTACAATATATACAGCGGACATGGACTTGGTGGCTGAGGTAGGGGGCTGGGTTCTGGCCACCGTGGCCCGAGGTGAAGGGCGGGGGGGTGAGGGGTAGGGAAGAGGACAATGTTGGCTAGGAAAAGCTTTTTACGGACATTGGGGCTGGAAGACGGTGAAGGTTTGGGATTGGAAGAAGAGGGAGTGGTTGTAGGAGGTGTCAGTCTGCTGTGTTTGGGTGCAGGTGCATGAGCTGGATGCTGTTGTGAGGTGGGTGGCTGTTGGGTGGGTGTGTGCTTGCATTTGTGTACTTTGGAAGGAGGGGTCCCAGACACAGTGGGAGAGGACACAGGGGACGTGTGCATGGATGTGGGGGTGGTGACTGCCAGTGAGGGGCGTGTGGTGATAGGCGTGCTGGTGATGGAGGTAGTGGATGAGGATGTAGTGCATGCAAGTGTGAGTGGAGTGCTACAGGGAGGGGGGTGGATGAGGAGGAGGAGGGGAACACAGTGCAGGCAGTGAATGTTGGTGTGTCTGCATTGGAATGGTGCTTGTGTGAGTGCCTGTGAGATGAAGTGTGGTGCTTGTGTTTGCCTGAGCCACTTCTGTGTGTTGATTTGGGTGAATGTTGGTATGAAGGTGTGCTTGGGATAGGCTGGGGTTGAAGGGATTGGGAATGGGTAGAGGAAGTTAGAGGGGGGAGGCTGGAGACAGGGACAATGGCTGCCACCAGTGTGGAGGCCAGAGCCTGAAATGCTCTCTGTTGGTCCGACATGCCACAGTGTATGCCCACCAGGTATGCATTTGTTTGTTGCAAATGCCTTTCGACACCCTGGATGGCATTCAGTATGGTTGACTGCCCAACAGTGTGGGATCTCAGAAGGTCAATAGCCTCCTCGCTGAGGGCAGCTTGGCTGACTGGGGCAGGGCTGATGTGTCTGGCGCAAAGGAGATGCCCACCCTCCTGGGTGAGCGGGCACGGGAAACATGCTGAGGGGCTGCTGGGAGGGCGGTGCTGGTACAGGGGGTGGCAGCTGTACCTGTTGTTGGAGTGGGCACAGAGGTGTCTGCCACCACCAGGGAGCTTCCATCGGAGGAGGAGTTGCTGTCTGTAGTGTCCCCTCCTGTCTCCAGCGTGGTGCTCCCCTCGCCCTCTGTCCCACTGGTGCCCTCACAGTTAGTGGATTCGGCCTCCATGCCCATGTGGGATGCAGCTCCCTCCGTCACCGGTGCCTCTGCTCCTCCGCCAGATGATGCTAATGCACACAAGGACAGGGTGACAAAACAAGAAGGGGGGAGAGACAGAGGATACACTTGGTCAATGCCAGCAACAACACTACCGTTGGCGTACACAACACACAGGGAGCAGCCCTATGCACTAGGCCATGCACTACCAGTTACAAAGCTAGTCACCAGCCCATGGGGTACTTAGCATAACGCCATCAGCTGCACACCTGAAACCAACAGGACCCTGCCCAGTAGTAGATGGCCACTAACACTATTCGGGTTGGAGTGCTTCAGAGCCTGACCAACATGGGACCTACCCTGCCATGTTCACCCTGGCCTGGGGCACCCACAGCCCACATCCCCCACCCAGGTAAAACCTTAAAGCACACAAAGGCCCTCATTCCAACCCTGGCGGTCGGTGTTAAAGCGGCGGTCAAACCGCCAACAGGCTGGCGGTAAAAAAAATGCAATTCCGACCCTGGCGGAAACCGCCAACAGAGACCGCCACTTTAACACACCGCCCGCCACGGCGGGACAAACAAACAGCGCGGCGGTCACCGCCAACAGACAGGCGGGAGACAATGTACCGCCCACCCTATCACAACCCACCAATCCTCCACCTTTTCCGGGGCGGTAGCCCCGCCGATAAAATCACGGCGGAAACAGACATTTCAAACGGAAAACACTCACCTCCATACACCCCACGAGGAATCTGGACAGCATGGAACCCGAACTACACATCCTACCAGCCATTGTCTTCCTGCTCCTCTACCAGGAGCACGAACGCCGGCGCAGAAGACAACAGTGAGTACTGCACCTACGACACAGGGGAGGGGGAGGCAAAAAATTACGGGGACACACATATGCGACACACCCACCCTCACCCTCAACCACTACAACACACACATCAATGCATAGCAACACATCACAGTTACACCCCCAAATCCCCCGGAAGAATGAAAGGCAAAAGGAAATGATTATAAATATAGAATTATATTGTAAGACTGAGTATAAAATATATCACACATCTATAACTTCATATACATAAATTGTCCAGTCCGATATGTCCATCAGCCATTGTTCGTGGGCCACTGGGCCAAAACACATGGGCAAAGCCCACACAGGATACCTGCCTCCAACGGAGAGAACACTGCAGGTGCATCAGATAGGAAAACTACAGGCACCTCAGGGGGAAGGGAAGGGGGGGCACCTCAGCCTGATGAGTCCACAACGCCAGATCCACAAGGGGCCTCCATGGCCACTGTGCCATCCTGGGGAGTGCAAAGCCACCGTCTCTCAAGTCTCTACAGTGGGTGGCTTGCCCACTGCCATATCCTGGGGAGTGCAAAGCCACAGTCTCTCAAGTCTCTACAGTGGGTGGGTTGCCCACTGTGCCATCCTGGGGAGTGCAAAGCCACAGTCTCTCAAGTCTCTACAGTGGGTGGTTTGCCCACTGTTCAATCCTGGGGAGTGCAAAGCCACAGTCTCTCAAGTGGATAACAGTCTCCACTGGTACTGGAGGGGGACTAGTGCCCAGAGTGCTTCGTGCAGCCCTGCCCGACACAGATGCGGGCCTGCCCCTTCAGCCAATGAAGGGCCCAGTTCAGCGGTGCTTGAGACGGCGGTGCCCAGTTCAGCGGTGCTTGAGACGGCGGTGCCCAGTTCAGCGGTGCTTGAGATGAAGGGCCCAGCGGAGCGGTGCTTGAGAAGAAGGGCCCAGTGCAGCGGTTCTTGAGACGGCGGTGCCCAGCGGAGCGGTGCTTGAGATGAAGGGCCCAGTTCAGCGGTTCTTGAGACGGCGGTGCCCAGCGGAGCGATGCTTG
Source organism: Pleurodeles waltl (assembly GCF_031143425.1). Taxonomy (NCBI): domain Eukaryota; kingdom Metazoa; phylum Chordata; class Amphibia; order Caudata; family Salamandridae; genus Pleurodeles; species Pleurodeles waltl. The sequence goes on along the minus strand of NC_090442.1, from coordinate 892,906,122 downwards.
AGATGAAGGGCCCAGTTCAGCAGTGCTTGAGACGGCGGTGCCCAGCGGAGCGGTGCTTGAGATGAAGGGCCCAGTGCAGCGGTTCTTGAGACGGCGGTGCCCAGCGTAGCGGCGCTTGAGATGAAGGGCCCAGTTCAGCGGTGCTTGAGACGGAGGTGCCCAGCGGAGCGGTGCTTGAGATGAAGGGCCCAGCGGAGCGGTGCTTGAGATGAAGGGCCCAGTTCAGCTGTGCTTGAGACGGCGGTGCCCAGCGGAGCGGTGTTTGAGATGAAGGGCCCAGTGGAGCGGTGCTTGAGATGAAGGGCCCAGTGCAGCGGTTCTTGAGACGGCGGTGCCCAGCGGAGCGGTGCTTGAGATGAAGGGCCCAGTTCAGCGGTGCTTGAGACGGCGGTGCCCCGCGGAGCGGTGCTTGAAATGAAGGGCCCAGTTCAGCTGTCCTTGCCCTGTTCAGCGGTGCTTGCCCTGTTCAGCGGTGCTTGCCTTGGCGGTCCTTGCCCTGTTCAGCGGTGCTTGCCTTGGCGGTCCTTGCCCTGTTCAGCGGTCCTTGCCCTGTTCAGCGGTCCTTGCCCTGTTCAGCGGGACTTGCCCTGTTCAGCGGTGCTTGCCTTGGCGGTCCTTGCCCTGTCCAGCGGTGCTTGCCTTGGCGGTCCTTGCCCTGTTCAGTGGTCCATGCCCTGTTCAGCGGTGCTTACCCTGTTCAGCGGTGCTTGCCTTGGCGGTCCTTGCCCTGTTCAGCGGTGCTTGCCTTGGCGGTCCTTGCCCCGTTCAGCGGTGCTTGCCTTGGCGGTCCTTGCCCTGTTCAGCGGTGCTTGCCTTGGCAGTCCTTGCCATGTTCAGCGGTGCTTGAGTTGGCGGTCCTTCATTGCCTAGCTGGGCTGTGGCTGGCGGTCCTTCATTGCCCAGCTGGGCTGTGGCTGGCGGGGCCCTCCTGGGCAGCTGGGCTGTGGCTGGCGGGGCCCTCCTGGGCAGCTGGGCTGTGGCTGGCGGGGCCATCCTGGGCTGCAGTACCGGGCCTGTGTGTGTCCTCCTGCACACCAGGGATGGGGCTGGTGGGGCCCTCCTGGCCAGCTGGCCTGCTGCCGGACTTGTCGGGCGTGCTGCCCTTCCCACCCTTCCCTGCACGCTTGTGGCCCTTCCCCACCTTTGGCGTGTGCCAGGTGGCACCTCATTTCCTGATGGTGCCAATGTAGGGATTTTTGTCCCTGGGGTCTTTGGTCGCTCGCGCCGGGCACTGGCAATCTTAGGATGCTTTTCCGGTGGTGGGCTGGCCGTGCCTTGGCTCCTAGCCGAACTGGATGCCCTTGAGGGTGGGGGACTCCACAGTCCATGGACAACAGTCTTCACTGGTCCCGGTTTTGTGGTGGCTGAGGTGCTGATTGGAGTCTTATGAGACGGACGGGGTGGGGGAGTTGTAGGAAAGAGGTCAAGTTTGGAAAGGAAAATCAATTTGGAAAGAGAGGGACGGGTAGGTGTAGTGGGTCTGGGAGTGGAGGAAGAGGATGTGGTTGTAGGAGTGTGAAGTCTGGTGTCTTTGGGTGCAGGTGCTTGGGCTGGAGGCTGTCGTGAGGTGGATGGCTGTTGGGTGGCCGGCTGCCTGCGTTTGTGTAGTTTGGAGGAGGGGGTGACAGACACACTTGGAGAGGACACAGGGGACGTGTAAATGGTAGTGGGGGTGGTGACTGCACGTTTGCGGAGTGTTCTGGTGGGTGTGCTGGTGATGGACGTAGTGGCTGAAGATGTTGTGCATGCAAGTGTGAGTGGAGACGTCACAGGGAGGGCGGAGGGAGACGAGGAGGAGGGGGACACAGTGGAGGCAGTGGGTGTTGGTATGTTTGCATGTGGATGTTGCTTGTGTGAATGCTTGTGTGATGTGTGGTGCTTATGTCTGGATGAGCTTCCCTTGGGTGTTGAGGTGTGTGCAGGCTGGTCTGATGGTGTGTCTGGGATAGGCAGAGGTACAGGGGATTGGGTCTGGGTGGAGGAAGTTGGAAGGGGGAGGCTTGAGACAGGGACAATTGCTGGCGTCAGTGCTGAGGCCAGAGCGTTGAACGATCGCTGATGGGCAGCCTGACCCGAATGAATGCCCTCCAGGTATGCATTACTCTGGTGCACATCTCTTTGTACACCCTGGATGGCATTCAAAAGGGTAGACTGCCCAACAATGATGGTTCTTAGGAGGTCAATGACCTCCTCACTGAGGGCAGCAGGGGTGACAGGGGCAGGGCCTGAGGTGCCTGGGGCGAAGGAGATGCCCACCTTCCTGGGTGAGCGGGCAGGGGGCAAACGCTGAGGGGCTGCTGGGAGGGCGGTGCTGGTGCGCTGGGTGGCGGCTGTACCTGTTGTTGCGGGGGGCACGGATGTTGCCGCCACCACAAGGGAGTTCCCTTCAGAGGACGAGTCGCTGTCACTGACATCAGCACGAGTCCCCGCTGTGGAGCTCCCCTCGCCCTCCGTCTCACTGGTGAAATCCGAGTCAGTTGCATGGCCCGCCATGGCCATGTGAGATGCAGCTCCCTCGTGCTCCGATGCCACTTCTCCTCCGCCTGATGATGCTAATGCACACATGAACAGGAAGACCACAAAAAAGGGGGGGAGGAGAAATAAAGACATGTTGAGTGCATGGATTACCGCTACCGTTGGCGGACAAGACAGACACACTACGCCGCGCACTTGGGGTCCACTACGCAATCCGTGGGACATGGCCTACAAGCCTATGGACGACAACTGCACACATAGATGACACAGGGTCATGGATACCTGTACTTGGCACCCTACAGAGGTGGGGGGCGGGGGCACAGGGCCATGCCTGACGGAGGGGCCTAGCCTACAGAAATCGCCCTGGCCTAGGGATACCCACAGCCCTCCTCCCCCACCCAGACACCTCCACTGCGCGCAAAGTCAGCAGAATGTATTTGTACTCACCCCCTTGTGTCTGCTGTGATGTCCTCACGCGCCCATCCAAATCGGGGTAGGCCACCGCCAGGATCCGGGACATCAGGGGGGTCAATTGACGACTGGCACCCCTCCTACATTGGGAGGCCATCCCCAGCAGAGCATCCGCCGTCTTCCTGCTCCCGCGTCGGATGTCCTCCCACCTCTTCCGGCAGTGGGTGCCCCGTCTGTTGTGGACCCCCAGGGTCCGGACGTCCTTGGCGATGGCACGCCAAATCGCGACTTTCTGGTGGGCGCTGACCTATGTGACATGTACAGGGAGAGAAAAATTGTCATCACCTTCGGCATGCTCGATGTGAGTGGCCCCCCATCCCCAACCTTGCCATGTGGCACATGCTCTCATCTGTCGTTTGATGCACGCCTCAATCGCTCCCCTCCCCACCATCTTTCCTCCACCCGACTCAACCCAGGCATTGCCCACTAACCATGGTCCCAGTGTACTTACCTGTTGGTCTGGAGGACCGTAGAGTTGTGCATACTGGGGGAGGACCCCATCCACAAGTTTCTCCAACTCCTCCCCAGTGAAGGCAGGGGCCCTTTCCCCAGTCGCATGAGCCATTGTCTCTTCCAGACCGAGGTCACAGCAGCACTTGCAGTGTAGGTCCTCTCCTGTCGAAGATCAGGTATTGAGTGATTAAGCAGATAGAAAATGGCGGTCACGCCCGCGACGGTGCGTACCGCGACCGCCGGCGCACATCGTCATTGGCTCCTGAAACCCATAGGGTTCTATGTTAACCAATGCTGCTTAGCGCCGCGGTCTTCGACCGCCTACCGCCGCAGTGTGCCACGCCAGCGCATTGACCTCACATCTCACTGTCGCACTTCACAGGTCAGGCAGCCGCCATTTCAAGGGCCCACATGGCCTATTTACCAACTGCGTCACACATACCTAGGCCATGCACCAACACTCATACAAGCCATTCAATGCATTGGGAATCATGCTATGTGCAAAATGTGGTTACGTACCTGTGGGTTGCTTGACTCTGTGCTCGCTGTTGTCCTTCATAGGCACCGTCCGCTGGGACATGCGAGGAGATGGAGGAATCTTCCCGTGTAGAGACCGCTGGTGGACCTGTCGACAATGGAGGAACGACATGTCATACTGACATACAGGCTTGACCGAGGCACTATACAGGAACTGTGTGCCCAGCTGGAGCCAGACCTGATGTCACCCATCCGCCAACCCACAGGGATCCCCCCTCTAGTGCAGGTGCTGTCAGTACTCCATTTCTTAGCAAGTGGGTCATTTCAAACAACAGTGGCCATATCATCAGGGATGTCCCAGCCTATGTTTTCCAAGGTGTTGTCCAGAGTGTTGTCTGCCCTGCTGAAACACATGCAGAGCTACATCGTTTTCCCTGAGGTGGGGGATTTGCCTACAGTGAAGGGTGACTTCTATGCCCTTGGACATATCCCCAACATCATAGGTGCCATTGATGGGACACATGTTGCTTTGGTCCCCCCCAGCAGGAGTGAACAGGTGTACAGGAACCGGAAGAGTTATCATTCGATGAATGTACAGATGGTGTGTTTGGCTGACCAGTACATCTCCCATGTTAATACCAAGTTCCCTGGGTCAGTGCATGACGCGTACATCCTGCGGAATAGCAGCATCCCGTATGTGATGGGTCAACTCCAGAGGCACCGGGTGTGGCTATTAGGGGACTCTGGTTACCCCAACCTGTCCTGGCTACTGACCCCAGTGAGGAATCCCAGGACAAGGGCAGAGGAACGGTACAATGAGGCCCATGGGCGGACTAGGAGGGTGATCGAGCGAACCTTTGGGCTCCTGAAGGCCAGGTTCAGGTGCCTCCATATGACAGGTGGATCCCTAATGTACTCACCAAAGATGGTGTGCCAGATCATCGTGGCCTGCTGTATGCTTCAAAACCTGGGTTTTCGCCGCCAGGTACCTTTTCTGCAGGAGGATGGTCCAGATGGTGGTGTTGTAGCAGCTGTGGAGCCTGTGGAGAGTGAAGAGGAGGAAGCCGAAGAGGACGACATAGAGAACAGGAACACAGTAATACAGCAGTATTTTCAGTGACACACAGGTAAGAGTAGACACCGGCATATTACATTTACTTAATGACTCCTACCTCTCTACTGTCTGACTTTTTCCCCCAGTGTATGGTAACTGTGTTGTGACTTTCCCTTCCGTTTTCAGAGCTGCGGGCCCCACTGCGTGACATCTGCTTTGTTTCCCCATGGACTACAGCTGTGTGACAGCGGTTTGTTACCATCACAATGTGAATGAACATTTTGGCACGGTCATGTCTAATACATTTGTTCTAAATCACAGCCAGACTCCAGATTGTTTTGTGCAATAAGTGTTTTTATTCAAGTGCTCTAAATTGGATGGGTGGTTGCAAATCGGTGAGGGGTGAGGGTGGAGGATTGTCCATGGCAGAGTCCAGACTATCAGTTTCACAGGTGCATTGTCCAAATGCCTGTGGGAAGTGGAGCAGGGGCAGTTTAAGGTTGGACAGGGTGACAATGTGGGACAGTGGGATGACAATCAGGGCGGTATCCTTTGCTGGTGAGGGTCTTGACATCTTACTCTGTCTTCTTCCTGGATCTCAATGCCCGCTTGCGGGGTGGTTCTCCTTCTGCAGGGTGTGGGGTTCTGGTGGCCTGTTGGTCTTGTGTCGGGGCCTCCTGTCCACTAGCGCCGGCGGAGGTGGTAGGCAGTTCTTGGTGCATGCTAGTGTCAGGGGCCCTTTGAGGTGCCACAGTGTTCCGCAATGTCGTGACTACCTCATTCAGGGCCACTACGATAGTACCCATGGCGGAACTGATGTTTCTTAGTTCCTCCCTGAACCCCATATACTGTTCCTCCTGCAGAAGCTGGATCTCCTGAAACCTAGCCAGGACCGTCGCCATCGTCTCCTGGGAGCGGTGGTATGCTCCCATGATGGAGGAGAGGGCCTCGTGGAGAGTGGGTTCCCTGGGCCTGTCCCCCCCTGTCGCACAACAGCCCTCCCAGTTCCCCTGTTTCCCTGGGTCTCTGTCCCCTGGACCGTGTGCCCACTACCACTGCCCCTGGGTCCCTGTTGTTGTTGGGGTGGTGGGTTAGCCCGGGTTCCCTGTAGTGGTGGACACACCGCTGATTGACGTGTCCTGGGGACAGAGGTTTGGGCCCGCTTGGTGGGTGCTGTGCTGGTGTTCCCAGAGGGGGGAAGGTCTACTGTGGCCTGTGGCTGTGTGAGGGGAACCGACTGTCCCGAGGTCCCCTATGGACCGGGCTGGTCATCTAGATCCAGGGAGACAGAGGTGCTGTCCTCACTGTGGGCCTCTTCTGGGGGTGGAGGGGACATTTGTGGACCCTCCTGCGCGGTGACGTGGCGTTCGGGTCCTGCAGGGGTATAAAAGCATGGTTATTGCTTCTGTGTGTGTCATAGCGTGCAATGGGTGGGTGCCCGTGTACCCCAGTGCTGGCATTCCTTTGTGGGGGCTGTTGTGACGGTGGTTGGGGGGGGAGGTTTGTATGTGTATGTGCAGTGGGCATGCTTAGGTGATGGGTGTCCATGCTTTGTGGACGCATGCAGGGCTAGGTGTTGGGATGGGTGGGTTGTGATGGTGAGAAAGTTGCAAGGAGTAGGATGTGATGGGGGTGAGGGTGAGGGTGGGGGTATGAGTTGGCATGCAGGTGGGGTGGGGGGGAGAAGTAGTTAAGATTTGCCTTACCAGAGTCCATTCCTCCACCTACTCCTGCGAGGCCCTCAGGATGCAGGATGTTCAAGACTTGCTCCTCCCATGTTGTAAATTCTGGGGGAGGAGGTGGGGGTCCGCCGCCAGTCTTGCCTGGATACCATGGAACGCACCTTCCCCCGTAGGTCATTCCACCTCTTCTTGATGTCGTCCCGATTTCTTGGGTGCTGTCCCACAGCGTTGACCCTGTCCACTATTCTGCTCCATAGCTCCATCTTCCTGGCAATGGTGGTGTGCTGCACCTGTGCCCCGAACAGCTGTGGCTCTACTCGTACAATTTCCTCCACCATGACCCTGAGTTTATCATCAGAGAACCTGGGGTGTCTTTGCGGTGCCATGGGGTGGTGTGGGTGATGTGTGGGGTGGATTGTGTGGTGCTAAGTGTGGTGATGTGTATTGTTGTGTTGTGTGAAGTGCGTGCAAATATTGCTGGGTGACAGTGAATTGGGCGTCTGGGTGCTTGGATGTCTTTTCCCGGTGCGTGTTCACGAATCTCTAGGAGTGGAGGTTTGTGGGTGTGTGTGTGTGTCTCAGGTGTGTGCATTTTGAATTGTCCAATGTGGTTGTATTTTGTAAGTGTGTGTGTATTTTGAGCGCGGCGGTGTGTACCGCCAATGGAATACCGCGGTTGAAAGATCGCCGCGTGGATTCGTGTGTCGTGATAGTGTGGGCGTATTTCTGTTGGCGTGACGGTGGAGGTTTGGTCATCGCCAGTTTCCCGCTGGCCTTTGGTGTGGCGGACTTTTGTGGATGTCTGTATTTTGGCGGTTTGCCTGTTGTGGGTCAGAATGACCGTGGCGGTTTACCGTGGCCGCGGCGGTGTTATGGCGGTCTTCTGAACGGCGGTAAGCGCCTTTTACCGCCGAGGTTGGAATGACCACCAAAGTCATGATTCAGAATCTGTACTCACCCCCTTGTGGCTGCTCTGATGCCTTCAAGCTCCCATCCAACTCGGGATAGGCCACCGCCAGGATGCAGAACATCAGGGGGGTCATGGTACAACAGGCACCACTTCCTCGTTGGGAGGCCAGCCACCGCTGGGCCTCTGCTGTCTTCCTTGCCCAGCGGTGCAGGTCCTCCCACCATTTGAGGCAGTGGGTGCTCCGCCTGCCAAAGACTCCCAGGGTCTGCACCTCCTTGGCGATGGCACGCCAAATACCCTTTTTCTTATGGGCTCTGACCTGCAGGAAAAATATAGCAGAAAAGGGATTAGTCATACCGTCCGGACTGTCATACTCATGGCCCACCATATCCCTCCCATCCCCTTACGCACATACATTGACCACCATACATGCAGCACTCTGCCCAGGACCCCTCAGCCCCCCCCACATGAGGCTTACACACATAGCACTCTATATATTCATGGCCCACGCATCATTCTCACAGTGCACTCACCTGTTTGTCTGGAGGACCATAGAGTAAGGTGTACTGGGGTAGGACCCCATCCACCAGTCTCTCAAACTCCTCTAAAGTGAAGGGCAGGGGCCCTTTCCCCAGACACTTGAGCCATTGTCGCATCTAGACACAGGTCACAGCAGCACTTGCAGTGTAGGTCCTCTCCTGTTGAAGGTCAGGTAACAAGTGAGTAAACAGATAGAAAATGGCAGTCACATCCGCGGCGGTGCGTACCGTCACCGCCGGCATACATCACCATTGGCTGCTGGAACCCATAGGGCCTAATGTTAACCAATGCGAAGTTGCGCGGCAGTCATCAACCGCCGACTGCTACGGCGCAAAACGCCAGCGGAATTACCTCCTTTCCACTTGTCTCTCCTCTGAGGTCAGGCAGCCACCATTTCAGGGGGGCACAGGTCATGGCACCTAACTGCATCACAGCAGACATTGGCACATGAACTGACTCTCGAATTCACATACTGTTTCTGTAAAGGAAGAGATGCATCATTATTTTAACATGTGTGAATATGACCCTGTGCTCACTGTTTTTCTCCCTAGACCACAACTGCTGAGGATGAATATGAGATGGAGACATCCCCCTGTGTACAGACCCCTAGTGGACCTGGCAACAATGGGGGACAGACACATTATCCTGACCTACAGACTTGATAGGGCCACAATCCAAGAACTGTGTGCCCAATTGAAGCCAGACCTGATTTCAGCTATCCGCCAGCCCACAGGTATCGCCCCTCTTGTGCAGGTCCTGTCAGTGCTCCATTTTCTGGCAAGTGGTTCCTTCCAAGCAACAGTGGCCATGGCATCAGGCATGTCGCAGCCTATGTTCTCAAACGTGTTGACCAGAGTGTTGTCTGCACTGCTGAAACATATGCGCAGCGACATCATATTCCCCCAGGTGGAGGATTTGGCCACAGTGAAAGCTGACTTCTATGCCCTGGGACATATCCCCAACATCATTGGTGCTATTGATGGTACACATATAGCATTTGTCCCCCCCCGGAGGAATTAACAAGTTTTCAGGAATAGAAAAAGCTATCACTCTCTGAATGTGCAGATGGTGTGTTTGGCGGACCGGTACATCTCCCATGTGAATGCCAAGTATCCTGGCTCTGTGCATGATGGCTTCATCTTGAGGAATAGCAACATTCCATATGTGATGTCTCAGCTCCAGAGGCACCGGGTGTGGCTAATAGGTGAGCCCATGGTCCCCACCCAGATGATGTAGGTATATGAGTGTGGGGTTGTCCCTAAGGGTGAGTGTCTGTCTAACAGGTATCCCTCGAATATTTGCAGGTTACTCTGGTTAGCCCAACCTCTCATGGCTACTGACCCCAGTGAGGAATACCAGGACAAGGGCAGAGGAACGTTACAATGAGGCACTTGGGTGAACAAGGAGGATAATTGAAAGAACCTTTGGCCTCCTGAAGGCTAGGTTCTGGTGCCTCCATCTGACAGGTTGATAACTGTACTACTCACCCAAGAAGGTGTGCCAGATCATCCTTGCATGTTGCATGTTTCACAACCTGGCCTTGAGATGGCAGGTGCCTTTTCCACAGGAGGATGAGCCTAGGGGAGCTCTTGTGGCTGCGGTGGAGCCTGTGGACAGAGAGGAAGCGGACGCAGAGGAAGAAGATGCAGACAACAGAAGTTCACTAATTCAACAGTACTTCCAGTGACACACAGGTAAGACACTGTAACTTCACTTTCCATTACAGTTTTGTGTTGGACATTGTACATGGCAGCCTGATTTTCCATATTCTATAGTCACTTACTGTACCCTTTGGCATCTCTATTTTCAGATCTCTGTGCCCCACTGTTGCTCCTGGTGTGTTTACTGCTGCCCACTACAGATCATACCTATGTATACATTACTGTACAGTTGAATTGCAATGTTTACAGCTTGTTAAACGAATACATATTCGAATCAATTGACAGACTCCATACTTGTACTTGTTCCAATGGTGTTTATTTATGTGCTAATAAGTGGAGGGGGTATTGCAATGGGCTGGGTTGATGATGGAGGAAAGTCCAGGGTAGAGTCCAGTCTATTGGTATCACAGGTGCATTGTCCAATGGGCCATAGGAAGGGGAGCAATAGCAGTTCAAGGTGGACAGGGTCACAGAGTGGGACAGAAGGGTGACAATTAGGAGAGTCTTCTTTCCTGGTGGGGGTCTTGGCAATGTTCTCTGGCTTCTGTCTGAATCACAGGGACCTTTTGCGTGGTGGTTCTCCATCTGCAGGGTGAGAGGTGCTGGTGGCCTGTTGTTCCTGTGGCGGGTCCTCCTTTCCACTAGCGCCGGTGGAGGTGGAGGGATGTTCTTCGGTTTGGCTAGTGTCACGGGCCCGTTGGTGTGCCATAGCCTCCATCATGGTGTTGGCCATGTCTGCCAGCACCCCTGCAATGGTGACCAGGGTGGTGTGGGTGTGTTTGAGGTCCTCACTGATCCCCAGGTACTGTCCCTCCTGCAGCCGCTGGGTCTCCTGCAACTTGTACATTATCTGGCCCATGGTCTCCTGGGAATGGTAGTATGCTCCCAGATCCCTGCAAGTGCCTTGTGGAGAGTGGGTTCCCTGGGCCTGTCCTCCCCCTGTCACACAGCAGTCCTTCCAGCTTCCCTGTTTTCCTGTGCCTCTGTCCCCTGAACCGTGTGCCCGCTGCCACTGACCCCAGATCTCTCATTTTCTTGGGTTTGTGGAGTTGTCTGGGGTCCCTGTAGTGGTGGACACACTGTTGATTGACGTGTCCTGGGGACAGAGGGATGGGCCGACTGGGTGGGTGCTGTGCTGGTGTTTCCTAAGGGGGGAGGCTCTGTGGAGGGTTGGGACTGTGGCACGGTAACCAACTGTCCTGAGGTCCCTGATGGGCCAGGTTGGTCATCGTGATCCAGGTGTGCAGAGCTGCTGTCGTCACTGTGGGCCTCTTCAGTGGGGGGACTGGATGTTGGGGGCACCTCCTCTCCGGTGACGTTGAGTAGGGGTCTTGTTGGGATTAAATGCAGTGTTATTGTATCTGTGTGTGCCATCATGTACATGGGTATGTTTCCCTCTATGGTTGTTATTACCAAGGCCTAAGTGATGGTTACTAGTGTGCTTGCTGTGGTGATGGGTGTCCATGCAGGTCTGTGATGAGTGTCCATGCATTGGTGTTGCATGCAGGGCTTGGTATTGGGATGGGTGGGTTGTGATAGTGGGGTATGTGTGAGGTGGTGGAGTGTTGGGGGTGAGGGTAGGGGTAGTAGTTTGTGATAGCATGCAGGTAGGGTGGGGGATATAGTAGCAAAGATTTGACTTACCAGAGTCCAGTCCTCCTGCTACTCCTGCGAGGCCCTCAGGATGCATGATCACCAAGACTTGCTCCTCCCATGTTGTTAGTTGTGGAGGAGGAGGTGGGGATCCACCTCCAGTCCTCTGTACTGCTACATGGTGTCTTGCAACCACGGAATACACCTTCCCCCGTAGGTCGTTCCACCTCTTCCTGATGTCATCCCTTGTTCTTGGGTGCAGTGCCACGGTGTTGACCCTGTCCACGACTCTCCATCATAGCTCCATCTTCCTTGCAATGGACGTCTGCTGCACCTGTGATCCGAATAGCTGTGGCTTTACCCGGATGATTTCCTCCACAATGACCCTTAGCTCCTCCTCTGAGAACCTGGAGTGTCTTTGTGGTGCCATGGGTGTAGTGTGAGTGGTATGTGTGAGGGTGTGTGGGGTGATGTGTTGGGGTGTGTGCTGTAAGGTGTGTGGATGGTGTTTAGGTGATGGCGTTATGTGGCTCAGATTGAGTGGGTGCTCCTGGCTTGTTTCTCTCTCAGTTGGCAATATTTGTTTTTGTTGTAAGGGATTGTGGGTATTGTGGGTGTGTGTCTAATATTGGATTTAGTGTGTGGGTGTGGTGTGTGTATGTGTGTCAGGTGTGTGTAGTTTGAATTGTCCAATGTGGTGTAGTTTTGTTAGTGTCTGTGTGTATTTTGAGCGCGGCGATGTGTACCGCCAATGGTTTACCGCAGTTGAAAGACCGCCGCAGTGTTTCATGGGTCCCGATGCAGTGGGTGTATTTCTGTTGGCGTAACAGTGTGGGTTTTGGTACCACCAGTTTATCACTGACCTTTGGGCTGGCGGACTTGTGTGGGTGTCTGTATAGTGGCGGATTTCTCTATGTGGGTCATAATATCCATAACTGTATACCGCCGCTGTCACAGTATCTTGGCGGCCGTCCGCACGGCAGTCGGCGGCATTTACCGCCAGGGTTGTAATAAGGGCCTATATGTGCTCAGGACCAACCAAAGCCAGAAACATCCATAGATAAGGCCTTTCGGCCATCATTAACCCAACTACTTTATGAAGAATGACCAGTCATTTTTTCCTTACCTTTACCAACTTGTTTCCAGAAGAGTGCTTCTTTAATCCTATGAGCACATCATGTCAGATTCTGTAATATCCTTAAATTAAAAGTCTCATAACTGAGAAAAGCTAAGGCAACTTCTTTCTCAGTTATTTTGCACCATTGATTTCCCCAAATACATGCTGAAACTCCTCTTTCCTCCATGACCTCAAATTCTGGTGTACCCTTAGGCGGAGTAGGTTCACCTTCTCTAAGTGGGATAAAAACATCTCCCCTTAACACACTCTTTAAAGCTTTGAAAAACTTAATTTGTACACAAAGCTAATCCACAAACTCAAATTCTATGAAACTACGAAGCAATCTACAATCCCACAATCTTTTCCACAAGCTGTTCTCGACCTATAGCAGGCCAGTCTTGTCCACCAATCCGTGTGCAGCTTTTCTCACAAACCGACCTATCACAGCGCGGACCAACTGACATAACACTCACTTCTCTCTGCAACTGTGACTCACTTCAGAGCTGTCTCGTGCATCTCTCACGCAAAAACGAAATGCAAATATTGCGAGAACCAAACCAAAAACTGTCTGCTCACTATGGGTAGGACTCCAACACTTTGAAAGCTGTATAAAACAGCTACTCTTGCAGCTGTGGCATTCTCACAGACACAAGTAAGACCCGCAAATCTCACTCCAGTTGATATGGATTATCCCTGTGCACTCAGGATTCACTAATACCAACCAACAACACAAACACAAAGGAAATCTACTGCCATTGTCAACAGCGCACAATTGACCAACACTCAAATGCAGACAAAAAATTAACCAAGTGTCTCCATATACTTGTACAATACTATTCCGGAGTATTAGGCCTCACAGGCCCTGTTAACAACAACAACAACATGGGCAATTTTTTAGAACAAAGCTTAGCGTCCACTTGGAGTACGTCAACTCCCCACTCTCTTACTTGGAGTACCTAAACTCCCTACTCAATTACCAGGAGTACACAAAGTCCCTACTCACTTCATATGCCACACTTCACAGCAATTTGGCCAAAAGCACTGCAAGCACAAACCCTACTCAAAACACATACGGTACACTTGTAACACAACAATGGAATTTCATCAACTCCTACTCTACACCAGAACAACTCAAACTGTAGGCAAACTCTGACTGTACTCCTCACAAGACAAAACCATAACTTTGATATTAAAGACTGCTGACGTGCCTGCGGAGGTCTTTTTCCTGCCTCGGGTTCAGAAACTACATTCGCACAGATAAGAGAACTTCACTATTCTCACCTTCAGAGGTTGACTAAATATTTAGACTTGGTGAAGGAGGTAGTAGTTAGAATTATACAATCACAAATCATTGATGTTAGAAATGGGATCTTTGGTTGGCAGTCAGGTTACCCCCTGTCCAAGCAAGGACCCTCACTCTAGTCAGGATAAGTCACACACAATTCAAACTATCCTGTGCCCACCCTCTGGTTGCTTGGAACCGAGCAGTCAGGCTTAACTTAGAAGGCAATGTGTAAAGAATTTGTGCAATAAATCATGCAATAACACAATAGAACACCACACAGTGTTTAGAAAAATAGATAATATTTATCTGATAAGATGCAGGCCAAAACGATTAAGAAGCAATAAGTATATTTTGAAATATCAATGTAAAAATGCTATAATGTGTCTTTAGTCTCTTAAAAGCCACGCACGTCTCTTGCAAGCACAAAGTACCTTGTTTGCGTGCAAAATCTCTGCAAGGAACCGCAGAGGAGAAGATGCGTGGAAAACAGGAAAGGCTTTGCGTTGATTTTCAGCGCTCAGTCTCGGATCCTCTTCAGGTTGCAGGGTTTTCTGATGCCCCAGGGCCGATGCGTTAAAATCCGGCGCTGGCAGGACGAAGTCACAGGGGCGTCGATCCAGTGGGCGATGCGTGGAAATTTCTACTGCACGGCAGGCGCTGTGTTGATTCCTCTCAGGAAGTCGGGCTGCGCCATTCTGGCTCGGCTTTGCGTCGATCCAGTGGGCTGTGCTTCGAATTTCCGGTCGCTACGCTGGCTCTGCATCGTTCTTCTCCTTGCGAAGTCAGGCTGTGTTGTTCTGGTTCAGCGTGCAGTGATTTTCACACCGCGATGCAGGCTGTGTGTTGTTTCTGGCAGGCTGTGCATCGATTTTCACCACACAGGGAGTTCTTCTTGCAGGAATGAAGTCTTTTTGGTCCTGAGACCTCAGGGAACAGGAGGCAAGCTCTATCCAAGCCCTTGGAGAGCATTTCTTCAGCACAGCCAGAGAGCAGCAAGGCAGCAGGGCAACAGCAAGGCAGCATTCCTTCTCAGAAAACAGTCAGGTGAGTCCTTTGGGCAGCCAGGCAGTTCTTCTTGGCAGGTTGCAGGTTCTGGTTCAGGTTCTTCTCCAGGAAGTGCCTGAGATGGTAGGGGCAGAGGTCCTGTTTAAATACCCAAATGTGCCTTTGAAGTGAGGGAGACGTCAAAGAGTGGCTTAGAAGTGCACAAGTCCCCTTTCAGTTCAATTCTGTCTGCCAGGGTCCCAGTAGGGGGTGTGGCAGACCTTTGTGTGGGGGCAGGCTACTGTCCTTTGACGTGTAAGTGTCAGGCCCTCCACCCTCCCAGCCCAGGAAGACCCATTCAATATGCAGATGTATGCAAGTGAGGCTGAGCATCCTGTGTTTGGGGTTTGTCTGAGTGAATGCACAAAGGAGCTTTCAACTGAACCTAGCCAGACGTGGATTGTAAGGCACAGAAGTATTTAAGTGCAGAGAAATGCTCACTTTCTAAAAGTGGCATTTCTAAAATAGTAATATTAAATCCAACTTCACCAGTCAGCAGGATTTTGTATTACCATTCTGGACATACTAAATATGGCCTTCCTACTCCTTTCAGATCAGCAGCTACCACTCAAACAGTATATGAGGGAATCCCTAATGTTAGCCTATGAAAGGAGCAGGCCTCACAGCAGAACAAAACAAATTTGGGAGTTTTACACTACCAGGACATGTAAGCTACACGGGTACACAGCACCCTGCCCTATGGGTACCTAGGGCCTACCTTTGTGGTGACTTATATGTAGAAAAAGGGGAGTTTTAGGCTTGGCAAGTACTTTTAAATGCCAAGTCAAATTGGCATTGAAACTGCACACACAGGCCTTGCAATGGCAGGCCTGAGACATGGTTAAGGGACTACTTCAGTGGGTGGCACAATTAGTGCTGCAGGCCCACTAGTAGTATTTAATCTACAGGCCCTGGGCACATATAGTGCACTTTACTAGGGACTTATAAGTAAATTAAATAAACCAATTGGGTAGGATCCAATGTCATCATGTTTTAAGGGAGAGAGCATATGCACTTTAGCACTGGTTAGCAGTGGTAAAGTGCACAGAGTTCAAAAGCCAGCAAAAACAGTGTCCAAAAGTGGAAGGAGGCATACAAAAAGTTAGGGATGATCACCCTTAAGCTGTCAGGTCTAACAATTGACATGAACCATAACACAATTTTAAACACCACAAACAATTTAGAATTCAATGAAAACTACAATCTGAATAGATTTCAAAGCTTTGTTACAATCCCAAAATCAATGTAACATAAATGGTTCACAAAACCAAGTTATGAACATACATAAAAACCATACGCTGACCAAAACATCTAAAAAGATTTAGCCTACTGAACATCAATACTGTTAAACACTCCAAAAGAATAATATAGATTAGCAACAACACAATAATCACATTAAGAACAGATTTCAGAGCAGATGATGGTGACATCAGTGAAGCATCAAAATATAAAATTTGCAATCAATTTCAGAGCTGGGCCATCCTTGTCATTGATACAAATTGGGACTTTCATGTCTGGGAATAGGCTAACACATGCAGGCAAAAGTAAAAGTAAATGAAAGATAAAAATAATTTATGAAAATCACCTAACTAGGGCATATTACTATAAAAATACACTGGTGTAAATGCCTAAGCTCAAAAGGAAAGAAGAAACCACATTCAGTTAAACCTCTCCTCACAGGACAGCAAACAGGATGATTTCTCAGCAAACACAGTAACCTTCTTCCAGCATCAGTTGATAGCAGCATAAGGACGGTACAGAACACGTGCTGGACACAGGAGAAATTGGCAGTTCAGAATTAGTTAGGTATATTATTATTGAAACAGCATAAACAGATGGGGCAATTAAGCCTATGATGAGGAAACTCCTCCGGGACTTGAAGATGAGAGGGTAACAGCAGACTGGACATCGTTGAGGCAGGAAGGAACTACCTAGCTCAAAACTGACTCTAAAAATATCTCATGATGACCCAAACTCAGTTTGAAAGTTCTTCACTGATTAAAATATGCATAATTCATTCATTGGTCATTAGGGTGGGTACCCTCTGGGCTTTAGATTCAGCATCTAATGGCTGTCGGTGGTACCACCAAGCTTGCAACTTTTCCAAATCTTCTCAGAAAAAGTGCATTGTGAGTTCAATGATTTTATACATTTCCACCAAATATTACATTTACTACTACTCTGCAACATGAAAATCCTCTCTCACGACATACAATAAACTATACTAATACTTCTCATGAGAACTACAAGTTTCATGTCTTGTTCAACAGCTAAAACAAATAATGCCACATTGTCAATCCGGACACATGTTATTCACCTACAATACAGTAGGACATTCAACATGACATTAGCAGCCAAGGAAAATAATTCAGGTCAGTGGGGACAGAATAAACAAGTAAGTTTTTCATTACTGCTGCAAAATGAATTTTTCAGGCCTAGTCGAGCCAAGAAAACTTAAATGCACATTATTAATACAATTAATACATTAATAAACCTATTGAGCACCTTACAATTCAAGTGAAATCTGCAAAGCAAATTATTTTATTGCAAACATTATTTATGACATGTTAGAACAATTTAAATGTGCATTTGGTTTTCCGCACACATGTAACTCTTGTTCATAAAATTCAGTTAATTCAATACAAGTGTGTTTATTCATATTGATGTAACACACGTAATATATTTTATTTCTACTATTTGTTTAAAAAAAATAAGTTTATGTTAATATTAATTATTAATTCACTAAAATATAAATGCACAATGCCTTCATGTTGAATGGGATGTCAAAATACGAGTGGTAGTCACAATGTCCACCACAATTAAAACGTGCACATTTTACATTTTGTGTTATTTTCTCTGTTAGGATTTTAAATGAATATTTGTACCTTCTATGCCACTAATGTATTAGTAAAATTTATATCCATCAGGGTGTTCCAGAGTTATTAATCCCAGAGATAAAAATCAAACAGAGAAAATAGCTTCATTGCTTTACTACTGAACACTGGCATTCAGTTTTAAAATGGCTGTACTACCTCTGGCTACTGGGTCAATTTGGCATTTGAGCTCAGAATGCCAAATGTCCTAATTAATGTAGAGGAATGGAGTAAAGTAATTGATCTAGATATAAGGCACAGGCCAGAGAGCACCGATGACCCTTCATCAGTAATCTTGGCATTAGACTGTCTTAAAGGCAATGTGTCACATAAATATATGCCAAGAGCCTCATTGGATCTATCACTTAGATCAAATAGAAGGCCCCTAAGGTGGAATCAGGAAAACATAACAATGACTTGCCAGCCTATGTAGAATTGATTTTAGAAGTCAGACAGGGCAAGTGTTGGACCTGACAGTCATGGCATGGTCTCCCCCCAACTTACTGCCTTCAGTTCTACTGTTTTTGCTTACCTTATTTTTGCTGGCCTTAAGACTGCACACTTTACCACTGCTAACCAGTGCTAATGTTCTTTCTCCCTCTCCTTCAAACATGATAAAATTGGTTTGCACCCAATTGGCACACTTAATTTACTTGTAAGTCCCTAATGAAGTGGCACTAAATGTACCCCAAGCCTGTAAATTAAATGCTTCTAGTGGGCCTGCAGCCCATTTTGTGCCATCCACTTAAGTAACATTTAAAAAAAAATCTCAGTCCTTCTATTGCAGCCTCTGTGTTCAGTTTCAAACTGCCATTTCAACCTGGCAAATAAAACCTTTTTTCAGAAATAAACCTTTCTTTTTAATACATATATGTCATCCAGTAGGTTCTAAACAACCCTTAGGGCTGGGTGCAGTGTATTGGAACGCTGGACATATACTTTTATGTGTTACATGTCCTGTTAGTGAAAAAACTGTTAAATTAATTTTTAGTGTCTGCAGTAGAATAACTTTTTCACTACTGCAAGACCTGCTTCTCCCATAGGAACATGTTGGGCTATCTTGTTACATTTAATATGCGGTAACTTCCCTTTCACTTTGGAAGTAAGCTGGAAAGTAGAGTTCGATCTCTAAAGAATTGTAATTACAAACCCTCTTTAATGTTAAGTCAGGATGGACTATCTCCGACAGAATGAGGGGGAGGAGCTGTCACTTACCACACTTGCACATCACAAAGCCCCTGCCTCAGCACACTCTCAAAGGGTTCCACCCCAAGACATGTTGAAGCCAGTGCACGGAGATAGGACGTTCTAGGCACTTTTGTAAGGGGAGCACTCTAGAAGCTTCTCTTCAAAGTGGGAACCAAGTATAATTAGTCAACCCTCAAACCCTACTCTTCAGTACACATCTGGACCTGTGGAAGACTCAGAAGAAGGACTATTGTGCTGCTCTGCTGCAAGAAGAACTGCTACTCTGCTGAACTGCTGCCCTGCTGCCTGAGTGAGAAGGACTGGACCTCCATCTTGAACCCAGGATCACCGGAGTTATTCCAATGCCTAGTTGGCTGGTCTCCTGATCAGAGCCTCAGGTACAGAAAAGGCTCCAAACACCATGAACCTTGCACCAGGACTCTATGAGTCCTAATCCTGCAAGTGGTGCCAGTCCAGTCCTGGACCCTTGAGAGTGGGCTTAAGTGCACTCTGCCATCCCAGCTTTGGTCCTAGCAGAATGCATAGCAGCTCTACATCATGACCACTGCTGTGTGATGCATCTTCGACACAGGATCCCACAATTCTTTAGAAAATCTGCAGTGCAATGCAATCTTGATGCTGCACCTTGCATTACTCCTCGTCACCGCCCCGTACAATGCATCTTTGATGCATGACCTCAAGATGCTCTGCAACTAGGATTTAAGGTACTTTGTTCAGGGGGTTCTTAGGTCTAGCTTATTAATGATAAAACACGTGTTAAAGCCAGCAAGTCTTTAACAGGTCATTATAATCACATTGTTTTACCTGCTATAAACAGGTATTTCGCTACATGCATTCTCACAGATTACTGTTGTAGGCAGGTATTTTGGTGTTAGCCACTCACTATGGCAAGCCCTGGGTTGTTTTCACTGTGATAAGTCTTGTTATGCCTATTAGAGTTGGTTTGTATATTGTTTTGAAATTTGCATTTTTCTATATATTTGTAATTTTAACCATTTGTTATTGATGGTTGTCAGTTTATGTGCACTTGAGTAGGATGGTGTTAGGCAAAGTGTAACGGCAATAATATAGGATAAGGGCCTCATCAATTCATGGAAAAAAATAATGCCATATCTTATGGGTATGATCTGCTTATTATAAAAAATTATGGCAAAGATAGTAGACTGACCTACGGATTGTTAAAAGCATGTGCTAAAGACAATAGGCTTTTAAGGGTAGATTTTGGTGTCGGTGTTTCAGCTGAACACAGCAAAAGGAAAGAAGATATGCATCACAATAATCCTCATTAGGCTCTCTCAGAAGAGACAGCACTTCACTTTACCAACTGTATCTGGGATTATGTTTGCACTTTTATGACTTTTTTCTAGATGGTTGCCATGTGGAAAGCTTACATTCAGTAAGCTTAAATTTGTTATGGTGACAAGACAATAATAAAAGCTATTTGCCTGGTTGTTTATCATCAGGAATTACAATAATATTGTTTGTGAAGAGCTTATCTTAAATTCAATAGTCATTTCAGGGGGCACTGTTATTACTCTCAGTTGAAGCCTACTGATAGGTTTTTTGTTACATGGATTCTCATGGATTACCTTACAAAGCAAAGATTTTGATGTTGGTTACTGCCTCTGACAAACCGTTGAGGTAGAAGATTATTCCTGTTACAATCTCTATGGAAGGCCTTACTGACTTATCTGTCTGCCAACGTCTTGTTATAAAAAATAATAAAATAATACCTTGGTTCTGCATGTGGCAGCCATGCTGGAACTTTAAAACAACAATAGACTATTTACAATACATTTTCAAAATGGGCACCTGCTGATATGTTTAGTTGTGTTATTGCAAGCACACGCCCTTCATGCATAGACTACAGAAGTTTGTTTCACTTTTACTTTTATTTTATTCTTTTATTTATCTTGCATATGTTGTTGAGTTTGTGTGTGTTTTATTGTGGTTGTGTCAGAGGGTAAATGCACAAATGTGTCAGTGGACGGACGAATAGATGCATAAATTCGCAGAAAACTGCCAGACTACATCTATGATACTTTTTGAGTGGCTACACCAATCAGTGATTAGATCTGGTTTGACAGCCTAATTGTATCCAAATGCAATGCGATCACTCCAAAAAAGAGCTTTCAGAACTACTGCAGTGGGTGGCTTTGGCTTTGCCCACGTGTTGGTAGCCAGGAGTATGTTTTGATTGTCCAAATGTTGAGTGCATCCACAGAAAAAAGTGCTCCCTCTCCTTGCAGCTGACATTTATTTGTTTATGTGTGCAGCTGCTTGAGGCAGCAGTAGTATGGCTGCCTGTATTGAGCTTTCAGGGGTGAAAAATTTGAGATATAATACTGATAAAGTGTTTGAATACCAAGATAACTTATGGTATTTATTTTTCTCTAGCAGCAGAAAGGATGGGATGTAGGAAGCCATGAGGAATGCACTACAGTCCCACTACCTTCTACTGGCACCATTAACTTTAGACTTCAGAGTGCAGTTTAGTGTTTGAAAGCAAGGTGGGATGCCTACAACTATACTAATAAGGCCTTCCTTGACAGTCTACTTGTCGCCTGACCTTATTTAAGCAACAAAATAGAGCTTTCAGAGTCCTACTGGGAGAGGGACTTAGGCTAAACCCACATGTTGGTACCCCTGAGTAAAGGAATTGGTTGGGCCGAATGTGTGTGCTTCCACAAAAAAGATTGTTTGTATTGCACTTTTTGGCTTGCAGCAAAGTTTATACTTGAAACAGTAGGTCGCAATTGGTTACAGTGACAAGTTAATGATCACTGCCTGATCTTTTTATTATGGAATGTTATGATCAAGGCACTAAGCCGGGTATATTTATTATGAAAAGCATATGTTAAAGTCAATGGACACTTAAGTTTGGATTGTTGGTGCTACCTATTAAGCCTACAGATACATATTTTGTGTTGCATGGAATCTCACAAATTACTGTAGTAGGCAATGGTTTGGGTATTGGTTGCTCCCTGTGACAAACCATGGACATAGAAGGCCTGATCTGTGAGAATCCTTGTTAGACCATCTAAGGAGCTAAAGTATTTTGCTCACCCAACTGTAATATTGTACATCTTTCTAATTTTATGACTGCTTCTTTAAAACACTCATTCATAAGACAGACCCATTGACATTGCCAAAACATGTTACACCAGGTGTGGTTTTAACTTGTTGCCTGTTGAGTCATGACTTATGAAACTGATTTTGTGTCATTAAGTGCGTGGATAAAGCATATGTTTGATTGAGTATGTGAGAGTTACTGCCATAATGAATTCTTACAGGAGTAGCATCATCTGCTGACAAATGAAGCTTTTGTGACAAAAGTAGCATCCTGGCAGAAATAAATAAAATGACCTTGAGAATAGTATACTACATGAATATAAAAACTGGACTAAACCTGTGATCGTGATTCATGAAATAGAATGGATGCACATGTTGTACAACTCTTAAATGTTATATTTCATCGCCCAAAGCAGTAGTCTAGAAGTGTTTAGCCCTCAATGATGTGACTGAACGATGAATGGAAATGTAATTCAGTGACTGTATGGAGACAGGAGCTGGTGAATGTGGTCTATAGAAAGTTAAGATCAAGCGCCTGTGACGCTCAGCTTCTCAGTGGGAAGTCCCGATTCTTCTAGGATGAACAAGGCAAGTTAATACAAGATGCAGCTGGATGCTATCACCCTGTGTGCCAGTTACACTCCAGAGTAACTTATAGTCCAGGCAGGATGACGTATGTGTTTTCTGTATCCTGGATGCTTCCTTTACACTGTAAAGCTGCAGCTGTAATATTTGTTGTAAAGTTAAGAGATATTTGAGCAAGTTAGACATGTGTAGTGCACAGCTGCATAAGCAGTTGGTAGCAGAAATGTTTTTTTTAATGGCTAGAGAGCAAAAGGGACAACTGAACCTCTGATGTCTGGAGAAGCAGGTCACCAAATAGTGGTTGCAAACAGCACACTGACTTTTTGCGGCCTCGTTGTCATTCTGTGATCTAACCTACGTAGTAATAGATTGCATCGTAAAATGCCCATGTGGAGAGGATTGGAAAATTAAATATTTAATGAATAGAAACTAGAATTATGTTTATGACCCAGTGAAACTGGCTACAAACAAGGGAGTAGTGGAGTGCCAGGGACAGCAAAGTCCAACCCCTGCATTTATATTTCCAAATGGAAACAATTGTGTTTTTTAAACAAACGGTGTGCCTTAACTCCTCCCATGCCCCGGACGAGCTGATCTCGTCCAGGCACACGGTTGCCATGTGCCTGGGACGAGACCAGCTCGTCCTGCACTGGGCACACGGGGAAAGCGCTTGTGCTCCCCCCGTGGGCCTCCCACCCACACCCCTCTGTCAGGGATGAAAGAGGAATCGCTTCGCCTTTCACTGTCGACCCTCCCACCCCCCAGTGACGTCTGATGACTTCAGCACGCAACTCACGCGCTGAATTCATCAGAGGTCACCTCGGATTTCCAGGGCAATCCCAGAAGAGAAATGCTTTTGCATTCCTCTTCCGACCGGGAGGTGGGGAGGGAGAGACAAGAAAGGAAAGGTAAGACCTTTCCTTTCCTTTCTTCTCTCTCATAGCATTTCTGCTGCCCGATTGCAATACGATCGGGCAGCAGAAATGCCCACTAGACACCCGTGATTTTTTTTTGTGCATATTTCAATAAGGGGAGCGGCCCCTTGGGTAAGGGCCACTCCCCAGGGTGGCAAATTATTTCTAGGCCTTTTCCCGCCCCCCCCGGGGCAGATTGGCCTAATATTATTAGGCCGATCTGCCCCCAGAGGGGGCAGAAAACCATTAGATACCTGGGCAATCTTTTTTTTTTATGTTTGGGGAGCAACCCCTTAGGCAAGGGTCGCTCCCGGGGGGCCACATTATTATTAGGCCATTTCTGCCCCCCCTGGGGGCAGATCAACCTTGCGATCTTCCCACAGAGGGGGCAGAAACCACTGGACACCAGGGATTATTTATTTTATTCATACTTGCGAATAAGGAGAGAGGCCCCTTGGCAAGGGCCGCTCCCCAGGGGGGCAAATGACTTTTAGGTCATTTCTGCCACTCTTGGGGGCAGCAGATCAGCCTAATATTAAAACCACTAGACACCAGGGATATTTTTGTTTTTCTGTTTTTATGTTTGAGGAGCGACCACGTAGGCAAGGGTCGCTCCCGGGGGCCAAAATATTTTTAGGCCATTTCTGCCTCCCCTGGGGGCAGATTGGCCTAATATAATTAAGCCGATCTGCCCTCGGGGGGGCAGAAACCACTAGACACCAGGGATTATTTCTTTTATTTATGGTTGCGCACAAGGGGAGCGGCCCCTTGGGCAAGAGATGCTCACCAGGGAGCCAAATTATTTTAGACCATTTCTGCCCCCCTTGAGGGCAGAAAACCACTAGACAGCAGGGATAATTTTTTTTGTTTATTTTTATTTGTTTATGTGTGGGGAGCAACCCCTTAGGCAAGGGTCGCTCCCGGGGGCTGAATTATTTTTAGGCTACTAACAAGACACCAGGGATTTTTCTTTTTTTTTTAATACTAACGCATAAGGGGAGTGGCCCCTTTGGCAAGGGCCTCTCCCCAGGGGGGGGGCAAAATATTTTTAGGCCTTTTCTGCCACCTCTAATATAATTAGGTGGATCTGCCCCCAGGGGGGCAGAAACCTCTAGACACCAGGGATATATATATTTTTTTACTTAATTTATGTTTTATGTATGGGGAGCAACCCCTTAGACAAGGATCGCTCCCCTGGGGGGCAAATTGTATTTAGGCCATTTCTGCCCCCCTTGGGGGCAGATCGGCCTATTTTTGTTAGGCCTTTGGGGGCAGAAACCTCTAGACAGCATGGATTGGTGTGTTTGTATGTGTGTGTTTTGTCGCTCCCCATGGGGGCACATTACTGTTGGCCATAACTGCCCCCCTTGGGGGCAGATTGGCCTATTTTTAGAAGGACCATCTGCCCCCAAGGGGGGCAGAAAGCCTACCAGAGACAAGGGAAGATTTATTTTTCAAAAAAAGAGGTTGGGGGTATGGCCATACCCTCATCCCAAATAAATGGGGCCAGAGTTGTTGTGCCCACCAGTGGGCAGATTGGGCAATTGCCCCCGATCCACACCCCGGGGGGGACAGAAAGTCTACTAGATGCCAGGGAATAAAAAAAATATAAGAAAATAGTGGGGTGGTAGCTACCAACCAGTATGGGCCTGGTTATGCCCCCACCCAAACTGAAGCGGCTAACAGTCTTTCAGCTCTCCCCCGCACATTAAAACATCTTATCCCATGGCAAGCAAGAGGACATTTTAATTATTTTTGGGTTTTGTTTTACATTTGGGCCATGAGAGCTTGGTAACTCTCCAAATCGTCCCACTTGGAATGGTGAGGGCTGCATTTTTTTTACTTTGGGACGCTGCCAAGTAGAAAAATCCACAAGACTTAGACACATCTGAAAACTAAACATCTAGTTGATTCAGGGTGGTGTGCTTCACATGCACCCTGCACCATTTCCTTACCCACAATGCCCTGCAAACCTGCAACTGTGCTGGAAAGCACACATTTTTCCCACATTTTTGTGATGGAACCTTCCGGAATCTGAGGGAATCCACAAAATTCCTACCACCCAGCATTGTCTCATCTATACCGATAACAATTCTGCTGCACTTGTCAGGCTAAAAATGTTTTTTTTCAAACTGCCCTTTTGGACCCACTTTGGTTCCCCCCTCAATTTCAACATGTTTTTGGCTCTTCCCTGTCACACGCACTTGGCCCACCTATACAAGTGAGGTATCATTTTTACCGGGAGACTGAGGGGAACGTTGGGTGGTAGGAAATTTGTCCCAGTACGGTGATCCCACACAAAAATGTGGGAAAAATGTGATTTTTTTAGCTAAGTGTGAGGTTTGCTGAGGATTCAGGGTAAGAAAACATTGGGGGATCCACGCAAGTCACACCTCCCTGGACTCCCTCGGGTGTCTAGTTTTCAGATATGTCTGGGTTTGGTAGGTTTCCCTAAATGGCTGCTGAGCCCAGGACAAAAAACGCAGGTGCCCCCCCGCAAAAACATTTAGGCCCTCATTCTGATTCTGGCGGGCGGCGGAGGCCGCCCGCCAGAATTCCGCCCTCCAAAATACCGCGCCGCGGTCAAAAGACCGCGGCGGGTATTTCAAGTTTTCCCCTGGGCTGGCGGGCGGCCGCCAAAAGGCCGCCCGCCAGCCCAGGGGAAAACGACCTTCCCACGAGGATGCCGGCTCGTAATCGAGCCGGCGGAGTGGGAAGGTGCGACGGGTGCATTTGCACCCGTCGCGTATTTCACTGTCTGCCAAGCAGACAGTGAAATACTTGTAGGGGCCCTCTTACGGGGGCCCCTGCAGTGCCCATGCCATTGGCATGGGCACTGCAGGGGCCCCCAGGGGCCCCGTGACTCCCCCTCCCGCCATCCGGTTCCCGGCGGGAGAACCGCCAGGAACTGGATGGCGGGAGGGGGAGTCGGAATCGCCAGGATTCCTGGGGGCAGCGGGAAACCGGCGGGAGACCGCCGGTTTCCCTTTACTGACCGCGGCTAAGCCGCCGCGGTCAGAATGCCCCGCGGGGCACCGCCGGCCTGTCGGCAGTGCCACCGCGTCCCGCGGCCCTGGCGGTTCTATACCGCCAGGGTCGTAATGAGGGCCTTAGTTTTGTATTTGATCATTTTGATGTGTCCAGATAGTGTTTTGGGGCATTTCCTGTTGCGAGCACAAGGCCTACGGACACAAGTGAGGTACCATTTTTATCGGGAGACTTGGCGAAATGCTGGGGGGAAGGAAATTTGTGGCTCCTCTCAGATTCTAGAACATTCTGTCACCGAAATGTGAGGAAAAAGTGCTTTTTTGTACACATTTTGCAGTCTGCAAAGAATCCTGGGTAACAGAACCTGGTGAGAGCCCCACAAGTCACCCCCACCTTGGATTCCCCCAAGTCTCTAGTTTTAAAAAATGCACAGGTTTGATAGGTTTCCCTAGGTGCCGGCTGAGCTAGAGGCCAAAATCCACAGGTAGGCACTTTTCTTCGGAAAAATGTGATGTGTCCACGTTGTGTTTTGGGGCATTTCCTGTCGCGGGCACTAAGCCTACCCACACAAGTGAGGTATCATTTTCATCGGGAGACTTGGGAGAACATAGAATAGCAAAACAAGTGTTATTGCCCCTTGTCTTTCTCTACATTTTCTCCTTCCAAATGTAAGACAGTGTGTAAAAAAGACGTCTATTTGAGAAATGCCCTATAATTCACATGCTAGTATGGGCACCCCAGAATTCAGAGATGTGCAAATAACCACTGCTCCTCAACACCTTATCTTGTGCCCATTTGGCAATACAAAGGTTTTCTTAATACCTATTTTTCACTCTTTATATTTCAGCAAATGAATTGCTGTATATCCGGTATAGAATGAAAACCCACTGCAAGGTGCAGCTCATTTATTGGCTCTAGGTACCTAGGGTTTCTTGATGAACCTACAAGCCCTATACATCCCCGCAACCAGAAGAGTCCAGCAGACGTAACGGTATATTGCTTTAAAACATCTGACACTGCAGAAAAAAGTTACAAAGCTAAACGTAGAGGAAAATGGCTGTCCTTTTCACCTCAATTTCAATTTTTTAAAATCTCAGTTGTTATTTTCTGTAGGAAACCCTTGTAGGATCTACACAAATTACCCATTGCTGAATTTAGAATTTTGTCTACTTTTCAGAAATGTTTAGGTTTCTGGGATCCAGCATTGGTTTCACACCCATTTCTGTCACTGACTGGAAGGAGGCTGAAAGCACAAAAGGCATACAAATGGGGCATGTCCCAGTAAAATGCCAAAATTGTGTTGAAAAATTGTTTTTTTTTATACAAGTCTGCCTGTTCCTGAAAGCTGCAAACCCTTTGTTGATGCCATTTTCAGGGAAAAAACCTCAAGCTTTTTTATGCAGCCCTTTTTTCCATTTAAAAAAAAAAAAAAAAAAATGTCACTGTATTTTGGCTAATGTCTTGGTCTCCTTCAGGGGAACCCACAAAGTCTGGGTACCTCTAGAATCCCTAGGATGTTGGAAAAAAAGGACGCAAATTTGGCATGGGTAGCTTTTGTGGACAAAATGTTATGAGGGCCTAAGCATGCCCTGCCCCAAATAGCCAAAAAAGGCCTGGCACCTGAGGGGGAAAAGGCCTGGCAGCGAAGGGGTTAAAGAGACAGGTTAGGTTCTGCTTCCAAAACACAAAGGGGCATATTTATACTCTGTTTGCGCTGAATGTGCATCCAAAATTTGGACGCACATTCAGCGCAAACCATGCACCATATTTAAACTTTGACGCCCGAGCCCGCGGATGTCAAAATTCTTCTGTGTGAGTCATTTTTTGGATGCGGGAAACTGCCTTGCGTTAATGACATGCAAGGTAGACGTTCCCGCCCAAAAAATGACTTTAAGACCTGTGCGCCCTATTTATACTCCTGCATCATTTTGACGCACAGGAGAGGGTGGGCCTTAAAAAATGGCAGACAGCCTGATGTGCGCCGTTTTTAATGCCTGGGTTAGGGTAGGCATTGAGGGATCTGTGGGCTCACTTCCATGGTCTGTGACCATGGAAGGAGTCCAGAGGTGCCCTTCCCTGCCCCCAGGGACACCCCCTGCCACCCTCGCCCACCCCTGGAGGACACCCATGGATGGGGATCCCATCCCAGGTAAGTACAGGTAAGTTGAGGTAAGTATTTTTTTTTTTTTTTTTTAAGTGGCATAGTGGGGCCTAATTTGGGCCCCCCTACATGCCACTGTGCCCAGTGACCATGACCAGGGGACATGGCCATTGGGCAAGGGGGCATGACTCCTGTCTTTGCTTAGACAGGAGTCATTTCAATGGGGGTTGTGCGCCATAAAATGGCGCACGTCCGGTTTGAGGCATGATTTTTGCCTCAAACCTGACTTGCACCATTTTTTGATACACAACCTCCATTTTCCCCTACGCTGGCGCTGCCTGGTTTGAGTCATTTTTTTTTACTCTGATCAGTCCGCAGCGCCGGCGCTGGTTTGCGTCAAAAAGTATAAATATGGGCCAAAGTGCTTTCATTTTGGGAGTAGTCAGGTGAGAATGCAGTTGTCCCCTGGACCTCTGTCTGCTCCCATCGAGGCTACACAACATAATTTTCAAAGGGGAAGCTTTCCCACTGGTACAGCCTTCCTTTTGGAAATAAGACACCACCTCATCTAGCGTCTCAATATATTAGCAATGGTTTGTGATGACATTCCAGTCAAAAGCCATTAATACATGTCATTGTGATTCACAATAACAAAGGGATGTCACTTTCATAACCCTTCGTAATTCGAATTCAAAGTAAGTTGCAGAACCATTTCTGTGAGTCGGAAATGAATTTTCATCTCTAAAAAGGGAGTTAGTAAGTAGAAAAGTCCATTTGCTGTTGCAAAATCTGATTTTGCAAATGTCTGGATTTGTGTATGGAAAGGGTTTTGTACACCAAACCTTATACCTCTTAAACAACAGAACAATAACATATACAATGAGAATAATAGCGCACCACCAACCTCCAAATGGAATGAAGAGCAAAGTAACCTGTGGTTAAAATGAATACTTAACAGGACCGTTCAATGAATATTATGAATGTACATATACTCTTACGTGCAAACCTTTAATGTAAATTTGGGAATCCTCTTAATAGTGTGTACATTTAATACATTCTAAATACAGCGCACACAGATAAATAAAGTGCACTGGTATGTATTTGATGCATAGCATTGTACTACATGGTATACTAGAAATTATACTATAAAAATAATACTAAATTATTATAGTGCACATGGTTAATGTACAAACTGTAACCAATCCAATGGGAATAATTGCACCACATTTCTCCGATGACAACCACAACCAAAGAGAATTGTATTTAAATCCAAGGAATTTACAAAATGACAATAACAGTGAATGCTGAACATTTATCAGTAATCAAACCTCAGCAGTTAAAAGTCTGATGGGAACTCATATCAGTGGTGTGCTGACCCCAATTACAGGGCCCAGTAAGCATCTGAGAGACATGTAGTAACATAGGTGGGATGGCACAAACATTGTATGATAGGGCACAAAAGACTCTTCGTTTCATTCAATCCACTTTACTATGGAATGCAAGGTAAGACTCCAATACACCCCAGAAAGCACATGAATGCATTGGCATTAACACTACATAAAAATACATTTAGTAGGCCACATTTAAGTACTTTTCTGAAATCTCAAATCTCCACTAAACTAGGTAAACGTTAAGGCAACTCTTTTTGCCCTCTTCATCTTTTCATTTTCTCTCATAAGAGCTGCATGACGTTTTTAAACATAAGATGTCTGTATTTGGCTTAACGTGGTAACCGTGTGCCACCGCACAGGAAAATTCATCAAAGGGCACCAAAGTTATTAGAAAATGTACAGTTTTACTCCCATGTAACGTTGCCCCCTTCGTGATGAATATGCACAATACTTGAAATGGAAGCAATATGCATTACCTATTATCTGTCACAGGGATCGTTATTTCCAAAGTGCTGAATTTGTAATTTTTACATTTCTATTTTTGCACTGAACAAAACACAGTTAAAATGCTATGGTTCCAAAGCACAGCTCCTGAAATCTGCATCCAATTTGGAACTACACCTCTAGTTTGACTGTGGTTTCTTGACTAATTGTGTTACTTTCCTCCTATTGTAGTGTTAAAGTGTTTATACTACCAAACCACCAGAGACTATTAACTGTGTTTTCTCAGTGGAATGCTGAGACTTTTGATAAAAGGACTATTATTACATATGCATGGTCAATGTCTCTGTGACCAAACCCACTTCACATGAGCTTTGGTCATGCACAGCATGCTTTGGATACAGGTCCGATGCACAGCTGTCCGAGCATCCTGATCGTTGGATGGAGAGGGTGGACTGTGGCCAAGTCCTGCATCAGACATCTTGGATGCAACCACTACTGCAGCCAACTTTTGGCCATTCACAGGAGTTTGGATTAATTGTTGGGCTTGTACCCATTCACTGTAGTCATGGCAGTTGAAAGCAGGCTGCGACCAGCTCTTGAACCTAGACAGTCATGTAGTCTGCCACCATTGTCTTTGGCTTTGATTTGTGGTTTGCTAATAACTTTGATGCTGCTTGAAACTTTGCAAAACTTTTATAGGATTCACACATTTTCAGCAAGTCAATTTTGTTGCAAAGCCATTGAAGGAAAGGGGGAATGCAGAGTAAAAAAAATTCTAGCTATCGCATCAAGAATTTTCAATTCTATTAAGGACACGGAGGCGAGGATTATGCTTTCTCTTTCTTTACTGACTTAAACAGCAGCCAATCAAATACAAGTAACAGAAAAAACTACAACACCCAGAATACCTAACATCCTGTCACATGGTCCAATCACCATCCATGTCCTCTGCTATGAGTCCTTTGACCTATGAAGTCACTTCCTCTTTCTTTGTTCAAAACAGATAATGTCAACTTGAAAATACAAACTTCTTACGCCCTCCCGAATCCGGAGTCATAAACTTCTTCTCCACACTGAAGAACCGAAACTTGGAGGCTCCATGCTGCAGAAACAACCGGTAGAACATTATAACCCAATCTTTCCTTGAGGTTACGACTTTCAGGCGTTCTTCTGATCAGAAGCTGTAACAATAAACAGGTAGGTAATATCCCATAAAATATACGTTATCTCAAACTTTATAATTGCAAATAATGGGAGGGTTAAATGACAATATCTCATCAGATATACACAATAATTGATAATACATATTCCCTAAATATAACAAGGGAGGGATAATCCTCGCCTCCGTGTCCTTAATAGAATTGCAAATTCTTGACGCGATAGCTAGATTTTCTTATATTCTATATCAGGACCGGAGGCTCTGATTATGCTAGTTTAAAACTGTTCCATCACCACACTAGCTACATCCAATACAGGTTTATGATAAAACGTACGAAAAGTATTTTCTGAAGACCAATCTGCAGCTTTCATTATGTCCTCTAAACGAGAACCTAAAGCAAATTATTTTGAAGCCATAGCCCCTCTAGCAGAATGGGCCCCAAAAACAGAGGTATCAATACCTGCTTCATTCATCAGCCATCTCATCCATCTAGCTAAAGTAGCTGAGGAAACTGGTTTAAAAGGTTTTTGCAAAGCAATTAACAATTGACCTTTAGCATCCTGTCGAAATTCTTCTGTGACAACTTCATAATCTTTTAAACATTGAACTACACATAATTTTGAATTTTCCGTATAAACTGGATATGATAATGACCTGCAATTTGTTTTAGTTCTCCTTGTCACCGAAAAGGAGTCTCCTTCCGGTGAAAAGGTTCTACCTGCTAAATCTAAAGCTTTGATGTCCGATACTCTTTTACAAGAGACAAGGCATAAAAGCATGGTTGACTTAGCTGACAGCTGCTTGCGAGACAAATATCTGTTGGTAGGCCAAGAATCAAGACATTTTAATATAATATTAACATCCCATAAAACAGTATATTTAGCTTGAGGTGGTTTAGAAAGACGCATAACCCTCAAAAACTTGCAAATTAATGGATGTTCTCCAATGGGCTTGCCTTCTAACTGTGAATGCCCTGCTGAAATGGCAGTTCTAAAATTATTGACCGTCCGATAAGCCAAACCCGAACTGGCTAGTTCTGCTAGAAAATTAACAATCAAACCAATATGCGCTTCCACTGGATTGGCACCCCTTCCATCACACCAACTAGACCATCTGCGCCAGGCTGAATCATATCTCTTGTGGGTACTACTGGCCCAGTCCTGTTTAATGGATTCCGCAGCTTGTTGCGGAACATCTGGGGTATTCCATCTCGACCTGAAATTAACCAGACTAGAAGTGTTAACTTCCCTGACAAGATCAGAGGATGTTGAAGGCCCTCTGGACTCAAAAGAAGATTCAGACGAGGAGGAATCAGAAGAGGAGAGGCACAGGCTAAATGTAGAGCACTGGGGAACCAAGGCTGTGCTCTCCAAAACGGAGTCACCATAACAATCTCTGTTTTCTGTCTCCGCACTTGAGCCAGAACTCTGGCGATCATCAGAAAAGGAGGAAACGCATAACCTCGAAACTGGGACCAGTCCTGAAGAAAGGCATCTGTCTTTAAAGCATAAGGGTCTGGACGCCAGCTGTAAAATTTTTGAATTTGGCAATTGAGTCGAGAGGCAAATAGGTCCACTTCGCAATTGCCCCATTCCTGGATATCTGGGCAGAGGATCCAGCTTCCAGTCGCTGGAGTCTGCTATGACATTCTGGTCTCCAGGCAGATATTCCGCTATGACCACTAAACGCTGAGTTAGGCAAAAATGCCAGAAATCCTTGGCAATCTCCGCCAGAATTCTGGACTTCGTGCCTCCCAATTTGTTGACATACCTCACTGCTGATATATTGTCCATCCGTAATAGTATGCAACAATCTGTTTTCTGCGGGGAGAGGCTCTTTATAGCAAATGATCCCGCTAGAAGTTCCAAACAATTGATGTGAAGGGATTGTTCCCACTCTGACCATCTGCCCCCCGTCACTAGGGAGTTGCAACGAGCTCCCCAACCCCATCTGCTGGCATCGGACTCTATCACTACCTCCGGGTGAGATCCGAAAATCGCCCTGCGGTTCTAAGCTTCCATGTGATGAAGCCACCACTGAACTTCTGATCTTACCTTGGTAGTCAATGGGATTTGTTCTGAGTAACTCAGACCCTGTTGTAGATGTCTGGTTTTGAGCCTCTGAAGTGCTCGATAATGTAGGGGTGCAGGGAATATCGCTTGAATAGATGAAGCTAGTAAGCCCACTACTCTGGCTATATTCCTCAAAGAGACGGTCTGGCAAGCTAACACCGATCTCAATTCCCTCTTGATGTTGCGTATCTTCTGAGAGGGAAGAAGAAACTGACATAAAATGGAATTTATCTGAAATCCCAGAAAATCTATCACTTGTGAAGGTTTCAACAATGACTTCTGTACATTGATCAGGAAATCTAAGTCTTGTAGGAGACTGATGGTCCAATCCAAGTGCAAGATTAGGACTTGGGGGGACTGAGCCATCAGCAGAATGTCCTCCAGATGTATAATCAATCTGACTCCCTTGGATCTGAGACATTCCATCACAGGTCTCAAAAGCTTCGTGAAGCACCAAGGGGCTGACGATAAACCGAATGGGAGTGCTTAGAACTCCAGGCACTGACCCTTCCACTGGAATTGTAGAAATCTCCTGTGGGGAGGAAAAATTGGAATCGACAAGTAGGCATCTTTTAGATCCAGTCGAACCATCCAATCCCCTTCTAACAGGATGTCCCTTAGCATGTGGATACCCTCCATCTTGAAATGTCTGTATAGGATCCACTGATTGAAATCCTTTAGGTTCAAGACTAAGCAGTGACCTCCCCCTTTCTTGTCTACTACAAAAATTGGGCTGAGGAAACCGCAAGGATGAGGGTAAGCGTATTGCACGGCTCCTTTGTCTAAGAGAGCTTGCACTTCTTTGTCTATAAAATCTTGATTTGCTTGGGAAAAACACATTATTACCGGAGGGGACAGTTGTTTGGGAGTGCTGCCAAACTCCAGTCGAAAACCTTCTACTGTTTGGAGAACCCATGGATCTACGGATATCCGCTTCCAATTTGCCAAGCAAGATGCTACTCTGCCCCCTAGTTTGACCTGAGAAAAATGAATAATGCTCACCTGTGAAACTGGAGTCTTGAATGGCTCCTTGTTGTCCTCTGCGATGACCCCTATGGAAACGGGGTAAACCCCCTCTGTGCCGTGTGGGGTAGAAGGTGGAATCCTGATCTCCCTACCAGCCACCTCTGCCTCTCGGATAGTAGTTTTGGGGACTGTTAAAGGAGCTGCGGCCGGACATACATCCCCCGAAACGACCGGCCCTGACAAAAAGGCCTCGTTTAAAAACCTTCTTGAGTGACATTTGTGCCTTGTCAAGAGAAGAAAAGGTGGAACAGAACTTGGCTAAGTCTTTGATAAATGATGAGCCAAATAGAAGGCCATCGGCTGAAGGACCCGCTTCTGATGACGCAAGATCCGATAATTTGGGATCTATGCGCATAAGCACATACTTCCTGGGTTCTGCCGAAATGGCACAGTTAGAGTTACCTAGTAGGCACACAGCTCTTTGTGCCCATCCAATAAGGACATCGGTGTCCACTGGAGTGCTAGATTCCTTGGCTACATATGCCAACTCAAGGATCTTAGTCAAGCGTCCTTCAAGATCCAACAGTTTGTCCTGACAACTACGCCATGAGCGGTCCAAGCCTTTTTTGGGGTTCTTAGCTAATTTTTTCATAAAGGTGACCATAGTGGGGTCTATCTCTGGAGTATCGGAAACCTTGCCCTCCAAGTCAGGTCTGGGGCATTCCGCTTTCAAGCGTATCCTAACCTCTTTATCGAAGCTTTTTCGTAAATTAGCTTGGACATATTGCGCTACTTCAGGAGGGGGAACCCAATTGGTGGATCTGGGATGAATAATTTCCGTGGGATCAAAGTCCAAAACCTGGAAGGGAGGGGGCATTTTCTTACTTTTCTTACTCGGTATAGGAGCGTCCGATTCATCTGAATCGTCAGAGGAGGAATCTTTATCAGAGGAAGAGGTAGAAAGGGGGGTCCCCTTTTTTGAGCTGTAATTATGTTCGCCACTGCGTTTTTTACGCAGCTTCTCGAAAGCATCAGCATGGACACCACTGACCTCTGCTCCAGTCTCTAGATTTTTTGCTTTGTCTTTGACTTTTTTATGTTTGTGTTGAGGAGGTTCCTGAGTCCAACCCTGTGAGCGAGCGAAATCAAATATTTGCCCTGAAAAGGGTCCCACTAGAGCATAATTTACTGACTGCTGTACCCTGGTATCAAGGGCTTCCACCAGATCAACTTCAAGTTGATTGCCCAACTCCTCTGTATAGTACTCAGCTTCTTGTTCATCCCATTGAGCCATGACTACAATATGTATCAAAGTACTGAGGAGAAAAAACCTTTTACTCAGGGATCCAACAGGGGGAGTGCAAAAACCCCAATTTCAGGCAAGAAAAAAGGAGCCCTTAATTTTAAAGTGTGGAGGAAGCAGCCTGAAAGGCACTCTAGGCAGCAGCCTAATTTATAATTTTACAACCCAGTCAGGTTCTTAGCTGGGCGTCAGAGACTATTTGTTTGAGTGAGGGGACACAGACAAGCACGCAGCATCCACGAGCCGATCTTCACTAAAAGTGAAAGTAGATCGGCTCGATAATGCGTGCGCACGTGTGTGCGCGATAAAAAAATGGAAAAGAGACTGCCCTAGAGCAGCTCCGCTCCCGCTTCCACTCCACTTAAGGAACCGGGCTGAAATTTTGGCAAAATGCCATAAAAACGAAGCGCGAGAGCGCTTATACAAATATACCGAGAGCGCGCTGAATCGCGACGCTTAGCTCGGTAATTTTTTTACATTTAAATAAACAATGCAAAATACAATAAGTCGGAGAGAAAATAAACGTGTACTTATCTGCTGCGAAGCAGCAAAGAAAGAGGAAGTGACTTCATAGGTCAAAGGACTCATAGCAGAGGACATGGATGGTGATTGGACCATGTGACAGTATGTTAGGTATCCTGGGTGTTGTAGCTTTTTCTGTTACTTGTATTTGATTGGCTGCTGTTTAAGTTAGTAAAGAAAGAGAAAGCATAATCGGAGCCTCCGGTCCTGACATAGAAGTCCAGATTTCGTCTTTTCGATTTTAATCTCCATAGAAAATTTCAAGCTTCTCACAGCAGTAACTGCTGTTCAGAATTACACAAAATTTGGGATCAAACGAGAACTTTACTCAGAGGCGTGCCGTTGTTTGATTTAGTCTAGATCCGTTCACACAATTTAAATTTTGATTTTACAAAGTATCGTGAAACTTTATATGACACCAATGCTGCAAAAACTGAACTGCTCTTTGTACTGTGATTTTACATTTAGTTACAGGCAGGTACTGTCCTTATCACTTTCTCTGTGCTGAAAGAAGGCTACTTTGTGAGAAATCAAACTGTACAGAAGAGTAACATGTGGACGAGCCATTTGAGCCCACTTGGTCTCACTGCTTGCAGAGTGGCTGATACTGCAAGCAAGCGTTCATTCTCTCCTAGTACTTAAATTAAACACAGACCTTGAGCAACTTCTAGAACGTCTTTTAATTAGATATTACACAGCAGTGGCCCCATGGGCCTCCATCCACCTTCCAATTAGGTGAGATTAATTCTGAATAGAAGCGCGGCATAAAGTAAACACCGTTGTGCAGCCAGCTTCAACAGAGGCTGTAACCATGAGCATCTTGCTTTGCCTTCCTTAGAGCTTACGTCTGTGGTACCTCAGTTGTGTTCTGAGATCTGACGTATAGATGTCAAAGCTATTCCGTGCCTTTGAGTGCGTTTGTCATCTGTGTCAAAAGTTAATTGTCACCCAGTTTCTTCCACCGCCTTTTGCACCGTGATTAAATTTGAGTAAACAGAAGTTAATAAGTGGAGAAAAAAAAGATATGGAAAAGCATAGTAACATTTTTGCAAATGAATGAAAATAAATTGGAAATGGACATGTCTATCAAAACGAATTTTTCCCCACTGTATGCAATGACGCGCTTTGCTGTCGATCTCCCAGGCAGCGTAGGGATATTTGCTGATTCTAGAGACAGTATGGTACCCGCAGCTGGAGTCTCCAGAGATGACTACCTAGAATAGGCTTGCAGTAGGGATGATGCTTTAAATGTAACGATAAACAGTTGGACCTAAATTGTGTTTACCACAATTTTCAGTTTCTATTTCCTCTCTTTTTTGCCTTCTTGATTCCTTTTGAGCTGTATGTGTAAAGGTCAGTAAGAGACAGATATAGCAGACATCTATACTGCCACTCACTCTTTGTGTGAGGAGATGCCTACATTGCACGTAGCATTCTCCTTTGAATTATGAAGTACTGTACCGTAAACCACCAATTGAATATTTAAAGTTAGGTGTAGACCTCATACCTTTGAGTGGTAGTCCTCCAAACGGTTTGCCTTCATCCCTCCTATTCTGCTGCATTTTTTTTTGCCTTTAAAGCTCTGTGCACTTTACCACTGCTATCCAGTGCTAAAGTGCTTGAGCTCACTCCTCTAAACATGGTAAAATTGGCATACACCCCATTTGCACATTTTATTTATATTGAAGCCCTTGGTAAACGGCTGCAACATGTACCCAGGGCTTGTAAAATCAATGCTACTACATGGCCTGCAGCACCCATTGTGCCAAGCACTTAAATAGCCTTTTTTAACATGTGTCAGGCCTGCTGTTGCAGTCTGTGTGCAGTTTTAAACTGGTATTTCGACCTCCTGCAATAGCCTTTTGCCAGGCATATCCTTCCTTTTTGGTATATATGACGTTCCTAGGGTAGGCTCTAAACAGCCATAGGGCATGATGCAGTTTATTTGAAAGGTTAGATGTGAACTTTTCTTTTCATTACTATAAAGCCTACCTCTCTCCTAAGATAGTATTGGATTACCTTATTACATTTAATAAGAGATAACTTTCAATAGGGAGCCCAGGGCAAAATCAAGTTTGATGTCTAAAGAATTGTAATTAATATTTTTCTTTAATGGTAAAGTCTGTTTTTAAGTTAGTTCTGAAAATGCCACTTTTAGAAAGTTAGCATTTTCTTGTCCTAACCATTTGCTGCCTGGAGCCTGCATGCTGGGTCGCATGACTATGTGCAGTTGGCCTTTGTGGATTCCTCCAAGACAGTGA
Organism: Pleurodeles waltl; assembly: GCF_031143425.1. Taxonomy (NCBI): domain Eukaryota; kingdom Metazoa; phylum Chordata; class Amphibia; order Caudata; family Salamandridae; genus Pleurodeles; species Pleurodeles waltl. The sequence continues at coordinate 892,867,500 of NC_090442.1, read as the reverse complement.
TACTAAGGAGGGCTAGGTGTTATCAGAATGGGTTTTATTGTCGGGATAGGAGGGGCAGAGGTGTCAACTATCACACTTGCACTTCAAAAGACTGCCCCACCTTTGACACCAGGCTATTATGACCCCAGACAACTCAGAGCCTGGAGAGGAGAAGGGAGGTAATTTCCAGAACCAGATGTGGGGGTGTTACACATGTTTCCCCCAAACTACAAAAGCTGGCATTTTGTATAATTATTGTGCCTATTGAACCACACATCAGATCACTTCTGATTCAGAAGTTGGATTGCTTTGCTGTCCTGCTGCTGAAAGGACTACCCTGTTGCAAGACAGACTGCCCCGCTGCAAGAAGGAATGCCCCACTTCCCTAATGTTAGAGGAAGGAGACAGGACCTGCTTCTTGAACCCAGAAGCACCCGAGTGACTCCAAGGGCCAGCTGACTGGCCTCGTGTACTGTGCTACAGGGACATAAAAAGCCCCAGAAATCTGCCCTGCATCTTTCCAACTGCCTAGGCACAACTGGACGTGCCTGTGCCATGCTGCTGGCCTCTGATAAAGTGAGTCCTAACCCCAAAAAGGTGCCTCCAGGTCCTAGACTGTTGGCTGGCATCAGAGTGTACTCCTCCTGGCCCAACTGTGGGTTTCCTCAGAAACGATGCAGCGTGATGCAGCTTGATGCACACAGGACCTTTCACTGCACTGCCTCCTAGCTCCTGATCTGTGGAGTCATCCAAATTGACTCACCATGATGCATCTCAATGCAGGACCACGCATCACAGCACTCAGAATGAAGCAAGACCTTGCATTTCAGTCCAGTTACAACAAGGCACATTGCCCAGCCGGCCAAACTTGGTCCTATACCTAGCTTGCTCTCCATTATAGTCATCTTGAAGTTGTAACTTTGTCCCTGTTCTTTGCGACCAGATAGCAGCAGTTGTCAATTTGTGCTGTTTGGTGCTACTTTAACCTATTCTTTGAAATTACATACCTCCAGTGCTACTGATTGGATTTCCATCATTCTGATTCCATTTTATCCATTACATTTTACTGTATTATTCTGAATTGGTGTGAGATTTTTCATGTGCTGTGTTTTCACTTGATTGCTCCTTGTCTGCTGCATAAATACTTTACACATCACCTCTATGTTAAGCCTGACCGCTTTTGTGTCAAACTATCAGAGATTTTTTAAGCACAGTTTAATTTCGTGAATTTTTATGGTTCAACCTGACAGGGACTGTGGTTGTAGCTTGAGTACGGTTTCAATCCCCTCAACCAACAATCCAATTTCTTACACCAAGCTACAGCCATCAGTTCTAATCTCACTTCTTGTACCACTGCACTTAGCCAGTTGACTCTACTCTTGAAAGTTAAATATTCTGGGGCATATAACGCTTGGTGTGTTATGTTACCATTCAATGCAATATTTAAAGGGTCAGCAGAAAGGCCCACTGCTAAATTTGAGCCGGTGGTTATTCTTGGGGGTCACCAGCACTCATTTTTGGAACCAGTTACTTTTTGTCCTCATCATACATTGACCGAGAGCAAGAGAGGGAAAACCACACAAAGGGGAAAAAAGTAGGAAGAGAAAGATGGAACAACTCTTACAAATACAGAAAGCCGGAACTTGCAAGAGTAAAGTAATGGGACGGGAGAGTAGTGGATTAGAGAGGCATGAGATAGATTCAAGGCTACGTAGCCTTGGTATTTGGCTCACTGGCATTTATCAGTGCCAGCCATAGCTGTCTGAGGAGAGCTTTTGGCACCAGCACTCATTCTTTTAAACATTAGGCACTGGGATAACGCCCACACCAATGATCCAATCACCTGTGTGCATTTATTATAGCCAAGGACAGAAAAATGATTATCCAAAGTTAGATAAGCTGTGACATTAAGAGTTAAATATCTCTAAAGTGACCTTGCTTTAATCTAGAATGTGCCTACCCCATGAGTATTTACTTAATTTATGTGACAATATTAATGTCTTGGTTTTATCCACATTAATACATTAATTGTGAATTTATTGTTCGTAAGATATTCACTAAGCACTAATACTTTCCATTAGAGTCATACCAGGTTATCATTCCAAATCACAACAACCTCAGCAAATAGAAAAGTGAAGAATGTGCTATTTACCCACCTTGGGAGAAAATGACTGGATTTATTTTAGTTCTGTTTGTACATCAGCTAAATACAAGCCAAACAGCATTGGAGCCCCATACAGTCCTTTTTTAGGTTGCAGCCTACCAAACAGTGAAGCCGTCTTGTTTGGTAAAGACATCTTGGGGAATTTCAGAAAGTTGAGCTGAGAATGCATTCTGTTTGTTGATTACCATTGGCTTTGTGGCTTGTAACTCACATTTGCTGGTTTTCTATTTGCTGGCTTTAATTGCTTTAGGCTCTCTAGTTTCAGTAGCTTGTCTTTCCCTTACCTAAACTGTGTTTACTGTCTTCTTGCACAAACTTGCTTTCTGTAAACAGGCCTTTAAATCTTGTTCTTATCTTTTCACATTCACTGTGCATTCAAAGACAGAAGTCAAATGTCAGGCTCTCTCCTCCAGGAAGCTTGGTGTTTATTTTTCTTCGTCTGACTTCAAAGTGATAGAATATGTGATAATCCTGCTGAGTATCAATGTAAGATGAGAAGTGATTTTTTTGTAGTATACAACAAAAAAAGAACTGTGCTGATGTTTCAGAATATATCAGAATTAGTACACATGGAGCACTTTTTTGCAATTCTGAAATGGAAATTCATTTTTGAATACCATGAAAACGCATCAATACAATAGGTGATGACATTTGCAAACATTATTGTTTGTGTGCAGTAAAACCATAATATGGTGCAAATCTAATTGTCATTTCAATTGAAATGTGTTTCTGTAATGGCAGTGAGCTAGCACACCATGCATACTCCACACTATTCCACTCTATGTCACGCCACTCCATTCTATGAGACTCCACTCCACTCTACAACATGCCACTCCACTCCATGCCACTAAACTCGGAGACCCTCTGTGACACTCCATGCCATGCCACTCCATTCTATGCCACACACTCCATGACAGAACACACCATTCCACTCCACACCCCTCCACTCCACATTGCTTGCACCACTCCACTCTACAACACCCACATCTACCCAACTCCCCAGAAGAATATCCCACTCTCCTCCAATGTACCCCAATCTACCCTATCCCACCCCACTTCACTACAATCAACCGCAATCTACTCCACTTCAATCTACCCAACTCCACTTCAGTCTATCCCACTTCACTCCAGTCTACCCTACCCCAGTTTACCAACCCTACCCCAATCTATCCCACACCACTCCAATCTACCCACTCTATCCTAATCTTTCCCACTACTACCCATTCTACCCAAATCCAATCCACTCAACTGCAGTCCAATGTACCCCATTTCACTACAACCTACTTCACTCCAATATACTTCCCTCCACCTCAATCCACTCCAATCTACCCCACTCCATGCCTAACTACTCCAGTCCAATCTACTCAACTCTACTTAATCTAACCCAATCAACCCCTTCCCACTCCAGTCTAACTTATTTCACCCCAGTCTACCTCACACTTCTCCAATCCACTGCAATCTACCGCACTCCACTTTAGGCAAATCCCCTCCACTCCAATGTCCCCAATCCAACCCACTTCAATCTACCCAAATCCACTCCAGTCCAAGTTACCCCACTTCATTCTAATTTACCTCTTTCCACTCCAAACTCCTCTCCACTCTATTCTAACACACTCCAATCCACTATGCTCCACTCCACCACAATCTACCCCACTCCAATCTACCATACTCTACTCCACCACACTCTACCCATATCTACTCTGCTCTACTCCACTTCACTACAATCTATAACAATCCACCCAAATCTACCTCACTCAACTCAAATCTACCAAACTCCATTCCAATCTAACCCACTACACACACCTCAAATCTACCCCATCCCACCTGACCCTAATCTTCCCTTCTCCAATCTGCCCATCCCCAATCTACTGCACCCAAATATACCTGTATCTACTCCACTCCACTTTAATTTACTGAGATCTACCGCACTTCACCCCACCCCACTGTAATCTACCTCACCCCACTTTACCACACTCCAATCCACCTCACTCCTCTCCAATCGAACCCACTCCAAACACCCCACTCCAATCATCTCTCTTCAATCTCTCCTCTCCAATGTACCCCACTTCATTCCAGTTTACCCTTCTCAAATCCACCCTAATCTACCCCACTCCACTTCACTCTACCCCACTGCACTCCACTGTTACCCAGTCTATCTCATTACACTCCAATCGATCAAACTTCTCTCTGCCCCACTCTACTCCAATCTACCTCACTCCACTCTACCTCAATCTACCCCACTCCAGTGTACCCACTTGAATATACCCAGTCTATCCTACACCTCTCTATTCCACTCTATCTCACTCTATTCCACTCTACCTAATCTACCCCACTCCAATTAATCCACTGCACCCCAATCAACCACACTCCATTCCATTGTACCCAATCCGCCCCACTCCCCTTCACTCTAGTCTACCACACGCCATTCAAATCTACCCCACCCCTAGTCTAGTCTAACCCACTCCACCCAAATTCACCCCACACTAATCTCCCATATCCCACTCCACCCCAAACTACCCAACTCCAATCCACCCCATTCAATCCATCCCACTCCAATCTACCTCACACCATCCCAATCTAACTCATACCGCTCTATCCAACTTTGTTCTAACCTACTCCACTCCAATCTACCCCACTCCTATCTATCTCACTCCAATCTAGCCCACTTCACTCCAGTCTACCATCATAATCCACCGTCTGTCCCAATGCAGTCTACCCCACTCCACTGTACGCCACTCCAACCTAATCTACCTCACTCTGCTCCAATGTATTATTTTCTAACCCAATCTACCTCACTCCACTCCAATCTCCGGCACTCCACTCCAATTTACCAAACTCCACTCCTATCTATCTTGCTCCACTTCAATCTACCCCACTCCACTTCAATCTACTCTTCTCCACTCCAATCTAGCCCACTCCAATGTACCCTGTGCCAATCTACCCCCAAAATATCTTGGTCCACTTTACTGCAATCTACCCCACTCCACCCCATTCCAATCTACCCCACACCATCTCAGTTTACCCCACTCCACCCTACCCCACTCTGCCCTACTCCACCTATCTCAATCTATCCCACACCACTCCTATCTACCCAACTCATCCAATCTATCCCACTTCACTCTACCCAAATCTACCGCACTCCACCTAACTACAATCTACTCCACTCCAAACTAATCTACTCCACCCCAATCCACCCGACTCCAATCTACCCCACCACACTCCACCCAATCTACCCTACTCTAATGTACTCCTCTCCAGTCAACTCCATTCCATTCTACTCTAGCCCGTTCTACCTCACTTCACCCCACACTACCACACTGCAATCTTCCACACTCCACTCCAATCTACCCCACTCCAAACTACCCCACTCTAATTATCCATCTTCAGTCTACCCCACTCCAATCCACCCCACTCCATTCCAATCCACCCTACTCTAATCCACCCAATCTACTACACCCCCCAATCTACCCAACTACACCACACTGTTCCCCAATATATCTCATACCACTCCAATCTCAACTCCACTCCAGTCTATCCAACTGCACTCCACCCACTCCAATCTACCCCACTCAATTCTACCCCAATCTACTTCACTCCACTCTACCCATTCCAGTCCACTCAATATACCACACTTGTTGCAAAGTCATCCTCTTGCCCTGTTAATCCCTGATTTGTTTTGTTGCTGAATGGTACTGATGGTAACTGACTCTGACTATGTTGTGGGCTCTGCTACCCAGACCAGGCCAGTGCTATGTTGAAACACACACATGTAGTACACTATGTATTCGGGTACCCTTACACTTGCATGACAGCTCCTATAGGTCCCTAGTAGATAATAGCGCATGGAAGGTAGAGGCTCAGCAGATTTGCTTTCCTTTGCAGGTGGGCACGGCTGGAGGTTTTGTGTCATTTTCAAATGTAGCCTGACTATGCAGACTGCATGTAAGTGGAAATGGTGTCCCAATTCGACTTTGTGCTATGATAATCAATATTATTTTCACATATTAGGTACTCTCAGGGTTTCTTCTAGGGGTGCCAGGGGTTGGTGGTCATGTAAGTATAAGCAGGGTTCTAATAAAAGATGTTTTATAAACCCTGGTGAGGGAAAACTGCTCATTTCATTTTTACCCTATTGTAGATACTAGGCTCCATAGGATAACGTTGCAATATTTATTTGATTGTAAATAATGTTAGAAGAGGTGTAGAAATATCATTTCAGGACTTAAAGGATTTGTTTTGATTAATCCAGCAATTTGGCATTGGTAAATTTATCATAACTTGTACAAAAAAGAAGTTATGAGTCTTTTCTTTCTGTAAACCAAAATCCAGCCTTCTGGAGGATCCCCCAAATGGCCAGTGGTAACAGAATTAGCAAGTCTGCTTTGATTAGGTGATAAGTGGCTGTTCAGGGGCAAGGCTCTATGCTGGAGGGAGCTCTGCAGCTGCACAGGGATGCCTGAGCAGGGGGAGGGGTAATAAAACATCTAGCCTAAAAGGAGAGCAGGATAGGCAGGAGATGTCAGGCCAACAACTGCCACGTCCTAAACATATCAGCCAGGTAGCAGGCTTAACAAAGGAATTTGCAGATATTAAGAGGTGGAGAGCTATGGAAATGAGCCACACTGGGAGTTGGGTTAGTTAGATCTGACTGCTCTACTGAATTTCAGCCATCTGGGATTTTGAAAGAATGGTGCTTTCTGGGACAGGAATATGCCACACTTTAGAGGAAGTGGTCATGCACCTGGGTGTCACCCTGCATTCTATTGGTCAGGGGAGCCCCCCTTCCTGATGTCCAGGAGCTGTGAATAAAAAAGGCAGAGGTGCATAGCCTCTCAGTTCTACTGCCTGAAACTACACGAGAAAGAAGGACTGTCCTGCTGGAATCTGGATCTGCGCCCTTGGCCTGCACTTCTGAGTGAACTGCACCTGCTTCACAATCTGGTACTAGAGCCCTGGGGACTGTTCCTTGCTTCAAGAAGGACTCAGGAGTGGACTCCCTGCAGCTAAAGGTTAACAGAGCTTCACCTGCATCGTCTCCAGCAAGTGTCCCCAGTCTGGAGGGCATCCAGTACACTTTTAGGGATATGGCCACATGTATTTTGGGAATTGTAGTCCCATCTTTCCAAGGACCATCCAAGAGATTCCAGATCCTTGGATTTGTGCATTGGACCTGAGAGAGCATAGCCTATATAATCTATATCAACATGAAATGTTTGTGAAATAATGTGTGATAATGCCGCATAGAAGCAGTAGTAATGAAATTTTGCTTAAACGTGCACCTAAAATGTGACCACGGGGAGTGACCACCAATGTATACGTAGACTAATAAATGACTAATGTTTATGAGTTATTATAATTGAATAAGTTTTATACTAATTATTAATGATTGCGGTATTGAAATTGTACTAAAATCCTTGTAGGCCTTAAGTTAGCATGAGCCGAAGCTTAGCTGCCTGGCTCTCATTTTAAATTGTATTTTTCCTAACGTGCAGTGTTCTGACTCGCAAAAGGACATGACCTCTTGTTTTCCTCAAACTAGAAGCTGAATGTAACCATAGTAGATCCGTTCTCATGAAATTCACATCGCTTGTAGAAAATGTTAGTCAAAATGCCACAGTGTAGATTAATGTAATGAACAAGGTCGTTCAAACCGGTGAAGACAAAGAGCTACTGACCAAAAGATGTGCAAAGAATTACAGAAGGATGAAATCATACCAGACGTGCTACCTCTGAAGACGTCAATCATATGGACCAATAAAATGTCTGTAAATTAATATGGGGTGAAAGATTTATGACATAATCTGTTTTCTAACTGGGTAAAGATAGTGGGGTATAACCATGGACCAATGAAATTTTAGGGGAATGTACAACGAAAAAGGGATAAAAACCCATGACACGGGGAGCCATTTAGGCGGGTTAGGGAATGCTATTGATTTTATCCAGAAACTTTGTCAATGTGTTTGGTGACTTACTTTGGTTTTACTTAAACCATCCTTTTCTTAGATTGCCCATTTTACACTTTACCTCCTTATGAGGGAAGTGCCCCCTTTTTTGCCCCGGAGCTGAGTTTTGACTGATGGCGATTTAACCAATGTCCTGAAGACGAAGACTGAACCTGAGTGATGATCTAAACCTTGGAGGGTAACTATTACAATAAAATTGTGATTTGTCTGTTTGCTTTTCCTTTCTAGGTACCAACTGCTTACTTTTGACAGGGACCATAGTTTAGATGTTTTCCAAATTGGTGTTCTAAATTGTTTTGCATGAAGCCCAACATGCTAATGCTAATCAGAGGTTAGGACAGGGGCTCACTACATCGACGCAAATAGACAAATGACTGAATCTATGATTTGTTGAACTGACGCGTTGACGACACTCTGCTAAGGTTGTTCCATGTTAACGTTGTGCTATGTTTTAATAAATGCGTTTCTCGCGTTGTTTAAGTCTTATTCAAGTTGCCAAATTATGACAATGTTATTGAGTGTTTTGGTCTTGGAATTAACATATATGCTTTTAGAATTGTAATCAAATAGGGAATAAACATCATAAAATTCTACTAAACTGGTGTGGTTATTCATGACTACAAGCTCATGGTAGTGTCTTGAGTTGATTAATGACTTTGACTAAAGTGAAATGCATTGTGATAATAATGTTGATGACATTATTGATGTACTGATTGACATATTGATTAGCTATCTTGTCCTAAGGTGTCTCTCAACTGGGCCAAAAGATTCATTGGCCTAAAACGAGTCCTAATGTGTAATAAATTATCATAAAGGGACCCGTTATCAGTCCCTTTAAACCTGCAAGGAGGACTTCAGAAAACACCTTCTGAAGTTTGGAGAATTTTGGTAAAAAAGCTTGAGGAGGTGACTGACTCAACCTGGTAAGTCAAGCCGGCGAACCCTCACCGCGACCCAGCCTGGATTTCAAGTTCGTCCCAATAGAAAGCTCTGGATGTCTGACTTCTAGGATTTGACCAGGAGCTCCCTGAAAATCAAGCCAGTGAACCCTCACCGAATCTGGCTCGTGAACAGAATCGAGGGCCCTTGGGAGAAAAAAGCTCCAGAAAAGTTTCTAAGTGTGAAGGTAAAATTTCGACAAAGCCACCCGCTTAGTGTATCCGACAAGGGCTCCATCACAGTGAGCATCAAACTTTGAGTTTGGCCTAGTCTACCACAACCAGATGTCTTGATTTGGTACTTTGGCCCTCATTAGAACCCTGGCGGTCAAAGTCCGCTAGGGCTGTTTTGACAGAAGCACCGCCAACAGGCTGGCTGTGCTTCCCATGGGATTACGACCGCGGCGGAAACACTGCGGTCGCACCCCCGGGACCAGCGGTTTCCCGCCACATTGGTCCCGGTGGTTGTAATCCCCCAGGGCAGCGCTGCTTGCAGCACTGCCCAGGGGATTACGAGTCCCCCTCCCGCCAGCCTTTTCATGGCGCCATGAAAAGGCAGGTGGAAAGTGGAGTGGCGGGGCCCTAGGGGGATCCCTGCACTGCCCATGTCCCCTGCCACGGCCCCTTGGAGCTTTTCACTGTCTGCATAGCAGACAGTGAAAAGTGCGACGGGTGCAACTGCACCCGTCGCACCGCCGCAACACTGCCGGCTCCATTTGGAGCAGACTTCCGTGTTGCGGCCGAGATCCACGCTGGGCCAGCGGGCGGAAACCAGGTTTCCGCCCGCCGGCCCAGCGGGGATCTCCAAATAGCCACTGCGGGAATGCGGCCACATTGGCGGCCGTGCAGCGGATTCAACTTGGCGGGCAGCGCTTGCCGCCCGCCAAAGTTGAAATGAGGGCCATAGTGTTTCCAAGCCCTAAAAGTGATTATTCTTTAAAATAATCATATGTCTGGTTCCCTACATTGGATTTTTTTGTCATTGTGGTGTCTATTTACTCATAAAAGATTAACGTAGTTTATAAATTGGTGTGGAATTTTTATTGTGGGGTGTATCTCACTTCTTTACTGTATGGGTGTTTTTGAATGTTTTAGACTCTTATCTCCTAATTAGGCCTGCCGGCTCAGTTACAGCTACAAAGGGTTGAGCAAGGGGCTAATTTACCGAGACCACAACTGACCATGTATTGTTTTAGTGGCCTTATTACCAGTGGTAGGTGCATACTTATTACTACCAATGACCACTCTACACTCTTCCCCAGTCTCACTACATTCCAATCTCAACTCCAGTCCAATCTATCCAACTCCACTCCATCCACTCCAATCTACCCCACTCCATTCTACCGCAATCTACTCCACTCCACTCTACCCATTCCAGTCCACTCAATATACCCCACTCCATTCTGCCCCAATCTACCACTCTCTAGTCTACCTTACCCTATCGACCCCACTACACTTCACTCCATACTGCCACATGCCACTGAAATCTACCCCCTCCAGCCCAATCTAACCCACTTCACCCAAATCCACCCCTTTCCAATCTACCCTACTTCACTCAACCCCAAACTAACCTTCTCCAATTTACCCCATAATCGGCACCACTCCAATGTACCCCAATCTGCTTTACTAAAATCTATGTCACTCCACTCCACTCCAATCTACCCCACCCTGACCCAATCCACCCCACTCCAACCTACCTCACACCATCCCAGTCTACCCCACACCACTCTATCCAACTGCCTTCCAACCTACTCCACTCCAATTTACCCCACTCCAATCTACCCCAATCTACGCAACTCCAGTCTACCGCACTCTAATCTACTCTAATCTACTCCACTCCAATCTACCACACATCACCCCAATCTACCTACTCCAATCTACCATGCTAATCTACTCAACTCCCCCACTCCAATTCACCACTCCATTCTACGCCACTCTACCCCATTCCACTCTATGCCAGCCTTACTCACTCCACTCTACCCCAATCTACCCTATTCCACTCTACCCCAGTATATGCCACTCCAATCTACGCAACCCCACTCCATGTTTCTAACTTTTAGCCATGCTGAACAGCAGCCACATAGGTATACAACATGGCTAAAACACAATCGCATAGGGAAGACTTATTGGCATTAACAATGCTTGTTTAATCCATTCTCCATAAGAGTACAGGACCAGTTTCCAGTATGTAATTCATATACAATGACCAAAAGGCCAGTCTGGCTATCCAATTCTGCAATTTAGCCTACTGGATTTACAGTAAACACAATTAGAGCTGAATGCAATACCAGCATGGATTATCTGTCCTGTCAATGGATCGCCAAGCAGTAGCATGACAGCAAAGCAATGGTCGACCCTAGAATTGTTTTCACAACATTCACCCTCTTTGTATGAAATGAGAACCAGCTAAAATGAATCAGGCATAAGTTGCTCAAGGACATTCTCAGCATAGAGTATAGAAGCAGTATGAGGTGAGGGAATCAATCAGAAATTGGATGGTTCATCTGGGGCCTAACTGGGAATAAAGCTCCCCATTGAAGTGCTTGACTCTTTGAGAGTAGTGAAGCAGAGCAGTTCAAGGCCTACTCAGGGGATGTGGTGTGGGCCAGTAATCCCAATTCATGGGCATGGAACAACAACACTCAATAAATCATTGTCTTGTCAGTGCTGTTTCTTTGAAAAGGGAAAATATCTCACAAACACACTTAAAAATCCCATTCACCTAATTACATACATAAACATGCGGTAGGTCTAAAAATCTTTGGTGACATTCTAAAATCACATTAGACCCCTAGCGGGTCACAGTCCCCAAAATCATACTACTCCCCATATACCAGATAGACCTTTCCAATCTAAAGGGGTACAATTTTCAATAACAGAGGCCTACTGACCTTGTTAGGGGGTCACTCGGCGCATCCCAATGTACTATCCATTAGGGCAGTGCATGGAGTCCACTACAGCACTGTCCAGCTGGTCCCTGCACAGCCAACACTGCTGTTCTCCAGTATGTAAGCCGGTATGCATATTCTTCCGCCTCACATGGGCAGTTGTTGTAGCCCTTCAGCTCCCCCAGGCACGGCCACAGGGAGCAAAGAAGGCCCTGCCTCTGTTGGGGGGGCGGCAGCGATCCTCCCACACCTCCACTCCCCATCTCATGGTTATGAGGATGGGTTGACAGGGCCACAGGATTTATGTGTCAGCCGTCGCTAGGCTCCATTCTTTTTGAGTCAGCCCCGTGAGTATGGGTGTTGACAGGGGCAATCAGAAAACAGGTAAGGGGGCCCCCAGTGGATGAATAAACCATTCCAGTTCAAAACCCAAGGCACGGGCCCAATCCAAAAGGTATTAAAAGGAAATAGTAGTGGAGCCCAAACTCATTTCCTTTAGTTATGTTGAAATGACAAATTTTGAAATATTCATAACTCGGACCTTGGGCTCATTTGTCTCACAATGACAAGGCCTTACCACTTGGAGCAATTGCAACAGGCCCCCATCCTCAAACCGGGCACATTTTCAGGGAGCTGCATGCACTCTCTCCCTGCACCAGCTTTTCTCCTTTGCCTGGTCTCTAATGTTAATTTCCTACTGCTGGGACACAGAATTCCGGGTAATCCCCCAACTTGTCCTCAGTGAGCGGCCTAATATTCCTGAGGTCAGTTTCACATAGAGTTTTAAGTCCATTAAGGGATCAGTGGGCCTGTCATTCCAGTTGCACAACTAATTACCCGATTTCTTACAATGCTCATATGGGCAAATGTTGTTCTGCTTCACCTCAAAAACTCAATTCTTTGCACATGCTGCTCAGCTGAAAGTTAACATTACATCATTTTATCACTTTGTTCAAACTTTATCTTTAAATTAAACTCGCATGCCAATGCAAATAATGAGTCAGGAAAATTAACTTTAAATTTTGATAAGCCATCTTCTAGATGGAACAATTATTATGGAAGCATTGTAGCTGGCGTTATATATAGATATTAAGAAACAAATAAGTCTTAAGTCCCATTTTGGAATGCAATTCTAGCAGGCATGCAAAAATTCAGGTACATTTAGGCCCATATTTATACTTTTTTTGCCCCACATTTATGTCATTTTTTGACGCAAAAGCGGCACAAATGTACAAAATATAAATGTATTTTGTAAGTTTGCGCCGCTTTTGCGTAAAAAAATGACGTAGATGCGGCGCAAAAAAAGTATAAATATGGTCCTTAGTGTCGACAATATGGGCCTCTTTGATGTTGCTGTCAATAGCCTCCCCGAAGGATGTCCTTGTTTTTTCAGCTTTCTTTGTTCTCAAATACCACAATAAAATATGTCATGGGGCAAACCCACAGTAGCATCTCCTAATACATCCAAGCCGCATATTTGTTTAAACGATTCAATAAAGAATCTCATATGGTGTCATGACCGCTGTTGCTTGATATAAGCATCCCTGGCCTAACAGACATCTTTGGCAGCTTTGTTTTATACTATGATTGAATAATCACTGTTACTTTGTCACAGTAGTACTAATTTCATCAGATACAAGATTGGGTTATTTCAGCACATTATAAGAAATGTTGATGACATTTCCACAATGCATTCCTTGTATATTAAAATTGGGTACATGCAGTTCCGTAGGTTGGTGTGACCCCTGAACATAAAATCAATAATATAGATGGGACAGACTATCAAGGATAGAATGTTTAAAAATAAAATTTGATAGGAAGGTAAATCTAGGTTTTCTATACCTAATTCCTCATACATGTACCTACCTGGTACATATATCTTCAAGGTATGCTCTTAATGTTCAATATTTTGTCCCTCAATATTCTGTTCTCGATATTAGTATGCCACAATATTGTTGGTGTTGATTTTCAGTAGTACAATCTGTATTTTTTATCCAACAGATTAACTACCAATCTATTAATTTAGTGATGACTCATGTTAGACTTGTCAAATTAGCTACATTTTTTTTGCAGTAGACGCTAGAACATCCTTTTCATTAGCTGTAGGAATCATATTCGATCTGCATCTTGCAGTACTTCAAGGGCTGTACATAAATATTAATAAATATGACGAAAACAACGTAAATGTTGAGAAAGGAAGCAAAATGCTCTGTAAAAAGAGGCATTGTGAACACAGTAAAATTGGAGTGTGTATATGTTTTGGTTTCTAAGGCACCTGGAAAGACACAAATGCAATTGACCGAACTCAAGTTATAATTCCAAGAACCATAGGTTTTATTCAACCTGTGAATAATTGATTGAATTTTGTAATATCAGTGATTTATTTCCCTGTGCACCTGAGCACATGTGGAGTACCTCATCAGCGTTGACTTTGAGTCATGTGGACGTTCAACAGATATAATAATCAGTTAGGAAGAACAACTAATCCTAGTGGAGGCCTCTCTTTGCAAAAATAATTTTGTGGCTTACAGCAAAGCAAAGAACCTATTGCACATTGATTGGACTGAGGTATTTTGGTATATATTGGTATAGAAAAGTGACTATATATCTGAGTGAGAATTGCAAATGTCCAGTTCAAAGTTATTTGTTGCTTTAAAATAACAGTTTAGGGACCTGATTATGACTTAAGGGAAGTGGTAATTACCAAATGCCAGGGTACTTAGCACATGGATTTACTGAATCATCTGATCATGAGTTAAAAAACGTATGTGACAGATATCACATGTTCTAATTACTACGTCTAGTGTCTAAGCACAGTATTTATCGCATGTGCTATTTATTGCATGTAATATTTAGCTATTTAGCACATGCTAAATATAATGCATGTAGTAAGTAACACCCAGTTACATATTGCAAGGTCATTGAAACCCATTAGAGAATACCACCTTAATATACCTCCAGTGAAAATCAGTAAACGTTCCTGAAAGTGTACATTAAGGGAAAAGCTGTAAAACATTATAAAAAAATACTAAGACCATCACAATAATGCAAAAAACACAGTACATGCATGGTTTAAGCTAAAAGAAATCACTCACACAAATGCACACAGATTGAGACTTGAGCTATGTACAGGTGATGCTCTCACAGATTGAGTGCAGCAGCACACACTTTCATTTTGCAGTATACCACCATGGATTCAGCACTGCTATGCTACTGTATCATGCTGTGTCAGATCCATGTTCTGCTACAATAAACCATCCAGCACAAGGATGGAAACAAGGCTTTCAATCGATTATCTCAAATTGGATATCAACCCAGGAGAGCCAGGATTGACACTGTAAGGCTGGAACCTGTAAACGTGAGTCAGTTTGAGAGCCATATGACATACAGACTCGCTATCAGCCCAATTCAAGACAAACGTTCAATAACACGCATATAGTGGAGCTCAAAATAGGAATCCACTGCTAAACCCCTTCTGGAAAATGCTAGCAGTGCTACAGGCGCCACACAGTGGAGAGGATGGTTGGTGCATTGCAGTACTCTGTCAACCCTCAGCAAAATACTCTGGTAAGTAATGGATGCTTTGCAGAGAATGAATGGTCAGCATATACAGTTTCCCATGAACTCCTACACAGCCAATGCTAGCAAAGTAAATATCTGCTACAACAGGATTTCCAGGCATCTTAGGGTAAATTGATTGCACTCATGTAAACCCAGGGTCCCACGTAGTGCTGCAGCTATAAATGAAGCACACTATTAAAGCACAAATGCTGTGTAATATGGAACTGCGCATACTGAATTGCTGTGTTAGGTGCCCTGGATCAAACCACAGTACTGTTGAGAAGCAACATTAGTCATACTGTGGTTACACATCACTCTCAACATACTGGACAAACAAATCAATCCTTCAACATCAAGATTACCATGAATTATGATAGCTGTCATTTGTTTAGTCCAATCTCAATGCATATCAACAGTACCATTAGAAAGCTGCTATGGCACTTCATACATGATTCATACATGAATCAATGTGAATATGTGTAACAAATTACATGGGTCAGTCTTAACAATGATAATGATTATCAGACAAATCAACTTTTTAACAACTGCATATTCTTCCCTTACAACTCTTGTGTTCCTTACCTTTGATTCCTCTGATCTCAAAAACGTCTTTCACTCAAAATATATGGATGATGTCTATACGTTCTTCTTTCCATGGCTTAAGTTAGAGCTGTGCTGGACAATTATTACCATTTGCCATGCTTTAGTGATGGGCCTAGAATTAAGTACCTATCATTTGAAAGTTTGGAAACGTTTTGTAATTTTCTCAACATCATGTGCACATGTTGAAACAGTATTTTGTCCGTTATCTCATTCCACAAGTGTATTCATGTTTGTTTTCAGTGGCATCTTCAGCATGAGATGGCCCATAGACAGTCATTGTCTCTTATCATCTTACAAAGTCAATAAATGAGTGAAAGAGAGAGAAAAAAGAAGAGCTGTGCTAAACTGGAGAGATCCAAAGAGGGCTACAGTACAGTCGAAAGAACCATGGTAGAATGGAGAAATGACTGAGTATCCATAGAAGAGAGAAATGTTACAAGGGTAGAAGAGAGAGAAAAGAGAGGGCAAATCAGAAATACAGTAGGAGGTGTCAGGGGGCAGATAATGGGTAACAATGGGTAGACAGGAATGGGATAGAGTGGAGTGAGAATGGTAGGAGGGATAGAGGATAGTGGGGGATGATACACCAGTATTAGAAGAAGGCAGCGCCGATTTTGGAAGTGATCCATGCAAGTGGAGAAATGCGATGGCGTCTCCTTCGAAACTGTTTTGGAGCAAAGGTACTTATTTATTTATTTTACAAATTAAGCACTGCAGTGGTTGCAGATTGAGAGGACTGGCACTCATTTTTGAGGTACCTGAACTCATTTTTTATCACCAGATGTTGACCTTTTAAGGAAAACCTTATGCATCTGCATTTATTATTATTATTGTTATTATTATTATTATCATTATTATTACAAACTCAGCCTTTGGAAATAGCCCGGTATTTATCTTAATATTTTGCAACTATATCTTGGCTAGTGTAATAGTGAAGGGCGGATCTAAGTCAATAATTGTGTCAGTTTTTCTAGGGTACTGAATGTGTGCTCTTTTCTAGCAACAATAAATAAAGGGTGCAAACTAATGGATAATCTGGTCAGTGACCACTGACTAACACTTAGATCACGTGGCACTTCCTTAAAAAACAAGTGACCCCGTGAAGGCATCAACAATGAAGAAGAAAAATGCTGCCATCCCTGCAAACAAAGACAGCATTTCTACAAGGAATTGCCTACTCTTTTGAACCAGCCACAGGATCCCATCAACACTTAATACTCAAGGGAGCGAACCTGATCAAACAGAATATGCTGATGTTTAATTACTGTTTAACACTCGAAATGTGTTCTTGTAAACATCATATAACACATCCCAGCATTTTTTCGAATAACTTTTTAGTTCATTGTTGCAATCTTTTCTGTCAAGAACATTTAGCTCCTGGGAATCAAAACTGTATTTCATTGCAGCAAAATGTTAAGTATCTGTGGAAGGAAGGTCAACACAATTTGTGTCTGCTTCCCAGGCGACCATAATTTGCATAAAGAGTGCATGCGCATACAGGAAGCAACAGGGATCATGAGACATTGAAAGGTGCATGCAGGCTGATGTCAGGATATAAGAAGTTGAAAAGTTGGGTACTCACCACATTGTATAGTTTAAAAAAAAAAATTGCAAGCTCTGCACTTGATGAAATCTTGAAAGGTTAAAATGGAGGGGCCCGCGGAGAGAGAGACTCGCTCTAGTCTCTCTGCGGGCACATTTGGGAAGACAGGAATTGGCGCAGTGGGACACGACAGGCTGCAGATAAAGGGAGGGGACTAGGGGTAAGGGTTCAAAAGAGTGTAGGGGGAGGGAGTGACCTCTTTCCGCGCTGACTTGCAAGCGGGGCAGAATTTGGTCACTGCTGTTTTTTTTTCTTTAAAGAGGCAAGTGCTTTGTTACGCGGCGAAGTTTGAGGCCTCGCCTGTTTATTTGATTGCGGCTTCACCGCTATCCTGTCACTGCAGGGGGTTTTCTTTAAAGAGGCAAGTGCTTTATTACGTGGCAAGGCTTGAGGCCTCGTCTGTTTATTGGATTGCGGCATCGCCGCTATCCTGTTTCAGCGCCATGGCAACCAGCCATGACGCTGAGGCAGTGCGGGCCGCGCATCACATAATTGGCAAAGCTGGCCGAGCTGACTTACTCAGGCCTGGCGTGTTGGACCAGGCCTGGGTCGGCATGATGAGGCCGACGCGGGCCGCGTCGAGCCGGGTAGTGGCTGTGATTGCCGCTTGTACTTCTCCAGAGTGGAAGGGAGGAGGAGAGGGGGATGGGACCCAAATTAATTTGGAGGCTGCCGGGGGATGGGCTCGAGGTGCGCCTAGCCGCATACATCAAGGGGACGAGCAGCAGGTTTACACGCGGCAGGCAGATGAAGCGAGGGGGAAACAGGCACAGTTTTTGCAGGCCTAGAACATACAGGGGCCCAGTTTGGGGAGGCCCTGAGATGGGCATAGGCCCAAGTGACCAGCCCTTGTCAGGGCCCAGTACCGTATGGGCCCCTTTAGATTTGTCTTGCCCCAGGGGCGAGGTCACACCCCTTGGGGGCACTGGGCCCCCAGCCAAAAAATGTGGCAAGGGCCCAGGAAAAAGCAAAGGTGGGCTCACCAGGACTAAGGCTGTGAGAAAACAGGGAAACAAGCCCAAGGCTGGGGCGGGGGCGGTGCCTGCGGCTCCAATGTCTGGGGGGGGGGGCCTGCACAGGGAGGCTGGGACCAGGCTGAAGCTTGGGACCTTGAAGCCAGGATCAGGGAACAATGCAGAGTCGTGGCGGACACTGAAGCCAGGTGGGCACAGCTGTGCAGGGACAGGGAGGAGTCAGGGGCCAGGGGCAGGCAGTTTAAAAGGGTTGTAGAGGCTTATGACGGGTTGGGGTCCCAGCCAGCGGGTTCGAGGGCCGGTAGTTGGGTTTGGGTGCCACAAGGAGAAGAAGTGAGGGGTCAGGAGGCTAGTGCAGCCGGAGGGTTGATCGGTGCGGAAAATCCCAGTGGTACACACGGCCACCTTGGGAAAGGTTGGATGATGCCAGCAGCGGGAGCTGGCAGAAAGAAGGCGACACCAACGGGGCGCAACAAGGCCCCTGCATGTTGGTATGAAGCACTAGAGGGGTCTTCGGTGGCCTTCTCTGCGCTGCTGGAGCGTGGGTCTCGCAAGGATGGTTTGCGCCATGAGGGCCCAGAGGAGCTTTCAGAAATGACGTCCAGATTGAAGGGTAGTGCGCTGAACAGGTGCGAGTTTGAGGAAGAAGAGGCATTGGACCTCGATTATGATGAGGATGTGGATGAGTGGGAGGAAGGAGAGATTCGTGAGGAGGAGGTGAGTGGTACCAAGGGGAAGGGGAGAGGGCGCAAGTGTGGCGCAACGTCTTCTTCTGCTTCTATTTTACAGGATCCAAGGTTGGTGGACGGGCCAACGGAGGTGCGTCAAGCGATGGCGCTCGGTCGAGGGCCAAGGAAGGTTACACGGTCTTTGGGGGAGCAAAGCAGAGGTAAGGGACAATGGTGGTCGGCTTGGTGGCCACATTGCCGGCGCCAAAGGTTAAAGAGATGTTAGACTTTCTAGGTGCAGTGAGAGTGCTTCGCAAGATTGATCTGCGGTCTGCACAGAAGCTCCTGGGATACCTTAATTTTGCTTGTAGGGTAGTGAGGGGAGGAAGGATGTTTTGTAGGCGATTGGGGTTAGCCATGTCAGGAGTGGTGCTGCCGCACCATAGGATTCGTGTGTCAGTAGGTTTGAGAGAGGACATTAAGGTGTGGGGAACCTTTTTAACAGATTTCAATGGCGTATCCATGCTTTTCTGCGACATCAATATGGTGTAGCAGAGCTGAACAAGACTGCGGTCCCGGCAGATATTTTGTGAGTGGGGGGCGTGATGATCACTGGGCTGGTGGAGATGTCCTTAGCGGAATCCACTCGGCGGAGTTACAGGCTGGCATGGTTGTAGTTTCAATCTTTTGAGTTGTTTTCAGGCAATTGTTGGTCACAGGGACCCCAAGAGCTCGAGGCATGCGCATTGCATTTTGTATTATTTCTGATTGGGTGAGGTTTATCTCCTGTGACCATTGGGGGTAAATTGGCTGTGGTCTCTTTCTAAGGGAAACTCTTTTTTGGGTCTGATCCAGGTCATAATGACTTGATGGGCAAGATGCTGAAAGGCTGGGGCAGGGTCAGGGCAGGTTCGGGCAGGTCAGCTGGAGAGCCTATCACCTTTGAGCTACTTTTAGAACTTTTGCAGGTGCTGCAGGTATGCTGCGAGGATGACTACGAGTTGGCGTTCTTTCGTTTGTGTATGGTTTAGATGTTTTTTGGGGCTTTTCGGGTATCTGAACTGTTGGGGGTGGGAAAGGGAGTAGGAGTGAGATTGAAGGAGGTTTGCATGCACGGGTACCGATTGGGAATTTGGCTCAGGCGGTCTAAGACTGCTCAGCTGGGGAAAGGGAAATGGGTGGATGGACAAAGGTGGCGATGAGACGGCGTGCCCGGTTGGGGAGTGGTTGAGTTTTAGGGGTATACAACGCCTGACGGGTGAGAGTGGGGTTTTTGTGCACAACACAGGGGCTAAGCTTACTAGCTTCCAGCTATTGCAGGTTCTGAGGATGACGCTGAAGCAGACAGGTCGTCGCCCACTGGATTTTGGCACGCATTCATTCAGGATTGGTGCAGCTACGGCAGCGGCACATCTGGGTTGGGACTGGGCAAGAATCAGGGAAGATGGAAATCTAGATGCTGCGAGCGCTACGTTAGGCCATAGTAAGGTTTAGTATAAGAGTCAGGCTGGGTAGTTAGTTGAATCAATGTTGGGGGGAAAGGAATTTTTAGTTCTGAGACAACTCTTACAGCTCTTTTTCTTTACAGGGTGTGTGTCAGGACCACAGAAGGACAAGTTGGTAACATGGCTGGTCGGCCATTCCTTTATACACTGGGCGGCGAAGTTTGCAGAAAAGCAGATTTATAGCCGGGCGCTTGGACTCCCTAGCAGACACCACAAAGTTTTCTTGTGGGGCAAAAGCACTTTGAGGTGGGGAAGCCTGCTTCCATTTATTACTGCTAGTTTGCAGAGCTGGGGATGCCCTGATGTGCTGCTGATTCACCTGGGGGAAAATGACTTGGTGAAATTATCGGGGCTCACACTACTGCAACACATGCAGAGAGATTTGGAACTCCTCAAACAGAAGTTGTGTGGTACTTGTTTGGTATGGACTGAGTTTGTGCCCAGACGAGTTTGGAGAGGGGCAGTTAAACATGGAGCCATGGAGCTGGCTCACAAGAAGCTGAACAGGGCCATGAGGGTATTTTGTTGGTCGCAGGGGATAAAAGTGTTGAAACTTGAGGACATCAAGCAATGAAGATGAGGCACTGTTCAGAGCGGACGGGGTGCACTTGTCTCAGTTGGGAAATGCATATTATTTGACAGAATTGAGGTTATTGGTGGGGGATCTGTGGGGAGACAAGTTGTGGTTCAGAGACCAAGCATAAGTTGTTGAGGGTTGCAGTAGTGTGTTCAAAGTTTTTCAGGGTGGGGCAGCAAAACGCCAAGTGGGTTTTTGCTGGTTGGCAGTAGATGGGGGAGGGTGGAGAGCCAGATGCTGGCTTGGCCACCCTTCCAAGGGGAAATAACAAGCAGGTGAAGGATCAGACTGGGGGGATGCATGAAGCAAGTAGGGCATGAAAGGAAAAGGGGAGTGTCTAGGGGAGTGGAAGCGAAATGCGGATTTGGATGTGAAAAATATGAGCAAGGAAATCTAAAGGGTTGGGGTTCTGTTAAAGTTGGGGTAAATGTTGAAAGTTAAATGATGTAATCCGGTTTAAATCCTGTCCTAAATAAATGACCTTTTACACTTGCAATTGGTGTCACTGTAAGTATATCCTGAAAAAGTAACAGAATGTTTTCTTAAGGGCAGCTTTTCTGCAACACGGTAACATACAATACACCATGTAGACCGCTGTCAACTGAGCCCTACTCTGGGCACAACCCCCTCCCAAGTCCGAGCCTTACCATCCACTCCCTGCAATATCTCACTGATTGTTAGACACCCCCTCTACCCTTAGCCATCCCCTTCCCTTTCTACAAGTCTCAGCATTATCTCTGTGAGAGGCACGATCTCCCTCCAGCCCCCACTCTCTGCACTGCTCTGGTTCCTCTAGTCCGCACCTCCTGCACCACCTTTGCTCCACTTCGTACCTTATTATCATTTTCAGCTGCCCTTCAGCAATTGGAAGATCATTCAGCAGAGTGTCAGGGCAGGACAAATTAAACTTTGAAACAGGGAAGTCAGGCAAAGTTTGCCTTCTTTTGCTGAAGTCAAAGATACATTGCATCATTTGTCTGCTGTCACGCGCGACGGTCGTGGCGGTCGCGGCCGCAGGCTCAGGTCGCCGCGGCACGGCATTTGATGAATGCCGCGGCCTGCATGCAAGCCGCGGGAGAAGTCGCGGCTTGCAGACAGGCCGCGGGAGAAGCCGCGAGTCTGGTCAGGGGTCAAACAGCACCGTGGCTACCGGAAGGGGTCGCCCCTACCTCGGCCAGAGCAGAACCTGCCGGAACCGGGGTCGTTCCCCAACTCTCATCAACTTCGACGGTAAGCCCAGTGAAAACCGTGACAGATTGCAATGCCCAAAAATCCAGTTGCAGTCCGGAACCATGGATAATCCAGTGGCAAATACGGAACCCACCAGCCAGACCCTGCTCATGACGATACAACAACAGGTTCAAGACCTCCAACAGCTACGTACTGAAAATACCGTCTATCGACAAGCCTTTGCATCCAGGACCACTGATGTCCCCTCAGTATCTGCCACTACACCTCGTTTCTCTGGGGATCCTAACAAATTGAGAGAATTCCTGGATGCCTTGACGGTTTACTTTGCCTTTCGTCCCTCGCAATTTGTGCAAGACAAGACCAAGGTGGGGTATTTGATTAGAGCCTTATCAGGGCCAGCCTTGGCTTGGGCCACTCCTTTAGTGACAAGAAATGATCCCTGCCTGTCTAATTATTCCACCTTTGTCACTACCTTTAAACAGATGTTTGAGCGCCCTGGACTCGAGGCTTCAGCAGAAGAAGCTCTTTGCGATATCCAACAAGGGAATCAAGATGTATTACAATACATCACCCGTTTCAGACAATTAGCAGCAGAAACATCCTGGGTGGAACGTACCTTGGTGACACTGTTCCGCAGAGGTCTCAGAGAGGACATTAAGGACGAACTGGTGCACTCTGCTAGAATAGAGAACCTTAAAGGATTGATGGATCAGACTCTGACGATAGAATATCGGTTGAATGAACGAAGAATGGAGAAAAAGAAGAGTCGTTTGCCATCACACTCAGTGACATCTCGCACTTTCTCTCATCGTACCGAGGAAGTCCGTCCTGAACCTAAGGGGGCTACCGAGGAAGAGCCAATGCAAATTGATACGGCTCGAGGACCTTTATCAGCTAGTGAAAGAGAACACAGACGAAGGAAGGGACTTTGTCTATATTGTGGTGCAGCTAGTCATCTAATTCGCACCTGCCCCATTCGTCCAACCAAGCCTTTGGGAAATGCCAACTCCCGTCCTCAGTGAGAAGGGTGAGGACGGGATATCATGAAATACCTTCCATTTGTTCTTCCAGGGAGGAAGGAACTGCTCTTTTTCTTTTACCAGTTATCCTTCACTTAACTGATGGCCGGGAAGAAAGAACCTTGGTTTTATTGGACTGCGGAGCCAGTGGCATCTATTTAGATGAAGCATGGGCCAAAAGAACGACAGACAGCACAAATACCTAAGGAAGTACCAGAACAAGTACACACGGTGGATGGATCACTCTTGGCCTCAGGACCCGTACAATATACCACCCCTACTTTCTGTCTACAGTTTGGGAAACACCAAGAAAACCTTTTGTTTGATTTAATTTCATCACCACACCACGTCATGATCCTGGGAAATCCATGGCTCACACGGCACAAACCTTGCATCAACTGGGAAACAAGAACTATTTCTTTATCCTCTCACTTTTGCCAGCACCACTGATACGTAGCAGAGGATTATTGGTCCCCAAAAGGTCTTTTAGCCGCACCCCCTAAGGTGGGATGCTCTATTAACGTCCTACAGGGAGTTCCCAGGCAATATCAGGAATATGCCGACGTATTCCGGAAGCCAGAAAGACCTGAACTGCCGCCCCATAGAGAATACGATTGCGCCATTCCTATAGAACCAAATACAGTGGTTCCTTTTGGGCGAATGTACTCTCTCACAGAACCTGAGAAGCAGATTCTTAAGGAATACCTTGATGAGAACCTACAGAGCGGGTTGATTGCTCCCTCCTCTTCACCTGCAGGGGCTCCTCTCTTCTTTGTTCCTAAGAAGACTAAAGATTTGTGTCCCTGTATTGATTTTAGAGGATTAAACAAGATCACTATTAAGGATTGGTACCCGTTACCCCTCATTAAGGAAATCCTAGAAGCAGTCAGAGGGGCAAAAAGATTCACCAAGCTGGATCTCAGAGGAGCTTACCATCTTTTAAGAATAAAAGAAGGTGATGAGTGGAAGACCGCTTTTAGAACACCTTTTGGTCACTACGAATATCGAGTAATGCCATTTGGACTCACCAATGCCCCTTCCATTTTTCAAAGGTTCATGGATTCTATCTTTTCCGATGTTTTGCAACAAACAGTAGTGGTTTATCTCGACGATATTTTAATTTTTTCTGTTCACCCAGAGGAACACTCTAAGCATGTTCGCCAAGTTCTAGAGCGACTCCGACAACACCATTTATTCTGCAAACCTGAAAAGTGCGAGTTTGACCAGACGGAAGTAAAATACTTGGGGTATTGCATTAATCAAACCGGAGTCGCCATGGATTCAGACAAGGTGCAAGCTATATTGAATTGGCCATCTCCTTCTTCCATCAAGGATACTCAGTGTTTTTTGGGATTAGCCAACTTTTATCGACAATTTATAGCAGACTTTGCCCAGAGAACCAGCTATATTACTCAAACCCTTAAAAAAGACCATCTAAAAAAGGGCTTTTGTTGGACACAAGACGCAGAGTTAGCCTTTCAAGACTTAAAGAAAGCATTTATTCAAGCCCCCATTCTAAGACACCCAGACACCAGCAAACAATTCATTGTGGTCGCAGACGCATCCGAAAGAGCCATTGGGGCTGCCTTACTGCAAAGACAAGACGATGATGATTTAGAGCACCCGGTATTCTACCTTTCCCACATTTTATCCGACTCAGAACGGAACTATTCCGTGCTAGAACGTGAATTACTCACCTTAAAGACTGCATGCACAGAATGGAGACACTTTCTGATGGGCTCGAAAAAACCCTTTGAATCCCAGACCGACCACAGAAATCTACAGTGCTTTAGAAACTTTCATTGTCAGAATAGCCGGCAGGCTCGATGGGCTTTCTTTTTCAGCCAATATGACTTTTATATCACATACATCCCTGGTTCTCAGAACATCCTGGCGGATGCCTTGTCCCGACATTACCCTGAGTGCAGTGATTCTCCTGTTCAGAACCTATTTGACAATAACAAGATCATTGGTTTAGTACAGACTTTTTTAGACCAAGTCAGGTCTGAATATGCCCGTCTAGAAGACACAGAGCTGAATAAGTTGCGTCCGCAACTTCATATAGATCAAGGGTATTACTATCATGATAAGGCCCTGTTCTTACCCACTAAACTAGTACAGACTGAAGCCTTACGTATGTGCCATGATTCCCCCATCGCAGGTCATCGAGGAATGAAAGCTACTCAAGAACTTCTGCTTCGATCCTTCTGGTGGCCAACCCTCAAGACAGATACCGAAGAATATGTATCATCCTGTCCTATATGTGCTCAAGCCAAGACACCCCGTACTAAACCAGTAGGATTACTTCGCCCACTACCAGTTCCCCCAGGTCCATGGCACACCGTCTCCACAGATTTCATGTGCTCATTACCCTCTTCAATGGGAAATCACGTAATAATGGTAACCGTGGACTCCTTCACTAAGATGGCTCACTTCACGGCCTTAAGAAAGTTGCCAACGGCAAAAGAATTAGGTCAAATCTTTACACAAGAAATCTTTCGACTTCATGAATTACCTCAGGTCATTATATCGGATAGGGGTCCTCAATATATCTCCCGATTCTGGAAACAATTCTGTAAGACCTTGGGAATCGAAGTGGCCTTATCATCAGGGTTCCATCCTCAAACTAACGGACAAACGTAACGACTCAATCAAGGCCTCGAACAATATTTATGTAGCTTGTGCAATGCTACGCAGAGTAATTGGGGTACTTATTTACCGCTTTCAGAATTCTCCTACAACAACTCCATACACAGCGCCTCGAAGGTCTCCCCTTTCTACGGCTCCTACGGTTTCCATCCTAAGGCCTTTCCAACTCCCCTGAAAGATACTTCCAATCTTCCTGCCATCTCCTCCTATGTTCGACAGCTACGGGGTGTCCAACGTGTTCTCCATTCCAACCTTGCGGCCACTAAGTCTTGCATGAAAAAGATAGCTGATAAGAGACGTTGTGCGGCTCCTCACTATCAGGTCCATGATAAAGTTTGGCTCTCCTCTAGATTCCTACCTCTCTGACTTACTCAGAACAAATTCAAACCCCGTTTTTATGGTCCCTTCCTGAATCTCAAAAGGATTAACCCAGTGTCTGTGCGTCTTCGCCTGCCCCGGACTTGGAAGATAGACCCTGTATTCCATGTCTCTCAACTTAAACCTTACCCTCCTGATCCTTTTCACAGACAATTCTCTTGTCCTCCCTCTGTTGGTTGATAATGTGCCCGAGTACGAGGTCCAGGAAATCTGTGACTCTCTGTTTTTCCATGGACGCCTCCAATATCTTATTCACTGGAAAGGCTACCCTATGAGTGAGTGTTCCTGGGAGGATGCCCCTTCAGTTCATGCCCCTCTTTTGGTCTGTCGCTTTTTTCAACTCTTCCCTCACAAACCTGGGGCCTCGGGGGGGACCTACTGTCACGCCGCGACAGTCGCAGCGGTCGCGGCCGCAGGCTCAGGTCGCGGCGGCACGGCATTTGATGAATGCCGCGGCCTGCATGCAAGCCACGGGAGAAGCCGCGGCTTGCAGACAGGCCGCGGGAGAAGCCGCGAGTCTGGTCAGGGGTCGCGGCACTCGCCGCGCCCCATTCTTTCGGTCCTGCCGCAAGGGCAGACGCGGCAGGAATTGAGACGCTGAGTGGGTCTCAGACCTGCCGCGCATAGCACATTTAGTGCGCTTTACATTCAGACAAATTACATAACCTTCTGCTTCACCACTTACCAGTACTAACAGGCAAAAGCCGAATACCTGCACATGGTGGTGTTTTTATGCATCCCTTTCCCTTCCGAGCATGCTGCCCACTTCCTCTCTTCCCAGCATGCATTGTTTCTCTCTGTTTGGGCGCATGTTCTTTATTCACTGTCATACTCTTTTCCCCAATCCAAGATGGTGGTGTTTCTACTTCCTGTTTCCTACTTCCTGTATAAGGGTATATAAGGGGAATTCAGTGGCTTACTCATTGCGTTGCAACACTCCTTTGGTGGTAGTCACGCTCCGGCTGGTTTCCTCTTGTGGATCTAGTGTTTCCTGACCTGTCTTCGTCTCCAGTCGTCCTGTACTCTCGGATCTTCAGTTCTAACGCCCTTGTGTCCTTCTTCTGTTTCAGGGAGTTCCTGTTGGAGGTTTTTTATCCTTTTGTGGTTTTTCCTCTGGGACTCCTTCTGGAGGGCACGGACTGTAGTTGCTTGCTATTGTCAAACAGCACCGTGGCTACTGGAAGGGGTCGCCCCTACCTCGGCCAGAGCAGAACCTGCCGGAACTGGGTTCGTTCCCCAACTTTCATCAACTTCGACGGTAAGCCCAGTGAAAACCGTGACATCTGCACCACCTACTGACAGTGCTAGCCTTTACGTCAGCAATGTGAGTGAATCTAAGCAATCTTTTTATGTATTGCTTGTCTATACCCAGCTTTTCACATTCTAGCTACTTTGCAGGACTGTGCCTCTGTACTTTTTTGTTCTGCAGGGAAATTTTCAACCCTACGTGGAGATTGAACTACATGTAGACTTTTTTAGGCAAACCAACGAGAATAGATTTTTTTTTCTTTGAGAGTGCTCCAAAAACTCTCCCAGTCAGCAAAAATAGAACATATCGAGTTCTGTTAGGCACACACGATTTCTCCATGGACATGAAGTAACTTGCATTCTTCTTTATTCCACACTTTCTTTCTCTGCCACTACTACCATAGACCTTTCTTTGGGTATCAAGAGGAGTAAATTCATGCCAACAGTAATGTTTGAGTGAGCGTTTGTGCCATCATCCACCATCCCCTGTACTTTTCCCTTCTCTCACTCAACCCGGAAAGTCCTTCTTGAACCCTCGGTTGCTACAAAAATATTGTAGTAAAAATAATAATCTGAACTCCTTAAATATGTACAGTAACAATATATATATATACATATCTTCAGGGTACATAGATTGAGTTTAGAAAAGTAAAGACATGATATAGTATTATAGCCTGAGCTGCAGGCAAGGGCCTATAATGAGGGACAGAGCCTTAAACAACTGGTACAGCCTGAGGCAGAAGAACTGAGGGCCAGATGTAGGAAGCCTTTTGCGCCTTGCAAACTGCTAAAAACGCAGTTTGCGAGGCGCAAAAGGCTTAACGCGATGCACAACCGCAAATTGCGAGTCGGTACCGACTCGCAATTTGAGGCTGCGACTCGCAAATAGGAAGGGGTGTTCCCTTCCTATTTGCGACCGCATCGCCATGCTGAGTTGGTTTGTGACCGCGAATGCGGTCGCAAACCAACTCGCAGTTACCATCCACTTGAAGTGGATGGTAACACATTTGCAAAAGGGAAGGGGTCCCCATGGGACCCCTTCCCCTTTGTGAATGCCCCAAAAAATATTTTTTCAGAGCAGGCAGTGGTACTATGGACCAATGCCTACTCTGAAAAAAACGAAACCAAATAGTTTCGGTATTTTTTCTTTTTGCAGCTCGTTTTCCTTTAAGGAAAACGGGCTGCAAAAAGAAAAAAAAAACTGCTTTAGTCAAAAAGCAGTCACGGACATGGTGGTCTTCTGTCTCCAGCAGGCCACCATCCGTGTGAGTGCCTAGACTTGCTATGGGGTCGCAAACAGCGACCCACCTAATTAATATTCATGAGGTGGGTCTTTGCGACCCCATAGCGAGTCGCAGAAGGTGTCTGAGACACCTTTCTGCATCTCGTATTGAGAGTTGCAATTTGCAATCGCTATGACTCGCAAATTGCAAGTCACAATTTAATACCTACCTACATCTGGCCCTGAGTCTATTAGAGCTTTACATGCACTGAGGGTAGAAAGTTTTGAATTGAAAATGGAGAAACAGAAAGACAAACTTGAAATGATGGAGCAGAAGGTCTATACCACCCATTATAAGCCCAGAGCTATTCCATTGTGTTCTGTGGAGCTCCCAACATTTCAATGTTCTAATTGCAAATGTACACTTCATTCAACATTTTGCCTGTCACTGCTTTTGTACGTATTCTTGTAGCACACTATTTCTATAGTCAACGTTCTGAAACATACTCGATGATGGCCCAGGATTCTAATTATGCATTCTGACAGGCAATGTATTTTGGTGTTTTGTGCACTCATCCACCTACACGTACACTGCGGTTTCTTCAGCCCAATCTATAAGCAGTTCATGTTGGCTCTCATGTGGTGATTGTTACAGGTCATAGCCGAGTGGCAAGCGTTTATTGTGCACATTGGCAGGAAGATGCTGAACTGCAGTGAATGACACAGAAGTCAGATTTCACCTCGTGGACAAGACCATGTAGAATAGTCATCATATGTGACGAAGTAGAGGTTGGTTCTTTATTTGTGTCTGGCACCACGCCTTAACATGATCTTTGCTGTTAACATGCTGGCTTTAATATAATAAAATTAGCCCTAGTGTCAGTGACTCAGAATCACTGGATGCAATTATTGCAGTCAGTCTACTACGTAAAATCTTACAGGAGGTGAACGGACCACATACTTATTTTAAAGATGTTACAGTTGTAGTCAGTCTTTAACTTGTTCTGCTATTGTCATTTGTCCAGCATGCTCTGCACCAAACCAATCTGTGAAGAACCTTCCAGTTTAATAACCATAACATGGAAGAAGAATCGAAAGACTGAATACAGAAGTGTACATTTTAACAGATTTGATCTACTCTAGACTCTAAGTTGTTGGCGTGCCTTGACATGCACATGCGTACAGATGAATTACTTGTGTAGGCAGCCATGTTTATGCTGACTGCACATTGGTTCATATAAAGTCTGTAAATACATTTTCATTTAATTGAATATGTTCGCTATATGAAAATGAAAACAGGCATAAATAAATAATGAATTTTAATTTTGAATAATATAATGTCATCAATAAGACTCTTCTGATAATATAGCAGAAAATGTTGCTTTTTTCCATAATTCTTGGTAGCACCTCTAGCCAGTGCTTAGTTTGTACATAAAAACATGCTGGTGCCCAAAGCTCTCCTCTGAAACATGTGGCTGATGTAATTAAATGTATGAGCACGGAATACTAAAGCAGTGTAATCCTGAAGCCATCTCAGCCTCTTTAATCCATTTACTGCCACTCCCTGCCCCTTCACCTCACTCTAGCAGCTTTCTGCTTTCTTCCTTTCTGACGATTTTTCATTTTTCTCTTCCTCCATCTTTCCCATATGTGTCTTTTGCTCTCAGTAAAGGCTTGAGGCAGAAAAATAAGCACCAGCCCTAAAAAATAAGTACCAGTGCCCACACCGAAAACCACAGGCTCAAATTAAGCACTACCTCTCGCTATCCTCTGTAAACGTGACATGTGCAAAGTGGGTTAGCTGACCAAATCATAACAGCGATATGTAATAGCGATAGTGTCTCTCAGGCAGTGTTGCCAGGAATTCCCAAGTGGAAGAAATTGGGTTGTTGGGGTGTAAGCCCTGGTCAAACAGCTGTCCTTGTCAGGGTAAGGCACAAGCAAACCCCAAATTAACCTCAAACTAACCTATGCTCAGCCCTTTGGCAGGTTGGCACAGAGCAGTTAGGCCTAACTTAGAGGCAATGTGTAAAGTATTTGTGCAACACTTCAAACATTAACACAGTGAAAGCATCACACAAAGAGGATCCCACACCAGGTTAGAAAACTAGAGTAAAATGTAATAAATAAAATAAGACCAAAATTACAAAAAATCCTTTCAGAAGAACTGGAGTTATGAATTCTTAAATCATGAAGTATAAATAGCACCTAAAAGCACAAAGCACTAACTGTGGATGTCTGGTCATGTGTCACAGGGTGGAATCCAAACGTTCTAGCCCTGTGCGATGGAGCGCAGTTTGGATAGAGTCCCAGATTAGTCCCATTGAAGTTTTACATTCTCATGTCTTGTGCCAAGAGTTCTGTTCATGTTGGAGAGGGCCACTAAGAGCAAGGAGAGAGTTGTGGGAGGCTGTTGGTGTGGAGCAAAGAGCAGGCCAGGTGTCATAGATGGGCGGGCTGTAGCTTTGTGTTGACAGTCCACAATGGGTAGTCAATGCTGCAGTGTGAAGAGATGGACTGGAAGCAGCTCCTGCTGATTTTCAATGCGAGTGGCACAGTCTTGGTGTGAACTGGCCCATTTGCGGTCGAATATCCTAAAAGCTTGATTTAAGCTGGCTGAACCACATCAAGGGTCCATAGCCTGAGAGGCAGCATTTGAGAGTCAGGAACTCACAGGACCTGGTTCTAGGAGTTGTTCGGGGAACATTTTATGTCCTTGGGGCTCAAATTAGGAGGCCAGCAGACTAACCCTTGGAGTGACTCTGGGGTCCTGGGTTCAAAATGAAGTTACAGGTGCAGTTCTTCTTCCCCAGAAAAGAGGGCAGCAGGTCAGGACAGCAGGGCAGCAGTACCTTTCGAGCAGCACAGCAGCAGAGTGGCAGTCCTTGCAGCAGCCCAGCACTCTTTCTTCCTGGTCCACAGGTCCAGAAGTGTACTAAAGAATTGGGGTCCAAGATCCAGTATTTAAACCCAGTTGTGGCTTTGAAATGGAAGAGAAACTTCTATAGGTATAATGTCCTGGCTCCAGACTAACTACAGGGGATATGCAGCCCTTTGTGTGGGGGCAGGACACAACATATTCAGGTGTAAGTAAGGCTGTGCCCAGCTCCTAGCTCCTATCTTGCCAGTGATGGCCCAGTCACCTAAGCTCCATATTGTGTGTGGCTGCCTAGAAGGAATACAGAAAACCCAACTGTCAGCAACACGCAGTCATGTGACTAGAGACAGGCTAGAGGCACTAAATGGCTAAGGTAGGAAAATACCAATTTTCTAAAATCCAACTTCACCATATGTTAGGTTTTTAAATTGGGATTTCCGAGCACCAAACCATGGACTGGTC
The DNA here is from genome assembly GCF_031143425.1 of Pleurodeles waltl. Taxonomy (NCBI): domain Eukaryota; kingdom Metazoa; phylum Chordata; class Amphibia; order Caudata; family Salamandridae; genus Pleurodeles; species Pleurodeles waltl. The sequence goes on along the minus strand of NC_090442.1, from coordinate 892,835,030 downwards.
ACCTATTTCCATTTGGAAATTACACGTATAAAATGTAATAAGGTAACTCCAATGTTATCCAATGGGAGTGGTAGACTTTGCAGTAGTGAAAAAAAATGTACAATTTTTTCAGTACCAGGATTTGTAAACCTTAAAAGTACATGTCCTACGTTTTAAATACATTGCACCTTGCCCTCTGGGCTGTCCAGTGCCTACCCTAGGGGTGACTTACATGTATTTAAATGGGAGGTTTTGGCCTGCAAAAGTTTTACTTTGTCAGGTTGAAATGGCAGTTTAAACTACCCAGTTACAGGCTGCAATTGCATGCTTGAGGCATGTTAAACGTGCTACTTACATGGGTTGCACAATTAGTGCTATAGGCCCACTATCAGCATTTTATTTGGAATGCCTGTGTATCTGTGGTACCACTTTACCAGGGACTTAAAAGTCAATTAAATGTGCCAACTAGGGATGATGCAATGACATCATGTTTTAAGGAAGGAGCACAAGCACTTTAACACTGGCTAGCAGGGGTAAAGTGAACAGAGTTCTAACACCAGGTAAAACTAGATCAGCACAAGAAATGGAGGAGGAAGTCAAAACATTTGGGGAAGACCACCCTAAGGCTGATGGGTCTAACAACATTAACATTCCTACACAGACAAAGAGTGAAAAAATATAATTTCATTAATGTTTCAGAAAAGCATAGGCCAACCTTAGAGAACAACCCAAAGGGTGATTTAGTAAAAAAACATATCAGAGAAAATTAATAAGCCCAATAACTTACATTAAAGTGTAGAATTTTATGAGCAAACAAAAGTTGAAATAAAGCAATGTTTTTCTTAAAATTGAGAACCTCTACGTCTGGAGGGTTGGCGTGTGTATAACATATTCATACATGCCTATAGGCGAACAGGCCTCAAACAGGCCAATGCACATACTTTGGCTAGAATCAGTGAACTTGAGTACCGATAGTACCTGATGTCTGTATAGATATTGCAGTGGCAGAGCCCATGGTCTCATAATAGCTAGCACCGGTGGACGTCCAGTATTAGGGTTATTCATTTCCCTGACAAGGAATCTGGTGGCAATTGCGGTATGGCAGCAGGGATAGAATAGTATGGCTTATTTGCACTGCAGACAGAATTTAAACCATGGATATTGATCTCATAAATATGTACCTCAGCACTTCAGCCAGATGCCAGTGAATTGATTGCAGGGAAGGAATAGACTTCAATATAAAACATCAACACACTATTAATTACCTTCAGTGAAAGCAGCTTTCACAAGAGAAGCTGGCAGCAAGGTCTATAGTGAAGGTTTTTATCTCTGTCTGTCCCACAGAATCATTGAGAATAATAGTTGTATCTTGGTGCCCAATGCTAAGCACATTTCATACTGATTTGAGATGTTTTTGTGTCCCAATGCCTCTAAACTAGGATGGCAGCTTAACTGTCTCATCTTAAAGACATTCTAAAGAAAAGTACATTTGTAACAAGTCCAATAATCCCAAATAATAGTGGGGCATAAAACACTTTCGCTTCTTCTAGGTGCAGCACAGAAGGCTATTGGCTAGCTGCAAAATAAACTTCCATAAACCTTCTCTTTAACAGGGGTTGAGAGGGTGTGGGACTAAACTGCAACCCCTGGATCCATGATCAATTTCAATTCTTTACTATAATGGTTGCAAAGTGAGATAGATATCCTAATCGTCCAGAGAAAGCATAGTTTCCTCCTCACAGTTATCTTCCCTACTCTGGACCTTAAACTCCTTTGGCTTTTCTCTTCCTCTTTGAGCATTTCCCACTAGTGCTAGATTATTGGAAGTAAACTCCAGACGCAATCCTGAGCAATGGGACTAGATTACAGTTTTTTATCTTGGTGATTTTCTGCAATTGCAATGAGTCTTCTTTGAAGTAGCAGCCACGAGTTTTGAAAGCTGCATCAAAGGCAATATCTCTCTAAGTGATGGCGGATGAAAGCTGGTTGATATGAAGTTCACTGCATCTGAATATGTGAAAATCTCGCTCAGACACCCTTCATCCAGGCAGGGGCAGCTATCAATGTTGCAATAGGTGTAGGGCTGTTGTTGCCAAGGAATATGAACAGTCCACCACATCCCAGTTATAGCTTTCTTGTTACTCCAAAACCAATGGGAAGTATTAGACTTCTGAAAACATTAACAGCTCTAATGTCCCATGAGGATACTCCATGAGTCCCCTTTCCCTTACACTTTTTCCTAAAGATATCCTGCTGCTCATCTTTTGGTATGTTGACCGAACACAAAGACTGTTTTTTCAGAAATTTGTGAGCAGTATAGTTGTAATACCAAATCAAACAAGACATATATGACGTACCAGACAACACAAACATACCTTTTCTATGTAAAGCACAAAAACATATTTGTATCCACAAAAATGAGAAAATGTGGACAATCTGGTGAAATATTATTAAATAAAGATATGTTTTAAGCTATGAAGCTATGAAGCATTCAATACAAGCCAATGATAAAAGATAGAAATTTCAGAAAATTGCTATCTCTATGTTCTCTCAAGGGTCTTCTGCTGGATTACAAGCACAGGCTATGCACAAGTGTGCTTTGTCAGGTAGAGGTAGGACCTTGGGCCAAAATAGCATTCACCTTTACACTTAATTTTGCCCCATCTCAAAGACTGTGGGCCTGATTTAGATCTTATCTGGAACAGTCCCGCCGTCAGTTTTCTGACTGAAAACTCAGCCGCCATTTTGGTAGTCCACCCGCAAGATTTAGATGTTGGCTGTCCCATAGGGGAAAGACTGCATTAGTCCCTCCGCCTCAGCCAAGAAACATCACTCTTGTCAACCATTCTATTGGAAAAAGTGACTACAGGCAGGACCCCAGCCACCTTTCTTGCCATGCAGATTTGGATGTGCCTTACCACCAACCCAAAAGTGATGGTCCAACCTCCACACTTGAGTTGGAGGATTGCAGGGGAAATGAGATAAAAACCTACCTTTTCCCCCAGATCCACTTCTGTTTTTAATCGGACATGACTGGACAAGTCCTGTCATTGCAGCTGACCCTCACTACCCCCCAGCCCTGGCAACAGACTCGAAGGCGGACAGAATGCTGAACAATGCAAACATTCACTCCCAGTCAAAGATCTGGGTTAAATCCATAGTTTTTTTGCTTTCCGCCCCACACCAATTTGGAACTAGCCATATGCAAATCAGTTTTGTCCCTGCTGCCCATGGGAATAGTCCAGCCCGAACAGCCAGGCCAGGTCCTCTCTGGACTGGAAACAAGCATCCTGGAACTGGTTTTGGGGTATCACCCCTCATCAGTCAGGCTAGCTTGAATCTAGTGGCACAGTGAGTATGGGACCCATGTCTGGACGTACCCTTCCCAATTTGGGTGACTAAAGCAAAGAGAACAGATGATGGACGGAATACTGAACATTGCAAACATTCACCCATAGTTACAGATCAGAGTTAAACCGATAGTTTTTTTGCTCTGCATGCCACCCCAGTTTGGACCCAGCCATATGCAAATCAGTCTTGACCCTGCTTCCCATGGGCCATGGTACATTGGGTGGGCACTGCACATGAGGTCAGGAGCAATGCAGGCATCTACGTGTCACAGTAATTTGCTAAAATTACTGTGGCATGCACATGTGGGGAACATGAGTGTGTCAGACATGGATGGGTACACACTGGTACATGAAACATGTCACATCCATACACAACTGTCATTTTGATGTTAGTGTTCATTGCAAAATTAATGCTGGCACCAGAATGACTGTACATTCCAAGTTGTTAACTGTGCCAACATTGCAAGTGGACCTGTACCTGTGTTACTGTGCTTTCTGTAATACATGTGAGTCTGTATGTATATGTGCAATGTGACTGGCTGTTTGTGGTGGAGGGGGCTGGAGTGGGTGATGTGATTGTGTCAGTATGTGTGCCACGTGCATATGGGTATGATCTTGTGTATTGTGTGTTGTGTTGCTGTGTGTAACATTCAGGTTAGTGTTGTTCTGTGGCAGACATTGTTCAAATGTGTGTAGTTGTGCCTCGAGTGAATTTGTTTCTGCAGCAAAATGTGTAGTTGTGTTGGTTGTTGTGGTTGTGTTGTGTGTGGGTGCAGTGTCAATGGTGTGTGTATGTTGTGTCATGGATGTATGTCAATGTGGTTTGTGTATGTATGGATTGTATTGTGTTGGAATTGTGATGGATGATGGTGTGTATGTGGTGTGTTGTATAGTGTGTAGTGCAGGGGGGCACCTATGGGCAAGGTATACTGTATGTGTGTGTGAGACTTACGTGTATTCCACAGCTACTGCCATTGTCCGATGTCTATTGGGTCCAGCGATGTCCTCCCTCCATCAGCAAACCACCGCCAGTGCACGGCGTACAGGACTGTACAATCTAAATATGGCGGGCAGAACACTGTCGACTTGGCGGTCTTCTCGAATCCGTCGCCTCAGCGGTTTGGTGATAACACAGCCAAGATCTAAATCAGGCCCTAAGTCCAGTGAGTTGAGATTGATGGCTTTGTCAGAAAGGACATAGATGGGCCTTGATAAAATGAGGTGAATCCTAGAGTGAAGCAAGAAGATCCTAAACATAAAGTTCCAAATAGGAGAAGGGGCCTTTAGAAAGTAAGAGTCTATAATAGCTTGCTGGTAATCCAGGATAGTATTATTGTAGCAAATGTGCCTTTTCTGCATGCTAACGCAGAATTTTCACCTTTACTATTGTCCTATTTTTGCTGGTTTTTGAACTCTGCACACTAGGACACTGCTGTCCAGGTAACAGTGCAGTAGGTGTTCTGACCCTTTATCATGGTTAAATCAGCTTACTGGTGATTCATATTTTAAACTTGCCTATATGTCCCTAGTTTATGGTGTATGAAATGCACCCAGGGTCTGGAAGTTAAATGTCACCTAAGCTGACTAGAAGAGGTGGACAATATTCTTCTGTCCTGGCCCAAAGGGCTTGTAATTATCGCCCACCCTATCTTTGCCTCACCAGCATTTAGATGCAGTTCTGAAAACAACTCAAAACTCTGCAATTTGCTTCCAGCTAACTCCTGTTGAGTTCATGGCTCTGTGGACTTTTTAGCACCGGGACACTCATTGAAGCAGCTGTGCACTTTGCAAGTGACATTATTCATTCATCCATTCATCCATTCATTCACCTGTGGAATGCAGCACCTACAGTGCCATCCACAGGAGTGGCTTGTAGAACAGAGCTTCAGTCCTACCACATGAAGCCTGACTTCAGTGGCCTAAGAATGTGTTGCCAAGCCTATCAAAATAAATATTGTCATCTATAATTCCCAAGTATCTAGTGTTGAAAATACGCCCAGGGCCTGGAAGTTAAATGTTACTAATTGTGCCATTCACAGGTCTGTCCTGTAAAATATGGTGTCAGGCCTACTAATTGTGAGCTATTGGGGAAGGTCCAGGAATGTATGTAACCTCAAAGGGACAGAGATGAAGCCTCAATTCTTTGGTTGGTGTGAGGAGTGACCTGGGAGGAGAAAGCATGTGTTGCCCAGGCGGACACTAGCCAAGCTGGCTCCTCAGCCAGTGTGAAGTGAGCTACTCCCACAACCAGTTTGGAATGGGCACAAGCAAGGAGATATTTCCCTACCCACACCTCTGGATGGCAAAAGGGCTCTGCATAAGGGAGGATGGGTATCTCCATTTTGGATTTTAAAAGTAAACACTGTGGGATTGTTTGTGATAGGGCAAACAGGAAATGCTGAAAAAGTGGGTAGGATTACCCCTGGGAACCTTTGCTGCATTAGGTAGGGAGAGACCATTAGTCACCCCACACATTGACTAGGGCAAAACCTAAATGTGACAGCCAAAGGAACCATCCTAAGAACACTTACCGGACCTGCAGAAAACCAGAAGAGGACTGAGAGGAGACATGAAGGACTGGTCAGTTAGTTGACCTTCTTTGTTGCTAATGGACACAACAAGCTTCAAGAGGCTTTTATTACGAACTGCCCAGTTAACCGCTACCAACCACATCCGGGTGGCCTCTGCTGGAATGAGGCCTGCCCTTGAGGCGCTGTCCCTGAGAGCCTTAGAAGTGATCCAGAGTTGCTACTCCAGAAACCGCAAAATGTTTGGACTTTTTGGACTTTCAAGACATCCAGGGTATCAGTGGGAACTCACTGAAAAGTTATCTGAGTTTGATGCAACTTCTTCAGATACAATTTCAGCCTTGCCCTGCTGGAGGATTTTGAGCTCCATCAGATTAAGTCAAAATTGAGAAGGTAAAATCTTTAAACTGTACCTCCACACTTGGGGGGTCATTCTGACATTGATAACTTTCTGGCTGTTTCTTGTCCCTGACGAGGACAATTGTCTGCCTTGAAAGGTAACGCCTTGACTGGGTTCAGTGTACTTTGTTTGCCTTACTTCGGTTTCAAAGCACCCAATAATGTATATTTATTCTAATGGCTATTAAAGCTAAATGCAACGCATAACACATAATGGATATTTGCTTATATCTAGTATCTTCTATATCAATAGTTCATGTGTAAGATTCATAGAGTTTAACATTTAGAACAGGTTTAGCTGCTTTGGAGTTAAGTGCAAAAGGGAATTCACATTATTTAATTCTTCCCCTAATTCAAAATTCATGGATTTTGTTTTTCTCAAAGTAATGTTGAAATTATTATCACAAGTCTGTTAGAGAGCTTCTCGAGAAGAGAGGAGCTTTAGACATTCCAAAAGGAGCATCTATGACAGTCAGCCATTGTCATGTTCCTTCTCTTACAGTCTGGCTCTCTTGAGAACAGTACAAAACAGAGATGAAAACTGCCTCATTTTATTAATATTTTTCAAGTCTGTTGTCGGGTAACAGACAGAAAAATATTATTAAAATTAGTGTGTGTGCCACTTAGGAAGCTCCCTTGAAATCTCCTAGCTTTATTTTCCACATAAAATAATCCAGTTATGTTGTTTTATTTGGAAGCTGTATCCTCTAATCCTCAAGGCTTTCAACATCGAATCCAAAAACTACACTATTCAAAGAATGCAACGTGTTGACTTAAGAAAGCTGCTGTTGGGGATGTGCGGAGTGCAAAGGTGCTTGAGTTCTCCGACGACAAAAAACCAATTCGACAGTGCTTGGCTATTGCAAGAATGCTTGATACTACCTAGCGTTATAACACAGGTATTCATTTGATCAGAAAGAGGTGAACCTCTTAATACAAACTCATCTGCTTTCAGTACCTGGGTTATTATTATTTTATCACTATCAATGACAGCGTACTAAAGTACCAATTGCTATGCCAGGCTACGGTAGCGGGGACTACATTGACTTTGAATAAGAACGCACATTAAAACATGCTTTTAGGGGATAAAGGAGTCCGAAAGCAAAATATCATGAGGCAGACCTGGCGTTTATCATTGACCTAGATGCAAATCTCAGTAGAACTTTGGGCCAGATGTAGCAAAGTTTTGCGAGTCGCAAATGGCCCGAATCGCTATTTGCGACTGCGCAAAATCGGAAATGGGATGCAAAAATCCCATTTCCGACTCTCAAAAAGCGATGCAAGCCGTTACCGACTCGCAGAAATTGCAACCCCATTTTGCGACCCGCAAATAAGAAGTCGCAATTTGCGAGTCGCAAACCATATGCAATTGCAACTCGCAAATTGCGACTAGTCGCAAAAAGCCCAGTTTGCATGTCCCGTTTACCACTAACTCAGAGCAGGTGGTAACCATTACCAAAGTATAAAAGGAGACCCAGAAGGCATCTGGGTTACTCAAGATGGTGGATATATACCTGATAGCAGTGAGGAGGAGAGTCCACGCAGCCCAGCAGAGGAGGAGGAGGAGCCAGAGACAGGAGAAGATTTACAGAACAAGGCAGACTCTTTTTCAGCAAACTGAGGAAGAGATATATGACAAATACCGCCTTAGCAGCACAGCCATACTAGAATCAATAGAATTACTAAAACCACAGCTAGAACGCCAGACTCTGCGCGGCTGCGCCATCTCTACGCATGTGCAAGTGCTATGCTCACTGCACCTCTTGGCCTCAGGGAGCTATCAGGGGGTCATTGCTGTGGCAGGTGGGGTATCTCAAAGTGCACTATCAAGGTTCCTCACGGCATTCCTAGATGCCATACTCACACACATGTCTCACTTCATATACCTACCCAGGAATGAGGCAGAAATTAACAGCACCAAGTTGGAATTTTACCGGAATGCCAACTTTCCCCATGTCATAGGGTGTGTAGATGGGACACATATTCAAATATGCCCCCCTGCTAACCTGGAATATCTGTTCCGCAACAGAAAGTGTACCCACTCACTGAATATTCAGGTTGTTTGTGACGCTCATTATGTCATCACTGACATTGTTGCAAAATTTCCAGCCGTGGGGAGTTTGGAGACGGATACCTCCTAGGTAGAGCTGCATACACCTTGTAGACATCCACACAGATCAATCTGCACACCAACCAGGACTTTCTAACAGTGTAATGTTTGTGCCCAACAGGTGACAGTGCATATGCACTACGGCCATGGATAATGACTCCGTTCTTAACACCCAGCAATGATTCAGAGAGGCGATACAACAGTGCACATAAGAGGACCAGGAACATGATTGAACGCACCTTCGGATTGCTGAAAGCAAGGTTCAGATGCCTCCACCGCAGTGGAGGTGCCCTCCAGTATACCCCCATTACAGCATTCAAAATTGTTGTCGCATGCGCCATCCTGCACAATAATGCCACCAGACGTGGGCTACCTCTCACCCCTGCAGACCCTGATTCTGAGGATGAAGAGCAGGAGCAACCACATCGCCATCATGGGGATCGGAGCATCGCAAATCAAGGCAGACTGAGATGGGAACACATCGCAACCCAATACTTTGGAAGGTACATGTCAACTTCAACCGTACTCACCTATTGACCGAAAACTCCATTTAAGTGGAACAAAAAACTATTTAATATGTGCAGAAATTTAACTATTTACAATGACTAACTGTTCATGTACATCAAAAAGCAAACCATGCATGGGGCACATTGCTGTCATGTGCCCCAACATCAGGGACAGGGTTTTGTCTATGACCTACTGCGGCCTCTGCCAGCCTGGCTGGTCCCAGGTTGTTCTGCAGTGCTCTGCCTGGTACTCCCACTCCGGAGCACCCTAGTGTCACTGGCAGAAACACTGCTCACAGTGGAGCCCTCTTCGCTCTCCTGGGGGTTGTCCCCTCTCCCCCTGGACACGTGCCGTGCCTCCATTAGATCGATCACCTGTGTGTTCCGGCCCAGGCCTCTTGCCACATCCCCTGCAAAGTGGCCCATTTCCACTTGGAGGCCAACTGTCCTTCTTTACAGGCCAGTGGTGTTGACTGCCAGTCTGCCAATTGATGAGGCATCCTGTCCAGCCTCTGGAGAAGCTGGCAGGTCCCTGCGCCGCCCACCCTCACTCTGTGACAGTAGTCCTGCCACCAGTTCCCGCATGGACAGGGCTAAGTCCCCAGTGTTTGTGCCAATGACGTCCAATTGGGCATGGAGCTGCTGCATGCTGGCCTCATTGCTCCTCACAAAGTGGTGCAGAACCCCACTAATTCTCCCTAACATATTGTTCTGCAGGCGCTGACCACGGAGTTGTGCCTCGGTGATGGTGGACGATGGACGCCCGGACTCAGCCTGCAGCCCTGCTCTCCTCAACCTGCATCGCCTGCGCAGCGGTGGATGCCCTGTGAGCTGTACCGTGGCACTCCTGGCTGTTGCTGGCGCAGCCTCCAGAACCACTGTTGCAGCAGGTGTTGTCGTCAAGGGGATGGTATTGGTGGTGCAGGTGGGAGTGGTGGCAGCTCCTGTGCCTTCCTCATGGGGCTGGCTGCTGTGGCTTGTGGTGGTGTCTTGTGGGAGACCTGTGGGACATGGGGAACAGACTGTCAGTGTCTACTATCTGTTGCACACTTCCTAATAAACATTTGCCTATTGACTGCCTAATTGACTACATTGCCCATAATGCATCATTCTGGTGTTTGCTACCCTGAAATGGAGCTATCTTGGTTGTGCATGCCCCTGTGTACATGGTGGGTGGGGGTTTGGCATTGATGGGGGTACAGGCATATCACATGGTACTCACCGGTTGATGTAGTGGGCTCAGAGGTGTCCAGATCTCCAAATCCTGTCACTGCCTCCTGCTCCAGGGTCTCCTCCACCCTTTCCTCCAGGGGTGTGGGTGGTGGTACGGATGATGGTCCCCCTCCTGTTCCTCTCATCTCCCGGAGCCTTTCTGCCACCCTCTCCTTAGTCCGGGAGCGGAGGTCATACCACCTCTTTTTGATCTCATCCTCACTCCTGTGGCTGACCCCCAGGGAGTTCACTTTTTCTTGTATTTCCAGCCAGAGTTGTTTTTTTGTTGAGTCTGGCACATTGAGGGCTGCCTTCCAAAAAGATCATCATAGTGCTGACAGCATTCTTCTGTCAGCACCTCCAGCTCCTTATCAGAAAATTTAAGTTTTCTCTTTCTGGGTGTTTCTGCCATTGTAGCTGCTGTTCCTCCTGTTGGTTGTTCAGCAGTTTAAAATGGGTGTGGTCCCCCCTCCTCCCAGGTGTATTAGTAAACTTCCTGGCTGTGATGTCATCATCATGTGCCAGGAAGTGTTTCCAGAGTGTTCTGGAATGGTTTCTGGAGTGTTCTGCAGCACCTGCAATCAATTTACATGGTACTCGCAATTTGCGACACCCACTCGCAAATTGCGAGTCCGTTTTTTGCGCGGTCGCAAACAGCGACCTCGAGGACAGCGGACTCGCTATCTGCGTTGCGACTCCGGGTGCGAGTCGCAAATTGTACACGGACATTGTACCTGCATTCCTATTAGTGACACGCAATTTGCGAGTCGCACATGCTCGCAAATTGCGAGTCGCTAATTTTTTTGTACCTACATCTGGCCTTAATCAGGTAGCTGTCCTTCTTAACACTCTCCGAGTAAAAGACTGCTAAAGGAACAACATATTTTGAAGGCTATACTGTTAACTTGAATTCCCTTTGCAAGGTCTTTCAACATTTTATAACATGTTTGTGAGAACTCTTCCAATTTAAGGTTCTAGGGGCCAGATGTAGCAAAGTGTTTGCGCCTCGCAAACAGCGAAAAACGCCATTTGCGAGGCGCAAAATCCTCTTTGCTATGCAGAAATGCATTTTGCGATTCGGATCCGACTCGCAAAATGCATTTCCAACTCGCAAATAGGAAGGGGTGTTCACTTCCTATTTGCGACTCGCAATGCAATGCAATTTCATCGCGGTCGCAAATGAAATGGCAGTTACCATCCACTTGAAGTGGATGGTAACCCAGTCGCAAACGGGAAGGGGTCCCCCTGGGATCCCTTCCCCTTTGTGAATGGAAAAAAAAATATTTTTTCAGGGCAGGCAGTGGTCCAATGGACCACTGCCTGCCCTGAAAAAACCCAAAACGAAAGGTTTCGTTTTTTTTCCCAAGTGCAGCTCGTTTTCCTTTAAGGAAAACGGGCTGCAGATGGAAAAAAAATAACTGCTTTATTAAAAAGCAGTCACGGACATGGTGGTCTGCTGACTCCAGCAGCCCCACCATCCCCGTGAGTGCCCATACTCACAATGGGGTCGCAAAATGTGACCCACCTCATTAATATTAATGAGGTGGGTCTTTGCAACCCCATTGCGAGTTGCAGAAGGTGTCTGAGACACCTTTCTGCATACCAAATTGCGAGTTGCAATTTGCGAGTCGCACGGACTCGCAAATTGCAAGTCGCAATTAGTTTTTTTCCTACATCTGGCCCTAGTTTACTTCCATTAAGGTGATTTTGAAACCCAATAATACCGAAAGAAGCGAGTGGCACATGTACAAAGATTCGGTTTTGCGACTCGCAAGTACTTTACACTGTACCTTTATACTGTTTGCGATTCCCAATGGGGTTGCAAAAGACCTACCTCATGAATATTCATGAGGTAGGTCGCAATTTACGACCTCATTGGGAATAGCCTCCCTCACAGGGATGGTGGCCAGCTGGAGACATCAGACCACCATGTCTGTGACTGGTTTTAAATAAAGCAGTTTTTTTTTTTTTTAATGCAGCCCATTTTCCTTTTTCGCTGCCATTCACAAAGGGGAAGGGTCCCACTGGGACCCCTCCCCATTTGCGAATGGGTAAGCACCAGTTTGAAACTAGTGTTAACTGCGATTGTTTTGCGACCACATTCGTGGTCACAAAACAATCATACATACCATTTGGATTACGGTATTAGGAAGGGACGCCCTTGACATGCCCCTTCCTAATACTGAATCGCAAAACCCAAACTGTGATTCGGTAACAAGTTACTGAATCGCAGTTTGGGCTTAGTAAATCCCAAAAAGCATTTTTCAAGTCGCAAACGGGCCGATTCTGTGAATCGGCCTGTTTGCAACTTGAAAAACGCTTCGTACATCTGGCCCCTAGTCACTTAAAATCCCCCAGCTAAAGCATTAAGCACATCTCAGTAGCTTCGGATCCTGTCCCTGCTTCAAGTGTAACTGTTCGAAGGTCACTATATTTTTCAGTACATGGACTGAAGTCACGGAACAAAGTGCCTCTATATATTCAGCTAAAATAACATGGATAAACCTCCCAAATATGGCTTGTAATGAAGGAATATGGCTTTCTCTGGTATTCATTTTTGTTTTGACTTATCGGCCATTGAGAGGTACTCTGATACTTATTTTATAGGGTACCCTACTCGGGAAACAAAGATCAGATCTCCTTTCTGTCACTCAACAATCATTCTGTCTGCGTATGTGCTGAAGTGGATGTGGTGGCTAAGGTCAAGGATCCTGAGCGATCATATCTTAAGACAAGCTGAAGTGAGATGTTTGCTGTGCTTATCAGTATGCTTCTACGCCATTGTTGATATCTCACGATAGTCATTCAATGCACCAATAGCCAGTGCAGAACTTTTAAAAAGGCAGAGGTATGAGCCACAGACATTTCGCCCTGATATAGAGTGGGATGTTCTTTCCTTGGAATAATGCGATCTGTTGATGATTCGGTTTAGTATCTTAGGCCCTCATTACAACATTGGTGGTAAATCCTGCTTACTGCCGTGCAGAAGACCGCCAACACACCGCTGCGGTGGCGGAATTCCACTTCAGCTATTACGACCCACAGGTCGTAATACGCCAAAATCCACACACCCACACAAGTCCGCTACACCAAAGGTCAGTGATAAACTGGCGATAACAAAACCGACACCGTCATGCCAACAGGAATACGCCCATACTATCACAACCCACGAATCCACGTGGCGGTCTTTCAACCGCAGTAAACCATTGGCGGCACACACCGCCGTGCTCAAAATACACACACTCTTACAAAACACAACCACATTGGACAATTCGAAATACACACACCTGATACACATACACACACCACTCCCACACACCCAATCCAATATAAAACACACTCTCACATCACCCACAAACCCCTACCAAAAAAATCAAGAAAGAAGGCCAGAGAAAGACACCACCAGAAACAACACTAGCATCCACAGGCTCACAACACTATCACTCACACAACATCCATGCACCTCAGACAACACACACACACACATCCCCTCACACATCACAACACACACCACCTCACACATCACCCACACCACACCATGGCATTGCAAAGACACCCCAGGTTCTCTGAGTAGGAGCTCAGGGTCATGGTGGAGGAAATCGTCCGGGTAGAGCCACAGCTATTCGGATCACAGGTGCAGCACACCTCCAGATGGAGCTATGGCGGAGAATCATAGACAGTGTCAACGCAGTGGGACAGCACCCAAGAACACGGGATGAGATCAGAAAGAGGTGGAACGACCTACGGGGGAAGGTGCGTTCCGTGGTCTCAAGACACCAGATTGCAGTTCAGAGGATTGGCGGCGGATCCCCAACTCCTCCCCCACAACTGACAACATGGGAGGAGCAGGTCTTGGCTAAACTGCATCCTGAGGGCCTTACAGGAGTAGCAGGAGGAATGGACTCTGGTAAGTCAAATCTTAACTATTACATTCCCCACCCTACCTGCATGCTATCACATACCCCACTCTCACCCTCACCCCATCACTCCAACACCTCACATATGCCCCACTATCACAACCCACACATCCCAATATCAAGCACTGCATGCAATACCAAAGCATGGACACCCATCACCAAGGCATGTCCACTACAGATACCCACACAGATCCCCAAACTAAATATCACACAAGGTCCCAGACAAGAATGTAAGCACTGGGGTACAGAGTCACCCACCCATTGCACACAATGGCACACACTGATGCAATAATCGTGCCTTTACACCCCTGCAGGACCCCTACCAAACGTCACCGGACAGGAGGTTCCAGACATATCCACTCCCCCCACAGAAGAGCCCACAGTGATGACAGCAGCTCTATCCAACTGGATCTAGATGACCAGCCCGGCCCATCTGGGACCTCGGGACAGTTGGTTCCCCACACACTGGCACATGCCACCACAGAGCCTCCCCCCACAGGAAACACCAGCACAGCACCCACCCAGCGGGCCCATACCTCTGTCCCCAGGACAAACCCAGGCAAACCCACAAACCCAAGAACATCAGGTTTCTGGGGGCAGTGGCAGTGGGCACATAGTCCAGGGGAGAGAGGAACAGGAAAACCGTGGAACTGGGAGGACTGATGTGCGACAGGGGGAGGACAGGCCCAGGGAACCCACTCTCCACGAGGCCCTTTCCAACATCATGGGAGCGTACCATCATTCCCAGGAGACAATGGCAACAGTACTGGCCAAGTTTCAGGAGACCCAGCGGCTGCAGGAGGAACAGTATTTGGGGATCAGGGAGGAACTCAAGTCCATCAACACCACCCTGGTCACCATTGTAGGGGTGCGGAAGGACCTTGTGAACACCAGGAGGGACACTGTGGCACAACAAGGGGCCCCTGACACTAGCCTGGATGATGAACTGCCCACCACCTCAGCCGGCGCTAGTGGACAGGAGGCACCGCCACAGGACCACAACACCAGCACCCCACCCCCTGCAGATGGAGAACCACCCCGCAAACGGTCCCTGAGATCCAGGCACAAGACAGAGAACAATGCCAAGACACCCGCCAAGAAATGAGACCACCCTGAATGTCATCCTTCTGTCCCACTTCGTCCCACTGTCCATCCTTAAACTGCCCTAGCTCCACTTCCTATGCCCCTTTGGGCAATGCACCTGTGAAACAAATAGACTGGACTCTGCCGTGGACATTCCTCCACCATCTCCCCTGACCATTTTACAACCCCCTCCACTAATTTGCACTTAAATAAACACCCTTGAATCACAAAACAATCTGGAGTCAGTCTGTGCTTTCACAAATGTGTATTTGCTTTAACTAAGGAAAATAGCAATGTTGATTGTATTGTCAACATACCTATGTCACACAGCTCTAGTCCATGAGGTAATATAGAAGAGGTCACACAGTGGGACCCACATCTGTGAAATGGAAAGGCAAAGTGACAAGTCAGGGACCATACACTTGGTGAAAGTGACAGACATATTATAGGTCTAACAATTGTATGAGATGTGGGAGGCAGTGATGTCTTCTTACCTGTGTCTCACTGGAAGTATTGCTGGATAACGGTGTTTCTGTTGTCGATATCCTCTTCTTCTGCCTCCTCTTCTTCACTGTCCACAGTCTCCACAGCTGCCACAAGACGTCCTTCTGGACCATCCTCCTACAGAAAAGGCACCTGTCGTCGCAAAGCCTGGTTGTGCAGCATACAGCACGCCACAATGATCTGGCACACCTTCTTTGGTGAGTAGTAGAGAGAGCCATCTGTCATATGGAGGCACTGGAACCTGGCCTTCAGGAGGCCGAAGGTCCTTTCGTTCACCCTCCTAGTTCGCCCATGTGCCTCCTTGTAGCGTTCCTCTGCCCTTGTCCTGGGATTTCTCACTGGGGTCAGTAGCCATGACAGGTTGGGGTACCCAGAGTCACCTGCAAATGTCGAGGGACAACTGTTAGACACACACTAACCCTTAGGGACAACCCCAGACAATCATTGACACTGTATAGGGTCCTTGTCCTCACCTATTAGCCACACACGGTGCCTCTGGAGTTGCCCCATCACATAAGGGATGCTGCTATTCCTCAAAATGTAAGCGTCATGCACTGAGCCTGGAAATCTGGCGTTTACGTGGGAGATGTACTGGTCGGCCAAACACACCATCTGCACATTCATTGAATGGTAGCTCTTCCGGTTTCTGTACACCTGATCACTCCTGCAGGGGGTACCGAGGCCACATGTGTCCTATCAATGGCACCTACGATGTTGGGGATATGTCCCAGGGCATAGAAGTCACCTTTCACTGTAGGCAAATCCTCCACCTGAGGGAAAACGATGTAGATGCGCATGTGTTTCAGCAGGGCAGACAACACTCTGGACAACACGTTTAAGAACATTGGCTGGGACATTCCTGATGCAATGGCCACTGTTGTTTGAAAGGATCCACTTGCCAGGAAATGGAGTATTGACAGGACCTGCACTAGAGGGGGTATTCCTGTGGGATGGCGGATAGCTGACATCAGGTCTGGCTCCAACTGGGCACACAGTTCCTGGATTGTGGCACGATCAAGTCTGTAAGTGATAATGATGTGTCTGTCTTCCATTGTCGACAGGTTTACCAGCTGTCTGTACACCAGTGGATGCCGCCATCTCCTCACCTGCCCCAGCGGACGTGCCCTATGAACAAGAACAGCGAGCAGAGAGTCAGCCAACACTGAGGTATAATAAAAAATATTTATTGCACACATTTGTCAATCCGCAATATGGCTGTCACTATGTGTATGCAAGGCCTAGATAGGTGTGACGCATTTAAAATTAATGCCATGTGGCCCCCTGAAATGGCGGCTGCCTGACCTGTAATGTGTGACAAGGGGATATGCGCTGGCGTTCTATACCATCGCGGTAGGCGGTCGAAGACTGCGGTGCAATCCTGCATTGGTTAACATTGGACCCTATGGGTATGAGTAGCCAATGACGATGTACGCCGGCGGTGACAGTACGCACCGCCGCGGATGTGACTGCCATTTTCTGTCTGTTCACTCACTTGATACCTGGCCTTCGACAGGAGAGGACCTGGACTGCAAGTGCTGCTGTGACCTCAGTCTGGAAGCGACGATGACTAATGTGTCTGGGGAAAGGGCCCCTGCCTTTACTTCGGAGGAGTTGGAGAAGTTAGTGGATGGGGTCCTCCCCTAGTACACGCTACTCTACGGTCCTCCAGACAAACAGGTGAGTACACTGTGAGCATTCTGTGTGGGCAATGCCTGTTTGGAGTGGTGTGGATGGAAGATAGAAGGGGGGACTGAGGCCTGCATGAGCAGACGGTGAGTGTCTGTGCGACAGGGCAAGGGTGGGAACATGGGTCAATGACTGTGACGTTCCGGACGGTTAAGGATTATCCTTTTCCCCTGTACTATTCCTCAAAGTCAGCGCCCACCAGAAGAAGGATATATGGCGTGGCATCGCCAAGGACGTCCAGACCCTGGGGGTCCACCACAGACGGAGCACCCACTGCCGGAAAAGATGGGAGGACATTCGCCGCTGGAGCAAGAAGACGGTGGAGGCCCAGCTGGGGATGGCCTCCCAATGTGGGAGGGGTGCCCGTTGCACCATGACCCCCCTGAAGTTCCCGATCCTGGCAGTGGCGAATCCGGAGTTGGATGGGCACTTGAGGGTATCACAGCAGCCACAAGGGGGTGAGTACAGTCTCATTCAGCTGACGAGGTGTCTGAGTAGGGGAGGTGGGCTGTGGGTTCCCCTAGGCCAAGGCGAGTTTTGTAAGCAAGGTCCCTTCAGGATGCAGGCTATGTTGCACCCCAACCCCACCAGTGGTAAGAGCCAACTACACATAGTCAGGCTCCTGTGACATCCATGTGTGCAGCAATCGGGCATAGGCCTTGTACCCCATGTTCCTGTGACTAATTAGGCAACTCTAAGTGCATGGTGTAGTGCAGAGGGCTGCTGTGTCTGTAGTGTCCGCCAACGGTAGCGGAATTGCTTGCACTGAACATGTCTTTCTTCTGTCTCCCCCCCACTTTTTGTGGTCTCCCTGTTCTTGTGTGCATTAGCATCATCAGGCAGAGGAGCAGTGCCACTGGAGCAGGAGGGAGCTGCATCCCACATGGCCCTGGAGGGCGAGACAACGGAGTCTGAAGCCACCAGTGGGACGGAGGGCGAGGGGAGCTCCACGGCAGGGACAGGAGGTGATATCAGCGACAGCGACTCCTCCTCTGATGGGAGCTCCCTTGTGGTGGCGGGTCCCTCTGTGCCCCCCGCATCTACATGTAAAGCCGCCACCCCCCCTACCAGCACCGCCCTCCCAGCAGCCCCTCAGCGTGTGTCCCGTGGCCACTCACCCAGGAGGGTGGGCATCTCCTTCGCCCCACGCACCTCAGGCCCTGCCCCAGTCAGCCCTGCTGTCCTCAGTGAGGAGGCTATGGACCTCCTGAGATCCCTCACTGTTGGGCAGTCTACCATTCTGAATGCCATCCAGGGTGTAGAGAGGCAGTTGCAGCAAACAAATGCCTACCTGGAGGGCATTCATTCTGGCCAGGCAGCCCAACAGAGAGCATTTCAGGCTCTGGCCTCAGCACTGATGGCAGCCATTGTCCCTGTGTCCAGCCTCCCCCCCAACTTCATCCACCCAGACCCAATCCCCTGTACCTCAGCATATCCCAAGCATACCATCAGACCAGCATGCACACACCTCAACACACAAGGTTGGCTCTGGCACACATAAGCACCACACATCCCACAGGCACTCACACAAGCATCAAACCCATGCACACATAACAACATCCACTGCCTCCACTGTTTCCCCCTCCTCCATGTCTCCCTCCTCCCTCCCTGTCTTGTCTCCACTCACACCTGCATGCACTACATCATCAGCCACTACCTCCATCACCAGCACGCTCATCACCACACACTGCTCACGTGCACTCACCACCCCCACTACCATTCACACATCCCCTGTATCCTCTACAAGTGTGTCTGTGAGCCCTCCTCCCAAAGTACACAAATGCAGCCACACACCCACCCAACAGCCATCCACCTCACAACAGCCTCTAGCCCATGCACCTTCACCCAAAGTCAGCAAATGTACACCTCCTACATCCACTACCTCTTCCTCCACTCCCAAACCCCCTCCATCTACCTGTCCCAGTGTGTCTAAAAAGCTTTTCCTATCTAATGTTGACCTCTTCCCTACACTTAACCCCCGTCCGTCCCCTAGGGTCCGCCTTTCCAGGTCCCAACCCAGCACCTCAGCCACCACATCACCGGGCACAGTGGTGCCAGCAACTGCGGGCTTTTGGAGTGCGCCAAGCATCAGGCTGCCAGTGTTCCACGGAGCGAGGGCAAGGACATTCCACCACCTCCAAAAGTCAAAAAGTTGCCCACATCCAGGACGAAGAAGGCGAAAACAACTGCCACCAAGGGCTCAGGCAAAATAAAGTGGACAGTGGCAAGACACCTGCACCACCATCCAAGGTGGGGAAGAGCCAGAAGATCAAGGTCAGGTCCATGTTGACACCAACCTGCACGACAGACAACACCGCCACCAGCTCTGCCACCAGCACCACAGTCAGTGAGCCCGCCACCAGCACCGCAGTCAGTGAGCCCGCCACCAACACCGCAGTTAGTGAGCCCGCCACCAGCATCGCCGCCACAGAGTCACATGAAGCACTCTGGGCACCAAGCCCCCTCCAGAACCAGTGGAGAAAGACATCTACTACCTCAGTCCTTGGCAGGATGAAGCACTCTGGGCACAAAGCCGCCTCCAGAACAAGTGGAGAAAGACATCCACTACCTCAGTCCTTGGCAGGATGAAGCACTCTGGGCACCAAGCCCCCTCTAGAACCAGTGGAGAAAGACATCCACTACCTCAGTCCTTGGCAGGATGAAGCACTCTGGGCACCAAGCCCCCTCCAGAACCAGTGGAGAAAGACATCCACTACCTCAGTCCTTGGCAGATGAAGCACTCTGGGCACAAAGCCCCCTCCAGAACCAGGGGAGAAAGGCATCCACTACCTCAGGCTTTGGCAGGATGAAGCACTCTGGGCACCAAGTCCCCTCCAGAACCAGTGGAGAAAGACATCCACTTGAGAGACTGTGGCTTTGCACTCCCCAGGATGCAGCAGTGGGCAAACCACCCACTGGAGAGACTTGAGAGACTGTTGCTTTGCACTCCCCAGGATGCAGCAGTGGGCAAACCACCCACTGGAGACACTTGAGAGACTGTGGCTTTGCACTCACCAGGATGGAGCAGTGGGCAAACCACCCACTGGAGAGACTTGAGAGAATGTGGCTTTGTACTCCCCAGGATAAAGCAGTGGGCAAACCACCCACTGGAGAGACTTGAGAGACTGTGGCTTTGCACTCCCCAGGATAAAGCAGTGGGCAACCCACCCACTGTAAAGACTTGAGAGACTGTGGCTTTGCACTCCCCAGGATACAGCAGTGGGCATGGAGCCCCCTCATGGAGCTGGCGTCATGCACTCATCAGGCTGTTGTGCCCCCCCTTCCCTCCCCACTGAGGTGCCTGTTTCATTTCGATCTGATGCCCCAGCAGTGTTCTCTCCGTTTGGAGTCTGGTATTGAGTGTGGGCCTCGCCCATGCATTTTGGGCCCAGTGGTCCACTGACTATGAATAGTGCACTACTTGGACTTGTATAGTTGGTGTACATAATTGTTTATACTGTATTTAAACTTTTGACAAATGGATTTTTCATGATTACAATCGTTCAACTCATTTCCCTTTGTCATTGCGTTCATCCAGGGGGAGATGGGGGGGTAAATGTAATGTTGCAGCATGTATCTGTGTGTATGTTGTTGTGGGTGGGGGTTTTGCATGTTGCATGTGTGTGTCACTCTCTTTTCCATCCCCCCTCCCCTGTGTTGTAGGTGCAGTACTCACCGTGGTTGTCGCCGACATCGTTCTTGCTCCTGGTAGAGGAGCAGGAATACTATCGCAGGGAGTATTTGGAGTTCTAGCTCCATGGCATCCTGGTTCCTCGTGGAATGTGTAGAGGTGAGTGTTTTCCCTTACAAGTCCTGTTTCCGCTGTGTTTTTTGTTCACGTTGGTTCCGCCCCGGAAAAGGTGGCGGATTGGCCTCTCATAATAGGGTGGGTGAAACAGTGTCTTCCGCCTGTCTGTTGGCGGTGACCACCATGCTGTTTGTTTGTACCGCCGTGGCGGTCGGAGTGTTAAAGTGGCTGTCTATGTTGGCAGTTTCTGCCATGGTCGTGATTCCATTTTTTTTACCATCGGCCTGTGTGCGGTCTTACCGTCGCTTTAACACCAACTGCGAGGGTTGGAATGAGGGCCTTAGTCTTTTCTGAAACACAATGATCTGTACAGGAGAGACCCTGAGCTCTAATCATTTGGTGCCTGTTCCATATATCTAGATGTGGTGTGATATTTTTAGCTAGTTTGCATGGCTACCTGGCTTACAACAAAGCATTTCCATATGATTCATCCATAATAAACAAATATCCAATATGACTGCAAGATGTATGATGAACTGAGCAGGAAAGAAGTCAGATTAGAATATCCTAACAAGTGTGAATTGTTAGCAGGTTGGTGGTCTCAGTACAAAACAAATATTTTTTTAAACTTTTTATATAAAGATAGATGTGATTCATTCAGTACTGGATACCTTTGACTAAGACAGAATTAACTTACCTTTCCTTCATCTTCTCCATCTTCATAAAAGCGTATATATTTGATGACATCAATGACAAAGCAGAGAAAGACATATATTAATACGTAAAAGGCCCCATGCATCCATTTAAAAACCCAGGGTGGACGGATACATGGTTTATAGTTGGCCTGTCATCTAAAATGCAATGGCGGCCTGTAATTATAGGAGGAAGGGGGCGGGCGGGAAGCAGACTCACACTCACAGTTATTAATTCACGCACACACATCCATTAACAGCACTCATCAACATTCAAACATACATGTACCCACCAAATATTCATTTAAAAAACACACACACACTTACCTTCAGCTTGGAGGTCCCAGGAGAGTTGGAACTGCTGCCTTGAGGGAAGGCAGCAGTCCCAGCCTCGTCACAGAGTTGGATGGTGTCAGTGACTTCTGACCCCTCCCCATTGATTGACACTTGCTGTGGGCACTACAGGGCTTAAACCTGAAGCACCCATGTCGAAGTCAATGGGTGACGCTTCCCCTCGTCATCGAGGGTAAGGGCCTTGAATCACATTTGCTGAGCTGAGGCAATCATGCCCAGAGGAGCTGTGACCTCTTCGGCCCAGCAAAGTTCAGTTCAGTCATCCAGGAGTCTGCACAAATCGCACATGTCTCGCTTCTGGCTGTCTGAGCTGAACATGAAGAGTGTCTGTCAGGCTGACCTTTTCTCAGTCTGGCAGGCACTCTGCATGAGGGGCAAAAGGTGGGGGGGTGTGGCCCCTCCGCCCTAAAGGACGGGCCGCGGCTGCTAAAATTTGCCCGATAGATGCTCTTCTGAGATGGGGTCTTTGTCTGAAGAATGTGGTGGTAATCTATTTTGAATGTAGACAACATGTCGGGCAGAATATGGTAGGTGTGTCCAACAATTAAACTTGTCTGGAGGCATGCCAGATATTCAGTGTATTGACTGACTTTGTAAATTATTCCCATTTAGATGAACTCTATATATTTATCTTGTAGGGTATTCTGAAAATCTGATATGGATTCAGCCCCTCCATTGAGCACCTCTTGCAGCAATATCCTTTTAATGATGCATATATAATGCTCAGCTCTCAGCTGCAGAATAAAACTAAAATGATAATAGCCCTGTAAGACATCTTCTTTCTGTACAGTCCAGGTTTTTATGTGCATCCGGACGCCCCTCAGTTAGATGAATGATCAAAACTTTGATACTCAAAGTACGGCTTGTTAAGAAGACAAGTTCCCTTGATCCACTTGAAGAGTATAGATTACCCATTGGTTCCTTGGAGTAATGAGGAGTCTAGAATCCCTTCCACATGGGAGCCAATCTACCTGTGCAATCCTTGACCAATGAGGCCCATCAAGGAATAGCTGGTGATGCCATGATGTTAAGGGCAAAGCATTATTGTATACGTCTGGACATTTGACGGGTAGGGCTGTATGTCGGAAGGCCGCCTGCCGGAACAACGAGTGCCTGAACAACGAGGTCGGAACAACAACCTCGTTGTTACCACTAATGCCTTTACCACAAATCCCTTAACAACAATATTTTGTTGTAAAGGCATTCCTGATAAAGGCATTAGTAATAGGCATCCATTGTTCCTGCATGCGTCACCCTGACCCCCCTGCCCCAAAACCTAAAACCCCCCGCCCCCCCCCACCCTCACCCCAAAACCTAAAACCCCCGCCCCAAAACCTAAAACCCCCGACCCCCCACCCCAAAACCTAAAACCCCGCCCCAAAACCTGAAACCCCCGCCCGCCCCAAAATCTAAACCCCCCGACCTGCCCCAAAACCTAAAACCCCCGACCCCCGCCCCACCCCAAAACCTAAAACCCCGCTCCCTCCCTAATACCTGAAACCCCCACCCCCACCCCAAAACCTAAAACCCCCGACTCCCCACCCCTACCCTCAAAACTTAAAACCCCCAGCCGCCCCAAAACATAAAACCCCAGACAACCTGCCCCCGCCTCAAAACCTAAAACCCCAACCCCCACCCCGCCCCAAAACCTAAAACCCCCGGCCCCCCACCCCAAAACCTAAAATTTCCCGAACCCCCACCCCGCCCCAAAACCTAAAACCCCCGACTCCCCGCCCCGCCCCAAAACCTAAAACCCCGACCCCCCACCCCCACCCCCACCCCAAAACCTAAAACCCCGACCCCCAACTTGCCAGAGTCGTCGCCTCGTCGTCCTCCTCAGCCGACTCCCTTGTTTGTGCCTTAACCACGCATGTTCGTGGTTCAGCACATGCGTGGTTAAGGCACAAAACAACGAAGTTGTGGTTAAGGAAAGCGTTGTTCCGCTTTCGTTAACCAGGACTTCGTTGTTTAGGAAGCGAAATAGAGGGCGTTTCCCAACGGGTAGCACATTGAATCCAATAATTTAAAATAATTAAAGAAAGGTTAGACTCTAAACTTTACAGTTCTCCAGCGTGACAAACTCACCTGTGTTATTAAAACTGTTTATTTGAAACAGGGAACATGAATGAATAAATCATTCCGCCCCCTCAATCGATTAGTTGCTTTTGTTGGAGCAGATATGCTAATATGAGAAATTTCTAAAGATTTGCGTGTATTTACTAATGAGAAAATTTGATAAAGAAACTAATATTTGAAAAATAACGTGTGTAAGTAAAATGTGCCCATGTGTAGTGGTCACCATGGGTATTAACAAGATGCTAAATAATGAAAAATATTCATTAAAAATGTATTCATATGTCATATTTGGATGTATAACCTATGTTTTGTGTTAATTCGCATTATTAACTTAGCCATACTGAGGGCCTGGTTTTCGCGGGCCTTGTCTGCTCTAATGTGGAGACGCGACAAGGCTTCCGAGGACTGGAACTGGAGAGAAAGACCTTGAACTGTGCAGAGTTCAGAAGGCTCTGCTAAAACATTCGCCAAATGTAGCAGTAGACAGGAGATGATGAAGACAATTTTATTCAATTATTTGTAGTGTAGGCTAAACGCACTTTCTCAGGACTTGACAAAGGAAGCTCTGACTAAAAGACTGTGTGCAACAATTTTGTTACCTGAAAAGCTGGATGATGTTCCCATCGACAGAAGAACCAATCAAACTAATGGAACTTGAATCCTGAGTAGACATGTATAGGTGGTAAACAGAAACTGTACGTTAGAGTAATAACTTCTGATAAGGTTGAGCAATTAGTAGGACAGACTGAGAGACCCTAATAAAAAGTCATGACAAGGGGAGCGAAATCCGAGTGGAGAGGAGAAAGTTGGTGACGTCAGGAGACGCTGTTCGAAGTGCTGATAATTGGGCTTATCCTCTGTGAGCCTGATACTTTGCTGATGACTGATGACCTGGAGATGAAGACTGACTCGTTGCTGATCCATCTTAGATAGGTAGCTATAATAATGTGACTGGTTAAATTGTGCTTTTTCTTCTAGGTACCAACTACACTGTTTTAATTATTTTTCTCTCTTAGATAGATTTTTCCAAATTAATGTTTTTCAAATTGTTTTCGCATGAAGACCTACATGCTGATGCTAATCTGGGTATGGTAGGCTGACAAGGGTGACATTGACGGTGACAATTGACTGACGACAATTGCTTTGCTGAATTACTATATAATGTGTTGAGAAAGTATTAGTTTAATGTTGCTTTGATATTGTGATTCCTGGTTTAAATAACGTTTTTGTAATGATTTATAAAGTCGAATAAAGGTTTTTGATTAGAATTGTAACCAATAGGGAATAAAAACGATTATCATTACACATGGAGAGAGGAGGAGGGAGAAGGAGGGACAAATGTGGAGGAACACACCGTACTTAGTTCCCTATAACTCAAAATACACAAGAAAGTACGGGGTTCTCTTAACGAGGGCGTCGCGGATATCAGCGTAGCCCTGGGTTGTATGTGTTCCTATTTGGAAGGGTAATGTCAGTGAAATGTCAGTAGGTAACTGCAGAGTGCATGCGCGGGGAGGAACAGCGGGGGGAGAAAATTCCTTTTACGGACTAGGTGGTCTCACACACTATATAGTGTCATGCTTCATCATTTGACCACCTAGACCCACCCAGGTAGGACAGTGCCACCTGGGCGAACTCAACCTCACTGTTAAAGGAACAGGAGGGAGTGCGTAAATAAACTTGTTTCTGGAAAGATCGGGATCCAGCTAATCTACTGAAAAAATTAAAAACACCTAAGCAGACACCTGTGAGGAGTAACAAATTTAATAGTGGTGTCTGACTGGTGTAGTTAAAACGGGGGTTGGGACACCTCTGTGAGGACAAGGACTCACAGGGTCACCTAACTAATAGCCAACATGTTTCTGCCCTCAGAAGTGAGCCAATGAAGGTCTTGGGGCATTCGTCAGGGCCTAGGATCCCTACGTCTCACGTTGGAGGAAATTACTCTATGTGAAAGTCAAAGAGTGTGAAATAAAAGGTCTACCTTACCCAAGGAATTACCTTGAGGCGGCCTTTGGGGGATAAACAAACAATTAGAACACTAGTGGCACACGGCACTGCAAAACCAAACAACTGCACACGTGTCAAAGGGATGCATTCATGCACGTAACACATATGTTCATAATAGGCTAAATACATGCGTGGAGTGACCAAGTGGGTATATCTATCTATACAAGTAGACAGTCCTACCACAGCAGGGAATTACAATTCTTACCCTTTCATAGAGGCTGCTAGCCTCTGGTATCCAGGAGGGGGAGTGTCCCCTTATAGTCAAACACTAAGGGGAGACATAGAAAGAGACGGACACAAAGACAAAGTGAGGAAGGGGAAGGTACAGGAGTAACCAGGATAGATACAGGGGAGCACTAGGGGGGTGGTTCCCACTAGTAACCCACTATCATTGCTAAAATAAAGAGATACTGCTTGATAGAAAAAGTGGTAACACAGAGTGGCTATAGATAATAGTCATAAAAACAGGTAGAAAGTAAAATTCAAATTAATGGAGGGAAGGCTTATCTGTGCTGCCTGTGACCCGTGCAGCCACTCACTACATCAAAGGGGGCGCTCGCCGTGCGCCTATATCGTCCTCTCCTTGGACCGCTTGTGACAAGTGGCTGAGGGAGAACTGTCTATTTATGGCTGTAAGATGTTCCAGGTGCGCCCTGTTAGCGCGGTAATTAGAGTTCAATTCAAGTAAATCACCGCCGCAGGCCTTTTTATTGCGTTTCTGGCCTCGATATGGTCGCCGTTATGGCGGGTGCCCCAGCTGAGCCGGGGTGCCGGCATGAATGCGAGTGAGTGCTCGGGTGGGGCCCAGGCCGGAAGGTTCCGGCCAGAGCGCCACAACCGGAAGCCTCGCGCTCCCGGTGGCCGCTGGGAAACGTAGTTCCCAGCGGTCCCGTGGCCCAGTGGAAAGTAAAATAAAGAATAGAAGGAAGAAAGAAGAAGGAGCCAGGAACGGAAGGGGGAAGGGAAAAGGAGGGGGGGTTGGGGGGGCGGGGGGGTTTTAGAGATACAAAAGGGGGGGAGAAGAGGGAAAGGAGAAGGAAAGGGGGAGGGAGGGGGTGACCACCGAGAGGGGAGGGGGGGAAGGGGGGGAAGAAAAAAAGGGGATACAAGGAGAGGGAGAAGAAGGAAAGGGGAAGGGAGGGGGTGACAACCGAGAGGGAAACGAGGGGGCAAGGGGGAGGGCAAGAGAGAGTGATGGGGAGGGGAAAAGAGAAAAAAGAGAAAGGAAAGGAGGTGAAAATAATGAAGAGAGAGCGAGAAGAAAAGATCAGGAAAGTAGAGTAAGGGTAGGGTGGAGATATTAGGGGACGAGGAAGAAGATAATGATGCAGAGGACAAAAGAAAAGAGAAAAAGGGCAAGATAAAGGGAGTGTGGGGAAAAGAGACAAGGTAGAGGGTTTTTTGGGGGGGAAAAGGCAGGGAAGCAGGGGCAGAGGCGGAAGGATTGGAGGAATCATAGATTAGTAGAAGAACTCATTTATTGAGTGTGAACCAGGGGATCTCGTCATTAAGACCATCGGTGTCCGTGTGTAATCTCCAGACCCAACGTTGTTCGGTCTGGAGCAGTCTCTGTGTCATATTAGAGGTCGATGGAGGTAATTGCTCTATGATCGTCCAGTTTATGTCATCTGCAGAATGTTTTTTCAAAAGGAAGTGGTTAGTCAATTTAGTAGCCTCTCGTTTACAACGGATCGTACTCCTATGTTCACAGATTCTTGTGGCGACCTTTCTTGAGGTCATTCCCACGTATTTGAGGTTACAGGGGCATCTGATCAAATAGATCACGTTTTTGCTGTTACAGTTGGTTAGGGATTTTTGTGCCCATGGGGTCTTAAGGTCTAGGTCTATTGTTGTTGATTTTTTAGTAAAACAACAGACACTACAGTTGCCACATGGGTAGTGTCCTCTTGGTGGTGGAAGACCCCATAGTGTGGTTTGTGTAGTGAGGGAATTGATTTTTTTTTTGGGTCTTGTGTGGACAACCATGTCCCGTATGTTTGCGGCTCTCTTAAAAGCATGTAGTGGCTGCTGAAAATGAAAACCCCCAGATGTAAGGATTTTCCACTCCTCTTTAATGATTTTCTGAATCTTATTGGAGAGTGGGTTAAAAGTAGTTACACACACTATTTGTTCAGTGTCCGATGTCCTAGTGCGTGGTTGCAATAGTTGGTCCCTATTATTATTGCACGCTCTTTTGTATGCTCTCTTCACCAGATGTGTAGGATAGTCCTTGGTTTGTAGCTTAAGAGCCAATTTGTCAGCGTGTTTACGGTAGACTGTGAGGGTGGAGCAATTCCGTCGCAGACGTAAAAATTTACCTACAGGGAGATTCTCCCTCAGGGACCTTGGGTGGAAACTCTGAAATTGGAGCAGGTTGTTCCGGTCTGTGGGTTTATAATAAACCTCTGTGGCCAGTGCCCCATTGTTTTCATAGATTAATAAATCAAGAAATGCTAGTTGGTTGTCACCTATGGTCATGGTGAAGTTCAGGAAAGGGTTCGCTGCATTCAACCAATTTGCAAAAATCATAGCCTCTTCTCTAGTTCCTGTCCAGACCAGTAGAATATCATCTATATATCGTTTCCAGAGTTTAATCTGCTGGAGGAACGGGTTGTCATCATGATTGACCACCTGTCTCTCAAAGTGATCAACATAAAGGCATGCCTGGCTAGGTGCGAAAGTGCTGCCCATAGATGTTCCTTGTATTTGCAAGAAAAAGTTATCCTCGAACTTGAAATAGTTCCTTGTGAGAGCCAAATGTGCCAGGTCCAGTATGAAGTCAGGGGGCGTACGTGACTCTACTCTATTGGCTTCCAAGAGGTCGCTGTCTGCAGGTCATCAGCGACCTCTTGGAAGCCAATAGAGGAGAGTCACGTACGCCCCCTGACTTCATACTGGACCTGGCACATTTGGCTCTCACAAGGAACTATTTCAAGTTCGAGGATAACTTTTTCTTGCAAATACAAGGAACATCTATGGGCAGCACTTTCGCACCTAGCCTGGCATGCCTTTATGTTGATCACTTTGAGAGACAGGTGATCAATCATGATGACAACCCGTTCCTCCAGCAGATTAAACTCTGGAAACGATATATAGATGATATTCTACTGGTCTGGACAGGAACTAGAGAAGAGGCTATGATTTTTGCAAATTGGTTGAATGCAGCGAACCCTTTCCTGAACTTCACCATGACCATAGGTGACAACCAACTAGCATTTCTTGATTTATTAATCTATGAAAACAATGGGGCACTGGCCACAGAGGTTTATTATAAACCCACAGACCGGAACAACCTGCTCCAATTTCAGAGTTTCCACCCAAGGTCCCTGAGGGAGAATCTCCCTGTAGGTCAATTTTTACGTCTGCGACGGAATTGCTCCACCCTCACAGACTACCGTAAACACGCTGACAAATTGGCTATTAAGCTACAAACCAAGGACTATCCTACACATCTGGTGAAGAGAGCATACAAAAGAGCGTGCAATAATAACAGGGACCAACTATTGCAACCACGCACTAGGACATCGGACACTGAACAAATAGTGTGTGTAACTACTTTTAACCCACTCTCCAATAAGATTCAGAAAATCATTAAAGAGGAGTGGAAAATCCTTACATCTGGGGGTTTACCTTTTCAGCAGCCACTACATGCTTTTAAGAGAGCCGCAAACATACGGGACATGGTTGTCCACACAAGACCCAAAGAAAAAATCAATTCCCTCACTACACAAACCACACTATGGGGTCTTCCACCACCAAGAGGACACTACCCATGTGGCAACTGTAGTGTCTGTTGTTTTACTAAAAAATCAACAACAATAGACCTAGACCTTAAGACCCGATGGGCACAAAAATCCCTAACCAACTGTAACAGCAAAAACGTGATCTATTTGATCAGATGCCCCTGTAACCTCAAATACGTGGGAATGACCTCAAGAAAGGTCGCCACAAGAATCTGTGAACATAGGAGTACGATCCGTTGTAAACGAGAGGCTACTAAATTGACTAACCACTTCCTTTTGAAAAAACATTCTGCAGATGACATAAACTGGACGATCATAGAGCAATTACCTCCATCGACCTCTAATATGGCACAGAGACTGCTCCAGACCGAACAACGTTGGGTCTGGAGATTACACACGGACACTGATGGTCTTAATGACGAGATCCCCTGGTTCACACTCAATAAATTAGTTCTTCTACTAATCTATGAGTCCTCCAATCCTTCCGCCTCTGCCCCTGCTTCCCTGCCTTTTCCCCCCCAAAAAACCCTCTACCTTGTCTCTTTTCCCCACACTCCCTTTATCTTGCCCTTTTTCTCTTTTCTTTTGTCCTCTGCATCATTATCTTCTTCATCGTCCCCTAATATCTCCACCCTACCCTTACTCTACTTTCCTGATCTTTTCTTCTCGCTCTCTCTTCATTATTTTCACCTCCTTTCCTTTCTCTCTGTTCTCTTTTCCCCTCCCCATCACTCTCTCTTTCCCTCCCCCTTGCCCCCTCGTTTCCCTCTCGGTTGTCACCCCCCTCCCTTCTCCTTTCCTTCTTCTCCCTCTCCTTGTATCCCCTTTTTTTCTTCCCCCCCTTCCCCCCCTCCCCTCTCGGTGGTCACCCCCTCCCTCCCCCTTTCCTTCTCCTTTCCCTCTTCTCCCCCCCTTTTGTATCTCTAAACCCCCCCCTGACCCCCCCAACCCCCCTCCTTTTCCTTTCCCCCCCTTCCATTCCTGGCTCCTTCTTCTTTCTTCCTTCTATTCTTTATTTTACTTTCCACTGGGCCACGGGACCGCTGGGAACTACGTTTCCCAGCGGCCACCGGGAGCGCGAGGCTTCCGGTTGCGGCGCTCGGGCCGGAACCTTCCGGCCTGGGCCCCACCCGAGCACTCACTCGCATTCATGCCGGCGCCCCGGCTCAGCTGGGGCGCCCGCCTTAACGGCGACCATATCGAGGCCAGAAACGCATTAAAAAGGCCCGCGGCGGTGATTTACTTGAATTGAACTCTAATTACCGCGCTAACAGGGCGCACCTGGAACATCTTACAGCCATAAATAGACCGTTCTCCCTCAGCCACTTGTCACAAGCGGTCCAAGGAGAGGACGATATAGGCGTACGGCGAGCGCCCCCTTTGATGTAGTGAGTGGCTGCACGGGTCACAGGCAGCACAGATAAGCCTTCCCTCCATTAATTTGAATTTTACTTTCTACCTGTTTTTATGACTATTATCTATAGCCACTCCGTGTTACCACTTTTTCTATCAAGCAGTATCTCTTTATTTTAGCAATGATAGTGGGTTCCTAGTGGGAACCACCCCCCTAGTGCTCCCCTGTATCTATCCTGGTTACTCCTGTTCCCTCCCCTTCCTCACTTTGTCTTTGTGTCCGTCTCTTTCTATGTCTCCCCTTAGTGTTTGACTATAAGGGGACACTCCCCCTCCTGGATACCAGAGGCTAGCAGCCTCTATGAAAGGGTAAGAATTGTAATTCCCTGCTGTGGTAGGACTGTCTACTTGTATAGATAGATATACCCACTTGGTCACTCCACGCATGTATTTTGCCTATTATGAACATATGTGTTAAGTGCATGAATGCATCTCTTTGACACGTGTGCAGTTGGTTGGTTTTGCAGTGCCGTGTGCCACTAGTGTTCTAATTGTTTGTTTATCCCCCATAGGCCGCCTCAAGGTTATTCCTTGGGTAAGGTAGACCTTTTATTTCACACTCTTTGACTTTCACATAGAGTAATTTCCTCCAACGTGAGACGTAGGGATCCTAGGCCCTGACGAATGCCCGAGACCTTCATTGGCTCACTTCTGAGGGCAGAAACATGTTGGCTATTAGTTAGGTGACCCTGTGATTCCTTGTCCTCACAGAGGTGTCCCAACCCCCGTTTTAACTACACCAGTCAGACACCACTATTAAATTTGTTACTCCTCACAGGTGTCTGCTTAGGTGTTTTTAATTTTTTCAGTAGATTAGCTGGATCCCGATCTTTCCAGAAACAAGTTTATTTACGCACTCCCTCCTGTTCCTTTAACAGTGAGGTTGAGTCCGCCCAGGTGGCACTGTCCTACCTGGGTGGGTCTAGGTGGTCAAATGATGAAGCATGACACTATATAGTGTGTGAGACCACCTAGTCCGTAAAAGGAATTTTCTCCCCCCGCTGTTCCTCCCCGCGCATGCACTCTGCAGTTACCTACTGACATTTCACTGACATTACCCTTCCAAATAGGAACACATACAACCCAGGGCTACGCTGATATCCGCGACGCCCTTGTTAAGAGAACCCAATAAAAACGATTAACCTTCTTTGGAGTGATGCTATTTCTTATTAGATAGGTTTTTCATAATTGTTAATATTGATTTTAGTGATGTTGATGGTTCAATAGTCCACCTCATAACTAGGATACTCCATGCGCTCCAAAAGGTTCATCAACCTACACGCATCCCCTTGTAAATTTACTTACTAAGGACCAGGCACGCTAGCAGTTTTTGGTAGCAGCTTGATGGTTAGTGTCCTTGGTGAACTAGTTAGGTGGTGACTATTGGTTATAGTAGTAGTTTAAATTAGGTTCAATTGTTTGTATTTTATAAGGTTTGGATTTTGTTTTTTTTAAATGGCAATTGTAGCAAAGATGATGTCCCCTTGAACTCAGAAATGACTTTCCCAGATCCTGGATCTCGTTGGTAAAGTTGGGAATGTTCTCGGTGTAATTTTGAAATAGCATGAAAGTAGTAGGTGGCGCTTACAAGGCTTAAGCAGATCGCAGGTGAATTGTGATGTGTGTGAGGAATAGTAGGGAGTCTGCGTACTCCAATCGAGGTTAGTAAGAGTGTGCGTACTCCACAGTGTGAGAGTAGGGAAGTCGTCGAACTTCATGTGTGTGGCTCTTTGTGAGCCAAAATTATCCACGTGGTTGTTGGTGATGTACGGACCCTGCGTGGTCTAAGACTCCAGAGTATATTGACAAGTGTAGGGTATATGTTGTAATCTGTCTGGTCTAGTAGGTTGATCGGGCGTGGTCAACAAGTCAGTGTGCGTGGAAGTCGAGTAAAAGAAGTTTCGACTGAGATTTGGCGAGTCCTATGTGCTCCAGGACAGACCTATTGATCAGTTGAGAGTAAAATTTGCGGGTCGAATTTTGCTTGCGAATGTGGGGGACTAAGAAAGAGGAATAGCTAAAGAGCCAGAAAGAGCCATTAGTGAAAATCCATAAGGTCCCTGAAGCTATTGTGTCCCTTCCTGTAGTAAACCAGCAGGTTTGTTTTAGTTATTGTTTGGTAGAGGTGCTCGCAATAATTTGCATTAGTTGTGTGAATCGAGTTGAGGAAGACAAGCCGCAAGACTTTGTCAGCCGCTGTGTGCCAGTGTGACATCCGAGTGTGCCACGCTGGGATAGGTTGGTTGGTAAGGAGAGCTGCGACCGGATTGGCAGCCGGATTGGCAGCCGTCCATGAGAGGCGATTGGTCAAGTTAACGGGTGAAGGGAATCTCAGGAGTAAAAATCATTTCATTTATTGAATTAATAGTACACAAAAACAGGCAAAATGAAGTTTTTCCAGGCATTTAAGAGTGCAATGAGGGGTGATTCTTACATTAAGGCATCAGTGGGGGAACCAAGCACCCCAGAGGATTCTCCGGCATATTTTGTGATGGCAGAGAGAGGTGTAGCACAGTGTCTTAAAGCAATGGAGTAAATTGACAAAAAATCAAGGGACTTTTCCGGAACACAGAACGTTTAATTTGAGAAATCAGTTGCGATTATCATTGTATGATATGAAGCCATTGCTGAGACCAGCACAGTTTGAGGCTTTAGCAGTCTGGGAGCTAGTGGCCAGACAGCAGCAGGAGCTGAAATTCAATAGAAGGGTGAAGAAAGTGGAAAAGTCACTAGCAGAAGCTAGATGGGATTGGGAGCAAAAGAGATGGAGGATGGCGACAATGAAAGAGATTTCAATGTTCCCAGCAATTACAGAGGGAAATGAGTCAGAGAAAGGGGATAGTGCTAAGGAAGACCAGAGTGAGGAAAAAAGAAAAGGAAAAAGTCCTATATAGACGATACTCTGATGTTGAGGATCTCATTACACAGTTGTTTAGAGGTAGACCTCCACCTATGACAACCTATGCAGGGGGTCCGGGTACAAATGCTACAGCCCCTCCAGCTACTCCTGGGCCGTCTCAGGGAACTGTGGGAGCTGTACAAGCAGAAGGAGGACAATTACCGGGGGTAGTACAGAGTACACCTGTTTCAAGAACTAGTACTGTAGCTCAGGCACAGATGCATCCACCTTCAGTACAGAGAATTTATCCAGATGTACCAGTTCTTGAGACTGTGTCGAATATAATGGTGCCAAGGGAGCAGGTGCTTCCGAAACCAACGTTGATTCAGACAGATCCAACACCAATGTTGTTACCCTCAGTATGTCGAAGTTTTCCCCTTTGACAGGAACCTTGACTGATTTCACTCCAGTTATGAATCAGGCAATGAAAGTACCACTCGCACAAGGTGCAGGTGCTAGGGCAGCCCCGGATGCAATATCGCTACCAATTACTGTTGGTCCAGCTGTACCCTTATATGCACAGAAGAAAACAGAGACAGGAGACCAGAGTGACATGTCACAGAGTCTTGTGAAAAGGGGAGCGGGGGATCCTGCACAATTGACATCGCCTACAGGACAGGTTTTTAATGAACCTAGACCTTCTATTGGTTTTAGTCCTCTAGTAGTGTTGCCAGATGCGGTAAATGTCTTGAATGCAAGTCAGAATCTGAGACTTCTGACACTGCAAGCTTTGGGCACAGTGGCACAGCAGCTACCAGCCCCAAATGCAAGCAATATTTCTTTACAGGGGATAACAGCTCAACAGTTGAATAATTGGCTGGATAGTCTAAATACTTCTCAGAGCGTATCAAAAGGGGAAGATCAGCTGAACCGAGTGGGACTAAACATTGAAGCAAATGAGTTAGTCGAGGGAACAATGGGAATAAATAGGTTAGAATCCTACACAGAGGAAGAGCTGAGGTATTTATGCCCAAAGATTGCAAAGGATGTGGGGAAAATACATCAGAAGTTAGCGGAATTGGCAGAGAAACATGACATTGATCTTAAAATGACGAGGCATCTGAGACGAAGTTACAGATTAGATTTTGAGGCAAAAGATTTTGGACACAGGAGATCAGCTGGGATGAAAGCCCACTTGAGGGACTTACTGCAGAGTGCACAGATTTGGGGAGCATTAGAGAAGTGGGAAGGCAGATGGACCAAGAAGAAAGAGAAACGAAAACGAGATTCCCAAGAAGGGGCAGACGGAGTTGATAAAGGGGAATCAGTTCAAATGCTTACGATGAGGGAAATTCCAGGGGGTCAATTTGTTCATGTCCCATGGCACAGAAGTGACATATTGGTCGTCATTACAACCCTGGCGGTCGGTGTTAAAGCGGCGGTAATACCGCCAACAGGCCGGCGGTAAAAATTTTGCAATTACGGCCGTGGCGGAAACCGCTAACAAAGACAGCCACTTTAACACTCCGATCGCCACGCCGGTACAAACAAACAGCTTGGCGGTCACCGCCAACAGACAGGCGGGAGACAATGTACCGCCCACACTATTATGACAGGCCAATCCACCACCTTTTCTGGGGCGGATTCACCGCGGATAAAAACACGGCGGAAACAGGAATCCCGAAGGGAAACCGCTCACCTCTACACACCCCACGAGAAATGAGGACACCATGGACCCGGAATGCCAAATTCTCCCTGCAATAGTCTTCCTGCGCCTCTACCAGGAGCACGAACGCCGGCAGCGAAGACCACGGTGAGTACTGCACCTACGACACAGGGGAGGGGGAGGGAAAAAACAGGGACACACACACGCAACACCCCCACCCCCACCCCCACCCTCACCCACTACAACACACACACTAAGCATATCAATACATCACAGTTACACCCCCCAAACTCCCTGGAAGAATGCAAAGACAATAGAAAATGAGTGTAACCATTGTAATATATTAAAAGCAAGTAGGCAGAAATATATATATACACCATGTATAAAATATATACCAAGCAAAGTAGTCCAGGTAGTGCACTAAGAAAGTCCGTGGAACACTGGGACCACACGGTATGGGCGAGGCCCACACAAGATCCCCGACCATGACGGAGAGAACACTGCAGGGGCATCAGAGAGCAACTAAACAGGCATCTCAGGGGGAGGGAAAGGGGGGGCACCTCAGCCGCTTGAGTGCACAACGCCAAATCCACGAGGGGGCTGCATGCCCACTGTTCCATCCTGGGGAGTGCAAAGCCACAGTCTCTCAAGTCTCACAAGTGGGTGGGTTGCCCACTGCCATATCATGGGGAGTGCAGAGCCACAGTCTCTCAAGTCTCTACAGTGGGTGGGTTGCCCACTGTTCAATCCTGGGGAGTGCAAAGCCACAGTCTCACAAGTCTCTACAGTGGGTGGGTTGCCCACTGTCTAATCCTGGGGAGTGCAAAGCCACAGTCTCTCAAGTCTCTACAGCTGCCCACTGTCCAATCCAGGGGAGTGCAAAGCCAGAATCTCTCAAGTCTCTACAGTGGGTGGGTTGCCCACTGTCCAATCCTGGGGAGTGCAAAGCAACAGTCTCTCACGTCTCCACAGTGGGTGGGTTGCCCACTGTTCAATCCTGGGGAGTGCAAAGCCACAGTCTCACAAGTCTCTACAGTGGGTGGCTTGCCCACTGTTCAATCCTGGGGAGTGCAAAGCCACAGTCTCACAAGTGGATGACAGTCTCCACTGGTTCTGGAGGGGGCATGGTGCCCAGAGTGCTTCATCCTGCTAAGGACAGAGGTAGTGGATCGATCTCTCCACTGGTTCTGGAGGGGGAATGGTGCCCAGAGTGCTTCATCCTGCTAAGGACAGAGGTAGTGGATGGATCTCTCCACTGGTTCTGGAGGGGGCATGGTGCCCAGAGTGCTTCATCCTGCTAAGGACAGAGGTAGTGGATGGATCTCTCCACTGGTTCTGGAGGGGGCATGGTGCCCAGAGTGCTTCATCCCGCTAAGGACAGAGGTAGTGGATGGATCTCTCTACTTGTTCTGGAGGGGGCATGGCTCCCAGAGTGCATCATCCTGTTAAGGACAGAGGTAGTGGATGACAGTCTCCACCGGTTCTGGAGGGGGCATGGTGCCCAGAATGCATCATTCACCCTGTGACGGACTCAGTTGCGTCAGTGCCCCTGTCGCTCATTGGCTAGCGGTGCTTGAGACGGTGGTGCCCTGTTCAGCGGTGCTTGAGATGGCGGTGCCCTGTTCAGCGGTGCTTGAGACGGCGGTGCCCTGGTCAGCGGTGCTTGAGATGGCGGTGCCCTGTGCAGCGGTGCTTGAGATGGCGGTGCCCTGTTCAGCGGTGCTTGAGATGGCGGTGCCCTGTGCAGCGGTGCTTGAGACGGCGTTGCCTTTGCAGCGGTGCTTGAGATGGTGGTGCCCTGTGCAGCGGTGCTTGAGACGGCGGTGCCCTGTTCAGCAGTGCTTGAGATGGCGGTGCCCTGTGCAGCGGTGCTTGAGACGGCGGTGCCCTGTTCAGTGGTGCTTGAGATGGCGGTCTCCATTGCAGGGTCTCAGCTGCTGGCGGTCCTTCATGGCCCAGGGGGGCTTTTGCTGGCGGTACTTCATGGCCCAGCGGGGCTTTTGTTGGCGGTCCTTCATGGCCCAGTGGGGCTTTTGCTGGCGGTCCTTCATGGCCCAGCGGGGCTAGTGCTGGCGGTCCTTCATGGCCCAGTGGGGCTAGTGCTGGTGGTCCTTCATGGCCAGCGGAGCTAGTGCTGGTGGTCCTTCATGGCCCAGCGGGGCTAGTGCTGGCGGTCCTTCATGGCCCA
Organism: Pleurodeles waltl; assembly: GCF_031143425.1. NCBI lineage: Eukaryota > Metazoa > Chordata > Amphibia > Caudata > Salamandridae > Pleurodeles > Pleurodeles waltl. The sequence goes on along the minus strand of NC_090442.1, from coordinate 892,797,027 downwards.
GCGGGGCTGGTGCTGGCGGTGGCCTCCTGGGCAGGTGGGCTGGTGCTGGCGGTGGCCTCCTGGGCAGCTGGGCTGATGCTGGCGGTGGCCTCCTAGGCAGCTGGGCTGATGCTGGAGGTGGCCTCCTGGGCATGTGGGCTGGTGCTGGCGGTGGCCTTCTGGGCAGCTGGGCTGATGCTGGCAGTGGCCTCCTGGGCAGCTGGGCTGATGCTGGCGGTGGCCTCCTTGGCAGGTGGGCAGGTGCTGGCGTGGGCCTCCTGGTCATTGGGGATGATGGCGGTCTTCTCCGCCGTGCTGCTCTTCCCAGACTTGCCGGGTTTCTTGTGGCCCTTCCCCACCTTGGAAGGTGTCACAGCTGACTCCACACTCCCAACGGGACCCCTGGGAGGAGCTTTGGTGGCTGGAGTCTTCCTCCTCTCCCGCCGGGCACTGGACAACTTCTGAAGCTTCACAGGTGGGGACTGTCTGTGCTGTGGCTCCTTGCCACACTGGCTGCCCTGGTGGTCGGTGCACTCCAGATGCCGGTGACTACAGGCACCACTGGTCCCGGAGATGTTGTGGCTGAGGTGCTAGTTCAGGACCTATGAGATGGACGGGGTGGGGGAGGTGTGGGAAAGAGGTCAAGGTTGGACAGGAAAAGTTTTCTGGACACACTGGGACGGGTAGCTGGAGGGGGTTTGGGAGTGGAGGAAGAGGTGGTGGTTGTAGGAGGTGTACGTTTGGTGACTTTGGGTGAAGGTGCCTGTGCTGGAGGCTGTCGTGAGGTGGATGACTGTTGGGTGGGTGTGTGCCTGCGTTTGTGTATCTTGGGAGGGGGCATCACAGACACACTTGGAGAGGACACAGGGGACGTGTGAATGGTAGTGGGGGTGGTGACTGCACAGGGGCGGGGTGTGGTGGTGGGTGTGCTGGAGAGGGACATAGTGGCTGTAGAGGTAGTGCATGCAGGTGTGAGTGTAGACGAGACTGGGAGGGAGGAGGGAGATGAGGAGGAGGGGGACACAGTGGAGACAGTGGATGTTGGTGTGTCTGCATGTGTGTGATGCTTGTGTGAGTGCCTGTGGGATGTGTGGTGCTTAGGTTTGCCTGAGCTTCCCTTGGGTGTTGAGGTGTGTGCATGTTGGTCTGTAGGTGTGCTTGGGATAGGCTGAGGTACAGGGGATTGGGTCGGGGTGGAGGAAGTTGGACGGGGAGGCTAGAGATGGGGACAATGGCTGCCATCATTGCTGAGGCCAGAGTCTGAAAAGCTCGCTGAAGGGCCGCCTGACCAGAATGAATGCCCTCCAGGAATGCATTGGTTTGTTGCAACTGCCTCTCTACACCCTGGATGGCATTCAAAATGGTAGACTGTCCAACAGTGAGGGACTTGAGGAGGTCAATGGCCTCCTCACTGAGGGTAGCAGGGGTGACTGGGGCAGGGCCTGAGGTGCCTGGGGCGAAGGTGATACCCACCTTCCTGGGTGAGCGGGCACGGGGCAAAGGCTGAGGGGCTGCTGGGAGGGCGGTGCTGGTAGGAGGGTGGCGGCTGCACCTGTAGATGCGGGGAGCACAGATGTTGCCGCCACCACAAGGGAGCTCCCATCAGAGGACGAGTCCGTATCGCTGGTGTCAGCTCCTGTGCCCGCCGTGGAGCACCCCTCGCCCTCCGTCCCACTGGTGAATTCAGACTCCGTAGTGTCACCCTCCACGGCCATGTGGGATGCAGCTCCCTCGTGCTCTGGTGCCACAGATCCTCCTCCTGATGATGCTAATGCACATAAGAACAGGGAGACCACAAAAATTGGTGGAAGACAGAAGAAAGACCTGTTGAGTGCATGCATTACCGCTACAGTTGGCGGACACGACAGACACCAAAGCCCCTTGCACTACGCCGCGCTCTTGGGCTCCACTGTTGAATTCCTGGTAAATGGCCTACAAGGCTATGGACGACATCTGCACACATAGATGACACAGGGGCATGACTAGGTGTACTTGGCACTCTACAGAGGTGGCTGGGGTGCCACATGGCCTGCCTTACGGAGGGGCCTTGCCTACGAAACTCGCCCTGGCCTAGGGAAACCCACAGCCCACCTCCCCCACCCAGACCCCTCCACTGCACGCAAAGTCGGCAGAATGAGAGTGTACTCACCCCCTTGTGGCTGCTCTGATGCCCTCAAACGCCCAACCAACTCGGGGAAGGGCAATGCCAGGATCCTGAACATCAGGGGGGTCATGGTGCGACGGGCACCCCTCCCACGTTGGGAGGCCATCCCCAGCTGAGCCACCGCCGTCTTCTTGCTCCAGCGGCGAATGTCCTCCCATCTTTTCCGGCAGTGGGTGCGCCGTATGTGGTAGACCCCAGGGTCCGGACGTCCTTGGCGATGGCACGCCAAATAGCTTTTTTCTGCTGGGCGCCGACCTACATGAAATGTACAGGGGAAAAAGAGAAGTTATTACCAACTGCACCATCAAAGTGGTTGGCCCCCATCCCTACCCTTGCCATGTGGCAGATGCATTCACCGTCGTTCATGCACGCAGCACTCTCCCCCCTTCCTTCTTACATCCAGCCCTCTCTACACAGGCATAGCCCATACAACATGCTCCCTGTGTACTTACCTGTTTGTCTGGAGGACCGTAGAGTAATGTGTACTGGGGGAGGACTCCATCCATGAGCTTCTCCAACTCCTCCGATGTGAAAGCATGGGCCCTTTCCCCAGACACTTGAGCAATTGTCTCTTCCAGACCGAGGTCACAGCAGCACTTGCAGTGTAGGTCCTCTCCTGTCGAAGATCAGGTATCGAGTGATTGAACAGGTAGAAAATGGCGGTCACGTCCTCGGCGGTGCGTACCGTCACCGCCGGCGTACATCGTTATTGGCTTCTGGGACCCATAGGGTCCAATGTTAACCAATGCAGCATTGGGCCGCGGTCTTCGACCGCCTACCGCGACGGTGTACAACGCCAGCGCACTTACCTCACATCCCATTGTCCCACTTTACAGGTCAGGCAGCCTCCATTTCAGGGCCCCACATGGCTTCATTTCCAACTGCGTGACACATAACTACGCCTAGACTCAACACACATACAGGCCACCTTTTGTGTATGATTGGTGTTCTGGGTAAACTGTGGGTACGTACCTCTGAGTTGTTTGACTCTGTGCTCGCTTTTGTCCTTCATAGGCACCGTCCGCTGGGACATATGAGGAGATAGCGGCATCCTCCGGTGTACCAACCGTTGGTGGACCTGTCGACAATGGAGGAGCGACATTTGATTATCACATACAGGGTTGACCGTGCCACAATCCAGGAACTGTGTACCCAGTTGGAGCCAGACCTGATGTCAGCAATCCGCCATCCCACAGGAATCCCCCCTCAAGTGCAGGTGCTGTCTGTGCTCCATTTCCTTGCAAGTGGGTCTTTTCAAACAACAGTGGCCATTTCATCAGGGATGCTCCGGCCTATGTTTTCCAACGTATTGTCCAGAGTGTTGTCTGCCTTTCTGAAACACATGCGGAGCTCCATCGTTTTCCCACAGTTGGATGATTTGCCTACAGTGAAAGGGGATTTCTATGCCCTGGGACACATCCCCAACATCATAGGTGCCATTGATGGGACCCATGTGGCTTTGGTCCCCCCCCCACAGGAGTGAACAGGTGTACAGAAACCGGAAGAGTTATCATTCTATGAATGTACAGATGGTCTGTTTGGCAGACCAGTACATCTCCCATGTGAATGCCAAGTTCCCTGGCTATTAGGTGAGCACCTGGAGGCAAGTCATTGGGAATGGTTGTCTGGGGATATCCCTCCAGGTTAGTGCGTGTCTAACAGTTGTCCCTCACCATTTGCAGGTGACTCTGGTTACCCCAACCTGTCATGGCTACTGACCCCAGTGAGGAATCCCAGGATAAGGGCAGAGGAACGCTACAATGAGGCCCATTGGCGAACTAGGAGGGTGATCGAGCGGACCTCCGGCCTCCTGAAGTCCAGGTTCAGGTACCTCCATATGACAGGTGGCTCCCTATTCTACTCACCAAAGAAGGTGTGCCAGATCATCGTGGCCTGCTGTATGCTTCATAACTTGGCTTTGCGACGACAGGTGCCTTTTCTGCAGGAGGATAGTCCAGATGGCGGTGTTGTTGCAGCTGTGGAGCCTGTGGACAGTGAAGACGAGGAAGCAGAGGAAGAAGACATGAACAACAGGGACTCAGTGATCCAGCAATATTTCCAGTGAGACACAGGTAAGAGTACAGACCTGCCTACTACATGTACTTTAACACTACTACCTCTCTACTGTGTGTCGTTTTCACCCAGTGTATGGTCACTGAGTTGTCACTTTCCCTTACGATTTCACAGATGTGGGTCCCACTGTGTGACATCTGCTTAGATTCCTCATGGACTAGATATGTGTGACGTAGGTATGTTGACATTACAATTGAAAGAGCATTTTGTCATTGTAATTGCTAATACACTATTTCGAAATCATAGACAGACTCCAGATTGTTTTGTGCTTTAAGGGTGTTTATTTAAGTGCTCAATATTGGAGGGGGTAGTGAAATGGTGAGGGGTGATGGCAGAGGAATGTCCATGGCAGAGTCCAGTCTATGGGGATCATTATGACCCTGGCGGAAGGCGGAGAAGCGGCGGTAAGACCGCCAACAGTCTGGCGGTCTTTTTTGTTGTATTATGACCATGGTGGTTACCGCCATGATCATCCGCCGGTTCTCCGTTCCGCCCGCCGGGCTGGAGACCTGGGTCTCCAGCCCGGCGGCTGTCACTATACCGCCGGCGGTATTTTGACCCGGCTTACCGCCGTGGATTTCCTGCGGTTTGAACCGCCATGAAATCCATGGCGTTAAGCACTATCAGTGCCAGGGAATTCCTTCCCTGGCATTGATAGGGGTCTCCAACACCCCTCACCCCACCCCCACCCGACTCCCTCCCCTACACCCCCAACCACCCCTGCCACCCCCCAAAGGTGGCAGGGCCCCCTCCCCACCTGACCCCCAACATCACATCACCAATACCCACACGACACGCACGCAGGCACCACCTACACACATACACGCACACACGCCGACATACATGCCTACATCCACACACACAGTAAGACACGCACACCCACATACAAACATACACGCACTCACACACCCCCTCTACATACACAGACGCACACCCCCATGCACCCACACAACACCCCCACCCCCTCCCCTAACGGACAATTGACTTACCTGTTCCGTCGATCCCACGGGATCGGGAGCCATGGGGGCAGCTCCGCCAACACCTCACCGCCAACAGAACACCGCCACGGCGAATCACAGGACGTGATTCGCTGGGCGGTGTTCTGTTGGCGTGGAGGTGGAGGTGGAGCAACCTCCCCTTCCCCGCCTCCCACCAGTATGCCTGTGGGCGGCTCTCCGTCCGTAAAAGGACTTTACGGACTTCCGCACGGCGGTCCATCAGCGGTCTTGGAAAAAGACAGCTGAGGTTGTAATGACCACCTATTAGTCTCACAGGTGCATTGCCCAAATGGGCATAGGAAGTGGAGCTGGGGCAGTTAAAGTATGGACAGGGTGACAAAGTGGGACAGTAGGATGACAATCAGGGTGGCCTCATTTCTTGGCGGGGGTCTTGGCATTGTTCTCTGTCTTTGTCCTGGATCTCAGGGACCGTTTGCAGGGTGGTTCTCCCTCTGCAGGGGGTGGGTTGCTGGTGTGGTGGTCCTGTGGCAGGGCGTCCTGTCCACTAGCGCCGGCGGAGGTGGTGGGCAGTTCATCGTCCATGCTAGTGTCAGGGGCCCCTTGTTGTGCCACAGTGTCCCTCCTGGTGTTGAGTACTTCCTCCAGCACCCCTATGGTGGTGCCCAGGGTAGAGCTGATGGTTCTAAGTTCCTCCCTGAAACCCATAAACTGTTCCTCCTGCAGCCGCTGGGTCTCCTGAAACTTGGCCAGTACCGTTGCCATCGTCTCCAGGGAGTGGTGGTATGCTCCCATGATGGAGGAGAGGGCCTCGTGGAGAGTGGGCTACCTTGGCCTGTCCGCCCCCTGTCGCACAGCAGCCCTCCCAGTTCCCCTGTGTTCCTGGACCGTGTGTCCACTACCACTGCCCCCAGGTCCCTGTTGTTATTGGGGTGGTGGGTTATCCTGGGTTCCCTGTAGTGGTGGACACACTGCTGATTGACGTGTCCTGGGGACGGAGGTATGGGCCCGCTGGGTGGGTGCTGTGCTGGTGTTTCCAGAGAAGGGAAGGTCTGTGGTGGCCTGTGACTGGGTGAGGGGAACCGACTGTCCCGAGGTCCCCGATGGGCCGGGCTGGTCATCTAGATCCAGTTGGACAGAGGTGCTGTCATCACTGTGGGCCTCTTCTGTTGGTGGTGTGGACATGTGTGGACCCTCCTGTCCGGTGACGTTGGGTACGGGTCCTGCAGGGGTATAAAAGGATGGTTATTACATCTGTGTGTGTCATGGTGTGCAATGGGTGGGTGACCGTGTACCCCACTGCTTGCATTCCTGTGTGGGACCTTGTGTGAGGATGGTTTAGGGGGTTGTATGGGTATGTGAAGTGGCCATGCTTTAGTGATGGGCGTCCATGCTTTGTTGTTGCATGCAGGGCTTGGTGTTGGGATGGATGGTTTGTGATGTTGGGACATATGTGAGGAGTGGGTGCTGGGGGTGAGGGTGAGGGTGGGGGTATGTGATGGCATGCAGGTAGGGTGGGGGATGTAATAATTAAGATTTGACTTACCAGAGTCCATTCCTCCACCTACTCCTGCGAGGCCCTCAGGACGCAGAATCGCCAAGACCTGCTTCTCCCATGTTGTTAGTTGTGGGGGAGGAGGTGGGGGTCCGCCGCCAGTCCTCTGAACCACCAGGTGGTGTCTTGAGACCACGGAACACACCTTCCCCCGTAGGTTGTTCCGCCTCTTCCTGATGTCCTCCCGATTTCTTGGGTGCTGTCCCACTGCATTGACCCTGTCCACTATTCTTCGCCATAGCTCCATCTTCCTTGCAATTGAGGTGTGCTGCACCTGTGCTCCGAATAGCTGTGGCTCTACCCGGACGATTTCCTCCACCATGACCCTGAGCTCCTCCTCCGAGAACCTGGGGTGTCTTTGCCGTGCCATGGGGTGGTGTAGGTGATGTGTAGGGTGGAGTGTGTGGTGTTAAGTGTGCTGATGTGTAGTGGTGTGTTGTGTGAGGTGCGTGGAAGTTCTGTGGGTGATGGTGTTGTGTGCCTGTGGATGCTGTTGTTCTTGCTGGTGCTATCTCTCTCTGGCCTTCTTTCGGAATTTTTTGTCGTGGGGGTTTGTGGGTGATGTGGGTGTGTGTTTTATATTGTATTGGGTGTGTGGGAGTGGTGTGTGTATTTGTATCAGGTGTGTGTATTTCGATTTGTCCAATGTGGTAATGTTTTGTAAATGTGTGTGTATTTTGAGCGCGGTGGTGTGTACCGCCAAGGGCATACCGCGGTTGAAAGACCGCTGCGTGGATTCATGTGTTGTGATAGTGTGGGCGTATTTCTGTTGGCGTGACGGTGGAGGTTTTGTTTTCGCCAGTTTATCACTGACCTTTGGTGTGGCGGACTTGTGTGGGTGTCTGAATTTTGGCGGATTCTGAAATGTGGGTCATAATAGCTGTGGCAGAATTCCGCGGGCGCGGCGGTGTGTTGGGGGTCTTCTGCACGGCGGTAAGCGGCTTTTACCACCAATGTTGTAATGACCGCCACTGTCTTTTACAAATGATTATCCCAAATTGAGAGAGAAGCCAGTTGAATGGTATCAACAGACTGAGAGGTTTGTGAAGCTTTCTAAATGTCTGTGGGAAGATCTGAACACACTATTGGAGATAGTAGTTCCAGCTGATCTATGGGTCAAGTGTAAGAGGGCAGTAGACTGGCCAATGAGTGAACCCGAGAGAGACAAGGTCACAGGTGCACCGTCACCCGAGGTAATGAAGAATTATTATAAGGTGATTGAGTTCCTGAAGACTAGGATTTCTCCTAAGAACATTGATTGGCAGTGGATTGATAGAACAGTCCAGGAGTCTAAAGAGTCAATACAAACCTACTATGAGACGTTGTTGAAGGCTTTTAAGGAGTACAGTGGCAAGGAGGCAATCGAACCAAAAGACATGTTGCATTTTGTGTTCAGATTTGTTGAAGGTTTGAGACCAGAAGTAGGACAGATGATTAAGAGTCATTTGATTTGCTGGTAGGCAAAACCGATTGATGAGGTATGGCAATATGCTAAATACTGTAGTGATGAGATTGAATTCAAACAAAAGAAATTAAAGGAAAAAGCAATGGTGACGCAGATTAAGGCAGCCCAAACAGGAGCGCAAGGAGCTTTGGGCCAGATGTAGGAAAGAAGCAAATTGCGACTTGCAATTTGCGAGTCCGTGCGACTCGCAAATTGCAAGTCGCAATTTGCTATGCAGAAAGGTGTCTCAAACACTTTCTGCGAGTCGCTATGGGGTCGCAAAGACCCACCTCGTTAATATTAATGAGGTGGGTCGCAATTTGCGACCCCATAGCGACTCAGGGCACTCACGGGGATGGAGGCCTGCTGGGAACAGCAGACCTCCATGTCTGTGACTGCTTTTCAATAAAGCCGTTTTTTTTTTCCAAGTGTAGCCGTTTTCCTTGAAGGAAAACGAGCAGCACTTAGAAGAAAAAAAAACGAAACCTTTTGTTTCGGATTTTTTCAGGGCAGGTAGTGGTCCCTTGGACCACTGCCTGCTCTGAAAACATAATTTTGGGTCCAGTCACAAAGGGGAAGGGGTCCCATGGGGACCCCTTCCCGTTTGCGAGTGGGTTACCATCCACTTCAAGTAGATGGTAACTGCGACTGCACAAATGGAATTGCATATCACTGCGACTCGCAAATAGGAAGGGAACACCCCTTCCAATTTGCGACTCGGAAATGCATTTTGCGAGTCGGTTCCGACTCGCAAAATGCATTTCTACATAGCATACACGCATTTGCAACTTGCAAACGGCGATTTTCGCCGTTTGCGAGTCGCAAAGTGTTTGCTACATCTGGCCCTTTGTGCCGCCGATGCCACCGCAACAGTGAGCCATCATGTTTCAACCTCAAGTGAGGAGCAGAGGGCGTGGAATGGATGTGATGCGCGGTCCGAATTTAGGAACTGTGGATGTTCAGAATGACATGCAGGGTATGAAAAGGATGTTGCCATGCCATTTGTGCGGAAACGTGGGTCACTGGAAGCGGGAGTGCCCATTGATGGTGCAGGATGCAGTGGTTCAGCAAGGTGATGTCAGTACAATTCAAACTGTGACGATCCCGAAAATGAGAGGCATAGTTCTGAATGCTCAGAATCGAGGACAGAATTTCTTGCCTGTTCAACAGTTGCAGGTGCCTCAAGCACAATTTGCTCCATTATCACCAGTACAGCAGCAGGTTTCTATGGTACCTAGACAGCAAATGTAAATACCCCAAGCACCGATGGAACAGCAACAGGTTATGCTTACTCAACAGGTCACAGGTCAAAGACAGGATAATAGTAGCAATACAGTACATCAGTACCCATTTCACAGTGAAGATTAAATAAACGATGGATGGATGAGTGACAGTTCAGATGAGGGAGCCTGTATTCTTGCTGCGTCCCTAGAGGTAGATCAGAGAGGGCCTTTTGTGAAAGGAAAGGTGATGGGTCACAAGGTCTCATTCTTAGTTGATACTGGAGCTACGCGCTCTACAGTGAGGAGCATAGAAGTACCAAATGTACCTCTTTCAGGCAGGACAGTTCAGGTTGTGGGAGTGGAGAATAGACAATTGACAAACCCCATAAGGAACCAGTGCAAATCGAAACTGGAAATTATTTGGGACTGCATAGATTTGTGGTGTGCGATTCAAGTCCTGTATCCTTGCTAGGTAGAGATTTGTTGTGCAAGACCAAATGCTCTATAAATTGTACAGATGCAGGGATAGAAGTCCAAACAAATAGTGATGAGGAAGAGGGACAGGTGTCAGCTATGGTGTTCAATGATGCTTATGAAGATTACCCATTGATTGAATTTTTCCAGATGTTCACTATGTAAGAGTTGCATGCAGATTTACAGGGAACTGTAAAAGAGGAAGTTTGGGACTTGACAGGAAAGGAAGTGAGATTGATTTAAGGAGTGGAACCTGTTAAAATTACTTTGAAGCCAAATGTTGAGTTCCCAAAGCTTCCTCAGTATAACATGGCACAGGATGTGTTGATGAAAGTAGCGCAGATAATTGGAGACTTTCTAACACAAGTAGTTCTAAAGGAAGTGTTGAGCAGCCCATGTAATTCACCGATAATGAGGTTGAAAAAGCCATGTGGAAAAGTACGAGTTGTGCAGGACTTGCGAAAAGTGAATGACATGGTGGTTAAGTGTTGTCCGATTGTGCCCAATTCAGCAGTGATACTGTTTCAGAATCTGTGCGATGCAGAGTGTTTCACAGTAGTTGATTTGTCACAAGCTTTCTTTTCAGTACCACTTTACAAGGATAGTCAGTTTCTTTTCAGTTTCAAATTTCTAGATAAGGTCTATAGCTGGTGTAGGATTCCACAAAGGTACACGGAGTCACCATCCCCGTTCAATCAGATCCTGAAGAAGAATCTGGAGTTGTTGGAAATACCTTGCCAATCGACTCTTGTACAGTACATTGATGATCTATTGATCGCATCCAAAAAAAGGGACGAGTGTAAGCATGACTCGATTGCCCTGTTGAATCATTTGGGAGAGTACGGGCACAAGGTCTCACCTGTGAAGTTGCAGTATTGTCAGAAATCTGTCAAATATTTGGGACATCAGATTGAGAAAGGATTGAGAAGAATTTCCAGGGAAAGGATAACAATGATTTTGCAGAGAATTCACCCGACTTCCCAGAAGGATGTACGCATATTTCTGTGAATGGGAGAGTACTGTAGACAGTGGATTCAGAATTTTGCTGAGATAGCCAAACCCCTACAGCAGTTGACCCACAAAGGAGTTACGGATCCCATTATCCTAGATGAGGGCATTCACTGAATTGAGATAGTGTTTGTGCAGAGCTCCAGCGTTGGGAATGCCTGATTACACAAAGCCTTTCACATTGTTTTGCTATGAACGTGATGCTTGTTCTTTGTCTGTTTTGACACAGGTCCATGGAGGTGCTTATCGCCTAATATTTTTCAGCTACCTTGGACCCGGTTGCAGCAGCTTTACCAGGTTGTCTGCGAGCAGTAGCTGCAGTTGGTCAAATTCTTTCCCAATGTGAAGGGGTAGGCATGGGATACCCAGTGACGGTAATGGCACCACATTCTGTTGAGATTTTACTGACAAGGATGAAAACACAACATTTGACGGCGGACAGACTGACAAGGTATGAGACAAGCATCTTGGGAGCTCCAAATGTAACATTGAAAAGATGTACAGTGTTGAATCCAGCAACAGTGATACTGTTGAAATTGAGAAGGAGGAGGATATAGATCATGATTGTCTTGAGGTGATTGAATTGTGCACAAAGCCGAGGCTTGATATTAGAGATACTCTGTGTAAAGGAAATGATCAAATTGTCTTTGTCGATGGTTTATATCTCAGAGATGGGACAGGCACTTTGAGAGCAGGATATGCCGTATGTACAATTACAGGAACTTTGGAGGCTTTATGTCTTCCAGGAGTGTATTCTGTGCAGGTGGCAGAACTGGTGGCTCTTACTAGAGCTTGCTATGTTTCTACCAGGCTGCGAGTGACAATGTAAACTGATAGTCAATATGCATTCGGAACTGTTCATGATTTTGGTCAATTGTGGTCGCAGCGAGGTTTTATGACCTCCAGTGAAACACCAGTGAGAAATGGCGAAGGGATAAAAGAGTTACTGTATGCAAATCAGTTACCAGAACAAATTGCTGTAGTAAAATGTAGTGCACATCAAAAGACGCAAGATTACATTTCCTTGGGAAATGGATATGTGGATCAAGTCGCAAGGTTTTGTCCATTGAACCGTATATCATTCAGGGATAAGGGGGAATGGATGCCAGAAGAAGAGACAAATTGTGCAAGCTTTGCTTTGAAAATAATTGGTACTTTAGAAGAGTTACAAATATTGCAAGAGAATGCAGACAAGGAAGTGAAAAAGCTGTGGTTGAAATTATAATGTTTAAAAAGACAAGATGAAATTTGGGTATCTGAGGAGGGCCAGATGGTATTGCCGAGCTTCCCATGCCACTGGATTCAAGCTAGCCTGGCTGATGATGGATGAAACCCTGAAACCGGTCCCAGAATGCTTGTTTGAGTCCAGGGAAGACCTGGCCTGGCAGTTCGGGCGGGACTGTTCCCGTGGGGAACAGGGTCAAGACTGATTTGCATATGGCTGGGTCCAAACTGGAATGGCATGGGCAGCAAAAAAATGATGGATTTAGGCCCAGATCTCTGTACTAGGGGTGAATGTTTGACATTGTTCAGCATTCCGTCCATCACTTGTTCTTTTTGCATTTGTAGCTCTAAGTGGGAAGGGTATACCCAAATGTGGGTCCTGTGCTTCCCATGCCACTGGATTCAAGCTAGCCTGGCTGATGAGGGGTGAAACCCCGAAACCAGTCCCAGGATGCTTGTTTCCAGTCCAGGGAAGATCTGGCCTGGCAGTGCGGGCTGGACTGTTCCCATTGGGAACAGGATCAAGACTGATTTGCATATGGCTGGGTTCAAACTGGAATGGCATGGGCAGCAACAAAATGATGGATTTAGGCCCAGATCTCTGTACTGGGGGTGAATGTTTAACATTGTTCAGCATTCCGTCCATCACTTGCTCTTTTTGCATTTGTTGTCCTAAGTGGAAAGGGTATGCCCAGATGTGGGTCCCGTGCTTCCCTGGCCACTGGATTCAAGCTAGCCTGGCTGATGAGGGGCGAAACCCTGAAACCGGTCCCAGGATGCTTGTTTCCAGTCCAGGGAAGACCTGGCCTGGCAGATCGTGCAGGACTGTTCCCATGGGGAACAGGGTCAAGACTGATTTGCATATGTCTGGGTCCAAACTGGAATGGCATGGGCAGCAACAAAACAATGGATTTAGACCCAGATCTCTGTACTGGGGTTGAATGTTTGACATTGTTCAGCATTCCATCCATCACTTGTTCATTTTGGTATTGCCAAATAGTCTGTTGACTCATGGTTTCGGTATTACCATGGTCACGCACACATTGGAAGAGATGCCATGGTCAGACTGTTCAAAGTTGATTGGTTTAATCCAAAGTTCAGGCAAGCAGTTGAAGCAGTGTGTCACAGATGTGGGATTTGTCAGCAGCTAAATGTGGGAAAAGGGACAGCGGTGAATTTGAGCCACATTGGAAGAGCAGGAGGACCATTCAGCAGAATGCAATTGGATTTCATTGAGATGCCTGCATATGGTAGACTAAAGTACGTTTTGGTGATTGTGTGCATGTTTAGTCATTGGATTGAAGCATACCCCACACGTAGAAATTATAGTCTCACAGTTGCAAAGGTATTACTTAGAGAGCTAATACCACATTTTGGATTTCCGATCTCTTTAGAATCAGGTAGGGGAACGCACTTCAATAATGAGGTGATCAAGCTCTTATGTGCATCATTGAACATTAAACAGAAGCTTCACTGCAGCTATCATCCAGAGGCGTCAGGACTTGTAGAGCAGATGAATGGTACTCTGAAATCGAGAATTGCCAAAATGTGTGCTGCAACGAATCTGAAATGGCCAGAAGCATTTCCTTTGGTGTTGATGGCAATGTGAAATATACCTGACAGGGAAACAGGACTGTCCCCACATGAGATTCTCATGGGTAGAGCAATGAGTTTGCCAGCAATACCAGCCAATGCTCTTGTCAATATTACAGATGATATAGTGTCGCTCTTTCTCTCAGCAGGACAAGCCGTTAACCTGCCACCCATCCATGACTCAGGTCACAACCTGAGAGCCGGAAACTTGCCTAGAGCCACGTTAGAGAGGTCCATACCAAGTGGTGTTGACAACTACAACAGCTGTGAAATGTGCAGGTTTGCCTAACTGGATACATGTGAGCCATACCAAGAGAGTGGTGAGTCCTGAGGACAATGAAGAAGTGTTGTTGAGAGCACCAACAGCAGCGAAGCAAGTAGTTCTTCCTGAAGCAGAGCCGGAGCAGGCTGAGCCTGAAGTGGATCCAGAGCTGGTGGAAGACGGATCGATTACCCCAGTGAGAGCCGAAGGTGCAGAAGCTCAGGAGGCAGAGCAAGGAACTAATCCGACGGAGGTGACTGGAGAACCAAGCACAGGGGAGGTTCTCTCATAAGAAAATGGTGACAAAGCACAAGTAGACCAAATGCCAGAACCAGAGGGGGAAAGAGTTGAGGCAGATCAAAGCCAAAGTGATCTGACTCCTCCTGACCCCGTTGCAGGTCCATCAAGAGAAGGCACTACAGATAAGGCAAAGGAGAAAAGTCCGATCTTAAAGAGATTGTTGACAGAAGGAACAAGAAAAGGAGACAACTGGCCTGAATCTCAAATAGGCAAGAAGAAGGACTTAGTTATAAATGAGACAATAGAGGAAGAAATAGACACCACAAGGAAAGGAGAACTAAGTGATGGAGAGTTAGCAGGAGAACTAAGGTTGAAAAGAAAGAGAGTAGCAAGTCGAAGATACACAGGACCTGAGTGGGCATATGCCGCAACAAGCGATTGGCAAAATGAGTTCATGTCCTTTTGCTTTGACAGAGAAGTTCCGAATCAGTATTTTGATGCAACCTGAGGAAAATCAATAGACTGAGTTGTTTAGCTAAGAAAAAGAGCAATTGAGAAAACTGTAGAATGTAACCGGAAGAGACACTGATAACCTGATATGACATCTGAAAATCTGAATGTGACCAGCTGCTAACCGATTTTGACGAAGAAAAAAGGGTCTTTTTGCATGACTCTGAAATGTGAAAAAAAGGCCTATTTTTTTTCTTTTTTTTTCTTTTTGCACTTTACTTAAGAGTTAATTCTACTTTCTGATTCTTTACAGATCATGGCTGAATTATATAGTAGCACTGAAAACATTAGGTATTGTAGGTATTTGAGTGTAGGAATGGCAATTGTGTGTGGTATATTGTTTATAATAATGATTGTGGGAATGTCTATTCATGAGATGAAAGAAGTTGCATCTGTATCTGAGACTACTACACTAACAGCTTTAGAGAGGTTTAAGCTAGATGAGCAATATTTGCATGATTATACTAACGCAAAGGGAGAGCTGTCTTCTGACGTCTTTTATCGATTGTTGAGTGAGTATGTAGAGACGATGGATGCAAAGGATTGTCTTGTCTGCACGCAAATCCCTTCTTCTGTGGAAGAAGGGGTTACCTATCATAGCTTGCCTTTGACTTATGGTATAACTTGTAGTCTGCTACTAACCCCACTCTATAATCAGGAGTATATACAATATTTTTACTCTAATCACGACCTGGTTTTTTCCTATGTTCCGATTATTAGATATTTGAGTAAGATAGCTAAGGATCATGATATAGTATTATAGGAGAAAACCACTAAAAGAGAAACTAGAAAAAGGGTTAGAGAAAAGGACTTACAAAAATGATTATGCTTACACTGTTATTAAAACACAAGGGAGATTAGCTTTAGATGCATTACATGTAGGGAAGCTCTGTGTATATAGGCCAAAATCACACACTGACACTTTATTTGTGGGAACGAGTGAATGTAGGCATGTGTCTTTGCTTCAGATTAAATGGACATTTATGTTGGATGGTGTGGACCCTGTGATTCCTGGAATTTATCATATTTGTGGGCTTAATGCTTATTACCGTCTTCCTAGAGGATGGTATGGGACATGTTATTTAGGAATAGTTTTTCCTAAGATTTATCAGATAGATGATCTGAAGAAGATACCAAAAGTGACTTAATTACACCAGATGAGACAAAAGAGAGAAACAGCCTCTGCAATTGTAGGGGATATTTTTGGGGCAATAATTCCTTCTGTAGGAGTTACACTAAATGCAAACAAGATACTAAAACTGTCTACTATTGTGGATAATATGCTAACAAACTTTACTGGAGCCATACTCTTGCTAAATACTCAATTAGCTGCAGATAGAGCAATGACGCTTCAAAATAGGCTTGCTTTAGACATAATTTTTGCGAAGGACGGAGTAGTCTGTAAAATGATTAATGCAAGGCATTGTTGTTCTTACATATCTGAGAATGAGAAGTAGATAATAGATTTGCTTACTAATTTAACTAATACAAGTAAGGATTTGAAAGAATTAAAAGAACCAGGAGTTTGGGAAAAAGTTGGAAATGGATTTGTTGCTGTGGGAAATTGTTTTAGCCAAATTTGGGGAGGGATACAAGGAAAAGTGTCCAAGGAATACTAATTGTCATCACTGTTATATTAGGCTTATGGGGGGCATGTAAATTATGGCAGAAAATGAAACAAAAAAGGGGCAAAAATAATCAGAGGAGGGAAGAACAACCTAGGAGAAGAATCCATTGAGAAAATACAAGAAGGAGAAATCAAAATGTAGATGAGAACAATTTGTAAAAATGTTGGCAAGGGAAAAGTGTGATGACATATTTAGTCATCAGAGGAGGGACTGTTGGAGCAGATATGCTAATATAAGAAATTTCTAATGATTTGCGTGTGTTTACTAATGAGAAAATTCGATAAAGAAACTAATATTTGAAAAATAATGTGTGTAAGTAAAATGTGCCCACGGGGAGTGGTCACCATGTGTATTAACAAGATGCTAAATAATGAAAAATATTCATAAAAAATGTATTAATATATATGTCATATTTGGATGTATAACCTATGTTTTGTGTTAATTCGCATTCTTACTTAGCCATACTGAGGGCCTGGTTTTCGCTAGGCCTTGCCTGCTCTAACGTGGAGACGCGACAAGGCTTCCGAGGACTGGAACTGGAGAGAAGGACCTTCAATTGTACAGAGTTCAGAAGGCTCGGCTAGAACATTCTGCAAATGTAGCAGTAGACAGGAGATGATGAAGACAATTTGATACAATTATGTGTAGTGTAGGTTAAACACACTTTCCCAGGACTTGAACAATGGAAGCTCTGACTAAAAGACTGTGTGCAACAATTTTCTTACCTGAAGAGCAGGATGATGTTCTCATCGACAGAAGAACCAATCAAACTAATGGAACTTGAATCCTGAGTAGACGTGTATTGGCGGTAGGTTAGAGTCATAACTTCTGATAAGGTTGACCAATTAGCAATTAGTGGGACGGACTGAGAGACCATCATAAAAAGTCATGACAAGGGGAGCAAAATCAGAGAGGAGAGGAGAAAGTTGATGACATCAGGAGACGCTGTCCGAAGTGGTGATAATTGGGCTTACCCTCTGTTAGCCTGATACTTTGCTGATGACTGATGACCTGGAGACGAACACTGACTTGTTGCTGATCCATCTTGGATAGGTAGCTATAATAATGTGACTGATTAAATTGTGCTTTTTCTTCTAGGTACCAACTGCAATGTTTTAATTATTTTCCTCTCTCAGATAGATTTTTCCAAATTAATGTTTTTCAAGTAGTTTTCGCATGAAGACCCACACGCTGATGC
Organism: Pleurodeles waltl; assembly: GCF_031143425.1. Taxonomy (NCBI): domain Eukaryota; kingdom Metazoa; phylum Chordata; class Amphibia; order Caudata; family Salamandridae; genus Pleurodeles; species Pleurodeles waltl. The sequence goes on along the minus strand of NC_090442.1, from coordinate 892,779,496 downwards.
TAATCTGGGTTAAGTAGGCTGACAAGGGTGACATTGACGGTGACAATTAACTGACGACAATTGCTTTGCTAAATTACTATGCAATGTGTTGAGAAAGTATTAGTTTAATGTTGCTTTGATTTTGTGATTCCTGGTTTAAATAACATTTTTGTGATGATTAATAAATCTTGATTAATAAAAAAGTAGAATAAAGGGTTTTGCTTAGAATTGTAACCAATAGGGAATAAAAATGATTAATCTTGTTGAGAGTGATAGTATTTCTTATTAAATAGGTTTTTCATAATTATTAATATTGATTTTAGTGATGTTGATGGTTACCGCATAAGTAGGATACTCCATACGATCCAAAAGGTTCATCGACCTCTACTCGTCCCCTTGTAAGTTTACTTACTAAAGACCAGGCGCGTTAGCACTTTCAAGAACAGTATTTACATCACCCAGGCACGCACCCATTTTCTGTGCAATGCTTCTTTAATAACAAACCAAGCAGCTTTAAGGAACAAATAGCCATTCTTACATAAGTGATCAGAGAAATTGCTACATTTGCTCGATATCTGGTTTAAGATCTAATTGTGCAGAGGTTAAACAGCAGTTTTCCAACAAGATACTGGATAATTCATGTGACTGTTGACTATGTAACATACAAAAATACATAAAGATGAACCTTTGTTGGATAAAAGTCCACGGAAAAATGGGGAGTATAAAGGTAGGGTGTGAGAATGAAAGCAGGCGAGAGAGAAGATGGTTAAATCAAACATCAGTGATACCAATAATACAAAAATATTCCTTAAGTGGCTTAGCTCAGGCAGTGTGTCTGCAGAATCAAAGCACACCTGTGGCAGCTTTCTAAAGGGCATTTGTGGGCAAAAAATAAAAGATTCACAGGTATCTTAAAGAAAATCCAGAAACAGCATAATGATCTGTATCCTAACTATGTAATCTGCAGTGTATCATTGGGGGGTCGTGGAACAGATTCCCAGTTTTTAATGAAAGAGAGGGATACTTCTAGCCCGGACCTCTGATAGTGGTGGAAAAATAGGATCCTACAGCAAGAAGACCATCATCTGGTCCTGGACTTCACAAATTATTTGTTAGGACAATACAACCTTCAACATTTCGGTGAGCCATTCATTTAAGTCTGGGTTGTATGCTGACCTCCAGTGTCTCATAATGGAAATCTTAGAAAGTGCCCATTTGTGGCTACCGCAGTAAGGAAGTCTTGTCAAATCTGACATGTTCCCAAGACTACTGGTTGCTGACAGCTTGCCTTAGCTATTAGTCCAAAGGTGTGTGATATCTGGGCAGGACCATATTGTGTGCAGAATATTTCACAGCCCCGTTGTTTACACTTCCCGCATTGGGAAGGAGGAAGAAAGCAATCTTGTGACATATGAGAGGTGTCAATACCAATATTAGTTTAAAATATAGAAATTTAAGGTGTGTTTCCCTTACGTAAGAGTCATGTGTGGAGGATCAGGAACCCAAATCTTTTTCAAGGTCCTCTCTCTGCAGAATAATTTTCTGCAGAAAAAGTGTTAAATGAATACTGTGTAAATGACCAAGATCGCCCATTAAAAGAAATTGAGGAATCCTGTAGCACCATCAGGAGACAGCTCTCCTTCTTGTCAATGTGTGATTTGTGCATACATCCAGTAGTCTTTATCAGTAAGGCCAAATTAAATGCACATAGTTCTGAATAGCTTAAGACTTTAATCATAGATACATGATCCAGTTTTTTTATCCCAATCACCAATTAGTAATCCCAACAGAGAGTACTGAGTCTGATCTGTACATCTGTGTTAGCGCGTGTGACCTTATCTGTTTAGTGATTGATAACTAATAAGGTGGTACGCGCTCTTAGGCCAAGAAACCTTTTGACTCGCTTAAGATGATCATATCATCAGCCCCCCACATCAAATAAACATCATCAAAAAACAATACAGTTTATTAGATTCAGTAACTTTTCACACCATGACCCATTGGGTCACCAATAACCCCACCTTTAGTATCAATTGAAATGTTTATTTCACTACATTAAACAGGCTAAGGTTATGTAGGTTAATCTCAAAATCACATGATACTAGTACAGGAACAACACAGGTTGACCAAAATGTCTACAGAATCTTAATTTTATCAAAGCAACTATTATTAAAGTTTCAACAACATCCGAACAGGTCAATAGCAAAAGTAATTGAGCAATGCTAATAACATACATTTGATCAGCAATTGAAGGATGTCAAGCTTGTCCTGTCAAACAGAATAAAGATAAGAAAACCTTTCTAACTCCTGCTTAGCATTAGCATGTTGGGTTTCACACAAATGTTTTAGCAACATAAATTTGGAAACCTACTAACTAGGGCACTATCAAAAGCAGCAGTTGTTACCTGAAAAACAAAAGACAAAACAGCAATATGGCATTTTCTAGAAGACTAATAATACCGCTCCTTAAAGGTCAGCAAGCAGAAGGTTCTTCATCAGGGGGGCATCAGCATCAGGACAAGAGGATTTGAGAAAAGGGGGACAGTTCAGAATTTGGGCTGTAAATTCTCTGAACCATCAGATTTAAACCCATATTTATACTTTATTAGCGCTGCATTTGCGTCGCTTTTTGTACAATTATTTTACAATTGTATTTTGTAAGTGTGCGCCGTTTTTGCGTAAAAAAATTACGCAAATGCGGCGCTAAAAAAGTATAAATACGGGCCTTAGTATCTAAGGCAGGCTGCAAAGCGCTTTAGACTTTAAGAACCAAGGGCAAACGTAAGCACCAGCATCATTGTATGGAGCATAAGAAATCAACTCAAAATAATAAAGTACCAGGAAGTCAGTAGACAAACTGGCAAATGTCAAAGTGACAGAGTGTCAAAGTGACGGGATGAATTTCGAATAATGGTTCTAGATACCAAGTGTAGTGTGGTTAAATTAAAACCGTCTCATGTTGTCATTGGTCAGAAACTTCTTGTGATGATGATTGTGCAATTGCATATTTACTACATATCAAAGATGTTAGATAAAGTGCTCATTTTCAATGATTGGTTCATCTTAGTTTGAGTGCAGGCAGTTGATATAATAAGAATCAATTCTTGAGTCTTTCCATCGGTCATCACAGGATTTGCAATCCATGTCCATGAGAACATTATTTTCTCATAGGTTTCGAGTCAAGATTTACAATACTGTAGATACAATTTCAAACTGTGAGCATTTCCTTGAGAGAAGCAACGTTTTGTTCATGAATCAAACAATAGAGTGATTATACAACGGACATGAGATCATTCTACTAACGTAGCCATTCCACAATAATTGGCAGACCGTCAGTTCTAGCTGCGGCCTTGCTAAACTCTAGGCCTTCTTTGTTAGCACAAATAATTTCATAACATTTAACTGTAAGTATGATAGAGTAGTGCATTTTTAAGGAATATATGCTCCTAATACATTTGAATACGTTATTAGTGAACAACTTCGTATATTATGGTGGCCAATCAGGTAGGCACATTTCATGTTACACATAAATTTTCAAGTTAATACATTTCATATGCTAAATCAATTCTATAAATACATAAAACAATAATTAATGTTAAGTTCAGCGCTCACTATCCCTCCTCTGATGACTAAATATGTCACCACACCTTTAATTCAAATACTTTTTTTCTCAATTTCTCTCAAAATGTTGTCTGTTGCACATTTCTATTCATTATTTTCCCCTTTGAGTTTTCCCTAAATAGTTTCTCCATTTTTATATCCACCCTCCTCTGATCCTTTTTTGCTCTTTTTTCTTTAATCACATTCCATAATTTTCTCATTTCCCACTCTAATTAAACAAATTATAATAATCAAGATTCCCTGTAATAATTTCAGTAAGATTCCTTTCCCCAGGTTGCCAAGCCAATTTCCCACAGATGCAATTCCTTTGCCAGCCTTTTCCCAAACAGTTGGTTCAGTTAATTCTTTTAATTCTTTTAATTCTTTTTTATCTTTTGTTTGATTGTTAATAAACCACCTAATTGCTTTTTTATTGTCCGGTATATGGGAACAACAATGTTGCGGACCAAGCAATTTACAAACTCTGCCCTTCTTTGCTAAAAGAATGTCTAATGCAAGGCGGTTCTGAAGAGACATAGCTCTTACTGCAGCCAATTCAGTGTCTATGGGGACAATGGCTCCTGAAAAATATGTCATCATGTTATCCATAATAGTAGGCAATTTTCAAATCTTAATAGAATTCAGAAAAACTCCCACTGAAGGAATTATTGCTCCAAATATGTCTCTAACAATGTTAGAAACTGATTCTCATTTCAGTCTTTTTGGTAATTTATTCACGTCACCAAGTTGAAACAATTTCGGCAAGACTATTCCTAGGTAACATGTGCCATACCATTGTTAAGGAAGACAGTAATACACATTTTTCCCAGCGATGTAATAGATTCCAGGCATTGTGGGATCCTGACCATTCAGCATAAGCGCTCACTTATAATGAAACAAAGACACATGACTACATTCACTCGTTCCCACAAATATCTTATCCAGTCTACATTGTGGCCTATATATACACACAGCTTTCCTATGTGTAGTGCATCTACATCTAATTTCCCTTGGTCGGTAAATGCATAGTCATTTCCAGGTTTTCTCAGAACTAATCTCTTATCTATCTTTGCCTTTATTCCCCTTCTCCTATCTAAGAAACATTTTTCTACAGGTGAGAGTAAGCATGTTAAGGTGTTCCTATGTGTGAATGCGGTCCCAAAGGTTAAAGTAGGTTAAAATAAATCTTACACTATTACTTTGTTTTTATCCTTTGCTATTTTATTAAGATCTCTAATTATAGGAACAAACAAAAACACTACATCAAAATTGGAGTAGAAATACTGAATGTACTCTTGGTTATAAAACTATGGGCCATATGTACGAAAGCTTTTTCCCATAGACACAGAATGGGTAAAATCCTTTCGTACATCTGGCCCTATGTTAGTAAAAGCTACAACCTATGCCGTAAGTTAATGACAGACTATGATAGGTTACTCCCTCCTCAACAGAGGCTGGAATGTGAGAACAAACATAACACTCTCTTGCATCCATAGTGTCAACATACTCATATAACAAGCAATAGAAAACATTAGAAGAAAGTTCTCCCTGTTTATTATTTACATGCAAATGCTTCTCATCTAACCTGAATCTATCTGCCTCTGAAAGAGTAGTAGTTGTCTCTGCAGCTGTTGTATGGTTGGCCTCATCCTTGCCAGAAACAATTATACTCACAATCAATATCAGGCACACTATCACACCAACAATTGCCAAAGTAATACCTATGTACATACAGCATCTATTTTTAGCATTCTGCTGACTGTGGTTACCCATGGTCTGTAAAAAATCGGGAAGTAGAAGCAATAAAGAACTATTGCTATGCAGCAAAATTTAAAATCAAAAACAATCTTCAATCTTTTTCAGCAATTATTTATAGCATTCAGTCTTACTTTCAGGATCCCTTTATCAAAAATCGGTAAAATTGTCAAAAACATTTTAGCAGCTTGTCAGAATCAGGTAGCAGCTTGTCGAAATCAGGTTTAAAGTATTTTCCAGATAATTTTCGACAGCCTTTTTTCTTTATATTTTTCAATGTGCACCTTTTACGACTTAGATCATTGATTTATCTCAAGTGCCAAATTATTCACCTGGAATGTCTCGATCAAAACAAAAATTCAAAAACTTTTCTTGACATTCATTTATAGTTACATATGTCCACTCAGGACCAGAATATCTTCAGTTTGCAACTCTTTTTCTTTTCAGCTTTCGATCTCCACTTAATTCACCATTACTCAGATCCTCTTTAATGGTGGTGTCAACTTCTTCAGGGATTGGCACTACTGAAATTATCTTCTTTGACTTTTGCCTTGACTCTGGCCACTTGTCACCTTTTCATGTTTTCCTGTCAGTACCCTTTTCGGTATTGGACATGACTTATAATCTTTTGACGTTCCCGCAACCGGTTCAAGAGGAGTCAAATCTCTTTGGCTTTGATCTGCCTCAATCCTTTCCGCGCTGGGTTCAGTCATGTGTTCAGTCTATGTTTGAAGACCATCTGCTTCTGGGGAAACCCTCCTCTGGTCAGGTCCTCCTATTGTTCCACTTGAGGTCGGCTCATTCTTATCTTCTTGTGCTATTTCCACTTCATCTAACACAGGGGTGGGCAAGTCGGTCTGTGGTTGTTCCAGCACCATTTCCTGATCAATTACCCATCTTTCTTGCATTGGAATGCGCCCGGATGTTGTTGGGTGTCTCAAAAACTCTTGTTCCTGCTTAGTTGGGTTAGGTACTTTCCGAGTGTGGCTGGCATGGATCCAGTTCGGAAGACCAGCACACTTCACAGCTGTGGTAGTGATTAAAACCACCTGGTGAGGCGCTTTCCACCAAGGCTCCAAACACGATTTTCTCACATGTTTTCAGATCACAACCCAGTCCCCTGCTTTCAGGTTGTTTCCGATATATTGAGATGGTTGCAGTGAGGTGGGCTCCACCTTATGAGAGAAAGAACAAACCACATCAGCCAGACCTCTGCAGTAGTCCAATACCATATCATCTGTAATGTTCACAAGAACATTCGCAGGGACAGCTGGCAATCTCATGGCTCTTCCCATGAGGATTTTGTGAGGTGACAATCCTGTTTTATTGCCAGGCATGCTTCTCATTGACATCAGAACTATGGCAATGCATCAGGCCATTTCAAATTGGTGGATGCACACATTTTCGCCAATCTCGATTTCAAGGTACAATTTATTTGTTCTACCAGTGCTGAGGCTTCAGGGCGGTAACTACAATGCAGTTTCTGCTCAATGTTTAAAGCTGAACATAGCAATTTGATCACTTCATTGTTGAAGTGACTTCCCCTATCTGATTCTAAAGAGACCGGGAAACCGAAACGTGGAATGAACTCCCTAAGCAGTAACTTTGCTACTGTGAGACTGTCATGTCTTCGTGTTGGATAAGGCTCAATCCAATGACTAAAACAATCACACAATCACCAGCACATATTTCAATCCTCCCCAGCAGACATCTCAATTAAATCCATTTTCATTCTGCTGAATGGTCTTCCAGCCATGCCAATGACGCATATTGACCACCGTTCCTCTCCCCACATTGATCTGCAGGCATATCACACATCTGTGGCAAATTGCTTCGGCAACCTGTCTAAATTTAGGATTAAACCAATATTGTTTATGACCATGGCATCCGTCCCCAAATGAGCTTGACAATTATAGTATCTAGCCATTTGAATCAACAGGCTATTAGGCAACAATACTTTCCCCTCCCCTGAAACCCAAACATCATTGTCTCTCTGCATGCACTTTAATTTCTGTCAGTCTATACGCTCTTCTTTTGGCACATTGGGGGTCATTCTTACCCGCCACGAATGACAGAAGCACCGCCAACAGGCTGGCGGTGCTTCTTTGCCCATTCTGACCGCGGTGGTAAAGTTGCGGTCAGAAAACCGGGGCCGGCGGTTTCTCGCCGGTTTACCCCCGGCTGGGCGAATCCGCCATGGCGGTGCCATGGGGATTCTGACCCCCTTACCGCCAGCCTGTTTCTGGCGGTTGTCACCGCCAGGAAGAGGCTGGCGGTAACGGGTGTCTAGGGGCCCCCTAACAGGGCCACAGCATGCTTTTCACTGTCTGCCTAGCCACTGTTTAGTGGGGAATTGATGTACAGTATTAGTACTCTGATTAAGTCTTTGACCTGTGATCATCTGAGAAAGCATCATCTGCTGCTGGTCCATAGGGGCTTGAGGCATTTGGATTTGTTGTCCTTGCACCATTTGCACCTGAGGTGCATCTGCTGTAACTGGGGCATTTGTACCTGCAATGGTTGTATAGGTTGCATTGGCTGCATGGGTTGCATGGGCTGAAAACCTTGCATCAGGTTCACATTATTCTGGAAGTTTGGATTTGGACCTCCCATTCTTGGTCCTCTCATGTTCTGAAAATTAGTGACACCATTCATTTGCTGAGCAACACCTCCCTGATTTACCATCGGGCACTCCCGTTTCCAATGCCCAAGGCCTACGCAACTGTGATATGGCAATGTATTTTTCATCTCTTGTACTTCAAGGTGTATCACTACTGTACTTAAGCCAGGACCACAATTTACACTTCCAATTCCACCATGACCTCTACGTCTGCCTACATTCTGAAACAGCATGTTTCCCTTCTGCTGCTGAGGCTAAAAACTTCCCTGAATCCCTGTCTGTGCATCTTTGATCTACAACACCATTGCCTTCTCTTTCAACTTTCTCTGTTTCAATTCAATCTCATCACTACAGTATTTTGCATACTGCAACACGTCATTGATTGGCTTTGCTTGCCAGCAAATCAATAACTCTTAATCATCTGGCTAATTTCGGGTTTTAATCCTTCAACAAATCTGAACACAAAATGAATCATGTCTTTCGGCTCGATAGTCTCTGTACCACTGTAATGCTTAAACGCCTGCAACAATCTCTCATAATAATAAGCAGAAATGGACTCTTTGGCTTCCTGTGAAGTTCTGTCTATGTGCTGCCAATCAATGTTTTTCTGCAAAATTCGGGTCTTCAGAAACTCAATCACTTTATAGTAATATTTCATTACTTCGGGAGATGGGGCACCTGGGCTCGGATCTCTCTCCGATTCCTTTGTCGGACAATCTACACTTCTTTTGCATTTTACCCACAGATCTGCTGGAACCACTATCTCTAGTAGAGTGTTCAAATCCTCCCATTAGCATTTAGCAAGTTTTACAAACCTGTCTGTTTGCTGATACCATTCTGGGTTTCTCTCTCAATCTGGGATAATCATTGGTAAATGACAAAATGTCACTTCTGCTCCAAGTGACATGTACAGAATTCCCTCCTGGAATCTCCCTCATTGGTAGTATTTTTACTGCTTCCTTATCCTGTGGTGCCTCTGCAAGAAGGGTTTCAGGACCCTTTTTCGGCTTGTCCCTTTACTTTACCCATCTGCCTTACCATTTGTCTAATGCTCTCCACAGCTGGATGCTTTGAAGCAACTTTCTAAGGTGCATTTTCATCCCTGCAGATCTCAAGTCTTTTGCCTCAACATCTAACCTGTAACTTCTTTTCAAATGTTTCATTTTTTAAAGGTCTATCCTGTATTCATCTTCTATATCTGCTGGCCTTTGATGTACCTCACCCGCTTCCTTTGTGATTCTCGGACACAAATATCGCAATTCTGCTTCAGTCTAAGACTCTAGTTGATTCACACCCATGGATCCCTCAACAAGTTCACCTGCTTTCATCAAAAGCCTAGTGCAGTTGATATAATTCCCTCCACTAGAAGCATCTTATGGAGTATTCAGCTTTTCTAACCATTCGGTTAATTGTTGAGATGTCAAACCCTGTAGTGAGATGTTATTAGAATGAGTACTAGGTAGCTGTTGTACAGTTAAACTCGGAGGTTGGGGTGGCAGTAATTTCATGTTGGTGCCAATGTGCGACCCTGTTCCAGTATTTGAAAGAGCTTTGATAGGCCTCAGGTCTAAAAATGACCCTGTTCCATCAAAGATTCTGTCCCACACGTGAGACTATCCTGGCATTTTCACTGATTCCTCCTCCCACCAAACTCTGATTCAGGATTCCCTGGCCATTTGTGCCATTGTTACCCTTGGCAAATAACGGTATGACTGGAACAATGGTAACAGGTACAGACACAGCTTTTGGACTTGGTCTAGCAGTTGCGTTCTGAGACTGCATTACTCCTGTGTTCTGGCTCATTAATACTGACATATCTGTCTTCGTGCCTGTTATAGGAGTGTATTTCAGAATTGTTTGTGGCTGTGTTTGAGGCAATAATAGTGGAGTTTGTTCTGTATGAACCATCATTGGTTTCTGATAAACCTATCCTGTTGGTACTATTAGATTGGCTGCAGCATCTACAATAGGCACATCTGGGTAAATCCTAGGAGTACTCATTTGTGGCATTTGATTGTGTACTGCAGACGCAGTAGGCATGTTAAAGCTGCTCTATATTGGTACTTGCGCAGGAGGAGGACTAGCCTCTACTGAGCTCTGAGTCCCTCTAGGATTGGTCTGTACAGAACTCTCAGTTATGTTAGGGTTACTCTGTACTGGACTCTGTGGCATGTCAACCAGTGCTGTTGCAGAGGGGTTCACAATTGCACTTGGACCACCCTCTTGAACCACATACGGTGGTGGTCAATTTCTCAACAACTGTAAAATAAATTCATCATCATCTGCCTCTTCTTCGGGAAACAAAGACTTCTTAGTCTCCTTTGATTTCTGCTCCCTATCTTCAGAAGGGCGTCTGTTTGTCTTTCTAATAGCTTTCTTTTCTTCTTTCTCATTGTCCTGAGAAATGGCAGGAACCATTCTGATTCCCTGTAAGGTATCTAATCTCCAGTACTTCTGGTCATTGTCCCACCTAGCTTCCACTAGTGTCTTTTCAGCTCTCCTCATCTTTCTCTCAAATTTCAACTGCTGTTGTTGTCTGGGTACTATCTCCCAGATTGCTAATGCTTCAAACTGAGTTGGTATTGGTGGAGGTTTTTAAATCATACATTACTTGTCTCAAATTCTCAAATTAAACGCTCCATTTTCAGGAAACGCTAAGCTTCCTTCCCTTTCTGTGATTTTGCATCAATGTTTTAACCAAAGGCATGCTCCAGTACCTCTTTCTTCAATTACGACATATGCCGGAGTACCTTCTGGAGGACAAATTTCTCCTACCCTAGCTGGAATATACGCATCTCCCCTAAGTGAATTTTTGAATGCTTTGAAAAACTTCATTTTTGCAAATTTGTGTTAGAATCGATCAGGAAGTGACTTTTAATCCCAAAATCCTCTTTGTCTAACTTCTCGTCCAATTGTGCCTCATGGTTGTCCACAAACCGTGCGCGATCCTTCTCACTAACTGACCTATCCCAGCGTGGCTCCGATGACATCACACTCACAAACAGAGGCTGAAAAAGCCTTGTGGCTTCTCTCTCCCTACATTCGAAACCACTCAAAACTAATGCAAAAATTATTGCGAGCACCTCAACAAAACCAAAAAACAATTTGTCTGTTTACTACAGGTAGGGTGATGCAATCACTTCAGGAACCTTATGGATTTTTTACTGATGGCTTTCACTCTAACAGCTATTCTTTGTTTCTCAGTTCCCCAGATTCGCAAGTAAAATTCGACCCACAAATTTTACTCTCAACTGATCAATGGACCTGTCCTGGTGCACATTGGACTCTCCAAATCTCAGTCGAAAAGACCTTTCACTCACCTCAACATACAACCTCGACTTGCCAACCACGCCCGATTGGCCTATGAAACAGACAAATTACAACAACAACAAAAACTCAGTGTCTAAGTACACTTTTCAATACTTTCCGGAGTCTTAGACCTCGTAGGACCCGTATACCAACAACCACGGTGACAATTTTGAGTACCAAGCGCCACACACATGTGAACTACGCCGACTTCCATACTCTCACACTGCACAGTATGCAAACACCTACAACAACATTTGGAGTACGCAAAACTCCCTGAATCCTCGCAAACAACTCAATTCGTGAAATCTATTCCATTCAACCTGTCAATAGAACCCAGAGAACATTTTGAAACAAACAGGCAAACTCCAAGGAGCAGGGAGAGCCACTTTGGGCGTTTGGGGGCACATCTTCTCTCTATTTTGCATTATTGAAACCAAAAAAATCTTAACCAAAGATCAACCTACTTTAGGAAGATGTATTTGAACAACAAAACTCTCTGGTAATTTCTCTAGGGGCAAACCTGAAACAGTATATAATGATGTGCTCTTAAGGTGACTAACCGTCATACTCTGCTGCAATTTCTTGTTAGGGCGTGCAACCTTATCTGTTCAGTTATTGATAACTAATAAGGGGTACGCGCCCTTACACTAATGAACCTTTTGACTCACTTAAGAATGATCACACTATCAACCCCGCACATCAAATATACATAATCAAATAAACAATACAATTTATTGGAGTCAGTAACTTTACTCACCATGACCATTGGGTCACGAATAACCACACCTTTAGTATCAATTATAATGTTTATTTCCATATATTAAACAGGCTAAGATTACATAAGCTAGTCTAAAAATCACATGATACAAGTACAGGAACAACACAGGTTGACCAAAAAGTCTAAAGAATCTTAATTTTATCACAGCAACTATTACTAAAGTTTCAACAGCAACTTTACATATCAATAGCAAAAGTAATTGAGTAATGCTAATAACATACATGTGATCAGCAATTGAAGGATGTCAAGCTTGTCCTGTCAAGCAGAATAAAGATAAAAACCTCTCTAACTCCTCATTAGCATTAGCATGTTAGGCTTCAAGCAAAAGTTTTAGTAACATAAATTTGGAAACCTACTAACTAGGGCACTATCAAAAACATCAGTTGGCACCTGAAAAACAAAAGACAACATAGCAATATGGCATTTCCTAGACTATTATTATCTCTCCTTAAGGGTCAGCAAGCAAAAGGTTCTTCATCGGGGGGCATCAGCATCAGGACAAGGGAATTTGGGAAAAGGGGGACAGTTTCAGAATTTGGGCTATAAGTTCTCTGAACCATCAGATTTAGTATCTCAGGAAGGCAGCAAATTGCTTTAGTCTTTAAGCATCAAGCGCAAAGTAAGCACCAGCATCATTCTATGGAACATGAGAAATCAACCCAAAATAATACCAGGACATCAGTAGACAAACTGGCAAATGTGAAAGAAACAGAGGCCTTCATTACAAACCTGGCGGTCGGTGATAAAGCGGCGGTAATACCGCCAACAGGCCGGCAGTAAAACAAAATGGAATTATGACCACGGTGGACACCGCTCACACAGACAGCCACTTTTACACACCGACCGCCAAGGCGGTAGCAACAAGCACTGCAGCGGTAATCACCAACAGCCAGGCGGAAGACAATGTACCGCCTACTGTATTACAACAGGCCTATCCACACCTTTTCTGGTGTGGTACCAATGACATCAAAAGCACAGCGGAAACAGTGCACAGAAGGGAAACGACTCACCCCTGGAGACTCAAGGAAGAACCACGTCACCATGGAGCCTAAGCTGCAGGTGTTCTCCATGTCTATCTTCTTCTTCACCATGAATACCAATGCAGGCAAAGACGACCACGGTGAGTACTGCCGCCAGCACACAAGGGAGGGAGTTGGAAAAAGAGAGTGACCCCCCCCCCCCAACACCATACACACAACCAGATGCACTAACATTTCATTTTCACCCCGTACACCTCAGGAATAATGCAAGGACAAAAGGAATTGATTAAAGTGAGTGTAATAAGATAAAATGTTAGAAAATTGTGCTTCATAATCTAAACTGTATATACATATATACAAATGGAGGGATGCTGCCCAGTCCACAATGTCCGTGGGCCTCAGGGCCACATCACATAGGTCAAGGACCCACTTGACTCCTGCAACAACACGGAGCGAACACTGCAAAGGCATCAGGTCAAAAATACACAGGCACTTCAGGGGGATGGGGATGGGGGATGGGGGGGCACCTCAGCCAGAAGATGGAACAACACCACTGGTCCTGGAGGGGACTACATGTCCATAACACTGTCCTGGGGAGTGCAAAGCCACAGTCTCTCTAGTGGGTAGTCTGCCTACTGCCTGGTCTTGGGGAGTGCATAGCCACAGTCTCTCTAGTGGGTGGTCTGCCCACTACCTGGTCCTGGGGAGTGCAAAGCCACAGTCTCTCTAGTGGGTGGTCTGCCCACTGCCTGGTTCTAAGGAGTGCAAAGCCATAGTCTCTCTAGTGGGTGGTCTGCCCATTGCCTGGTCCTGAGGAGTGCAAAGCCACAGTTACTCTAGTGGGTGGTCTGCCCACATCTTGGTCCTGGGGAGTGCAAAGCCACAGTCTCTCTAGTGGGTGGTCTGCCCACTGCCTGGTCCTGGGGAGTGCAAAGCCACAGTCTCTCTAGTGTGTGGTCTGCCTACATCTTGGCCCTGGGGAGTGCAAAGCCACAGTCTCTCTAGTGGGTGGTCTGCCCACATCTTGGTCGTGGGGAGTGCAAGCCACAGTATCTCTAGTGGATGGCTTCTCCACTGGTTCTGGAGGGGGCTTTGTGCCCAGTGTGCTTCATTCTGGCAGGGAGGGGGTGAGTGGATGCCTTCTTCCACTGGTTCTGGAGGGGGCTTTGTGCCCAGTGTGCTTCATCCTGGCAAGGAGGGGGTGAGTGGATGCCTTCTTCCACTGGTTCTGGAGGGGGCTTTGTGCACAGTGTGCTTCATCCTGGCAAGGAGGGTGTGGGTGGATACCTTCTACCACTGGTTCTGGAGGGGGCCTTGTGCCCTGTGATGCAGCACATGGAGAGTGCAAGGTCACAGTCTCTTACCTGGGTGTCACACCAACAGGATTTTCAGGGGCCAGGACATACTACAGTCCATGGAGGACTACACACTGTCCGCCGGTGGTAACGGCTGCTCAGCGTGGCAGTGGTGGGGCTGCCTGTGGTGCAGGCAGTGGTGGGTGGAGGCTCCTGCCCATCCCGTGCAGCCTCGGATGGCTGCCCACTGGGGCTTCTGGCTTCACATGGTTGGTGGTGAGGGCTCAGATTCAGTCCCTGCACCAGGCCTCCTGACCTTCCTGCCTGCAAGGGCCCTTCCCAGCTTATGGTCCCTCTTTGTCCTGCACCTTGGCAGCCGGGAGTGCCTCCTTGCCCTTCACAGCTGGGGGTGCCTCCTTGCCCTTCACGGCTGGTGGTGCCTCCTTGCCCTTGCCCTTCACAGCTGGTGTTGCCTCCTTGTCCTTCCCTTTGGCATCTGATTCAGGCACACTGTCAGTGGCTATCGCTGGTTCCCTGGAGCCTCTCCCACCTGCAATAGCTGCCGACACTACTGTGGCTGTGGACTGGGTGGCTGAGGTGCTATCCTGGGTTCTGACCACCCTGTCCTGACATGAATGACAGGGGAGGGGTAGGGAAGAGGTCAACGATGGAGAGGAAAAGCTTCTTAGGGACACTGGAGCGGGAAGAGGATGAAGGCCTGGGAGTGGAGGAAGAGGGAGTGGTTGTAGGAGGTGTCAGTCTGCTGTGTTTGGGTGCAGGTGCATGGGCTGGATGCTGTTGTGAGGTGGATGGCTGTTGGGTGTCTGAGTGCTTGCGTTTGAGTACTTTGGGAAGAGGAGGCACAGACACAGTGGGAGAGGACACAGGGGACGTGTGCATGGATGTGGGGGTGGTGACTGCCAGTGAGGGGTGTGTAGTGATAGGCATGATGGTGGTGAAGGTAGTGGATGAGGATGTAGTGCATGCAGGTGTGAGTGGAGACGCTACTGGGAGGGTGGTGGACAATGAGGAGGAGGGGGACACAGTGGAGGCAGTGTGTCTGATTCTGGATGGTGTTTGTGTGAGTGCCTGTGGGATGATTTGTGGTGCTTGTGTTTGCTTGAGCCACTCCTGTGTGTTGTCTTGGGTGCATTCTGGTCTGAATGTGTGCTTGGGATAGGTTGGGGTTCAGGGGAATGGAACTGGGTAGAGGAAGTTGGGGGGGGAGGCTAGAGACAGGGACAATGGCTGCCATCAGGGAGGAGGCCAGAGCCTGGATTGATCTCTGTTGGGCCATGCCAGAGTGAATGCCCTCCAGAAATGCATTTGTTTTTTGCAAATTGGCTGCCAGTCCCTTGATGGCATTCACTATGGTTGACTGCCTAACAGAGCTGGATCGCAGGAGGTCAATAGCCTCCTCACTCAGGGCAGCAGGGCTATCTGGGGAAGGGCCTGAGGTGCCTGTGGCGAAGGAGATGCCCACCCTCCTGGGTGAGCAGGCACAGGCAAATCGCTGAGGGGCTGCTGGGAGGGCGGTGCTGGTTTGGGGGTGGTAGTTGTACCTGTAGTTGGGGTGGCCACAGAGGTGTCCGCCACCACCAGGGAGCTTCCATTGGAGGAGGTATCACTGTCCAAACTGTCCCTTCCTCTCTCTGCCGTGGTGCTCCCCTCACCCTCTGACCCATTGGTGGACTCTGGCTCCTGGGCCATGTGAGATGCAACTCCCTCCGTTGCCGGTGGCTCTGCTCCTCTGCCAGATGATGCTAATGCACACAAGGACAGGGTGACCAAACAAAAAAGGGGGGAGACCAAGGATACATCTGATCAATGGCTGCACCAACACCACTGTTGGCGTACACAGCACACTCACACAGGGAATAGGCCTACACACTATGCAATGCACTACCAGTCACAATGCTAGTTACCAGCCCTAGGGCAGGAATACCTAAGGCCAATAGCAGCATACCTGAGACCCACAGACCCCTGACCAGTAGTGGATGCCTACTAGCTTGGTTTGAGGAATTTTACATCAGAACCCTGACCAACATGAGGCCTACCATGCAATGTCTGGCCTGTCCAAGGGGCACCCACAGGACAACATCCCCCACCGGAGACCACCCCACCACGTGCAAGTAGTATATTTGATACTGTATGCACCTCCTTGTGGGTGCTGTAATGCCCTTAAGCGCCCATCCAGCTCCGGATAGGCCACCACAGTATGCGGAACATTGGGGGGCTCAGGATTCGATGGGCAAGCCTTCCTCGTTGGGAGGCCTTCCCCAGCTGGGCCTCCGCCGTCTTCCGTGCCCAACGTCTCAGGTCCTACCACCGTTTGTGACAGTGGGTGCTTCACCTGCCGTAGACCCCCAGGGTCTGCACCTCCTTGGCGATGGCACACCATATACCCTTTTTCTGATGGGATCTGACCAGCAGACAAATAAACATGGAAAAAGGTATCAGCCATACCATCTGGCCTCTTACACTCATGGCCCACCATATCCCTCACATCCCCTTATGCACACACATTGACCACCATACATGCTGTACGCTGCCCAGGACCCTTCCACCCCCCTTCCACAAGACCCTCACACACAGCAATCCCTGCATTCATGCCCCATTCATTGTGCTCACAGTGTACTCACCTGTTGGCCTGGAGGCCCATACAGCATTTGGTACTGGGGGAGGACCCCATCCACCAGTCTCTCCAACTCTACAGCGGTGAAGGCAGGGGCCCTTTCCCCAGTGACTCAAGCTATGGTCGGTTCCAGACAGAGGTCACAGCAGCACTTGCAGTGTAGGTCCTCTCCTGTTGAAGGTCAGGTAGCAAGTGAGAGAACAGATAGAAAATAGCGGTTACGTCCGCGGCGGTGCGTACTGTCACTGCCGGCGTACATCACCATTGGCCTTTGCAATCCATCAGGCCCATTGACAACCAATGAGGAGTTGCAACGCCGCACAACGTAAGCGGCATTACTTCATTTCCACCTGTCCATCCACATAGGACAGACGGATGCCATTTTAGGGGGGGTCAGGCCATGGCACCTAACTGCATCATAGTACACATAGGCACCATTTGGGCCGATCCAACAACATACTGTTTCAGTCACAACATGCAACGCAGTGTACAGTTTGGAAATATGGAATATGGAATACTGACCAGCTGCTCACTGTTTTGCCCCCTAGATTGCAACCGCTGCAGATGAATAGGAGATGGAGACATCCCCCTATGTACAGACCCCTGGGAGACTTGGCAACTATGGAGGACAGGCACATTATCCTCACCTACGGACTTGACAGGGCCACCATCCAAGAGCTGTGTGCCCAATTGGAGCCAGACCTGATATCTGCTATCCGTCACCCCACTGGGATCCCCCCTCTTGTGCAGGTGCTATCTGTGCTCCATTTCTTGGCAACTGGTTCTTTCCAAGTGCCATGGGCTTGGCAGTAGGAATGTCACAGCCAATGTTCTCAATAGTGCTGACCAGAGTGTTGTCTGCCCTGATGAAACACATGCGCAGCTACATTGTTTTCCCCCAGGTAGAGGATTTGGCCGCAGTGAAAGCTGACTTCTATGCATGGGACATATCCCCAACATTATTGGGGCAATTGATGGTACACAATTTTGCCTTTGTTTCCCCCCCCCCAGAGAAAGGAACAGGTGTTCAGAAATCGAAAGAGCTTTCACTTGATGAATGTTCAGATAGTGGGACTCGCGGACCAGTACATCTCCCATGTCAATGCAAAGTATCATGGGTCTGTGCATGAAGCCTTTATCCTGAGGAATAACAGCATCCCATATGTGATGGCTCAACTCCAGAGGCACCGGGTGTCGCTAATAGGTGAGTTCCTGGTTCCCACCCAGTATATGTTGGTGTATGGGTATGGGGTTGGCCCTAAGGGTTAGTGTTTGGCTAACAGGTATCCGTCGATATTTGCAGGTGACTCTGGTTACCCCATCCTCTCATGGCTACTGACCCCCGTGAGGAATCCCAGGACAAGGGCAAAAGAACATTACAATGAGGCACATTGGCGAACAAGAAGGATTATAGAGAGGACATTCGGCCTCCTGAAGGCCAGGTTTCGGTGTCTCCATCTAACAGGTGGTTCCCTGTGCTACTCACTTAAGAAGGTGTGCCAGGTCCTCGTGGCATGCTGTATGTTGCACAAACTTGCCTTACGTCGCCAGGTGCCTTTTCTGCAGGAGGATGAGGCTGGAGATGGGCCTGTGGCAGCAGTGGACCCTGTGGACAGTGATGAAGAGGAGGCAGAGGATGAGGATAACAGAACAGCAATCATATGACAGTACTTCCAGTGACACACAGGTAAGACACTGTAACTTCACCTTCCATTGACAGTTTTGTGTTGGATATTGTCAGTGGCAGGCTGATTTTCCCACTACTATGTCCACTTACTGTACCCTTTGGCATGTCTATTTTCAGATATCTGTGCCCCCACTCTGGCTCCTGGTGTGTTGACTGCAGCCAACTACAGGTCATACCTATGTAAACAATACTGTACAGTTGAATTGCAATGTTTACAGCTTGTCAAACAAATACATAGTTCAATCAATTGACAGACTCCATACTTGTATTTTTTACAAGGGTGTTTATTTATGTGCTAATAAGTGGAGGGGGAGTATTCAAATGGGCTGGGGTGATGGTGAAGGAAAGTCCAGGATAGAGTTCAGTCTATTTGTATCACAGGTGCATTGTTCAAGGGGGCATAGGAAAGGGAGCAATAGCAGTTCAAGGTGGACAGGATGACAGAGTGGGACACAAGGGTGACATTCGGGAGAGTCTTATTTCCTGGCAGAGGTCTTGGCAATAGTCTCTGGCTTCTGCCTGGATTGCAGGGACCGTTTGCATGGTGGTTCACCTCCTGTAGGGGAAAGGGTGCTGATGGCTTGTTGTTCCTGTGGTGGGGCCTCCTGTCCACTAGCGTCAGCGGAGGTGGAAGGCTGTTCATCAGTGTGGCTAGTGTCAGGGGCCCATTGGTGTGCCACTGCCTCCCTCATAGTGTTGTCCATGTCTGCCAGCACCCCTGCAATGGTGACCAGTGGTGTGGATGTCCCTCAGGTCCTCCCTAATCCCCAGGTACTGTCCCTCCTGCAGCCTCTGGGTCTCCTGCAACTTGTCCATTATCTGGCCCATCGTCTCCTGGGAATGGTGGTATGCTCCCAGGATGTTAGTGAGTGCCTTGTGGAGAGTCGGTTCCCTGGGCCTGTCCTCCCCCTGTTGCACAGCAGTCCTCCCAGTGTCCCTGTTGTCCTGTGCCTCTGTCCCCTGGACTGTGTGCTCACTGCCACTGGCCCCAGGTCCCTGATCGTCCTGTGTTTGTGGGGTGGCCTGGAGTCCCTGTAGTGGTGGACACACTGCTGATTGACGTGTTCTGGGGACAGTGGTATGGCCCGCTGCGTGGGTGCTGTTCTGGTGTTTCCTGAGGTGGGAGGCTCTGTGGTGGTATGAGACTGTGCCTGGGTAACCGACTGTCCGGAGGTCCTTGATGGGTCAGGTAGGTAATCCTGATCCAGGCGTCCTCAGCTTCTGTCATCACTGTGGGCCTCTTTTGTGGGGGGACTGGATGTTGCTGGCAACTCCTCTCCAGTGACATTTGGTGGGGGGCCTGTGGGGATGTGAATGCAGTGTTATTGTTTCTGCATGTGCCATCGTGTGCATGGGTGTGTTGCCCTCTATGGTTGTTATTGCCCTGGCAGCATAGGCTTGTGTGAGTGGTAATTTTGTGGGCTAGGTGATTGTCACAAGTGTGCATGCTTTGGTGATGGGTGACCATGCAGGTCTGTGATGGGGTCCATGCATTGGTGTTGCATGCAGGGCTTGGTTGTGGGAGGGGTAGGTTGTGATGGTGAGGGTGGTGGTATGTGATGGCATGCAGGTAGGGGGTGAAAGTAGTAAAGATTTGACTTACCACAGTCCAGTCCTCCTGCTACTCCTGCGAGGCCCTCAGGATGCATTATTGCCAAGACTTGCTCCTCCCATGTTAGTTGTGGAGGAGGTGGGGGTCCACCGCCAGTCCTCTGTACTGCTATCTGGTGTCTTGCTACCACAGAACGCACCTTCCCCCGTAGGTCGTTCCACCTCTTTCTGATGTCATCCCTTGTTCTTGGGTGCTGTCCCAATGCGTTGGCCCTGTCCACGATCCTCCACCATAGCTCCATCTTCTTGGTAATGGATGTCTGCTGCACCTGTGATCCGAATAGCTGTGGCTCCACCCTGTGGCTCTACCCTGATGATTTCCTCCACCATGACCCTTAGCTCCTCCTCTGAGAACCAGGGGTGTCTTTGTGGTGCCATGGGTGTAGTGTGAGTAGTGTGTGTGAGGGTGTGTGGGGTGATGTGTTGGAGTGTGTGCTGTAAGGTATGTGGATGGTGTATGGGTGATGATGTTTTGTGGCTCTGGTTCTGTGGGTGCTGTTGGTCTGTCTCAGTTGGCAATATTTTTGAGTCGTAAGGGGTTGTGGGTAGTGTGGGTGTGTGTTTTATAGTGAGGTGTGGGTGTGGTGTATGTATGTGTGTCAGGTGTGTGTAGTTTGAATTGTCCAAAGTGGTGTTGTTTTGTATGTATGTGTGTATTTTGAGCACAGCGGTAGGTACCGCCAATGGTTTACTGTGGTTGAATGTCCCCTGTGGGGATTCGTGGGTTTTGCTACTGCCAGTTTATCACTGACCTTTGGTCTGGCAGACTTGTGTGTGTGGCTGTATAATGACGGATATGTGTGTCAAAATATGGGTAGCTGTAAACCGCCTCGACAGTCGGCATGGCGCTAAGCGGGAGTTACCGCCAATGTCATAATGAGGGCCAGAGTGTCAAAGTGACAGGATGGTTCTCAGAATAATGGTTCTAGAAACCAAGTGTAGTGCAGATACATTAAAACCGTCTCACGTTGTCATTGGTCAGGAACGTCTTGTGATGATGATCGTCCAATAACAGATTTACTACATATCAGAGATAATAGATAAAGTACTCCTTTTCAATGATTGGTTCATCTTAGTTTGCGTGCAGGCAGTTGATATAATAATAATCAATTCTTGAGTCTTTCCGTCTGTCATCAGAGGTTTTGCAATCTATGTCCATGAGAACTCTACTTTCCCATTGCCTCAAGTCAACAGTTACATTACTGTAGATACAGTTTCAAACTGCGAGCATTTCCTCAAGAGAAGCATCATTTTGTTAGTGCAAATTTTGGACAAGTTCATTAATCAAACAATAGAGTGGCTATACAATGGACATGAGATCATTATGCTGACGTAGCCATTCCACAGTAATTGGCAGACAGTCATTCTAGCTGCGGCCTTGCTAAACTTAAGACCTTCTTTATTAGCAGAAATAATTTCATAATATTTAACTGTAAGTATGACAGAGTAGTGCATTTTTAAGGAATATATGCTCCTAACACATTTTAATACGTTATTAGTGAACAACTTCATATATGATGTAGACACATTTCATGTTACATGTCAATTTACACGTTAATACATTTCATATGTTGAATCAATTCTAGAAATACATAAAACAACTATTAATGTTAATTTCAGTGCTCACACCTGCATTATGCCATTTAAGAGTCAATCCCTAGCTGACAGTGCATTGACTTTCAAATGTGAAACACTGTATGGACCATAGTATTATCCGGGGAGTATCTTTGGGTGGTTGCTTAGAATATCTCTTTTAAGTTTTACACACACAACAAAAAAGTTTTACACAGACCGTCAATGATGTAGATAGAGCTAAAAATGTACCAGTGATGACAGCTGAAAGCAAGGTATTATTAGAGTTTAGTTCACAGGATACTTAGGGCCAGATGTAGCAAAGGATTTGCGCGTCGCAAACGGCGAAAATCGCCGTTTGCGAGGCGCAAATGCCTCTTTGCTATGCAGAAATGCATATTGCGAGTCGGGACCGACTCGCAATATGCATTTCAGAATCGCAAATAGGAAGGGGTGTTCCCTTCCTATTTGCGATTCGGAGTGGCATGCAACTATCCACTTCAAGTGGATGGTAACCCACTCGCAAATTGGAAGGGGTCCCTATGGGACCCCTTCCCCTTTGCAAATGGACCCAATACTATTTTTTCAGGGCAGGTAGTGGTCCAATGGACCACTACCTGCCCTGAAAAAAATACCGAAACTAAAGGTTTCGTTTTTTTTTTAAGTGCAGCTCGTTTTCCTTTAAGGAAAACGGGCTACACTTTTAAAAAAAAACTGCTTTATTGAGAAAGCAGTCACGAACATGGAGGTCTGCTGACGACAGCAGGCCTCCATGTTTGCGAGTGCCTAGACTCGCTATGGGGCCGCAATTTGCGACCCACCTCATTAATATTAATGAGGTGGGTCATTGCGACCCCATAGCGACTCGCAGACGGTGTCTGAGACACCGTACTGCATACTAATTTGCGAGTTGCAAATTGCGAGTCGCATGGACTCGCAATTTGCAACTTGCAAATTTTCTTTTTGCTACATCTGGCCCCTAGTCACAAACGTGATGGAGGACCTTGCCCACCAAACACTCAGTTTTCCTGTTTCATTTATGCATGGTCAATCTTTAACTATTTCTCCAATAGAGCCCCATCTGCCTCATTAAACTGAAGACTTCCTTCAACATTGTAAGGGTCAGTGGAGGAAGGACATTAGACCGCCCACACTACTTAGAGTGAATAATGTAATAACTTTTTTCCTGTCCTGTGAAAAACCTGATAGTGAGGAACAGGGAAAAACTATAATGGGCACCACACCATTCCTTTCAATGAAGAGATGACATCAGGGCCTGCAGTCATTTCTACATTTTGGTGGGCAAAGCACTCTCTGGATGGCGGATGTAACCTCCTCTGCCATCCTGGCATACACAGTCCATCAAACTCTAAATTCTGCCTTAAGTGTCTATGATCCTCTACAGTACTCTGCTGCCTTTTGGCTAAGTTTGTACTATAGAAGTAGCACATGAATACAAACAGTCCTGTGCTTGAGTGTGGTTTGTAGTTTACTAACGTTAAACATTGGATTTGTTTCTCCTTAACTACATTTTTATATTAGCATTGATGTTCAGCAAGATGCATCTGGGAACCTGTAAATGAATCCTACCAAAAGGTATCTAGGAGCCACCACGTCTTAATGATTTGCACATTGCCCATATGGATACATTCATCTGATATTATCAGTCAGGGTCACAGTTTAATGCTTAGCGGAGTGAAGTTGTCTGCTGTCATATTTATTAGCCCTCTATTTACATATATCCCAAGGTATCCCAGACCCATTGGCACCCATTTTGTATTCTCTCAAACACACCTTTTTTGTAGTACATGGCACAGGCAGAGCTTAACATCCCGCAGCTGATCCTATAGCTTGTTCTTAGAAATGAGGTCTCTGGTTGGCAGTTCGTCTGCACTCTGTCCAAGCAGGGACCCTCACTCTAGTCAGACCAAAGGAGAAACACACTTAGATAACCCCTGCTCACCCCCTGTGTAGCTTGTCACAAGTAGTCAGGCTTATCTCAAAGGCAATGTGTAAAGTATCTGTACCAACACACACAGTAATACAGTGAAAACACTACAAAATTGACACCACACCAATTTGGAAAACAAAGGTAATATGTATCTAAATCAAACAAGACCAGAACAACAAAAGTCCAACATACACAAGCCAAGATATGAATTTTCTAAAGAATAAGGCCCTCATTACAACCCTGGCGGTCGGTGATAAAGCGGCGGTAAGACCGCCAACAGGCCGGCGGAAAAAAAAATGGAATCACGACCATGGCGGAAACCGCCAACATAGACAGCCACTTTAACACTCCGACCGCCATGGCAGTACAAACAAAGAGCATGGTGATCATAGCCAACAGACACGCGGAAGACAATGTACCACCCACACCAATTATGAGAGGCCAATCCGCCACCTTTTCCAGGGAGGATTCAACTCGAACAAAAACACGGCGGAAACAGGACTTGGAAGGGAAAACACTCACCCTACACACCCCACGAGGAACCAGGACGCCATGGAGCCGGAACTCCAAATTCTACCTGCCATTGTCTTCCTGCTCCTCTACCAGGAGCACGACCGACAGCGGCGACCACCATGGTGAGTACTGCACCTACGACACAGGGGAGGGGGAGGGAAAAGAGAGTGACACACACATGCAACACACAACACCCCCACCCTCACCCACAACACCATACACACAAATACATGTTGAAACATTACATATACACCCCCCTTGGAAAAACGCAAGGACAAAAGGAAATGATTTGAATGATTGTAATCAGGAAAAATCCATTAGTCAAAAATATATATACACTATTAACACATATGTACACCAAGATTTCAAGTCCATGTACTGCACCTACATTGTCCGTGGACCACTGGGCCCAAAATGCATGGGCGAGGCCCACACTCAATACCCGATCCAAACGGAGAGAACACTGCAGGGGCATCAGATCGAAATAAAACAGGCACCTCAGGGGGAAGGGAATGGGGGCACCTCAGGCGGATGCTCCACGAGGGGGCTCCATGCCCATTGATGTATCCTGGGGAGTGCAAAACCACAGTCTCTCAAGTCTCTCCAGTGGGTGGTTTGCCCACTGCTGCATCCTGGGGAGTACAAAGCCACAGTCTCTCAAGTGGATAACAGTCTCCAATGGTTCTGGAGGGGGCTTTGTGCCCAAAGTGCTTCATCCTGCAAAGGACTGAGGTAGTGGATGCCTTTCTCCACTGGTTCTGGAGGGGGCTTTGTGCCCAGATTGCTTCATCCTGCCAAGGATTGAGGTAGTGGATGTGATACTCCACTGGTTCTGGAGGGGGCTTTGTGCCAAGAGTGCTTCATCCTGCCAAGGAATGAGGTAGTGGATGCCTTTCTCCACTGGTTCTGGAGGGGGCTTTGTGCCCAGAGTGTTTCATCCTGCCAAGGACTGAGGTAATGGATGTGATACTCCACTGGTTCTGGATGGGCCTTTGTGCCCAGAGTGCTTCATCCTGCCAAGGACTGAGGTAGTGGATGCCTTTGCTCCACTGGTTCTGGAGGGGGCTTTGTGCCCAGAGTGCTTCATCCTGCCAAGGACTGAGGCAGTGGATGCCTTTCTCCACTGGTTCTGGAGAGGGCTTTGTGCCCAGAGTGCTTCATTCTGCCAAGGAATGAGGTAGTGGATGTGATACTCCACTGACGGTGGGCCAACACGGAAGCTGTCCAGGCCTCTGGACCTGACCACCAGCCACGTACGACTGACCACTGGGGATGGCAGCCATGTCTGCGGTGGTGCCACTGGCACAGGATGTGGCGTGGCCGCTGGTGATGCTGGGGGCAGCCTCAGTAGCGGCGGTGCTTGCAGCGCTCATTGTGCAGCGGTGCTGGTGGGTGGCTCAGTGAGCGTGCTGGTGGCGGCGGTGTCCTGGGCAGCGGTGCTGGTGTGGGGCTAAGTGAGTGTGCTGCTGGTGGCGGTGTCCTGGGCAGCGGTGCTGGTCGGTGGCTCAGTGAGCATGCTGCTGGTGGCGGTGTCCTGGGCGGCGGTGCTGGTGGGTGGCTCAGTGAGCATGCTGCTGGCGGCGGTGTCCTGGGCGGCGGTGCTGGCGGGGGGCTTAGTGAGCATTGAGCGTGCTGCTGGCGGCGGTGTCCTGGGCGGCGGTGCTGGTGGGGGGCTCAGTGAGCGTGCTGCTGGTGGCGGTGTCCTGAGCAGCAGTGCCTATGGCGGCATTGCATGTGGCGGTGCCGGTGGTGGTCTTGTCCGCCGTGCAGGTTGGCAGCGACTTCCCTTTCTTTCTCTGGCCCTTCCCCACCTTGGATGGTGGTGCAGCTGTCTTGCCACTCACAACTGTAGTCCTGGGAGAGCCCTTGGTGGCGGGTGCTTTGGCCTTCTCCCTCTGGCCTGTGGCCAACTTCTTTAGTTTTTAAGGTGGGGGAATGTCCTTGGCCTGGATCCTTGGCACACTGGCTGCCCTGCTGCTTGGCACACTCCAGAAGCCGGTTACTGCTGGCACCACTGATGCCAGTGGTGGCTGATGTGCTGGGTTGGGACCTGGAAAGGAGGGACCTAGGGAATGGAAGGGGTGGGGGAGGTGTAGGGAAGAGGTCAGGGTTTGACAGGAAACGTTTTTTAGACACACTGGGACGGGTAGATGGAGGGGGTTTGGGAGTGGAGGAAGAGGTAGTGGTTTTAGGAGGTGTTTGTTTGCTGACTTTGGGTGAAGGTGCATGGGCTGGAGGCTGTCTTGAGGTGGATGGCTGTTGGGTGGGTGTATTACTGCGTTTGTGTAGTTTGGGAGGTGGGCTCACAGACACACAGGGAGAGGACACATGGGATGTGTGAATGGTTGTGGGGTGGTGAGTGCACGTGAGCAGTGTGTGGTGATGGACGTGCTGGTGATGGACGTAGTGGCTGAAGATGTAGTGCATGCAGGTGTCAGTGGAGACGTGACAGGGAGGGAGGAGGGAGACGTGGAGGAGGGGGACACAGTGGAGGCAGTGGCTGTTGGTATGTCTGCATGGGTATGATGCTTGTGTGAGTGCCTGTGGGATGTCTGGTTCTTATGTTTGCCAGAGCTACCCTTGTGTGTTGAGGTGTGTGCATGCTGGTCTGATGGTGTGCTTGGGAGAGGCTGAGGTACTGGAGATTGGGTCTGGGTGGAAGAAGTTGGAGGGGGAGGCTGGACACAATGACAATGGCTGCCATCAGAGCTGAGGCCAGAGTCTGAAAAGCTCGCTGTTGGGCTGCCTGACCAGAACGAATGCCCTTCATGTATGCATTTGTCTGTAGCAACTGCCTCTCTACACCCTGGATGGCATTCAGAATGGTAGACTGCCCAACAGTGAGGGATCTGAGGAGGTCAATGGCCTCCTCACTGAGGGCAGCAGGGCTGACAGGGGCAGGGGCTGAGGTGCCTGGGGCGAAGGAGATGCCCACCCTCCTGGGTGAGCGGCCACAGGGCACACGCTGAGGGGCTGCTGGGAGGGCGGTGCTGGTAGGGGGGTGGCGGCTATACCTGTAGATGCGGCGGGCACAGAGGGGCCCGCCACCGCAAGGGAGCTCCCATCAGAGGAGGAGTTGGTGTTGCTGGTCTCAGCTCCTGTCCCCGCCGTGGAGCAACCCTCACCCTCCGTCCCACTGGTGAATTCTGAGTCCGTAGTCTCCCCCTCCAGGGCCATGTGGAGTGCAGCTCCCTCCTGCTCCGGTGGCACTGCTCCTCCGCGTGATGATGCTAATGCACACAAGAACAGGGAGACCACGAAAAGGGGGGGAAAGAAAGTAGAAAGACATGTTCAGTGCATGCAATACTGCTACCGTTGGCGGACACTACAGACACAGCAGCCCTCTGCACTACGCCATGCACTTAGAGTTCCCTAATTAATCACAGGGCCATGGGGTGCAAGGCCTATGCCCGATTTCTGCACACATGGAAGTCACAGGAACCTGACTAGGGGTAGATGGCTCTTAACACTGGTGGGGAGGGGTGCCACAAAGCCTGCCTCACAAAGGGATCTTGCCTGCAAAATTCACCCTGGCCTAGAGTATTCCACTGCCCACCTCCCCCACCCAGACACCTCCCATGCACGCCGAATCAGCTGAATGAGAGTGTACTCACCCTCTTGTGGCTGCTGTGATGCCCTCAAGCGCCCATCCAACTCCAGATACGCCACCACCAGGATCCGGAACATCAGGGGGGTCATGGTGCGACGGGCACCCCACCCACGTTGGAAGGCCATCCCCAACTTGGCATCCGCCATCTTCTTGCTCCTGCGGCAAATGTCCTCCCATCTTTTACGGCAGTGGGTGCTCCGTGTGTGGTGGACCCCCAGGGTCCAGACTTCCTTGGCGATGGCACGCCAAATATCCTTCTTCTGGTGGGCGCTGTCCTACAGGAATAGTACAGGGTAAAAGGAGAAAATATAACCGTCCGGACCGTCACAGTCATTGGCCCACGTTCCTACCCTTGCCCTGACGCAAATACACTCACCGTCGTTTCATGCACGCCTCATTCCCCCCCATCTCCCATCCACACCACTCCAAACAGGCATTGCCCATACAGCATGCTCACAGTGTACTCACCTGTTTGTCTGGAGGACCGTAGAGTAGCGTGTACTGGGGGAGGACACCATCCACTAGTTTGTCCAACTCCTCCGATGTGAAGGCAGGGGCCCTTTCCCCAGACACTGTAGCCATTGTCACTTCCAGACTGAGGTCACAGCAGCACTTGAAGTGTAGGTCCTCTCCTGTCGAAGATCAGGTATCAAGTGAGTGAACAGACAGAAAATGACGGTCACGTCCGCGGCGGTGCGTACTGTCACCACCGGCTACATCGTCATTGGCTCCTGGGACCCATAGGGTCCAATGTTAACCAATGCAGGATTGCGCCGTTGTCTTCAACCGCCTACCGCGACATTGTACAACGCCAGCGCAGTTACCTCATATCCCATTGTCCCACCTTACAGGTCAGGCAGCCTCCATTTCAGGGGGCCACTTGGCATTAATTTTAAATACGTCACACATATCTAGGCCTTGCATACACACTAAGACAGGCACATAGCGGATTGACAAATGTGTGCAATAAAGTTGTGTTTTCGTACCTCAGTGTTGGCTGACCCTTTTCTCGCTGTTCTCATCCATAGAGCACGTCCGCTGGGGCAGGTGAGGAGATGGCGGCATCCTCCGGTATACAGACCACTGGTGGACCTGTCGACAATGGAAGAGCGACATGTAATAGTGACCTACAGACGTGATTGTGCCACAATCCAGGAACTGTGTGCCCAGTTGGAGCCAGACCTGATGTCAGCTATCCGCCATCCCATAGGTATCCCCCCTGTAGTGCAGGTCCTGTCAGTACTCCATTTCCTGGCAAGTGGGTCTTTTCAAACTACAGTGGCCATAGCATCAGGGATGTCCCAGCCTATGTTCTCAAACGTGTTGTCCAGAGTGTTGTCTGCAATGCTGAAACACATGCGCAGCTACATCGTTTTCCCTCAGGTGGAGGATTTGCCAATAGTGAAAGGTGACTTCTATGCCCGAGGACATATCCCCAACATCGTAGGTGCCATTGATAGGACACATGTTTACCTTGCCCCCCCCACAGGAGTGAACAGGTGTACAGAAACTGGAAGAGTTACCATTCAATGAATGTGCAGACGGTGTGTTTGGCCGACCAGTACATCTCCCATGTGAATGCCAAGTTTCCTGGCTCAGTGCATGACGCTTACATTCTAAGGAATAGCAGCATCCCTTATGTGATGGGGCAACTCCAGAGGCACTGTGTGTGGCTATTAGGAGAGGACATGGACCCTATAGAGTGTGAATAGTTTTCTGGGTCTGGGGTTGTCCCTAAGGGTTAGTGTGTGTCTATCAGTTGTCCCTCGCCATTTGCAAGTGACTCTGGGTACCCCAACTTGTCATGGCTACTGACCCCAGTAAGGAATTCCAGGACAAGGGCAGAGGAACGCTACAATGAGGCACATGGGTGAACTAGGAGGCTTATAGAGAGGACCTTCGGCCTCCTGAAGGCCAGGTTCAGGTGCCTCCATTTGACAGGTGGTTCCCTATACTACTCCCCAAAGAAGGTGTGCCAGATCATCGTGGCCTGCTGTATGCTGCACAACTTGGCTTTGCAACAACAGGTGCCTTTTCTGCAGGAGGATGGTCCAGATGGAGGTCTTGTGGTAGCTGTGGAGCCTGTGGACAGTGAAGAAGAGGAGGCAGAAGAAGAGGACATAGACAACAGAAACACCGTGATCCATCTATACTTCAGTGAGACACAGGTAAGAAGACATCACTGCCACCTACATCTGATAAAATTGTTCGACCTGTCATCTGTCTGTCACTTTCACCCAGTGTATGGACCCTGATTTGTCATTTTCCCTTTCGATTTCACAGATGTGGGCCCCACTGTGTGACCTCTGCTATGTAACCTCATGGACTAGAGCTGTGTGACATAGGTATGTTGACAATACAATGGACATTGGTATTTTCCTTAGTTATAGCTAATACACATTTGTGAAAGCACAGACTGACTCCAGATTGTTTTGCGATTCAAGGGTGTTTATTTAAGTGCAAGTTAGTGGAGGGGGTTGGAAAATGGTCAGGGGTGATGGTGGAGGAATGTCCATGGCAGAGTCCAGTCTATTTGTTTCACAGGTGCATTGTCCAAAGGAGCATAGGAAGTGGAGCTAGGGCATTTTAAGGATGGACAGGGTGACGAAATGGGACAGAAGGATGACAATCAGGATGGTTTCATTTCTTGGCGGGGGTCTTGGCATTGTTCTCTGTCTTTGTCCTGGATCTCAGGGACCGTTTGCTGGGTGGTTCTCCATCTGCAGGGGGTGGGGTGCAGGTGTCGTGGTCCTGTGGCAGTGCCTCCTGTCCACTAGTGCCGGCAGAGGTGGAGGACAGCTCATCGTCCAGGCTAGTGTCAGAGGCCCCTTGTTGTGCCACAGTGTCCCTCCTGATGTTCACGAGGTCCTTCAGCACCCCTACAATTGTGCCCATGGTGGTATTGATGGACTTGAGTTCCTCCCTGAAGCCCAAATACTGTTCCTCCTACAGCCGCTGGGTCTCCTGAAACTTGGCCAGTACAGTTGCTATCGTCTCCTGGGAATGATGGTAGGCTCCCATGATGTTGGAGAGGGCCTCGTGGAGAGTGGATTCCGTGGGCCTTTCCTACCCCTGTCGCACAGCAGCCCTCCCAGTTCCCCTGTTTTCCTGTTCCTCTGTCCCCTGAACCGTGTGCCCACTGCCCCCAGGACCCTGATGTTCTTGGGTTTGTGGGTTTGCCTGGGTTCCCTTTAGTGGTGGACACACTGCTGCTTGACGTGTCCTGGGGACAGAGGTATGGGCCCGCTGGATGGGTGCTGTGCTGGTGTTTCCTGAGGATGGAGGCTCTGTGGTAGCCTGTGCCAGTGTGAGGGGAACCCACTGTCCCGAGGTCCCAGATGGGCCGGGCTGGTCATCTAGATCCAGTTGGACAGAGCTGCTGTCATCACTGTGGGCCTCTTCAGTGGGGGGAGTGGACATGTCTGGAACCTCCTGTCCAGTGACGTTGGGTAGGGGTCCTGCAGGGGTGTAAATGCATAGTTTTAGTATCTGGGTGTGCCATGGTGTGCAATGGGTGGGTGACCCTGTACCCCAGTGCTTCCATTCCTGTGTAGGAGCTTGTGTGATAATTGTTTAGGGGTCTGTGTCGGTATGTGTAGTGGACATGCATTGGTGATGGGTGTCGATGCTTTGTTGCTGCATGCAGGGCTTGGTGTTGGGATGTGTGGTTTGTGCTAGTGGGACATATGTGAGGAGTTGGAGTGATGGGGGTGAGGGCGAGGGTGTGGGTATCTGATAGCATGCAGGTAGGGTGGGGGATGAAGTAGTTAAAGCTTTGACTTACCAGAGTCCATTCCTCCAGCTACTCCTGCGAGGCCCTCAGGATGCAGCATAGCCAAAACCTGCTCCTCCCATGTTGTTAGTTGTGGGGGAGGAGGTGGGCATCCGCCGCCAGTCCTCTGTACCGCAACGTGGTGTCTTGAGACCATGGAACGTACCTTCCCCGTAGGTCGTTCCACCTCTTCCTGATGTCATCCCATGTTCTTGGGTGCTGTCCCACTGCGTTGACCCTATCCACGATTCTGCGCCATAGCTCCATCTTCCTAGCTATGTGGTGTGCTGCACCTGTGATTGGAATAGTTGTGGCTCTACCCAGATGATTTCCTCCACCATGACCCTGAGCTCCTCCTCAGAAAACCTGGGGTGTCTTTGCGGTGCCATGGGGTGGTGGGGGTGATGTGTGAGGTGGTGTGTTTTGTGATGTGTGGGGTGATGTTTAGGGGTGTGTGTTGTTTTGTGCGTGGATGTGTATGTGTGATGGTGTTGTGTGCCTCTGTGTGCTGGTGTTGTCTTTGCTTTGCTGTCTCTCTGGCCTTCTTCGGAGTTTTGGATAGTAAGGGTTTGTGGGTAATGTGGATGTGTGTTTTATATTGTATTGGGTGTGTGGGAGTGGTGTGTGTATGTGTATCAGGTGTGTGTATTTCTAATTGTCCAATGTGGTAGTGTTTTGTACATGTGTGTGTATTTTGTGCGCGGCGGTGTGTACCGCCACTGGAATACCGCGGTTGAAAGACCGCTGTGTGGTCTCGTGGGTCGTGATAGTGTGGGCGTATTCCTGTTGGCGTGACGGTAGAGGTTTTGTTATCGCCAGTTTATCACTGACCTTTGGTGTGGCGGACTTGTGTGGGTGTCTGGATTTTAGCGGTTTCTGAGCAGTGGGTCGTAATAGCTGTTGCGGAATTCCGCGGCCGCGGCGGTGTGTTGGCGTTCTTCTGCACGGCGGTAAGCGGCTTTTACCGCCAATGTTGTAAAGAGGGCCTAAGAGTCTTACTTCATAGACATCAATGGAAATGTTGATTTTACACAAAGTACCTGGAGTGCGTCAGAAAAGTCAGTGATGCGTTGTTTCCTTACTCGCATGTGAGGCTGTGCATTGTTTCTTCTCCAGTTGGGTAGGCCATGCATCATTGTTCTCTCCCACATGGGATCGATATGTTGATTTCCGGATGGGCACCTTGGATCCACGCAGGCTTCTGTTGGTTTTTGACGCCCAGCGCTGATGCGTGAGAAATCCGGTCGCACGGTGATGGAAAACCGCACTGCATGGGGTTTGCATCATTATCAATAGCTGCAAGCAGGTGTTAAGTTGTTTCTCCAGCCACGATGTGTTGATCTCCCAGCCACGTTGCAGGTGCTTCATTAAAACTTTCCCCACATGGTGTTCTGTACGTGGATTTCAGTCCTTGTTCTGCCACCTCCACCTCTCAAAGACCCAGGGACTGGATAGGGCATCACTTGGCGGGTCATGAGTCTCAGCTGAGAGACCAGGTGCTGGCAGAGGAAGCCTTTGACGGCCCTGAGATTTCAATACAGGAGGCAAGCTCAGTCCAAGCCCTTGGAGACACTTCACAAGCAGAATATACCACAAAGTCCAGTCCGTGTCCTCTTTCGTGCAGTAGCAGCAGCTGCAAGTCAACCTGGCAGAGCACTTTCACAGGCAAAGGGGCAGTACTCCTCCTCCAGCTCTTCAGCCCTTCTCTTTGGCAAAGGCTCCTCTTAGTTCCAGAAGTAATCGGAAAATCTGGGGTTTTGGGTCCACTACGTATTCCCCTTTCTGCCTTTGAAGTAGGCAAACTTCAAAGGAAAGTCTCTGCTGTTTACAAAATCCTGCCTTGCCCAGGCCTGGCTTCAGACTTACACCAGGGGGTTGGAGACTGCGTTGTGTGGGCAGGCACAGCCCATTCAGGTGTAAGTGACCACTCCTCCCTCCACTCTAGCTCATATAGCCCATCGGGATATGCACGCTAGACCCCAGCTCCCTTTGTGTCACTGTCTAGAGAGGATTCACAAACAGCCCAACTGTCAGTTGACCCAGACAGGGAATACACAAGCAGGCAGAGTCACAGAATGGTTTAAGCAAGAAAATGCCCTCTTTCTAAAAGTGGCATTTTCAAATAGACAATTTAAAAAAACAAAAGATGCACTTTTAAATCTTAAGTTCAGAGATCCCAAAACTCCATATCTTTACCTGCTCTCAAAAAACTGCACTTTAAGGATATTTAAAGGTGGCCCCTGTGTTAACCTATGAGAGATAGGCCTCAAACAGTGAAAACCGAATTTGGCAGTATTTCACTGTTAGGGCATGTAAAACACAACAGTACATAGCCCACCTTTCATACACACTACACCCTGCCCATGGGGCTACCTAGGCCTACTTTAGGGGTGCCTTACATGTATAAAAAGGAAAGGTTTTAGGCCTGGCAAGTGAGTGCTTTTGCCAGGTCAAATCGGCAGTTCAAAACTGCCCACACAGACACTGCATTGGCAGGTCTGAGCCAGGTTTACAGGGCTACTTATGTGGGTGGTATAAACAGTGCTGCAGGCCCACTAGTAGCAGTGGATTTACAGGTACTGGGCACCTCTAATGCACTGTATTAGGGACTTACTAGTAAATTAAATGTGAAAATCATGGAAAAGCCAATTACACAGACATTTTACACAGGGAACACTTGTACTTTAGCACTGGCCAGCAGTGATAAAGTGCCCAAAGTACCAAAAACAACAAAAACAGAGTCCAGCACAAATTCAAAACATGGGAAACAGAGGCAAAAAAAGACAGGGGAAATCACGCCAAGGATGCCAGGTCTAACACCTGTAAACCTGATTCAAAGTTTTTAGGGCAGGTAATGAAGCTGTAGAGGATGTTATTGTCCACAAAATGTCATTCTGCATTGTTTGACCTGTCAGCTTTTAGCGTGGTTTCCCTTGTCTTTTTGGTTTCTGACCTCCTGTTTTGATCCTGTGCTGAATTTCGTTTCTGATGGCTTTTAGGACCCTGGGAACTTTACTACTGCTGACCAGTGCGAAAGTGCAAGTGTTCTCTGTCTAAATTGTATTGGCATTTGGTTTATCTATGATTGCAATATTTGATTTACTAGTGAGATCCAAGTAAAGTACACTAGGTGTGCCCTGGGCCTGAAAATCCAATGCTACTAGTGGTCCTGCAGCACTGACTGTGAAACCCACGTGAGTAGCCCTGTAAACATGTTTCAGACTTGCCACAGAGGTGTCTATGTGTGCAGTTTTTACTACCTGTTCGACCTGGCAAGTGAACCCATTTGACAGGCTCAAACTTTCCCTTTCACCTATGTAAGTACCTAAGATAGGCCCAAGGCTGCCCGATGGGCAGGATGTAGTGTATTTAAAAGGTAGGACATGTACTACTGTATTTGCCTTGAAATATCTTTTAAGTGTAATTTCCCATTGGGAGCATGTAGAGATAAGGAGTTTGGGGTCTCTGAACTCACAATTTAAAAATACAACTTTTGACAAAGTTTGAATATGCCCCTATACACTTTAATACACAATAGAACGTGGGCATTCTGTGCCTCTGCCTGTCTGTTGGAATACAGGGCTGGGTCAGGATGACAGTTGAGCTATTTGTGAATTCCCTCTAAACAGTAACACAAAGGGAGCTGACCTGTGCCCTGAATATCCTGATGGGCTAGAGTGGTGGGAGGAGCTGCCATTTGCACTTGAATAGGGCTGTGCCTGTCTTCACACAAAGCAGTCTCCAACCCCCTGAATTGTGTCTGGGGCCAGGGCAAGGACGTGCAGGGTTTTATGCACTACAAAGACTTTCCTTTAAAGTTTGCCTACTTCAAAGGCAGAAATGAGTATAAGTATTGGACCTCTGAAACCACAACTTCAGAATCCTTCTGGACTGAGGACATTCTGCCATGAAGAAGAACTGGATGCTTCATTAGGGACTGCCACTCTGCCTGTTGTTTTTCTATGCTGGCCTGCTGCTTGCTGCTTCTCCCCTGGGAGTGAAAGGACTTGACTTTGCTTTCTACATCCTGCTTCCAAAGGTGCTCCAAGGACTTGGACTGAGTTTGCGCCCTGTTAGAAGTCTCAGAAACATCAAACACTTCATCTGCCAGCACCTGTGCTTCATTGCTGACTTGCCAAGTGATGCCAAATCCAGTCCCTGGGCCCTTGGAAGTGAGTTCTGGTGAAACCAAGAAGAAGGAACTATGCACATCAGCTCCAGAGCGACTCCGGAACCGACGGAGCTGGCCAACTCTGTGCCACTGCCTGCACTGGAGCTGTAGTCCACACTAAGAGCAACAACCGCGACCGAAGCTACAGGCTTATTGCTGCTGCAGCACCTCCAAAGTCCTACCGCAGCGTGATTCCTGCATGCCATGTCCTCGATGTTCAGGACACCCAACTCCAACTCACCCGTAGCACCTGTGGCCCGTGGTGTGATTGTGACAACGCAAAGTCTACGCCTCGCGTCTTGACCTGCTGGATTTATCAACCTCACCAGATTGTAAGTTTTAGACTTTTCATCTTTGGCGTGGTCTCCCTTAACTTTTTGCCTCTGTCTCCCAGGTTGTTGATGTGTGCTGGTCTCTGATTTTGCGTGTTTTTGTTACTCTGGGCACTTTACTACTGCTAAACAGTGCTAAAGTGCAAGTGCTCTTTTACAAAATGTATATGTAATTGGTTCATCCATGATTGGCATATTTGATTTAGTAGTAAGGCCATAGTACAGTGCACTAGAGGTGCCCAGGACATGTAAACCAAATGCTACTAGTGGGTCTGCAGCACTGGTTGTGCCACCAAAATAAGTAGCTCTGCAATCATGTCTCAACCCTGCCACTGCAGTGTCTGTGTTTGCAGTTTTAACTCGATGTAAATTCGACTTGGCAAGTGTACCCACTTGCCAGGCCTAAACCTTCTCTTTTCTTACATGTAAGGCACCCCTAAGGAGGGCCCTAGGTAGCCCCAAGGGCAGGGTGCAGTGTATGGTTAAGGTAGGACATACAGTAATGTGTTTTATATGTTACAATGAAATATTGCTAAATTTGTTTTGCACTGTTGCAAGGCCTGTCCCTCTCATAGGTTAACATGGGGGCTACCTTCAAATCAGATTAAAGCGTAGATTCCCTTTGGGAGTGGATGGACATATGGAGTTTGGGGTCTCTGAGCTCACAATTTAAAAATACATCTTTTAGTAAAGTTGATTTTAAGATTGTGTGTCTGCAAATGTCATTTTTAGAAAGTGAGCATTTTCTTGCTTATACCATTTCTGTGACGCCGTCTGTCTGTGGATTCCCTGTCTGGGTCAGTTTGACAGTTGGGCTGGTTGCACCTTACACTAGACAGTGACACAAAGGGAGCTGGGGTGTAGTCTGCATTTCCTGATGAGCTATCTGTGCTAGGAGGGAGGGGAGGAGTGGGCACTCACACTTGAATGTGCTGTGCCTGCCCTCACCAAATGGTGAGTGTCTGGGGCCTGGCCTGGGCAAAGCAGGATTTCACATTCAAGAGAGACCTTGCTTTGAAGTAGGCCTACTTCAAAGGAGAAAATGGGTATAAGAAGGGCACCCAAAACCACAGACTTTAGAACACTTCTGAAAACCAAGAGGAACCTCTGCCTGGCGAAGAGCTGAAGAGCTGAGGAAGAAGAGCTGCCCTGCCTGGGACTGTGCTTTGTGAAGCTATCCTGCAGTTGCTGCTTCTGCCAGAGTAAGAGGGCAACGACTGGACTTTGTGTGCCTTCCATCTTGTGAAGATCTCCAAGGGCTTGATTTAGAGCTTGCCTCCTGTTGTTTGAAGTCTCAGGGAGAGCAAAGACTTGCCAGCACCTTGAGTGTCTGGAGAGACACCTACTATGCCAAGTGCCCTATTCAGTCCCTGGGACCCTGAAAGGAGAAGTTGGCAGCCTAAGAGGAAGAAATCCACGCACAGAGCGCCATGCGGAGAAAACATCAACGCTTCTCCAATCTGTGGCTGAAAAATCAACATGCTGCTGGCTTCGCTGCTGATAATCGGCGCTCGCCTGTAACGCGACTGGAAGATCAACCCACTGAGCTGGGGAAACGACACGCAGCATCGCTGATGGAGGCTGGTGAGATCTCAACCCGTGTTGCGTGGTTTTCGGATTATCGTGCGGCTGGGTTTCCAATGCAAACGCCGCTGTGTGTGTAAAAACAACACAAGGCCTGCCCAGACCCGAGATTGCTGACTGGATCGACGCATTGCTCTCCTGCAGAGAGAAGAAACAATGTGCCCGACCTGACGAAAGGAGAAACGATGCAAGGTCTCGCTCAGGAGTGAATCTGATGCATCACAAGCCCTTTTTGACATACACTCACCCTTGCAGGGTTATTTTTTAAGCACCCAAGGTACATTTTCACGCTAACAGTGTTAGTGTGTGTTTAAAACTACATGAAGGCTCTTTTTTCTTTTTAATTGATAACTTGACTTGTGTATTGTGGATTTTTGTAATTTTGGTCTTGTTTTGTTTAGATAAATATTTCCTATTTTTCTAAACCTGTGTTGTGTCATCTTGTTTTCATTAAGTTACTGTATGTGCTGGTATAAATACTTTACACCTAGCACTCTGAAGTTAAACCTACTGCTTGTGCCAAGCTACCTAGGGGGTAAGCAGGAGTTAGCTGAGGGTGATTCTCTTTTACCCTTTTACCCTGACTAGGGTGAGGGTCCTTGCTTGGACAAGAGGTAACCTGACTGCCAACCAAAGACCCCATTTCTAACCGTAAGGAACCGGCACCCCACCATCTATGCAACGTCACTTCCCCTTCAACTGTAAGGAACCGATGAATCATCTCTCCTGCCTAGTAGAAAAGAACAAAGGCTTCACCTCTGACGCCCTCCAGCTCTAGCAATACCTCATCTCCCCGACTCCATGCAACATCTTTGTTTTAGCATTTAGCGTTTTCAAAGGTACTGTACCTGGGTTCCATGCGACTCCGTGACCTGCCAGCACTCCCTTGCGAGTCGCATCGGACTGTTGAGAATTACTACGTCAAAACGTTGTAATAGCCCCTGTGTTTCTAAGAGCTATCCTGAAGTTTAATCTTTGAGCATTCATAACTTTGATGGTGTATGTTGGATTTTGTAATTTTGGTATGGTTTTATTCAGATAAATATTAGCTATTTTTCTAAAATGGTGTGGAGTACATTTGTGTTGTTTTCACTGTGTTACTCTGTGTGTGTGTGTGTGTGTGTGTGTGTGTGTGTGTGCGTGTGTGTGTGTAGAAGCACTTTACAAATTGCCGGACTGCTTGAGCAAAGCTACCAAGGGAGTGAGCAGGGTTTATCTTAGCTGTGTGGTTCCCTTACCCTGACTAGAATGAGGGTCCCTACTTAGACATGGTGCAAACCACTACCAACTACAGACCCCATTTCTAAAACGCATTTAGTAGAATCGTAACTATTCCATACCATTGTAGGTATATATCAGATAGCTGGAGAGGCTCTGTTAGTAACCAGAAGAGGATAAACAAGGAAAGGAGACATGAGGTACTTCTATTTAATACCCCTTCTCACTATGTGGTTTCTTGACACAAGTCTGCCACAATTGGCCTTGTCCACGAGGGGGTTATAAAACCATTGAAGTTTTGAAATAAGGTTTTCGCCCGGCCGAAATATTTCAAGATTATGGAAGAGATATCCACCCAGTTCACAAGGTTAAGTTCCTTTACAACATCAAGAGAGAGGTCCAGGATATCCTATGAGAGAGCCTTGGGGGTCCACAATAGGTGAAACTGTGATTTTTGGTTCTTTCCAAAGTAGAGTCTCCATTCAAATCCCAGCAGACAGCCATTTATTCAAGAGGACATGCCCCAATGTAGTCTATTGGCCAAGAACTTAAACAAACTTTTCAAGTCAATGTTGATCAAAAATATGGGGCAATAACTACTGCATTATATAGGGTCCTTCCCCCTCTTGGTAATAAGGAAGGTGATGGTTTGATTGGATATGGGGCCCAGAGAGACCGTCTCTTTCCTAGAAATATGGCATGCAACATGGGGACCACTAGGTGTTTGTTAGTTTTGCTGAATTTACTAGGGAAACCACCTTCTATTGAGAGTATACAGGACATAAGGGTGGTCATTACAACTCTGGCGGACGGTGTTAAAGCAGCGGAAATACCGCAAACAGTCCGGAGGACAAAAAAAGGGAATTATGATCCTGGCGGAAACCGCCAACAAAGACAGACACTTTAACACATCGCCCGCCACGGCGGTACAGACAAGCAGCGCGGCGGTCACCGCCAACAGACAGGCGGAAGACAATGTACCGCCCACACTATTACAACCCACCAATCCGCCACCTTTTCCGGGGCGGATTCACGTGGATAAAAACACGGCGGAAACAGCTTTTGCTATGGAAAAACGCTCACCTTAACATATCCCACGAGGAATCCATGGAGCCGGAACTCCAAATACTCCCTGCCCTTGTGTTTCTGCTCTTCTACGACCAACAGCTACGTAGGCACCGCAGATAACGGTGAGTACTGCACCTACGACATGGGGGAGGCAAAAGTTAGGGGGACACACACCAAACACCCCCACCCCCACCCTCGCATATTACAACATACATACCAATGCATTCACAAAAATCACAGTAACAACCCACAATCCCCCCGAAAGAATGAATACACAAAGTGAAAATCGGTCAAACAATGTAATGTGCCAATATACATGTCATATAAAAATATATAGATATATATTTGAAAATCAGTCATAATTATATACAAGACGAGAAGTAGTGCAGATATGTACATAACAATGTCCGTGCACCATCAGTCCAAAAATACATGGGCGAGGCCCACAAACTATACCTGACCACAATCGGAGAGAACACTGCCGGGGCATCAGATAGAAATTCTACAGGCACCTCAGGGGGAAGTGAAGGGGGGCACCTCAGCCGGATGACTGCAAAGCCAGATCTACGACGGGGCTCCATGCCCATACATGCCCTCCTGGGGATTGCAAAGAGATAGTCTCTCAAGTCTCTACAGTGGGTGGTTTGCCCACTGTGCCATCCTGGGGAGTGCAAAGCCACAGTCTCTCAAGTCTATACAGTGGGTGGTTTGCCCACTGTGCCATCCTGGGGAGTGCAAAGCCACAGTCTCTCAAGTCTATACAGTGGGTGGTTTGCCCACTGTGCCATCCTGGGGAGTGCAAAGCCACAGTCTCTCAAGTCTATACAGTGGGTGGGTTGCCCACTGTGCCATCCTGGGGAGTGCAAAGCCACAGTCTCTCAAGTTGATTGCGGTCTCTACTGGTACTGGGGGGGACTGGTGCCCAGACTGGATGAGTCTCCCCGTGAAAGGTCGTGTCCTGTCACTGTCCCAGCTGCACATGGGATAAGGATGCCTGATGTGGTGGGCCATTCATTCCTACCCGGTGCATTGCCCTGTTCAGCGGTGCTTTGCCATGGCGGTCTTTGCCCTGTTCAGTGGTGCATTGACATGGCGGTCTTTTCCCTGTTCAGCGGTGCTTTGCCATGGCGGTTCAGGACAGTTCAGCGGTGCTTTGCCATGGCGGTCTTTGCCCTGTTCAGCGGTGCTTTGAAATGGCGGTCTTTGCCCTGTTCAGCGGTGCTTTGCCATGGCGGTCCAGGACAGTTCAGCGGTGCTTTGCCATGGCGGTTCAGGGCAGTTCAGCTGTGCTTTGCCATGGCGGTCTTTGCCCTGTTCAGCGGTGCTTTGACATGGCGGTCTTTGCCCAGTTCAGCGGTGCTTTGCCATGGCGGGTCAGGACAGTTCAGCGGTGCTTTGACATGGCGGTTCAGGACAGTTCAGCGGTACATTGTCATGGCGGTCTTTGCCCTGTTCAGCGGTGCTTTGCCATGGCGGTCTTTGCCCTGTTCAGCGGTGCTTTGCCATGGCGGTTCAGGACAGTTCAGCGGTGCTTTGCCATGGCCGTCTTTGCCCTATTCAGCGGTGCTTTGACATGGCGGTCTTTGCCCTGTATAGCGGTGCTTTGCCATGGCGGTTCAGGACAGTTCAGCGGTGCTTTGACATGGCGGTTCAGGACAGTTCAGCGGTGCTTTGCCATGGCGGTCTTTGCCCTGTTCAGCGGTGCTTTGACACGGCGGTCTTTGCCCTGTTCAGCGGTGCTTTGCCATGGCGGTTCAGGACAGTTCAGCGGTGCTTTGCCATGGCGGTTCAGGACATTTCAGCTGTGCTTTGCCATGGCGGTTCTGATAAGGACATTGGTGTGTGGCATGATGTTTCATCATTGCCCAGCAGGGCTGTGGCAGCCGGAGCCCTCCAGGGCACTGACTCCGGTGGTGGCGGTGGTCTCCTGACCAGTGACGATACTTGGGCCCTCCTGGGCTGTGACTCTGGTGGTGGGCTCTGGACCAGTGACAATAGTGGGGCCCTCCTGGGCACTGACTCTGGCTGTGGCGGTGGTCTCCTGACCAGTGACGATACTTGGGCCCTCCTGGGCTGTGACTCTGGTGGTGGTCTCCTGACCAGTGACGATACTTGGGCCCTCCTGGGCTGTGACTCTGGCGGTGGTCTCCTGACCAGTGACGATACTTGGGCCCTCCTGGGCTGTGACTTTGGTGGTGGTCTCCTGACCAGTGACGATACTTGGGCCCTCCTGGACGGTGACTCTGGCAGTGGTCTCCTGACCAGTGACGATAGTGGGGCCCTCCTGGGCTGTGACTCTGGCGGTGGTCTCCTGACCAGTGACGATACTTGGGCCCTCCTGGGCTGTGACTCTGGCGGTGGTCTCCTGACCAGTGACGATAGTGGGGCTCTCCTGGGCACTGACTCCGGCGGTAGCAGTGGTCTCCTGACCAGTGACGATAGTGGGGCCCTCCTGGGCTGTGACTCTGGCGGTGGTCTCCTGACCAGTGACGATAGTGGGGCCCTCCTGGGGCTGTGACTATGGCGGTGGTCTCTGGACCAGTAACAACGGTGCTGGCGGTTGTGTCTCGACCGCCGGAAATGATGGCGCACTTCTCCGTCGTGACACTCACAACAGGCTGGGCAGACTTCCTCTGGCCCTTCCCCACCTTTGGTGGAGTCACAGCTGACTCTCCAATCCCCTTGGAACCCATGTCAGTTGTTTTCCCACCTGGAGTCTTAACACGGTCCCGTCGTCCACTCTCGAATTTTATTGCCTTTACAGGGGGTGGGCTGCCAGTGCCTTGGCTCCGGGTCCTACTGCCTGCCCTGGTGGCCAGTGCACTCCAACTGGCCACCACTGGTTTTGGAGGCTTTTTGGCTGAGGCGCTACGACGGGACTGATGAATTGGAGGGGGTGGGGTGGGGGCAAAAAGGTCAACTTTACAGAGGGACAGTTTCTGACGAACACTGGGATGGGTAGCTGGAGGGGGTCTGGGAGTGGAGGAAGAGGAGGTGGTTGTCGGAGTTGTCACTTTAGGTGTTTTGGGTGCAGGTGCAGGTACTGGAGGCTGCCGTGAAGTGGATGGATGTTGGGTGAGTGATTGCCGGCGTTTGTGTACTTTGGGAGGGGGCGTCACAGACACACAGAGAGAGGACACAGGGGACGTGTAAATGGCAATGGAGGTGGTGAGTGCAGGTGAGCGGGGTGTGGTGCTGGGTGTACTGGTGCGAGTCCTAGTGGCTGTAGATGTAGTGCATGCAGGTGAGAGTGTAGACGACACTGGGAGGGAGGAGGGAGAAGAGGAGGAGGGGGACACAGTGGAGGCAGTAGATGTTGTCGTGTCTGTATGTGGGTGAGGCTTGCGTGAGTGCTTGTTGTGTGTGTGGTGCCTATGTTTGCTTGAGCTACTTGGGTGTGTTGACTTGTGTACATGCTGGTCTGTAGGTGTGCTTGGGATGGGCTGGGGTACAGGAGATTGAGTCTGGGTGGAGGAAGTTGGAGGAGGGAGGCTAGACACAGGGACAATTGCTGCCATCAGTGCTGAGGCCAAAGATTGCAGGGTTCGCTGAAGGACAGCCTGACCAGAATGAATGCCCTCCAGGAATGCATTACCGTGTTGCAACTCTCGTTCTACACCCTGGATGGCATTCACAATGGTAGACTGCCCAACAGTGAGTGACCTGAGGATGTCAATGGCCTCCTCACTGAGGGCAGCAGGGGTGACTGGGGCAGGGCCTGAGGTGCCTGGGGCGAAGGTGATGCCCACACTCCTGGGTGAGCGAGCACGGGGTGAACGCTGAGGGGCTGCTGGGAGGGCGGTGCTGGTAGGGGAGGTGGCGGCTGTACCTGTAGAGGTGGGGGGCACAAATGGTGCCGAAACCACAAGGGAGCTCCCATCGTCGAACGAGTCCGTGTCGCTGCTTGGTGATCCGGTGGCCAACGTGAAGCTCCCCTCGCCCTCCGTCCTACTGGTGCATTCAGAGTCTGTGGTGTGGCCCT
Organism: Pleurodeles waltl; assembly: GCF_031143425.1. NCBI lineage: Eukaryota > Metazoa > Chordata > Amphibia > Caudata > Salamandridae > Pleurodeles > Pleurodeles waltl. The sequence goes on along the minus strand of NC_090442.1, from coordinate 892,735,474 downwards.
CCATGGCCATGTGGGATGCAGCTCCCTCGTGCTCCGGTGCCACTGTACCTCCGCCTGTTGATGCTGATGTACAAAAGGACAGGGAAAGCAGACAAAGGGGGGGAGACAGAAGAAAGAGGGTTTTAGTGTATGGCATACCGCTACCGTTGGCAGGCAAGACGCCCCCTGCATTACGCCGTGCTCCTGCCCTCTGCACATGCAATTTCTGGGATATGGCCTATATATGGCAATGGTGGACATCGGCGCACATGGATGCCACAAGGGGAACTATACCTCGACTTGGCACTCTACTGAGGTGGGGTAGAGTGCCACATGGGCTACATTACGGAGGGGCCTTGCCTACCTAACTCGCCCTGGCCTCGGGACACCCACAGCCCACCTCCCCCACCCAGACACCTCCACTGCACCAAAGTCCGCAGAATGAGGTTGTACTCACCCCCTTGTGTCTGCTGTGATGCCCTCAAGAGCCCATCCAACTCCGGGTAGGCCACCGCGAGGATCCGGAACATCAGGGGGGTCATGGTGCGACGGGCACCCCTCCCACGTTGGGAGGCCATCCCCAACTGAGCCTCCGCCGTCTTCTTGCTGCAGCGGCGAATGTCCTCCCATCTCTTACGGCAGTGGGTGCCCCGTCTCTGGTGGGCCCCCAGGGTCCGGACCTCCTTGGCGATGGCACCCCAAATGTCCCTCTTCTGGTGGGTGCTGACCTACATGACATGCACAAGGAAAGAGGAACAGTCATTACCAACTGCACCGTCGTTGTGAGTGGCCCCCTCCCTACTCTGGCCATGTGGCCCATTCATTCCCATGCATTAATGTTCTATGGACTCTGCCCCCTTCCCTCTTCCAACCAGCCCTCTCCACCCAGGCCTAGCCCATACAACGTGCTCCCTGTGTACTAACCTGTTGATCTGGAGGACCGTAGAGTAGCGTGTACTGGGGGAGGACCCCGTCTACCAGTTTCTCCCGCTCCTGTGCAGTGAAGGCAGGGGCCCTTTCCCCAGACGCAGCAGCCATCGTCGCTTCCAGACCGAGGTCACAGCAGCACTTGCAGTGTAGGTCCTCTCCTGTCGAAGGTCAGGTATCTAGTGATTGAACAGATAGAAAATGGCGGTGACGTCCGCGGCGGTGCGCATCATCACCGCCGGCGTACCTGCTCATTGGCTCCTGGGACCCATAGGGTCCAATGTTAACCAATGCAGCATTGCGCCGCGGTCTACGACCTCCTACCGCGACGGTGTGTAACGCCAGCGCAGTTACCCCACAATCCCATTGTCCCAGTTTAGAGGTTAGGCAGCCGCCATTTCAGAGGCCCACATGGCTTAATTTCATACTGCGTCACACATAGCTAGGCCTACACTCAACACACAAAATGGAAGGGTTATGTGAGCGGTGTAGTCTTGTGTGTGACTGTGGGTACATACCTGGAGGACTAATGACTGGTTCTTCGCTGTTGTCCTTCGTAGGCACCGTCTGCTGGGACATATGAGAAGATGGCAGAATCCTCTGGTGTACCGACCGCTGGTGGACCTGTTGACAATGGAAGAGCGACATGTCATCGTAACCTACCGGTTTAACTGTGCCACAATCCAGGAACTATGTACCCAGTTGGAGCCAGACCTGATGTCACCAATCCGCCATCCGACCTGAATCCCCCCTGACGTGCAGGTGCTGTCAGTACTCCATTTCCTTGCAAGTGGGTGTTTTTAGACAACAGTGGCCATGGCATCAGTGATGTCCCAGCCTATGTTTTCCAACGTGTTGTCCAGAGTGTTGTCTGCCCTGCTGAAACACATAAGGAGATACATCATTTTCCCTGAGGTGGAGGATTTGCCTACAGTGAAAGGTGACTTCTATGCCCTTGGACATATCCCCAAAGTCATAGGTGCTATTGATGGTACCCATGTAGCTCTGGTCCCCCCCCACAGGAGTGAACAGGTTTACAGGAACAGGAAGAGTTATCATTCCATGAATATCCAGATGGTATGTTTGGCAGACCAGTACATCTCGCAGGTAAATGCTATGTTCCCTGGCTCAGTGCATGATGCCTACATCCTGCGGAATAGCAGCATCCCTGATATGATGGGTCAACTCCAGAGGCACCGTGTATCGCTTTTGGGGGACTCTGGTTACCCCAACCTTTCGTGGCTATTGACCCCAGTGAGGAATCCCAGGACCAGGGCAGAGGAACGCTACAATGAGGCCCATGGGCGGACTAGGAGGGTGATCGAACACACCTTCGGCCTCCTGAAGGCCAGGTTCAGGTGCCTCCATATGACAGGTGGTTCCTATTCTACTCACCGAAGAAGGTGTGCGACATCACCATTGCCTGCTCCATGCTCCATAATTTGGCATTGCGACGCCAGGTGCCTTTTCTGCAGGAGGATGATCCAGATGACGGTGTTGTAGCACTGTGGAGCCTGTGGACAGTGATGAGGATGAAACTGATGAAGAAGACAACGACAACAGGGAGTCAGTCATACAGCAATATTTCCAGTGACACACAGGTGAGAACATTTTCATGTTTAACATTACATTAACTTTCACACGTTACCTCTATCCTGTTTTTCGATTTAAGTCAACATTTGGTAACTGAGTTGTACCCTTCCATTACGGTTTCACAGGTGTGGTTACCTACGTGTCAACTGCTTGCATCCTTCAAGGGCTTGTGATGTGTGACATGGGTATGTTAGCTTTAGAATGGTACACCCATTATGACACTGTCATTGATAATACATTTTTACTAAATCACAGACTGACTCCAGATTGTTTTGTGTTTCAAGGGTGTTTATTGAAGTGCTCAGAAATGGGAGGGGGTATGAAAATGAGGATGGGTGATGGTGGAGGAATGTCCATGGCAGAGTCCGGTCTATTAGTCTCACAGGTGCACTGCCCATCTGGGCATAGGAAGAGGAGCTGGGGCAGTTAAAGTATGGACAGGGTAACAAAGTGGGACAGTGGGAGGATAATCAGGGTGGTCTCATTTCCTGGTGGGGTCTTGCCATCTTGCTCTGTCCTGTTCCTGGATCTCAGGGACCGCTTGCGTGGTGGTTGTCTGTCTGCAGGGGGTGGGGTGCTGGTGTGTTGGTCCTGTGGCGGGGCGTCCTGTCCACTAGCACCGGCGGAGGTGGTGGGCATTTCATCGTCCTGGCTAGTGTCAGGGGCCCGTTGGAGTGCCACGGTGTCCCTCAAGGTCTGCTGTATGTCCTTCAGCACCCCTACGATGGTGCCCAGGGCAGAGCTGATGGTCCTGAGCTCCTCCCTGAACCCCAAATACAGTTCGTCCTGCAGGCGCAGGGTCTCCTGCAACTTGTCCAGGACCGTCGCCATCGTCTCCTGGGAGTGGTGGTATGCTCCCATGATGGAGGAGAGGGCCTCGTGGAGAGTGGGTTCCCTTGGCCTGTCCGCCCCCTGTCGCACAGCAGCCCTCCCAGTTCCCCTCTGTTCCTGTGCCTCTGTCCCCTGGACCGTGTGCCCAATACCACTGCCCCCAGGTCCCTGTTGTTGTTGGGGAGGTGGGTTAGCCTGGGTGCCCTGTAGTGGTGGACACACCACTGATTGATCTGTCCTGGGTAGAGAGGTTTGGGCCCGCTGGGTGGGTGCTGTGCTGGTGTTACCAGAGGGTGGAAGGTCGGTGTTGGGCTGTGCCTGTGCTAGGGGAACCGACTGTCCCGAGGCCCACGATGGTCCGGGCTGGTCATCAGGATCCAGTAGGGCAGAGCTGCTCTTGTCACTGTGGGCCTCTTCTGGGGGTGGAGTGGTGTTGTCTGGACCCTCTGGTGTGGTGATGGTCCTTCGGGTTCCTGCAGGGGCATAAGAGCATGATTATTGCATGTGTGTGTGTAATGGTGTGCAATGGGTGGGTGTTTGTGTACCCCAGTGCATGCATTCCTGTGTGTGAGTTTGTGTGGTGATGGTTGGGGGGGTGTACTGGGTATGTGCAGTGGGCATGCTTTAGTGAGGGGTGTCCATGCTTAGTTGTGTCATGCAGGGCTTGGTGTTGGGATGGGTGGTTTGTGTCATGGGTAGATTAGTGAGGAGTTGTAGTGATAGGGGAGGGGGTGAGGGAGGGGTAGTGTGATAGCATGCAGGTAGGGTGGGGGATATGATAGTTAAGATTTGACTTACCAGTGTCCTATCCTCCACCGACTCCTGCGAGGCCCTCAGGATGCAAGATGGTCAAGACTTACTCTTCCCATGTTGTTAGTTGTGGGGGAGGAGGTGGGGGTCGGCCGCCAGTCTGCTGTACCGCGATGTTGTGCCTGGAGACCGTTGAACGCACCTTCCCCCGTAGGTCGTTCCACCTCTTCCTGATGTCCTCCCTATTTCTTGGGTGCTGTCCCACGGCGTTCACCCTGTCCACTATTCTGCGCCATAACTCCAGCTTCCTGGCTATTGATTTGTGCTGTACCTGTGAGCCAAATATCTGTGGCTCTACCCGTACGATTTTCTCCACCATGACCCTGAGCTCCTCCTCGGAGAAGCAGGGGTGTCTTTGGCGTGCCATGGGGTGGTGTGGGTGATGTGTGGGGTGGTGTATGTGGTGATGAGTGTGGTGAGTGTAGTGGTGTGTGGTGTTTTGTGCGTGGATGTTGTGTGGGTGATGGTGTTGTGTGCCTCTGTGTAGTGGGGTTGTCTATTCTGTGCTCTCTCTCTGTCGCCTTCGTGTCTAATTTTTGGTCGTAGGGGTTTGTGGGTGATGTGGGTGTGTGTTTTATATTGTGTTTGGTGTGTGGGAGTGTTGTTTGTATTAGTATCAGGTGTGTGTATTTGTAATTGTCCAATGTGGCGGTGTTTTGGAGATGTGTGTGTATTTTGAGCGCGGCGGTGTGTACTGCCAATGGAATACCGCGGTTGAAAGACCGCCTCGTGGATTCGTGGGTCGTAATAGCATGGGCGTGTTTCTGTTGGCGTGGAGGTGGAAGATTTGTTTCCGCCAGTTTATCACTGACCTTTGGTGTGGCGGTGTTGTGTGGGTGTCTGAATTTCGGCGGATTCCAAGATGTGTGTCATAATAGCTGTGGCGGAATGCCGCCGCCGCCGCGGTGTATTGGCGGTCTTCTGCACGGCGGTAAGCGCCTTTTAACCGCCAATGTTGTAATGACCCCCAAGGTCTGAGACTGTCTCTGTCATCTCTCTCAGAGATTTCTCCTTCCAGCAGGGCTCAACTTTCAGGTGATAGCAAAAATAAGTTTAAAGAGTGTGGAAAGTGGGCCTCATGTCCTAGGTCAAGCAGTGCTTCAGAATAATCTAAGTTGTCATAAAAGGAGGCAAACAGCTCAATTTTGCAGGGATTGGGACAATAGCTGGCCTGTAGGATCACAAATGGCCTGGCTGGCCTTCTGTGTTTCTGTTCCTCCTAATTAGAATTCAAACAGTCACCTAACCATTGGAGCATCAGTAAAGTCTTTTCAGCTTTAACCAAGAAAAGATTCTTAAGGAAGAGGTTTCACTTCCAGCATTGACGAAGTACTAAGGTGAGATTAGAATTTTATTCATAACAAACAGAGTTCTCAAGTCTAAGTTGCTCTGCCTTTATTTAAATCCTGGTACGTGCAAAATCTTGAATCAGGAGATCTCTCCAGGTTGCTTTCCCTGTCTCCCAACGAATCTGGGACAGACCAAAGATTATTTTTCACCTTTATGTACTAAACCATGGGATTCAAGCACTCTTTTCTCCTGAATGAGCTTATAATTGTTTACTTTCATTCTTCAATATAACGGAGGGAGGAGTGTATAACCTTAAATGAGACATAAGAGGACTGGTGAGTGATCAAAAATATAACCCTCAAAGATAGCTCCATATTGAATCAAGGACAAATAAGATCCCTCTACAAGAAAATAGTTAATGCATGTAATGTAAGGGACTATAGAAAATCTAGTAAATTTCCTCTAAGTGAAATACACATGAAACATCAAATATTCCATGGTCAACCACAATATCTCTAATCAAAGCTCTGTAAGTGTTATTAGATTTGTCTACTGGACAGGTCTTATCTATTGAGAGGTTCAAGCACTCAGATTCCATTTGTGCTGGCCTACATTCAATGTGGGGTTCAATGTTTTCATTTTTACAAATGTGTTTTCCAAGTGTGCTTTACAAATGGAAGGCAGTTGTAGTTGTTCAACCAGCAATTCCGAATTTTGGGAGGAACATTCTTCTAATCATTTTTCCACATTTCTTATAACTTTTAGAGGATGACTAGATAGCATCCTAAGGGTTTCTAACTTATATACTACTTACACCCCATCCAATCAAGTAGTGCTTACATTTGAATTATAATGATAGCTGTGTTTTTTAAATAAGTGTGATGTTGCAGAGCCTATTATCCAAATAATGTGACATTTTCTTGAATTTGTGTAATAGGGCATGCCGTTCAGATTCAGAGATCTGAGTCATAGAGGGACCTTCTCTGAATTGGGCATCATTTGTGTATCAGCAAGGGTTATTTGGGAACAAAGAATGGGGAAAGAAGGTGGGCAGAACTGAGTCTAAATGTAATATTACAGGTTAAGGCAAACATTGAGGTTACTGCGACCTTCCTGTCAGACCCCAGGGACATCCACCTATAACTTTTTAATTCTATGTTCATTATACCATGGCTGGCCTATGGTGCCAGTTTTGCAAAGAGGATAATGGAAAGCATGGATTCAAGGTGACAGCGGAACTTGGCTAGGACCTGATGAATAGATTTCACCTTGGTAGAGGTACCAGTCATTCAGTCACCAGTTTATCAATGTTTGTCCCAATATAGATTTCTTTATTCATTCTGGCATGGGTAGTTTTCAATATCTTTCCCAGGATCTAATGATGAGTCTATTAAACCCATGGGATGGTTTTAGAGGAAAGGAGCAGCTTAGCTTGCTTTCAAGAGGAAATAGGAATTTCAGGCCTGGCCCATAATTTTCTGGGTGAAAGAGCATACACAGTTCAAATGAAAGTAATGTTTCTCTGCAACACACAAGTAGGCTACTATGTAGATTCCCTATCCAGTACTACACATGATCATAATGTGCTGTGTGAGAATGTATCATCTTTCTAGCATGGTTACCCCTAATTCTGGCCTGTTTGTCAGTGTGTTTTGACTGTGTCACTGGGATCCTGCTAGTCAGGACCCCAGTGATTATGGTTTATGGCCTGCTTGTCAGTGTGTTTCGCTGTTTTCAACATTGTCACTGGAGTCCTGCTAATCAGAACTCCAGTGCTCATGCTCTCTCTGTTTCTAAAGTTGTCACTATGTACTAGTGACTCAGTATTTCACTCCAAATTGGCATACTGGACTCCCCTTATAAGTCCCCAGTATATGCTACATAGGTACCCAGGGCATTGGGGTTCCAGGGGATTCTTATGGGATGCCGGATTTCTTTTGCCACCCATAAGGAGCCCATACAAAGGCTTCTACAGGACTGCCATTGCAGCCTGTGTGTAATAGTGCATGCACTATTTCACAGCCATTTTCACTGCACTAGGTCACTTATGAGTCACTTATATATCAGGCCTTCCAACCCTGATGGCTGGGTGCAAAGTACCTGTGTGTGAGGGCACCCCTGCACTTGCAGAGGTGCTCCCATGTCGCCCAGCCCCATTTCCTCAGACTTTGTGAGTGCAGGGATGCCATTTTAAGTGCGCACTGAAAATAGGTCAATACCTATGCACAGCTTCACAATGGTAACGCCAAATATAGCAATGTAAGGTGTCTAACAACTGGGGATTGTACCCCAATACTGATTCCAGTATTGGTTCTACAATCCCATGCACTCTGGGGGCTCCACTATGGACCCCCAGTACTGCCACACCAGCCTTCTGAGGATTTCCAGGCAGCCACAGCTGCTGCCACCTCACAGACAGGCTTCCGCCCTCCTGGGGCTTGAGCAGCTCAATACCAGGAAGGCAGAACAATGCATTTCCTTTAGGAGAGGGGTGTTACACCTCCTCCCTTTGGAAATGGGTGTTACAGGCACGGGAGGGTTATCCTTCCAGAGACTCTCGAAATGCTTTGAAGGGCACAGATGGTGCCCTCCTTGCATAATCCAGTCTACACCGGTTCAGGGACCCACAGTCCCTGCTCCGGCGTGAAACTGGACAAAGGAAAGGGGAGTGACCACTCCCCTGCCCATCACCACCCCAGGGGTGGTGCCCAGAGCTCCTCAAGAGTGCCCCTGGATTTTGCCATCTTGGATTCCAATGTGGTGGGAAACTCTGGGAGCATCTGAATGGCCAGTGTCAGCAGGTGACATCAGAGACCCCTCCTGATAGGTGCTTACCTGGTTAATTGACCTATCCCCCTCTCAAGGCTATTTGGAGTCTCTCCTCTGGGTGTCTCTTCAGATTCGGATTGCAAGACTCCAGCAGAAATCCTCTGCATCCTTTACTGCATCTTCTACTGACGGATCATCCACTGACTGCTCCAGGAACTCTACAAACTGCAACAAAGAAGCTAGGACAACTTCTGCAACATTGTATCTTCAGCTCCTGCCAGCAACTGCAACAGTTTCCAGGTTGTGCATCCTCTGCGGATTGCCTGTCTTCATCCTGCACGAGAAGAACCAAAGGAATCTCCATTTGAGTGATGGACTCACTTCCCTACTTCAGCATGCACCTCTCTGCAGTGATGACCAGTGGCTTGGGTCCCCTCTCCAAATGACAGGCATGGATCCAGCAACACAGGTGATGGAATACAGTGACTCCGGCAGTCCCAACGTCCAGCTGTCCAACTTTGGTAGAGGTAAGAGCTTACATCCCCAGGCAAGACAGTACCCCTGTGAACCACATTACTTGCAGTTGCCAAGGCTTGTGTGCGACCTTCCAAGAAGTTCTTCATGCATAGCATAACTTAGTCCCCCAGCACTCCATCCTGCGATACACAGCTTCCTGAGTGGTTCTCCAGCGGCGTGGGAATCCTTTGTGTCATGCTGCATGGGCCTCCATTTGCACCTCCTTTGTCACTGTGCTGTGGGATTCCTGTGCATGCTGCCTGGTCTTCTGAGGGCTCTCTGAGCTGCTGAGAGCCCCCTCTGTTTACCCCTTCTGGGTAGAGGCCACCAGATCCCTCCTTGTCCCAGGCAGCACCATTTTCCTCTAACCGCGAACTTTGCGTGTGCTAAGGCTTGTTGCCAGAATCCAGCAACGCAAACCAGACTGCATTCATCCATCCGGCGTGGGACATCTTCTGCACCAACCAGGAACCCACATCTGTCTTCTTTGGTGCAATACTGACTTTGTCTTCCCACCGGTGGTTCTTCTTTTGCACCTTCATCGGGATTAGCAGACGATCCTGTTCCACCTGAACTCTTCAGTGCTTCTTGGACCTGGTCCCCTTCTTCCACAAGTCTTCAGGTCCAGGAATCTTTCATTGGCATCTTGCAGTCTCTTCTGGTTCTTGCATTACCTTCTATCATGACTTACAGTGTGTTCTACTCCTGCTTTCCTTGGCTCTGGGGTGGGGTACATTACTTACCTTTGGTGCTTTCTTACACTCCCAGTGCCCCTGTACACACTACACTTGCCTAGGTGGGAAACCGACTTTTCATTCAACTATTTTAGTATATGGTTTGGTTTCCCCTAGACCCATTGCAAACTATTGTGATTTTCACTATTTGCACTGTAGTCCTACTGTATACTCACCTGTTTTTGTTTACTAGTGTATATATTGTGTAATGTACTTACCTTCTAAGGGAGTATAGTTTCCAAAGTATTTTCGGCTTTGTGACTAAAATAAAGTAGCTTTATGTTTGCATCACTGAGTATTGTCTTTCATGTGTGTAAGTACTGTGTGACCACAGTGGTATTGCTAGAGCTTTTCATGCCTCCTAGTTCAGCCTTTGCTGCTCTGCCTACAGCTACTTCTAGACAGCCTGGCTTCTAGACACTGACTACATTCCACTAATAAGGGATAATTGGACCTGGTATAAGGTGTAAGTACCTTTGGTACCCACTACAAACCAGGCCAGCCTCCTACGTGCTGTTCAAAGCATATGTTTGTCATTGACCTACAACGCATAGGATCTGTGGGACATAGATAAGGCAGAACTATCTTTAGGAAAAAGTTTACAATATGATATAATGCAAAAGAACATGTTTTAGCTCAACAGTGCCAGCACAAGAAGTGTCAAAAGGGATGCTGCAGCACATATTATCAGGTCCATAGCAGTCATGGATGCAGAAATCGTCAAGTCGGATAATAGAATAATGTCTTATCTTCATGGCAGGCCACAAAAATAGGTTTTCCAAAAAAAGGTGGTGTTATGAAGAGGATCCCAAATCTTCCTAAAACGTGAAGAGGAGATGCGCGTTGAGTCATTCATAGGCTTAGGATATTTCAAACCATGGAACTGAAGCTTTAGTCCCTCATGTCCTACATAATAGAGTCTAATCTTAGGGCAGGCATCTCCCAACATTTATCCATGAAAACAGTGAGTGCATCTTCTACCTACAGTCATCTCATATATGACATTAGGAATGGACTTTATTAGAGCTATGCATAGTCATTCACAGTATGAGCATGGCCCTTGGGGGCGTATCAGGCAGGTCACATACTCCAGTAGTGCTGTACTCTGCACTTGGATGACACATAAACACCAGATTAAGAGAATTTGTAGAAAAATACCCTTTGGTACAACAGGGATGGTCTCACCATCAATCCACCACAGATCTTGAGTTGGGGACTCGGGTATTTCTCCATGATCAGTCAGATTCTCTGCATGCCTTAAGATAAACCACCACTACTATTGACTACTATGTTGGGGAGGTGTTTTTTCAGGGCCTCCCTTCCTCTGAAGGTCAGCAAATTCTCTCAAAATTTGTCACACAAAGCAAAGCTGTAGCATCATTTCTGTCAACTCCAACCGAACCTCTGGGACGACTCCATTGCCATACTGGGGATAAAAACAAGCACAGACTTACAGGGCTATTCACGTTTATGGAGCAGCCAACTTGCGCCACCTCCCACATCATATTTTATGAAGACTTACAGCAATCAAGCAATGTTTGAAAAAAATAACTACAAACCGTGCTAAAGTAAAACTACTGACGGCTTAATTGGTAAAAGAATAAATGCTGGGGTCCAAACTTTTGTTCAGAAGACAGCGGCCATTGTTATTTTATGTCAGCTAACCAAATACCAAGGCTGTGTAGACGTGATTCCACCTCATGCCCCTTTAGTTCATCAGCAAATATTCCCTGGCCCTTTATCTCGCTCTTTTGTGTTCCTATTTTCACCCTTTGTCTCGTTATTTTTCATCTTTTTAATCCTTCTTTTTTATTTTTCTCTTTTCTTGCTCTTGGTCAAAGTCAAGTCTGATGAAGAAAATAAGTGCTGGTCCCCAAAAATGAGTGCAGTGGCCTCTACCTGCAACCACAAGCTCAAATTAAGCTACGAAGTTACTTAAGAATGCTAACAGTCACATGCAAATGGCACACTAGTCTACGCTGGCATGCGTGTCAGCCACGCTGCCGCAAGAAAAGCAGCATTTATAATCAAAGAATAGAATACTAAGCAAACACTGTGAAACACAGTTAACCCATGCTAACATAGGTTGCAAGGACCTAGGCCCATATTTATTTTGTAAATTTGTGCCGCTTTTGCGTCAAAAAATGATGCAACTTCAGCGCTAAAAAAGGATACGTTTGGGCCCTAGTCTACTGCTTGTAGTTGCAGCACAATCACAGGCCCCGAAAGGATTCATTCTATGCACAGACCTAAACATCCAGCCCAGGGGTTCAAAGACCCATTGCATAGTGGTAAACGGTGTGCAAAAATAATATGGAAACACCACATATCCAAATATTCCTGAGGATGCTCACAGAAGACCCAACAACACAAGAAATTGCTGGAAAATCAAACAGGATCAACCTCATGCAGGAACAAATTTGTGGCTAGATACACGTCACAACAGGCATGCATAGTGTAATAACAAAAATGGAAACAGCCATAGTTCTGCAAACCTCGATTCCCAAACATACTAAAATAACACCGTTTCTATGTACGATACTGAAAATGCTATCATAGAACGCTACAAGCATATATCACAGCTTAAACACACACCGTCACATAGCCACCCTTCACCTTAATAATCATTGCTAGGTTAAATTAATTGGCCCCTCTCTCACCTTCAGAATACATGCTTAATTTAGCATTTCTAGCAGATATTACCACAATGAAGAGACGTATAATGCTTTTGATATGCTTTTGGTAAATGTGTAGTGTTACACAGAATCCCTCGCAACTGACAGGTGACTTCTTCTGCTGACTGGGAGTGTGAACCCTGCCAAGGACAGCTCAATTTCTATATTTGTGAGAACTGTAAATGAGGTTCATGAAATTTGGGGACATAGGGCCAGATGTATGAAAGGGTTTTACCCATTCTGTGTCAATGGCAAAATGTGTTCGTACATATGGCTCATAATTACCAGTTCCTTGCAGTTTGTATAAATGATGGGAGTGCAATGATAAGTAAAATGAAGCATTGGCAAAGCCAATACGTCTGGCGTTGGCCGCCAGCCTTCTGGACTTGCCAATGGTTGGTTGACCTACCTAATGAAAATGGCAAAAAGTAAACAATGTTTTTGGTCTCAGAAAACACTTATTGCACTACGGAAGGGAACAACTTTTTATGTTGCTATGTTCCTTGTGAAAGAGCAGAATGCCTTTACCCACAGTGAAGTCAACAAGAGGTTTCAGTGGTGGCAATGACTCATTATCGCAGGCTGTATGATGTAGTGGGTGGAAGAGGAATGTAAATGACACAAATAAGAAAAGAATGAACGAGGAACCTATTCTGGCTGTAAACCCCTGTAAGTATATTATTCTTCTAATTTTAGGAAAATTAAAAGGTCTCAGCTAACACCACATATAGGAACAAACCATTCTAATTATTATTGTCTAAACTTTCTGCATGAGTTTGCCACTTGCATCTTCAGAGACTGAATGGGGAGCATTCCCCCTTATTTTGACAGCTGTCCTTAAATCAAATATCTTACACGTAGCTACCAAAATACTCAAATTCAGCCATATTGTTTCAGGCTTCTCTCTTTGGTGCAACAGTGCCTAAAGAAGTTAAATCTATGCTGGATACAAGGTAATTTCGTCCTCTTGTAGGATAATCGTACCCCAGGAACTACAGAGCCACGACAGCCTCAGTATTAAAAGTGTCATAAGTCAGGGGTCAATGGACTCTTTTCATTTCAGAGGGTGATTGTAGAGCCCAAGACTGTCACAAGGCAGTAGTGGAGGTGCCGGTGACTCATAAATTTCCTCCGCCACATAATGCCACATAATAATGTCATAAAAGAGATAACATGAAAGAGACTCTGCATGACATCTCAGATAAAAATCATTAAATCACTCAGGGTTTTAATGACTAAGAAGAAAAAAAGTACGGGTCTTCAAATATTTATCCCACTGCAGTAGCACAGAAGTCAACAAAGGGCTAATGGGAAGGCTCCTCTTGCACCAGGCTGTTTAACAATGTCTATCAACGTCTGCTGATGGGAGCAGGAGATCTTTCTTTTTAAGGTTTCGAAATATGCTGTTGTTTGCAGTGGAGTCTTCAGTGGAGCGGAAAATCCAATACTTTGAATTCCTCCTCTCGTGAGTTAAACCCCTTCTATGGAGGGGAAAAGGTTCGGTCATTTTTCTTCTGTGATATTGCAAACAAATACAACACATCTGAAACTTAGAAAATAAACAAGCATAAAGCTATTGTAAATGTGTTAGCAATTTTTTCGGCTAATTCTGTCTTCCCCGTGTCATTTTGAAGACAGAATTATGAGGCCGAGACAGGATGCTTTGAGGATGATCCTCTCGTCCTGCAAGTCATCTCTTTTTTACTGATTGTCTAGATGACGCCACAACCAATTGCCAACACGTATTATTTGAGTTTTGTTTGGATCCCCGGAGGCTTGCTGCTCAGCAATATTTGCAGGTACTGATTTACTTACAAAGTGCAAATCTAAATAGAATGAAAATTAACTTAGTGAAGATTTGAACGTTTGATACACAATGACCAGGGACAGAATAGGACATTTGTAGAGGCAGATGCACAGTGCATGCTCATTTGTGCGTTAAAATTTTGCTTTAAGTAATATCTTTCAGTGATGACCGCTGTGCATGCATGCACATGCAGGACGGATCTCTTAGAACATTCGAATATGGGCGCCCTGCAGGTGTGCTTAAGTGCACGGACATGTGGACAGTCCTCTTGGAATGGGTTGAAATCCATTTATAGATTGCCGCTGGCCGATGCAACAAGAAAGGCAAACAGGGCGTGAAAGGGCTAGGGGTGCAAGCATGTGTTAGGCTTTCCGGTAATTAATAAAGAAAGTTGGAAAGCCACAGAGCAGGTCTGCTGCATGGGGTACAGGGAGCGGAAGAGAACATAGGGCCTGATTTAGAGTTTGGCAGAGGGGGTTACTCATGATGGGCAGCCCGCCAACCATATTGCAATTCCATTATAGCCTATGGAACTTTTGATATGGCAGTTGGACGATGCAACATCTCCAAAATGATAAGACTAATATGCACATTGGCTGGTGTATGAAGGTGGGTTACTGGTTGATGGGGGTAAAACCCTACTCATGCAGCAACCACAATTCTTGTCAGGGCGAAACACAAGCAAATCCCAGATTATCCTGTACTTATCCCTCTGGTAATGTGGCACAACACAGTCAGGCTTAATTTAGCAGCAATGTGTAAAGTTTTTATGCAGCACTTTAACCAGTGAGATAGTGCAAAAACAACATAAGTAAAACCCCACACTAATTTAAAAAAAGTTGAATTCAACAAATTATTTACATCAAGACAAAATAAATCCAATTATTTAAACTGGACATATACAATTTCAAAGGTTTAGGTAAAAAAACTGCTGTAAAAATCACAAGGAGCCATCTGTGATTGTCTGGTTGTTCCATACCAGGACAAAGTCACAATTTGGCAAACAGTGATGAAGCACGGGTTGGATATGGGAACCACGTGAGGCCAGGTAAACAAAGTACCTTAAATCCTGGTTGTAGAGTGTTGCTATGAGTCGGTTCTGATTAAACTGTCACAGGGTTTTATAGGGCTTTTCATCACTCTGCATCGGTTCCGGTCAGCTGTGCGTCAAAGCTTGGCAGGGCCTTCCGTCACTCTGCGTCAGTTCCGATTAATCTGGCAGACGTCCAACAAGGCTTTGCGTCGCTTGGAATTGATCCAGATGACTCTGTCAGCTGTGTAGTGAGGCTTTGCAGGGCTTCATGTTGGGTTTGATGGGGACCACAGCTCTGCTGGCAGAACACCTTCAGCCCATTTCCAAGGGTCCAGGAATGGGTGTCACCACTTGGGAGGCAAAACTCACAGCAGACACAGTCCAGGTGGTGGGTTCAAGGTAGTTGGAGCCTTTTCTGTCCTTAAGGCTGTGATCAAGAGGCTAGACAACTAACCCTTTCAGTCACTCTGGTGATCCTGTGTTCAAGATGTAGGTTGAGTTCTCTTCAGAAGGCAGCAAGGCAGCAGAGTATAAGTCCTTTTTGCAGCAGAGTAGCAAGCAGTCATTACGATTCTCCCACAGGTCCAAATATATACAAAAAGAATTGGTCTGAGAATCCAATATTAATACCTAGTGGCACTTTGAAGTAGGACAATGTTATGTAGGTTAAGAGGTGCTTGGAATTTCTTCCCTCCCTGCCTTGACCCCAATTTGCATGTGGGCTCAAAATACTAGTGTTACATCTTTTGTGAGTGTGCTCAAACACAGCCTATGTGATGTGTAATTGCAGTAGGTGACAGTTATTCCCCTTCATCAAGTCAGAGATGTCCCAAGCTGCCAAGATCTATTCCCCTGTTGTCTCACTGTCTGGGAGCAATACACAAAGACCATCTGCTATCTACACCTAGTTATGTAACCCAGGTTCTGAAAAATGGCCCTTTCTGAGGGGTCATCCCCTAACTTTTTGCCTTCCTCCTCCCCTTTTTTGCTGAATTTGTTTTTGTTGGCCTTAGGACTCTGTGTACTTTACCAATGCTAACCAATGTTATATTGCTTGTGCTCTCTGCTTACAACATGGTAATATTAGTTCATACGCAATTGCCATATTTAATTTACATATAAAGTGGTACTACAGGTACCCAGGACCTATGAATTAAATGCTACTTGTGGGTCTGAAGCACTGCTTATGCCACCCACTTATGTAGCTCTCTAATCATGGCTCAGGACTGCCATTGCAGAGCCTGTGTGTGCAGCTTTACACTGTCATGCTGACCTGGCAAAATAATCAGTTTGAAAGGCCCAAACTTTACCTTTTTTATATCTGTAAGTCACCCCTAAGGTAGGCCCTAGACAACCTGCAGGGCAGGGTGCAATGTATTTAAAAGGAAGGATATGTCTGTTTTAGTTGTACATGTCCTGGTAGTAAAAACTTCCAAAGTTGTTTTACACTGCTGCAAGGCCTATCTCTCCCATAGAATGACATTGGGATTACTTTATTACATTGTATAAGGGTAATTCACAATCTGGAAGATATACGTTTGTCAAGTTTGGTTTTTCTGAACTCACAATTCAAAATTACATTTTATTGTGAAGTCTGATTTAAAATTACAGTTCTGAAAATTGCACTTTTAGAAAGTTGGCATTTTCTTACTTAAGCCATTTGGTGCCTACTGTCTATCTCCAATAGACATCTGGGGCGGGGTGACAGCTGGCCCTGTCTCTCCCATAGGATATCATTGGGATTACCTTATTAAATCATATAAGTGTAATTCACAATCTGGAAGATATATGTTTGTCAAGTTTGGTGCCTCAGGACAATTTAAAATCTAAACTTATGATGAAGCCAGATTTTTAAACTGACATTCTGAAAATGCTACTTTTAGAAAGTTGGCATTTTCTTCCATTAGCAATTTGATGCCTGCTGCCTGTTTCTGATCACATGTGTGGGGTGGGTGTCAGCTGGACTTTGTGCATTCCCCCTAGACTGTCACACACAATGGGAGCTTAGGTGTGACTTGATGGGCCATCCTGGCAGGATGGGAGGGAGGAGCTGGAGCCAGCTTTACACCTGAATAGGCTGTGGTCTGCCCACACACAAAGGGCTGCATATCCACCCTGTAGTGTGTCTGTAGCCAGGACAAGCAGGGTAGGACCCCTGTGCACTTCAGTGGCCTAACTTCAAAGTATCTCCCACTTCTAGGCACCACTGGGTATATGTACTAGACTTCAGACATCGCCACATCAGTACACTTCTGGACCTGTGGATATACTGCCAATAGGAAGGATTACCATGCTGCTCAGAGGGCTGCCACTCAACTAGACTGCCACTCTGAAAACGTTTCTGCCTAGCTTTTCCTCTTGCCTGGAGAGGAAGAACTGGACCTGTAACCCATCTTGAACCCAGGACCCCAGAGGGACTCAAAGAGGAAGTCTGCTGGTCTCCTGATCAGAGCCTCTGGGACATACAGGTCACCCCACAGCTATCAGGCTGGCATTCAACGAGCTCCTGACCTCCAAGAGGCATCTCTCAGGTCCTGGGCCTTTGGAATTGTTTTTTAAGTTCCTGAAGTCATGCTTTTGGGCTCAAATGTGAACAGGCCTGTTCACTCTGGAACCTCTTCTCTTTCCCAAAAATCCAGAGTATCCAGAATGTTGTCTTTTCGCAGAGCAAGCATTTTCTGCCCGTGGCGATCACCACCACAAGGCTCCAGCCCATCCTTCACTGACACCAGGCCTGCTCCTGGCACACCACCAACCATCACCAGTGACACTCTCCATGCTCGCAGTAAACTTTTTCCCAGTAAACAGGACTCTTGGCACAATTTTTTTTAGAAGTTAAAACTTCAGCAGGACTAGTCTGGGACTCTATCTGACCCACACTCCATCGCAGGCAGCTTGAACTTTTCACTTTCACTGGGTCCAATGCGACCAGATAGCAGAGGTTGGCCCTTCATGCTTTTAGGCGCTATATTGCAGTTATAAAATGTAGCTATATTTTTCTAACCTGATGTGGGATGTTTTTGTGTGGTGTTTTCACTGTTTTAGTATTTGAAGTGTTGCAGAAATACATTACACATGTCCTCTAAGTTAGGCCTGACTGCTCGTGTCAGTCTACATGGGGGTTTAGCACAGGTTAATTTGGGGTTACTTGTGCTGTACCCTGATTAGGATTGTGGTTGCTGCTTGGCCAGGGCTCAAACCACAGTCAACCAGCAACCCAATTTTTAACACCAGGAAACAGGCTGCAGGCACAAAAGGTTAAGACAAGAAAATGCCAACTTTCTTAAAGTGACATTTTCAGAACTGGTACTTAAAATCCAACTTAACCATTAAAGATGGTTTTACATTACACTTCATTAGACACCAAAAGCCCCATACATATTTGCTCCTATTTGAAAGCTATCTTTAATTGCATATAATAAGGTAACCCCATGCTATCATATGGTAGAGGTAGGCTTTACAGAGAAAAATCAGTTTAATAGTTTTTACTACCAGGAAGTGTAAAGGTTGAAAGTTCATGTCTAAATTTTAAATGCATTGTACCCTGACTCTATGGCTGTTGAAGGCCCATTCTTGGGGTAACATATCTATGAAAATGGAAGAGTTTGGCCTGGTAAAGGGTTTGTTTTGCTAGGTTCATATGACAGGTTAAAACTGGACACATAGGCTGCATTGGCAGGCTTGAGGCATGTTTAAAAGGCAACTTAAATGGGTGGAGCAGTCAGTGCTGCAAGCCCACTAGTAGCATTTAATATACAGGTCCTAGGTACATGCAGCACTTTTTTACTAAGGACTTATAGGCAAATTAAATGTGCCGATTGCGCATAAGCCAATTTTAGGGAGTGAGCACAAGCACCTCAGCACTGGTCAGCATTGGTAAAGTGCACAAAGTCCTAAACTTTAGCAAAAATGGGCTCCGAAACAAAAGAGCGAAGTCAAAACATTTTGGGATGACCCTGCAGACCGGGCCACGCCCAACAGGTAGGACAAACATAAAAAAAGGGGGGAGGGAGTAGGGGGACACATCGAGCTAGAATCAGGGAACAGAGAAAGACAAGAAATCTACTGAGTCATGAGCATGGGAGACCCCAAAGCCCACTCTAAGTGTGTATTGAATACAGTATGTCTGTTTGCCAACAGACACTCAGAGCTGTTTGTAACAGAGATCTGACAATATGCTGAGAGCTATAACGTTTGAGCAAGAGCTTGGTAGTGATATTTGTGCATTTATGGTGTCCATTTCAGTTCTAGGAATGCCTGACTAAAAGGAAAAATATTCTTCAATGTATAGAGCTGTACAAATGCTGGTCAAGAATGTGAAGGCTAGTTTTTCAAGACAGAGTTTGTCATCAGTCAATTATATTTGCATCTCCAGGTTCATTCTGCTTAACAAACTAGGGCCCTGATTTATACTTGTTGGTGCAAAACTGCACCAACTCAGTATTGCACCAAAACATTTAGCACCGGTTTGCACCATTTCTGTGCACCAGCCGGGCACTGTATTTATGGAATAGTGCAAGCAAGTGCAAAGGGTAGGCTAGCGGCAAAAACAAATACTTTAGTCGGGTTGGCCTGGCAGTATGGAAGAAGGGGTTTTTGCACCAAAAAATGACGTTAGGCAGGCTAGAATAAAAAAATGACTCCACCCTGCCTAGAGTTATTTTCTGACGCAAATCCATCCATACAACATGACTCCTGTCTTAGACAGGAGTCATGCCCACCACCCCAATGGCCAGCACAGGGGACCAGGGTCCCCTGGGCATGGCTAATGCACCCAGTGCCATGTAGGGGGCCCATTTCAGGGCCCCCAATGGCACTTTAAAAAATAAAGTAAAATATTTACCTGTACTTACCTGTACTTACCTGTACTTACCTGGTATGGGGTCCCCCAGCCTCCGCTATTCCTCTGGTGTGGGTGGAGATGTCCCTGGGGCCTGGGAGGGCACCTGTGGGCTTATTGCATCGTGTTCCACTAAGGAAATAGGCCCACAGGTCCCCTAACGCCTGCCCAGACCCAGGCGTTAAAAAATGGGCAAAGCAAGCTTTGCACAATTTTTTGACCCCTCCTCCCTCCCGGGTTAAGGCCATAGAGTAATTGTTTGCACAGGAACGCCTACCTTGCAACTCATTAAGGCAAGGTAAGTTTCCACTTCCAAAAAATGACTTTAACTCCATAAATGGGGTGCTAGACGGGTCTAGCACCAAAGTATAAATATGGAGTTAGTTTTGCACAGAATTAGACTAAAAAAAAATGACGCTAATTCAGTGCCAACAGAGTATAAATATGCCCCTAGGTTTATTAGCTTTTAGGTTTCTGGAAAACTATGCACCTTGTATTTTTTGCTTCGTTTTTACCGCTTGATAATCTATTCAGGGGCATATTTACCTATTACTAATTCAAGAATCTGGACGAGCCTGTAAAGTTTTTTGGTCTGACTTATCTTTTTAACATTATTGTTCTGCTGGCCCATATTACCTTGGTAACAATTTTACATGGCCTATGTAGAAACATCTTTTCATTTGCATCTATTTTTGTTGTTACTAATGGTTTCTGCAATGGAATGGGGCATAGACCTGAGGATATTAGAATTATGGGACATCCAACTCTAAAACTAGAAGCAAAAATATGTGTTTAATATGTGTCCCTCAGGTGAATCGGTCCAGAAAACTACTGATATGATGAACTTTTTTGTCCAAACAAAAAGTAGGGTTATTGGCATAGCAACGATTCACTATTGACCAGCTTTTATAAATGTCACCCAGGGTTGGCTTTAGGGCGGTGTGAATGGTCAGGCTGCAGTGGGCACTGCCCTGGAGCGGGGCACTGTTCCCAGTGTGGGCACTGTGTTTAGCAATAAGTTACGATTTAAAAGCAACTGCTGCAAAGTTCCTTGTGCATCCCACTTTCAGGCACCAATTTAAATGTCAAGATAGCTCTTGTGATTCATGTTACTGGAAGGAGAGAGAGAAATCAGAGTTTTGTGTAGTTGCAGTTTTGACTCACCATCAAATAGTGTAGAGGGTTAATATGCCTGTTGCAAAGAACAGGTCTGTCTGTATTTGATGTGGATAGCTGAGTGGATTAGTAAAGCCAGCCTTTAACAGTGCATTGAAACAAATGAAATGTGTTGTAGGGGGGCAATGGAGCGATGAGGGGCACTTTTGCTGTGTGGTAGTGTGAGCATGCGAAAAGGAGTTCATGGGTGTGAGGGGGAGTAAAAAATATTCAAGCACCAGCCATCACTAGCCCTAAAGCTGGCCATGATCTCACCAAAGCAGGCGAAATATGTAGATCTGTTCTTGCTGAAGGAGGAGAAAGTAGCTCAGATTAATGTGTATGGAAACAATCGTTTTTCTCCTGAAAATAAGGCTTCCAGTTTTGAAGGTGTATAATTCATGGCATATACAGTTGGCTGCAAAAATCTGGAATAAGAACCAACAAACAACAATCAATAAAAAACAGAGAAAGATTTTCTTTTTATATTCCTCCTCTTGTGATAGATTAAAGATGTAATCGTTGTGAGACGCTCAGCCCCATAACAAAAGATGGATTAAAAAAATTACCAATACTTTTCAAGATCTGTATTTATAGGAGATGGGGAAGGATATCAACAGATATACAAAATTCTTTTGCACCCAACTTTCGTTTTACTTTTGGATATTCTGCTTTTCACATAAATCAGAATCCGTGACCTGCCAATCAGACCTCAATCCCTCTAGCATATTTTCACTTCCTGTTAATGCATCACCCATCTGGAACTTTGGCAGGCCACCAGGCTAGCGCAGAAGAGGCATATTATTATGAGAATGTGCATTGCTAATTAACGGTGTGTATAGTGTCAACTATTCTGCCCACACGCCCTTGGGAAATACATGTGTTTTTCTGCCAGTTGTCTGACACAGCCTCATGTAGCGTTTTTGGCAACCATGACTAGAATTTGTCTTTGAAACATCACAATCGACCATGTGGATTATCTATTTTTGGCTGGCAGATGTTAAAGTGAATTTTGCGAATAAAACTGAAGTAACCAGAGGGCACTTTTTTTTTTAGCCAGCTATTTAGTAACGTAGGCCACATTACAAAAACTGAAGGAGAGAACACATTTCTGAATGCAATAGGCAGTTTTTCCGTCAATGCCATTCCACAATCAGACGGAAGACGGGGAAGGCTGTATTTCTGAGCACGGCCACTGACTGTTGCGTCGATCTCCCAGCTGCGATGCAGGTGGAGCATCGATTTTAGCCATAAGGCCGGCAGCGCGTCGATTTTCAAAGCACGAAGCAGGTGGTGCATCAAAGGTTTCCCTGCACAATGGTCTTTGCATGGATTTCTGTCCTTTTCTACCAGCTGTACCTTTCAAGGGCCCAGAGACAGGTTAGGGCACCACTTGCCAGGCAGGACTCTCAGCAGAAAGCCCAAGAGCTGGCAGAGAGAAGTCTTTGCTGTCTCTGAGACTTCAACAACAGGAGTCAAGCTCAGTTTCAAACCCTTGGAGATTCTTCACCAATGGAAAGTCACACAAAAGTCAGTCTAAGTCCTCTCTCAGGTAGAAGCAGCTACTGCAGGCCAACCCAGCAAAGCACAGTCACTGGCAAAGGGACAGTACTCCTCCTCCAGCTTTTCCAACTCTTCTTCTTGGCAGAGGTTTATCTTGGTTTCAGAAGTAATCTGATTTTCAGGGGTTTGGGTGCTCTTCTTATACTCGTTTCTTCCTTTGAAGTAGGCCTACTTCAAAGCAAAGTCTCTGTTGTTTTTAAGATCCTGCCTTGCCCAGGTCTGGACCCTGACACACACCAGGGGGTTGGAGACTGCATTGTGTGAGGGCAGGCACAGCCTTTCAGGTGCAAGTGACCTTTCCCCTTCCCTCAGCCCAGGTGGCCCATCAGGATATGCAGGCTACACCCAGGCTACCTTTGCGTCACTGTCTAGAGGAGAGGTGCAAACTGCCCAACTATCAAACTGACCCAGACATGGGAATCCACAAACAAGCAGAGTCACAGAATGGTTTAAGCAAGAAAATGCATACTTTCTTAAAGTGGAATTTTCAAACATACAACCTAAAAACCAGCTTCCCTAAAATATGTATTTTTAAATTGTGATTTCAGTGACCCCAAACTCCACATGTCAATCTGCTCCCAAAGAGAATCTGAGCTTTAATAAAAACTGAATTTGACAGTATTTCACTGTCAGGACATGTAATAACACATAAGTACATGTTCTACCTTTAACATACATGCACCCTACTACCTACTGCCCTAGGCCATACCTAGGGCCTACCTTAGGGGTGCCCTACATGTATGAAAAGGGAAGGTTTAGGCCTGGAAAGTGGGTACACTTGCCAAGTCAAATTGGAAGTTTAAAACTGCACACACAGACACTGCAGTGGCAGGTCTGAGCCATGTTTACAGGGCTACTAATGTGGGTGGCACAACCAGTGCTGCAGGGCCACTAGTAGCATTTGATTTACAGGCCCTGGGCACCTCTAGTGCACTTTACTAGGGATGTACTGGTAAATCAAATATGCAAAACATGCATAAGCCAATGTACAAATTTATAATTTATACAGGGAACACTAACACTTTAGCACTGGTCAGCAGTGATAAAGTATCCAGAGCAAACAAAACAACAAAACTAAAGTCCAGCACACAGAAACAACCTGGGAAGCAAAGGCAAAAAGTTAGGGGAGACCATGCCAATGATGCCAAGTCTAACACGTGTCCCCCCAGCTTAAAGTGGGGAGCAACTACCCAACCTCATGGTAGTTCTCATCACTAAGGTGGAAGAATCTGGACAGACCATCAGCATTGGCGTGGTGTGTCCCAGGGCGGTGTTCCACCGTAAAGTCCATTCCCTGATGGACCACCTAAAAAATTTATGATTTTCACCCCTCATCTGCATTAACCATCTGAGGGGCCTGTGGTCTGTCTGATGCCGGAAGTGAGTCCCAAACAAGTAGGGTCTTAGCTTCTTCAGTGCCCAGACCACAGCAAAAGCTTGACGCTCAGTTGCACTCCACCTACGTTCCCTGGGAAGTAACCTTCTGCTAATGAAGGCTACCGGTTGATCTATGCCCTCCTCATTAGCTGTGAGAGTACTGCTCCAGTATTCCTTAAAATAGTCAGGTGCCTTCAGCACAGGTGTTGTGCACATGGCAGCCTTCAGGGCATCAAAAGCCGTCTGGCAAGACTCAGTCCAGATAACATTTCTGGGCTGCTTTTTGGAAGTTAACTCAGTCAACGGAGCAACAATTGTGCCATACCTCTTGACAAACCTCCTATAGTGTCCTGTGAGACCTAAGAAGGCTCTCACCTCAGTCTGGGTCTTGGGGGGCTCCCAAGCCAGAATGGTTTCAATCTTGGGCTGTAGGGGTGCCACCTGGCCACTCCACACTTGGGGGGTGATTCTGAGACTGGCGGGCGGCGGAGGCCGCCCGCCAGTCTTCCCCCGACAAAATACCGCTCCGCGGTCGCAAGACCGGTGAGGGTATTTTGAGATTTGCCCTGGGCTGGCGGGCGGCCGCCAAAAGGCCGCCCGCCAGCCCAGGGCAAATCTACCTTCCCACGAGGACGCCGGCTCCGAATGGAGCCGGCGTAGTGGGAAGGTGCGACGGGTGCAGTTGCACCCGTCGCGTATGTCAGTGTCTGCTTTGCAGACACTGAAATACTTTGTGGGGCCCCGCGGCACCCCCTACCTCCATCCTGTTCCTGGCGGGAGACCCGCCAGGAACAGGATGGCGGTAGGGGGTGTCAGAATCCCCATGGAGGATTCTCCCGAGCAGCAGAAAGTCGGCGTGAGACCGCCAACTTTCCGTTTCTGACCGGGGCTGAACCGCCGCGGTCAGAATGCTCGACGGAGCACCGCCAGCCTGTTGGCGGTGCTCCCGTGGTCGGTGACCCTGGCGGTCACCGACCGCCAGGGTCAGAATGACCCCCTTGGTGTCCCAAGTACACCACAGAACCTTGCCCTATTTGGCACTTGCTTGCCTTAATAGTCAGGCCTGTCTTCTGCAGGGCCTCCAACACTTTGCAGAGGTACTGCAAGTGTTCCTCCCACGTGGAACTGAACACAGTTATGTCATCCAGGTAGGCGGCACTGAAATCATCCAGACAAGCCAATACCTGGTTGACCAACCTTTGAAAGGTGGTAGGGGTATTCTTTTTCCCAAAGGGCATCACTCTAAACTGGTAGTGCCCATCTGGTGTGGAGAATGCAGACTTCTCCTTACCCCCCTCCGTCAGGGTGATCTGCCAGTACCCAGAGGTAAGATCAAACCTACTTAGGTACTTGGCAGAACCCAACCGGTCAATGAGCTCATCAGCTCAGGGGATCGGGTGTGCGTCAGTCTTAGTGACTGCATTGAATCCCTGGTAATCCACACAGAACCGGAGTTCTGGAATGACACCAGGAGCAGCAGGCTTTGGGACCAAAACCACTGGCCTGGCCCAAGGGCTACTGGAAAACTCAATAACCCCCAACGCTAACATTTTAGAGACTTCCTCTTTAATGTTAGCCCTTACCCTGTCAGTCACTCTGTGAACTTTGTGTTTAACAGGAGGACTGTCCCCAAGTGTCCACATCGTGTGTACACAAGTGTGTCACCCCTGGGATCCGGGAGAACAGTGAGGCAAACTGACCCAACAACTGCTCTAGGGTCAGGGAGGGGGAGAGGATCACCCCCTCCACAGACCCATCTTTTTCTCCAACGGACAGGAGGTCAGGAAGAGGTTCACCCTCTTCCTCCACCCCTTCATCTGTTGCTAGGAGCATGGACAATTCAGTCCGCTCAAAGTGTGGCTTGAGCCAGTTCATATGCAGGACCCTTAAAGGGTTCCTGGGAGTCCACAAGTCCACCAGGTAGGTGACTTCGCTCTTGCACTCCACCACCTCAAATGGCCCAGTCCACTTGTCCTGGAGCACCCTAGACTCCACTGGTGCCATCACCCACGCTGTCTGACCAGGTTGAAACTCAACCAGCGTGGCATTCTGGTCATACCAACGTTTCATGACTTCCTGGCTTGCTTACAGGTTCTCCTGTGCGAGAGCTCTGAAGCGGGCACGAGGGGCTTTCTTCAAGGCCTCCTTTACCAGACTTGAAGGTCCCCTCACAGAGTGGCCATATAACAGCTCAAAAGGACTAAAGCCAAGCCCTTTTTGAGGCACCTCCCTGTAAGCGAACAGAAGGCATGGCAAGAGGACGTCCCACTTCCGCCTCAAGGGCTCTGACAGGCCCATTATCATGCCCTTCAAGGTTCGTTTGAATCTCTCAACCAGACCATTAATTTGGGGGTGGTAAGGTGTGGTGAACTTGTATGTTTCCCCACACACTTTCCACAGAGACGTCATACATGTTGATATGAAGTTGGTACCCCTATTGGAAACCACCTCCTTGGGGAACTCCATGCGCGTAAAACTCCCCATCAATTCACAGCCCACTACAGGGGCAGTGATTGATCTAAAAGGAATGGCTTCCGGGTACCAGGTGGCATGGTCCACCAAGACCAGGATAAACCTGTTTCCCATGCCTGTCATGGGATCCAGAGGCCTCACAAAAGGGGTACTAACCACAAGGAAAGGTTGGAGGGGAGCTTTACATTTCCCCACCCTTGCCACTTGCCTGACAAGTTGGGTCAGACCTACAATGAGCATCAGAGTGCCTGCACATTTGGGGCCAATAGAAGTGGGTGACAAGCCGCTCAAAGGTCTTGTCCTGCCCCAAATGACCAGTTAAAGGCACGTCATGAGCCAGACACAGTATGAAGGCTCTGAAGCACTGGGGTACCACCAGCACACAGGCTGACCGAGGCTCAGGAAATTTAGGCTCACCATATAGGAGGCCATCCTCCCAGTAAATCAAATGTGATCCAGGCTCCTTGCCAGCCACCTGGTCTGCAGCCTGCTGCCGCAAACCCTACAGAGTAAGGCATGACTTCTGTGTCTCACAGAATGCTTCCCTGGTGCCCCCCCCCTTCCTGCTGCCACTGTGACAACTCAGGGACCTCACCCAGTTCAGCCACATGTTCCCCTGTAGGCTCCAGGGCCTCCCCCCTCAGGTTCTGCCTCCTCCTGGATGGTGGGAACTTCTGGGGCTGGTTTCCTGTGCCCCTTGCCCTTCAACCTTCTGGCAGACATCTGGGCCACTCTCTCAGGCTCCAGGGTCTCCTGATCACCCTGTTGACTACCCTAGACTGGGTAGACACACAGGCCAACCCAGGCAGACCCAACATTTCCAAGTGTGACCAGTGTTCCACCTCTTGCCAAGGGGAATCCTCCAGGTCATTGCCAAGCAAACAATCTACAGGCATGGTTGGACTCACAGCTACCTTCAAGGAACCTGAGACCCTCCGTTTAAAGGAAACCTGCGCCAGCCTGCACAGGCACTCTGAGGTGTCCACTGCAACTACATGGTGAAGTACACAGGGATCTATCTGCTCTTTAGACACCAGGTGACTCCTCACTGTAGTCACACTGGCTCCTGTGTCACTCAGAGCCTCCACTCTCTGTCCATTGATAGTCACCCACTGCCTGTACTTCTTAGTGTTATCATGCATGAGGGTCCTTTGGACCATCTCACTGTCCCCTAGTGAGACAAGGGTCATCTCAGCTGACTCCCACCCACTTAGAACCAACTCCTCTCCAAGCGCTACACTGGCCAAACCCCTGTGACTTAGCACCAGTAGGTGCCCGTGTCCCCTTGGGACATTTGGAGCCCCCCCTTATGTGACCCTCCTGATCACATGCAAAGCACTTGCGGGACCTGTTCTCTGTTGGTGGAAAGGCTACTGATGACTGGAAATGTATTTCTTGTCACCGGTGGACAACTCCCCCCCTGCAATCACAATACCCCTACTGACCCCCATTCCATACCAGAACCCCCCACCACTCCCTTCCATAACAGAACCCCCCTACCAGACCAGTGTCCCCCTCCCCCTATCAGTACACCACCTACCGTCCCTCACCCCCATCCCCTGCATACACACACACAGATACCCACACGTACCCTGCATACACTCATTCACCAAAACTTACATACATGCATTCACTCACAATCATCCATACACACATTCACTTAAAAGCATCGATACACGCATTCACTTACATGCATCCATACACGCATTAAAACATGCTTACAAACATGCATACAAACACACATACACATGCATACACACACGCACACACAACATGCCCACCCTTCCACCCCACTACCTTGTTGTATGATCGACTTACCTAGTCCGTTGAGGAGGTCGTCCAGCAGGGAATGGGCGCTTCCACCGCAAGCAGCTTCCCGCCATCAGTACACTGCCAGGCTGTATTACTGCTGATAATAGGGCTGGTGAAGTCCTTTTGGTGGGGCGGGGCCGTTGGTGAAACCACCCCTGAGTCTCTGATCACCAGCATGACTACTGGTGGATTTCTGCCCAACTTGTGGCAGAAATCCCTCAGTATTCCTGATATGGCGATCAGAGCACCACCAGCACTGATGGACTTCCGGTCTGTGGCTTCGACGTCGAAGTCATAATGAGGGCCAAAGTGTGTATTTACCAAAGTACCTGACATAACTCCTGCCCTTCAGCCTCTGCAGCTACTCTTGTCAAGCTCAGGTCCTCTTGTAAACATTTTTTATAAGGCTATTTTCGTGCTAAATAGCCTTTCCTTCCATGCATCTGCTGACTTGTATTGCATGCAATGGAAATATTTACTTTATTTGTATCTCATTTGCAGTTCATTGGGTTAAGAGATCGGTTTCCTTACAAGGACTATTTTGCTTTGTTTGAATTTTTCTAACTTTTTGGCATCTACCTAATGCACTTTGTATTTTTTATACATTGGTTTGAAGTTTAAGGTCTTCACTTCTTTAACAGGAATTATAGTTGATGTGTTCTTAGAC
Organism: Pleurodeles waltl; assembly: GCF_031143425.1. Lineage (NCBI taxonomy): Eukaryota > Metazoa > Chordata > Amphibia > Caudata > Salamandridae > Pleurodeles > Pleurodeles waltl. The sequence goes on along the minus strand of NC_090442.1, from coordinate 892,706,624 downwards.
GAGAAATCTCTCTTATAACTGTGATGAATATTTTTTTGTGGTTAGCCGAGCTACCATGAGTAAGATGAAAGATATTGTTGTGGACACATTAGTTTTCACATGTGACTCTCCCTGACCAGGTGACTCACATCAAGTCTAGTCTATTTTGTCTCTATCTCTCTCTCTCTCTTCCCCTCTCTAGCTCTCTCTCTCTCTCTCTCTCTCTCTCTCTCTCTCTCTCTCTCTGTCTCTCTCTATCATTCTCTCTCTCTCAATCTCTCTCTCTCTCTCTCTCTCTCTCTATCTCTCTCTCTCTCTCTACCACTCATTCATTCTCTCTCTCTCTCTCTCTTCTCCCTTCCCCTAGATGAAGAACCATGTTCGCAAAACCCAATTAAAAAGAAAGTCCACACTAAGTCCAGTTAAGTAACACCACCTCCACGTCTCCTCTGGAAATGGGTAAACAAAGGGAATGATGGACTCAATTGATCACCTTGAGTAAGAGAGGATCACAGTCCCAATGTAGAGGGCACCTGACAATCTGCTACGTGTGTACACAACATGTTTGCATGGGATTCTTAAAAGAAGAAAACACCAGCTGTTGCTATATTTAGTTTTCTAACTTCAGAAGAGAAACTTGAGCATTAACAAGGAGGCCAGAATTTTAAGATCTTGCAGAGTGGCTAGTAGGAAGGTGGTTGGAAAGGCACACGCAGGAGGACATGGCAGAGGTACATGATTTACCTTTGTAATAGACTTCTGCAGAAAAATAGTTTGGAGTAGTCCCAGCGTGCCTAATTGGAGCACAGGAGGGCCCGAGGGCCATATTAGTGCACAGGAGAGCTGGTGAGAGAGTGGTGAACTCTTGCTGCCTGAGTCTAACAGGCAAATCTGAAGAGGAGCAGGGCCCAGCTTCAAACACGAAGGAGGTACATTGGGGTTGGCGAGTGATCGGGACAGAGAAGACTGGCCCTTTTCCCTCCTCATGGCACCATTTATTAGAGGACAATTGTGGGGACCCCAACACCAGTAGTGCCTCGGTGAAAGGGAGAGGGGTGCTCATGCAATGTGGCAGGACTGCAACGTGACACAGTCTTCTGTGGATGGAGGCTGTGCTAGAGGGGTGGCAGCCCTGACAACCCCAGAGAACCTAAACGGGCCCCCAAAGATGACATCTTCCTTGGAGTCACAGAGATTAGGCTGCGGATTGCTGTGTGAGGATGGAAGCCGGGAGAGGGTGTGCTCAAAAACTCCAAAACCACAGTGAGTGGAAGGGAGGAGGTGCTACAGGTCCTGCATTGCGGAGGGTGAGTTGGATCTGCCGGCCCACATGGAGATGGTTAATGGTGGCAATGTGTGAAACTAAAACTACACTGGAACACAAAATTGACCTGGTGGCTCAAGATGAAGACCTGCTGAGAACTGACGCACCTCAAATTAGGAGACAAGGTGGCAGAGAAGGAAGAAACACTTGCCCAACTACCCTCACCAAAGCTGAAGATGGTGCTCAAAGCATGGCATTGGAAATGGACAGCAAATTGGATGATGCTGAAATGCGTTCCTGCTAAAACAATGTGTGCCTGTTTGACGTCCTGGAGAAAGTGGAGGAGCCCACCATGGAGCTATTTGAGGAGGTGCGTCTGTCTTTGCTGGTTCGGAGGGCAAACTGTCAAAGTGTTTTCCTATAAAAAAGAACGCATAGAGCCCCCAGCCAACCCTGGTCCCTGGGGCTCCACCAAGAGTGATTTTGACCAGGTTGCCTAATTTCAGCAACAGGGACAAAACCCTGAAAGTAACACCCTCCCATTGTTCACGGCCCCTTGAGGGAGGAGTGTAAACAGTTCTCTGATTATACCCCAGCATTACACACACAGAGGGAATTCCTCCTTAGGGTCAAAAAACAAATGCGCCACATGAACATCAAGTACACAGTCTGATCAACCGTGGAGTTACCCACTTTTTTACCACAGTGGCAAACATGCTGGCCTGGCTGGAGGATAGTGGGTATTCATGGGAAGTCAGCAGAGATGGGGAGCAAGACGAGCACTGGAAGGAGCCCTCCCACAGTGAATGCAGATGTCCCCATCTGCCCCCACAGAGGATCAGGCTGAATCTGAGAGAACCAAAGTGGTAGTTGCCCTACAGCAATGCCGGCCCTGGAGGGGGGAACTGATGGGAGGCTCTTGGAGTGGAGTTGGAGGCCACTGATGAGGAATCTTTGTCTGTGGGTGATCAGGATGGACACCTCCTCCCCTGGTGGTGATAATGATGATGACTGATAAGATTAAATATCTGTAAAAAGGACCAGGGTCAGAGGGGGCTGGGTGGCGAGTGGGGTGTCTCAAGGGTGGCCAGGGTTGAGATGAATACATAGCCCTGCAGGATGAGCTGAGAGTTTTAACGTCTTCCCTCAGTTAAAACAGTTTCACAAACAGTATGTTTGAGATGCAGGGGCAACAGACACTCCTGAATTTTAGGAAGCAGGCTGTTTTAAGCCAGCCGCGTGAGGATGCTGGGTGGGTGTAGTTGGGAGGGAGTTCCGGAGGGGTTTGGAGCAGTATGGGCTCTACCACACAGATCACCATGCTGAGAGCACACCGTGGGCTCAAGACTGGAGACTGGCCATGCTGCATACATGAAAGAAAACAATGGCGGGATGAAAACCCCAAACCCTAAAAATATTACCCTGAAATGTCATTGACATAGGAAGCAAAATAATAAGTGGGATAATGACTAAATATTTGCAAGGATGACCTAGATGTCATTTTGCTGCAAAAACAACCATTTAATGGGTAACCTCTGTAGCTTCCTCACCTGGGTTAGATACCAACTTTTGTCCCACATGGGCTTCTCAACAGGGTCGTGGGGAGGGAATGGGTGCTCTGGTGCAGAAATTACTACCACTGCAGGTGATCCAGTCCCAGGCGGAACTGCAGGTCTGCTACACAGCCTTGTGTGGGAGCTGAAATAGCATGAGGCTGGCAGTGGTCTCCTGATATTGGCCCCCGGGCCTTTAGAGTAAGGGGTTAAAGATATTGAGTTGCTTAATAACTGTGTTCTCAGAAGCCCTGATGCTGGGGGGGCCGGCTTTAACTTAACACTGCAAGAAAAGCTGGGCAAGTTTACTGGCTTGGGGATTCCCTGAGGGTAGGCACACATCTTGGGGACTTCCTGAATGCAACCAGATTGGTCAAACTCTGGAGGGTTCAGAATCCTGAGATGAGGTAGTACTCTTGCGCAGCAATCTCCATGTAGTCAATGTCCAGACTGGACTACATGCTGGTACCACAACCAAGTAGTGTTTTTTGGGGATACGGTCTATATACTGAGAGGAATATCAGATCACGCTCCATTAGCGATGACGATCAGGACAAGACTAACCAGACTAGACCCCAGGGACAGGAACAACAGGAGCATATGGGCAATATGTTTGTAAGCTACAGAACACTAACATGAGCAGAAGACCAGTGGGGTGAGCTCCTTCCTTTGTCACTTTCTGGCTGGTATTTGGAACAGTGTTGTTGGGGGTCCTCATTTCACATGTGGGAGGGAAACGGTGAGAGAGCAAGAGATGCTGCAGAGAGCTGGAAAGCAAGCTGACATGAGACGAGGCAGACCTTCTGAGACACCCCACCAGGGAGCATGCTGAGGGACTTGAATTATTAAGGGAGTAGTATAGGAATGTAGCAAACCAGGAGGTGAGGCCGCGAATCAAAGCTAAGAAACTATTTTCCTGGCTTGGCTACAAAAGAGGAGGGTCAGGTCAGAGATGGATAAATAGGGTGAACTTCCTGGGGTAAGGGTGGGCAGAGCCTCGGGTGCAATAGCCAAGGCTTTGCAGACCACGTGGAAGAGATGTGTCCAAAATTGAGTGATGAACTGCTCAGCTTGCCAGTCTTTATTAAGCTCTACCTGTTCCTTGGTTGCAGATGAGGAAAGCGATGCCCTTGAGGAGGAGCTCACAGATAATGAGATCCCAAAGCGAATTTCCAAGTTTAAGAGCCAGAAGGCTCCTGGGCTTAATAGATTTCTGATGGAATTCTTTAAGGTAGTGAAGTATAGAGTATCAGCCCTCCTGAGGGCAATGTTTGAGGAGGCGCAAAGTGTAGGTATTTTACCCAGGGACCTGAGGCAGGTAGATTTTGTCCTCTTACACAAAGGGGGAAAACCAAGGGAATTCTGCGTCTCATTCAGGCCAATTTCTCTACTGAACATAGAAACTAAAATCCTAACAAAGTACTGGTGACCAGACTCATGTGAGTAATAGATATTATAGTAGCTCCCAATCAGTTGGGTTTCATGCCCTGAAGATCCACCCAACACAACATGAGACACCTGTTTAGTTGTCTAACTTTGCCGGGATCAGAAAGAAGAACAGATGTCATTACTGTCGCTAGATGATGAAAAGGTCTTTGATTCAGTGAAGTGGTCCTATCTGATGAATGATGAATATTTATTTTATTAGTTAGTTAAAACCATAAAACATTCCTTCCACATACAATTACGCAAAATGTTATTAGTACGATGAAACATTAATAGTGCAATAAAATAAGACATAATTAGTACATTGGGCAGGTTAACTCCACTTAGCTCCAACTACCAGTATAAAACTTAATTACGAGGATAATTAAAAACATATCTACATGGATTAACTGCCCTTCCACTTTCCACCCTTTTTTTCATAGTAGGCAGTTCCCATGTTTCATAGTAAAAATGATTCAGCATTCCTGGCGTGGTTCCTGTCCACTAGTTTTTGTCCCCGTGATTAGGGAGATAAAAAATCTCCAGATATTGGACAAGTCTAATATTCAGTATGGTGTTACTTGGGTTAAATGCTTGAATTAGAGCTTGTCTACATGATCTGACCCCTAATTAATTTAGTTCTTTCTTCAGTATTTGTCTTAGTTCTATGGCCAAAGCTGGACAAATACAGACCACGTACACTAGGGTTTTTACCGCCAGAAGACATAGGCAGCATTCCTGGTTGTCCATTTGCGACACCTTCTTCCATTTTGGCATGAGGTTTAGCCTTGGCATATCGCCCAGCTTTAGCTTCAGAAAGCATTGTTTAATTTTTAGTGAGTAGAGGGCAGCCAATAATGGTGATTCTTTAAATACTTTATATGAATTAAGAACCAACCAGCCATGAGACCTTTTAGCCAGTTCTTCACTGTCTTCTAGCCACCTATGCAATTTACTTGTTTTGTTCACTACTTTATTAAAAGCCGGGCTAGGGAGCAATTGATCCCATACAACAACTAGATTCAGATGTGTTAGGCTTTTTTTCCAGATAGTTTTTATAATTACCATTTCCTCTTTCCAAATTAATTTCCAGCCACACTAAGTTAGCCAATGTCCCTTTTGGGGCATGACACAATTTGTAGCAACATTTGATATATGCCGTGGGTCGAGTCAGTGACTGCTTTACCAGCATAAATTCCAGTCTCAACTGGGCCAGGGAAGCATATCCTGGTAGCTGGAAGACATGCTTATATGCCTTTACCAGAAGTTTGTCCAGGAGAGCTTCCTCCATCCCTCTCATTGTTTCAGTCCTATAAGCGAGAGTTGGAAGTAATTTTGCCCTCATTATAGCTGTCAGTGGATTCAAAGTGTGGCCACGAATAGTATTTGCAAGCGTACAAAAAGCGTGAATGAGTGCTTGTGTCTTGTTTTTTTATTGCTTCTTTTTGGGACATATAGGGGGTCATTACAACATTGGCGGTAAAAGCCGCTTACCGCTGTGCAGAAGACCGCCAACACACTGCCGCGGCTGCGGAACTCCGCCACGGTCATTATGACCCACAGCTCGGAATCCGCCAAAATCCAGACACCCACACAAGTCTGCTACACCAAAGGTAAGTGATAAACTGGCGATAACAAAACCTCCACCATCACGCCAACAGGAATACACCCAAACTATCACAACCCACGAATCCACGCAGCGGTCTTTCAACCGCGGTATTCTATTGGCGGTACACACCACCGCACTCAAAATACACACATATTTACAAAACACAACCACATTGGACAATTCCAAATACACACACCTGATACACATACACATACCACTCCCACACATCCAATACACTATAAAACAAACACCCACATCACCCACAAACCCTTACGTCAACAATTGCGACAGAAGGCCAGAGAGAGACACCACCAGTGTTGGACCTGGCCCTTTTACAGGGTCATTCCCCAGACTTTTTGCTTTTTGCCTCCTTATTTTTCTGACCTTTGTTGGCTGACGTTTTGACTCTGAGCACTTTTTCACTGCTAACCAGTGCTAAAGGGCATGTGCTCTCTCTTACAAATTTGGTATGATTGGATTAAACCTGATTGGCATATTTAATTTACCTAGAAGACCCTTGTAAAGTGGTATCCCTATACCCAGGGCCTGTAAATTAAATGCTACTAGTGGGCCTGCTGTGCTGCTTGCGCCACCCACTGAAGTAGTCTGTCAAACCTATCTAAGGCCTGCTAGCGCGGAGCCTGTGTGCGCAGTTTCCGGCCACAGTTACCTGGCATCTAAATTTACTTGCCAGGCCCAGAACTCCCCTTTTACTACATGTAAGTCACCCTTAAGGTACGCCCTAGCTAGCCCATTGGGCAGGGTGCCATGTGTGTAGAAGGAAGGACATGTGCCATGTAGCGTGGCCTGTCCTGGTAGTGACAAACAGCCTAACTTGGTGTCTCACTGCTGTGAGTGCTGCCTCCTCATAGGATGGCATTGGAAATGCCCTGCCTTATGTGTAAGGGGTATTGTCTGATTTATGAGGGATAGCTTAGGCATGTTTGGTATGGTTGTGATAGTGGTAAGAAATGCTGCTTACTGGTGTAGATGTATTTTTTTATTACTATCACAGAAATGCCACTTCTAGAAAGGGCGCATTTATCTGTGCTTATGACTTTGGTGTTTTGCAGTTTGTCTCCAATCAGCGTCTGGGCAGACAGACAGTTGGGGCTTTGTGCATACTTCTCAGACAGCCTGAACACAGGGAGGGTGGAGGTGACATAGATGTGCATCTACATATTGTAAAGCCTTCCTGGGCTGAGAGAAGGGAGAGGCGGGGCACACCTGCATTTGTAAGGACTGTGCCCTGGCCTCACACAATAGGGTCATTAACCCCCCACTGATGTTTGGAGCCTGTACTGAAAGGAGAGAGGGGGCACTCCCATAACCAGTTGTAACTGGCTGGAACCTCCTCTCCCTAACATTGAAAAACACTGTAAGAACTAACTATAAGTACAGGGGAATTTTCCCCACAATTTGAACATTCTTGGAACTTGAAACTGAACATAGAACGCTGATGAATGGACTCAGCAGGAAACCACCTTGGACTGCTGCTGTTGTGCTGACCTGTAACCTGCCTGGTCACTGGGAGGAACTGCCACCATATGCACCCCTTGTGCTGGTCTGTAGTTGGGCCCACCAGCCCTGTGCTCCTTTGGCTCCTGATTGCTCCCAGGGGCAGGGTGCTGTGCCCCTGACCCCTGCACCGATCTCTGTTGGCTTTAGCGCTGTAAAAAGCGCTGTTTTGGTTTCCCGAAATCACTGTTGCAGCCCGGGCTTATAGAAGTGCCCTCGAGTTTTGCAGGAGCACTTCTTTGCCGTTTTATGTCACTGCTGCAGCCCGGGTTGCTGGATGTCATTAGCGCGAGGTCCGCGCTAACCTAAAGTGCCCCTGGGGCACGAGAACTCGTTAACTGGAGTAGGCACGCTCCTGACGGCGCTCCCGGGGCACGGTCTGCTCCCAGGAGTGCCCCCTGGGCACCGGCTGCCTCCAGCTTCTAACGGAGCATGCCGGCGGCCTGGGAGCAGCTCCTGGTACTCGCGCACCACATCAGGTGCGAGCGAGTATTTTCTCGGACTGCCTTCTAACGCAGAAGCAGGACTTGGGGAAGGCGCAGGGAGCGCCCCCCTTCCCCGGTCACTGCACTAGGAGAGGGACACTCCTAGTGTTGGGCATCGTTGTTCTACCCGCCAAAAATTGGTAAGGGAGACCTCAGCAGAGGTCCCTTCCCGCCTTTACGCTGCAATTGTTGCTGCGCCACGCCCGGCCCCCACCCCACGGACAGGGTGTGAGGAGGCCGAGGCAGGCCCCCACCACGAGGGAGGTCCCCCGTTTTGCGCACAGGAGCGCTGGGGGCCCGTGCTCGGTTCTAGGCACTGGAAGTGCCTCTTCCACCAGCAAGCAGGTACTCTTTAGGAAAGCTAGGCTCTAGGAGCCTAATACAGACTTGTGGATGTTCACAGTTTCCTACCTGTTTATTGGTTCTACATATATGTGCTAATGTTCCTCTTATGTGCATGTCTAGCTGATATGTAATTGTATGACTTATGATATATTCTCTAATGTTTCTTTTATTTAGGGATTGTTCATGACAAGTGCGTATATCTTTTACTCTAATTCCTGACTACTGCTTATGTTGCAGAATCCTGAGTACTTGTGTTTTCTAATGTTCATATTCTTGCAGAGTATTAGTAACTTGTGTAACATTCTGACAACTGCTAAGGTAGCAGGGTATTACTTACGTGTAATGTTGGTCTAATTATGTTTTGTGTAATACAGATTATTTTTACTTAGCTCAGTGCTGTGTTTACTTTGTGGTGTACATTTTGCGTCACGTGTGTTGTGTGTGTTGTGCAAATGCTTTACACATTGCCTCCAGGTTAAGCCTGACTGCTCGGGCCAAGCTACCAAGAGGGTGAGCAGGGGTTATCTTGGACGTGTAACTCCCTAGCCCTGACTAGAGTGGGTAAGTTCTGCCTGGCTGAGGTGCATACCCTAGCCAACCAGGAACTCCATTTCTAACAACCAGAAAGAACAATAGCATTCACAGGCACTCTACACCATCACTCATACAACATCCAAGCACCTCACACAACACACCTCTAAATATCACCCCACACATCACAACACACACCACCCCACACATCACCCACACCACCCCATGGCACCGCAAAGACACCCCAGGTTCTCTGAGGAGGAGCTCAGGGTCATGGTAGAGGAAATCATCCGGCTAGAGCCACAGCTATTTGGATCACAGGTGCAGCACACCACCATTGCTAGGAAGATGGAGCTATGGCGCAGAATCATGGACAGGGTCAACACAGTGGGACAGCACCCAAGAACTAGGGATGACATCAGGAAGAGGTGGAATGACCTTCGGGGGAAGGTGCGTTCTGTGGTCTCAAGACACCACATCGTGGTACAGAGGACTGGCGGCAGACCCCCACCTCCTCCCCCACAACTAACAACATGGGAGGAGCAGGTCTTGGCTATACTGCATCCTGAGGGCCTCGCAGGAGTAGCAGGAGGAATGGACTCTGGTAAGTCAAATGTTAACTATTATATCCCCCACCCTACTTGCATGCCATCACATACCTCCACCCTCGCCCTCACCCCCATCACTCCAACTCCTCACGTATGTCCCAATATCACAAACCACACATCCCAAACCCAAGCCCTGCATGTAACACCAAAGCATGGACACCCATCACCAAAGCATGTCCACTGCACATACCCATACATCCCCCTAAACCATTATCACACAAGGTCCTACACAGGATTGCAAGCACTGGGGTACAGGGTCACCCACCCATTGCACACCATGGCACACACAGATGCAATAATCATGCCCTTACACCACTGAAGGACCCCTACCAAACGCCACCAGACAAGAGGGTCCAGACATGTCCACTCCACCCACAGAAGAGGCCCACAGTGATGACAGCAGCTCTGTCCAACTGGATCTAGATGACCAGCCCGGCCCATCTGGGACCTCGGGACAGTCGGTTCCCCTCACACTGGCACAGGCCACCACAGAGCCTCCCCCCTCAGGAAACACTACCACAGCACCCACCCAGCGGGCCCATACCTCTGTCCCCAGGACACGTCAAGCAGCAGTGTGTCCACCGCTACAGGGAACCCAGGCTAACCCACCATCCCAACAACACCAGGGACCTGGGGACAGTGGCAGTGGGCACACGGTTCAGGGGACAGAGGCACAGGAACACAGGGGAACTTGGAGGGCTGCTGTGCGACAGGGGGAGGACAGGCCCAGGGAACCCAATCTCCACAAGGCCCTCTCCAACATCATGGGAGCTTACCACCATTCCCAGGAGACTATGGCAACAGTACTGGCCATGTTTCAGGAGACTCAGCGGCAGCAGGAGGAACAGTATTTGGGGTTCAGGGAGGAACTCAAATCCATCATTTCTACCCTGGGTACCATTGTAGGGGTGCTGAAGGAACTCGTCAACACCAGGAGGGACACTGTGGCACAACAAGGGGCCCCTGACATTAGCCTGGACGATGAACTGCCCACCACCTCCGCCGGCGCTAGTGGACAGGAGGCAACGCCACAGGACCACGACACCAGCACCCCACCCCCTGCAGATGGAGAACCACCCCGCAAGCAGTCCCTGAGATCCAGGATAAAGACAGAGAACATTGCCAAGAACCCGCCCAAAAATTAGACCACCCTGATTGTCATCCTTCTATCCCACTTTGTCACCCTGTCCGTACTTAAACTGCCCCAGCTCCACTTCTTATGCCCCTTTGGATAATGCACATGTGAGAATAATAGACTGGACTCTGCCATGGACATTCCTCCACCATCACCCCTGACCATTTTACAACCCACTCCACTATTTAGCACTTAAATAAACACCCTTAAATCACAAAACAATATGGAGTCAAGCTGTGCTTTCGAAAATGTGTATTAGCAATAACAGTGGCAAAATGCTATCTCCAATGTAATGTCAACATACCTATGTCACACAGCTCTAGTCCATGCTGAAACAAAGCAGATGTCACACAGTGGGACCCACATCTGTGAAATCGTGAGGGAAATTGACAACTCAGTGACCATACACTGGGTGAAAATGACAGACAGATGAGAGGTAGTATAATTAAATTAGATGTAGCAGGCAGTGTTGTCTTCTTACATGTGTCTCACTGGAAGTATTGCTGGATCACCGTTTTCCTGTTGTCTATGTCCTCTTCTTCTGCTTCCTCATTTTCACTGTCCACAGGCTCCACAGCTGCTACAACACCTCCATCTGGACCATCCTCCTGCAGAAAAGGCACCTGTCATCGCAAAGCCAAGTTGTGAAGCATACAGCAGGCCACGATGATCTGGCACACCTTCTTTGGTGAGTAGAATAGGGAACCACCTGTCATATGGAGGCACCGGAACCTGGCCTTCAGGAGGCCAAAGGTTCTTTCTATAATCCTCCTAGTTCACCCATGGGCCTCATTGTAGCGTTCCTCTGCCCTTGTCCTGGGATTCCTCACAGGGGTCAGTAGCCATGAAAGGTTGGGGTAACCAGAGTCACCTGCAAATGGCGAGGGGCAACTGTTAGACACACACTAACTCATAGGGACATCCCCAGACCCAGACACCTAGTCACACTGTATTCGGTCCATGTCCTCACCTAATACCCGCACACAGTGCCTCTGGAGTTGCCCCATCACATAAGGGATGCTGCTATTCCGCAGAATTTAAGCGTCATGCACTGAGCCAGGAAATTTGGCATTCACATGGGAGATGTACTGGTCTGCCAAACTCACCATCTGCATATTCATAGAAAGGTAACTCTTCCGCTTTCTGTACACCTGTTCACTCCTGCGGGGGGGCAAGGCCATATGTGTACCATCAATGGCGCCAATGATGTTGGGGATATGTCCCAGGGCATAGAAGTCACCTTTCACTGAAGCCAAATCCTCCACCTGAGGGAAAACAATGTAGCTCCGCATGTGTTTAAGCAGGGCAGACAACACTCCGGACAACACGTTGGAAAACATGGGCTGGGACATCCCTAATGCTATGCCCACTGTTGTTTGAAAAGACCCACCTGCTAGGAAATGGAGTACTGACAGCACCTGCACTTGAGGGGGGGATTCCTGTGGGATGGCAGATAGCTGACATCAGGTCTGGCTCCAACTGGCACACAGTTCCAGGATAGTGGTTTGATCAAGTCCATAGGAGATGATCACATGTCGCTCCTCCATTGTCAACAGGTCCACCAGTGGTCTGTACACCGGAGGATGCCGCCATCTCCTCACCTGCCCCAGCGGACGTCACAGCAAGCAGAGAGTCAACCAACTCTGAGGTACGTAAACACAACTTAATCGGAAAATGTTTGCAAATCAACATATGGCTGCATGGGTGTTTATGCAAAGCCTAGATATGTGTGACGCAGTCCAAAATAATGCCATGTGGCCCCCTGAAATGGCGGCTGACTGACCTGTAAAGTGGGTCATGGGGATATGAGGTAACTGCGCTGGCATTGTACACCGTCGCGGTAGGCGGTCGAAGACCGCAGCGCAATCCTGCATTGGTTCACATTGGACCCTATGGGTCCCAGGAGCCAATGACGATGTACGCCGGCAGTGACGGTACGCACCGCCGCGGACGTGACTGCTATTTTCTCTCTGTTCACTCACTTGATACCTGATCTTCGACAGGAGAGGACCTACACTGCAAGTGCTGCTGTGACCTCAGTCTGGAAGAGACAATGGCTCATGTGTCTGGGGAAAGGGCCCATGCCTTCACATCGGAGGAGTTGGAGAAACTTGTGGATGGGGTCCTCCCCCAGTACACGCTACTCTACGATCCTCCAGACAAACAGGTAAGTACACTGTGGGCGTGCTGTATGGGAAATGCCTGTTTGGAGTGGTGTGGATGAAAGATGGGGGGGGAGAATGAGGCGTGCATGAAACGACGGTGAGTGCATGTGCGTCATGGCAAGTGTAGGGATGTGGGCCAATGACTGTGACAGTGTGGACGGTTATATCTTCTCCTTTTCCCCTGTACTATTCCTGTAGGTCAGCGCCCACCAGAAGAAGGATATTTGGCGTGCCATCGCCAAGAAATTCTGGACCCTGGTGGTCTACCACAGACGGAGCACCCACTGCCAGAAAAGATGGGAGGACATTTGCCGCAGGAGCAAGAAGACGGCGGAGGCCCAGCTGGGGATGGCCTCCCAATGTGGGAGGGGTGCCCATCGCACCATGACCTGCCGGATGTTCCGGATCCTGACGGTATCGTAGCCGGAGTTGGATGGGTGCTTGAGGGCATCACAGCGCGCATTGTAGGTGTCTGGGTGGGGGAGGTGGGCTGTGGGTTCCCCTAGGCCAGGGCGAGTTTAGTAGGCAAGGTCCCTTCTTAAGGCAGACCCTGTGGCACCCCACCCCACCTGTGTACAGAGCCAACTACACCTAGCCAGGCTCCTGTTACACCCATGTGTGCCGCAAGCGGGCGTACCCTTGTAACCCATGTCCGTGTGATTGTTTAGGGAACTCCAAGTGCACGGCGTAGTGCAGGGGGCTTCTGTGTCTGTAGTGTCCGCCAACAGTAGTGGTATTGCATGCACTGAACATGTCTTTCTTCTGTCTCTCCCCCCTTTTTGTGGTCTCCCTGTTCTTGTGTGCCTTAGCATCATCCGGTGGAGGAGCAGTGGCGCCAGAGCAGGAGGGAGCTGCATCCCACATGGCCGAGGAGGGCGACACAACGAAGTCTGAATTCACCACTGGGACGGACGGCGAGGGTAGCTCCACGGCGGGGACAGGAGCTGACACCAGTGATACGGATTCCTCCTCTGATGGGAGCTCCCTTGCGGTGGCGGGCCCCTCTGTGCCCCCGCATCTACAGGTACAGCCGTCACCTTCGCTACCAGCACTGCCCTCCCACTAGCCCCTCACCGTTTGCCCCGTGCCCGCTCACCCAGGAGGGTGGGCATCTCCTTCGCCCCAGGCACTTCAGCCCCTGCCCCTGTCACCCCTGCTGCCCTCAGTGAGGAGGCCATTGACCTCCTCAGGTCCCTTACTGTTGGCCAGTCAACCATTTTGAATGCCATCCAGGGTGTAGAGAGGCAGTTGCAACAAACCAATGCATACCTGGAGGGAATTAATTCTGGTCAGGCAGCCCAACAGCAAGCTTTTCAGACTCTGGCCTCAGCACTGATGGCAGCCATTGTCCCTGTCTCTAGCCTCCCCCCTCCAACTTCCTCCACCCAGACCCAAACCCCTGTACCTCAGCCTATCATAAGCACGCCATCAGACCAGCATGCACACACCTCAACACACAAGGGAAGCTCAGGCAAACATAAGCACCACACATCCCACAGGCACTCACACAAGCATCATACACATGCAGACATACCGACAGCCACTGCCTCCACTGTGTCCCCCTCTTCCTCGTCTCCCTCCTCCCTCCCAGTCTACTCTCCACTCACACCTGCACGCACTACATCCTCAGCCACTACCTCCATCACCAGCACACCCACCACCACACCCTGCTAACGTGCAGTCACCACCCCCACTACCATTCACACATCCCCTGTGTCCTCTCCCAGTGTGTCTGTGAGCCCTCCTCCCAAAGTACACAAATGCAGCCACACACCCACCCAACAGCCATCCACATCACGACAGCCTCCAGCCCATGCACCTTCACCCAAAGTCATCAAACGTGCACCTCCTTCAACCACTACCTCTTCCTCCACTCCCAAACCCCCTCCATCTACCCGTCCCAGTGTGTCCAAAAAACTTTTCCTGTCCAACCTTGACCTCTTTCCCTCACCTCCCCCACCCCTTCAGTCTCCTAGGGCCCACCTCTCCAGGTCCCAACCCAGCACCTCAGCCACAACATCTGCGGGAACAGTGGTGCCAGTAGTTACCGGCTTCTGGAGTGCGCCAGGCAGCAGGGTAGCCAGTGTGGCAAGGAGCCAGAACACGGACAGTCCCCCACTTCAAAAACACAAAAAGTTGGCCAGTGCCCTGCGGGGGAGAGGAAATAAATCTGCCACCAAAGCCGCTCCCAGGGGTACAGTTGGGAGTGTGGAGACAGCTGCACCACCATCCAAGGTGGGAAAGGGGCACAGTAAAACCCGCATGTCTGGGAAAACCTGCACGGCGGACAAGACCGCCACCAGCACCGCTGCCCAGGCCACCGCCGCCACCAGCACCGCTACCCAGGACACCTCCGCCACCAGCACCGCTGCCCAGGACACCTGCGCCACCAACACTGCTACCCAGGACACCGCCGCCACCAGCACCTCTGCCAAAGACACCGCCACCACCAGCACTGCTACCAAGGACACCCCTGCCACCAGCACTGCTGCCCAGGACACTGCTGCCACCAGCACCGCTGAACAGGACACCGCCGCCACCAGCACCACAGACCAGTGAGCGCCAACGACTCAAACGATACTGAGGCCGCCACGAGCAGGACAAAGCACTCTGGGCACCAAGCCCCCTCCAGAACCAGTGGAGAATGACATCCAGTACCTCTGTCCTTGGCAGGATGAAACACTCTGGGCACAAAGCCCCCTCCACAACCAGTGGAGACTGTTATCCACTTGAGAGACTGTGGCTTTGCACTCCCCAGGATTAAACAGTGGGGAACCCACCCACTGTAGAGACTTGAGAGACTGTGGCTTTGCACTCCCCAGGATAAAGCAGTGGGCAACCCGCCCACTGTAGAGACTTGAGAGACTGTGGCTTTGCACTCCCCAGGATTAAACAGTGGGCAAACCACCCACTGTAGAGGCTTGAGAGACTGTGGCTTTGCACTCCCCAGGATAAAGCAGTGGGCAACCCACCCACTGGAGAGACTTGAGAGACTGTGGCTTTGCACTCCCCAGGATTAAACAGTGGCAAACCACCCACTTGAGAGACTTGAGAGACTGTGGCTTTGCACTTCCCAGGATAAAGCAGTGGGCAACCCACCCACTGGAGAGACTTGAGAGACTGTGGCTTTGCACTCCCCAGGATAAAGCAGTGTGCAACCCACCCACTGGAGAGACTTGAGAAACTGTGGCTTTGCACTCCCCAGGATTAAACAGTGGGCAAACCACCCACTGTAAAGACTTGAGAGACTATGGCTTTGCACTCCCCAGGATTAAACAGTGGACAACCCACCCACTGGAGAGACTTGAGAGACTGTGGCTTTGCACTCCCCAGGATAAAGCAGTGGGCAACCCACCCACTGGAGAGACTTGAGAGACTGTGGCTTTGCACTCCCCAGGATTAAACAGTGGGCAAACCACCCACTGTAGAGACTTGAGAGACTGTGGCTTTGCACTCCCCAGGATAAGGAAGTGGGCATGGAGCCCCTTCATGGATCTGGCGTCGTGCACTCATCCGGCTGAGGTGCCCCCCCTTCCCTTCCCCCTGAGGTGCCTTTTTTATTTCTATCTGATGCCCCAGCAATGTTCTCTCCGTCTTGTTCGGGTATCTTGTGTGGGCCTCGCCCATGCATTTTGGGCCCAGTGGGCCGCGGACTATGATGGTGGAATCCCTTGGACTTGTATTCTTGGTGTATATATTTGTTTATAGTGTGAATATCTTTATATATGTATATATTTTTGATTCATGTCTTTGAATATATTACAATCATTCAACTCATTTCCTTTTGTCCTTGCATTCTTCCAGGGGACTTTGGGGGTGTAACTGTAATGGATCATGATGTATTAGTGTGTGTGTGTGTTGTCGTGGGTGAGGGTGGGGTTGCTGGTGTTGCGTGTGTGTGTCATTCTCTTTTCTCTCCCTCCTCCCCTGTGTCGTAGGTGCAGTACTCACCGTGGTCTTCGCCGCCAGCGTTCGTGCTCCTGGTAGAGGAGCAGGAAGATAAAGGCTGGAAGAATCTGAAGTTTTGGTTCCATGGTGTCCTGGTTCCTCGTGGGGTGTGTAGAGGTGAGCGTTTTCCCTTCCACGTCCTGTTTCCGCTGTGTTTTTGTTCACGGTGAATCCGCTCCGGAAAAGGTGGCGGATTGGCCTAATGCAATTCTGTGGGCGGTACATTGACCTCCGCCTGTCTGTTGGCAGTTACCGCCGCGGTGTTTGTTTGTAGCGCCTTGGCGGTCGGAGTGTCAAGTGGCTGTCTATGTTGGCGGTTTCTGCCACGGTTGTGATTCCATTTTTTTTACCGCCGGCCTGTTGGCAGTTTTACCGCCGCTTTAACACCGACCGCCAGGGTTGTAATGACCACCATAGTTGCCTCTTGCGTCTATCATAACCCCTAGGTATCTGTACGAGGTTACTTCCTCTATGGTGTTCCCATTCAGATACCACTTTCATTGGCTAGATGGTCTATGGTTGAGGGCAATCATTTTGATTTTACTTTTATTTATTTCTAATTCATTTATTCTAGCATATCCTTCTAGATTATTCAGCAGTTTTTGCATGCCAATTCTAGTATTACTAAGCAATATTAGGTCATCTGCGTATAGCATGTTGGATAATTGTTGCCCACTAAGAGAGGGGGAGTGGGCTGATTGATTATTTAACTTGGTAGACAGGTCTGCTATGTGGAGATTGAAAAGAATTGGTGCCAAAACACAGCCTTGCTTTAATCCATCTGTCGTTTTAACTGCCCTAGATAGATGCAAACCTCCCCAAGATTAACCTTCACCCATGTATCAGACTAAATCAATTGAATGGCATTTAAAATGGTTGCTGGCAGCCCCCATTGCTGTAGTTTTGCCCACAGTTTACAGCGGGGGACGCAATCAAAGGCAGCTTTAAATCAACAAAATACAGGTATATGAGGGTCCCAGTTGCCTTTGTTCTGTTGATAATTAGTCCCAGTGCCATAAGGTTTGTTAATCTTCCCTGATTCTTGGTAAATCCAGTTTTATTTATGGGAAGTGTGTTAATATCTGCAATCCATGCCTCTAAATGTTGCAGCAAGCATACCGAAAAATACTTGAGGTCAACGTCCAGGAGGGTAATTAGTCTACAATTGCTTGGAGAGTCAGCCATCCCTCCCTTATATATAGGGTGGATTATTGAGCCCTTCCAACTAGCTGGCACAATCCCAGTTGTAAGCACGTGATTAAACATTGCAGCCAGGAAATCTGCCCATCTTTCTGTTGCTTGTTTAAACAGAGCTTGCGGTAAACCATTGGGCCCAGCCTTGCAATCAGTTTGTGACCTCTCGATCATTTTTATTATCTCTAACGCTGTGTTTGTCAAGTTATTCAAGGCGTTTGGTTCCCAAGTGTTGGACTCCCCCTGAGTTAGCACTGTTTCTCCAGTCGGCAGCTCCCTTAGATGTGACTTGAGGTGGCCCACCCAAGCTTCCTCTGTTATATTGACATTGTTAGCTGCTTTTGGACCCTTTTCAATGGAATGTATTAATTTCCAGAATCTTTTTGAGTCTGATAATGTTGACGCATGGTGTAGCTTGGCCCAAAGCGTTTCCTGCTGCTGTTTCTTAAAAGACCATATTTCCTTTTTTAGGAATTTCCTTTGCTCTTGCAAGGCACTCAGTAGTGTTCTATTCTACAGGAATTTGCTGAGGTGCCTCAGTAAGCTACCTACCACTGATCTCCTCCTGTGAACAGGCTGTGGTACATTTATGCGGTTATGATGGTTCAGTTGTGATCCCTTATTCGTATTTCCCAAAGGACCTTGGCTTGTGAGGTCCTTGACCAAATACTCCCAGAACATTGTCAAATTTTCGGTGTTCGTGGCTGTGGATTCTAGCCTCAACAGTGCCTTTTCTGCTTGACTTTTTATGGAGTTGGATGACCATTTCAATCATTTGAGGTTTTCATTGCTGATCTCCCATTTCAGGGAGACCACTTTCTTTGGCTTATGCAATGCGGATCGTATCCTAATTGCCTGCGGTTTATGGACGCTTTTCTACACAGTCCAAAATTCTGAAGTCTTCCACCAAAGTGTACAGTGCAGGATTGACCAGAGTGTAGTCTAAATGTGATACCTTTTTTCAGGAGGATCTTGTCCATGCTGACAGGATGTCGGCCTCGTTCAGACCATTTAGTGCAAAAAGGCTGACAGACTCACACATGTGTATTAACTTCTTCCCTATCTTATCTTTCTTACTGTTCACTGGGAGAGTTTGTCCAGGCACTGCTGCTACAGTTTGAATGTGGTCCTCACCAGGATAATGGAATAAGTAGAGGTTAAAATCACCCGAAATTAGCCAATGTGCCAGGTGTACTATATTTTTTATATACACCAGATGCTTTATCAGGTTATTAACTTCAACTGATTTCTTTTTTGGATTAATATATATATTAATTGGAATCAGTGGCTCATGTATGTTCTTCCCCCAGCCACCTAGCCTGACTAGTTGGAACAATAGATCTTCCTCTTTAAGCTCTGAAGTCTTGACGAGGATAATTGTGCTGACATAGTGGGATTCAGACTGTTTTTTTTTTAAATGGGTGGGTATACTGTACAAGGAATCTCTGGGTCGGGTACAAGTGAATGGTGCATGTTCAAAGGAGATCAGCCTTCAAAGGGACTACAGGGAGGGATCCCCTCTCGGTGCTCCTGTTTGCTCTGGCGATGGTGCCTCTGGCAATCTGGTTGTGGGGGGATGCATTGCTCTGGGGTCTGAGATGGGACCCAGACTGTGAAGATGTCATCTCCCTGTATGCGGAAGAGGTCCTGTCATACCTGGCGGACACGAAGCATTCGATCCCACATATTTTGCAGGTCTTCGAGATATTTGGCATGTGCGCTGGGATCCAAATTAATTGGGCCAAATCCATTGCATCCCCCTTCAAGTATGGATCCCTCCTGGTTGTCTGTGTGCCCCCTTAAAGTGGAAGCATGTGGGGTTTCGGTACCTGAGCATCCATACTTTTATATGGCTGGAAAGGTTTATTGGGAGAATCTGGATTTGATTCTAGATGAGTATAGAGGGCCGGCATCTCACTAAACAAATCTCCCAGTCTCCAAGTTGGGCCATACAATCCTAAACAAAATGATCTCGCTCACCACATTTTTATATATCCTACGGAACACCCCATACATAGTTCCGGAGAAGTACACTTAGGATGTAGATGCAGTGACCAGATCACTGATTTTGGATGGAGATCTGTTGAGGATTGTCTTTGCAACCTTGAGAAGGAAACCAGAGGATGGCAGGGTGGCTCTCTCAAACTTGAAATTGTACAATTTGGTTGCCCAGTTGCAGGTGAAAAATTATTGGGCATTTTAAACACAGCAGGAACCATTGACATACCTGGACAGAAGAGCAATCAACCCTGAGGGCTATTCCTGTTGGTTGCACGGAGTATAGGATGAATCAACTGCCAGGTCCCATTGCTATTGTGGTGAAGATATGGCGAGAGGCAACGGAAGTACTGGGATGGAAAGGTGACACTTGAGACCCCATTGTGTAATTTGGCTCTGCTTATGAGTTTTGAAACAGGTTGAGGGCCAAAAATGTGGCATTTGATCAGCATCTAAAAGGTGGGTTATGTATGGAGGGAGGGTGTGATGATCCCGTTCTATGAATTTCAGACACAATTTGAACTAACGGGAAACACATCTTGCTGGGTCACCCCCTCTGTGACGATGAGAAGGAAACACCATTTGAATATTGCATACTGTGGTCCCCGCTACATACACACGCAATCTAAAAAATGTATGCATCTTTGCCTACCCGTAGCCTTTCTCCATTTGGATGCTCTATGTCATAGATTGGAGATCAACTTGGGGAATCTAGATGATGACGCCTGAGGGGAGGCTTGCGGATACCCCAGGGAGGTAGCCATCTTAGATGGAGTTTGGCTGGTACAGCTGAAGCTGCTCTACAGGGCGTACTTTATGAGAACCTGGCTTTACAAGATGGGCACCACTGATAATGACTGATGCCTTGGAGGTTGCCCGAAGATATGGGAGTACTAGCAGAAGATACCGAGCAGGATTTCCATGGTCCTGAA
Source organism: Pleurodeles waltl (assembly GCF_031143425.1). Classification (NCBI taxonomy): domain Eukaryota; kingdom Metazoa; phylum Chordata; class Amphibia; order Caudata; family Salamandridae; genus Pleurodeles; species Pleurodeles waltl. Next base: position 892,685,935 of record NC_090442.1, on the reverse strand, counting down.
CTGTTCCCTGATCCTTACACCACATCAGGTAACTGTGGGTATCTGGGGGAGCAGACCCTAGACAGGTTATTCCTCCTCTTTTGCAATGTGGCCTTAATGGTAGCCAGGAGAGATATAGTGAGGCATTGGTGAGGGGGCACAATTATGCGTACAATGTCCAAATTGACTTGGTGCATGCAGGCAGAGGAGGTGGTCTACCAAGAGGTAGGCCTGTATAAATTTGAGAAAGAATGGGGACCATGGATGTGGGTCGGGATAGTCCCAGAGACTGATGAGGTAACTTAAAAGGTCAGGATGGAAGGCAGTGGTGGAACCACTTCTGTCGGAAGGTAACCTCAGCTGGGCGCTGGGAGGAATGAGGTGAGATAGCGCATAAACTCTCAGCCAGGACGTAGAGGAGGGAGGGTGAGGCCACCACAAGGCGGGTGTAGTTGCTGCAAGGGAATTGTTTTGACAGTTGTATTTTGTTTAGAATCTAACAAAATGATTTATAAAAAAAAGAATGGGAATGATATTGCATGTTTGAATCATAGCAAAAAATCCATGTTAATTAAATGGGAAAAAAGTTAAAAGTTAACAGAGGCACCTGCAGTTAGATAAATCTGAACATTGCCGAAAATGGGACATGAAAATGCAAAGGTGGGAAAGAACAAGCGCTAAGGACCTTTCCCTTTAAAAGATATGCTTAAAGTGCACATGTTCAATAACTTCTTAGGCAATGCTCTAACATTATTATTATGGCTGTGGCGTGTCCGCTTAGGGTACAACAGAGCAATATAAACTCCCACGATGTGCTAACCTACATCAGGGGTATGGGCTCTACTCTGTTGTTTTCTGTTGTTATTTTTTCATGTGGTAGCATCTTGAGTTCATATTCTGAAGTGATAAGCACATATACTTTGCTTGCTGAGTATATGAATTGATGATATTAAATATATAATCACAGTGTATCTCAGATTTTGGAATGCTGTAAAATCAATAAAGATGGTTTAAAGAATAACTTTTTGGCATTGTAGGGAAGTGCCCCTGTTAGAAATGGGGTTTCTGGTTGGCTAGGGTATGCACCTAAACCAGGCAGAACCCACCCACTCTCATCAGTGGGAGGGGGTTACACACCTAGGATAACCCCTGCTCACCCCCATGGTAGCTTGGCACGAGCAGTCAGGCCTAACCGGAGGCGATGTGTAAAGCGTGACACACTATCCCCTCCACAAAGGAAACACTCCACCACGTTATGTAAAAATAAACTGTCTTGCATAACACATCATTAGACCAAACAGAACAAGTATCAGTAATACCCTGCTACACGAACAAGTATCAGAATTTACTCAGGTACTATTACTCTGTGAAACCCCACAGTAGTCATAATAAAAAACATAGGTTACTGGTTGTCCTGCAACATAAGTAGTAGTCAGGTTGTCATTATTACCAACAGTGCATTATGCAGTAGAGTTATGTCATTAGATATGCTCAGACATCATCATATGTGCACCATCAGGGAAAACATTCTTAGGTAGCATAGATTCTCAGAGAATGCGTCATACATGAGAAAATGTCATGGGGAAATAATTATGGTCCCTGCGGGGCTTTCTCCATACCACGAAGCAGCCTCCATTGAGGTTTCCCATCCGTAATGTGAGGGTGACTTATGGTGGGGGGACCACAGAAAACCAAGGTCTCCGGAGCAGTGCCTCGTACTCAGAGGGGGCACCCATGTGTCCCTTAGCCCAGCGTGAGGCCTCCTGAGGAAATTCGATTTTTAATACGATCGTATCGACCCGCCATTTTGTGGCCCGCCGCCATTTTATGTTGCCTTCACTCAGGCAGCACAGCAAACGAAGTCCATTCTGCCTTTTCTGCTTATTCTGCAACATGGTGTTCAAAACAGTCTTCTGCCTCTATCTTTACAAGGCTGGTATTAAGGTCTGACCGAGTACACTAATCCCTGTCTGGTTTTCTAATCCTTGTTTCAACTATCTGTAGGCTCACACTATTCTCCGCCGATCTTATCTTATCGTCTGGCCTTCGCTGTCCTTTGCTAGTATTCTCTCATTTCACAACTGTCCTCCAAACGCACACAAACTTATCGCACCACATGCAACTTCGTTGTGGATCGGTTAATGAATTAGTTCAAGGGAGGGGTGACAAACACAGCTGGAGGGGAGGCAACCTTAAGTCACTTGATACTTTGTTCTGTCTTGTTTTCCGACATTTCTATTGGCTCTGTTCTATCTTTACATTATTCTTACTGGCTCCTTTCTATGTGCTCTGGGAGTGTATGTAGTTAATAAATGTTTTTATACGGTATATAAGATTGTGCGCCACAAAGTAAAGTGGCAGTCTCCTGAGAACATACCTTGTGTACTTCTTGGACAACTGTACTAGCTGCAGCTAATAAAATCTGATCTTTTACGCCTGACAGAGTGTCCCGTGTCTCTGTTAGTTGAGGCAGGTGAATCCAAGGAGATTTCAGGCGTACCCTGCGCCGCCAGGCCCATAAGGTTCTGGTTCTTCAACTGGCGCCCAACGTGGGGCGGCTTCAGCGGTACCGGTTCTGCCTGAAGGTCGTGAGGAACCCCGCAGGAAAATTCTGGAGGAATCGCGAGCCACGTCAAGCGACCCCTGTATGTCGAAGTGGTCCGAAGGTCTTTTTCAGCGCGGTTACTCCTTCCTGACGGCTACTGACGACTGCTGCCCTGACTGCCGTCCTGCCTTGGCCCTTTCTTTGATGATGTATGGTAAAGCGAGACGATAGACGGGCCTCTGTTGGTGTAAGAAGACATCCTTAGTTAAGTATTTGGTGGGTCGCGCCCACAAATTTTGGTCTTTGTTTTGTCCTTAGGTTCTTAGATTTGGCCATTGCAGTGGCCAAAGCCGAGGGGTAAGTGCATTTGTGCTGTGTAAACTGAAAGTTTTACCCCCTTGATGTTTGTGAACAGCCAGTAAAAATCGTGAGATGTCTGGTCTGACTAAGTTTGGAAAACTTTGTTGCTTTGGTTGTAATAGGGACTCCCAGCTTGAGGACTCCTGTCCGATTCCTTCGGTTGGAACTCCCACATATGAGCTCTATTCTAAACATGGTGTTGGTCCTATTGCCTTTAATAAGACATGGACCCGATATACAAAGAAAGATGGTGTTTTAAAATGGCCAGAAAATGGTAGTTTCGAAACTGATGTGCTAGATAATTTAGAAGCAACGTTATTTAAAAGAAAAGCCCGGCCGGCAATGTTTGACTCTTTTCGCCTTTGGCGTAAGGAAGCCAAACAGAGAGAAATTAAACAAGCGAAACGAGATAGGAAAACACAGGGAATGACGATTATACAGGCTGCTCAGCAATTCAAAGATGATGAAATAGATAATGCAATGGAAATTTCAGACAGACAGCATCGAATGGCAATAGATAAATGCTATCCGACGTTGCCTATCTCTTCCCTTGATAAAAGAAAAGATTTTGAGGAAGATTCCTTAATGTCCCACTTATTGAAATTGCCTCCGCCCTATGTACAAGGTGCTAATGCACCCCCGATGTTACAGCCTGTTCAGCCGCCAGTTGTGCTTCCGCCTGCTCCAGCTTTTCCACATTTGCCTCCTCAAGTATTGCCTATGCCAGCTTTGCCTTTAACTCCTTTGCCTTCTGCTCCTTTGGCAATTCCTAATGCTCCTTTAGTTAATTCACCTAATACCTTGTCCCCTATCCTTATGTCAAATTCTCCATCTACGCGTAAGCGATTTACCGATACTGTCTCTGGTCTCTTATCACCTTTCTTTGAAGCTTTAAATGTGTCTCCAGCTTTTTCTCGAAGACAGTCTCGTAGTCAATTCCCAGACTCCGAAGAGCGAGAAAAATTGGACTCACTTGCTTGTAGATGGATCAAGAAGGGTCCCCAATATAGTACGTCTGATATTATGTCCACCTTTCTGCAATGGAATGCACCTACGCAGAGATATGTTTTTAAAGTTATGTGCGATACTCTCGCTAAAGAATGGGAGGATATGAATTTGGGTTCGGTCCCACAGGATTTGTTAGATGTTCAGGCTGACTTTGACAAAGGACTTATTGTGGGTCCTAAGGTTGAAAACGCTGTCAGAACACTCATTTCTTTCAGATCCCTATTGTTCTCACAGACTTTTCCTGATTCTGATCCTTCAGTTAGGACAGCACTGAAAAACTATCCCATGAGAGAGGTTTCTCCAATATGGAAGGAAGAAGTTGCAGCAGCAGGTGCTAATCCAGCTATTCCTGCGCATTTTCAGCGCATATGGATACATGTCCCCTGGAAAAGGTCTGAAGTTTTAGCACTTAAACAGTCACTACCAGATTCACGCAAAAATCCTGCTGGTTACTATAAAGAGTTGTCGCAAACAGTTGATGCATGTACTATGAATCTAGCAGATATTGACATGTTGATGGGAAATGTAGTTCCACAGACAATATGGGCTAAAATTCGTAGAGAGGATCACGCTCAAGAATTAGGCGGCGATTGGAACGCTATTATTGCCGCAGATAGAGGTCAAGTAGGTGGTGCAAAGCCCGACGCTTTGATCTCAGAACTCCCTGGTAGGATTATTACATTAATGAAAACAATGATGCCTGCTTTGAGAGTTAATTGGGATAAGCTAGCAGCATGTAAACAAAAGAAAGATGAAAGTGTTTCCGATTTCTTTACCCGATTTGAGGAGACATTCATTGATCACAGTGGTCAAGATATGGCTACAGAAGGGGGACAGCGATTATTTGTGGATAAGTTCGTATATAACTTGCTTCCTGAACTATCACACAAGCTAAAAGACTCCGAGAGTTCATGGGCAGTTTCTTCTTCCGCCCAGATATTGGCTACTGCACAATATTATGAAAATAGAGACAAAGAAGAAAGGGAAAAACAAGAGAAAAAGACGAAAGAATTAAAAACTAAAGTTCTCTTGCAACAGGCTTATCCTCCTCGTTATGTTCAGCCTCAGTTTCAACAGCCTCCGCAGTTTCAGAGGTTGTATCAAAAGCCTGAACCATTCATTCCAAGACCTTTGCTAGGTCCCAATCAATGTGCTTATTGTAGGGAGGAAGGTCATTTTAAGAACAGTTGTCCGGCATTGTTGCAGCGTAATGGAACAACATCTGCTTCACGAGGTCGTGGTGGTTCTCAGTCAGCAAATAGAGGTAGAGGTCGAGGTGTGTTAACCCAAGGGCAGCGTTCTTTTGTTCCTCCAAATTCCGGAAATTACTTTGACCAGCAAAATGTTAGGTCTACACAGTATTACAGTGAGGATCAGTATATTGAAGGAGGGAATGAAAGTCTTCATTTTGAATAGGACAGCCATGGACAAAGTAAGGGGGTTACGTCAATTCCAGTGGATCAGAATGGACCTTATGTTAATGTCACTACAATGGGTGTTTCAGAGCCATTTCTTTTAGATACTGGTGCCATGAGAAGCTCTATCATTCATTCTAAACTCCCTGGCGCACCTTTGTCTGGCTTAACGAATGTATCTGTAGGATTTTCTGGCGCCCCTGTTCGCAATCCAGTTTCTTGCCCTTTGCCTGTTTCAATAGGCCCTTATGATTTAGAAGCTCCACTTCTTCTGACGAATGGTTGTGGTGAAAATCTGTTGGGTTTAGATCTATTAAAAAGAATGCATGCTACGATATATTGTTCACCTTCTGGTGTATACCTCACTCTAGGACAGAAAATGACTAGTCCAATGTACTTATCAAAAGATCAATTCCCACCTGAATTGCTTTCTCTTCCCGAAACGCTTTGGGCTACGGGTCCGAATGACGTTGGTTGTCTTGAGATCCCACCTTATGTTGTTACTCTCAAGCCCAATGCTGAAATGCCACGTATTCCGCAATACAGAATCTCTACTGAAGGTGAGAAAGCACTTCTGGAAATTGTCCATGATTTGATTCAGAAGGGTGTGGTTGAGGAAACGAGAGGAAATACATGTAACAGTCCTGTTCTTCTGGTTCTTAAACGCACTGATCCTTCTCAGCCTCCTGTTTATCGTTTTGTAATTGATCTTCGGGAGGTAAACAAGATTGTCGTACCGCAGTTTCCTGTAGTCCCAGATATCACTGCTCTGTTGACGATGATACCTTCTACAGCGACTTGGTTTTCAGTTATCGATTTAAAGAATGCTTTCTTTAGTATTCCCATCGCCGAAGAGAGTAGAGATATTTTTGGTTTTTCCGTCGGAGGCCGAAGCTTCCGGTTTAAACGCGCACCTCAAGGTTATTGTGAAAGTCCCTCTGTTTACAGTCAAGCTCTAAAATGTCATCTTGATGCTTTTTCCTTACCGTCCGGTGCCGCTCTCATTCAGTACATGGATGACTTATTAGTTGCCGCTGATTCAGAGGAGATTTGCAAAAACGTGACCGTTGCACTGTTGCGTCATTTGTTTGATCTGAATCACAAGGTTTCCCCTTCTAAATTACAATATGTCTGTCGCGAGGTGACTTATTTGGGTCATCTCTTGTCAAAGGAGGGACGACGATTGACCCCCGAACGAATTCAGGCAATTGCACAAATGTCAGTCCCATCCACACAAAGAGAGGTACGTGCCTTTTTGGGCATTACTTCTTATTGTAGACAGTGGATTCCGAGTTTCTCTTTATTGGCTAAACCGCTGTTGGCGCTAACTTTAAAAGATACGCCTCAGCCTCTTCCGTGGACTGACGAGTGTCAGAAGAGTTTTACTGATTTGCGTATTGCTTTGTGTTCTGCTCCTGTATTGGGTACTCCTGATTACAGTAAGCCCTTTACGCTCTATGTCCACGAAAGAGAGGGTTGTGCATTGTCAGTCTTAACGCAGCGTTTTGGAGATCAACAGCGACCATGCGCATATTTCTCAGCTACGTTAGATCCAGTAGCTAAAGCATTGCCTAGTTGTCTTAAGGCGACAGCGGCAGCAGCAATTTCTATTCGACAGTCTGCTGGAGTAGTGCTAGATAATACTCTCATTGTTATGGTGCCACATGCAGTGGATATTTTACTAAATAGGACAAAAACGCAGCATCTTACGAGTGCTCGGTTGTCCGGATATGAGCTGACGCTTTTGGCTAGTCACATACACATCAAACGATGTAATACCCTGAATCCAGCTACTTTGTTGCCTCTTCCAGAAGAGAGAGATGTCTCTGAACAGCATGATTGTTTTCTCCGTACTGAAGAAGAGACTAAGGGTAGAATTGACCTAAAAGACACGCCATTAGTGAATCCAGATGGAACACTATGGGTGGATGGTTCTTGTTTCAAGCTCCCGAATGGAGATACAGTTTCAGCGTACGCTATTACCACTTTGCATACGATTGTGGAGACAGCACGCATTAGACATAATTCAGCTCAGGCAGCTGAATTGATAGCCTTAACTAGAGCGTGTGTGTTATCCAAAGGAAAAAGAGTAAACGTGTACACTGATAGCCAATACGCTTTTGGTGTAGCGTTTAACTTTGGGCGTTTATGGAAGGAAAGAGGATTCTTTACTTCCCATGGTACTAAGATACAACATGGTCAATTAGTGACTGAACTTCTTGAGTCACTTACAATGCCTACTCAGATAGCGATCGTGAAGTGTAGTGCACACAAAAAGATTGTGGACGATGTTGGTCGAGGAAATGCATTTGCAGATGAGGTAGCGAAAAAGACAGCCAGAGACAACACAAGTCGAATGTATGTTGTAGGTCCCGCAAACTGCGTAAGAGAAAAGGGAATGTGTGAAGATACAGTAGAGAGTGTGAAATCAATTCAAGGAGAGGCTACGGAGAATGAGTTGAGAAAGTGGAAGGAAAGTACAGGAATGTTAGATGAGATGGGATGTTGGGTTGAATTATCAGAACATCAACGTTGGCTGTTACCAGATGCTTATGTACTACCTGTAGTTACTATGGCACATGGTCCAGCTCACCTAAGTGCAAAAGGAATATGTAAACTTCTGGCTCCAGTGTGGCAAAATGAGGGGATCCCAAAGTGTGCAAATAATGTAGTAAAACATTGTATTGTTTGCTTGATGTACAATCCGGGAAAGGGAACCCCAACTCCAGCAGGTCATTTTGCTCCTCCAACATATCCATTTGAGGTGTTGCAGATCGATTATATTCACATGGAACGATGCAACAATCTCAAATATGTTCTGGTGGTAGTATGTGCTTTTTCTAGATGGGTAGAAGCCTACCCTCTGAAGGACAATACTGCTTTATCAACTGCCAAAATACTTTTGAAAGAATTCTTCCCTAGGTTTGGTTTGCCGCGCATTGTCTGGAGTGACAATGGGAGCGAATTTGTGGGTCAAGTCATGCAAAAAGTTTGTGCAGGTCTTGGCATAAAACAGAAGTTCCACGCGGCGAATCACCCACAGTCGGCTGGTTTAGTAGAATGCTACAATGGAACCTTGAAGCTTAAAATTGCTAAGGTGCAAGCTAGCACAGGACTTAATTGGCCTGATGCTTTACCATTGGCTCTTCTGTCCACCAGAACAGCAGTACACTCTCGTTTGGGGCTTAGCCCTTACGAAGTGATATTTGGTCGCCCAGCTAATGTATGGGGAGTTCCTCGCCCTAAGAAATACTCAGACTTGCCATACCCGATGTTGATTGACTACTTGCATGACCTTACAACTAAATTGCGTGTTCTTCATCAACAGGTTCAGAGTGCTCTACCAGAGGCTTCTACAGACCCAGGTCATTCCATCCGACCAGGTGACTGGGTCTGCACGAAAAATTTCCAGCGACAGAGAAATTTGGAGCCCAGATGGAGAGAGCCACGCCTGGTTCTTTTGACCACAAGAACAGCAGTTAAAGTCGAAGGAAAGAAAAACTGGGTGCATGCCTTGCACTGCAAGAAAGTGCCTTTGCCCTTGCCTTTCGATCAGTGGGTCCGTAGAGGCATCAGTGACTCTGAAAGTGAGAAAGTTCCGCAATTTGTACCATTCAGTGATGCGCGTCTAATTGGAACACTTTCTGAGAAAGAGGACGACGACATCCTTCAAGAAGCAATACCATCGCATCGACGCTTGAACACGACAAATCCAGGAACATTGTTTCAAAACCAGACTGCCTCTGGACAAGAACGCTATAATTTGAGACCAAGACCAAAGAACTTGTAACTTTCTCTCCTATGTAGTACTCTATCCCGGTTGCAGGGTCACGGTAGGAGTCTTAGTTACGACCTGAGTAAGTGGCAATAGGCCTGCAGGACCTCACAGTGTCATAGGACGGTAGATAATCGTGACTACAGTGATTGAGGAAGATTGCCGTGAGCATCCACTTAGAAAGATGGAGGCTACATTAGATAAAAGAGAAAGTAAAAATGTAAAGAATAATTGTAAAGAAATATGTAGTCGTTGTAGTATTGCTCTATGCGTCATTATATTGTCGTGTATTCTTTTGGCATCTGTAAACTGGATCATTATTACTCTGCAGCAAAAAGTTGTCTCTTCTCCTACCTCTACATCTTCTTCTACTATCTCTCCGCACCTATTTCACACTCTTCCCCAGCATGAACTCATCAGAAGAACTGAATACTTTAACAATTCCTTCATCCAGTTGTTACATCAACATCAGTTAGTGATCAATACAACTGACTGTTGGGTGTGTGGACTCATACTACATACGGTAGAAAAAGGAATGCCATATTTAGTTCTTCCATTCTCCTATGAAGGTTCCGCTTGGGCTTATTTTGTCATTTTCAATAATGCATATCAAAGCAAAATTAAACAACCTGTCAGTTCACATAGTGTTGGTTCAGATTTCAGTCATAGTTTATTGATAAAGGGAATGGTAGCTATGGCTAAAATCATGGAAAAAAGTGAAGCTTCCATAGATGAAAGAAAAGCATATACCAATTGGAACATAACTAATTACATTTCCAGCCTCAATGATAAGATTGAGCAAGGAAAATCTCCTCCGATACGGGTCATACCCCAACAAGGAAATTTCTGTCTGCAAGTAAATGGTAGAACTCCAAACACCGGACAAAGAGAAAGTTTATGTTCCCATACATATGTTTATTCAGCCCTGAATTCACCGCCGTTAGTACCATCTCAAGGTACATACTTCGTTTGCCACGATAGGGCTTATACATGGTTGCCAGCTGATTTCTCTGGTACTTGTTATATAGCCTTTCTTCTTCCCCCTACATACACCGCTCCTGCGAACCATCATAAAAATAGATATGGCAGAGGGATTGTGGATTCGAAAGACACAGCAGGACAAGAGGGAGGAGATTTCCTCAAAGGATTTCTTCCCTTCTGGGGTCCAATGGCCAACAGCAGAAATATAAGGCAATTGGTTCGTGTCGTAGAAACCACCATAGACATCACTGTAGGAGCTTTAAGTAACATTACAGCTGAACTACAGGCTGATCGTCTTATGACCTTGCAGAACCGTGTTGCCTTAGACTTTGTTCTTGCGGATCGTGGTGGAGTATGCAAATTGATCGGATCAAGTTGCTGTATTTTCATACCTAATGACGCTCCGACAGTATACCAAGCTATCTCTAAGTTACACATAATCTCCGAGTCGATTCATCAGGACGAAGGAGATTGGTCCTTTTCAGAGTGGTTTTGGGGATTACTGTCCAAATGGGGTTGGAAGGTATTGACATTCTTTGGAGTAATTTTAGCTTTTATATTCTCTTGTTGTCTTTGTATGCACTGCGGTCCTGCCGTCTGCAACCTGTGTGCTACTGCATGTATTCCCAAACCCAAGTCACAAAGAACAGAGAATATCAAAATGATGGTACAGCAACAGCTTGATGACCTCATGGCCATAGACATCGACTCAGATTAACATGAGTTTGTGTATCTTGCCTGAGTTCTGGCAAAAGGAGGGTCTGAGGAAATTCGATTTTTAATACGATCGTATCGACCCGCCATTTTGTGGCCCGCCGCCATTTTATGTTGCCTTCACTCAGGCAGCACAGCAAACGAAGTCCATTCTGCCTTTTCTGCTTATTCTGCAACATGGTGTTCAAAACAGTCTTCTGCCTCTATCTTTACAAGGCTGGTATTAAGGTCTGACCGAGTACACTAATCCCTGTCTGGTTTTCTAATCCTTGTTTCAACTATCTGTAGGCTCACACTATTCTCCGCCGATCTTATCTTATCGTCTGGCCTTCGCTGTCCTTTGCTAGTATTCTCTCATTTCACAACTGTCCTCCAAACGCACACAAACTTATCGCACCACATGCAACTTCGTTGTGGATCGGTTAATGAATTAGTTCAAGGGAGGGGTGACAAACACAGCTGGAGGGGAGGCAACCTTAAGTCACTTGATACTTTGTTCTGTCTTGTTTTCCGACATTTCTATTGGCTCTGTTCTATCTTTACATTATTCTTACTGGCTCCTTTCTATGTGTTCTGGGAGTGTATGTAGTTAATAAATGTTTTTATACGGTATATAAGATTGTGCGCCACAAAGTAAAGTGGCAGTCTCCTGAGAACATACCTTGTGTACTTCTTGGACAACTGTACTAGCTGCAGCTAATAAAATCTGATCTTTTACGCCTGACAGAGTGTCCCGTGTCTCTGTTAGTTGAGGCAGGTGAATCCAAGGAGATTTCAGGCGTACCCTGCCCCGCCAGGCCCATAAGGTTCTGGTTCTTCACTCCTTGGGTCTCCCAAGCACAGCCGAACACTGCTTCCGTGGCAGCTGCCCGCATCCTCGTGGTACAGCTGAAATCTTCCAGCTCCCTCATTAAGGAGGGGGGGCTGGATGATACTTGAGTCTCCTGGCTCTAAGGGCGCAAAGCCCCATGCTCCCACCCAGCTGGTAGGCCCTCTTACCTGCCTAGCCACCAGAATTCCTCCAGAAGCTTGCTCTGGGGGTCGCACGCTCAAAGCCCTCCAGGGCCTCCTGGGCAACTCTACTTAGCCCTCCTGGGCATTTCCGGGGACCCTGTCACTCATTTTCACCCAATATGATGCACAAGTGAATCTTTGCTCTCGTCCTGGGCCGCATTGTGATTTGGCAAGGAATGGTGGTGGCTTGTGCCCCGGGCGCACGCTTGTGCATGCTCCTGTCTCCCAGGGATCCCAACTAAGGGTGCGATTCACGTACCTCCCGATTAAGTTTATACGCCGTGGGTCTCGGTGGTGAGTGTCCGGCAGCACACAACGAAACGCTCAGGAGGCGTTTCCAATTCTGAAGGGAAAAAGCACTCTTCCAATAAAACATAAAGCACTGTTAGACTTCTCATCCTTGGCATGGTCTCCCTTAACTTTTTTGCCTCTGTTTCCCAGGTTGTTGGTGTGTGCTGGACTCTGTTTTTGCTGTTTTTGTTACTCTGGGCACTTTACCACTGCTAACCAGTGCTAAAGTGCAAGTGCTCCTTTACAAAATGTGTATGTAATTGGTTCATCCATGATTGGCATATTTGATTTACTAGTAAGTCCCAGTACAGTGCACTAGAGGTGTCCAGGGCCTGTAAACCAAATGCTACTAGTGGGCCTGCAGCACTGGTTGTGCCACCCACATAAGTAGTTCTGTAATCATGGCTCAGACCTGCCACTGCAGTGTCTGTGTGTGCAGTTTTAACTGTAAATTCGACTTGACAAGTGTACCCACTTGCCAAGCCTAAACCTACCCCTTTCTTAAATGTAAGGCACCCCTAAGGTAGACCCTAGGTAGCCCCTACGACAAGGTGCAGTGTATGGTTAAGGTAAGACGTATAGTAATGTGTTTTATATGTCCTGACAGTGAAATACTGCTAAATTTGTTTTTCACTGTTGCAAGGCCTATCCCTCTCATAGGTTAAAATAGGGGCTACCTTTAAATCTGATTAAAGTGTAGATTCCCTTTGGGAGCGGATGGACATGTGGAGTTTGGGGTCTCTGAGCTCACAATTTAAAAATACATCTTTTAGTAAAGTTGATTTTAAGATTGTGTGTTTGCAAATGCCACTTTTAGAAAGTAAGCAGTTTCTTGCTTATACCGTTTCTGTGACTCTGCCTGTTTGTGGATTCCCTGACAGGGTCAGTTTGACAGTTGGTCTTGTTGCACCTCACACTAGACAGTGACACAAAGGGAGCTGGGGTGTAGTCTGCATTTCCTGATGAGCCATCTGTGCTACAAGGAGGGGAGGAGTGGTCACTCACACCTGAAAGGGCTGTGCCTGCCCTCACACAATGCAGTCTCCAACCCCCTGGTGAGTGGGCCCTGGCCTGGGCAAGGCAGGATTTCACATTCAAGAGAGACTTTACTTTGAAGTAGGCGTACTTCAAAAGAGAAATTGGGTATAAGAAGGGCACCCAAAACCACATACTTTAGAACACTTCTGGAAACCAAGAGGAACCTCTGCCTGGAGAAGAGCTGAAGAGCTGAGGAAGAAGAGCTGTCCTGCCTGTGACTGTGCTTTGTGGAGCTATCCTGCAGTCACTGCTTCTGCCAGAGTAAGAGGGCAAAGACTGGACTTTGTGTTGCCTTCCTTCTTGTGAAGATCTCCAAGGGCTTGTTGTTTGAAGTCTCAGGGACATCAAAGACTTCTCTCTGCCAGCACCTGGAGTCTCTGGAGAGACTCCTATTCTGCCAAGTGGTGCCCATCCAGTTCCTGGGACCCTGAAAGGAGAAGCTGGCAGCCTAAGAGGTAGAAATCCACACACAGAATGCCGTGCGTGGATAAGATCAACACGACTCCGATCTGTGGCTGAAAAATCGATGCGCCGCAGGCTTTGTGGCTAAAAATCAACGCTCCCCTGCAACGTGACCCGAAGATCGATGCCCAGGGCTGGAGAAACGAGGCACAGTATCGCTGATGGAGGCTGGTGAGATCACAACCCGCGCTGCGTGGTTTTCGGGTCATTGTGCGGCTGGATTTCTGACGCAAACACCGCTGGGCGTACAAAAACGACACAAGGCCTGCCCGGACCCGAGAGTGATGACTGGATGGACGCATTGCTCTCCTGCGGAGAGAAGAAACAACGCGCCCAACCCGACGAAAGGAGAAACGACACAAGGCTTTGCTCATGAGTGAAATCGATGCACGCAAGCCCTTTTTGATGCACACTCGCCCAAGCGAGGTTATTTTTGATGCGCCCAAGGTACATTTTTATACTAACAGTGTTAGGGCCTGATTAGAACTTTGGCGGAGGGGGTTTATCCGTCCCAAATGTGACGGATATCCCGCCCGCCGTATTACGAGTCCATTATAACCTATGGAACTCGTAATACAGTGGGTGGGATATCCGTCACATTTGGGACAGATTAACCCCCTCAGCCAAAGTTGTAATCAGGCCCTTAGTGTGTGTTTAAAATTACATAAGGACTCTTTTTGCATTTTCTGTGATAACTTGACTTGTGTATTGTGGATTTTTGTCATTTTGGTCTTTTTTTGTTTCGATAAATATTTCCTATTTTTCTAAACCTGTGTTGCGTCATTTTGTAGTGTTTTCATTAAGTTACTGTGTGTTATGGTACAAATACTTTACACCTAGCACTCTGAAGTTAAGCCTACTGCTCGTGCCAAGCTACCAAGAGGGTAGGCAGGGGTTAGGTGAGGGTGATTTTCTTTTACCCTGACTAGACTGAGTGTCCTTGCTTGGACAGGGGGTAGCCTGACTGCCAACCAAAGACCCCATTTCTAACAAGCACTAAATTGGAACTTTGTGCCATGAAAGGGAAGCGCTCTTTCCAGCACCATGTAAGGCACTCAGAATGCGCCCTTTGTGTGAGTCCAGGGCACAGCCTTTACAAATGCAGGTGTGAACCACCTCTCCCTCTCTCAGCCCATGAAGACCATTCAATATGTAGATGCACCTCTTTGACACCGCCACCCTCCCCGTGTACAGGCAGTCTGAAAAGTATGCACAAGCCCAGCTGTCACTGTACCCCAGACGTGGATTGGAGTAAAGCTGCAAAACACCAGAGTCACAAGCACAGCGAAATGCTCCCTTTCTAGAAGTGGCATTCCTATAATGGTAGTAAAAAATCCACCTACACTAGTAAGCAGCATTTTTCACTGCCATTACAACCATATCAAACATGCCTACACTACCCCTCATAAATCAGACAATACTCCCTAGTCATAAGGAAGGCATATCCAATGCAATCCTATGACCAAGGCAGCACTCACAGCAGTGAGAAACCAAATAGGCTGTTTGTCACTACCAGGATAGGCCACACAACCAGCCACATGTCCTGCCTTACACATACATAGCACCCTGACCATAGGGCTAGCTAGGGCCTACCTTAGGAGGGACCTATATGTAGTAAAAAGGGAGTTCCAGGCCTGGCAAGTAAATGTAGATGTCAGGTCCCTGTGACACTAAACTGCGCACACATGCCCTGAGACAGGTTTCAAAGGCTACATCTGTTGGTGGCGCCGCAGGACCACTAGTAGCATTTAATTTACAGGCCCTGTATATAGGGAAACCACTGTACATGGGACTTACAGGTAAATTAAATGTGCCAATCTGGTATAAGCCAATCATGCCAAGTTTGCAAGGGAGAGTACATGCACTTTAGCACTGATCAGCAATGGTAAAGTGCCCAGATTCCTAACGTCAACAAAAAGTGTCAGGAAAAAAAGGAGGAGAACAGCAAATATTTTGGGGAGTGACCATGTAAAAGGGCCAGGTCCAACAGCCCCTTTTTGGCATAGTCACCCCCCCCACACTTTTTGCCTGGTATCTGATGCTAACTTGACTTAGTGTGTGCTGGGATCCTGCTAATCAGGCCCCACCACCTGTGTTCCTTACCTATACTGTACCATTGCTTCCACAATTGGCACACCTCAGGCACCCAGCTAAGGCCCTTGTAAAAGGTTCCAGTCGTTCCAAGGGTCCTGTAGCCAGAGAGGGTCTCTAAGGGCTGCAGCATGTATTATGTCACACTAAGGGACCCCTCACCAAACACATGCACACTGCCGTAGCAGATTGTGGGGGTGATTCTGACCCCGGCGGTACAAGACCGCCGGGGCCAGGGTCGGCGGGAGCACCGCCGACAGGCCGGTGGTGCCCTGCAGGGCATTCTGACCGCGGCGGTTCAGCCGCGGTCAGAAGAGGCAAACCGGCGGTCTCCCGCCGGTTTACCGCTGCCCTTAGAATCCCCCATGGCGGCGCAGCTTGCTGCGCCGCCATGGGGGATTCTGACACCCCCTACCGCCATCCTGTTCCTGGCGGTTCGCCCGCCAGGAACAGGATGGCGGTAGGGGGTGCCGCAGGGGCCCCCGTAAGAGGGCCCCGCAAAGTATTTCAGTGTCCGCTAAGCAGACACTGAAATACGCGACGGGTGCAAACTGCACCCGTCGCACCCCTGCAACTACACCGGCTCAATTCTGAGCCGGCGTCCTCGTTGCAGGGGCATTTCCTCTGGGCCGGCGGGCACTCTTTTGGAGAGCGCCCGCCGGCCCAGAGGAAATGTCTAAATGGCCGCCGCGGTCTTTTGACCGCGGTGCGGTCATTCAGCGGCGGTACCTTGGCGGACGGCCTCCGCCATCCGCCAGGGTCAAAATCAGGCCCTGTGTGTGTTGGTGTAGAGAAAAAGGTAAAGTCAACATGGCACCCCTCCCAAGGTGTCATGCCTACAAAACACTGCTTGTGACATAGGTACGTCACCCCTCTCAAGCCTTACAGTCATTAGGCAGAGTGCACTATACCACAGGTGAGGGCACAGCTGTGTGAGCAATTCTTAGACATAGTAAATGCAGTGAAGCCATATTGAGGAAATGGGCTGGGAGTTGGTGAATACTAACTCCACAGCTCCATGATGGCTTTACTGAATGTTGGGAAGTTTGGTATCAAACTTCTCAGCTCAGTAAACCCACGCTGATGCCATTGTTGGCAAGATGTAGTAGCACACAATATATTAGAATAAGAGCAAAATGTCTAAGGAAAACCAGAAATTAAGCATTGCTTTAATACATTGTATCACTAATACCAACATATTTTACCCACATCAACTATTAAAATACAGAGGAAAAGGGTGACAGAGAGCCGAGGTTAGGGCAGAGAGCACTGTTGTGTGGTGGATCCGAGCCTGTCGCCCAATCCTGAGAGATCGTCCACAGGGGTGCTCCTTCCCCCTCAGCCTTAACTACTGCTTTGCTGAACAAAGAACAAGAAGTGTTGCACCCAGAGAACGAGGAGTGGGGGAAGTCCCATACCATTCATGTTGTGGGAGCTGCTGCATGTCAGGATCTCCTTGACTTGCTCTAAGTGGAGGGAGTGACTGGATTGGAGCCTGTTGGGGCCATAGCCTGCTACTGTGCAGTTGTTCCGGGACCAGAGCCCACCACTGGGGGGAGACAGTGGCAGCGAGGGCCATCATCCCTGCTAGTGAGGAGGTGTCTCTAGCTGTTTAGTGTCGGCTGAATGGGGAAACAGGACATGCCTGTCATAGAGAGGCGCACATTTTTTTTTTTGGCCTGCACTGATATAGTGCACGGCTTTGGTAGCTGTCTAGCACTATGCCACTGTAGTGACTAGCACACTTGCTTCAAACTCTGTGTCCCTGTAGAGCACTATTCATCAAGGCTGGAGTGGTGGGCTGGCTTGGCCTAGTCCCAGATGCCCCTACTTCCTATGCACGTTGAGGAGACGCTGCCACTGACTTGGGTGAGCCTTTGTTCTTTGATTTCTGGCACCACATGAATTACTGGATGACTCACATTCCCTCCCTTTTGTCTCTTTCTCGGTTTTGTCACAGTAATGGTACGATATTTGTGTTATTAGTGGCTATGCGACACAGTACAGTTTTCCTACTGACTGCTTGTTTCCTTGAGAAGGGCCAGTATTTCACCCTCACAAGTCACTAATCTTTGTGAATACCATTATGAGCAAAACTGACGTAAGGCAAAGTAAACTGCAATTCCGTAAAAATAAAAAAGGGTAAGTCCCTGGCAAAGGATCACCAATCTCCATCATCGGCTATCATGAGCAAAGATGTCACTGCGATCGCCCATTACATGAAAGAAAGCCTTCACATGATAGAAAGCAAAAAAGGCACATTGACACTTTGAATGGACCGTTTCCAAGAGCGAGTTCACAGAGATGAAACACGACTCATTCTGATGGAGCCAGTATTTCCAATGTTGAGGACGGACAGCAACGTTCAACTGAAGCTCTCTCCAGAATTACACATGAATTACAGTAAGT
This sequence comes from Pleurodeles waltl, assembly GCF_031143425.1. Classification (NCBI taxonomy): domain Eukaryota; kingdom Metazoa; phylum Chordata; class Amphibia; order Caudata; family Salamandridae; genus Pleurodeles; species Pleurodeles waltl. Next base: position 892,667,853 of record NC_090442.1, on the reverse strand, counting down.
GCCATAAAATGAAAACTTGGACGGTCGATCCCACTGTAACAATATTCACATATTGGAGGTGGTGGAATTGGCCAATATTCTTACCATGAAAAAGTTTGTAGAACAACTGCAGGAGTCCTTTTTCCATTGGTGCTCTTTCTCTAGTGTTTTTATAGTGAACTGAGCTCATTGATCCCTTGCCCCTACACCACAGCCAGGGCAAACACCTAGCGAAACTCTTAAACAACAGGACAGGGATAAAGTCCTTTGACTTAATAGAGTCACACTGGATCTCACTCATGTTGGCGCACTCATAGCATTTTATCCTAATTTCATACCAGTGGTGCAGGAAGCATGGAGATCCGTCCTAGGAGTCAAGGAAATCTTCAGCACAAAAACCTGTCAAGTACACTGTGCTTTTCCCAGCCTGACTTGGCTTTGAATGCAACACAACACACACTTTTTTTGCCCAATCTGACGTTGCCAAGGAGTTCATCAATCTCTGTCACCGACAGGCAGTCATTTCTGGATCCGAGACCAGGAGTCCAGCTTCATCTAGAGGGCAGCATGAACATGGTTACTGAGTGATAATGATTAACCATGACATTCTCATTTTTGTCTTCCATCACTTAGCTTATTGCCTCAGAATCACCTATAGAGTTACATTTTGTACTTGAGATGGGCAGTGGATGAGTGTTGACTCTGTGCCATATATTTTTCAATTGTAGTAGAGGACTGTAGTGCTTTCATCTTCACCCTTTCCTTTTTCTTTCCTGGATTTCACTGCCGCCATTTCCATGCTATGCGTTCTGTAGGTTTTGGCTTGAACTGACAGTCTACTATTGGATCCTGGGATAGTCACATGCACTGCCCCAGTAGCTTTGGATTTATGTGCAATCTCTTGGCAAGTTCTTTTTTGGCTTGTGTAGGGCCTCTCCAGTATCAGCAGCAGGTAGGGATATTATCCCAAGGCTGGCTTGTGATCCACGGCGCCCACATGAGTGGATCGCACATATGGCATTTATGAGTGATGCTATAAGAGATTTGTCCTGTGTTTTTGGAGGTTGTTGGGAATACACTGATGATTGGGATTGGCGTGAGCAAGTGGTGGGAGCGGGAGGTTGGGAATGTTATCTAGTTTTCTTTTCTCATGATTGCAGCACTGATACTAGGTAGGGGGCTTTTCTTTCAGGCTATCTAGAGTCGGTTCTAACAAACTGATGTTTTTGATGTAGAAGCATGCCGCCCAATCTGTTCTCACTAAACACTATGGGTCGTTTTGTCAGCCGGAATATTAGAGGTCTTAATTATCCCAAGTCTCATGTGCCACTTACACCAGGGGAGTAGTAAGTATCATAAAACAGTGCCTGGGGTATGTGCTTGAAGAATGTACAACAGACACGGATGGCAAATTAGTGATAGTCGCCGGCATATTGAACTCCCAGCCATTACAGCTGATTAATATTTATGACTAATGTTATGACTCTGCTTTTCTTGATGATGTCATGCTGCAGCACAAAGTACAGTGACTGACCTGTCTTGTTGAGAGAGGATTTTATCATTCGAGTTACTTTCAGGAAGGGATAGGCTGTCTGGTGTGTATAGCCAATCTGCAAAGGTGGGTGAGGCACAGAAACATATCATGTAATTATGTCGACTGGTTGATGCATAGAGAGTTCTTCGTCTTAATGCAACTGATTACATGTTCTACTCATTGGCGCAGGATCTGGCTTCCTGGATTGATATGCAGCTTGATGGCCAAGAATCAGGCAGTCCATATCTTGCCAAGGAACGCTCTGAGAATACTTGCCAGTGGTGTTGGCCTTAGAGGACCGCCCCACCCCTATTGCCTCTGTCCTCTAATACATGGTGCTTGAAGAGATCACACTTAACTAGGCCACTGACTCAATCTGAGATTCATAAGGCTATCTTAGAATACTTTTTAACACACATTCGGTGTCTGAGGTTGATACCTTAAGGGAAACCTTCACAGCTTACAAACGGAGAGTATGTATCTCCAAAGAAGCAGGGCATTTTAGGCCCTTTTGGAGCATGTTGAATTATTTGGAAACACAACTTAAAGCTTTAGACAGAGTATTCTAGCACGGTAGGAAAAACAACATTACTTAAGCTTCGAACCACACTGGAGGAGTTCATGGAGGCAGCGAACCAGGAGGTCCTCTGCCTTGGGAAACATGCGCCCACTCAACAGTTTCGTGAAGCGGATAGGCCTGGGAAAATGTTGGCTTGCTTGGTCAGGTCCTACACAGCAGATTCTCAGATACCCTGTATAAAAATGTGTGATTGTACCCTGTCATCTGCTCCATCAGACATTGTAATGTAATTTACAGAATATTATTGATCCCTATACACAGCAGGACCCAATGGCTATTGAATGAAGTTTCAAAATACCTTGATGATATAGCACTAGACTGGATAGAAGATGAGATGTGGGAGCTACTTATTTCACCATTGACTCTGGAAGTTGTCAATGGGTGCAAGTAAGGGATTGGCCAGTGGTAAAGCTCAGGGGGACTCCTCCCTATTGAATTTTAGAAAGAATTTGCACATTAACTTCCTGTAAATTTCTGGATGGCTATAATGTGGCTGCTGTTGAGTGACGAATCCCCCCCCCCTTTGATGTTAGAGGCTACCATTACTGTTCTGCTAAAGCCAGGTAGAGATCTGACACAATGCTCTTCCTACAGACCTTTGTTGCTGCTCAACATTGACAATAAAGTGTATACAAAAAATGTGGCTAGGCGCCTGAAACTGCTCATCCAATTTTTAGTGTTACCTGAACAGGCAGGCTTTGCAGTCAATAGATACACAGCCTTTAACCTTCGTACATTGATGGCACTTTTTCATCAAGTGGCTCCACATTTATCGTCATTGCATAACAATGTCTTGGCTGATTAGAACTTCACCCAAGTTAACGAGTTGGCTTTTGGACCTGACATTGCAATGATCAAATTGAGGTGTATACAAAAACACTGCGTCGCATGTTACACCCTAAGGATTTTTTGGGGCAAAGGCCAATCCCACCTTCTATTGCAAGAAATCTTGCTCCATCCAGCTGGTATATATTGATCACTTGCCTCTGTCATGTTGGTAAACACTGCACCGGACCTATGTCACAACGAATCTGCCAACCGATTGGATCTCTAATATACTTTGCTTTGAGATCTGCTATATTTTTGTCAGTTCTCCTTAACGATGTGGTATAACTGTGCCCCTGATGTCATCAGTATCAATTGTACTATATTTTCAATCCAAATAAAAACAATTTAAATACGGTTCACACATACCAAAAAGGAGAACGCCAAAGATGACTTTCCATGCAATGGCACTGTCTAAAGGACGTACAGTTAAATCTGAATTTCTCACATGTAGTGCATGAGATGCAGAAAGAACCTCAGTTCGAAGGTATGAGAGGCAATCAGTGCCCGTTTTGTTCTGAGCTGTGATACCTGCAGCCCATGCATTAACGCACAGAAATTCCAACTGAAAGGTATTTGCTTTAAAGAGTGCCCTTTACACCAAGACAGGAACAATGTGTGAACATACGTATTCACGTTATAAGAATTTAAAATTTCACTGTGATGAGGGAAGGGGTTGCTCAGCTTTAATTCAGACAGCAGCCAGTAGAAGTAAGCCTCATATTGAAGGGAGATGCTGGTAGTGGTGTGGGCCAATTTTCTGACTGAGGTGCTGGCCGGGGCAAATGACAGTATGTGTGTTCTAACAAAAAAAATCATTGCTACTGATCAAACAAGCGCAGTAAATGAGAAAACAACTTGAAGTGGGGAGCTATTTTTTATGTCGGTGCATTACATGTGCCTCATTCTTTCATTTTTAATAGGACCCGATCACAAAAGAAACAAATGTTTGTTAGCGAATGATCCCTCTTTGAAGCCACTTAATGTGAACTCTGAGGTAAGGGGAAAGCAAATATGGGCTGGCATGTTATTTGTGGTTCTCTGGGCTCTCCTTAATTACCATTGACATTTCACTGCATCTGACAAGGAGAAAACTGTTTAAAAGGCCTCTTTGTTTTCTAGCATCTCTCTGAATTTCTTCCCGGTCTGGGGGTGCCGCAGCACTTGCGGCCCCCTAGCTTATTTGCAACTGCTAGCAGAATCTTCAACCTGAAGCTTGGTTATTGTTTGGGAAGCATTTGAAGAGTCACTGATAGTAGTAGGAAGGGATACCTTTAATCACCATATTAAAAGTGACAGTTGTCCCGCCCCGGAAATGACGTCATATCCGGTGGCTGGGACTTCCGGTGTCCCAGAAAGCCCTCCCCGGAAGTGACGTGCATGGGGGTGTCACGTGGTTTGTGAACACGTGGTGTCATGTGTTAGCCCTGTGTCTGGGTCCTAGCCCCTGGGTTTTGGCCTATGAGTTGTGTAAAAAAAAAAAAAGTATGACTTAGTGCTGTGCAAGTGGTTTCAGAGCCTGAGAGGGACAGGTCTGGACATGTCAGACATTCATGCCCAAGTGCCAGTTAGGGGGCCTCTGCACAGGGCTGCAAAGTGGGCGGTCTGGTCAAACCTCCACACTGTTGGCTAATCCAAAAAATAAATAAAGTGGGAATGGTCAAATGCTGCTTATGTTAGAGCCAGCCTATCAATGTAGAGAGGTAAATCTAAAACAGAGGTGGGCCTGCATTCTTTCATGGGTTCCCAGATGGTTTAAATTAGAAAACTGACCCTGTAATTAAAAGTTTGAAACACCCCAGAGGTTGTTGTGGCATGGCTAATCTAAAACAGAGACATGTCTGCATTCTTTCAGGGGTTCCCAGAACTGGCCCAGTAATTAAAAGTTTGAAACACCACAGAGGTTGAGGGGCATGGCTGATCTAAAACAGAGATGGGCCTACATTCTTTCCAGGGGTGACAGAGGTGGGGTTAAATTAGAAACTGACACGGTAATTAAAAGTTTGAAACACAACAGAGGTTGAGGGGCATGGCTGATTTAAAACAGAGATGGGCCTACATTCTTTCAGGGGTTCCCAGAACTGACCCTGTAATTAAAAGTTTGAAACACAACAGAGGTTGTTGTGGCATGGCTAATCTAAAACAGAGATGGGCCTACATTCTTTCAGGGGTTCCCAGAACTGCCCCTGTAATTAAAAGATTGAAACACAACAGAGGTTGTTGTGGCATGGCTAATCTAAAACAGAGATGGGCTTACATTCTTTCCAGGGGTGACAGAGGTGGGGTTAAATTAGAAAACAGACATAGTAATTAAAAGTTGAAACACAACAAAGGCCAAATATTGCTAACCTATAACAGATGCCTATTTCCAGGTCCCACCAATCACAGAGCCCAGGCATAATTACCACTGTGATCCTAGTATAAGAACCCCCCAACTTCACAGGCCTCTTTTTTTCTGAACTACATACTGACATTTGTGGCAAGCAGGGACGCATCAGGACATAATGGCTGGAAACATGAAGGGCAGAGCTCAGACTGGTGATGCTGAACATCTTCTACTTAAGGTCTGTAACAGTGTGATGTGTGTATGTGTTTTACTAAAGTTTAACAATGACATTAGCACCAATCTGTTTAACTATACACGTATATAAGCTTTTAAGGGTTGTGTATGGGCTGTCTGCTGTGAAGAAAAGTGTCCACTGTGACATGATGAAGGTCTTGGCTGCGGCTGTCCTTGAGATCCGATACGCTGCAGAGCCATGCTCAAAACTCGACCGCATGCACGGGTTGTGTCCCCCCTTTGACAAACGTATGGTAGAACGGGTTATAGAAAGACGAATGTGTGACATTTATTATAAAAACAGAAGAATGTTGTCTTTAGCCCCTCGAAAACTGTTTTAAATAAATAAATAAAAAAATAAATAAAAAATAAATTAAAAAAAAAAAAAAAAAAAAAAAAAGTAGACCATAAATATGTTACTTAACGCTCCATACTTACTCACTTTTAGGAGGGGATTCCGGGTATCGAGGTGCAAGATGTCTATGAGTTACAACCGGGCTACATCTGTATCGGGAGATTGATTTTTGTGCTGGTTAAAGAAAGAATAGCTGAAATACAGCCTGTGACTCTGCGATGTCTGAACATTTCGGAACCTTCTGCCTTGTTGCAATGTAACTGCCATGAGTGTATCGCCAAGTGGTGTATCAATGGCCGGCTAAACGCATCTGTTAAATGCTGGGCCTTGGACAAAGACCACAAGCGCAAGTTAAGACTTTCACCTGAGACGGGGGTGCATGAGGCTTTGGAGAACATGACTGTAGATTATCTCACAAATAAAGGTTCTGCATTGTCCTATCTAGAACTGTATGAACTGTTGAATTATATCAGTATCCTGAGCGTTCAGAGTTATAGACGTGGGGAACGGGAAGTCATGTCTAGAGCTATTGAGAGTATAGCTATAAAAATATCAATGTTTGTGTCGCTTAGGGTTTGTAAAGGAACATGCTCTGAGTAACATGTGTAGTGGATGTTGTACTATGTATACGTTTGTAAAAAAAAAAAAAAAAAGCCACATTGGATCCGGGTTTTGACATTTATAAGCTATGTAGCACAAAATGTCAAATACACGCTGGTTGTATACCCCAGCCGCACATGTATGTTTTTTATGTTTAATAAAATGACCTTACACAAAACAGGTGTCTTTCATTTCGGGGTGTTGATGTGAGACAGCATGACGGATGCTGATTTAAGGAAGCTTTATTACGATAAACAGGGGGTTGGAAGTTTCGGAGGCTCCGAAGCTCTATTTAGAAGGGCTCGAGCTGAAAATGAATCTGTAAAACGTGCCAGTGTGAAGACTTGGTTAGCTGGGGAAGAGGCTTATTCGCTGCACAAACCTGCCAGGAGGCGCTTTAAGAGGCGGGCCACCGTTGTTAACGCACAGCTCGATTATCAGTGGCAGGCCGACATAATCAGTCTTCAAGATCTAGCAAAACATAACGATGGCGCCATGTATATATTAACCGTCATAGACGTCTTGTCCAAATACGCATATGCAGAGGCGTTAAACGATAAAAGTGGTACCAGCGTTACAGCTGCTTTTAAAGACATCTTCGCGAGCGGGCGTGTGCCCCAGAAACTACAAACAGACGCCGGAAAGGAATTTTTAAACAAACATTTCCAAAAATTATTAGACCTGCACGATGTTCAACATTTTGTAACGCACACAGAGGTAAAGGCTGCTGTTGTAGAGCGTTTTAACCGTACTTTAAAGTCGAAGATGTGGCGATATTTCACCGCCAACAACACCTACAGATACGTGGATGTTCTAAAGGCTTTTATAGATGTTTATAACGCCACCTACCACAGGACAATCAAAATGGCCCCTGTTAAGGTAACAAGGGATAATTCGTTAATGGTGTGGAGAACGGTGTACGGTAGGCGTCTCACACAGAAGGTCAATAAACCGGATTTAAAAGAAGGGGCTCATGTCAGGGTTTCAAAGTTGAAGGGGGTCTTCACCAAAGGCTACCAACAAACATTCAGCGATGAGATATTCATAGTGGAAAGTGTGCAGCTTAAAGAAGGGGTATATATTTACAGGTTAAAGGACTACGCTGGGGAAGAGGTATCGGGTGTCTTTTACACAGAAGAGTTACAAGAGGTGCCCTACGACCCGAACAGGGTGTACAGGGTTGAAAAGGTTCTGAAAAGAAAAGGGAGCGGAGCCCGGCGACAGGCGTTGGTCAAATGGCGCGGGTGGCCCGAGAAATTTAACAGTTGGGTTCTGGCCAGCTCGTTGCACGGTGTGTGAGGTATAGCTGTAAACGCTATGATGGAGAACTCCCCTTTTTATATCACGCTGCCATCCAACGCTTCGAAGGACATGTTCCCAGACAATCAGATTTCGAGTTATACGGTGAAACTTGCAAAGCCAGTGGATTTGAAAGGCCCGTGGGAGGTGGCACTAACGGAAATACAGTACCCTAGAACTTGGAATACCTTTACAAAGGCCGATGTTAAATTTCATATAAAGCGACCTCAGGATGCACTGACCTATAACTTGTCTTTCCCGCACGGCTATTACCCTACCGTCGCAACGGTGGTCGATGCCATCAACAAGTCTATAGCCAGCACTGAAGCGTATGCTAATATATATCTGGTATTGGATCACGTTAGAAGAAAGGTGGTTCTTAAAGCCCCAGAGTTCAGTACAGTGTTTAAATGTAGTGGTAAATTACAAAGGGTTTTAGGGACCGTACAGCATCACCAAAGGCAGATGGATCCAGACCCTACATGCCCCGATATTAACGGCGGTTTTTATACACTCTACGTTTATAGCGACATTGTAGAGCCGCAGAGGGTCGGGGATAGTTATTCCCCTTTGTTGAGGTGGGTCCCGGTGCAGGGTGAAAATAACGCAATGGTTAATATACAACATCACAAACTCGACTATGTTGCAATTTCTAAAAACCATTTTGACACTATAACCATCATGGTGTACAACGATCAGTCGGAGCCGGTCGCCTTTAAATACGGGAAAGTTATTGTTAAGCTTCATTTAAGGCCACGGCGCGAAGGTGACTATTAGACAGCTGCAATGGTCACCATGAAAACCTACGGGGATCCCTCGATGTACAGGGACTATTATAGAGTTCAGGCCGGGTATGGCGGTCCCCAACCCTACTTTCAAGGGGCTCCGGTTATGTATGGGGCGGGATTGGGGGGTTTCTTCCGAAGCATGTTTAGACGTGCCATGCCCTTTTTGAGAAGAGGGTTCGAAATTGCAAAACCTCATGTTAAAGCGGCAGCTACAAACATAGCCCAGGACGTTGTGGGCAGTGTAACGTCTGCGGTAGCAGAGCGCATGAATAGACAGCCCCAAGAAGGAGCGGGGTTGCTGTATAAAGCGCATGGTTTTGTTAAAAGGAAGCGAAGGGCATCGCTGCGTAGGGGGCCGCCAAGGCCCTATAAGAAGCGCCGGACTACTTCAAAAGGCCCTCACAAAAGAAGAGTCATAAGACGGAAGAGATCAACCAAGAAGAAGAGAACTCGTTCTAGTGCGAATATTTTTTAAAACATCGATCATGGCCTTCGTACACTGTGCATCGGGTGAATGCGCCAAATCTGAGTTAGATCTGTTTTCTCTCAAACCCACACAGACAAGCATTGAAAACAGTTTTTTCATGGAAGTGTCACCGATGGCCGCTCTGACACCCCTTGCACCGATAGAGTTTTATGTGTCGGGATCCACGGATATGTACCTTGATCTCAACAATACTCTCCTGCACCTCGTCTGTAAAATAACCAAAGCGAACGGTGACAACATCGAGGATGATGCTAGAGTGGCCCCTATAGCCTATCCCATCGCAACAATGTTTAATCAAGTGGACATTAACCTAGGCGATCGCCTCGTCACACAGAGTGATAACATGTATGCCTACAGGGCCTACATAGAGAGTATTCTAAATTATAGTCGTGATGCGCTGGACACACATCTTTCAGCGGGGCTCTTCTACCGAGATACCGAAGCGCATTTGGAGAACACAGCTTTGGACGGAGACAACGAGGGTTTTAAAAAAAGAGCCAGCTTCGTCGCCGGCAGTAGGCAGTTTGACCTCCTGGGGCGCGTACATTCAGACCTTTTCTTCCAAGACAAACTGTTAGTCAACGGTATTGATCTTAAGATCAAACTCAATCGTAACAAGGACTCTTTCTGTCTCATCAGCGGTGATGCAGAGCAGTATAAACTGGTTATATTGTCAGCGAGCCTGTTTGTAAAGAGAGTGAAAGTGTCCCCAAGTGTCAGACTAGCCCATGCTGAAGCTTTACAATTATCGAACGCCAAGTATGCCATTGAAAGAGTTGCTCTGAAGATATTCAGCATCCCCGCCGGAACCCGATTAACGCAGCAGCAGAATCTATTTCTGGGGCAGTTACCGAAACTCATCATCATAGGGTTTGTGGACAATACCGCTTTTAGTGGCGCCTACAACTCAAACCCTTTCAACTTCAAACACTATGATATCAACTATGCCGCTTTGGTTCACGAGGGTGCTGTGATCCCCGCAAAACCTTTCACGCCGAATTTTGGAACATCAAATTTTGTCCGGGAATATCTAGGGCTGGTCTCGATAACGGGGAAACAGCTGCGGGACTCAGGAGTAGTTGTTTCAAGGGAAGGGTATGCTGCAGGCTACACGCTGTTTGCGTTCGACCTGACGCCGGACATGGAAGATGGCGACCATTACAACCTGATCAAAAACGGAAATCTAAAAGCGGAAATACGTTTTACACAGGCACTGGCGGCCAATGTGAACATGGTTGTGTTCTCTGTATTCGACAGTGTTATTCAGATCAACCACGCCCGTCAGCTCATGTTTGACTACCATTGAAAAAGTGTAAAATAAAAATTAAAAATTTGTTTTTATTTTTTAAAAAAAATATATAAAATGGACACTACTGAGATACGTGACTTCTTAAGTAGACATAAATATGCTAAGAAATACTTTCTAGGGGTATACCCTAGCGATGGACTACCTGAAAAGATAGGTCCGGAAAGGCCCCGTACCCTCGTCTTTAACACCGATCCCCATTACAAGGGTGGGGCACATTGGGCGGCACTGTTTCTGGATGTGGACAAGGTTATAGTGTTTGATAGTTTAGCTGAATTCCCTAAGCATAGTATTTATACAAAGCCGATATTCAAATATGTAAAAAAAGCATCACCCACTGTTGTGTATAATAAACTGCGGGTACAGGATCCTATGGCCATCACATGTGGGGAACATTGTATATACTTTATTAGTAAAATGTCTGAAGGTATAACGTTTAGAAATTTTTTAAATCTATACTCAGACGATTTAGTAAACAACGATGATGTTGTTATGAAATATGTGAATGAAAACTACAGGACAATGTCACACGTTGTTAAAACAGACTCGGGTCTCTGTCAAAAGTGTAAGGTCTTGTAAAGCTGTTATTTGTACTTGTGAGTGTCTAAAATAAAAAACATCTTAAACAAGCTTTCATCCTAGGCATTTTTTTTTTTAATCCGTACTGTGTACATTTTCAAACCATTCATAAATAAAAAGATGGCATACTCTGGCTGAAAATTTAAAAGTGTTTATTACAAGCATGTTTCAACACGAACATTTACATGGTTAAACATATAAAATGAAGCACATTTTTTCGAACCGTAAAAACTTTTAACAAAAAAAACTATACATGTGTGCAAAATTAGATCGGTAGCCATGTGTTCATTTTGAATAGTCTCTTTTTAGGCCCCATAGGAAGATCAGCACGGTCCCGAGCGGGTGTTAGTTGTGGAAAGAAAGGCGATGTCGATATAGCGGGGCTCCTTGTAAAAATAGCAGGGGCCGGGTCTTTTAAACTTTCAAGCTTACGGCGATTCTCGGCATTTCCGATGATCGTGGAGGGAATGTTGAGTTCCGCAGCTGCATTTAGGAACTGTTCCCAGCCTCTAGGAGCTTCTCGTGTTGTTAGGGTTTTACCGTGTGTGAGACCCCGGACCAGATCATACATATGGGAACCAGCAACCGGCTGCCCTTTGTAAACGAATTCACCCCGGGCGTTCCAAGTGGTCAAATCTTTAGTAGTACTCATTTTACTGAGTAACATTTGCGCAGCCCCTCTATATTTCTGACTGATATTTTTTAAAAGGTCTAAGACAAAGGCATCAGTTGTGGGTGTGGGACCTATGTCATGAGCCTGCGTAGAGGGTCCAGGCGGCTGTTCAGCATCTGGGGTGTACAGCGTCAGTTTGGTTTTTTCAGAGGTGAGTTGCTTGTAGTATTGTAGAAAGTTTTGAAGGGCTCCTGAGTAAAGCCCTGCCTTGTCGTGGGGTTTTAAATCAGTCCGGTTCAAAATGGCTTTGATTTCCGCATCGAGACGATGTGTTTCGTTTTTGCGTATGTCCCAGACGTCCGTGTTAGAAGGGGACAGATGATCCACCTGTTGCCGGGGCACGAGGTACATTTTGTGGGCGTGCTCCATCAGGATCGCGACAGTAGCCCTGTGATTAGGGGTATAGCTATACCTAACAACGATCCTATAAAGCCTCCTGACTGTTTGAACAGTTTTCTTTTGGAAAGGAGTGAAGCCCTCTTATTGCTGAGCTTCTTAATAATGTGGCGTTTCTTCTTCAGAACCCGGAACTGGCGCGTTGATATAGGGACATTACCTTTTAGGGTGTTTAGGGCTATTTCTGAAATGGCGGCCACTAAATCATCCGTGGCAGCGCAGAGGATGGCTTTTCTTCTCGCGGGGCTAGCCGTGATCAACATTTTTAGAAGTCCTAAATTACGTCGTAACCGAGCCGACATTGTGGGGACCTTATATTACAAGGTTTAGAGTGTAAATGTTATAAGCAGCTTTTTACTTGTTCTTTTTATAGTTTTTGGACACTGTTTTAGGCGTGTAGGCGACTGGGAAGTCCGGGGGTATTATACCGGATCGTAGTCTGTAGTCTTCAAAAGTGTTGGGTTTCAAATCCACCAGTAAGTAGCCGTGGGGTTTTGCTGTAGCATCGTTAAAGGCATCCATGAAAAACTGGGTGTTGCCGGGGTACATTTGTTTAGCTATAATTGAGATTTGAAGTTTGTCTCTAGGGTTTTTAAATAAGACCAGGTATGAGGCGTTGAGAGTTATGGACCGGCTGCTCTTGCCCTTGTAAAACAGGTTCTGCACTATATAGCATATGCTCAGATTGCGGTGGTGTGAATATTGCGTAAAAGCCCGCTCAAGCTCGGGGTGGTCCCCTCCTTCACGCATGAGGTCATCCACCACGACCATGTTTACAAGGTGTTTTGGTAGCAAGTCATCGTCGTTGAGATTATCGGGGATACCCTCTATAAATCGAATGTGGGGAAATTTTAGGGTGAGCTCAGTGTAAAGATCCTGCCAGCATGAATAAAGCCACACGATGTTGTTGGGGGTCTGAGATAAAACACCGGGAGCGTTTTCTAACAGTTTCTTTATAAAAAAACTTTTACCGCTATTGGAGGGCCCCGCTAAAACGCAGGAGAATGGGTGCTGCAGTCTGGTGTCCATATCTGGGCGATGTTCAAACCTCTAATGGCTTTTAGTAACCGTAAGGCAGTGTTTTGTAGTCCGTTGTGAGGACCCGTTTGTCAAACACTACTCTTAAGGTTTTAAACATAGGCTGTGTTGTAATTTCCCATTTTTTCTTGGACCTGACTATGCTCGGATGGTTTACAACAATGGCTTTGCTATTTTTGTGATCGCTCGATGCAGAGTATTCGTGCACCAGGCCCTTCAGACTGTCAAAGTTTATTTTAATCGTATTGTTGACGTTTAAAGTGATACCTTTGACTTTCATGCAAACCTTGTTGCTTGAGGTCTTATAACTGTACGTCTTAGGGCCTGATGAGGTAAATTCCTGTATATACTCCCCCTTTTCGAGCTCGCTGGTCAAATCCCCTAGATAATCACCCAGCGGAGGATCTTCATCACCCTCTTTACTCACAAAGATAACAGAGTCTGTGTCATGGTACAAACACCGTTCCTGAAGCTGGTCCAACAGCCTGTAAAGCTCTAACCTGGCGTGAGCGGTTGTGAAGCATGCTATAAAGATGTTTATATTGTTACACGTTGTGGGGTACTCTTTGGCGTATTTCCAGCATAGAACGGCCGTCTCGTCGTCAATAAATTCACAACTGGATACGTCATAAACAGGTGTGAATATGTACTTAAAAAGCTCATCCGGATCTGTGACGATGGATGTGTTTGACAAATTGGTCCGCTGTGCGAACTTTCCCCACAAGGAGTTGAGACAGAGCTTAGCTAACTGCCGGCGGGCGGGGTTAACCTTAATGAACGCAGGTCTCAGTTTAATACCCTCGCGCGCTTTGTAATCAGCGATATACTTTTTCTTTGAGGGCTCATCGACACACCATTCTGGATACCCCGAGGCCTCCTGCTTGTCTCTAAGAAACAAGTTTATGTACTCAGAAAAGAGCTGTGTTGTTGTATTTGGAAAGTGCCAGACTTCCAGGATTTTACCAAGCCGATACCCTTTCTCTAGGGCCGTCTGCACCTCAATGGTACACCACGTCCCTTCCAGCAGCCTCTGCTCATCACTATGCCGACATTCGCTAAGCTGTTTACTTTCAGCGCAGGTACGGCATAGGGGGAACATTAGCTTACCGTCGACTCTATAAGGGAGCACCGGAAAGTAAAGTTTCCGCGGAGGGTGAATCTGACACTTAATGATTCCAAAGTACTCTTTGAGAGGTTTAAAGTTCCTGTATACAATTGTAGGGTGGCCCACAGGGTACAACTTCACCTTGTTCACAAATGGATACAGACTAGTGAAGTCGTAGTAATGTATTTTCTCACCAGGGCCAGCTACACGGTACAATTGAATGGCGTTTGTACGGCCGCCGAATAAGGCGTCACGGGGCCCCAGCGGTGAAGGTAGCTGCTGGCTCTTAATAAAAGTGCTCAGTGCGCCATCTTTCGATAGCTCAGTTACCCAATCATGTTCCCAGAGAGTTCTCAGAACAAACCCACAACTCTCAATATACTGCGCCTTTGCCAGAGTCCGGCGGTACAGATGTTCAAACGTGGTGCCCTGCAGTCTATTAAATTCATGGGGTTTGTAACACTGAGGGCAACCGTGGTAAAAACACCCGTTGAACTCAAAGGCCGTTGGAACACCGTTAATTAATGCATACCCGTCTAGATAGTAGCGGCCTAGACGGTATTCGCCGCCCTGCAAAGAGTGCTGAATGAAGATGCTCTCATTCGCAGAGACGTACATGAGCCACTGAATAGAAGGTGTGGAGTAACGTTTCTGCTTGCCGTTATAGAGGTCAGGTGGTATTAAGGCGATAGTTTCAGACCTTAAAAACATGTGTTTATAAATAGACATGCACATTGAAGCCAGAGTAATGTTTTGAAATGGGTCCAGGTATACAGTTATTTTTTTTTCACGCTCGCACGGATCTGTTTCAATAAACACGACCCGCTTCGTCATAGCCACCACAACATCTCTGAATAGGTTGCATGCTTTTCGCAATATCATAACGTCCGCCTGACAGTATGCTCTCAATTCAGTTTGGAAATGAAACCGTTTTTCACGGTTTTCATCGTACCACTGTAGAAAACTCTCTTTTTCAGAGGGCATCATATAATCGCAACCATAACTGTCGGGCGGAGGCATAGGCCCGAAGTAATTCTGATTAGCCCATGTGTTAAAAAAGTGTGGGAAATAACCTTTACAGCCTTCAAACCCAAAGGCTTTTGGCAGTTTGCTCAACTTCATGGGCAGAAAATTCAAGGTGTCTATGAACCTAATGTCAAAAGGCACAACCTTAAGCAGCATTAGTTTGGAACCTTGGGTTATGAGACTAACGGGAAGCTTTTCATGTATCAGGTCCCTGATAATGAAAAAAGAATCATATGCTTTGGAGTTGTGAGCCAGAAATGTATAATCCTGGTATCGGGGTTGCATAAATGTGAGGAGGAAATCATTCACGCAAGCCCTACCTTCAAACTCCCAGCTCCCATCACCGGTTAGATGGTGGGCGTAAATATAGTTTGGTTGGTGCACCCCCGTCTCTTGCGTACACTCTATGTCAAATACGATATAGTCTTCTGTTTTTTTCTGGTAGTGACTTCTGAGCATGTAACACTCATGGGTTGTTCCGGCTATAAAAGGAGCTGTACACCTAGGGCACTGCATACCTTCACATTTGTGATCGACAGGTTTATAACGGCCGCAAGTCCCACAGTCGGCTTTAAGAACACATTGGGCGAGGCCTATGTGCGTGTTTAAGCAGTCTTGCGACCGACAAAACAGCTTGCACGTTGGACAGTTCACTTTCAGAGCATTGTCATTGACACAACCGTCCCTCTGACACATTTTACAGTGTAATTCACACTGGTGTTTGGTCCGGTTGTTGTATATGTGATCGCAATGCTCACACACATACTTGGCGCCTAGAAAACCCTTCAGGTTCAAGACACCGTAAAAGTGGTTTTCATGGTGTAGCACATACACGGTCTTGTTTTTCACACCTTCATTGGTAGTGAAGTACTTCCAAGAACCTGCATGGTATAGAACTTTAACCGTCACGGCGAAGTGATTCTCAAAAAGTCCCAGATCCCCAAAACCGACCATTTTGTCAGTCGGTATCTGAAGCGCCTCATGTGCTGCTACAGCCATCGCCATAATGACGGCGTCTGGGGTAGAGCGGTCCATCAATAAGCCTGCAATGCTTGCGGCCAGACACATGTTGGTAGCTCCGGTATTAAAATCGAGCAACCATCGTGATTTCTTGTCAATGATTTTACTGTACATAACGCTCTTTAAGGCTCTGGAAGCACCCCCCTCGCGCCCCCTAACAACGAGGGAGATGATTCTAAAGGACCCGTACGCCAGTAATTCAGCCTTGCTCTGTAAAAGTTTAGATAGGTTTTCTAAAAACGTTACAGCGTCAAACACATCCCGAGATGACCGTCTGGTGAACAGGGGACTATTGAGACCCTGTCCCTGAAAACGCATCTGAAAGAAATCATTAGGACCCACATCGTGTAACAATCGTTCGATCAGCGTTTGCACAGCCTGATGTATAGCTATGATGCCATGATCTGAGGAGTGTAGGCGATCTAGGTTAACGAACCTAAACTCCTCATAGTGTTCTGTAGCGTTAAACCGCTCTACAACACGACTATACCGTCTCACACTTTCCATAAAAACTGGTTCTGAAGCCTCAGTTTGAGAATTACTGGTTGTTGGAGAGCTCCCAGGGGTGTGGTTAGATGTAGGTGTGTTTTTAGACCTTCTGGTAACGCAGAGTCTGGCTTTCTTTAACTTTTTTATTACCAGCTTGCGTTTTCTAGAGCTACCAAGCCACTCTGGCTTCTTATGGGCCCATCTGGTTTTTGGTAAACGACCCCCGCCGATCTGAACAATGTCTGGCTTGTTTACAAATGGTGACACTGACACTACACCGACTTCGGACGGGGCTCCTCCAGACTGCTTAAGGCTGAGACGGCTCGGACCGCCACCCCCAGACGGCCTGTAAAGACCAGCAGCACCTCCTAACTCTATATTTTGAGGTCTTATGGGTGCAGGGCTTGGGGGTTGACATGACCTCTGACTATTGAGCGCTCGTAAAACTCTTAGAGCTCTACTAAGCAGGTGCTGGGGCTTCTTTTCATATTTAGACCTATGGCCCCCTGTACTGGTAAATGTAGTTCTAACATTCCCCGGGTATGTACGCTCACCTAGTCATGACGGGATGTTACCCATGGCCACAATTGTTGAAGCGCAAGTTTGGGCCATTGTGTTTCTACACCGAGCCATCAGCTGTTTTAAAGCCTTTATGCTAGCTCTGGATGCCCCTCTATTACCGTCGTTCTTACATAGTTTTAAAGTTTTTAGATGGAGTTGGCATTTTAACTGTCTGAACGAATGATGGATTTCTTTAACGTAGTTGTCTAGAACTCTAGCCCGGCTTGAAAGGTTTGTTTCAAGGAAAGTACTTGTGACACTAGAGGGGTGATTGCCAACTCCCTGAGCATCCCCAGTTATAGGACAGCGGCCGTTGTTATCACCCCCAATCACGGCTGAGGGATCAGAGCGGGACGTAAAAACAGGATTCCAGTGTGAACATCCAGGAGTTTGAGAGCCCTGATCATCGCTCGAGGGTGTTCCAAAACTCTGATTTTGCGTTCCGCTACACCCTATACTGCTGTCGGGGTATATTGATGATGATGGTGAAGACCATTGCGCACGGGCACTTGGCGCAGGACTGGTGGGGTCGTATGCCCCCGGGGGTGTATCGGGGGACATCAGACATGGGGATGCCGGGGCTTCAGAACTTTGGGTAGTACCAGCTAGAGCCTTAAGAAGCTCTATACAGTGGGAGTAGGGATCCTCTGCAGGGTGATCATTTTCCATGGAGGGGTCACATAACACAGCGGGGATAGTTGTACACCCTGGAGAGGTTAGGTCGAGGCCAGGCACGCCGGTATTAGAACTCTGGACCCTAGGGGGAGCCGGTTGTACCTCAACAAAATTTTTAAAAGACAGGTCTAGAGGCCCAGATTGTTGCTCAGGGTTCTGGAACTTCTTCCTACGATTCTTTAAGGACAGCCGATTTATTTTAGGGTTGCTGCACTGTTTTGGGGACCCTCCAGAGGCTTCACAAGGTGCAATCAGTTGGGCGCTTGGCGTTGTAAGAACGATAATGTCCGGATGGTCACACCCCAAACCCTGGATAGTTGTTGCAGAAGTGCCCGCTGTACTAGGTATTCCCTTTATGATGGATGATGTGGTGTCGTTATGAGTTGTACCTGGTCCAGGAGCGACGGATGTGGAGATGTTGCAGGGCGGGTCTCGGTGCTCGGGTTGGCTCACGAGTACCGATGACTTTGTGGGGTTTTGAACAGTCCCAGTGTAGACCTTTAAAGATGACATCCGCGGCTTAGGCTGAGGGCAGGCGTCTCCGGAGCTCTGGTGTGATGATTCTAGGACGTAAAGATAGCAAAATATAGATTAGGGCTAGTTAGAGCGGCTATACCTATGGGTCGGAAAGACGTTTAGACACACGCTGCACAGTATACACCAAACTCTACATTTTCTTAAACTCACCATGGTTTTTCCGGCTTGAGGGTCCCTTCTTAATGGGCGGGCCGTCCTTAGAACCAGGGGACTTCCTTTTGCGGGGCTGCTTTTTAAGCTTTCCATCCATATCCCGGCTCGCTTCATCCATAGGAGCCCCTCGGGATAAAAAACATAAAAAAATAATGTAACACATACAATATAATACATAGACTATACGAACTCACTGAGATGACCAAATATAGGTCTGATTGTTAGACCCTGTTAGGTTTTCAATGGGGGTACAAAAAGACCCCTAATATATACCTGCAGAAACGTTATCCTGTGACAAGGTGCTTGACCCCTCTTGAACATGGAGGATTTGTTGGAGAGAGGCAATCGCGCACCTGAGTTCTGCATCATAACCTATGCAAACACATGGGTGCCCATTAGAAGTAAAATAAAAAAATAACATTCCTGACAACGTCGTTCAGAACGACCAAGGTCCTGTAACTCACCTTGCTGCACGGTCTCCATTTGCACAGGGGGTTCCCCAGACTCTTGACAGTCCTGTGTACAAGAGAGACAGATTTACCTTTAAACATACCACAATTCATCTTCTACGTCCGAACCCTTCATAAAAGCACAACAAGGGTAGGACAAAAAGAAAAAAAAAAAAAATTAAAAAAAAAATTAAAAAAAATAATAATAAATAAAAATAAAAAAAATTATAAATAAAAAAAAAAATTTTTTTAAAAAAAAAAAATGTATCTATCAAGATTCAAATTGTTGAATCCCTATGTTCTGTAAGTATAAATACATATTGACAACTGTAAAACTTTTCTCAAAAACTATACAAGGTTTAATAAACAAATTCCACATGGTGGCGCTCTTGCATAATACTACCTCTAGGACTGTCTCTATAAGACATAGACTGGAAAGTGGATCCTAGGATCCAGGCCTGGTTTTCACCTTAGCTGAACAAGGCTGTGAACCATGTGTGGGGGCGGAGCTCAGTCTAAACTCCTAGCTGAGCCAATTCCAACACCACACAGTCTTTGTTTTAAAAGAAAAAGAAAATGGCCGGATGTGGATGCAGCATGTGTGAGGTCCTGGGTTTTTTCAAGGCAACAAAATCAGATCCAAAGCCATCCTGAACTAAGGTGAGTGGGCTGTGGTACTTGAGGGGTCTGAAAAGCTTTTAGCAGGGATAGTTATTTTTTAATCATTATTATTTTAATTTAATTCAATATTTTTTTTTATTTTTATGCTTTTAAAAAAAACGACCTTGTAGGCCCCTAAACCCCTGTCCACACTTGCCACACAAACACACACAGATATATATATATATATATATATATATATATATAAATAAATAAATATATATATATATATTTTTTTTTTAAAAGGCTGTCACATGATGGCCTGGGGGTCTCTGAGCCCTGTGCTCAGGGACCTCATATTTGTATTTGTATTTTTTTTTTTAAAATGCTGCCCTAAGGGGCCTTGGGGGCCCCAATCCCAAGGCCCCCAAAACGCTATTCATTTTTATTTCTTTTTTTTTTTATATTTGTATGGGCCCTACGGCCCTAGCGCGCGAGGTCAGGGCCCACAGACCCGGCCTCGCGCCATTACTATTTTTTTTTTTTTTTTTTTTTTAAAACAAACAAATGCCGCACTCTGGCGGCAAGCGATCGGATCCCCGAGACCATGGGAACCCCACGAGGTCTTGGGGATCCGATCGGATGGTTTAATTAGAGAGAATACCGCGCTGAAACACGCACGGCATTCTCTCTAATTAAACTTTCAACGCGGCTCTCAGAAGCCGCTGGGGTGTTCCCCAGCGGCTTCTGAGAGCCGCGTTGTTAATAAGCCCATTTAAAAAAAAAAAAACTGCCGGCAGAGGTCTCCGAGGCTGTAAACGCTCGGAGACCTCGTTATCAAGTTAGGAGATCTCTTCGCGGAGGCAGCGCGACCTCCGAGAAGAGATCTCCTAACTTGATAACGCTGTCTCAGGGCTTTTACAGCCTCTGGAGACACGCGCTATTAACTTAACAAAGCGGATCCCGGAGACCTGCAGGTCTCTGGGAGCCGTTTTGTTAAGTTAATAACGCGGGTCCCCAGAGCCCAGGACGGCTTTGGGGACCCTCGTTATTAACTTAACAAAGCGGCTCCCAGAGACCTGCAGGTCTCTGGGAGCCGCTTTGTTAAGTTAATAACGCGGGTCCCCAGAGCCCAGGACGGCTTTGGGGACCGGCGTTATTAACTTAACAAAGCGGCTCTCAGAGACCTGCAGGTCTCTGGGAGCCGTTTTGTTAAGTTAATAACGCGTGTCCCCAGAGCCCAGGACGGCTTTGGGGACCGGCGTTATTAACTTAACAAGGCGGCTCTCAGTGCAGGTCTCTGGGAGCAGTTTTGCTGTGTTAATTACTCGAGCCCCAGAGCGCAGTATGGCTCTGGGAACCTAGTGATTAACTTAACAAAACAGCTTTCAGAGACCTAGTGGCCTCTGAGACCAGTTTTGCTAAGTTAATCACAAGGGCCCCAGAGCTCAGGCCGGCTCTGGGGGGCCCTTGCTATGAACATTTTGGCGCTGCTCTCAAAAGGCCACGCGGTCTCTTGAGAGCCACGCCGCAAAAGTTCATAACCTGGGCACCCCAGAGCTATGGTTGACCCCTTGGAGCGTAGTTATTAATTTTAGAGCTCTGCACCCCGGAACTCATTGCGCTGAGCTCTAAAATTAACAACTAGGCCACCCCCAAAAGCTCACCACTTAAACACACTATTGCGGCCATATAATACTGGCCCATACCATAAAATACACATAAAAAAATACATAAAGAGCCCCATAACATTTCCTGTACAAATTAAATACAGCCCCACCACTAATACCCTTAGCTACACAACCCCCTGAACCATGACGTACACAATAAGCCCACCAAACTGCCATCAAAATAAGTGCAACCCCACAAAAATACAGGCCCCTACATAGTCCCAGAACCAATATGTACATATTAAGCAGTCCAAATACACCCCACATCGTAAGTGCACTAGCCCTGAAATACATGCCTATACATTGCACATTAACCCACAAGTACCAATTAAACAACCCCTAGCCCCACAAAACAAGTGCAGACTTTAAAAAATACCGACAGATACACAGCCCCAGAATCAGCAAGTACACATTAAAAGAACACCATCCCACAAAATGAGTGCAGATTTTCAAAAATACATGTCCATACACAGGTCCAGAACCAGCAGGTACAAGTTAAGCAGTACCAATACAATCCCCAAAATAATTGCACCCCCATAAAAATACAGACAAATACATAGCACAAGACCCTACTAGTACCATTTAAACAAAATCACCCCACAAAGTAATTACAGTATCTCAAAAATACACTAATAGCAGCTTTTACATTTTTTATTTTTTATTTATTTTTTAAAAGCAGGCATTTTACATCTCTATGTATAGTTAAACAGATTGGTGCTAATGTCATTGTTAAACTTTAGTAAAACACATACACACATCACACTGTTACAGACCTTAAGTAGAAGATGTTCAGCATCACCAGTCTGAGCTCTGCCCTTCATGTTTCCAGCCATTATGTCCTGATGCGTCCCTGCTTGCCACAAATGTCAGTATGTAGTTCAGAAAAAAAGAGGCCTGTGAAGTTGGGGGGTTCTTATACTAGGATCACAGTGGTAATTATGCCTGGGCTCTGTGATTGGTGGGACCTGGAAATAGGCATCTGTTATAGGTTAGCAATATTTGGCCTTTGTTGTGTTTCAACTTTTAATTACTATGTCTGTTTTCTAATTTAACCCCACCTCTGTCACCCCTGGAAAGAATGTAAGCCCATCTCTGTTTTAGATTAGCCATGCCACAACAACCTCTGTTGTGTTTCAATCTTTTAATTACAGGGGCAGTTCTGGGAACCCCTGAAAGAATGTAGGCCCATCTCTGTTTTAGATTAGCCATGCCACAACAACCTCTGTTGTGTTTCAAACTTTTAATTACAGGGTCAGTTCTGGGAACCCCTGAAAGAATGTAGGCCCATCTCTGTTTTAAATCAGCCATGCCCCTCAACCTCTGTTGTGTTTCAAACTTTTAATTACTGTGTCAGTTTCTAATTTAACCCCACCTCTGTCACCCCTGGAAAGAATGTAGGCCCATCTCTGTTTTAGATCAGCCATGCCCCTCAACCTCTGTGGTGTTTCAAACTTTTAATTACTGGGCCAGTTCTGGGAACCCCTGAAAGAATGCAGACATGTCTCTGTTTTAGATTAGCCATGCCACAACAACCTCTGGGGTGTTTCAAACTTTTAATTACAGGGTCAGTTTTCTAATTTAAACCATCTGGGAACCCATGAAAGAATGCAGGCCCACCTCTGTTTTAGATTTACCTCTCTACATTGATAGGCTGGCTCTAACATAAGCAGCATTTGACCATTCCCACTTTATTTATTTTTTGGATTAGCCAACAGTGTGGAGGTTTGACCAGACCGCCCACTTTGCAGCCCTGTGCAGAGGCCCCCTAACTGGCACTTGGGCATGAATGTCTGACATGTCCAGACCTGTCCCTCTCAGGCTCTGAAACCACTTGCACAGCACTAAGTCATACTTTTTTTTTTTTTACACAACTCATAGGCCAAAACCCAGGGGCTAGGACCCAGACACAGGGCTAACACATGACACCACGTGTTCACAAACCACGTGACACCCCCATGCACGTCACTTCCGGGGAGGGCTTTCTGGGACACCGGAAGTCCCAGCCACCGGATATGACGTCATTTCCGGGGCGGGACAACTGTCACTTTTAATATGGTGATTAAAGGTATCCCTTCCTACTACTACTGATGTTCCGGCTGCCAAGTGACCCTGGTTATCATTTTTACTACAGGCCAGATTGCTTGTGCTACGCTCCAGGACAATATACTATGCCAGGGCTCCAGTGCAGTGGGTTTAAAACATGAGCAGCTGAATTTTGTTGTTTCTTGTCTCTTTTAAGAACTTAAAAGCACATGCTATTGGGGTCAATCAATCAATCAATCAGGGGATTTGTAAAGTGCAACTACTCACCCGTGAGGGTCTTAAGGCACTGAAGAGGCGAGGGGGAGACCGAGGGGGGGGGGGTGGGAAGTGCAGCTACTGCTTGAACAGCCAGGTCTTAAGAGGTTTCCTGAAGGTAAGGAGGTCTATAGTGTGACGCAGGTGGGTGGGAAGAGTGTTCCACGTTTTGGCAGCGAGGTGTGAAAATGATCTACCGCCGGTTGTAGTTCTGTGGATGCGAGGGACGGTTGAGAGGGCGAGGTCAGCGGAGCTGAGATGCCGGGTCGGGGTGTAAAAGGAGAGTCGTTTGTTGAGGTATTCTCAACCTCACTACCTCAGGTGGGGTCGTGAATGCTGCAGACTTTTGAAAAAAGTATTTGCCACTTGGAGCAGAATGCATCACTGAGCTAGAGCGGGAGATCCAAGGAATCTCCGATAAGGTTCACAAAAGATACAATTAAATGTAAGCATTTTTTCAGCTTCAGACCATGGAAGCAATACACAGGTGCCCTTCCCTGCCCCCAGGGACACCCCCAGCCACCTCACCCACACCTGGAGGACACCCAAGCAAGGTAAGTCCAGGTAATGTTTTTTTTTTAAGTGCCATAGGGCGAGGCCTAACTTCGGCCTCCCTACATGGCACTGTGTCCAATGGCCAAGCCCAGGGGACATAAGTGCCCTAGGCATGGCCATTGGCCAGAGGGGCATGACTCCTGTCTTTGCTGAGACAACAGTCATGTCCATTGGGGTTGTGCCTCAAAAAATAATGCTAGTCAGGTTAGAGTCAATATTTTTTACGCTAACCTGACTAGTGTCATTCTTTGATGCCCAATCTACAGTCTCCCCCATGCATCCCCTACTCGGTTAACATAATTTATTTTGATGCTAACAGGGCCTTGGAGCCGGCTTGCATAATTCCTTAAAGATGATGCCCATCTGGCATCAAGGAATGGTGGTAGCTAGCGGTAAACTTTTTGGCGCAAACCTGCAGTACCGCAGGTTTGCGTGAAAAAGTATAAATCACGGCCTCATTGCTTCGTGAGATGCTTTGCACTAACCTATCAAAACTCAACAATTAAAGATAAAAGGAAGCAGAAGACACCATTGGATGAAAGTATATTTGCATGTGCATAAAATGTGCAATGAATGTGCATGTTGCAAAAATATATAGGTAAATTGTGCACCCAAAGAACAAGAAAAGCCATGTCACACCTGTGCGGCACACACACACGCACGTGTACAGAATTTCTCCTTCTCTTATTCTTCTACCCTAAGCAAACTCACCAGTCGCTAAGGGCCAGATGTAGCAAAGTGTTTGCGCCTCACAAACAGCGAAAAATGCCATTTGCGAGGCGCATAAGCCTCTTTGCTATGCAGAAATGCATTTTGCGAGTCGGATCCGACTCGCAAAATGCATTTCCGACTCGCAAATAGGAAGGGGTGTTCTCTTCCTATTTGCGACTCGCAATGCAATTCAATTTCATTTGCGACCGCGAAAGCGGTCGCAAATGAAATCGCAGTTACCATCCACTTGAAGTGGATGGTAACCCATTCGCAAACGGGAAGGGGTCCTCATGGGACCTTTGTGAATGGAAATAAAAATACTTTTTCAGAGCAGGTAGTGGTCCAAGGGACCACTGCCTGCTCTGAAAAATACCGAAACAAAAGGTTTCAGTTTTTTTTCTAAGTGCAGCTCGTTTTCCTTTAAGGAAAATGGGCTGCAGATAGAAAAAAAAAAACTGCTTTATTAAAAAGCAGTCACGGACATGGTGGTCTGCTGTCTCCAGCAGGCCACCATCCCCGTGAGTGCCCATACTCGCAATGGGGTCGCAAACTGCGACCCACCTCATTAATATTAATGAGGTGGGTCTTTGCGACCCCATTGCGAGTTGCAGAAGGTGTCTGAGACACCTTTCTGCATACCAAATTGCGACTTGCAATTTGCGAGTCGCACGGACTCGCAAATTGCAAGTCGCAATTTCCTACCTACTACATCTGGCCCTAAGTGATCATGGAGAAGGGAAAAGGTTTATTCTCACTCAAATACCATGGAAACATTTGCACCAGATGCAATATTCTAGCTAGATATGTCTCGCAGTCACAAATGCCTATCTGCCAACAAAGCAGCATTATCAAGCGGAAGAGCGAAAGATGAGTAGTCAACATATGATAGTTAAACATGCTATCTGATGAGTTCAACAATATTTTTAGGGTCTTAATAAGCACAATTAAAATGAGTAAACCTTACACGCCCACCAAAAGCTCAAAAGAGCACCTATTTCATAAGAAGCTTCTGTGTGTTACAACCAGCCATGAACTAAGTATCATAAATGTTATATGTAAGTCCATACTTAAGGGAGACTTCCATTTTATATTCTAGAGTGCTTTTACGGAAGTTTAATTAGCAATGTCTTTGAGGTGTTATTGTAATAGACTTACTTTTTTTAGTAATTGAATGCTACTACA
Organism: Pleurodeles waltl; assembly: GCF_031143425.1. Taxonomy (NCBI): domain Eukaryota; kingdom Metazoa; phylum Chordata; class Amphibia; order Caudata; family Salamandridae; genus Pleurodeles; species Pleurodeles waltl. The sequence goes on along the minus strand of NC_090442.1, from coordinate 892,641,823 downwards.
CTGCATGATAGTCCTATTGGCTTGTTACAGCAAGAAAAAAATCAAGAAATAGTGTTAGAATGAAGTTTTAAACAAATAGTCCAACTTATTGTATTTCCTTCAAATCTTTGCCCAAATGGACTGGTGTCACTAGTAAGAGTCTTGAAAAAATCACTAATATCACCAATCTGCCCAACAGCAGGCAGAACGTCTGTTCTGGCATGGGAGCACAACCCAATGCCATGTTGGGTAGCCCCTCACCTTTTCTTTTTTTTTTATGTTCCCTGGCGTCTGGAGACATTCTACATCCCTGGAGGGAGCAATTGAGGCTAATTAAAAAAAAAGAAAACTCCTGGGGGCAGAAAGACTGTTTCATCTTTTTTAAATGGAGGAAGCACTTGCTCCTTCCTGTGAAGCTTCTTCTACCTCCATGGTGTCTAGTGGATGGTTCTCGTCTAGAGGTCACACGCCTGAGGTAATCTCAAAGCAGTTGTTTACTAGGGAGATGCACCTCTAGAAAGATAATATTGTACAGTAATGATGGTGCCATCTGAGGACTTCTGTGACATAACCTCTGGGTCTTTGGGAGGTTACGGACCAGTTGAAGTGTAGGTAGAACACAAAAGTTAAGAGTCTGGAAAATGACGGAAAAGGGAAGCCACAACGCGTAGGTAGAGGAACACAATGAGAAATGTGCTGTAATGAACTCTTGTAAAACCAAGATACCGAGATGGAACCCAGTCAGCCAGAATACAGTCAGAATGCAGGATTAAGATCAAAGTGGTTTACAGGAAAACACAATGAGCCAAATACATGATCTGATAGATCACGAAGTGAGGTAATGGGAAATCCAGATCATGAGGAAATTGAAAGGAAGAAAACAGTAAATGGGCAATGATGGGTAAATGGATGCAATCTAAGGTGAAACATATAGCAAAAGCAACAACTCAACATGTTGCTAGGCCTCGGCTCTATCTGAAGGAGTATAAATACTCTCTCCCACTTAAACCCCGGAAGTAACCATACTAACCAGGAAGTGGGGTCTTGTATTTCATGAGGAGAACTTCCATTGCCCTGCCTTCCAAACTTTCCAGGCTTTCCCAGTCCTGCAAGTGCTTCGATGTCGAGTCCTTATTGAGGACTGGCACAAAGGCAGCTAGGAAAATATAGATTATGTCATGTTACTCTTGAGTCACTGTCTTCTTTTTATTTTGTTGTGTATAATTTCTATAACGCAAGCCGGGGGTTCCCAGATAAAATGTGAAAATAAAACCTCAATGTTTGGAAAAATGTATTGTATGGAACACAGGATAACCTGTAGAATATAAAGCAAACATAGGGTCCTATTGGCATTTTCAGTAAAACATAGAATCCTATTACAGTCAGAATAAGAGACATCCATCTTTCTAAAAGTAATTTTATTTCTTCATAAGACATATAACAATTTAGCTGCCACTGTCTTTGTACCTTGCAGTAACAAAATCCCTATATCTTATTGTTTTTGTCTAACTAATTATTTCATTCAATTTCCGGTTGAACCAGCATGGGTATGTTAAATACCTGTTTCTGCCTTTTGATAGTTAAATGTATATTTCCGGAACTAAAATTCTCCTCTATTGATACGAACAGTAGTATGCCATCACCACAGGGCTTAAGTTTTGCCATCATCGTTAAAGTCAGGAAAACTGAGAGATCATTGCGGATTGCGTTGCGAAAGGCTCTATGAATAAAGAAAGTAGATTGGGGGGGGGGACAATGAGACAGTTCTGTCGTGACTGCTCCTGCTTTAACTGAATTGGCCATTACTACTGCTCGGAAAGAAAACAAAACGATTATAAGCTTGCAAACAGATATTTCCAATTCGCAAGGCAAAGTCCTTTTCTGAGTCAAAAAATAGCATTGTTTCCGGGAGTATATCTCTACTACCTTCACTCTATTGCCTCCAGTAATTAATTTCTATTTGTGAACTACTGAAACCCTGGAATAAAGCCATTTTTATATTTTTGGCTCAATTTATCGGCTATACAGGTGATCATGGAATCAAATGCTTTATCAAAAGCTTGTCAGTACTGAACAGAGTATTTCGGCACTACAAATACATATCCTCATCATGCGTCCTTCGTCTTAGAATACAAACTACAATACAGAAATCATGGGGGGATTTTACAACCAAAAATGTTCTGCTTCATCAGTTTCTAAAGATGCTCTACCAATAGCACAAACATTTTGTGTGAGGATCTTTAGGGAAAAAAATACAAAGGACCTGTTCCTCAAATTAAGAACTGTGTTAAGTCTTTTAAAATATACAGTTTTCAAAGTTGGAGTATGTTTCCCTACCCTTTTCAAAAATAAAGCAGTAGTACGTGCAAACTATCAAAAATAAAACAATGGTCACTTTAAAAAAAAGCTGACAGAAAGATTTTAACTCTCCTTAAAGAAGGCTAAACTAATTCTGATACTAGCGTTATTAATATTTTTAATATGTTTTTCATAAAACAAGCACTTTTTCACAATTTTGTTGAAAATATATTTGTTCAATTGTAATATTTTTTTCAAAAGGATCATGTGAATACTTCTTTTCTCGAGTACCGTGACCCACCTTTCAGTGGCGGCCGGCAGCTTTAGGGGGGAGGGGGGCGGGCGGGGCACACACACACTCATTCTTTCACACACAGACACACACGCACGCACATCCATTAACAACACTCATACCATTCAAACATGCACGCACGCACCAAACATTCATTTTAAAACATCACACACACTCATTCTTTCACACACGCACGCACACACATCCATTAACTACATTCATACCATTCAAACAAGCACGCACGCACCAAACATTCAATTTGAAACATCACACACATACACACACACACACGTACCTTTGGCCTCCAGGTCCCAGGAGGTTTTGGACTGCTGCCTTCCCTCATTGGCTGACCTTAGGTCAGCCAATGAGGGAAGGCAGCAGTCCCAGCCTCGTCACAGAGTGGGATGGGGTGAGTGAGACTGCTGACCCCACCCCACTCTGTGACGAAGTGTCACTGATTGACACTCGCCCTGGGCACTTCAGGGCTTAAACTGAAGCTCCCAGGGAGAGTGTCAATTGGTGACGCTTTCCTCGTCACCCAGGGGAGGGCCTCGAGGCACCTTTACTGGGCCGAGGAGGTCATGCCCATAGGAGCTGTGACCTCCTCAGCCCAGCAAAGTTCAGCTCAGGCAGCCAGGAGTCTGTGCAAATCGCGCATGTCTGCTCCTGGCTGCCTGTCCTGAACATGTAGAGTGTCTGTCAGGCTGACCTTTGTTCAGCCTGACAGACACTCTTCATAGGGGACAAAAGGTGGGGGGCGTGGCCCCTCCGCCCTAAAGGACGGCCGCCACTGCCACGTTTTAGTAAACAATTTAAATGACTGTGGGTAGGTTTAAAATATTGCGGCAGTGCAGTGTTTTGTTTACTAAAAGAAATGTAGTTGTACCATCTTATGGAATCTCATTTTATCTTGTTACTAGTAAAATGTATTGTTAAACCTGCTGCTCTAAAGTAGATACATGTATGGCATCGGGCACGTCAATGTCATGTTTTCCCATTGAGTCCATTGACCTGATGAAGTGACAAGATAGTCAAACCAAAAACTAGGACAACAAGTAGAAATATAATATGGCAACGGCTATGACCAGCGGACTACTACTATGGGAATAATCTAAGAGACACAGGAGTAAAATAACATAAGACATTGCTATAAACATTTCACTTTTAAACCTAGCAGTGAGTGTCCTGGTACTTTGATCATGTATGCCAGTGACTCAGTCATTCAGGCCCATATTTACTCTTTTTTAGCGCCACATTTGCGCCTCTTTTTGACGCAAAAACGGCGCAAACCTTCAAAATACAATTGGGCCATATTTATACTTTTTGACGCAAAACTGCGCTAATGCAGTTTTGCGCCAAAAAAATTAGCGCCGGCTAACGCCATTCTGAAGCGCCATGCGGGCGCCGTATTTATTGAATGGCGTTAGCCAGCGTTAGTCGACCGGCGCTGCCTGGTGTGCGTGAAAAAAAACCACGTACACCAGGCAGCGCCGGCGTAGGGAAAAATGGCGTTTGGGCGTCCAAAAATGGGGCAAGTCAGGCTGAGGCAAAAAAATCGTCTTAACCCGATTTGCGCCATTTATTTTTGGTGCCCAGACGCCATTAACATGACTCCTGTCTTAGCAAAGACAGGAGTCATGCCCCCTTGCCCAATGGCCATGCCCAGGGGACTTCTGTCCCCTGGGCATGGTCATTGGGCATAGTGGCATGTAGGGGGGCACAAATCAGGCCCCCCTATGCCACAATTTTTTTTTTTTTTTTAAACTTACCACAACTTACCTTTTCTTCCCTGGGATGGGTCCCTCCATCCTTGGGTGTCCTCCTGGGGTGGGCAAGGGTGGCAGGGGGTGTCCCTGGGGGCAGGGGAGGGCACCTCTGGGCTCATTCTGAGCCCACAGGTCCCTTAACGCCTGCTCTGACCCAGGCGCTAAAATCCGGCGCAAATGCGGGTTTTTTAGACCCGCCCACTCCCGGGCGTCATTTTTGCCCGGGAGTATAAATACGACGCGTATGCATCGCAGTCATTTTTTAAGACGGGAATGCCTACCTTGCATATCATTAACGCAAGGAAGGTGTTCACGCAAAAAAATGACGCTAACTCCATGAACTTTGGCGCTAGACGCGTCTAACGCCAAAGTATAAATATGGAGTTAGTTTTGCGTCGAATTTGCGTCGAAAAAAACGACGCAAATTCGGCGCAAACGGAGTATAAATATGCCCCAATTGTATTTTGCAATTTTGCGCCGCTTTTGCGTCAAAAAATGACGCAAATACGGCGCTAAAAAAGTATAAATATGGGCCTCAGAGTCACAGTGTGGGTGTTTTATCTCTATAATGTGAAGTAAAATTGGATACATCAAAATTATTTAACTGTGTGTGTAGCTATTGTAAGTTTGTTCACGAAATGTGACAGTGGCATGGAAGATTGAGTCACTTGTGGCCTGGAGTGTACATTCATACCACCTACCACGCACGACAGAAATACGGCTCTATGTCCACTACTGTTGCGTGCCTGGCTGTAGTTTAAAACCTGCAGTAATAAATGTTAGAGAAAAGTGTTCTGCAGTGTAAAACAAACTGTTTAAGTGTTAGAGTGTTGCAGAGATTGGCACAGGAACTTGTCACTAAGCACATGCTCATGCACTGGTTAAAATGCCACCCAACCAGCGCTTCTCAAAACATTGCTAACCATAGGCAAAACATGCGAAGAAAGAAGAATTCTACCTGATCATGCAGGAACAAGCCTCCTGCACTTCTCCAGCACCAATGCACCGTGAGAGTTCTGTAAGGATCAGGTGGCTGTCTCCAGTGCTACCTTAGTGCCACAAACAGCTGAACAATGGCTCCATCCTATGTGAAAGAACCAGCTGTCTATTTGGGAGTGGGTTACACTGGACACAGAGGGAGACCTTTTTGGAGAATCCCAGGCCCCAGGAACCATTTCTGAAAACACGAGGTGCTGTAACAGCGTCTGGGGTGATTTTTTAATCCAAAATTAATAGCTATTTTCTAACAGAGAGATATCCATTTCATAAGTTACACATAAGTGAGAGACGTTGTGGTAATTACATGGGGAAAATGAAATACAAATATTGACACAGGCGCATGGCAACGACTGGCAAAGGGAAGACCGAGTTAGGATCATGAATCTCTGCGTCCTGCCAGTTTGGTGATGCCTTCCCAATTGACCATCTAGATTCATGTTTCTCCCTATTTTTTTAAAAGTCGAATCTGAATTACACCTCAGAAAGAATGATGGAGATGTGAGCATGAGCAACATTTTCACTGTAATGCACATAGTCACCTGACTCGCTCTAAGAAAACTGAGTCAAAGTGTAGGGACCTTAGGACGGGAAATTCACAGCATCAAACGTCTTGGAAAATAGATATCAATATCAATAAAAGAATTGCTTTTACTGAGAATTCCTCCTGACCTCTAGTTATGGTAATGTTTTTCAGATTGTGCTGCCAGCCTGCTCTACCTAGCTTTGCTAGAGCTAGAAAAGGTAAATGAATGCAGCGCACCGAGGGGCAGATTTAAGAAAATTGGCACTGCACCCAGTGCAGCGCCACTTTTCTTGCGCCCATTAGCGCCCTCTAATGCCACCATGTGTGCTCCATATCTAAGATACAATGCACTATGGCGGTAGTTAGAAAGCTAGCATCAACATTTTTGACGCTAGTTCAGAGCTTTGTAGGATTAGCGTGAAAATTAATGATGCTAATCCTGTAAAGCCCATTGAGGCCAATTGTAAACAATGGTGTGCCTCCTTTTAATGCCTGCTCTGAGCAGGCATTAAAAGTGCTGGGAAAAAAGTGACGGAAAAAAATCTCTTTGATTTCTTTGTCCCATTCTTTCGGGCCCCCTAATGAGGGCATGCCCCCTTTGCATACATTATGTCTGGCACAGGCATAATGTAGCGCACAAGGTTACAAAGTGGCACAATGCATGCATTGCGCCACTTTGTAAATTTGGCACAGTGATTTTGGCCTCGTTGGGCCAAATCAGCTTAAACAAAATTATGCTAGTGTGGCACAAGAAGGCGCTATGGGGTCTTAAATCTGCCCCCTGGTGTAAGCAATGTGCCTCAGCACAAAGAAGTGACTGCTGGTCATCATTTCCGTTTCAATGCCTGTAATTTGTCTAAAATGTACAGGAGTCTGATTATATTAAACTGCTGGACTAGCTTGAACTGTGTAATTTCCTTTATAATAGAATATTATTTTATTGAATCTGTCTAAACCTGCACGCCTTGAGGCATGACTGGGGCATTAGCTAGTATTTCACATTCCCGCATCTAAGTCAGAAGATGCTGCCACCCCCACTGCTCCATTTACTGCCATAGTAATATACAATTACTGTAAAAAATCATTGCATATGATGGAAGCGTACAACTGTGCAGGCCTCCATGTAGCATCGCCATTAATGACAGCGGAAACGAATTTCTGGAAGTGCATATTGGAACTGATAGTGATACATTAAGGACAGCCTACTTAGAGAATAGCATTAGATTTGTGTTTAAACACTCTTAAGGTATATAAATAACTAATCATACTGTATTAAAATACTGACAAGCCAGCATCCAAGGATGCAAATCTTTTTGACAGGAGAATTACAGCCACTAACTCAATACACATGACTAAAAGTAAAACTGATTAACTTGGATAAATAATATATATACCTCAGTAGACTCTTTATATAATCCACTCAAATTCAATACATAACAAATGCAATCAAAATATCTTGGGGACTTAACATAATTCAAAATCAGTAAATAAAGTATAAAATGTAGGCAAAAGCAATCATTGGTAAATTCAATAAATCTGGCTTATAACTGAAAGTGAAACCAGAAAAGAGATTCGTAGGTCCACCAGAAATTCAAAATATAAGTTTCATGCGTGTGTAGTCAAGGTGTATATAAATATATATATAGATGCATTGAGTCAAGTCCATAAATTTAGCTAAGAGTTTATTGTAACACACTTGAAGAAGCAAACAGCCGACATGTGTTACACCCTCTGGGGTGCTTGTAACTGGGGCTTTCACAAGCCTGAAAAGATGTAGGAAAGAAAAAAAACATCTTCTTTTATATAAAAGTAAAAGAGATAAAAAAAGTCAAGGAAGAAAATGCACCAAAAAGTCCCAAAATTCCCTCATTCAAAGTGCAGAGGAGAGAAAAGGAGTGATTTCAAAAAATCCAAAAGATTACACCTCAAGTGAGAAAAGTGTGAAAAAAAATAAAAATAAAGATGAAGTAATTTAAATGAATTACAGGAGTCAAATGAGTGAATTAGTTATAAGGCGGTGCTGGCATTTGGGTTTCTATTGCTATTTAAGGAATAAGCATAAAAATAAAGATACAAGAAAAAAGATAAGAAGATGATAGTGAGTATATCAACCAAAAATGCCAAAATGTGAAATAAGAAACGGTCATTATTTAATAGAGAGAAAAAAATGAACGAAAAAAAGACCTTCGGCCTTTGTTTTACTCTCAGCATGCTCATGCACTATTATGTGTTGGAGAAAGGTTAGCAGGTCTCTATTAATTTCAAAGTGAGTTTAATTTGTGATGAGTCACGGATGAATATCGGTATATGCAAGAATTGCCACAGACTTGAGCTGGGACAATCCGTTTCATCAGCCTGAGATCAATACTATATAATTTGAAGTAATTAAAAATAAAAGTGTCTGACCTGTTGGCTTTGTCATTGCTTGTTTGTTATGTAATTCTAATCTTAACAGCAGTTATCAACATAGTGGCATTCTCAAAACCAAGGATAAAGCTCAGTAATCGGAAATGTATACTGATGGTGACTTTTCGGCACCTCTATTTAGTGATACAGACTCCTCGAAGAGATGTGAAAATAATGCACACTGAAATAAAACAGCGCACTCTTGCAGTTCACGTCAATTGATTTACACCAACGGAGGAGAGAGATTTCACTATGAGAATGATCATATATGTTTACTAAATATTCAAAGATCGTGTTGAAATGTGTGCTTCCAAGACATTCACTAAAGTCACTGGCAATTGAAGCCGTAGAGTGCATTGGAATTGGAGACCTCAAGGTGACCTTTATTTGTGTAGATAAGTGGTGAAGGTGGGCAGCTATTTACTCGGAATTCGAGATTACAATATATTAGACCTGTGAGTGTGACCTTTCTAACAATATTTAGAGGCATACCTGGTGAATATACTGTAACATTTGCAGAGAAACACTTCGCACAAGGCTGTGAGGTGCAAAACTATTTCTGTTATTTATATTTCTAGTGGTAGCGCAAAGTCCTTGAGGCATATATTTTCATTTCACGCAAATAATGTAAGCAATCTCACAGAGTGCTGGTGACAGCGCACGTTTTTCTTCTTCTGTTCCCTTTTCCTCACTGCAGTCCATTCGTCATCCTGTTTTTTTTCCAGAGTTTTCCTTACTCGGAGTCCATCAATAATAGAAACGGTGTTGCAATAACAATCTTGCATTTCATCCAATAAATAGTCACAGTGCTGGGGGTGGAAGACCAGGGCTCTCTCGCTGTGACTCTCCATTTGCACTACTTAAAGGATGAAAGGTGCATACAAAATGTGAAACACACAAAAAGTGATGGGACAGAAATCCAAGAAACCCAAGACCGGTTTCACCCTGATAGAGAACCAAGCTACATCCAACTTAGAAGCCGGAATCAGGGAGACACCGGTCTTGGGCTGCTTGTGTTCCCGGTTCAGAGAGGACCTGGCTTGGCCGTTCAGGCTGGACTGTTCCCATTGGAAGAAGAAGAGGGATGATTTGCATGTGGCTGGATATAATCTGAGGTGACAGGGTGAGCAAAAGAGCAATAATTTAAAATACTACTCAGAGAGATTGTCAGTGGTTAGACTTATTGCAAGCATCCTCCCATCACCTTTTGTTTCGCTACCTCTGGCTCCAATAGGAACAGCATGTGGACTCTACCTTAGTGTCTGCATAAGTGTAAACCTTTATTGTGACTTGCATTGTTTTCGTTTTCTTCCATAGGTTCCATGCTATGGCTTGTTAGCATACTTCTAAAGAGGATATTAATGATCTAGCCCTTGTGCAGTGACTTTTCTGTGGCTTTGTACTTTGTTTCCTTTTCTCATCTGCAGAGGGCTTCCTCATCTCTGGTGTTGTGGGTTAGATTCCTGTTTGCCTTGTGTCGTATTAAGGTTTTTAACCTAGGAGAAGACTTTAAGCTTTTTCATGTTATTTAGTTCTTCAGAACCAGAGGGAGAGTGAGATCATATCCTTAAAATTCCACACTTAGCTCGACCTCCTTATTATGATTATAGGAAATTTGTTTGGTGTCCTAATACATGTTGCATTCCCTCGTAGCTTGAAACCTGTGCACCACAATCAAGGTCCACCAACATTGCAAACTACTATCTCCACCTTCCACAGTTGATATTCCTGCTGCAACCATTGTGAGTTGATCGTGGTTCTTGATATGGAGGTTTGAAATTTATGTCAGAATCTCATTGTTGTATCCTTCGTTTGATTTCATTACACTTTTTTAGCACCGGCGCTAGTTTGCGTAAAAAAGTATAAATATGGGCCATTATTGTATTTTGTAAGTTTGCGCCTATTTTTTGTCAAAAAATGGCACAAGTGCGGTGCTAAAAAAGTATAAATATGGGCCTCAGTCTTCCAACAACATTACCCTTCCTTTTCTAAATTGTTTTCCACTTTTCAAGCTCAATCCTCTCTCTGTCAGTGCAAGTGTTTTTCTTTAGAAATCACTTTCCACGCCATCAAAGGAGGTACTGAAATAGATGCGGCATTAAACTAAATAAACATGGCAACTCTTTGGTTTTATGACAGCCATTAGGGTAAATTTTTCCTCTAATGAGACAGCCCTGTCAGTATCATTTCAGAGTGTTGTCAGCCTTGAAAGTCTCGCCTTCTAAGCATTTTTAATAATCTTTAATCAATGTGAAAGAGCAGCAAGTTGCATATACGAAGCTACGCTCTTAATAAATCTTGAACAGATAATGATCGCTTCCTTATTTGTAATGAAACATGCATTACAAATTTACATCTATCAGAGACACAAATGAGAAACAATGATGAGCTGATGGTGCATGAGCTTAACATTCAAGGTATAGACCATTGTAACGCCTCGTCCCTTTCAGTACATCTCAGCAATCACAGGTATATCAAGAACTCCACCTTTGCAAGCTACCCAGATGTGATATTTTAGATACACGTGTAATTAATTTGTCTTTAAATTAATATATGTGGCGCACAACAATAATTTACTTCAGCACTGTTTTTTGGCATTAGCTTAGTAAATGGACGAACCAATTAGGTCCCAACTTTGCCACTAGTGAGAATTTTTTTTCACAGTGGCAGAGAGCGTGTGTAGAAATAATTATTCAAAGCACACACAAGAAAGACAAAAACAGGCCATAAATAATGGTTTATTAGAAAAAAACACACATTAATATATATGCAAGGCTCTTAGTCTAATGTTGCAGGATTTCCCTTTCATTTTTCACGGGGAATGAGATGATGAACATTTTGCTTTCGCCAGAGCAATCCATCAATGAACATGTCACATCTATGCAGTCCTGAAACTAGATTTGTCATAATTTTTCTTTCCAGTTTTACATAGCTATAATAAAAAGAAGATAAACAGAAAGAGTGTTGTGACAGGGCCCGCAGATGTAGATAGATAATAAATAGAAATGGTGAAGGTCAATTTCCTCACTCAGTAGTTCGCTCTAATTGGCCAGTGTTGATGTGCCTCAGTGTGAAAGGTAACAATAAGAATTTCAAAATATCTCTTGTTGATTAATGTTCTTGCCAGGTCGGAGTTGTGTCTAGTGGAAGTTTTGACTCATCATAAAGTAGCACAGAGGATTAATGTACCTGTCGCAAAGAACAAGTTCCATGTAGATAACTGAACAGAGTGCAAGTAAATTATAAGTGGCACTATAAAAAATGAAATATGTGTCAAAATGAGGCAATGGAGAGATGAGGAGCTCTGTTGGAGGGTGGTAGGGAATTTGTGAGGAAGAAGGTCATTGAGAGGCACCCAAAAGAATGCTGCACCGGACGCCAGCAGAGCTTAGGCTGGCCCCGCCTGGGTATGTCCGCTGTTAACCATCATTCGTATTTCATTGAGGACAAATGCTGTAGATTGAAAGCCAAATGGTTTCCAGTAAGATGAATACGTTGATCAATGAATTTGTAAATAATTATTTTGGGGTTTTCGGTAAAGAGCAACAATTTCTCTCAACAATATCTTCACCCAGGAAAGAATGAGATCACAAGGAACACTTGAAAATGTGTAGCAGTCAGTCACTAATAAACAAGGCCAACCCTTCTATAAGGAAGGGGAATGGTGTTGTATTAAAAGGTAAGCCATCAGCATGTAAAAAAGAGTTTCTATAATTGCTTAGCACAGTGGTACTCAATGTATGGCCCGTGGGCTGCTGGTGGCCTGGAAGATCTTTCCTTGCAGCCTGCAGACCTTCCCCTGGAAATCTGTAAACAGCAGCATAGAAATAAAGCTGTTTGAACTCTGTGTTTTTTAGGTCAATTTCACAAGCTTTTTGACCTGTTGTAAATATTGTGAGCTTTTAGACACACCCACTGCACACCCATAACTTTCACTCGTTTTTGGTCTTGCCTTTCAAAAATCCTTTGTTATTATTGGTAAATGCTTTACGTTTGACCCTTCTTTGGGCGGTTTTGTTACCACCTTGCAGACTGTCCCTGTTACATGGATAATTGCACATTTGCTGAGGAACGCGTTGCATTGCAACTGCTTGTTTCCTGTTGCCAAGCAACATGGTTTGGTGATTCTGTGCTTCTTTTCAATAGTCAGTTCAGCTTGTTTTATGAACTGGGCGCTCCTGCTCATGGAACTAGCTGAAGTGACTGTTGTAACAAAGGCCAGAATCAGAAAATAAAGAAAATAATGTTGCAAGTGTTACATTAGTTTTACTCTTCTGGTTGTGGTCTTTGAAAACCTAAAGGCTACAAATAGTGTAAGATAGGCTGCTGCACAATGTGAAAAAAAGATTTGCAAAAAACACTTTCTCATAATATTTTGAAAACAAGTGTTATTTATTTTTTCTGTCCCAATACGTTCCTCACCCAGTCTGTCTCGCTTTGGTTGCCCTGCAATCAATGCTTCATGTTAAAAAAAACTCAGAATTTCACTAAAAAAAGATAAGAGCTAAGCTATAGTATAGGTAAAGTAAAACAATTTTAGCTTACATTTAAAAAAAAATCTAGAAAGTAACCGGCAAAAACAAAGGTGTCATAATAATATAAGCATTAACATTTAAGAAACAAAAACAAAAAACACTCACATTCACCACTTTTAATTTAGTGAGCTAACTATAAATTGTGTCCCCTCAGGCACTACTTATGACCTCATATATTACATCACCCACGGCAGGTTCAATGGTATTATTGATGACATAGTTGATATCGACTCAAATGGCATAACTGATGATATCACTGATGACTACATCCGATGGATATGAAAGTTTGCTGTACTCCAGAGCACCCCTCCCAGGGCCTATAATTTAAAATAATGTATTTTGTGCCCTGGGTACCAGAGTACTTCCACCTGACCCATTGTGGCCCTCTAGTGAGTTAACGCAGGACTCTTGCATGAGCCGCCGTACAAATGTCACCTCCTAAACTGTGAATCCAAACAAACATCAATAACTGAAGCTTTCAGGGTCCTGCATTACCGAGAAGAGATGCTTGGCTACAGGACAGGTTGTAATGTCCAACCTTGTGCTGTGCATGGCCGAAGACCATGCATGGTGGTGGAATGGTTGCCCATGCAGTATGGCTTCAGGGTTTGGCCAGCTGGGGGATGTTGGCCACAGTGCCTAGTTACAGCCATGGTGTTTGCTGTTTACTTGGTTGGGGTCAAGGCGTGGCCTCGGGCAATACCCCATAGCCAGTGCCCCATTGGGAACAGCTGAAGGCTGTGCAAGGCAGGGGTTGGCTGTTGGTAGGGGGGTATGGCCTATATCTGTCACATGCTGCCAGGCCCTGCAGCCAAGCCTCCATCGTGCATGGCCAAAGGTGAACTGCTGACCCATGGGAGGGTTGGGTTAGATTGTGTGGCTAATACCAAGATCTGCATGGGCAAAAGCTGTGCACAATGTGGAGCTGGCTGCCTTGTGGCTAACTCAAGGCTGTACAGAACCAATGGCCATGTGCGGTGGATGGTTGGCCATTTGCAGGGGGTTGGCCACCTGCGGGGTTTGGGGGCAGGGCAAGGCTACAGGCCAGGGTCTGCAGCCAGCCCACTGGAGTACATGGCCAAAAGCTGGGCTCAGCATTGCAGATGAGTGAATATCATCTAATAAACCCAGAAAATTATGAAAAAACAAAGGTTAAAGTGATATTATCGTTAGGTATGTTAATAAGATCATGCTATAAGATTAAGAATCCCTAGAAATTGTCTGTCAAAAAGAAAGTTTAAAGTGACATTATAGTCAGATAAGGTGTCAAGATCTTACTTTAGTTTTGTGTTAGAAATGTGTGTGTGTGCGTATGTGATAACAATTTATGCATATTCATTGTATACTTGTTCAATTTAATAATAATCTTATTTTAAAACATGACATTTATCTTTTTTAACTAAATCTATAACTTTTCATGCGTTCATTTTATTTTGTTCAGGTTAATCATAATTTTTTTTAATTAGTTTATATTTATGATGATATATTTTGATACAGTTGTATTATTTAGATAATAAACTTTATTACAATTCCCTATAATTTCACATATGAATCATACTTAAAATTACAAATTCTGCACCCATCTCTAGACGGTTTATGCCAGCTCTACCGGCACTCCTCAAAGCTGAACAACTCATCCTTTATGAACATAGCAGACAGACTCCTGCTTTAGGTATAGTAATCTGTATATTTTGTCTACGAAACACAGGGGTGTGAAAGGACACAGCACTAACTTTTGGTAGGTTTGCCTTCCACCTAGGTCACTTTTAAAAGGCTACGGTGCGCTGTGGGGAAATAGCCACATTATCATAGTATATCAAATGCCACAAACCCAGGCCACACAGTTTAGAAGAATTTTGACAGATTAAGCAAAGCCTGGATTACACAAAAGTTAAGGTGTATAGGGGTTCACGTGAATGATTTCAATTGGGCCTAATTTCTAGGGATCACTTCAGTAAGAGAACAACTAACTACTCTATATACTGTATTCTGTTCATGGATTTTGACTTAGGGCAATTACCTTGAGAAAAGGCAAACTAGATATATACCTCGTGTCACACACACTGGAAGACGAAGCTTGGTCACAAGCAATCACTGCACTGTACACCGATTAGATATGCAGAACAAAATCCGCATTTTTATAGGGATCTTTTACAGCATCAAAGAATGTTACGATATTCAACTACCAAAAACCAAAAACGAACATCCTCAGCATATGTCTGGAATACCCTCCTCCCACAAAGCTACCAATTGCTGCCACTCTAGTAGCATTCAGTAAAAATCTAAAACACATCTATTCTGCATCTCGGCAACGTGGTTCACATATAACTAAAACAATATTACACACCTGCAAGGCTGATTATTCTGCTTATTACTCCAATACCTTTCTACTGTTCTACTGTTTATTTAGCTATTATGCATTTTCCTAGTTCTACTGTAAATTGCTTCAATATGACATGCAGAAAACGGCTGTTTTTTCACTGCAAAATAAATACCATTCACAACAACCAATCACTGCACCAGGTGCTAGTTCGTCTGGTGTACCCTATTGTACGAAAAAGGTGCAAAATGTGACCCTCCTCGTACCAAAATACACAATTCTAATCAAGAAGGCTAACCATTGCACATGTCCGTATGAACTCCAACCAAAGGTATGCACGTTCAAAACCCATAAAACAAGCAACAATCTTTACACAAATTTGCAAAGAACATCACACATTCTCCCACCCCTGAGGCACCTGCCTCGTGTAAATCATTCAGATGTGTCCTAGACCTATAGCAATTTACCCTCTTTTCACTACATCACATTGACATTCATTCAAGACCACAGACTTCCCAGCGTCCCTAATCTCAGTCTTACAACCTCAAAAAATTAAGAGTTCTTTAGATGATGGCCCTTTAAGAGCAGTCTTTTCTATACTAAGCAAAGGGGTAATCACCATCGGCTTTAGCAACACAGAAGATTTTGCCAATATCTCCTAATGATGAACAACTATATCCAAGAGCAAACGTCCATGTTGCATGCCTCATAGAATCGTGATTCTCCAAAGAGGTTTCTACTCCTTTAGATGCCTTGATCAAACCAGGCTAGAGATTCATCATAAAACAGAGTCAAAAGGTACAGTCAGTGTGGTACTGATTTCCACAATCAGGATAATCTGCAGTGAGTGACCACATGCATGCCGACATCTCATTGATACACCTAGTCAGAGTCTGAGGTACTATAGCAAATGAATCAGCCCTGACAACACAAAACTTAAACCACACCCTATACTTTCTCATTACCATCACCTGGGTGTGAACTTTACCAGTACGTCCTCAGGAAGAGCCCAAACTACCTCTTTGAAAGATAATACCAATGACATACAGTACTGTTAGAAATGGGGTTTTTGGTTGGCAGTCAGGTTGCCCTCTGTCCAAGCAAGAACCCTCACTCTAGTCAGGGTAAGTCACACACAATCCAAAATCAGCCTGTGCTCACCCTCCGGTAGCTTGGCACGAGCAGTCAGGCTTAACTTAGAAGGCAATGTGTAAAGCATTTGTGCAATAAATCATACAACACCATAGCATAACACCACAAAAATACACCACACAGTGTTTAGAAAAATATATAATATTTATCTGGGTATCTTCAGGTCAAAACGATCAAAGTTGCAATACGAATTTGTAAAGATATCACTGAAAAGTGATATAAAGTGTCTTAAGTCTTTAGAAAGTAAACAAAGTCTCTTTCAAACACAAAGTACCTGGTTTCTGGTGGAAAATCTCCTCAGAGGGCCACAGGAGAAGAGGTACGTGGAAAACTGGTGTGTGCGTAGATTTCTCCTCAGCACACACGGACTTGCGTCGTTATTTTCCACGCGGGGAGTCGTGCGTCATTTTCCGGCACGCGGACAGTCTCTTACTGTGGTTTGCGGGGAGTACCAGATGTCCCGGGTCTGTGCGTGGATTTTCCTGCTTGTTTTCCGGCTGCGTGTCGTTCTGAGGGGCTGCGCGTCGAAGTTTCGATCTCACGGCAGGCGTTGCGTCGATTTCTCCTGCGGAGTCGGCCGGCGTTGTCCTTGCGAGGCCGTGCGTCAAAGTTTTGATCTCACTGCAGGCGTCGCGTCGATTTCTCCTGGGAAGTCGGGCGGCGTTGTCCTTGCGAGGCCGTGCGTCAAAGTTTCGATCTCACGGCAGGCGTTGCGTCGATTTCTCCCGGGAAGTCGGGCGGCGTTGTCCTTGCGAGGCCGTGCGTCAAAGTTTCGGTCGTCCCGAAGGCGTCGCGTCGATCAGCGTCGGTGTGCAGCGTTTTTCTTGCCGCGGAACAAGCTGTGCGTCGAAAAGTTCGGCGCACGGAGCGTCCAAGAGGAAGAGAGAAGTCTTTTTGGTCCTGAGACTTCAGGGAACAGGAGGCAAGCTCTATCCAAGCCCTTGGAGAGCACTTTTACAGCCAGACAAGAGTTCAGCAAGGCAGCAGGCCAACAGCAAGGCAGCAGTCCTTTGTAGAAAAGCAGACAGGTGAGTCCTTTGAGCAGCCAGGCAGTTCTTCTTGGCAGGATGTAGTTTCTGGTTCAGGTTTCTTCTCCAGCAAGTGTCTGATGAGGTAGGGCAGAGGCCCTGTTTTATACTAAGTTGTGCCTTTGAAGTGGGGGTGACTTCAAAGAGTGTCTAAGAAATGCACCAAGCCCCCTTTCAGTTCAATCCTGTCTGCCAGAGTCCCAGTAGGGGGTGTGGCAGTCCTTTGTGTGAGGGCAGGCCCTCCACCCTCCCAGCCCAGGAAGACCCATTCAAAATGCAGATGTATGCAAGTGAGTACCCTGTGTTTGGGGTGTGTCTGAGTGAATGCACAAGGAGCTGTCAACTAAACCTAGCCAGACGTGGATTGAAGGGCACAACAAGATTTTAGTGCAAGGAAATGCTCACTTTCTAAAAAGTGGCATTTCTAGAATAGTAATATTAAATCCGACTTCACCAGTCAGCAGGAGTTGGTATTACCATTCTGGCCATACTAAATATGACCTTCCTGCTCCTTTCAGATCAGCAGCTGCCACTTCAACAGTGTATGAGGGCAGCCCCAATGTTAGCCTATGAAAGGAGCAGGCCTCACAGTAGTGTAAAAACGAATTTAGGAGTTTTACACTACCAGGACATATAACTACACAGGTACATGTCCTGCCTTTTACCTACACAGCACCCTGCTCTAGGGGTTACCTAGGGCACACATTAGGGATGACTTATATGTAGTAAAAGGGGAGTTCTAGGCTTGGCAAGTACTTTTAAATGCCAAGTCGAAGTGGCAGTGAAACTGCACACACAGGCCTTGCAATGGCAGGCCTGAGACAGGGTTAAGGGGCTACTGAGGTGGGTGGCACAACCAGTGCTGCAGGCCCACTAGTAGCATTTAATCTACCTGCCCTAGGCACATGTAGTGCACTCTACCAGGGACTTACAAGTAAATTAAATAGTCAATCATGGATAAACCAATCAGTAGTACAATTTACACAGAGAGCATATGCACTTTAGCACTGGTTAGCAGTGGTAAAGTGCCCAGAGGTCAAAAGCCAACAACAACAGGTCAGAAAAAATAGGAGGAAGGAGGCAAAAAGTTTGGGGATGTCCCTGTCAAAAAGCCAGGTCCAACACATACTCTCTTACAGGACCAGATGGTGTTTTTTTATTTGATTCCCGTGATGAATGCATTGTACAGCACAACTAAGAGCAAGGTTGAACCCTTAGTTTCCCCTAAGAAATTATTGTGGGGGTCATTCATTTGGCGTCTGATTCCCCTAGTAATTCTCCTGCAGTATTTCCTCCACGGATTTTAGATGTTTTCAGCATGTGAAGTCTTGGTGTGAAACGTACAGCAGACCTGGGCATTCGTTTGGGACCAGAAATGGGAATTACCAGTCCTACTCAAATTACCCTAATATTTTTTATGTAATGGGTTCTTAAGCTCCTCCTGCTAGGAAGAGGGTAAACACTTATGTTATTATTGCCATGTAATGAGTGGCTTATTGGGAGATCGCTTTGGCTGTCTACGTTTTTGTTAAGTTGTCCTCTATTTACTGTTTGGTTTCATTTACATGTATGTTTACTGTGAATTGCTTCAGTGCTTCATGCCCTGGTCTGTCTGCCACAAATAAATATCCCAATTGAAAAGAAAATGTGAAATATTTATGACATTAATAATCGAATAACTTTGCAAGCATTTTAAATGTTACAGACAGCATATACACTGGTTCCATAATTACAGTATTGTAGTTATGACAGTGCAAATCTTCTAGACTGGCTAATGTACTTTTCCTACTACTATCTGTGAAACAACCATCTTCTCTATGTTCACCATCCAACCATCCCATCAACATTCAAACCCATGTCAATCACAATTCTATTAAGAAAGTGCATTCCTATGAAGGAACATAACATGCTACAAAAACAACAGCAATGGACAAAACAGCGATAAAGGTAGATGCATGACAATCGCAATGCAAGCCCAAATAAATCAAAACAATGTCCAATAGTGAACTTGATTTTAACATATATGGCCATATTACTCATGTAGGAACAGGCAGGTGACTCTATACCTGTATATTTTCTTGATATGTACTTGGAGCTTTAACTTTTCTTTCAAACAAAACTGCTTACTCTCCTATGGTTATTTTTTTCAATGGCAGACTTTGAGACATGATCATCATTTCTTGCTCTATGACCCTGATTTCCCATCATTTCCAAATCCTCTCTCATCAAATCACTAATCACTGCAGTACCTGTGTGTGCATTCAACTAAGTTGTAATAAAGCTGATGCTTCACAGAGAAGAAAGTATGTTTTCCTAGTTTTATTGCCAAATGTAGAGTTTAGATAAGGAGGTACAAAGACATCCCAGCCTCCGCTCTAACGTCCCCCCCCCCGAGCTCCTCACTCAGAATCCCACGACTCCAAGATTCCAAGGCTCTAGACCATAACAGATGAGCACTCTAAATAATAACAAACCTTAACGTAATGAATATAACATAAGTACTCACACTTTCATTATTTATTGGGACCAAGATTGTTTACTCCCTCCATTACCAATGAAGCAATACACAATCAGCACTTAAACTTCCTCTTCTGTCACCTTTCTTGTCACAAAGCCAGAGCCAACCGATCCTAGAGCTACAATTTTATATCAAGAATGGATTTTCTTGCTATTTAGTGCCCCAGTACCCAGATATATAAATTGATGTATATTATAGAAACATAGTATAATAAAGGAAACTACTACACCCTCCATACTTCGATGTTGGACTACTAAGGTATTACTAATATCCTAGGTGTTTTCATTACTATGTACAGATCCCCCAGGGACTAGCATCTTCTCTTTCATGCTGCTGTCAGTCAGTTAATTAGACATTTATGGACTTGCAAACACCTGTTTTTATTCGGGTGCATCATGATTTCTTAATTCTTTTAACACGTTTCAGATTATTGTATTCAAACAACACACCACACTTTAAATAATAACAAACTCGACCCGACGGGAACATTTTCAATGTGCCTTTTCATTGTTCAGGTTTTCTTTAACTGTTTTCCATTGTTTATCAATGTGTAAAACAATCTCCTTGCTTATTTTGCTTGTAGTTGAATTTCTTTTGTTTCAAGACTTCTGAAGCTGGGAAATGTATAGCCTGTAAAGAGGTTGGAGGTAAGCAATTCAGAAGACCATCATTAAAGGAGGTAGAACAAAATAATAAAAAGAGAAAACAACCTGAGGTCTGGCATGTTCTTTCAGGTGGTGATTAATATGTAGTGATCCACTCCCCTGTTTCTAATTAAGATGAGCTAGATGATTCAGATCGAAAGTGATTTGTTCCGGATAAAAATAAGCATAACATATTTTCTAAATACTCTAAAGAAAAGACAATTACTCATCTGTATACAGTGATAAACAACCTAAAAGAGGAATCTCTATTTGACTTATGAACATTTTTCCACCTTCATACAACAGACTGTTTCACCGCACCTAATGTTGAACAACATATCAGAGCTTGGATCAATAAACCTTTGAATAAGGTCACTAGAAATAGGATGAAGTCTGAATATACCTGTCCGATTATTCTTAACCAGCTTCTTGCCACCACTGTCATCGAACATAAACTCCTAACTTTCTTATCAAAATAATACAAAGACCCAAACAATTAAATTGACTGAGTCTGGTTTGCTCATCAATATCAACTCTTAGATACAATGGGACCAGTTACCAAGTTTTAAAATTGGAAGGACAGGCAGAAGAGGGCTTATTGTATTTAAATCATTAAGAATTTGTCCATATCGATCAAACAAACAATTTGTCTAATTGACAAGACTTAAACAACAATTTCTCTAAATGATGCAAAGGTCTTTTCATGAAGTTGGACCCTAAATTGACAGAATTAGCCTTTGTGGAGGAGCATCTGGTACCCAAAAGGGCTATTGTGTGGCACCAATTTTATCAATGAATTATCAAAATACGTGAATACCAGTTCTTCCATTAACAAGGCCGAAATATCCTTGGTCAATGGATGTTGTCAAGAACTGACAAAAGAGGGGACTGTTCTGCTGTTCTCTTTCCATTCAACAACAGATTCTAGTTCTCAAATTACAGAGGCAAATGTATCTTCTATTACCAAAGGCCAACGTTTTATCCATAAAGATATAGAGGAGGCAGAGGTAAATTTACAAGATGACCAAATTTCTCTCTGTACCCACTATCCATTTAGAATAGATTCAAAATGCTCTCCTAACATTCCAGAAATCTATCTAAACTTTAATTAAAGTCATAAATTAATATCATAAAAATTATATGACAGCGCATTCCAAAATGAAGAATTCAAATGTAGGCCACGGAAACTTCGCAACAAGATCCATGTTTGGCAATACTCATCCAAAGAACAAGACATAGGTCTTCTCAGGTTCTTCCATTTGCTGTTGGCTAAACAGTGGACAAATAAAAACAACTGTCATATGTTATGGTGGACTTCCCCTTATTTAAATACCTCCTTCATCAGGACAAATTGATCTTCATAATTCATAAATCCAGCAGACATCTCAAATACGTTGTAGTGGTGTAGATCAAAGAAGGATAAATATAAGAGATCATTACTAATAAAAATAACACTTGAACCAATGGAAAAGAAAAAATAGCAAACTTTGAACATGTGGAACAGATAATGAATTACATCCTAGTAGAAAATAAATGTATACATTTAAAAAAAAAACAGTAAGTCGGAAAGTAAGCTTAAAGAATTCCGGTAATTTAACAATTTCAGGAGACAGCCTTGAATTGCTGCTAACAAGTCTATGGTGGTCATTCTGACCTCGGCGGTAAAAGGCACCCACCGCCGGTCAGAAATCCTCCATAATTACGCTGCGGTCGCAGTAACCCGCCACGGTCATTCTGACCCGCAGCAGCCAAACCTCCGAAAATCCGACAGCCACAACAGACCGCCAGACCAGCGGTCGGCGGAAAAGTGGAGGTGACCAAACCTCCACCGTCACGCCAACAGAAATACGCCCATGCCATTACGACCCACGAATCCACGCGGCGGTCATTCAAACGTGGTTTTCCATTGGCGGTACACACCGCCGCGGTCAGAATACACACAAACGAACAAAACTCAGCCACATTGGCCGTTTTGAATTCCACACACCTGATACACATACACACACCACTCCCACACACACAATACAATATAAAACACACACCCACATCACCCACAAACCCCTACGACAAAAAATTCCGAAAGAAGCACCGAGAGACACATCATCGAACACAGAATACCATCACACAGAGGCACACTACACCATCACCCACACAATATCCACACACAAAACAACACACACCACCACAATCAACACACTTAACTACACATACTCCACCCCACACATCATACACACCACTCCATGGCACCCCAAAGACAGCCCCGCTTCTCAGACGAAGAACTCAGGGTCACGGTGGAGGAAATCGTTCGGGTAGAGCCCCAGCTCTTCGGCACACAGGTCCAATACACCAGCATTGCCCGGAGGACGGAGCTATGGCAGAGGATTGTCGACAGGGTCAACGCTGTGGGACAGCACCCCAGAAATCGGGAAGACATCAGGAAGCGATGGAACGACCTACGGGGGAAGGTGCGTTCCATGGTATCCAGGCACAACATCGCCGTGCAGAAGACTGGCGGAGGACCCCCACCTCAACCCCCACAATTTACAACATGGGAGGAGGAAGTCTTGAACATCCTGCATCCTGACGGCCTCGCAGGAGTCGGCGGAGGAATGGACACTGGTAAGTTGAAGCTTCACTACTACTTCCCCCCCACCTGCATGCCAAATCATACCCCAACCCTCACCCCCATCCTCGAACCCCACCCTCACCCCCACCCCCATCCTCACCCCCACCCTCACCCTCACCCCCACCACCATCCTCACCCCCACCACCATCCTCACCCCCACCCCCAGCACACCTATTCCCTGCCAATGTCTCACCATCACAACCCACACATCCCAAAACCTAGGCCTGCATGCGTCCACTAAGCATGGACACCCATCACCAAAGCATGCCCAATGCATATACACATCCCCCCCACAAGCCACCCTCACCAAAGCCCCCACACACGAATGCCAGCACTTGGGGACACGGGAACCCACAGATACACCCATATGCCACACATTGAAACTATAACCATACCTCTATACCCCTGCAGGACCCGACCGCCAACACACCGCCACGGAGGGCCCAGAATTCTCCACACCCCCCACCCAAGAGGCCGTCAGCGATGACAGCAGCTCTGTCGATCTGGACACCGATGACCAGCCCGGACCATCGGGGACCTCTGGACAGTCGGTTCCCCTCAGACAGCCACAGGCCACCACAGACCCAAACCCCTCTGGGAACACCAGCACAGCTCCCACCCAGCGGGCCCATGCCTCTGTCTCCAGGGCGCGTCAATCTGCGGTGTGTCTACCACTACAGGGCACTCAGGATAACCCACCACCCCAACAACAACAGGGACCTGGGGGCAGTGGTAGTGGGCACACCGGCCAGGGGGCAGAGGCCCAGGGAAACAGGGCAACTCGGAGGGCAGCTGTGCGACAGGGGGGGGGACGGGCCCAGGGAACCCACTCTCCACGAGGCCCTCACCACCATCATGGGAGCATACAACCGCTCCCAGGAGACGATGGCGACGGTACTGGCCCGGTTCCAGGAGATCCAGGTACTGCAGGAGGAACACTATCGGGGGTACAGGGAGGACATCAGAGCCCTCACCTCCACCCTGGTTACCATGGTCGGGCTGCTGCAGGACCTCATCAACACCAGGACGGACACTCAACACCAACAAAGGGCCCCTGCCACTAGCCTGGACCAAGAACAGCCAACCACCTCCGCCGGCGCTAGTGGTCAGGAGGCCCCCGCACAACAGCAGCCCACCAGACCCCCACCTCCTGCAGGAGAAGAACCACCCCGCAAGAGGGCCCTGAGATCTCGCAAGAAGACAGAGTAGGATGTCAAGACCCCCGCCAGCAAAGGATACCACCTGATGTCATCCCACTGTCCCACATTGTCACCCTGTCCATCCTTGAACTGCCCATGCTCCATCTCTCCACAGGCCTCTGGACAATGCACCTGTGTGACTGTTACTCTGGACTCTGCCATGGACATTCATTCACCATAGCCCCCACCCACTTGAAACCACCCATCCCATTTTGAGCACTTAAATAAACACCCATTTAGCACAAAACTATCTGGAGTCTGGCTGTGATTTCAAAATATTGTAATTGACATGACATTGCAAATATGTCCTTGTACATAGTGAAGTCAACAAACAGCTGCCACAAAGCTGTAGTCCATGGGGAAACGAAGCACAGGACTCGTAGTGGGGACCCCAGATCTGAAATAGGGAGGGAAAAGCCACAACTCAGTCATCATACACTGGGGCAAATAGACAGGCAGCAGAGATGCAGGAGAGTAGTTCACATTCACTAAATTATGTTTGAATTGTTACCTGTGTCCTATTGGAAGTACTGTTCAATGATTCTGTCCCTGTTGTCTGTTTCAGCCCTGTCGTCTTCCTCCTCGTCACTCTCCACAGGTTCCACAGCTGCCACTACACCACCGTCTCGACCATCCTCCTGCAGGAAAGGCACCTGGCGGCGCAAAGCCAGGTTGTGAAGCATGCAGCAGGCCACGGTGATGTGACACACCTTCTTAGGTGAGTACATTAGGGATCCACCTGTCATATGCAGGCACCTAAACCTGGCCTTTAGGAGGCCAAAGGTGCGTTCGATCACCCTCCTAGTACGCCCATGGGCCTCATTGTACCGTTCCTCTGCCCTGGTCCGGAGATTCCTTACTGGGGTCAGTAGCCACGACAGGTTGGGGTACCCAGAGTCCCCCAATAGCCATACACGGTGTCTCTCTAGCTGTTCCATCACGTAAGGGATGCTGCTATTCCTCAGGATGAAGGCGTCATGCACTGACCCAGGGAACTTGGCATTTACATGCGAGATGTACTGGTCAGCCAAACACACCACCTGGATGTTCATGGAATGGTAACTTTTTCTGTTCCTGTACACCT
The DNA here is from genome assembly GCF_031143425.1 of Pleurodeles waltl. Taxonomy (NCBI): domain Eukaryota; kingdom Metazoa; phylum Chordata; class Amphibia; order Caudata; family Salamandridae; genus Pleurodeles; species Pleurodeles waltl. The sequence continues at coordinate 892,616,454 of NC_090442.1, read as the reverse complement.
GCTACCTCTCTCTTGGGGGAACCAAAGCCACATGGGTCCCATCAATGGCACCAATGACGTTGGGAATATGTCCAAGGGCGTAGAAATCACCCTTCACTGTAGCCAATTCGCCCACCTCAGGGAAAATGATGTAGCTCCTCACGTATTTCATCAGGGCAGACAACACTCTGGATAACACCTTCGAAAACATGGGCTGAGACATCCCAGAAGCAATTCCCACTGTTGTCTGAAATGACCCACTTGCCAGGAAATGGAGTACTGACAGGACCTGCACCAGAGGGGGAATCCCTGTGGGTTGGCGGATGGGGGACATCAGGTCGGGCTCCTGCTGGGCACACAGTTCATGTATAGTGGCACGGTCAAGCCGGTAGGTCAGGATAATGTGGTGTTCTTCCATTGTCGACAGGTCCACCAGCGGTCGGTACACGCGAGGATTCATCCGTCTCCTCGCCAAACCCAGCGGACGGTGCCTAGGAAGGACAACATGGAGCACAGAGTCAAGCAACCCACAAGTACGTACTCACAGCTTGCACAGTAAACGATTCTCTATGCAGTGAATGGCGTGTCTGAGTGGCTATGCAAGGCCTAGGCCTGTGTGACGCAGTTGAAATTGAGCCATGTGGACCCTCGAAATGGCGGCTGCCTGACCTGTGAAGTGTGACAATGGGATGTGAGGTCAATGCGCTGGCGTGGCACACCGCGGCGGTCGGCGGGCGAAGACCGCGGCGCGAAGCCGCATTGGTTAACATTGAAGCCTATGGGTTTCAGGAGCCAATGGCGAAGGGCGCCGGCGGTGGCGGTACGCACCGCCGCGGTACGCACCGCCGCGGACGTGACCGCCATTTCCTATCTACTTATCCACTTGCGACTTGAACTTTCACAGGTGAGGACCTATACTGCAAGTGTTGCTGTGACCTCGGTCTGGAAGGGACAATGGCTGCTGCGACTGGGGAAAGGGCCCCTGCCTTCACTGGAGAGGAGTTGGAGAAACTTGTGGATGGGGTCCTCCCCCAGTATGCGCTACTCTACGGTCCTCCAGACCAACAAGTGAGTTTAATTCATTATGGATTTGGGGCCACTGGCTGGCTTGGGGGCCTGGCGGGGGGCCTGGCGGGGGGCCTGGTGGGGATGGGGGGCATGTTGGGCCTGGCGGGGGGCCTGGCGGGGATGGGGGGCATGTTGGGCCTGGCGGGGGGCCTGGCGGGGATGGGGGGCATGTTGGGCCTGGCGGGGGGCCTGGCGGGGATGGGGGGCGTTGGGCCACTGGCAACGATAATGCAGACAAACTTGAACGTGGTATTTCTCCCTCCCTGTACGTGTCACATAGGTCCACGCCCATGAGAAGATCGGGATTTGGCGTGCCATCGCCAAGGAAGTCCGGACCCTGGGGGTCCACCATCGACGGGGCACCCACTGCCGCAAGAGGTGGGAGGACATCCGCCGCGGGACCAAGAAGACCGCCGAGTCTCTGCTGGGGATGGCCTCCCAACGTAGGCGGGGTGCCTGCCGTCAACTGACCCCCCTGATGTTCCGGATCCTGGCGGTGGCCTACCCTGATTTGGATGGGCGCGTGAGGGCAGCACAGCAGACACAAGGGGGTGAGTACAAGCATCATCTACTCTGTTGTCGCGCAGTGGAGGTGTCTGGGTGGGGGAGGAGGGCTGTGGGTCCCCCTAGGCCAGGGCGATATCTGTAGGCTGGGCACCCCCGTAAGCCCCTGTGTCCCCAGCCACCACCCTCAGTAGTGTGTCAGTACAGCCATCCCTGGGCCGTGTCATCCATGGGTGCAGTTGTCAACTCTAGGCGTGTAGGGCATGTTCCACGGAATGCGTAGCGGACCCCAAGTGCGCAACTTAGTGCAGGGGGCATCTGTGTCTGTCATGTCCGCTAGCTGTACCGGTGATCCATGTACTCAAAATCTCTTTATTTCTCTCTCCCCCCCCCTTTTTGTTTGTCCTTCTGTGCTTGTGTGCATCAGCATCATCAGGCGGAGGAGAAGTGGCATCCACGAGGGCCATGCCACAGAGTCTGACTGGACCAGTGAGACGGAGGGTGAGGGGAGCTCCACGACGGGGACGACTGGACCCTGCAGCGACACGGACACGTCCTCGGAAGGGAGCTCCCTTGCGGGGGTGGCACCATCCGTGCCCCCCGCCATTACAGGTACAGCCGCCACCCAGCGCACCATCTCCGCCCTCCCAGCAGCCCCTCAGCGTTCGCCCCGTGCCCGCTCTGCCAGGAAGCCGGGCATCTCCTTCGCCCCAGGCACCTCAGGCCCTGCCCCTGTTACCCCCGCTGCCCTCAGTGAGGAGGTCATTGACCTCCTCCGAACGCTCATTGTTGGGCAGTCTACCCTTTTGAATGCCATCCAGGGGGTGGAGAGGGAGGTTCATCGCAGCAATGCGTACCTGGAGGGCATTCATTCGGGTCAGGCTGCCCATCAGCGATCGTTCCAGGCTCTGGCCTCAGCACTGACGGCAGCCATTGTCCCTGTCTCCTGCCTCCCTCTACTAACTCCCTCCTCCCAGTCTCCTGTTCCTCTGCCTGTCCCACCCACACCATCAGACCAGCCTGCACACACCTCAACACCCAAGAGCAGCTCATCCAAACATAAGCACCACAGATCACGCAGACATTCACACAAGCAACATTCTGATGCAGACATGCCAACAGTCACTACCACCTATGTGACCCCCACCTCCTCGTCTCCCTCCTCCCTCCTTGTGACGTCTACACTCACACCTTCATTCACCTCACCATCAGCCAGTGTTTCCATTACCAGCATACCCTCCACTCCAGTCCGCACACGTGCAGTCACCACCCCCACTGCCATTTACACGTCCCCTGTGTCCTCTCCCACTGTGTCTGTCACCCCCTCTTCCACACCACACAAACGCAGCCACCCACCCACCCAATAGCCATCCACCTCACGACAGCCTCCCGCTCCTGCACCTGCACCCAAAGACAGCAAACTTGTCTCGCCTACAACCACATCCTCTCCCTCCACTCCCATACCCACTGTACCTTCCACTCTCCATTGTCCCAAGAAGATCTATCTCTCTACTGCTACCTTCTTTCCTGACCCTGAGCCCCCCCCCTCCTTCTCGTCGGGGTAAAAAGAGCACCTCAGCCACCACCAGCCCTGCAGCCCCCTTGACAAGGGTGCAGGGGTATTGGAGCCCACCAGCCCGCAGGTCTGGATCTTCGCCCAGCAGCAAGGGGACAGCCAGCCCACCCCCTGGGAAGAAAAGCAGAAGGCGGAAGGGCCGCCGCCGGAGCCCGGATTCGATATCCCCCCAGGACACTAGCCAGCCACCGTCAACAGCCACAACTCCAAAGGGAGGAAAGGGCCACAGACTCCCGACTAAGGAGGGCAAGGGCAGCAAGGCGGAGAAGTCAGGCAGCAGGCCTGCTGCCCATGGAGGACCCGTCACAGCTGCCCAGGAGGAGCCCGCAACCCCCATAGCCGCTGCCCCGGGAGGAACCGGCACAGCTGCCCCGGGAGAGCCCACCACCCCCATAGCCGCTGCCCAGGGAGGACCCAGCCCAGCTGGCCAGGAGGGCCCCACCACCCACAGCCCAGGTGGGCATTGAAGGAGCACCATCCCCGCTGCCCAGGAGGGCACCACCAGGCAATGAGCAGTTGGCCATAGAATGGCCACCGTCTCCAGCACCGCTCCGCTGGGGCCCGCCATCTCAAGAACCGCTGAACTGGGCCCTTCACGGCAAGAACCGCTGAACAGGGCCCCGCCGTCTCCAGCACCGCTCCGCTGGGGCCCGCCGTCTCAAGAACCGCTGAACTGGGCCCTTCACGGCAAGACCGCTGAACTGGGCCCTTCAAGGCAAGAACCGCTGAACTGGGCCCCGCCGTCTCCAGCACCGCTCCGCTGGGGCCCGCCGTCTCAAGAACCGCTGAACTGGGCCCTTCACGGCAAGAACCGCTGAACTGGGCCCTTCAAGGCAAGAACCGCTGAACAGGGCCCCGCCGTCTCCAGCACCGCTCCGCTGGGGCCCGCCGTCTCAAGAACCGCTGAACTGGGCCCTTCACGGCAAGAACCGCTGAACTGGGCCCTTCAAGGCAAGAACCGCTGAACTGGGCCCCGCCGTCTCCAGCACCGCTCCGCTGGGGCCCGCCGTCTCAAGAACCGCTGAACTGGGCCCTTCACGGCAAGAACCGCTGAACTGGGCCCTTCAAGGCAAGAACCGCTGAACTGGGCCCCGCCGTCTCCAGCACCGCTCCACTGGGGCCCGCCGTCTCAAGAACCGCTGAACTGGGCCGTTCAAGGCAAGAACCGCTGAACAGGGCCCCGCCGTCTCCAGCACCGCTCCGCTGGGGCCCGCCGTCTCAAGAACCGCTGAACTGGGCCCTTCAAGGCAAGAACCGCTGAACTGGGCCCTTCAAGGCAAGACCGCTGAACTGGGCCCCGCCGTCTCCAGCACCGCTCCGCTGGGGCCCGCCGTCTCAAGAACCGCTGAACTGGGCCCTTCACGGCAAGAACCGCTGAACTGGGCCCTTCAAGGCAAGAACCGCTGAACTGGGCCCCGCCGTCTCCAGCACCGCTCCACTGGGGCACGCCGTCTCAAGAACCGCTGAACTGGGCCGTTCAAGGCAAGAACCGCTGAACAGGGCCCCGCCGTCTCCAGCACCGCTCCGCTGGGGCCCGCCGTCTCAAGAACCGCTGAACTGGGCCCTTCAAGGCAAGAACCGCTGAACTGGGCCCTTCAAGGCAAGACCGCTGAACTGGGCCCCGCCGTCTCCAGCAACGCTCCGCTGGGGCCCGCCGTCTCAAGAACCGCTGAACTGGGCCCTTCACGGCAAGAACCGCTGAACTGGGCCCTTCAAGGCAAGAACCGCTGAACTGGGCCCTTCAAGGCAGGAACCGCTGGCCCTTTGGCAGACGTGGCAGGGCAGGATCTGTCTCGGGCAGGGCTGCAGGATGTCCTCTGGCCAACATGCCTCCTCCAGTGGCAGTGGAGTCTGTTATGGACTGCTTGGACTGTGGCTTTGCTCTCCCCAGGATGGCCCAGTGGGCAGGCCACCCACTGTATGGACTGTGGCTTTGCTCTCCCCAGGATGGCCCAGTGGGCAGGCCACCCACTGTATGGACTGTTTGGACTGTGGCTTTGCTCTCCCCAGGAAGGGACAGTGGTCATGGAGTCCCCTCGTGGATCTGGCGTCGTGTACTCAAGTGGCTGAGGTGCCCCCCCTTCCCTTCCCCCTGAGGTGCCTGTCCTTTTTTCTTTCTGATGCCCCTGCAGTGTTCTCTCCGTGGAGTTCTTGTCGTGGGACTGGGCCTTGCCCCTTTGCTCAGGACCCCTGTGGTCCACGGACAGTGGTTGGACTACATTTAGTGGCTGTATATATTTTGTACATAGTTTATTTATTTATTTGGATTACTGCTGTCCATGTTTCAATATATCTGCCCGTTTGAGATCTCTTCTTTTGGTCTTTGCATTATTTCGGAAGGGGGGGGGTTGTGGGTTTTGACTGATCTGTGGGAATGCATTGATGTGTGTGTTGTAGTGGGTGTGGGTGGGTGGGTGTGTGCCGGTAATCTTTGCCCTCCCCTGTGTCGTAGGTGCAGTACTCACCGATGTCTTCCGCGCCGCCGGGCTTGCTCCTGGTACAGGAGCAGGTATAGGAGTGCGGGGATGACCAGCAGCTCGGGTTCCATACTGCCGGAATCTCGCGTGGTGTATGTGGAGGTGAGCGTTTTCCCGTTCGTAGTCTGTTTCCGCCGTGTTTTTATCGGCGGTGCTCCCGCCCCGGAAAAGGTGGCGGATTGGTGGGTCGTGATAGGGTGGGCGGTACATTGTCTGCCGCCTGGCTGTTGGCGGGGACCGCCGCGCTGTTTGTTTGTTCCGCCGTGGCGGGCGGAGTGTTAATGCGGCAGGCTGTGTTGGCGGTTCCCGCCAGGGTCAGAATTGCATATTTTGGACCGCCGGCCTGTTGACGGGTTGGCCGCCGCTTTTTCACCGACCGCCAGGGTCAGAATGAGGGCCTATGTGTGCAACTTATCCATGGTGTGTTGAGTGTCTAATAGCTTGCTTTGTCCAGGATTGGTACTAAATCATTTCAGATCCATGGGTTCTATAAGCAGTCGGAAGCTTTCAAATACATTTCTTCGTCAATTTCATTGAAACATTTTACCCACACTCTATGTATCTGTCTATAAAGATTTACTCCTGATCACTCAACAAATTGTAGATCTTTTGTCAAAAGTGTGATTCACTTAACTATCCATGATCAGAGGTCCTCAATAATCTGTTCCTAGTGAAGAAACCTGCATCCAGTAATCAACTTTTGCCAATTCAATCAGTTTGTACTTTACAGATATTTCAAGATGGAAGACTGGTGTCAGAATCAAGAATGGATAGTCCATGTAGATCTGTGATACTCAAAGTAAAAGTACAGTCCTGCGAAAGCTTGCTTACCTCCTGACCTTCACATGTGGCTCCCTGAAGAATAGCAGCAAGGGCAGCTGTTTATTTGAGAAAGCACTAACATTCTGAAAAATGTTAAATGAAGAAGCACATATTTTTTTACAAGTTAACTGATGTGAAAAAAGCAAATAAAGTGTTTTGCACCACCTAACTTAAGGAAAACACTCATTTTTGAAAACATATTGGAACAGAAATAGAAACATATCTTCAAAATTAAAAAAAGTCATTTCATTAACATGCAGAAGTGTTTCTCCTTAGTGCGTCATATTATTTAGAAGTATTTATAGTTTAAAAAATATAATGTGGAAAAGTTATTTGGGAAACAGCCATTACAACGCAGTCATTACCATGCATGACCGTTACCACAGGGTGGGTCCTCTGCCATGCACAGTTTTTTCATCAAACATTTTACTGCAAATATTACATTGATATTATTAATGACTTTATGAAAGATGGCATGATTGCCATCATTTGTGAGGTAATTTGCAGTGCATGGTAAGGGCACGAGTTATAGTTACTTTAGGGCACGAGTTTTAGTTACTTGCGATAACTGTAACTATAACTGGTGAATTTCTATGGTTTGGTACCGTTAAAATCTGTGTCTGACTATAACGTCCCTGTAACCTTTGGTTTGTTTCAATGAATGTCTCTGGCTTTTTTAAACATATAGTAATTTTAATTATTATATATTAAATCAACTACTTCTGCACATGGCCTTTAGCCAACCCCGTAAAAGCACCCAACCTTGCACTATGCACAGCCTTCACCCGTGCACAGGGGAGGTTGCCCGCAAGACCCGACATGCAGCCAGACCCTGTGGCCAACACCTCCTAACCCCAAACCACGATGTGCACAGCGCTTTGGCCTTGCATGGCGGATGTTGACTGTAGCTTCTCTGGGTGTCAGAATCAGTGTGAGAAAGTATACCTGGGGGTGAGAGTGGCTGTCAGATTGTCTGTCTGGGTGTGAAAATGCATACATCAGTGTCTTACCGGGTGTGTCAGTGTGTGTGTTGGTCTGAGAGTGGGTGCATCAGGGTGTCAGTGGGTCTGTGACTGGGTGTGTGATGTCTGAGTGGGTCTGAGTGGGTGTGTGAAGGTCTGACTGGGGCTGTGAGTGAATACATGAGGGTCTCAGTGGGTCTGTGAATGAGTGCATGAGTGTCTGAGTGGGTCTGTGAGTGGGTGCGTGAGTGTCTGAGTGGGACTGTGAGGGGGTTCGTAAGTATCTAAGTGGATGTGTGAGTGGGAGAATTGCTTGAGAAAGAGACAGAGAAAAGAAAGAGGGAGAGAAACAGAGGGTCAGATTTATCAAAAGTGGTGCTGCACCTAGCGCAGCGCCTCTTTTCTTGTGCCCCTTTGAGGCCCTCTAATGCCATTATCTGTGCACCGTATTTAGAATACAGCACATTATGTGGGTAGTGAGGGGCATTAGCAACTTCATTTTATTACTCTAGTCCGGCGATTTGCATCAACATTTTTTTGGGTAATCCTGCAAACCATCCTGAGGCCCATTAAAAACAATGGTAGCCCCCCTTTAATGCATGCTCTTAGGCATAATGTGGCGCAAGGGGTTACAAAGTGGCGCAATGCAAGCATTGTGCCACTTTGTAAATATGGCACACCATTTTTGGCCTTCCAACAACAGTATTAAAAAAAAAAACCATGTGATGTTGAAATGGTGCTAGGCCCTCTTAAATCTATGCCAGAGTTTTTAGGCTTAGATGTCTGATATACTTAGAATGAGATATTTGTATCCAATAAAAAATAAAAAATGTATTTGTTTTTTTTAAAAAAAACAATATTTTTTTTAATTTAAAAATAAATGGTAATGAGCCCAGCTGGACTCGAACACCTGTAGCTCAGTGTGAAGGTCTGTGACCTTCAAATTGAGCTATGTTTTTTTTGTTTTTGTTTTTTTTAGCCCATTATGGGCTATCTGGGACAGCGAGGGAGCCCTTAAGGGCTCCCCTGTGGTCCCTCTTTATTTATTTATGTATTTATATATTTTTTTGTTTTTAAAAAAAATAAAAATAATAATTCATTAAATGCCTTTTACGGGCTATCCGGGACAGCGAGGAAGCCCTAATGGGTTCTCCCATGGTGCCTCCTCATATAGATATTTAATTTAAAAAAAAAAATATATATATATATATATAATGCCCTTTACGAGCTACCTGGCACTGCAAGGCAAACCTTATGGCTTCTCTCACAGTGCCATTGCTTCAGCTAGCAAGGAGCTGCTTTGACCCCAGCTCTGTGCTTGCTAAAGCATTTAATCTCTGATCCCTGCACACATGCAGGGGAAAGAGATGAAAAACCTGCTGTTTAACAGTGGGACCTGATTTAAAGGTCCTGCTGTCAAACAGCAGAGTGTTTGCTGTGGCTTAGCTGCAGCTGCAGCACTGCAGCCAAGCCACAACAAACAGCTATGTCCCGGGTTGGGCCCCCTGGGCATAGCAGGAGCCGGCTCTGGGGTGTAGTGATCTTCAGGCCATCGGTGTGCTCTATGAGGGGGGGCGCTCAGGCTAATGGTGGTCCCATAGTGTTTGAAATGGGGTCTTTGGTTGGCAGTTGGGTTACCCCCCTGTCCAAGCAAGGACCCTCACTCTAGACAGGGCAAAGGAAAAACACACCCAGTTAATCCCCGCTCACCCCCTTGGTAGCTTCACATGAGCAGAAAGGCTTAACCCAGAGACAATATGTAAAGTATTTGTACCAACACACACAGTAATACATTGAAAACACTACAAAATGAATCAACACCAGGATAGAAGCATAGACAATATTTATCTGAACAAAACAAGACAAAGATGACAAAACTCCAAAATACACAGGCAAAGTTGTGAATTTTTTAAGATTAAACTTCAATATAGCGCTCAGAAACACAAATGCTTCAAATTGTTGATATCATCGTCATGACAGAGTCATTCCCAACAATCTGACGACAATGGCACCGGTCACGGAGTCACACGGACCCCTGGTTACAGTACCTAGTGAAAATGAGGGAACAAGCCGATGCACGGAGTCGAGGATCGCAGTGTCACTGGATCCAAGGTGGTGTCGGTTCCGGTGCTATGGAGCGAATGAGTGGAGGCATCACGAAGAGGCATTGGGTCCTTGCTGCAGAGTGGTGGAAGTGAGGCGGTGTCGGTGTGTCGCATTGGATCAGCGCACTTCCGGCTGAGTCGATATCCAGAGATCACAACGTGGTGCAGTGACTTACATAGAGTCTTAGACTTCTGCGAGGCTGCAGCAGTGTCAGGCCTGCAGGGTCATCGCACTCCAGCATGGACCATGGCTTTGTTTGCAGGTAGCATCATGGGATTCAGCAGCGGCATCAGTCCAGTGTCGTTCAAAGTCAGTTTCCTTAGAGCTTCTTGATTTTCCACCAGCTTCTCCTTTCAAGGGCCCTGGGACAAGGTTAGGTACCACTTGGCAGGGCAGCAGTTTCAGCAGAGAGTCCAGGCGCTGGTAGAGGAAGTCATTGATGGCCCTGAGTCTTCAGAACAGGGGGGCAAGCTCAGTCCAAGCCCAACTGTCAGTCTGACCCAGACAGGGAATACACAAGCAGGCAGAGTAACAGAATGGTTTCAACAAGAAAATGCCCACTTTTTCAAAGTGGCATTTTCAAACAGACAATTTAAAAAACAACTTTACTAAAAGACATATTTTAAAATTGTGAGTTCAGAGACTCCAAACTCCTCATCTCGATTTGCTCTCAAAGGGAAACTACACTTTAAGGATATTTAAAGGCAGCCCCTATGTCAACCTATGACAGAGTTAGGTCTTGCAACAGTGAAAACCAAATGATGCAGTATTTTACTGTGATGACATGTAAAACACATCAGTACATGTTCCATCTTTAACATACACTGCACCCTACCCATAGTGCTACCTAGGACCTACCTTAGAGGTGCCTTACATGTATAAAAAGGGAAAGTTTGGACCTGGCAAGTAGGCATACTTGCCAGGTCAAATTGGCAGGTTAAAACTGCACACACAGACACTGCAGTGGCAGGTATGAGCCATGCTTACAGGGCTACTCATGGGGATGGCACAATCAGTGCTGTAGGCCCACTATTAGCATTTGATTTACAGGTCCTAGGCACCTCTAGTGCACTTTACTAGGACTTCCTAGTAAATCAAATATGCCAATCATGGAAAAGCCAATTACACATACAGTTTACACAGGGAGCTCTTGCACTTTAGCACTTGACAGCAGTGGTGCCCAGAGTACCAAAACAATAAAAACAGAGTCCAGTACACAGTCAAAACATGGGAAGCAGAGGCACAAAAGAGAGGGGAGACCACACCAAGGATGCTGGGTCTATCACATAGGGACCTGTTGGACTTTTTTGCTTATGCAGGGTCATCCCGAATCTTTTTGCCTCCTGCCTCCTATTTTTTCTGACCTGTTGCTGTTGGCTTTTGAACTCTGAGCACTTTACCACTGCTAACCAGTGCTAAAGTGCATATGATCTCTGTGTAAATTGTAATGTTGTTTGGTTTATTCATGATTGGCATATTTGATTTACTAGTAAGTCCCTAGTAAAGTGCACTAGAGGTGCCAGGGCCTGTAAATCAAATGCTACTAGTGGGCCTGCAGCACTGGTTGTGCCACCCACATAAGTAGCTCTGTAATCATGTCTCAGACCTGCCACTGCAGTGTCTGTGTGTGCAGTTTAACTGGAAATTCGACTTGGCAAGTGTGCCCACTTGCCAGGCCTAAACCTTCCCTTTTCTTACATGTCAGACACCCCTAAGGTAGGCCCTAGGTAGCCCCAAGGGCAGGGTGCAGTGTATGGTTAAGGTAGGACATATAGTAATGTGTTATATATGTCCTGACAGTGAAATATTGCTATATTCGTTTTTCATTGTTGCAAGGCCTGTCCCTCTCATAGGTTAATATGGGGGCTACCTTTAAATCTGATTAAAGTGTAGATTCCCTTTGGGAGTGGATGGACATGTGGAGTTTGGGGTCTCTGAGCTCACAATTTAAAAATACATATTTTAGTAAAGTTGATTTTAAGATTGTGGCGGTCATTCTGACCCTGGCGGTTGACTACCGCCAGGGCCGGGGACCGCGGATGCACCGCCAACAGGCTGGCGGTGCATCCATGGGCATTCTGACCGCGGCGGTACAGCCGCGGTCGGAAATGGGAAACCGGCGGTGTCCCGCCGGTTTCCCGCTGCCCTTGGGAATCCTCCATGGCGGCGCTGCAGGCAGCGCCGCCATGGGGATTCCGACCCCCTTACCGCCAGCCTGGTTCTGGCGGTTTTGACCGCCAGAACCTGGCTGGCGGTAAAGGGTGTCGTGGGGCCCCTGGGGGCCCCTGCAGTGCCCATGCCAACAGCATGGGCACTGCAGGGGCCCCCTAGCAGGGCCCCACCAAGATTTTCAGTGTCTGCCAAGCAGACACTGAAAATCGCGACGGGTGCAACTGCACCCGTCGTACCCCTTCCACTCCGCCGGCTCCATTCAGAGCCGGCATCCTCATGGAAGGGGGTTTCCTGCTGGGCTGGCGGGCGGCCTTCTGGCGGTCGCCCGCCAGCCCAGCGGGAAACTCAGAATTACTGCGGCGGTCTTTTGACCGCGCAGTGGTATTCTCACGGCGGGACCGCCAAAGTCAGAATGACCCCCTGTGTGTTTTAAAATGCCACTTTTAGAAAGGGAGCATATTCTTGCTTATACCATTTCTGTGACTCTGTCTGTTTGTGGATTCCCTGTCTGGGTCACTTTGACAGTTGGGCTGGTTGCACCTCACACTAGACAGTGACACAAAAGGAGCTGGGGTGTAGTCTGCATTTCCTGATGAGCCATCTGTGCTAGGAGGGAGGGGAAGAGTGGTCACTTACACCTGAAAGGGCTGTGCCTGTCCTCACACAATGCAGTCTCCAACCCCCTGGTGAGTGTCTGGGGCCTGGCCTGGGCAAGGCAGGATTTCACATTCAAAAGAGACTTTACTTTGAAGTAGGCCTACTTCAAAGGAGAAATTGGGTGTAAGAAGGGCACCCAAAACCACAGACTTTATATCACTTCTGGACATTCAAGAGGAACCTCTGCCTGGAGAAGAGCTGAAGAGCTGAGGAGAAGTGCTGCCCTGCCTGTAACTGAGCTTTGTGGAGCTATCCTGCAGTTGCCGCTTCTGCCAGAGAAAGAGGGCAAAGACTGGACTTTGTGTGCCTTCCATCTTGTGAAGAAATCTCCAAGGGCTTTATTTAGAGCTTGCCTCCTGTTGTTTGAAGTCTCAGGGACAGCAAAGACTTCTCTCTGCCAGCACCTGGAGTCTCTGGAGAGACTCCTGCTCTGACAAGTGGTGCCCTATCCAGTCCCTGGGCCCTTGAAAGGAAAGCTGGTGGAAATCCAAGGAAATCGACTTCGGACAACTTCGGACCGACGCCGCTGCCGGATCCGGTGACGCCGTCTGCAACCGACTCCGTGATCTTCGCTGGAACACGAAAACCTTCACAGGCCCACGCTGCTGCACCCCGCTGAAGTCCGCGACTCCGTGGAAGTTGCCGCACCACGTTGTGACCGACGCCGCTCGAAGTGCGTGGATTCAACGTTTCGCACAGATGCCGCGATCCCCGACTTTGCGCATTCACTTTTTTTCACTCTTCACCAAAGGTACTGTACTTGGGGGTCTACGCGACTCCGTGTCCGGCACCCCTGGTGTCAGCTTGTTGGGAACGACTCTGTCACGATGGCGTGTTAACACCTCATCGAAGCATTTTGTGTTTCTAAGCGCTATTTTTGAGTTTAATCTTTAAAAATTCATAACTTGACTTGTGTATGTCGGAATTTTGTCATTTTGGTCTTGTTTTGTTTAGATAAATATTTCCTATGTTTCTAAACCTGTGTTGTGTCATTTTGTAGTGTTTTAATTGAGTTACTGTGTGTGTTGGTACAAACACTTTACACCTAGCACTCTGAAGTTAAGCCTACTGCTCTGCCAAGCTACCAAGGGGGTAAGCAGGGGTTAGCTGAGGGTGATTCTCTTTTACCCTAACTAGAGTGAGGGTCCTTGCTTGAACAGGGGGTAACCTGACTGTCAACCAAATACCCCATTTCTAACAGGACCCCTCTATTTTTTCAAACATTAGCCCAGGGTGGGAGGGGTGGAGGTTCCTGGGACAGAGAGGAGGGTGCAACCCCCACAAATAAAATACATTTAGCCCCCGGGTGGTGGTCTCCGCGGCTCCAACTACAGTGTTGAACTGGAGGAGGTGGCAGTCCCCAGCCATAGGTCCCCCCGCATCCAAAAATAATAAGTCCCCGGGAGGTGGCGGTTCCTGGGACTTGGCACACCCCGGAGCATTAAACTAACGAAGCACAGGATACTTCGCTTTGTTTAAAAAAAAAGTTTACGAGTGGATTAGTTGATCCTCCACATCGCTGCTAGTAAAATTGAAATAAAAAATGTTTTTTAGCCCTGGTGGGGACACCGCGACCAGAGCTAAGGGGTCAGGGGGTTTCTACCCTGGCCCCTGTTGATTTTATTGTTACTTTTATTTTGGGACTTCACTGAAGCCGAATCCCAAGATGGGCTGACAGCACTTCAACAGCTTCTGTTCTTGAAGTGTTATCAGACGATCAGCTCACAGCACAAGGTAGGTAAGGGTGGCGAATCCTTTGCATCCCTAGATATGCAAATTTGTTTTCCTCCTAATTTCTCAAAAACTACTGAATGGAATTACACCAAAACAAAAAACACTCTTTCTGGACCAAGACCTACCTTCCTTTCAAATTTGGTGTAATTCTGTCCAGTAAGTTTTGTGCTAGTTCTGTTCAAACTCCCTATGGAAAAATGAATCGGGAAAACATGTTTTGGGAACCCCCTTTTTTCTCGCCACCCCGATGGATCACCCTGAAACTTTCCAGGCAGCAGCTGATGGGACTGGCAAACTCTTGGGAAAAGTTTTGTGAAGATTCGTCAAGCGGCACCAGAGTTATAGCAAGTAAAAAAACACTTTTCATATAGAAACTAGGTCCTAACTATAACTACTGAGTGGCAACCGCAACTAGGTAATAAATATAAATATTAAAAAAATATATATATTCATATATATATGTGTGTGTGTGTTTGTGTGTGTGTGTGGTAAATGCATGCATAGTTCCATCATGCATCTATATTCATGCCTCCTCCCACCCTGACAATGTCAATAGTGAACGAAGAGGCATGTCAGTTGTCGCGTGGATCCCCCTGGGTGTCCTAGGTTGCTATGATACAAGGCAATATTATAATTTAATAAATGAAGCACTAGAGAAGCTTTTGAACAGTTCCAATCCTGAAATAATTTATCTTAAGGTGTTCTTATATGTGATAGTGAAGAAAGAGGAGACAAAGTAAAATAAAACGGTTGACTAAGATCACACATTTTGTTCATTTAGGAAAGCTGGGACTTATTCTAGGATTGTTGATTTCACAATATGCAATTCTATTTCATTTCAATTTAATAATCAGGTTATTTCTATTCTAATACCCTTCTAGAGATTTGGGGCATAATTTAGAGGGCACTATCAAATAAAATCCTTAAAAAACTACATGACTCACTGGCTCCATCATTTTCTAGTGCAATCAAAACCCTCCACTTTACAACTACCAGAACAAAACTTAATATTATCAGAAAAGATTTATCTCTCTTTCTACCTCGTCACATATCCTTATGCTTTTCAGCATGAAATTTGGGCATTCCAATATCCTCATTACAAGCAAGCAGTACAAGAAATAGTTCAGGTTCTCTACATTATCAATCTCTTCAAAGGCTAAAGCTTTTTCATTTAGGAGAAGGGTTAAATTATTCTCATTTATATTCCAAATAAGGAGACCAAGAGAAACAAAATTGGTGGTTGGAACATATTTATGCCTGGAATGGCAGGTTGATGTTCAATACTATTTTAGATATTTTATTAGACTATGGCACAAGTTAATCAGGGTGGAAGCCTCATTGCAGCCAGTTCTTGACTGTTGGCACTTGGTCACTGAGGACGTCTTCTAGGCATATATGAATAATTTAGAGCTTCTTGCAGGATCATTTGCAATAGGGTGCTTCCCAAAAAGTGTTTGTTATTCATCTCCATGGAATGCACATCTCCAAGGCAGAAAGGTTTATCAATCGTCTAGGTGGTTTGAGGTCAAAAATCTTCAAAAATGTTGCAAAACAGTTTTGAGGACATTTCAACATTACTTTTCAGTAAGAGCGGTGCATTGCCCAGGCCATCTAAATACAGACAATTTGTACCCCAGTGAACTCGGAGACTGCCAGTTACTTGTACCAGTTTTTCAATACCTTCATAATCTCTGGTTTGCATTCTTAATAGATCTCTTTGCATCCAGATCGATACCGTACTTCAAAGTTCTACAGTTGGAGACCAGATCCAATGGCTTTAGCAACAGATGCATTTCTCCATACTTGGAATCAAGGTCTCCCATATACATTCCTTCCATACCTCATGATCTGTCCTTGTCTCTCCGGATTCTGGAGGGAATCATTCACACTAGTGATAATCACAGCATTTTGGCCATTCCATTTTTGGTTTCCAGATCTGGTTCAAATATCAGTACAGATTGCGAGCATGCTGCTCAAACTCCTAGGCACCCACAACTGGTAAACCCCTCCTCGCCCTGCCTTTGTTACATTTAAACCAACATGTTCACATTAATATGATACTTTAAGCTTTGTTCTTTTCATTGAATTTCTAGGGTTTTTAATATAAAGTAAATTTTCAGTACCTGAAGTAAATATGCCACCCTCTGCGGCACATGGCCAAAAGCTGTGCGCAGTGTGGGGTTGGGCTGCATGGCCGGCCTTTGGCCAGGCCCTGCACCCAACCCACCCATCAGCAGTTAAATCCCCCGACCACTGCACATAGCCTTCAGCCATTTGCACATCAAATGGTCGCAAGACCCCTCCAGAGAAGCACTCGACGCTGAACATCACATTCATCTGCAAGCATTTCTGAACATGGCTCGTGAGGGGAGCCTCACGTTCCATTAGAAAAAATGTGACTTTCTCAAATCAGAAACTGAATCCTTTGAATAAAATCTGAAATTAAATTATTGGAATGCAAATTCAGGTTTAAAGGAATTACTTCCAACCTGAAAAAGTTTAATGACAATAAAATCAGTGGTACTACCCCACAATATATCTACATGTCACAGCTTTCTGTGTTTGGTGACATACCGTGGGTAGTTTACTCAAAAACTAAGGACCCAAGCACATTTAATGCCTACCTTACTAAAAGAGACTGCCACGTTGGTCTGATTTCATCAGCAGGAACCTGCTTTGCAGAGAAGAAAAGACACTAAGGGAGTCATTACAACCCTGGCAGTACAGGACCGTCAGGGCTGAAATGACGGAAGCACCGCCAACAGGCTGGCAGTGCTCCCCTGGTCATTACAACTGCGGTGGAAGCGCCGCGGTCGCACCGCGGGGGCCGACGGTTTCCCGCCACAATGGCACCGGCGGTAGTAATCCGCCAGGCCCAGGGGATTACGAGTCCCCCTACCGCCAGCCTTTTCCTGGCAGTTTTAACTGCCAGGAAAAGGCTGGCGGTACGGGGAGTCGCGGGCCCCCTGGCGGCTCCTGCACTGCCCATGCCACTGGCATGGGCAGTGCAGGGGCCCCCTGACAGGGCCCCATGCGGCTTTTCACTGTCTGCTCTGCAGACAGTGAAAAGCACGACGAGTGCAACTGCACCCGTCGCACGGCCGCAACACCGCCGGCTCTATTTGGAGCTGGCTCCCATGTTGCGGCCCAGCGGGGATGTCATAATGGGCACTGCGGGAGTGCGCCCGCATTGGCGGCCGCACAGCGGTTACAACTTGCCGGGAGGCGGTTGCCGCCCGCCAATGTTGTAATGAGGGCCTTAATCTGCAGAAACCACAATGAGGTGTTACAATTCAAATAAATGCACTGAACTCTGAGTTGATGACAGTCAGTCAGGTTTAGATTAAGTTCTACTGTGGCAATAAGCCAGTGGGATCCCACAGCCGGCATCAGTGGAACCCTAATGTAAACTTTGAAAAAATATTTAGACACTTAAAAAGAACCTATAGCACTCTAATGAAGCTGTGGACCCTTTCATACATATCTATATGACAGACACTTCTGCCTGTGCATAGAACACAAGCCAATTGTCCTGTTGTTCTGGGTATTGGCTTCCAGGCTATCCCCATAAATTTCAAGTGGATACTTCAATTGCAGGAATATTTATTTGAAGGGATATAAAAGCCTGGAGAAGGCAACCCACTGGACAATCTCTCATGTCACCCTCAAGAAGCAACCGAGGAATAGATGGCCCAGTAGAAACAAATAGAAGAGCATGTGCATTTGGTGATCATTGACCATATACCTTACCTGATGAGAATCTCTCCTAGTAGCATCCCACAGGAAGCACACAAAAGGCCATCCACAGAGACACAGCAAACCCAATGCCAAGTTGTTAGACCTGGCATTCTTAGGGTGATCTTACCCTAGACGTTTTTCCTTTCGCTTCCTGTTTTTGCCGTATCTTTTTTGCTGGCTTTTGGACTATAAGCACTTTACCACTCCTAACAAGTGCTAAAGAGCAGGTGCTATTCCCCTAAACATAGTTAGATTGGTGTATACACAATTGGCATATATAGATTATTTGTAAGTCACTTGAAAGTGTTATACCATATACCAAGGGGCTGTAAATTAAATGCTACTAGTGGGCCTGCACCACTGATTTGGTCACCCCCTCAAGTAACCCTGTAAACATGTCTCAGGCCTGCCATTGCATGACCTGATCAGAAATTAATTGCTACATCATGTCCAATGTCATTGGAACAGTAATGATGAATCCTTATTACTGGTGAAGTCGGATATATTATTACTATTTTAGAAATGCCACTTTTAGAAAGTAGGCATTTCTCTGTTCTCACTGCTCTGTGTGCCTGACTGCCTATGCCCATTACACATCTGGACTGGGCTGGATAACAGCTACATTTTTGCATTCCTATCAGACAGCCACAACACAGGACACACAACTGCATCTGTATTCATCTGCATACTGATGGGTCATCTTGGGCAGGGAAGATGGGAAGGGCTCACATTTACACTTCAAAGGATAGTGGCCTGAGTCCCACACAAAGAGCTGATTACCCCAACTGACAACCTGGAGCCAGGCCTTGGATGCAAGGGAGTCCTGTGTGCTTCAAGGAGCTGCGTTGAAGTCATTCCCACTTGAAAGACACTTTTGGGTATAGTACGGGGGCTCTGACCCCTTGAAACCAGATCACTATTGGACTTGGAAAGAACACTGCTTGAGTAAAGACTGCTGTGCTTTAAGTATTGCCACTCTGCCTGGACTGACTGTTCCAAGGAACTGCTTCTCTGCTTTGCTGAGCTGTCGTGCTGCCTGCAGATCTCTGCCCTGCTGAGGTAAAGGAATGCACCCATCCTGCTGAACCACAGTGACTCCAAGGGCCTGCTGGTTTGCCCCCTGTTCTCCTGCAGTCTCGGGGACATGAAAGACTGACTGCAACTCTCCTGGTGTTGTTGGGCTCTGCAATATGAGAATCTTACACTTTCTTGAGGTGAACATCTCCAGTCTTGGGCCTCAGAAATTGGTTCTACAGCTAACTCCTGCAAAAACTGATGCATTGCCTTGAGTGCGTGCAAAGTTTTACCAAATCGCCCTTTGACACTGACGCAGAGTCTGCTGGATGACATTGGATTCACAGCCTGCGTGACTTGATGATACCGCTCAGCGCAGCTCGATGACGGCTCATTGCATTGACTTCAACAGAATTTGACTACGGCGAAGGACCCCCTTTTCCCAGCTCAACGGTGATGCAGTAGATGCTTAACATTGACCAAAGCTCCATCGAAGGTTCTTTGATAGTGGAACCTATCTGGGTCCTGAAGCCAGCCTCCCCTTTATTGCGGTTGGCCTGAACTATGGATTTGCACCGGTCCCTCACAACCTCATGTAATCTTTTGACCTCTAGGGACTTCAAAGCCGGTTTTTACATTTGATCTTTAAAAAACTATATCTCAACTTCTACTGCTTTGATTTTTGTTGTTTTGGACGTATTTTATACAGATAAATATTCTCTATTTTTCTAAACATATGTGGAGTCTTTTTGTGGTGTTTTCAATGTATTACTGTGTGAGTGTGTAGCACAAATACTTTACTTATTGCCTTCTAAGCTAAGCCTGCCTGCTCTGTGCCAAGCTACCAGAGGATGAGCACAGGTTAATTTATGTTGTGTAACTGACTTACCCTGACTAGGACTGTGATCCCTACTTGGACAGTGTACATACCTCTGCAAACTAGAGACCCAATTTCTTTCACAAGGGAAGCTAATGTAGAGCCCAGACCAAACATTTCACACAAACAGACCATCCACTCACCTCTACTTCCACAATGATAGCTTCAAGTCACAGTTGGGGCCTTTGCCATA
Organism: Pleurodeles waltl; assembly: GCF_031143425.1. Classification (NCBI taxonomy): domain Eukaryota; kingdom Metazoa; phylum Chordata; class Amphibia; order Caudata; family Salamandridae; genus Pleurodeles; species Pleurodeles waltl. The sequence goes on along the minus strand of NC_090442.1, from coordinate 892,596,575 downwards.
GGCAGTGATGGTTATGAAGGGGGTAATAGTCTCCACCTAATAACGAAGTAAAACTATCACTCAATCTCCAGAAAGAGGAGACCTTACCCCTTATCAGGAAGATGCAGAGTCTGCCACCAGTGGACTTGGCTCATGTCAAGGTCGAGGGACTGGAGGTTAAAGGATCTGTTCTCAATCAGAGTTGCCATCTGCCCTTAGAATCCAGGTAACTTGAGAGGAGGGACGCTACTACTTATTCAGGCCAAACCCACAACTATCTCAGAAGTAAAGAGACTTTGTGGCATGAGTACCTATTGAGTAATTCTTTTATCAAGGTTTGATACACTTTCATGTTCAGTGTTTGCTATTTTATCCGACCAACCTCCTGCTCTCCTGGACCCCCGTCAATGACAACGACACCATCGAAATCATGAACACCATCCACTCTGGCTCCCCATCTGACCCCTGCCCTCACCAAATCCTCAACAAAGCAAGTTTTGTCATTGCACCCCAATTACGGAAGATCAGCAATAACTCCTTCGAGTCTGCTACCTTACCGGGGAGCTGGAAACACGCCGAGATCAACTCCCTTCTCAAAAAACCCAAGGCGAACCCAAAGGACTTCAAGAACTTCCAGCCTATCTCCCTGCTCCCCTTCCCGGCAAAAGTCATCATAAAGGCTGTCAACAGACAACTAACCCACTTCCTCAAGGAGAACAGCACCCTGGACCTTTCCCAATCCAGATTCCGCAGCAACCACAGTACCGAAACCGCCCTCAGCGGCGCCACTGACATCAGAACCATACTGGACAATGGCGAAACCACAGCCCTCATCCTCCTGGACCTCTCAGCCGTGTTTGACACCATCTGCCACCACACCCTATGCTCATGCCTCAGCAATACAGGAATCCGCGACAGAGACCTGGACTGGGTCACCACCTATCTCACCGGCAGAACCCAGAGAGTCCGCCTTCCCCCATTCCGATCGCAGGCCACCAAAATCCTCTGCAGCGTACCCCAGGGTTCGTCCCTCAGCCCGACCCTCTTAAACATCTACATGACCTGCTCACTAACATCGCCCGATCCCACAACCTCAACATCATCTCATATGCCGATGATAACCAGCTGATCCTCTCCCTCACCAAGGACGCCGCGAAGACCTACCTCCACAAAGGAATGAAGGCCATCACCGAATGGATGAAGAGCAGCTGCCTCAAACTCAATTTCAACCAGACGGAAGTCCTTATCTTCGGCTCCACCCCCTCCGCATGGGATGACTCCTGATGGCCTGCCACTCCCGGAGCTGCTCCAACTCCCACCGTTCACACATGCAACCTAGGATTCATCTTGGACTCCTCATTATCCATGACCCAGCAAGTCAACGCCATTGCCTCCTCCTGCTTCAACACCCTCTGCATGCTCTGAAAGATCTACAAATGGATACCCACAGAAACTGGAAGAACAGTCACCCAAGCCCTCGTAAGCAGTAAACTGGACTACGGTAATGCCCTCTACGCAGGAACCATGGGCAAACTCCAGAAGAGGCTGCAACACATCCAGAACGCCTCTGCACGCTTCATCCTGGACATCCCCCGCCACTGCCACATCAGAGACGACCTGAGAAACCTGCACTGGCTCCCAGTCAACAAGAGAATCACCTTCAAACTCCTCACCCACGCTCACAAAGCACTGCACAACACCGGACCAGAATACCTCAATAGACGACTCTCCTTCTACACCCCGACCCGGCATCTCTGCTCTGTCGACCTTGTCCTCGCAACCGTCCCACGCATCTGCAGAACTACAACCGTCGGTAGATCATTCTCGCGCCTCACCGTCAAAATATGGAATACTCTTCCCACCCACCTGCGCCAGACCAAAGTCCTCCTTACCTTCAGGAAACTTCTCAAGACCCGGCTGTTTGAGCAGTAACAGCACCTCCCCTCCCTTCTCCCCCCACCTTCTCAGTGCCTTGAGACCTTCATGGTTGAGTAGTGCGCTTCACAAATTCCTGATTAATTGATTGATCATGCCGCATTTAGAGATGAATGTTGTGTTCATTGAACTACAGATAAGGGGAATGTCTGTCAGGGGAGCTGGGCAGCTGAAGATGTAAGGCTCAATATCTGTGTGACAATAGTAAGGTTACAAAAATAAACTGGCAACACATATGTGAGGTTCTGCACAAACTGAGTCTGAACGACTGTGTGCTGCCTTATGCCACAGGCCTGAGAGGCCAACTAGTGCAGTTCAAATGTTGGACATAACACAGGACCACATCATTAATGTACACAATTACATTTCTAAGTGTTGCTTCAGCTGCTTATGAATTGATAATGTCTAATTACTAAAAAAGGCTCTACATCAAGCCCGTATGCCAACAGATCCACCACCTTTCCCCAATGGATTGTACTAATGAATATTGACTAGAAAAATATATACGTACAATAACATTGGTCAAAACAAAGACATCCATAATATTGAGAAGCCTATGCTTATAATTATAACAAATAAAACATACATTCAAAAATATTGTCCCACAAATATATCTACACGCTAAAATACATCTAACGAAAAATATAGATTACTATAAATATGACTTTTAAAATTAACATTAAAATTACCATAAATATTGAAAAAACGATATAATGTAAAATATGTACTATAAATGTTTAAAAATGAAACGTATTTATTGAGAATTAATTTGCCATTTTAAAAAGTAAAAAACTTTTTTAAAGATATTTTATATAACTAAATTTACATTATCTTGTAGTTATTCCTTCAATTAATGTATATTCTAAATTACAATTTATGAACACAAAATATGACTTTGTGAATAAAAGTATGTGTTAAAAATGTAAAATAATTATTCAAAAAATTTACAAACATATAAAACAATTATAATGCATTATTATTTTTACAAACTTACCATATATTTGTCGGTGGGTCAGATTTACTACTCTCACTCCAAAATAAACAATACTTAGCAAATGGTATGTCTCAGATTTGCTATTCCCACTCATAATTAAGCAACACTGGGAAAAGCACAAAACGCTGCAGAGGGGGGTTCAAATTTGCCACTCCCATTTCAAACAAAACTAAATTGGAGTGAGAGTTGGACTCTGGAAGGATCAGATTTACCATTCCCACCCTAAATTGGGAGAGAGGGAGTAGGGGGTCTGATTTACTGCTCCCACCCCAAACTAAACTTTGTTGGGTGCAGGATTTGACACTGGGAGAGAGCTTTAATATTCCCACTTCAGACTAACAAACGCTGGGGAAAGCACTGGAATCTGGGATGTTCAGGTTTACTATTTCCAGTTCAAACTAAACAAAACTGGGGAACGTTTTGGACTTAGGAAGGTTCAGATTTACTTTTCCCACTCCAAACTAAGCTAAATTGCGGAAAGCGTTGGACTTGTGGGTGCGTTGGTCACATTTACTATTGCAACTCCAACACTGGAGAAACATTGGAGTCTAGGAGGGTTAGATTTACCATACTCAACATAAATTAAACTATGCTGGGGAGAGAGTTGGAATACCAGGAGGGCGGAAATTACTATTCTCACTCCAAATTAAGCAATATTGAAAAGGCATTGGCGGGGGGTCCAAATTAGTACTCCAACTCCAAACAAAACAAAATTAAGGAAATAATTTAACACTGGAGTGGTCAAATTGATGATTCCCACTGCATACTAAGCATTATTGAAGGAATTTTTGGAAGGACCAGATTTAGTATTCTCACTCCAAACTAAACGACATCAGGGAAATATTTAAACTCTGATGGGGAAGGACTTTTGATGGTAATGATGCGTCTTCTTAGTCTGTTAATCACACCAATAAATAAAGACATTTGAGGGTAAAACATCATTGGTGGTGATTTAATTTCAAACATCATTAATGAGGATTTACTGAGTAGATGGTGTGGCAGAACTGCTGTAACTGCGTCATCAAGAATTCATCATGCAGATTCTCTAGAGAATTTGATTTACTAATAGTTCTCGTTATAAATATGGTTTCAGGCACAAGTTCAAATTTACTTCAAAGCAAATGTGTGCCAAATTATGCCTACAAAATAAATGAAATTTCTAACCTTTAGAGGCCAGTTTTTATCTATTTGTATTTTTTAGGTCTGAGGGCTGCTGCATTCAAAATCATTTTTTATCTAAAGTGGCAGGAAATCCAAGTCAAAATAAATGCCATTACAGTCACACACTGCCACGTTGATGAAATTCACAAGAGAACAAAAGAAAAGGTGGCTCAGCGACTCACTTAATCCAGTGGAACTGGAGGCAGCCCTTTAACAGTACAACCACCCACTGCACTTGAGACCACGGTGGAGACCACATTGGAGCCGGAGGCCGTTGTCGACATTTCTGCACCAGGCACATCACAAACTGAGGCCCTCATTACGACTTCCAGACATGGGTCCCTTGCTCGCTATGCCACTGGATTCAAGCTAGCCTGGCTGATGAAGGGCGATATCGTGAACCTGGTCCCAGGATGCTTGTTTCCGGTCCAAGGTGGACCTGGCCTGGCAGTTCGGGCTGAACTGTTCCCATGGGAAACAGGGTCAAGACATATTTTGCATATGGCTGGGTCCAAAGTGGGGTGGCATGGTGAGCAAAAGAATGGTGGATTAAACCCAGATCTGTGACTGGGGGTGAGTGTTTGAAAAGTTTCAACAATCTGTCCATCATCCTTTTGTGTTGCTAAAGTTTCTCTAAGTGGGAAGGGTATGCCTAGACGTGGGTCCCTTGCTCACTGTGCGACTAGATTCAAGCTACCCTGGCTGGTGAAGGGAGATACTGTGAAACCGGTCCCAGGATGCTTGTTTCCAGTCCAGGGAGGACCTGGCCTGGCAGTGTGGGCTGAACTGTTCCCATGGGGAACAGGGTCAAGACTGATTTGTATATGGCTGGATCCAAAATGGGGTGGCAAGGTGAGCAAAAGAATGATGGATTAAACCCAGATCTGTGACTGGGGTTGAGTGTTTGCAAAGTTTCAACACTCCGTCCATCATCCTTTTGTGTGGCTCTATTTACAAACTCACCATCTTAAAAGTAAAAAATACATCTAATAATATGTTTACTTTCTTCAATACATTATCTGCAAATTGGTATACTATTATGAACTTGCGAGCATCAGCAGGTAACAAATTCTGACAATAGTTGCAATATCCAATACATCAAGGTAGTAAAGACCCATGTGTAAATTAATCATCCAAAATATTCTTTGACACTACAATTGTACATTACAGCATTACAGTTTAGGACTTATAACATTCATAAAGGAGATCATAATCTAAATGGAAAATTGGATACCCAACCTTGTCATTGTGACATATTCATATTGTAACTCAACAGTCATCTCCCAAAAAATATTGTACCTGGTGATCTGTGTTTAATTCTTTGTCAACAGCTTTCAATTTCATGATCCAGGGCTGTTCCCCCCAATGTTACTGCGATTCTCAAGTACCTTCCCTGGGGGTTAGAACCCAGTGTATCAACCCCATGGAATTTAAAATTGAAATGTGGACTAGATTGTTGTAGAGAGGAATGTCATATAGTACAGTGTTGTAGAGTGTGGTAGAGTGTAGTGGTACAGAATGTTGTAGAGCTTAAGTGGCATGGAGTCGTGTATAGTGGCATACAGTTGAGTAGTGGAGGGCAATGGAGTAGTGTGCCATAGAGTACAGTGGAGTGGCATAGAGGTAGCTGAGTAGTGTTTCTTAGGGTGTAATAGAGCATTGTAGAGTGGCATAGAGTTAAGCAGAGTGTTATACAGTGGCATGGTGGAGTAGGATGTTGTACACTAAAGTGTAGGGGCATACAGTGTGGAACAGTGTTCTGCAGTGGTATAGACTATGGTTGAGTGTAGTAGAGTACACGTTTATAGAGTAGAGTTTTGCAGTGGAGCAGCATACATTGGAATGTCAAACAGTGGCATAGAGTGGGGTAAACTGTTGTACAGTAGAGTTGAGTGGAGTGGCATAGCACAAAGTGGTCTAAAGTAATAGATAGTGGAGTGGTGTCTCATATAATACATCCGTGGAGTGGAGTAAAGTGAAGTAGCTCAGCACAGATTGGAGTAAAGTGTTCTAGAGTGGAGTGGCATGTCATACAGTGGAGTGGAGAGTCTGTACAGAGTACTAAAGTGGAGTGATGTAGAATGGAGTGTGGTACAGTGGAGTGACATAAAGTGCTGTAGAGACGAGTTGCATATAGGGTTGTTGAGTGGAGTCATGCAGAGTGGAGTAGTGGAGTGGAGTTGAGTATAGTGGGGTTGAGTAGAGTGGAGTACTGTGTTATAGAGTAGACTAGACTAAATTCTGGTGGAGTGGCATAGAGGGAGTTGCGTGGAGTTGTATAGAGTGGCGTGCAGTTTGTTAGAGTAGCATTGAGTGGACTACAGTGTTGTCTAATTACATGAACTGGAGCACAGTGTTGTAGTATTATAGGGTGCAGCACAGTTTGATAGAGTGGAGGGGTGTAGAGTGTCGTACAGTAGAGTGAAGGATCACAGAGAAGAATAGACTCAAGTGGCATAAACTGGACTGGTGTAGAGTGCAGTGTCATACAATGTTGTGTAGTAGAGTGTCATATTGTAGAGTATTTTGGCATACTGGCCCTCATTACGACCCTGGCGGTATAGAACCGCCAGGGCCGCTGGACAGGGAGGCACCACCGACAGGCCGGCGGTGCCCTGTGGGGCATTCTGACCGCGGCGGCTTAGCCGCGGTCAGAGAAGGGAAACCGGCGGTCTCCCGCTGGTTTCCCGCTGCCCCCAAGGAATCCTCCAAGCCGGCGCAGCTTGCTGCGCCGCCTTGGGGATTCCGACTCCCCCTCCCGCCATCCAGTTCCTGGCGGTTCTCCTGCCGGGAACCGGATGGCAGGAGGGGGAGTCGCGGGGCCCCTGGGGGCCCCTGCAGTGCCCATGCCAACGGCATGGGCACTGCAGGGGCCCCCATAAGAGGGCCCCAAAATGTATTTCACTGTCTGCCCTGCAGACAGTGAAATACGCGACGGGTGCAACAGCACCCGTCGCACCTTCCCACTCCGCCGGCTCGATTACGAGCCGGCTTCATCGTGGGAAGGGAGTTTTTCCCTGGGCTGGCGGGCGGTCTTTTGGAGACCGCCCGCCAGCCCAGGGAAAAACTCATAATACCCTCTGCGGTCTTTTGACCGCAGAGCGGTATTATGGAGGGCTGAATTCTGGCGGGCGGCCTCTGCCGCCCGCCAGAATCAGAATGAGGGCCACAGTGTCATAATGTAGAGTGTTGTGGTGCAAAGTGTCATGGCGTACAGTGGAGAGGTTCTGAGTGGAGTGGTGTACACTGGAATAGTGTGCAATGGAGTAGCATACAGTTTAGCAGCAAACAGTTGTGTGGCACATAGTGGAATAGCATGCAATTTAGTGGCATATTGTGGAATAACATAGAGAGGAGTGACGAACAGTGGAATAGCATAGGGTGGAGTAGCATAAATATCAGTAGCATACAGTGGAGCAACATATAGTGGAGTCTCCTAGACTGGAGTGGCATACATTGGAGTGTGGTAGAATGGAATATAGTACAGTGGAGTGGGGGTACCATAGAGTGGCATAGAATGGAGTGGAATAAAATATGAAGGCATAAATTGGAGAGGTGTACAGTGCAGTAGCATAGAGTGGAATTACGTAGAGTGGAGCAGCATACAGTGGAGGGCATAGTGTGTAGTAACTGGAATGCCATACAGTACAGTGGATTGAAGTGAGATAGCATAGAGTCTTGCAGTGTGGAGTGGAGCTGCATACAATGGAATAGCATAGTCTGTAGTGACATACAGTAGAGTGGTATAGAGTGTAGTAGCATACAATGGAGTGGCATACAGTGAAAAAACTGAGTGGATTGGCATACAGTGGAGTTGCGTACCTGGAATAGAGTTGATTAGAATAGATTGGAGTGGCGAAGAGTTTTATACCTTATGGTGGAATGGCATAGAGTGTAATTGCATACAGTGGAATAGTGTCAGTGTAGTGGGGATGAGTAAAGTGACATACAGTGGAGTGTCATAGAATGACAGTTGAATATAATTCAGTGGAGTAGTGTACTGTGATGTGGCAGTGGTGTGGTATATAGTAGAGTGGCATAGAGTTGGGTTGGGACAGAGTGGAATAGCATACAGTGGAGTGTCATAGTATGGAGTAGTGTACAATGGATCGGCATACTGTGGAATAGCATAGAGCACAGTGATATAGAGTGGACTGCCATACAGTGGAAGAACGTATAGTGTCGTACAGTGTAGTGGAGTAGAGTGTAATAGCATAGAGTGAAGTAGCTTACAGTGACGTGGTATACAGTGGAGTAACTTACACTGGAGTGGCGTGCAGTAGAGTGAAGTAGAGTGGAAAAGCATAGAGTGTAGTGCCAAAGAGTGGAGTTACATACAGAGCATACCGTGGAATAGCATATAGTAGGTTAGTGTACAGTGTATTATTTGACAGTGGAGTTGCATAGAGTGGAATAGCATAGAGTGGAGTAGTGTACAGTGGAATAGCATTGAGTGGGGTGTCGTACACTGGAGTGCCATGCTGTGGAATGGAATAGAGTGGAGTGGTATAGAATGGGACAGCTACAGTGGAGTGTTGTAGAGTGGAGTGGAAAGAGTTGATTAGCATACTTGGAGTAGCGTACAGTGGAGTGTCCTAGAGTTTAATGGCATAGAGTGAAGTAGCATACAGTGGAGTGGTGTACAGTGAAGTTGCTTACACTGGACTCTGTACCACTGTATTACACTCCAGTGTATTTACTCTGGAGTGGAATACAATGGAATAGTGTAGAGTGGAGTGCAGTAATGGAGTGCCATAAACTAGAATAACATACAGTAGAGTGGTGTACAGTGGAGTGGTGTACAGTGGAATAGCATAGAGTGGTGTAGTGTACAGTGTAGTGGTGTACAGTGGAGTGGCATAGACTGAAGTGGCGTACAGTCAAATGACATACACTGGAATAGCATGGAATACAGTGCCATACAGTGGAGTGGCGTAGAGTGGCATAGCTTAAAGTGTAGTAGCCTACAGTGCAGTGGTGTAGAGTGAAGTGTCATAGACTGGAGTGGCATACAGTGGAGTGATGCAGAGTGGAGTTATATGTGGATGTAGATCACATTTGTCTGAAATGTAGAATATGGTGTGCAGATTATTGTAAGGTAGTGATTTCTTCTGCCTTGCATTCCTCCTGATTTTCCAAGCAATGCGGGGACAAGCATGTTGGCCTTGTGTGGGTTTGTAAATATGACTTAAGTATTGCAGTGCCGATGCAAAACCATGCATGACATAAGTGTAACTGAATGTAATAATATATCTGTCCCTTAGGTGTTTAATATGCCTGGTATACCACAGTAATTTTGCAGTATACCGTGAAACAAGCCGCTGACAAGGCAGTATATGTTTGTTTAAAGGCTACATTTACAAAACTAAAGACAGGTATATTTTGTATACACTTCACCTGCATTCTCAGCAAGTGTCTTAATTATAAGTATGTAGTAGGTTATATTATTATTCCCTACCTAGTACCCCTTTATCAAAGTGTTAATAGGTAGAGAATTTAATTTATGTTTTCTTATATATGTTTAAACAAAATTACAGACTACAGCTAGTGTACCTAGGAAGTACCATTTTTTAAAGAAATTTACCTTTTTTTATGGTTTCTAAATTGAGCAGCAATTTCTCAGCATTTTCATGGCATTTGAAACACTTTGGGCCATATTTATACTTTTTGACGCAAAACTGCGCTATCGCAGTTTTGCGTCAAAAAAATTAGCGCCGGCTAACGCCATTCTGAAGCGCCATGCGGGCGCTGTATTTATTGAATGGCGTTAGCCGGCGCTAGCAGACCGGCGCTGCCTGGTGTGCGTGGAAAAAAACCACGTACACCAGGCAGCGCCGGCGTTGGGGAAAATGGCGTTAGGGCATCTTAAAAATGGTGCAAGTCATGTTGACGCTCAAAAATCGCCTCCACCCGATTTGCGCCATTTTTAATGACGCCCAGACGCCATTTACATGACTCCTGTCTTAGTAAAGACAGGAGTCATGCCCCCTTGCCCAATGGCCATGCCCAGGGGACTTATGTCCCCTGGGCATGGTCATTGGGCATTGAGGCATGTAGGGGGGCACAAATCAGGCCCCCCTATGCCAAAAAAAAATATAAAAAAAATAAATAATTATACTTACCTGAACTTACCTGAATGTCCCTGGGATGGGTCCCTCCATCCTTGGGTGTCCTCCTGGGGTGGGCAAGGGTGGCAGGGGGGTCCCTGGGGGCATGGGAGGGCAGCTGTGGGCTCATTTTGAGCCCACAGGTCCCTTAACGCCTGCCCTGACCCAGGCGTTAAAAAGAGGCGCAAATGCGGGGTTTTTTGCCCCGCCTACTCCCGGGCGTGATTTTTGCCCGGGAGTATAAATACGACGCATTTGTGTCGCAGTCATTTTTTGGGACGGGAACGCCTACCTTGCATCTCATTAACGCAAGGAAGGCGTTCACGCAAAAAAACGACACTCTTTCCTCATACTTTGGCGCTAGACGCGTCTAACGCCAAAGTATAAATATGGCGTTAGTTTTGCGCTGAATTTGCGTCGAAAAAAACGACGCTAATTCGGCGCAAACGGCGTATAAATATGCCCCTTTATATATAAAAAATAAATATGTAAAAATTAAAAATACACTGTAGTACACTATGGCCCTCATTACAACATTGGCGGCAAACGCCGCTTACCGCCGCGCAGAAGACTGCCAACACACCGCCGCGGCAGCGGAATTCCGCCACGGTCATTATGACCCACTACTCGGAAACCGCCAAAATTAAAACACCCACACAAGTCCACCACACCAAAGGTCAGTGATAAACTGTCGAAAACAAAACCTCCACGTCACTCCAACAGAAATACGCCCACACTATCATGACCCAAAAATCCATGCGGCGGCCTTTCAACCGCGTTATTCCATTGGCGGTACACACCGCCGCGCTCAAAATACACACAGTCTTTCAAAACACAGCCACATTGGACAAATCGAAATACACACACCTGATACACATACACACACCACTCCCACAAACCCAGTACAATATAAAACACACACCCACATCACCCACAAAACCCTACTACCAAAATACCAGAAGAAGGACAGAGAGAGATACACAGGCACACAATAGCATCATCCACATAACTTCCACGCACCTCACACAACACACCACTAAATCTCACCCCACTTATCACAACACACCCCACCCCACACATCACCCACACCACCCCATGGCACGGCAAAGACACCCCAGGTTCTCTGAGGAGGAGCTCAGGGTCATGGTGGATGAAATCGTCCGGGTAGAGCCACAGCTATTCGGATCACAGGTGCAGCCCCATAGCTAGGAAGATGGAGCTATGGCCAAGAATCATGGACAGGGTCATGGCAGTGGGACAGCACCCAAGAAATAGGGATGACATCAGGAAGAGGTGGAACGACCTACGGGGGAAGGTGCGTTCCGTGGTATCAAGACACCACCTTGCGGTTCAGCGGTCTGGCGGCGGACCCCCACCTCCTCCCCCACAACTAACAACATGGGAGGAGCAAGTCTTGGTGATTCTGCATCCTGAGGGCCTCGCAGGAGTAGATGGAGGAATGGACTCTGGAAAGGCAATGCTTTACTACTATATCCCCCACCCTACCTGCATGCCATCACATACCCCCACCTCGTCCTCACCCCCATCACTCCAACTCCTCACAAATGTGCCAATATCACAAACCACACATCCCAACACCAAGCCCTGCATGCAACAACAAAGCATGGACACCCATCACCAAAGCATGGCCACTGCACATACCCATGCACCCCCCTAAACCACCATCACACAAGGTCCCACACAGGAATGCAAGTACTGGGGTACAGGTCACCCACCCATTGCACACCATGGCATACACAGATGCAATAAACATCCTTTTATACCCCTGCAGGACCCCTACCCAACGTCACCGGACAGGAGGGTCCACACATGTCCACACACCCAACAGAAGAGGCCCACAGTGATGACAGCAGTTCTGTCCAACTGGATCTAGATGACCTGCCTGGCCCATCTGGGACCTCAGGACAGTCGGTTCCCCTCACACTGGCACAGGCCACCACAGAGCTTCCCTCCTCTGGAAACACCAGCACAGCACCCACCCAGCGGGCCCATACCTCTGTCCCCAGGACACGTCAATAAGCGGTGTGTCCACCACTACAGGCAACCCAGGCTAACCCACCACCCCAACAACAACAGGGACCTGGGGGCAGTGGCAGTGGGCACACCGTTCAGGGGACAGAGGCACAGGAACACAGGGGAACTGGGAGGGCTGCTGTGCGACAGGGGGAGGACACGCCCAGGGAACCCACTCTCCACGAGGCCCTCTCCAACATCATGGGAGCCTACCACCATTCCCAGGAGACGATAGCAATGGTACTGGCCAAGTTTCAGGAGACCCAGCGGCTGCTGGAGGAACAGTAATTGGGCTTCAGGGAGGAACTCAGATCCATCAATTCCACCCTGGGCACCATCGTAGGGGTGCTGAAGGAAGTCCTCAATACCAGGAGGGACACTGTGGCACAACAAGGGGCCCCTTACACTAGCCTGGATGATGAACTGCCCACCACCTCCGCCGGCGCTAGTGGACAGGAGGCACCGCCACAGGACCACCACACCAGCACCCCACCCCCTGCAGATTGGGAACCACCCCGCAAACGGTCCCTGAGATCCAGTACAAAGACAGAGAACGATGACAAGACCCCCGCCAACAAATGAGACCGCCCTGAATGTCATCCTTTTGTCCTACCTTGTCACCCTGTCCATCCTCAAACTGCCCCAGCTCCACTTCCTATGCCCCTTTGGGCAATGCACCTGTGAGACTAATAGACTGGACTCTGCCATGGACATGCCTCCACCATCACCCCTCACCATATTACAGCACCCTCCAATATTGAACACTTAAATAAACACCCTTAAAGCACAAAACAATCTGGAGTCTGTCTGTGATTTCGAAATAGTGTATTAGCAATTATAGTGACAAAATGCTCTTTCAATTGTAATGTCAACATAGCTATGTCACACAGCTCTAGTCCTTGAGGAAACAAAGCAGATGTCACACAGTAGGACCCACATCTATGAAATCTTTAAGGGAAAGTGACAACTCAGTGACCATACACTGGGTGAAAACAACAGACAGTAGAGAGGTAGTAGTGTTAAAGTACATGTAGTAGGCAGGTTAGTATTCTTACTGTGTCTCAGTGGAAGTATTGCAGGATCACTGAGTTCCTGTTGTCTATGTCCTCTTCTTCTGCTTCCTCGTCTTCACTGTCCACAGGCTCCACAGCTGCCACAACACCTCCATCTGGACCATCCTCCTGCAGAAAAGGAACCTGTCGTCTCAAAGCTAAGTTGTGAAGCATACAGCAGGCCACGATGATCTGGCACACCTTCTTTGGTGAGTAGAATAGGGAACCACCTGTCATATGGAGGCACCAGAACCTGGCCTTCAGGAGGCCGAAGGTCCCCTCTATAATCCTCCTAGTTCGGCCATGGGCCCCATTGTAGTGTTCCTCTGCCCTTGTCCTGGGATTCCTCACTGGGGACAGTAGCCATGACAGATTGGGGTAACAAGAGTCACCTGCAAATGGCGAGGGACAACTGTTAGACACACACTAACCTGTAGGGATATCCCCAGACCCAGACAACCATTCCCACTGACTTGCTTCCAGGTGCTCACCTAATAGCCACACACTGTGCCTCTGGAGTTGACCCATCACATAAGGGATGCTGCTATTCCGCAGGATGTAAGCGTCATGCACTGAGCCAGGGAACTTGGCATTCACATGGGAGATGTACTGGTCTGCCAAGCACACCATCTGCACATTCATCGAATGATAACTCTTCCGGTTTCTGCACACCTGTTCACTCCTGTGGGGGGTAACAAAGCCACATGTGTCCCATCAATGGCACCTATGATGTTGGGGATATGTCCCAGGGCATAGAAGTCACCTTTCACTGTAGGCAAATCCTCCACCTGAGGGAAATCGATGTAGCTCCGCATGTGTTTCAGTAGGGAAGACAACACACTGGACAACACGTTGGAAAACATAGGCTGGGACATCCCTGATGCTATGGCCACTGTTGTTTGAAATGACCCACTTGCAAAGAAATGGAGTACTGACAGCACCTGCACTAGAGGGGGGATTCCTGTGGGATGGCGAATAGCTGACATCAGGTCTGGCTCCAACTGGGCACACAGTTCCAGGATTGTGGCACGATCAAGCCTGTAGGTGATGATCACATGCCTTTCCTCCACTGTCGACAGGTCCACCAGCAGTCTGTACACTGGAGGATTCCGCCATCTCCTCACATGTCCCAGCTGACGGTGCCTATGAAGGACAACAGAGAGTACAGAGTCAACCAATTCAGAGGTACGTACACACAGCTTACACAGAACACGATTCAGAATCCGAAATTTTCATGTAAGAGTGTTGAGGCAAGGCCTAGGTATGTGTGACGCAGTTAAAAATTAATCCATGTGGGCCCCTGAAATGGTGGCTGCCTGACTTGTAAAGTAGGACAGTGGGATGTGAGGTAACTGTGCTGGCGTTGTACACCGTTGCGGTAGGCGGTCGAAGACCGCAGCGCAATTCTGCATTGGTTAACATTGGACCCTATGGGTCCCAGGAGCTAATGACGATGTACGCCGGCGGTAACGGTACGCACTGCCGCGGACGTGACCGCCATTTTCTATCTGTTCAATCACTCGATACCTGATCTTCGACAGGAGAGGACCTACACTGCAAGTGCTGCTGTGACTTCAGTCTGGAAGAGACAATGGCTCGTGCATCTGGGGAAAGGGTCCATGCCTTCAGCACGGAGGAGTTGGAGAAACTCGTGGGATGGGGTCCTCCCCCAGTACACGCTACTCTACGGTCCTCCAGACAAACAGGTAAGTACACTGGGAGCATGCTGTATGGGCTATGCCTGTGTGGAGTGGGGTGGATGAAATATGGGGGGGGGTAAGGCATGCATGAAACGACGGTGAGTGCATGTGCCACATGGCAAGGGTAGGGATGGGGGCCAATTACTGTGACAGTGCAGTTGGTAATAACTTTTCTTTTTCCCCTGTACAATTCATTTAGGTCAGCGCCCACCAGCAGAGGGACATTTGTCGTGCCATCGCCAATGACGTCCAGACCCTGGGGGTCTATCACAGACGGAGCACCCACTGCCGTAAGAGATCGGAGGACATTCACCGCTGGAGCAAGAAGACGGCGGAGGTCCAGTTGGGGATGGCCTCCCAACGTGGGAGGGGTGCCCGTCGCACCATGACCCCCCTGATGTTCAGGATCCTGGCGGTGGCGTACCCGGAGTTGGATGGGCGCTTGAGGTCATCACAGCAGCCACAAGGGGGTGAGTACACTCTCATTCAGCTGATTCTGGAGGTGTCTGGGTGGGGGAGGTGGGCTGTGGGTTTCCCTAGGCCAGGGCGAGTGTGCTAGTTAGGTCCCCTTCTTCTGGCAGACCCTGTGGCACCCCACCCCACCTGTGTACAGTGCCAACTACACCTAGTCAGGCTCCTGTGACATCCATGTGTGCAGATGTCGGCCATAGCCTTGTAGGCCATGTCCCAGGGATTGAAGAGTGGACCCCAAGTGTGCGGCGTAGTGCAGGGGGCTTCTGTGTCTGTCGTGTCGGCCAATGGTAGCGGTAATGCATGCACTCAACATGTCTTTCTTCTGTCGTCCCCCCCCTTTTTGTGGTCTCCCTGTTCTTGTGTGCATTAGCATCATCAGGCGGAGGAGCAGTGTCACCGGAACAGGAGGGAGCTGCATCCCACGTGGCCCTGGAGGGCGACACGACAGAGTCTGAATTCACCAGTGGGACGGAGGGCGAGGGGAGCTCCATGGCGGGGACAGGAGCTGACACCAGTGATACGGACTCGTCCTCTGGTGGGAGCTCCCTTGTGGTGGCTGCCACATCTGTGCCCCCGCATCTACAGGTACAGCCGCCACCCCCCCTACCAGCACCGCCTTACCAGCAGCCCCTCAGCCTTTGCCCCGTGCCCGCTCACCCAGGAGGGTGGGCATCGCCTTCGCCCCAGGCACCTCAGGCCCTGCCCCAGTCACCCCTGCTGCCCTCAGTGAGGAGGCCATTGACCTCCTCAGGTCCCTCACTGTTGGGCAGTCTACCATTTTGAATGCCATCCAGGGTGTAGAGAGGCAGGTGCAACAAACCAATGCATTCCTGGAGGGCATTCATTCTGGTCAGGCAGACCTTCAGCAAGCTTTTCAGACTCTGGCCTCAGCACTGATGGCAGCCATTGTCCCTGTCTCTAGCCTCCCCCCTCCAACTTCCTCCACCCAGACCCGCACCCCTGTACCTCAGCCTACCCCAAGCACACCATCAGACCAGCATGCACACACCTCAACACACAAAGGAAGCTCAGGCAAACATAAGCACCACACATCCCAAAGGCACTCACGCAAGCATCACACACATGCAGACACACCAACATCCACTGCCTCCACTGTGCCCCCTCATCCTCGTCTCCCTCCTCCCTCCCAGTCTCGTCTCCACTCACACCTGCATGCACTACATCTACAGCCACTACTTCCATCACCAGCACACACACCACCACACCCCGCTCACGTGCAGTCACCACCCCCACTACCATTCACACGTTCCCTGTGTCCTCTCCCAGTGTGTCTGTGACGCCACTTACTGAGGTACACAAACGCAGGCACACACCCACCCAACAGCCATCCACCTCTGCCTCCAGTGCATACACCTTCACCCAAAGTCACCAAACGAACACCTCCTACAACCACAACCTCTTCCTCGACTCCCAAACCCCCTCCAGCTACCCGTCCCAGTGTTCCCAAGAAACTTTTCCTTTCCACCCTTGACCTCTTTCCCTCAATTCCCCCACTCCGTCAGTCTCCTAGGGCCCGACTCTCCAGGTCCCAACCTAGCACCTCAGCCACGACATCGGCGGGATCACACCAGGCAGCAGGGCAGCTAGTGTGGCAAGGAGCCACAGCAGGGACAGTCCCCCACCTGTCAAGCATCAAAAGTTGGCCAGTGCCTGGCGGGAGACGGGGAAGACTCCAGCCACCAAAGCCGCTCCCAGGGGTACAGGTGGGAGTGTGGAGTCAGCTGCGACACCTTCCAAGGTGGGGAAGGGGCACAAGAAACTCGGCAAGTCTGGGAAGAGCAGCACTGTGGAGAAGACCGCCATCAGCCCCGCTGCTCAGGAGGCCACCGCCATCATCTCCTCTTCCCAGGAGGCCACCGCCATCAGCCCCGCTGGCCAGGAGGACACCGCCATTAGCCCGCTGGCCCCCACAGGACCGCCACCAGCAGCCCGCTGGCCCAGACAGGACCGCTAGCAGCAGCCCTGCAGGCCCAGACAGGACCGCCAGCAGCAGCCCCACAGGCCCAGACGGGACCGTCAGCATCAGCCCCGCTGGCCCAGACAGGACCGGCAGCAGCTGAGTCGCTGTCAAGGACCCCGCTGCAACAAGCACCGCTGAACAGGACCCCGCCGACACAAGCACCACTGAACAGGACACCGCCGCCACAAGCACCGCTGAACAGGACACCTCCGCCACAAGCACTGCTGAACAGGACACCTCTGCCACAAGCACCGCTGGTCCATGAGCGCCAAGGGGACTGACGCTACTGAGTCCGCCACGAGCAGGATGAAGCACTCTGGGCACAAAGCCCCCTTCAGAACCAGTGGAGAGATACATCCACTCACACAGTCCTTGGCAGCATGAAGCACTCTGGGCACAAAGCCCCCTCCAGAACCAGTGGAGACTGTTATCCACTTGTGAGACTGTGGCTTTGCACTCCCCAGGATTGAACAGTGGGCAACCCACCCACTGTAGAGACTTGAGAGACTGTGGCTTTGCAGTCCCCAGGATTGAACAGTGGGAAAATCACCCAGTGTAGAGACTTGAGAGACTGTAGCTTTGCACTCCCCAGGATTGAACAGTGGGCAAACCACCCACTGTAGAGACTTGAGAGACTTGAGAGACTGTGGCTTTGCACTCCCCAGGATTGAACAGTGGGCATGGGGCCCCCTTGTGGATTTGGCATTGTGCACTCCACGGATGAGGTGCCCCCCCTATCTCTTCCCCATGAGGTGCCTGTTTTATTGTTATCTGATGCACCTGTAGTGTTCTCTCGGTCATGTTCGGGTATTGAGTGTGGGCCTCGCCCATGCAGTGTGGGCCCAGTGTTCTACGGACTTCAATGGAGCAATACCTGGACTTGAATTCTTGGTGTATATATTTGTTTATAGTGTATATATATTTTTGCGTACTGGATTTTAATAGATTACAATGGTTACACTTATTTCCTTTTGTCTTTGCATTCTTGCAGGGAGATTGGGGGGTGTAACTGTAATGTATCATGCCGTATTAGTGTGTGTGTTGTCGTGGGTGAGGGTGGGGGTGCTGTATGTTGCGTGTGTGCTTCCCTGGTTTTTCCCTCTCCTGGTAGAGGAGCAAGAAGATAAGGGCAGGAAAAATATGAAGCTCTGGTTCCATGGCGTCCTGGTTCCTCGTGGGGTGTGCAGAGGTGAGCGTTTTCCCTTCGAAGTCCTGTTTCCGCCGTGTTTTTGTTCACGGTGAATCCACCTCGGAAAAGGTGGCGGATTGGTAGGTTGTGATACTGTGGGGGGTACATTGTCCTCCGCCTGTCTGTTGGCGGTTACCGCCGCGATGTTTGTTTGTACCGCCTTGGCGGTCGGAGTGTTAAAGTGGCTGTCTTTGTTGGCGGTTTCCGCAACAGTCGTGATTCAATTTTTTTTTTCTGCCGGCCTGTTGGCGGTCTTACCGCCGCTTTAACACCGACCGCCAGGGTTGTAATGACCACCTATATTTGTGAACCATAGTGTATTATAATGTTTCTAAAATGTTTTAATATCCTTTTTTTTAAAGAAAAAATAAGCACCACAGTACCTCCTCAGATGTACTGTAGTATTTTTTAGAATATATAGACACTATATATAATTTCCCCTACCTATTACTGCTTTGATTAAGTGGTAATGGGAAGGGAACATTTATAAAACCTAATACCTATATCTAACCCCTGAACCAAAACACAAGGAAAGCGACCTTAAAAACAACAAGGCTGCTTTTAACTTATGTAAGGTCAGTTATTAGCCAATCACATAATGATTTGTCATCACTAGGTACCACTGTACTTTCACAAAATGCCACAAACTGACAGCAACAACAGATATCAATAAGTGAATATGTCTGAAAATACTTACCCTACTTACCTGTACTACCCAAAAGGATCAGCTACACAACACAATCTATTTTCCTGCCAAATTCTATTGAAACATGTATAGCCATTTTCAGCTACATGGGAATGCAAAGTCTATGGAAAATACATTGGTGCAAAAAAACGTTTTGGGACCCTCTCTTTTTTCTTTGTACCTCCTATCTCTGGTATCCCTAATTAAAATGAAAAAATGGCTGCTGCCACTCTGTAATATTAGGCCTGGGTGGAGGTCAGATTTCCACTCCATGAAATATTGTGGAGTTGTTTAAAACTCTGTGGAATTTCGTGGAGTTCCATGAGCTGCAGAGTCCTGAATGCGCCTGATCTCGGAAGTGCTAAGCAGGGTCGGGCCTGGTTACCCTGCTTAACACTTCTGAGACCGGGTACATTCAGGAGAGAGCCACTGGCACTAAAAACTGTGCAAAGTACACACAGGGCAGACCAGTGCATAAGAGGCCTGAAACAGCAGCTTTCTTTCACTGCTTATGCCCCTGGCCTAAATTCAGGCCAAAGCCGTAGGCAGCAAAAGCTGCCAGGCCTCTTTTGCTCCAGCCTCCACCATGTGCACTTTGCACAGCTTTCAGTGCCGGCTGCCCTCTCCTGAGCTTTTTGCAGGGTCACCCCCAAACTTTTTGCTTCCTTCCTCCTATTTTTCTGACCAGTTTTTGTTGGCTTTAGAACTCTGGGCACTTTACCACTGCTAGCCAGTGCTAAAGTGCATATGCTGCCTGTGTAAATTGTGTTGGTGATTGGTTTATCCATGATTGGCATAGTTGATTTACTAGTAAGTCCTTAGTAAAGTGCACTACAGGTGCCCAGGGCCTGTAAATCAAATGCTACTAGAGGGCCTGCAGCACTGATTGTGCCACCCACATGAATAGCCCTGTAAACATGGCTCAGACCTGCCACTTATGTGTCTGTGCGTGAAGTCCTGGACTGCCAATTTGACCTGGCAAGTGTGCCCACTTGCCAGATCCAACCCTTCTCTATTTATACATGTTATGCACCCCTAATGTAGGCCCTAGGTAGCCCCATGGGCAGGGTGCAGTGTATGTTAAAGGTGGGACATGTACTAACAGTGAAATACTGCCAAATGTGTTTTCACTGTTACAGGTCACGTCTCTCTCATAGGCTAACATGGGGGCTGCATTTAAATATCCATAAAGTGCAGTTTCCCTTTAAGAGCAGATAGATATACCCCTGGTACCTTGGTACATAGTCAGGCTTGACTAATGTGTAAAGTATTTGTGCACCACTTCAAACAGTAAAGCACTGCCAAAAAAACACACCTGGGTTGAAAAATAGAACTTGATTGAATAAATAAAACAAGACTAAAATGACAAAACAAAAAAACAATAAGTAGAACTTGAGTTACAAATTTTAAAGGATAAACCATAGAAAACCATTTAGAAGCAAAATGTGCCAACTGAGGTTATCTGGTTGCACCAGAGTGGGACAAAGTAAAACATTCAGGCCAATTGTGATGGAGCTTGGGCCAGCTGCAATGACCTAGTGAGGGCTGGGTAACAAAAGTACCTTAATGCTGGTTGTATCACCGTCGAAGATGAGGGGAGCAGGCTGAATCAATATGTTAGTGTTGATCCCCTTAGTGGCTGCAATGCGGTAATTCTTTCTACTCAGTAGTGAAGATGCATCAGTTTTCACCACACAACAGTGGTGATGCGTGGGGTCCGAAATGCAGCAGTTCTGAAGGCGGTGCAACAAGGTCGATCCTCACTGGAGAGGTGATGCGCCGACTCCGATCCATGCAATGGGCCGATGTGCCAGTTGTGGTCGGTGCAGTGGTGGCAATGCATTATTTTAGCTGCAGCAAACACATTAGGCCAACTTCCGAGGGTCCAGGACTGGGGTGGCACCACTTGGTAGGGCAGACTCACAGATGGCAGACTCCATGCATTGCTATAGGTGAGTTAGAAATCTTTTTTGTCCCTGAGACTTCGGAAAACACAAGACCAGTCAGCTGGTCCTTAGAGTCACTCTGGTTTCTGTGTTTAAGTAATGTGGGTCCAGTCCTTGTCACCCAAGCAAGGAGGAGAAGCAGGCAGCAGGTCAGCACAGCAAGAAGGCAGTCTTTCAGGAGCACAGCAGTCCTTTTTCCTGGCAGAGTATCCACCGGTCAATAAGTGTACTGAGTTGGTAGGATCTGAGGCCTAGTTCTTATGCCCAGTGGTGCATCTGAAGTGGGGGGGACTTCAAAGAAGACTTTTGAGCCTCCAGACTCACTGCAGCTGGGTATGCAGCCCTTTGTATAAGGGCAGGAAACTGCCCCATTCAGTTGTAAGTGTGAGGCTGTGCCCAGTTCTTCTCTCCTATCCTGTCCAGGATGACCCATCAGTATGTGGATGGCCCATCAAGTCACACCTAAGCTCCCATTGTGTGTGGCTGTCTAGAGAAAATATTTAAAGCCCAGCTGTCACCCACCCCAGACAAGTGATCAGAGACAGACGGCAGGCATGCAAGGCTAAGAGTAGAAAAATGCCAGCTTTCTGAAGGGGGCATTTTCCAAATTGCACCAATAAATCCCACTTTACCATGAATTATAATTCCATAGGTGTTAAACATAACAGATTTACCTCCTCCCAATTAGAAATTACAGCTTATTAAATGTAATAAAGAATCCCCAATGTTTTCCTATGGAATAGGTAGGCCTCAGAGTTGTGCAAAGCAAATTCAGAAGTTCTTCATTACCAGCACATGTAAAACTTAAAAACACATGTCCTCCCTTTTACTCACATAGCAATCTGTCCTACGGGTTACCTAGGACCTACCTTAGGGGTGACTTTTATGTATATGTAAGCAGTGCTGCAGGACCACTAGTAGCATTTATTATAGGCCCTGGGCACATGTAGTGCACTTTACACGGGACCTATAAGTAAATTATATATGCCAATTAGGGAATCAAACTATGTTTTAGGAAGAGAGCACAAGCACGTTAGCACTGGTTAGCAGTCCAGATAGCACTATAATTTAATACTAATTTCACAAAAACTGTGGAATGGATATGCACCAAATAATGAAAACTTTTTTGGAAAGTTTCATGAAGGTTCATCAACAAGCGGCAAAGATATTAACAAAACAAAAAATGCTCTTCCTATGGAAACTGTAACCTAATGTATAACTACACAGTGGGATCACTGACAGAATATTGACAGAATATCTGAACCAAAACTATTGTGTAGACAGAATATCATGTCAAAAATATCGAGGACCAAAATATCAAGAAAGTAAGTGCAAATAGTTAAGTATAGATTTATTATTCTTAATTATACATCTACATACCTTGAAGATATATATGTCGTCAAGGTGCATTTATGTGGAGTTTTATGCACTAAAGCTTTACTTACCTATAGAAACTTATCTTCATGATATTTTGTCCCACGGTATTTTTGGTTCCGATATTCTCTCTAAAAACCACACAGTGGTGACCACCATTGTACAATACATATTTATATACTTTATATGTGTCATACACATTTTTGTTCCTCCTATCACACCATACAGTGTGGGGCACAGGGTCAGCCCACTTGAGCCATTGGTTTACCTCTCTGTGAGTGACACATTTTACTCCTGCACAATGCACACTTACTTACAAAAATAGTCCCCTTGTAGAATGTTGCAAAAACATACACAACCATTAGTAAAGGTGAAAGGTGGCAGTCAACACCAGGCCTATTCGCTTTGCTAGTGCTTTTTCAATGTAGGAATCTGCTCCCTGTTTTTAGCTTTAGCGTGCGTTTATTGGTTTTCTTAAAGGAAAACCACTATGAAAAGGGAGCATTGGGCTTTAGTTCTTCTTATGTCAGAAATCGTTTGTAAGAAGAAAATAAAGTTAATTCCTTGTACTTTCTATTGCATTTTACGACCATAATTGCAATTCTCAGTTATGTGCTTTATATAGATAGTAATCATTTGAATGTTACTCCACTGATAAAACCCAAAATAGCCAAATTCAAATTTGATTATAGTAAGTGCTTGATATTTGAATCAGTATATGTAAGACGTAAATCAAGTAGACATTCGTTTTTATTCATCTGAGTAATAACATAAAAATGCGCTTTCCAAATGCAGCAACTGGATTTTTTTTAAACTGTTAAAGATATATTCATTTTAACAGTGGACCATGTGATTAAAAATAAAAAAAACAGTATTCACAAAAAAAACATGACCAACTGCAATTAACCGGTTCTGTCTAATTACTGCATCTCCATGGTAACATTTCAGTTTCTGTCGATTGTATGTCGCAACTTTTAGAAATATATACTAGTTTATCATGCATGAATTAAGTAGGAAAAATGGATTTTCATTTTTCTAACAATGATTTAGCAAAGACTTGGCATTCTGGAGCATTCCATAATTTATAATGTTTCGAATGTATAAAAAAGAAATGCTTTTTCGAAATCGTGCGCTCTTTTCTTTGGTGTAAGGAATTCACCAATTTTTGTTTGCGGTCAAAGTATATTTGTTTTCCACATTCATACGATATCATCTGATACTTGCATTTTTTTCTATATTCAAATGTTGGCTCAGATATTGAACTACTTTTTTATAGACTGAAGTACGGAAGTCTAGCAGCTGCCATTTGTAAAACGGTAATGATGCTATGGTTGGTGGGTTAATATGGGAGAGGATGACATAATAACATGCCAAACTCTTCATATGGGAACTGATTGTAGCGATCATGTTTTTCTCCTTTTTTTTCGTTTTTAACCTTCAAATACAGAAAAGAAAGAAGATGTGTTTCTTACCTCAAATGTGCCTAATTTTGTAGTAGGAATTTGAAGATGTCTGCCTACTCTGAGGAAAAATAAGTATTTTCCATTCCATATTCAAGGAGCTCAGTTTCGCCCTTCCAAGGACAGGCACCTTGGACTATGAAGACAAGGCCCGGAAGCCTTGGTACAAACAATTCAGCTTAGAGGGTATTTTGAACCGGTAAAAATGTTTCTTTTTCAATTGAAAAACAGTTGTGTCCTTTTTTATGTCACTGTGCGTCAAAGGGGTATCACATGGCAGTATGGTGCAAGCACCAATAGTTTTTTTTACAAAAAGCCCTATTTACTAAGCTAGCTAGACCGGGCTTGTTTGAAAAATGAATGCCCCTTGAAGCAGGTGTTGATAAAGAGAAATAGGTTGATTTCACACAAAAAAACTTTTGTATTGCATGCGTACTGAAGTTCACAGCACACTTCAAATGCCTTCAGAGTTTGTCTGGACGTGGGAACTCGAACTGGAAGGGTATGCTTCCAATACAAATAGTACGTTTATGCAGCGCATACTGAATTCTTTAAGGTTGTGCGTTGTGCATGACAGTCTTTAAGACAGTGTTAATAGATATGGTCAACACTGTGTTCTGCCTCTTGTGCATCACAGTGCAGGAAATTGGATTGCGTCGCTGCATTTACAAATTAGTAAATCTGCCCAAAGGAAATTAAAAATGATGTCTCCAAAGGTTTGCGCATTGTTCCCATCCTGCTGTTGGATGTGTGAGGAATGCGTGCCTACTAAGGATAAAGCTTTTATAAAGATAAAAAATGAATTAGCAGACACCTGAAGCAGATGGTACCACCTGGTAAAGTACCCTAAGGGACAAGCCAAAAGAACAAGACACCGAGGACAAATAAGATATGTTTGCATAGAACAAAATCATGATTGTTTCCACCTATTACGAAGTAAGGTGAGTAAATTATATGCAAGGCCATCAGAGTGCCCCAAGTATTCAGTTAAAACAAGTTCCCTATGTTACAGTTCTGCCACGTTGGTGAATTCAGTTTATGGGACTAACTGAAACGTGTAATGTCCTGGAGACATTACATGGACCCAAGGTGTGCTGTGAAGTTTGGGACTATAAGCAGTGTCTGAATCCATGGAACGCTGTAAGGTCTGCAGCAAAGAAGATGAAGCAATGGGTAAGCTGAGGAAGGCAGAGGCGCTAGGGTTGGGAGGCAATAAAGGTCCCAGCAAAGAGGAGCGGATTTATTCTCACTGTGGGCCCCAGGAGCTGATGGGGGAAGAGAAAAGGAAGGAGGATTCTGAGCCTGACCATGATTGTAAAAAGTAATTACGCAACACCAGAGAGTAGATTGGACCATCACGCTCCAGAAATGATCATAAGGGCATCAGAGTCTAGGTGACTAGGTAACATGAGGCACAACCAGATGTATCAGGGTAACTTCATCCTAGCTGAAGGCCAGTCCCCATTAATTGAGATAGGTAGTTGTAGGCTTGTATCTATGACCTCCCAGGTCACAGAGCAAGAAGTAAAAAAGACATGTTTGACCATTACTTTTAAACAGTGGGCATCTTCTGGGATGAAAAAGATACAGTGAGTGCAGATCGGACATGATGCATTGGGGATTGTAGGAAGCTGCCTCTTTAAATAGTGGACCAAAAAGAGGTGCACTTTGTAGAGAGTCCAAGTAAACCCCAGAGGAATTACTGAGGCAGAAATGACACCCCAATTGCTCTCTTTTGTGGTAGTGTGGGTGAGCAGTTGGTAATATATAAGGGTATTGCAAAGTATTGCACACACAAAGGCAGTAAGTGAGACACAGTCAATAAAGAAATCTGACACCAATTTATAAAACTTGAACATACTTTTTTTAAAAATAAATTTAGATACCAAGATCACCAGAATCAGGTGTGTACTTTTCAATATAGGAATTTTTAGAGTTTTCAAAAGTCGCCACATTGCAATTTTTGGGTGCATTAATGTTATCAAATGGGGGAAAAACACGTAGTGCATTCGGACACTTCACAGCAACATACAGGACTGTTCTCCAGGTCTTAAGATGAGTATGGGTAGGATCCGAGACCATTCTAACAGATCACCACGGGAGGCTCTGGGGCACCCTGGTGCATGGGTTTGTTAGGGCATCGAGTGTCCCGTTCACTTCAATGGTCAATGTTCTGGTCAAAAAGCTGGGACAGGAAGGTCTGTCTGGGAGAACCCACAGGGGACCCTTGAGGTCCTTGAGCATATAGGGATACCATTGGTCCACTTCTCCGCAGGCTGTGGTGCTTGGGTGAAGTGTGTTTTTTGGCGTTGGTTCCGGTGCTGGAGTTACTTGCGGTTGGAGGGAGGCCTGCAGAAAAAGGCATGAACAGTGTGGACTTCCCTGGAATCAGGCTGTGGGGCTCAGGTGCAGAAGTGCTTTACGGTGTCGTGTCCTGGTGGTCAGGGACCTGCTCTGGGTTTTGGTGACCTGGTGAAGAGGGGAAGAGGGCAGCGGGGCCACTCTCCTGTATGGCCTTATGATCCTACCGTCTCTTGACAGTAGATCTGCTGTGGTGCTGTTGGAGTCTGGACTGGACCACTAACAAGCCTCAGTTGCTGTAAGAGGTTCTGTACTACAGGTTTGGATGTAGGGAGCCACTGGTGGGGTCAGAGTGGAGAAGT
Source organism: Pleurodeles waltl (assembly GCF_031143425.1). Lineage (NCBI taxonomy): Eukaryota > Metazoa > Chordata > Amphibia > Caudata > Salamandridae > Pleurodeles > Pleurodeles waltl. The sequence goes on along the minus strand of NC_090442.1, from coordinate 892,569,841 downwards.
GTGGCTCAATGGTTAGAGCAGCAGACCCTGATGCAGAAATCTGGCCCAGGACCAGGGTTCAATTCCCGCCTCAGCAGGTCTTGGGCTCAATTTCCTTGGACCTGATAATTCTCACATCGGTGCCTAATCTAAATCATGGGTCCCACTCTGTAACTCTGGGCAATAGCTTGCTTAATCTCCACAACGGACCCAACAGCGCTGGGATGCCTGGCTTCACCTTGGAGGTTGTCCAGGAGTGGGCACCTCACAGGGAAAAGCCAGGAGGGGTTCCACAGAGGTATGCGTACAGCGCCTTGAGACCATAACGGGTGAGTAGTGCGCTATACAAGTACGAAGTTTACAGAGTCATAAGACTTCATTGAAGTAGCGGGCTGACCTCCTGAGGCTTTAAACAGTCTTCTACTGGTGCATTGAACCCACAGAGGGCCTGCTGCCCAGCTCCTCTGCTGTTAGGGAGAGTGTTCTGGTGATTCGTGAAGAAAATGGCAGGTCATCGGGTTTCTTGGAGGTTGCAGCAGCAAGACAGGTCGGTTGCTCCACAAGGATCAGGTGCAGCAAACAGGCAGGTAGAGTTGGTGCCAAGTAAGTTTGTGCTCCTCAGTCCTCGGGTCAGTAGGCTTGTTGTCTACTCCTTCTTTTGTATCAATTGAAGATTTCCAGTATCAGGCATCCCCTAAATACTCAATTTAGGGGGCATTAAAGGGAGTGAGGAGTAGTAGGCAATGGGCTACGTCCTCCTGGGGTCACTACGCCCACTAGATGACCACTTCCTTTGGTAAGTGGGCATCACCCTGTCCCAGAATTCCTAATTCCACCACAGACAGGATGATGGAAGTTTTAAGGCTGTGTTCACATCAGGTTGGTCACCCTAGAAGCGTGTCCAGCCTGCAAATGCAAAATGCTTCCTGCATAGCTAAATTTTGCAGCTGTCCAGGTGACAAATGTGCCTTGGGGCAGGGGGTTGGCATCTCCCTCTGAGGAGTGTCAGATCTGCATACCAAAGGTGGTGGGCTCCTTTGAAGCTTCTTGTCTTCGAATGCAGATTTGCAGGTCATCCTGTTGGGAGGGTTGTACAACACCCTGGGCAGAGCACGCTTTGTTTCTAACCTCTAGAGAGCAAAGGCTCTCACCCTTGGGAGTCAGAAACACATCTGTTAGTGGCAAGCTGGCTAGAACTAGTCAGCAAGCCCGCCAGCAGTTGGTAGGGTTTCAGGAGACACATCTAAGATGCCACCTGGGTGCATGGTTTAATAAATCCATCACTGGCATTTTGGTGCTAGGTCCCTTAGAGTGCCAAAAGTTATGCTGCAGCTCTTAGGGACCCTATTTAGTATCTAGGCCATAGGTACCAGAGGTACCATTTACTATGGTCTTACATAGGTGTTAAAAAGCCCGGCTACTTGGGGATCAAGCGACCAGGTGTCTTGTTTTAGGGAAGGGACAGTGGCACTGGGGACCTAGTTAGCAGGAACCCGGGCACTTCAGTCAAAATTGCATCAAAAAAACAGACAAAAAGTGGGGGACTTCTGCAACCAGAACCCAGTTTCCTACACATCCCCCACCTAGCCAACAGGCCAGGAGACTCAACCACAACCAGGGAGAGTCTTCCTAGTCCGCCAGACGATGAAGAGTAAGGAAAGAGGCTGGGTGATTGCAGGATCTACTCTGCTTCACTTCCTCCTGTCAAGGTAATTTCCTTTGGGAAGCTGACCTGCCTCAACAGGGTTAGGACCCTATCAAGGATGCACTTTGACTGATGCTTTAGTTTCCTCACCCATTCTCTTTTCTTTGGGATGAGAGATGTACACCTCTGCTAACCCTATCTTAGCCAAGGCAACCCCTAGCTTACACAAAGAGGTCACCCACAGTTTGAGCAACCTCACTATGACCAACAGGTTCAGGGGGCTTAGCTTGCTATTTGACATAGGGTCAGACCACCAAGCCAAGGACAGAGCAGCCATAAAGGCTAACACCAAGCAGAGGCCAAAGACAGCTGTCAGTGCCCAGAACACACCTTTAGCTCTTCAATGACAGGTGATGGGGCTAACTTGCAGGCTTCTTTGGGTTAAGGGAGCCTGTCTACAGCTTTAGCTTGGGGGGGGGGTCTACATCCTGTAGCAAACACCCTTCCTCCACTCTCTCTTCTGTTAGCTGAGGAGCCACCATCTCATGCTTAACAGTTGCCTTCCTTACTGGAGTAGAATCCTTCTTCGCTTACTGGAACTTTCTCTAAAGGTTGCCCGCCTTTCCTACATTTTTATCTTTTTCTTTTCTTTTGGGGCCTACTGGCACTAACTGCAGTGTCAACACTTCCAGAATCCTTAGGAGAGTACTGGCACTGGGCCAGATCCTCTTTTGGGTACTGACCAACCTCTGGGAGGTCATTTCCAAGGAGATAGTTGAGGGGGAGGTCTGTACTGACTACCACCCTTCTCCCACTAAGTATCAGGGCTCTGTCTAGATAACACATGTTGTGCCAACAATTAGTGCTCATAGTTTTAAGAGTAAAAATGTTGCACAATCACTGTCCAACCCTGGGCTTGTGCATGCTTTTGGTAAGGAGTGTTGGTCTGTGTGTTAATCTAAGCACTATCATATGGGTCATGTGTATGTAATAACATTACTCACCTATAATTCTGTCCTCTGTATTAATCATGTAACTCATATGTGGTTTATTATTCTGTGTTAGCTTCACTTATGTTTGTTATCCAGCATTTTGACACAAAATAAGAATGTGTAAAAGCTGTGTGGTGACTCACACATGCAAAAGACTCTCACTCTGCATTTTCCCTGGTCACCCTCTGGCAACAAACAATTAAAAGCTACACGAGTCGCAAGGTGAACTGACACAGCTTTCCCTTGAGCTCCCTCTGCTACACTGAACAAGTGCCAAGCCACGAGCTATACACTTGCGGAGCATAATGGTAGTCACATGTAAACTTAATAAGTTTGGGCATGGTCCACAGTTTCTATTTAAACTGTGCCTTACTCAGAATTATTGCTTTGCCTCAAGACATCTCGGGAGCGGTTCCTGTCTTCCAGATGCAGTTCTCTGCCTGCAGGAACCCAGTAACCAGTATCTCTCCATGCAAAGGCATCAAAGAAAAATTCAGAACAAAAAGCTCACCTGATGGAGCGCAGTTTCACCTAATGGAGATCTGTTTCCAGCCTGGTCATCACAAGTACCTGCAACGGAAAAGACATAAGGATAAAGTGCATACTAACTTTAAAACAAAAATCAATCCTGTCATTTTTACCAAACAATACTTCCCATTCCAGAACTGCTGAGAATATAATACAACTTTTCTTAAAAGTAAAAGGCTGTGCCAAACACAAGGCATTCTTTATTTTTGCCATCTAAAGGTAAGGCACCCAGACTAATGTGAAGCAACATTGGAAATACAAGGTGTCACGAGTAAAAGACCCTTTGGCAGGTATTGAAGAAAGAACGCATTTCAGCTTGCATGTTATGCACAGGACAAATAAGACAGTGTTGTATTGTCTTATGTGAGTTTGTTTCAAGACTAATGCATGTGTTTTTGTTAAATAGATAAAACAGACTGATCTTCATGTCTTCTACTAATCCATCAAACAATCCCTGTTACCATCTCATTTGGAGTACCATGGCATCTCTCCCTGACATTCAACAGTCAGGTTGTGTAGCAGGTATTTACAGGGTACACGGGATGGGGAGAGATTCAAGAGAGGACAGGGAGGTTATTCTCATATTAGAATTCTCAAACATATACATTGTTTTCCGCAGGTCGAGAACTTACTAATGACGACAGCTCCAAGCCCAAGGGTCTTTCTCCCCTCTCTTGATCAAGCCTACAGTTGTGAGATACTGAGCAATAAACTGTAGGCAAGGTTGTAAGGAGGGATTGGATTCCATATTGTCTCTGCCAGGCTGTTGCACCTTCCAAAAGTAAGAGTTGCGACTTAGTACCCTGTCACTAAGAGTTCCAGCTATTTCTAGGGGTACTTAAAGCAACAGGGCTATCAGTAAACTCCCCAGGGATAGCCCTTGCTCTTCTAGTCTCACCTGTGATATACTGGTTGGAGAATACCAGCCTGTCATTCACAATGGTGTGACTGGCACAGGTATCTCTCAGGGCAGTGGTTGAAATTCCATTCACCAGTAGGTTGTGGAAGTGTCTGCTTCCCTGAATCTCCTACTCACCTTTGGGTCCCACTTTCCAGTTAAAGGCTACAAGGATTTCCTCATCTGAGGAATCAACCTCAGAGGCCACACTGGCGACCCCTGGAGGCACACTAGTGGGTTTGTTTTTAGGAGAGGAAATCTCCTGGGTTCAGTTTGCTGTCTGTTTTCTAGCCAAGCACCAAGCCTGTGTGGTGTTGCGTGGGCTCTCATTATCCTAAATGAGACTACTGGATTTCTAGGCAGCAGGATCGTTCACGGTGTGGGGGACTGAGTCGGACCCACTTGGAAGGACCTCTGTCACCCTAAATCCGGTTTTGCTACGGCTAACTAGCAGCGCCTCATTTCTCCAAAAGGGAAGAGATGATTAGGCAGCCGAGCACATGACATCTTTGGAACTTCTCAGGGAAGTCGTGGTTACTCAGATCCAAACCAACTCTCTCATTTACAGTATGATCTCATATACAAATGACAAAGGCAGTGTAAGTTTTATATAATGTTTTAATAAAACGACTGCATTTTAGATATTAAGGCGTGAGCCGCAATAACCAGAAACCATACAACACAGTAGGATTGAAATAGTCACGAGGAGAGTGAAACATAAAAACAACGCTATCATGGTGTTTAACAATTTCTACTCTCCCTTAGCTAGTTCTATTTCGAGCACAGCATGTGAAGCTTCTAACTTGCCTTTCTGAATCCCTGGGGAGACATCAGCCCTCATACCTGAGCAAAGGCCTGTGATCTGGTTCAGCATCTGCTACGAGGCAGTCAGCGTCTAGTTGTAGTTCCCTGGTCGGAATCGCCATCTCGCGTGTATTGGGACAAGGAAGTGTTTTTATAACTAACATGCCAGCGTGATCACAAAATGTCCCTACGCAGGAATGCCAAAGACTAAACTCCTACCACGTCTATCGGCAATGTACCAGACTGTATCCTTGACTGAAGCACAGAGTGAACAGGAATGTGTTATGGAGAACTTCAGTGCTGAAGTAGGCTAAACAGTGTGATATGAAATATAAAACAAGACCGTAGAACTGGCTATTTGAAAAATAACAGTACGACGCCGAATAAAAGCATTTAGAGCAAAGTGCACAGAGGCTCTAAGCTGCGAGCAAAGGAATAAAATACATCCAGGGCAAAATGCACAAAGGCCTAAAGCCTGAAGCTAATGCGCAAAGGATACACAAAACTGACCACACTACACCCTCCCCTTGTCGGTAGCAAGTGGTTCTAATAATATAAAAGTATGCCCCAGATATAAACAAGACATAAAATATACATTTCGACAAGGTCAGAGGACAAAAAAGTCATAAATTTGGGAAGCATGTGACGATAAAGCCAAATTCAATATAATGTCAATTTTTCTTTTATTTAAAAAAAAAAATCCAATTGTCAGACAGAAGCAACAGAAAGCAGGAGTTCCTCCACTTCGATATATGTCAATACCGGAAGATCCACGCCAAAAAGTACCATGGAGCAGGTGTGTTCCAAAGCCCCAAAACCATTCAGGGTGGCACCCCGTGCAGGGCCTATGAATGAGACAATACCATCTTCCTCCAGGAAGGGAATCTCATAAACTGCCTCACGAAGCAAACGCAACCGCAGTGCACAAGTCTGGGAATGAGTCCTAATCGGGAACATCAACAGATCAGCATCGACCACTGGGGGGCGCTGCAGTGAGAGAGAAAGAGCCAGTGCATGTTCAAACGAGCACCAGAGGCACCGAAGCACGGGTTGCACACAATCCAAAACTGGGCGGAATGTCAGAGACCAGTCACACTCCAATTGTCCCAGGAGTGTCGCTCCAAAATGCTGCATCATGCGTTCACGACACAGCTGCGCTGACGGGAGCGCCAATATAGGATCTTGTCGCGGCGGGACAGCCATTGCGGAAGAACCGCAGCAACAGCAAAACCCCAGCCAATAAAGCCAAAGTAATCGGGAAACCCCCAAAAATGCTTCTGAAAATAGAGTGAATAGCCGAAGGTATTAAACCGAATATGGAAGAGAAGGTGTGAGCAAAACCAACACCAACAGCTTTGAAAAAATGTGCAATTCCAGCAGTGCTGGACGCATTAAATATGCGTCCCACGAGTTCACCAAAGTGGCTCGGAAAGTTAGTATTCAAAAGGGACTGTATTTCCGCCGATGACCTTGCCACCTGAAGTGTGTAGGTCTCGCTAGCAGATGTAAGGGACACATGCTTTTGAAACAATAGAGCCTTTAGTCGACTCAACTTGTCAAATTTACCTTGGAAGTAGCAATATGAGGCCAGATGTCTGCTACCTCCTTAATTTGAGTGGGGAGAAACAACACATTCCCGCAGCACGTAACGGCCTTGGTGACAACGACTACATAAACTATTCCGGCACGCATGCCACAACAGGGTTCACTGTTAAGAAGGACGTAACTGCTGTTTGAAAGCACCTGAAAAGTGTTTTTAATTACTGGGACTGAAACTCCCTTCAGATAACAAGCTAAGTTAGCAATCGAGGCATTACATGCCCCGTGCAAGGACAGCTGTTTACAAACCAAGGAATGGCTGACAGAAGTTTCGCATTCGCTACTGCTAAGAAAAACCTCCCTCAAACCATTAATGCAGCTGTATCGAAAGGGAAGCTCCCAAACCTCGTGTATGTAACTGTCTCCCAACCGTTCATATCTACCCACCGGAATGTGCTTTAAACAAGAAGTAAATTGCAGAGTGGAGATAGGCAGATTAATAACCCCATGAATCAACCACTCAGCTGACGGAATCTCAGCAACCGTAAAAGGCAGTTTCTCTAATTTTTCAATATTTAACATAACATATGTCGCTTCCTTTTTAGCCATCAGCTGTTGTTGACGAGTCAAATTAAAGGAAATAAAAATCTCCCTGGCACGAATGTGCTGCCATGGAACGCGACCTGCCTTCAAGGTCTGTAGAGTCAAACCCAGCTGCATGATGGACCGCGTCTGACTCTGCCCATGATATAAAAAAGACATATCCGATTTAATAATGTCAATTGTATAAACATGGTCTGAAAGAGTATGTATCCCATTATCCACAACAGACAAAGCCTGTATCAAATTTTCCTGATCAATTTGTCTCAACCGGGCCGCTGCCTCTTGTTGTGAAAGTTTCCAAATCTCATTATATACTTCATATAGAAAACGCTTCTTCCGCGGCATTCGTGGTCCTGACAAAAAATCTTGTAAGTCAGTATCATTAGACAGTAACGTGAGATGTGACTTAACTGCATCCAGCGTGGATGATTTCAACCATTGCTGACAAAGCTTCCCCACGCTGTATGTAGTAATGATATCAACATGTTCTGGTGATATGTAGCGAGGGTCTGCCCTACTAGTCCTGAACCCCCCTGAAGAGGTCACAAAACGCTGATGACACCCATTATTGTGTATGGGCCATAATAACCACCCGCCCGGATGTATCAATGAAGTGTTAAGCGTACCATTCTGGACCCAGTGTGTAAGCTCACTAAACGTGGCATTAACATATCGCTGCCAATTGTTCAATTTGGAAGGGACAGGAATACCAGGCAAATTCAAATTTCCAATCGTTGCTAAGCCCAAACAACTAGTCTGTTGCACAGTGTCATTGAGGAAAATCATTTGGACAGGAATAATACACGCCCTAAATAAAGTGTTCCTGCCTCGCATTTGCCAATTTTTCGTTCCCCAGACACTTTTCAAGTCAACAGTCTTGGACCAATATTGATTCCCCTCAACCAAAAGTTTAGATACAAACAAATTTGAATACAGTAATTTAGTATCGGTCAATAACATTTGCTTATTAGCATACGGAGTAACTTTAAAATAGTAAGACTTAGCATTCTGTTGATTATGCCCAGAAAAATATGCAAATTTATCATAATACGTTTTAGAACTCCCCTGTGGAGGAGTCGGGCAATGTTCCCATTGCACATATTCAAATATCGATTTAGGGCTACTTGCTTTATGAATAAAGTGGTGTCCATAATAATTGTAGCAAAACATGTCACATGATTATCTCTAAATAGGTAAGCATCTTCATCGTCATAGACAGTATAATATTGTAATTCTGTCAGCATAGAATCTACTGTCTTCACATCCCAATCATCAGAAACAATGCCTGGTATAACAATATCATTCATTGATAACTTGAGAGCATACGGTATTTGAATCAATTCAGTGGGACCATATATATCAAACATCACTTTATCCCACACAATCCCATCCGGAATCGGTATTGCAGAAATGTTCACATAGGACAAGTCTCTTCGAACCATATGAGACGAAAAATGTGGTCTCACCACCGTCTCCACGTGCTCAATGTCAGATCGTTCAGGAAGAAAATGACCATGTATTACCAAAAAAAAAGTAACCACAAATCCCAACCACAAGAAAATAGACATTACAGTCATAAAAAGCCACAAATAGTTCCAAGGAAAAACAAAATATGTGCGTTTAAGCCAACACAGCAGCTTACGTGGACCGCGGGCTGAAGATAGAGAGGACGTGGAGTCAGACACAATAACATCAGTGTCGTTGAAGCAGCCAGAGGCAATTCGTGCAAAAGGTGCAACCGTGAACAAAGAAGCAGATGGTGGCTCTCGCCTTGGCACGCTATAAACCACATGTTCAGATATATCATTAGAACGTACAGCAACTTGATCAAAAGATTCCAAATTAATCGTCGTCTGTGGAACAATCGCAAGATCAGCTTCCACCCTCCCCAAGCTCGGAGAGGAAACAGCATTGGTGCAAATCACCTGCAGCAGGACTTCTTCCCCAGTAGTGAGAGGGATTCCGGAACTACTGGGTGTCCCTCTTGGTCTGCTGTGCAGAATCGGCCACATTTTGTAACTTGACATTATCAATGGAAACAAAGCGATTTCCTTTGGCCCCGTGCAGCGGAGGCAAAATTACAGTTCTCGTGCCGCTAACCCCTAATACAGGGACTGGTGCTCGATAAGAAGGACCAAATTCTTTCTTAACTGCGACCTTTTCGGAGTAATAGACACAGCTCGGTTGGCAGCAAGTATGGCGGGCAGGAAGATTGCCCCCTTAAGAGACAATATACTGTGCAATGTGGCAATTAAATGCTGGAAGCGGTGCACGAAAGGGACTGGGGTGGGGCCGCCATACTCGCCCGCTCTGCCGCTGGCGGTCGTCGCCCTGGACCCGGGAGCAGGGGAGCGGGGGGGGGGCTGGGGCTGGGACCATGGATGAGAGCAGGGATGGTGACAATGGGGGGGCTATTCAAGGAAGGGATGTTGAGGAGCTTCACTGATGTAACAGAGGGGGGAGTGCTATAAGGACAATTTTTACTCTACAGGAAGCTGGTGCACACCCTGAAAGATCATTGGGACACGATTAAAGTGGAACCCTCTGTCCACGGGGTGTTGCACCTCCTGTTGACAGCAGGAGAGGAACCTCACTTGATTGCTAAAATCTACCGGGCCCAAATAGAGGCAGCGGTGGACCCCCTGCATTCCCTAAGAGAAAAATGGGTGAGGACAATTGGGCGGGACCTGTCTGAGTCAGAGTGGACCAGAGCACTAGCTTATCCCAGGATAATCTCGCGCAACACAAGGCTGAGATACATCCAATACAACTACCTACACAGAACATACCTCACTCCTCAACGGCTGCACCGCATATATGGGGGGGCGCCCAGGACATGCCCCAGATGTGGGGATGGAGAGGCCGACTTTGATCACATGATGTGGGGATGCTCGACACTCCAGAGGGGTTGGGACGCGATGATGGCAGACCTCACAGAGTTGTGCGGGGCGGAGCTCCGGCCGCCCCCCACTGTGTGTTTATTGGGCCTTAGAGCTGGCGTCAAATGGAGTAGGGTTGGGGGTCGTTTCCTTGACTTGTCCCTAGCCCTCTATAAAAGACTGATTGTGAAGGGCTGGAAGTCACCCGGCTGCCCCTCTCTGTCTGAATGGAGAAGTGATGTCACAAGGTGGTCCAGGGCTGGGCTGCAGGTCCTTAAAGCCGAGGAGGCCAGGGGAGTTCGTCAGACCCCCATCGCTTCGGAGTGGGAAAACCTAGTGACAAACTGGGATGACCTAACGAAGAGACCGATAGAGCCTGAGGGGGTGGGATGAACTAGCTGAAACGGCCAATAGATTTGATTGCAGGGGAAGGCCCCTGAAACCAGGACGGGAGAAATGCCAGACGCCCCGCCAGGCCAAACGTAGGGACGGAGAGTAGGGGGGGATAGGACACAATAACTAAAAAGATAGAGGAGGGGGGGGAGCGGAGTACCGGCCACCTCTACATGATAAGAAACGCCCCAGCAATCCTCCCTTTAGAAATTAAGCAGATCCACCCATATAAGCCAATAAGTTTATTTACAGTTTGAAGTAGAGTTAAGTCTGTTATTAGGTCACCAAATACAAAAGGTAACAAGGGGCACTGAAAGAACTGACGCCCAAAAAACGGATTGATTAAAGAGCTGGAAACAATGATGTATAAATGTTAATTAGTAATTGAAATGAACAGGTGATTGTGAAACACATTGAGAACAAAGCATAATAGAGACGCGGCTCAGTTAGTAGATGTAGGAGGCTGGACTGGCTTGTAGTGAGTACCAAGGGGTACTTGCACCTTGCACCAGGCCCAGTTATCCCTTATTAGTGTATAGGGTGTCTAGCAGCTTAGGCTGATAGATAATGGTAGCTTAGCAGAGCAGCTTAGGCTGAACTAGGAGACGTGTGAAGCTACTACAGTACCACTTAGTGTCATATGCACAATATCATAAGAAAACACAATACACAGTTATACTAAAAATAAAGGTACTTTATTTTTATGACAATATGCCAAAGTATCTTAGAGTGTACCCTCAGTGAGAGGATAGGAAATATACACAAGATATATATACACAATAGCAAAAAATATGCAGTATAGTCTTAGAAAACAGTGCAAACAATGTATAGTTACAATAGGATGCAATGGGGAAACATAGGGATAGGGGCAACACAAACCATATACTCCAAAAGTGGAATGCGAACCACGAATGGACCCCAAACCTATGTGACCTTGTAGAGGGTCGCTGGGACTATTAGACAATAGTGAGAGTTAGCAAAATAACCCTCCCCAAGACCCTGAAAAGTGAGTGCAAAGTGCACTAAAGTTCCCCTAAGGACAAACGAGTCGTGTTAGAGGAATAATGCAGGAAAGACACAAACCAGCAATGCAACAACTGTGGATTTCCAATCTAGGGTACCTGTGGAACAAGGGGACCAAGTCCAAAAGTCACAAGCAAGTCGGAGATGGGCAGATGCCCAGGAAATGCCAGCTGCGGGTGCAAAGAAGCTTCTACTGGACAGAAGAAGCTGAGGTTTCTGCAGGAACTAAAAGGGCTAGAGACTTCCCCTTTGGTGGACGGATCCCTCTTGCCTTGAAGAGTCGTGCAGAATTGTTTTCCTGCCGGAAGGATGCCAACAAGCCTTGCTACACGCACATTGTGCGTTTGAAGTTTTTGGATGCTGCTGGGGCCCAGGAGGGACCAGGAGGTAGCAAATTGGACCTGCAGAGAGAGGGGACGTCGAGCAAGACAAAGAGCCCTCATTGAAGCAGGTAGCACCCGGAGAAGTGCCAGAAACAGGCACTACGAGGATGCGTGAAACGGTGCTCGCCGAAGTTGCACAAAGGAGTCCCACGTCGCCGGAGACCAACTTAGAAAGTCGTGCAATGCAGGTTAGAGTGCCGTGGACCCAGGCTTGGCTGTGCACAAAGGATTTCCACCGGAAGTGCACAGGGGCCGGAGTAGCTGCAAAGTCGCGGTTCCCAGCAATGCAGCCCAGCGAGGTGATGCAAGGACTTACCTCCACCAATCTTGGGCTGAAGAGTCACTGGACTGTGGGGGTCACTTGGACGGTGTCGCTGGATTCGAGGGACCTCGCTCGTCGTGCTGAGAGGAGACCCAAGGGACCGGTAATGCAGCTTTTTGGTGCCTGCGGTTGCAGGGGGAAGATTCCGTCGACCCACGGGAGATTTCTTCGGAGCTTCTGGTGCAGAGAGGAGGCAGACTACCCCCACAGCATGCACAAGCAGGAAAACAGTCGAGAAGGCGGCAGGATCAGCGTTACAGAGTTGCAGTAGTCGTCTTTGCTACTATGTTGCAGGTTTGCAGGCTTCCAGCGCGGTCAGCGGTCGATTCCTTATCAGAAGGTGAAGAGGGAGATGCAGAGGAACTCGGCTGAGCTCATGCATTCGTTATCTAAAGTTTCCCCAGAGACAGAGACCCTAAATAGCCAGAAAAGAGGGTTTGGCTACCTAGGAGAGAGGAAAGGCTACTAACACCTGAAGGAGCCTATCACAAGGAGTCTCTGACGTCACCTGGTGGCACTGGCCACTCAGAGCAGTCCAGGGTGCCAGCAGCACCTCTGTTTCCAAGATGGCAGAGGTCTGGAGCACACTGGAGGAGCTCTGGACACCTCCCAGGGGAGGTGCAGGTCAGGGGAGTGGTCACTCCCCTTTCCTTTGTCCAGTTTCGCGCCAGAGCAGGGGCTAAGGGGTCCCTGAACCGGTGTAGACTGGCTTATGCAGAATTGGGCACATCTGTGCCCAACAAAGCATTTCCAGAGGCTGGGGGAGGCTACTCCTCCCCTGCCTTCACACCATTTTCCAAAGGGAGAGGGTGTCACACCCTCTCTCAGAGGAAGTTCTTTGTTCTGCCATCCTGGGCCAGGCTTGGCTGGACCCCAGGAGGGCAGCTGCCTGTCTGAGGGGTTGGCAGCAGCAGCAGCTGCAGAGAAACCCCAGGAAGGGCAGTCTGGCAGTACCAGGGTCTGTGCTACAGACCACTGGGATCATGGAATTGTACCAACAATGCCAGGATGGCACAGAGGGGGCAATTCCATGATCATAGACATGTTACATGGCCATATTCGGAGTTACCATGGTGAAGCTACATATAGGTAGTGACCTATATGTAGTGCACGCGTGTAATGGTGTCCCCGCACTCACAAAGTTCAGTGAATTGGCTCTGAACAATGTGGGGGCACCTTGGCTAGTGCCAGGGTGCCCTCACACTAAGTAACTTTGCACCTAACCTTTACCAGGTAAAGGTTAGACATATAGGTGACTTATAAGTTACTTAAGTGCAGTGTAAAATGGCTGTGAAATAACGTGGACGTTATTTCACTCAGGCTGCAGTGGCAGGCCTGTGTAAGAATTGTCAGAGCTCCCTATGGGTGGCAAAAGAAATGCTGCAGCCCATAGGGATCTCCTGGAACCCCAATACCCTGGGTACCTCAGTACCATATACTAGGGAATTATAAGGGTGTTCCAGTAAGCCAATGTAAATTGGTAAAATTGGTCACTAGCCTGTTAGTGACAATTTGAAAGTAATGAGAGAGCATAACCACTGAGGTTCTGGTTAGCAGAGCCTCAGTGAGACAGTTAGGCACCACACAGGGAACATATACATGCACACCTATGAGCACTGGGGCCCTGTGTGACAGGGTCCCAGTGACACATACATATAGGCCACAAACCTATGAGCACTGGGGTCCTGACCAGCAGGATCCCAGTGACACATAACAACCATACTGAAAACATAGTGTTTTCACTATGAGCACTGAGGCCTGGCTATCAGGATCCCAGTGAGACAGTGAAAACAGTGACAAACACCCTGACATACACTCACAAACAGGCCAAAAGTGGGGGTAACAAGGCTAGAAAGAGGCTACCTTCTCACAGTAGAAATGTATAATAAAGACAAAATGTTACTGCAAATAGACCTACATATGTAAAACACCAAACAGTTAATAAAAACATATTTGGAAAAAAAAACTGTGACCTTTTCACGCACAAGATCCCCAATCCTGGGTATCCAACCAGTAGGCGTTACTGGCTCATCCTTAATTCCTGTGGAGGCAGCACTCGCAGAAGAGTTATCTTCACTGAATTGTTGTAAATCCTGCAAAACAGTGACACGATCATTTATGTCAAAGGGCGTATCTGCAGTCTCCACACCAGGACCATCTAGATCAGGAACATACATTCGTGTTCCAAACAGGCACTCATATGAAGTACGACCCCCCAGGGACCTTCTAGGCAAGTTATTAAGTGCTCTCTGTACTCCATACAGGTGGGCTAGCCAACTACGACCCGTACCTATAACTCTGGCCGTTAAGGATTGCTTTAAATCACGATTTAAACGCTCCACGACAGAATTTCCCTCGGGATGAAATGGAGACGAGAACTGGAGTTGGACCCCCAACGAAGCCATGGTGTCCCTGAATGCCTTAAAGGCAAAAGCAGGGCCCTGGTCCGAATGAAAAGCCGCAACTGCAAATGTATCGACAAAGATGCGCAAATCTTTAATAACAGTCCGAGCGTCAGCCGAGCGCTGTGGCCAGACCCACACAAATCTGGAGCACGAATCTACAGCAACCAATATATATTTGTATGCACTATCTGGCGTCAGTGGACCACAATGATCCAAGTACACACATTGTAAAGGTTTATTTGAAATCAGAAGGGGCGTCTGCTGCGGGCGTCTAGCCGTTGAAACTTTAATTTGTTGACAGACGTCACAACAAAGGACATACTGCTTCGTCTCTTTATAGAGACCAGGCCACCAGTAACGAGCCTGTTAGAGCGAAATCGTTGCAGACACACCAGCATGTGCAGATGCCGCCCCCTCATGTGCTGCAGATATTAATCGAGGTCTCTCAACTTTATTGGGCACTTCACGTACACCAACGCCTGGGATTTTAACTACAGCGTTTAGCATACCACCCATGCAGTAACTATATTTAGAAGGGAATCCTTTAGGAAATGGCGTGCCATCAGCCGTAGCCTTTATGGCAGCCGAAATCTCTGTGTCTGGTTTGGAACACGAACGAGTCACTGCGGCCACAGTGGCAACCACCACTGCCGATTTCGCGGCTTCATCAGCCAAAGTATTTCCAGCAACGTGTATTCCAACGTGTTGGTGTCCAAGTGTATGTACAAAATGGACTTTAGGAAGCATTTCTTTCAGATTCGCAACCTTTCCCTACAGCAATTTGTGTTTAATGGTGTTGCCTTTAGAATCTCTGAACCCATTCAACCTCCAGTAGTGTAAATATTCATTGAAAGACTGAACACAGTAGTAGGAGTCATAGACCAGCAAGGTTAGTATCGCCGGATCTGCGTGTTCCAAGGCTAACAATAGAGCTTTGAGCTCAGCCAACTGTGCTGTACAATCTCCCAAGGTCTGCGTATAAGTATGTTGGGGGCACAACACTTCCCCCTCCATAGTGCCGCTCACCACCGCACATGCAGCAGAATACTGTTGTTTAGTCCCAACCGCTGGTTGCGCAGAGCCATCGGTGTACATGACCACCTGATATTGATCAATAGGCAATGTGCCAGTGGGAACTGGGTACTCCATTACATATTGAAGAAATTCTTGAGTCTGCAGTTTAGGGTCAAAGATGTAATCTACATCAGTGGCTGTCAAAGACGTAGCCCATTGTATCCATCACGGGTGTAAAGCTTTCGAATTAGGAACACTCGCTTTAGTACCAGCCTCTAAGGCCGGAATCGGGGAAACGACAATGATGCGTTGGCCCTGGGCCAGAGGTCTTTCTTTAATCACAGCCATCTGTACAGCAGTGAGTATTTTCTCAGTTTGTGCAAATCGTTGTTCTGCAGCAGAATACAAGTGGGACTTGTATGCTATCGGGACTGTCTCACCCTCATTAAAGGTGACATATGTAAACCCAACGGCACCAGGTATTACCCTGATGACCAGATCCGTTTTATTGTCCCTAGTGTGTAAATGTTTAACTGCTAAGAGATAAGTTTGTAGATCTCGAAGAATATGTGTATGCTCAATCGTCCAAAATCTACTCGAAAAATTTGGGCGAATCAATTCGTATAAGGGTTTTATACGCGTAGCATAATCAGGAATGTAAGTTCTGCCAAAATTCAGAAACCCCAACAATGACTGGAGCTTCCGAACCGTATTAGGAGGCTGCAATTGAGCACATTTCTCCAAAAAATGTGGCGCTAAGCTCTTGCCCTCATTCGACAACTCATATCCCAGGAAAATGACACTGAGGAAGGCAATCTTCGATTTCTTAAAATTAAATTTATAGCAAATTTCAGCAAACCCCACAACAATGAGTGCTACACGCCTTAGATGTTGCAGAATATCATCGTCTGTCAAATATATGTCATCAACATATGATAACGCTTCAGGGTCCAACTCGTGCAGAATTTCAGTTACACAAGCCGAAAATAGTCCTGGGCTATTCTTATACCCCTGAGGCAAACGACAAAACTTTTTCTGAGAGCCAAACGCACTGAAACTGGTATAGTCCCGACTTTCGGGAGCTATATTTTGGCAGAAAAATCCATTCGAGATATCTAATGTTGTTTTGTATTTCTTACGCACAATATTATTCATAAGCGCTGCGCTGTGTGAATTTTGTATTGCATATGTGCGTGTATGTCCATTTAAGTGTCTGTAATCCACCACTATCCTATGTGAATGGTCCGGTTTAGCAACTGGAAATAAGGGATTATTCATCGGCGAGACACAGGGTTCAATTACACCCTGGTACTCCAATTGTGTAAGAATTTTCCTAACCGATGCCCTTGCCTCAAATTTGATAGGATACTGCGGCTGCGGCTCGCCCTTTATTGGAATTACATGATAAGGTGATTGTCTATCCCACCCCACGTTATTTCTATATAGGGCGGGGGCCTGTGCTAGAGCCCATGATTTACTATAGGACTCCGCTAGTTCTCTCGGAACAAGTGGTGAGAACGAAGGTGTAATAACCTCCTCCCCAACCAGACAGTCGTGAACAAAGTCAGGCGGCCAATCTTGTTCGGCCAGCAGAACGTCATAAAATTGTACCATATGGTCCCAAAAGATGGCCTGTACAATGCGGTCAATGTCCCCTTCTAATTGCAAAGTTACTTTATATACTCTATGGGGATCAGAGACACGCATATCTGCCGTTTCGACTTGTATGAAGTCATCAGTTGCTTTCACCTCCAGATGCTCTAGAAGACTCCGGCGAACTATTGTGACCTCTGCCGCGCTGTCTAACAGTGTTAACGCCCATGTCTTGTTCGTCAAGAGAACTCTCTTCTTGAGCGGCAAGTCTAACTGAGACTGCTGCCACTTTCTTCTTTTTAAATTGTTGCTTTTGTTGGAGCGGTTTCTCTTCCTGTTTAACAGCAACCTCCGTTGAGCGTTGTGATTCCTGTCTCGGTTTCACGTACTCAGTTCTCTGCTCTGACCGCCCACCTCTCTCACTTCTTTTGTCCGAGGAGTCCTGAAAGGAACGAGATTGGCGTGTATCAGTATTTTGATATCTATCAGGCGTTTTCAAATTATCCCTATTTCTGAGATTATACCTATTGTGCGGGGTCTCCGGCTGCAGAGACTGCCCCTCATCTTTCTTAGGTGTCTGTTGTTTTTTCTCCCAGCGCTTCTTAGTACCCTCAGGCTGCTGTTGTTTAGCATTATCTTTACTATTTTTACCCTGTAATTGGGGTTTTTGTGGTCTAGCCCCTAGGCTATCACGACCAATACTGGAATATGTTTCTGCTATTATTCTCGGGAGTTCCCGCTCCTGATTAAGTTGCGGAACGTCTCGAAGACGCATACGCACGGCTAACGCCACTGCCTCTCCCTTGAGATTACTCAAAATAATAGAAGAAACTGCGGCAAAATTGCCCATCAGCTGCATGCCTAAATCTAAGGCTGGGGCAGCCCCATATTCATCTTGAATTTGTTTAAGCACTTCCGGTAGATTAGCCAATGTTGGTGTACCGTGTGCTGTAGTGTAGAGCGCGGCAAATACCGTGCCCCAGGTATTACAATGGTCCACAGTGGGAACCATTCCATACGGCAAACACATCATCAATATTCTATGTTTATCCTGAGGTCCCGTATGGGGAAACACTGCTTCCAGCGTATACATTTTTTGCGCCAGCCAAAATGGAGTTTCCTCACGTTTAGCCGATATTTTACCCATAACTGAGTGTACAGTGGCCGGATTGATACCCGGAACCATAGCCTGTGGGTGCGCCGGAGCAGCAAGCGCTGCATTAGTATTTAAGGTCTGCATTACAAACTGAATCAGTCTTCTCTATGTAGTTGCTAAGTCTATATATAAACGACGAACGTCAGCCACTGCCAAGTTAGCAACCGCAGGATATGGTGTATATGTAGCCAATAAAGGACAGGTCGGACCATCATTACTCAGTGGACCCAACCTAACTTGTGCTACTGTGTGTGGGAGGGCGCCATCAAGCCAATTATGGTGTTCTTGATAAGATAAAGGTATTTCTAAGTATGCATATGCCCTGTACTGTCTAGGGACATTCGCAACAGCGTAATCGTGAAAAGTGTTGGTACCCTCATCAACTGCTGGAAATACGACCCAAGAATAAAAAAGTTCTGTTCTATAGGCTGCATGGGCGTCCACCACAAAAGTGACCGGACCCCCCTGGTTCATCAAACCATGTGCTATCAGATGTCCCGTGAGCGGTTGGCGCATATTAAGCGCTATGTTCACTACATGAGGATTCGCCATTAGGAAAGATAGCACCAGGGCAGAGAAAGCACACCAATAACGGGGTTTTCCTTTCAAAGTTCAAGCTTGAACAACCGACCACTAAGTAATAGGATGCACCTATCCCGTGGCGGCAGAAATCCTCAG
Source organism: Pleurodeles waltl (assembly GCF_031143425.1). Classification (NCBI taxonomy): domain Eukaryota; kingdom Metazoa; phylum Chordata; class Amphibia; order Caudata; family Salamandridae; genus Pleurodeles; species Pleurodeles waltl. The sequence goes on along the minus strand of NC_090442.1, from coordinate 892,551,007 downwards.
CCCCACGGACGTCTCCGCTTACGGAACCGAGGAGTCAATATATATATGACATATATATATATATATATATATATATGAGACCGAGAGAGTCAGCCAGACCCAAAAATTAAAGCCAGACCAATCGTTGGCGGCGCCATGTCGCGTGGGCTCTCATTATCCTAAACGAGACTACTTGATTTCTAGGCAGCAGGATCGTTCACGGTGTGGGGGACTGAGTCGGACCCACTTAGAAGGACCTCTGTCACCCTAAATCCGGTTTTGCTCCGGCTAACTAGCAGTGCCTCATTTCTCCAAAAGGGAGATGATTAGGCAGCCGAGCGCATGACATCTTTGGAACTTCTCAGGGAAGTCGTGGTTACTCAGATCCAAACCAACTCTCTCATTTACAGTATGATCTCATATACAAATGACAAAGTTTTATATAATGTTTTAATAAAACGACTGCATTTTAGATATTAAGGCGTGAGCCGTAATAACCAGAACCATACAACACAGTAGGATTGAAATAGTCACGAGGAGAGTGAAACATAAGAACAACGCTATCATGGTGTTTAACAATTTCTACTCTCCCTTAGCTAGTTCTATTTTGAGCACAGCATGTTAAGCTTCTAACTTGCCTTTCTGAATCCCTGGGGAGACATCAGCCCTCATACCTGAGCAAAGGCCTGTGATCTGGTTCAGCATCTGCTACGAGGCAGTCAGCGTCTAGTTGTGGTTCTCTGGTCGGAATCTCCCTCTCGCGTGTATTGGGACAAGGAAGTGTTTTTATAACTAACATGTCAGCGTGATCACAAAATGTCCCTACGCAGGAATGCCAAAGACTAAACTCCTACCACGTCTATCGGCAATGTACCAGACTGTATCCTTGACTGAAGCACAGAGTGAACAGGAATGTGTTATGGAGAACTTCAGTGATGAAGTAGGCTAAACAGTGTGATATGAAATATAAAACCAGACCGTAGAAGTGGCTATTTGAAAAATAACAGTACGAAGCCGAATAAAAGCATTTAGAGCAAAGTGCACAGAGGCTCTAAGCTGCGAGCAAATGAATAAAATACATCCAGGGCAAAATGCACAAAGGCCTAAAGCCTAAAGCTAATGCGCAAAGGATACGTAAAACTGACCTCACTACAGTGGAATCCCATGTCTTACCCTATTACCCACTTTTGTTTTGTGAGTTGTCTTGGGGCCCACCCTCCTAAACAGATTTTTATGGGCCTACAGAGGACTCATTTTCTTTATTTTTAGAGTTGTCCACCTTTTTCTCTTTGAGGGCTTCCCTATCCCTTTCTTGTGGTCACCCTCTCCATGATTTCTTTGGGACACTCCAGTTTTTACCCAATAATCAGCTATTTTCCCTAACTCCTGGGGAGAGACAAAAACCCAGGTCCACCAGGTATGGAAGAAACTTTTCAGAAGTATAGTTACTCAGTAGATGTTCCTTTCTGCCATGGCCCTATTATTTTCTGATAGCAACTGCTGCAGGTGGCCTTTTGTTTGTTTAAGGGCCCATGGCAAGCTTTAATGTTTGGGGGAGGGCCTTAAGTTGGACCGACTTAAGGATTTTGTAGGGGCTCAGGTTGAGCTCATGGAAAGGACCTGCAGTCTCAGACATGTTTTTTAAAATAGCTGAGACCTTTTTTGAATCTTACACAAAATTCTAAACAATATTTAAGGCCTAAATATCGTGTAACATTTTAAATTTCTAAACAACAAGGACTGAGGGACATAACTAAGGCCCTTACAGACCAGATTAGAAATTTGGAAAAAACAATAAATAGAAAACTGAAAAACATATTTGGTAACTAAAGTCAATTGTGGATTCTTTAGTGGACTAACAGTGCTGTAAGGTTCGGGTGCAGAGGTGCTTTGAGGCATCGGTCACAGTGGTCAGGGACTTGCTCTGGGTCTTGGGGACCTGGTGAAAAGGGGAAACAGGGCAGTGGGACTACTCTCCTGAAAGGCCTAGTGGATCCTGTTGTCCCTTGATGGTAGGTGCTGTTGGACTCTGGATTGGACCATCAACAAGCATTGGCTGCTATAAAGGGTCCAGTACAGCAGTTATCTTTGTAGGGAGCCTCTGGTTGGGGTCAGCATCTTCAGACTTTGGTGAACTAGTGAGCTGACCTCCTGGGCTCCAAACAGTCTTATACTGGTGCATTGATTCCTCGGAAGGCCTGCTGGCCAATGGAACAGAGTACTGGACTTTACAAGTGGTGCCTGCAGATGCAGACAAGCAGCTCCTCTGCTCCAAGGGAAAGTCTTCTGGTGATTGGTGAAGCACTGGCAGCTCTCTGGGTTTCTTGGAGCCTGCAGCAGCAAGACAGGTCAGTTGCTCCACAAGGGTCAGGTGCAGCAGGTAGGGTGATAGGGTTGGTGCCAAGTCAGTTTGTGCTCCTCAGTCTTCGGGTCAGTAGGCTTCTTGTCCACTCTTTCTTCTGTATCCAGTGAAAATCTGTTTTCTTGGTATCAGGTGGTCCCCTAAATACTCAATTTGGGGGTGTTAAAGGGACTGACGGGTCGTAGCCCATGGGCTACGTCCCCCTGGGGTCACAACATCCCCTTGATGACCACTTCCTTTGGGGAGTGGGCATCACCCTGTCCCAGAATTCCTAATTCCACCACACACAAGATGACGGAGGTCCTAAGGTTGTGTTCACATCAGGATGGTCACCCTAGAGTTGTGTCCAGCCTGCAAATGCAACATGCTTCCTGCATAGCTAAATTTCCCACCAGTCCAGGTGACAAATATGCCCTGGGGCAGGGGAGCCGACATCTCCCTCTGAGGAGAACCAGATCTGCATACCAAATGTGGTAGGCTCCTTTGAAGCTTCCTGCCTTGGAATGCAGATTTGCAAGTCATGCTGTTGGGATAGTTGTGTAACACCCCTGCTAGACCAAGCTTTGTTCCTGACCTCCAGAGAGCAAAGGCCCTCACCCTTGGGGGTCAGAAACTTGTCTGTTGGTGGCAGGCTGGCTAGAACTAGTCAATAACCCCCACCAGCAGTTGGTAGGTTTTCAGGGGACACCCCTAAGGTGCCCTCTGGGTGTATGTATTAATAAATTAATCACTGGAATGAGATATTTTATACCAAACATCCCTAGCTTCCTTGAAACCATTATGTATCTGGGGAACTTCTATTAACCAGTGTCCAATACATGCATTTAGAATGACTTCCCTGTTCACTTATTGTGTCTAAGAATTGACAAAGACTTAGTAAGAGCATATTTGCTCATGCACATATGCCCTCACCTAGATATAATGCATCCTGCCCTAGGGCGGTATGGCTTGCTGTAAGGGTGACTTGCAAATATTACAAGTAGTATTAGGGGACATACTACATGAGTGTGTGTCATGTCATGTTTTCACTTTTTGGAGCACTTTGTCACACAGCCTGCAGTGCCAGTCTGCATGAGTTTGGTGCTGGGTCCCTTAGAGTGGTAAATGTTTTGTTGCAGCTCTTAGGGACCCCCTTTGTTACCTAGGCCCTAGGTAACAGAGGTATCATTTACTAGGGATTAACAGAGGTGTTAAAGGGCCTGACCACTTGAGGAGCAAGTGACTAGTTGTCTTGTTTTGGGGAAGGAACATTGACACTGAGGTCCTGGTTAGCGGGAATCCAGTGCACTTCAATCAAAGTTGCATAAAAAATGAGGTAGAAGGTGGGGTGCTTCTGCTACCAGAACCCAGTTTCCTAGAAGTATTTGGTGGCTTTAAGGTTCCCAGTAATGAGGGTAAAAGGGGATATTAAAAAATGTAACACTCCTGGCAGTGCTTCTGGAGTCTACTCTCAGTCTATCTGGGCTGCTGCACATCATGTTTCTTAGCCAGTGTGAGGAAAAAGGCTTTTTTCAGGTTGACTCCCCATTTGGACTATTGGCTGCTGGTGTTTTGACTCTGAGAGTGCAGAGGACTGCTAACGAGACCTCAGTGCCAGTGTTCCAACTATATATAAGTTGAATTGAATACACCCAATTGGCAAGGATTTAGTTATCTATAAGCCCCTAGTATATGGTACCCAGGGCATGTAAGGCAGAGTGTCCACTCAAGGTTGCAGCACTGTTTGTGCCACCCTGTGTCTGACAAAGTACAAAGTGACTTCCAGCCTGCCACTACAGACTGGAAGGACAGTGTTTACACTGCCAGCAGCTCAAATCTGTCATTCGCTCAAATAGCAAAGGCACCATGGGCCAGATGTAGGTAGGTAGGAAATTGCGACTTGCAATTTGCGAGTCCGTGCGACTCGCAAATTGCAAGTCGCAATTTGGTATGCAGAAAGGTGTCTCAGACACCTTCTGCAACTCGCAATGGGGTTGCAAAGACCCACCTCATTAATATTAATGAGGTGGGTCGCACTTTGCGACCCCATTGCGAGTATGGGCACTCACGGGGATCGTGGCCTGCTGGAGACAGCAGACCACCATGTCCGTGACTGCTTTTTAATATAAAGCATTTTTTTTTTGTTCTATCTGCAGCCCGTTTTCCTTAAAGGAAAACGAGCTGCACTTAGAAAAAAAAACGAAACCTTTTGTTTCGGTATTTTTCAGAGCAGGTAGTGGTCCATAGGACCACTACCTGCTCTGAAAAATTATTTTTATTTCCATTCACAAAGGGGAAGGGGTCCCATGGGGACCCCTTCCCGTTTGCGACTGGGTTACCATCGACTTCAAGTGGATGATAACTGCGATTTCATTTGCGACTGCTTTCGCGGTCGCAAATGAAATTGAATAGCATTGCGAGTCGCAAATAGGAAGGGAACACCCCTTCCTATTTGCGAGTCGGAAATGCATTTTGCGAGTCGGATCGGACTCGCAAAATGCATTTCTGCATAGCAAAGAGGCTTTTGCGCCTCGCAAACGGCGTTTTTTGCTGTTTGCGAGGCACTAACACTTTGCTACATCTGGCCCCATATCCCTTAACAGTACATATGTCTCTCCTAAGGAAGGCCTGTAGAACCCTATGGCAGGTAGCTGTATTTTAAGTAGTACATATATTTTTAACATGTCAATCAATCAATCAATCATTTCTAGAGCACACTACTCACCCATAGGGTCTCAAGGTAATAGGGAGGGTCCTCAGAGATTAATTGAAGAGCCAGGTCTTCAGGTCCTTCTTGAACTGAGGCAGCGATGGCGACTGTCTAAGGTGTGGTGGTAAGGTGTTCCAACCTTTAGCTGCCAGGTATGAGAAAGATCTTCCTCTAGTCGAGGTCTTCTTTAATATGTCTTAACAAAAACACTTCCAGGTTTTAGATTTGCTCTGCATAAAGTTAGTAGCCCCTTTGGCTAACACAGGGTTACCGGCTAACATCCCAACCTGGCTAACTTTTGAATAGGACTCTGCCTAACTGGGTCATGTAAGGTATCAAATTAATTGTGGCATTATATCTGACCTGATGCCGAGGTTGAATTTAATACCACAATTATTTAATACCACAATTAAACTTAAGCAACTTCTATGAAGTTGCCATTCTGTACTCCAGCTAGTCCAGCAGCTTCACAAGGGCCTTGGGTCAAAGACAGATTTTTCACCACCTGGGAAGACATGTGAATGACTCCCCAGCCCTGGAACAAAGGCAGTTGCAATGGAGTGAGGTGTCAACTCCTCTCCCAGAATGGCCACTCAGGATGTTAGTCCAAAAGGCGAGCTTCTAAAATGAAGTTGCCTTTGTGAGGTTAGTAGTGTCAACACCTCTGAGCATGAAGCCTTCTGTTCCTGCAGACAAAGTGGAGACATGGTCAAAGAGGGAAAACTCACCCCCAAAGCGGTTTTACCATGGGCTTGTAACTCTCTGGTAGCCACATCTCTAGGGTGGGCTACTAAGCTTCTGAAGACTGAGGAAGGGTCGAGCCTCTGGGATAGCCAGATGCCACACATCACAGGACCTTCATCACTAGGTAAGAGGGGATCCAGTAGCCAATGGCTATTGACTATGCGGTCCCATCGGGCCACTTTCCTGAGGTAAATATGGCAGCCTTGGCACCCCATAGACTTCAGTAGACTGTGGATTTGGAAAAAGGATCAAAGGAGGACCATCCTGCCGGCATTGAAAGTGCACAAAGAGACACTGGGCCATCAGATGAACCGCATCTGCTGCACTGTGGGCTAGTAAAGTTTGGAGTGTGCCTGTGGCTACTGGCTCAGGAAAAACTTGGTTACCAGCCCCAGATCAAAGCAGTGACTCCGAGTGTCAGTTGACTGGCCCCCTGGAACAGCACCACAGACATTAAAAACTGAAAGAGCCCAAATTGCCAAGTTGGGAGCCACCACAGACGTTTTGCCACTACCAGACGCCAGGCGTTTCAAGATACTTACTTTAGATAGCCAAAAGTTGCAACACGTCTGCTGGACCCATGAGTGTTGTCTGTTCTTAGATTCATTGCCCAAGAGGGACACCAGCCCACACCAAAGATTTGCAGCTGACTAATGTGTTGCGAGAACTGAAGGACTGCTGCAGCTGCCTTTCTACTATTACAAAGAGGACTTTGTGGGAACCCCCAACTTCAGTGGCCAAGGTCGCCCCACCTCACCCGTGGGCTGAGGGCTCATCTGGAGCTTGCCCATGTTGACAGCACAGCATCAGGAGCATCCTTGAACATCTTTTCATCTTGCATCCCCAGCATCAGGACCTCTCCATTGTCACCCAAGGCAGTGGTTTTCTGAAGGCTGGAACCAAACTGGAAACAGCTCTGGTAGCCATGTAACTGTCCAAAGTATCATTACTGGACTATTAGACCTCTGCCTTCTTGGAATTGCTTTCCCAACTCAGTTCATAGTTGCTGGATTAACTCTTTCAAACTTTTACAAACTTTTTGTTGGCCAAAGGTGTTTGTGGTTGAAGTAAAAGTTATTTAATACTCGAAAAGTTCATATCTCTGGAACCCTCTGGTTGATTTTGATCATCCAGGATTCTTAAAATTCATAAAATTATAATATATTTTTATTAATTGGTGTCTTCTTTATTCCTAATGCCATGACTTTCTTATTTCATTGTTTGGTGCTCCTAAATGCTTTACACACAGTTCCTTTGCTAAGCCTTACTGCTCACATTCACAGATACCCCAAGTATAAAGCTTAAGGTTAAGTAATCAAGTCTGACTGGACCCAAGATAGTATCTGTAAGTGCACTGCAGGCTAAGGCCCCACAGCCATATCATATTGTCCATCCAAATCCTTTCAGCCAGGAATTGCAGGAACAAACCCAGCAGCTCTAGTTGGGTATTTCATTCTGATGCATCAGTCAGTGAAGAGAGAAACCCCCTAGCAGCAGGTTCTTATACCTGTCTCTCCTCAAAGATGCTGGTAACCATGAACAGCAAGTCCCCTATAAAGGTCTTTCCAGAAGATTTCAATGAGGGAAGCAAACAGCCTGACACTAAGGGCCTCATTTACAAGAATCTGATGCATCAGCATTGATGCATCAGATTTCTTGTGCTTCCCTAAGAACCCCTAACTATGTCATGGATGCACTGTATTTACAATAGAGAGCTCCATCGCTCACATTTTCACAGATGAGTCAGAAATTCTGACGCATCTGTTGGTGCTAGACTCCTGCATTGCTTGAGTAGTGTCGTAAAAATGATGCTACTTCAGCAATGGGTGGGTGGTAAAGTTCTGATGCAGTGAAGTTGCAGAATGACGCATTGAAATGTTGTAATTTTCACTGCATCAGTTCTGTGTGCTTTTGTCCTGGGAACGACTACCCTGCATATATTATACCACGTGCAGGTATAAACCGACACAGGGCTTTACAAACTGAGGCATTGGGCCCAGTGCATCCGTTTGTAAATCTGGAGCAGTGCAGTGCACTGCTAGTGAAACCACTGAGTCATGAAAAAATAATGCAGGGGGGCCTAATTTCTCTGTAATGTTTCAAGACCACTTAACCCTTTAAGCAATTAAGTAATGTCAAGTGGTCAATAAACAGCTTCACACACATCTAAAGGGTTCCTGTGTCCTCCATGAAGACAGACTTTTCTAAAACTGTGCACCTTCTATTGTGTTCTCGTGCAGACGGGTATGCTACAATCTGCATTAAACAGAACTGGACTTGGTGATGGAGTTTATGGATACCTTCGTTGAACTTTGTAAAGACTCCAAAACCTTTCACTGCTCTGCCTTGCATGAAGGGAAGGGGATTATGAGCCCAAGCTTTGCAAAAAACAACAAGTTAGTGCTTTGATAAAATTCCAGTGATTAGAGAGAGATTAAATCCGGAGGCAGTAAGGTGGTGCTATACCATTTTTAATAGTTTATGAAACTCCTTAATTCTGACAATGCAAAAATAAGCATTTATGCTCAGGGTCGTAACCAGTCAGTGTTTCTTCTTGTCTGCTATCTTTAAAGTGAAATTATCTTTTAGCAGATCCCTCTGGAGAAATCTCAGGGAGAAGTAACAAGATGAAAAACTCACAGCTGGTTCTCTAAGCCTAGAGTGCAACAAAGGGACGTCCTTGAACTTGGATACACAAACTCTGAGTTAAGTTATCAGTTAATGATAAGAATTTACCATTCATCAGAGAAAAATCCTTGCTATTACTCACGGGCCAATGGATCTTTGGCATTGGCTAAGATTAACCAGGAGCTGTATATCAAATAAAATTGTCATCACAGTCTCTAGTTTCTTTTTAGTCAATAATGAGAGTTTCATATGGATTTTAAGAGTTTTACAGATTTTTTTGTATTTCATCATTATTGTACTCAGCATATAAATTCATCAATACAAGCCATTGATATTGTCAATAATCAAAATAAGTCATTGATAAACCATAAGAAATGCATTGAGCATGTTCCATTAAGGATAAAATCCCTGTTCAAAGAATGGGATGGAAAAATGTTAACTTAAAATCCATAAAGAGTTCCAATTAGAGAGGGAGAGAGAGATCAATAAGTATTAAGCTTTAGCATCAAAATATCAGATCAGTGATACAATAATCAATCAAAGCAGAACTTCCCATAAAGAGAGGTTCAAGTTGAGTAGTGTGCTCTGTGAATGAAAGGGCCAAAAGGGGTACAAATGAGGTAACCTACTCTAGAATCATGCACTATTATAGCAACACATATTTCAATATTATAGATCACTGTTTGTTCTTTGTTCAGCCTGCCAATCATCTTTCGATGCTCCCATGGTAAAAGGATAGCTCCTCGTCTTCTCACCAAGAGTAAATAGTCAACAGACAGCAATGTTGAAAGAAACATTTCTTACCAAATTCAAAGTTATTTTTTAGACTTTCACGCAATTTATTTCCTTTAGAAATGCTGCCTATTTGGATGAGAACTTTGTTGCTTCATAATAAATATTCAATAAATCTCTATTCAATAAGGAAGAGTGATCCTTGTGTAAGTAGATACATTTGCAGAATAAAAATTAAATCATGTTATGCAACTACTATTCATGGTGAAAGGCACATCAGAAAATAAACATTTTGTGTTAGATCAGCATTCCTTAGTTATACAAGGTTGTCAAATAGCATTGCTTTAACTGCTCAGGCTTAGTAAGAGTGCATTTCTTGCAAGGCCTCAACTACGTTGTTAAGCAACCACAAAAGATCATAGATGTTGAATGATACCAGTGAACTGTAGGACATATTGCGCCAGTCACTATGCTGGCAGGGAAATCCTACCTTCAGTCTTATATTTGCAGGCAGACCTGTCAAAAGAACCATTTTGACTGAGAGGTACCCTACCCTTAAATATTAAGCAACTCATAGTTAAGTAAGCTTTCAGCCACTAAGGTAGAACCCTCAGTGCATAAAAGAGGAACATGTAAACAATTATTGTTGACATGTTCCTACAGTTGCTGGCCGTAAAAGCTATTTTTACTGTGTAGTGCCGGGGCTTGTTTAATAAGGTAAACATAAAATACTGTTATTGAATCTTTATCTTGCAACCAACCACAAAGTTCATTCAATCACTATTTTCAATATTTATTAAAATTTCAATACAATGGCAAAGTTGGATTTTTTCTAAACATACAGGAACAGTAACTTTTAGAAAGTTATACTTTTTCTGCCTGAAGGACAAGTATGCAACTTAACACTTTTCTTTCTGTAGTTGCCTTTGTTATACCTTTCCGTTGATTAGGTGTAAAATACCTCTTCCACAGCAGAGGAAATGGTTAAGGCATGACAGGATGGATTAGGTGAAGTATGTGACAAGCGTATCCCAAGAAAGGCAGTTAAGGAGGTCCATGAACTTCACTAGCCACAGGAAGCCCTATACGTTTATAACTTATTGATAATCAAAGGCTGGAGAAGAAGTGTTTTTTGATCCCAGGATACACTTTAGCCCATCTGGCTTCAGTCCCAGTAGAGGAGGGAGGTAGTCCGTGAACTGGTTAGGAGTGATTAAGTTGGAGAGGACTGCTCATTACCCTGAACATAACTCAGGGTGTGTCACAAACCTCCTCCAGGGACAGAAGACTTCTGTTGTGTTGAAGTTCCCTGAGAATGGTGCAGTGTGGAATAATTTTCAGCATGGCAATCAGGATCTGCTGGAAATGAGGGAGAGGTTACCCGTGGGAACCTTTAACCATTAATTGGGGAGTGTTGATGAGTTATCCTTACATAGTTGCTTGTGGATTGCACAAAGGTAGCACCCCTTCCCAGCCCCTCAGAACACATTTGGACCGGTGGACCAACAGAAGGGGATTGGACCAGCTGCCCATGACCTATGTGAAGACCTAAAGGGCTGGGCCTGCTCTCACATATACCCAGCTCCAAGGCTCAATTGGCTGACCTACTGTGTGGCTACAGGAACATAAAAATGCTGCAAGTGGTATTTGATCCAGTTGATCAGTAGCAAGTGGACCCTGACTGGATTGTGTTTGTGGCCTATGCTGGAGGGGGTCCTTGACTATAAGAGCTGCCCCTGTGATCCTGGGAGCCTTAGAAGTCACCAACAGGAGCTGCTCCAAACAATTAGAAAAGTTGCGATTAAAACATTTTGACCTCCAGAAGACTAGGAATAAATACCCAAGCTATTTACCCAAAAAGTAACTACGACCAAGAAAATCAAGTTGTTCCCATCCTAAGCTCTTTGCTGCCCAAAACAAAATGTCAGCAGAGTCTTGCAGTTAAGGTGTGATCTTCCCAGCTACAGGTTCCTTGAATCCAGGCTTTTCTCTCTGGAGCTGTTCCAGCTCCAAAAAAAGAGGCTTACTTCAAAGGTAGAAATCTTGAACAAGCAAAGATGAGAAGCTTTTCCAGCCAAGAGGCCTCCAACAGGTGTAAAATTTCATGCCCAAAACAGTGGTTTCAGCGAACCTCCTCCAACAGCTATCTAACTTCAAGAAAGCTCTGTAGGACACAGCATTCAAACTTACCCTATTGGAGGATTTCAACTTCCAAAATGAAGAGTAATTCAGAAGGTAAAGGCTTTAGGCAGGGTAACAAGCTTGGTGTATTAAACCTTTGCTCCATCGCTGTAAGCATGTAGGTCCTTGTCAACCACCAACAATGACTTATGATTGTCACTTTACCTTTTCTTGGGTGCTTTTTGCCTTAACACTTCAAAAATATATCTCTGGCTCCTCTTACTACAGTTTAATCATTGTGTGTAATTTTTCTTACTAACTGTTTTTGGTTGTTTAGAAATTTGTTGTGGGATTATTTTTGTGTTGTCTTTTGACAATTTAATTCTTTTGGTACTGTTAAACACATTATCCAGTTCTCCTAAGTTAAGTTTGTCTGTGCTGTAGCTACCAGGGGTTTAGCCCAGGTTTAAATTATATGAAATGTATTTCTTGTGAAAGATTCATATTCCGTCCAACCAGTAAACTATTTTCTTAACCCGTACCAGAGGATGAAATTACCCATTATTGGGATCCAGTGAATATTTGATAAGAGGGAAAAGTCACACTAAGTTAAAGTGAAGCAACAGAATTCACTGTAAAATCACACTTAAAAGAAAGATTTTCAATAAAATGATAATGTGAAACACAGCATTGTATAAATATATTTTAGAAATTGGTATTGATCAAATTGAACAAATTTGAAACCTTCATCACTAGTTTGCATTTGGAGAATATGGAAATTGTCATAAACTCCACAAATGTAAACTTTTAGAAAAGACACAAAACACCCATAGGGCAAGGAAAATAACATTTGAATGAATTAAGGGAGGATCATATAAAGTTTGGAAAATATTTAATATACAATTTGATTTTTTTTTCTAGTTTTGGATTTGTGATTTGCAACGTCTTTATTAGGTCAGTAAGTTAAGAAAACCCAAAACAGACAGGCGTGATAAGGAAAATAAGAAGTGAGTTCAAGGAAAGTGACAACAGTGCATATAAGGTTATAAACATTCCTTAGTTGCAAAAAGAATCAAGTTTCAAATTCACAGATTTCGTGGCGTTCTGAATTTGGTATTCATTTTTTTTTTATAATCAAACAGGGTTACAGAAAAAAATTGAACAATGGGATGGTGAGATCATTGAGGTGGAGAAAAATAATCATGACAAGAACAAAACTTCTAATGTGACATCACATTTTTGGCTTACCTCTAAGTGTTTCCAACAACAACAAGAACTACCCTCAGTACAAAATAAATCATATATTTTGATTAGTAGCATAGCCTTGAAATGGGTCTTAAGTTTGATGATTGTTTGAAAATGGGTTGTTGGTTGACTGGGTTGGTAAACTTAGTCAAGCAGCAACCACAATCATAGTCAGGTTAAGTGTCAGACAACCCCTAAATTAACCTTTGATCACCCTCTGGTAGCTTGGTACAGAGCTGTCAGGCTTAGCTAAGAGGCAGTGTGTTAAGTACTTGTGCAACACTTCAAACAGTAAACAGTGAAAACACCACACCAAAAGATTCCACCACAGATTAGAAAAAGAGAAACATTTAATAAATAAAAGAGGACCAAAACAACACAAAAAGCAGTAAGTAGAACTCATTTTTTAAAGAATGAACTGTAACAGTCAATTTAGCTCATAGAAGCAAGAATGCCCAACAGGGGATATCTGGTCGCTATAGACCAGGACAAAGTCAAAGGTTCAGGCCAACCACAGTGGAGTATGGTTGTGCTACAAGGGCCCCGTTGGGTCTAGTTAACCAAAATACTTATGGATCCTGGTGTGGTAGCATTGCATTAGTTCTGAACCATGCCATTGAGGAAATGTGTCTGAATTCCCCACGCAATGGAGTTTGGGAGCCAGCTGTGCTGACACCTAGGCATTGCACTGATTCAGATGTGTGCAGTGGCTGCAAAATGGAATTCGGTATCAAGACTGTTATCAGGGATGCAGGTACCTTGCACCAAAAACAAATGACGCAATCCTGGTTCCGACAGTGATATGCTGGTTTTGTCACGCAATAGAGGCAATGCAACTTTTTCCTATGCGAAAGGGGATGCATTGTTTCTCCTGGAGCAAATCACCTTAGGCCCACTTCTAAGGGTACAGGACTGGGGTGGCACCACTTTGCAGGGCGGACTCATAGATGACAGAGTCCAGGTACAGAAGCAGGTTGGTTGGGAATTTGTTATGTTCCTAAGACTTCAGGTCTGAAGACCAGTCAGCTGGTGCTTGAAGTCACTCTGGGTTCAAGTGATGCATGTCCAGTCCATCTCACTCAGGCAAGGTGACAGCAGGTAGCACAGCAAGATAGGAGTTCAGCAAAGTAGCAGTCCAGCAGAGTAGCAGGCCTTTGGCAACACAGCAGTCTTTCTTCCCGGCAAAGTAGTCACAGGTCCAGAAGTGTATTGTGGTGTCAGAGTCAGAGGTCCATATTTATACCTAGTTTGGCCTATGAAGTGGGGAAGACTTCAAAGACAGGCCTTTGAAGTGCACAGAGGTCCTGCCTTTACAGCCCTGGAGCCAGACTCAATACAAAAGGTTATGCAGCCATTTTTTGTGGTTACAGGACACAGCTTATTCAGGTGTAAGTGTGAGGGTGTGCCCAGTTCCTCCGTTACACCCTGTCAGGATGGCCCACCAAGTCCATCGAGTCACATCTAAGCTCTCATTGTGTGTGTTGTACACAAAGCCCAGCTGTACTCCCACCGCAGACAAGTGATCAGAGACAGAGAGGAGGCACCAAATGGCTTAAGAAAGAAAATACCAACTTTCTAAAAGTGGCATTTTTGGAATTACAATTTAAAATCCTACCTCACCATAAATTATGATTTCAAAATGTGATTCCAAAGAAAACCAAACTCGAAAAAGGGTTCTCTGCCAGATTGTGAATCACACTTATAAAATGTAATAAGCTAATCTCAAAGTTATCTGATGGGAGAGCTAGAGCTAGCAGTAGTGAAAAATGACTTTGGGAGTTTTACACTAATTGCAATTATATAACTTTTTCTAGTCTATGAACATTCTGTTTCTGTGAGGGATTAAATGCATACAATTTTGGGTCACGATCTTAGAAATATGCAGAAACTATTTTGTTATCATTCCTGATTGCTTGCTCCCTCTGTTAGCAGACAGTTTTGAACCATATGCATTACTGAGTCTAAATATTAATATAAAATATCATGAATTTATGTAGGAAAGAGTTCCATCAATTTGCCAAATGCATCCGCATTTCAGTTGTTAATGCCACATCTTTGGTCAATCCAAGATCCTTTACACTACAGCGGGTAACTAGACCAAGAGACCATGCTTTGACAAATTATCTAAAATGGCAAAACCTCATGTAAATTTATTATTTTAAGTGCTTGCCACTTGATCTGCACAGTAGTAAAGCCATGCTTAATGCTAACAGTAGACTATCTGTTTTACCTCCTTTGATAGTGGATGAAATGGAGAAGAGTAGCCACAGGTTTTTTAGAACATCTCATATTCCATTCTGTTTTGTGGCAGATGCACTTTTCACCAAACTTTGAATTACCCCTCTAAGGCACTACTGTTATTTTATATTTTACTTTGATTGTAGGCAAAATCGTACTGCTTGACTCTACATAATCACTGCATTATACACAGCGCTATCTATTGCTAAATCTAGTGTTCAATCATCACAGCAAACAGTGGACAGTAATATGCGGTAAATATTTCAACAAAGAGAGGAGTGCATTGCCTGCTATAATCCAGGTCTTGTACTCTTCCTCTGCTGCTAACAGCCAAAGGCCATGATAAAGGAGTTATGTCCTCAAGGGGTAGGATGGTTGTATTATGCTCAGCTTCTGGGGAGCACAGCAATTTGCAGTACACTTAGAAAAAAATCAGGATACACTGGAAAAAATACTTATATGTTTATAATTTTTGATAGGAAATGAAAAATGTGTTTGCAGACTCCTTGGAGACTCTCTTAAACGACCACAGTCAAATGTGTTATGGTTACAATGCAAGACAAAAAAAAGTCTCTTAATTTTGCCCTTTGTGGTAAGCTGCACAAACCATATCTGATGCTTCTGCCATAGACTGCTCATAGCCTTACACATGGCATCACTAATGTATTCTCAATAACAACTTTGATGTAATCACTTATGACTTCACAAATTGTATCACTGATGACATCACAAATGAGATCACACACATCACCTATGACATCATTGATGGAATCACTGCAAGAACAATGATAATGTTATGATTGGTGTGTGTACTCAAGAAGAGAGCACACAAAATGCAAGAATCCCACACTCTATGCCTCCAAGGTAGTGAATATAGCTCATCACTCTGTTCATTTAAAACTGGAAGCAGACATTCAATACCCATGGTTCAGTTAGAATATATATATATATATATATATATATATATATATATATATATATATATATATATATTCTTTGTGTAACATATACCAGATTCAAAAACCATTTCCGTACACTGATAAGGTGAGGGGTGATGGTCAGCAGAAAACAAGCAGCACAATTAATACATAGTGGAAGAGGTGTGATGTTAAAATGGGCTGATGTATATCTTATGCACATGACATAAATGGTCTTTGGTTTGCAGAGGATGGAGAAAGTCATTCAACTTGGCTATAATGAGTCCTAAATTTTTTTCTTAGACCAATCTGCCACCAAGGGGGGCAGAAACCACTAGACACCAGGGATTTTTGTTTTGTGGCTCTTCCCTGTCACAGGCACTTGGCCCAACTACACGAGTGAGGTACCATTTTTATCGTGAGACTGAGGGGAACTTTGGGTGGTAGGAAATTCATGCCGGTGTTGTGATCCCACACAGAACTGTGGGAAAAATATGATTTTTTTACCTAAATTTGAGGTTTGCTGAGAATTCTGGGTAAGAAAACACTGGGGGATCCACGCAAGTAATACTTCCCTGGACTTCTTCAGGTGTCTAGTTTTCAGAAATGTCTGGGTTTGGCACGTTTTCCTAGATGGCTGCTGAGCCCAGGACCAAAAACACAGGTGCCCCCCTGCAAAAACAGGTAGTTTTGCGTTTGATAAGTTTGATGTGTCCACATAGTGTTTTGGGGCATTTCCTGAACTTTCTATCACTGAAATATAAGGAAAAGGTGATTTCTAATCTAACTATTGAGGTTTGCAAAGGATTCTGGGTAACAGAATCTGGTGAGAGTGCCACAGATTACCCTATCCTGGATTCCCCTAGCTGTCTGGTTTTCTAAATGCACAGGTTTGGTAGGTTTTCCTAGGCGCCGGCTGGGCTAGAGACCAAAATCCACATTTTTCCCAAAAAAACATCAGTTGTCAATGTAAACATTTCATGTGTCCATGTTGCATTTTGGGGCATTTCCTGTTGCGGGCACTAGGTCTACCAACACATCTGGAGACTTAGGGGAATGCTGGGTGGAAGAAAATGTGTGCCTCCTCTCAAATTCCAGAACTTTCTATCACTTAAAAATTTTGTTGGCCAAATTTTGAGGTTTTCTAAGTGTTTCGCTTTTCACTAATAACCGAGCTGAAACACTCAAGCACTGACAAAAATCTCTGGAATGTGCTTCTGAGTCCAAAGGAGACATTTATTATTTCACTACGCAAAGTTCCCAAAAGGAGATTAGCATGTTGAAAGCACACGTTTGAAAATGGTCACTGCAATGAAATGAAAACATACACGAATGATTCTCCACTGCAATATACACAGCAAATATATGTATCTATATTATAATACCAAGCAAATAATTAATAAAAATGCATCACCGTTGGGCCGGTCAGGTGCTTCATCTTTCTCCTGCCAGCAAGCCGATGACCCTGGTCAAATGTGAGAATGAGAGATCTCTACCCTCACAGAAAATATATCAGGCATTCGACGTCTAAAATCCTGATTGAGGTCTCTGAATCTCCTACTGTCGATCAGGGTCTCTTTTATATCTTAAAAAAACGAAGAAGGAGCTTTCTGGGAAACCCCCTCCTGCTTGCGCAAGAAGTATTAAAAAATGCTGGCTAGTTTAGTTAAGCTTTGAAAAAAACACATTGTGATTTGGCCACAATCCCAAAATAATAATCCAAAACAAGGCAGTTTCCTGCTGTCTGAGTACATTCTTATCAGCCAAAGCCCTTGGTAGGAAAAGGTACGAAAACAAGACAGAATGCACAATGTACAAAGTGGAAAATCACTTGCAGCTTTTAACATGGCAGTGTCTAATGCTAAAGATAAAGTCAATAGGCAGAATGAAGCTAAGGCTAAGTTGAACACAACATGGAGTCTGTAACTGGAGATCACTAATGTGACGGTGGACAGCTAAGCCAAGTGCAAAGTGGTGCAACACAAAGTCAGTGGTCAAAATACAAATATCACTACACTAAGGTTTCTGGGTAACAGAACCTGCTGAGAGCGCCACAAGTTACCCCATCCTGGGTTCCCCTAGGTGTCTAGTGTTCAGAAATGTCCAGTTTTGGGGGGGTTTCCTAGGTGCCTAATGAGCTAGAGGACAAAATCCACAGCTAGGCACTTTGCAAAAAACAGGTCAGTTTTCTTTGAGAAAATGTGATGTGCCTACGTTATGTTTTGGGGCATTTCCTGTCGCAGGCACAAGTGAGGTATCATTTTCATTGGGACACTTGGGGGAATGCTGGGTGGAAGGAAATGTGTGGCTCCTTTCAGATTCCAATACTTTCTATCACCAAAATGTGAGGATAAAGTATTTTTTGCAAAGTTTTGAGGTTTGCAAAGGATTCTGGGTTACAGAAACTGGTGAGATCCCCACAACTCATCCCATCCTGGATTTCCGAAGGTGTCTAGTTTTAAAAAATGCACAGATTTGGTAGGTTTTCCTAGGTGCCGGCTGAGCTAGAGACCAAAATCCACAGCTAGGCACTTTCCAAAAAACAAATCAGTTGTCAATGTAAAAATTTGATGTGTCCATGTTGCGTTTTGGTGTGTTTCTTGTCACGAGCACTAGGCCTACCAACACAAGTGAGGTACCATTTTTATCTGGAGACTTGGAGGAATGCTGGGTGGAAGGAAGTTTGTGGTTTCTCTCAGATTCCAGCACTTTCTATCACCGAAATGAGAGGGAAAAAGTGTTTTTTTGTCACATTTTTAGATTTGCAAGGAATTCTGGGTAACAGACCTGGTGAAAGTCCCACAAGTCACTCCATTCTAAATTTCCCTTGGTGTCTAGTTTTGAAAAATGCATAGGCTTGCTAGGTTTCCCAAGGTGCCAGCTGAGCCAGAGGCCAAAATCCACATCTAGGCCCTTTGGAAAAAAATCATGTCAGTTTTCTTTGGGAAAATGTGATGTGCCTATGTTGTGTTTTGGAGCATTTCCTGATGCAGGCACTAGGCCTACCCACACAAGTGGGGTACCATTTTCATTGGGATACTTGGGGGAATGCTGGGTGGAAGGAAATTTGTGACTCCTCTCAGATTCCAGAACTTCCAATCGCCAAATGTGAGGTATTGTTTTTGCCAAATTTTAAGGTTTGCAAGGGATTCTGTTTTACAGAACCTGGCGAGAGCCCCACAAGTCATCCCATCCTGGATTTCCCCAGGTGTCTAGTTTTAAAAAATGCACAGGCTTTCTAAGTTTCCCTAGGTGGCGGCTGAGCTAGAGGCCAAAATCCACAGCTATGCACTTTCCAAAAAACAAGTCAGATTTCAACGTAAAAATGTGGTGTGTCCATGTTGCATTTCCTGTGGCGGGCATTAGGCATAACCACACCAATGAGGTACCACTTTTATCAGGAGGCTTGGGGGAATACAGAATAGAAGAACAAGTGTTATTGCCCCTTGTCTTTCTCTAAATTTTTTCCTTCCAAATGTAAGACAGTGTATAAAAAAGACATCTGTTTGAGAAATGCCCTGTAATTCACATGCTAGTATGGGCACCCCGGAATTCAAAGATGTGCAAATAACCACTGCTTCTCAACAAGCTATCTTGTGCCCATTTTGGAAATACAAAGGTTTCCTTGATCCCTATTGTTCACTCTTTATATTTCAGCAAATGAATTGCTGTACACCTGGTATACAATGAAAACCCATTGCAAGGTGCAGCTACTTTTTTGGCTCTGGGTACTTCCGGTTCTAAATGAACCTACAAGCTCTATATATCCCCGCAACCAGAATAGTCCAGCAGATCTAACGGTATATTGCATTTTAAAATCTGCCACAGCTGGAAAAAGTTATCAAAGAAAACCTGGACAGAAATTACTCTTTTTTTACCTCAATTTCAATGTTTTTTTTTATTTAGTTGTTACTTTCTGTAGAAAAACCTCAAAGGATCTACGCAAATGACCACTTGCTGAATCCAGAATTTTATCTAGTTTTCAGAAATGTTTAGCTGTTCGGGAACCAGCATTGGTTTCACTCTCATTCCTGTCTCAAACTGTAAGGAGTCTGAAAGCACAAACAATAGTAAAAATGGGGTATGTCCCAGTAAAATACCAACATTGTGTTGAAAAAAGTTGGTTTGTTGATTCAAATCTGCCTGTTCCTGAAAGCTGGGAAGATGGCGATTGTAGCACTGCAAACCATTTGTTGATATCACTTTCAGAGAAAACACCACAAGCTTTCTTCTGCAGCCCTTTTTTCCCACTTAAAAAAAAAATGGAATTATAGCTGTATTTTGGCTAATGTCTTGGTCTCCTCCAGGGGAACCCACAAACTCTGGGTCCCTCTAGAATCCCCAGGACGTTGGAAAATAGGATGCAAATTTGGCATGGGTAGCTCATGTGGACAAAAATGTATGAGGGCCTGTAGGAAGGTAGCCTCTTTCTAGCCTTGTTACCCCCACTTTTGGCCTGTTTGTGAGTGTATGGCAGGGTGTTTTTACTGTCTTACTGGGATCCTGCTAGCCAGGGCCCCAGTGCGCATAGTTGAAACCCTATGTTGTCAGTGTGTTTGATATGTGTCACTGGGATCCTGCTAGCCAGGACCCCAGTGCTCATACGTTTGTGGCCTATATGTGTTCCCTGTGTGGTGCCTAATTGTATCACTGAGGCTCTGCTAACCAGAACCTCAGTGTTTATGCTCTCTCTGCTTTTAAAATTGTCACTGCAGGCTAGTGACTAATTTTACAAATTCTGATTGGCACACTAGAACACCCCTATAATTCCCTAGTATATAGTGCCTAGGTACCCACGGTATTGGGGTTACAGGAGATCCCTATGGGCTGCAGCATTTCTTTTGCCACCCATAAGGAGCTCAACAATTCTTACACAGGACTGCCACTGCAGCCTGAGTGAAATAACGTCCACAGTATTTCACAGCCATTTTACACTGCACTTAAGTAACTTA
This sequence comes from Pleurodeles waltl, assembly GCF_031143425.1. Lineage (NCBI taxonomy): Eukaryota > Metazoa > Chordata > Amphibia > Caudata > Salamandridae > Pleurodeles > Pleurodeles waltl. The sequence continues at coordinate 892,530,400 of NC_090442.1, read as the reverse complement.
TAAGTCACCTATATGTCTAACCCTCACTTAGTGAAGGTTGGGTGCAAAGTTACTAAGTGTGAAGGTACCCTGGCACTAGCCAAGGTGCTCCCACATTGTTCAGGGCAATTTCCCCGGACTTTGTGAGTGCAGGGACACCATTACACGTGTGAACTACATGTGGGTCAATTTCTATGTGTAGCTTCACAATGTTAACTCCGAACATGGCCATGTAACATGTCTAGGATCATGGAATTGTCACCCCAATACCATTCTGGTAGTGGGGTGACAATTCCATGCATCCCTGGGGCTCCAGCATTGACCCTGGGTACTGCCAAACTAGCTCTCTGAGGATTTCTCTGCAGCTACCACTGCTGTCCACCCTTGGACGGGTTTCTGCCCTCCTGGGGTCTGGGCAGCCGAGTCCCAGGAAGGGAGAACAAAGGATTTCCTCTGAGAGATGGTGTTACACCCTCTCCCTTTTGTAAATAGGTGTTAAGGGCTGGGGAGGAGTAGCCTCCCCCAGCCTCTGGAAATGCTTTGAAGGGCACAGATGGTGTCCCCCTGGCATAAGCCAGTCTACACGGGTTCAGGGAGCCCCCAGCCCCTGCTCTGGCATGAAACAGGACAAAGGAAAGGGGAGTGACCACTCCCCTGTCCATCACCACCCCAGGGGTGGTGCCCAGAGCTCCTCCAGTGTGTCCCAGACCTCTGCCATCTTTAATGCAGAGGTCTGAGGGCACAATGGAGACCTCTGAGTGGCCAGTGCAAGCAGGTGACATCAGAGACCCCTCCTGATAGGCTCTTGCCTGGTTAGGTAGCCAATCCTCCTTTAGGGGCTATTTAGGGTCTCTCTTGTGGGTTTCTCGGCAGGTAACGAATGCAAGAGCTCACCAGAGTTTCTCTGCACTTCTCTCTTTGACTTCTGCCAAGGATCGACTGCTGACTGCTCCAGGATGCCTGCAAAACCACAACAAAGTAGCAAGAAGACTACCAGCAACATTGTAGCGCCTCATCCTGACGGCTTTATCGACTGGTTCCTGGTGGTGCATGCTCTGAGGGCTGTCTGCCTTCACCCTGCACTGGAAGCCAAGAAGAAATATCCCGTGGGTCGACGGAATCTCCCCCTGCTAACGCAGGCACCAAACGTCTGTATCACCGGTCCTCTGGGTCCCCTCTCATCTTGACGAGTGTGGTCCCTGGAACACATGAGCTGGATCCAAGTGTCCCCGACAGTCCAGTGGCCCTTCTGTCCAAATTTGGTGGAGGTAAGTCCTTGCCTCCCTATGCCAGACAGTAATCCTGTCTACTGCTTGAACTGCAGCTGCTAGGGCTTTTGTGCACTTTTGCAAGACTTCCTTTGTGCACAGCCTAGCCCAGGTCCCCAGCACTCCGTCCTGCATTGCCCAACTCGCTGAGTTGGACTCCGACTTAGTGGGACCCTCTTTTGTTGTGCTGAGATGACTGCCGTGCTCAGATCTTCTGAATGCCTGTTCAGGTGCTTCTGCGGGTGCAGCCTGCTTCTGCATGGCTCTCTGTGTTGCAGAGTGCCCCCTCTGTCTCCTCCTCCAAGGGGCGACCTCCTGGTCTTTCCTGGGCCCTGGCAGCACCCAAAACCTTCAACGTGACTCTTGCAGCTAGCAATGCTTGTTTGCAGTCTTTCTGCATGGAAACAACTTTGCATCCCTCCAGCACGCCGTGGGACATCTTCTGACTAAAGAATAAGTTCCTGGCACCTTTTGTTGTTGCAGAATCTTCAGCTTCTTCCACCCGGAGCAGCCCTTTTGCACCTTCATCCGGGGTTTAGTGGGCTCCTGTCCCCCCTGGGCACTTGCGGGACTCTTGGACTTGGTCTCCTTCCTTTACAGGTCCTCAGGTCCAGGAATACGTCTTCAGTGCTTTGCAGTCAGTTGTTGTCTTTGCAGAATCCCCTATCTCGACTTTACTGTCTTTCTGGGGTTGTAGGGTAACTTTACTCCTACTTTTCAGGTCTTGGGGTGGGGTATCTTGGACACCCTTAGTGTTTTCTTACACTCCCAGTGACCCTCTACACACTACACTAGGCCTGGGGTCCATTCGTGTTTTGCATTCCACTTTTGGAGTATATGGTTTGTGTTGCCCCTAGGCCTATTGTCTCCTATTGCATTCTATTGTGTTCTACAGTGTTTGCACTACTTTTCTAACTGTTTACTTACCTGATTTTGGTTTGTGTGTATATTTTCTGTATTTTACTAACCTCCTAAGGGAGTATATCCTCTGAGATACTTTTGGCATATTGTCACTAAAATAAAGTACCTTTATTTTTAGTAACTCTGAGTATTGTGTTTCTTATGATATAGTGCTAAGTGATATAAGTGGTATAGTAGGAGCTTTGCATGTCTCCTAGTTTAGCCTAAGCTGCTCTGCTATAGCTACCTCTATCAGCCTAAGCTGCTAGAACACTACTAATCTACTAATAAGGGATAACTGGACCTGGCACAAGGTGTAAGTACCACTTGGTACCCACTATAAGCCAGGCCAGCCTCCTACAGGGCCTAAGAGCAAACTTCCCCAAATAGCCAAAAAAAGGCCTGGCACCAGAGGGGGTAAGGGCCTTTCAGCGAGGGCATAAAGAGTGCAGTCCTCTCTTGTGCAGTCCAAGGATCCATCAAGGCAGTTCTTCTTCTTCTTGTAGTTTCAAGGCAGGGTAGAGTTGCTTGGCAGCTCTCCCATACTTATCCATGTTTCTGGGGGAACAAGCAGGTGGGCACCCCTGACCAATGGGGTACATGATGCGCCCTCAGGTATGACCACTTTCTCCTAAGTGAGGCATATTCCTCTCCCTTAAATAATTGCTCTCTAAAAATCCAAAATGGAAAAAATCCCTCCTTAAGGTTAATGTCTGGCTAATCCAACCTACTGGTGCAGTTAACTTTTCCTGACACTCCTCTTCCAGGCCTTTTCTTAATCTAACTACCAGACTCCCATCCGGCTGGAGGTACAGGAAATGGGGAGGTATGGTTTCTGTCTAAACTGTCTTTCCCTCCTTTGAAGACCAGTTTGGCCACCCAGCCCCTTTCCTGCTCTGCCATCTGTTGCTGTAGTTATCCTCCCACCAGATGGTTCCTTTGTCTCAGCCCAGGCCACTTCACACCTCATTAACATAGCTTGGCTCAGCCTGTCAGACGTGAGCCAATCAAGAAAAGCTACTTAACTGCTGCTTTTAGGTAACTTTAGACAAGAATTCTAATACCCTTTCACTATAATAGTTATTATAAATCTAACATTGGCAAGTTGTTGGATTTATTCTTACTAATAATTTTATATCTTGAATGATTTTCAGCTCACCTCCTGTCAATAGTAAGACTTTATTGATTTAAAATAAGGCCTTCCCATGTTAGCATATGGAGCTAATGCACTACAATGGGGAAAACAAAATTGGCAGTTTTTCCCTCAACAGGGCTTATAAAACATCTTCTATTATGTCCCTGCTTATAGTTACAAGGCATCCCAGCCCTGATGTACCTATGGGAGACCTTAGGGTTGACATATGTAAAAATAAGATAGTTTGAGACTTTGGGTGTACCTTTAATTCCAAAGTCGAATTTGCATATAATTTTAATTTAAAGCAGCCTGCGAAGCAGGGCTAACTTTTAAAATGACTGCTGGTCAGAGAGCAGTGCATTAAATCAACTGGGCCTCTAAACCTCCATGCCCTAACATATACTAGGGACTTATAGGTATGTTGTCAGTACTAATTTTAATGGTACCTAATTACCACATACCTTTAAACCAAAGCACTGGTCCTGGGCCTGGTTAGCAGAGTCAGGAACCACCAGTATGAGTACAAAAACATGGGGTTGACCATAGCACAAAGGATGACTTTCTCTCACAGCCCCACAGATGAAAGTTGTTGGGTAACTGACCTACACCCTGGTGGTCCTCATCAGCTAAGTGGAAAAACCTGGAAAGTCCATCTGCATTGGCATGGGCAGTCCCAGGTCAGTGTTCCACTGTGAAATCCATCCCCTCGAGGGAAATGGACCACTTTAGCAGTTTTCAATTCCCTGCCTCATTTTCTTGAGCCATCTAGGAGGTCTGTGGTCAGTTTGAACACAGAAGTGAGTACCAAACAGGTATGGTCTCAACTTCTCCGGGTACCCAACCACAGCAAAGGCTTCCCTCTCAATGGCACTCCATCTTTGTTCTCTGGGGAGAAGTCACCTGCAACTACAGATCTAGGCCCTCCTCATTTACTTGTACCAACACTGCCTAAATCCCTTGTTCTTAAGCATCTGTCTGAACCAGAAATTAACTTGTGTAGTGAGGGTCAGTAATACTGGTGGTGAACACATAGCCTTCTTCAGAGTGTCAAAGGCCTCTGACACTCTGGGGTCCAAATGACCGTTTAAAAATAAAAATAAAATTAGAAGTGAGTTCTGTCAGGGGAGACCCAATCATCCCATAGTTCTGAACAAATCTTCTATAGTACCCTGTCAGGGCAAGAAAGGCCCTGACCTGTGTCAGAATTTTAGGAGCCTACTGATACAGAATAGTCTGAATTTTGGCTTGGAGAGATTGTACATGGCCTCCACCTATAAGGTGGCCCAGGTACACCACTTAACTCAGCCCTATCTTGCACTTGCTGGCCATGATAGTCAGGCCTGCCTGCTGCAGGGCCTGAATCATTTCTCTCATGTGGACCAAGTGATCCTCCTTGGTGGAAATTAATACAACTATCATCAATATAAGCTGCACTGTAGGCATCCAACCCAGACAGGACTCTGTTCATCAACCTTTGGAAGTGCTAGGGGCATTCCTTAAACCAAAGGCCATCAATTTGAACTGAAAGTAACCCTCAGGTGTGGCGAACGCCAACCTCTTCTTTGCTCCTTTGCTGAGTTGAATCTACCCGTACCCTGAGGTCAAGTCAAATGTACTCAGGTATATTTCAGCCTCTTATCTATCAATGAGCTCATCAGCTCTAGGTATAGGGTAACCATCAGTCTCAGTGACTGCATTCAATCATCTGTAGTCCACATAGAACCTTAACTCCTTCTTTTCCATTTGGGCATTAGGTTTGGGTACCAGCACCACTGGGATGGTACATGGACTGTCAGAGGGCTCAGTTACCCCCAACTCCATCATCTTAGCTACTTCAACTTTGATGCTGGCTATAACCTGGACAGACAACCAGCAGACCTTGTTATTAGCAGGTAGGCTTTAACCAGTGTCAACATCATGTACACATCAATCAGTGACACCTGGAGTCAGAGAGAACAGACTAGCAAACTGCTTCAGCACCTGCTTGCAGTCTTTGTACTCCTGGTCTGTCAACATGGTAGAAAGTACAACTCCCTCCACTGACCCATCTTGCATAATGTTTGAGAGGATGTCGGGCAATGGCTGTTTCCTCCTCCCCTTCTCCATCAGTGACCATCATCATGGTCAGATCTGCCATATCTTGGTGGGGTTTTTATCTGTTCACATGCAGGACCTTGCGGGGATTCTTGGGGGTGTTCATGTCTACCAAGTAGGTAACTTTACCCTTCTCTTCTAAGATTGGAAAGGGCCCAGTTCACTTGTTCTAAAGGGCCCTGGGAGCTACAGACTCCAACACCCACACCAATTGTCCTGCAGTGCACTCAGGCATAGTAGCCTTTTGGTCTTACCAGGGCTTCATTACCTCTTGGCTGGCCTCCAGTTTTCTGCTTGCTTTGTACATGTACTTTGCCATGGGAAATCAGGCCTAGTGCATAGTTCAGCACCATCTTACAGGGTATCAAAACAGTAACTCAAAGGGGCTAAACCCAACCCCCTTTTTGTGGGACCTCCCTGTATGCAAACAACAGGCAGAGGAGGAAAGCATCCCATCTCCTCCTGAGTTTGTCAGACAAACCCATGTTCATACCCTTCAGGGTCTTGTTGAACATTTCCACCAGTCTGGGGATGATATGGGATGGTGAACTTGTAGATAACACCACATTCATCCCTCATAACTTTCAGATAGGCAGACATAAAATTTGTGCCTCTATCTGACACAAGCTTCTTTGGGAGAGCCCCTCTGAGGAACACACCAAGTAGGGCCCTAGCAACTGAAGGAGCAGTGACTGTTCTGAGGGATATGGCCTCAGGATACTTTGTGGCATGGTCCACTACCACCAAGATAAATCTGTTCCCTGAAGGAATGGGTTGGTTCAGGGGACCGACATTGCGAATCCCCATGCTCTCAAAAGGAGTCCCAACCACTGGCAGTGGTATTATGGGAATCTTTGGCTCACCACCTGTCTTACCACTGGCCTGGCAGGTTGCTCAGGAGAAACAGAACTCCTTCACTTTGGCAGACATGTTAGGCCAATAGAAATGTTTAAATAACCTAGTCCATGTCTTACTCTGACACAAATGTCCCTCAAGGGGATGTCATGGCTTCAAGTGAGGAGGAATTCTCTGTTTTTCTGAGTGACCACCAACGTCCTGGTGGCTCCTTCCTTGATGTCTCTAACCTCAGTGTAGATAACTCCATCCTCCTAGTAGACTTTGTGAAAGCAACTGGCATCACCCTTCTCTTGCCGGGAGGCAGTCTGCCTCAGGCCTTTGTTACTTGAATGTGAATTTCCCTTGAAAAATAAAAATGACAAGATGCATTTGGCAAAACAGGAACAGTTGGTTTAATTAAACACTACGCCCGGGAGACCAGTTACAGAAAATGGGGGGAGGACTGTCTCAAAAAGTACAGTTAGTCTGAGCAGTGTTTTATACATTTCCCTTGAGCACCATCAAACAATCTCAGCATTCTTTTTTAGGTAAGGAATATGGGACATTGTCTTGGAGTCATAAATAAGGTCCTGATAACAAATGCACGTGGGCCTCGTCCCTGCATGGACACAATGTAGGCCAGTGGGTAACGTGTCCATGTCCGGTCTGAGAGGTGCATGATCGCTGCATGTTCCTGTGCGTGCTGTGTTATGATTGACTAAGTGTTCCTAACTTCATGTGGCATCTGACTTTGTGGTGTTTGTGGAATGTGTGCACCCCTATGGCCATGTGTGTTTTATAGGGGCCAATTTCCTTGTACCGTTGTGGTGTTGCTACACCTATCTGTGGGATTGATGTAGGATTCCTAATTATGTGTTTGTCTGCCGGCTATGTGCCACCTTACCTGTGACCTGTCAATCAGTACCCTCAGGGCTAGGTATCAGCGCCTCTCTGACCACACACTTCTGCGGGGGGTTGATGGGGAATTCATGAGGGGTGAATTCGACAATAGCGGAGCAATTTAGTTCTTATGTATGAATGTATCATGGTGTGCATCAACATCAACTTTTTCAATATTAACACCCTCAAGAGTGGGACACTCTCGCTGCCCTAACACAACTCCTCTCTGGAGGGTCCATCAGCTCCCTGCAGTTCTGCTAATTAGGACATATCTTGCAGGGGTGAAATCCCTTCCTCAGCAGTCAGATCCTCCCCACCAGGGTTAGATTCCTCCTGTACCTCTGAAGTTCTTTGGGATGGCTCAGCAGACCCTGTGCCCTTTCTTTTGTCATTGGAGTTGTTCCATGGTCCAACTTTCCACAATTTCACTTCTGTGCAGCCTGTGACCTAGTCACAGCACATACATTGTTTGTTTCACATAAGCTTTATTCGGCCAACAGACCATCAAAGCAATACAATACAATACAATATAATATAATAATATAAACCATAATGTCATAGAAAAATTAAAAAAAAGAATGATCCATGTTTGCCCGTCTTAAAACAATTTCAACTCATTGTAAATAAAAAGTGCGTATGCGCCATGCTGTTGCTAAAAACTTACTTACTGCGTAAATTGTCACATTTGAATTGTGGCTTTTTAAGATCCGCAAAGCTAAAAAACATTTCCTTAAATTCAATTCCCTACAGATTTTATATATCCATTTAAACCTTGGGATTGAATAGGCGGGACAAAAAAACATAAAATGTTCTACTGTTTCGGAAGGAATGCCACATACAGGACAGGTATCAGAGCTTGACTTAGGTCCCCATCTGCTCGTTAAGGCCTTCAGGGGTAATGTTCCAAATCGAAATCTGGCATACAAACTTTTGCCTAACAAATCAGGTATTGTATCTAAGTATGGTTCAAACTCAGGGTACCATTTAAAATCAATAAACGAGTTAGTTAAATGACCATTCGATTTCTGAGAAGCACATACATTGTTAGGGAGGCCCCGTAACCTTGCATGGACTGTTCTCTCCACCCCTGCCCAGTCAGACACTTCAACATCATTTCCCAGTAGACACTCTACTGGGAGTTCAGGAGAAACATCTATCTTCTTAGGGCTTGTCATACCTCCTCATTCTAAACTCACCATTGCCATGGGATGGAGTTTGGCTCTGCTGTCTACCTATGATACTTGGTGATACATGCCAGGTATGATCTGCTCTGGAGAAACCAGTTTCTCTATGACCATAGTCACACTGGCTCCTGTATCTATTAAAGCCTCCACCTCTGTTCCATTGATGTTGCTAGAGGACAAAGCTGCCAGGATCGCAATTTTCACCCCACCCAGTGAAACTAAGGTTGCCTCTGTGAACCTCTTCCCCATCTCAAGAACAACTTCCACCCCATACCTATACACGCAATCCCTGTGGATTTCCCACCAGTAGGGGGCTCTTTTGTGCCAACAGCCTCTCCTCTTTTGTGTCCTGACTCATATCAATCAAGACACCTCCCCACCTTTGAGCAATCAAATAACTTACCTGCATTTGCAAGATAAAAGTGCTTCCTGGATAACCCCTCCCCATGAAGTAAGAGTGGCGCAGGGCTACCCTTCTTGTGCAGGTGTTTGTTGGCCTTTTGAGGACTCTCTTGATTTTTTTAATCATCTTTCCTTTGGGAGTTTCCCCTGGGGGGAACCTATCCTCCTTTAATCTGATCACCCTCCTAGTGTTTGTTAGAAACCCTGGTTCTCAACCACTCATCAGCTGTTTCACCCAGGTCCCAGGGACTAGATAGCTTAGAATCAACTAGATACATTGTACAACTTCTCCTGTACACAAATCATCAAGATGCGATCTTTCATGAATAAATTGTACATCACCTCAGTGGTATTTTACCTGGTTACCCTTTGTCCAGCCCTCTTGTGCCTTTAGTGAGGTATCTACAAAGTCGACCCAGGACTGACTTTCTGGGTGTCCCTGAACTTCATCCTGTACTGTTCTGGGGTGAGACCAAATTTTCTGACTAGATGCTGCTTCATGTGAAAGTAAGGTTCTGTTGCTGCCCATTCTACAGTCAAAAGCCTATCCCTCCCAAATACTGAAATCAGCTCCCACAGGAGTGAACCCCAGTATTTGGAGTGGATCCTTCTCATTAAGGGCCTTTTCAAATGAAGTCAGCCACTTGTCATAGAAGTCTGGGATCAAACCTACCACTCTGGACATCTCTTCATCATCCTCTCCCTCGCTCCCACAATTCTTATTGGCTTTCACCTCTGCCAGCTTCTCTCCAGCTAGGGCCAACATCTTCTCTTCCAGAGCTATGCGAGCTAACTGAGCTGCCAGTTCTCTTTTTTGAGGGACATTGTAAGGGACGCTTTGAGGGAGCCTGCCCTCCCACCATTAGCTGAATGTCTGGACCACATGTTAGAAGTAGTGGACAGGTTTTCATTATCCTCCTCCTGGAGGCTGTTGAAGCTCCAGGAGAAGCTCCTCCTTCCCCTCCCTTTCATTCTCTGCAGCTGACTATGCACAGGCCTTAAGGGACCTAATACATATCACAGTTCCAACCTTGTTACCAGTAGGTAACTTCCTGGACTGTAAGCTCAAATCATGTGGGGTTAGTCAGGTTAGCCCAATCCAATTTCATGGTATTCCTAGTTTTGGGTCACCAAAACTTTGCAAGTCAGAGGTAGAACAATTTAGAAAAATTAAAAATGAATGAAAACAGTTAAATCCATGTTTAAAATATATATATATATTTTTTTGTTCTAAGCCACTTTAATGGCTTTTTAAAGACCTTCACTTAATTACTATATGGTGTGATCAAACATAAATACTGTATCCCACCACTGTGCACCAAATGTTCAGAGGTGGATTATTAGTAGATGCAGATAGGTACCTACATCTCGCAATCAGTCCACAATCACACATAAGGTCCAGTCAAGGTCTCAATAAATTAATTCTTGCTCAACCATTGGTAGCTTGGCTGTGAGCAGACAGGCTTAACTTAGGAGACAGGTGTGTAAAGCATTTAGAAACATCGGTCGTTTATATAAGTAAGACACAAAACACAATAGAATCCCACAACCATTCATAAATAATTGTTTATATTTTCATGAACAAAATGACACCAAAATGACAAAAATCCAATATAGGGAATAGGAGATATTATTTTTTTAAAGAATAAAAGTACTGGCTCTTAGAATCAAATAGCGCTCAAAGGTCTAAAAAAGGTCATGCTGGACCATGACAAAGTCAAAAGTTCCGGCAGCCCATGATGTAACAGTTCTAGGCTTAATTCCTGAAGGGTTTCTTGATGCAGGAAAGTGGTCTACAGCACCAGCCAAGGTTTAAGAAGTACTGGTTTGCATCTTGGGGTCTGGGACAACAACTCTCACAGAGCACCAGGTCAAGCTAAGTAAAATCCAGGTGAAACTTGTCAACTGGACTTGTCCTAATTATTGATGTTGCACGTAGCCCTTCCAGCCTTTTCTACCTGCTTCTGGTCAGGGAGTCCACTCCTTATCCTTCAAGACAGGCAAAGTCCTTTTGACGTGAACCCTTGGGAATGGAGCAGGAGCAGTCCCTATGAGCGCAGTCCTCTCTAGTGCAGTTTAAGGGTCCAGCAGGGCAGTCCTTCTTTTTCAGTTGTTTTTTTCTGTGTCTTATGGGGATCTTCAGGGTGTTTGGTGAGCCATAATTCCAGTCCAAGGTTCTAGAATCTCTGAGTTGCTCCTTGAGAAGTTGGGACTACAATTCCTACAATGCACCAGGCCAAATACTTAAAGGCCAACTGAAAGCTGTCCAGCTGGGTTCCTCGGGCAGTAGTTGATGCAGGTGACTCTTAGTAGCTCCTTTATAACTGCTGTTTACATGGAGTCCACTCCTGAATCCTGTAGAAGCCAGGCAAAGTCCTCTTTGGGCTAAATACCAAAATGTGCAGCAGCTGTAGTCCTTGAGAGTGCAGACCTCTCTTGTGCAGTCTGAGGGTCCAATAGGGCAGTTCTTCTTCTTCTTGTAGTTTCAAGGCAGGGATCCGAGTTGCTTTGCAGCTCTCCCATATTTATCTAAGCTTCTGGGGGGGGGAAAGCAGGTGAACACCCCTGAGCAGTGGGGTACATGGTGCCACCCGCAGGTATAACCACTTCTTCCAAAGTGAGGCATATTTCTATCAAAGAAAGCATTGTTCTCTAAAAATCCAAAATGGAGAAAATCTCTCCTGGAAGGTAATGTCTGGTTAACACAACCTCTTGGTGTGGCTAAATTCCCCTACAGCTCCCCTTCCAGGCCCTTTCTTAATCTAATTACTAGGCTCCCATCTGGCTGGGGTGTAAGAAATGGGGGAGGGCTGGTTTCTGTGTCAACTGTCTCCCTTCGTTTGAAAACCAGTTTAGCTACCTGTTGGGAAAAGCCCCTTTTGCAGGGTCATGCCTAAAATGTTTGCATCCTCCCTCCTAATTTTTATGACCTGTTTTTGTTGGCTTTAGGACTCTGGGCACTTTACCACTGCTAACCAGTGCTACAGAGCTTATGCTCTCTCTGTAAATTGTATTGTTGATTTGGTTTATCCATGATTGGCATATTTGATTCACTAGTAAGTCCCTAGTAGAGTGCACTAGAGGTGACAAGGGCCTGTAAATCAAATGCTGCTAGTGGGCCTGCACCACCGGTTGTGCCACCCACATTAGTAGCCCTGTAAATATGGCTCAGACCTGCCACTGCAGTGTCTGTGTGTGCAGTTTTAAACTGTCAATTTGATATGGTAAGTGTACTCACTTCATACATGTAAGGCACCCCTAAAGTAGGCCCTTGGTAGCCCCAAGGGGAGGTGCGCAGTGTATGTTAAAAGTGAGACAAGTACTGATGTGTGTTACCTTCCTAACAGTGAAATACTGCTAAATTCAGCCTTCACTGTTGCAATGCCTATCTCTCTCATAGGTTAACAGGGGGGCTGCCTTTAAAAATGATTGAAGTGTAGATTCCCTTTGAGAGCAGAAAGGAATATGGAGTTTGGGGTCTCTGAACTCACAGTTTTAAAATACATATTTTAGTGAAGTTGGTTTTTAGATTGTTAGTTTGAAAATGCCACTTTTAGAAAGTAGGCATTTTCTTGCTTAAACCATCCTGTGACTCTGCCTGTTTGTGGGTTGCCTGTCTGGGTCAGTTTGACAGTTGGGCTGTTTGTGAATCCCCTCTAGAAAGTGAGTCACAGGGACCTGGAGTGTAGCCTGCATATCCTGATGAGCCATCTGTGCTAAAGTCGAGGGAGGAGTGGTCACTTACACCTGAATGGGCTGTTCCTGCCCTCTCACAATGCAGTCTCCAATCCCAAGGTGTGTGCCTGGGGCCTGGCCTAGGCAAGACAGGATCTTGTGAACAACAGAGACTTTCCTTTGAAGTTTGCCTACCTCAAAGGCAGAGAGGGGTATAAGTAGTGCCTAAAACCATATACTTTAGATGTCTTTAAGATCACTTCTGGAACCAAGAGTAACCTCTGTCAAGGAGAGGAGCTGGAGAGCTGAGGAGAAGTGCTGCCCCTGCCTGGGACTGTGCCTTGTTGGGCTATCCTTCAGTTGGTGATTCAGCCTGTGAAAGGGGACAAAGACTGGACTTTGTGGTATATTCCTGCTTGTGAAGACTCTCCAAGGGCAACTGAGTTTGCCTCCTGTTTTGACATCTCAGAGCCATCAAAGACTTCCTCTGCCAGCACCTGGACTCTCTGCTGAAACTCCTGCTCTGCCAAGTGGTGCCTTATTCAGTCCCTTGGCCATTGAAAGGTGAAGTTGGCAGCCTAAGAGCTGCAAATCCATGCACGGCGTGCATGGAAATTTTTGATGCACCATCTGCAACACGGCTAATAAACGATCCACCATCTGCTTTGCTGCTAAAATCGATGCTCCACCTGCATTGTGGCTGGGAGATTGACACATCATGGCTGGAGAAACGATGCGCAACACCCGCTTTTGACTGCTGATAATGACGCAAACCCCATGCAGCACCGTTTTCTGAAACTCTGCAACTGGATTTTCCGCACATCGTCCCTGGACATCAAAGTCAACCTGACTCTGCGCAGATCCTAGGTGCCGTCCAGAAAACGACGCATCGCTCTCTTGCAAGGGAGAAAAACAATGCATCGCTGACCCGACTGAGAAGAATTAATGCACGGCCTTCCTTGTGAGGATGGAATTGATGCCTTGCTGCCTTTTCCAAAGCACGCTCGCCTGTGTGGCTTTATTTGTCACCATAATCAGGTACTTTGTGTTTGGTCTTGTTTGATTTAGATAAATATTACCTATTTTTCTAAACTGGTGTGGTATCCATTTTGTAGTGTTTTAACTGTATTAGTGTGTGTGTTGGTACAAATACTTTACACATTGCTTCTGAAGATAAGCCTGCCTGTTTGTGCCAAGCTACCAAAGAGGCGATTGGGGGTTAACCAGGTGTGTTTCTTCTTTGCCCTGACTAGAGTGAGGGTAATTGCTTGGACGGGGGGTAAACTGACTGCCAACTAAAGATCCAATTTCTAACACCACCGAGCCCCCTTTCCGCTCTGCCATCTGTCGCTTTAGTTCTCCTCCGACCAGATGGTTCCCTCGTCTCGGGCCACTTCACACCTCATTAAGATAGCTTGGCTCAGCCTGTCAAAGGCTAGCCAATCAGGAAAGACTACTAACAAGCTGATTTTATGTAACTTTAGAAAAGAGTTCTAAAACTTCTTCCTTGTAGTAGTTATAATAAATCTAACATTGGCAAGTTGTTGGATTTATTCTTACTATTCTTGAATGATTTTGTAGCTCACACCTGTCAAGTTAAGACGTTATTAATTTAAAATAAAGCCTTACGATGTTGGTCTATAGCGCTAATGCAATGCAATAGGGAAAACTAAATTGGCAGTTTTCCCTCACCAGGGCTTAATAAACATATTTTGTAATGTTCCTGCTAGTGGTTACAAGGCATCCTATCCCTGTGGCACGGTTAGAGACCGTAGGGGTGACTAATTTATAAACCTAAGGTTAGTACCCTTAATTCCAAAGTCGAATTAGCATATATTTTTTATTTAAAAGCAGACTGCAAAGCAGCACTGACTTTTAAAATGACAGCAGGTCACAGAGCAGTGCACACTTAAGTGCTTTAAATCTGCTGGGCCTCTAAACTTACATGCCTTACCATATACTAGGGACTTACAGGTATGTTGTCAGTACCAATTGTAACTACATCTAATAACCATATACCTTTTAACCAGAGCTCTGGTCCGGGCATGGTTAGCAGAGCCCAGGGCACATTCAGAGTCAGTAACGACGAGTATCAGTCCAACAAATGAGGGTGACCCTGCAAAAATATTGATTATATTCAAGTTGGCCTACCCCCACAAAGTTTACAGTTTCACCATTCGATTTTAAGTTGGGGGAATCACTGAGTTTCTAGCAGCCAGGTCCCTGGTGGCTATGCTGTTGATTACCTTTGTTCTGACAGCTTGAGGTGAGAGAAATTTCCATAACTTGCTTTTGAGTAATTATGCAAAATTATACATAATTATGTTAAATGAAAATCTGTCATTGTGTGCTACATTTTACCATGAAATGCCTGCTTAGGGCAATTTTTGGCACAAGGATCAATTTAAACAAGAGCACTGCGAACAACAGCCACTGCATTTTGATATGTCTGTGCATTTGCGATTAATTATCACAGTGAATGGCACATAATCACTCGAAGTGACATAATAGAGTAATTTAAAAAAAATTATGTAACAAGCTTAATACAGAATTTCCAAAATTGTGTGAATTGCTCAGGCAAAATTTAAATTTCACCCAGGCCCACAGATAGATAGATTTCAGAGAAGCCTCAGGTCGTAGGGACAGTCATCCCACCTTACTTAGAGATGCGAAATCGCCCATGAGCACCAACTTGCTGCTAGAAAACACTGTATACATCAGAGTCATTGATTTTTTTTTTATGAATAAACTTCCGCTATGGGAATTTATTCTTGAAAGACAAAACGGTGTAGCTGGTGAGCACATTAGAAAACGCACCCGCTTGGCAAAGCTTCACTGCCTTCAATGGAGCCTCAGCACTGACGGCCTCCGCTGACCTGGACGATTTACCGCATACCTTATTCGGCACCTTTAACCAGTGATTATTTCAGGTCAGTTCATCACAGTGCGACTTACAGAATTAAATAAAACATACAATTATTGCTTCAAATTAATTATGTTGATATATCAGCATCAGTCAGTAATCAGTCATCTTTTAGTGCTATGCAGCCATTGAAATCATTTTGTAGTTGAGAAGATCAAATCATTAAAAAAACATCAATCATTACTCTCCTCTATCATTCTTTTAAACAAATATTTTAAGTTATCTATCAAAATACAGGCTGTTAGCAGACGATGCCTGGTCCATCCGCTTACCATTAGCGCGAATTTAGCTCTAATTCATTTCATCTTCATTAAAGGGTACCGCACGCTCCCAGCATCTAAATGAAAGTCGACACCTGACGTTTATCATATGATTCAGCTGAACAATAATGAAATTCTGGCCAGAGCAATTCGTCAGAGTGTGGCCAGCGAAATATAGTTTCTGCTTTAAATTCAGATTAAGAATATGCCCGCGAGAGTTTCTATGAATATCAAGGCTGTGCTTTTTCTAACAGAGAAGAAGACCATTTAATCAAGTAATTAGGCTAATTATAATTATTATTAACAGCTAAACAGTGTGTGTGTTTTTGATGAGGTAGCCTAATAAATGTGCCTTTTATCTGAAAATGCTGAAGGTTGTATGTCTCCTGGGAGGAGGTTGTAATGTCATGGAATGATGTTGACAGGATAGAAAATAGCATTATTGCATGATTGCATACAATCCTCCTTGGAAGATTTGTGATGTTCTTCAGCAGCACTGCCTTTCACTTTAGTCTTGGGCAAATTGGTTCAGGCAAACTCATCCGAGCTGTCCAAATTTGCTGAAATTCATTGTTTGCCAACCTTATCAAAGTCTGGCCTCAAGGTGTTGTACTGCTGTAAGAGACCAAGCTCATGCATGTTAGGTAGGGGTTGTTTGCCGTTCAAAGAAAACATTGAAGAGATAATAAATTATTTCAGGCATACTGACAGTGGCAGGATTTACTGAGCTCAAAGAGAGCGTGAATGTTTTCACTGGCAATAGTAAAAGAGAGTTGGATGTATAAGGGAAATACTGTTTTGGCAAATAGGCAGGCCAATGTTGCACAATGGAACACAAATGTAAACAGAGAGATTATTTAACGTAAATGTTCGTTCCTTTAAACATTCGAACTTTAAGTCCAGTAACACGTCAGTTCGTAGCAAAGATGTACAAAGCGTCACCTGGAGCTGTATGGCGGGTTAGTATACGTGAGCACTTATCGCCAGCTAGAGATCAAGGGCCATATTTATACTTTTTGACGCAAAACTGTGCTAACGCAGTTGTGCGCCAAAAAAATTAGCGCCGGCGAACGCCATTCTGAAGCGCCATGCGGGCGCCGTATTTATTCAATGACGTTAGCCGCGTTAGCCGCCGGCGCTGTCTGGTGTGCGTTGAAAAAAACGACGTACACCAGGCAGCGCCGGCGTAGGGGGAAAATGGCGTATGGGCGTCCACAAATGGTGCAAGTCAGGCTGAGGCCAAAAAATCGCCACAACCCGATTTGCGCCATTTTTTTACGACGCCCATCCCCCATTGAAATGACTCCTGTCTTAGCAAAGACAGGAGTCATGCCCCCTTGCCCAATGGCCATGCCCAGGGGACTTTTGTCCCCTGGGCATGGTCATTGGGCATAGTGGCATGTAGGGGGGCACAAATCAGGCCCCCCTATGCCACAAATTTTTTTTTAAAAAAATACTTACCTGGACTTACCTTAATGTCCCTGGGGTGGGTCCCTCCATCCTTGGGTGTCCTCCTGGGGTGGGCAAGGGTGGCAGGGGGTGTCCCTGGGGGCAGGGGAGGGCACCTCTGGGCTCATTCTGAGCCCACAGGTCTCTTAACGCCTGCCCTGACCCAGGCGCTAAAATCCGGCGCTAATGCGGGTTTTTTAGACCCGCCCACTCTAGGGCGTCATTTTTGCCCGGGAGTATAAATACGACGCATATGCATCGAAGTCATTTTTTAAGACGGGATCGCCTACCTTGCATATCATTAACGCAAGGAAGGTGTTCACGCAAAAAAATGACGCTAACTCCATGAACTTTGGCGCTAGACGCGTCTAACGCCAAAGTATAAATATGGAGTTAGTTTTGCGTCGAATGTGCGTCGAAAAAAAACGACGCAAATTCGGCGCAAACGGAGTATAAATATGCCCCCAAATAAGTGCGGTACAAGGGCCTGAGGTCAGGGCTATGATTCGAAATTATTCACAAAGAAGCATAATATTTATGGCTTAATCCAAAGAGGTATAAATGTTGACAGTGGATGTAACATCGTGCCCTTATGATGACATTCAAAGGTTGATGCCCCTGCTGGCACTCTCAATTCAAATAGCTTCAAAAATCCCCTTTACAATTACTTTGAACCTATGTACGTAACCTACAAATTCCATTTCTGTTCTCCAGCAGTAAGCATCTAAGCGACGAGTGATTTCAGTGTGGCACACTATCAGTAACAAAGTTGTTTCGGTAACACAGTGTTGTCATAATATAAGGCACAGGAGGCATGGCACTGATGATATTGCTAAGTAGGTAGTGCTGCATTGACTACAGCCTACACTGTTACCACATACATCTGTCCGTGCTCATCTAAGAATGTACAATGTTATTTTAACATGAACCCTAGACACACAGAACGCCCTATCATCATGTTCACTACTTCTATAAAGCGATTGTGGACAAGAAGCATGATCTTTACAGAAACAAAATATCTCAGACATTCATCTGCTGGACCAAGCTACTTAAAGACTCAGAATTGTTCTGAAGAAGGAGGAGCATGAAGTCAGACACAGCCAGAGAAGTTTACTTTATACATGAGCAGTAGTTACTTCTGACTATATAGGAAGATTTGGACAAAGTTAGTAATCTGTTAAATGACATGACTATTCAATAGGCCTGTTGAAGACCATCTATAAGGCTATTGTAGGATATGACCACCTTCAGCAAGGTGTGCTTCCAGAGTTTTGCCCTATTCATTTTTGCTGGCTTTAGAACTGTACACTTTACCCTTGCTACCCAGTAGTGAGGTGCATGAGCTTCTCATTTCAATACCATGAAATTGGTACACCCCAATGGGCATATGAACTCTAGTATATAGTACTAAATGTACCCAGAGTCTGTCAGATAAATATCACTAGAGGACTGCAGTGCCCTTTGTTCCATTCTCTACAGTGGCAGTGTAGAATGTGGATTCAAGTCTAAAATTGTAGCCTGGCTAAGTCAGCTTTTAGATTGCAAATCAACATGTCAAAATGAACCCTTTTGACAGGTCTAAACCTTGTGTGTATATATGTTAATAACACATGGTATCTAAAAGTAGGACATGTAGACATTTAGAGCCATATTTATGGCCAAGTCATGCAGTGCAGTGAAGCAATTCCCTTTGCTGCGCTGCACTGTGTGACAGAGAAAGGGAAGAAATGTGCCATATTTATCACAATACAGCACATTCCTGTTCTATCCCATGCGCTGGAGCCCCTTTGGAGTAATTTTAAATATTTTATGTAACAAATGTAATACAAAATTTCCAAAATTATGTGAATTAATCTGGCGAAATTTAAATTTCATCCAGGCCCAGAGATAGTCCATCTTTCAGAGACGCCTCAGGTCGTAGGGACAGTCATCCCGTGTTATTTAGAGCTGGGGAATCACCCATGAGCAATATGTTAATTTGTCCTCCTCCCTAAAGTCCTGAAAAACAGAGGACTTACAAGAACAGTTTGTCTCCAAAGACCTTTGGGGACCAGGAAAAACCTGCCAAGCTTATGCAAAAAAGGTGTGTTTCTGATAGGCTGAAGATTCAGGCTGAAGATTCAGGTTTTCACACACTCTGAGCTTTTCCACAGCAGCACATCCAATACCATGGGTCCTCATTGAGAAGGTGTCCATCCTCATGGTGTTCTTTTAGGCTACAACCTTGAGCCTTGCCCTCCTGGAGGAATCTGAGCTCCAAAAAAGTGGCTAAGTGCAAATGTAGAAATCTTTACTGTGTTAAGGTGGCACAAGTATCCTGCTGGTGAACCCCCCACTCCCTGAAGTTTTCCCAGCAAGAAACAACAGCTTCACTGAGACCATGTTCTCCATCTATCTGGCCTTGTGGGACCCTCCTCAGCCTGCTGAATTGCCCTGCTAGAGATTTTGGACTTCCACTTTGGGACTAAGTCCCAAGGTAAATCTTCCAACTGAGTAAACCTGGACATTGTATTCAGCCTCAAATCATGCCTAAGCTCCAGTCTACTGCAACCCGTTTGTCCCATTTGGTGCTATTTTTAGTTACAACTTTAAAAAATCATTTCTCTGCTTTCCCTCATTTGTGTTGCTTGGGTATCATTTTACTTATCAAAATTAACTCTATTTTTGTAAGTGGTTTTGGATTTTTGTTAGGTTTGGGTGTTTTGACTTTATTACTGTTTTGGTACTGCATAAATACTTTACACGTTGTGTTAGATTTGACATAATTGGTGTGGCATTTCCCTGTACATTTTACCTTCACCCCTTCTGTTTGCTGAATTTGTTTTTTGGACTATTGAGGTACTGGGTTTTTCAGAACCGGTACTGATCCGGTAACCCAGCGGTGCCAGGGTACACCCAAAGACCTCGGGTACTTTCCTGATTCAGACTACAGAAACTCAGAGTCTTCTAGGTGAAGTCAAAGATCGAATTTATTGGCTGCAACCAATTGACAAGTGTCCTAGAAGTACAACAGCACGATTTGTATGTTCTCAGGAGACTGTGTTTCAATGCAAAGTCAGGTTTCCTTATATACAGTTTTTTAAGCTTCAGGCAAACATTCTTGACATTTTGGTTGGTCATTCACATGTTTTCACTACAAAGGAAAAAACAGTGTAATGATGAAACCTCATATTTCATGTCATCCAACCCATAATAAATTACCCGGCAAGGCCTAGTATTTTACATCAGATAAGTGTGGACCCCCAATAAAAACGGGCACCTCCCCCTCGTAAAGTAAGAAGAAGAAAAGAGCAGGTGCAGGTGTGAGCAAGATTAGGCAGGGTGTGTGAGCGATAATAAGGGTTTTATGGCATGGTGTGCCTTGATGCTATCTGATTCGGCCACTGGGAGAGGGACTGACCAAACAGGTTTGGCCTGAGGCAATGGTTCCAGCTTGCCCAGGTCAGAGAAAAGTCAATCAAGGTGTACGTGTCCTTGGAATCAAATCTGACTGTATTATAAGCCTATGTGAGGGCAACTTTTAAAATGGCTGCCGTGTATAAAATGGGAGCCACGAGTGCAGGACAAAAATGGCGATTTCGAGGTGAAAACGCTGCTGGAATTGAGCGAAAATGCTCATGCTTAGTGTACTAGTCATTATCGGTTTTTTGATACTAAAATCATACTGCTGTGGCAAAGTAAATTACATGGGTCCAAAATATTTAGAACCACACTATGTGAACTTTACCACTGCTAACCAGTGGTAAAATACCTGTGCTCTTTCCTTGCAACGTGGTAAAATTGGACTACACCTAATTGGCACATTCAGTTTACTTGTAACTCCCTAGTAAGTGGTATTACCAGTGTCCATGGCCTGTAAAGAAAATGCTACAAGTGGGCCTGCAGCACTCCTTGCACCACCCACTAAAGAAGCACTGTTGAACATGTTTCAGTCTACCACTGCAATCTGTGTGTGCAGTTTTAAACTACCATTTAAACCTGGAAAAAGAAACCTTCTGCCAGGCCACAAATTTTATTTTTAGTACTTATAGGTCACCCTTAAGGTAGGCCCTAAAGGCTCATAGGGCAGGGTGCATTGTAAATAAAAAAGTAGGACATGTATACTTAAGATCAACATGTCCTGCCAGTGAAAAATTCCTAAACTAATTTTTCATTTTTTTAAGGCCCATTCCTCCATTGACTAACTGTGGGTCACTGTATTACATTTAATAAGCACTAACTTTTGATTAGAGCAGTTATATATAACGTGTTTACGCTTAAATGAATTGCCATTTAAAATGCTCTTTAATGGTAAAGTAGGATTTTAAGTCTCTATTCCGAAAATGCCACTTTTCTAAAGTTGCATTTTCTTGTCCCAGCTAACTGTGCTAGTGTTCTGGGTCACCTGACTGTGAATGACTCTGCTGTTGGGGTTTGTGTATTACTTTAATACAGTGACACACGGAGGACAAAGGGGACCTAGGTGTAGACGGGATGGCCTGGATGACTGGGGAAGGGCTGTATCCAACCCCACTTAGACTTCAAAGGGCTTTGTCTGCAGCACACACAAAGGAACCTGACACCAGGCATGCCCGTCTTTTGTCCCCCAGACAGTTTGGCACCTTAATCAGTGAAAAAAGAAGAATTTTCCAAAACCAGTGTTGAGGGTGTTTCAAGGAATTCCCCACACAAGGGCTGGACCCAGGATATACATACTGGACCTCAGGAGCTACTTTTCTGAACACTTCTAGACCTGCTGAAGATTTAGAAGAAGGGCTACCCTGCTGCCAGAGGACTATCCTTCTGCTTCAGGGACTGCCTTTGTGTCTGCAGAACGAAGACTGTGTACCTTTGTGGCAGAAACCCACGATATCCAAAGTGACTCCAAGGGTGAGGTGGCTGAACTCATGTGTAAGCAACAGGGACACAACAAGGTTCAGACGCCTCTTTGCAACTGCACAGCTAACCTGCTTGAGGTGTACCTGCCTGGACCTGCAACTGGACCTGCATGAGCCCTACTGCTGGCCTCTACTGGAGTGAGTTCTAATCCCCAAGAGGTGCTCCCCCCACCAGTACTGTATCATTGACTGGCATCAGTAGATGCTCCTCTGAAGAGGAAAGGTGAAAATCCTAAAAGGTGGGCACCTTGTGACCAAGAACAGGCCATTATGAGCCAAAACTCTGCTATCCGTGATGACTACCAATGAAACTCCTGTGATAGATGCTCTTTTTATCGACAATGACCATCTGGGACAACCTCAGCATGAGACAAGCACTTCATGCTACAGTGACAACAGCATGCAATGACCACCAATGCAAAGCTCCACCAGTGACCATCCACGATGCTCGACTTGCTCTTCCACACCCAAAGCTCCTCTTTGCAGTCTCTTCCAATGCAAACATAACTCTTGGTGTCAGACTTAAGAATGTAACTCTTCAGCTAGACTAATCTGGTCCCTATGTCTGGCCTGCACTCCATTGCAGTCAACATGAACTTGTGACTTTACTCCCTTTTAGCCTGACTAGATGGCCACTAGTGCACTTTGTTATTTTATGTGCTATTTTGCTAAACAAAATTGACTATCTCCTCTCCAGCTCTACAGAATAACATTTTGTCATTCTGTTGTCATTTTATTTATTAGACATTTGCTCTCTTTTTCTAAATTGGTTTGGGCTTTTTCTTGTGTTTTGTTTTTACTTTATTACTGTTTGTGTGCAGCATAAATACTTTGCCTTTAAGTTTAGCCAGCCTGCTTTGTGCCAAGCTGCCAGCTGGTTAAGCACAGGTTAATTTATTGACTTTTTGTGGTTCACCCTGACAAGGTCTGTGGTTGCTGCTTGACTGGGGATTCTACCCCTCTCAACCAATATGCCCATTTTCCTACACCTTGCCTCTTAGTTAACTCTCTTCTGCCATTGATACCAGGAAATTTACCTCAGGTTAATTATTGACTTTAGTGGCTCGCCCTGCAAAGGATTGTGATTATTACTTGAGATGGGTAGTTACCTCCTAAACTAATACTCCCATAACTTACAGTTATGATGGTTTCCTTTTTAAAACACTGCTAAACTCAGACAAAGAGTAGGATTTACAAAACAATTTATGGCATAAACCCACATTTATGGCAAACATTATTCCTTTTGTGTCTTTTAGGTATCCATATAAATATACCTGTCAGGATTAATTACTTTTACTATTGCATTATAGTACACCATGACTGCAAACAGTTGCCCAGAGCTAAGCACATGCATGGAGTGGGTAGTGGAAGTGCCAAGGCATAGTTTGACTTTCTTTGTATTCACAGACCTCTTTTTGGTCCTTTCACATTCTAGAAAATATCCTATATTTACTCCAGAAAAAAGGTCTCAGTTAACTCTATAGTACCTCCCCTTAGATGATAGCACAGAGTCAGAGAGAAGGATCTGAAACTCAGCGTTCTCTTCAGTTTGTGGGTGTTTACAATTCAAACTATGCCCTGGTCCCCATTTAGTGTGGGCAGTTCACCTGTCATACATAGAAGTTTAAATGGGTTCTCCCACACTGAGTTGGAGCTGCAAAACACAGTGTTAGCACCCTAATTACAAGTTATTAGTATGCGGACAAACTGTCTTCTTTGTTCGTTTTTTCCCTATGGTTAGTGCCTCAAATCACTGAGTAAAGTGAAAGAAACATAACCCATAACACTGGTTGGTAGAACCTGTGGCCATATTACAGTAAGGATGCAATGTCCCTTTTTCATTGCAGTGTAACTATATAGGAGGTGCACCAGGCAAACACAGAGACAGTGTGCCCTATTACTGTTAAGGTGCTGACACCAGGGTAGCAGCAAAGTGCACTCCGCCAGGGGCAATGTATTTGTTAAAGATGGACTGATAATTTGAAGCCACTGATTCACTCTTCACACAGCAGGCGGCACCCAGCTTTCACTTTCAAGAGGTAAAGAGATTCCCCTGTAGGTAGGTGAGTCCAGTGAGTAGCTGTACCCATCTACAGAAGGATGTGGAGGGGTCAATGGTACTCCTCTTTCCCCTTCCAGCTGGGCACCTTTGAAGGGCGCACTGACCGTGTGCCACCTCTTTGTGGCACACACTCAGTGCCTATCCTAACAACCTCTTTTCCTTCGCACTTGCATTCATAATACAGAGCAGGAACAGCAGCAACGTATTTCATTCATTTACATGGGACACATCACATACACTAAAAAAAGCCCCGATGGAACCATTTATGCATGTTATGCTAGAACCACATTGGCTTTCAGGGGGATATAATCACTGCTCCTCCTTCCTCATTTTTCTTCATGACCGAGTGAATGAGTGATAACAATTATGCCAATGGTTCTAGCCTAACACAATGTCACTCATTATAGGACTGGTGTGTTGCTAAGCTGACAATGGTAAACACACATCAGATGAACGTTTCTTGTTTTGAGTTAAGGTTGTAGTAGTGTGTGTAGGCAGCAGCAATGAGATTGCTGTAGGAAGGAGTGGTAGTTATATTATGAAAAAGTGACGTCATTGAACCACCTCCATCATCTTTATCCCCTCCCACTCTTTAAAAATGTGCCCAAATAACCTTACACACCTTGTTTATCTTTTCTTATTGCCAGTGAACAGGATCATTGAGGCATATCCAGGAGTCTATCAAGATAGCCTCATGTGGTGTTTTAACCAAAGTCATTTGAGGGCAAATCACATATACAAAATGGACTGCACATTGCAGGTGTTTCTAGTCATATAGAAAAACTTTCATTGCACATTAAGAGGTATCCTTTACTGTTGACGTGGGAAGTGCAAATGAGAGGAACCAAAAGAAAATTCAAGGTTCACAGAGCCTCGAACTTTTTGTAGAGGTTGATATATTAGTTTTGTTAAATACCTAATCACTTGCAAAACATTCAGACTAGTGTTATTTAATTTTTTTGCATGAGGGCCCATCTTGAGTGTCTTGTTATTATATGGTTTCACATGATGTAATTTGGGATCACTGATTGGATTTTTACTTAATCATATTTTTCATTTGATGGGCATTTGTTTTTAACTGTTTGTAGTTGAATTAATGTTCTCTTTTGTGTATGTATAAAAAATCCTTGGGAACAAATTGTTAATAAAATAACCTGACTATTGAATACATTCAGAAATATTTGGGCATCATTTCTTGCAAAAGGATATGAGGCAGTGAAGGACCAAAGCCTTTTTTTAACCCATTCTCTCTGGCAGCTACGTAAGCAGTGGGTAACATGTTTGGGAGTCCCAGGGCAATCAAGAGTTACTGGGCTTCTGTTGTAACAACCAGAGTCTTTTACCAGTGGTGTTCTGTTGTTGAATCCAAAACTGAGCACTAAGTACTAAGCAAATTCAAGCATTCCGAGGCTTACTCAGGAAGGTTTCATGAGCTAGAAACTTGGAACTCAATTAAAGACATACTATCAGTCACTACTTTACTTACTTACTTAGGAGACAACTTCTTTACGTAGGAGACAACTCTTTAATGACAGCCCACAACTAAATATTACACATGACAACTAGGATGGCAGAAAGACTAGGCACAAGGAGAGTCAGGATTACAGCATTATAGAATTTCCCCACCCCGTTCTTACATGAAACATATCACTAACTGTCCCAAGATTTGGTGACACCTTCCACTGCTCAGGTTTGCAAATCAGCTATGTTTAAATTGGTGAAATCTTGTCTCAAGGACTGTTCTGGTGTCTAGATTATACATTTAAGAGTTCACACGCTTGTCCTTTTAGGGTGTTTGCTGGAGGATGTACAGCTCCTACCTGTGGGCGTGCTTGCATTTGCTCTTCAGAGAATGGCAGGGCTGGCAGGGACTGACTCTTCCTGATCAGCCATCTCCTGCAATTACTCCACACAATGAGGTGGTGCACAGGCCCATTTGTGTCTCCGATTGAAAAGCCAGGAGACTGAATGGCCACAGACCAGCCAGAGTTGCAATAGATCTCACTGGTTGAAAGAAAGGAACTCTCCTTCACTGAATCTTTCTTGGAGCGAAGCTCAAATTCACCACCCAATCAATTGAAGAGTTCACCCAGATTACAAGGGTATTCCTGGTTGAGGTGAATCTGCAAAGACAGTTGTAAACTGTTTCAATGCCCAGCCATCACATGCACATCTTCTGTTAATTATGAAAATACCAAACACAGTGGTAGGGGTGGGTGGAACTTGTGGAGTTTCCCTCTGCAGAATTTCACAGCATTCCATAAAAGCTCCACAAGATTTCACAGAATTCTGGAACCAGTAGAATTCGTCACTCATTTTTAGCACCAGGAGCTTTTTCAGTGCAGTAAAATCAGCACAAACAGCACCACACAGTGCACCAGATGGTGCTGCTTCTTTCTGCCACTCAAGTAGATTTTCTGCATGAGCAGCAGCTTTCTCAACTCAAATAGTAGCAACTTGCCGCAACTGCCCTGTTGAGAAATGTTTCTGGGAAGCAATCTTCCCTCAATTCTTTTGCTTGCGCTCACTCACTTAACGTTTCTCAAGCTGCTCCCAAGAAAACAGTTCATCACACGGCAGATCGCAGAGTTTTGTTAGAATTCCCAGCTTCAAGCCGAGCGCAGAGTGAATGAAACTCTTCAAACTCCATTGAAGAAGCAGAATTTTTCTCCCACCCCTACACAGTGGCCCATCTTCCTAGTGCCAAATTGACACAGGAGGTTTTTTCTGTTAATCTGTCTTCTTAGGTGCTTCCAACACCCTGGTTGTCCTCTGCTGTATCCACTGACCAATCTAGAAGGAACATGTGTTCTGAATGTGCCCTCACTAAAGTCAGAAGCCTAATTCCTTTATGGTAGTTCAAGGGCAGAAAGGATACCTTACAGGTTCCTGTTCCTAAATCAGAAAAAGGGCAGTTGGCATCAGATACCTTAACTCTGGAGATCAAAAGTCTTTCTTGGTGTATGCTGGTGAGGGAGTCCTAGTACTGGTTGCAGAGAAATCCTGGCACTAGGGCTGGTGTTTTTTGCCCTCTTTTGACATCACATTTGTGTACAAAGTATGTGTATTTCACAGGTTCAGCTCTGGGGCCATGTACAAGAAATTCTGAAGATGCGTGTTTTCCCCCAAATTTCAAACCACACTCCTTGTTCTCTAGCGTGAGCTGGAGGGTAGGGATAAGAGCTCCAAGTCAAGGGTCTTAAAGCAAAGGCTCAAAAGAGAAAGAGGCTTCCTCACTCAATTACCTCTCAACCTGCTATAGTAACACCTCTGGGGAAGAATGGATCAGCAAACAGACAAGGTCTGCCTCTTCACTACAAAGTATCCACTGCCTCCCGTTCTCCACACCATAAAATCTGGTCCCATTCAAAGGACATTAGAAATGCTTTTAAGAATACCTGCAAATCATGTTGCTTATGGCAGGCTCTCTCCTCCTTCAATGTTAGGTACCACTCATTTGCGTGAATAAAAATGTATCTTTGGCTGCCACAGCTATGCACAGCATATGTTCCACACACATCCTACAGCACATGCAGATGATAATCATACATTTTCCACCCATGTCCAATATGGATTGCACAAAGGACAAAGTTCATGGGGGTCTGGCAGATCAAGAGACAACAAGCGCGGCAAGTAGGCAAACTTCCATGGCAGGTGACAGGCAAAAAGTCTTGTCCTGCCACTAGCATATGTTGTAGTCCTCAATGTCAATCCTCCACAGCTAGGTGAGCTGACAGTACTCAGGCTGGTGAAGGGGTGTGCATCTAGTGTGCCCATCCTGACAGTAGAGCCTAGCATTGGGTCTTATCCATGTTACAAGTGGCCCTTGGTGCATACACATGACAGTCTCATGCTGAGGCTAAATATTTTAAAAATTAAAAACTTGATGTGGAAATGCAGGGCAGGGTAAATGCCCCTTTAATGCCACACAGGAGAATCTCCAACAAACAGTACCTGTTCTTACAACTCTAATTAATTTCACATATTTACCAGGAAGACATGCTGCTGTATGCAACTTCTACACCACTGGCTATGCAACAAGGCTCCATCATTTACTATGGGCCTGGTTCTGATATTGGCGGACGTTACCCTGTCAAAACGGTGACAAATATGCCGTCTGCTGAAATCTAAATCCCATTGGATATAGTGGGATTTAGATTTTGGCTGATGAGATATCCGTCACGGTTTTTATGGAGTAACTTGTCAGCCAATATCTAAATCAGGGCCTATGTCTTTTTATTCTGTGGTATTTTAATGTATGTGTGGTCTCTCCTGTAACTATGCTCCCCACCACTCTGAACCCTGAGAAGCTACATATTTTGAAGTCCTTGTTTTCCTCTAAGCTGCATTTCTGATGCAATACAGACACCACCTAGGTAGCTTTTTTCGAGATTACATTTTTCATTTTTCTTATTTCTGGAAATTGATCCATTTGGAGTGTAGGGGGGCAGAATATACATTTTAATTACAGAGCTATGCAACCTCCACAATCTTTGTACTAAAAAATTTCAGAGTTTTAGAAGCATCTCCTAAGGATGAAAAACAATTCTCACAGCGGAATATGCTTTTAAGAACATTTTTTGTTAGTGAACTAACCTTCTCTCCCCAACC
This sequence comes from Pleurodeles waltl, assembly GCF_031143425.1. Lineage (NCBI taxonomy): Eukaryota > Metazoa > Chordata > Amphibia > Caudata > Salamandridae > Pleurodeles > Pleurodeles waltl. The sequence goes on along the minus strand of NC_090442.1, from coordinate 892,501,844 downwards.
CTCCAAAACCGGCTTTTGCTGAGATTTGTTTCAGCAAAACTTACCTTTAAAAGATTTTTGAATGTATCGAACATTTCAAGGTTTCCAAAGATGGTGACGTTGTGAAAAAACTCCAAAGTCATTTTTGTGTTGCCCGCCTTTAGAAATGGCCAAAGGAAGTGGATGCAAGTAGCTCTAAGGGAAACTAGAGATATATTTCTAAGCAGTCCCTGCTTCGCTCTTCTGTTAAAAACTCTTCCTGTGAATAAGGCTTGTCCTTGGTGCTGCACTGGCTTATTACACAGTCATGACCATTTATCACATATTTATGGTGACTATACCTACAGAGTATAATTCATTATCCAATACCATGACATTATTCCGCTTGGCATTCACTTTTTCTGTACTTGTAAAACATTTTGTTAATTAACTTGTGTGGTGAACCAGAGAAAGGCATAAACTATTCCTGACAAATGTAATGGAACGTAGGAAATTTTGTTTGGCGTTAAGATTCACTGCGGTTTGGTTGGTGCACCTTACATTCTAGACAACTCTAAATCGCAGTACAGTGTTTTGCAACCCTAATTATGCTATCCTATCCCAATCAGTCATAGTTTCTACACTCACGCAATGTTCCCCCCTTCACAAGTTACTATCATCAATCAGTCTTGCACAGTAAAAGAGGTCAAGTTAGAGTTTATGGTGTTTGCTGTCTTGTTCGTGCAAGCAATAGTTGTAGCTTTAATAAAATTTGACTCAACAAGTCACAGATTATCATGAGATCATTCAGACCCTTAGGTCATAGAAAGTAAAAGCTACATTAATCACTGATATGAGTTTTGAATACAATGATCAATACTCATTACAATACAGTGTTCGTATAAAATTAAACAGAGTGCATTCCAAAGGTTTAACCACTTCAGGCCCGTTATTCCAAAAGACTGGGGGTGGGAAGATGGAGTGTCAAGGGATGGGGGAATTTAGTGTTTGGTAGATGCAGGTCTTCCGCCAAAACATTAGGCCTGGACTGAAAACTCTGTTCCACTCACAGAGTTTTCAGAATTCGGGCACTCTGCGAAGTAGCGAGGAGTTCCCAAATTTTGCCATCCGGCACAAAGTGCTTGTTTTTTTTCTGTTCATGCTCACAAGATTTTGCACCCACGTGGCTTCCAGACATGACGGCACAAATACAGTGTCGCTCATGAGTGCGAATGCACCTCAAGTATATTTTCTAATCGAGAAGAAGCTAAATCTACTCAAACAGAGGTTTTCTGGTGGATTTTCTTCTTCAACAGACTGTTCAAGTTGCTTTTTTAGTGTGAGAAGCATTTCTTTTTACTTTTTCTGCTGATAGGAAGTGCCCCAGGTACTCCAACTTCCTGTTCCTTCCCAGCAGGCTCCTCCCAGTGGTTTATCCCTCTCCTGGTCACTTTTCATTTGGATTTAAAGGTAGAAGGATCATTCTCTTTGTCTGCTGGATATATACCTTTGGATTTACCAACTTTGTTTTTGTACTGTCACAGACGTAAGTTTAAAAACTATTGTATAAGGGTGTTGTTTTTTTGATAGGACATGTTTTGGATCTGGCCCTTTCTACAGGGTCATTTCCCAAACTTTTTGCCTTCTCCTCCTAATTTTTCCGAGCCTTTTTGGCTGACGTTATGACTCTGGTCACATTATCACTCCTAATCAGTGCTAAGGTGCATGTGCTCTCCGTTCTAAACTTTGTATGATTGGCGTATACCTGGTTGGCACATTTATTTTACCTGTAAGTCGCTTGTACAATGGTATCCCCATACCTAGGGCAGGGCCTGTAAATTAAATGTTACTAGTGGGCCTGCATGGTAGCTTGCGCCACCCACAGAAGTAGCCTTTCAAACCTGTCTCAGGCCTGCTAACGCAGGACCTGTGTGCGTAGTTTACTGCCACAGGGACCTGGCATCTACATTTACTTGCCAGGCCCGGAACTCCCCTTTTACTACATGTAAGTCACCCCTAAGGTAGGCCCTAGCTAGCCCTCTGGGCAGGGTGCTACGTATGTAAAAGGCAGGACATGTGCCTGGTAGCATGGCCTATCCTGTTAGTGACAAACAGCCTATTTTGGTTTCTCACTGCTGTGACTGCTGCCTTCTTGTAGGATTACATTAGAAATGTCCTTCCTTATGTCTAAGGGATATTGTCTTATTTATGAGGGTAGTGTAGGCATGTTTGGTATGGTTGTAATGGTAGTGAGAAATGCTGCTTACTTGTGTAGGTGGATTTTTTATTATAATTAATGAAATGCACTTCTAGAAAGTGAGCATTTCTCTGTGCATATGACTCTGGTGTTTTGCAACTTGACTCCAATCCACATCTGGGCAGAGCGACAGCTGAGCTTTGTGCATACTTGTCAGACAATCTGTACACAGAGAGGGTGGAGGTGTCACAGAGGTGCATCTACATATTGAATGGTGTTCCTGGGCTGAGAGAAGGTGAGGTGGGTCACGCTTGCATCTGTGAAGGCTGTGCCCTGGCCTCACACAAAGGGCTTGTGTACCCCCAACTGATATCTAGAGCCTGTGCTGGAGGAGAGAGCGGACACTCCTAAAACCAGTTGTAACTGGCAGGAACCTCCTCTTGTCCTCATTGAAAATGCTTTGCAAAACTGAGTATAAGTACAGGGGATTTTCCCCCATAAAAACACACAAGAAACATACTTGGAACTGGACACAGAACACTGCTGGTGGGTGTAGGAGGCTGGACTGGCTTGTAGTGAGTACCAAGGGGTACTTGCACCTTGCACCAGGCCCAGTTATCCCTTATTAGTGTATAGGGTGTCTAGCAGCTTAGGCTGATAGATAATGGTAGCTTAGCAGAGCAGCTTAGGCTGAACTAGGAGACGTGTGAAGCTACTACAGTACCACTTAGTGTCATATGCACAATATCATAAGAAAACACAATACACAGTCATACTAAAAATAAAGGTACTTTATTTTTATGACAATATGCCAAAGTATCTTAGAGTGTACCCTCAGTGAGAGGATAGGAAATATACACAAGATATATATACACAATAGCAAAAATATGCAGTATAGTCTTAGAAAACAGTGCAAACAATGTATAGTTACAATAGGATGCAATGGGGAAACATAGGGATAGGGGCAACACAAACCATATACTCCAAAAGTGGAATGCGAACCACGAATGGACCCCAAACCTATGTGACCTTGTAGAGGGTCGCTGGGACTATTAGAAAATAGTGAGAGTTAGAAAAATAACCCTCCCCAAGACCCTGAAAAGTGAGTGCAAAGTGCACTAAAGTTCCCCTAAGGACAAAGTAGTCGTGTTAGAGGAATAATGCAGGAAAGACACAAACCAGCAATGCAACAACTGTGGATTTCCAATCTAGGGTACCTGTGAAACAAGGGGACCAAGTCCAAAAGTCACAAGCAAGTCGGAGATGGGCAGATGCCCAGGAAATGCCAGCTGCGGGTGCAAAGAAGCTTCTACTGGACAGAAGAAGCTGAGGTTTCTGCAGGAACAAAAAGGGCTAGAGACTTCCCCTTTGGTGGACGGATCCCTCTCGCCATGGAGAGTTGTGCAGAAGTGTTTTCCTGCCAAAAGAACGCCAACAAACCTTGCTAGTTGCAAATCGTGCGTTTAGCGTTTTTGGACGCTGCTGGGGCCCAGGAGGGACCAGGAGGTCGCAAATTGGACCTGAAGAGAGAGGGGACGTCGAGCAAGACAAAGAACTCTCACTGAAGCAGGTAGCACCCGGAGAAGTGCCAGAAACGGGCACTACGAGGATGTGTGAAACGGTGCTTGCCGAAGTTGCACAAAGGAGTCCCACGTCGCCGGAGACCAACTTAGAAAGTCGTGCAATGCAGGTTAGAGTGCCGTGGACCCAGGCTTGGCTGTGCACAAAGGATTTCTGCCGGAAGTGCACAGGGGCCAGAGTAGCTGCAAAGTCGCGGTTCCCAGCAATGCAGCCCAGCGAGGTGAGGCAAGGACTTACCTCCACCAAACTTGGACTGAAGAGTCACTGGACTGTGGGGGTCACTTGGACAGAGTCGCTGGATTCAAGGGACCTCGCTCGTCGTGCTGAGAGGAGACCCAAGGGACCGGTAATGCAGCTTTTTGGTGCCTGCGGTTGCAGGGGGAAGATTCCGTCGACCCACGGGAGATTTCTTCAGAGCTTCTGGTGCAGAGAGGAGGCAGGCTACCCCCACAGCATGCACAAGCAGGAAAACAGTCGAGAAGGCGGCAGGATCAGCGTTACAGAGTTGCAGTAGTCGTCTTTGCTACTATGTTGCAGGTTTGCAGGCTTCCAGCGCGGTCAGCAGTCGATTCCTTATCAGAAGGTGAAGAGGGAGATGCAGAGGAACTCGGATGAGCTCTTGCATTCGTTATCTGAAGTTTCCCCAGAGACAGAGACCCTAAATAGCCAGAAAAGAGGGTTTGGCTACCTAGGAGAGAGGATAGGCTACTAACACCTGAAGGAGCCTATCAGCAGGAGTCTCTGACGTCACCTGGTGGCAGTGGCCACTCAGAGCAGTCCAGTGTGCCAGCAGCACCTCTGTTTCCAAGATGGCAAAGGTCTGGAGCACACTGGAGGAGCTCTGGACACCTCCCAGGGGAGGTGCAGGTCAGGGGAGTGGTCACTCCCCTTTCCTTTGTCCAGTTTCGCGCCAGAGCAGGGCTAAGGGGTCCCCTGAACCAGTGTAGACTGGCTTATGCAGAATTGGGCACATCTGTGCCCAACAAAGCATTTCCAGAGGCTGGGGGAGGCTACTCCTCCCCTGCCTTCACACCATTTTCCAAAGGGAGAGGGTGTCACACCCTCTCTCAGAGGAAGTTCTTTGTTCTGCCATCCTGGGCCAGGCCTGGCTGGACCCCAGGAGGGCAGATGCCTGTCTGAGATGTTGGCAGCAGCAGCAGCTGCAGTGAAACCCCAGGAAGGGCAGTTTGGCAGTACCAGGGTCTGTGCTACAGACCACTGGGATCATGGGATTGTGCCAACTATGCCAGGATGGCATAGAGGGGGCAATTCTATGATCATAGACATGTTACATGGCCATATTCGGAGTTACCATTGTGAAGCTACATATAGGTAGTGACCTATATGTAGTGCACGCGTGTAATGGTGTCCCCGCACTCACAAAGTTCAGGGAATTGGCTCTGAACAATGTGGGGGCACCTTGGCTAGTGCCAGGGTGCCCTCACACTAAGTAACTTTGCACCTAACCTTTACCAGGTAAAGGTTAGACATATAGGTGACTTATAAGTTACTTAAGTGCAGTGTAAAATGGCTGTGAAATAACGTGGACGTTATTGCACTCAGGCTGCAGTGGCAGGCCTGTGTAAGAATTGTCAGAGCTCCCTATGGGTGGCAAAAGAAATGCTGCAGCCCATAGGGATCTCCTGGAACCCCAATACCCTGGGTACCTCAGTACCATATACTAGGGAATTATAAGAGTGTTCCAGTAAGCCAATGTAAATTGAAAAAAATGGTCACTAGCCTGTCAGTGACAATTTGGAAAGAAATGAGAGAGCATAACCACTGAGGTTCTGGTTAGCAGAGCCTCAGTGAGACAGTTAGGCACTACACAGGGAACACACACATATAGGCCACAAACTTATGAGCACTGGGGTCCTGACTAGCAGGGTCCCAGTGACACATAACAAACATACTGAAAACATAGGGTTTTCACTATGAGCACTGGGCCCTGGCTAGCAGGATCCCAGTGAGACAGTGAAAACACCCTGACATACACTCACAAACAGGCCAAAAGTGGGGGTAACAAGGCTAGAAAGAGGCTACTTTCTCACAGTGGGGTCACCAGGAACCACCTTGGACTGCTGCTGCTGTGCTGGCCTGTGACCTGCTGGGTCACTAGGAGGAACTCCCACTGACTACATCCCCTTTGTGCTGGCGTGTTTGCTGGGCCCTACAACCCTGTGCTCCATTTGTGTCTCTCAGGGAGTGCGTGCTGTGCCCCTGCCCCCCCCCCAACTTTTCCCTGTCCTGAAGGAGGGTAGGAAGGGTGTACAAGCACTTTTCTTTATGAGGGAAGAGCGTTTTTGTTCTGTAGACTTCGGCGCTGGAGCACATGAGGAGCGCTGTTTTCCCTTTATTTGGAGCACTTGGGGAGAGATGTACTTGATTTCCTCTCAGCACTATGCGAGTGCTCTGATTTATCTGGGACAGAACGTGATGTGAACACTTTGTCCGTGGGTCGGGTGGGAGGCTCAATGCCGTAACCCGGTCGGATCAATGAAATCCGGCTCATATGGAGAGTGCTCTTTGGTGAAAGCCCCCGCGACACAGGAGTGTTGGGGAGGAGCACCAGCAGGCACCGTTTATGGTGCAATGATTGCTGCGGCCCACGCCGGCCCCTGACTGTGTCGGCAGGTGGTGAGGAGGTTGCTGGGCACTTGGGTAGCCCGCGAAGGGCAGAAGAGCACCCCGGCCCCCGAGCTGGCCCGGAAGTGAGGCACTGGAGGCCCAAGCATCGTCCAGACCTGGTGGAAGTGCCAGGTGACGTGACATCAGCCTACGAGGGCTCCGGACACACAGAACGGGGCGGCAGTGTTGGGGTGAGGTGCCCCCGCTAATTTGCCTTCACACCTGCCAGGCCTAGTTTACATGGCTGCTAGTTTCTAGGGGCAGCCCGCATTATAGAAGATGTTATTTTTATTTTACGGGACGAGCAGAGGCCTCAATGGAGGCCCCGTCCTTCAGAGTGTCAGTCTGTAGCTTATGGTGCTCGGAGAGCGAGGAGCTCCCGGATTGGGGCATTGAAGTCCCTGGTGTCATCTAGGGCATGACAGCCCTAGCTAGTAGGCTGATCTAAGCCCCTTGGAACCATGATATTTTCTTATGTGCGCAATGGGGCAATTGTCTGATTGATCTATGCCCCTGATGCATGTATAATGATATGCCTTTATGTCTGGTCCTGTATTCTCTGATGTTCCTCTTTTGGTAATGTGGTTATAGTAACCCAGCCAATTATAGTGAAATATGTTTTCATGACTTGCCATACATTTTCTGATGTTCCTGGTCTTGGCATTTATTATGATTTTATGACAAGTGCAGTTTCTGTAGTAATGTTTTCCTGACTGCTGCTTGTGTTGCAGAATAATCAGAAACCTATGTGTTTTATGTGACTACTGCTGGTTTTTGTGGAGTAGCGGTACTGTGTAATGTTCTGACAACGGCTTAGGTAGCAGGGTATTGTGTTTGGTCTAATGATGATGTGTACAATACAGTTTATTTTTATATAACTTGGTGTTGTGTTTCCTTTGTGGTGTATTTACTGCATCACATGTGTTATGTGTGTGGTGCAAATGCTTTACACATTGCCTCTGGGTTAGGGCTGACTGCTAGTGCCAAGCTACCAAGGGGGTGAGCAGGGGTTATCATGTACGAGTAACTCCCTTGCCCTGACTAGAGTGGGTGGGTTCTGCCTGGCTGATGTGCATGCTCTAGCCGACCAGAAACCCAATTTCTAAAAGCATGCACCAGTAGTTCTTTTCACTTTTATTTGATTTTTACATTTCATTGTGGTGGATGGCCTGTAGTTTAAGTAGAGGCCCAGTTATTTTTATTGCATTTCATTTTTCATCTTTTGTAAAGGAACAATTTTGCACAGTTCAGTACTCTTTCTCCTTTTTACATTTGTAATATTCATTTAATATACAATGTGGCCTAGACTTCCAATGAGACATCTGACCCGTAGGCCCAATACTAGTAGTCATCAGCACATGAAAGAAATGTTTCTGTGATATATGTTTTTAAAACTTTATTTAGAGTAGGGTTGGTATTGGATTCAACCAAAAGTGTTGGCTTTCGTTTGCATTTAATTTTATTCTGCAAAAAGTGTATATGTGGAGTAATATTTGATGCCTTAGGAGGATGTGTATTGTTGTAAAATTTGTATAGCTCAGTTACTTTTTGTGTTTTGCATCACTGAATGAATGGCAGTATTTTCTATACTGTTACTGCCATGCCTCCTTTTTCTGGAAAGTATTTGTATTTGTGTGTGTGTGTGTTTGTCCTGAGCCATCATTTGTCTTTGTTCTCCATGCCATGTGGCATATTTGACCATGTGGCTGGCAGCAATTTTATGAATCCAGCAAGTGTGCCTTTGTCACAGGCCAGCATGTGTTCTTTGTTCCCTTGCCTTTTTAATCAAAGTTGATAGACCATGTGGCTGGCAGACATTTTTGTGCATCTAGCCAGTGTGCCTTTGCTGTAGGCTTTCATGTGTTCTTTGTTCCCCTTGCCTCCTAGCTCACTGTTGTTTTTTAACCTCATGTCTGGCAGCCATTTTGTGCATCCAGCCAGTGTGTCTTTACCATAAGCTTGCATGGATGGGTGTGATATCAGTTTGATATTATGCTTGAGGAGCATATATATATATATATATATATATATATATATATATATATATATATATATATATATATATATGTATATGCATATATATATATATATATATTTGTATATGTGTATATATATCTATCCATGTATGTTTATATATATTTAGATGAACAGTGCTTATATTTTATAAATTTTCTTTTGCATTTTTTGCGTGCCTCCTTGCCTCACAGTAGGTGTTTTCTTATCCTCCCACACAAACAATGACAATTATTTATCATTTATTTTATATTTTACTTTAATTTTAATTTAAATGTTTTATTTTCTTTTAAATTTTTACATTTTATTTTATTTTCATTTATAGATTGCATTTTAGATTTTTAATTTGTATATTTTGATTTGTAATTTTATTTTTTTATTTTGCCTCTATCCATCCATCTATCCATCCACCATAGATGCACAGGCATGCAATAGCTTTCAGCATTTTAGGTATAATTCCATTTCCTCTTGTACACTCTGGCTGTGGTGCACTGCAGACACATCATCATTCATTTCTTTAATGATTATTTATTGCATTTCCCCTTTGACCACTTGGCCTGCCACAGGCATAAACTAACCTTCATTTTTTAACGATTATTCCATTTACCCATGCACTTCCCTGACAGCTACAAATGTCTCCTTTAGAATAGATGGACATAAAGGAAAGAGCTATATCTGTATGTGGTGCTCTCCTTATTAGAAATTACATTTTGTGGTATGGTGATGTAGTTGACTTTAAAGTGGTTGATTTATTATTACCAAAGTAACTAACAACACAAATATTGCCTCTGTCTGTACGAATTCGAATGGCTACAATGCCACATTTCACTAAATGTTTTTCTTGCTTGCTTGCCTTTAGGTGTACAAGAGAAGGAGATACATCACCCGGAGTACTGCCAAACAGAAGGCCTTACAGTTACGTCATTCCTCCAATCTCTTCCGCTTGTAGTGCCACTGCCAACTGAGAGCTTTCAGATGACGCCAAAGAAAATTGCTCCCAAGAAGATGGTCAGTGAGAATATGCAGCTCTCCACCAGTGGCGTGCCGACCACAACCGTGTACCAGCCTCCAGGGAGGAATCTGGGAGCAACAATCCCACATCAACAGCATCACCCCAACCTAAGCCCAAGACCATGTGTGTCAGTGATGCAGCCACTGCAATCTGGCAATGCCAATGAGCAGTGACTTTGAAGTGGATTGATCTCTTTCAAAAAAATAATACCCAATCGTTTCTGGAAATAGAGCAAAGTGGATAGCAGCCACAGGTAGAAATAATAGATCTTCCTGAAGTTGCAGCAGAACAGGAGGTCGAGCTTCCTGCGTAGCAAGAACCTAATCTTTCAGAATCATTGGCTCCTAGATCTCTAACAAGAAAAAGGAAGGGCACTAATTCACCATCTTCTCCAAGCACCAATTCTGATGATGATGATGATAGGGACATGGAGACACCAGTAGATGCAAGGGAAAAGACAGTTCCTGAAAGCTTTAGAATTATGGAAGGGGATGATTAGGAGGATGCTGCCAATGAGCTAGTCATAGTGGAAGCTGGCACAGAGGAGAAAGACATTACTATTCAAGCTTCTCTGAAGGATAAGGCACAGGTAGCACCACCAGCTCCTGCAGTAAAGTACAATCTTTCTTGGCATGTTACCCCCAATTTCTGCCTGTTTGCCAGTGTGTTTTCCTGTCTCACTGGGATCCTGCTAGCCAGGACCCCAGTGCTCATAGTATGTGGCCTATGTGTGTGTTGGCAGTATGCTTAACTGTGTCACTGAAGTTCTGCTAACCAGAACTCCAGTGCTTATGCTCTCCCTACTTACCAAATTTGTCACTATAGTTTAGTGACTCCATATTCCAATTCCAATTAGCACACTGGACACCCCTTATAAGTCCCTAGTATGTGGTACCTAGGTACCCAGGGCATTGGGGTTCCAGGAGACCCTTATGGGCTGCAGCATTTATTTTGCCACCCATAAGGAACTCGGACAAACCTTTCTTCATGACTGCCACTGCAGCCTGAGTGAAATAGTGCTCACACTATTTCACAGTCATGTTCACTGCAGTTAAGTAACTTAAAACTCGCCTATATGTTTAACCTTCATTTACTGAAGGCTAGGTGCAAAGTTACCAACTGTGAGAGCACCCTTGCATTTCCAAAGGTGCCCCCATGTTATCCAGGGCCATTTCCCCAGATTTAGTGAGTGCGGGGATACCATTACACGCATGCACTACATATGTGTCAATACATATATGTAGCTTCACAATGGTAATTCAGAATATGGCCAAGTGAGGTGTCTAAGATCATGGAATTGTCCCCTCATTTCAAATCTGGTAGTGGGGGGCCCCACCATGGACCCCCAGGACTGCCAAACCAGACCTCTGAGGTTTCCACTGCAGCCCCAGCTGCTGCCACCTCACAGACAGGTTTCTGTCCTCCTGGGGACTGAGCAGCTCAATCCCAGGAAACAAGAACAATGCATTTCCTTTGGGAGGAAGGTGTTACACCCTCTCCCTTAGGAAATAGGTGTTGCAGGCTTGGCAGGGGTGGTGTCCCAGAACCTCTGGAAATGGTTTGAATGGCACAGATGATGCCCTCTTTGTATAAACCAGTCTACACAGGTTCAGGGACCCCGAGTCCCAGCTCTGGCACAAATTTGGACAAAGGAAAGGGGATTGACCACTCCCATGTACATCACCACCCGGGGGTGGTGCCCAGAGCTCCTCCAGAGTGTTAATGGCGTTAGCCAGCTTGGATTCCAAGGTGTGGGGACACTCTGGAGACCTCTGAGTGGCCAGTGCCAGCAGGGGACACCAGAGACCCCTCCTGATAGGTGCATACCTGGGTAGGTAGGCAATCCCCCTCTCAGGGCTATTTAGCGACTTTCCTCCGGGTGTTTCCTCAGTTTCCGTTTTCAAGCCTCCTCCAGAAATCCTCTGCATCCTCTGCTTCAGCTTCTGACCGTTGGATCAACAGCAGACTGCTCAAGGAACCGCTGTAACTGCAAGAAAGTATCCAGGATGACTCCTATGACCTGCAACTTCATCTCCAGCCAGCATTTGCAACAGTTTCCAAGGTGTGCACCCTCTGAGGACTGCCTGTCTTCATCCTGCACCAGAAGAACCAAAGGAATCTCCTGTGGAGTGATGGAGTCACTTCTCTGCTTCTGTAGGCACCCTGGTACTCTGGGACTCCTCTCCTGATGACGAAGGTGCACCCTGGAACACAGGTGGTGGACTGACCTGAACCAGACCCAGACCCAGACCCAGGTCCAACTGTCCAAATATAGTGGAGGTAAGAGCTTGCCTCCCTGTGCTGCGACAGTACCCCTGTGTACTGTGTCTTCTCCAGCTCCTTGGGCTTCAGTGTACTTCTTCCAAGAATCCTTCATGCACAGTGTAGCCCAGGTCCCCAGCACTCCATCCTGTGACACACAACTCGCTGAGTTGTTCTCCGGCGGCGTGGGACCGTCCTTTGTAGTGCTGCGACGACTGCACTTTCCATCTTCTTTGTCCCCATGTGTTGGGACTCCCGCGGGTGCTGCCTGGTCTTCTGTGGGCTCTCTGAAGTGCTGAGAGCTCCATCTGTGTCCTCAGTCTGAGCTGAGACCCCAGGTCCCTCCTGGGTCCAGGCAGCTCCATTTTGACACAAACCGCATACTTGTGTGAACCAAGGCTTGTTGGCGGAATCCAGTGACGCAAATAGCCTGCACCCAACAACTTGACCTGGGACTTCACCTGCACCAAGCAGAAACCCGCAACTATCTTCTTTGTTGCTCTTCTTCTTACTGGAGAATCCACTTTTGCACCATCTTCTAGGTTAGCGGGAACTCCTTTTCTTCCTGGACTCTTCTTCCAATTCTGGACTTGGTCTCCTCTCTCCACAGGTCTTCAGGTCCAGGAATCCATCGTTTGTTGCTTGCAGTCTTATTTGGTTCTTGCAAAATCTCTTATCACTACTTGTAGTGTGCCTTGAGGAAACTTGTTGTACTTTACTTCTGCTTTCCTGGGCTCTGGGGTGGGGTATTTTACTTCATTACACTCCTAGCACCCCTCTACACACTACACTTGCCTATGGGGGATTTTGTGATTTGCATGCCACTATTTTAGTATATGGTTTGTGTTGCCCCTAGGCCCATTGCAATCTACAGTATTTTCTACTGTTTGCACTATTCTATGACTGTTTACTTACCTGGTTTTGGTTACTGCTGTATATATTGTGTACAATACTTACCTCCAGAAGGAGTATTGCATCTAAGATAATTTTGGCCTGGTGTCACTAAAATAAAGTACCTTTATTTTTGGTAACACTGAGTATTGTCTTTGATTGTGTATAAGTACAGTGTAACTATAGTGGTATTGCAGGAGCTTTGCATGTCTCCTAGTTCAACCTAAGCTGCTCTGCTACAGCTACCTCTAGACAGCCTAAGCTGCTAGAACACTGCCCACATTTCATTAATAAGGGATAACTAGACCTGGTATAAGGTATAAGTACCTTAGGTACCCACTACAAACCAGGCCAGCCTCCTGCAGCTCCCACATTTCTAAGTCCCCAGCAGAGACCTGAACCAACCTCTACCTCAGTGTAAGTATACCCTGCAGAGAGGCAATCGAAGACACACCCAACTACCTCCCATTCTTCTTCTGTCTGGGACAGAAGGACTGTTTGCAATGCATTTAACTGAACTGTGTTATACTTATTCTTTTGTTTCCTTCCACAACAGATTGATGATAATGTGCTGCTCGTTGCCCTGATGAATACTGTGTGAGAAGGTAGCCTCTTTCTAGCCTTGTTACCCCCACTTTTGGCCTGTTTGTGAGTGTATGTCAGGGTGTTTGTCACTGTTTTCACTGTCTCACTGGGATCCTGATAGCCAGGCCTCAGTGCTCATAGTGAAAACACTATGTTTTCAGTATGTTTGTTATGTGTCACTGGGATCCTGCTTGTCAGGATCCCAGTGCTCATAGGTTTGTGGCCTATATGTATGTGTCACTGGGACCCTGTCACACAGGGCCCCAGTGCTCATAGGCGTGCATGTATATGTTCCCTGTGTGGTGCCTAACTGTCTCACTGAGGCTCTGCTAACCAGAACCTCAGTGGTTATGCTCTCTCATTACTTTCAAATTGTCACTAACAGGCTAGTGACCAATTTTACCAATTTACATTGGCTTACTGGAACACCCTTATAATTCCCTAGTATATGGTACTGAGGTACCCAGGGTATTGGGGTTCCAGGAGATCCCTATGGGCTGCAGCATTTCTTTTGCCACCCATAGGGAGCTCTGACAATTCTTACACAGGCCTGCCACTGCAGCCTGAGTGAAATAACGTCCACGTTATTTCACAGCCATTTTACACTGCACTTAAGTAACTTATAAGTCACCTATATGTCTAACCTTTACCTGGTAAAGGTTAGGTGCAAAGTTACTTAGTGTGTGGGCACCCTGGCACTAGCCAAGGTGCCCCCACATTGTTCAGAGCCAATTCACTGAACTTTGTGAGTGCGGGGACACCATTACACGCGTGCACTACATATAGGTCACTACCTATATGTAGCTTCACAATGGTAACTCCGAATATGGCCATGTAACATGTCTATGATCATGGAATTGCCCCCTCTATGCCATCCTGGCATTGTTGGTACAATTCCATGATCCCAGTGGTCTGTAGCACAGACCCTGGTACTGCCAGACTGCCCTTCCTGGGGTTTCTCTGCAGCTGCTGCTGCTGCCAACCCCTCAGACAGGCAGCTGCCCTCCTGGGGTCCAGCCAGGCCTGGCCCAGGATGGCAGAACAAAGAACTTCCTCTGAGAGAGGGTGTGACACCCTCTCCCTTTGGAAAATGGTGTGAAGGCAGGGGAGGAGTAGCCTCCCCCAGCCTCTGGAAATGCTTTGTTGGGCACAGATGTGCCCAATTCTGCATAAGCCAGTCTACACCGGTTCAGGGACCCCTTAGCCCCTGCTCTGGCGCGAAACTGGACAAAGGAAAGGGGAGTGACCACTCCCCTGACCTGCACCTCCCCTGGGAGGTGTCCAGAGCTCCTCCAGTGTGCTCCAGACCTCTGCCATCTTGGAAACAGAGGTGCTGCTGGCACACTGGACTGCTCTGAGTGGCCAGTGCCACCAGGTGACGTCAGAGACTCCTTGTGATAGGCTCCTTCAGGTGTTAGTAGCCTCTCCTCTCTCCTAGGTAGCCAAACCCTCTTTTCTGGCTATTTAGGGTCTCTGTCTCTGGGGAAACTTTAGATAACGAATGCATGAGCTCAGCCGAGTTCCTCTGCATCTCCCTCTTCACCTTCTGATAAGGAATCGACCGCTGACCGCGCTGGAAGCCTGCAAACCTGCAACATAGTAGCAAAGACGACTACTGCAACTCTGTAACGCTGATCCTGCCGCCTTCTCGACTGTTTTCCTGCTTGTGCATGCTGTGGGGGTAGTCTGCCTCCTCTCTGCACCAGAAGCTCCGAAGAAATCTCCCGTGGGTCGACGGAATCTTCCCCCTGCAACCGCAGGCACCAAAAAGCTGCATCTCCGGTCCCTTGGGTCTCCTCTCAGCACGACGAGCGAGGTCCCTCGAATCCAGCGACACCGTCCAAGTGACCCCCACAGTCCAGTGACTCTTCAGCCCAAGTTTGGTGGAGGTAAGTCCTTGCCTCACCTCGCTGGGCTGCATTGCTGGGAACCGCGACTTTGCAAGCTTCTCCGGCCCCTGTGCACTTCCGGCGGAAATCCTGTGTGCACAGCCAAGCCTGGGTCCACGGCACTCTAACCTGCATTGCACGACTTTCTAAGTTGGTCTCCGGCGACGTGGGACTCCTTTGTGCAACTTCGGCGAGCACCGTTTCACGCATCCTCGTAGTGCCTGTTTCTGGCACTTCTCCGGGTGCTACCTGCTTCAGTGAGGGCTCTTTGTCTTGCTCGACGTCCCCTCTCTCTGCAGGTCCAATTTGCGACCTCCTGGTCCCTCCTGGGCCCCAGCAGCGTCCAAACACGCCAAACGCACGATTTGCGTGTAGCAAGGCTTGTTGGCGTCCATCCGGCGGGAAAACACTTCTGCACGACTCTCCAAGGCGTGGGGGATCCATCCTCCAAAGGGGAAGTCTCTAGCCCTTGTCGTTCCTGCAGTATTCACAGTTCTTCAGCCTAGTAAGAGCTTCTTTGCACCAACCGCTGGCATTTCTTGGGCATCTGCCCATCTCCGAGCTGCTTGTGACTTTTGGACTTGGTCCCCTTGTTCCACAGGTACCTTCAGACAGGAATCCATCGTTGTTGCATTGCTGATTGGTGTTTTCCTTGCATTCTCCCTCTAACACGACTATTTTGTCCTTAGGGGAACTTTGGTGCACTTTGCACTCACTTTTCAGGGTCTTGGGGAGGGTTATTTTTCTAACTCTCACTATTTTCTAATAGTCCCAGCGACCCTCTACAAGGTCACATAGGTTTGGGGTCCATTCGTGGTTCACATTCCACTTTTGGAGTATATGGTTTGTGTTGCCCCTATCCCTATGTTTCCCCATTGCATCCTATTGTAATTATACATTGTTTGCACTGTTTTCTAAGACTATACTGCATATTTTTGCTATTGTGTATATATATCTTGTGTATATTTCCTATCCTCTCACTGAGGGTACACTCTAAGATACTTTGGCATATTGTCATAAAAATAAAGTACCTTTATTTTTAGTATAACTGTGTATTGTGTTTTCTTATGATATTGTGCATATGACACTAAGTGGTACTGTAGTAGCTTCACACGTCTCCTAGTTCAGCCTGAGCTGCTTTGCTAAGCTACCATTATCTATCAGCCTAAGCTGCTAGACACCCTATACACTAATAAGGGATAACTGGGCCTGGTGCAAGGTGCAAGTACCCCTTGGTACTCACTACAAGCCAGTCCAGCCTCCTACATTGGTTGTGCAGTGGTGGGATAAGTGCTTTGAGACTACTTACCACTCTTGTCATTGTACTTTTCATAAGAGAAAAATATACAAAACAAGGTCAGTGTATATACACATAGCCAAAAAGTTTTGCATTTCCTCTTTTCACTCTTTTCTAAATGCTGAAAAGTACTTCTAAACTTTCAAAAAGTTCTTAAAAGTTTAAAAAGTTTTTCTGTCTTTCCAAAAAAAAAGTTCTGAAAACTTTTTTTTCTCTTTGTCTATCACTTTAACTCTCTCTAAAAATGTCTGGCACAGGCCAAAAAGTTGAACTGTCCAAACTTGCATATGATCACCTTAGCTGGAAAGGAGCAAGGAGTCTCTGCATAGAGAGAGGTTTGAGTGTAGGGAAGAATCCTTCCTTAGAACTGTTAATTAATATGCTTAGAGTACAGGATAAGGCCATAAGTGCCCAATCTGTAGAAAAAGTAGCTAATGGTTCTCAATCTGATCCAGGGACTCCCCCAGGAAAAGGTTCAGGAAAGAAACTTCTCAGCCTGCCCATTACTAGACAGTCTAGCATAGTTGGTACAGAGGTTGAATCACATCATACTGATGATGTGCTCTCACATTATACTGGTAGCCAAGCTGTTAGGGTGCCCTCTGTAAGGGACAGGTCTCCTTCTGTTCATTCCCATCATACCTCTGTATCTAGAAATGTCCCTCCCACCCACCCTGATGACAGATTGTTGGAAAGGGAGCTCAATAGATTGAGAGTGGAGCAAACCAGACTGAAGCTCAAGAAGCAACAGCTGGATTTGGATAGACAGTCTTTAGAAATAGAGAGGGAAAGACAGAAAATGGGTTTAGATACCCATGGTGGCAGCAGCAGTATTCCCCATAGTCATCCTGCAAAAGAGCATGATTCCAGGAATCTGCATAAGATAGTTCCCCCTTATAAGGAGGGGGATGACATTAACAAGTGGTTTGCTGCACTTGAGAGGGCCTGTGCTGTACAGGATGTCCCTCAAAAGCAGTGGGCTGCTATCCTATGGCTATCATTTAGTGGAAAAGGTAGGGATAGGCTCCTTACAGTGAAAGAAAATGATGCCAATAATTTTACAGTTCTTAAGAATGCACTCCTGGATGGTTATGGCTTAACCACTGAACAGTACAGGATAAAGTTCAGAGAGACCAAAAAGGAGTCTTCACAAGACTGGGTTGATTTCATTGACCATTCAGTGAAGGCCTTGGAGGGGTGGTTACATGGCAGTAAAGTTACTGATTATGAAAGCCTGTATAACACAATCCTGAGAGAGCATATACTTAATAATTGTGTGTCTGATTTGTTGCACCAGTACCTGGTAGACTCTGATCTGACCTCTCCCCAAGAATTGGGAAAGAAGGCAGACAAATGGGTCAGAACAAGGGTGAACAGAAAAGTTCATACAGGGGGTGACAAAGATGGCAATAAGAAGAAAGATGGTGAAAAATCTCAAGATAAGCATGGGGATAAGGGTAAAACCAAAGATCCCACTTCAAATCTTAAACACTCTTCAGAGGGTGGGGATAAAACAAATTCTTCCTCTTCTTCCCAACCTGCACACATTAAAAAGCCTTGGTGCTTTGTGTGTAAAAACAGAGGCCATAGGCCAGGGGATAAGTCCTGTCCAGGTAAACCCCCTGAGCCTACCACCACTAATACATCAAGCTCTAGTGCCCCTAGCAGTAGTGGTACTAGTGGTGGGACTGCTGGCAACAGTCAAGCAAAGGGTGTAGTTGGGTTCACTTATGGGTCCATAGTGGAAACTGATGTAATCAGTCCCAAGACAGTTTCTGTCACACCTAGTGGCATTGGCCTTGCCACACTGGCTGCTTGTCCCCTTACAATGGATAAGTACAGGCAGACAGTTTCAATAAATGGTGTTGAGGCCTTGGCCTACAGGGACACAGGTGCCAGTTTCACTTTGGTGACTGAAAACCTAGTGCCTCCTGAACAACACATCATTGGACAACAGTATAAGATTATTGATGTCCATAACTCCACTAAGTTTCTTCCCTTAGCTATAATTCAGTTTAGTTGGGGTGGAGTTACTGGCCCAAAGCAGGTGGTGGTATCACCTAGCTTACCTGTAGACTGTCTCTTAGGTAATGACCTAGAGGCCTCAGGTTGGGCTGATGTAGAGTTTTATGCCCATGCAGCCATGCTGGGCATCCCTGAGGAATTGTTCCCTCTCATTTCAAGTGAAATGAAAAAGCAAAGGAGAGAAGGCCTGAAAACTCAGGATCCCTCTCCATCAACAGGTAAAAAGGGTATCACAGTATCCCCTAACCACCCTACCATTCAGGATACTATTCCTGTGGTGGGAGAAACCTCTCCTGGGGTGGCACCTGTTCCAAGGGAATCATCAGCTGGCATAGCTGGACTCCCTGAGGTAGAAGTACCTCTCTGTGGGATAACTAACATTGGTGACAAAAAGAGCACCATTTTAGTTAACATGGAGCATCCCTCCAACCCTCCCAGAGAAACTTTAGTGCAGAAACCCTGTACTGCCTCACAACACTTAGGACAGCATCCCTGCCCTAGTGTGGAGCTCATAGGACAGCATCCCTGCCCTGCTCCAACTCAAGAGAAACAGCATCCCTGTTCCCTCTTCCAGCCAAATGGACAAAGTTTTTGCCCAGCTATGGCTTTACTGAGACAGCATCCCTGTCTGGCATTTCCATCATTACAAATAGGTTCAGTGGATAATTCCCACTGCTCTAAACTAAAACTTACTGATAGAAACTCTGAAAATACATCTTCACATTGTTGGTTAGCTAAAAAACTTCAAACAGGGTGGTTTACATCCCCACAGGGAAGTAACCATATAGTGGATGATAAAGGGAGTAACCAGTCTATTGCAGAGCTACTCTCTACTTATCACCACTTAGACAATAAAGTCTCAACTGGCCAAGGTTAGCCTTATTGTCCTTCGTTTGGGGGGGGTTGTGTGAGAAGGTAGCCTCTTTCTAGCCTTGTTACCCCCACTTTTGGCCTGTTTGTGAGTGTATGTCAGGGTGTTTGTCACTGTTTTCACTGTCTCACTGGGATCCTGATAGCCAGGCCTCAGTGCTCATAGTGAAAACACTATGTTTTCAGTATGTTTGTTATGTGTCACTGGGATCCTGCTTGTCAGGATCCCAGTGCTCATAGGTTTGTGGCCTATATGTATGTGTCACTGGGACCCTGTCACACAGGGCCCCAGTGCTCATAGGCGTGCATGTATATGTTCCCTGTGTGGTGCCTAACTGTCTCACTGAGGCTCTGCTAACCAGAACCTCAGTGGTTATGCTCTCTCATTACTTTCAAATTGTCACTAACAGGCTAGTGACCAATTTTACCAATTTACATTGGCTTACTGGAACACCCTTATAATTCCCTAGTATATGGTACTGAGGTACCCAGGGTATTGGGGTTCCAGGAGATCCCTATGGGCTGCAGCATTTCTTTTGCCACCCATAGGGAGCTCTGACAATTCTTACACAGGCCTGCCACTGCAGCCTGAGTGAAATAACGTCCACGTTATTTCACAGCCATTTTACACTGCACTTAAGTAACTTATAAGTCACCTATATGTCTAACCTTTACCTGGTAAAGGTTAGGTGCAAAGTTACTTAGTGTGTGGGCACCCTGGCACTAGCCAAGGTGCCCCCACATTGTTCAGAGCCAATTCACTGAACTTTGTGAGTGCGGGGACACCATTACACGCGTGCACTACATATAGGTCACTACCTATATGTAGCTTCACAATGGTAACTCCGAATATGGCCATGTAACATGTCTATGATCATGGAATTGCCCCCTCTATGCCATCCTGGCATTGTTGGTACAATTCCATGATCCCAGTGGTCTGTAGCACAGACCCTGGTACTGCCAGACTGCCCTTCCTGGGGTTTCTCTGCAGCTGCTGCTGCTGCCAACCCCTCAGACAGGCAGCTGCCCTCCTGGGGTCCAGCCAGGCCTGGCCCAGGATGGCAGAACAAAGAACTTCCTCTGAGAGAGGGTGTGACACCCTCTCCCTTTGGAAAATGGTGTGAAGGCAGGGGAGGAGTAGCCTCCCCCAGCCTCTGGAAATGCTTTGTTGGGCACAGATGTGCCCAATTCTGCATAAGCCAGTCTACACCGGTTCAGGGACCCCTTAGCCCCTGCTCTGGCGCGAAACTGGACAAAGGAAAGGGGAGTGACCACTCCCCTGACCTGCACCTCCCCTGGGAGGTGTCCAGAGCTCCTCCAGTGTGCTCCAGACCTCTGCCATCTTGGAAACAGAGGTGCTGCTGGCACACTGGACTGCTCTGAGTGGCCAGTGCCACCAGGTGACGTCAGAGACTCCTTGTGATAGGCTCCTTCAGGTGTTAGTAGCCTCTCCTCTCTCCTAGGTAGCCAAACCCTCTTTTCTGGCTATTTAGGGTCTCTGTCTCTGGGGAAACTTTAGATAACGAATGCATGAGCTCAGCCGAGTTCCTCTGCATCTCCCTCTTCACCTTCTGATAAGGAATCGACCGCTGACCGCGCTGGAAGCCTGCAAACCTGCAACATAGTAGCAAAGACGACTACTGCAACTCTGTAACGCTGATCCTGCCGCCTTCTCGACTGTTTTCCTGCTTGTGCATGCTGTGGGGGTAGTCTGCCTCCTCTCTGCACCAGAAGCTCCGAAGAAATCTCCCGTGGGTCGACGGAATCTTCCCCCTGCAACCGCAGGCACCAAAAAGCTGCATCTCCGGTCCCTTGGGTCTCCTCTCAGCACGACGAGCGAGGTCCCTCGAATCCAGCGACACCGTCCAAGTGACCCCCACAGTCCAGTGACTCTTCAGCCCAAGTTTGGTGGAGGTAAGTCCTTGCCTCACCTCGCTGGGCTGCATTGCTGGGAACCGCGACTTTGCAAGCTTCTCCGGCCCCTGTGCACTTCCGGCGGAAATCCTGTGTGCACAGCCAAGCCTGGGTCCACGGCACTCTAACCTGCATTGCACGACTTTCTAAGTTGGTCTCCGGCGACGTGGGACTCCTTTGTGC
Source organism: Pleurodeles waltl (assembly GCF_031143425.1). NCBI lineage: Eukaryota > Metazoa > Chordata > Amphibia > Caudata > Salamandridae > Pleurodeles > Pleurodeles waltl. The sequence goes on along the minus strand of NC_090442.1, from coordinate 892,480,539 downwards.
AACTTCGGCGAGCACCGTTTCACGCATCCTCGTAGTGCCTGTTTCTGGCACTTCTCCGGGTGCTACCTGCTTCAGTGAGGGCTCTTTGTCTTGCTCGACGTCCCCTCTCTCTGCAGGTCCAATTTGCGACCTCCTGGTCCCTCCTGGGCCCCAGCAGCGTCCAAACACGCCAAACGCACGATTTGCGTGTAGCAAGGCTTGTTGGCGTCCATCCGGCGGGAAAACACTTCTGCACGACTCTCCAAGGCGTGGGGGATCCATCCTCCAAAGGGGAAGTCTCTAGCCCTTGTCGTTCCTGCAGTATTCACAGTTCTTCAGCCTAGTAAGAGCTTCTTTGCACCAACCGCTGGCATTTCTTGGGCATCTGCCCATCTCCGAGCTGCTTGTGACTTTTGGACTTGGTCCCCTTGTTCCACAGGTACCTTCAGACAGGAATCCATCGTTGTTGCATTGCTGATTGGTGTTTTCCTTGCATTCTCCCTCTAACACGACTATTTTGTCCTTAGGGGAACTTTGGTGCACTTTGCACTCACTTTTCAGGGTCTTGGGGAGGGTTATTTTTCTAACTCTCACTATTTTCTAATAGTCCCAGCGACCCTCTACAAGGTCACATAGGTTTGGGGTCCATTCGTGGTTCACATTCCACTTTTGGAGTATATGGTTTGTGTTGCCCCTATCCCTATGTTTCCCCATTGCATCCTATTGTAATTATACATTGTTTGCACTGTTTTCTAAGACTATACTGCATATTTTTGCTATTGTGTATATATATCTTGTGTATATTTCCTATCCTCTCACTGAGGGTACACTCTAAGATACTTTGGCATATTGTCATAAAAATAAAGTACCTTTATTTTTAGTATAACTGTGTATTGTGTTTTCTTATGATATTGTGCATATGACACTAAGTGGTACTGTAGTAGCTTCACACGTCTCCTAGTTCAGCCTGAGCTGCTTTGCTAAGCTACCATTATCTATCAGCCTAAGCTGCTAGACACCCTATACACTAATAAGGGATAACTGGGCCTGGTGCAAGGTGCAAGTACCCCTTGGTACTCACTACAAGCCAGTCCAGCCTCCTACATACTGTTCTTAGGTTGCATGTGTCTTTGTCACACCTTTCCCCAAATCCCCTTTCTCATCCATCCATCAAACCTCCAGACCTCTTCCCCTTGACTGTGTGATTGTTTTGGAGGTGTGTCTTAATTTACACCAAATAGATTACATACTTGATTGGGTGGATGTGGTTAAATGCAACACCAATTCACTGCAGGATCTTCTATTACCTAAGCATTAGCCCACACCGGCCTCACTTATCTAACCATGCATAAGTAAGAACATAATTGCTCAATGTCAAAATCATCAATCAGGCCTTTGTTATGCATAAGTAAAATGCATAAACTTGTTGACTACAAAGTTCAAAGTTTGAGTACCTTATTCCAGACTTGAGGATTTATTTGGTTTTCATATTCCATGCACACCATTGCTTTGAATAATTTACTATTGCTAGTTTTTGTTATAATATGTAGTATTCATTGATGTGTCATGGTGGTAGTAGTCTGTCCTCATTCTTTCTAAAGCTATAATATAAATGTATATGTCTAACCTACTAACTTGTTTTTTTTCAATGTAGTTGCTTGGCATCCTTCTTATTAATCCTATAGTTGTAGATCTCCTAGGTGGGAGTGAGATCTCACTGTGACGCCTTCCCTAGTAGCGCACTACCACTATCATAAGAAGGCACCTTGGGAAACTCTGCAGTAAGGTGTTGTAAGACTGACAAAGGGAGAAGCCACCAGCCAACACTTCATCTATTCACGTAAGAGAACTATGGGGTGAAGTGAACTACTTTACCTAGTGTAGTGTAGGCAATATAGGGAATGGCAGCATACCCTCCTACATGGCATACACTTTGAGAAACAGATTAAAAAGACAGGCTGTGGGAAAAGGCATCAGTGCAAAGTTAAACTAAAAGACAAAACAAATTCAGACATAAAGTGGATAATAAAGATTTTCCCTTTACTAACATATACTTTATAACATTTAAACTCCAGACTTTCCACCTACAGCAGGCCCACCCTTAACCCACATCATTCCCTATCCCCTATCAATGTCTAAAATAAATATGTAAATGTCCATGTCCATGTCCATGTCCAAATTATCCATAAAGAAGAAAAATGTCCTGCCGAAATTCCCACCCTCTCCACCCACAACAACTCCCTCCCACCAAAGCAAAAAAAAGGGCTTATAGAGGGCATTCTCTATGAGGGTCTCCAGGTGTTGAATCTGGGCTCTGAGGCATGCAGTCCTATGGCCCAAGGCAAGTGCGCCAGCTCGAGCGGCATGTGGTGAGGGTGGAGCTGGACCATAATTGTGGAAGCATGGGGACGGGTAGCTCCAAGCTGCTTGCAGTACTGGTGTGACCTGGAGGATGGAAGTGCAGGCAGTTGGCTGGTGGAAGTGGGGCCAGAAACAGGGGCATGTGCAGGAACCCCCTTGTCCACCAGCTGCTGGTAGTGTGCCTTGGTGGCCTCTAGGCTGTGATCTCCCATTGGGTTGGTGGTGATGGTGGACAAGCAGGAGTAGCTATCAAGAAAGAAAAACATTAAAAAAGACAAACTGTTAGGAATGCTCCATGCAAAAATTTGTCTCTTCAAATTATATAGTGGCACAGCATAAGTACATTGCTGGTCCCCTAGAGTCATAGGATTTTTGGGTGTGATTAGGAAAGTCAGTCACAGGTGGGACAAGATTTTAATAACACACGCCTCACATAAAACCACTGACTGGCTGAAAGGAGGCAGCATAATATTAAAAAAGCAGTGTGATTTTGTTCTGGTAGAGATTTCCTAAACAAATTAAACCACAGAGACTCTTTGTATAGAAAAAAGAAAAATAACTATGTTCAATGAGTAAGATATCATCCACTATGGAGTACAAGTATTTTATTCTTGTTGTGCTAAATGACTAGAAGCATGCTAGCAGCTGCAGCAGGTACACATTTGCTACTTTCTACAGTCTGCAGCGGGGGCAACTGCATTGTACAAAACTTATCTTTGATACCAATGGCCCTGCTTGTTTCCAAATGCCTTTGAATTCTACCTTTACTCCAAAGAGGAAGATGATGATTAATATGTCACACAAGTCATGTATAAAATGAGGATAATAGATATTCTGTCTGCCGTAAGTACACATGGGAAAAACGATGCACTGCAGTACCTGGAAAGAAACCAGATATATTGATTTTATTAGGCAAGTTTGGCACAGAGTACCCCATCCACAAAACATGAAATCAGAGGCCCTGTCCTCATTTGTTTCCTGGCCTCACTCTTGAACACAAATTATTTAACTCAAATAAATTGGCTTGGCAGCAAGGGATGAAAACTTGACTTAGGCACTGATTTAGACTAGAGTTTGATGGCGGGATTACTCCATCACAAACGTAACAGATATCCTGTCCAATTGCAATTGGCACTATAACGCACGTTTGTGACGGAGTAACCCCTTCTGCCAAATTCTAAATCCGGCCCTTAGTCTGCTGCAGCAGAGTAAGGTACAGGGAAAAGGAACTCTAGGTACTTTAGAGGTTTTGCTATGGAATAGTGGGTGGGGGCCTCACTGATTATATATCTCAGCCTTAGCCAGTCACTATAGTTGAAACTGAAATTTGATGAATGTCAAGTTTGAACAGGCATAAACCCATTATGGAAGCCATACAAACCACTTGTCCGAGCCGGAACATGTGGCACAAGCCAAAAATGAATTTTCAATGTGGAAAGAATTTAGGAATAAATAAAGGAGGGCAGTACTAAGAGGTGACTTATAGGGTACTGGGAAGGAAGTGAAAGACACCTTGTCCTTTTGGTTTGCAATCCTTTGAAAGCTTTGAAAATGCTACTTTAAAAAAAGCAGACACACATTGTACAGCCAATGCTGCAGTGCCAGATTGGACCGTGCTGCACCTGGGTGGGGTCATGGCCCATGATTTGAGTCTCACGAAGTGCCGTGGGCAGGGAGGACATGGATGATGATTGGTTGGGTCTGCATTTGAGCCATTGCTGCCATAGAGACTCCCCTTTCAGGTGCTGCTCCTTCATCTGGCACAATGAGGCTGGACCCGGCACTGGTGGTCTGTGTGGCTAGAATAAACATTACACATTGTAGATGCCAGATACACACAAAAAATTTAACAAAAACACATGACTACAGCTCAGTTCGCAGTATCACCTCTCCTATCTAATATATCACTTTGGGCATTTTGCTGGTTGACAATGTTAGAAAAGTCAGTAGTCACGCAAACTGTAAAGGAGAGACATAGATATGATGATGAAAATGAGTCATTTGCAGTGCAATGAAGGAATAGAATAAATTGGTCAATGAAGGACATGGTTTTGGCTGGAAAATGCAATGGGACCGTACTCATACTACTTTCCTGCCATGCTACACTGTAATTGATGCTGCTGTGATACTGAATAATACATACAAGTAGGATACCTAATCTAGTGTCTTAGGGCCTGATTTATAACTTGGCAGATGAAATATTCTGTCACAAATGTGTCAGAGTTCCTGCCGGTCATTTTATGTTCCCCAAAGGATAAAATGGGATGGCAATATAGCAGATGGGATATCGATCATGTTTGTGACAGAGTATTACCTTTTGTCAAGTTCTAAATCAGGCCCTTAGTCTTAGAGTACCAGTCCACAGGTTATAAAGTTAGGGAGAGTGACAGCATAACAAAGCAGAAGAAAGCTTAAGCTACAAAATAGTACAGACACAGGAGGAAGTCAGTTACAGAAGCAAGAAATGTTGATAAAAGGATAATGCAGGGAGGGATAACAAGAATAAGCAGTAGTAGAATTAAGAACATATGGGTATACCTGGAGGGCCACTTCATCACTCCACAGCAGGCCCATCAGGGACCTGTGGTATCCCTACTTGACACTTTCACATACTACCTGTAGGAAGCTGGCTCTGTATACACTATCTCAAAATAAGATACAGTGTGCACAGCGTCCAGGGGTTCACCAGAGGTTTTGTGGTGGTGTGGTTGAGCAGTTAGGCTTATTAGAGGGTAGTGCGAAGCAATTGTTGTATGCACACAGGCAATGAAGGAAGCACACACTCAATGACTAACTCCAGGCCAATTGTTTTTATAAATTTTATAAATATAGATTTTGTTACTTTATTTCCAGGACCAAAAGATTCAAGTTGCAGGTAAGTACATTTGCAAGTAAGTATCCAACATATACCAATACCACTTTGTTTCAATTTGGCAAGTTAAACGGTTTTCGAATAAACAGCAGTAATCTATTTTAAAAGTCAACACAGTGCAATTTTCAGAAACAGTTCTAGTGGGAAGAAAAGTTAGCACAGTTTCAATGTAAGTACAAGACTCACAGTTCCAGTTTCCGGGTGCTAGGATGTCCACAAGTTGGGGTTCAAGATAACCCCAAACACCCACCACCAGCAACACGGGGCTGGCCGGGTGAAGAGGTCAAAGTTGAGGTTGATTTAACATGGGATCCTGAGGAGTCTGGAGGCACTCGGAATCAGGCGTCGTTGGAGGGCAGACCTGGGGGATTTAGAGGAGCACTGGGGGGGAGGGAGCACAGTTCAGCACCAAACACATACCCTCAGCACCGCAGGGGCAACTGGGTGCAGGGTGCTAACGCGGCATCAGGTCCCCTTAGCTTTCATATGGGGAGATCCCAGGGGTCACACAAATGCTGCAGGCTAAGTCCAGGGGGTCAGCTTCAGAAAACCAAAGGTGGACAAGAAGGAGGGCTGTCTGCTGGATGTTGCTGCACTGAAAGTTGGATTCCCCAACGCCAGGGCGCTGTGGGTGCAATGGTATCTTTTGGCACTGGGAATCTTCGTCCGGTTCTCTCAATCTCAGGGGAGTACTCTGGATTTAGGCTGCAGGTGTCATCGTGTTGGACAGGGGGGTCAACCCAGGGTGGACACAAGGTCAGAATCGCCTGAGGACCAGCTCTAGTTGGTTGGGCACCTGGACACGAGCCGTGGGTGTTGGGTGCAGAGTGGGCAGGACTTGCGCATCCAGAGCGGTTCTGGAGTCCTCTGTTGGTTTTTCTTTCTGAATAGGGCCACTGTCCATGGGAATCCTTGGTCCTCTGCGGTGCAGGCAGTCCTCTTGTGGTTTTTGAGAGGTCACTGGTCCTGCAGGATGTGTTGCCTTTTAGTTGCAGGGCTTCAGAAGCTGGAGACAGGCCTGTAGGGCTGGGGCCAAGTCAGTTGGTGTCTTCAGTCTTCTCTGCTGGGGGTCGGCTTAGAAGTTGTTCTTCTTTTCTTCTTTCTTCTTCTTGAGGTTGCCAGGGATCTGATGAGGTATGTTCAGGGGAGCCCTTAAATCCTGGATTTAGGGATGCTATAGGGGGTCAGAGGACATTAGCCAATGGCTACTTTCCCTGAGGGTGACTCCACCCTGCCGGTGTCCACTCCCTTTGGGGAGGGGGACACAGACCTAACCCTATTGGTCCCTGTTCTCCAAACCAAGATGGAGGATTTTGCAAGGAGGGGGTCACTTCAGCTCTGGATACCTTATGGGTGGTCCTAGCTGAAGTGGTCACTACTCCTTGTTTTCTCCAATTTTACCTAATTTTCCAGCTGGACCTGCCTCCAAAAGTGGGGATTTGTCTGGGAGGGCGGGCATCTCCACTAGCTGGAGTGCCCTGGGGCACTGTAACAAGAGGCGTGAGACTTTGAGGTTCACCTCCAAGTGTTACAGTTCCTGTGGGGGGAGGTGTGAATCACCTCCACCCAGTGCAGGCTTTGTTTCTGGGCACAGAGAGCACAAAGGCTCTCTCCCCATGTAGTCAGAAACTCATCTGAAAGTGCTGCAGGCTGCAGATCAGTCTGTCTTGCACTAAACAGGTGGCATCTCTAAGATGCCCTCTGGGTGCATTTTCCAATACATCCAACACTGGTACCAGTGTGGCTTTATTGTGCTGAGAAGCGTGATACCAAACTTCCCCGACTTCAGTGAAGCAATTATAGAGCTGTAGAATTCAGAATGACAAATTCCCAGCCCATATACTCAGTATGGCCACACTGCACTAACAATGTCTAAGAATGGACTTAGATACTGTAGGGGCATATTTCTCATGCAACTATGCCCTCACCTGTGGTATAGTGCACCATGCCTTAGGACAGTAAGGCCTGGTGAAGGGGTTACTTATCTATGTCACCAGCAGTGGTTTGTAGGCATGACACCCTGAGAGGGGTGCCATGTCAACTTTGTCTTTTTCTCCCCACCAGCACACACAAGCTGCAAAGGCAGGGAGCATGTGCTTGGTGAGGGGTCCCTCAGGGTGGCATAAAACATGCTGCAGCCCTTGGGGACCTTTCCTGGCCACAGGGCCCTGGATACAATGGGTGAATTTTACAAGGAACTTAACTGTGTGCCAGGGGTGTGCCAATTTTGGAAGCAATGGTACATTTTTAGGGAAAGAACTCTGGTTCTGGGGTCTGGTTAGCAGGATCTCAGCACACCCTCAGTCAAGTCAGCATCAATATCAGGCAAAACGTGGGGCTAACTATGCCAAAAGGGGCCCTTTCCTACACTACCAATTGCATGCAGCACTCCATGCACTCCATGATTCTTTCCCCGTGGCTCCTCCTACATTTCATGTCTTGGAGACAATACTCCAGACCCCTGCTTCATGCAGATTAGTCACAAGATTATATACTAACAGGCAGGAAACCTGCCCGGTTCGCATCCTCTTGGTAAATGGAAGTGAGAGAAAAATCGGAACGTCACCTCTACAGATGAGCAGTGGAAATACTGCTGTGTCCTGTCTAGAGCTCTCTCTCCGCGATACAGATTACTCTTGGTGCAATTCAAATTTCTATACCGCTTATAAAGTACCCTGGAGAGATTATATAGGGTGGGCCTGCTCAAAGATGCGCCATGCGTGCACTGCTCAGTACCTATTGCGGACCTTCTCCATCTTGAGTGTGATTGTCCCAGAGTGCAGCCATGTTTGCTGGAGGTCTTTGATACTATTGAGAACATTACCTGTGGTGCGCTGCAATGCTTGTTGTGCCTAACACCACTGAGGTTTGTCAAGATTGATTCTCCTAATGTGTGTAAACTGATAGTGATGCTGCTGTTGCTTGCGAAGCACCTGGTTGCTCTGCACTGGGGTAGGTGACTGACGCTGCACTCGGCAGAGAGGCTTAGGAATGCTGGTTACTGCCAGGCTGTCTGTTTACTGGGACCTGATGCCTGTAAAATCTCGACCCAGGGATATCTGGTCTTTGAGCTTACTTGAATGTGCAAGCTATGGATAGTGGAGACATGCTTCCTTTAGCTGAGAACCCCCCAATGTCAAGGCCACCTGTGACATGATGGGTCTTAACATGCTGCAAATCTGCACATGCGAACCATGGCACGTGTGCCCCTGACCCCCATACATGATTCTGTCATTCAAGGTGTCAGCTGGGTGGTGCCCACTGTTAGAAATGGGGTTTTTGGTTGGCAGTCAGGTTACCCTCTGTCCAAGCAAGAACCCTCACTCTAGTCAGGGTAAGTCACACACAATCCAAAATTAGCCTGTGCCTACCCTCTGGTAGCTTGGCACGAGCAGTCAGGCTTAACTTAGAAGGCAATGTGTATAGTATTTGTGAAATAAATCATACAATACCACCATATAGCACTACAAAAATACACCACACAGTGTTTAGAAAAATAATAATATTTATCAGGATAATTGTAGGTCAAAACGAATAAAGTTGCAATGTGAATTCGTAAAGATATCACTGAGAAGTGATATAAAGTGTCTTAAGTCTTTAAAAAAGCAAACAAAGGCGGTCATTCCTCCTTGACTGCCGCCCGCCTGGCGGGAACCGCCAGAAGACCATACCGCGGTCAAAAGACTGCGGCGGTCATTCTGTCTTTCCCGCTGGGCTGGCGGGCAACCGCCAAAAGGCCGCCCGCCCAGCGGGAAAGCACCAGCAACGAGGAAGCCGGCTCCGAATGGAGCCGGCGGAGTTGCTGGTGTGCGACGGGTGCAGTTGCACCCGTCGCGATTTTCAGTGTCTGCCAAGCAGACACTGAAAATCAATGTGGGGCCCTGTTAGGGGGCCCCTGCAGTGCCCATGCCAGTGGCATGGGCACTGCAGGGGCCCCCAGGGGCCCCACGACACCCGTTCCCGCCAGCCAGGTTCTGGCGGTGAAAACCGCCAGAACCAGACTGGCAGGAAGGGGGTCGGAATCCCCATGGCGGCGCTGCTTGCAGCACCGCCGTGGAGGATTCACAGGGGCAGCGGGAAGCCGGCGGGAAACCGCCGGCTTCCCTTTTCTGACCGCGGCTTTACCGCTGCGGTTAGAATAGCCCCAGAAGCACCGCCAGCCTGTTGGCGGTGCTTCCTCCGTCCCCTACCCTGGCGGTCTCGGACCGCCAGGGTAGGAATGACCCCCAAAGTCTCTTTCAAGCACAAAGTACCTGTTTTGGAGTGGAAAATCTCTGCAGAGGGCCGCAGAAGAAGAGATACGTGGAAAAATGGTGTGTGCGTCGATTTCTCCCCAGCACACACGGACTTGCGTCGTTATTTTTCACGCGGGGAAGTCGTGCATCGTTTTCCGGTGCGCGGACAGTCTCTTTCTGTGGATTGTGGGGGTTACCAGATGTCCCGGCTCTGTGCGTTGATTCTCCTGCTTGTTTTCCGGCTGCGCGTCGTTCTTCGGGGCTGTGCGTCGAAGTTTCGCTCTCACGGCAGGCGTCGCGTCGATTTCTCCTCTGGTGGTCGGGCGGCGTTGTCCTTGCAAGGCCGTGCGTCGAAGTTCCGGTCGTCCCGAAGGCGTCGCGTCGATCAGCGTCGGTGTGCGGCGTTTTTCTCACCGTGGAACAAGCTGTGCGCCAAAAATTGCGGCGCACGGAGCGTCCAAGTGAAAAAGAGAAGTCCTTTTGGTCCTGAGACTTCAGGGAACAGGAGGCAAGCTCTATTCAAGCCCTTGGAGAGCACTTTCACAGCCAGGCAAGAGTTCAGCAAGGCAGCAGGCCAACAGGAAGGCAGCAGTCCTTTGTAGAAAGCAGACATGTGAGTCCTTTGAGCAGCCAGGCAGTTCTTCTTGGCAGGATGTAGTTTCTGGTTCAGGTTTCTTCTCCAGCAAGTGTCTGATGAGGTAGGGCAGAGGCCCTGTTTTATACCCAAATGTGCATTTGAAGTGGGGGAGACTTCAAAGAGCGGCTAAGAAGTGCACCAGGTCCCCTTTCAGTTCAATCCTGTCTGCCAGGGTCCCAGTAGGTGGGGTGGCAGTCCTGTGTGTGAGAGCAGGCCCTCCACCCTCCCAGCCCAGGAAGACCCATTCAAAATGCAGATGTATGCAAGGGAGGCTGAGTACCCTGTGTTTGGGGTGTGTCTGAGTGAATGCACAAGGAGCTGTCAACCAAGCCCAGCTAGACGTGGATTGTAAGGCACAGAAAGATTTAAGTGCAAAGAAATGCTCACTTTCTAAAAGTGGCATTTCTAGAATAGTAATATTAAATCCGACTTCACCAGTCAGCAGGATTTTGTATTACCATTCTGGCCATACTAAATATGACCTTTCTGCTCCTTTCAGATCAGCAGCTGCTACTTCAACAATGAATGAGGGCAGCCCCAATGTTAGACTATGAAGGGAGCAGGCCTCACAGTAGTATAAAAACGAATTTAGGAGTTTTACACTACCAGGACATATAACTACACAGGTATATGTCCTGCCTTTTACCCACACATCACCCTGCTCTAGGGGTTACCTAGGGCACACATTAGGGGTGACTTATGTGTAGAAAAAGGGGAGTTCTAGGCTTGGCAAGTACTTTTAAATGCCAAGTCGAAGTGGCACTGAAACTGCACACACAGGCCTTGCAATGGCAAGCCTGAGACAAGGTTAAGGGGGCTACTTAAGTGGGTGGCACAACCAGTGCTGCAGGCCCACTAGTAGCATTTAATCTACAGGCTCTAGGCACATATAGTGCACATTACTAGGGACTTATAAGTAAATTAAATAGTCCAATCAGGTATGATCCAAAGCTACCATGTTTAAAAAAGGGAGAGAGCATATGGACTTTAGCACTGGTTAGCAGTGGTAAAGTGCGCAGAGTCTAAAAGCAAGCAAAACAGGGTCCAAAAAGTGGAGGGAGGCAGGCAAAAAGTTAGGGGTGACCACCCTAAGGCATGTCAGGTCTAACACCCAGCCTTTACTATTTTCATGGAATAAGTTAAAAAACGGACGTCCACGACTTATCAAGGTCGTCTGTTTCATAGCATACCACATGCTTTGCATTTATAATGTTTTGGCATTATAATATGTCTGGATTTTATAGGAAACTTACACAGAAAACATAGACGGGCTCAGAAGATTCTAACCTTGGCCTTGAGAAAGTCTTATTGATGAAACACGTGTTGGCTGTATTCTCATTTGGAGTGGCTATTTTCTCATTTGGAGTACCTGGTGTTCCTATCGGAGGCATATGAAAACAAACAAATTAAAATCTTCTTGATGGACCACATTACAGTGTTGTACATTTCTGTATAAATATACGAAGGACTGAACCTTATGGACTTTTTGGTGTGCCATGGTACATCGCTGTTACCCACCCTCTCATACCTTGCTCCTTCTTTGGACCCCTTATGTCCCACCCCCGCTCCTGGTGGGCATTGACCTGTCACATTCAAAATGTTTGTAACATGCTCATATTTTCAGTTTGTTGATTTCTGCCTGCGTATGCCCTTGTCCTTCCCTGTTGTTTCTTTCATATTTGTAAAACATTAATAAATAAAAAATAAATAAAAAAAAGTTTTACATGTCTTGGTAAAGTCGTCCTTCTAAATGTATTTGTCATTACTGTGAGGTCTATCTCTTCCATTAGCTAAGTATGGGCTACCTTTTTACATTTTATAGTTGGTCACTTTGGGTTGGGTGCAGATGATGGTGAGGCTCAAATTAATTGTAATTTGAAATCCTGTTTAATGGTAAATTTGGATTTCAAGTCATAATTCTGAAAAGGCCACTTTTAGAAAGTTGTTTTTTTCTTGACCTAATCATTTATGCCTACTGCCAGTGTCTGGGCCATATGACTGGGAGCGGCTCTACTGCTGGAATTTGTGTATTCCTCCCAGACAGCGACACAAAGGAGACTAGGTGTGGGCAAGATAGGCCATACTGGCAGGATGGCTGGGTGTGGCACTGTGCCCTGTCCCACCTGCACTTCAAAGGACTTGCATCCAGAACACACAAAGGAACCTGACACGAGTCTATTGTCACTTCAGACAGTTTGGAGCCTTGAAAGAGAAAGGAAAGAACTTTCTGGGACTGGAAAGTATGTCCCCTCACACACAAAGGCTGGCACCTGGTGTACATATTGGCCATTCTGAATGACTTTCCAGTACATGTCTGGACTGGTGGAACCTTCAGAATAAGTATTGACCTGTCTCCCTGCTGAAAGGTCTGCCTTGCTGTTCTCCTATCTGAACAAGGAGGACTGAACCTGCTCCTTGGACCCAAGACTACCAGAGCAACAGTAGGGGCTAGTTGGTTGGCTTCTTATGTGAGCTACAGTTTTTCCTGCCCAGAGATTGTTTTTATTCATTGTTGATGGCTTTTCTGAGATTTCATCCAGCAGATTTCCAGCATCGACGACTTGTCCTTGCTCCCAGCCCGCTACGTTTCCTCTACCTTCTCAAGAACACTTTTTCAAGCATTTTTCGAAATCAAAGGGAAACAGAGACTGGGCCTGATCCACTCCCCTTATTCAACGATTGCTCCATTGTGGTCAGCCATAACTTGTGAATTTGCCCCAGTCCTATGTGACCAGATGCGCAAGATCAGCACTTTGGTCTCTTAGGCACTACTTTTCACTGAAAGATTTAACATTTCATGACTCTGTTTCTACTAATTGAATTTAATTTGTATTGATGTGATTTTATTTGTTAAAATTTACTCCTGTTTCCTAAACTGGCTTGGAATCTTTCTTGTATTGTGTTTTCACTTAATTAATGTGAAGGAGGCTAGCCTGGTTTGTAGTGGGTACCAAATGGACTTACACCTCACACCAGGTCCAGTTATCCCTTATTAGTGATATGCAGTCAGTGTCTAACAGTCAGGCTGTCTAGGGGTAGCTGTAGCTGAGCAACCAAGGCTGATCTAGGAGACATGCAAAGCTCTTGCAATACCACTGTAGTCACAAAGTACTCACACACATGAAAGAAAATACTTAGTGTTACAAAAATAAAGGCACTTTATTTTTAGTGACACATGCTAAAAATACCTTAGAGACTATACTCCCTTAGGAGGTAAGTCATATACACAGTATATACACCAGAATGCAGAAATAGCTGTAAAAATCCTTAGAAAAGAGTGCAAATAGTGAAAATCACAATAGGTTTCAATAGGCCTAAGGGGGAACACAAACCATATACTAAAATAGTGAAATGCGAAAGTTGGTTTCCCACCTAGGCAAGTGTAATGTGTAGAGGGGTGCTGGGAGTGTAAGAAAAACACTAAAGGTAAGTAATAGAACCCATCACAGAGCCCGGGAAAGCAGGAGAAAATCACAGTAAGTTTCCTGAAACACACAAGAAGCTGTGATAGAAGACTATGCAAGAACCAGAAGAGACTGCAAGAAACCAATGATGGATTCCTGGACCTGAAGACTTGTAGAAGAAGGGGACAAAGTCCAAGAAGCACTGAAGAGTCCAGGGAGAACAAGAGCCCCTGTTAATCTGCATGAAGGTGCAAAAGAAGAACCACTGGTGAGACGACAATGTCAGTTATGCACACATGAAGACAGATGCGAGTTCCTGGTTGATGCAGAAGATGTCCCATGGCGGATGGATCATTGCACTCTGGTTGGTGTTGCTGGATTCCACCGACAAACCTTGGCACACGCAAAGCTCATGGTTAACAGAAAATGGTGCTGCCCCGGACCAGGAGGGACTTGGTGGCCTCTACCCAGGAAGGGGAGACAGAGGGGGCTCTCAGCAACTTGGAGAGCCCTCAGAAGACCAGGCAGCGTGCACAGGAGTCCCACAGCACGGGGACAAAGAAGGTGCAAATGGAGGCCCACACAGCACAACACAAAGGGATACCACGCCGCTGGAGAACCACTCAGGAAGCTGTGCATCACAGGATGGAGTGCTGGGGCCTAAGCTGTGCTGTGCATGAAAAAGGTCTTGGAAGGTCGCACGCAAGACTTGGCAACTGCAAGTCACGCGGTGCATGGGGATACAGTCTTGCGTGGGGAGGCAAGCTCTTACCTCCACCAAAGTTGGACTGCTGGGCCTTGGGACTATCAGGGTCGCTTTAATCCACCACCCGTGTTGCTGGATTCACGCGCTTAATCTAGAGAGTGGACACACGCCACCGGTTGTCTCTGCAGAGAGGTGCCTGCAGAAGTAAGGAAGTGACTCCATCACTCCACGGGAGATTCCTTCTGTTCTTCTGGTGTTGGCTGAAGATCGGCAGTCCTCGGAGGATGCACAACCTGGAAACTGTTGCAGTTGCTGGCAGGAGCTGAAGTTACAATGTTGCAGAAGTCATTGTGGCTTCTTTGTTGCAGTTTGTAGAGTTCCTGGAGGGTTCAGCTGCAGTTCCGTTGGTAGAAGATGAAGTAAAGGATGCAGAGGACTCCTGCACCTGCTGGCACTGGCCACTCAGATTCTCCCAGAGTGCCCCACAACCTAGGAATCCAAGATGGAAAAACCCAGAGACACTCTGGAGGAGCTCTGAGCACCAACCCTGGGGTGGTGATGGACAAGGGAGTGGGCACTCCCCTTTCCTTTGTCCAGTTTCACGCCAGAGCAGGGACTGGGGTTCCCTGGACCAGCATAGACTGGATTATGAAAGGAGGGCACTTCAAAGCATTTCCAGAGGCTCTGGGAGGCTACCCCTCCGATGCCTGTAATACCTATCCAAAAAGAGAGGGTGTAACACCCCTCTCCCAAAGGAAATGCTTTGTTCTGCCTTCCTGGGCTTGAGCTGCTCAAGCAACAGGAGGGTAAAAACCTGTCTGTGAGGTGGCAGCAGCTGGGGCTGCCTGGAAAACCTCAGAAGGCTGGGATGGTAGTACTAGGGGTCCACTATGGAGCCCCCAGAATGCATGGGATTGTAAAACTAATACTGGAATCAGTATTGGGGTACGATTCCCAAGTGTTAGGCAACTTACATGGCCATATTGGGAGTTATCATTGTGAAGCTGGACATAGGTATTGACCTATGTCCAGTGAACATGTAAAATGGCATCCCAGCACTCACGAAGTCCGGGGAAATGGTCCTGGACGACTTGGTGGCACCATCTGCTAGTGCAGGAATGCCCTCATGCACAGGTACTTTGCACCCAGCCTTCAGGGTTGGAAGACCTGACATATAGGTGACTTATAAGTGACCTGGTGCAGTGAAAATGGCTGTGAAAGGGTGCATGTGCCATTTCACGCATGCTGCAATGGCAGTCCTGCAGATGCTTTTGCATGGGCTCCCTATGGCTGGCAAAAGTAATACAGCAGCCCATAGGGATCCCCTGGAACCCCAATGCCCTGGGTACCTAAGTACCATATACTAGGGACGTAAAATGGGTCCATAAGGCTAACCTTGCCCAGATGAGTCTTCTTTGTTTAAGTGGAAATATCTGGAGAGTCCATCTACATTGGAGTGGTTATTCCCAGGTCTATGTTCCACTGTGAAGTCCATCCCCTGTGGGGAAATGGACCACCTCAACAAATTAGGGTTTTCACCCTTCATTTGGTTTAACCATAAGAGAGCTTTGTGGTCTGTCTGAACTATGAAGTGAGTCCCAAATAAGTAGGGTCCTAACTTCGTCAGGGCCCAGATTACAGCAAAGGCCTCCCTCTCTATGGCAGACCAACACTTTTCTCTAGGGCTCAACCTTCTACTGATAAAAGCAACAGGTTGATCCTGGTCCTCTGAATTCAGCTGTGATAGCACTGCCCTATCCTCTGCCTCTGAAGCATCTGTCTGGACAATACATTTCTTTGAATAGTTTGGGCTTTTCAGGACAGGTACAGTACACATAGCCTGCTAAGCGCCTCAAAAACTTTCTGACAGCTGGCAGTCCATAATACCATCTCAGGCATTTTCTTGGAAGTGAGGTCATTGAGAGGGGCAACAATTGAGCCATTATTCTTCATTATTCTTCCAGTCCTGTAGTAGCCTTTGAATGGGCTCCCTATGGGTGGCAAAAGTAATGCTGCAGCCCATAGTTATCCCTTGGAACCCCAATGCCCTGGCTACCTAAGTATCATATACTAGGGACTTATAAAGGGTGACCAGTATGCCAATTTGGGATGAAATACTGGGTTACCAGTATGCAGTGACAAATTTGAGAGGAGAAAGAGCATAAGCACTGGGGTCCTGGTTAGCAGGACTCCAGTGACACAGTCAAATACACTGACATTAGGCAGAAATTGGCAGTAACATGCCAAAAAGAGGGACCTTTCCTACATACTGTTTGTGTGCTGCATGAATACTTTGCACATCGCCTCTAAGCTAAGACTGACTGTGTTTGTGTCATGCTACCTAAGGGTTAAGCACAGGTTGATTTAGTAGTTATTTTGGTGGAACTTGACAAGGATTTTGGTTGTGGCCTACCAGTGAACGTATTAGCTATATCGCTGTAAGGGCTTGCTTTAGCATTTATAGCACTTGGTGCAACATTTTTTGTTGGTACACTACTAGTACCTCTTTCTGTATGGGTTTTCTCACTGCTAACCTCCAGTGGTGCCCCACATCTCTCTATAGTCCCTCTCTCATATGTATTGAATGTATTTTATACTATTACTCATATGAATGTAGGGTGTTAGAGCACTTCACATCACACAGATAGGCGTTATACAGAGACAATCATACAAGTGTGTAACTCAATGTATAGGAAATGTTACATAAAACAAAGAGGACTACAAGGTGCAGGAGTCACGTCATCCATAATGGTAGACAATATGTTTTAATAGTGCTTAGTCTGGAGAAGAACAAACTCAAAATGTAAAACCTAATAAAGTGGTTGTGGTTAGCTTTACTCACAACAATTTATTTCTACCCAAATAAAAACTTTTTTTAGTGACTATAGGATAATAAAATACATGATTTTCTAAACAAATATCTTGCAATTTGTTTGCATCTCTTTGATGCCAGTCCATCACTCCCTGTGACATATTAGTAGGATTGTAACTTATGAACTGAAAGTAACAGAAGGATCCCTGTGATGAAACCAGTGACTCTGGGATATCTAGGTAAATTACAATGTTGTGATCTGCATATTACAAGTGTTTTGCAACAGGCACATTAAACCTCTCTGCTATTTTATGCCAAAACTGCTGGTAGCAAAAATTCATCTCTCTCCAGCATGTACATTAATCAACAGAGTTATTTTTACATTTTACTGTGCAACCATTGCTGAACACACAAGGAACTCTGCAGAAGGTGTTTCAAGCCCACAAGATATTTCAAAATGCAGCGCCCGCGAACTCTGCGCCAAATGCGGTGGAACAAGTGGCACACACATAAAGCAGGCACTGATGCTCTGTGACTGGGGGTGAATGTTTGATTGGTTCCGCATTCCGTCCATCCAGTTACGCTATCCCACAGCGTTTGTTTTGCTTTGCTTTTGCCGCCCTAAGTGCGCCGGGTATGCCCAGACGTGGGTCCCGGGCTCACTGTGCCACTGGATTCAAGCTAGCCTGGCTGATGAGGGGTGAAACCCCGAAACCGGTCCCAGGATGCTTGTTTCTGGTCCAGGGAGAACCTGGCCTGGCAGTTCGGGCTGGACTGTTCCCATGATTTGCATATGGCTGGGTTCAAACTGGGGTGGCATGGTGAGCAAAATAATGGATGGATTAAACCCAGATCTGTGACTGGGGGTGAATGTTTGATTGGTTCCGCATTCCGTCCATCCAGTTACGCTATCCCACAGCGTTTGTTTTGCTTTGCTCTTGAGTAAATGAGCTGACGAGAACATCTTAGAGCAGATTTATTAAAAGTTGCTCAAAGCAGCACCAAAACCGAAATTGCTTCACAACTTTGCATAAGTGTTTTGGCAACTTTCCAGCACAAAAAATATGTTGTGCTGGAAAGTATAAAGAAATCAACACTTTACACCACTTTGTGTCACTTTTTGTGACATTGCACCGATAATAGCTTTGATAAATGTGCCCTCTCATGTATAATAGAGCTGAATATATACAATAATTAGAGATTAAATCATAAACATATACAAACCCGAGAATGTATCAAGAGGTGTAGGAGGCTGGCCTTGTCTGTAGTGGATGCCTTGGGTACTTACACCTTATACCAGGTCCAGTTATCCCTTATTAGTGAAATGTAGTAGTGTTCTAGCAGCTTAGCTGATAGAGTTAGCTATAGAAGAGCAGCTTAGGCTCAACTAGGAGACATGCAAAGCTCATGCAATACCACTTATAGTTACACAGTACTGATACACAAGTAAAGACAATATTCAGTGTTACCAAAAATAAAGGTATTTATTTGGGTGACACAGTACCAAAAATATCTTAATACAATACTCCTTCTGGAAGTAAATATTATACAGAATATATACACTAGACACCAAAATTAGACAAGTAAATAGTCATAGAACAATGCAAACAATAGGAAATGCTAGAGAATGCAATGGGAGAAAATGGGTCTAGGAGCAACACAAACCATATACTAAGAAAGTGGAATGCAAATCACGAATTCCCTCCTAGACAAGTGTAGTATGTGCAGAATCGCTGGGAAAGTAAAAATACAGCAAAGGTAAGTAAATTACCCCACCCCAGAGCCCAGAAAAGTAGGAGTAAAGTACTGCAAGTTTTCTTAGGACACACTTCACCTCGTGATTGGAAGTCTGCAAAGAACAACTGCTGGATTATTGGACCTGAAGCCCTGCAAAGGAAGGGGACCAAGTCCAGAAGTTGAATGAAGTTCCAGGAAGTCCCCAGTTAGTTGAAGACTGCAGGAATGCAAGCTAGGAAGATGCCAACGGGTTCCTGCATGATGCAAAGGATGTCCCACAATGTGAAGATCGTTGCAGATGTGATTTCGTGTTGGAAGTCGCCAACAAGCCTTGGCTACGACAAAAGTGTGTTTTGCATCAAAATGCCACTGGATGGACCCAGGAGGGTCCTGGGGCCTCAATTCTGTGTGAGGAGGAAGGGGAAGCTCTCAGCACTTTAGAGAGCCCTCAGGATGCTAGACAGCACCCCCAGGAGTCACAGGATCTGGGGCAAAAGAGGGGCAAAACCCAGTTGATGCAGCACAACAAAAGAAGGTCCTACACCGCCGGAGAACAACTCAGCAAGTTGAGCATCGCAGGATGGAGTGCTGGGGACCTAGGCCAGGCTGTACATGAAGAAATTTTGCAAATAGTGCACAGAGGCCTAATGACATGAAGAAGACGTAGTACACAGGGGTACTGTCACTCTCAGGGAAGGCAAGGTCTTACCTTCTCCAAATTGTGTCAGCAGGACCTTAGGACAGTCTATATCGACGATGTCCACCATCTGTGTCCTTAGGGGGATGCTCGTCATTGTGAGAGGAGTCCAATGGTAATGGTCGTTGTCTTGGAAGGTGCCTGCTGGAGCAGGAGAGTGACCACGTCACCCCACAGGAGATTTCTTTGGTCTTTCTGGTGCAGGATGAAGACAGGGAGTACTCAGGGCGTGCACACCATGGAAACTGTTGCAGTTGCTGAATTGGAGCTGAGGTTGCTGAAGAAAAGTATCTCTTGTGGATACTTTGTTGCAGTTACAGCGTTTCTTGGAGCAGGCTGCGGTTGATCCGAGGTCAGAGGATGCTGAAGTTGTTGCAGAGGATTCCTGAAGGAACTTGCAATCAGAATCTGAAGAGAACACACAGGAGAGACCCTAAATAGCCCTGAGAGGGGGAATGGCTACCTTATCAGGTAAGGACCTATCAGGAGGGGTCTCTGATGTCACCTGCTGGCACTGGCCACTCATAGCACTCCAGAGTGCCCCCAACCCTTGCAAAGCAAGATGGCTGAAGTCTGTGACACACTGGAGGAGCTCTGGGCACCACCCCTAGGTTGGTGATGGACAGGGGAGTGGTCAATCCTCTTTCCTTTGTCCAGTTTCATCCCAGAGCAGAGGACAAGGGGTCCCTAAACTGGTGTATACTGCTTTATGCAAGGAGGGCACCATCTGTGCCCTTCAAAGCATTTCTAGAGGCTGGGGGACACTACCCCTCCCCAGCCTGTAGCATATATTTCCAAAGGGAGAGGGTGTAACACCCTGCTCTCATAGGAAATGCTTTGTTCTGCCTTCCTGGGACTGGGCTGCCCAGACCCCAGGAGGGCAGAACCCTGTCTGTGAGGTGGCAGCAGTTGTAGCTGTAGTGCAAGCCTCTGAGAACTGGTTTGGCAGTACTGGGGGTCCATGGTGGAGCCCCCAGGATGCATGGAATGGCTCCCCAATACAAGATTTGGAATGGGGGACAATGCCATGATCTTGGACATGTTACATGGCCATATTCTGAGTTACCATTGTGAAGCTACATATAGGTATTAACCTATATGTAGTGCACCCATGTAATGGTGTCCCCGCACTTACAAAGTCCCGGGAAATGGCCCTGAACTATGTGGGGGCACCTTTGCTAGTGCAAGGGTGCCCTCACACTTAGTAACTTGCACCTAACCTTTACCAAGTGAAGTTTAGACATATAGGTGACTTATAAGTTACTTAAGTGCAGTGAAAATGGCCGTGAAATTGCAGTGGCAGGCGTGTGCAAGGGTTTGTCTGAGCTCCCTATGGGTGGCAAAAGAAATGCTGCAGCCCATATGGATCTCCTGGAACCCCACTGCCATATGTACCTAGGTACCATATACTAGGGACTTATAAGGGGGGTCCAGTGTGGCAATTGAAATTGGTCAATGAAGTCACTAGCCTACAGTGACAAATTTAAAAGCAGAGAGAGCATACACACTGAGGTTCTGATTAGCAGAGCATCAATGACACAGTGAAGCACTATACAGACATACACATTAGGCCATAAACTATTAGCACTGGGGTCCTGACCAGCAGGATCCCAGTGAGACAGGCAAAAACATACTAACAAACAGGTAAAAATGGGGGTAACATGCCAAGGAAGATGGTACTTTCCTGCAGGAGGCAACATACAAGATTGGATTTTCACACAAAGCAAGGACATTGTTATAGCTTCCTAATTCCAGCAATCGTTGAGTGAAATTAAAACTATGCAAAAACAATTTAGAAATTAGATGTCCCCACATGGTGCACATGAGCTGTGTGAACTGCATGGACAGGATGTGTCTACATGAGAGACTGAGAAGGTGGAGGTGCAGAAAAAATGGTGTAATAGCCCAGCTTTAGAAACATGTTTCATTCCTGATACTCATAAGGATGAATGATCATATACAATGAAGGAGCCCTAAACCAGCAGCAGATGGTCTTTTGCCTTTAATGAAGATGTTTAACAAGGCATTAGCCCAGTCATATTAATGAACATTGCACTAGTCACGTGATGCAAGGAAATCGCCCTCGACAAAAAGTCCTACTGTGTATTTTGCAGTAGTGTGCATTTCTGAAATCTTGCCCCAAAAAGCAGAACTTTCCTTCCTTTGTTTCCTCTAAGACACTCATTTGTTCATTATTGTGCTGAGACTATGACAGGAGAGTTGGGTAACCTACAGCCTTGAACAAGGGTATGTGATGGAGTCAGCCTATTCTGCCTCTGACTGCTGTTCCACATATAGAATTCCCATAGGGATTATGTAAGTGACCATATTTTAGCAACCTAACTAATCTCTGATACAAGGTGTGTTAAGAGAGCAAACACAAATAAACAGTGCTAAAGTGCCTGTGCTCTTTCCCTAAAACATGGTAACGTTGGTATATACCCAATTGGCATAATTAGTTTATCTAGAAGTCAATAATAAAGTGCACTATATGCATCCAGGACCGTAAATTAACCCCTTCGCTGCCAGGCCTTTTCCCCTCCTGTGCAGAGCCTTTTTTGGGCTATTTGGCGCAGTTCGCGCTGAGGCCCTCATAAATTTTGTCCACATAAGCTACCCACGCCAAATTTGCGTCCTTTTTTTCCAACATCCTAAGGATTCTCGAGGTACCCAGACTTTGTGGGTTCCCCTGAAGGAGACCAAGAAATTAGCCAAAAAACATTCGTTTTTTTAAAAAAAAATGGGAAAAAAGGGCTGCAGAAGAAGGCTCGTGGTGTTTCCCCTGAAAATGGCATCAACAAAGGGTTTACGTTGGTAAAATCACCATCTTTCCAGCTTTGAAGAACAGGCAGACTTGAATTAGAAAACCCCATTTTTCAACACAATTTTGACATTTTACTGGGACATACCCCATTTTTACTATTAATTGTGTTTTCAGCCTCCTTCCAGTTAGTGACAGAAATGGGTGAGAAACCAATGCTGGATCCCACAAAGATTTCTGTAAAGTAGACAAAATTCTGAATTCAGCAAGGGGTCATTTGTGTTTCCTAATGAAAATTACAGCTGAAATAAAAGAATATTGAAATTGAGGTAAAAATAAAACAGCAATTTTTCTCCACGTTTTACTCTGTAACTTTTTCCTGCGATGTCAGATTTTTGAAAGCAATATACCGTTACGTCAGCTGGACTCCTCTGGTTGCGGGGATATATAGGGGTTGTAGGTTCATCAAGAACCCTAGGTACCCAGAGCCAATAAATGAGCTGCACCTTGCAATGGGTTTTCATCCTATACCGGGTATACAGCAATTCATTTGCTGAAATATAAAAAATGAAAAATAGGTATCAAGAAAACCTTTGTATTTCCAAAATGGCCACAAGATAAGGTGTTGAGAAGCAGTGGTTATTTGCACATCTCTGAATTCCGGGGTGCCCATACTAGCATGTGAATTACAGGGCATTTCTCAAATAGACGTCTTTTTTACACACTGTCTTAAATTTGAAGGAAAAAATGTAGAGAAAGACAAGGGGCAATAACACTTGTTTTGCTATTCTGTGTTCCCCCATGTCTGCCAATAAAAATGGTACCTCACTTGCGTGGGTAGGCCTAGCGCCCGCAACATGAACTGCCCCAAAACACAACATGGACACATCACATTTTCACAAAGAAAGCAGAGCTGTTTTTTACAAAGTGACTAGCTGTGGATTTTGGCCTCTAGCTCAGAAGGCACCTAGGGAAGCCTAGCAAACTTGTGCAGTTTTGAAAACTAGACACCTAGGGGAATCCAAGATGGGGTGACTTGTGGGGCTTTGACCAGATTCTGTTACCCAGAATCCTTTGCAAACCTCAAAATGTGGCCAAAAAACACTTTTACCTCTCATTTCGGTGACAGAAAGTTCTGTAATCAGAGAGGAGCCACAAATTTCCTTCCACCCAGCGTTCCCCCAAGTCTCCCAATATAAATGTTACCTCACTTGTGGGGGTAGGCCCAGCGCCCGCGACAGGAATAGCCCCAAAACACAACATGGACACATCACATTTTCACAAAGAAAACAGAGCTGTTTTTTGCAAAGTGCCTAGCTGTGGATTTTGGCCTCTAGCTCAGCCGGCACCTAGGACAACCTAGCAAACCTGTGCAGTTTTGAAAATTAGACACCTAGGGGAATCCAAGATGGGGTGACTTGTGGGGCTCTGACCAGGTCTGTTACCCAGAATCCTTTGTAAACCTCAAAATTTAGCCAAAAAAACACCTTTTCCTCTCATTTCGGTGACAGAAAGTTCTGGAATCAGAGAGCAGCCACAAATTTCACCCAGCGTCCCCCCAAGTCTCCCGATAAAAATGGTATCTCACTTTTGTGGGTGGGCCTACAGCCCGCAAAAGGAAATGCCCCAAAACACTATCTGGACACAGGCTCAGCAGCCTTCGAGGAAAACCTACCAAACCCAGACATTTCTGAAAACTAGACACCCGAGGGAGTCCAGTGAGGTGTGACTTGCGTGGATCCCCCAATGTTTTCTTACCCAGAATCCTCAGCAAACCTCACATTTTGCTAACAAATCACATTTTTCCACATTTATGTGTGGGATCACCGCACTGGGACAAATTTCAAGCCACCCGATGTTCCCCTCATTCTCCCGGTAAAAATGATACCTCATTTGTGTAGGTGGGCCAAGTGCTTGTGAAAGGGAAGAGCCAAAAGCATGTCGATATTGAGGGGGAACCAAAGGGGTTCCAAAAGGGCAGCTTGCAAAAAAACATTTTTAGGCTGACAAGTGCAGCAGAATTTTTATCGGTATAGATGAGACAATGCTGGGTGGTAGGAATTTGGTGGATTCCTGCAGATTCCGGAAGGTTCCATCACAAAAACGTGGGAAAAATGTGTGATTTCCAGCAAAGTTTGAGATTTGCAGGGGGCTGTGGGTATAAAAATGGTGCCGGGTGCATGTGAAATACACCACCCTGAAATCACCCAGAAGTTTAGTTTTCAGATGTGTCTAGGTCTTGTGGATTTTTCTACATGGCAGCATCCCAAAGTCCATAATATGCTGCCCTCACCATTTCAAGTGTGAAGATTTTGAGAGTTAGCCAAGCTCTCATATCCCAAATTTAAAACAAAAATCCGAAATAATCAAATGTCTTCTTGCTTGCTGTGCGATAAGATGTTTTAGAGTGTGGGGGAGAGCTGAAAGACTGTTACCCCCGTCAGTTGGGGTGGAGGCGTAACCAGGCCCATACTGGTTGGTAGCCACAACCCCAATTTTTTTTTTTTTTTTAATTCCCTGGCAGCTAGGAGACTTTCTGCCACTCCCGGGGTGTGGATCAGGGGTAATTGCCCCATCTGCCCACTGGTCGGCAGAACAACTTTGGCCCCATTTATTTGGAGTGGGGGTATGGCCATACCGCCGCCCTCTTATTTTTGAAAAAAAACTTACCTGGCCTCTGGTGGGCTTTCTGCCCCCCTTGGGGCAGATGGGCCTTCCAAAAATAGGCCCATCTGCCCCCAAGGGGGGCAGATATGGTCAACAGTAATGTGCCCCCATGGGGAGCGACCCTTACCCAAGGGGCTACCCTCCTAAAGAAAACATACGCATACATGCACACCAATCCCTGGTGCCTAAGTGCTTTCTGCCCCCATGGGGGCAGATTGGCCTAACAAAAATTGGCCGATCTGCCCCCAAGGGGGCAGAAATGGTCAAAATAGAATTTGCCCCCCAGGGGAGCGACCATTGACTAAGGGGTCTCTCCCCACCTCTAAAAAAACAAAAAACAAAAAAAAGACATTTTTTATCCCTGGCGCCTACAGGTTTCTGTCACACCTGTGGGCAGATCGGCCTAATAACAATAGGACGATCTGCCCCCAGGGGGGGCAGAAATGGCCTAAAATTTGACCCCACCCCCCAGCACCCCTGGGGAGCAACCCTTGCCTAAGGGGTGGCTCCCCTTGCATAACATTGGCACAAAAAAAAGATCCCCGGTGCCTAGTGGTTTCTGGCCCCCTTGTCGGCAGTTTGACCTAACAAAAATCAGCTGATCTGCCCCCAAGGGGGGCAGAAATAGTCTAAATACAATGTGCCCCCCAGGGGAGCGACCCTTGGCTAAGGGGTCGCTCCCCACCTAAAAATATATATGTATATCCCCGGCACCTAGATGCCCGGGGGGGGCAGAAATGCCCTAAAATAAATTTGCCCCCCCGGGGAGCGACCCTTGCCTAAGGGGTCGATCCCCTTGCGTGACGTTGGCACAAAAAAAAGGATCCCTGGTGCCTAGTGGTTTCTGCCCCCCTTGGGGGCAGATTGACCTAACAAAAATCGGCCGATCTGCCTAAAGGGTCGCTCCCCATCTCTAAAAAAAAAAAAAAAAAATTAGCCCTGGCGCCTAGAGGTTTCTGCCACCCCTGGGGGCAGGAATGGCCTAAAATAAATTTGCCCCCTCTGGGGAGTGACCCTTGACTAAGGGGTAGCTACCCAACTAAAAAACAAAACAAAAGAAACACCCCAAAAAAAAAAACGACCCCTGGTGCCTAGTGGATTCAGCCCCCCTTGGGGGCAGATCGGTCTAACAATAGGCCAATCTGCCCCCAGGGGGGGGCAGAAAAGGCCTTGAAAAATATTGCCCCCCTGAGGAGCTACCCTTCCTCAAAGGGGTCGCTCCCCACATGTCAGTTTCAACTTAAAAATAAATCCCTGATGTCTAGTGGGCATTTCAAAAGCCGAATTGCTTTACAATCCGGCTTTTGAAATGCTCTGAGAGACTTCAAAGGGAAGGAAATTCCTTTCCTTCCCTTTGAAGCCTCTCAGGGCCCCATCACATGATCGGAAGAGAAATGCTTTCCAAGGATCCTCCCTCAGACCTACCCTCTTTAACATTTAAATGGCCCGCTCACCAACATCTTCCGCCCCCACGGAATCACCATCATCTCGTACGCAGACGACACCCAGCTCATCATCTCCCTCACCAGAAACCCTTCCACCGCCAAGACAAACCTCCACGCCGGACTCCTCGACATTGCCAAATGGATGGCAGCAAGCCACCTCAACAAGACAGTATGGGACGACTCCTGGTGGCCCACCACCCTAGACCACCCCCAACACTCTCCACCCACGCATGCAACCTCTGCATCATTTTAGACTCAACTCTCTCCATGGCCCAGCAAATCAACACCATATCATCCTCCTATTTCAACACCCTTCGCATGCTGCGGAAGACCTTCAAACGGATTCCCTTAGAAACCAGAAAAACAGTCACCCATGCACTCATCAGCAGCAGATTGGACTACGGCAATACCCTTGTCATTTTGGTCCTGCTTTATTTAATAAAGGAAGCTCTATATTTCTAACCTGGAGTGGGATCCTTTTTGTGCGATGTTCTCACTGTTTCACTGTTTGAAGGGTTAAACAAATACATTACACATTGCCTTCAAGTTAAGCCTACTTGTCTGTGCCAAGCTACCAGATGGTGAGCAAAGTTTGATTTGGGGTTTGCTTGTGCCATTACCCCTCTTTGATGGCAGCCTCGATGATGATGTCAAAGAGCAGCATTGCAGCTTCCCCGAACCAATGCATTAACTCAGCTGCACAAAGCATCCCTGACACCGGGCTTCACTTTGCAAACCCAGTCAATGGGGTCCTCGACATTCATGCAACAGTACCTCACACCGCAGCCTCACTGCATCTTAGAACCAATCCATCATCTTGGCTACACAACGCATCTTTGA
Organism: Pleurodeles waltl; assembly: GCF_031143425.1. Lineage (NCBI taxonomy): Eukaryota > Metazoa > Chordata > Amphibia > Caudata > Salamandridae > Pleurodeles > Pleurodeles waltl. Next base: position 892,453,386 of record NC_090442.1, on the reverse strand, counting down.
CTCAGATGCACGCAACATTTCGTGACCAGGATTTATTCAGTGGACCTAACTGAGTCCCTGTAGCCAACTCACGCTCCATTGTGGTCGGCCTGAACTTCTGACTTTGTCCCAGTCAGGTGTGACCAGATATCCCCGGTTTTCACTTTTACCTTTTAGGCACAATTCCACGATTTATTCTTTAAAAATTAATAACTCCAGTTCTACTGATTGGATTTTTGTCCTACTGTAAATGCGGTTTGATCACTCTTTCCAGGATATTTTCTTTCACTTGGGCAACACATTTAAGTTTGCTACATGCACTGTTTTCAACCTCTTCAGGCCAACAACTCCCACATATTTCTGGACCCAGACAGGCTGCCAGTGAACTCCAACCCCCCCATAAACTACCCACTGTTGCCTGTAAAAGGACCCATAGTACTGTCTAAACCTACCACCTACAATCTTTACCTAGATACATTTCCTCCAGCAACATCAATTCTAAATTCTAAATGTCCTTGTTCTCATAATACTACATTCTATCTCATTAATATTTTAGTCCTTCAGCTTACTGCTACTCTTTAACTGAAAATCACTCCCTGCCGGCCTGTGGGTCATCTCCCAGATCTCATAATTTTAAAATTGTGATAATAGCCACCTGCTGATGATTGACCACTAAACTACATTTCTGCCTCTTACTTTAAATATCTACTAGCAGCCTATAATACGTAAACAGATTTGCCAGAAATATGTGTTTTACAACATACCACATGCACATACACACACACGTTTGTGTGTGTGTATATGTAAAGATAATATGCGTATGCATCAGCAATGTCTATGCTTAATCACCATACCGTATTGCATTAACTTTGCTCCTCCAATATTTCTCTTAGAAAGATATTGTACTTTGTGAAGAATATTTCCTGGTGTAACATTTCCATTAAGAAGACAGCCGTAAGGATGAAATTCAGAGACATGTAGCTGGCATTCCCACCATTGTTTGCTTTGACTCCCTAGTCTTTTGATTTTTAGCAACAGTTTTAGTGGTCTCTTATCTGCAAAGATTTCCATATTGCAAATTGGTGCCACTGTCTGACCCCCATGATTAGCCGCTAGAGGGGGTACCCACTTTGGGCTCTCATCTTTGTCTCTACAGCGGTAGTTCTTTGTATCCTGCTTCGATTGTGTGTGTATGGAATATGGTACAACATATTGTAAATATTACTTAAGCACCTGCTTTTAGCGTTATTTGTACTTGTTTGCAAGCATTCATCATAGAGTATGGATTGCAGGTGTGGTATGAATGCTTCCCAGAGAGGACATCCACATTGTCCTTTTGTTCCATGTTCTTCTTATTTGTCTGGAATTAATGCACATACCTTTCCACATGAGAAAGCCGTAACAGATTAGTGTGAAGTCTTTGCACATAGATAGATGTTCCTGTAATAACAGTCTTCGTTCTGAAGATGGTCCCTTAACTCTGGCCTAAGAGGCAGGACCATTTGTTGATGTGCTAGAAAGTGAGTACTGTGTTTCTATCAAGTTCCTGGCTTTTAAATGTATGCTGGATGTTAGACTTGGCATCCTTGGTGTGGTCTCCCCTAAATGTTTGCCTCTGTTTCCCAGGTTGTTGGTGTGTGCTGGGCTCTGGTTGTGCTGTTTTTGATACTCTGGGCACTCTACCAATGCTAACCAGTGCTAAAGTGCAAGTGCTCCCATATAAAATGTATGTGTAATTGGCTTATCCATGATTGGCATTTTTAATTTACTAGTAAGTCCCTAGTAAAGTGCACTAGAGGTGCCAAGGGCCTGTAAATCAAATGCTATTAGTAGGCCTGCAGCACTGGTTGAGCCACACACATCAGTAGACCTGTACATATGTCTCAGACCTGCCACTGCAGTGTCTGTGTGTGCAGTTTTAAACTGCAAATTTGACTTAATAAGTATACCCACTTGCAAGGCCTAAACCTTCCATTTTATACATGTAAGGCAGCCCTACGGCAGGCCCTAGGTATCCCCATTGGCAGGGTGCAGTATATGTCAAAGGTAGGACATGTACTGAGTGTGTTACTTGTCCTTACAGTGAAATACTGCCAAATTCAGTCTCCACTGTTGCAAGGCCTTTCTCTCTCATAGGTTAATATGGGGACTGCCATTAATATTATTGAAGGAAAGATCTTCTTTGAGAGCAGATAGAAATATGGAGTTTGGGTTCACTGAACTAACAATTTAAAAATACATCTTTTAGTGAAAGTGGTTTGTAGATTGTTAGTTTGAAAATGCCACTTTTAGAAAGCAGGCATTTTTTTGCTTAAACCATTCTGTGACTGCCTGTTTGTGGGTTGCATGTCTGGGTCAATTTGACAGTTCTGCTGTTGTGGAATCCCCTTTAGACAGTGAGACAAAGGGAGCTGGGCTATAGTCTGCATATCCTGATGAGTCATCCGTGATAGAGTGGAAGGAGGAGTGGTCACTCACACCTGAATGGACTGTGTCTGCCTTCTAACAGTACAGTCTCCAGCCCTCTGGTGTGTGTCTGGGGCCTGGCCTGGGTAAGGCAGGATCTTGTGAACAACAGAAACTTTCTTTGAAGTAAGCCTACTCCAAAGGCAGAAAGGGGTATAAGTATTGGACCCAAAACCACTGAAGATTAGATCACTTCTGGAACCAAGAGGAACCTCTGCCCAGGAGAAGAGCTGAAGAGCGGAGGAGAAGTGCTGACCCCGGCTTGTAAATGTGCTTTGTTGGGCTAACCTGAAGTTGCTGCTTCTGCCTGTGAAAGGGGCCAAAGACTGGACGTTGTGGTACATTCCTGCTTGTGAAGAATCCCCAAGGGCTTGAACTGAGCTTGCCTATGGTTTTCAAGTCTCAGGACCATCAAAAACTTCCCCTTCCAGCACCTGGACTTTCTGCTGAGACTCCTGCCCTACCAAGTGGTGCCCTATCCACTCCCTGGGCCCTTGAAAGCTGAAGTTGGCAGGAAAGAGCTGAAAATCCACGCACAGAACGCTGCACAGGAAAATGTTTGATGCACCATCTGCAATGCGACTGATAAACGATGTGCCGCTGGCTCCATGTCTAAAATCGTCGCTCCACCTGTATCGAGGCTAGGAGATTGCTGCATCGCGGCTGGAGAAACGACATGCAACACCCGCTTGCAGTTACTGATAACGACACAAACCCCATGCAGTGCGGTTTTCTAACACCGTGCACCAGGATTTTCCATGCATCGTCCCTGGGCATCAAAGTCAACTCAACTCTGCGTGGATCCAAGGTACCCTGTCTGGAAATCAACGCATCACTCTCTTGCGAGGGAGAAAAAAACGACCCATCACAGACCCGACTGGAGAAGAAACAACCCACGGCTTCCCTTGCGAGGAAGGAATCGACGCATCGCTACATTTTCCGAATCACGCCCACCCGTGCAGCTTCATTTTGACACTAACCTGATACTTTGTGCAAAATCAACATTTCCATTGTTTTTTATCGAGTAAGACTCTTATTCTTTTGCAAATTCATATTTTAACTTGTGCATGTTGGATTTTTGTCATTTTGGTCTTGTTTTATTTAGATAAGTATTGCCTATTTTTCTAAACTGGTGTGGTGTCCATTTTAAAGTGTTTCACTGTAATACTGTGTGTCTTGGTACAAATACTTTACCCATTGCTTCTGAGTTAAGCCTGCCTGCTCGTGCCAAGCTACTATGGGGGTGAGTGGGGGTTAACCAGGTGTGTTTCTCCTTTGCCCCAACTAGAGTGAGTGTCCTTGCTTGGAAAGGGGGTAACCTGACTGCCAACCAAAGACCCAATTTCTAACACTGGAGTTGCAATGGGTGAGTGTGGTTCACAGCTCATGGAGTAGCATGTTCACTCAGAAGCTCCTCACCACCCACTGCAAACATAAGTAATCCTGTCGTATTTATAGGATTTGTTCACTTGAACTCTAACCCCTTGAATAGCAGAGGGTACTTGATGTCCCATCCAACTTAAGCAGGAACTAGTAACAGGAAAGACTCTGGATGAATGCGGAAAGACTGGGGAAGTTATGCACTTCGTCAAATTAGGAGGATGTTGCAGGTGACTGCACGGTCTGAGAGTGCCTGTGACTGAACGGCAGAGCTGTGTAACAATGCACCCATGTGAGGCCAGTAATTTAGAGTGAGTGGTATTTGAATCCTGGCTGGCGATCAGAGGGTGATTGGTGATGGTTGCTCTCAAAGTGGAGGGTGGATGAGAGAGGTAAGGTGAGTGCTAACCCTGAACTCCACCCTCTCTAAGCGAGTGATGATGTAGTCCACAAAACACAAGGTGACCCTCATGGGGGAAAAATTTGAACTCTCCCTGGAGTATGTTGGAGCACCAAGAGCATCGACCTAAAAGTGAAGGCCTTTCGACATAAGTACATGTGAAAAATTGGATCAACTGGAAATAACCCTTAATTTTGGGATTTGGTATCCAATGACTGCTACTATACATGATGATCTGTAGCAAAAGCATAATTGCTCCCCCCACAAAGGTTTTCTCATGTTGCGGTGCATGTGGTTGATTATATTTGAAGGAAAATGCCTACATTACTAGTTTGCAAACCAAGCCACAATATGGATTTCATCCCCTGATAACTGCTTGAAAATCAGTGCTGATGTCCGCCTTGATTGTGTGTGTGGGATGAATGCTATCAGTGAACCGCTGACCTGGTGAAGCCCCACTCCGAATCATTATTAGGAGGATCCAAGCATGTTTAATTGCTACATTTGGCTGACCTCTGATCTGCACTGGTGTTGACTCCCTTCCCACAAGCAGCCATTTTATTGAAAATGTTGAAAGAGTAGTCTGCGGGGTTAAACAGAATTATACTACTTCTTCCTGACCAAACAAATGGGATTTGGAAGCCTGAAAATTTTCATATTAGTCTATCCTAGTTCTATCAAATGCTTATAGCACATATAATGGTCCAAAACACCTGATGGGCTGCAAAGTTTTGAGAATGGATGTCACCACTCAGTTCACAAGAATATACCAATGCATACTCAAAACATACTCATTATACATTCCATTAACTACACTTTCCGTATGTGAAACATTTATTTAAAGTATAAGCAATGTTGGGAGGAGGTCACTTTACCAGAGGAACCAAAAAGTATGCTCAAGCTCCTGGAAGGAATTAGGTGCCAGGATGATAGGGACTGTAAGGGAAGTTTGCATGCAGAAAAAGGCAAGGCATGTAGCTTACTGGCTTGGTTGAAATAAACAGAACTGGAGAAAGTCCTTACTAATGAGCGTCTGTACTGAGAAGGGGAGACAGAGTGCATTCAAAAGAAAATAAATCGGTATTCTCTGATTTTTACTCCACACTGTATGGAGTCAACTAATTGAGTCTTGCCTTATTATACTGAAAGAATAGCTCTGGACAATCTAATGCGACAGCAAGCTGAGAAACTAGTAGCCCATATGGCAAACAAAACCAAGCATTTATAATGCAATAGGTCTCACATTTTCTTGAGTTAGAGCTATTGGCATTGTAAATTCATAACTGGGCATTCAATCCTGCTAATAATTTTGTCTTTTCCTGCTATATAATTCCAGTGGCCCAGCATTTAACTAAAGCACTTCAATTTACTGTTTTCCTATATCTTAAAACATATACAATTATCATATAAACCTTTATCAGAAATAAACTTGGCATTAGAGTGTAATGCCCAAAACTTCATAACAAAAGTATCATTTGAGATGGATTGGAGGGTAAAAAGAATGAAGGAGTCAGGAGTAAGGATGGGGAGGACAAGTGGCGCAGTAACTGTGTCATAGGCCCTAAAGTAAGAAAGGAAAATGGTTGACTGCAATTTCGGTGGGAAAATACAGCATTAATTAGAGTTTAGTGAGGTTCGTAGGTCTCTGGGCCCCGGTGCCACTGCACCTGTTGCTCCATTGATAACTAGGCCTCAGGAGAGAAAGCAGATGGGGTAGAAAAAGAGAAGCGTAAGGAATACAACAGACAAAAGGAAGAAAGAGAAGGGGTAGCAAAGAAATAAATGAAAGAAGGGAAAGAAAGAACAAGAACATGAAAACACAACTAAGAAAAGAAATAGAGAAAATGTGAGACAAAAGAAAAAAGGGAAGGAAGCTAGTGAATGAAAGATAAAGAGGAACAAATAATGAAAGAAGTGTGAAAAGAAAGAGACAAATGAACATTAGAGAACACAAGAGAGATGGTGAGAGAAACACACATCAAAAGAACAGGGCATGTATATACTGACAAATTTCCCACAGACACAAAATGGGAAAACCACTTTGACACTTCGGGTCCCGACAAGTAACTTCTGGCTTCCACATACAGACGGGAACAAGAGGGATTTATAGTAAAACTTGAATTGACAGATGAAGATAAGAAACACACTGGAGAAAGAAGGAAGAAAAATCAAAAAAAAAAAAGTGAAAGGACCGAGTCAAAGGAAAGAGCAAATAAAAAAGACAAAGAAAGAATAAAGAGAAGAGAAAAAATAGTGAAAAAATGAGCGCCTGATGAAGAAAACAGAGAGGAACAAAATGAGGAAAGAAATAACCAAGTGTGAGTTTGAAAGAGGAGGTAGCAAGAGGAAGAGGGAAATAAAAAAAGAGAGAGGAGCAGAAATAAACAGTTGAATGAAAGAGTGAAACTGTTAACGTATGGCTTTTAAGAGCTGGAAAGAGAAATGTGGAGGAGAAAGAAAACATTGAGAGTAACTAGAGTAAAGGAAAAAATGGAGTGAGATAGGCGAAAGAGACCCTCCCAAATAAAGATGCCAGCTAAGAATAGATTTCATTGGCTCCCCCACATCCTCGAAGTCAGTGTGTGGAACAGCAGGGGACATTGCAAAACAGCTGGAGGTTCATTAGCAGAGTTGTACGTGAACCCCTATACAGCTATATTGGGGTGCTTCAGATCAGGATTAGGGGTATAGACAGAGATGTGTCCCGGCCCAGTGTTGGAATAACAGAAAGGCAGTGGGTGAGGAATAAGGAATGGAGCGCCGTGTAATTCCTGGTATTTGAATAATGGGGTGCTGCAGGTTAGAGTTGAGGTGCACTGACAGAGTTTTATGTGGGATGAAATACTGGAATATTAATGGGCACACAGGGTCAGAAGTGAGGTATGTTAAAGGAGCTATGTGTGGAACCTAGTATTGGCGTACAAATGTTGCAGAGTGTTAGCCTGGAGGTGCTCTGGTGAATCTGAAAGTGGGGCCCAGTATGGGAGTGGCATTGCTTCTGACCCACAGAAGCAAGGAGTCCTGAAGGGCATGTGTGTGAGCCTTAGTACTGAGAAGAAATGTCCACTGAATGTTAGAATTGATGGATTCTGGCGGAGCTGTGGTGTTTCCCATCAACAATGGCGTTGGATGTTAGACTTGCACTGTCTGAGCTGTGTTTTGCTCTTTTGGGTCCAGTATTGGCTAGGCAGTGGACTGAATATTAGAATTGAGCTGCTGTTATGGAACTGTATGTGAGCGAGGTTCCAGCATAGGAAAGGAAGTGACCTTGCTGGGGTAGAACTGTGGTGCAAAGATGTGTTGTGCAGGCTCGTAATGAGACTACTGGATTTTGAGTGGCAGATTCATCCATGGTGTGGAGACTAAGTCTGACCCACAGCGGGTGACATCTGTTGCTCCAATCCAGGTTTTGCTCAGGCTAACTAGCAGTGCCTCATCTCTACCCAAGGATAGGGATGACTGGGCAGCAGAGCACATAACATACTTGCTTTCTCAGGGAAGCCGTCGTCACTCAGATCTCATCTGTTTCTCTCAGTTACATTTAGTCTCATATATAAATGACAAACAGAGGCAGTATATGTTTCAATAATGAGTTTAATAAAACGACTGCATCTTAGATAGCAAAGCGTGAGCTGCAATAACTAAGACGATACAACATGGCAGTATTAAAATTGTGACAAGGAGAGTGAAGCATAGAAATGACGCTATCATATTGTCACTGTTGTCAATAGACTAACTCATATCTAGACTATGATAGAGCACAGCATGTTAAGCTCTAATTCTGCCCTTAGGTTCCCCTGGGAAGACATCATCCCCCAAATCTGACCAAAAGCCTGCGGTCTGCGTTAGCATCTGTAGCGAAGCATTCGGCAATCAGCATACAGTTATGGTTCTCTGGCTGGAATCTCCCTCTAACGTGTAAGGGACAAGGCAGTGTTTTTATATCAACACAGCTGATGTTCTGGGAAAATGTCCCTACTTATGGATGTGTGTTTTCTATGAATGTTGGAGACTAAACTTCTACCACATTCACCAGCAATGTACCTGCTGTAGCCTTGGAAGAAGCACAGAGCGATCAAGAATGTCTTGTTTGAGAACAGAGTGCTGGCCGAGGCAAAAACAGTTAGATAAACAGAAAATAAAACAAGACCGTAAAAGTGGCTATTGTAACAATAATAAAATTAAGCTGTATAAAATATATCTAGGTTAAGGTGCACAGCGGCTTGGCCTAGTGTGCTAAAATAATACGCATGGAGCTATGGCTAAAATGGCTACACAACACTCTCCCCTTGTCAGTTGAAGGTGGTTCAAAGCCTAAGGACATATAAAATTGCTACTAAAAGCTCAACCTAAGATATATGTAAAAGCAATGTCAACTATGACAAGTTGAAGGGACACGTGAGCATGTAGAAGGACAATATAAAACATAAACATGTGGATAAAACCGAATTTCAAAAGGCAAAGTTATTTTTGAAAAGTTCAAATCAATTCAGGGACCATAGAGGATAGGAAATCTTCCACTTTGGCTGATATAAAAGTTGGAAAGTCATCACCAAGAAGGATCAAGGAGCAGACGTGTTCCATAGACTCAGCCTCAGCCAAGGCGGCATTCCGTGGTGTGCCTAATAATGAGTCACGAGCCACATCCTCCAGGAAGACCAACTCATAAGTAGCTTCCCGTAGCAAACGCAACCTCAACGCGCATGTCTGGTAATGAGCCCTCAGTGAGAACATCAACAGATCAGCGTCCAATGAAAGCAAGAGCTGCGTAGAAAGACAGACTTCCAGTGCATGTTTGAAAGAGCACCAGAGGCACCGAAACACAGGCTGCACACAATGTAAAACCGGTCTGAATAACAAAGACCAGCCACACTCCAATTGCTCCAGGAGTGTTGCTCCAAAATACTGCATCATGCGTTCATGACACAGCTGTGCTGATGGGAGCGCTTTCATTCCTCCTTGTTGCGGCTGGGCAGTAATTGCGCATACAAAATAGCAACAGCAGAATGCCAGCTAATAAAGCCAACGTTATTGGAAATCTCCTGAAAATACTAGAAAAAATTGAATGGATGGCTGATGGTACTAAACCGAATATGGAGGAGAAGGTGTGAATGAAACCAGAACCAATAGCTTTAAAGAAATGTGCGATTCCAGTTGTACTGGATGCATTAAATATCCGTCCCAAGAGTTCACCAAAGTGTCTCGGAAAGTTTGTACTTAAAAGGGACTGTATTTCTGCTGATGACCTTGCCACCTGAAGTGCGTAGGTCTCGGAGCAGTTATACGAGCCACATGCTTTTGAAACAATAAAGCCTTAAGTCTGCTCAACTTGTCAAAATTCACATTTGAAGTAGCAATGTGAGGCCAAATGTCAGCTACTTCTTTTATCTTAGTGGGGGGAAAAAGTATGTTTCCGCAGCATGTGATGACCTTAGAGACCAAAACAATGTAAACTATTCCAGCTCGCATCCTACAACAGTCTTCACCGTTGAGGAGGACATAGCTGCCGTTTGAAAGCACCTGGACCGTTGGTCTAATCAAGGGGACTGGAACTCCCTTCAGATAACAAGCCAAGTTTATTGCAGACGCGTTACACGCCGCATGCAAGGACAGCTGTTTACAAACCATTGAATGTCTAACTGAATTCTCACATTCACTAGCGCTGAGAAATACTTCTTTCATGCCACTGAGACATTTGTATGAGAAGGGAAGCTCCCACACCTCATGGATGTAACTATATCCCATCCTTTCATATCTGCCTACCGGAATGTGTTTTAAACAGGGGGTGAATTGAAGTGTAGAAATAGGCAGATTGATGACCCTGTGTATTAGCCACTCAGCAGATGGTATTTCAGCCACAGTAAAAGGCAACTTTTCTAATTTCTCGATGTTTAGCATGACATAAGTCGCTTCTTTCTTAGCCATTAGTTGTTGTTGTCGCGTTAAATTAAAGGAAGAACCTATTTCCCTTGCATTGACATGCTGCGAAGGAACGCAACCCACCTTCAATGTTTGAAGTGTCCAACCCAACTGCATAATGGACCTTAGCTGACTCAGTCCATGGTGTAAAGAAGACATATCTGTTTGTATGATGTCTATAGCAGAAGAAACAATGTTATTTAAGGTGTATATTCGATAGACAGAGTATTAATCCCATTATCTACAACAGTCAATGCCTTTTTTAGATTTTCCTGGTCTATTTGCCTTAACCGGGTAGGTTCTTCTTGTTGGGAAAGCTTCCAAATTCCATTATGTACTTCATATAAGAAACGCTTTCTGCTGTGTTTTCTGGGGCCTAACAGGAAGTCCTGTAAGTCAGGATTATTAGACAGGAGATTGAGGTGTTCTCTAACCGCATCTAGTGAGGAAGTTCTTAACCATTGCTGGCATAGTTTCCCTACACTATATGTTGTAACTATACCTGCATGTTCGGATGATATATAGCAAGGGTCTGGCCTATTAGTTCTAAAACCCCCTGAGGAGTTGATAAAACGTTGGTGACACCCATTGGTATCTACTGGCCACAATAACCACCCGCCAGGACGTGTCAGTGAAACATTAAATGTACCATTCTGGGACCCATTCGTCGAGCTGATCTTCAGTTGCATTTGTATATTTTTGCCATTTATAAAACTTTGCAGGGGCAGGTATACTGGTTGTGTTTAATTCCTTAATCTTTGCTAAACCTAAACAACTTGTTTGTTGTACTGTTTCATTTAAGAATATCATTTGTACAGGTATCAGGCATGCTCCAAATAAAGCCTCCTTCCCCCTTATTTGCCAATGTCTAGTTCCCCATACACTTTTCAAGTCAATCGACTTCAGCCAATATTCATCACCTTCTATAGACAACCAGGTAACAAAGGATTCCGAATATATAAATTTCGTATTCATCAATAGTATATGTATATCTTTAGTAGGTGGCAATTTGAAATAATACGACTCAGCATTTTTTACATTGTGCCCAGAAAAATATGTAAACTTTTCAGCATATGTTTTTGAAACTACCTTGTGGTGGAGTCGGACAATGTTTCCATTGTGTGTAATTATATACAGTTTTGGGGCTGCTCGCTCTATGTATGAAATGGTGCCCATGATAATCAGCTACTGATTAAGCAAAACATATCGCCATCATTTTCTTTAGATTGATAAACATCTTCGTTTCAAATACAGTATAATACTGCAATTCAGGCATCATAGAATCAACTGTTTTCACATCCCAATCATCAGAAACAATGCCTGGTATTATAATATCATTCATGGATAGTTTGAACACATATGGTATTTGAAAAACAATCCCATGAGGAATTGGTATTGCGGAAATGTTCACAAAAGATAAGTCTCCTCGGAACTTATGCGATGAAAAATGTGGTTTGAGGACCTCATCCACCAGTTCAACTGTTGATTTTTCAGGAAGAAAATGACCATGTATTAATAAAAAGAAAGTGATAACAAAACCAATCCAAAGTAAGAAAGCTAGTACAGTGAAGGAAAGCCATAGATAGTTCCATGGAAAAATAAAATATGTTGTTTTAACCCAGTTCATTAGCTTATTGACAGTTCAGGTGCCGAAGAGGCGAATGAGTCTGAGACGTCATCATTGATGTCGGCAAAATATCCAGAAGCAGTTAGTGCAAAAGCTGGAGTTGTGTTCATTGGTGGAGTTGGTGTTTCATGCAGTGGCATAGAAAAAGTTGCACCATCCGTTTGTATTGAAGCTGTATCAAATCAATCAACTATTTCTGTATTATTTGATGTTATTCGAACCAATGCAAGATTGTTTTCCACCCTCCCCATGCTCGGAGAGGTGTTGGTGTTGCTGCTTACAACTTGTAGAGGAACTTCTTGACCAGTAGTGAGAGGGATTCGGGAACTACCGGGTGTTTCTCTTGGTCTGCTGTGCAGGATCGGCCACATGGTGTAGTTTGACATTGTCGATGGAGACAAAACAATTTTCTTTGGCACCTGCCAACAGTGGTAGAATTACAGTTCTGGTACCATGTATCCCCAAGACTGGGACTAGTGCTCGATAGGAAGGGCCAAATTTATTTTTCACAGTAACCTTTTCAAGTACTAGATCCCGATTCTAGGAATCCAGCCGGTAGGCATTACAGGTGCATCCTTGATTCCTGTGGAGGCAGCACTGATAGAAGAATTGTCATCACGAAACTGTTGCAATTCCTGTAAGACAGTGACACGTTCATTTATGTCAAAAGATGTTTCTGCCACCTCCTCGCCAGGACCATCAAGATCAGAAACATACATTTGAGTTCCAAAGAGGCCCTCATATGAAGTACGACCACCAAGGGACCTTCTATGCAGATTGTTAAGTGCTCTCTGAACTCCTTACAGGTGACTAAGCCAACTACCACCCGTGCCTAAGACTCTGGCTGTTAATGATTGCTTTAAATCACGGTTTAGTCACTCCACAGCAACCGCATATATACTGATAAAGACTCGCAAATCTTTAATAACAGTCCGAGCATCAGCCGAGCGTTGTGGCCACACCCATAAAAATCTGGAGCATGAATCGACAGTGACTAATATATACTTGTATGCACCATCCTGTGTTAGGGGACCGCAATGGTCCAAGTGCACACATTGTAATGGTTTATCTGAAATCAAGAGGGGTGTCTGCGGCGGGTGTTTGTCAGTTGAAACCTTGGTTTGTTGGCATATGTCACAGCAAAGGACATACTGCTTGGTCTCTTTGTAGAGGCCTGGCCACCAATAGTGGCTTGTAAGATTGAAATTGTAGCCGCCACACCAGCATGGGCAGATGCCACCCCTTCATGCGCTGCTTTAATTAACTGTGATCTTCTATCTCTGTTGGGAATATCTCATACCCCTACGCCTGGTATCTTAACCTCAGCGTTCAGCATACCTCCCATGTGGTAGGAATATTTGCCAGAGAATCCTTTTGGATAGGGTGTACCATCCGCCATAGCTGTCACGGCAGCCCATATGTCTGTGTCCGGTTTTGAACTCAAGCGAGTTACTGCAGCAACAGCAGCCACAGCCACTGCTGACTTTGCGGCTTCATCAGCAAATGTATTCCCAGCAACGTGTATTCCAATTCGCTGGTGTCCAAGTGTGTGTACAACATGGACACTTGGTAGCGTTTCTTTCAGATCTGGTACTTGCCCCGACAGAACTCTGTGTTTAATGGTGTTAAATTCTGGCGCCAGTAAAGCAGTTATTCATTGAAGGACTGAACACAATAATATGAATCACAAACAATCAGCGTTGGCTGTGCAGGATCCTTATATTCCAGTGCCATCAACAGCGCTTTCAGCTCTGCCAATTGTGCTGAGCAATACCCTAGGGTGTGCGTAAATGTATGTAGGGGACAGAATTTATTGTCCTCCATATAGCTGCTTACGACAGCGCAAGCGGCAGAATATTGGTGTTTTGTGCCAATTGCAAGTTGTGCAGAGCCATCTGTGTACATGACTCTAGGATATTGTTCGATAAGCAGTGTATTTGCTGGAACTGGATATTGTAGTTCATACTGCAAAAATTCTAGAGTTTCTAATTTTGGGTAAAAAATGTAGTCTACATCAGTGGCTGTCAAAGACGTGGCACATTGTATCCAATGGGGATGTAATGCTTTTGTGTTTGGAACACTGGCTTTTGTACCAGCCTCCAGGACTGGGATTGGAGAAATGACAATAATGAGTTTGCCTTGGGCTAGAGGTCTTTCTTTAATGACAGCAATTTGAACAGCAGTGAGGATTTTCTCAGTGGAAGCAAAGCGTTGTTCTGCCGCTGAGTATAAGTGTGATTTATATGCAATCAGGACTGTCTCACCTTCATTGAATGTCACATAGGTGAAACCCATGGCACCAGCAGTTACTAAGATGACCAAATGTGTTTTATTGTCACTTGTGTGTAAATGTTGTGCTGCAAACATGCCTGTCTACAGTTCTCAAAAAATGTGTATGTTCAATTGTCCAAAATGTACTTGAAAAATCAGGACGTATCAAATTATATAAAGGTTTTATGTGTGAAGTATAATCTGGAATGTAAGTTCTGCCAAGATTTAGGAAACCCAATAGTGATTGGAGCTTTTTGATCGTATTTGGAGGTTGCAGTTGTGTGCATTTTTCTATGAATTGTGGCACTAGGCTCTTTCCTTCACTTGACAGCTCATATCCCAGAAACAGGACACTTAGGAAGGCAATTTTTGTTTTTTTGAAGTTGAATTTGTAACCAAATTCAGCAAATCCGACAACAATGCAGGCTACCCGTCTTAAATGTTGTAGCAATTCATCATCCATAAGGTAAATATCATCTACAAAGGACAATGCTTCATGGTCAATCTCGTGCAAAATTGCAGTAACAAGATCTGGGAACAGTCCTGGGCTGTTCTTATACCCCTGAGGTAAATGACAGAATTCTTTCTGGGAGCCTAGTGCACTGAAACGTGTTAAGTCTCTACTCTCAGGCGCTATATTCTGGCAGAAGAAACCTTTGGAAATGTCCAGTGTTGTTTTGTATTTTTTATGTACTATATTGTTCATCAGTGCTGCGCTATGTGAGTTTTGTATAGCATATGTATGTGTATGACTGTTTAAATGTCTGTAGTCTAAGACTATTCTGTATGAATGGTCTGGTTTTGCTACTGGGAATAACGGATTATTCATTGGGGAGACACAGGGTTCAATTACACCCTGGTACTCTAATTGTGTGAGTATTTCCCTCACGGGTGCTTTTGCATCACGTTTTATTGGATACTGAGGTTGTGGTTGGGGTTGATTTTTAATAGGAAGTACATGGTAGGGGGATTCTTTATCCCACCCTACGTGATTGTGGTATAACGCAGGAGCCTGTGCCAAAGCCCACTCAATGGCATAGGATTCAGTGAGTTCCTCTGGAACAAGGGGCAAGAAGGAATGTTTAATAACGTCTTCTTTATATGGGCAGCTACGGACAAATTCAGGTGGCCAATCTTGTACGGACAACAAAACATCATATATGTTTACTATGTAATCCCAAAAGATTGCATCTATTATGGGCACAATGGGGGTCATTCCAACTTCGGCGGGCGGCGGAGGCCGCCCGCCAAAGTTCCCCCGCCAGAAGACCGCACCGCGGTCAAATGACCGCGGCGGTCATTCTGACTTTCCCGCTGGGCGGGCGGGCGACCGCCAAAAGGCCGCCCGCCCGCCCAGCGGGAAAGACCCAGCAACGATGAAGCCGGGTCCGAATGGAGCCGCCGGAGTTGCTGGGGTGCGACGGGTGCAGTGGCACCCGTCGCGATTTTCAGTGTCTGCTAAGCAGACACTGAAAATCATTATGGGCCCTGTTAGGGGGCCCCTGCACTGCCCATGCCAGTGGCATGGGCAGTGCAGGGGCCCCCAGGGGCCCCACGACACCCGTTCCCGCCATCCTGTTCCTGGCGGTGAGAACCGCCAGTAACAGGATGGCGGGAAGGGGGTCGGAATCCCCATGGCGGCGTTGCTTGCACCGCCGCCATGGAGGATTCCTATGGCCAGGGGAAAACCGGCGGGAAACCGCCGGTTTCCCTTTTCTGACCGCGGCGTCAGAATTGGCCAGGAAGCACCGCCAGCCTGTTGGCGGTGCTTCTGCGGTCGTTGGCCCTTCTAAATGTAGTGTTACTTTATACACCCTATCAGGCGTGGAGACACGCATGTTCACAGTTTCTACTTGTATAAAGTCATCAGTTGCTTTCACCTCCAGATGCTCTAGAAGACTCTGGCAAACTATTGTGACCTCTGCCGTGCTGTCTAGCAGTGCTAGTACCCACTTTCTGTTCTTCAATAGGACCCTCTTCCTGAGTGGCATGTCGGACTGCGACTGCTGCCACTTTTTTCTTTTTGAATTGGGGTTTTTGTCAGGCAGGTTTCTCTTCCTGTTTAACAGAAACCTCCGATGAGCATTGTGATTCCTGTCTCGGTTTCACATACTCCGATCTTCGCTCTGATCACCCACCTGTCTCATTTTGTTTTTCCGATGAGTCCTGAAAGGAACGAGATTGGCGTGTATTAGTATATTGATATCTATCAGGTGTTTTTTTTATATTAGCTCTATTTCTGAGATTAAATCTACTCTGTGGGGTCTCCATATGTGGAGATTCTCCCCTCTCATTTTTAGGAGTTTGTTGTTTTTTTATCCCAGCATTTCCTGTTATCCTCAGGAGCTTGCTTGGAAAAAATCTTTATCTTTATTAGATTTGCCCTGAAATTGTGGTTTATTTGGTCTGGCCCCTAAACTATCTCGACCAATGCTAGAATAGGTCTCTACGATAATCTTAGGCAGCTCGCGTTCCTGATCCTGTTGAGGAACGTCACGGAGCTGCATGCGCACCACTAGTGCGACCACTTCCCCTTTGAGATTACTTAAAATAATTGAGGATTCTGTGGCAAAGTTGTCCATTAGTTGCATCCCCAAGTCCAGGGCCGGGGCAGCCCTGTATTCATCTTGAATTTGTTTCAACACTTGTGTGCGGTTGTATAGAGCACGGCAAATACCATGCCCCAGGTATTACAGTTATCTACTGTAGGGACCATCCTAAATGGCAAGCACATTGTTAAAATTCTATGTTTATCCTGAGGTCCCGTATGTGGAAATACTGCTTCCAGACCATTTATTTTTTGTGCTTACCAAAACTGAGTTTCCTCTCATTTGGAGAGAATGTACAGTCGCAGGGTTTATACCTGGCGTGACTGCATGTGGTTGTGCTGAAGGAGCACGTGCTGGGTTTGTATTTATTGTTTGCATCACAAACTGTGCTAATAGTCTATAGGTCGCTGTTATTTCAGTATATAAGCGATGAACCTCAGCTACTGCTAAAGTCGCTACTGCAGGATGTGGTGTATAAGTGGCCAATAAAGGCCAGGTAGGACCATCGTTTCTTAGAGGACTTAACCTTACTGGTAATATTGTGTGGGGTAGGGCGCCATCAAGCCAATTATCATGTTTTCGATACGATAATGGTATTTCTAAATATGCGTATGCCCTGTATTGTCCAGGTGCGTTTGCGTGTGTATAGTGATCAAATGTATTTATGTTCCCATCAACTGCTGGAAATGTGACCCAAGAATAGAAGAGTTCTGTTCTATAAGTTAGATGGGCATCCACCACAAATGTGACTGGGCCCCCCTGAGCCATTAGGCAGTTTGCTAGTAAGTGTGCAGTCAGAGGTTATATCATATTGACTGCTATTGCTATCTGCTGTGGATTCACCATACTAGATCGAAGAAATGTTCAGAGAAGGCACACTAAATAGGGTTTTTCCTTTTAAAGTTCAAGCTTGAACAACCTCCAGCCCCAAACAGGATAGCCTACATAGCTGGAGTGGAAATACTCAGTACCACGGACGTCTCCATATATAGTATTGAGGCATTGTTGTATATAATGAGACAGAGAGACTCCGGAGGACCCGAAAATTAGAGCCTGAACAAACGTTGGCAGCACCATGTTGTGTAGGCTCTCATTGTTCTAATGAGACTAATGGATTTTGAGTGGAAGAATCGTTTGCGGTGTGGGAGACTAAGGTGGTCATTACAACCCTGGCGGTCGGTGTTAAAGCGGCTGTAAAACCGCAAACAGGCCGGCGGTAAAAAAAATGGAATCACAACCGTGGAGGAAAACCGGCAACATAGACAGCCACTTTAACAGTCCGACCGCCACGGCGGTACAAACAAACACCACGGCGGTAACCGCCAACAGACAGGCGGAACACAATGTACCGCCCACACTATTACAACAGTCCAATCCACCACCTTTTCCGGGGCGGATTCACAGTGAACAAAAATTCGGCGGAAACAGGACTTGGGAGAGAAAACGCTCACCTCTACACACCCAATGAGGAACCAGGACGCCATGGAACCGGAACTCCAGATTCTCCCAGCCATTGTCTTTCTGCTCCTCTACCAGGAGCATGAACGCCGGCGGCGAAGACCACAGTGAGTACTGCACCTACGACACAGGGGAGGGGGAAGTGAAAAGAGAGTGACACACACACGCAACACCCCCACTCCTACCCTCACCCACTACAACACACACACTAATACATCATGATACATTACAGTTACACCCCCCAAACCCTGGAAGAATGCAAAGACAAAGGGAAATTATTTGAATGTTTGTAATCGATTCAAATCCAGTACTCACAAAATATATATACACTATAAACAAATATATACACCAAGAATACAAGTCCAAGGTATTGCACCATAAACGTCCGTGGACCACTGGGCCCAACATGCATGGGCAAGGCCCACACAAGATACCCGATCAAAACGGAGAGAACACTGCAGGGCATCAGATAGAAATACAACAGGCACCTCAGGTGGAAGGGAAAGGGGGGCACCTCAGCCGGATGAGTGCACGACGCCAGATCCACGAGGGGCCTCCATGCCCACTGCTGTATCCTGGGGAGTGTAAAGCCACAGTCTCACAAGTCTCTCCAGTGGGTGGGTTGCCCACTGCTTTATCCTGGGGAGTGCAAAACCACAGTCTCTCTAGTGGATAACAGTTTCCACTGGTTCTGGAGGGGGATTTATGCCCAGAGTGTTTCATCCTGTCAAGGACAGAGGTAGTGGATGCCTTTCTCCACTGGTTCTGGAGGGGGCTTTGTGCCCAGAGTGCTTCATCATGCCAAGGACAGAGGTAGTGGATGCCTTTCTCCACTGGTTCTGGAGGAGGCTTTGTGCCCAGAGTGCTTCATCCTGCCAAGGACAGAGGTAGTGGATGCCTTTCTCCACTGGTTCTGGAGGGGGCTTTGTGCCCAGAGTGCTTCATCCTGCCAAGGACAGAGGTAGTGGATGTGATACACCACTGGTTCTGGAGGGGGGCTTTGTGCCCAGAGTGCTTCATCCTGCCAAGGATAGAGGTAGTGGATGCCTTTCTCCACTTGTACTGGAGGGGGCTTTGTGCCCAGAGCCCTTTATCCTGCCAAGGACAGAGGTAGTGGATGAGATACTCCACTGGTTCTGGAGGGGGCTTGGTGCCCAGAGTGCTTCATACTGCCAAGGACAGAGGTAGTGGATGTAATACTCCACTGGTTCTGGAGGGGGCTTGGTGCCCAGAGTGCTTCATCCTGCCAAGGACTCAGGTAGTGGATGCCTTTCTCCACTGGTTCTGGAGGGGGATTGGTGCCCAGAGTGCTTCATCCTGCTCGTAGCGGTCTCAGTAGCGTCGGAGCTTTCGGCGCTCATTGGCCTGCAGTGCTGGTGGTGTCCTTTGCAACGGTGTTGGTGGTGGCGGTGTCCTGTGAATCGGTGCTGGTGGCGGCGGTGTCCTGTGAAGCGGTGCTTGTGGTGGCGGTGTCCTTGGCAGTGGTGCTGGTGGCGGCGGTGTCCTGTGAAGCGGTGCTTGTGGCAGCGGTGTCCTTGGCAGCGGTGCTGGTGGCGACGGTGTCCTTGGCAACGGTGCTGGTGGCAGCGGTGTCCTGTGAAGCAATGCTGGTGGCGGCGGTGTCCTTGGCAGCGGTACTGGTGGCGGCGGTGTCCTTGGCAGTGGTGCTGGTGGTGGTCTTGTCTGCCGTGCAGGTTTTCGGTGACTTGCCTGTCTTTCTGTGCCCCCTCCCCACCTTGGATGGTGGCGCAGCTGTCTTCCCACTCCCAACTGTACTCCTGGGAGAGTCTTTGGTGGTAGATGTTTTGCCTTTGCCCCGCCGGGCAGTGGCCAACTTTTTATGCTTCTGAGGTGGGGGACTGTCCGTGGTCTGGCTCCTTGGCACACTGGCTGCCCTGCTGCTTGGTGCACTCCAGAAGCCAGTTACTGCTGGCACCACTGTTCCTGTTGATGTTGTGGCTGAGGCGGAGGGGGACACAGTGGAGGCCGTGGATGTTGGTACGTGTGCATGGGTATGAGGCTTGTGTGAGTGCCTCTGGGATGTGTGGTGCTTATGTTTGCCAGAGCTTCCCTTGTGTGTTGAGATGGGTGCATGCTGCTCTGGTGGTGTGCTTGGGATAGGCTGAGGTACAGGTGTTTGGGTCTGGGTGGAGGAAGTTGGAGGGGGGAGGCTGGACACAGGGACAGTGGCTGCCATCAGTGCTGAAGCCAGAGTCTGAAAAGCTCGTTGTGACTGCCCAACAGTGAGGGACCTGAGGGGGTCAATGGCCTCCTCACTGAGGGCAGCATGGCTGACAGGGGCAGGGGCTGAGGTGCCTAGGGCGAAGGAGATGCCACCCTCCTAGGTGAGCGGCCATGGGGCACACGCTGAGGGGCTGCTGGGAGGGCGGTGCTGGTAGGGGGGTGGCGGCTGTAGCTGTAGATGCAGTGGGCACAGAGGGGCCCGCCACCGCAAGGGAGTTCCCACCAGAGGAGGAGTCCGTGTCACTGGTCTCAGCTCCTGTCCCCGCCATGGAGCTCCCCTCGCCCTCTGTCCCACTGGTGGCTTCAGACTCCGTTGTGTCGGCCTCCAGGGCCATGTGGGATGCAGCTCCCTCCTGCTCCGGTGCCAATGCTCCTCCACCTGATGATGCTAATGCACACAAGAACAGAGAGACCACAAAAGACAGAAGAAAGACATGTAGAGTGCATGCAATACCGCTACCGTTGGCCGACACCACAGACACAGAAGCCCCCTGCACTACGCTGTGCACTTTGAGTTCCCTAATTAATCACAGGGACATGGGGTACAAGGCCTATGCCCGATTGCAGCACACATGGAAGTCACAGGAGCCTGACTAGGTGTAGTTGGCTCTGAACACAGGTGGGGTGCCACATGGCCTGCCTTATGAAGGGACCTTGCCTACTAAACTAGCCCTGGCCTAGGGGAACCCACAGCCCACCTCCCCCACCCAGACACCTCCAATGCACGCTGAATGAGCTGAATGAGAGTGTACTCACCCCCTTGTTTCTGCTGTGATGCCCTCAAGCGCCCATCCAACTACGGATAGGCCACCGCCAGGATCCAGAACATCAGGGGGGTCATGGTGTGACAGGCACCCCTCCCACGTTGGGAGGCCATCCCCAGCTGGGCCTCCGCCGTCTTCTTGCTCTCGCAGCGAACGTCCTCCCATCTTTTCTGGCAGTGGATGCTCCGTCTGTGGTGGACCCCCAGGGTCCGGACTTCCTTGGCGATGGCACGCCAAATATCCTTCTTCTGGTGGGCGCTGACCTACAGGAATAGTACAGGGGAAAAGTAGAAGATATAACCGTCCGCACCATCACAGTCATTGGCCCGCATCCCTACCCTTGCCATGACGCATATGCACTCACCGTCGTTTCATGCACGCCTCATTATCCCCCCCTATCTTCCATCCACACAGGCATTGCCATTCGGCATGCTCACAGTGTACTTACCTGTTTGTCTGGAGGACCGTAGAGTAGCGTGTACTGGGGGAGGACCTCATCCACTAGTTTCTCCAACTCCTCTGTGGTGAAGGCAGGGGCCCTTTCCCCCGACACATGAGCTATTGTCTCTTTCAGACTGAGGTCACAGCAGCACTTGCAGTGTAGGTCCTCTCCTGTCAAAGATCAGGTATCAAGGGAGTGAACAGAGAGAAAATGGTAGTGACGTCCGCGGTGGTGTGTACTGTCACCGCCTGCGTACTTCGTCATTGGCTCCTGGGACCTACAGGGTCCAACGTTAACCAATGCAGGATTGCGCCGCGGTCTTCAACCGCCTACCGCGACGGTGTACAACGCCAGCGCAGTTACCTCATATCCCCTTGCCCAACATTAAAGGTCAGGCAGCCGCCATTTCAGGGGGCCACATGGCATTAATTTTAAATGCCTCACACAAATCTAGGCCTTGCATACACACTAATACAGGCACATAGCGGATTAAACAAATTGTGGAATAAAGTTGTGTTTTCGTACCTCAGTGTTGGCTGAATCTCTGCTCGCTGTTCTCCTCCGTAGAGCACGTCCGCTGGGGCAGGTGAGGAGATGGCGGCATCCTCCGGTGTACAGACCGCTGGTGGACCTGTCGACAATGGAAGAGCGACATGTAATTGTCACCTACAGACTGGACCGTGCCACATTCCAGGAACTGTGTGCCCAGTTGGGGCCAGACCTGATGTCAGCCAGCCGCCATCCCACAGCAATCCCCCCTCTAGTGCAGGTTCTGTCAGTACTACATTTCCTGGCCAGTGGGTCTTTTCAAACAACAGTGGCCATTGCATCAGGGATGTCCCAGCCTATGTTCTCAAACGTGTTGTCCAGAGTGTTGTCTGCCCTGCTGAAACACATTCCCTATTCTACTCACCAAAGAAGGTGTGCCAGATCATCGTGGCCTGCTGTATGCTTCACAACTTGGCTTTGCGACGACAGGTGCCTTCTCTGCAGGAGGATGGTCCAGAAGGAGGTCTTGTGGCAGCTGTGGAGCCTGTGGACAGTGAAGACGAGGAAGGAGAAGAAGAGGATATCGACAACAGAAGCATGGTGATTCATCAATACTTCCAGTGAGACACAGGTAAGAAGACATCACTGCCTGCTACATCTGATACCCTTGTTCTACCTCTCATCTGTCTGTCACTTTCACCCAGTGTATGGACCCTGAGTTGTCACTTTCCCTTTCAATTTCACAGATGTGGGTCCCACTGTGTGACATCTGCTTTGTTTCCGCATGGACTAGAGCTGTGTGACATAGGTATGTTGACAATACAATGGATATAGCAGTTTTCCACGTTATTGCAAATACACATTTTCGAAAGCACAGACTGACTCCAGATTGTTTTGTGCTTTAAGGGTGTTTATTTAAGTGCTAAATATTGGAGGGTGTTGTTAAATGGTCACGGGTGGGGAAGTGGAGCTGGGGCAGTTGATGGATGGACAGGGTAACAAAGTGGGACAGAAGGATGACAATCAGGGTGGTCTAATTTTTTGGCGGGGGTCTTGGCATTGTTCTCTGTCTTTGTCCTGGATCTCAGGGACCGTTTGCGAGGTGGTTCTCCATCTGCAGGGGTGGGGTGCTGGTGTCGTGGTCCTGTGGCGGTGCCTCCTGTCCACTAGCGCTGGCGGGGGTGGTGGGTAGTTCATCGTCCAGGCTAGTGTCAGGGGCCCCTTGTTGTGCCACAGTGTCCCTCCTGGTGTTGACGAGTTACTTCAGCACCCCTAAAAAGGTGCCCAGGGTGGTATTGATGGATTTGAGTTCCTCCCTGAACCTCAAATACTGTTCCTCCTGCAGCCGCTGGGTCTCCTGAAACTTGGTCAGTACCATTGCCATCGTCTTCTGGGAATGGTGGTAGGCTCCCATGATGTTGGAGAGGGCCTTGTGGAGATTGGGTTCCCTGGGCCTGTCCTCCCCCTATCGCACAGAAGCCTGCCCAGTTCCCCTGTGTTCCTGGGCCTCTGTCCCCTGAACGGTGTGCCCACTGCCACTGCCCCCAGGGCCCTAGTGTTGTCGGGGTGGTGGTTTAGCCTGGGTTCCCTGTAGTGGTGGACACACTGCTGCTTGACATATCATGGGGACAGAGGTATGGGCCAGCTGGGTGGGTGCTGTGGTGGTGTTTCCAGAGGGGGGAGGCTCTGTTGTGGCTTGTGCCAGTGTGAGGGGAACCGACTGTCCCGCGGTCCTAGATGGGCCGGTCTGGTCATCTAGATCCAGTTGGACAGAGCTGCTGTCATCACTGTGGGCCTCTTCTGTGGGGGGAGTGGACATGTCTGGCACCTCCTGTCCGGTGACATTAGGTAGGGGTCCTGCAGGGGTGTAAAGGCATGATTATTGCATCTGTGTGTGCCATGGTGTGCAATGGGTGGGTGACCCTGTACCCCAGTGCTTGCATTCTGCTGTAGGACCTTGTGTGCTAAATGTTTAGGGGTGTGTGTGGGTATGTGTAGTGGCCATGCATTGGTGATGGGTGTCCATGCTTTGGTGTTACATGCAGGGCTTGGTGTTGGGATGGGTGGGTTGTGATAGAGGGACATATGTGAGGAGTTGGAGTGATGGGGGTGAGGGTGGGGGTTTGTGATAGCATGCAGGTAGGTGGGGGATGAAGTAGTTAAAGATGTGCCTTACCAAAGTCCATTCCTCCAGCTACTCCTGCGAGGCCTTCAGGATGCAGTATAGCCAAGACCTGCTCCTCCCATGTTGTTAGTTGTGGGGGAGGAGGTGGGGGTCCGCCGCCAGTCCTCTGAACTGCAATCTGGTGTCTTGAGACCACGGAACGCAACTGCCCCCGTAGGTCGTTCCACCTCTTCCTGATGTCATCCCTTGTTCTTGGGTGCTGTCCCACTGCCTTGACCCTGTCCACGATTCTGCGCCATAGCTCCATCTTCCTAGCTACGGTGGTGTGCTGCACCTGTGATCCGAATAGCTGTGGCTATAAACGGATGATTTCCTCCACCATGACCCTGAGCTCCTCCTCAGAGAACCTGGGGTGTCTTTGCATTGCCATGGGGTGGTGTGGGTGATGTGTGGGGTGGGGTGTGTTGTGATGTGTGGGGTGATGTTTAGGGGTGTGTGGTGTTTTGTGCGTGGATGTTGTGTGAGTGATGGTGTTGAGTGCCTGTGGATGCTAGTTTGTAGATGGTGGTGTCTCTCTCTGGCCTTCAGTCGCAATTGTGGTCGTAAGGGTTTGTGGGTGATGTGGGTGTGTGTTTTATATTGTATTGGGTGTGTGGGAGTGGTGTGTGTATGTGTATCAGGTGTGTGTATTCCAATTTGTCCAATGTGGATGTGTTTTGTAGATGTATGTGTATTTTGAGCGCGGTAGTGTGTACCACCAATTGAATACCGCGGTTGAAAGACCGCCACGTGGATTCATGGGTCGTTATAGTGTGGGCGTATTCCTGTTGGCATGACGGTGGAGGTTTTTTTATCCCCAGTTTATCACTGACCTTTGGTGTGGCGGACTTGTGTGGGTGTCTAAATTTTGGCGGATTCCGGGCTGTGGGTCGTAATATCTCTGGCAGAATTCCACAGCCGCAACGGTGTGTTGCCGGTCTTCTGCACAGCGGTAATTCGCATTTACCGCCAATGTTGTAATGACCCCCTAAGTCCGACCCACTGTGGGTGACACCTGTCATTCCAATCTGGGTTTTGCTCCAGCTAACTAGCCGTGCCTCATCTCTACCTAGGGATGACTTGGCAGCCGAGCGCATGGCATACTTGGTTTCTCAGGGAAGCCGTGGTCACTCAGGTCTCATCCGTTTCTTTCAGTTACATTTAGTCTCATATATAAATGAGAAACAGAGGCAGTATATATTTCAATAATGAGTTTAATAAAACAACTGCATCTTAGATAGCAAAGCGTGAGCTGCAATAACCAGAATGACACAACATGACAGTATTAAAATTGTGACGAGAAGAGTGAAGCATAGAAATAACGCTATCATATTGTCACTGTTGTCAATAGACTAACTCCTACCTAGACTATGATAGAGCACAACATGTTAAGCTCTAATTCTTCCCTTCAGGTTCCCCTGGGAAGACATCATCCCCCATACCTGAACAGAGGTCTGCGGTCTTCGTTAGCATCTGTAGCGAAGCATTCGGCAATCAGCATACAGTCATGGTCCTCTGGCTGGAATCTCCCTCTAACGTGTAAGGGACAAGGAATTGTTTTTATAACAACACAGCTGATGTTCTGGGAAAATCTCCCTACGTAAGGATGTGTGTTTTCTACAAATGTTGGAGACTAAACTTCTACCACATTCACCGGCAATGTACCGTGCTGTAGCCTTGGAAGAAGCACAGAGTGATCAAGAATGTCTTGTTGGAGAACAGAGTGCTGGCCTAGGCAAAAACAGTTAGATAAACAGAACATAAAACAAGACCGTAAAAGTGGCTATTGTAACAATAATAAAATAAAGCTGAATAAAATATATCTAGGTTAAGGTGCACTGCGGCTTGGACTAGTGCGTTAAAATAACGTGCATGGAGCTATGACTAATATGACTACACAACAGATGGGGCTGCGCTCAAGGTGCTAGTCCTGGAACAGCAGAGTGTACTGACTGTAAGAACTGAGGTGCTCTGGCAGACAGGGTATGTGGGGTTCTGGCGTGGGCACTGCTGAGGGCTTGGAGTGTGTGAACTGAGGTGCACTGATCGAACTGCACCCAAGGTGGTCTTAATACTGGAGCAGCAGAGTGCACTGACTGCAAGAATTGAGGTGCCCTGGCAGACAGCGTGTGTGGGGTTCCTGGCATGGCTGAGTGCATGGAGTGTGTGAACTGATGTGCAACGATGGAGCTGAGCTTGAGATGGTCCCAGTTCTGGATCAGCAGAGTGTACTGACTGCAAGAATTGAGGTGCTCCGGTGGACAGTTTGTGTCGGGTTCCTGGCACTGGCACGGCTGAGGGTTTGGAGTGTGTGAACTAAGGTGCACAAAGTATTGTGGTGGCTGGGCCCAATGACCGAAGAGATCATTAGAGTTACAGGTCTTCGTGCTTGGGTGCAATGTTAGCCACAACCTAGTTGGTGTCTCTCTTTTTGTTTGCCAAGAGATGCAGGAATCACTTGTACGTGCGTTTGGCATGGAGATACCTCAGTGTCCTTCCTCTTGACATTCATGACCTGCAGTTGATACAACATTAACAGAGGGTTATCCTGAACTGCAGTGGTTTCAGAACATTTACTGCCAAGTCCAAACATGCACAAAAATGTGCACAGAAACACGCACATATGCAACTACGACTTCCCAATACTTAATTTGAGCTGGTGCTGGCCACCGGAACTCATTCTATGGGACAGCATCAAACATTTCCCTAGACCACGAGAAAAAAAAAAAAAAAAAAACAACGCAGAAGTATGGAAGAAGAGAAAGGCAGAAAAACCTCACAAAGGTAGAAAGCAGGAACCTGCAAGAGTGTCTGGCAGTGGATTAAAGAGGCATGTGAGGCTGGCTCTTCTACATGCTACGTTCAGAACTCGAGCACATATTATTATTAGATTTTGCTTTCATATTCCTCTCAAAAGTGGCACTAAATCTGTAAGAAGGACATTGTTCTCTTCACACTGAATTTACTCAAAAGGGAAATAAAGTTACACCCACGGTTAATCCTTTCTGCGACTAATCAGTTTTTAAGATTAAAGCAAAAACAAATAACTGTTTTCCCCCTTTGTTGTGCTGGCGTGTTGACACAGCAGACCCGGCCTAATACGTTTCGCCCACAGACTTCCTCATTAGAATACTTACTTATAACAGTCCATATACGCACGTAGACATTCATTCTTGTAACCCTGTGTTTTATCATTTTGCTACCAGCAATGATTTTCACTCCATCTACATCCAGTTTCTCCTCAAGCAAAACATTTTACTCAAGGAGAGAGACAACAAATGCCGTTTTCATTCTGTCTGATCATGTTACATTATTTTTAAAGAAACATATATTTTAACTATAATTACCATGAATAAAGCTGACAGAAATGAAAACTGCGCACTTTGATTAATACGATGCTACTACGAGCAGGCCAGTGGTGTAACAGAACTTAATGGGGCCCCCGCAAAGTACTTGTAGGGGCCCACCTCCCCATGGACCCAGTCAGGGACCTCCTGAGTGTGCACTGTGTACTGTGCCGAGGGGACACCTGGAGCTCGCTCCCATAGAAAGAGGGAGAAAAAGGCAGAATTGACCACTAACGAGCAAGAATTTTTAAAGGACAGGTCAACCGACAAATGAAATTGCTTTAACCAACAGTATAAGTATACTTAAGTGTAAGCCACAACGAGCGCTAACGCTCAACCTAAAAATCACGCAGATGAGCTGTGAAATGGCCAAAGAGAAGACCCGGGCTCAGATAGATTGCCCTCGAAATTTTAGCACCCATAGCTAGGATTGGTTAAACTTGACTATGTTTGTGAGGGACCTTGTTCTACTAGTGTAGCCCTTATAGTATGCATTTCTAAACCTAAACATGCTGTTTTGGACAAAATCTAATTTTGCACACTGTTAATTCTTAACATTGTAAGTTTCAGATGGATACTACTTCTTATAGAATAACTTCCCTTTTCCTCCAAATTGTGTACTCGAGCTAATGTTGGTTCATCCAGTAGCGCATCTTTGAACATTATAAGGCTATTTCAAGTGTTTGAAGCAACCCCACACTGTTACCATAGCAGGGCTGAGGGCTTTGGGTCAGAAAAAAGGTTTGAGGCAATTGTTTAGAAATTATTTTTTGCAGACCTTAGTCATGTCGGTTTATACCCTGAATTGAGGACAGGATTATTCTACTATGTTCCCAGCAAGCAGCAAGAGTTCTTGAGCTTGTTTATTTCAGAAAAAGGTTCAGACTCCAATGATACTAGAAAGCAGGGGCGGCTTCTTATCAAGGGTGTAGGGGCTGGGCCCCTCTCTTTCTTGCCTCTAATATTTTTTTAATTAAATAAAAGGATCCTATGTGCATTCGGACCCTCTCTCTGAGCAAGGGTCAGGCAGTCACAGCGCTGTCAGGCACATGAACTTACTGCACATGTGCCATGTTGCGGAGTTATGGGAGGAGCAGGTCTTGGCAATACTGCATCCTGAGGGCCTCGCAGGAGTAGCAGGAGGACTGGACTCTGGTAAGTCAAATCTTTACTACCTCATCCCCCCACCCTACCTGCATGCCATCACATACTCCCACCCTCACCCTCACCCCAACACTCCAACACCTCACATATGCCTCACTTTCACAACCCACCCATCCCAATACCAAGCCCTGCATGCAACCCCAAAGCATGGACACCCATCACCAAAGCATATCCACTACAGATACCCACAGAGACCCCAAACCAAATATCACACAAGGACCAAGACAAGAATGCAAGAACTGCAGTACAGGGTCACTCACCCATTGCACACAATGGCACACACAGATGAAATAATCATGCCTTTACACCCCTACAGGACCCCTACCCAACGTCACCGGACAGGAGGTGCCAGACATATCCAGTCCCCCCACAGAAGAGACCCACAGTGATGACAGCAGCTCTGCACAACTGGATCAAGATGATCAGCCCAGCCCATCAGGGACCTCGGGACAGTCGGTTCCCCTGACACTGGCACAAGCCACCACAGAGCCTCCCCCCTCAGGAAACACCAGCACAGCACCTACCCAGTGGGCCCATCCCTCTGTCCCCAGGACACGTCGATCAGCAGTGTGTCCACAACTACAGGGGACTCAGACAAACCCACCAACCCAAGAAAATCAGGGACCTGGGGGCAGTGGGCACACGGTTCAGGGGACAGAGGCTCAGGAAAACAGGGAAACTGGGAGGACTGCTGTGAGATAGGGGGAGGACAGGCCCAGGGAACCCACTCTCCACGAGGCACTCTCCAACATCATGGGAACTTACCATCATTCCCAGGAGACGATGGCAACGGTACTGGCCAAGTTTCAGGAGACCCAGCGGCTGCAGGAAGAACACTATCTGGGGATCAGGGAGGACCTGAAGTCCATTAACAACACCCTGGTCACCATAGTAGGGGTGCTGCAAGACCTTGTCAACACCAGGAGGGACACTGTAGCACAACAAGGGGCCCCTGACACTAGCCTGGATGATGAACAGCCCTCCACCTCTGCCGGCGCTAGAGGACAGGAGGCACCGCCACAGGAACACGACACCAGCACCCCACCCCCTGCAGATGGAGAACCACCCCGCAAACGGTCCCTGAGATCCAGGAACAAGACAGAGAACATTGCCAAGACCCCTGCCAGGCAATGAAACCCCCCTGAATGTCACCCTTCTGTCCCACTTTGTCACCCTGTCCATCCTTCAACTGCCATTGCTCCACTTCCTATGCCCCTTTGGACAATGCACCTGTGAAACAAATAGACTGGACTCTGCCATGGACATTCATCCACCATCCCCCCTGCCCATTTTACAACCCCCTCCACTTATTTGCACAGAAATAAACACACTTCAAACACAAAACAATCTGGAGTCAGTCTGTGCTTTCACAAACGTGTAATTGCAATAACCATAGAATATAGCAATGTCAATTTACTTGTGCACATACCGATGTAACACAGCTGTAGGCCTGGAGGAAATATAGCAGAGGGCACAAAGTGGGACCCACATCTGTGAAATGGAAAGGCAAAGTAACAAGTCAGGGTCCATACACTGGGTGAAAATGACAGACTCATGCTAGCTCCAATAATAGTATGAGATATGGGAGGCAGTGACATCTTCTTACCTGTGTCTCACTGGAAGTATTGCATGATTATATTGTTTCTGTTGTCAATATTCTCTTCTTCTGCCTCCTCTTCTTCACTGTTCACAGGCTCCACAGCTGCCACAAAACCACCATCTGGCCCATCCTCCTGAAGAAAAGGCACCTGGTGTTGCAAAGCCAGGTTGTGCAGCAACCAGCAGGCCACAGTGATCTGGCACACCTTCTTTGGTGAGTAGTATAGGGAACCACCTGTCATATGGAGGCACCGGAATCTGGCCCTCAGAAGACCGAAGGTTCGTTCAATCACCCTCGTAGTTCGCCCATGTGCCTCATTGTAGAGTTCCTCTGCCCTTGTCCTGGGATTTCTCACTGGGGTCAATAGCCATGACAGGTTGGGGTAACCAGAGTCACCTGCAAATATGGAGGGACAACTGTTAGACACACACTAACCCGTAGGGACAACCCCATATCGAGACACCTATTCACACTGTATAGGGTCCTTGTCATCACCTATTAGCCACACACAGTGCCTCTGGAGTTGCCCCATCACATAAGGGATGCTGCCCTCCAGAACCCATGGAGTATCACATCCACTACCTCTGTCCTTGGCAGGATGAAGCACTCTGGGCACCACGCCCACTCCAGAACCAGTGGAGTATAACATCCACTACCTCTGTCCTTGGCAGGATGAAGCACTCTGGGCTCAAAGCCCCCTCCAGAACAAGTGGAGACTGTTATCCACTTGAGAGACTGTGGCTTTGCACTCCCCAGGACAACGCAGTGGGCAAACCACCCACTGGAAAGACTTGAGAGACTGTGGCTTTGCACTCCCCAGGATAAAGCAGTGGGCAAACCACCCATTGGAATGACTTGAAAGACTGTGGATTTGCACTCCCCAGGATAAAGCAGTGGGCAAACCACCCACTTGAGAGGCTTGAGAGACTTTGGCTTTGCACTCCCCAGGATAAAGCAGTGGGCAAACCACCCACTGGAAAGACTTGAGAGACTGTGGCTTTGCACTTCCCAGGATAAAGCAGTGGGCAAACCACCCACTGGAAAGACTTGAGAGACTGTGGCTTTACACTCCCCAGGATACAACAATGGGCATGGTGCCTCCTCGTGGAGCAGTGGGGTCGTGCGTTCATCAGGTTGAGGTGCCCCCCTCCCCCTGAGGTGCCTGTATATTTTCTATCTGAAGCCCCTCCTGTGTTCTCTCTGTCAGGTATCATGTGTGGGCCTCGCCCATGCATTTTGGGCCCAGTGGTCCACGGACAATGATTGGTACACTATACTGACTTGTGTAGTTGGTGTACATAATTGTATATACTGGATTTAGAATTTTGATAATGATGTTTCACATGATTACATTTGTTCAAATCATTTCCTTTTGTCCTTGCGTTATTCCGGGGAGGGTGTATGTGTAATGTTGCAGCATGTATTTGTGTGTATGGTGTTGTGGGTGGGGGTGGGGGTGTTGTGTGTTGCGTGTATGTGTCACTCTCTTTTCCCTCCCCTCCCCTGTGTTGTAGGTGCAGTACTCACTGTGGTTGTCGCCGCCGTCGTTGGAGCTCCTGATAGAGGAGCAGGAAGACCATCACCAGCAGTATCGGCAATTCAGGCTCCATGGCGTCCTGGTTCCCCTTGGGGTGTGGAGAGGTGAGTGTTTTCCCTTCTGTGTACTGTTTCTGCCATGTTTTTATTCGCATTGGTTCTGCCCCTGAAAAGGTGGTGGATAGGCCTGTTGTGATAGGGTGGGCGGTACATTGTCTTCCACTTGTCTGTTGGCGGTGTCCGCCGAGCTGTTTGTTTCTACCGCCGTGGCGGTCGGACTGTTAAAGTGGCTGTCTATGTTGGCTCTTTCCGCCACGGTTGTAATCACATTATTTTTCCCGCTGGCCTGTT
Organism: Pleurodeles waltl; assembly: GCF_031143425.1. Taxonomy (NCBI): domain Eukaryota; kingdom Metazoa; phylum Chordata; class Amphibia; order Caudata; family Salamandridae; genus Pleurodeles; species Pleurodeles waltl. The sequence goes on along the minus strand of NC_090442.1, from coordinate 892,421,236 downwards.
GGCGCTATTACCGCCACTTTAACACCGACCGCCAGGGTTGTAATGAGGGCCTTAACCCCTTCGCTGCCAGGCCTTTTCCCCCTCCTGTGCCAAGCCTTTTTTTGGCTATTTGGGGCAGTTCGTGCTTAGGCCCTCATAACTTTTTGTCCACATAAGCTAGCCAAGCCAAATTTGCATCCTTTTTTTCCAACATTCTAGGGATTCTAGAGGTACCCAGACTATGTGGGTTCCCCTGAAGGAGGCCAAGAAATTAACCAAAATACAGTGAACATTTCAGTTTTTGAAAACAAAATGGGAAAAAGTGGCTACAGAAGAAGGCTTGTGTGTTTTTTCCCTGAAAATGGCATCAACAAAGGGTTTGCAGTGCTACAATCACCAGCTTCCCAGCTTTCAGGAACAGGCAGACTTGAATCAGAAAACCCAATTTTTCAACACAAATTTGGTATTTTACTGGGACATACCCCATTTTTACAATTTTTTGTGCTTTCAGCCTCCTTCCAGTCAGTGACAAAAATGAGTGTGAAACCAATGCTGGATCCCAGAAACCTTAACATTTCTGAAAAGTAGACATAATTCTGAATTCAGTAAGGGGTCATGTGTGTAGATCCTACAAGGGTTTCCTACAGAAAATAACAACTGAAAAAGAAAAATATTGAAATTGAGGTGAAAAAAACATAAATTTTTCTCTACGTTTTACTCTGCAATGTCAGATTTTCGAAAGCAATATACCGTTACGTCTGCTGGACTCCTCTGGTTGCGGGGATATATAGGGCTTGTAGGTTCATCAAGAACCCTAGGTACGCAGAGCCAATAAATGAGCTGCACCCTGCAGTGCGTTTTCATTCTATACCGGGTATACAGCAATTCATTTGCTGAAATATAAAGAGTGAAAAATAGCTATCAAGAAAACCTTTGTATTTCCAAAAAGGGCACAAGATAAGGTGTTGAGGAGCAGTGGTTATTTGCACATCTCTGAATTCCAGGGTGACCATACTAGCATGTGAATTACAGGGAATTTCTCAAATAGATGTCTTTTTTACACACTCTCTTATATTTGGAAGGAAAAAATGTAGAGAAAGACAAGGGGCAATAACACTTATTTTGCTAATCTATGTTCCCCCAAGTCTCCCGATAAAAATGATACCTCACTTGTGTGGGTAGGCCTAGCGCTCGCGACAGGAAACACCCCAAAACGCAACGTGGACACATCACATTTTTTTTAAGAAAACAGAGGTGTTTTTTGCAAAGGGCCTACCTGTAGATTTTGGCCTCTAGCTCAGCCGGCACCTAGGGAAACCTCCCAAACCTGTGCATTTTTTAAAGCTAGAGACCTAGGGAAATCCAAGATGGGGTGACTTGTGGGGCTGTGACCAGGTTCTGTTAGCCAGAATCCTTTGCAAACCTGAAAATCTGGCAAAAAAAAACACATTTTCCTCACATTTTGGTGACAGAAAGTTCTGGAATCAGAGAGGAGCCACAAGTTTCCTTCCACCCAGCGTTCACCCAAGTCTCCCGATAAAAATGATACCTCACTTGTGTGGGTAGGCCTAGCGCCCGTGACAGGAAATGCCCCAAAACGCAACGTGGACACATCACATTTTTTTAAAGAAAACAGAGTTGTTTTTTCCAAAGTGCCTACCTGTAGGTTTTGGCCTCTAGCTCAGCCGGCACCTAGGGAAACCTACCAAACCTGTGAATTTTTGAAAACTAGAGACCTAGGGGAATCCAAGATGGGGTGACTTGTGGGGCTCTGACCAGGTTCTGTTACCCAGAATCCTTTGCAAACCTCAAAATTTGGCTAAAAAAACACATTTTCCTCACATTTTGGTGACAGAAAGTTCTGGAATCAGAGAGGAGCCCCAAATTTCCTTCCACCCAGCGTTCCCCCAAGTCTCCCGATAAAAATGATACCTCACTTGTGTGGGTAGGCCTAGCGCCCGTGACTGGAAATGGCCCAAAACACAACGTGGACACATCAAATTTTTTTATAGAAAACAGTGACTACCTGTGGATTTTGGCCTCTGGCTCAGCCGGTCCCAGGGGGGGCAGAAATGGCCTAAAATAAATTTGTCCCCCACCACCCCAACCCCCCCCCGGGAGCGGCCCTTGCCTACGGGGTCGCTCTCCCTGCGTTACATTGGCGCCAAAAAAAAAATCCCCAGTGCCTAGTGGTTTCTGCCCCCTTCGGGGCAGATTGACCTAAAATCGGCTAATCTGCCCCAAGGGGGGCAGAAATGGTCTAAATACAATTTGCCCCCCAGGGGAGCGACCCTTGCCTAATGGGTCGCTCCCCATCTCTAAAAAAACAAACAAACAAACAAAATAAACACCAAAAAAAATTTGCCCTGGCGCCTAGAGGTTTCTGCCCCCCCTGGGGGCAGATCGGCCTAATAACAATAGGCTAATCTGCCCCCAGGGGGGCAGAAATGGCCTAAAATAAATTAGCCCCCCCACCCCTCCAACCCCTCCCCTGGAGCAACCCTTGCCTACGGGGTCGCTCCCCCTGCGTGACATTGGCGCCAAAAATAAAATCCCCGGTGCCTAGTGGTTTCTGCCCCTTTGGGGGCAGATTGACCTAAAATCATCCAATATGCCCCCAAAGGGGGCAGAAATGGTCTAAATACAATTTGCCCCCCAGGGGAGCGACCCTTGCCTAATGGGTCGCTCCCCATCTCTAAAAAAACAAACAAACAAAAAAAAACACACAAAAAATAATTGCCCTGGCGCCTAGAGGTTTCTGCCCCCCCTGGGGGGCAGAAATGGCCTAAAATAAATTCACCTCCCCCACCCCTCCAACCCACCTCCTCCGGGAGCGACCCTTGCCTATGGGGTCGCTCCCCATGCGTGACATTGGCGCCAAAAAAAAAATCCCTGGTGCCTAGTGGTTTCTGCCCCTTTGGGGGCAGATTGACCTAAAATCGTCCAATATGCCCCCAAAGGGGGCAGAAATGGTCTAAATACAATTTGCCCCCCAGGGGAGCGACCCTTGCCTAATGGGTCACTCCCCATCTCTAAAAAAACAAACGAACAAAAAAAAACACCAAAAAAATAATCAAAATAGGCTGATCTACCCCCCAGGGGGGCAGAAATTGCCTAAAATAATTTCCCCCCCCCCCAGGGGGAGCAACCCTTGCCTAAGGGGTCGCTCCCCTTGCGTGAAATTCACGTAAAAAAAAAAAACTCCCTGGTGTCTAGTGGTTTCTGTCCCCCTTGGGGGCAGATTGGCCTCATCAAAATAGGCCAACTAGGCAAAGCATTTCTCTTTCAATTGCGCTGGAAGCTAAGCTTCCAGCGCGGTGGGGGAGGCTCTGTGATTGTCAGCGTGCGCTCGCGCGCTGACGTCACAGGGGAGGTGGGGGGGTCGGGGGTGGAAGGGGAAGGGCTTGGGGGGGTGGGGGGGAACCCCACAGAGGGAGTGCTAGCACTCCCTCTGGGCTCTGTGACCAGGACGTAATGGGTACATCCTGGGCACAGCAGCACTGTGCCTCAGGACGTAACCATTACGTCCTGGGCACAGAACCGGTTAATCTCCCAGTGCTTTAAAAAAATAATGTTAGCATGCCTAGTATAACTGCTGCTCATGTAAAGTGCTCTGATGTTCTTGTGCCATGCTCGTGCTATATAAAGCTGTAAATTTGATTTTGGTGTCTGTAACAGCATGCAGAGTAAGTCTTTTGCACTTCTGTGTGCTGTTGCAGTTATTGCAATACACTGAAAGTAATGAGTCTGAGCATTTTTGAATAGCCCTTGTGCTATGTCAATGAGAGTTCCTGTTGCCATGTAATGCACTTGAAAGAATTCTGTTGATTGTGCGCGTCGGTGATCACAGGAGCACATACAAAAAGGCACCCAATGGTTATTTATTTAAAGGGGATAATCCAAAAACGAGCGCAACACTTTTATTTTAATAAGACTTTGGTGGTCATTACAACCCTGGCGGTCAGTTTTAAAGCGGCGGTAAAACCGGCAACAGGCCGGCTTGTAAAAAAAATGGAATCACGACTGTGGCGGAAACCGCCAACATAGACAGCCACTTTAACACTCCGACTGCCCACTGCTGCATCCTGGGTAGTGCAAAGCCACAGTCTCTCAAGTCTCTCAAGTGGGTGGTTTGCCCACTGCTGCATCCTGGGGAGTTCAAAGCCACAGTCTCTCAAGTCTCTCAAGTGGGTGGTTTCTCACTGCTGCATCCTGGGGAGTGCAAAGCCACAGTCTCTCAAGTCTCTCAAGTGGGTGGTTTGCCCACTGCTGCATCCTGGGGAGTGCAAAGCCACAGTCTCTCAAATCTCTCAAGTGGGTGGTTTGCCCACTGTTGCATCCTGGGGAGTGCAAAGCCACAGTCTCTCAAGTCTCTCAAGTGGGTTGTTTGCCAGCTGTTGCATCTGGGGGGGCAAACCCGCAGTCTCTCAAGTCTCTCAAGTGGGTGGTTTGCCCACTGCTTTATCCTGGGGAGTGCAAAGCCACAGTCTCTCAATTATCTCAAGTGGGTGGTTTGCCCACTGCTGCATCCTGGGGAGTGCAAAGCCACAGTCTCTCAAGTCACTCAAGTGGGTGGTTTGCCCACTGCTTTATCCTGGGGAGTGCAAAGCCACAGTCTCTCAAGTCTTTTCAGTGGGTGGGTTGCCCACTGCTTTATCCTGGGGAGTACAAAGCCACAGTCTCTCAAGTGAATGCCTTTCTCCACTGGTTCTGGAGGGGGCTTTGTGCCCAGAGTGCTTCATCCTGCTCGTGGCGTCCTCAGTAGCGTCGGAATCTTTGGCGCTCACTGGCCTGCGGTGCTTGTTGCGGAGGTGTCCTGTTCAGTGGTGCTTGTTGCAGCAGGGTCCTGTTCAGCGGTGCTGGTGGCGGCGGTGTCCTTGTCAGCAGTGCTGGTGGCGATGGTGTCTTGTTCAGCAGTGCTTGTGGCGGCGGTGTCCTTGCCAGCGGTGCTGGTGGCGGCGGTGTCCTTGGCAGCAGTGCTTGTGGCGGCGGTGTCCTTGGCAGCGGTGCTGGTGGCGGCGGTGTCCTGTTCAGCGCTGCTTGTGCCGGCGGTGTCCTTGGCAGCGGTGCTTGTGGCGGCGGTGTCCTTGGCAGCAGTGCTTGTGGCGGTCTTATCCGCCGTGCAGGTTTTCCCAGACTTGCCTGTTTTACTGTGCCCCTTACCCACCTTGGATGGTGACGCAGCTGTCTCCACACTCCCAACTGTACCCCTGGGAGAGGCCTTGGTGGAAGATTTATTTCCTCTCTCCCGTGGCACTGGCCAATTTTTTGTGCTTTTGAGGTGGGGGACTGTCCGTGCTCTGGCTCCTTGGCACACTGGCTCCCCTGCTGCCTTGCGCACTCCAGAAGCCGGTTACTACTGGCACCACTGTTCCCACTGATGTTGTGGCTGAGGCGCTGGGTTGGGACCTGGAGAGGCGGGCCTAGGAGACTGAAGGGGTGGGGGAGGTGAGGGGAAGAGGTCAAGGTTGGACAGGAAAAGTTTTTGGGACACACTGGGAGGGGTAGATGGAGGGGCTTTGGGAGTGGAGGAAGAGGTAGTGGTTGTAGGAGGTGTACGTTTGGTGTCTTCGGGTGAAGGTGCATGGGCTGGAGGCTGTCGTGAGGTGGATGGCTGTTGGGTGGGTGTGTGGCTGTGTTTGTGTACCTTGGGAGGTGGGCTCACAGACACACTGGGAGAGGACACGGGATGTGTGAATGGTAGTGGGAGTGGTGAGTGCAAGTGAGCGGGGTGTGGTGGTCGGTGTGCTGGTGATGGTGGTAGTGGCTGACGATGTAGTGCATGCAGGTGTGAGTGGAGATGAGACTGGGAGGGAGGAGGGAGACGAGGAGGAGGGGGACACAGTGGAGGTAGTGGATGTTGGTATATCTGCATGTGTATGATGCTTGCGTGAGTGCCTGTCGGATGTGTGGAGCTTATGTTTGCCTGAGCTTCCCTTGTGTGTGGAGGTGTATGCATGCTCGTCTGATGGTGTGATTGGGATAGGCTGAGGTACAGGGGTTTGGGTCTGGGTGGAGGAACTTGGAGGGGGGAGGCTGGAGACACGGACAATGGCTGCCATCAGTGCTGAGGCCAGAGTCTGAAAAGCTCACTGATGGGCTGCCTAACCAGAATGAATGCCCTCCAGGTATGGATTGGTCTGTTGTAACTGCCTCTCTACACCCTGGATGCCATTCAAAATGGTAGACTGCCCAACAATGTGCAACATGAGGAGGTCAATGGCCTGCTCACTGAGGGCAGCAGGGCTGACTGGGGTAGGGCCTGAGGTGCTTAGGGCGAAGGAGATGCCCACTCTCCTGGGTGAGCAGCCACAGGGCAAATGCTGAGGGGCTGCTGGGAGGGCGGTGCTGGTAGGGTGGGTGGCGGCTGTACCTGTAGATGCGGGGGAACAGAGGGGCCTGCCACCGCAAGGGAGCTCCCATCAGAGGAGGAGTCCGTGTCGCTGGTCTGCGCTCCTTTTCCCGCTGTGGAGCCCCCCTCGCACTCCGTCCCACTGGTGAATTCTGACTCCATTTTGTCTCCCTCCAGGGCCATGTGGGTTGCAGCTCCCTCCTGCTCCGGTGCTGATTGTCGCGTGGGCTCTCATTATCCTAAATGAGACTACTGGATTTCTAGGCAGCAGGATCGTTCACGGTGTGGGGGACTGAGTCGGACCACTTGGAAGGACCTCTGCCATCCTAAACCCGGTTTTGCTCTGGCTAACTAGCAGTGCCTCATTTCTCCAAAAGGAAAGAGATGATTGGGCAGCCGAGCGCATGACATCTTTGGAACTTCTCAGGGAAGTCGTGGTCACTCAGATCCAAACCAACTCTCTCATTTACAGTATGATCTCATATACAAATGACAAAGGCAGTGTAAGTTTTATATAATGTTTTAATAAAATGACTGCATTTTAGATATTAAGGCGTGAGCCGCAATAACCAGAACCATACAACACAGTAGGATTGAAATAGTCACGAGGAGAGTGAAACATAAGAACAACGCTATCATGGTGTTTAAAAATGTATCCTCTCCCTTAGCTAGTTCTATTTCAAGCACAGCACGTTAAGGTTCTAACTTGCCTTTCTGAATCCCTGGGGAGACATCAGCCCTCATACCTGAGCAAAGGCCTGTGATCTGGTTCAGCATCTGCAACGAGGCAGTCAGCGTCTAGTTGTGGTTCCCTGGTCGGAATCTCCCTCTTGCGTGTATTGGGACAAGGAAGTGTTTTTATAACTAACATGTCAGCGTGATCACAAAATGTCCCTATGCAGGAATGCCAAAGACTAAACTCCTACCACGTCTATCGGCAATGTACCAGACTGTATCCTTGACTGAAGCACAGAGTGAACAGGAATGTGTTATGGAGAACTCCAGTGCTGAAGTAGGCTAAACAGTGTGATATAAAAAATAAAACAAGACCGTAGAACTGGCTATTTGAAAAATAACAGTACGAAGCCGAATAAAAGCATTTAGAGCAAAGTGCACAGGGGCTCTGAACTGCGAGCAAAGAAATAAAATACATCCAGGGCAAAATGCACAAAGGCCTAGAGCCTGAAGCTAATGCGCAAAGGATACGTAAAACTGACCACACTACACCCTCCCCTTGTCGGTAGCAAGTGGTTACAATAATATAAAAGTATGCCCCAGATTTAACTCTCAAAATAATGCCAATTTGTATTTCATCTGAAAAAAAAAAACAATTGTCAGACAGAAGCAATAGAAAGCAGAAGTTCCCCCACTTCGATATATGTCAATATCGGAAGATCCACGCCAAAAAGTATCATGGAGCAGGTGTGTTCCAAAGCCCCAAAACCATCCAGGGCGGCACCCCGTGCATGGCCTATGAATGAGACAATACCATCTTCCTTCAGGAAGGGAATCTCATAGACTGCCTCACGGAGCAAACGCAACCGTAGTGGACAAGTCTGGGAATGAGCCCTAATCGGGAACATCAACAGATCAGTATCGACCACTGGGGGGCGCTGCACTGAGAGACAGAGAGCCAGTGCATGTTCAAACGAGCACCAAAGGCACCGAAACACGGGTTGCACACAATCCAAAACCGGCCGGAATGTCGAAGACCAGTCACACTCCAATTGTCCCAGGAGTGTTGCTCCAAAATGCTGCATCATGCGTTCACGACACAGCTGCGCTGACGGGAGCACCAATATGGGATCTCGTCGCGGCGGGACAGCCATTGCGGAAGAACAGCAGCAACAGCAAAACCCCAGCCAATAAAGCCAAAGTAATTGGGAAACCCCCAAAAATGCTTCCGAAAATAGAGTGAATAGCCGAAGGTATTAAACCGAATATGGAAGAGAAGGTGTGAGCAAAACCAACACCAATGGCTTTAAAGAAATGTGCAATTCCAGCAGTGCTGGACGCATTAAATATACGTCCCACAAGCTCACCAAAGTGACTCGGAAAGTTAGTATTCAAAAGGGACTGTATTTCCGCCGATGACCTTGCCACCTGAAGTGCATAGGTCTCTCTAGCAGATGTAAGGGCCACATGCTTTTGAAACAATAGAGCTTTTAGTCGACTCAACTTGTCGAAATTCACCTTGGAAGTAGCAATATGAGGCCAGATGTCCGCTACCTCCCTAATTTGAGTGGGGGGAAACAACACATTCCCGCAGCACGTAACGGCCTTGGTGACAACGACTACGTAAACTATTCCGGCACGCATGCCACAACAGGGTTCACTGTTAAGAAGGACGTAACTGCCGTTTGAAAGCACCTGGAAAGTGTTTTTAATTACTGGGACTGGAACTCCCTTCAGATAACAAGCTAAGTTAGCAATCGAGGCATTACACGCCCCGTGCAAGGACAGCTGTTTACAAACCATGGAATGGCTGACAGAAGTTTCGCATTCGCTACCGCTAAGAAAAACCTCCTTCAAACCATTAATACATCTGTATCGAAAGGGAAGCTCCCACACCTCGTGTATGTAACTGTCTCCCAACCGTTCATATCTACCCACCAGAATGTGCTTTAAACAAGAAGTAAATTGCAGAGTGGAGATAGGCAGATTAATAACCCCATGAATCAACCACTCAGCTGACGGAATCTCAGCAACCGTAAAAGGCAGTTTCTCAAATTTTTCAATATTTAACATAACATATGTCGCTTCCTTTTTAGCCATCAGCTGTTGTTGTCGAGTCAAAATAAAGGAAATAAATATCTCCCTGGCACGAATGTGCTGCCATGGAACGCGACCTGCCTTCAAGATCTGTAGAGTCCAACCCAGCTGCATGATGGACCGCGTTGACTCTGCCCATGATATAAAGAAGACATATCCGATTTAATAATGTCTATAGCAGAGGAAACGATGTTGTCAGTTGTATAAACACGGTCTGATAGGGTATGCATCCCATTATCCACAACAGACAAAGCCTGTATCAAATTTTCCTGATCAATTTGTCTCAACCGGGCCGCTGCCTCTTGTTGTGAAAGCTCCGAAATCTCATTACATACTTCATATAGAAAACGCTTCTTCCGCAGCATTCGTGGTCCTGACAAAAAATCTTGTAAGTCAGTATCATTAGACAGTAACGTGAGATGTGACTTAACTGCATCCAGCGTGGAGGATTTCAACCATTGCTGACAAAGCTTCCCCACGCTGTATGTAGTAATGATATCAGCATGTTCTGGTGATATGTAGCGAGGGTCTGCACTACTAGTCCGGAACCCCCCTGAAGAGGTCACAAAACGCTGATGACACCCATTAGTGTCTATGGGCAATAATAACCACCCGCCCGGATGTATCAATGAAGTGTTAAGCGTACCATTCTGGACCCAGTGTGTAAGCTCACTAAACGTGGCATTAACATATCGCTGCCAATTGTTCAATTTGGAAGGGACAGGAATACCAGGCAAATTCAAATTTCCCATCGTTGCTAAGCCCAAACAACTAGTCTGTTGCATTGAGGAAAATCATTTGGACAGGAATAATACATGCCCTAAATAAAGTGTCCCTGCCTCGCATTTGCCAATTTTTCGTTCCCCAGACACTTTTCAAGTCAACAGTCTTGGACCAATATTCATACCCCTCAACCGAAAGTTTAGATACAAACAAATTTGAATACAGTAATTTAGTATCGGTCAATAACATTTGCTTATTAGCATACGGAGTAACTTTAAAATAGTAAGACTTAGCATGCTGTTGATTATGCCCAGAAAAATATGCAAATTTATCATAATACGTTTTAGAACTCCCCTGTGGAGGAGTCGGGCAATGTTCCCATTGCACATATTCAAATATCGATTTAGGGCTACTCGCTTTATGAATAAAGTGGTGTCCATAATAATTGTAGCAAAACATGTCACCATGATTATCTTTAAATAGGTAAGCATCTTCATCGTCATAGACAGTATAATATTGTAATTCTGTCAGCATAGAATCTACTGTCTTCACATCCCAATCATCAGAAACAATGCCTGGTATAACAATATCATTCATTGATAACTTGAGAACATACGGTATTTGAATCAATTCAGTGGGACCATATATATCAAACATCACTTTATCCCACACAATCCCATCCGGAATCGGTATTGCAGAAATGTTCACATAGGACAAGTCTCTTCGAACCATATGAGACGAAAAATGTGGTTTCAACACCGTCTCCACGTGCTCAATGTCAGATTGTTCAGGAAGAAAATTACCATGTATTACCAAAAAAAAGGTAACCACAAATCCCAACCACAAGAAAATAGTCATTACAGTCATAAAAAGCCACAAGTAGTTCCAATGAAAAACAAAATATGTGTGTTTCAGCCAACACAGCAGCCTTCGTGGACCGCGGGTTGAAGATAGAGAGGACGTGGAGTCAGACACGGTATCATCAGTGTCGTTGAAGCAGCCAGAGGCAGTTTGTGCAAAAGGTGCAACCGTGAACAAAGAAGCAGATGGTGGCTCTCGCCTTGGCACGCTATAAACCACATGTTCAGATATATAATTAGAACGTACAGCAACTTGATCAAAAGATTCCAAATTAATTGTCGTCTGTGGAACAATTGCAAGATCAGCTTCCACCCTCCCCAAGCTCGGAGAGGAAACAGCATCAGTGCAAAGCACCTGCAGCGGGACTTCTTCCCCAGTAGTGAGAGGTGTTCCGGAACTCTTGGGTGTCCCTCTTGGTCTGCTGTGCAGAATCGGCCACATGTTGTAACTTGACATTATCAATGGAAACAAAGCGATTTCCTTTGGCCCCCTGCAGCGGCGATAAAATGACAGTTCTCGTGCCGCTAATCCCTAACACAGGGACAGGCACCCGATAAGAAGGACCAAATTCTTTCTTAACTGCGACCTTTTCACGCACAAGATCCCCAATCCTGGGAATCCAACCAGTAGGCGTTACTGGTTCATCCTTAATTCCTGTGGAGGCAGCACTTGCAGAAGAGTTATCTTCACTGAATTGTTGTAAATCCTGCAAAACAGTGACACGATCATTTATGTCAAAGGGCGTATCTGCCGTCTCCACACCAGGACCATCCAGATCAGGAACATACATTTGTGTTCCAAACAGGCACTCATATGAAGTACGACCCCCCAGGGACCTTCTAGGCAAGTTATTAAGTGCTCTCTGTACTCCATATAGGTGAGCTAGCCAACTACGACCCGTACCTATAACTCTGGCCGTTAAGGATTGCTTTAAATCACGATTTAAACGCTCCACAACAGAATTTCCCTCAGGATGAAATGGAGACGAGAACTGGAGTTGGACCCCCAACGAAGCCATGGTGTCCCTGAATGCCTTAGAGGCAAAAGCAGGGCCTTGGTCCGAATGAAAAGCCGCAACTGCAAGTGTATAGACAAAGATGCGCAAATCTTTAATAACAGTCCGAGCGTCAGCCGAGCGCTGTGGCCAGACCCACACAAATCTGGAGCACGAATCTACAGCAACCAATATATATTTGTATGCACTATCTGGGTCAGTGGACCACAATGATCCAAGTACACACATTGTAAAGGTTTATTTGAAATCAGAAGGGGCGTCTGCTGCGGGCGTCTAGCCGTTGAAACTTTAATTTGTTGACAGACGTCACAACAAAGGACATACTGCTTCGTCTCTTCATAGAGACCAGGCCACCAGTAACGAGCCTGTAAGAGCAAAATCGTGGCAGCCACACCAGCATGTGCAAATGCCGCCCCCTCATGTGCTGCAGATATTAATCGAGGTCTCTCAACTTTATTGGGCACTTTACGTACACCAACGCCAGGGATTTTAAGTACAGCGTTTAGCATACCACCCATGCAGTAACTATATTTAGAAGGGAATCCTTTAGGAAATGGCGTGCCATCAGCCGTAGCTTTTATGGCAGCCGAAATCTCTGTGTCTGGTTTGGAACTCGAATGAGTCACTGCGGCCACAGTGGCAACTGCCACTGCCGATTTTGCGGCTTCATCAGCCAAAGTATTTCCAGCAACGTGTATTCCAAAGCGCTGGTGTCCAAGTGTATGTACAACATGGACTTTAGGAAGCGTTTCTTTCAGATTCGCAACCTTCCCCCACAGCAATTTGTGTTTAATGGTGTTGCCTTTGGAATCTCTGTACCCATTCAACCTCCAGTAGTGCAAATATTCATTGACAGACTGAACACAGTAGTAGGAGTCACAGACCAGCAAGGTAAGTATCGCCGGATCCGCATGTTCTAAGGCGAACAATAGAGCCTTGAGCTCAGCCAACTGTGCCGTACAATCTCCCAAGGTCTGTGTACAAGTATGTCGGGGGCAGAACACGTCCCCCTCCATAGTGCCACTCACAACAGCACATGCAGCAGAATACTGTTGTTTAGTCCCAACCGATGGTTGCGCAGAGCCATCGGTATACATGACCACCTGATATTGATCAAGAGGCAATGTGCCAGCGGGAACCGGGTACTCCATTTCATATTGTAGAAATTCTTGAGTCTGCAGTTTAGGGTCAAATATGTAATCTACATCAGTGGCTGTCAAAGACGTTGCCCATTGTATCCATAGCGGGTGTAAAGCTTTCGAATTAGGAACACTCGCTTTCGTAACAGCCTCTAAGGCTGGGATTGGGGAAACGACAATAATGCGTTGGCCCTGGGCAAGAGGTCTTTATTTAATCACAGCCATCTGTACAGCAGTGAGTATTTTCTCAGTCTGTGCAAATCGTTGTTCTGCAGCAGAATACAAGTGTGACTTGTATGCTATCGGGACTGTCTCACCCTCATTAAAGGTGACATACGTAAACCCAACGGCACCAGGTATTACCCTGATGACCAGATGCGTTTTATTGTCCTGAGTATGTAAATGTTTAACAGCCAAAAGATCAGTTTGTAGATCTCGAAGAATATGTGTATGCTCAATTGTCCAAAATCTACTTGAAAAATTTGGGCGAATCAACTCGTATAAGGGTTTTATAGTGTAGCATATTCAGGAATGTAAGTTCTGCCAAAATTCAGAAACCCCAATAATGACTGGAGCTTCCGAACTGTATTCGGAGGCTGCAATTGAGCACATTTCTCCCAAAAATGCGGCGCTAAGCTCTTGCCCTCATTAGACAACTCATATCCCAGGAAAATGACGCTGAGGAAGGCAATCTTCGATTTTTTTAAATTAAACTTTTAGCCAATTTCAGCAAACCCCACAACAATGCGTGTTACACGCCTTAGATGTTGCAGAATCTCATTGTCCGTTAAATATATATCATCAACATATGATAAAGCTTCAGGGTCCAACTCGTGCAGAATTTCAGTAACACGAGCCGAAAATAGTCCCGGGCTATTCTTATACCCCTGAGGCAGACGACAAAACTTTTTTTGAGAGCCAAACGCACTGAAACTGGTATAGTCCCGACTTTCGGGCGCTATATTTTGGCAGAAGAATCCATTTGAGATAACTTATGTTGTTTTGTATTTCTTACGCACAATATTATTCATAAACGCTGCGCTGTGTGAATTTTGTATTGCATATGTGCGTGTATGTCCATTTAAATGTCTGTAATCCACCACTATCCTATATGAATGGTCCGGTTTAGCAACTAGAAATAAGGGATTATTCATCGGCTCAATTACTCCCTGGTACTCCAATTGTGTAAGAATTTTCCTAACCGATGCCCTTGCCTCAAATTTTATAGGATACTGCGGCTGAGGTTTGCCCTTTATCGCAATTACATGATAAGGTGATTGTCTATTCCACCCCACGTGATTTCTATATAGGGCGGGGGCCTGTGCCAGAGCCCATAATGTACTATAGGACTCCGCTAGTTCTCTTGGAACAAGTGGTGAGAATGAAGGCGTAATAACCTCTTCTCCAACTGGACAGTCGCAAACAAAGTCAGGCGGCCAATCTTGTTCGACCAGCAGAACGTCATACAATTGTACCATATGGTCCCAAAAGATGGCCTGTACAATGCGGTCAATGTCCCCTTCTAACTGCAAAGTTACTTTATATACTCTATCGGGATCAGAGACACGCATGTCTGCCGTTTCGACTTGTATGAAGTCATCAGTTGCTTTCACCTCCAGATGCTCTAGAAGACTCCGGCGAACTATTGTGACCTCTGCCGCGCTGTCTAACAGTGCTAACGCCCATGTCTTGTTCTTCAAGAGAACTCTCTTCTTGAGCGGCATGTCGAACTGAGACTGCCGCCACCTTCTTCTTTTTAAATTGTTGCTTTTGTTGGAGTGGTTTCTCTTCCTGTTTAACAGAAACCTCAGTTGAGCGTTGTGATTCCTGTCTCAGTTTCACGTACTCAGTTCTCCGCTCTGACCGCCCACCTCTTTCACTTCTCTTGTCCGAGGAGTCCTGAAAGGAATGAGATTGGCGTCTATAAGTATATTGATATCTATCAGGCGTTTTCAAATTAGCCCTATTCCTGAGAATATACCTATTCTGCGGGGTCTCCGGCTGCGGAGACTGCCCCCCATCTTTCTTAGGTGTCTGTTGTATTTTCTCCCAGCGCTTCTTAGTACCCTCAGGCTGCTGTTGTTTAGCATTATCTTTACTATTTTTACCCTGTAATTGGGGTTTTTGTGGTCTAGCCCCTAGGCTATCACGACCAATACTGGAATATGTTTCCGCTATTATTCTCAGGAGTTCCCGCTCCTGATTAAGTTGCGGAACGTCTCGAAGACGCATACATACGGCTAACGCCACTGCCTCTCCCTTGAGATTACACAAAATAATAGAAGAAACTGTGGCAAAATTGCCCATCAGCTGCATGCCTTACTCTAAGGCTGGGGCAGCCCCATATTCATCTTGAATTTGTTTAAGCACTTCCGGTAGATTAGCCAATGTTGGTGTACTGTATGCTGTAGTGTAGAGCGCGGCAAACACCGTGCCCCAGGTATTACAATGGTCCACAGTGGGAACCATTCCATACGGCAAACACATCGTCAGTATTCTATGTTTATCCTGAGGTCCCGTATGGGGAAACACTTCTTCCAGCGTATTAATTTTTTGCGCCAGCCAAAATGGAGTTTCCTCACGTTTAGCCGGTATTTTACCCATAACTGAGTGTACAGTGGCTGGTTTGATACCCGGAACCACAGCCTGTGGGTGCGCCGGAGCAGCACGTGCTGCATTAGTATTTAAGGTCTGCATTACAAACTGAACCAGTCTTCTGTATGTAGTTGCTAAGTCTATATATAAACGATGAACGTCAGCAA
The DNA here is from genome assembly GCF_031143425.1 of Pleurodeles waltl. Taxonomy (NCBI): domain Eukaryota; kingdom Metazoa; phylum Chordata; class Amphibia; order Caudata; family Salamandridae; genus Pleurodeles; species Pleurodeles waltl. The sequence goes on along the minus strand of NC_090442.1, from coordinate 892,405,633 downwards.
CTACCAAGTTAGCAACCACAGGATATGGTGTATATGTAGCCAATAAAGGCCTGGTCGGACCATCATTACTCAGTGGACCCAACCTAACTTGTGCTACTGTGTGTGGGATGGCGCCATCAAGCCAATTATGGTGTTCTTGATAAGATAAAGGTATTTCTAAGTATGCATAAGCCCTGTACTGTCCAGGGACATTTGCAACAGTGTAACCGTGAAAAGTGTTGGTACCCCCATCAACTGCTGGAAATACGACCCAAGAATAAAAAAGTTCTGTTCTATAGGCTGCATGGGCGTCCACCACAAAAGTGACCGGACCCCCCTGGTTCGTCAAACCATGTGCTATCAGATGACCCGTGAGCGGTTGGCGCATATTAAGCGCTATGTTCACTACTTGAGGATTCGCCATTAGGAAAAAATAGCACCAGGGCAGAGAAGGCACACCAATAACGGGGTTTTCCTTACAAAGTTCAAGCTTGAACAACCGACCACTAAGTAATAGGATGCACCTATCCCGTGGCGGCGGAAATCCTCAGCCCTACGGACATCTCCGCTTACGGAACCGAGGAGTCAATATATATATGAGACCGAGAGAGTCAGCCAGACCCAAAAATTAGAGCCAGACCAATCGTTGGCGGTGCCATGTCGCATGGGCTCTCATTATCCTAAATGAGACTACTGGATTTCTAGGCAGCAGGATCGTTCACGGTGTGGGGGACTGAGTTGGACCCACTTGGAAGGACCTCTGTCACCCTAAACCCGGTTTTGCTCCGGCTAACTAGCAGTGCCTCATTTCTCCAAAAGGGAAGAGATGATTGGGCAGCCGAGCGCATGACATCTTTGGAACTTCTCAGGGAAGTCGTGGTCACTCAGATCCAAACCAACTCTCTCATTTACAGTATGATCTCATATACAAATGACAAAGGCAGTGTAAGTTTTATATAATGTTTTAATAAAACGACTGCATTTTAGATATTAAGGCGTGAGCCGCAATTACCAGAACCATACAACACGGTAGGATTGAAATAGTCACGAGGAGAGTGAAACATAAGAACAACGCTATCATGGTGTATAACAATTTCTACTCTCCCTTAGCTAGTTCTATTTCGAGCACAGCATGTTAAGCTTCTAACTTGCCTTTCTGAATCCCTGGGGTGACATCAGCCCTCATACCTGAGCAAAGGCCTGTGATCTGGTTCAGCATCTGCAACGAAGCAGTCAGCGTCTAGTTGTGGTTCCCTGGTCGGAATCTCCCTCTTGTGTGCATTGGGACAAGGAAGTGTTTTTATAACTAACATGTCAGCGTGATCACAAAATGTCCCTACGCAGGAATGCCAAAGACTAAACTCCTACCACGTCTATTGGCAATGTACCAGACTGTATCCTTGACTGAAGCACAGAGTGAACAGGAATGTATTATGGAGAACTCCAGTGCTGAAGTAGCCTAACAGTGTGATATAAAAAATAAAACAAGACCGTAGAACTGGCTATTTGAAAAATAACAGTACGAAGCCGAATAAAAGCATTTAGAGCAAAGTGCACAGAGGCTCTGAGCTGCGAGCAAAGAAATAAAATACATCCAGGGCAAAATGCACAAAGGCCTAGAGCCTGAAGCTAATGCGCAAAGGATACGTAAATCTGACCACACTACAGATTAAGCTAATGCACACAAGCACAGGGAGACCACAAAAAGGGGGGGGGGAGACAGAAGAAAGACGTGTTGAGTGCATCCGATACCGCTACCGTTGGCGGACACTACAGACACAGAAGCCCCTGCACTACGCCGTTCACTTGGAGTTCCCTAATCAATCACAGGGACATGGGTTACAAGGCTATGCCCGATTGCTGCACACATGGAAGTCACAGGAGCCTGACTAGGTGTAGTTGGCTCTGCACACAGGTGGGGTGGGGTGCCACAGGGCCTGCCTTAAGAAGGGACTTTGCCTACTAAACTCGCCCTGGCCTAGGGGAACCCACAGCCCACCTCCCCCACCCAGACACCTACAATGCGCACTGAATCAGCTGAATGAGAGTGTACTCACCCCCTTCTGGCTGCTGTGATGCCCTCAAGCGCCCATCCAACTCCAGGTACGCCACCGCCAGGATCCGGAACATCAGGGGGTTATGGAGCGCATTGGGAGGCCATCCCCAGCTGGACCTCTGCCATCTTCTTGCTCCAGCGGCGACTGTCCTCCCATCTTTTCCGGCAGTGGGTGCTTCGTCTGTGATAGACCCCCAGGGTCCGGACTTCCTTGGCAATGGCACGCCAAATATCCTTCTTCTGGTGGGGGCTGACCTACAGGAATAGTACAGGGTAAAAGGAGAAGATATAACCGTCCGCACCGTCACAGTTATAGGCCCGCATCCCTACCCTTGCCATGATGCACATGCACTCACCGTCGTTTCACGCACGCCTCATTCTCCCCCCCCTATCTTTCATCCACACCACTCCAAACAGGCATTGCCCATACAGCATGCTCACAGTGTACTCACCTGTTTGTCTGGAGGACCGTAGAGTAGTGTGTACTGGGGGAGGACCCCCATCCACTAGTTTATCCAACTTCTCCGTGCTGAAGGCAGGGGCCCTTTTCCCAGACACACAAGCCATTGTCTCTTCCAGACTGAGGTCACAGCAGCACTTGCAGTGCAGGTCCTCTCCTGTAGAAGATTAGGTATCAAGTGATTGAACAGACAGAAAATGTCGGTAACGCCCACGGTGATGCATACCGTCACCGCCGGCGTACATCGTCATTGGCTCCTGGGACCCATAGGGTCCAATGTGAACCAATGCAGGATTGCACTGCGGTCTTCGACCGCCTACCACAACAGTGTACAATGCCAGCGCAGTTACCTCATATCCCCTTGTCCCACATTACAGGTCAGGCAGCCGCCATTTCAGGGGGCCACATGGCATTATTTTTGACTGCGTCACACATATCTAGGTCTTGCTTAAACACTAATACAGCCATATGTTGATTTTAAAACATTTTCAGATTAAGTTGTGTTTGCATGCATGACGCTTACATTCTGCGGAATAGCAGCATCCCTTATGTGATGGGGCAACTCCAGAGGCACTGGTTGTGGCTATTAGGTGAGGACATGGACCCAATACAGTGTGACTAGGTGTCTGGGTCTGGGGAAGTCCCTAAGAGTTAGTGTGTGTCTCACAGTTGTCCCTCACCATTTGCAGGTGACTCTGGTTACCCCAACCTGTCATGGCTACTGACCCCAGTGAAGACTCCCAGGACAAGGGCAGAGACACTACAATGTGGCCCATGGGCGAACTAGGAGGATTATAGAGAGGACCTTCGGCCTCCTGAAGGCCAGATTCCGGTGCCTCCATATGACAGGTGGTTCCCTAATCTACTCACCAAAGAAGGTGTGCCAGATCATCGTGGTCTGCTATATGCTTCACAACTTGGCTTTGCGACGACAGGTGCCTTTTCTCCAGGAGGATGGTCCAGATGGAGGTGTTGAGGCAGCTGTGGAGCCTGTGGACAGTGAAGACGAGGAAGCCAAAGAAGAGGACGTAGACAACATGAACACGCTGATCCAGCAATACTTCCAGTGAGACACAGGTAAGAAGACAACACTGCCTGCTACATCTGATTTAATTCTTCTACCTCTCATCTGTCTGTCATTTTCACCCAGTGTATGGACACTGAGTTGTCACTTTCCCTTTCGATTTCACAGATGTGGGTCCCACTGTGTGACCTCTGCTTTATTTCCAAATGGACTAGAGCTGTGTGACATAGGTATGTTGACATTACATTGGATATAGCATTTTGCCACTGTTATTGCTAATACACATTTTCGAAAGCACAGACTGACTCCAGATTGTTTTGTGATTTAAGGGTGTTTATTTAAATCATGGTCAGGGGTGATTGTGGACTAATGTCCATGGCAGAGTCCAGTCTATTCGTCTCACAGGTGCATTGTCCAAAGGGGCATAGGAAGTGGAGCTGGGGCAGTTGATGGATGGACAGGGTGACAAAGTGGGACAGAAGGATGACAATCAGGGTGGTCTCATTTCTTGGCAGGGGTCTTGGCATTGTTCTCTGTCTTTGTCCTGGATCTCAGGGACCGCTTGCGGGGTGGTTCTCCATCTGCAGGGGGTGGGGTGCAGGTGTCGTGGTCCTGTGCTGGTGCCTCCTGTCCACTAGTGCCGGAGGGGGTGGTGGGCAGTTCATCTTCCAGGCTAGTGTCAGGGGCCCCTTGTTGTGCCACAGTGTCCCTCCTGGTGTTGACGAGTTCCTTCAGCACCTCTACAATGGTGCCCAGGGTGGAATTGATGGATTTGAGTTCCTCCCTGAACCCCAAATACTGTTCCTCCTGCAGCCGCTGGGTCTCCTGAAACTTGGCCAGTACCGTTGGCATCGCCTCCTGGGAATAGTGGTAGGCTCCCATGATGTTGGAGAGGGCCTCGTGGAGAGTGGGTTCCCTGGGCCTGTCCTCCTCCTGTCGCACAGCAGCCCTCCCAGTTCCCCTGTTTCCCTGGGCCTCTGTCCCCTGAACCGTGTGCCCACTGCCCCCAGGTCCCTGGTGTTGTTGGAGTGGTGGGTTAGCCTGGGTTCCCTGTAGTGGTGGACACACTGCTGCTTGGCGTGTCCTGGGGACAGAGGTATGGGCCCGCTGGGTGGGTGCTGTGCTGGTGTTTCCAGAGAGGGGAGGCTCTGTTGTGGCTTGTGCCAGTGTGAGGGGAACCGACTGTCCCGAGGTCGCAGATGGGCCGGGCTGGTCATCTAGATCCTGTTGGACAGAGCTGCTGTCATCACTGTGGGCCTCTTCTGTGGGTGGAGTGGACATGTCTGGACCGTCCTGTCTGGTGACGTTGGGTAGTGGTCCTGCAGGGGTGTAAAAGCATGGTTATTGCATCTGTGTGTGCCATGGTGTACAATGGGTGGGTGACCCTGTAGCCCAGTGCTTGCATTCTTGTGTGGCACCTTGTGTGATAATGGTTTAGGGGGGTGTATGGGTATGTGCAGTGGACATGCTTTGGTGATGGGTGTCCAGGCTTTGGTGTTACATGCAGGGCTTGGGTTTGGGATGTGTGGTTTGTGATATTGGGACATATGTGAGGAGTTGGAGTGATGGGGGTGAGGGCAAGGGTGGGGGTATGTGATAGCATGCCAGTGGGTGGCGGATGAAGTAGTTAAAGGTTTGACTTACCAGAGTCCATTCCTCCAGCTACTCCTGCGAGGCCCTCAGGATGCAGTATAGCCAAGACCTGCTCCTCCCATGTAGTGAGTTCTGGGGGAGTAGGTGGGGGTCCGCCACCAGTCCTCTGAACCGCAATCTGGTGTCTTGAGACCCCAGAACGCACCTTCTCCTGTAGGTCGTTCCACCTCTTCCTGATGTCATCCCTAGTTCTTGGGTGCTGTCCTATTGCGTTGACCCTGTCCACGATTCTTCGCCATAGCTCCATCTTCCTAGCTATGGTGGTGTGCTGCACCTGTGATCCGAATACCTGTGGCTCTACCCGGATGATTTCCTCCACCATGACCCTGAGCTCCTCCTCAGAAAACCTGGGGTGTCTTTGCGGTGCCATGGGGTAGTGTGGGTGATGTGTGGGGTGGTGTGTGTTGTGATGTGTGGGGTGATATTTAGATCTGTGTTGTGTGAGGTGCATGGATGTTGTGTGAGTGATGGTGTTGAGTGCCTGTGGATGCTGTTGTTCTTTCTGGTGGTGTCTCTCTCTGGCCTTCTGTAGCAATTGTTGTCGTAAGGGTTTGTGGGTGGGTGTTTTATAGTGTATTGAGTGTGTGGGAGTGGTGTGTGTATGTGTATCAAGTGTGTGTATTTTGAATTGTCCAATGTGGTTTTTGTAGGAAAGTCCTTTTTTTTGCCTGATCACCCCCACTCTTTCTGGATAGGTACTGGTGGTTACTGACTCTTGGCTGTGCCCTGGGTACTGCTTACCAGTCCCAGGGCCAGTGCTCTGTGTAAAATGGATATGCAAATTAGGCTAATTATAATTGGCTAAGTTAACCTACCTATAAGTCCCTAGTATATGGTAGGGCATGTAGGTTTAGGGACCACAGCATAGGTGGTGCACACCTAGGTGCATTGCTGAGGTGCCCAGTGTCATTTTAAAAGCCAGCCTGCCTTGCTGGCTGCTTTTAAATTAAAGTTATATGCAAATTCGACTTTGGAATTAAAGGTACTTCCAAAGTTTTAAACTACCTTATTTTTACATATAAGTCACCCCTAAGGTGTGCCCTATGTGCCCCTAGGGCTGGGTGCCATGTAACTATAAGCAGGGACTTTATAAAAATAGATTTATAAGCCCTGGTGAGGTAAAAACAGCCAAATTCGTTTTTCCCTCATTGAAGTAAATGGCCTTCATAGGCTAGAATGGGCCGACTTTATTTTAAATTTTAAAGTCTCCTTAAATGTTACATACCAAGAATTTGGTATCAAATTGATTGTTATAATAAATCCCACAACTTCCAGTTGTTGGATTTAATATAACTAGTGCAGGTAAAAAGTTTAGACTTTACCTAAAAAGTTGCCAATTTCAGCTCTGCATTGTTTTTGCTGCTGTGCTCTGATTGGCCAGCCTGCAGCAGCTTCTGCCAGGCCACTTTTATGAGGTGTGCAGTGGCCTGGCTTTACACAAAGGAATGTGCTTGGGGGAGAGAATCTCCCCTCAGCAGATGGGGAAGCAGGAAGGGGGAGGGCTGCCAAACTGGTCTTCAAAGGCAGAGAAGGACATCTGGAGCACCCAGCAACACCCCCACATCCTGCAACCCCAGACAGCTAGGTGCCCCCTTGATTAGATTAGGAGAGGGCAGGAGAGGGGTGTGTTTATGATTTTTAGCCACACCAGTGGGTGGGCTCAGCCAGATCTCTCCTCTAAAAATCAGATTCATCCATTTTGGATTTTTAGAGACTATTGCCTTCTGGGATGGATTTTTGCCACACTTCCCAGGAAGTGGTCATCACAGGGGGACGACCCTGTCCCTGATTGGAGGACCAGGGCCCCCCTGCTTTTCACCCAGGAGCAAGGATAAAACTGGCAGACCTGCACCCACGCCTCAGATCCCCACCAAATTTCAAGAAGAAAGAACTACAAGGAGAAGAAGGACTGCCCTGCTGGACCCCTGGCCTGCACCTGGACCCTGCACTCAGAAAGACTGCACCAGCTGCACACTTGGGCTTCACCACAAGAAGGACTTTGCCTGGCTTCCACTGGTTCAAGGAGGGACTCCCTGTTTGCTACAGGTGAAAAATTGCTAACCAGAGTCCCCTGCACCAACTCCTGAAAAAGTGACCAGCTGACCACTGTCCAGTGGCCAAAAAGGAGTTTGCGCCAGGTGCACTCTGGGAGTTGAAGTCCGCACTTCCCAAGGACCATCACAGAACTTCTGGACCCTTGGGGTGAGCTGTGGACCCCAAAAGAACCTTAAAAGAACATCTGGGTGAAGCCCCAGAAGTTTGGAAAAGATTGGAGAAATTTTAGAAAAAAGCTCCATAAAGTGACCGACTCGACGCGGAAATTCTAGCCGGCTTGCCTCAACCGCGACCCGGCCTGACTTCGTGGTTCGTCCCGGTCAAGAAAAACATCCGAAAAAAAGACTAAGTCCGAACGTAAAAAGTTGACCGGGACCTTCCAGCCATCGTATCCGAGAAGGGCTCCACGGACGTCGGATCAAGATCCAGGTTTACCCCGGTCGAAGGATTTTCGTCTCGAAAAAACGACTAAGTCCGAAGGTAAAAATCACCACCGAGGAAACCGACTTCGCGTATCCGGACAAGGGCTCCAGGAGGTCGGATCCAACTGGCAGGTTCGTCCCGGGGAAGAAAAACATCGAAAAAGAGACTAAGTCAGAAGGTAACTTTTTGACCGAGGCCTCCCGCGACTTGTAGCCGAGCAGGGCTCCATCGCGGTCGGCCTGAAAGTTTGACTTTGCCCCGGTCCTGGTGCAACCAGATGACCCGATTGGCGCTTTTCGTTTCTGAGCGCTAGAAAATAATAATACTTTAAAAATTCATATCTCCGGTTCCCCTGAACCGATTTTAATCGTTTTTGTGTCATTTTAAAGATAAAAATATAAGCTATTTTTATAAATTGGTTTTGGATTTTTAAACTGTTTCCTGTGTTTTATTTAATTACTGTTTTGTGATATTTGAATGCTTTACACTTTGTCTCCTAAGTTAAGCCTTGACGCTCGATGCTAAGCTACCAAGGGTAGAGCTGGGATTAATTTACTGAGACCTAACTGTACTTTTGTGGAGGTTTGTGGCTTGTTGCTAGGTGTAGGTACCTACCTGCCCTATCAATAACCCATTTTCCAACATAATTGGAAGCAGCGACGGGATCCTGTACTTGTGTTCAATATCACGTTACAGTTTTAGATAAAACAAATTAAAAATCCTTTAAATTGTCCTAGTGCAAAAATTGTTTTTAATTTTTAATTTTAATTTTTTTTAAAAATTAATTTGGATTAATTTCAATTATTGAATTTTTGTAATTTTTCTAAATTCTTGTTACCAATTTTTGCAAAAAGTTTTTGTTGACACAAAACTAGGGAACCATGGAGCTTGATCTGGCTAGCCTACCCACACTGACAGTAGTCCAGCTTAGGGGGTTGTGTATTGAGAGGGGGTTGCCTGCAACCACTAATCTCAGGAAAGAAATCCTGATTAAATCCCTGACAGCATGGGCTGAGGCCCAAGAGGTAGAGACAGAGGAAGCTCCAGAGGAGGAACCAAAAGAAGATGATGCTAACTCTAACCATTCAGGGGAGGAAAGGCATCAGACCCCAAGTGAGGAAGAGGAGGAACGGTCCTCACTGGACACAGTCACTAGGGGTAGACCCAAAGCTAGTGGTAGGAAGAGAGTCCTTTCAGGAGGAGAGAACCCATCCATCAGGGAGAGAGAGCTGGAAGCCCAGCTAGCCTACATAGCTTTGGAGGCAGATAAGCTTGCCCTAGAAAAAAAGAAGTGGGCAAGCAAAGAAAAAAAAGATGGAAGCAGCGAGAAAGAAACTGAGGTGTCCCTGGGTGGGGGTTTTGCCCCCAGATTACCCAAAGGGGTGGTTCCTGCCTATGTAGAGGGGGATGACATCGATAAGTGGCTGGGGGCCTTTGAGAGGGCCCTCCAGATGAGGAAAGTCAAGCCTCAGTACTGGGGTTCACTCCTTTGGGAGTTAGTTCCCAACTCTGGGAGGGATAGGCTCCTAACCATGAGTGGGGAGGATGCAGACTCATACCCCAGTATGAAGAGATGCTTGACTAAAAAGTTTGGTCTAACCCCAGAGCAGTATAGGCTTAAGTTTAGGGACACCCAAAAGACAAGCACCCAGTCCTGGGTGGACTTTGTGGACATTTCAGTGAAAGCACTGGAGGGCTGGATACAGGGCAACAGGGTAAGTACCTTTGAGGGGCTGTACAATTTGATTATGAGGGAGCACCTTCTAACTAATTGTGTCCAAGAGAGGCTCCGCCAGTATCTAGTAGACTCTAGGTTGACCAACCCCAGAGAGCTGGGGGAGGCAGCAGATGACTGGTTAAGAACTAGAGTTAACCAGAGACCCCCAGGGGGTGATCAGAAAAAGGGAGGACATGGTTCTTCTCAGGGGAAGAACCAGGGGAAAGATGACAAAAAACCCAAAGAGTCCTCACAAGAGTCCCCAAAAACTTCTCAGGGAGGGGGAGCCCCGAGCCAATTCACTTCTAAAGGGAAAGGGTATCAGGGAAAGAATTTTGATCCTGCTAAAGCAGGAAGGTTTCAGGAGCTTGCTAAGGCCGGCAAGTGTTTTGACTGTTATCAGCCAGGACATAAAAGAGGAGATGCTATCTGCACCAAGAAGCCCCCCACTGGTGGGCAATCCCAGGGGATTGCTAGTGTAGGGTTGGGGGTGGAAGTTGGCCCAGGGGTGGAATCAGGGTACACTGAAGTCACCTTAGTATCCGTGGGTGGGGTGGACATTGCAACTATGGCCACCTTACCTCCCATCATGCAGAGGTATAGGCAGAGGCCTAAAGTCAATGGGACTGAAGTGGAAGCTCTGAGAGATACAGGAGCCAGTGTGACAATGGTCACAGAAAAGCTGGTTTCTCCAGAGCAGGTCTTACCTGGTGTCTTCCACCAGGTGACTTATGCAGATAGCAGAACCAAACTCCATCCCATGGCTATGGTGAGTCTGGAATGGGGAGGTGTGACTGGCCCTAAAAAAGTAGCTGTAGCTCCTGCCCTCCCAGTAGAGTGTCTACTGGGAAATGATCTTGAAGCATCTGAATGGTCAGAAGTGGAGAGAAGGGTCCATGCAAAGATGCTGGATCTCCCTGAATGGGTGTGTGCTGTGACCAGGTCACAGGCAGCACAACAGGGAAATGCTGGACACTTGGACCCTGGAACAATGGGCCAAGCCTCCAAGAAGAAGAGAAAGGGCACTGGGTCTGGCTTACCAGCCCCAACAAGTACAGAGGGTCAGGAAGAATCCAACCCTGAGGGGGAGGATCTGAACTCTGAGGGAGGGACACCTTCCCTGCAAACTCTGCCTGACTTGGCAGAACTGCAAGGGGCAGGTGGGCCCACCAGAGAAGATTTGTGCCAGGGACAACGAGAGTGTCCCACTCTTGAGGGCCTGAGGCAGACTGCTGCCAGGCAAGTACAAGGGGATACCAGTGGTACCCACAAGGTTTACTGGGAGGATGGAGTTCTCTACACTGAGGCTAGGACCCTCAAAGAAGGGGCTACTAGGAGAGTAGTGGTCCCCCAAAAGTATAGAGAATTCCTCCTTACCTTAAGCCATGATATCCCCTTAGCTGGTCATTTGGGACAGACCAAGACCTGGAACAGGCTGGTCAACCATTTTTTTTGGCCAGAAATGTCAGAAAAAGTCAGGGAGTTTTGCAGCTCCTGTGTCACCTGTCAAGCCAGTGGCAAGACAGGGGGCAAGCCAAAGGCTCCCTTAATTCCACTGCCAGTGGTTGGGACTCCCTTTGAGAGGGTGGGGATTGACATTGTTGGTCCCCTAGACCCACCAACTGCTTCAGGTAACAGGTACATTGTGGTGGTAGTGGACCATGCCACCAGGTACCCTGAGGCAATACCCCTCCGGACAATCACTGCACCCACAGTGGCTAGGGCCCTACTTGGTGTGTTCACCAGAGTGGGATTCCCAAAGGAGGTGGTCTCAGATAGGGGCACAAACTTTATGTCAGCCTATCTGAAAGCCATGTGGGAGGAGTGTGGTGTTACTTATAAGTTCAGCACACCCTACCATCCACAGACCAATGGTCTAGTGGAAAGATTCAATAAGACCCTGAAGGGCATGATCATGGGTTTGTCTGACAAACTCAGGAGGAGATGGGATGTCCTCCTCCCATGCCTGCTGTTTGCCTACAGGGAGGTGCCACAGAAGGGGGTTGGATTCAGCCCCTTTGAGTTACTGTTTGGGCACCCTGTAAGAGGCCCATTGTGCTTAGTGAGAGAGTCTTGGGAAAAGCCTCTCAAGGAAGCCAAGGAGAATGTGCTGGATTATGTACTAGGCCTGCGGTCTCGCATGGCTGAGTATATGAAGAAGGCAAGCAGGAACCTGGAGGCCAGTCAGGAGCTCATGAAGCTCTGGCATGATCAAAAGGCTACCATGCCTGAGTATCACCCAGGACAGCTGGTGTGGGTTTTGGAGCCCATGGCTCCTAGGGCACTACAGGCCAAATGGACTGGGCCCTATCCAATCCTAGAAAAAAAAGGTGAGGTCACCTACTTGGTGGACCTTGGCACCCCCAGGAATCCTCACAGGATCCTGCATGTTAATAGGATGAAACCCCACCAGGACAGGGCAGACATGACCATGCTGATGGTCACTGATGAAGGGAAGGAGGAGGAGGGTGAACCTCTGCCAGACCTCCTGTCCTCAAAGGAAAAAGATGGGTCAGTGGAGGGAGTGGTACTCTCTCCCAAACTGACAGATCAGCAACAACAAGACTGTAAGCAAGTCTTGGGACAGTTTGCTAGTCTGTTCTCCCTGACCCCTGGACTCACCAATTGGTGTGTCCATGATGTTGACACTGGTGACAGCTTGCCTGTCAAGAACAAGCTGTACAGGCTGTCTGACCAGGTCAAGGCCAACATCAAAGCTGAAGTGGCTAAGATGTTGGATCTGAAGGTAATTGAGCACTCTGATAGTCCTTGGTCCAGTCCAGTGGTACTGGTGCCCAAAGCTAGTCCCCAAGGTGGGAAGAAAGAATTAAGATTCTGTGTGGACTACAGAGGTCTAAATGCAGTCACTAGGACTGATGCTCACCCCATACCTAGAGCTGATGAGCTCATTGACAGGTTGGGGGCTGCCAAATTCCTGAGCACATTTGATCTGACCTCAGGATATTGGCAGATTGCCTTAAGTCCAAGAGCCAAGGAGAGGTCAGCATTTTCCACACCAGAGGGCCACTTTCAGTTCAAGGTGATGCCCTTTGGGATGAAAAATGCTCCTGCCACCTTCCAACGGTTGGTGAATAGAGTCCTATCTGGGTTGGAATCTTTTAGTGCAGCTTATCTAGATGATATAGCTGTATTTAGTTCCACCTGGAGGGACCACCTGGTCCACCTGAAGGAAGTGCTTCAGGCCCTGCTTCAAGCAGGCCTGACTATCAAGGCAAGCAAGTGCCAGATAGGGCAAAGTTCTGTTGTGTACCTGGGCCACCTTGTTGGTGGAGGCCATGTACAACCTCTCCAGCCCAAGATCCAGACTATCCTGGATTGTGAGGCTCCAAAAACCCAGACTCAGGTCAGGGCCTTTCTTGGCCTGACTGGGTATTACAGGAGGTTTGTTCAGAATTTTGGGACCATAGTGGCCCCTCTGACTGAGCTTACCTCCAAGAAACAACCCAAGAAGGTCATTTGGACCCCAGAGTGTCAAAAAGCTTTTGACACCCTAAAACAGGCTATGTGTTCAGCACCAGTGTTACTGGCCCCTGACTATAGCAAGGAGTTTGTAGTGCAAACAGATGCTTCAGAGGAAGGGATTGGGGCAGTGTTAGCACAAGTTAATGAAGAGGGCCATGATCACCCAGTTGCCTTCATCAGCAGGCGACTACTCCCCAGAGAGAAGAAATGGAGTGCCATTGAGAGGGAGGCCTTTGCTGTGGTTTGGTCCCTGAAGAAGTTGAGGCCTTACTTGTTTGGCACTCACTTCCGTGTACAAACTGACCACAGACCTCTCAGATGGTTGATGCAGATGAGGGGGGAGAACCCAAAACTGTTAAGGTGGTCCATTTCCCTACAGGGGATGGACTTCACAGTGGAGCACAGACCTGGGACTGCTCATGCCAATGCAGATGGCCTTTCCAGGTTTTTCCACTTAGCTGATGAGGACTACCAGGGTGTAGGTTAGTACCCATCACCTTTCATCTGGGGGGGGGCAGTGTAGGAAAGTCCTTTTTTTTGCCTGATCACCCCCACTCTTTCTGGATAGGTACTGGTGGTTACTGACTCTTGGCTGTGCCCTGGGTACTGCTTACCAGTCCCAGGGCCAGTGCTCTGTGTAAAATGGATATGCAAATTAGGCTAATTATAATTGGCTAAGTTAACCTACCTATAAGTCCCTAGTATATGGTAGGGCATGTAGGTTTAGGGACCACAGCATAGGTGGTGCACACCTAGGTGCATTGCTGAGGTGCCCAGTGTCATTTTAAAAGCCAGCCTGCCTTGCTGGCTGCTTTTAAATTAAAGTTATATGCAAATTCGACTTTGGAATTAAAGGTACTTCCAAAGTTTTAAACTACCTTATTTTTACATATAAGTCACCCCTAAGGTGTGCCCTATGTGCCCCTAGGGCTGGGTGCCATGTAACTATAAGCAGGGACTTTATAAAAATAGATTTATAAGCCCTGGTGAGGTAAAAACAGCCAAATTCGTTTTTCCCTCATTGAAGTAAATGGCCTTCATAGGCTAGAATGGGCCGACTTTATTTTAAATTTTAAAGTCTCCTTAAATGTTACATACCAAGAATTTGGTATCAAATTGATTGTTATAATAAATCCCACAACTTCCAGTTGTTGGATTTAATATAACTAGTGCAGGTAAAAAGTTTAGACTTTACCTAAAAAGTTGCCAATTTCAGCTCTGCATTGTTTTTGCTGCTGTGCTCTGATTGGCCAGCCTGCAGCAGCTTCTGCCAGGCCACTTTTATGAGGTGTGAAGTGGCCTGGCTTTACACAAAGGAATGTGCTTGGGGGAGAGAATCTCCCCTCAGCAGATGGGGAAGCAGGAAGGGGGAGGGCTGCCAAACTGGTCTTCAAAGGCAGAGAAGGACATCTGGAGCACCCAGCAACACCCCCACATCCTGCAACCCCAGACAGCTAGGTGCCCCCTTGATTAGATTAGGAGAGGGCAGGAGAGGGGTGTGTTTATGATTTTTAGCCACACCAGTGGGTGGGCTCAGCCAGATCTCTCCTCTAAAAATCAGATTCATCCATTTTGGATTTTTAGAGACTATTGCCTTCTGGGATGGATTTTTGCCACACTTCCCAGGAAGTGGTCATCACAGGGGGACGACCCTGTCCCTGATTGGAGGACCAGGGCCCCCCTGCTTTTCACCCAGGAGCAAGGATAAAACTGGCAGACCTGCACCCACGCCTCAGATCCCCACCAAATTTCAAGAAGAAAGAACTACAAGGAGAAGAAGGACTGCCCTGCTGGACCCCTGGCCTGCACCTGGACCCTGCACTCAGAAAGACTGCACCAGCTGCACACTTGGGCTTCACCACAAGAAGGACTTTGCCTGGCTTCCACTGGTTCAAGGAGGGACTCCCTGTTTGCTACAGGTGAAAAATTGCTAACCAGAGTCCCCTGCACCAACTCCTGAAAAAGTGACCAGCTGACCACTGTCCAGTGGCCAAAAAGGAGTTTGCGCCAGGTGCACTCTGGGAGTTGAAGTCCGCACTTCCCAAGGACCATCACAGAACTTCTGGACCCTTGGGGTGAGCTGTGGACCCCAAAAGAACCTTAAAAGAACATCTGGGTGAAGCCCCAGAAGTTTGGAAAAGATTGGAGAAATTTTTAAAAAAAGCTCCATAAAGTGACCGACTCGACGCGGAAATTCTAGCCGGCTTGCCTCAACCGCGACCCGGCCTGACTTCGTGGTTCGTCCCGGTCAAGAAAAACATCCGAAAAAAAGACTAAGTCCGAACGTAAAAAGTTGACCGGGACCTTCCAGCCATCGTATCCGAGAAGGGCTCCACGGACGTCGGATCAAGATCCAGGTTTACCCCGGTCGAAGGATTTTCGTCTCGAAAAAACGACTAAGTCCGAAGGTAAAAATCACCACCGAGGAAACCGACTTCGCGTATCCGGACAAGGGCTCCAGGAGGTCGGATCCAACTGGCAGGTTCGTCCCGGGGAAGAAAAACATCGAAAAAGAGACTAAGTCAGAAGGTAACTTTTTGACCGAGGCCTCCCGCGACTTGTAGCCGAGCAGGGCTCCATCGCGGTCGGCCTGAAAGTTTGACTTTGCCCCGGTCCTGGTGCAACCAGATGACCCGATTGGCGCTTTTCGTTTCTGAGCGCTAGAAAATAATAATACTTTAAAAATTCATATCTCCGGTTCCCCTGAACCGATTTTAATCGTTTTTGTGTCATTTTAAAGATAAAAATATAAGCTATTTTTATAAATTGGTTTTGGATTTTTAAACTGTTTCCTGTGTTTTATTTAATTACTGTTTTGTGATATTTGAATGCTTTACACTTTGTCTCCTAAGTTAAGCCTTGACGCTCGATGCTAAGCTACCAAGGGTAGAGCTGGGATTAATTTACTGAGACCTAACTGTACTTTTGTGGAGGTTTGTGGCTTGTTGCTAGGTGTAGGTACCTACCTGCCCTATCAATAACCCATTTTCCAACAGTTTTGTTTTGTAAGTGAATGTGTATTTTGAGCGCGGCGGTGTGTACCGCCAATGGAATACCACGGTTGAAAGACTGCCGCGTGGATTTGTGGGTCATGATAGTGTGGGAGTATTCCTGTTGGCGTGACGTTGGAGGTTTTGTTATCGCCAGTTTATCACTGACCTTTGGTGTGGTGGACTTGTGTGGGTGTCTAGATTTTGGCAGATTCCGAGCTGTGGGTAATAATGGCAGTGGCGGTATTCCGCTGCCGCGGTGGTGTGTTGGCGGTCTTCTGCACGGCGGTAAGCAGCTTTTACCGCCAATGTTTTAATGACCCCCTTCAGTTTTTGAACTTCCCTGTGACACTTAAGTACATTAGATTATGTCACTGCTGTTGGACCTGGCTCTTTTTGCACAGTTACCCCAAACTTTTTGCCTTCCTCAACCTATTTTTCAGACATTCTTTTTGTTAGTTTTCCGGCTCTGGGAACTTTACCACTGCTAATCAGTGCTAAAGTGCATGTGTTGTCTCCCCTAAAACATGGCATTATTGGCTTACACCTGTTGAGTGATATACCATATACCCAGGGCCTGTGAATTTAATGCAACTAGTGGGCCTGCAGCACTGATTGTGCCACCCACAGAGGTAGCCTTTCAAACTGGTCTCTGGCATGCCTTTTTAGAGCCTGTGTGTGCAGTTTCCTGCCACCTTGACTTGGTATTTCAAACTGCTTGCCAAGGCCTAAACTCCCCATTTTATTACACCCAAGTCATCCCCATGGTAGGCCCAAGGTAGCCCTATGGGCAGGGTGTTGTGTAAGTGAAAGGTAGGACTCATATGTTTTGCATGTCTTAGTAGAGACAAACAGCCTATTTGACAACTACATTTGATTCATACTTTCAAGACAGTCACAACACAGGAAGGGCTGGGTGTGACATGGGATACATCTGCATTCATCTGCATACTGATAGTCTTCCTGGGCTGGGAGAGGAAGAAGTTGTTCACACTCTACATTTGTATAGGTAGTGTCCTGCCCTCACACAAAGGGCTGATTTACACCCTTCTCATGTCTGATGCCAAGACTGGGTTGAAAGAGGTTTGTTGTACACTTGAAAGAGTTCCTTTGAAATCACCCCTAGATCAAAGACAGTTTGAATGTAAGTACAGGGGCTGTGACTCTATGAGTTTAGAAACAGCGTGGGACTTGTAGCCAGATGCTTCTGGCTCTACAGGCTTCACATTGCCAGAGGACTGCTATGCTGCCAGGAGGAACCACCATTGAACTTACTTGCTTTGTTGTGCTGGCCTATGGCCTTTTGGGTTGCTAGAAGGACTGACAACCTGCTCAGAAGTTGACCTTATGTGCTGGCCTGCTGCTCCCGTGTGCCCTCAAGTGCTCTCCAGAGACTGGTGTCAAGTGCTGCGCACTCTCCTGCACATCAGGGCATGTTGAGCATTTCCTTGTAGGCCTCCAACAGCATCTGCCTCCAAGCTGCACTCCCCACAGCTTGAGAGGACCTGCTTTGCGTGCACAGCTGTGCTGCAGCACTGAAAGAAACTGGCTAGCCAGGACCTCTGCATTGTCTAGGAGATCCTGGGCTTTCCTCTGTGACAGAGTGAGACTCCCATGTGACCCTGGACTGCGGGTCAACGTTATCCTTCTACTTTTCCTGCAAAGTTTTGTGACCGGCCTGCCTATGTGGAGGGCTGGCCTGCATTTGGAAAATGTCACAGAGGACCAGGAGGAGCGCTCCTCTTGAGAGCAATGGAGCCACTGTTGGAAACGTACTAAACTCCTGCAGCTGCACAGTGCAAATGCAGGAGGCTGGGTTTGGGAATTGGGACCAAGATCTCTTGCATACATGCAAACTGGTACCCCTCTCAGTCAGCCTGCCTCAGGGATTGAGCACTGTTCGGCTCTGCCATCGAAAGGGGAATACCTCAGCCTAAGATACCGACAGCGGTGCAGAGCTGCCTTTAGTGATATCTTTTATTTCGGATGCCAAGTTACCGTGTACTTTCTGGAAAGTGCGGAGGTGTTCCTGTGCCCAATTGCTGCATATAAGAAACCTTATGGCATTTTCCCCAGTTCTGCATTACCGTGAAGCGTGTACAAGGGGGAGAATGCTTTTCCTGGTTCTTAGCATTGTGGGGAACTACTGCATTTTATAGGAGTGTATCCATTTGGGCTCATGTGCTTATGGTGACAATTGGGGATTTATGTGTTTCTGATGTCATAATGAAAATCATTTTGAATTTTATATATAGTAACATATTATTATATAATCCTATGTGGAGTCTCATTCATGGTGTATTCATTGTGTTGCTGGTGGAAGTATGTTGCGCAAACACTTTACACACTGCCTCTGATGACGAGTCTGCCTGCTCTGCGCAAAACTATCAGTGGGTGAGCCCAGGTTATGTTTGGTGTGTAACTACTTGCCCTGACTAGAGTGGTGGGTTCTGCCTGACTTAGGTGCATACCCTAGACAATGAGAAAACCCATTTCCAACAACTGCATTGCCATCTGTTGAAAGTACAAGTTTTTAATCTTAAACTTCTCCCCACCTTCAGTGCCCTGACCACTCTGCAGTGAGTAACTGTCACTTTGTCATGTGCATGTCATAGTTAATACTGCTGCATGCTGACCAATATTGTCTATTAAACCATACATTAAGTTTTTAATGTAGCAATCAGCATAAACTGAGTTTGTTGAAGGTCTCCTAAAGACAGCATTGTATACTCGGTTATTTCTTGAAAATCAGGCCACTATTCAAATTAAGTATGTATCATATTTAAATTCAACGTAGCTTGATATATTTGTATTAAAATAAATGTTAAAATGTCTTGGTGTGAAACAGGTTGTTGTTTATGTGTGTTACAGTTTCATCCAGTAGATAATTCAAGACAATAAACCTGCAGGTCTGGTAAAAAAAAAAAAAATTGTGGACTGGCAATGTTGTTGTAGGAGAGATCCACTTAGAGAGAAGGAAAAGCAGTTTAGTTGAAAATAATTTAAAATTCGGCGCTTGAATAAGTGGTAATCATGATCTCCTTAGAGCCTTGGCTTTCAAATGCATTTTCAGGTCAGATAATGTTAGTTACTTGTACTGCATTGGCATTTAATAGGATTAATCTTCAACCTTTCATGTATTGCAGCACCATCACTTTCAAAATTCGCCAGCCACCACTGGGAGCAAGGTAGGGCTGTTCACTTGTCTTCCTTTATCTTTGCACTGAAAATGGAACCATTTGATATTTCATGCAATGAAGCTAAAAGCAGGGGTAGAGGAATAGCAAACAGGAACCATGGGATTTTGCAATATGCTGATGATATGCTGTCGTTTTTGTGAGATACTTATGCTGGCTCATATCTGATGATCAGATCACTAGAGGAATTCGGAAGGGTTTCTCGACTTAGAGCTACCTGGGCCAAATCATGTTTATTTTCAATCCATCCTGTGATGAATACACAGACTATGCTTCGGCCCTACTAAACCCACCATATCTGGGAACCATTTAAGTTATGATACGTCAGTGTGCATATATAACATAAGGAATCAGATGTTACTGCCAGCAATGAACTTGTGATGATGTCAGCCCTTAGGAGCAGTGCTGCATACTGAAGGATATTGCTGCACTCAGTGATGTGAAGAATAGGGTTAGCAAAAATAAATGCTTCCACACCAGTTGCATTACTTCATCAATGTACATGTTCTAATATCCAGGAAATCATTCAAGGAACTAGACTCTGCCAAGACTCAGACTCTTTCTAAACATCAGGTAGTATTATCTAAAGGAAGACTTCCTGTTGACAAGGGTGGGTTGGATATGCTGAATTTTTAATTATATTACCTGGAAGTAAACCAGTAATGTGCTGTGTGATGGTTGACCAAAGTCAATAATTCAGAGTTCAAAATACTTCTGAGAAGAATCAGTGAAGGTCACTTAAATACTCCATTTGCCAAGCCAAAGTGTGCTTGATGAAGTTACCAAGAATAGCTATATATTGCTGGGATCAGTGTCTGAAAAGAATGACCTTAAGAACGGCCTATGCTTCTTGCATCCCAAATTTATGCTTTCTGGGCAACTGGTTGTTTCAGTTGAAATAGTTGTTGAATTTTACGAGTCTGGAGCGCTGATTCCTTTCCAAGAATTTGAGAGGCATTAGGAAATTGCAGTGCAATTTTTCCTACATGAGGCAATAACTGGTGAATTACAATCTGTTAGAAATATGGAATGTTAGAAATGGGGTCTTTGGTTGACAGTCAGGTTACCCCCTGTTTAAGCAAGGACCCTCACTCTAGGCAGGGTAAAAGAGAATCACCCTCAGCTAATCCCTGCTTACCCCGTTGATAGCTTGGCAGAGCAGTAGGCTTAACTTCAGAGTGCTAGGTGTAAAGTATTTGTACCAACACACACAGTAACTTAATGAAAACACTACAAAATGACACAACACCAGTTTAGAAAAATAGGAAATATTTATCTAAATAAAACAAGACCAAAACGACAAAAATCTGACATACACAAGTCAAGTTTGAATTTTTAAAGATTAAACTCAAAAATAGCGCTTAGAAACACAAAATGCTTCGATGAGGTGTTAACAAGGCGTTGTGATGGAGTCATTCCAAACAATCCAACACCAGCGGCGCCGGACGCGGAGTCGCATAGAACCCCTAGTACAGTACCTTTGGTGAAGAGTGAAAACAAGTCGATGCGCGAAGTCGGGGATCGCTGCGTCTGTGCAAAATGCTGAATCTGCACACTTCGAGCGGCGTTGGTTATGATGTGGTGCGGCGACTTCCACGGAGGCGCGGACTTCAGCGGGGCTGCAGTGGCGTCGGGCCTGCGAAGGTCGTTGCATTCCAGCGAAGATCACAGAGTCGGTTGCAGTCGGCGTCATCGGATGCAGCAGCGGCGTTGGTCCGAAGTCGGACGAAGTTGTCCGAAGTCGATTTCCTTAGATTTCTAGCAGCTTTCCTTTCAAGGGCACAGGAATGCATAGGGCACCACTTGTCAGAGCAGGACTCTCTCCAGAGACTCCAGATGCTGGCAGAGAGAAGTCTTTGCTGTCCCTGAGACTTCAAACAACAGGAGGCAAGCTCTAAATCAAGCACTTGGAGATTTCTTCACAAGATGGAAGGCACACAAAGTCCAGTCTCTGCCCTCTTATTCTGGCAGAAGCAGCAACTGCAGCATAGCTCCACAAAGCACAGTCACAGGCAGGGCAGCACTTCTCCTCAGCTCTTCAGCTCTTCTCCAGGCAGAGGTTCCTCTTGATGTCCAGAAGTGATCTAAAGTCTGTGGTTTTGGGCGCCCCATCTTATACCCAATTTCTCCTTTGAAGTAGGCCTGCTTCAAAGTAAAGTCTCTTTTGAATGTGAAATCCTGCCTTGCCCAGGCCAGGCCCCAGACACTCACCAGGGGGTCGGAGACTGCTTTGTGTGAGTACAGGCACAGCCCTTTCAGGTGTAAGTGACCACTCCTCCACTCCCTCCTAGCACAGATGGCTCATCAGGAAATGCAGTCTACACCCTACCTCCTTTTGTGTCACTGTCTGGTGTAAGGTGCAACCAGCCCAACTGTCAAACTGACCCAGACAGGGAATCCACAAACAGGCAGAGTCACAGAAATGGTATAAGCAAGAAAATGCTCACTTTCTAAAAGTGGCATTTTCAAACACACAATCTTAAAATCAACTTTACTAAAAGATGTATTTTTAAATTGTGAGCTCAGAACCCCCAAACTGCACATGTCCATCCGCTCCCAAAGGGAATCTACACTTTAATCAGATTTAAAGGTAGCCCCTATGTTAACCTATGAGAGGGACAGGCCTTGCAACAGTGAAAAACGAATTTAGCAATATTTCACTGTCAGGAAATATAAAACACATTACTATATGTCCTACCTCAACCATACACTGCACCCTGCCCTGGGGACTACCTAGGGCCTACCTTAGTGGTTTCTTACATGTAAGAAAAGGGAAGGTTTGGGCCTGGCAAGTGGGTACACATGCCAGGTGGAATTGGCAGTTTAAAACTGCCCACAGACACACTGCAGTGGCAGGTGGGTGGCACAACCAGTGCTGCTGTCCCACTAGTAGCATTTGATTTACAGGCCCTGGGCACCTCTAGTACAATTTACCAGGGACCTACTAGTAAATCAAATATGCCAGTCATGGATAAACCAATCACACATACATTTTACATAGGGAGCACTTGCACTTTAGCTCTGGTCAGCAGTGGTAAAGTGCCCAGAGTACCAAAAACAACAAAAACAGAGTCTAGCACACAGTCAAAACCTGGGAAGCAGAGGCAAAAAGCCAGGGGAGACTACGCCAAGGATGCCAGGTCCAACACAATCTATCCTGGGACCTCCTACTCATTATATTTTACATTTACTACTTCCAATTGTAGAAGACAGGATGGTGGTAGCAAATCTGTATTGATCGTTCATCAACATGTCCAGTAGCTGCTTGTGAACCTTATAGCACTGTTAGCCCAATGTATCAAAAGACAAATAACAAAGAGTTTATGACCTCTCGCTGATTTTGCAACATGACCTATGTAGTGACTGGTCACATTGCAAAATCTCCAATTACATGGGGTGTCAGAGAACTGTCTGCCTAATGAATATTAATTAGGCAGGTCGCTATTTACGACCTCCTATGATTAGTTGCAATGCAGAGATTGTGGTCTGCAAGGAACAGCAGACCACCAACCATATTTTTAAAGAAGCCCATGTTCCTGAAAGGAACCAGTCCTGCTTTACAAAAAAAACTTCCTGTATGGGAACAAATTTTCGTATTTTTGAAAAATGTCTTGATGTTCTGAAGGTCCTTGTACTTCTAAGTTCAGGGTACACAAACATTGGGCCTCATTTACAAGGAGCCTGTGCCGCATTTGTGTCATTTTATTTTACAGAGCAGCAGCGCAATCAGTGCTTCACACTGCTCCATACCTACAAACTGACGCATTGGGCCTAATGTCTCAGTTTGTTGAGGCCTCTGTCACATTATACCTGCTCCAGGTATTATGTATGCCATGCAGAACTCGTGCAGTGAAATTTACAACTTTTAACTGTCACTCTGCGACTTGACGCCATCAAAATTCTCACACCTGCTCAGACGAGGCATAAGGACTGAGACAGGGCTTTTAACACAGGACTCTCCTCTGTGTTCTGACGCATTGCTGGGCTTGAATCAATTTTATGATGAAACTCCAGCAAAGCATCAGTTTTGCGCCAATAGATGTATCAGAATTTCAGATGCATCTGTGAAAACTTGTGCCATGAAGCTCTGTATTGTAAATACAGCACATCCATGTCATCATTAGTGCATTTGCGGCAGGTGCAAGAAATCTGATGCATTGATGCAGGAGATTCTTGTAAATGAGACCCAATAGTTTTGACATTTTGTAATACCCAGAATTATGTTGTTTAAAGATTTTAGAAAATTATGAAATGGAAACGAAGTATGAATAATTATAGTGCAATTCGGTGGAATATGTTTACATAATTTGTCATGGTTTTTGGTTGAAGCTACAGTTAATGTACAGCACACATTTTGAAATTTCTAAATGCAGTTATCAATGGTGTTGCAGAATTCAAACAAGCGAGAAAATGTCAGAGGGCCCCAAAAGAAAGGGTGAGAGTGACATTGAAATTATTTACTTAGAGAGGCATTCCTACAAATTCCACTTTGACTCTTGAAATATAACTCACATTTCATGTCTAGCAAGCGAATCACAAAAATGCTTACAGATGTCAACATCTAGGACAGAATGTTGTACTACAGAAAGTGTGTAAGACGTTTCTGTGAGTCTTCAGCGTGGCCATCATTTACCACTTACTCTGCCTTTTCTAACCACTAAGGCTTGATTTAGAGTTTGGTGGAGGGTTTACTCCAGCACAACTGTGGCGAATATCTCTTCTGCAGATACAAAACTCTAAAGGATATAATAGGATTTATATTTCAGCAGATGGAATATCCATTGTTGTGACAAGTAACCCCTCTGCCAAACTCTAAATCAGGCCCTAAATGTTTTGTACATGCACTTTATGTTTTAGAAAATGTGTCTTCTGTCACACTCTTGGAGACAGGCACAGGGTGTTTATACATGCTATATTCATATTAGTTAATTTGTGCATTTGTGTTTCACCTTTGGAATGAGTAAACAAGGCTTCAGGAGCAAATTTGGATGGAAAATAGCTCTTGCACATGATCTTTTAAAAGGTAACAATTGGCATTTATACAAACACAATGCATGTAAAAATGAAATATACCTTCATTAATAACACAAATTGTCACTTTTGCAATCTTCAGTTTCTCCAACCACTTCACCCTCATGCTACAAGTGTTGCAGCTCATGTGTTACAGCTCAGAAAACCTTGTCACTGTGGGCACCATCGTAGTTTTACCTGTTTCATATTATGAAGTTGACTAATGTAATACATGTTTATTAAGGATTAACAGATTTGTATAAGGTGTCTGATAAAAATGAAAGTGAATACAAATTAAATAAATAAAAATGTTATAAATATTAAGAGAAAGATTAAAGTGCCACCTTCGCTATGAACAGTGCTGTCATCACTGATGTCATTTCAGAAGTCATCAGTGATGTATTAATGAACATGTCATGAGTAATGTAACATATAAGGTCAAAATTACTGTGTGGCGAGATCACGAGCTGTAGTTACTTGAGTTAACTATAACTAGTGAAGTTTAGTGTTTTTTTCTTTAAAATGTTATGCTCAAACTGGCATTTTCACCTAACTATAAAGCAACTTTAACCTTTAGTTTTTCCAATGAATTTCTACATTTTTTTAAGGTAAAGTAAGATACTATTACCATACCTACTATAACGTCACGTTAAACATTTTTTCAGTGAATTTCAAGTGTTTTTTTAAAATAAAGTAATATTTATTACCATACCATATGTAATTATGACCACACCGACAGCCACACCCCACCACACACAATCATTGGCACAGCATGAGGTGGCCACAGAGGAACTCCCCACATTCTGCTGCCTTTCACTGCTCTCTCAATCATAGCTGAGTTGCACAAGAAGAAATCAAATAAACCCTCACTCACTAGCATCTATGTCACTCTGACAGAGTCGTATCTGGGAGAGTACCAATGCTTGCTGTCTCAGACATCGAAGGTACACTCCGCTTGTGGAAACTGAGAGAAAGTGAGCTAGGAAATGATGAGAGGGGCAAGATTCATTCAATATTTTTTGTAGGATATGTGTACCTGAGTGAGGAGGGGTACATTTCGGTCTAACAACAGAAAGCATTGGCTTTCATTTAGCAAGGCCTATTGACTTTAATTCATTACATTCACTTAGAGTTGGCTTTGAGTCAGTCCCTTGATCTCAATTGGATTACTTTGTTGTCTATTTCATTTCCCTACTCCTGATTTAATAGATTTTATCTTTACTCTTTTTTTTGCCTTACCCTCGATCATCTCACTCTCACAGTGCCCTGACTGAATTAAATATCCTTCCACTGCTGGTGTCAAACCTTACTTTGATTGACTGAGAGGAACTTTTACGATCCCTGGTGCCCCAACCACCTTTCTTCTCCTTTCCCTCACCCGCCGACCTCTTGCCCCACATCATCCCCCTTGTTTTTCAAGCTAATTTTTAGCAAATGTTTGCCAGCCTCCTCGCTCCAATCTGGAAGACATCTTAAAATGTATTTTTAACCATTTTAAAATAGCCGTTCTCCAGTTTTTGTGTTCATGTGTCCGGTTCAAAGATGTCTGTTGCTGATACCAATATCAATGCAACCACCTTTGAATTCCATTTGTTGAAACATTACAAATGCATTTGAAAATGTCGGCTTTGGTTGCAAGTGCATTCATGGCAGCCATATTTTAATATTTTTGTAATATTTTACACTCTATTCCAACATGGCTGTTGTAGGTGTGCATGCATTAGTGGTGGCTATCCATGTAATAAAACACTGGCAAAGCTAAAAGATTTTAATGTTGAGAACTGTTACCTTTGCCTATTCTTGTTAAGTGATATGGTGTGTAAAATCCTGAAACGGGAGAAGACTGGCAGCAAAATGTCATGCAGAATTATGTTTCAGGCTGGGATCTAGGCAGTAATGAAAGTGATAAAGGGTGACAGAGGACCAAGTCTCGATGTGAGAGAGATAGCGGAATTTACTTCATTTATGGTATTTTTGAACCAACTCCTCAACTCTTACTTTGCTTGCCACTTAAACAGCTGGGGGGGGTGACAGAGGAGTGTGAGGTGGGCTCAACCAAAACATTTAAAGGAGTGGTTGTATGTCAGAATATTGAGAACAAAAATATTGTGCTACCAAAATATTGTAGCTGAATGTTGACCATGAAAATATTGTGAAGGTAAGTACATAGAAGTAAATATAGGCTAGCTATTCTTAACACTTCATAAATGGCTTCCAAATAAAGTTGTTATTGAGTAACAAAGAGTTCTGTTAATACTGTAAACTATTTTACCATGGAACTCGTTGACAAATTAATTAGTTGTCCATTCATTTTACCTTACCCAGGCTCCATGTGCATATCAATCTGTCAATCTGTAGATTGAATAGGGCTTTATAAAAAGGCAGTCGCATGTATTTTATGTGCGTATTTAATATTGTGGACTTATTTGTTCTTGCAAAGTTATCTTAGTTTTATTTTTTTAAAGGCATTTTTATTTGCTTTCTGTATGTCCAATTATAATCAAAATTTTGTTTTTCTCAATCTGTATTGTAAAGGGTTCTTACATTGCTTGGTCTTGTCCGCATAATATAACAAGATAAAATATATATATATCAATTACAGAACTAGAATTTTGTGAGCATTAAAAGACACAAACACATTTACTTCCACAAAAGAATAAGAGTTACTCCTTTTTCAAAGTAAAATCAGTCATCAAACACATCCACTTTACATGGGAAGAGGTTTCTCTATTAGGGATATATCTCCTCATAGATAAAAACACAGATGTAAAAAAATTCAAACATACTTCAAATGTAAACCTAGAAAGCCTACTAGTGGAATTCTGTGAGAGTTCTTGCTGTATGTTTAGGCCAGTTGTAGTTCAGGAACAGCATCTGAAAGGCAACTACTGTGCGGATTTCAGAGTACTTTGTGAGTCGTATTCAGTAGTTTCCGGTGCAGAAATTCTTTCACACCTCTTGACAGCAGAGAGAAGCATAACAATTATTCAAATACTTCACCTTTTGATTGGAGGTGTAGAAACTACTGACTAGTTATTAGTAGATGAATGTCTGGGAGTTTCCTCAAGTAGGTTGGTGAAAAGCCTCATGCAGTAAAGGAGGAACAAGGGAGAAGTAAATAGGCAGAGCTGCACTCACAAAGATGCATACTGTTAGAAGTTGGGTTTCTGGTTGAAAGAGGTATGCACCCTCTCCAAGCAGGAACAACAATCCTAGTCGGAGTAAGTCATATACACACAAATATTAACCTGTGCTCACCCTCTTGTAGCTTGCCACAGAGTAGTCAGGCTTAACTTAAGAGGCAATGTTTCAAGTATCTTTACAAAATGCCAAACAGTAAAATAGTGAATACACCACACAAAAATACACAACATTTGGCTAGAAAGATGGAGCTTGATTTTATGAGTAAAACAAGACCAAAACAATAAAACAATCATTACGCAGGAGTCAAGATATGAATTTTTAAAGAATAAAATGCAATGTTGTGCTTAAAAGCATAAATGCTCAACCAAGGATATCTGGTTGTGCCAGACCGGGGTAAATCAAAAAGTTCAGGCTTACTGCAATGGAGCACAAGTTGGATATACTCCCAGGTTAGCCCTGATGAAATTCTACCTTCTCAGAATTGGGCCAGGAGTCTCGTTCCCAGGGAAGAAGTTCAGCAAGAGCAAGGAGAGGGTCAATGGTGGTGAACCGTGGGCGCGAAGAGTCAGCTGGATGGCGTAGACCGTCAGACTGGATGGGTGATGCTTGCTGTGTGAAGAGACTTACTTGAAGTCGCTTGTGCTGATTCTTTGTGTGAGCGGCATGGTTCTGGTGCCTGTGGGCCCTTTTGCGGTTGCAAGGAGCCAAAAAGCTAGATTTCATGTGCCACCAAACCACTGTTAAGGTTCCAGAACTGGAAAGTGGCCTCTTAGGGGTCTGAAACTGGTTGAAGATGGGTTCAGGAGCCCTCAAAGACCCTTCTGACCGTGAGGCTCCAGTCTATCCATCCTCAGCATCCGGCCGACTCTTCTCACCCGCGGACCACCACCTGTGACGCTCTCCATGTTCTCGGTGAATTTCTTCCACAGGAACAGGACTCTTGGCTAGAAAATGAAAATGTAAAACTTCACTAGAATATACCTGGGACTGTTTGGCCATCACGGTTGGCCTGAACATTTGGATTTACCACAGTCTAGCATTACCAGATTTCCCCGGTTCCTCCTTTATGCTTTTAATAGTAAATATAACAGGACAACCCAATATGCCCTTAAGAGCATGGTTATACACAAATAAAGTACAAGGGTGCCATTAAGGGACCTATTTGATGACAACATATATCAGAATAAATTACTCTTAGTTGTCTGATGTTCAAAATTTAACATCAGATGAATCAAAAATGTAAGCGCATGAGTCGAACAAATAAATTGTGAAGAAGCAGGCGTATAAATTAATGAAATGATATATTATTTAAAGAAAGACATAATCCAAAATAAATTATAGAGGGGTACACAATCAAAAAGCCTTCAGCCAAACATGGGCAAGGCAACTATTATACAATCCCAATTAGATTAACATAAGGTCCGTGCTGAAATAGCCCACTCAACGAAGTTCATAGAAAGAACAAGTTTTATCGTCAGGGAAAGTTCCACTGTTCATGAAAGAGCTATGGTTGAGGTGGGTTGTTTGTTGATGTTTCTCAGGGCCATCCTCAGGACTGTGATCAGCCATAAAGTTCTTGATTTATTTGAAGTTATTGTTAAACAAGAATTGAACAAAATCTACAGCACAAGAATACCCAAACACTCGAACATGACTAGAAAGGAAAGAGGAATTATCAGACAAATTTCAAATAACCACAACATTACATGTTGCAAAGCAGACAAAGGTGGTGCTATAGTGATCATGGATAGAGCGTTCTATCAGCAAAATGGTCAGGATCATGTTTATGACAACTCAACGTACATGAAACTTGAATGTAATCCAACAAGTGAATTTCAGAAAATTCTTTCTACTATTTTGAATAGAGCAACTACTCTAGGCATTACCCCAGATGAAGACAGAAGATAATTAACAGAAAAGAATCCTAAAACTCCAAGCATAAAAATGCTGCCTTAAACCCACCAAAATCTTAAGCTACCACATTTCAGACCCATAATGTCTTATAGGAAATCCATACATGAACCTGTAGGCAACCACTGGTTCAAAGCATGACCATGTTCATAAAAGACACCACTGATTTTCTAATCAGAATTTGAAGAGAATCCTGTGCTTTACACCATCAATGTGAAGTTGCTTTACACTTCAATTCCACAATATCTAGGTATAGAGACAGTTGAGTATTTCCTGCCTCGTACAAGCATAGTTGAGAATTCAAAAGTATTCTTAACAGAGCTGTTACATTTTACACTATACCACAGCTATTTCATGTGGAATGAGGAATACCTTTTGCAGAGAACTGGGACAACTATGGGAAACTGCACAGCTCCTTGCTACACCAACCTTATCATGTACAAGTTTGCATTAGATCATATTTTGGCAAACCAAACATGGCAAAGCAATCTCCAACCTATTGGCGAAACTTTGACAACATTTTCATCATATAGAAAGGCCCTAAAACTGACCTGATTACAGCAACCAAGAAACTCAACCATATTGACTATTGAATCAGCTTTACCTACACCATAAATGATAGGTTGATCTCGTTCTTGGATGTAGAGATCACTCTGATTTTCAGCAATTTGGATACCAACATTTATATGAAACCAACTGATCGCAGTAACCTGATGCATTATAACAGTTTTCACCAGAAGTTTCTGAAGATACACTTACAGGAGGGGTATCTGTTCTACCCACAGACACTGCATATTAATTAACATACTTCAAACCCTGGATTAAGATACTACAACATAACATACCATCTCCCTCATTTATAAAACAATAAACAAATAAAAAACTAAACAAACACAACAAAGGACCAAGAGGACATTATCGATCAGGTCTTAGTTTCCATGGCAAAAACCTTTCACAAGAGGATCTGCGAGGAAATTTCTCCTTACAATTTGAAGCAGACCTTTGTGTAATCATATCACCTGAATTTTGGGCACGTGTTAAAGAGCTTTGATCCTTCCCTCCGTCACAGTCATCACACGCTCCCGACACAGAAACCTCAGAAAATTTTACCTCTTTGGATAAGTTCCACCAACGACCATCTTCAACCATGACAGCACTCCCACAAATTTTCTTTACCCTGACAGGTTTACCAAAACAATCATCACCTTTTTTAACAGGGACAGTTTTCTTAATACACACCAAATCTCCAGGGCAAACTACATGCAACTTGGTTGCTTTAACAACATCATATCTTCTTTTCATACGTTGCTGGCCCAACCACACCTTTTCCCACTCTACCCTTTTCCTTTCACACAAACCCTTGGGTTTCAAAGAATTAGATAACCATGAAGGAAAGAGAACAGTGGTTGGCTTACGACCCTTTAGAGCTTCAAAAGGAGACACATTCGTCAGTGAATGGGGTGTTGAACGATAAACCTACAACATGGTGCTCACGGCCTCAAAAATGTCAAAATTGTTGTGCCTAGCCCATTTTATGCAATCCCCAATCACCCTATTCATTCTTTCTACTAGCCCATTCGTCTGGGGATGATATAGAGAGCTTTTCAAGTGCTTAATGTCAGATTGATGCAAGAAATTCTCCATTTCCGCATTAACAAATTGCACCCCATTATCTGAAATAATGGTCTCTGGTAAACCCTCTCTCATGAATATCTCTTTAAGGAAGTTAACAGCATTAGATGCAGAGGGAACAGCATAAAACCGAACTTCAGGCCATCTACTGTGATAATCCATGAGAACAAACGCGTATCTTAAATTATAAGGAAGGAAATTAAACGGTCCAATCATATCGATCCCCACTTTAGACCAAGGTTTTGCAGGGATCTCAATAGGATGTAAAGGTGGAATACATGTTTTCAATCCTTTCTCAGCCGAATTGCAAACCAGACACCCTTTGACCGCAAGATCAACTTCTTTGTCCATAGATGGCCACCAATAACTCTCCCTCAGCCTTCTCTTTGTCATAGTGGCACCAAAATGTCCATCATGTGCTAAATTTATTAGGCCCAAACGTAAACTATATGGAGGTATACACCTGTCCCCTCTCAACAATATATCATCTTCTATAGTGATCTCATTTGCAATTTTACAAAAAGGTTGCACTGGTAGTGAAACATTCCTTTCCTTAGGCCAGCCATTGATCACAAATTCTCTAACCTGAGCCAGAATGGGATCTCTCAAAGAAGCCTCTTCCCAATCAGTTTTGTTGTAGGCTTTGGATTTTGGGAGATCTATAGAAGCAACAAAACAATCCTCTCTATCCTCCTCACCGTCAAAATCATCTAACCCATCTATAGGTAATCTCGAAAGAAAATCCGCTCTCACATTGAGCTTCCCCGGCAAAAACCTAACTTCCATGTTATATTGTAATAGTTTAGTGGTGAGACGGGCAATACGTGGGGTAGTATAGTTGGTTTTATCCCCACTGAGAATGTAGAGTAATGGTTTATGATCAGTGATGATGACAAATCTTCTGCCCCAAACACAACTCCTAAATTTTTCACTTGCCCAAACACAGGCCAACAATTCTTTCTCTATTACAGAATAATTCACTTCAGCCTCCCTCAATACTCTAGAAGCATAGCTTATCGTGGCTTCACCTCGTTGAGTGTCCTGGACTAGAACCGCACCCAAACCATACTTGCTCGCATCAACCATAATCTTGCATGTTAATGCAGGATCGTAAGAGCGTAGAGCTTTAGCATCCGTCATTTCAGATTTTATCAACTCAAACGTGTCTTGACAATCCTCATCCCATGAGAATTCAACACTCTTCTTCAACATGTTAGACAAACATTTCATCTTAGATGCATAATTTGGGATAAACCTTGAATAAAACTCACACAATCCTACAAAAGAGCGCAACTCATCCTTATTTTTAGGAGGAAGACAATGACTAACGGCATCCACCAAACCAGGTCTCGGTTTTACACCCTCCGAGGACACAACATGTCCCAAGAATTCTATCTCTTTTTTCCAAAATTCACACTTATCTTCTTTAACTACCACTCCATTCTCCTGAAAAATTTGTAATACCATCTTGAGAATCGTGTTGTGATCAAGTAACTGTTTGGCAAAAATCAATACATCATCCTGGAACACCAGGACACCTTCCAAATCTTTCAGCAAATGGGACATAATACGTTGGAAAACCGAAGCAGCCGAAGCAAGACCGAAAGGCATACGACAAAACTGGAAAGTGCCAAACGGTGTATTGAAGGCAGTTAAGTGTTTAGAGTCTTTCTCCAGGACAACCTGATGATAGGCTGAAGCCAAGTCAATTTTAGAAAACCAGACTGCGCCACTAAGTTTCTCAAGCAAGTCATTAATCCTAGGTAATGGAAAAGAATCTACCCAAATTTCTTTGTTGAGACTTCTTAAGTCAACACATAAGCGCATTTCACCATTACGTTTGCGAGCAACGACAATAGGAGATAACCATAAACTAGATTCAATCGGTTCAATTACAGCAGACACCTGTAATCTCTCCAACTCTGATTTTAGGTCGTCCCTCAAACTGAATGGAATCGCTCTTAATTTGTGCTTTATAGGAATAGCATTGTTTTTAATTTTAATAGCATGCTTAAAACCTTTAATACATCCCAACTTTTTCTCAAACACATTGGGGAACATCGTATGGAGAGTAGGCAGATCCACGTCACGATAGTCAGTAACCACCATCACTTGCTCAGTAGTCCCTGGCCTCAGAACCATACCAAAAAGACCTTGATGGAACCAACCTAGGATATTGAGACCCTTGAAAGCAACATATACCTTTCCCCTAATCTTGCGCCCCTTGAACTCCATTACATCTTCAATAAAACCTTCTAGCTCAATCCTCTTTCCCTCATAGGAAACCGGAGCTCTGTCGGGTGGAAACAATTTTCTGGGACCCCACGTCCTCTTGAACAAGTCTAAAGTTATCATCGTAATTCGTGCGCCTGAATCCACCAGTAAATGTAGAGTTTTCCCACCCACACAAATATCTACATATGGATCCACACACTCTTCAACATCACTTGAACGGGATTGCTCATCAGTGACAACAAGAATCATGTCACGCAATTCACTTTCTAAACTTTGACTAGGCATATCACTGGTATTAGCCACAGTGCTGACATGAACATTCTTGTCATTCCTAATACTCTGACACACTCTAGCAAAGTGGCCTGTTCGGCCACACCTGTGACACACTACATTCCTAGCAGGACAACCCTTAGAGTCCTTAGAGTGTGGTAAATTGCCATTATTGTTAGTCTTGAGTTCTTTATGCGAAGAGACAACATTGACACTCATTTTCTCTTCCTCCTTGCGTTGGTACGAAAGTTCCTTAAGAGAAGCTTGAGCAAGCTCAAAACTCTTCACCTGTTTTATTACATCCTCAAGAGAAGGATCCCCCATCGTTAGTAGTCTCTGTTGGATGTGTTTGTCGAAGCAATTGCCAATGAGTTGATCCCTGATGAGTTGATCACGAAATGCACCAAACTGACATTGAGCACACAACTTACGAAGTGCACTGATAAACTCATCAATAGATTCACTTTGAAGCTGGACTCTCTTAAAAAATTTGTGGCGTAGTACAACCAGACTAGGTTGTTTATCAAATCTCAAAATGAGTTTTTTTACAGTCTCCTGATACTCATCCAATTCTTCATCTTCTAACACATCAATTTCAGGAAGGTGTTTTAACGTCTCACGGCCCTCAAATCCCAGTGAATGTAACAATAAAAACTTTTTCCTTTCAGGTCTGAAACGTGATGCACCAATGGCCCCTAAATAAGTTTCAAAGGCGTCAAACCACTGAGACCACGGCACAGGTGGCTCCCCAGGTGTTTCAAGAAAAGGAGGAGGAGCCAAAACGGATTGCATAGTTCAGAATACAAATGTGTCCCACCGCAAAGCACCTGCAAAATAATGTTCAGTGACAATTCTGAGTAAGATTGATACACCGTAGTCAGTGACCTGAATAAGAACTAATATCCAAGAACACGCCAGCACAGAAACGCGTGTCTCGCCGTAGAAATCTATATATAAAGAAATGGTTGGTAAGATACACGTTGGTTGCCAAGGTACGCGCTGGTTGCTAGCGTACCATTTGTGAAAAGAGAATGCGTGCGCATGCACGTCTTGCTGGCGTTTGTTGATTGACGTGAAACTACGCCCACATTGAAAGCACAAAGAGAAAGACGCGCGTGAGGACCGCGCGCCGGCCGTCGTCTCCCGTCGTCTTCAGGGAGTGCTAGAAACAAGAAATAATTCCCAGAACAAATCCACGATGAACAGCGGCACAACGAGCAGTCTCACCTTCAAGCTGGGTAATGTATTCATCAAAGACGTATCGTCTGTTTGCCGAACATGGATGAATAATATGCGTAGATTCAGAGGTGGCTCGCCCCCTCGTCGCCAAAATTATGTTGTGGTTCCCAGAACACTGACGCTGAGAACAGGTGCTGGTAACAGGTTTATTCGCATATAAGTCCAAAGATGTACAGAGCCACCTCACAGCGTATTGCCGGCATCTTCCCCAACCGCCTTCCTTCTCACACCCAACCTTCCACATTTCACCCCACGAGCCCGCATTCTACTCCCCACATTCTACCCACAGACACTGCATATTAATTAACATACTTCAAACCCTGGATTAAGATACTACAACATAACAGTATCCATGTGCAGTAATAGAGAAAGCAGTAGAATGAGTCAATATCATAGACAGGGCCAACTTTTAACATTCAAGAAAAGCACCAGGGAAACCTGCAGAATAGTTACATTTCAAAATATTCCACCAGAAGCACTAACCTCAGGAAAGTCACATTGAAATACTGGCCTATGCTAAACAATAAAGAAGATTTCCAGGACATCTTCAGTCAATTTCCTCTTTTTGTCTGTGAAAGATCAAAGAACTTAAAAGAGTTACTTAAATATCAGACCAATCTACATGATACTGATACCTATAAAGGGACTGTTAACGCAAATGTTTTATTTAGAAATTACTAATGAATGCTTATTTAATGAAATAAGTAGAAAAATGAATAATGTAGAAAATAATGTGCACGTTTATAATTGTGACCAGACGGTGTGGCGGCCAATGTGGGCGGAAATATTGAAAGAAGACTAACGTATAAGTAAATTATGAAAATGTAATAAAAATAATGTAGTAGTGTGATATATTGAAAGATGTAACCTATGTTTGATTAATTATGGGCCTTAACTTAGCAGTTGTCTGGGCCTAATCTTACCAGGCCTCATCGCAGAAGCTGTGTTTCCGATGGTAAAATGTAAAACGTTGACAAAGCGGAACTAACCGTGAACTGCCCATTGTTTAACAAAATCTGCTTAGCAAGGAGCCTTCATGTGAACCGACGGACAGGAGATGGTAGAGTTAGAATTGTAGCAACTATCGTGTACGTCGAACAAGGTGTACTTTCCCAGGACTTGACAATGTAGGCACTGACTGGAGAAGAAGATGCAACATTTTCGAGACCTGACGAGCCTGATGATGAGGACATCGCAAGACAAACCAATCAACAGTCTGAGAACCACAAAATACTAGATTCTATAGATTTGATGCGTTTTATCCATTGGCTACGTAAATAACCCGTGACTAATTGACCAATTAAGAATTAGCAGACAGCCTGGGTGACTTTGATATAACGGTGTGACAGAGAGAAAAGATGACATATAGATGGATAGGGAGAGGGGAGCAGAGTTTATCGAATTGGCAGTGGTGACACGAGATTATGTCATTGGGCCCGACTCTCCGACTGAGAGCCTGATGTAATGCTGATTGACTGATGACCTGAGAACGAAGGCCAACTCTGTTGCTGATCCATACCGAGGATAGGTAGATATGACAATGTGACTGTATTGCATTGCTTTTCTTTTCTAGGTACCAATTGCGCTGTCTATATAGTATTCCTTAGCTAGATGTTTTTCTTCATATTTGTGTTCTAAATTGTTTACGCATGACGCCCCACATGCTAATGCTGATCTGGGTTAGTTATGGTTACTCCACATGACGATACTTGACATGATGTTTGAAAATAGTTTGACAGACAAATTCTGCTGAACACATGCTACTAACTGGGTTATTGGGATTGATCTTCTTGTTGATTTTTACTAATTCTTTAGAATGTATGTTGATGCAAGCTTTTATTAGATTATGTTCATGACATTTTCTGATTGACTAATGATGTTTTATTGAGTTGAATAAAGTTTGAATTAATCTCATGACTTAGTACTGTAAACAAAGGGCAATAAAACTACTAAACTTATATTTTGAGGTGTGATTATTCATGGCTGTAATGTCATGGTGTGTCTATTATATTGTATTCTTGATTAATTAATAATGCTTTGATTATATTTTATTGAAATTGTGTATTGATTATTGTGTACACTTGTCACATTGTGGCTAGGATACTCCATGCAAATCAAAAGGTTCATCAACCTATATGTCTCACCTTGTAAGTTTACATATTAAGGACCGGCGTTCTAACAGTTTTTGGTAGCAGCTTGATGGTTAGTTTCCTTGTAGAACTAGTTACATTGTGACAAAAGTGGTTATGGTAGTAGTTTAAGTTAGGTTAATCATTTATCATTATTGGGCTTTGATTATGTTTTCTGAAATGGCAATTGTAGCAAGAATGATGTCCCATTAAGCCCAGAAATGACTTTCCCAGGTCCTGAATCCTGCTAGTAATGTTGGGTAAATTCTTGCAGTTTTAAGCAACAGTGTGTGTGATAGGTTGCGCTTGCACAGTTTACACAAATTGCAGGTGAATTGTGATGTATTGGACGCAAGTTAGGGAGTCTGTGTTCTCCAGGTAAGGTTTTAGTAGGAGTGTGCATACTCCGCAGTATGAGAGTAGGAAAGTCGTCGAACTTCATATGAGTGTGGCGCTTGTGCTAAAAAAATTGTCAATGTGGTTGCTGTTGATGTACAGACCCTGCGTGGTCTAAGACTCCGGAGTATATTGACAAGTGTAGGAGACACTTGGTTATATGTTGTAATCTGTCTGGTTTAGTAGGTTGATCGGGCGTGGTGAACAAGTCAGTGTGTGTGAGTTAAAGTGAGTGAGGGAAAATTTCAACTGAGATTCGGCAAGTCCTATGTGCACCAGGACAGACCCTTTGACCAGTTGAGAGTAAAATTTGCGGGTCACATTTTACTAGCGAATGTGGGAGACTGAGAAAGAGGAATAGCTGCATGAGCAAAAGGGCCATCAGTGAAAATCCGCAAGGTTTCTGAAGCGATTGCGTTACCTTCCTGTAGTAAACTAGCAGATTTGTTTTGGCCTGGTTTTTGGTTAGTGCTCACAATAATTTGCATTTGTGAACTGGAGTTTAGGAGGACAAGCCACAAGACTTTGTCAGCTGCAGTGTGTGAGTGTGACGTCAGTGGAGTCGCGCTGGGATAGATTGGTTAGTAAAAAGATTCATGAGCAGATTGGCAGCCATCCGTGAGAGACAATTGGTTGAGAAAGCGGGTGAAGGGAGTCCTGGGAGTAAAAGTCATTTCCTTATTGAATCGCATAAAAACAACAGAAGCAAGATGAAATCATTGAAGGCATTGAGGAGTGCTAAGAAGGGAGAAATGTACATTAAAGCGACTGTAGGGGAGCCTACCCCACCTGAAAATTCTCAGTCTTATATTGTAATGGAGGAGCGAGGTGTCATGCCATGTCTTTGGTTGAAGCAA
The DNA here is from genome assembly GCF_031143425.1 of Pleurodeles waltl. NCBI lineage: Eukaryota > Metazoa > Chordata > Amphibia > Caudata > Salamandridae > Pleurodeles > Pleurodeles waltl. The sequence goes on along the minus strand of NC_090442.1, from coordinate 892,367,773 downwards.
TAGTGCAAATTGACAGAGAAAGAGGGAGTTTTAGCATTTCCCGAGCATGGGACGTTTAATTAGTTACGAATGTCGCTGTATGACATGAGACCACTTCCGAGACCGGCACAATTTGAGGGATTAGCTGTTTGGGAGCTGATAGCGAGACAACAGCAGGAATTAAAATTCCAGAGAGAGGTAAAAAGAGTAGAGAAGTCTTTAGCAGAAGCAAGGTGGGATTGGGAACAGAAGAAGTGGAGGACAGTGACACTGCAGGATGTTAAGTTGTTCCCTGTTATACAGAGAAAGATGAGTCAGGAGGGAAAAATGAGACTTGCAAAAGCGATAAGAGTTAGTCTGGGGGTAAAAAGAAGGAAAAGGCTTACATAGAAGAAGAGGATTCAGACGTAGAGGATCTCATTACACAGACGCTGAGGGACAGACCTCCACCATATGCAGTGTACGAGGGGGGTCCAAGTAATAGTTCTTCTCCAACAGCCCCGGGACAGGCAGTGGGGACAGTGAGTTTGGTACAGGTTAATGGTGAGCAGATCCTTAATTGGATACAAGGCGACTCTAGTATATTGACTACTTCGGTGGTTCAGGCACAGTTGCATCCACCATCGATACAGAGGGTTTATCCTGAAGTACCAGTTCTTGAGACAACTTTGAACTTAGTGGTGTCCACAGAGCAAGTGGTTCCGAGACCATCGCTGGTCCAGACTGAGCCGACTCCGGTAATGATGCCTCAGGCACAGTCTCGGGGTATACCGAGGTATACACCAATGACAGGGACACACTCAGATTTGGCTCCAGTTATGCATCAGAGTATCGGAGTAGCTCTCCCACAGAAAGAAGGTGTCAGAGCAGGTCCAGATGCAATATCGCTGCCAATTACTGCTGGTTCAGCGGTACCATTATTTGCGCAGAAGGAACCGATTACAGGAGAACAGGGTGAGATGTCCAGAGCCTAGTAAGAAGGGAAATAAGTGAACAGGTTCAGGTAGTCTCTCCCATGGGTCAGACATTTGATGGATCAAGGTCCTTGTTGGATCTCAGTCCACTTGTCGAACTTCCATATGCAGTAAATGGCCTGAGGGCAGGTCAGAGCTTAAAGATATTGACTACACAGACTTCAAGAGCAGTGGTGCAGCAAGAATCCACACCGAATGCAAGTAACTTTACATTACAGAGGCTGACAGCACAACAGCTGAATGAGTGGTTAGATAGTCTGAAGACACCGGAAAATACGTACAAGGGGGAAGAGCAGATTGATCGTGTCAGGTTGATCACAGAAGTGACTGAGATAGTTGAAGGATCAATGGGAGTGAATAGGTTAGAATCCTGTACTGAAGCAGAATTAAGATACATTTGTCCTAGAATTACAAAAGAGGTGAGCAAGGTGCATCATAAATTGGCAGAGTTGGCAGAAAAACATGACATAGTTATTGAAAAAACAAAGCACCTGAAAAAGAGTTATAGATTAGATTTCGAGGCAAAGGATTTTGAGCAGATGTGTTCAGACAGAATGAAAGCACACCTTAAAGAGTTACTGCAGAGTGCACAAAATTGGTGAGCTTCAGAAAAGTGGGAAGGCAAATGGGCAAAGAAGAAGCATAAATGGAAACAAGATTCACAAGACGGGTCTGAGAGTGTACAGACAGATTAGGATCCAGTAAAGATTTTGCCAATGAGAGAGATTCCAGTGGGACAGTTTGTTCACGTTCCTTGGCATAGGAGTGACATTCTGTCCTTTATGAATTATTATCCAACATTCAGGGAGAAACCAGTCAAGTGGTACCAGCAGACAGACAGGTTCGTGAAGCTTTCGAAATGTCTTTGGGAAGATCTGAACACCTTATTAGAGATAGTGGTTCCAGCTGATTTGTGGGTCGAGTGTAAAAGAACAGTAGACTGGCCGACAAGTGAACTAGAAAGAAACAGGACTACAGGTGCACCATCACCTGAAGTAATGAAGTATTATTATAAAGTGATTGAGTTCCTGAAGATGAGAATTGTTTCTAAAAATATTTTCTGGCAGAGGATTGTCAAGACAGTGCAGGAGGTGAAGGAGTCAACACATGTGTACTATGAAAGATTGTTAAAAGCGTTCAAGGAGTACAGTAGCAAGAAAGCGATTGAGCTGAAAGACATGTTGCACTTTGTGTTCAGGTTTGTGGAAGGATTGAGACCTGACATAGGTCAGATGATTAAGAGTCATTTTATTTGTTGGCAAGCAAAGCCAATTGATGAGGTATTGCAGTATGCAAAATACTGTCATGGTGAGGTTGAATTAAAGCAGAAAAGGTTAAAGGAGAAGGCGATGGTGATGAAGATCAAGGCAGCTCAAACAGGAGTACAGGGAACCTTTGTGCAGCAGATACTTCAGCAACAGGGAACTGTTATGTTCCAGCTGCAGCTGAGAGGTAGGGGACATGGAATTAATGTGAATCATGGTCCTGATTTGAATACTGTGGTGGTTCAGAATGATGTGCAAGGGATGAAGAAGATGTTACCGTGTCACCTTTGCGGAAACGTGGGACACTGGAAGCAGGAGTGTCCGTTGATGGTGCAGGAATGTGTTGTTTAGCAGAATGGTGATGTCAACACAATACAAAATGTGAGAGTGCTCAGAATGAGAGGTGTTAATCAAAATGTTCAGAATAATATGAATGAGATGCAAAATTTCCAACTGAAGCAGCAAATGCAAGTGCAGAGAGCACAGATAACACAGTTGCAACCAGTGCAGCAACAGATTCCTATGGTACCTGGACAGCAAATGCAGATACCTCAACCCTAGATGGACCAGCAACAGATAATACTTACTCCACAGTTCACAGGTCGGAGGCAAGACAGAAATAGTGGCACAGTAAACAAATTCCATTTACACAGTGAGAATTAAATAAATGGCAAATGGATGAGTGATAGTTCAGACAACGAGCCATGTGTGCTTGCAGCTTCCTTAGAAGTAGATCAGCGAGGTCCCTATGTGAAGGGAAAAGAAATGGGCCACAAGGTTAAATTCTTGGTGTATACAGGAGCTACATGCTCCACTGTTAGAAGTACAGAAGTGCCAAATTTACCTCTTTCAGGAAGAACAGTCCAGGTGGTAGGGGTAGCAAATAAGCAGTTGATCAATCCGATTACAGATCCAGTAAAGGTTGAAATTGGCAACTTCCAGGGACTCCATAAGTTTGTGGTTTGTAACTCGAGTCCGGTATGCCTACTGTGAAGGGACCTGTTGTGTAAAACACAGTGTTTAGTTTCTTGTTCAAGATATGGAATTTAAATTCAGACAAATAGTGAGGATGAGGAGTACATAATTCCCGAAACGGAATGTGAAATTACAAACGAAATGTATCCATTAATTTAGTTTTTCCCAATGTTCACAGTAAGACTTCCATGCAGATTTACAGGGAACAGTTCAGGAAAACGTGTAGGACCAGACAAGAAAAGAAGTGGGTTTGATCAAGGGAGCCGATTAAAATCACTTTGAAACCGAATGTGGTGTTTCCCCAGTACAACATGGCACAAGATGTTTTGATGAAAGCGGCACAGATAATTGGAGACTTTGTAAAGCAGAGAGTTTTTAAAGAAATGTTGAGCAGCCCATGTAATTCACCGATAATGGGTTTGAAGAAACCATGTGGGAAAGTATGAATTGTTCAAGACTTGAGGAAAGTGAACGACATGGTGGTCAAGTGCTGTCCCGTAGTGCCAAATCTAGCATGTTTCAAATGCCGTGCAATGCAGAGTGGTTTACAGTGGTTGATTTGTCACAAGCTTTCTTTTCTGTGCCTCTTCATGAGGATAGCTAGTTCCTTTTCAGTTTCAAATTCCTGGACAGAGTCTACAGCTGGTGCAGGCTTCCTCAAGGGTACACAGAGTCACCATCTTTGTTTAATCAGATCCTGACAAAGACCCTGGAGTCATTGGCATTACAATATTAATCGACTCTGGTAAAGTACATTGATGATTTGTTGATAGCATCAAGGACAAGGGATGAGTGTAAGTATGAATTGATTGGCCGGCTAAATCATTTGGGAAAGTTTGGTCATAAGGTGTCACCATTGAAATTGAGGTACTGTCAGAAAATGGTAAAGTACTTGGGTCTCTAAATTGAGAAAGGGTCGAGGAAAATATCCAGCGAGAGGATTACAATGATATTGCAGAGAAGTCGTCCAACTTCACAGAGAGATGTCAGGATGTTTTTAGGAATGGTAGGTAACTGTCGACAGTGGATTCCAAATATTACTGAAATCTCAAAGCCATTGCAAAAGTTGACACAGAGATGTTACTGATACCATAAGCTTAGATGAAGAGCAGATGAGAGCGTTCACTGAATTGAGAGAGAGTTTGTGGAGATCTCCAGCATTAGGTATCCCTGATTACATGAAACCATTCACATTGTTCTGTCGTGAGCATGATGCATGTTCTTTGTCTGTCTTGACTCAGGTCCACGGAGGTGCTCATCGCTCATTAGCATATTTTTCAGCTACCTTGGACCTGGTTGCAGGACCCTTACATGGTTGTTTGCATGCAGTAGCCACTGTTGGTCAAAGCCTTTCACAATGTGAGGGAGTAGTGATGGGATATCCCCTGACGGTAATGGTCCCTCACTCAGTTGAGATTTTACTGACAAGGACGAAAACGCAGTACTTGACTGGTGCCAGACTGACAAGGTATGAGACAAGCATTTTAGGTGCTCCAAATGTAACATTGAAAAGATGTTCAGTGTTGAACCCAGCAACTCTCCTTTCAAGTGATACTGCTGAAATTGAAAAAGAAGAAGACATTGAGCATGATTGTCTTGAGGTAAAAGAGTTGCGCACTAAACTGAGACCTGACATAAGAGATACTCGATTGGAAGAAAATGACCAAATTGTCTTTATTGATGGTTCTTGTCTCAGAGATGGTACAGGAAATTTAAGAGCAGGATATGCTTTGTGCACCATTACAGGTACACTGGAAGCATCTTGTCTTTGAGGTGTATATTCTGCACAAGTAGCAGAATTGGTTGCTCTTACAAGAGCGTGCCATGTATCTACTAGATTGAGAGTCACTATCTACACAGATAGCCAATATGGATTTGGAATCATTCATGATTTTGGTCAATTGTGGTCACAAAGAGGTTTTCTGACCACTACTGGTTCACCAGTAAGAAATGGTGAGAAAATAAAGGAGTTTCTGAACGCAATACAATTGCCTGAAGAAATTGCTGTGGTGAAATGCAGTGCACATTTAGGCTCATATTTATACTTTTTGACGCAAACCAGTGCTGGTGCCAATGAAATGATTCCTGTCTTAGCAAAGACAGGAGTCATGCCCCCTTGCCAAATTCCCATGCCCAGGGGACTTCTATCCCCTGCGCATGGTCATTGGGCACAGTGGCATGTAGGGGGACCCAAATTAGCCCCCCATGCCACTTTAAAAAAATAAAAAAATATACTTACCTCTACTTACCTGTACTTACCTCGGTGTCCTCCAGGGGTGGGTGTGGGTGTCAGGGGGTGTCCCTGGGGGCAAGGAAGGGCACCTGTGGACTGCTTCCATGGTCAGAGACCATGGAAGTGAGCCCACATGCCCCTTAACGTCTGTCCTCACCCAGGCGTTAAAAAGCAGCGCACATCAGGCTGTGCACTGTTTTTTAAGGCCCGCCCCCTCCTGTGCGTCAAAATGACGCAGAGTATAAATAAGGAGCACAGGCCTTAAATATCATTTTTTAGACGGGAACGCCTACCTTGCATGTCATTAACTCAAAGCGGTTTCCCGCATCCAAGAAATTACGCAGACAGAGGATTTTTGACAACCACGGACTCGGGGTCATAGTATGAATATGGGGCAAGGTTTGCGCTGAATGTGTGTTAAAATGTTTGACGCACATTCGGCCCAAACATAGTATAAATATGCCCCTTAAAGTCACAGGACTACATTTCACTGGGAAATGGATATGTGGATCAAGTCGCAAGATTTTGCACATTGAACTATATATTGTTTAAGGACAAGTGGAAACTGATGTCGGAAGAGGATAATACATATACAAGTTTTCCATTGAGAGTGATCTATACTCTAGAAGAGCTGAAAACCTTACAGAGTAATGTTGACAAGGAAGAGAAATGACTTCGGCTCCAAATTAAAATGTGTTCAAAGGCCTGATGAGATATGGGTATCCTGTCAACAACTGAGCAGTGCGCGCTCTATTGGCAACTAGAATGCAAAAAAACAGCACTCTCAAAACAATGTAATTTATGCATTGTGCTGATATGTTGTTGTTTAACCTTTTGCATTGCAGAGTTCAATCCTGAAAACTTATTTTTAATGTGCTTACAAATGCTGTTCGTTTGCAATGTATTGCTGCAGGCTTTCAGAGTGTGTTAGGGTGTGGTCCCTTTCCAGGGCCTTCTGGAGACTTTCCCTGCAACATGCCTGGGTGTGGTTGTGGGCTGGGCCAAGACTCTATAAAAAGGAGCCAGCCCTGCTCCAAGTGCTCACTATTCAGAGGTCCCGGTGCAGAGCAGCAGCTACTTCCTGAGCTCCTGTCCCGGTGGCCTATTTGATCTTCCAGACATCTGACTTTCATTCTTCATTTGGAGATCCTTGTTCTGGTCGGTAAGACAGTGGTTGGGCTGGCCTCCCGACGCCATTATCGAGAACTCTCATGTTCTTGGGCCTAATTCTTTTATGATTCGACAAAGTACTTTGCGCGTGTGAAATATGCGCTTGAGTGTTTGTAACATTTGCAGGGTGACTTGCGAAGCGGCAAGACGTGCAATTCGTTTCATGATAATTTAATCTTGTTATTCATTGCACGCTACCATTTCTTGACATTTGCATGGTGGCTTAAGAATCGGCAAGACGCGCAATTCGTTTTATGGTGTTTTAACTTTGTTGTTCATTGCGCGCTACCATTTGTTGACATTTACATGGTGGCTTAAGAATCGGCAAAAGACGCGTGATTCGTTTCATTGTACTTTGATCTTGTTATTCATTGTGAGCTGTTATTTCTTGGCATTTACATCATGGTTTACGAATCGGCAAGACGTGTGATTCGTTTAATGATGATTTTACTTTGATATTCATTGCGTACTACCATTTCTTGGCATTTTACATGGTGACACTCGAATCAGCAAGACGCACGATTCTCGCCCCGAGTTTAATTCATGTTGTTTATTGTATGCCACTATTCTAAGATAATTATCATGTAATATTCGAGTTGACAAGTTATGTGATTTATTTTCCTGAATTCCATATTGTGTTATTCATGGTGCACAATCCTTTTATGGTGTTTAATATATATATAAATATATATATACATATATTTATATAAATCTACAATATGGGCAATTTGTGTTGAAACATTTTAAGAGTACACAGAAGATCAGAGTTTCTAGATGCAATATTGTATGGTCCTAGTATGCATTCTCAAAAAAGGATTTATATGACTGGTTTAAAATTTAGCCAGAATGTTTTTCTGATTCTCATGTAAAGGAAAGTACTTGAATAAGAAAGTTTTAATTTAATCCATCTTGATTCCCTTACAGGTATCCGGCCATCTTGAAACTTAGTCATTTTAAACTTAATTCTTAGATTGTTCATGCTTTCAGAATGACTATGCTTAGAATCATACTCTAGTATTGATTTCAGGAGATATAATTTTGATATTGTGTGTTCTAACCTTTTTCTTACTACAGGTCTCCTTCCAAGCTGTTTCCCTTCCTAATCCCCTCTTCCTCTCTTGATCTCTCTTAGCCTCTGTGATTTATCTATTAGAGTCTTGGAGCTGTTCAGTGGTGGACGTGTTGGGAACGTGCGCAGACCCCGAGGATCTGGTAACTCTGACATATCCGAAAAGGGTCAAATGGTTTTGCCAAATAGTTTGCTGTCACAAATGGCGAGGTATTACCATGGTCAGGCACACATTGGGAGGGATGCCATGGTTCAATTTTAAAAATTGACTGGTTCAATTCTAAATTCAGGAAGGCAGAAGAAGCAATATGCCATCGCTGTGTAATTTGTCAGCAGTTCAATGCAGGAAAAGGAACGGTGGTGAATTAGAGCCACATTTGAAGAGCAGGAGGACCATTCAGCAGAATGCAATTGGATTTCATTGAAATGCCTGTGTGTGGAGGTTTGAAGTATGTTTTGGTGATTGTGTGCATTTTTTGTCAGTGGATTGAGACGTACCCTACACGAAGAACAGTTGCAAAGCTGTTGCTTAGAGAGTTGATACCACATTTCGGATTTCCGATCTCTTTAGAATCAGATTGTCAGGAATCCCCAAAGTGCCTCCTGCGTTATCTGTCAGCATCCCCAGGGATTAAGATTAAATCATATCTCTGTTCTTGGTTAAACCTTCATGTTTCTAAGTAAATATAATGTGCTGTGTTACACAATTAGTTTTACCAATGCTTGTTTTACCAATGCTTGTTTGCTAATGTGAGCAGGTGTAGACATGTGCTTCTAATTGGGTGTGGTGTAGACATGGGCTTCTAATTGGGTATGGTGACTCGTCCACAAGTGGAATCTCAACTGCTTTCCTGATTGGCTATAAATAAAAGAGTGAAGCATGCCTCCCTGCTTGGCTTTGTTTTGCTTCCTGATCTCAGCATCTGAGTTGGAAGTACAGCCCCTGCTGTCATCCTATTATTCAGGACTTTTGAGGCAATTCTTTCCTTTGTTCCTGTACCAGCTGACACCAGGCATTCCTCCAGCACTCCGGAAAAAACTGCAGCCAAGTGACTAGTATTCTACAGGGATATTGTTCTTTGAGCGCCTCACTTTCCTAGAACAGCTGGTGTATTTCAGACCTCATATTGTGGCAGAGTGCTTATCTTGAAGAGACAAATGTATTTCTGAACATTCTACATTATTATTGTAGTTACTTGCTGTGGGAGGCTGGCCTGGCTTATAGTGGGTACCAATGGTACTTACACCTTGTGCCAGGTCCAGTTATCCCTTATTAGTAGAGTGTAGTAGTGTTCTAGCTTAGGCTGATAGAGGTAGCTATAGCAGAGCAGCCAAGGCTGAACTAGGAGACATGCAAAGCTCAGGCAACACCACTTACATCATATAGGTACTATATCATAAGAAAGACAATACTCATAGTTACTAAAATTAAAGGTACTTTATTTTAGTGACAATGTGCCAAAAATATCTCAGAGGATATACTCCATTAGGAGGTAAGAAACATACACAAAATATACACAACAAACCAAATCAGGTAAGTAAAACAGTCAGAAAGTAGTGCAAACACTGTAGAAAACAATAGGATGCGATAGGCCTAGGGGGCAACACAAACCATATGCTAATAAAGTGGAATGGGAACCACGAAGGGACCCATTGGCTAGTGTAGTGTGTAGAGGGTCGCTGAGAGTGTAAGAAAACACTAAGGCCCATATTTATACTTTTTTAGCGCTGCATTTGCGTAATTTTTTTGACGCAAAAGCGGCGCAAACTTGCAAAATGCAATTGTATTTTGTATGTTTGCGTCGTTTGGGCACCAAAAAGTGGCGCAAATGTGGCGCTAAAAAAGTATATAAATGGGCCTATGGGTGTAAAACATACCCCACCCCAAGACCCTGCAAAGTAGGAGTAAAGTACTACTATTTCCCCAGAAACACACTAAAGTTGTGATAAAGGATTTCGCAAGGACCACAACAGACTGCAAAGCACTGAAGACGGATTCCTGGACATGAAGACCTGCAAAGGAAGGGGACCAAGTCCAAGAGTCGCTAAAGTGTTCAGGGGGGCAAGAGCCCACTAAACCCCGGATGAAGGTGCAAAATGGCTGCCTGAGGTTGGAAGAAGCTGCAGGTTTTGCAACAACGGAAGGAAGTAGGAAGTTCTTCTTCATGCAAAAGATGTCCCACGGCGTCCTGGAGGATGCAGAGTTATTTCCTTGGAAAAATACCCCAAACAAGCCTTGCTAACTACAAGAGTCACAGTTGGAGAAAAGGGGTTCTGCCCGGGACCAGGAAGGACCAGGATGTTGCCACTTGGGAGAGGAGACACAGGGCGCCCTCGGCAACATAGAGAGCCCTCAGACAGGAAGAAAGCACCCACAGAAGTCCTTGAACATGTGTTCAAGAAGTCTGAACATGGCGGTTGTCTCAACACTGCAAAGAGAGGTCCCATGACACTGGAGATCAACTCAGGGAGCTGAGCATCACAGTACAGAGTGCTTCAGACCTAGGCTCAGCTGTGAATGCAGGATTTCTTAGAAATGTGCACAGAAGCCCTTGTAGCTGCAGTTCATGTGGTGCACAGGATTACTGTCTGGAGAGGGGAGGCCAGGACTTACCACCTCCAAATGTGGACAGTTGGACCACTGGACAGTCTGGGTCAGTTGGGTCCACCACCTGTGCTCCAGGGGCCACGCTCGTCAGGATGAGATGGGACCCAGAGTACAGGTGGAGCTGAAGTTTGGTGTCTGCTAAAGCAGGGGGAAGATTCTGTCAACCCATGGGAGATTTCTTTGGGGCTTCCAGTGCAGGGTGAAGGCAGGCAGCCCCCAGAGCATGCACCATCAGGAAACAGCTGAGAAAGCCATCAGGATTATGTGCTACAATGTCACAGGTAGTCTTCTGGCTACTTTGTTGCAGTTTTGCAGGCGTCCTGGAGCAGTCAGTGGTCGATCCTTGGCAGAAGTCAAAGAGAGAAGTGCAGAGGAGTCCTGCTGAATTTTTGCAAGTTGTTATCTGAGGAAAAGCCCACTGGAGAGACCCTAAATAGCCCTCAGAGGAGGATTGGCCACCTAGCCAGGTAAGCACCTATTAGGAGAGGTCTCTGACGTCACCTGCTGGCACTGGCTGCTCAGAGGCCACCAGAGTGCCCTCACACCTCTGGAACAAGATGGCAGAGGTCTGGAACACACTGGAGGAGCCCTGGGCACCACCTCTGGGGTGGTGATGGACAGGGGAGTGGTCACTCCCCATTACTTTGTCCAGTTTCAGCCAGAGCAAGGACTAGGGGTTCCCTAAACTGGTGTAGACTGGCTTATGCAAAGAGGGCACCATCTGTGCCCTTCAAAGCATTTCCAGAGGCAGGGAGAGGCTACCCCTCCCCAGCCGTTAACACCTATTTCCAAAGAGAGAGGGTGTCACACCCTGCTCTCAAAGGAAATGCGTTGTTCTGCCTACTTGGGACTGGGCTGCCCAGACCCCAGGAGGGCAGAACCCTATCTGTGAGGTGGCAGCAGAGGTAGCTGCAGTGAAAACCCCAGAGAGCTGGTTTGGCAGTACCGGGGGTCCATAGTGGAGCCCCCGGGATGCATGGAATTGGCTCCCCAATACCAGATTTGGAATTGGGGGACAATTCCATGATCTTAGACATGTTACATGGCCATATTCAGAGTTACCATTGTGAAGCTACATATAGGTATTGACCTGTATGGAGTGAACACGTGTAATGGTGTCTTCGCACTCACAAAGTCCGGGGAAATGGCCCTGAACTATGTGGGGGCACCTTTGCTAGTGCAAGGGTGCCCTCATACTTAGTAACTTTGCACCTAACCTTCAATAAGTGAAGGTTAAACATATAGGTGACTTATAAGTTACTTAAGTGCAGTGAAAATGGCTGTGAAATAACGTGTGCATTATTTCACTCAGGCTGCAATGGCAGTCCGGTGTAAAGGTTTGTCTGAGCTCCCTATGAGTGTCAAAGGAAGTGCTGCAGCTCATAGGGATCTCCTGGAACCCCAATACCCTGGGTACCTAGGTGCCACATACTAGGGAATTATAAGGGTGTTCCAGTATGCCAATTAAAATTGGTAAAAGTGGTCACTAGCCTATAGTGACAAATCTAAAGGCAGAGAGAGCATGAACACTGAGATTCTGATTAGCAGAGCCTCAGTGACACAGTTAGGCACTACACAGGTATACACATTCAGGCCACAAACTATGAGCACTGGGGTCCTGGCTAGCAGGGTCCCAGTGAGACAGGTAAAACACACTGACAAATAGGGTTTTCACTATGAGCACTGGGTCCTGGCTAGCAGGATCCCAGAGTGATAGCAAAACACAATGATATATACTCACAAACAGGCCAACAGTGGGGGTAACAATGCTAGCCACACTTGCCTAAATGTGCTTCAGAAAATCTGTTTGAGCTCAAGTACTACAAAAAGTGACAGTGCAATTTTAAAAGAGCAATTATGTGGCTTTTCTTTCTCTAATAGCTCTTGGATTTAAATTGTGTCATTCATGCCCGTCTTTCAGGTTTGAGGAATTTGTTTTTTGAAGGGTTTTTCACACACAGAGTGAAACCAAACCAAACTGTGCCACCCTAACTGTTTGAACCCAGAGTGGACATTTGTATTCCTTGGATTGTTTTTGTTCCTTTAACCCTATGCATGCAGGAAAGTTATAGTGATATAATTAATGCCCTTGTTTGTCCTTCTTGTACATGATAAGTGCAACCCAAGTTCTAATTGTAGTGTGCAACAGTGAATCTCTGTAAAGCCAGCCCTAGTGTAGCAGTACTTATTGTTATGGTACTTAGTTTGGGTTTTTGGTAATGCAGTGTTGGTAATTGTGCCAACAGTTATTATTATCCAAGAAAAGTGATGGAGCATCCAGGTGTTCCTCCACTGCTCCCATGCCCGTATCAGAAAGAAAGATTCAGTTTCAAGGAAGTTGAGTGCACTAACTCTACAAGCACTCTGTCAACAACAACCTGCCCCCTGAAGAAACAGGGTGTCTGGCTGGACTGACAAGACGTGGCAGTGTTTTGTCTCTTTCTCTTCCACTCCCCCTTTCCTTTTGGGACACCTGCCGGGGTTTCTGTGTCCACCACGAAGTGCCGAGAGATGTTCCAGGAGGTTTGATAGGGGAACACACTTCAGTAACGAGGTGATCGAACTCTTGTGTGCAGCACTAAACATTGAGCAGAAGTTGCATTGTAGTTACCGCCCTAAAGCATGAGGACTAGTGGAGCAGGTGAATGGTACTTTAAAATCAAGAATTGCCAAGATGTGTTCAGCAACGAATCTGAAATGGCCAGATGCATTGCCTTTGGTGTTGATGTCAATGAGAAATACACCTGACACGAAGACAGGATAGTCTCCCCACGAAATTCTTATGGGCAGAGCAATGAGATTGCCAGCAATTCCAGCCAATGCTCTTGTAAATATTACAGATGATATGGTGCTGGACTACTGCAAGGGTCTAGTTTATGTGGTTTGCTCTTTATTTTAGCAGGTGGAAGCCACCACACTGCCACCAATTCATGATCCAGGTCATAACCTGAGAGCTGGTGACTGGATTGTCATCTGAAAACATGTTTGTAAGACGTGTTTAGGGCCACGTTGGAGAGGGCCATATCAGGTGATTCTAACAACTACAACAGTAGTGAAGTGTGCAGGGATCACAAACTGGATTCATGCCAGTCACACGAAGAAAGTGACATGTCCACTGGATCATGAAGAAGCATTATTGATAGCTCCAGTGATTGCAAAGCAAATTGCAGCTCCATAACTGAAGAAGGAAGAGAGAGAGCCTGTAGTCGAACCAGAGCAGGTGGAAGAGGGTTCTATCACCCCTGTAAGAGACGAAAGTGAAGATCTACAGGAGGGTGCAGGAGAACCTATCATGACTGACACAGCAAGAGAATCCCTCATAACTGATACAGTTTGAAAGCCTAGCTCAGTGGGAGCTGTCCCAGAAGCAGACGGATCCAAGAAGCAGACAGAGCACGGAGTACACCCAGAGGGTGAAGGAATTGAGCTAGATCAAAATTATTCAGCTCTTTCTGAGCCTGTTGCTGGTCCATCAAGAGAAAACACCATAGAAAAAGAAAGGAGAAGAGTCCATTCCTGAAAAGAATATCGATTGAAGGAACGAGAAAAGGAGATAAGTGGGCAGAATCGCAAATAGGGAAAAAGAAAGAATGAGTTATGAATGAGACAATAGAGGAAGAAGTAGACACAAGGAGAAAAGAAGAATTGAGTGAAGGCGAATTGAGTGGTGATCACAAGTTGAAAAGAAAGAGAATAGCAAGTCGAAGATACGCAGGTCCTGAATGACCGTACGCAAATACAAATGATTGGCAAGACAGGTTTATGTTTTTTGCTTTGATAGGGATGTTCCGAGTCAGTGTTTTATGTAACCTGAAGGTGATCAAGGAACTGAATTGGAGGAAAAACTGAAAGGAGACTGTTAAAACAACCTGGAAAGAGACATTGATAACCTGATTTGTCGTTGGAAAACTGGATGTGACAAAGCTGCTAATCAATTTTGACAAAAGGGTTCCTAAGAGTGAAACTGAACTACTGAAGAAGAATATTTGTTTTTGATTTTTTCTGCACTTTCTGAAGAGTTACTTCTGCTTTCTGATTCTTTACAGATCATGGGCGAGCTAAATAACAAGGTTAGAGATGTTAAGTGCTATAAATATAAGGGCATTGGTTTGGCAATTATGTGTGGGATTTTGTTTATTGTGGTGATTGTGGGACTGTCTGTTCTTAATATGAAAGGAGCCAACCATACTATTGCTTCTGAAACTACTACAATGACTGCCTTAGAGAAGGTTAAACTAGATGAGAAGTATTTGCATGATTATACTAACGCTCAAGGAGAACTTTGTTCTAACGTTTTCTGTTGCTTGCTAAGTGAGTATGTTGAGACAATGGATGCAAAGGATTGTCTTGTGTGCACACAAATTCTTTCATCAGTTGAGGAAGGAGTTATTTACCTTTGACTTATGGGATAAGTTGTAGTCTGCTACTAACAAGGTTTTATGATCAGGAATATATTCAATATTTTTATTCTAATCATGACGTGGTGTTTTTGTTTGTTCCTATTATTAGGTATTTGAGTAGAGTGGCTAAGGATCATGACATAGTATTGGTTAGAGGATTCTTTGAGCTCACACTAATATTTGGGACTGTTTATGCTCATCGCAATAATCTTACATGCTTGCTTACACCTTTAGAAAATAGCTTTTTAGGTGATACTGATGATAGGAGAAAGGCATTAAAAGAAAGATTAGAAAAAGGTGTAGAGAAAAGAACTTACAATAAAGATAATGCTTACTCTTCAATTAAGACACAAGGGAAATTAGCTTTAGATGCATTACATGTAGGGAAGCTTTGTATATATCGGCCAAAATCACGCACTGACACTTTATTTGTGGGAACAAGTGAATGTAGGCATGTGTTTTTATTTCAGAGTAAATCGACTTTGAAGTTGAATGGTCAGGACCTTGCGATTCCTGGAATCTATTAGATTTGTGGACTCAATGTTTATTACCGTCTTCCAAGAGGATGGTATAAGACGTGTTATTTAGGGATAGTATTCCCAAAGATTTATCAGATAGATGACTTGAAAAAGTTTCTGAAATTAACTGAATTACATCATAAAAGACAGTGGAGGCAATCCTATTCTGCCTTAGTGGGTGATATATTTGGTGTGGTGATTCCTTCACTGGGAGTCATCCTGAATTTGATCAAATTTCGAAAGTTGTCTACTATTGCAGATAGCATGCCGACAAATTTTACAGGGGCAATACTCCTGATTGATACTGAATTAGCTGCGGATAGAGCTATGATGCTTCAAAACCGCCTTACTGGTGGGGTCTGTAAAATGATTAACTCTAGGCCTTGCTGTTCAGATATCCCTAACAATAACAAGGAGATAAGAAACTTACTTACTAACCTGACTAACTTGAGTAGTGATTTGAAGGAATTGAAGGAACCAGGTGTTTGGGAAAAGGTTTGAAAGGGATTTGCTTCAGTTGGAAATTGGCTTAGTCGAATATGGAATGGGGTGCTATTAAAAAGTGTTCAGGGAATATTGATTGTAATTGCTTGTTTATTAAGTTTATGGGGATTATGCAAATTGTGTCAAAAGATAAAATTGAAAAGGTCTGAAAATAATCAGAGGAGGGAAGAACGAAACAGGGAAAGAGCTTATAGAGAAGATCTGAGAAGAAGACAAAATGCTGAGGGGATTGAGTTGTGAAACTGACAAAAGGAAAAGTAGTGTGATGACATATTTAGTCATCAGAGGAGGGATTGTTAACGCAAATGTATTGATTAGAAATTACTAATTGATGCTTATGTAATGAAATAAGTAGAAAAATGAATAATGTAGAAAATAATGTGTACGTTTGAAATTGTGACCACGAGGTGTGGCCGCCAATGTTGACGAAAATATTGAAGAAGACTAACGTATACGTAAATGATGAAAATGTGATAAAATAATGTAGTAATGTGATCTATTGAAAGATATAACCTATGTTTTATTTATTATGTACCTTAACGTAGCAATTGTCTGGGCCTAATCTTACCAGGCTTCACTGCAGAAGCTATTTTCTGAGGGTAAAATGTAAAACGTTGATGAAGCTGAATTAACTGTGAACTGCCCATTGTTTAACAAAATCTGCATAGCAAGGAGCCTTCATGTGAACTGACGGACAGGAGATGGTAGAGTTAGAATTGTAGCAACTATTGTGTACGTCGGACGAGGTGTACTTTCCCAGGACTTGAACAATGGAGGCACTGACTGGAGAAGAAGGTGCAACATTTTCGATATCTGATGAGCTGGATGATGAGGACATTGCAAGACGAACCAATCAACAGTCTGAGAACCATGAAATACTAGAATCCATAGATTTGGTGTGTTTTATCCATTAGCTATGTAAATAACGCAGGACTAATTCACCAATTAGGAATTACAGGACAGTCTGGGTGACTTTGAAATAACATCATGACAGAGGTAAAAGAGGACAGATAGCTGGATAGGGAGAGGGGAGCAGGTTTTATCGAATTTGCAGTGGTGACTCGAGATTCTTTCATTGGGCTAGACTCTCTGACTGAGAGCCTGATCCGATGCTGATTGACTGATGACCTGAGAACGAAGGCAGACTCTGTTGCTGATCCATACCGAGGATAGGTAGATATGACAATGAGACTGTATTGCAGTGCTTTTCTTTTCTAGGTACCAACTGTGCTGTCTATATAGTATTCCTTAGCTAGATGTTTTTCTTCAAATTTGTGTTCTAAACTGTTTTCTCACTACGGCCCACATGCTAATGCTGATCTGGGTTAGTTAAGGTTACTCCACATGACGATACTTGACATAACGTTTGAAAATTGATTGACGCACGAAGTCTGCTGAACATATGCTACTAACTGTGTTATTGGGATTGATCTTCTTGTTGATTTGTGCTAATTCTTTAGAATGTATTTTAATGCAAGCTTTGATTAGATTATGTTCATGGCATTTTCTGATTGACTAATGATGTTTTATTGAGTTGAATAAAGTATGAATTAACCTCATGACTTAGTACTGTAACCAAAGAGTAATAAAACTACTAAATGTATATTTTGAGGTGTGATTATTCATGGCTGTAAGGTCATGTTGTGTCTATTATATGGTATTCTTGATTAATTATTAATGCTTTGATTAATGTTATTGAAATTGTGTATTGATTATTGTGTACACTTGTCACAGTGTGGCTAGGATACTCCATGCGAATCAAAAGGTTAATCGACCTCTACTCGTCACCTTGTAAGTTTACTTATTAAGGACCGATGTGCTAACAGAACTGTGGATTGTTTGAAATGCAGCAACTCTAATAACATCATAAAAGGAGCTATAGTTTCTCACTTGTGGACGGGAACGCAAACCAGATGACATACCACTGCTACATGTGATTCAAAAATTTTAATTTTTCTCTTGAAATGTCTGTGTGGTCTGGCGTTATGTAGGGAAGACTGAACGCCAGATCAAGACTAAAATAACAGAACGTAAGAGTTGTATATGAACCAAGAATGACAAATCCACAGTGGCAGTACACTTTTATAACCATAGACATAGTGTCAGCCAATTGAGATTTATTTGTCATGAAGAAGCGGTTGTGTGTGGCAGGACACTGCCCTTTCAGGTATAAGTGTCAGCTCCTCCCACTCATCCTGCCCAGGATGGCCCATCAGGATGTTGATGGCTTATCAGTCACACCTAAGCTCCCTTTATGTGTGGCTGTCTAGAGGTGATGCACAAGCCCTCTGTCACTCCACCCCAGACATATATTTAAGACAGGCAGTAGGCACTAAGGGCCTGATTACAACTTTGGAGGAGGTGTTAATCCGTCTCAAAAGTGATGGTAAAGTGACGGATATACCACCAGCCGTATTACGAGTCCATTATATCCTATGGAACTCGTAATACAGCTGGTGGTATATCCGTCACTTTACCGTCACTTTTGGGACGGATTAACACCTCCTCCAAAGTTGTAATCAGGCCCTAAATGTTTAAAATAAGGTAATGCCACTTTCTAAAAGTAGAATTTTCAGAACTGCAATTTAAAATCCAACTTCATCATAAGGTGTAATTTTAAACTGTGAGTTCAGAGACACCAAACTCAGCAAATGTATCTCTTCCAGACTGGGGATTACACCCATAAAATGTAATAAGGTAATCCCAATGTTATCCTATGGAAGAGATAGGCTTTGCAGTAGTGAAAAATGAATTTGGTAGTTTTTCACTACTAGGGCATGTAAATCATAAAAGTTCATGTCCATACTTTGCACCCTTCCCTGTGGGTCAGATAGGGCCTACCTTAGGGGTGATATATGTAGAAAAAAGGAAGATTTATGCCTGGCAAGAGATCTAATTTGCCAGGCCTACGTGGTAATTTAAAACCGCACACGTAGCCTCTGCAATGGCAGGCCAGAGACATGGTTCAAGGGGTAATTAAGTGGGTGGCACAATCAGTGCTGCAGACACACTAATAGTATTTAATTTACAGGACCTGGGCACACGTAGTGTACTTTACTGGAGATGCATAAATAAATTATATTGCGAATTGGGTATGATCTAATGTTACAATGTTTTAAAGGAGAGAGCACAAGCACATTAGTACTGGTTAGCAGTGGTAAAATGCACAGAGTTCTAAAGCCATCAAAAACAAGGTAGAAAATGGAGGGAGCCAGGCGAAAGGTTAGGATGAAGACCACTCTATGGCTGTCAGGTCTACCACACACAATTTTGCTAGTTCTGGAGTTTGGTAAACAAAAAAAACAGAAAAGCTTCAGATTGCATCGTCAAAGCTCGAAAAAGTGAACATAACCCTGTCCATAAAAAATATTTTCCTAAAGATTTCCCACTCAAATTAATTGAATGCAAGTATGCAATGGATTGTTTAATGGTTGTTAAATGACAGGTCTTCTCAGAATTCTGGGAACTGAATAGAAGATTGGTGTTCTCCCTGACTTCCCATTCATGCTTTAATGAGCTCAGTATTTAATGCCTCCTAGTAGTTGTAAATTTTCAGTTTGTGATGGTATTTTACAATCCAGCAGAACATGATGTTACTTCTATGAAATGCTGGCACTGCTTCAGTGTTTTAAGTGGAATGAAAAGGGTGGTGGGTACTAAACGGGTGTAACTAAGGGCAGAGTCTAATACATGTGAAATAGAATCATATGCTTGAGAAAGCATACATGTAGCCCTACTGGACATGGAGCAATCGAAAAAGCAGCATGATATTTCAATTAACATTTATATAGCATTATTATTCTTGACCATGAGCAAAGTAAATTTACAAATAAAAGAAAATAACTCGGCTATTCAAATGGAATGAAAGAGTACTTTAGGCACTGAAACACAAATAATAAACAGCAGTGTCCACCATGTAGCCTAGTACCCATGTCACACCATTATAATTGCACAGCAGCAATAGCATGTTACAGGGAGGCAGGTACAGTTTTTTTCCCTTCAGCCAGCTAATGGCACAAAAAGAGGGCCCTGTTTGAACAACCATTTTTTTTATTTTGTATAGGCCCCACCCTGGCAGGCTCTGGCCCACTCATACCACTGCATTCCGTAGCAAGTGAAAGTTGTGACTGCCTTTGTGATAATCTTGCACTCCTTTTAATATCATCTGCAAAAAGAACAGTTGATGGACGGATGCAGAGTAAATCAAATATTCACCCCCAGTCACAGATCTGGGTTTAATCCATCAGTTTTTTTGCTCACCATGCCATTCCAGTTTGGACCCAGCCAGATGCAAATCAGTCTTGACCATGTTCCCCATGGGAACAGTCCAGCCCGAACTGCCAGAATGTCTGTGTGCCAAATATAAGGCTGAGTAGTCTTGAATCCACCTCAGGCCCCTTTAATCCATTACCAGACACTACGTGCCGTTTTATCTCTCTCTTGCAGGTTCCTGATTTCTCCCTTTGTGAGTTTTTTCTGTCTTTCTCTTCCTCCTTCTTTACAGTTTGTGCTGATTCCTATCTTGCTCTACATGAAAGTGTGATTAGGAAAAAAAAGTTCTGGTTCTCAAAAATGAGTGCTGGTGGACCTCACTGGCAACACCAACTCAAATTAAGTACTGTCTTCCAACTTCATGTACCAAAAAAGATGTGAGACATTTCTTTCATATTGTGGTTCTTTGCCTTCAATTGATGGACTAAGCCAAGTGCTCCAGCAATGCTGCTAACAGTCTGTAATGTATCAACAGCTCGTAACAAAAGTAGGTTATTTCCAGAGTGTCTTTTTAGTTCTTGCTTAGACTGTCACTATCAGGGGTGTAACAATTGCCCGGCAGCCCCCGTGGTGCAGGGGATGAGGTCTGAGCTCCAGGGGGACCCACTCTGGCACTGTGCACGAGCAGCGAGCCCTTGGCTTTGGAGCTTCTTATAGGCTCCGGAGCATGGTGGGGCCCTCAAGTGTAGTTATGCTACTGGTCACAATTCAGTACGTTTTGGCAAGGAGGATCTTTAAATCCCTAGATAAGTCATGTTTGTTGTCAGACAGGGGTGGGGGGCATAAGAAGTCAACGGGGTGGACAAAAGTACTCAACTCTAGACTCATTATTTCTACAAAATTTAAGCCACTTATGGGATCATCTAGAATTACCATGACATATTTCAGATTCACAGTGCTTTCTATGTAATAGTGTGGTTGTCAAAATTATTATACCTGTAAAGTTTCCAATTTACCTACTAGTTTATTGTTTCTCATTCCCTAAAGGGAGGCATGTAAAGGTATTAGCAATCTATGGTATTGAGAGGCCAAACCACATTTCCTAGATGCAAAGAAGGGGTATTTCAGCTTGCAGGTGTGATGATTATACTGTATTTTGGTGTAAGGCCTTGACTCCTGCTCACTGGGTGGATAAGTGACTGGGACCCAGAGACCTCATTGAGCTAAATAATGGTGAGTGGAAAATTCACCTTTCTGTGTGAACCCCTTGAAGGAGTCACCACTAGAATATTCCTTTTATCAAAGTTTGGAGAACCTAGTGCACGTGCAGTAGCCCTGAGTTCTCTATTTGGACACTCCATACAAGGAGTGTCTTGCAAGCAACCTTTTTTTCTGAGTATCCTGTCTCCCTTCTTTGTGCACCTTAGGTTATTTAATAGGTCTGGCATGTCACTCTTCCATCTCTATTCTCCCACGTCTGACAACCATCAATTGATCACAGGATCAAAAGTAACATGATTCAGGATCCCTTGAAGGTAAGTATCCTTAGTGCTCTTGTGGCAATGATAGTTATAGATGTCGGATTCTCTTTTGTTCAGTTGTTAAGCAAAATTCATGACACACAATGTCCATTTTGAAAGTTAAAAAAGCTAATCTGTGCAACAGAAGCAATTTTATCACCTGTAAGTCAGTAGGGAAAATCTGAGCAATGCAGAGTTGCCCATGCTGGTGCACAATGCAAAAGCCATGTCAGATTCCACGTAGTGCACATATGAAAAATATGATATGAATACAGTGTTTGATACACAATGTGCTACAGAATTTTCTCAAGTATGTCATACATACTACAGAGAAAACGCTTTGTGAGTCAGGATTTGTTGATATTTCACCACAAGGCCAACACGACGCCGGGGATTATCCCACAGGGACTGACACTTAAAAAAAAAAAAAATTAGCAGTTGCTCCCAGTACCTCGCACTCCTTCCCATCCTGCCGATGGCCATTTTGACATCTACATCTGCAGTACTGTTTAATAAGCCACTACATGCAGGCGGCAAAATGTCCATTTGCAAGAATGACGCAGCACAAAATCTGCAAATCACGAATCAGAACCCACCAATGGGAATAATTTACAGTGCGAACACCTTTTTATGTTACAACACCACATAATCACATGTGGGTACCCGCAGGAGTTTAAGATCAGTCTCTGCATCCAACCCCCATCCATGCATGTCCAAAGGCCTTGTGCAGCAGAGGTTGGGCACTAGTAGGGAGTGTGGAGCAGGGCCTGGCTGCAGGCCTTGTGCCCAACCATATGCTACAGATGGACACAGTCTGTGTGCAGAGGTGGAGTTCCAAAGCCCTGCACCCAATTTCCCAATGTGCACAAAGGCTGTGCACTGCAGGGGATATTACACCCACACAATGAGGTGCAGGACTTGCCTACAAGCCAGGCCTTGTGCCGAGCTCCTTGCTACAGCCAAAGGCCACGCATTGCAAGGGGTAGGGCATCTGATGTAAGAGGAAGGGCATGCTTTGCACAGTGATGTGCATCTTACTTTACAGTGAAAAAATAAACATAGAAACTCACTGAAAAAAACAAAGGTTAAAGTGATTTTATAGTTGGGAATTGTGGTATTACGTTACTTTACTGAAAAAACCGAGGCTAAATGGACATTATAATTAGTTGAAAACGTCAGTTAAACATAGCGTTTTAAAAAACAAAACCACTGAAATTCACTAGTTGTAGTTAACTCAAACCTTTGTGTAAAGGCAGCTGCTGCAGTTCCCTTTGTTTCTAGTGGAGGACAAAGTCCCCAATGGACATCTTTTTAAAGGGCAGCTTCTGTGTGGTGCTACTCTTTTGTGCTCTAGTTATATGGTTGAGAAATTGACTTAAATTAACTTACAGGCCACTTAACTTTAATTATTGACAAATGAGGCACATGCACTCCTATTACACAATAAGCAGATGCTTGTCACATGCAAAACAAATTGGTAATTTGTGGCCAAATTATTAATATTTTAGTTTGTTTACTGTCACTCAATGTGCATGGTCATAAAGTCTGGTCCAAAACTTGAGCAACTGAATTCTGCTGCAGCAAGCACATGTAACAAGTTTATGGGTATACATAGTTATTGTACCACTTAATCACACCATCCACATTGCATCTGTGAGTCTTATTTAACTTTTGCAAAATAACTTTAATGTCCATCTATTGCCAATAATTATGGTCATTGTAGTGAACCCATAAATAATCTTCAGTGGATGAACCATGTACCAAGAAGTTAATTTGTGTTGTTAAAGGCTTCACCCTCATGTCCTTTCCTATCACTTCTGGCAGCACTCACAGCTTCCTATAGTAATTAGCTGGAAGCACAACAGTGACACAGCCACAATAGCGGTCAACATTCTGTCCACACCAGCGATGTGCTAGCACACTGCTAAGAAAGCATCATTCCTTAATGTTCAAGACATTGGCACCACTGGCATGCACATTTAAAACTAGGGGCCTCATTACGAGTCTGGTGGTCACTTGACCTCCAGACTTGCAGATGGCGGTCGGACCTAGGGCCATATTAGGATCATGGCGTCGTGCCACAGTTGGACTGCCAGCTCTGCCAGGATGGGAGATCTTGGCTGTCTGGCAGTTGTGTCTGTCCTAATCCGCCAGGGCAGCAATGCAGGCAATGCTGCCCTGGGGATTTCAACCTCGTTCTCCCCCAGCCTTTTCATGGTGGTAGCACTGCCATGAAAAGGCTGGTGGAGAATAAGTGCAGGGAGCCCCTGCACTGCTCATGCACTTGGCATGGCCAGTGCAGGGGCTCCCCTGGCCAGCACCGTTGCTATGTTCTGCACATTGCAAGGTTGCTGGTGCACCCTGTGTTCTACAGCATTGCCGTTCACTCGATTACGAGCCTGAGACAAACCTGTAGTATGTTTCCCGCTAGGCTAGAGAGCAGAAACTCAGGTTTCCGCTTGCTGACCTAGCGGGAAACTCCTAATGGGCCTGGCGGGAAGGTAGCCACTATGGCGGCAACTATGGTATAGTAGCCACTAAACTGTCCACTTAACTCGTATTAAGGCATTAGATGGGCTCCTATCATCACAAAAAAGGCCCAATAATAGTTATTTGCATTGTGCAGTTCTAGTCTGGTGTCAAAGCATGGCCAACCACTGACATGCAGCTATTAACATTCGTGAATAATATTAATATTTATAATATTATTCTTATTATGAGGAGGTAGAAACTAAGCAAATATGGTTCAGAGACAAGTTGGTAAATCTTAATCTTAGGGTTCAAAGTCTGTTTTAACTGTGGACTCAAAATTATAATTTTTTTCAAATGGAATAATCGTTCTACAACAATGTCACATTAAGCACATGTCAGTCATAATATGATATCTAGCTCTAGAAATATACATTAAAGTGGAATTTAATGGAAAAGAGCTGACTGAAGAAATAGTGTTTCTCAAGAAGTGATTGTTATTGAAAATTTACAGCCCTGGTTAATAAGAATATTTCCTGTATTTAATACCAAGTCTACAGTTAATATATTGCACCGAGAAAAGTATACCTATTTAGTATGAATCTTTAATAAAGAGATCTTTGAGACATACCAGAGTGAAGCACAGATGAAAAATGGCATTTTGGACTAATCTTTAATTTCGTTCCAAACCCGAAAGAAAATATTTCAGAGAAGTTGGCAAGGATAAACAAGAAACCATAACATGAGATAAGTCTGGAAAATTTATTTGTAAAACCAGGGAATGGAGGTGGTTAAAATGGGGTTTTTAGTTGACAGTCAGTTTACACCCTGTCCTAGTAGGAACCCTCACTGTAGTCAATGTAAGGGAGATATGCAGCTCAGATATTGCCTGCTCACCCCCTTGGTAGCTTGGCACAAGTAGTCAAGCTTATCTCAGGGGCAATGTGTGAAGTATTTGTACAAGCACACCCAGTAACACAGTGAAATCACCACAAAAGGACACCACATCGGTTGAGAAAAATAGCCAATATTTATATAAATCAAACAAGACCAAAACAACAAAAATCCAACATACACAAGAGATAGGAATGTTGAAGTAAAAAGAGTCCTAATTCATAGAACTCAATGGATACATTGTTTTAGCACAAAGTACCTGGTATGCGTAAAAAATAAAACCACAGGGGTGAGTGTGCTTGGGAAAAGCAAGCGAGGCATTGGTTCCTTCCTTGCAAGTTAAGCCATGCGTTGATTCTTTCTGCACCGGGTTAGCGATGCATCAATTCTTTCCTTGCAGGGAAGGGATACATCGATTTCTGGACTACCACTTGGCTGGGTAGGAGTCTCATCAAGAGAGCCCACGTGCTCACAGATGAAGTCTTTGATGGCCCAAAGACTTCAGAACAGGAAGCAAGCTCAATCCAAGCCTTTGGAGAAACTTCCAAAGCAGGACTTCGGAAAGCAAAGTCCAGTCCTTTCACTCCCTTGCCAGAAACAGCAGGCCAGCATAGAAAAGCAACAGGCAGAATGGCAGGTGCTCCTCAAGCGTCAAGCTCTTCTCTTTGGCAGAAGTTCCTCTTGATCCAGAAGTGTTCTAAAATTCTGGAGTCTTGGTTCCAATACTACACCTTTCAGCCTTTGAAGAAGGCAAACTTCAAAGAAAAGTCTTTGTAGTGCACAACACCCTGCCTGTTGGAAATTGGGTCTTTGGTTGACAGTCAGGTTACCCCCTGTTCAAGCAAGGACCCTCACTCTAGTCAGGGTAAATGAAAATCACCCTCAGCTGACCCCTGCTTACTCCCTTGGTGGCTTGGCAGAGCAGTAGGATTAATTTCAGAGTGCTAGGTGTAAAGTATTTGTTCCAACACACACAATAGCTTAATGAAAGCACTAGAAAATGACACAACACCAGTTTAGAAAAATAGGAAATATTTATCTAAACAAAACAAGACCAAAACGACAAAAATCCACAATGCACAAGTCAAGTTATCAATTAAAAATCAAAAAGAGTCTTTAAGTAGTTTTAAACACACACTAACGCTGTCAGCGTGAAAAAAGTACCTTGGGCGCATCAAAAATAACCCCGCATGGGCAAGTGCGCGTCAAAAAGGGCTTGCGAGGCTTTGAGTCCACTCATGAGCGGGACCGTGCATCGTTTCTCCTTTTGCCTGGTCCGGGCGCATCATTTCTTCTCTCCGCAGGAGAGCGATGCATTGATCTAGTCAACACTCTCGGGTCCGGGCAGGCCTTGTGTTGTTTTTCCACGCACAGTGGTACTTGAGTCGGAAATCTAGCCGCACGATGATCTGAAAACCCTGCAGCGCAGTTTGTGATTTTGCAGCCTCCGTCAGCGAAGCTGCACGTTGTTTCTCCTGCTCCGTGCATTGATTCTTCGGTCGCGTTCCCTGCGAGCGTCGTTTCTCAGCTGCGGAGCCGGCAGCACGTCGTTTTTTTCAGCCAAAGATTGGAGTTGCGTCAATCTTTTCCCCACACGGTGCTCTGTGCGTGGATTTCCTTTTCTTTAGGCTGCCAGCTTCTCCTTTCCGGGTCCCAGGAACTTGATTGGCACCACAGGGCAGAGTAGGAGTCTCTCAAGAGACTCCAGGTGCTGGCAGAGAGAAGTCTTTGCTGTCCTTGAGACTTCAAGCAACAGGAGGCAGGCTCTAAATCAAGCCCTTAGAGATTTCTTCTCAAGGTGGAAGGCACACAAAGTCCAGTCTTTGCCTTCTTACTCTGGCAGAAGCAACAACTGCAGGATAGCTCCACAAAGCACAGTCACAGGCAAGGCAGCTCTTCTTCCTCAGCTCTTCAGCTCTTCTCCAGGCAGATGTTCCTCTTGTTTCCAGAAGTGTTTCTAAAGTCTGTGGTTTTGGGTGCCCTTCTTATAACCAATTTCTCCTTTGAAGTAGGCCTACTTTAAAGTAAAGTCTCTTTTGAATGTGAAATCCTGCCTTGCCAAGGCCAGGCCCCAGACACTCACCAGGGGGTTGGAGACTGCATTGTGTGAGGGCAGGCACAGCCCTTTCAGGTGTGAGTGACCACTCCTCCCCTCCCTCCTAGCACAGATGGCTCATAAGGATATGCAGGCTACACCCCAGCTCCCTTTGTGTCACTGTCTACTGTGAGGTGCAATAAGCCTAACTGTCAAACTGAACCAGACAGGGAATCCACAAACAGGCAGAGTCACAGAAATGGTATAAGCAAGAGAATGCCCACTTTCTGAAAGTGGCATTTTCAAGCACACAATCTCAAAATCAACTTTACTAAAAGATGTATTTGTAAATTGTGAGCTCAGAGACCACAAACTCCACATAAACATCCACTCCTAAAGGGAATCTACACTTTAATCAGATTTAAAGGTAGCCTCCATGTTAACCTATGAGAGGGACAGGCCTTGCAACAGTGAAAAACACATTTAGCAATATTTCACTGTCAGGACATATAAAACACATTACTATATGTCCTACCTTAATGATACACTGCACCCTGCCCTTGGGGCTACCTAGGGCCTACCTTAGGGGTGTCTGACATGTAAGAAAAGGGAAGGTTTAGGCCTGGCAAGTGGGTACACTTGCCAAATTGAATTTACAGTTAAAACTGCACACACAGACACTGCAGTGGCAGGTCTGAGACATGATTACAGAGCTACGTATGTGGGTGGCACAACCAGTGCCTCAGGCCCACTAGTAGCCTTTGATTTTCAGGCCCTGGCACCTCTAGTGCCTTTTACTAGGGACTTACTAGTAAACCAAATATGCCAATCATGGATAAGCCACTTACATACACATTTTGCAAAGGAGCACTTGCACTTTAGCACTGGTTAGCAGTGGTAAAGTACCCAGAGTAACAGAAACAGTAAAATCAGAGTCCAGCACACATCAACAACCAGGGGAACAGAGGCAAAAATTTAAGGGAGTCCACGCCAAGGATGAAAAGTCTAACACTGCCTCTTCCTTGCCCTGCCCCAGACACACACTAGGGGGGTTGGAGACTATATTGGGAGAGGGCAGGCACAGCCCTTTCAAGTGCAGGTGTCAGCTCCTACCTTTCACTCTAGCCCAGGAAGACTTATTAGGAAATGCAGGACACACCTCAGCTCCCTTTGTGTCACTGTCTAGAGGGAATTCACAAACAGCCCAACTGTCAGTCTGACCCAGACGTGTATTCAGCAGCCAAGCAGAGGCACAGAATGGTTAAGCAAGAAAATGCCTACTTTCTAAAAGTGGGACTTTCTACTTACATTCTAAAAACCAACTTTACCAAAAGATGTATTTTAAAATTGTGAGTTCAGAGACCCCAATCTCCAAATTACTATCCGCTCCCAATGGGAAACTGCACTTAAAATATATGTAAAGGAAATCACCATGTTAACCTATGGGAGACATAGGCATTGCAATAGTGAAAACTGAATTTGGCAGGCTACACCGTTCCCATGGAGCTGCCTGTGGCCCACGTTAGGGTCACCTACGTGTAGAAAAAGGGAAGATTTGGGCCTGGCAAGTTGGTACACTTGCCAGTTCAAACTGGCAGTGCAAGATTGCACACACAGACACTGCTATGGCAGGTCTGAGACATTACAAGGCTACTCATGTGGGTGCCAAAATCAGTGCTGCAGGCCCACTAGTAGCATTTGATTTACAGGCCCTGGGCACCTCGGGTGCACTTTATTAGGGACTTACTGGTAAATCAAATATGCGAATCATGATTAAACCAATCACCACTACAATTTAGACAGAGACCATATGCACTTTAGCACTGGTTAGCAGTGATAAAGTGCCCAGAGTCTTAAAGCCAACAAAAAGAGTCAGAAAAAATAGGAGGAAGGTGGCAAAAAGTTTGGTGATGACCCTGCAAAAAGGGCCAAGTCCAACAGAGGTAATGACATTAGTTACCCAAGTGCACTAGTGTCATCTCTATTTAGAGATCTTGACCTGCCTGGAGGAGTCTATGGCCTTCATCATGTCCCTTGTGGTCCAAAGACCTCCAGGGCCGTGCTGGCAGTCTCACTGCTGACAGGCCGGCGGTGTATACCGCAATAGCACGAGATTGGCAGTTTGGCCAAAGCCAAACCGCTGAATCCTCACCTGTCCCGCCGCTTTTCTGCCATCCGTCATGCTGGAGGTGAGCACCTCCAGCCTGGTGGAACCCCGTAATACCGCCAGCAGTATTACGAGGCGGGAGACTGATAACATTTTTCTGGCGGTCTCACTGCCAGCAAAATGATTGCAGTCTTGCATACAAGGATAGGAATAAGCATTCCTGTCTCAAGGACACACTCGCACATACCTCCATGCATGCACCCAAATACTCCTACACACACACACACACACACCCACACAGTCACGCAAACTCGACATACACGCCCATTCAGACTCACATATACAACGCTGCATGCACGCATACACTCCCCCTCCACAACACATTCACGCACCCCCACTCACCCACGCATTCACACAAACATACATGCACCCCCACTCAGCCCATGCATTCATACATTCAAACACACACTCACACATGCACTCATTCAACCCCACCTCCTCCCGCATTCAAACACACACACAGACACCACACACACTCACTCAACACCCCCCGCCCCCTTCCCCTGTAGGACGATCAACTCACCTCATCCGGGAAGGGACGGGTTCCGGCGCTTCCACCGCTGGCAGCACCCTGCCATCAGGACACCAGTCACAATACGGCGTGCGGCGTCCTTTTGGCGCGGTAGGACCGCCTCTTCAATGCCGACTGCCAGCACGACTGTTGATGGATTTCCGCCTGATTTCTGGCAGAAATCCCACAGCACTCGTAATATTGCGGTCTGAACACCTACAGCACTGGCAGTCATCTGGCTGCCGCGGCTTTGGCGGTCTTGAGAAAGGACCGCCAAAGTCTTAATGAGGGCAACTGTCTTCAGATGAGCTGAGTAGCCTCCATTATTCATGCAGCTGCTTAGCAACCAAAACAGTAGTTAGTGTTGATGTACTTACACTGACAGCCCCAAGTTCATCTGACTGGCAGTGTAAGGTTTCCACTGATGGAGTGAGTGGATCTCTGCCTCTGGAAGCATGACAGTCTGCCTGACTTCACCCAAAGTGGACAGATTATCTGTTTGGTGGAGAGAGTCACATTTGGGGTGGTGTACCTTGTATACCAGACCCTACTCCAGGCCCATAGTTTATTAATCTGAGTCAAAACAGGAATTATAACTGATAATAATACTGTACTCTCAGTAATGTAATCCTGGTGGTTCAAATCTAGAACGTTCACTAGCTGAATCCAAGTGAATACACAGAAAATGCATACAAAAATATCTATGTGAAGAAAATTAGAATTTGGAGCCATGGTGATTGGATTAAACTGCAATCTTTATTATAAAAATTGAAGCACTAGCACTGATTTGGTGAGACACAGAGAGAGTCCTATTCACAAAGCACATGAGTAAATCTACACATGTAAGTTTACTCTTACTCCTTTGAGTAACTTTACAAGTTTAAGCTATTCACCAGTTCCAAGTGTAAGGAGATTCAAAAGTGTAGACTTACATGTGTCCTCCCACAACACAGGAGGAAGAAGCTGAAAACATATTTTTTCAACCATGCTTTACACTCTGCATTCTTTGTGGGGTGCTCAGCTACCAGGGCAGAGACCTGGGTCAGATTGGGGCAGAAAATAAAAGTGATCCCCATTTGTGAAATGGATCATGGAAAAAGAGCCTCCCATTTGTAAATCGAGCAACTCTTGACTTTTTAAGACATGCTGTCTGGGAGATGCCTGAGAGGGGAGAGCTATAGGTATTTGTACTTGCCACAGCCAATGTGGGTGATAATATAAGAGAAATGCGGCAGTAAAATTCACAATATTCCTTCCTTATCAAAACGATAAACACATCATTGTTTTTCTACCTACAAAGTAGGATTGGTCCATACACACTGGAAGCATTGGGATAACAGTATCCACAGCCTGCACAGAGCTTCTTACTACTGCTGCCTATTCTTCACTTAAAGATTGTTACAATACTAGTCCAACCACAGCCTTAAACCAAACCCACCAACCACAAAACTAGATGACACACAACCACAAAACCATCCAGTCACTGACCTGCCATACTGGCCCATCTGGCCCTTCCAGATTTCCCTAAAGCCCAGATTGACACTGACAGAGACCTCCACTTGACAGAGTAGGAGAACTACACGCGCCTGAACCAAATCACACACACCTAGCACTAATTTCCATCCAACAGCATAAATACTGCACAGGACATAGGATCTGCTTTTTTTCCTACATCTTGCCAGCAAGATGCATGCAGTCCTCCCGCCTCAAGGGAAAAATAAATTTCACTATAGTGAAATGTGTGGTGAAATACTACAAACAACTACATGGGCTGCCTCTATTTACTTTCCGTGGAACCCAGAAGGCAGCCTTATGGTAGGATGTGAAAAATTCTGTCAACGCATTTGGGGAGGAGGCCTACACAGTGGGGTAATAATAAAAAGAAGTAGCAAGATGAGAGAAGGCATGTGTAGGAGAGGTTCTCCAATATTTAGCTGCCATAAGCTCTTCCTCGAGGACAAACCATATCCCATCTCCTCCTCACCTCCCTCGATGACATTGGCCTCTCCAGAGTGCACCCACCCACTACATGGGCTGCTTTTTTTCTGACAATGGTCATGTTGCTCCGGGTAAGACTATAAATATCTCTCTCTTGTTCCTTCGGGGACACCATGTTTCACCTCCCTAAAAGCCGATCTAAATGGTGGGAGAGCAATAACCTGGCTCTCAAATAAAAAAGAGCGTAATAATTTCAATACTGTTTTAACCACTCCAGCTTGGGTGAGTCGCTTTAAGGGGATGTTGTGGTTTACTGTGTTAAATGCAGCAGATAAGTCAAGAAGGATCAGGTTGTCCATAGCAGTTACTAAGGCGGCCTTACTTCCATGTCCTGGTCTGAACTTAAACTGCTCTTGTTCTAATAAAGTATATTGTTCCAAATAGCAGTAGAGTTTCTTGCTGACATAACCTTCAAGACGTTTCATGGGAAAAGGCAGCAATGAGATAGGTCTGAAATTGCTAAAAACTGACGGGTGCAGGAAGGGTTTTTTCAAAATGGGAGAATCAATGGCTTTTTCCAGGACTGAGGGACATACCAGAGTCCAGCGACTGATTACAGATCTGCCATAGCGATGGGAAGGTCTCTTCTGCCATGCTTTTCCACATCCTGTGTGACAAAGGATCTAAAGGAGAACCTGAGAAAATAGGGCTGCCTAAAAAGAGGAAGCTATCACTAGGGATATCTTAGAAATAATCTAGCCTAAGCCTTGAGATGTGGAAAATGTGCAGTGTGAGGCGGAGGTTCCCTAATTGAGCTTTGACTGCTGGTGCAGTAACTTCAGGGGTGCCACACGACTGGGTGGCATCTCTTATGTCTTCCAAAATCTTCGAAATCTTTTCCTCAAAGAATAGAGCAAATTTGTCACATAATTCTTGGGAAGGTACCATGCACCTTTTCAGACAGTTGGTATTTGACACCTCTCGCATGATATCAAAAACTTTATTGGCATTGTTAGTTGCATTTAGAATGGCAGTTTCATAATTATATGCTTTTGTTTTATTACTCTCTGTTTTATAATTATATAACAAGGCTTTTAGCCATACTTTATCCTCCTGTCTACGGGATCTGTGCAACCTCCTCTCAAGCTGCCTATAGACTAGTTTCAGCCTTATTAACACGGAATTGTACCGGGGGCAGATGGGCGAACACATTTTCTCATGAGTTGCACAGGAATGTCCGTGTCAAGAACTTCAAGGACTTTTTCCCTCCATGAATTCACAATTATGTACTGCTGATTTATCTAGGTCAAAGGAGTTTGATATATTGGATAACCCAGAACGAAACAGCATTACATGTTTATGCCATGGCCTGTCCATATGCATGGTGACTGCCATCTTTTTGGTAGAATTAAGTTCTTTGACCAGCAAGTGGAAGGTTATGAGGGCATGGTCAGTCCAGCAGAGGGGGTCAGTGTCCTTGACAGAAATCGGGCCTTCTGGGGCCATGATAAGATCTAGTGTGTGACCGCTAGTATGCCCCTGTCCAGAGACCCACTGCGTAGCCTTAAAATATTACATGAGCTATTAAATTATCTATATAGGGGGACAGCTCTTCTGCTCACATGTTGAAGTCTCCAAGAGTTAAAAAAAATAGAGTGGACTAATGCCATATTAGAGATCGTCTCTATAAGGGGTTGGAGATGAGAGACAGGAAAACCAGGAGGACGACAGAATAAAATACATGTCATTAGGAAAGGCTTTTATGGAATGCAGGGAAATACCAAACACATCTAGGCTGGGGAGTTCATCTGTGGGTAAAAATACCAGATTCCAGCGGTCTTTAAAAATAATTCCAATACTGCTGCCTCTCGTAGAGGTGCAAGGCTTAAGGAGAATGGTATATGCCAGGAGACAGGCTAAACCGAGATCAATAAGAGTCAGGTGTGGTCCATGTTTCAGTTATAAACAAAATGCCCCAGTTAGCAATGGCTTAATTAAGGAGCTGGCGTTTATCAGTCTGCATTTCAGAGAGCTGGTTAGCAAATTCGTTTCTAGTAAGTGTTTGTAGGAAGAATAGCATTCATCTGACCATCTTTCAATGACCTAGCAGTGTGTGGCAGGGCAGGGGAGAGTAAGCTCCTCACTGGGGCCCCCTATGATTGATATGTTACTATTTAACCATTTGCCTAATAATAGTAATTGCTCTTTGGTATAACTGAGTCTATTGCTGGAGAGACATGCAAGCTCGTTGGGAAAATTGGCAGGATGTAACCACGCATGCGGCAACCACACATGCCTGAACAATGCTGTCAGAACAACAACTGCGTTGTTTCCACACATGTCTTTATCACACATGCCTTTACAACGATTTTTCGCTGTAAAGGCATGCCTAGTAAAGGCATGTGTGGAAACGGCAAGCGTGGTTGTCGCATGCCATCCCCCAGCCTAAAAACAGAAGTACCCCGACCCCCCACCCATAAAACTACCCCAATACCCCTCCACCCACCGGGAGCCCTAAAACTGACCCCCACCCCCCCAAAAAAACAACCCAACCTCTAAAAACAAAACTACCCCGCACCCCTCACCCAGCCCCTAAAAACAGAAGTATCCGGACCCCTACCTTTAAAAACTACACTGATACCCCTCCACCCACCCTGAGCCCTAAACCTGACCCCCACCCCACAAAAATAAAATTACCCAATCCCTAAAAACAAATTTACCCCAACGCCCCACCCCTGCCCCTAAAACCCGACCCCCCCACTCGCCCTAAATACAAAATTACCCTAACCCCCACCCATAAAAACCCACCCTGCCCTAAATACAAAATTACCTTGATCCCCATCCCCCCTAATAACCCACCCGACCCACCCTAAATACAAAATGACCCCAACCCTCCATCCCTGCCCCTGAAAACCCAAAACCCCACCTGCCCAGATACAAAATAACTCCGACACCCTACCCCTGCCCCTAAAAACCCAACCCCCTACCTGCCCTGAATACAAAATTACCCCAACCCTGCCCCTAAAATCCCAACCGTCCCACTCGCCCTAAATAAAAAATTAACCCGACCACCCACCCCTAAAAACTCACCCCGCCATAAATACAAAATTACCCGACCCCCCCACCCCTACCCCTAGAAACCCAACCCCCCACCCACCTTAAATACAAAATTACCCCAACCCCACCCCTAAAAACCCACCCTCCACCCGCCCTAAAACCATAATTACACCAACCCCCAAATAGAAAACTACCATGAACCCCCACCTCGCCCCTTAAGACCTGACCCCCACCTACCCTAAATACAAAATTACCCCAACCCCGCCCCAAAAACCCAACCGCCCACCCCAAATACAAAATTACCCTAACCACCCCTGCCCCTAAAAACAAAATAACTCTGACCCCCCACCACACCATAAAAACCATAGTACCGAACCCCCCACCTCCTCCACTTGAAAAAAACAAAATAACCTAACCACCCCAAACCCTTCACTCCCACCCCTAAAAACTACCACAACCCTGCCCAAGCCCCACTTACCTGACCGCGTCCTCTCCCGATGGATCTTCCTTTTTCTCTGCCTTAACCACACATGTGCGTTGTTCAGCACATGAGTGGGTAAGGCAGAGAAGAAGGCCTGTGTTGTTCAGGCAAGCGTTGTTCCACTTGCGTGAACAACGCAGGCGTGGTTCCGGACGCTTTGTTCCAGAGCTTTCCTGTGGGTGGACAGTGCGCGGAAGGGCACAGATAGTCTTGTCTTTAGCACACCTTCAGAGCACAACAAGCATGCCTGCTGCACGGTCGCTGCTGCATCCGGTTAAAATAGTCTCCTTACCTGATGAGGTGAGAAGACTAGAGCAGCAACAAAAATGAATGCAAGTAATGTACCTGCTCCTACAGATGGGATTAGTAGGCCAGAAACAAGTAAAATTCCCTTTATAGTCGTCCCACCATATAAAAAAAGTTAGAAAAAAAAATTGTGCTTGAGTAAAACGTATTTAAAATCACCTTCGGCTTGGGTATCATGCAGCAGTAACCGCAGTAACCACAGTAACCTGCTAGGCAGCGCGGTTGTGTCAGCATCCTGTTAAAATTGTCTCCTCACTTGATTAGGTGAGAAGACAAGAGCGGCAACAAAAATGGCTGAAAGTAATGCACCTGCTCCTTTAGACGGGATAAGTATGCCAGAAACAAGTAACAAATTCTTAAAAAATAAAGGGTCGAGTCAGTTGTTCCAGCCCGCAACCTTTCCACAAGGTAGTCTGCCCCATCAGACGCCTGTTGCAGCCCAAAAATTGAAGAGCCCCCTCTATAGCAAGAAGATCACACTGGTAACCTCTGGTAGCAAGAGTGGAAGCAGGTAAACATACATGTAGTACATTACACATTACACTATTCAGACCCAAGCCACAAATGGTACCCTTGGTTGTTTCATCCACCTGTCGACCAGTGATTTATAACTAGAAGATGGGATGTCCAGCAATATAGACAAATGTCCACTGCCCCAGTCCCACCCTCATATACTGAATAATTACACAAGTCCAGAGCTATTCGGGGATGGCGCTCGGGCCAGACGAAGTTGCGAAGCTATGACGTCACCTTCGTAAACCAAGTATTGGTGATGCAGAGTGGAAAATTCTGTAATATATAGATAAAACGGGGTAGTATCATCATGTTTATTAATGTGACTACACCAAAGAGATTTAGTGGGAGGTCACACCACAGAGTTAGGCTAGCCCTAGTGCTTTTCAAGAGGGGCGTCAAGTTAAGGGCCCATGAGGATGAATTTTGTGCAAAGAAACAGTGCTAAATGCAGCAGAACAGAGCAAGCAGCCATTCAAGCTTGCTAAATGTACTCTTGAGGTAGGATTACGCCTCCCTCAAAATTAGTCCTTATTATGCAAGCAGGAGTAAACACGTAATGGTAATTCCACATTAAAAAGTAACATGCAATTATCAATATTACTCGAATCATTCGAGCATAATTGAAATTCTGACCAGGCCTATTTAATTCCACTGTAAATGGGCTGGCCTCACCTTTAAGACCTTCAATCATGCCAGCTCTTAGATTATTGCAAGGAGCAGAAAGATGGAGGAAGATGGTGTTTTTTTTAAGAGACATGGCTCAGAATGATCACAAAATGGCCCACTTCTCGCATGTAATTTCCTGCATGTTGCAATAGGTGGAAGTTTCCACCCTGAATGCAAAGGTCTTCACCCAAGAATCTAGACATACAGAGACAATACCACTGCATGCAAGGGGAAGGCGACTTCACTTATTGAAAACTAAAAACTGTTGATATAAACACAAAATTAATAAGAAGGATTGTTTGTGTGACTGATGTATGTATGTTAAGTAATGATATAAGTATGATTGACCTAAATAATGAGCGTTCCCGATTTTATAGCCACTCTCCCTATTCCTCCCACACTTACCTCTACAAGGTAGATGTTCATGTGTGAACATCGTCACAGTCAGGGCAGAGACCTCCACACACAAAATATATGATTGGCAGCAATGGAAAACTCTAGATTAAAGAATGGTACTTTGTATTACTATTGTAGTAATATTAAATGTACTACAAAATGCAATTTGTGAACAGGCCCATAATGTTATTTATTTTTACTGGATAGAACTTAGAGCATTCACAGTTCAGCAGAACTGACGAGGTGTTAAAACCTATACTTATCAATAACAAGCACTGTCAAAGCCTACGTGAGAGCTGTTGGCTTTGCCAATTTTTTTAGCCATGTTGTGCAGCAGCACAGCTAGTTTAAAGAATGTCTGAAAGTTATGAAAAAAGAGCTATGACTCGATCAATAATGGCATTATTGAGGCAAATTTATACTGCTTCTTGCAGACTGACTGGATTTATTAAGTTAGAACAATAACTCCTAGCATTACAAAATTTAGGGGCATATTTATAAGCCCCTAGCACCACCTTGCGCCACGTTAGCGTCATTTTGTTTACGCTAATGTGGCCCAACGAGGCCAAAATGCTTGTGCCACATTTAGAACGTGAAGCAACGCGTGCTTTGCGCCACTTTGTAATCCTTTGTGCTACATTATGCCTGCATCAGGCATAATGTATGCAAAGAGGGCATTCTCCTGTTTGAGGGTGGGAAATGGCACAAGGAAATTTGACAGATTTCTTTCCGTCTTTTTTTTACGTCACTTTTAACGCCTGCTCAGAGCGGGCGTTAAATGGGGGCTTTCATTATTTATAATGGGCCCCTATGTCCTCTGCAGGAGTAGCACAATTATGTTGGCGCTACTCCTGCAGAGAATATCAATAGCGTCATGAAAAATGACACTATTGCCCCTTACACTGTGCCATGGTGAACTGTATTCTAAATACAGCACACACATGGTGGCAGTGGGGGGGCGGGAAAGGGTGCAAGCGCCACTTTTCTTAATAGTGTTTGTGATCTGTTTGACAGAATATATTTATCGTTATTTTTTCCGATTACGTACCTCAAAAATCTATTTTGTCATATTGTTTCACATAATCTAAACAAAAAACATAAAAGATTTACTCATTGGTCTCCATCTCCAATATTCTTGTTTTAAAGATATGAGTAGATACAAGGCATGTGTCGTTATATCTTACACATTTAAATCGCCTATTCATGAAGGGCTGACTTAGTTCCATGCATGCCCTTCAGAAAGGGGTTGAAATAAAAAAAAAGGGCGGATTAGGTTTAACTAATTGCTTGGAACATTGAATATTTCCTGTGTTTGTAAATCCCTTGGTACTCCCAAATATGCAAGACAGCTTCTGGCAGACAAGTCAGAACAGTGTTACTGCACCCTGGCATAATCGAAATTGATGAGGTGGAAGACTGGAGATGTGCGTTTCCCAACCCACAGCCTTTACAGAAACATGCCCAAGAGGGAAAAACAAGCAGTCCAGCAACTGACCTGGAAGTAATTCACCTTAGAACAGAAACACTAGAGTAGCTCAGTACTTTTTAAGATTTAAGAAAGGAACAGGGTCTTTTTTAAACGGAAAATGCACAATCCAACGATAAAATAGTGTGACCAATGATTTGGATTTGCAAATATTTTCTTTAAAACGTTTCTGAAAAAAAATGTGAAAATATTTTACCTCCAACTTAAATATAATGAGATTAAACATTAGATGTTGTATTTGATGCTTTACAGTTAGTGATAAACGAGCTGAGTCTTCATATTATTTTTCACTCAGGGGATACTTAGGTGTATAATATTTTTTCTGAACCCACAGAAGGCAGAATCAGGAACCTCCTGTTTTTATGGTCACCAATGTCAGTTATGATTTCAGAATATCCGCCAGATATACGCAAATAGTGTGACTATTCGTAGGAGAGATACAGCAGAGCGCTTACATCAAATAAAAGTAACAGTAACAAAACTCAACAAGCATTTACAATGCAACGGGTCTCGCGTTTGCTCATGTTAGAGCTGATCGCGTTGTAAACTCCTAACCCGACTTTTCACCTATCGGGCAAAAGTGCATTTATGTACATAACCCGAAAAAGTGAAATTAACTATGTAAAGTGCTCGACTTCTGCCAAGCAAAATCGCGCTCGTAAATTAGAGAAAAAGAAGTCCACGAGCCCGATGGAAAACAGCAAGCCTCGTATGTTTTCTGTACTTGGTCGCTGCGCTCGAGGAGGGCTAGCCACCGGAAAAGGCATGACGTATGCTTGCCTTCGACTAATGAAAGCAAGCAGATTTTATTAGGCAAGCCCACAAACCAATAAAAAACACTGACGTGAAGTTGACAGGGCTCCGAGCCCTTTTCTAAATACTAAAGCGTCTCGCTGCGATACGCATGCGCGAGCGCATGCAACGCAGACTCGACCCTAAAAACTGAATTTTTGCCAATAATTCCAAACTATGCTATGTTATGTCTATTTGTAAAGCACGCTAATCACCTGTGAGCGGGGCCGCCTTTAGGTCGGTGCGTCTGCTTCAGCCGCACCTGGCGCTGATCTTGGGAGGCATTGTGTTTAGAAATAACTTATGAGTCTTCAGGCACCTGCTGCAGAGTTTTTTGTGTGGACAGCCAATTTTAGGTAACAATAAAAATGTCACAATAACTTTGCTAATTAACTTTCTTGCTGAAGAGGGATGGAGTTCTGTCCACTGGCAATTTGACTAATCATAAAATACTAGTGAAAAATATTTAATATGCAGATCACAGAACTATATTTTATGTGGATAGCTCAGTGGGTTACTGCTTTTGTCACAGAGATCCTTTTGTTACTTGCAGTTCATAAGTTACATTCCTAATATAACACAGTGACTTATGAACAGTCAAAGAGCAACATGCAAACTGCATTAGTTTAGGTTAGGAAATTGTGTTATTTCCTCTATTTCTAATGTTGATTAAAATGTTTAATTTGGGTAGAAATACATTCTTATTAGTAAAGCCAACCCCAACTAGCACTTTAAAACAAAATTAAATGTCTGTGTGAGAGAGGCTATGGAAAGATGAGGAGCATTGGTGGGGAGTGGTAGGGAGGGAATTCATGGTGAAGGACATCATTAGGGGCGTGCCAAAAAATATTCTTGCACTGGGTGCCAACAGTATTAAAGCAGGCCCTGTCTGTGAGGGTATCCAGGCGCTGTGCAGGTGGGCAGGCAGCTGTCTCCTAGGTAAGATTAATCAAAGAGCCAGGTCTTCAGCTTCTTGCAGAATTTGAGAAGCGTTGAGGAGGTTCTGATGCGGTGAGGGAGGTCATTCCATGCTTTGAGGAAGAGATATGAGAAAGTGCAACCTCCAGCTGTGGCTTTGCAGATGCAAGGTATACGTGTCAGCTGAGCTGAAGTGTCTGGGAGGTGTGTAGGAGTGTATGCAGCTGTTAAGGTACACAGGGCTGGTTTTGTGTAGTACTTTGTATGTGTGTGTGTGAGCAGGTTTTGCTGGGTGAACTCTTGGCTTGGGAGCCAGTGCAGTTCTCTGATATGTGAGGTGGTGTGAGTGTGACGAGGTAGTTTGAGTATAGGCCCAAATACACACATTAAAATTATTGGCATTGGTAGTAATTATAGGTCCAATTAGGGAGAAAACCAAGAAGCACTTCGATAGTTTGAGGGTATGTAGTTCAAATAATTACATGGAACATGTGAATGAAAGGAGTGAGAAACAATAAAGCTATGTGCATATATGATAACCCTAGGGCTCCGGACAGTCCTCAATCTCTTGTCGTTTTTCCACAGTGAAATGATCCACCAGATAGGTGAGAGTGCTATTTGAATTGTTAACATTGGGTATTTTGTTTTTTGGTGAAACAGACCTATATCTTTACACATAACATGATTTATTGCCTTAAGGTTTGCTTGCTGTTTTTATGTCCACGGTATATTCAACCTATGATGCAACCAATGATGTATGCATGAAATTCACACATATGGTGATAAAATGAACTTTGGTCCACCAACTAGCACATCATGACCCACTTCAAGGGGAACTGGCACACCTCACTGTTTTGCACTAGAACAGTATTAGCCCCGAAGAAGATCTCATAAATTAGTTTATGTCCCCATGAAGACCAAAACGTGTTGGCTTGCCTTAAAGAGTGCTTAGGTAACTGAACTTTTATCCATGTACGAACATCATATGGCACCAAGACAGGGTACTTTATTTGAACTGTTGTAAAATGAATGAGTTCGCCACTTTTATATCTTTTAATTATTACAAAAAATGTTATTTAATTGCAAGATAGTTATTGTTCCTGGACATATAATTCTTTTGTCTTCTGAATATTGACAATTTGATTTTAAAAATGCTACTTGAATGTGATAGAATAGTCCATCTATTTAAATGGCAATCATGAGAGTTGTCCCAAAAATATGATAAAATGTGTTTTTGCTGTGGAATCTTTGAATTGTTCCTTAAAGGGTGAACAAACGTCTTTTGGAGCAATTGAGTTGTGAAATAATGAAAAAGGTCCATATGCCTACTTTTGAATTATGCATTAATCTATGGTGAATGAGGGTATTTACTGTGTAAATAAGGTAGGTCGCTTCCTTGCTCACTCACTCCCTCGCTGCTTCCATCTGCCTTTTCTTTTTGCTAGTTTCCTGTTTTGGTCTCCCTGTGTTTTCTGGATCTTTTCCCGTAGCACCTGTGTCCCCGCCCCCCTCCCTCCTCGAGTTCTTGCCTCCCCGTGGTTTCCCACCTGGAGCCCGGCTGCCCCGCCCCCCCTGCCCAGCTATTGGTCCATCCACCCCCTCCTCCCAGCTGCAACTCCCTCCCACCTCCCCTCTTATGCCAGCCGCAGCGCAGTGAGGACAGCGACTTCTGACCCTGCCTTG
Organism: Pleurodeles waltl; assembly: GCF_031143425.1. Classification (NCBI taxonomy): domain Eukaryota; kingdom Metazoa; phylum Chordata; class Amphibia; order Caudata; family Salamandridae; genus Pleurodeles; species Pleurodeles waltl. The sequence goes on along the minus strand of NC_090442.1, from coordinate 892,326,031 downwards.
AGCAGGTAGGTCGCTTTCTCGCTCCCTCGCTGCTGCCAGCTGCCTTTTCTTTTTGCTAGTTTCCTGTTTTGGTCTCCCCGTGTTTTCTGGATCTTTTCCCGTAGCCGCTATGTCCCCACGGCCACGCCCTCCTCGAGTTCTTGCATCCCACCTGGAGCCCGGCTGCCCTGCCCCCCCTGCCCTTCTAATGGTCCATCCACCCCCTCCTCCCAGCTGCCACTCCCTCCCACCTCCCCTCTTATGCCGGCCGCAGCGCGGACGTGCCCAGCGGGCGCGCCGCTGGTGCGCCAAAGGCAAGCCCGTCTGCGCCCATCCGCCCAAGACCGCGCTCAGCACCAGACCCCTTGGCCAACACGCCCACGCGCCACCATTCACCATTACACTGCCAACGAACTCCATGCCCTAAACCCAGGATGCTCCTCTATCTGCTTCAAGTCCACACCAACGCTCACCAGAGGACCCTTCTCCTGCAAAGCCTGCAACTTCACCTGCAACCTAACCCCCGAACACCATATCAAAACAGCAGACAGCCGCCTAAGATGCATCCTGCTGAACACCCGCTCCATCCACAAACATGCAATTGAACTCTGGGACTTACTGACCACACACTCGCCCTACACCGCATTCCTCACCGAAACCTGGATGAACCCTGCCTCAGAATCAGACATAGCCATAGCTATACCAGAAAACTACAAGATCACCAGAAGAGACCGCAACAACAAACCAGGAGGAGGAATCACCATAGTCCACAAAAACACCATTAGAGTCTCCACCAACTCCGACAACATCATCAAGTCTGCCGAGCACCTCCACTTCACAATCCACATCAACGCAAACAGCACACTCAGAGGAACACTGGTCTACAGACCCCCTGGCCCGACACCATCAGCTCCCAAGCCCTCGCCTCAACGGACTACATCCTCCTCGGCGACCTGAACTTCCACTTGGAGAATAACAACGATACCAACACCACCAACCTAATCGACAACCTCGCCAACCTCGGCCTCAAGCAACTCGTCACTTCACTGACACACTCCGCATGCCACACACTCAATCCCATCTTCTCAGTTAGTAACCACTTCTCCTTCAGCCACACCACCGAACTCTACTGGACAGACCACCGATGCATCCACTTCTCCTACCAGAAACCAGTCACTCACCAGCACCGCACACAACCTCCCCGACGCACTGGAGCAAAATATCTACGGATCAACTGATCTCCACCCTCACCCGGGCCTCCCCCGGGACCCCAACACAGCCGCCACCAACCTACATCACTGGATAGAAGACTGCGCCAACACCCTCGCACCACTCAAAAAACACCCAAACACCCCCCACAGATTCAAGGCCAGCTGGTTCACCCCAGATCTACAGGAATCCAAACGACTATGCAGAAGAATGGAAAAAACCTTACACCGTGACCCCACCATCTCCAATCACATCGCATTCAAGGATGCCCTACGCAAACATCACTAACTGATCTGCTCCGCCAAAAGTACCCACTTCAAAAACCGCATTGACACCAACGCTCACAATAGCAAAGAGCTCTTCTGCATCATTAAAGTGCTCTCCACCCCCAGGGCCTGCTGCAACGAACCCCCGCCATCACAGGAGCTCTGCAACTCACTCGCAACCCACTTCCATTGAAAGATAGAAGAAATCCACAACAGCTTCAATCCCCAGACTCACCAGCTAGCTACAAACACCTACGAACCCTACACTCCAAGCAACACCCACTTCCTCCACACCTGGACCCCTGTCAACATAGAAGACACCGCCAGCATCATGGCCTCCATCCACTCCGGATCACCATCGGACCCCTGCCCACACCATATCTTCAACAAAGCTAGCACCATCATCGTTCCCCATTTCTGCAACACCATCAACAGCTCCTTCGAATCAGCCACCTTCCCAGAGAGATGGAAGCACGCAGAAATCAACGCCCTGCTAAAGAAACCAAAGGCAGACCCTGACGACCACAAGAAGTACCGACCGATCTCCCTCCTCCCCTTCCCAGCCAAGGTCATTGAAAAAATCGTGAACAATCAACTATCCCGGTTCTTGGAACACAGCAAGACACTCAACACCATCCAATCCGGATTCCGCAAAAACCACAGCACCGAGACCGCACTCATTGCTGCCACAGACGACATCAGGACCATGCTCGATGAAGGAGAAACAGCAGCATTCATCCTCCTGACCTCTCCGCAGTTTTCGACATGGTATGCCATCACACTCTCCGCACACGCCTCCACAATGCTTGAATCCGTGACAAAGCACTGGACTGGATCTCGTCATTTCGCACGAGCAGAACCCAGAGAGTCCGCCTCCTGCCGTTCCTGTCAGAAGCCTCCGGAATCACCTGTGGCGTCCCTCAAGGATCTTCGCTCAGCCCCACACTTTTCAACATTTACATGGCCCCCCTCGCCAACATCGCACAAACATACCACATCAACATAGTCTCCTACGCAGACGACACTCAGCTTATCATCTCCCTCACAAAAGACCCTACTACTGCAAAGGACAACCTCCACAACGGACTCCACGCCATCGCCAGCTGGATGGAATCAAGCCATCTCAAGTTAAACACAGACAAGACAGAAATACTCATCTTTGGCACCAACCCCTCAGCTTGGAACAACTCCTGGTGGCCCACCTCCCTAGGATCTTCACCCTCACCCACCACCCATGCACACAACCTGGGTTTCATCTTGGATTCCACACTCAGCATGACTCAGCCGGTCAATGCCATCTCCTCTTCCTGCTACAACACCCTCCGCCTGCTCCGCAAAATCTTGAAGTGGATTCCCATCGAAACAAGGAAAACCGTCACCCACGCCTTGGTCAGTAGCCGATTGGACTACGGAAATGCCCTATATGCAGGAATAAGAAACAAACTCCAAACAAAGCTGCAAAGAATCCAGAACGCGTCCGCCCGCATCATTCTAGACGTCCCACGCTGCGACCACATCTCACCCCACCTCAGGGACTGGCTACCAGTATCAAAGAGGATCACCTTCAAAACCCTCATCCACGCACACAAAGCCCTCCATAGCACAGGTCCCACCTACCTCAACGACAGACTCACCTTTCACACCCCCACCCGCAACTTTCGCTCCACCAACCTCGCCCTCGCCTACGTCCCCCACATCCGTCGCACCACCGCCGGAGGAAGATCATTCTCTCACCTAGCCGCCAAAACCTAGAACTCCCTACCGCTCCACCTCTGCCTGACCCAAGACCTTCTATCATGCAGGAAACTCCTCAAGATTTGGCTTTTGGACCAGTAGCTCTCCCCCCCCAGTGCCTTGAGACCCTACTGGGTGAGTAGTGCGCTCTAAAAATCCTTGATTGATTGATGGATTGTATTCGTTTTTAAAGTACCCCGCCCTCACTGTCCCTAACGGGTCATGCCACATTTTTCAAAAATATTTGTAGAAAGTTTACATTTTTTTGTCCCAACCATTGGTGCCTGCAGCATGTATCCTGAATCATATGAATAGGTGCAGTTCCCAGTTGGTCTTTATGTATTGCTCACAGACATTAAGATAAAGGGGGATTATGCTCTGGCAGGATCGTCCATCTCTGACTTGATAGGGGGGCAAAGCTGTCAACTTCAACACTTCTACCTCATAAAGGACCTGCCTCAGCAGTCAGCACACTCACAAAAACTTCCAGACTAGACTTTGTGCCCCCAGACAAGCTGGGGACAGAGCAGGGGGTGGGAACTTCCAGACACTTTAGAAGGGGAAGGACTCCATAAGATTCTCCCACTTCAAAATCAGCACCAGGTATAAATAATAGACTCTCAGATCCAACTCTTCAGTACACCTTTGGACCTGTGGAGAACTCAGACGGCTGACTTGCTGCTCAGGTGTAAGAAGGACTGCTACTCTGCTGCCCTGCCTGCTCCATGAGTGGTAAGTCTGGACCTGCATCTTGAACCCAGGACCACAAGAGTGACACACAGGGTTAGTTGGCTGGCCTCCTGATCACAGTCACAGGGACAGAAAAGGCTCCAACCACCTTCAGACAAGCACCTGAACTCTCTCTGCTGTGGGTCTTCTCCCTCAAGTGGTGCCACTCCAGTCCTGGACCCTTGGCCCTGGGCCTGAAGCTGCTCTGCCAGCCCAGCTGATATGACTCAGTGCAATGCATTGCCTTGCAGCCTCACATAAGAACTGCCCTGTGCCACACATCCCTAATGCAGGAATTCGCAACTCCTCAGAACCACTGCTGCATGACACATCCTCGACCCAGGACTTTGCATCGTATCCCCAAACCATCACTTATCGTCGCACCCTCATAGCGCGACCTCAAAATACTCTAAAAACTGGATTTAAAATACTTTGCTCAGTGGGCCAAACTTCGTCCCTGTGTCTAGCCCACACTTCATTGAGGATTGCCTGACCAGACAACCACAGTTGGTGCTTTGTGCTTTTAAGCTCAATTTTTACTTAAAACTTTGAAATTGTATTTCTCCAGTTCTACTAATTAGATGTTTGTCATTTTGGTGTCAAATAATTTATTATATTTACACCATTTTCCTAAATTGGTATGGGATTTTTCTTGAGTTGTATTTTTACTTTATTACTGTTTAGTGCTGCATAAATGCTTTACACCTTGCCTCTAAGTTATGCCTTACTGCTTTTGAGCCAAGACACTAGTGGGTTAGGTACAGGTTAAATATGGGGCTTCCTTGTGTTTCAAGCTGACAAATATTGTAGTTGCTGCTTAAGTAGGGTTTCACTTCACTCACCCAGTAACCCAATTTCCTACTATGATGCTTTGACACACGGATGCGTTTTGCACTAAACTACAGAGCTAAGTGACAGATGTGCATTTTGCATGATTTTGCCTAATTTAGTGTAATGTGGCTGGGGCTCACATCAATAATCTGAAAAGTTCAAATGTTTCAATGCAAATTAATACCTAAAAATCTTTCCAAATTATTACTCTACATTTGATTTTCAAAGTATTTCTAATTTCATCCTGAGTACTGCTGGATAAAGTCCTGTAAGATGTTAATATGCAAAGCAATCAAGCATAAAGGGAAAATAACTTCCATCTTTTTAAAAGAAATGCACACTTTTTAAGAATAAGTCCAACTTTTATTCAAAGTCATAAAACTTATAAAATAACACAGCAAAGAAAACAAATGTAAAAGATTTTACAGAGCTTCAAAGGTTATTTAAAATTCAATTTTATTTCCCGATGAAAGAAAACCCTCATCCACCCCAGGAAATACGTACTTTGCTGAAAAAATAAGGAGTAATTATCACTTTTTTGTGTTTAATAATGCTTTATTGAATAAGTTAACAAACATTAGTACAATAAGATAACTACATTGGAACAAAAAAAAGTCATAAGGATAATTATACCTACAAAAACAATTTTATACACAATCAGAATAAAATATTGTACCATAAAATAATAGCATTTTTGTTATATTTTAGTAAAGAAGAAAGAGAAGAGAGAAAAGAAAAAGAAAAGAAAAGTAAAAACAATGCAAAATGAAGATCACATCTTCTCAATAGAGCAACCATTCATTCTAAATAAAAAGAAAAAAAGAAAGAGCACAAACAAAATAAAAGACATTCAAGGAGGTTCAAAAACAGTATTAACAGTAGTATGAAAGATTTTGTGTTGTGAAAGAAAAGATGTAAGAGGAAGCCATAACTTGTCTCTTTTAATTAACAGTTGAGTAGTATTAGCATTTGCTCAATCCATTCTGTGATTATAGCAAATCAGATTCCATCAAGCTACAACAAATATTTTTGTGGCATCTTTCCAATTAGAAGTTATAATTTGCAGTGCACTAGCAATGAGTAAATCAGCCAGTTTGCCAAGCATGGATTAAAAATGCTAAATAAATGAGGTACTACCCAAAAAAATATGTAATATACTGAAGGGTACATTGATGGACAAAATTTGATTGACTTTATCCCAAACTTGTTTCCAGAAAGTACGGACTGGAGGACATTCAAAACACATGTGCATATAATGGCTATTTTCTTTGGAACACGACCAGCACTTACTGTCTATAACAAGTTTAAATGTATAAAGATCCATAGAAGTATAATACAATTGATTATAAAAATAAAATAATGTTTGGGTTGTAGATAGTGTATGGAGTTTTGACCATATTTGTTTCCATGTAGATATAGGAAAATTTTGATTGAAATTTTGTTCCCATGCCAATTCTATTTTAGACTTTGTTCTCATGCGACTGGTATGTGTAAGAGTTCTGTATATAAAGGATGCTGGGACATGTGAGGAGAAATTATAAGGCTGGGAAATAGGCTGTGTAGAAGAGGGAGTATCCAACGTATGAGATAACAATTGATAGAGGATAGCGGAGAGAGATTGGTACTGCACAGCGTAATGAGAGGAAATATGAAATGTCTGTTGAATATCTTGAAATACAAGTATAGCATTATCTAAAAGTAAATGATCCATAGTTATAATGCCTTTGTGCATCCACTCCTTCCAGGCTAAAGTTTTATTAGAAATGTTTATATCCTTGTTGTACCATATTGGAGTTTGCCAAAGGTTCTCAGATGAGGAGTGAGAGGCAATAAGTAATGGTTTGGCAATAGTGATAGAATGAGTGATTATTGGAGATTGAAGGGTATCAGGGGGTTTTGAAAGCCGAATTGCATCTCTAAGAGTAAATGGTGTAATTTGTGAGTGTTTCAATTGACTCCATAGAGAGGTTCCATTCTGAAGAGTGGGAGAGAGGGACATCCAGATTTGTTTTAAAACAAATGCAGAATGGTATCTTTTTAGGCATGGAAATTTTACACCGCCATTATCTCTAGGTTCTTGTAGTTTGATGAACGATATATGAGATTTACGTTTGTTCCATAAAATTTTTATAAATAGTGTATTTATAGTTTAAAAAAAAAACAGATTGTAGTTTAACTGGGAGCATAGATAGATAAAAATGTAAAATGGGCAACAACATAATTTTGAATGTGGCCAATCTTCCCCACCAAATTAAATAAAGAGGGCACCATCTGTCAAGCAATTGCAAAATCTTTGACTCAACTTCTTTGAGATTAATGCGAATAGTGTCTTCAATAGAATTGGAGTAGGATATGCCCAGGCATTTGACATGTTTAGAGTCCCAAGTAAAACCAGTATCTTTAAACATGTCGGGTACACAATAAGCATTTAATGGCAAAACCTCTGATTTCTCGACATTAGGCTTATTTCCTGAGACATTTGAGTATTCTCGTAGTAAGCAAAAAAAAATCGAATAGTCTGTTGAGGATTAGAGATGAAGAGCAGAATATCGTCAGCATATGCTGTAAATTTAATCTCTCTGTCTTTGTGCTTAAAGCCATAAAAATCAGACGACCTATGTATTTTTGCTAGAAGGCGTTCAAGGGCTAATGTAAATAAAAGAGGTGCTAGAGGACAACCTTGTCTAGTACCTCTGTGTAGGGGGAAGTAACAGGATTGTTTACCATTGACTAAAATAGATGTAATAGGTGAGGAATATAACATACTAATGAGTTTAATAATATGAGGACTAAAACCATGCCATTTTAATGCTCCAAACATAAAAGCCCAACAAACTTGATCAAAAGCTTTTTCAGCATCAAGAGTTATAGCAGCTATATGGTCCCTGAACTTAGAAGCACGATGGAGAATATTGAGAAAAGTTCTAGGATTATCTGATATGTACCGCCCCTTAACAAAACCTGACTGGTGAATGTCTATTAAATCAAGGGATAAAATGATTAATATGTAAGGCAAGGACTTTTGCAAAAATTTTACAGTCAGCATTGATAAGGGATATAGGTCTATAGTTACCACATTTGGCTAAATCTTTATCTTTTTTAAGAATCAAGCACAACATAGCTTCAGAAAAAGTGCCCTTTGCTTGATTTTGCTATAAGAAATATTGTATAAGTGTTAATAACTTTGGAACTAAAATGAATGCAAATGTTGAGTAAAATTCAATTGAAAAGCCATCAGGACCCGGGGCCTTATCTTTAGGAAGTTTGGTGATGGCATTTTAAATTTCTAACTCACATAGCTCAGAGTCTAATAGAGACAAGTCTACTTCATGTGTCTTAGGAATAGAGCGGAAGAAAGCATCAACCTCAGATATATTACAAGTATTTCCGGGAGTATATAAGGTGGTGTAGTAATCAGTGAAACATTCCAGAATTTCTAAGTCATTAGTGTGTCTGTTTCCAAATGTGTCAGTGATAACAGTAATTTTAGACTTTTGTGTTTTAATCTTTAAGTAGTTTGCCAACAGTTTACTCGCTTTATTTTCCCTCCATAATATTTGGAATTTATTTTGAGTAGAGTATCACATCCACTATCCAAAGAGTGCTTATTGTATTGTAATTTAGCATCAATCAACATGGACAGAGTGTCTGGTTTGTTAGAGGAGAAGTATTCATACTCTAGACGCTTTATTTGTTCAAGTAATTGAGAGGAAATGTTAGAATTTTCTTTTTTTTAGTGGCAACATAATCTATAATAAAACCTCTGGCAGTAGCTTTGAATGCATCCCATATAAAATTTATCTGAGTATGAGAAGAAAAGTTGTGACTAAAAAAGTCTTTAGAAAACATTGTAAATTGTTCAATAAATAAATGGTCTTGCAATAAGACTTTATCAAATCTCCAGCGCTTAGAAGATGAGGAAGTGCCTGGAAAGTTCAAATCAATAATTACCAGGGCTTGATCTGATATAAGAATAGACCCAATGTCAGTATGTGAGACTTATTGTAAAATATTTTGTGTAGCAAATATATAATCTATTCTAGAATATGAGTGATGTACTGCAGAATAAAACGTAAATTCTATTACATCTGGATGTGCAATTCTCCATATATCACATAAACCTCTAGAGGAGATTGCTTGATGAAATGCTTTTTGTATTTTATTAGGGATATAACGAGTTTGAGAATGACGATCAACAAAAGGATCCATAAACTGATTGCAATCACCTCCTACAACAAGATTGTCAGAATTGCAAGATAATAATAAAGAAGAAAAATTAATCCAAAATTGAGGCTCTACTCGAGTTGGACCATAGACATTGCAATTGAAGTACAGCACCACATTAATTTTAACTGTCAATAATATCCATCTACCTGTAACATCTTTAAACTCTTCTATAACTTGTATAGGCAAAGATTTATGAAACAAAATTAATACCCCATTCTTGTTATGAACTGCAGAGGAACCAAAAACATGACCAACACAATTTCCATTTAAACTTTTAAAGTCCTGCTCCTTAAGATGTGTTTCTTGTACAAGGGCAACCTGACAGTTTAATTTAGAGAGATGTTGAAGCACTCTTTGTTTCTTGACCGGATTACATAAACCCTTAACATTCCATGAAATGATACGAAGACTGGTCGTTTAACTGGGGGGAGACATATAGACAACAGACCCTTGACGAAATCCAAGATATATACAACATATGAATCGTAGAGTAAGGTGGAAGGGAAAATTCTGAACACATATCCAGTTGAGGTTGCTTGTGGATGCCAACATTGCATTGTAAGGTAAACAAAAATTTAAAAGAAGAAAGAAAGACAAAGGGAAAGAAGAGAGGATGAAAGAGATGGAGAAACAAGATGACGAAAAGCCAAAAGGCTTCAGTCATAATTATCCTGACAATAAGAATATACTTTGCAAGGAAGAAAGGGAGGAGCAAGAAAATGAGAGGCCAATCAACAACAACACCCCGAGGAATTAAAATAATTATATAGCACAAGGGAGAGAGACGTTAAAACAGAATAAATACATTACAGTATAAACAACTGACGACGTGACTTACCAACAAGGGAAAGAACACTATGATGATGAGCTATACAATAATATAGACACAATCGGAAAGGGGATTTTCTTTGCTTGACATTTCAATGTTTTCAATACCTGTAAAGAAAGAATAAATGATTTAAAAATCCAACATTAACCAATCAAGCCTTGCTGAGTTCCATTGCCTCCCCTTTGTGGGTATATAAATAGTTTCCAATTAGAGGGATTTTCAAAAGTAGTTGTTCTGTCCTTGAAGGTAACTTTAATGAAACAAGGATGAACAAGGCCAAATCTAAAATTCATGCATCGTGAAGCTGGTCGAAGATCAAGAAATTCTTTCCTTCTTTTGGCTGTCGCCGTGGCCACATCCTGAGTAAAGAAAATCTTTTGGCGTGACCACAACATTTGTTTGCGCTGTTTGGCGGCGGTCAAGACTGTCATTAAATCTGAGTATTGTAGAAAGAGAGCGATAATTCTTCTTGATTTAAATGTAGAAAAAGGACCAATACGATGGTCTCTCTGAATGTTAAGGACCCTGGTATTCTGCAGACCAAAAATCTTCGGAATATGAGTTTGCAAAAATGTTACCAAATATTGGCCTTCTGAGCCTTCCGAAATGCCATAAATGCGAAGATTATTGCACCGATTACGATTTTCCAAATCTTCTGTCTGTTTTTTAAGTAGTGTGACTTCCTTAGACAGATTATCAACTTTAATAGTAGTGTCTTGTATGTTGCTGATCCTCTGCTCCACATCAGAAAGTCGAGAATCCAGACGTGACCATTTCTCCTCAATTCGTTGTAGTGCAATATTTGTTTCCATAACAAAAGGCTTTATTAACTTGAGTTCATCCATAATGTCGTCCAATGTAAGAAGCAATGGAGACTTAGTTGGAGAGGATGGGTCCTTTTTAGCTCTTTTGTTGCCCCCAGAGTCTTTATGACCGTTAGAATTAGATATAGAGGATACAGATTCTTTTGAAGTATGAGGACTCTCCATTTTAGCGATACAATGTAGACTTAAAACAGTATTTTTAATTGATGTTCTCTCTCCGTCGGTTAGGTCACCTCAAAGGACGAATGTCAAAAATTATAGAAAAAAATCCAAAATGAAGAATCTAAAATGAGTCGACATCTCAAAATGGCCACAAAAAAATAATAATAATAATAATAATAATAAAAAAAAATGTTGAGGTACCTACATTAATTAAAATAATAGTGGGTAATATAGCGTGTGGCCAAGGAGAAACTAAAACAAATTTTTAAGAAGAGATCCCCACAAAATGGTGGCGAAATTTCTGTGAGAAAAGGAGCAGCAGGTTGAAAGAAGTAAACACTGTGAAAAAAAACCGAGTTTAAAAGATTAAAAAACTCACCAAACTGCTCCCTGAATGTTCACATTGCACATTTTGTAGAAGAAATGTGCCAGTCGTCGAATAAACTCTCCCCAGGGAAAAGAAACGGCCTCAGCAGTTTGGGAGCGTTGCTATCTCACGGCCATCTTAATTGCTCCGGCGCGCGATCTCTCGTAATTATCACTTTAAAAGCTGAAAAAAAAGCTGCATGTTTCACTGTATTTAGTCTAGAAAGTACATATGGGGTCTCATTCACTAATTTTTGGTGCAGGGCAGCACTGCAAGCCTTTTTGCCGCCCCGCCCTGCGTCAAAACAAAATGGCAGAAATGTGCCGTACCTATAAGATATGATGCATTCCTGTCCTGGTCCCCTGCGCTGGTGCATAAATTGCTGCCTTGCACCATCACAGCCACCCTTGCACCATGGTGCAAGGTTGCCTGCATTGCAGGGATGATTGTTTATGTGCAAGAAGGAACACCTTCCTGCACATAAACAATCAATAATGGCATTTTCCTCTTTCTATGTGTGCTGCATTCTGCAGCACACTTAGAGGAAAAAATGGGGAGAAAGAATGCTATTTCTCACTGTTGCACCACTATAACCCCACCCCAGAGGTGATGTTGGAATCTGACGCATTGCAGACTTGTAAATCTGGAAATGCATCAGATTCCGACAGAATCCATGGGTGTTCGTGTGAGAACACCGACAGCCTCACCCATGGAATGCCCCTTTCACACAATGTTATACATGAAATGGGCCCATATTTACAAGGCCATGAATTGCTACGCAAGGTGGCTTTGCACAGCCTTGAAACATTTGGGCCTGCACACTGCGCCACTCTGAAATTGGGCCCTTACTTTCCTGATTGCTAGCTTTCTGTCAGAGCATCCTTGTCTCTCTCATAATTGATCTTAACTACTATAATAAAACATGGTGTTTTTAAAATCTTATGTGTTTGCCAACAATTGCCTGTGTTAAGACAAGAACTGGCTTCAGAGAGCATGACTGCATAACCAATCTCCTCTATAACACTCATTCATACCTTTAGATGTTGTCCACAACAGATGTTCCCTCCAGTCAGGCATTCATTGTGTTGCAACGCAAACACCCATATCCTTCGTGCTTTTGCAGTCACCTCACACCAACCTTGGGACCCATTAGAGTTTACTATGAGAAAAGTCTTGGGAATAAAAGTTATCTGTGAGCAAAATACACATCCCTTTCAAACAAAATGTCCCTATTTAGCAGGGGTTTTGCTTCTAATGTTTAAATTATTTACGCTCATGCATTCTGCTGTCCTCTTCACAGCATTATTTTAAAGATCAGAGCAACTCAACAATTCTGCTCAACATTGCTGCCTTTACAATAAGGTTGAGTTGCAATGTTAGTAAAGACGACACAAAATCCATCATTGAAAATCATATTGCACACTTTATTTTATTTCAGATGTCTGATCAGAGCTCACACGATTCAGCACACATAGCAGTATGAAGATTTATGAATTATGACAATGGGTTTGTTCATTGGGCTGCTTTATCTAAGTAACATGAATGCTTTCTGAGATAAGCAGCATTAGTTTTGGGTTAATGCTTATTTAATGATTTATTTATGTTTATTTGTTTGCTTACTTATTTGTTCTTCTGTCCATGACCTACAGCCTCCCTTCATATGCCCTTTTCTCATCACGTCCCCACCATGAGACTACTCAACTTTTGTCATGGTCCTTCTCAGTACCAGATATGCCCCGGTTTCCAGGAACCATACATCCAAATAATTCACACTCCTACCTTCTCTCACTGATAAATAAAAACCTAGATTCAGTGATCAAGTGTCTTTTAACCAGAGCATTCTCTTCTGTAACAAGAATGGAAACACAGAAGAAAGGTCTGCATTATAGGTATTACCTTTAAATCGAACTCATGCTAAGCAGTGCATAGTCCAAGCTATGATTCATTTAATAACATGTTAGCTAAGTGGACTATTAGGTCAGCCTATTCAAATGGAGACATAGGGATATAGCCTTAATCACCCTGTATAAAAATAGATTTCTTCTTCCCTTCAACATAACACATGCTCTCAGTTTTGCAGTGCATCATTTTTCTACATCATTTACCTCTCTGTGCTCATAACCCTGTGATTGCTACATCTGTAGGGTAGTCAAAGACAATTGTTCTACTGACTTCTCTCTTCATTGTGGTATCATCTATGTACACCTAGGTAGATTAAAAAGGTGGACTCAGTCAACAACTACTTGACCTTGTGGCAACCTATCACACTAGACAAAACTGATTAATATGCACACAGGTGATATTTTATAAGCATGCTCCTCAATTGAGCCGCTGATGCCCAGGTTTTGAACAGATGTATCTCTCAATGAGTTACTGGTTATTTAAGTCTTAGATTTGGTGCGTCCTCAAAATGAAGCAGTTTCAATCTATCTACAGAGAAATAAATTAAAAGGTGGTTTCCCGTTTGCCTTCTGCTTCCTAAATGAAACAGTGCACATTTGTAACAAAACTAGAGAAAATCAAAACCACTACACATAGATTATACAGTGTTCCAAATACAACACTGTAAGGAAATGCCTCCTTGGCATGGTTACCCCCTGACTTTTTGCCTTTGCTGATGCTAAGTTTTGATTTGAAAGTGTGTTGAGGCCTGCTAACCAGGCCCCAGCACCAGTGTTCTTTCCCTAACCTGTACTTTTGTTTTCACAATTGGCACACCCTGGCATCCAGGTAAGTCCCTTGTAACTGGTACCCCTGGTACCAAGGGCCCTGATGCCAGGGAAGGTCTCTAAGGGCTGCAGCATATCTTATGCCACCCTGGGGACCCCTCACTCAGCACAGACACACTGCTTGGCAGCTTGTGTGTGCTGGTGAGGACAAAACGAGTAAGTCGACATGGCACTCCCCTCAGGGTGCCATGCCAACCTCACACTGCCTATGCAGTATAGATAAGTCACCCATCTAGCAGGCCTTACAGCCCTAGGGCAGGGTGCACTATACCATAGGTGAGGGCACAAGTGCATGAGCACTGTGCCCCTACAGTGTCTAAGCAAAACCTTAGACATTGTAAGTGCAGGGTAGCCATAAGAGTATATGGTCTGGGAGTCTGTCATGCACGAACTCCACAGCACCATAATGGCTACACTGAAAACTGTGAAGTTTGGTATCAAACTTCTCAGCACAATAAATGCACACTGATGCCAGTGTACATTTTATTGTAACATACACCCCAGAGGGCACCTTAGAGGTGTCCCCTGAAACCTAAACCTACTATCTGTGTAGGCTGACTAGTTCAAGCAGCCTGCCACACACCAGACATGTTGCTGGCCACATGGGGAGAGTGCCTTTGTCACTCTGTGGCTAGTAACAAAGCCTGTACAGGGTGGAGGTGCTTCACACCTCCCCCTGCAGGAACTGTAAAACCTGGCGATGAGCCTCAAAGACTCACCCCCTTTGTTACAGCACCACAGGGCACTCCAGCTACTGGAGTTGCCTGTCCCCTCCGGCCACGGCCCCACTTTTGGTGGCAAGGCTGGAGGAGATAATGAGAATAACAAGGAGGAGTCACTGGCCAGTCAGGACAGCCCCTAAGGTGTCCTGAGCTGAGGTGACTCTGACTTTTAGAAATCCTCCATCTTGCAGATGGAGGATTCCCCCAATAGGGATAAGAATGTGACCCCCTCCCCTTGGGAGGAGGCACAAAGAGGGTGTAGCCACCCTCAGGGCTAGTAGCCATTGGCTAATGCCCTCCCAGACCTAAATACACCCCTACATTCTGTATTTAGGGTCTCCCCTGAACCTAGGAAACTCAGATTCCTGCAACCTAAGAAGAAGAGGACTGCTAAGCTGAAAAACCCTGCAGAGAAGACGGAGACACCAACTGCTTTGGCCCCAGCTCTACCGGCCTGTCTCCCCACTTCTAAAGACACTGCTCCAGCGACGCTTTCCCCAGGGACAAGCGACCTCTGAATCCTCAGAGGACTGCCCTGCTCTAGAAGGACCAAGAAACTCCAGAGGACAGCGGCTCTGTTCACCCAAGACTGCAACTTTGTTTCAAAGGAGCAACTTTAAAACAACTGCGTTTCCCGCCGGAAGAGTGAGACTTGCTACTCTGCACCCGACGCCCCCGGCTTGACTTGTGGAGAAACAACACTTCAGGGAGGACTCCCTGGCGACTGCGAGACCGTGAGTAGCCAGAGTTGCCCCCCCTGAGCCCCCACAGCGACGCCTACAGAGGGAATCCCGAGGCTCCCCCTGACCGCGACTGCCTGTTCCTCAGATCCCGACGCCTGGAAAAGACTCTGCACCCGCAGCCCCCAGGACCTGAAGGATCCGAGCTCCAGTGCAGGAGTGACCCCCAGGAGGCCCTCTCCCTTGCCCAGGTGGTGGCTACCCCGAGGAGCCCCCCCTTGCCTGCCTGCATCGCTGAAGAGACCCCTTGGTCTCCCATTGATTTCCATTGGAAACCCGACGTGTGTTTGCACACTGCACCCGGCCGCCCCGTGCCGCCCCGTGCCGCTGAGGGTGTACTTCCTGTGCTAACTTGTGTCCCCCCCGGTGCCCTACAAAACCCCCCTGGTCTGCCCTCCGAAGACGCAGGTACTTACCTGCTGGCAGACTGAAACCGGGGCACCCCCTTCTCCATTGAAGCCTATGCGTTTTGGGCACCACTTTGAACTCTGCACCTGACCAGCCCTGAGCCGCTGGTGTGGTAACTTTGGGGTTGCTCTGAACCCCCAACGGTGGGCTACCTTGGACCCAAACTTGAACCCCGTAGGTGGTTTACTTACCTGCAAAAACTAACCAACTCATACTCCCCCCAGGAACTGTTGAAAATTGCACTGTCTAGTTTTAAAATAGCTATATGTGATTTCTGTGAAGACTGTATATGCTATTTTGATTATTCAAAGTTCCTAAAGTACCTACCTGCAATACCTTTCATTTGAAGTATTACATGTAAAATTTGAACCTGTGGTTCTTAAAATAAACTAAGCAAATATATTTTTCTATACAAAAACCTATTGGCCTGGAATTGTCTCTGAGTGTGTGTTCCTCATTTATTGCCTGTGTGTGTACAACAAATGCTTAACCCTACTCCTTTGATAAGCCTACTGCTCGACCACACTACCGCAAAATAGAGCATTAGTATTATCTCTTTTTGCCACTATCTTACCTCTAAGGGGAACCCTTGGACTCTGTGCATACTATTCCTTACTTTGAAATAGTGCATACAGAGCCAACTTCCTATAAACACCAACACTACGTATATGCTGATTTAAGCAAGGAGATATTATAAGGCCTGTATATTTGAGTTAGACGGCTCCTTCAGATTGATCTTTATGATTTATAGTTTACTGGTGATCCTACATCAACCAACCGTTAGTCAGCCCCACACAACGTCTATGAAAAGACATGCATTCATTCTCTAAAGATAAGACTAGCGCAATCCAAACTAACATGGCTATCCAGGCCTCCTCATCCAGTCACATTCTTCTCAGTCTAGTCATTGCACCTTGATTCATTATATAAAATCTCTGTGTCAGAAATAAATTGAATTCTCAATTTTATGAAAAACTCCTCCATATGTATCTGCTATGGTGCCACAACTGCGCTCATCCTCGCTTAGCTATCCCATCTTAAATGCTACCTCACAGAAGCAACTGCAGTACTGAGCTACAAACTATCACCTTCACCCCACTGCCAAACACAATTGTATGTTGATAGCAAAACTTTTGCAAACCACAGATCTATCTCTAGCTTATCTTGCTTCATTAAAGACAATCAAATGGAGACCACCACAATGCCTACATTCCACACAGAACAGAATAGTCTGTTGTTGAACTTTCAGCTCCCCTTTCTTTCTCAAACAAAACCATAATTTCGAACTGAGCTGAGCAATTTTTTATCCTACTGCTTGCAAACTACTATACCATTTAGGACAGTAGTTCCTAACCTTTTGACTTCTGCGGACCCCGACTTTATCAATACTGGAACCCAGCGACCCCCACTGAATCATTATTGGAATACGGCGACGCCCCTCCTCTAAGTCATTACTGAAAGCTGAGGACCCAGTCTGTTAATCTTATTAAATTTTCTAAGCAGTAGCAGACCCCCTGAGAAGACTTCATGGACTCCCAGGGGTCCCCTGACCACAGGCTGGGAACCACTGTTATAGAGGCAATGGAACTGGTGGTTTCCCAAGTCCTACCTACACATGCTCGTGATCCATTTCTTATGAAAAATGTAAGCTATTCTCCATGCTATTATCCCATCCTAAAGATAAACATGTAAATCTTACTAACCTGGATTATTCCATTGAATTAAGAAACTCCTTTTGGTGGAGCATAAATCATGGTGGGGGCTGTTGCAACGTGCTATATGCAGTTCTGCCATCCTGTGAAATTAATAGGCTTCAGAGAGCCCATAATGCGGAACTGCATCTCATAAAGAGACAAAAAATGTGATCATGCCAAAGCAGCCAAAAGTACATTCCACCAGCAACCAATGAATGAATGTCCGCAGTTCGAACTGGGTTGCTTCATCTTCAATGCTTCTACCAACTCGATTTCAAGTGCCTTATTAAGTAAATTATTGTCTGCAATACAGTTAGGAATCTAAGAGTATAGATCATACACTACAGAGACTGTCTCTGATATAAACCTAACTCTAATTAGGAGTGAGAGGGTGATTTTCCGTATTTTGGGACCCCTTTTTTGTTGTTGGCTCCGACCTGAGATCCGCCACTCAATCTTTGAACGACTTGAAAATGGCTCTCAGGACTCACCTACTGTAGAAGTACTCTAAGACCCCAAACCTAGAGGAGTGCACATTGAGGTCTCCTTGAGGTAGAATTAGCAAATTACAAAGTGTAGCTCACTCCATTGAAATCATTTTGAAACAAGCATAATACAAAAACAATAAAGTAAAATGAAATTCAGTGCCTTTCAATGGAATCTTGCAGGCACTTTAGAACGCGCTATGTTGCAATTTACATGTCTGCACTGAATAAATTAAGCACATGACATGATACTTTGTAATTAGTAAAATAAAGCCACGGGCCTCTCTGTCAGAGTCATTGTTGAGTTTCAAAACATTTTAGTAATGCAATACATAAAGGATTTAAGAAAGGTGAACATGGTTGAGCTTAAGAAGGCGCAAATTCTTTTTTGCATCACACTGTTTGCCAATACATACCAAATGTAATATAAGGGCACAACTCAACTCCTTCTCGAGGTAAGGAACAGCAGAATTCTGTTAGACAACAGTGGTCAACATGGAAGAACCAAGTATTATGTTAAGATATGTTTAAGAGCGCACATTTCATCTGGGTGGACATCCTTGTGATTTGAGAAGGGAGTGCTGCCCTGACAGAGGCTATTGGAAATGCCATGTTTGCAATGTCTTCCAGATTTCTAGGAGTACATGGCGCCTCTAAAGTTAATGGGGAGTTTGTCCCGGACTTTAGGAGCTAGGTACAAGATCGCGCAGCGCTCAGCTCGTACACTATGCAGTATATTTTAATACATGGCAGTCAGCATTTATCTCATCGGAACGTAGTAAACACCCCAAGATATGAGCACATAACGATAAAGTAAAATATTTTTTTCACCAGACTTTAGATGAAAGCAAAGTAATACTTTGTTGCGCACAGCTCGCATGGAGTGACATAAACGTGAATACCAGTAGTTATTCATTGCTAACACGTAGTAACAATGGGAAATAAAAGTTGATTCCCACTGTTGCTATGTCATCAAGGAGTTTCAGTTTATGCTGAGAGTAAAGGAAAGCTGCAAAGAGTAAAACGAGAAGGTGGCAGCAAGCCCAGCACTACTGTAATGGAAATTCAAAGCGAAGTTCCCTCTTAAATTTTATGAAAAAAAAAAAAACTCACTTCTGAGGGCAGAACAAATTATCCGTTCCGCATGATAATGTACTCACCAAACAACCACCCAACACTATTTTCGAAGGACTTCACCACTTGTTGAGGCTGAAATAGAAAGTGTGAATAATAAATACAAAGGATCTATTACATGGTAGAATAGTATTCTATATCTCCAATCATATTCAGCAAGATGTTGATTAGTTGAATATGCTAATTTCCGAATAATTAATGACGCTGACATTCTTTGCGGCAAAGTATCCCAATGCTTTGTTACAAATAATAATAATGCAGCTGCTTTAGAGCTCATTTAAACTCACGAAGTAGAAATATTTGAATTTTCTCCTTTGTTGTGCAATTTATCCAGAAATTATGTTCAGCGGCTGCATTTAACATCCTCAAATTACCTAGAGAAGGATATCAGCTGAAAACAAGTATTTAGGTGAATGAGTGATGTGAACCGTCTGGGAAAACACACACTTCCTCCCTGCTGTGTGATTCATCGCCTCATATTTGTGTTCTGATCCTCGGGACACTGATGTTCTGATCCTCGGGACACTGATGTTCTGATCCTCAGGAACACTGCAGTTCTGATCCTCGGACACTGACGTTCTGATCCTCCGACACTGATGTTCTGATCCTCGGGACACTGAAGAGGCCGAATCTCAGTTCATGTTCCCGTAGTGACACAGGCTCTATTGGTAGAGCAGGAGAAATACACATTGTATTTGCAGTCACGTGCATTTCAAGCAATTGGACTGTCTGTCTAGAACATGGAATAATCTGTGAGAATGTACAAACGTGGAATTTGATGCACACGATTCATGCAGTGCTGTTTATTAACCCATTGCAGCACTTCCTTGCATGGAATTATATGGTAAATCATAGCTGAAGTCCTGTCATCTACTGTTACAATGTAGGATAGGTCATAGTACGAGTTGTGTCCTGAAAAGTAGGTAGTTCATCAAAAATACTAAACCAGTGGATGCTCTTCACAGCTTTGTGTTACAAACCCTCACATTCTATCATCATTTTTAAGAATCTCATTAGCTTCTACATGAGCACCATCAACTCAACTCAACTTCTTAACCTGTTGTCCAGTGCAGAAGACAACACAGGTGGATACAGATGTGGATATGGTGCTAGAGTTCTGGAAGGATGAAAAGTGAGGACACTGTGTTAGTAAGCAGCAGAATGCTCTCACATGTGCAGGCAGCTCCTGCCATTGATGTCTTCAACCATTGGTGCATTCATCCTTCAATTAAAACAAGCATTGTTTTACCAGTGCTTTCTTTCATAGATCGCTATCTCACTTGTGCGCAACAACCATCTTGTTAGGTCTTTTCTCAAAGATAAAGAAAAATCATTCAAATGGCCATCATCAATGCATGTACCTCATTTATTTTATAAAAAAATTGTATTTTGCTTTAAGGAAAAAAAAATATAAAATATGTGCTGTGTGCTGGATGTGGGTGTGCAAGAGCAGCAGCCCCATTTGAGGGATTTTTCTTAAAGCAAAAAAATCATTCAAGGATGGCCCCTGTGCTCGCAAGCTCATTTGCGAAGCCCACCTTTATACTAATTTATAAATTACCATTCCAAGGTGGTGGAAGGTCAAATCAGATGGGTAAATTAAAAAATAATAACTGCAGGGATGCCAATCAAAATGGTGAGTGAGAGAGACAGTAGTAGTGTTTCGCTGATGGACCCCCCAAAAAAACAAAAACAAAATAAGAACAAAAAATTATGGTGAGTGGGGGAGGTGAAAGATTGTTTTGGGAGCAAATTGGCAAATGCAAAGGACCCGGGAGCACTGTGCAGCTGCAGGGCTATCACAAAACGTTAAAGAAAGAAATAAATACATATTAAAGTGGGGGGACAGGGAAGAGAGCATGGAAAGCAATGCTTTCGGAAGGATTGCTGAATGCAAAATTAACAAGTATTTGCAATGCAAATGGTCTCACATTTGCTTGTTTTAGAGCTATTAGCGTCGTAAACTCCTAATCGACTTTTCTTGCCACACAAATTGCGAGAAAAAAAATTAGTGTGATCGCGCTATGTAAAACGCAGTGCGATCGCACTAAAATTGAAAACAAAAAAAAAGTGCGATCGCACTATGTAAAATTAAGCGCGATCGCCCTGCAAGGAAAATAAAAAGATAATGTAGTGCAGAAACCAGGCTGAAAACATTGAGCCTTGTAAGTTTTCAGTAGTTGGCCTGTGCGCTCAAGGAGGGCTAAACACCGGAAAAGGCATGGCGTATGCATGTGTTAGCGCATCGGACCTTAATAAGTAAACTTACAAGGGGACGCGTATAGGTTGATGAACCTTTTGACTCGTTTAGGATGTTCTAACCGTAGCGCAAGAATAGAAAAAATAATCAATACACAATAATCAATAATCATTAGTCAAATCAATAATCAATAGAGTCAGTAAATTGCACACACCATGACTTTTCAGCCATGAATAACCACACCTTTAATTAAAGTTTAGTAAGGTTATTTCCCTATTATTAACAATGCTAAAGTCATGTAGATTAATCTCTTGGTCAAATAAAATGCAATTAATAATAATTGTTAACCAAAAAGATGCAAAAACATGATCTAATCAAAGCTTGAATCACAATGCATTCTAAAGCATCAGCACAAATCATTAGTAAAACTAATTTCAATAGTACTGCACAATCCATAGAGTTCAGCAAAATATTTTGTCAACCAATTGTCCCTGCAAATTGTCAGCCGTCATGTGAATAGCCTCAACTAACCCAGATTAACATCAGCATGTGGGGCTTCATGCAAAACAATTTAGAACACAAAATTGGAAAACATCTACCTAAGTAAAACTATTAAGACAGCACAGTTGGTACCTAAAAAGGAAAGGCATAAAAATGCAATTCAGTCACATTGCCATATCTACCTATCCACGGATTGAGTCAGCAAGCAGAATCAGTCTTCATCCTCAGGTCATCAATTGATCAGCAAAACATCAGGCTCTCAGTTAGAGAGTATGAGCCCAATGACAATCTCGAATCTCTTCCTAAGTCAATATCGCATCTCACAACGGGGTAGAATCAAATCTGTCTGTGGTCTCCTCTGTCACGTTGTAATATCAAAGTCATGCAAACTATCCCCTAATTTCCAATTGGTCAATTAATCCTGCGTTATTACTCTATCCAATAGTTTTCTTATAGCAAATCTATGAATTCTAATATTTTACACTTCACACGTCGTTGATTGGTCTGCTTTACAATGTTTTCATAATCCGGCTAGTCAGGTATCAAATTTGTTGCATCTTCTTCACCAGTCAGTGTCTTCATTGTTTGCGTCCTGAGAAAGAACCTCTAGCACACATTACACACATATTGATACATTTTAAGGACACTGTCTCCTGTTAGTCGGTTCCCATGGAAAGCTTCAGCTAAGCATTTTAACAAGACAATGAGTATTTCACAGTTAGTTCACTCTGTCAACATTTTTTATGAAATGTTAAGGAATAGAGCTTCAGCATGAGCCCTGGAAAACTAGGCCAAGACACTTGCTAAGTTAAGGACTACAATTAATAAGCTAAAACACACTTCATAACCCTTAATATGACATATTACTACATTAATCTAATACATTTTCAATATTTCATAATTATTTAGTTCATTTTGTGAACACTGGTGGCCATTCTTCGAAGTCACAATTTCAAATGTGTTGTTATTCAAAATTCGTAAATACTCATTAATAATTTCTAATTAAGACATCTGTTTCAACAATCCCTCCTCTGATGGCTAAATATGTCATCACACCAAATTAACCACCCACAAATTTTCGAATTCTATTTCTTCGACATTTTGTCTTCTCCTTGAATTTTCCATGTAAATTGTTTCTCTTTTCTTTTCTTCCCTCCTCTGATTCTTTTTTAGACCTCTTCAATTTAATCTTTTTGCATAATTTGCACAGTCCCCATATTCTTAATAGACAACCTATAACACGTAATATTCCATGTATAATTTTCAATAGCACCCCATTCCAAATTCTACTAAGCCAATTCCCCACTGAAGCAAACCAATTACCAACCTTTTCCCAAACACCTGGTTCTTTCAACTCCTTCAAATCACTACTTGTGTTAGTCAGATTAGTAAGTAAGTCTTGTATCTCTTTACTATTGTTAGGTATGTAAGAACAGCAATATCTAGAGTTAATCATTTTACATACTCTGCCATCTTTCGCTAAAAGAATGTCTAAAGCAAGATGATTTTGAAGAGTCATAGCTCTATCCACAGCTAATTCAGTATCTATCAGGAGTGTAGCCCCTGAAAAATTTGTCAGCATGTTATCCACAATAGCAGACAACTTTCGAATCTCGATCGAATTCAGGATCACTCCCACTGAAGGAATCACTGCACCAAATATATCTCCCACTATCGCAGAAGAGGACTCCCTCCTTTGTCTCTTATGATGTAACTCTGTCATTTTCAGAAACTTTTTCAAATCCTCCATCTGATAAATCTTTGGGAAAACTATCCCCAAATAACGTGTCCCATACCATCCTCTTGGAAGGCAGTAATAAGCATTAAGTCCACAGATGTAATATATCCCCGGAATCGCAGGGTCCTGCCCATTCAACCTAAATGTCCATTTACTCTGAAACAAAAACACATGCCTACGTTCACTCGTACCTACAAATAAAGTCTCAGTGCGCGATTTTGACCTATATATACAAAGCTTCCCTACATGTAATTTATCGAAAGGTAATGTCCCTTGTGTTTTTCATACAGTGTAAGCATAATCATTCTTGTAAGTCCTTATCTCTAAGCCTTTTCCTAATTTCTCCTTCAGATGTTTCCTCCTGTCAACAGTATGATCTAAAAAGCTTTTCTCTGAAGGTGTAAGCAATCATGTGAGGTTATTTCTGTGCGCATATGCTGTGCCAAACATTAGTGTAGGTTCAAAGAATCCTCGAACAAATACAATGTCATTATCCTTAGCTACTCTACTCAAGTACCTGATAATAGGAACAAACGAAAACACGAGGTCATGATTGGAGTAGAAATACTGAATGTACACCTGGTTATAAAACCTTGTTAGTAACAGACTGCAACTTATTCAGTAGGGAAGCACCCTGAACAATGACTCCGAAACCACGAAGTCGTGAAAAACTAAAGTGAAACAACGATTTTGTTTTCCACGACTTTCTGGTGTTCGTACCTTAACCATGCATGTCTGAACCACGTACATGCGTGGTTAAGGAACAGAAGAAGGGAGTCGGAGTCGACGCGGTGAAGGAGGAGGTAAGTTGTTTTGGAACTGGGGCTGTTTTTTCTTGTGGGGGGCTCGGGGTGATTAGGTTTCAGGGGGGAGGGGGGTCAGGGTTTAGGTGGCGGGGTTGGGGTGTTTAGGGTTCAGGGGCGGGGTGGGGACTCAGGGTATTTTTAGTTTTTGGGGTGGGGTGGGGGGCTGGGTGTGATTAGGGTGTGGGGTAAGAGGGGTCAGATTTTAGGTTTAACCCCTTCGCTGCCAGGCCTTTTCCCCCTCCTGTGCCGAGCCTTTTTTTGGCTATTTGGAGCAGTTCGCGCTTAGGCCCTCATACCGTTTTGTTCACGTAATCTACCCACGCCAAATTTGCGTCCTTTTTTTCCAACATCCTAGGGATTCTAGAGGTACCCAGACTTTGTGGGTTCCCCAGAAGGAGGCCAAGAAATTAGCCAAAAAACTGTGAAAATTTCGTTTTTTTAAAAAAAATTGGAAAAATGGGCTGCAGAAGAAGGCTTGTGGTTTTTTCCCTGAAAAGGGCATCAACAAAAGGTTTGCGGTGATAAAATCACCAGCTTCCCAGCTTTCAGGAACAGGCAGACTTGAATCAGAAAACCCAATTTTTCAACACAATTTTGGCATTTTACTGGAACATACCCCATTTTTACGATTTTTAGTGCTTTCAGCCTCCTTCCAGTCAGTGACAGAAATGGGCATGAAACCAATGCTGGATCCCAGAAACCACAACATTTCTGAAAAGTAGAAAAATTCTGAATTCAGCAAGGGGTAATTTGTGTAGATCCTACAAGGGTTTCCTACAGAAAATAACAACTGAAAAAGAAAAATATTGAAATTGAGTTGAAAAAAACATCAATTTTTCTCTAAGTTTTACTCTGTAATTATTTCCTGCAATGTCAGATTTTCGAAAGCAATATACCGTTACGTCTGCTGGACTCTTCTGGTTGCGGGGATATATAGGGCTTGTAGGTTCATCAAGAACTCTAGGTACCCAGAGCCAATAAATGACCTGCACCCTGCAGTGGGTTTTCATTCTATGCCGGGTATACAGCAATTCATTTGCTGAAATATAAAGAGTAAAAAATAGCTATCAAGAAAACCTTTCTATTTCCAAAATGGGCACAAGATAAGGTGTTGAGAAGCAGTGGTTATTTGCACATCTCTGAATTCCGGGGTGCCCATACTAGCATGTGAATTACAGGGCATTTCTCAAATAGACGTCTTTTTTACACACTGTCTTACATTTGGAAGGGAAAAATGTAGAGAAAGACAAGGGGCAATAACACTTGTTTTGCTATTCTATGTTCCCCCAAGTCTCCCGATAAAAATGATACCTCACTTGTGTGGGTAGGCCTAGCGCCCGCGACAGGATATGCCCCAAAACACATCGTGGACACATCACAGAAAACAGACCTGTTTTTAGCAAAGTGCCTACCTGTAGATTTTGGCCTCTAGCTCAGCAGCCACCTAGGGAAACCTACCAAACCTGTGCATTTCTGAAAACTAGAGACCTAGGGGAATCCAAGATGGGGTGACTTGTGTGGCTGGGACCAGGTTCTGTTACCCAGAATCCTTTGCAAACCTCAAAATTTGGCCTAAAAAACACATGTTCCTCACATTTCTGTGGCAGAAAGTTCTAGAATCTGAGAGGAGCCACAAATTCCCTTCCACCCAGCGTTCCCCCATGTCTCCCGATAAAAATGATACCTCACTTGTGTGGGTAGGCCTAGCACCCACGACAGGAAACGCCCCAAAGCGCAACGTGGACACAGCCAAATTTTTTAAGGAAAACAGAGGTGTTTTTTGCAAAGTGCCTAACTGTAGATTTTGGCCTGTAGCTCAGCCGCCACCTAGGGAAACCTACCAAACCTGTGCATTTCTGAAAACTAGAGACCTAGGGGAATCCAAGAAGTGGTGACTTGTGTGGCTGGGAAAAGGTTCTGTTACCCAGAATCCTTTGCAAACCTCAAAATTTGGCTAAAAAAACACATGTTCCTCACATTTCTGTGGCAGAAAGTTCTGGAATCTGAGAGGAGCCACACATTTCCTACCACCCAGCGTTCCCCCACGTCTCCCGATAAAAATGATACCTCACTTGTGTGGGTAGGCCTAGCGCCCGCGACAGGAAACGCCCCAAAGCGCAACGTGGACACATCACAGAAAACAGACCTGTTTTTAGCAAAGTGCCTACCTGTAGATTTTGGCCTGTAGCTCAGCCGCCACCTAGGGAAACCTACCAAACCTGTGCATTTCTGAAAACTAGATGCCTAGGGGAATCCAAGATGGGGTGATTTGTGTGGCTCGGACCAGGTTCTGTTACCCAGAATCCTTTGCAAACCTAAAAATTTGGCTAAAAAAACACATGTTCCTCACATTTCTGTGGCAGAAAGTTCTAGAATCTGAGAGGAGACACAAATTTCCTTCCACCCAGCGTTCCCCCACATCTCCCGATAAAAATGATACCTCACTTGTGTGGGTAGGCCTAGCGCCCGCAACAGGAAACGCCCCAAAGCGCAACGTGGACACAGCCAAATTTTTGAAGGAAAACAGAGGTGTTTTTTGCAAAGTGCCTACCTGTAGATTTTGGCCTGTAGCTCAGCCGCCACCTAGGGAAACCTACCAAACCTGTGCATTTCTGAAAACTAGAGACCTGGGGGAATCCAAGATGGGGTGACTTGTGTGGCTGGGACCAGGTTCTGTTACCCAGAATCCTTTGCAAACCTCAAAATTTGGCTAAAAAAACACATGTTCCTCACATTTCTGTGGCAGAAAGTTCTGGAATCTGAGAGGAGCCACACATTTCCTTCCACCCAGCGTTCCCCCACGTCTCCCGATAAAAATGATACCTCACTTGTGTGGGTAGGCCTAGCGCCCGCGACAGGAAATGCCCCAAAGCGCAACGTGGACACATCACAGAAAACAGACCTGTTTTTAGCAAAGTGCCTACCTGTAGATTTTGGCCTGTAGCTCAGCCGCCACCTAGGGAAACCTACCAAACCTGTGCATTTCTGAAAACTAGATGCCTAGGGGAATCCAAGATGGGGTCATTTGTGTGGCTCGGACCAGGTTCTGTTACCCAGAATCCTTTGCAAACCTAAAAATTTGGCTAAAAAAACACATGTTCCTCACATTTCTGTGGCAGAAAGTTCTAGAATCTGAGAGGAGACACAAATTTCCTTCCACCCAGCGTTCCCCCACATCTCCCGATAAAAATGATACCTCACTTGTGTGGGTAGGCCTAGCGCCCGCAACAGGAAACGCCCCAAAGCGCAACGTGGACACAGCCACATTTTTGAAGGAAAACAGAGGTGTTTTTTGCAAAGTGCCTACCTGTAGATTTTGGCCTGTAGCTCAGCCGCCACCTAGGGAAACCTACCAAACCTGTGCATTTCTGAAAACTAGAGACCTGGGGGAATCCAAGATGGGGTGACTTGTGTGGCTGGGACCAGGTTCTGTTACCCAGAATCCTTTGCAAACCTCAAAATTTGGCTAAAAAAACACATGTTCCTCACATTTCTGTGGCAGAAAGTTCTACAATCTGAGAGGAGCCACAAATTTCCTTCCACCCAATGTTCCCCCATGTCTCCCGATAAAAATGATACCTCACTTGTGTGGTTAGGCCTAGCGCCCGCGACAGGAAACGCCCCAAAGCGCAACGTGGACACATCACAGAAAATAGACCTGTTTTTAGCAAAGTGCCTACCTGTAGATTTTGGCCTCTAGCTCAGCCGCCACCTAGGGAAACCTACCAAACCTGTGCATTTCTGAAAACTAGAGACCTAGGGGAATCCAATATGGGGTGACTTGTGTGGCTGGGACCAGGTTCTGTTACCCAGAATCCTTTGCAAACCTCAAAAATTGGCTAAAAAAACACATGTTCCTCACATTTCTGTGGCAGAAAGTTCTGGAATCTGAGAGGAGCCACAAATTTCCTTCCACCCAGCGTTCCCCCACGTCTCCCGATAAAAATGATACCTCACTTGTGTGGGTAGGCCTAGCGCTCGCAACAGGAAATGGCCCAAAACACAACGTGGACACATCACATTTTTTCATAGAAAACAGTGCCTACGTGTGGATTTTGGCCTCTAGCTCAGCCGGCACCTGGGGAAACCTAGCAAACCAGCGCATTTTTTCAAACTAGAGACCTAGGGGAATCCCAGATGGGGTGATTTGCGGGGCTCTGACCAGGTTCTGTTACCCAGAATCCTTTGCAAACATCAAAATTTGGCCAAAAAACACTTTTTCCTCTCATTTCGGTGACAGAAAGTTGTGGAATCTGAGAGGAGCCACAAATTTCCTTCCACCCAGCGTTCCCCTAAGTCTCTCCATAAAAATGGTACCTCACTTGTGTGGGTAGGCCTAGCGCCCACGAAAGGAAATGGCCCAAAACACAACGTGGACACAACATATTTTTTCACAGAAAACAGAGGTGTTTTTTGCAAAGTGCCTACATGTGGATTTTGGCCTCTAGCTCAGCCGGCCCCAGGGGGGGGGGGAAATGCCCTAAAATAAATTTGACCCCCACCCCCCCCAAACCCCCCCTGCCCAGGTGCGACCCTTGCCTACGGGGTCGCTACCCCTGCGTGACATTGGCGCCAAAAAACAAATTCCCGGTGCCTGGTGGTTTCTGCCCCCTTGGGGGCAGATGGACCTAAAATCGACCAATCTGCCCCCAAAGGGGGCAGAAATGCTCTAAATACAGTTTGCCCCCCAGGGAAGCGACCCTTGTCTGATGGGTCGCTCCCCATCTCTAAAAAAACAAACAAATAAAAAACAAACAAACAAAAAAAAAACATTTGCCCTGGCGCCTAGAGGTTTCTGCCCCCCCACCCCCCCACCTCGGAGCGACCCTTGCCTACTGGGTTGCTCCCCTTGCGTGACATTGGCGCCAAAAAATGAATCCCCGGTGCCTAGTGGTTGCAGATTGACCTAAAATCGACCAATCTGCCCCCAAGGGGGGGCAGAAATGGTCTAAACACAGTTTGCCCCCCAGGGGAGCGACCCTTGTCTGATGGGTCGCTCTCCATCTCTAAAAAAACAAACAAACTAAAAAAAAAACACTAAAAAAAAATTTGCCCTGGCAACAAAAGGTTTCTGCCCCCCCTGGGGGCAGATCGGCCTGATAATAGGCCGATCTGCCCCCAGGGGGGGCAGAAATTCCTAAAATAAAGTTGCCCCCCGAACACCCCCCCGTCCCCCCCCCCCCGGAGCGACCCTTGCCTACGGGGTCGCTCCCCCTGCGTGACATTGGCGCCAAAAAACAAATCCACGGTGCCTAGTGGTTTCTGCCCCCTTGGGGCAGATTGACCTAAAATCGACCAATCTGCCCCCAAGGGGGGCAGAAATGGTCTAAACACAGTTTGCCCCCCAGGGGAGCGACCCTTGTCTGATGGGTCGCTCCCCATCTCTAAAAAAACAAACAAACTAAAAAAAAAACACAAAAAAAATTGCCCTGGCAAGAAGAGGTTTCTGCCCACCCTGGGGGCAGATCGGCCTAATAATAGGCCGATCTGCCCCCAGGGGGGGCAGAAATGGCCTAAAGTAAATTTTCCCCCCGAACACCCACCCCCCCCCCGGAGCGACCCTTGCCTACGGGGTCGCTCCCCCTGCGTCACATTGGTGCCAAAAAACAAATCCCCGGTTCCTAGTGGTTTCTGCCCCCTTGGGGCAGATTGACCTAAAATCGACCAATCTGCCCCCAAGGGGGGCAGAAATGGTCTAAACACAATTTGCCCCCCAGGGGAGCGACCCTTGCCTGATGGGTCGCTCCCCATCTCTAAAAAAAAAAAAACAAACAACAAAAAAACACAAAAAAAATATTTGCCCTGGCAACAAGAGGTTTCTGCCCCCCCTGGGGGCAGATCGGCCTAATAATAGGCCGATCTGCCCCCAGGGGGGGCAGAAATGGCCTAAAATAAATTTGCCCCCTGAACCCCCACTCCCCCCCGGAGCGACCATTGCCTACGGGGTCGCTCCCCCTGCGTGACATTGGCGCCAAAAAACAAATCCCCGGTGCCTAGTGGTTTCTGCCCCCTTGGGGCAGATTGACCTCAAATCGACCAATCTGCCCCCACGGGGGCAGAAATGGTCTAAACACAGTTTGCCCCCCAGGGGAGCGACCCTTGTCTGATGGGTCGCTCCCCATCTCTAAAAAAAACAAACACAAAAAAAAAAAATTGGCCCTGGCGCCTACAGGTTTCTGCCCCCCCTGGGGGCAGATCGGCCTAATAATAGGCCGATCTGCCCCCAGGGGGGGCAGAAATGGCCTAAAATAAATTTGCCACCCCCACACCCCCGGGGAGCGACCCTTGACTACAAGGTCGCTCCCCTTGTGTGACGGCGCAAAAAAAAGATCCCTGGTGCCTAGTGGTTTCTGCCCTCCTTGGGGGAAGATTGACCTAAAATCGACCAATCTGCCCCCAAGGGGGGCATAAATGGTCTAAATACATTTTGCCCCTCCAGGGGAGCGACCCTTGTCCAAGGGGGTCGCTCCCCATCTGTAAAACAGAAAAACAAAAAAATCCCTGGTGCCTAGTGGTTTCTGCCCCCCTTGGGGGCAGATCAGCCGAATCAAAATAGGCTGATCTACCCCCCCAGGGGGGCAGAAATGGCCTAAAATAATCCCCCCCCCAGGGAGCGACCCTTGCCTAAGGGGTCGCTCCCCTTGCGTGAAATTCACGCAAAAAAAAAACTCCCTGGTGTCTAATGGTTTCTGCCCCCCTTGGGGGCAGATTGGCCTCATCAAAATAGGCCAATCTGCCCCCAAGGGGGGGCAGAAATGGCCTAAATATAATTTGCCCCCTAGGGGAGCAACCCTTGCCTAAGGCGTCGCTCCCCACCTAAAAAAAAAAGAAAACATAACAAAAAACAAAAAAAAAAAAGATCCCTGGTGCCTAGAGGTTTCTGCCCCCCCCTGGGGGCAGATCGGCCTAATAATAGGCCGATCTGACCCCAGGGGGGGCAGAAAAGGCCTTCCCAAAAAAATGCCCCCCCTGGGAGCGACCCTTGCCAAAGGGGTCGCTCCCGTTGCGTGAAATTCGCGCGCAAAAACAAACTCCCTGGTGTCTAATGGTTTCTGCCCCCCTAGGGGGCAGATTGGCCTCATCAAAATAGGCCAATCTGCCCCCAGGGGGGGCAGAAATGGCCTAAATATATATTGCCCCGTAGGGGAGCGACCCTTGCCTAAGGGATCGCTCCCCACCTAAAAAAAAAAGAAATCATCAAAAATAAAAAAAATAAAAATAAAAATCCCTGGTGCCTAGAGGTTTCTGCCCCCCCTGGGGGCAGATCAGCCTAATAATAGGCCAATCTGCCCCCAGGGGGGGCAGAAAAGGCCTTCCTAAAAAAATGCCCCCCCTGGGAGCGACCCTTGCCCAAGGGGTCGCTCCCTTTTGCCAATTTCACTGAAAAAAAAAAAAAACCCTGGTGTCTAGTGGGGTTTCAAAAGCCGGATTGCAAGCAATCCGGCTTTTGAAACCTGTGAGAGACTTCAAAGGGAAGGAAATACATTTCCTTCCCTTTGAAGCCTCTCGGGGCCTCCCCCATGGGATTGAAAAAGAAATGCAAAAGCATTTCTTTTTCAATCGCGCTGGAAGCTCTGCTTCCAGCGCGATGGGTGAGACCCTGTGACTAATCAGCGCGCGCTCGCACGCTGACGTCACAGGGGGGGTTGGGGGGGTCGGGGGTGGAAGGGGAAGGGCTTCCCCTTCCATCCCTGACTTGGGGGGGTGGGGGGGAACCCCACAGAGGGAGCGCTAGCGCTCCCTCTGGGCTCTGTGCACAGGACGTAATGGTTACATCCTGGGCACAGCAGCACTGTGCCTCAGGATGTAACCATTACGTCCTGGGCACAGAAGGGGTTAAGGGTTGGGTTGGGGGTTCGGTGTTTAGGTTTTGGGGGGTGGGGACTCGGGGTAATTTTAGTTTTTGGGGTGGGGTGGGGGCCTAGGGTGATTAGGGTTTGGAGGAGGGGTCAGGGTATAGATTTAAGGAGTGAGTTGGGGGTTGGGGGGGTTTCGGTTTTAGGGGAGGGGTTTGGGGTTGTGTTAATTTTGGGGGTGGGGGGGCTAGGGGAGAAGCATGCTGCAACCGTGTATGCTGATCACTAATGCCTTTACCAGGAATGCGTTTACAACAAAAAATCGTTGTAAACGCATTCATGGTAATGGCATTAGTGATAAGAATGGGATTGTTGTTCCGGCCTTGTTGTTGAGCCATGGGTGCTTGAAGCACTCGTGGTTCTGACATATAACCTATTCCGTATGTTAGTGGAAGACTATGATAAGTGACTCCTTCCTCTACTGATGAAGGAATCTGTGTACACACAAGACAATCCTTTGCATCCATTGTCTCAACATACTCACTCAATAAGCAATAGAAAACATTAGAAGAAAGTTCTCCTTGAGCATTAGTATAATCATGCAAATATTTATCATCTAACTTAAATTTCTCTAAAGCGTAGTAGTCTCAAAAGCAGAAGTATAGTTGGCTCCTTTCGCATCAATACTATAAACAGTATCCCACACATAATTGCCGAACCAATGTTCATATATTTACAGTGCCCAGCATCCCTAATTTGCTTATCTATGTCAGTCATGATCTATAAAGAATCAGAAAACAGAAGTAATTTCAAAAACTTGCATCAAAAATCAAAAATAGACAATTTTTCTTTCAGCAGTTCAGTTTCACTTCCAGGAACCCTTCTTCCTTGTCAAAATCAGTTAGCAGCTTGTCAAGTAAGGTTTCAAAAAGTCAAATCAGGTTATCAATGTCTTTTCCAGTTACTCAATAGTCTCTTTTAAAAAAAAAAAAATTCTCAGATTGTTTCAACAGTTCAGTTCATGAATTTTCTTTACGTCACCTCAAAATATTGACTTGCAACTTCCCTATCAAAACAAAAAGACATAAACTCTTGCTGCCATTCGTTTGTAGTTGCATATGCACATTCAGTACCCACATATCTTCGACTTGCTATTCTCTTTCTTTTCAACTTTCGATCACCATTCAACTCTCCTTCACTTAATTCTTCCTTTCTCGTAGTATCTACTTATTCCTCTATTGGTTCAACTATCACCTCTTTCCTTTTCTCCACTTGCGAATTCGGCCACTTATCTCCTTTTCGTGTACCTTCTGTCGATATTTTCTTCAGGACTGAATTTGAATCCTTTTATTTTTCTGTGGTGTTTTCTCTTGACTGACCTGCAACCGGTTCAGGAGGAGACAGATTACTTTGACTTTGATCCAACTCAACTCCTTCCCCTTCTGGATCTGGCAATTGCCCTGTTTGTCTCTCAGAATCGTCTGCTTCTGGGAGCACTCCCTCGGTACTAGGCTCTCCTGCTGGTTCAATTGAGATAGGTTCTTTGGCACCCTCCTGAAGATCTCCACCCTTGTGTCTCACAGGAGTGATGGAACCATCCTCACATGCCTTTCACTAATGAAAGTAAGCGGATTTAAAAAGACACCCCCACAAACCAATGAAAGTGACAGGCGTGACATGGGAGTGGTTACAAGCCCAAAAAGAGATTACAACAGGGACGGAGCACTTGTGCGCTCAACCCTAAAAAGGTCCTCTTGTCAGCATTGGAAAGTTACATCGAATCCAGTCAAAACACTGTCAGACTGAAATGCTCCCTGGGTGGTCCAATGTGAGGAAAGCCCTGGAATCAGGAGCAGGGACCTGGGTTAGACAAGAGAGCCATCAAATCATGTGTAAGGGGTGGATCCAAGTTGTACTCTAAGGGCCATTTTTATGGCCTAGTTTGTGTCGTTCATGAATGTTGCAAACCTTCAGTGAGATTTCATGAAGCCATATTGTGTGGCCCTGAGTGGCTTAATAAATCTCAAGTAATGTAATTCAGCACAAATCGCTGTGTTACGTTACTCTGCACCAGGGAGCAGTTTCCATGGGTGTTGCGTAGGTGTTCACATTCAACATCCAAGGATTTTGATGCAGTCCCAGATTTATAAGAACTTGTAAACCTGGGAATGCGCTAAAAAGATACGCCTCCCAGGAGATGCATAGATGAGAAGAAATACCTTTATTTCTCTTAGTTTTTTCCTCTTTCTTTGTGTGCTGCATTCTTCATGGTGCAGGATGTGCATTCTGCTTTCTCCATGGTGTAAGGGAGCCTGTGTTGGTGCTAGGCTGCCAAAAGGGCACCAGTGCAGGGGGGAAGGATAGGAATGCACCACTTTGGATAAAGAAAGTGCATATCTCCCCTTTCCCTGTGACACAGGGCAGCACAGTAAGGTGATTTGCGGCGCTGTCCTTGCCACAAAACCCATAAATATGGGTTTAAGTCTATACTGGACACTTTAGAGGGCTTTCCTAAAATTGTCTGTGAGTATAACATTTAAAGCTTTCTGTAATAAATCAGTCTGGAAGAGTGGTATGGTACGAACACAAAAGAGCCCAGCCCCTGCTGGAGCCAGTGAAAGAGCAAAAGGGTCCCAGGCAGACATGTCGGTGCTCGCCTGCAAGGCCACAATCATTTTCAAGGTTTATCCGTGGTGAGGGATGGTCTAATACAAAGAACACGTGTGAATAGAGGCAAAACTGCAGCTTTCAATCCTCAGCAGAGGTCGAAAAACAAACACATATTCGGTGTATTCTAAAACTGCATTTGGGTCAATGGCAGTATTTCGTAAATGGCAGTGCCCACCCAACTCAATCTGCACAAAAGGTCACATGACCTTGACACTAGACATGACTGCCACCTAAAGCCTGAACATTCTATGATTCAATATAATGTTATGTGGTGGCAATGCGTTGCTCACGGAGTAATGCTGACTTCTATCTTTCTATAACCTTCAAGTATATTTAATAAGGCGTGACAAGGTATTCATTCATTCTAATGCCCAAATAAGTCATTAGGACTGGAAGCTGACTCGCTGACGTGCCAGTAAATTCAAGCTGACTTGCTGACGTGCCAGTAACTTCAAAGTTTGTGAAACTGTAAAGTTTAAAAACGAAAAGAAATGCTTCTTCTCCCATTGCATGGGGTCATTTCCGGTGCACCAAAAACAGCTCAAATGGCAGCAATCACCTATCCGTGGTCCAAACCACCAGCTCTTTGGCGAAGTGCTTAATACTGCTGATGGCACTGGATTCTGTATGTTGTATCATGCTACGCCCGAGAGTAGTACTCAGCTGTGGTGCCTCCGACCCAGAGCTGTTTCCTGCCAGAGACTGTCGCTATCAGAAGCTCTTCCTTGCTGCAGATCCCGCTGAGTTTCTGATTCCACCTTTTTCCGTATCACATAGTGCATAGAACTATCTGCACAATGAATGGGGAGTTCCAGGGCATCTGGGCTGGTTTAACTTTGCAACGAGCAAAGGTAGGACATATTCCCAGCCTTCACCAGAGCAGATTTTTAGACTTTGTACTGTACTGAGCCCCCCCCCCCCTCCCCCGGAGCTCGCTCTCCCGCTCTGCAGGCGCTAGTGTTATGCCAGTGGGCCCACCCTCGTGATGTCACTGCCTCTACTTCAGCTCTCTACTGCAGCATAAATATAAAGGTGAAACACTTAATTCAATTCCTCGGGCAATTTCAGAAACAGAAAAAGAGACTAGTGTGTTAAATTCCCTAAAATAATGGCCCAAATTTAAGAAAAGTGGAACTGCATTATTTGCACTCCACTTTTCTTGCCCCCGTCAGTGCCCCCCCAAATGCGACCATATGTGCACTGTATTAAACATACAGGGCACCATGGCGCAGGTTAGGGGCAATAGCATCAACATTTTTGATGCTATTGTAGATCGTTGCCAAACATTTTGGTGCTAATCCTCCAAGGTACACAGGAGCCCATTCTAAATAATGGAATGCTGCCTTTTAATGCTTGCTCTGTGTAGGCATTAAAAATAGCTGCTATAAATGGCACAGTGGAATCTCATATATTTTGCAGTCCCCCTAACAGGGGAATGCTCCCCTTGCATACATAATGCCTGGTGGAGGCATAATGTGCACAAGGAGTTACAAAGTGGTGCAAAACATGCATTGCACTACTTTGTAAATCTGGCAGGCAAAGTTGCCCTCATAAATTATGACGCTAATGTGGCACAAGGAAGCGCTAGCCCCTCTTAAATTTGGGCCAATGTTTCTACAATCACAGTTGTGAGGAAGTTATTACCAGACAGTTATGCCACTTACAGTAAATGATATGTATTAGTGGTTTTCCTGAATTTCCAGATGTACAGAACCATACAACTAAAGTAGGCCTAAGAATGAAAAAACTTGCAAATGCAATAGTTTTACACTACATGTTTCTTTAATATGACCATATGAGTGACCATCATGCCTAAACAGGAATAGCTGACAGACAATACAAGTGCAAGGCATATCTGAAGTCCAAGCAAAAGCTTCCTCGCACACCCCAGGACAAGGTTTAATGTATTAAAGTTGTACGTTTAACCTAAAGCGATGTGAGAGAAAACGTTTCCCCAGGGCCAATAATCACATAAGTACCTATAGATAACCCCATGCTGCCTGTCCACTAGTAGTGGTATTCAAAATATCAGGGAGATTCATCAATAGTAACATTACTATGAATGCAGGGTGCCCGATTTCCCATACTGGTTCACTGCATCACTGTTATGTTTATTTGTAGAGAGCATGGCTCACCCGGGTGGGTGTTGTGCTGCTAAAAGCAGAAAATGCATGGGCTGAGCCTGGGTCAAGGCAAGTTGAAGAGCCATAACTTCAGTTTCTTGTGGAATTCAAGAACTGAAGAGTAGGGTTGGGCAGAAATCATGGAGTGAATTCCATGGAGTTACATAAAATCTCTGCAAGATTCTGTGGAGTTCCGCCAATAGGCAGAAATATGCATTTTGCGCTGCTTGTGCTCCAATTTAGCGCCAGTTCTGTGAGCAAAAGCATGCAGCCATTTGATCTGATTTTCCTGCCACTCAAGGAGAAAATCCACTTGAGCTGCAGCAAATCTATTGAGAAGTAGCCATCTGACTGCTCGCAAATGCCCACATTAGAATATGGCTCTAGAGGATGCCAAATCTCTGTTAAGGAATAAATCGTATCCCCCTGCCTGAACGGCGAAAAGAAGACCCCAGATATCAGGAGCTCAGGAACAGATAAAATATATTTGTCGGTACCAAAGTGTGCTAGCTGGTCAAGGAAAAGAGATACATCCTAATGTAACAGTGCACCTGGTCCAGGCTCCCCTCTTCATGGAGAGTCTAGTGTAGGGGCCTTATATACAATACCAGACAAAGAAGCACACAGAGTGCCAAACATGAGCCAACATATGGAAATGCCGCACAAACATAAAAATGAACAGAAGATATGTACCATTTCTTAGAGTATAGCAGTAGTGACAGACGTTAGCCTTGACAGCCTTAAGGTGGTCACCCCCAACTTTTTGTCTGCCTCCCTTTACTTTTTGACACTGTTTTTTGCTGGTTTTAGGACTGTGTGCACTTTACCACTACTAACCAGTGCTAAAGTGCATATGCTCTCTCCCTTTAAACATGGTTACATTGGTTCTTACCCAATTTGCTTATTTGATCTACTTGTAACTCCCTAGTAAAGTGCACTACATGTGCCAGGGCCTGTGGATTGAATGCTACTAGTGAGCCTGCAGCACTGGTTGTGCCACCCACCCACATAAGTAGCCCCTTAACCAAGTCTCAGGCATGCCATTGCAAGGCCTGTGCGTGCAGGTTCACTGCCACTTCTACTTGGCAAAAGTACTTGCCAAGCCTTAAACTCCCCTTTTTCTACATATAAGTCACCCCTAAGGTAGGCTCTAGGTAATCCAGAAGGCCGGGTCCTGTGTAGGTAAAAGGCAGGACATATATCTGTGTGTTTTATATGTCCTGGTAGTGGAAAACGAATTTAGGAGTCCTGAACCTTTCAGAGGCTAACATTAGGGCTACCCTCATAAACTGTTTGAGCTAGAGATTCTTATTAGAAAGAGGTAAACAAGTTATATTTAGTATCGCCAGAATGGTAATACAAAATTCTGCTGACTTGGGAGGTTGGATTTTATATTACTATTTTAGAAATGCTACTTTTAGAAAGTGAGCCTTTCTCTGCACTTAAATCCTTCTGTGCCTTGCAGCCTGTCTCCATTCCACGTTTGGGCTGGTGCTGGTTGACAGCTCCCTTGTGCATTCCACCCAGACAACCACAAACACAGGAAACTCAGTCACACCTGCACACATCTCCATACTGAATGAGTCTTCCTGGGCTGGAAGGGTGGAGGGCCTGACACTTACATTTAAAAGGACAGTGACCTGTCCTCACACAAAGGACTGCCAAACCCCCTACTAGGACCCTGGAAGACAGGGTTGTACCGAAAGGGGACCTTGTGCACTTCTAAACCACTCTTTGAAGTCTCTCCCACTTCAAAGGCACTTTTAGGTATATGAACTGGGCCCCTGACCCTACCAAATCAGACACTTCTTGGGACAGACACTCTGCACCACAACCTGCAACCTGCCAGGAGAAGCTGCCTGGCTGCCCAAAGGACTCACCTGGACTGCTTTGCTGTAAAGGAGTGCTGCCTTGCTGGCCTCTGGCTCTGCTGAGAAGTGCGCTCCAAGGGCTTGGATTGAGCTTTCCTCCTGTTTCCTGAAGTCGCAGGGCCAAAAAGACTTCATCTTTGCAAAGAAACTCCTGGTGAGGCGAACATCGATGCACAGCCTGCCGGATTCGATGCACAGCCTGCCCAGCAGTAAGAAAATCGCCAGACTGGAACAACGCAACCCGGCTCCCCCAGTGGAGATCGATGCAGCGCCAGCATTGCAACCAGAAATTCAGCGCACAGCCCACCGGATCAATGCAGCGTCGAGCCGCAATGACGCAGCCTGACTTCCTGTGTGAGGAATCGACGCAGCGCCTGCTGTGCAGTAAAAACTCTGACGCTTTGCCCACCGGATTGACACAGCACCTGTGATTTCGTCTAGCACACCCAGGATTTCCATGCATCGCCCCTGGGCGTCAAAAGTCTCTGCGTCGCAAAAGAGGATTTTGACGTAAAGCCCTTGTCACATGGAGAAGAATCGACGCATGGTCTTTGTGCGCCTGGAAATCCACCACAAACCTACCTTTTTCCATACATCTCCTCATCTGTTGGCCTCATGCGTGTAATTTTGAAACAAACCAGGTACTTTGTTGCTTTTAAGAACTAAAGTCTCTTCTTATCATTACAAAAGTGATATTTCACCTTGTGAATATCAAATCTTGATTGTTTTGATCTTAACTTAATCAGATAAATAGCTTATATTTTTCTGAACCTGTGTGGGATCTTTTGTGTTCTCACTGTGTTATAGCATGATTTATTGCACACATACTTTGCAGATTGCTTTCTAAGTTAAGCCTGACTGCTCAGTGCCAAGCTACCAGAGGGTGGGCACAGGATCATTTGGATTGTGTGCGACTTATCCTGACTAGGATTGTGATCCCTATTTGGACAAAGGTGTATACCTCTGCCAACTAGAGACCCCATTTCTAACAACTGACATGTATTTAGAGTGGTGGGGCAGGCAAAATATGGGTGGAGTTAAAATAATAATTAAAAAAAAGGCACTTACCTTACTGACTTGCCACAACGTCATCCTCGCTCAGCTGTTTTCTCTCCTCGAAGCTCCAGACCCAGGACACTGCACTACCCAATCCTAACGCAGCAATTATGCTGTTAAACAGCATAGAAGTGGCAGGTTTAGGGGAAGTAGCCTGTCTCGAGGCCTGTGTTTTCTCTAACCCAGCTATGTAAGACAGCTAGGTTAGAGAAGTTTAAAATGCACATGTCTGTCTGTCACAAGAGAGCCGGCCAAAGGGACATGCGCACTTTAAACAGGTTTATGGGTGATGCGATTGTTCAGGTATGTGGGGGTCGATGTTGTGCAAGGCTTTGTATGTGCACGTGAGGAGTTTGATGAGTGCCCACTTGCGAGTGGAGAGCCAGTCGCTGACTTTGAGGTGGGGGCTAATGTGGATGCAGGAGTCATTCATAGTTTTGACTATCTTAAAACGCTGCATTAAATATTGTATACACTCTGCGGTGTAAAGTAGGAGGGTGCCAACTGCTGCTTAAGCAACAATAAAAATGCCCTGGAAATAATTTAAGGTTAATAATAACCCTTTCTGAAATATTGACTGAATGTGGCAGTTGTAATTTTTAGGGTGCTTAACTGTATTTCAGTGGTGTAATCGAGACTCACTTTTATAATCAAATTTTCCACTAATAAGCAAACCTGAATAGCTAGCCTTATGGACACCAGGACGGCACTAATGACGGACATAATCCTTGATTATTGACCAACAAAAAATGAAAGACCCAATTTCTAAGGGAGACCAATTAAAAAACTAAAAAGACAGTTTTCCAAGAAGTTTTATTGTACCTTGGTTGCCATTGGACGATCCACTGACCCACAATCACACAACTGAAGCGTTCAAAAGCCAGGAAAAGACAATTACATTTATCAATCTATGCTCAAGGGCTGTGCATGCCCCCTCTGGTCATGAATACGCTCTCCTTTCTCTGGCAGTTTCTGATAGCCCTACCATCCCGAGATGTCTAGATGCCAATTCCACATATTTTGCCACTATAACAGGGTCCGATCCTCGCACAATGATCTGAAATGCTGTCGACCTGCACTAGTATGGTTGCTTCACAGGTCCTCTGTTTTCATTCATGATTTGTTTTATATATACTTTTGTACAATTTAACCGTGAAATATACATCATATACCAGTGGTAATGTCAGTATGATATAAAAATCTAACTGCATTTCTATTGTAATACTGTTTTTTCCTTGTAAAGCATTTTCTTGCCGTTAGGTTAGGCTTGCACTTTAAATGCGCACTATATACAATAAAAAATATACTATAATTAGTGTATTTCAAATATTTTTGCATGTATCATTAGGCTCAATGTGTTGGCTGGTAGATTGGTTAGCACTGCATTAACCTCATTATGCTTGCTTGGTCGTTCAAAATATTTTAGTGGGGGTGCTTTATCTAGCAAAGGAGGCCTGCTGGTAACAATCTATTTTTTCATTTTGTTTTCATGGACCATAAAGGACATTTCATAATCAATGACCAAATATGACACAGTTGAGTTATGATGGTACTCATTCTTCAAGAGCTAGGGATGTCTTTTTGGTAGACCTGCCCTTCAGTTGAATGCTGTCATTATCCCTCCTTGTACCCAAAGTCCTGCTGCCCAGATTTCCCATGCATACAACCCTAAATCCCCTGAAAGCAATCAATGCATCCATTGTCTAGCCATAACGTTGGGTCACGTGTTACTTCTTTTGATGCTAAACCCCCCAACGACATTAGGATGAATAGTGTACCCCGGGAAGGGAAAGGGTTTCATAAAATTGGCAGGTGTGATTTATGAAAAAAATCAATAAGTTCGAAATCTTGTGTTATTTAGGACTTACTGGCCATCTTGGAAGTCCAGGCAATGAATGTCTCGCCCAGGAGCCTGCTCATCGCTCTTTTGACAGCTTTATGTTGCCATCACAGCGATGAACGTGTGAATCAGATCAGTTCACCTTAGACAATGTGTCGCAGATCTTGTGAATCTTGGGCTAACAGATCTTCGGACATCAAGTTCTGTATGCACAGTAATTGTGCTACCATAGCCTTCGGGACAATTTGGCATATGACCTGTTTTTAAGAGTCAGGCATAATTGTTCAGAGAAATTGGATTGCTTTTATCACACAAATATTTTGCTTGAGATTCTTAAAGGTCATGGATATCCAAATAAGTTTTTAAAAAGCCCAGTGAAGAGAGCATGGTTCACCCCCTGTGATACACTTCTG
Source organism: Pleurodeles waltl (assembly GCF_031143425.1). Lineage (NCBI taxonomy): Eukaryota > Metazoa > Chordata > Amphibia > Caudata > Salamandridae > Pleurodeles > Pleurodeles waltl. The sequence continues at coordinate 892,283,948 of NC_090442.1, read as the reverse complement.
GTGAAGAAATAAAAAACAGCACTACACCTCTTGGTGTGTGTGACATTATGTCCCTAAACCAACCATTTAAAAAATTATATTTTACAAAACTGGCTCCTACTTTCGAAATTGGTCAAATCTTTTGAGCGCCTTTTTTCCTAAAAAAAGATGAAAGTATTGGCAATCATATCATTTGAGCCTACACACCACTAAGAACAGTGAAGAGCAGTTTGAGGGAACTTTGAAACTTGACATTGGTGGAAGGATATCATAAATGTGGAACATACACCTGCTGTAACCATACCATTGAAGGAACTGAATTCACTTACAACAACACTACATGGAAACATAAAACATTCACAAGCTGTAAGACTAAAAATGTGGTTTATGGAATACTTTGTCCCTGTAACAAACTGTATATAGGTAAAACAATCCAAGAAATCAGTCAAAGGAAGACTCAACATTCAATGTAAAATAGTAACTGCTCCAATAGTGAATCATTGAATGGAAAAAGACTATCAAGGCAATGATTTGAAGTGGCAGTGTTGGCAGCAATTCAATTGGAACCAAGAGGAGACGATCTTGATAAGAGTTCTTAAATAAAAAGTATCATACTTGATATTCCACTTAAAAACAGTCGTAAATGGCCTGAACAAAATGTCTAAACTGCATAATCAATGAAATCAACGTCAGTGGGTTTTTTAAAACATTTTTTTAATTTTTTTATTTGCTTTTAAACCCGGACATAACAAATCCGGAAAAATAATGTAACTCAGGCAATAACTCTCAATCAGATTCAGGGCAAATATGTATGTTAAAAACAGGAGAAAACCTCCCTCGCCTCCCATCACCCCCCAGCATTTTACATGACACAATCCATCGACGAGCACTCCTTCCTGTAATGCATTCCCTCTTTCCTCCAATCGGTTTCTATCTGGGAGCCCCTTAGGTGTGTTAATCGTTCTATGTCTGTCCTGATGGTCCTGTGGTCCATGGTCTCTTTCTGACTATATCTCAAGTGAGTAGTATGTGATCAGGTCCCCCCATATCTTTTGAAATTTCTGTGGGCATCCCCTATTTGTATATGTAGTTTTTTCCTCCTTCATGAATCCGTCCATCCCGTTTCTCCAGGTATTCAGAGGCGGCCGGGTGGGCTCCCCACTGTCGGGCTATGTTTCTTTTCGCAACCATCAGTCCAAGTCCGCATAGCAGAAGTTTTCTCCTGGGTAAATCTATGTCATTGGGAATACCCAGGAGTATGTATTTGGGATCCGGGGGAATCCTCTCATTCAGTACCCCTGAGAGATCCCCCAATACCCCGTTCCAGAACTCCCTTACCACCGGGCAGTCCCATATGACGTGAAGAAAGGAAATGATCTCGAAACAGCCTCTAGCACAATTTGGGTGTCCGGTCCTCCCCATTTTGTATAGTCTGTGTGGGTCATAGAACACTCTTTCTAGGGGGGAGTGTTCCACAATTTCCTGTCCCCCAAGACCTTCCTTCCCCCACGCATGCCTCAATCTTATATATTGTAAATATTGTGTCTCGTTTAGGGCATATTCTTGTTGTAAAGACTCAAAGGACATGAGACCGCCATTCAACATCAGAGCTCCAATTTTGAAAATCCCAATCGTGTCCCAGCCCCTGAAGCCCTTGAGCTTTTTAATTTCTTTTAACCAGCTTCACTCCCATAAGGGTGTCTCCATAGTGAGGCGCCTATACCATCTTATCTTCATATTGGCTCTTATCCAGGCCAACAAGGTCACTCTCATGGCTGGAGCGAGGCGTCTGGTTCCAGTGCCCTCATATAAAAATTGTTTACAGGATCTCTCTTCCCATTGCAGCCTTTCCAATCGGAAGGTGGGGTGTTGATCTGCGGCATATATCCAGTCCTTAACATTGATTAGATGGGCCGCCCAGTAATATGCCTCGATGTCGGGTAGGGACAGTCCACCTGCGTATTGGCAGCGTTGTAGCGTAGTCAGAGCAATTTGCGGGTGTTTTCCTTCCCATAGGAAAAGTCTGATATCCCTGTCTATGGCCCCAAATTGGCTGTTGGGAATTTGGTAGTATGTGTTTTGTAAAGCATATAGGAACTTTGGTAGGGAGATCATTTTTACCATTGCCCCTCGGCCCACTAACGTCAAGGGAAGTGTTTTCCATCTATCGAAATCACTACTACATTCTCTTGCTATCCTCCCGATATTATGTCCGAGGCATCTATCAGCTTCATGGGTGACATATATTCCTAGGTATTGAAATCCCTCCCTCGTGCTTTGCAATTGCATCAGCAGAGGTCGGAGGGATATCCCCTGTTGTGGTATATATAAAATCGATTTAACAGTCCGTCAGAACGGTGAATTTCAACATTCACTAGGTGGGCACAAAGTTAGCAAGCATTTGCACTGCAATAGGTCTTGCATTTCGAACAGGTTGAAAGACGTCTTTTGATAGCTCCCACGAGCAAAAATATAAAACAAGTGGAAACTGACAAAAGACAACTTAATAAAATAAAGTTGACTTTCAAAAATGAAACTTTTCCATTTTATCTGTCCTTATGGGCACATTTTTGCCAGTCACAAGCCTTCTGTTTCTGGGGCACTGGAAGTTAGAACAAAATAGTACCTCAATCACATTAGGAGCAGCGGACGGGCACTAATCAAGTTGAAATCAATTAGTGTTTGATCCCTGATCCACACAGAGGAACGGAAATGATGTCAAACATGCCTTGATGAATTATGAGGCTGTAAAGAAGAGTGCCACGCTAATCAACAAGTGGTGAATGACAGGCGGGCTCCAAGCCCTTTACTGAACACAGCAGTCTCTCGCAAGCCAGACACATGCGCAAGCGCAGGCACTCGCAGGCTCAACCCTAAAAAAAACTAAAAGCCTTGTGATTAACCCCAGCTCTATTGAACACATCATAAGACCATGAATAATTCAGAATCCACATTTTGAAATATCAGCATGTAGTTTTAATGACTGTGAGGTTGGTTTCTTCAAACTTATACTCCACGTGATTCTTTACTGTATGAGATGCCAGCGGAAGTACAAATCCTACCATGCCTTAGCAGGCTGGAGATACGTTGCACATTGCTTGCTGACGTTTGATTGAGATTTCATTGGAACTACAAGTCCCACCATGCCTCAGCAGACCGGAGTTAGGTTGCACATTACAAGCTGAAGTTTGATTGGCACTTGATTGACGCTGTTACCCAAGAATCTATAACCACTGAATTCACAAGATGTGTAGTTTTGTAACACTTTTGGCGTACCAACCACCATCCCAAGAACTCTGATAGAAGATGAATTCCTCTTGGAACAAGTAAGTGTGGGAGCAGTTTGCTTCAATTGACACGCTATTAGAATACCCACTTCAGTGCAACATTAAGCTTCAATTCGTTTTTATTGATTTGAGTGATATTGCACAAGTGACGTACATGATACTTATTAAACTTAGTTTGAGTAAGTCTCAGTCAAAGCTGAACTCGGTGATACATTATTGCCTTACCGTCATAAAGTAAAGCTCTATCCTCTTGTTCATAGGAATTACGGGCAACCAAAACTGAAACAGCCAGGGATATTTTTTAGCAAATCATCTGAATTCAAGCCAAATGGAAACTGGGATGCACAGGATACTTGTAGCCACAGTCTAAGTAAGTCTCTGTCACAATAGAATACCCAATGAACTTGTGATATATTGTAGCCTCATTCTTGCTTGCAGCATAGTCTGCAAGACAAGGAAAGCTCTCCCTTGCACATTTATATGAACAACCACCATTCTGAACTGAAGCAATCAAGAGTAGGCATTGGGGAAATTGTCTTTATGTGTCCACTCACCTACTGAGAAATTTCTAGCGTAAATCAATCAATCAATCAATCATAATACTTGTAAAGCGCACTACATGCCAGCAAGGGTCTCAAGGCCCTGGGGGTGGGGGTGAGGTACTGCTACTGCTCAAAGAGCCAGGTCTTGAGGTGTCTTCTGAAGGTGAGCAGGTCTTGGTTAATTCTTAGGTTGGTCAGGAGGGAGTTCCAGGTCTTTGCCGGGAGGTAGGAGAAGGATCTGCCGCCGGAGCATGTTCGTTGGATGCGGAGGATTGTGGCGGGGGCTAGGTTGGAGAAGCGGAGCTGTCGGGTGGGGTTGTAGAAGCTGAGTCTGCTGTTGAAGTAGGCTAGCCCAGTGTTTTGGAGTGCTTTGTGTGCGTGGATGAGGAGCTTGAAGGTGATCCTCTTGTTGACGGGGAGCCAGTGAAGGTTTCTCAGGTGGGGGGTGATGTGGTTGCGGCGAGGTACGTTGAGGATTAGTTGAGCGGAGGCGTTTTGGATGCGTTGGAGGCGTTGCAGTTTCTTGGACGGGATGCCTGTGTAGAGTACATTCCCGTAGTCAACCCTGCTGCTGACGATGGCCTGTGTCACTGTTTTTCTTGTTTCGGTCAGGATCCACTTGTAGATCCTGCGGAGCATGCAGATTGTGTTGTAGCAGGAGGAGGAGATGCCGTTGACCTGTTTTGACATGGAGAGGGATGAGTCGAGGATGAAGCCATGGTTGCATGCGTGGTCGGTTGGAGTTGGTGGGGCATCCAGCGAGGTTGGCCACCACAAGTCGTCCCAGGCAGAGGGGGTGGGCCCTAGGATGAGGACCTCTGTCTTGTCTGAGTTCAGTTTCAGACGGCTGCCTCTCATCCAGTTGGTGATGACCTTCATACCCTTGGTGTGCGGGTCCTTGGTGAGGGAAAGGATGAGTTGGGTGTCGACGGCGTAGGAGATGATGTTGAGGTTGTGTTGGCGGGCCACTTGTGTGAGGGGGGCCATATAGATATTGAACAGCATTGGGCTGAGGGATGAACACTGGGGTACGCCGCAGATGATGCCGGTGGCTTCGGATTGGAAGGGGGGGGAGGCGGACTCTCACTGGGTTCTGCCGGAGAGGAAGGATGTGGTCCAGTCAAGGACTTTCCCTTGGATCCCAGCTTCATGGAGGCGGATTTTCAGAGTGTGGTGGTAGACCGTGTCGAAGGCGGCTGACAGGTCTAGGAGGATGAGGGCTGATCTTTCGCCATTGTCGAGTTGGCTTCTGATGTCGTCTGTGGCGGCTAGAAGGGCGGTCTCGGTGCTGTGGTTCCGTCTGAATCCGGACAGGGAGGGGTCGAGGATGTTGTTGTCTTCGAGGCAGCGGGTCAGTTGTGTGTTAATGATTTTCTCCATGACCTTCGCCGGGAAAGGGAGCAGGGAGATGGGCCAGAAATTCTTGAGGTCCTTGGGGACCGCCTTTGGTTTTTTGAGAAGGGCGTTAATTTCGGCATGCTTCCGGCTTTCCGGGAATCTCGCTGTTTCGAAGGAGATGTTGATGACCTTCTGTAGTTGGGGTGCGATGGCAGTGTCTGCTTTGCTGTATATGTGGTGTGGGCACGGGTCTGATGGTGATCCTGAGTGGATGGAGTTCATGGTCTTGCATGTCTCATCGTCATTGACGGTGGTCCATGAGGTCAGGCGGTTGGTGCAGGTGGGGTTCGTGGTTGAGGAGATTGACGTGGTTGGGGTTGTCGGGGTGTTGAAGCTGTTGTGGATGTCGGTGATCTTCCGGTGGAAAGCGGTGGCCAGAGCGTCGCACAGTTCTTGGGAGGGTGGGATGTCATTGATGATGGTGCTGGGGTTGGAGCTTTCCTTCACGATGTTGAAGAGCTCTGTGCTGTCGTGCGCGTTGTTCTCCAGGCGGGTTTTGAAGGAGGATCTCTTGGCTAACCTGAGGAGATGGTGATATCTGCGTGTGGCGTCCTTGAGTGCTGTGTGGCTGTCGGGTGTGCGTTTATGTAGCCATTTCTTCTCAGTGAAGTTTTGGAACTTCGCTGAACTTTTTTGGGGGATGTGAATTTAAGTGAAGAAGTGAAGGTCTTAATTTGATATGGTTATAAGCACACTAGAAAGACAGGTGACACAGTTAATTTTGAATGTAATATTGTTTGTTTTTGTTGCTCTGTCCAGTTCATAGTCCTGAGGAGACCTGCGGAATAAGTAGAGCATTGAAACACATCGACAGGTCTTTCACACCAGGAGTGCATACCAAAGGACATACTGGCATGAGAGGAATTTTGGATGGAACTATTAACACAATCCCTGTGATTAGCTAATAATAATATGAACTATTAAAGCACCCTCTGGTGTCCGGTTCAATCCGATGAGGACCATGTATTAAATGATAAACCATAGGAGCCTTCTTTTGAGCAAGGAAGTTCAAGAACTGGAAAAATTGCATTTGTTTAAGGTTTGTTGTGGCAATGAGGCACAATTGTCTTGCAGTGCAACTGTGTATGAATTTGTTATGTTGTTTATGTTTGTTAAGTGTGTCATCTAATTTTGACATACTGACATTGCTTTCTTTGTGTGTATTCCCATGGTGTATGACTTCAAAAATGTTTACTCTAAAAAAGATGGGCATCTAACATATTGAGTAAGTAAAATAAAAGGTGATCACAGTAATTCATTTGTGTGATCAGGAAGCTAAAATAATTGGATGTGAAAGTACTGTAGTCACTGGCACTCATTCTTGTTGTTAGTTTCCAGTGACATAGCCTTGCTGACATAAAAACAGGCCCACCTCTTCTTTTGTTGTACTTTCTAAAAGTGACATTTTCAAAATTGTAACAGTAAATCTGACTCTACCATTAAAGAGGATTTATCATTGCAGTCCCTAGGTTCTAAAAACAACAGATCTACCACGTCCCAATCAGGAATTACAGCTTTTTAAATGTAATAAGGAATCCCCAATGTTAGCCTCTGAAAAGGGTAGGCCTCACAGTGGTGAAAAACAAGTTTGAGAGTTTTTCACTTCCAGGACAAGTACAACTAGAATGTTAATCTCCTGCCTTTCATTTACACAGCACTCTGCTCTATGGGCTACTTAAGACCTACCTTAGTGGTGACCTATATGTAATAAAAGGAGAGTTTAAGGCTTGGCAAAGAGTGTTAAATGTTAAGACGACATGGTAGTGTCACTCTGCATTCAGGCTGCAATGACAGGCCTGGGACATGTTTAAAATTGCCTCTTAAGTGGGTGGCACATGCAGTGCCATAGGGACACTAGCCACATTTCATTTACAGGCCCTCACACTGTACTAGGGACTGATAGGTAAATTAAATATGCCAATTAGGTATATATACCAATCAAAATATGTTTTAGGGAGAGAGCACAAGCACTGGTCAGCAGTGTTAAAGTGCACAGTATCCTAAGGTCAACAAAAACAAATTCAGTAAAATTGTAAGCAAGTAGGCAAATGTTTTGGGGGAATACCACCCAAAGGCAATCATGTCTAACAGATAACCTCTCCAAGTTTGGTGTCAGAAGCAGTGATGCAAGCCCACTAGTAATACTTTATATTTACAGGACATTGGCACATATAGCACACTTTACTAGGAACTAAAAAGTAAATTAAATATGACAATTAGATATAAAACAATCAAACCATGCTTTAGGGGGAGAGCACACGCACTTTAGCGCTGGTTAGCAGTAGTAAAGTGCAGAGTCTCCTAAGGCCAACAAAAACGAATTCAGCAAAAATTGGGGGTAAAAGGCAAAATGTTTTTGAAGTGACCCTGAGGAGAGGGTCATTTCCAACATCAAGTGTTTGCTATATAAGGTTTGGTGAGTAGAGCAACATTAGTTGAGTCATTAAACTATATGTGTGAGAGAGAGTTATTGTCTGGTTTCAGTGGGGAGGAAAATAATTGATGATGTGAGGGACTTTATGATCAATTGGAGATTATTTACCAGTAAGTTGCCAATTGAGTAAAGCAAGGATATTGATGAGGCTCTCTAAGGTAAGATGGATGATTGTGTGCCAAGGATTTTACAGAAGGACTGCGATTACTTTATTTGATTTTTTTTGTCCTCATGCACTTCAGGCTCCAAGTCATTACTCTATACTGCAATCTTCTTACGCTCTGGTATGTGGGAATGACCTATGCCGGGGAGACAGAATCTCACTCACTCAGCCTTCTCTAGGAGAGGTCAGCGCAACTGGAGAGTGAAAAGAAAGGTGTTTAATCATTGGACTTCATCTTTCCCCCACACCGATTCTTGCTTGGCCCTCCAGATTTTCTAGGTTCCCCCCCACTCCAAAAGGGGCACCCATAGTTTCTCTTTTTTCTGCTTGGAGACCCCCACCTTTATGTCTATTTTTGCCATATGAAAGAGGTCATTAAGCAATTCCTATATATAGGGGGGGACACTGCCACACATTTTGAACAAAGCTCTCTTTGTGACAAAAGGATAGAATAGAACAGCAGAGTCCTCTTTTCTCTGCTCCACCCTTCAAGGGTTTACGGTTGCCTAAAAATAATGAGGGGGAGACTTACCAAGATCTCCTGCCCCAATACATTCGAGAGTGTTCCACACACTTCTGTCCAAAAGGAATCGACAGCTGGACACTTCATAAACATGTGGATGTCTGTTGCACTCAGCGCTCGACATTTAGCACAATTTACCACTTCCCTTTTTTTTCATTTTGGTGAGCTTTGCTGGGGAGATATAAGTTCTATGTGTTGAGTAAAGATGTTTTTTTCTTAATGTTGTGTGCTTTACTACATCAAACAAAGTATTCATTGGTTCTTGCCACCACCCTTGTACCAGTTCCCGAGGCATATTATCTCCCCAAAGGCTTTATGGCAGTTTAAATTCACCTTCCACTAGTTCTAGAATTTCCCACTACCAGACTAACACCTTTCTCGTACTTGGGGAGCCGCTTAACAGATTATCCTCCAAGGTGTTTCCCACCCCAAGCTCGCTCGGATGCTCTGTCACCAACCTTTCATTTGAATAGATTTGAGTCTGGATAAGATGCCCCCAGTCTTATCCTTTAGCTCTTCCCAGGAGAGCAGTGATCTTTCCCTAAAGAGATCGCCCTAGAACTCTATGCCCGCCTCCCTAATGGGTTTGGCTGGCACATCTTTTAAACATTACGGTGTACCTTAAGAGTCCCAAATGGGGGCATTCTGACCATAATAGGCTGCCTTTGTTGCTATTCTTAACTGATGCCAACTCTTCACCAGATCTCCAAAACCTTTAGTTTTACTTTCTTGAAATATTTTGGGTCTCCATAGTTGTACAGCAAGTGTTTTGCTGCTCCTATCACAGTTTCTGTCCGGGCCCCAAACATATCACAAATTGCTGTGCTCCGGTGAGGCAAACAGCATCCTCAAGTTTCTGAATTGAAATGCCCATGCGTAGAGTTGTAAATCCTCCCTTGTCTCTCTTTCAACAAAATGTCTTCCAGGAAAACCAGACACCCTTATAGGACCAAATAAATGAATTTGTAGCATGTTGGATTTTGTCCAAGTATATTTTATTCATTTGAAGTGGAATTGAATTTTGTAAAAAATTGATCTTGGGCAGGATTATCAACTTGACCAAACTAACTCTGCCCAATATCGTCAAAGGGAGATGTGTTCATCCCTGCTTTAATTTACTACAATTTCCCAAAAGCTTTTTCTGGTTCCTCACTACAGGTTGTTCGATGTCCTGAGTTATCATTAGGCCAAAGTACCTAATTTCTGACTTCCCTTGCCATATACCATTCTCCTGGTTTCAGGACATTATTTCAATTTTTCCCAACTTCACATGATATCTGAAGACTCTGACAAAGTCCTCAGCTAATCCCTACAACGCCGCTGGAAGCACAGTTGACAGGTCTGCAGTATACACCATTAGATCATCCGCATACATTGCTACCTTTTTCTCCCAGCGCCTCACCTGAACTGAGATATTGCGGGATCTTGTCTTATTTTCCAGGCAAGGGGTTCTAGGTATAAATCAAATAACAGCGGGGAAAAGGACATCCCTGTCTGGTACCTCTAGATATCCCAAAAGACTATCACCCTATTAAATTTGTCACCAAAGTTATAATGCCTCAAGATCAGACTTAAATACTTCCAGTTAACCCTATCAAAGGCCTTCTTAGCATCCAGAATTACAATACCTCGGGGAGCCATGTAAGTGGTAGCCAAATCTATTGACCCAACCATGTTAAAAGTCAGTCCATGTAAATATCTGCCTTTAATAAAGCCTTTCTGATCCACATGAATCAAGCTGTTCACTACCCCATTCAGTCTATCCCCCAATATTTTTGCATGTAGCTTGTAGTCGCTGTTCAGCAATGATATAGGCCTGTATGACTGGAACTTAACCGGGTTCTTGCCTGGCTTCAAAATCAATGAGATGGTTGCCTCATTTCAAGAAATCGGTATGGGGGAGCCTTCCCCAAATATCCTTGTAAATAGTTCTAACATAAATGGTGCTACTGCCTCCCCAAAAACTTTGTAGATTTCCACCAAGAGACTGTCTGGGCCCATTGCTTTCCCTCCTTTACTTCCCTTTAGGTCTGCTCTTATTTCCTCTAAGATTATTGGTTTATTCAGAAGAAGCTGCTCATCCTGTGAGAGCCTAGGGAGTATATCCTTTCCTAACCTTTCCTAACCAATTTCGTACCTCTTCCTCCCAGACACTTAATTCTTCTGCATAAAGCTGTGAAAAGAACTTCAAAAAAGAGCTATCTTTTCGTTCTCTGTCTGTGGTCCTATCCCCTGTCTGGTCAAGCTCAATTTCCTTGACACAGTTCCTCACTTGGTCTTTTTTAATCTTCTAGGCTAGCAACTTCCCTGGACTTTCTCCATTTTCAAAGTGAGCCAGCTTACTCGCCTCCCATTTGTTTGTGATTTTTGATTGTAATAACTCCTCAAGTTGCTGCTTCAAATCGCCAAGTTTATTGAGCAATACCTTCTTTTCATTATCCTCCATACTCATTGTAAATTGGTTCCTACACTTTCCCATTTCTGTAACATATCTTATCCCTGTACTGCTTATTTTTATAGCTAGCTAAACTCTTGATTTTCCCATGTGGGACCACTTTAAAAGTATCCCATACCACGTTGGCCGGAGCTGACCCTAAATTAGCCTTAAAAAACGTCTCTACCTCTATACGTAGCTGGAATGTGACTCCCTCATCCAACAATAACGTACAATCTAACGTCCACCTCCTACTTCCTTTATCCCTTAATAGCCTCATTTTTAATGCGACAGCCCGTGGTCCAACAAGTGGGCAGGCAGGTATGCTATATCCGCTACAGAATCACACCACAGCTGATCCACTAAGAAGTAATCAATTTGTGAGGCGTGCCCATATTTTTTATTATTATACAAGAAGGCCTGTTTCCTGCCTGCTCTCTGCCTCCACAGATCACACAATCGCAGGTCCCTCATCATCCCTCTCAAATACTGCTGAGACTTTGGGCTTGCTACTGATCTACATTTTGTAGATCTGTCCAATTTGCTATCTAAAACCACATAAAAGTCTCCTGCCATTTTAATTGGATCAGTGAAGTCCAAGAGCTGAGCGAACATCTTTCTGAGAGGCTCTATGTCATCGCAATTAGGGCCATAGTACCCCTCCAGCGTGATATTCCTTCCTAATATCTGTGATTTCACTATTATCCACCCACATGCTATATCTGATTTTACTCCTATTATTACTGCATTAGCCTCGTGCTTAATCAAGATAACCACACCCTTAGTGTTGAAATTGTGCTCGGTGCAGAGACAATGGTGAACCAACTTTTGCACCTTAAACAACTCCATTCATTCATCTCTCGTTAGATGTGTTTCTTGCAGAATTAGCACTTGGGAAAGGGAGTCCCTCAGGAACTGTAGAATCCTATCCCTTCTACCTCTTGTCCTTAGACCATTCACGTTCCATGACAATATCTGAACATCTCTACCCTGGTCCCCTGGCCCACCCCAATGTTACCCAACAGTTGCGGTTAACTTGATAATAACTAAAGTGCATGAGGTTCCTGTTTTCCTAATTATTGTTCCGCATGTTCCCCACCCAGTGCCCCTCCCCTTCCCCACCATCGTGCCCTGGGAGAACCCTCCCTGCATAATGGACTGGTGTTAGTCCAATTTTACAATGCTTTGGGTTTTTATCACGGGCGTATCAATCTAACTTTCTAACGTTTCTTGACACCCCTGCTTTTAATAACCTCCAACAACTCGTCTGCTGCTTTAACTTCCCTTATATTATACATCTTGTTATTATACATAACTCTGAAGGCAGCCGGAAATTTAAGTTGCACTGATGCACCAAACCTTTTTAATTCATCCATCAGTCTCCCTTGCTGCAACTGTTTGTTTATTGTTACCCTGGACAAGTCGGACCTAATCTCAAATGAGAAATCTTCTCCTCTTAAAGTTTTCAGACTGAGCGCTTTAGTCAGTATCTTATCCTTCAGTGTGTATATTTGAAAATGTATTAAGATTTTACAGGGCTTTTTACTACTAGGGTTTCTCTTTAAAGAATCTTTGTGGATCCTCTGGATGTCACTCGCTATTTCTTCAGGACTTTCCTTCAATGAAAGTGTGGATTTTAATAGAGACCTAAAATACAGTTTAGGATTGACCTTGATTATTGAGCAGGTTGTTTGTGAGGTTGTTGTGTCTTAGAGTTGTGTTTTTTTAGCTAAAATATCGGCTGAGATTTAACTGGTCTAATAGAGTCTAAATCATTTTCCTGATATGGCATGTGGCTTCAGTGTAGTCATCTATATTCGCCTTGATGTTTGCCTGTATTTCTTGTGTGGCATGAGATATATCCTTTGGGATTTTTGCTGGGCAGTTACATTGATTGACAAGCTGACTGTAGAGTATTAGTACAGGGCAGTTGTAGACAGCAATCATAGCAATAGGGGATCAGTCCACCATATGTCCTCTCGAAACTTGCAGCACATAACAAAATGCGCTCTCTGCTTATGATTTGCAAACTAGTTATGACTACTTAAGGGATAGTACCTCCAGTACTGTAGCAAATCTGACAGCAAAGATCCCAAGTTATTGTACTTTTCAGCAGGTCATACCCTTCTAATCAGCTACTTCATAGCGCCTACTTGTTTTTACTGTGTCCCAGTTTTACTACCCTGAGACAATTTGAAAGTGACATAGATAAGGTAGCATAAATAGTGCCTTATGGCAATTCATAAAGCACTGTAACTTTAGTTTCTTGGATGCCATAACTAACAATACACTGCAGTGCGAGAGCTACCCTATGGTGTTTATTTTTTTACTTTATTTTTTTGTATATGTTTATTGAGAAGTACATGTCAATATATAAACTGTGTTAAAAAGAGAAACAATAAATCAAATTATGGCCACATATGAAAAATATTATGAAATATTAACTTCTCAGATTTCTAAACACAAAAAACATTATACATATATCAATAAATGCAATGGCAATGTATGAGATCATTTATAAGGCATCCATCTGTGCATTAACTCTTAGAAGTAGACCTATAAAAGAAAATCTGGTAAGAAAGAATTATGCAATATGTATTAAACCATATGTTATAGGTTGTTAGAAGATAGTTGAGATAGTAATATCATACAAATCCACATATATAACATTTGAAATGGAGATATTCCTGCCAATTCAACAGCGTTGAATTAGTGAGCAGTTAGTCCTACTTAAAATAACAGTGTTAATGGGTGAAGTGTCAATTGTCTTTATAATAACCGCATGACTCAAAAAAATAATAAAAATGTCTTAATAAGGATAGGAGGCCTATGGTGTTTACTTATTTGTCCTTTCACATTTTCTCTAATCTAAAGGTGTTGTATGAGCTACTGACAGCCGGCTTTCATATGTAGGGAATACCAAGACCTACGGTTTCTCTCAACCCCATCCCGCGGGGATGGCTTCAGTAGGGAAAACATGCCCATGCAATGTTGCCCAGTACTCTTCACAGTCATAAGCCAAGTTCGAAGATGCAAATAGGAAGGACCAGCAAAGGAGCATTGCTAATTGCCTGAGTGCATTTTGGAATACAGAAAGGAGGAGCCTCAGACTGGAACAAGAAATGAAGATGGTTTTTTTCAAGCCGACGCCAGGAGGATTGTCCATCTCAGTTTTAATTCCAGGCAATGAGATGTGAATAAACCTTCACTTCTGGAGTTGTGTTTACTGACAGTTAGATTGTACTGCAGAGTTGAGAAAAGAGCGGGGGAAAGCAAAGAAACCGATGTTCGTTGCTTGCATTATATAGAAATGCATGAAATAGGTCAAGTGAAAAAATGAGTACTGGGATGAGCTTGAGTAGCAGTGCCTAAATATACCTCAGTCATTATTTCTTTAGACCTTTCCTTCTGTTGTAATTTTAAAAGAGACCAGCTGGACACCTCTTTGTATTTCAGGCAGACTACCCTTTTTTGGTCTGGTTTGACAGTTCAACCAGCTGCAGAGCTATTGTTTCCATTATATAGAGAGTGGCCTTTGGGTCAGCCCATATTAGCCATTGGCTTTTTGTGCCAAGGCCACTTCAGCCATTGACTTGAAACCTTGACCATAACATCTTGTTTCAGTACAGAGGAGTATTTTACTCTCACCTTATGCTACTGACTGATGGGTTTCTCATTCCACCTCTCATGAAGTGTGCCCCTGCAATACACAGGAGACAATATTATGCCTGATAAGTAAACATCAAACATTTTGTCACATTCAGCTCTACATTATTGTTTTTTACCTAAATGAATAATTTCCATTTCACTGCAGTGTACGTTTAACTTACCTAGTAAGTGTTGACTTTTGCTGTTGCTATAAGCCACCCTTTGTTTTCTTTACAATTATACTCCTAATGAAATCAATAAATGGCAGCTTTATCTTGTTGTATAAACAATCTAATGTAACATTTTCTCTTTCAAAACCCTTTTCAGTCACCCGAGCATGTCTTCCTGACACAGTCGGTGTTCCTACTGTTTACACTTATATGCTTTGGAAATTAACTCTGGCATTGTAATACTACTCAGTGTTTTTGCAATGCATGTCTCAGCACTGTTGTGATTGTAATTTAGGGTTGCTAATGTACACTGCTCAATGTATATGTTATACATTATTGAAAAAGCAATTATGTTAAGCGATTTAAGTAAACATTTTATGTTTGCAATATCAAGTCCTGTAACTGTTTTGTTGCAGTCGCTCCACTTTTCACAAAGAAATGGAACAAGCTACCATTTCAAAATCACTGAGAAGACGACATAGATAAATTGTATATACACTTTATTATGGCTTTTCACAAACTTAGCACACATGTGATAAAGTACGGGGAATATTCCATTTGGCAGTAGGGTAATATTTTTCATGTTTTTAGATCTGGCTTATACCACATGTAATCACAAACACAAGACCTCTAGGAAACACTACCAAGTGGGAGTCTTTTTCAGCCCACATATTGGTTACTTTGGATACAGCATTTGATTGGGCAGATTTTGTATATGTACGCTGAGAAAGAGTGCTTGTTATAGTCCTATTGGCTTCCTAAATATTTTCCCTCACCTAAGATGACCACCACAACAAAATGTAATTATTCGGTGGCATGCTTAGGAAAACTCTTCATTATTTTACAGTGATATAGACTAAGAGAGTTGCTGTCATGTTTTTACGTGAAGCTGATGTGCTTCACATAGTGAAAGTTGCAAAGTGAGCACTCCAGAAGACCTATCATTTTCATGACAGGCAGTCCGTGGCTAAACATTTTTTAGGGGTCACCAGAGTTCGGCGGGACAATAATGTGCAAGGTGGCTAGGATGAAGAGTTGTCAGAAATTCATCAATTCCTAGTGCACTGTACAGAAGTGCTCCTGTGCTGTAACATTTACACTCTCCTTACTTACATTTAGACTTGCCTCTGAGGCATGTCTGGCTGTCCTGGACCAATTAGTGGACGCAGAGGACCAGGAAATGACAGTTGTACTGATCTAACAAGAGTCAGCCCATAACTATCAGTCTTCACATTTGTGAGTACCTGGCAGGCCCGGTAAAGTGTCTCTCCTCCTGCCGGGTCTTCTACATTTTTGCAGTGAGAGGGTCCAATGGTTCTCCATATGCAACTCTCCTGCCCTCTTCCCTCCCCTGGTTGCTGGTCTTGCAAGGCAGTCCTCTCATCCCTCCCCTACCCTAACCTTCCCCAGGGGTCTCACAATGTTTACCTTCTACCTTCTATCTAGTTATGTCATACCCCACCAGGCAGTTCAGCTCTTCTGTTCTGTGACGGATCAGTGGGTCCTGAAATGCTGAATTGACTCCTTCATTCATTATGGGCTCCACTATGCAGCCCTCCTACTCTGTTAACACAGTTAACACTCCACGCAACTCCCCTCAACCTTCCTGTGGATCTTGCAATGCAATACAGTCCTCCCATCTTTTTATGTCTTCGTCGAACCTTTCCTCTCGCCTGTTATGGGAGCGCCTAGCAGTCCTCTAATGCTTTCCCTCCTGCCCCAAAAGGGTGGGCAGCATGAATGCACTTTATAAGCTGTGACTGTCTGAGTGTGGGAGTGTGCTTGTGTGAGCGGTGTGTCTGTGTGAGTGGAGGTCAGGGATGTGTAAACATTGTGTGTGAGTCTAGGTTGAACACTGTCTGCTGTGTGAGCATAGCGAGTGTTGTTCCTCCTGTGTGTTTGTAGGGTGGGCAATATATCTGCTGTTTGTGAGCCCACCCACTCCTGCCTATCTTCCCCCGCCCCCCACTTGTTCATTCTGTTATGGTATCCTCTCAGGTCTCCCTGTGATCCTTTCTGAAGAGAGTATTTCTGCAAAATAAAGGGAGGTTGTCAGTGACTGAAGAGCGAGATGTGTCTTAGTGCAGGATGAGTGGTGTGATGTTTCTGTGTGAGTTCATGGTGTGAGTGGGTTACCTGTGTGAGAGCATGATGTGAGTGGTGGGCCTGTGTGAGTGTGTGGTGAGCAGTGGACAATGTGAGTGCTGGGGGATTGATCAGTCTCTGTAATTGTATGGTACATTTCAGGACTGGGTAAGTGCAAGGTGACTAGCAGGGTAAATACCTTGGCTGTTTATGCGTATAGTAGATAGGCAGGCCTGTTTGACTGCAGGGTTGGTGGTCGGTTTCCTTGACAGCATGAGTGTTAGGTGGTTGCAGGATAAGGGATGTAGCAGCATGACTTCATGAGTGTGGGTCTGCCTATGTTAGTGCTAGGTGTGCCTATGTGAGTACACAGTGAGAGGTATCACTGTGTAAATGTAGGGTGGGGGTGACTGTATGAGCATGGGGTGAGAGGTATGACTCTAAGTGTGAGGAGAGGGGAGAGGAGTCTGACTCCGAGTGTGGGATGAGGGGTATTTGTGTGGGTGAGAGTGTTATGCCTGTGTGTAGGGAGGTTAGGACTGTATCTGTGCAAGTATTGAGTGATCGATGTGACTGTGTGAGTGTCAGAAATGCTGTGCCTGTGTGGAGGTAGTGTGAGCACTGTCAGTGTAGGGTGATCATTGTGTGAGTGTAAGAGGAGCGCTGTGTGTGTGAATTTTCTGTGAAAACTGTTTGTACTGTGTGTAAGCTACGCTGAGTTCTTTGTCTGCTTTGTGTGCACAGTGCCTCTATGGGTGTTGAGCAAGTGCTGTGCCTGTGTGAGAGCTATGCCTCTATGAAAGTAGAGTGAGTGATATGCCTGTGTGAAGGTACAGTGTGCCCAGTGTCTTTGTGAGAGCAGGGTCAGTACTGTGCCTGTTTGAATGTAGAGTGTGTACTGTTTGAGTATGTATAGGGTGAGCATTGTGTGAGTGTGTGCAGGGTGAGTCCTGTGTTTGCTGTGTGTGAGAGTAGGGTGGGCCAGGATGAGCATTATGGGGCATGTGTAAGAGCCCCTAGAACCACTGGAGTGTCACTTTGCCAGATGCTCCAGTGGTGCTAACCTCTGCTCCATATTTGCAAGGCATAATGCTTTTTGTGGTGTTATGCCTTCTTTTAATTATTGGCCCTTCTGATGCCGTTTTCTGCATCAGAGGAGCGTGCAATGGGTGTTGCTGTGGGCGTGCCACAGCAACGCCCATTGCATTTTGCTGCTGCCTCAGATTTATGAGATTTTGCCCCAGAGGTGGCGTTAACATTGCACAACAAGGAGAAATACTTTTACTACTCCTCGTTTTTTGCTTTTTCTATGCCTGCTGCATTCTGCAGCATGCATAGAAAGAGCAAAATGCCAGAAATTATTGCTTATGTGCAGGAAAGTGCCCCTTCCTGCACATAAACGATCATTTCAAAATGAGGCTTTCTGCATCACACACAGAAGAGCCAAATCACCATTATGTTGATGTGCAGGAAGGGACACCTTCCCGCACATAAACAATCACACCTCTCAATGCAGACATCCTTGCATCATGATGCAAGGATGCCTGCGTTGGCAGCTACATTTAGCGCAGTGCAGGGGACAACAGAGGGGTGCCCCGTATTCAATTAACCCCTTCTGTGCCCAGGACGTAATGGTTACGTCCTGAGGCACAGTGCTGCTGTGCCCAGGACGTAACCATTACGTCCTGTGCACAGAGCCCAGAGGGAGCGCTCTCGCTCCCTCTGTGGGGTTCCCCCCCACCCCCCCAAGTCAGGGATGGAAGGGGAAGCCCTTCCCCTCCCACCCCCGACCCCCCCAACCCCCCCTGTGACGTCAGCGCGCGAGCGCGCGCTGATTAGTCACAGGGTCTCCCCCATCGCGCTGGAAGCAGAGCTTCCAGCGCGATTGAAAAAGAAATGCTTTTGCATTTCTTTTTCAATCCCATGGGGGAGGCCCCGAGAGGCTTCAAAGGGAAGGAAATGTATTTCCTTCCCTTTGAAGTCTCTCACAGGTTTCAAAAGCCGAATTGCTTGCAATCCGGCTTTTGAAACCCCACTAGACACCAGGGATTTTTTTTTCTTTTCTTGAAATTGGCAAAAGGGAGCGACCCATTGGGCAAGGGTCGCTCCCAGGGGGGCATTTTTTTAGGAAGGCCTTTTCTGCCCCCCCTGGGGGCAGATTGGCCTATTATTAGGCCGATCTGCCCCCAGGGGGGGCAGAAACCTCTAGGCACCAGGGACCTTTTTTTTTTTTTTTTTTTTGTGTTGAATTCTTTTTTTTTAGGTGGGGAGCGATCCCTTAGGCAAGGGTCGCTCCCCTACGGGGCAATATATATTTAGGCCATTTCTGCCCCCCTTGGGGGCAGATTGGCCTATTTTGATAAGGCCAATCTGCCCCCAAGGGGGGCAGAAACCATTAGACACCAGGGAGTTTGTTTTTGCGCGCGAATGTCACGCAACAAAGCGACCCCTTTGGCAAGGGTCGCTCCCAGGGGGGGCAATTTTTTGGGAAGGCCTTTTCTGCCCCCCCTGGGGGCAGATCGGCCTATTATTAGGCCGATCTGCCCCCAGGGGGGGAAGAAACCTCTAGGCGCCAGGGCAAATTTTTTTTTGTGTTTTTTTTTTTGTTCTTTTTTTTTTTTTAGAGATGGGGAGCGACCCATCAGGGAAGGGTCGCTCCCCTGGGGGGCAAATTGTATTTAGACCATTTCTGCCCCCCTGGGGGCAGATTGGCCGATTTTAGGTCAATCTGCCCCCAAGGGGGCAGAAACCACTAGGCACCGGGGATTTGTTTTTTGGCGCCAATGTCACGCAGGGGGAGCGACCCCGTAGGCAAGGGTCGCTCCCGGGGGGGGGGTGGGGGTTGGGGGGGCAAATTTATTTTAGGCCATTTCTGCCCCCCCGGGGGACAGATCGGCCTATTATTAGGCCGAACTGCCCCCGGGGGGGTGGGGGCAGAACACTCTAGGCGCCAGGGCAATTTTTTTTTTGTGTTTTTTTTTTTTTGTTGTTTCTTTTTTTAGAGATGGGGAGCGACCCATCAGGCAAGGGTCGCTCCCCTGGGGGGGCAAATTGTATTTAGACCATTTCTGCCCCCTGGGGGCAGATTGGCCAATTTTAGGTCAATCTGCCCCCATGGGGGCAGAAATCACTAGGCACCGGGGATTTGTTTTTTGGCGCCAATGTCACGCAGGGGGAGCGACCCCGTAGGCAAGGGTCGCTCCCGGGGGGGGTGAGGGTTGGGGGGGCAAATTTATTTTAGGCCATTTCTGCCCCCCCGGGGGACAGATCGGCCTATTATTAGGCCGAACTGCCCCCGGGGGGGGGGGGCAGAACACTCTAGGCGCCAGGGCAATTTTTTTTTTGTGTTTTTTTTTTTTTTGTTGTTTCTTTTTTTAGAGATGGGGAGCGACCCATCAGGCAAGGGTCACTCCCCTGGGGGGGCAAATTGTATTTAGACCATTTCTGCCCCCCTGGGGGCAGATTGGCCAATTTTAGGTCAATCTGCCCCCAAGGGGGCAGAAACCACTAGGCACCGGGGATTTGTTTTTTGGCGCCAATGTCACGCAGGGGGAGCGACCCCGTAGGCAAGGGTCGCTCCCGGGGGGTGGGGAGGTGGGGATTGGGGGGGCAAATTTATTTTAGGCCATTTCTGCCCCCCCGGGGGACAGATCGGCCTATTATTAGGCCGAACTGCCCCCCGGGGGGGGGGCAGAACACTCTAGGCGCCAGGGCAATTTTTTTTGTTGTGTGTTTTTTTTTTGTTGTTTCATTTTTTAGAGATGGGGAGCGACCCATCAGGCAAGGGTCGCTCCCCTGGGGGGGCAAATTGTATTTAGACCATTTCTGCCCCCCTGGGGGCAGATTGGCCAATTTTAGGTCAATCTGCCCCCAAGGGGGCAGAAACCACTAGGCACCGGGGATTTGTTTTTTGGCGCCAATGTCACGCAGGGGGAGCGACCCCGTAGGCAAGGGTCGCTCCCGGGGGGGGGTTGGTGGGGGGGCAAATTTATTTTAGGCCATTTCTGCCCCCCCGGGGGACAGATCGGCCTATTATTAGGCCGAACTGCCCCCCGGGGGGGGGGGGGCAGAACACTCTAGGCGCCAGGGCAATTTTTTTTTTGTGTGTTTTTTTTTGTTGTTTCTTTTTTTAGAGATGGGGAGCGACCCATCAGGCAAGGGTCGCTCCCCTGGGGGGGGGCAAATTGTATTTAGACCATTTCTGCCCCCCTGGGGGCAGATTGGCCAATTTTAGGTCAATCTTCCCCCAAGGGGGCAGAAACCACTAGGCACCGGGGATTTGTTTTTTGGCGCCAATGTCACGCAGGGGGAGCGACCCCGTAGGCAAGGGTCGCTCCCGGGGGGGGGATGGGGGTTGGGGGGGGCAAATTTATTTTAGGCAATTTCTGCCCCCCCTGGGGGACAGATCGGCCTATTATTAGGCCGAACTGCCCCCGGGGGGGGGGGCAGAACACTCTAGGCACCAGGTCAGTTTTTTTTTTGTGTTTTTTTTTTTTTTTGTTGTTTCTTTTTTTAGATATGGGGAGCGACCCATCAGGCAAGGGTCGCTCCCCTGGGGGGGGGGCAAATTGTATTTAGACCATTTCTGCCCCCCTGGGGGCAGATTGGCCAATTTTAGGTCAATCTGCCCCCAAGGGGGCAGAAACCACTAGGCACCGGGGATTTGTTTTTTGGCGCCAATGTCACGCAGGGGGAGCGACCCCGTAGGCAAGGGTCGCTCCCGGGGGGGGGGTGGGTGTTGGGGGGGCAAATTTATTTTCAGGCCGATCTGCCCCCGGGGGGGGGGGGGGCAGAAACCTCTAGGCGCCAGGGGAATATTTCTTTTTTTCTGTTTTTTTTTTCTTTGTTTTTTTTTTTTAGAGATGGGGAGCGACCCATCAGGCAAAAGTCGCTCCCCTGGGGGACAAATTGTATTTAGGCCATTTCTGCCCCCCTTGGGGGCAGATTGGCTGAGTTTAGGTCAACCTGCCCCCAAGGGGGCAGAAACCACTAGGCACTGGGGATTTGTTTTTTGGTGCCAATGTCACGCAGGGGGAGCGACCCCGTAGGCAAGGGTCGCTCCCGGCGGGGGAGGGTGGGGGTTGGGGGGGCAAATTTATTTTAGGGCATTTCTGCCCCCCCCCCCCTGGGGCCGGCTGAGCTACAGGCCAAACACCACAGGTAGGCACCTTGCAAAAAAAACCTCTGTTTTCAGTGAAAAAATATGTTGTGTCCACGTTGTGTTTTGGGCCATTTCCTTTTGTGGGCGCTAGGCCTACCAACAGAAGTGATGTACCATTTTTATCGAGAGACTTAGGGGAACGCTGGGTGGAAGGAAATTTGTGGCTCCTCTCAGATTCCAGAACTTTCTGTCACCGAAATGAGAGGAAAAAGTGTTTTTTGGGCCAAATTTTGATGTTTGCAAAGGATTCTGGGTAACATAACCTGGTCAGAGCCCCGCAAGTCACCCCATCTTGGATTCCCCTGGGTTTCTAGTTTTCAAAAATGCACTGGTTTGCTAGGTTTCCTCAGGTGTCGGCTGAGCTACAGGCCAAAATCCACAGGTAGGCACTGCTTTTTATAAAAAAATGTGATGTGTCCACGTTGTGTTTTGGGCCCTTTCCTTTCGTGGGCGCTAGTCCTACCCACACAAGTGAGGTATCATTTTTATCGGGAGACTTGGGGGAACGCTGGGTAGAAGGAAATTTGTGGCTCCTCTCAGATTCCAGAACTTTCTGCCACAGAAATGTGAGTGACATGTGTATTTTTAGCCAAATTTTGAGGTTTGCAAAGGATTCTGGGTAACAGAACCTGGTCCGAGCCCCGCAAGTCACCCCTCCTTGGATTCCCCTAGGTCTCTAGTTTTCAGAAATGCACAGGTTTGGTAGGTTTCCCTAGGTGCCAGCTGAGCTAGAGGCCAAAATCTACAGGTAGGCACTTCGCAAAAAACACCTCTGTTTTTTTCCAAAATTTAGGATGTGTCCACGTTGCGCTTTGGGGTGTTTCCTGTCGCCGGCGCTAGGCCTACCCACGCAATGAGGTATCATTTTTATCGGGAGACTTGTGGGAACGCTGGGTGGAAGGAAATTTGTAGCTCTTCTCAGATTTCAGAACTTTCTGCCACAGAAATGTGAGGGACATGTGTTTTTTTAGCCAAATTTTGAGGTTTGCAAAGGATTCTGGGTAACAGAACCTGGTCCGAGCCACACAAGTCACCCCTCCTTGGATTCCCCTAGGTCTCTAGTTTTCAGAAATGTACAGGTTTGGTAGGTTTCCCTAGGTGGCGGCTGAGCTAGAGGCCAAAATCTCCAGGTAGTCACTTTGCTAAAAACAGCTCTGTTTTCTGTGATATGTCCACGTTGTGTTTTGGGGCATATCCTGTCGCGGGCGCTAGGCCTACCCACACAAGTGAGGTATCATTTTTATCGGGAGACGTGGGGGAACGCTGGGTGGAAGGAAATTTGTGGCTCCTCTCAGATTCCAGAACTTTCTGCCACAGAAATGTGAGGAACATGTGTTTTTTTAGCCAAATTTTGAGGTTTGCAAAGGATTCTGGGTAACAGAACCTGGTCCGAGCCACACAAGTCACCCCTCCTTGGATTCCCCTAGGTCTCTAGTTTTCAGAAATGCACAGGTTTGGTAGGTTTCCCTAGGTGCCGGCTGAGCTAGAGGCCAAAATCTACAGGTAGTCACTTTGCTAAAAACAGCTCTGTTTTCTGTGATATGTCCACGTTGTGTTTTGGGGCATATCCTGTCGCGGGCGCTAGGCCTACCCACACAAGTGAGGTATCATTTGTATCGGGAGACGTGGGGGAACGCTGGGTGGAAGGAAATTTGTGGCTCCTCTCAGATTCCAGAACTTTCTGCCACAGAAATGTGAGGAACATGTGTTTTTTTAGCCAAATTTTGAGGTTTGCAAAGGATTCTGGGTAACATAACCTGGTCAGAGCCCCGCAAGTCACCCCATCTTGGATTCCCCTGGGTTTCTAGTTTTCAAAAATGCACTGGTTTGCTAGGTTTCCTCAGGTGTCGGCTGAGCTACAGGCCAAAATCCACAGGTAGGCACTGCTTTTTATAAAAAAATGTGATGTGTCCACGTTGTGTTTTGGGCCCTTTCCTTTCGTGGGCCCTAGTCCTACCCACACAAGTGAGGTATCATTTTTATCGGGAGACTTGGGGGAACGCTGGGTAGAAGGAAATTTGTGGCTCCTCTCAGATTCCAGAACTTTCTGCCACAGAAATGTGAGTGACATGTGTATTTTTAGCCAAATTTTGAGGTTTGCAAAGGATTCTGGGTAACAGAACCTGGTCCGAGCCCCGCAAGTCACCCCTCCTTGGATTCCCCTAGGTCTCTAGTTTTCAGAAATGCACAGGTTTGGTAGGTTTCCCTAGGTGCCAGCTGAGCTAGAGGCCAAAATCTACAGGTAGGCACTTCGCAAAAAACACCTCTGTTTTTTTCCAAAATTTAGGATGTGTCCACGTTGCGCTTTGGGGTGTTTCCTGTCGCCGGCGCTAGGCCTACCCACGCAAGTGAGGTATCATTTTTATCGGGAGACTTGTGGGAACGCTGGGTGGAAGGAAATTTGTAGCTCTTCTCAGATTTCAGAACTTTCTGCCACAGAAATGTGAGGGACATGTGTTTTTTTAGCCAAATTTTGAGGTTTGCAAAGGATTCTGGGTAACAGAACCTGGTCCGAGCCACACAAGTCACCCCTCCTTGGATTCCCCTAGGTCTCTAGTTTTCAGAAATGTACAGGTTTGGTAGGTTTCCCTAGGTGGCGGCTGAGCTAGAGGCCAAAATCTCCAGGTAGTCACTTTGCTAAAAACAGCTCTGTTTTCTGTGATGTGTCCACGTTGTGTTTTGGGGCATATCCTGTCGCGGGCGCTAGGCCTACCCACACAAGTGAGGTATCATTTTTATCGGGAGACGTGGGGGAACGCTGGGTGGAAGGAAATTTGTGGCTCCTCTCAGATTCCAGAACTTTCTGCCACAGAAATGTGAGGAACATGTGTTTTTTTAGCCAAATTTTGAGGTTTGCAAAGGATTCTGGGTAACAGAACCTGGTTCGAGCCACACAAGTCACCCCTCCTTGGATTCCCCTAGGTCTCTAGTTTTCAGAAATGCACAGGTTTGGTAGGTTTCCCTAGGTGCCGGCTGAGCTAGAGGCCAAAATCTACAGGTAGTCACTTTGCTAAAAACAGCTCTGTTTTCTGTGATATGTCCACGTTGTGTTTTGGGGCATATCCTGTCGCGGGCGCTAGGCCTACCCACACAAGTGAGGTATCATTTGTATCGGGAGACGTGGGGGAACGCTGGGTGGAAGGAAATTTGTGGCTCCTCTCAGATTCCAGAACTTTCTGCCACAGAAATGTGAGGAACATGTGTTTTTTTAGCCAAATTTTGAGGTTTGCAAAGGATTCTGGGTAACAGAACCTGGTCCGAGCCCCGCAAGTCACCCCTCCTTGGATTCCCCTAGGTCTCTAGTTTTCAGAAATGCACAGGTTTGGTAGGTTTCCCTAGGTTGCGGCTGAGCTAGAGGCCAAAATCTACAGGTAGTCACTTTGCTAAAAACAGCTCTGTTTTCTGTGATATGTCCACGTTGTGTTTTGGGGCATATCCTGTCGCGGGCGCTAGGCCTACCCACACAAGTGAGGAATCATTTTTATCGGGAGACGTGGGGGAACGCTGGGTGGAAGGAAATTTGTGGCTCCTCTCAGATTCCAGAACTTTCTGCCACAGAAATGTGAGGAACATGTGTTTTTTTAGCCAAATTTTGAGGTTTGCAAAGGATTCTGGGTAACAGAACCTGGTCCGAGCCCCGCAAGTCACCCCTCCTTGGATTCCCCTAGGTCTCTAGTTTTCAGAAATCCACAGGTTTGGTAGGTTTCCCTAGGTGGCGGCTGAGCTAGAGGCCAAAATCTACAGGTAGTCACTTTGCTAAAAACAGCTCTGTTTTCTGTGATATGTCCACGTTGTGTTTTGGGGCATATCCTGTCGCGGGCGCTAGGCCTACCCACACAAGTGAGGTATCATTTTTATCGGGAGACGTGGGGGAATGCTGGGTGGAAGGAAATTTGTGGCTCCTCTCAGATTCCAGAACTTTCTGCCACAGAAATGTGAGGAACATGTGTTTTTTTAGCCAAATTTTGAGGTTTGCAAAGGATTCTGGGTAACAGAACCTGGTCCGAGCCCCGCAAGTCACCCCTCCTTGGATTCCCCTAGGTCTCTAGTTTTCAGAAATGCACAGGTTTGGTAGGTTTCCCTAGGTGGCGGCTGAGCTAGAGGCCAAAATCTACAGGTAGTCACTTTGCTAAAAACAGCTCTGTTTTCTGTGATATGTCCACGTTGTGTTTTGGGGCATATCCTGTCGCGGGCGCTAGGCCTACCCACACAAGTGAGGTATCATTTTTATCGGGAGACGTGGGGGAACGCTGGGTGGAAGGAAATTTGTGGCTCCTCTCAGATTCCAGAACTTTCTGCCACAGAAATGTGAGGAACATGTGTTTTTTTAGCCAAATTTTGAGGTTTGCAAAGGATTCTGGGTAACAGAACCTGGTCCGAGCCCCGTAAGTCACCCCTCCTTGGATTCCCCTATGTCTCTAGTTTTCAGAAATGCACAGGTTTGGTAGGTTTCCCTAGGTGGCGGCTGAGCTAGAGGCCAAAATCTACAGGTAGTCACTTTGCTAAAAACAGCTCTGTTTTCTGTGATATGTCCACGTTGTGTTTTGGGGCATATCCTGTCGCGGGCGCTAGGCCTACCCACACAAGTGAGGTATCATTTTTATCGGGAGACGTGGGGGAACGCTGGGTGGAAGGAAATTTGTGGCTCCTCTCAGATTCCAGAACTTTCTGCCACAGAAATGTGAGGAACATGTGTTTTTTTAGCCAAATTTTGAGGTTTGCAAAGGATTCTGGGTAACAGAACCTGGTCCGAGCCACACAAGTCACCCCTCCTTGGATTCCCCTAGGTCTCTAGTTTTCAGAAATGCACAGGTTTGGTAGGTTTCCCTATGTGGCGGCTGAGCTAGAGGCCAAAATCTACAGGTAGTCACTTTGCTAAAAACAGCTCTGTTTTCTGTGATATGTCCACGTTGTGTTTTGGGGCATATCCTGTCGCGGGTGCTAGGCCTACCCACACAAGTGAGGTATCATTTTTATCGGGAGACGTGGGGGAACGCTGGGTGGAAGGAAATTTGTGGCTCCTCTCAGATTCCAGAACTTTCTGCCACAGAAATGTGAGGAACATGTGTTTTTTTAGCCAAATTTTGAGGTTTGCAAAGGATTCTGGGTAACAGAACCTGGTCCGAGCCACACAAGTCACCCCTCCTTGGATTCCCCTAGGTCTCTAGTTTTCAGAAATGCACAGGTTTGGTAGGTTTCCCTAGGTGGCGGCTGAGCTAGAGGCCAAAATCTACAGGTAGTCACTTTGCTAAAAACAGCTCTGTTTTCTGTGATGTGTCCACGTTGTGTTTTGGGGCATATCCTGTCGCGGGTGCTAGGCCTACCCACACAAGTGAGGTACCATTTTTATCGGGAGACTTGGGGGAACATAGATTAGCAAAACAAGTACTATTGCCCCTTGTCTTTCTCTACATTTTTTCCTTCCAAATATAGGAGTGTGTGTAAAAAAGACATCTATTTGAGAAATTCCCTGTAATTCACGTGCTACTATGGTCACCCCGGAATTCAGAGATGTGCAAATAACCACTGCTCCTCAACACCTTATCTTGTGCCCTTTTTGGAAATGCAAAGGTTTTCTTGATAGCAATTTTTTACTCCTTATATTTCAGCAAATGAATTGCTGTATACCCGGTATAGAATGAAAACGCACTGCAGGGTGCAGCTCATTTATTGGCTCTGGGTTCCTCGGGTTCTTGATGAACCTACAAACCCTATATATCCCCGCAACCAGAGGAGTCCAGCA
This sequence comes from Pleurodeles waltl, assembly GCF_031143425.1. Lineage (NCBI taxonomy): Eukaryota > Metazoa > Chordata > Amphibia > Caudata > Salamandridae > Pleurodeles > Pleurodeles waltl. The sequence continues at coordinate 892,256,381 of NC_090442.1, read as the reverse complement.
GACGTAACGGTATATTGCTTTTGATAATCTGACATTGCAGGGAAAAGTTACAGAGTAAAACGTAGAGAAAAATTGATGGTTTTTTCACCTCAATTTCAATATTTTTCTTTTTCAGCTGTTATTTTCTGTAGGAAACCCTTGTAGGATCTACACAAATGACCCCTTGCTGAATTCAGAATTTTATCTACTTTTCAGAAATGTTTAGGTTTCTGGGATCCAGCATTGGTTTCATGACCATTCCTGTCACTGACTGGAAGGAGGCTGAAAGCACAAAAAATTGCACAAATGGGGTATGCCCCAGTAAAATGCCAAAATTGTGTTGAAAAATTGGGTTTTCTGATTCAAGTCTGCCTGTTCCTGAAAGCTGGGAAGCTGCTGAGTTTAGCACTGCAAACCCTTTGTTGATGCCATTTTCAGGGGAAAAACCACAAGCCTTCTTCTGCAGCCACTTTTTCCAATTTTTTTGATAAAAACGAAATTTTCACTGTATTTTGGCCAATTTCTTGGCCTCCTTCAGGGGAACCCACAAAGTCTGGGTACCTCTAGAATCCCTAGGATGTTGGAAAAAAAGGACGCAAATTTGGCTTGGTTAGCTTATGTGGACAAAAAGTTATGAGGGCCTAAGCGCAAACTGCCCCAAATAGGCAAAAAAAGGCCCGGCACAGGAGGGGGAAAAGGCCTGGCAGCGAAGGGGTTAAATACAGTGCATCCTTGCGTTGTGAAAATAACAACAATAACAATTTTGGCGCAGAGTCGCTCTCCGTCATTCTCCCATCATCATGGGCCTATGTCTGTTGTGCATAAGCGTAGGATGAGCACTTTGACTGCTGTGTGAGCGTAAGATGAGCATTATCCATGAGTAAGTGAAGGCCACGCACTGTATGAGTATAGACCTAGAGCTGTGCTTGTGTAATTTTCGAGTGAGTGGTATGCAGTTTATAAGTGGACGGTAGCTTTAATGTAGCTTTAATGTGGCGACACTTGAAACACAGTTATGAAAAAATGCTGCTTTGTGATTATTTTAGTACATTAAAGCCAGACCTTTTGGCATCCCTAATACTTGTTCTGCCTTTTCATTATTAACTCCCGGTGAAGTTAAGGGACCATAAAATGTGAGGGTCTATGTCGCTTTAATTTTAATAGTGGAAAACGTGTGTTGTTTTCAAAGCCCCAGAGAAGAACAGTGGCGGGAAGAGTGCACATACCGAGATGACAATTATGTCATCTCGGTATGGTAGTAGCCTTTTCTCATTTGTAATTGCTGTGCGTACATGTTTTATTTAATGGAAGATTATCACCAGAATGTCAGCACGGTTCTAAGAAGCACGTTTACAGTACGTCTTTTTCTTCGGTTTAAAAGGGCAGGGTCGGAGATAAGCAATTTTTTATCTGTAAAGCAAATATTTAGTGTTCCACAATCCGTATGCTTGTGCAAACTTTGTCAAGTGTTGGTGAGACAAGAGGAAAGAATAAGAGATACACTTTGAAATGGTCCATAAATGTCAGTTTACCTCTGCCACATATTTCTCACAGTTAAGTAAAGTTTCCAAATTTTGCACAATTTATTGTTGTTGACCTGTTCAATAATTTGGTGCAGATCAAATGGGATTTTTAGACAGTCTTGTGCAGTACTATTGTGTTCGGAAGCAAGGATGGTGAGAGATGAGTTTGATAGCAGCGGATATTCGCCTTGCCACCAATCTTCAGGGTGGTGAATTGAGTACCATAACTTTATACTGAGAAAGTGCCACTTACAGTGCCTAGAAGTAGAAGAACTACAGTATGTTGTGCTATATAAAACACAAACATATTTAATGATTGTGAGAAAGTACATTATTAGTTGGGTGGAAGGTAGTTCACCTCAAATGATAAAGGCAGTATTCTTTTGAGGTCATTTAAGGTTTCAGTAATTTGAACCTCAGCTTAACCATGGAAGTTGTGACACAGAGCAGAGGGGCTTAACTTAAGAAAATGTGTAAAGAATTTAGAAGTACCAAAAGCTAAAAAGTCAAAAGCCTGGAGTTTGTATACACAGAGCCATGGATGTAAATCAAATGCTGCTCCAGGCAGAGATTTAGCAAAATGGTCTCAGCTTTTCGGATTAGGCAGGAGGAGTACACTCTGACACCAGACAAGGGTTCCAGGACCCCAGGAACAGCACTTGGGCATTTCAGGCCTACTCAGAGGTGACCTTTAATTATTTAAAAGGCAGGGTAAAGCTGGTCAAAAGGGGTTATTTTGACAAGACAAATTTGCAGTTTAAACCTGCACAGCGAGGGTATTGTGGAAGACCTGTAGTCATGTTTTGTATTGTCACTTTAGTGCTGGAACAATGTGTACTGCTGTTCCCTAGTGACATTTATATTACAGGCCTTGGGTAAATGTTTCTACCATATTCCAGCGACTTATAGGTAAATTAAATGTGCCAATTAGGTGTATAGCCAATGTTGACATTGTTTAGGAGTCAGAGAACATGCACTGGGGCTTGGTTAGCAGAATCCCAGCACACAGCAAGAAAACCAGCAGCATCAGTCCAAAGGAAAATGAGGGTAATCATGCAAAAAGAGGTATTGTCATACAATGATCATTTATACACAACTGTGACCATGCAGGTGAGTGAGACACTAGTAATGCTCGCATTGCCTTCCCTCATTTACTAGCTACAACTAACATCAGCAGTTTTGTTATTCTAGAGTAGCATTATGTTAGTAGGCCACAGGTAAGAACAATGTCAGTGCTTGAGAATCCCGCCATATCTGCCCTGAGCACGCAGGTGATGAGAAGGCATGTGGGTAAAATGTTTTCCTTTACTTTTTTGTTCTATCACTTATTTTCTTGAAGTCAGTTGCTCAACCTAAGATCAGCAGATTTGACACTGAAGTGTAAGTGTTATTATTCTTTCAAACTAAGTAGGAGAACAATCGTTTAATCTAGCTGGTGCTGCCCCCAATTCTAAGCTGCATTTAAGGATTTGTAATGGAGGCTGGCTGATGTGTATTCAACACATTTTTGTAAAACATCACTTTGCAAGTATGATGCCTTGATGCATTACAATTGGTAAGTGCCTTTTTACCAATTAACTAATAACAGAAACACCCACACTTTGAAAACTGTCTGAGAAGATAGCACAGATAAATGATGAATACACTATAGCACGGCCTTCGTGGTTTGAATGACATGAGTATAGTGCAAAGACATTTGGTCTGGCATTAAATGTGCTAATACATGCAACACATGTACAAACACTGTTTGCATGCATTAGCACATTAAACCCAGGCATTTTGGCTTTTCCAGTGCTTGCTAAAGTAGTAAATGTGACTGTCTATGAGAAATATGTAGCTGGGAATCCACATGGACATAACATAAAAATTCTGTGTTTGTCTGAGAGCATGTAGCAACCAGTTTGTCATATTTTTAGTAACCAATGACTTCAGTGATTGAACTCTGCAATTGCGATCACAGATACAAATAGAAATTTGTATCTTGACGTACACTATCAAAACTGATTTTTCATTATGCAGTACTTGCTACCTTCATTAAAACACATCAAGTATTTTCTTTCACAGAGACACTTTTCAAAAACATAAAGGCAGAACATGGAGGACTTGCGATTACAAACTATGACAGCCTTCATGATAAAACAGTGTAAAACAAGCCATCTTGGCTGAGACTAACAACACTAATTTATATCCAATGAATACACCTGGAGCAGGCACTCTTCCACTGACAGATTTTTTTTACATTTTGGGCTTAATTGCTAAATATTTCAGAAAGACTGCTAATGCTTTATGTGTTATGCTTATGAACACAAAGAGTAATGAACAACAGTTGTTAATGTACCAGTTAATGAACGTTCACTTGGGACTAGAGGATAGATCCAGTAGAATATGATTGCAATTCAAGCATAACTCTGTACAGAGCTGGTTTCTCTGATGAGTAACTTGTGAGCTACTGGTAGCTCACTACCTAAATGTAACGTGCTGTCCTGTGTTCAGTCTAGCCTACTAAGTAGGAATATATTGCTTGCCTCATTTACTATATGGATACCAAAATTAAGGCTGTATATTTGAGTTGAAAATGTGGTATTCTCAAAATTCATAAGCCAATATTTGGAGAAAAATTTGACAATTATATTTGAGTGATAAATTATGTAGTGTTGGGCAGACTTACATACACATATCATATCTTGGTGCCAAAGGCATTCCAGCTGTAACTTTCATGCTTTTTATGTCACTGCTGCAACCCTGCATGTTGCAACGAGTTGATCACTGCAGGTAATGTTTCATAGGATGGCCACTAATGTAATCTTGTCTCTTGTGGTTCTTTTACAACACTATTAATATCAGTAGATTAGCATAGATTTATTGAATTTAAGTAAGTCTTATTACAGAAACATTTGAAAACCATTTGTCTAGAGAAACGACAATGAATGCATATTTTAATGACCTAAGGGTAGATCCTATGGTTCTGAATGTAAGATAGTATGCCTGCACTAGTATGTTCAAAGAGCTCACTTTTCAAAAGGAACTCACTAATTCAGAAAGATGACAAGAAAATCATAGGAGAAAATTAGTGGGTAATATGCAGCCTTTTGAGTGGATGAAAGAGCACCTCAAGTGAAGCAGTGAAAGATGTATTACTGTTTATAAGTACTGCCGTCTGGTTGCTTGGAGTAGCACAAAGTTTGTGTTGACTTATGCAGTCAGCCGGAACTACTCTACCTTACACAAATCCTGAGTGTACCACCTTGAGTAGATGTCTTGAGATGGTCATTAATGATCACGTTGAGTTTTCAACTCAACTACAGTTACAGTTATTCCTATCTATGAGGTGTGTTATTTGATGCAGCTAAAGAAGAAGGACCTTTATGTCCTGATAATGGGATGTCTATGATGGTGTATTCCTCCTGATTATCACCGACTATGTGATTTCTCCAAATTACCCACCAGTTGTATCTCCTCTTTTGCCGCGTTTTTTACAGATTTTTGTTTCCATGAACGAAGATATGGTAGGGGACGGAGGGAAGTGTTTAAAGAGAATGAATGTACGGCTATGTTGAGCAGAGGCTTCTGGACAAGCTGGGGAGGAATGTGACTACTAGAAAGGCAATGTTCTTGATGCAGACACGTACAAAGCAATTGCAAGAGCAGAATCATTGTTCTTCTCTTTGAGTTGTTGTGTTCCTGTGAAGTCGCAACTGTCATTCAATTACTGTCCGATACATTTAATCAAACCCATCTTTGAGTTTTCAAAAATCATGGTTATTTATATAATATTGCAGTCTATTACATTATAAACCTGTTACTGTACATTCTCATTGCTTCATGAGAGAGATCACCAGTTCATTTTGTACTGTATTGTTTCACATTAAAACTTCATCACCACTTCCAAAGTTCTGTCCTCCAGGGCACCATTGCACTAGTCGTTTTATGGAGGAGGGAAAGGTCTATGAAGTTACTTTGAAGAAGTACACAGATGGCCAACCACCTTTGAGTTGACTTGTCGATGCTCTATTATTTATTATTTTGTAAAACCAAATGATAAACCTAAAACATAAAAAAGACAGGAGTTGAAAAAGAGGAATTAGAGGCTTCAAAATGTCAAAAATTATGTATGCAATAGAGTGTATCCTGTCACGAACAGCAATGGGGGTCAGGTAAGCAAAGGGTGCAGGTTTTGGTAGGTGTGTGGCAGTTTGTTGTACATCTCTACTACCAGTATTGGAATGAAAACTGCAATAAAAAACTACACTGCAATATAGTAGGTACTGTTCAATTGGTGGGTGGTATAGCTTATTCTGCAATGTAAATGGAAGAACCAGATATGGGTAATGTACTTCAGTCCAGGGTACATGGTTGAAGTAAAAATGTAACTTTTTAAAACCTGACATGCCTGACTCTCTTTAGAAATGTTTATTGACCACCGAATAATGTAGAAGGTGGCACTTAATAACTGCATGGCTAAGAACTCAGTGAAGAAATAGTGTTTCATTTATACAAATTGATTAGTGTGTTAAAGGATCTCTGTGTAATATAGCGCGAGGTTAAAATGGTAGTGTTTATGAGTACCCTTAATGCAGTGTTGCTTTAAGTATGAGGAAGGTGAAGCTGGCGTGAGTACAGTATGAGAGGAATAAGTATGTAGTTATGCTAAACCGTTTACTTCTGCATGAATTTAACAGTGTACCTCATGATCACAAGCATCTGTAGAAATCTGCAATTTCCGACTCGCAAACAGGTATCCAGCAAGAAGAAGCGACTCCATTTTGCGACTCGCAAATGAAGTCGCACCGCAGATTGTGAGTCTGCTGTTTGCGAGGTCGCCACAGGAGCATTGATGAACTTAAGAAAAGATGGTATGACCTGCGCTCCCGGACCAAGGAGAGGGTGGCAGAGCACCTCCAGGAGATGAGGGGCACTGGAGGAGGCCCATCTACCGTACCACCACCCACAGCCTTGGAGGAAAGAGTGCAAGAGACCCTGGAGCCAGAGGCAGTGTCTGGAATAGGAGAGCTGGACATGTCAGCGCCAGGACCATCAACCAGTGAGTACCATGAAACATGCATGTACACCAATATCTGCCATACCCCCACCCACCTAGTACACAGCAGCATGCACAACCAAAATAGCTCCATTTCAGAGTAGCAACCACCAGAATGGTGCATTATGGGCAATGTAGTCAAGTAGGCAGCTGATAGGCAACAGTTTATTAGGAAGCATACAACAGATGGTAGATACTGACAGTGTGTTCCCTATGTCCCACATGTCTCCCACAAGACACCACCTCCAGCCACACCATTCAGGGGTCAGAGGTCAGCCACCAGGCAGCACAGAACCCAGGAGCAGCCACCACAGGGATCTGCACCACCCAACAACAGTCCCCTCCAGATGCACCAGTGGCCATAGTGGAGATAGACCCAGCACCCGGTCCCAGCCACAGTGTCAGCCAACAGGACGCAGATGCACCACCGCGTCGCAGGCGACGTGTCCTTGTCCCGACAGTGTCACAGGGAGATGTAGGGGATGCCTCCATGTCCGACGCCGAGGCTGCACTCATTGAAGGTCGGCGCCTGCAGACAAGGCAAATGAGACGGATTTCAGGGGCCATGCGGCGAATGGAAAGGAATCAGACAACAGGGCTGGCACAGGTCCACACAGAGCTACAACACCTTAACAGTAATGTAGGTGACGTGGCGCTCTCCATCAGACAATTAGTGGCTGAACTTGTCACGGAGAGATAGAGGGTGCAAGGCGCCGTGACCGGCAACTAATCCACTGACTAGACCGCATGGCTGCCTCCATCGTCCGCCTGGCTGTAAATACCACAGGGCTGTCACGCCGCACAGTCAGCCTACAGGTAGGCATGGGCCACTTTGCCAGCGATGTGGCTCGCGGCCTGGGACGCATAAGCCACGCTGTGGACATGATGGAGGCACGACAGGTGGCTAGGGGCGTGGCAGTCACGCCGTAAGACATTGAGGAGGGCTCTACTATAAGTAGTGCATCTGCCACAGACACCAGGGTGTTGCGTAGTGGAAGTGCACGGCAGGGATCTGCAGACGCTCCAGGCACCAGCCATGCTGGGCGTCCCAGGCGTAGGATGTGAGCTACGCACTGACAAACAATGGAGGCACATGAGGTTAATGTGTCCTCATAGCAGGTGGACTTTTACAGCCCCTGATCAATAGTTAATTTCAATAGTTTTTTGGTTCACATCATTAAAGTTCTTGTTTGTTCCACTTCACACCTGGGCTCTTTGTGTGTGACATTCGTGTTTGTGGTGACAGTTGCCATGTACCTTCCAAAGTATTGGTTTGCAATGTGGTCCCGTCTCTGTCTGCCTTGATTTGCAATGCTTCTATCACCATGATGGCGATGTGGTAGCTCTTGCTCGTCATCCTCCAAATCTGGGTCTTCTGGTGTGAGATGTAGACCACGTCTGGTGGCAATGTTGTGCAGTATAGCGCATGCGCCAACGACCTTGAATGCTGTTATTGGGGCATACTGGAGGGCACCTCCACTTCTGTGGAGGCATCTGAATCTTGCCTTCAACAGTCCAAAGGTCCTCTCTATAATATTTCGGGTCCTCCTATGTGCATTGTTGTATCGCCTCTCTGTCTCATTGCTGGGTGTTAAGTATGGGGTAAGTATCCATGGTCGTAGTGCATATGCACTGTCACCTGTTTGGCACAAAATGAACATTGTTAGCTGGGCATAGATGGTTTCCACATTGACCTGTGTGTATGTCTGCAAGGTGTATTCAGGGATACCTAGGAGATATCCGTCTCCAAACTCCCCACGTTCTAGGCGTTGGTGTATCTCACTGTGCCTGAAAATGTAGGAGTCATGTGTACTCCCTGGAAATTTGGCTACCATGTCAGTTATAACATAATGGGCGTCACATACCACATGGATGTTCAGTGAGTGGGTACACTTCCGGTTGCGGAACAGATATTCCAGATTTGCATGAGGGAAGTTGGCAATCCTGTAGAATTCCAACTTGGTGCTGTTGATTTCTGCCTCATTCCTGGGTAGGTATATGTATCTGGACATGTGTGTGAGTATGGCATCTAGGAATGCTCTGAAGAACCGTGAGAGTGTGCTCCCACCTGCCACAGCAATGACCCCCTGATAGCTACCCGAGGCCAAGAGGTGCAGTGAGCATAGCACTTGTACATGTGTGGGGATGGCGCTGCCGCGCACAGTCTGGAGATGCAGCTGTGGATTGAGTAGATCTATTAATTCTAATATTGCTGCACTGCTGAATCTGTATTTATCATTTATCTCCTCCTCAGTTTGTCGGAAAAGTGTCTGTCTGGTTCAGTATATCTTCTCCTGTCTCTGGCTCCTCCTCCTCATCTGCTGTGCGGCGTGGGCTCTCCTCCTCCTTGCTATCACATATATCTCCGCCATCTTGAGTGACCCAGGTGCCTTCTGGGTCTCCTTTTATACTTTGGTTCTGGTTACCACCTGCTCTGAGTTGGTGGTAAATTGGAAGTGCAAAATGGGCTTTTTGCGACTAGTCGCAATTTGCGAGTGGCTATTTCATATGGTTTGCGACTCACAAATTGCGACTTCCTATTTGCAGGTCGCAAAATGGGGTCGCAATTTTTGCGAGTCGGTAATGGCTCGGGCCGCAATTTGCGATTCCGAAATTGGGTTTTTGCATCCCATTTCCGATTATGCGGGTCGCAAATTGCGATTCGGGCCATTTGCGACTCGCAAAAGTTTGCTACATCTGGCCCTAAACCTCCAGCTTTGGAAAGACACATGTCACTTATCCTTTCTGCTTTAGTTCTCTTTTCCGTTTTCAATACTGTCAGTTTCCTCAGATGGATGCATTGCCTGCACATTATCTCCAGTTAAGTAATCTACACTCTTTCTTCTCCCAGTGACAAGCTGCATTGGGAATTCCACCGTCCACTGTGATCTAAAACGTGTGTCACTGAAGACCACGTGGTCTTGAGGTACAAGCTGTGCAAACAAATAATATAGAGTTATTGTTACAAATCAATGCAAACTACAGTATGTAGGTCACATAGTCAGAAGTCCCCTATAGCACTGTTGTTCGCCGCTTTTATGAGCATCAGGCTGTTTTGTACGGGCAAGATTATGATTTATGTTAAGGTTTATGGTATGAACTGCATAAAGATCCACAATATATAGTATGATAAATCATTACATTATTATTCAACCTCACCTACCAGACCAAGGTTCTTCTGAGAACTTCAGGAACCATGCCAAGCTGTGTAGCATAAAAGATTAAAAATGCGTACCTAAAAAAATTGGATACCTTTAAAACACTTTATTAAGCATGATATGCCTTTGATTGATTGATTGATTGGTTGACTGGGATTTCTTAAGTGTGACACCTACCCAAGATTGTCCCAGTCCTCATGTGCCCAAAGTGGACCAATTGAATCCACAACCAGATCCCTATAAGATGGTGAAGAGCTGTATCTTTAAGAGATTCTGAAAAGATAGAAGATTATTACTTAGTGTAAGCTACAAAGGAAGTTCATTGGTAGTCACAGCTTGAACACACCTGCATTGTTTTTAATGCAGTGTTTTATTTCTGCACTGATAACCTTTTGAGAGGCACCCTGCTATAGCAGGATTAAAGAACAGACTCTTGATCTGACAACAATAACGCAGAAGCATAGAATCCGAAAGCCTCTGTTTCAAAATCAGTACGGAACAAATCTCTTGCTCTCAATCCTTTGAATAATGGAACCCACGAATAATCTTTCTCGCTGATTAAATTGAGATCATGATGTCTGTATTTAAAGCTGGGCTCATTTGATTGTAATGTTTACTTTCATTTCTCATTTATCAATAAATTATATATACACTGGGTTTTTACAATGGACTAATCCACTTAAAACTACAGGTAATTGTAATATGGGCATATTCAAAAGTTATGAGGGAATGGTTAGGGGTCATACAGTAATGTTACTAATAATTTATCAGGTTAGGGCTTTCATTCTAGCCCTCTCCCTTGATCTTAGGCCTAGTTGGTTTGCAAATGATAACGGATGGGGCTTTATGCAGATGCTGTCTTTTTGAAAAAGAAATCCTCTTGCACAGGTCCTGCCTCTTAAGATAAGGAGATCTGGTATATCAGGCATTGGTGAAGGAAGAATCAACATCATGGTGAAACTATAGCCACCTGATGCCTCTTGACTGCTGACAGTCAGAGACTCAGGTACACACCACCCGTTTGGTGAAGGTCATAGTTTTGTAAGGGAGGTTGCTATAGCAAATGTGCCTTCAATAAACGTGGACTCCATGGGTGGGATGGAGCCAGTCATAGACTGATGCAAAGGGAAGTGCTGCAGATTCCAGTAAATTGGCATATTTGTACACGAATCCCATTAGAGAGTAAACCGCCGACGTCTAGGAACCGTGGAAGAAGACTGTATGGCCATCAGCTGCTGAATGAAAATGGCAGCTGCACTGTGTCAGCTGCCACAGTGAAGTCTCCCACGACTGTCACTCTAGAATAAAAAAACATTGAGTTTACATATGTACTACTTCAAACAAAGCAATCTGTACAGTGACAGTTCCAAGAAGCACATAGAAGAAGGTCAGCAAGAAATATTTAATGAGCTATATAAAGTGTTATGCTTTATTAGAGGAGTAGAGCATGGGTGAGCTTGTGGCAAGCACTGTGTGGCACTGTGACCTGCTTGTAAATGCAGAGATGATGTGCCGAATGAGGAGATACCACAAAGGCTTAGACAGTATGTTGGTATTTTGTAAATATAGCCGCATCAACTTGAGTAATGTTGATGCTTTCAAAGATTATGGGCGAGCTTCATTTTCCAAAGTCCTAAACAAAAAGGAGTGAAACTCTTCTGCTCATAATATTTTACAATCTTCATGGGTAGGCTATTCGAAATCCTAGACCTAAATTCTCTTTCTTGTCATATTACTGACTAAAATATTATATGTATTCACCAAACCTGGGCTAAATGTACTTGGTGTCACCAATAATATCCCTTATGGTAGATTACTTCCGTGGAAACTGTTCAATAGCAGAAATTTAAACTGTACAGCCTTTAGTTACAACTGTCAGAAGTATCAGAGGTATATACAGTTCTCTCAAATCATAAATGCATTACAGATAATACCATGTGGGAAACAATTAAACTGTCATTCTTGCATGGAACAATCAGTAAATCACAGGTAACTAGTTTGGGGTCTAGAACAGAAACCCATTACATTTGCAGCCTTCTAAGTGTTTGCCGATCCTTTCCACCATGAAACGTCTGATTTGCATGCATTTGAAGATGATGCAGTAGTGATGGATAGTAAGGAAAATGAATAACTAAATGCAATTTACTGCAGAAGCTGGTTTAACTATTTCTAGAACACTAATAACAATAAAATTGCTGGAACTTCCTAGGAAGCTGACAAAAAATAAATAAAATGCCTCAATCGAAGGGCATCGTTTTCTACAAAACATACATCTACCAGCAGCATGCAGTGGTTCTCTAAATGCACCTCAATTGCACCGTCTAAAGTTTACCTACAATGTTATAATTATCAATATGGACTCTGCTGTCTTCCCCACATGACCCTTATGTATGGTGTGTCCCAGCACCCAGTTTCTCTAATCATTCTTCAGTTGCATGCTAGCTGGCACTTGCACGATGTATCTCTTTTTCATTGAAGAGCCTCCACATATGTCATCCAAAGATGTCCTTGTCCACAAGCACATAACAGTAACCTATGACCTTTTTCTAAAGTAGAGTTTGATAAACCATTCGAAGAAGGCCCTTTGTATTCACTACTTAAAGAAATATGTAGGCCATATACTATTATGCCTAGCCACAACTGCCTCAATGTAAGTCTATTTTTCAAACAGCATGGATCACCAAGTTGGGGATCATCAGTCATCCAAGTGACGAGTAATTGAAATTAGGGAGGTTATTGGCGATTTTTTAGTAAGATGACAAAAGTTCCAATGTGGAGAAGGCACTCAAGAGGAGCTCCAGTATACGGGGACATGCGTTCACTGTTGTTCTTAACAAAAATCACTGTTGTTCTTAACAAAGATTAATACCAATCGTGTATTGGACATCAATAAGATAACGATTTTAAAATGTGTTAAATAAATACCTCCTAGGTGAGTACAAAAATGATCTTATTTAATTTTTAGACAGCACCATCAATGTTTTTTGTAGCCAAAATATCTCCAATCACCTTCCATGCCAAGGGAATGCTGGCTGACAAAACAAATCAGTATCTCTTGATATGGCCTGAAGTGGTAGGTTGGAAAGATATATATAGCGAGTTTAGATAAGCACAATCTTTTGCCCCAACCTGATTGACTCTTCCAAATATGTGTTGATGTTGGTCTGCAGCATACATCTTTAGGTAAAATTTACAAATCCAAAATAGTTATTTTAGCTGGTTATTGGAGCTTACTTTGTAACTGTGTGTTTGCTCGTTATGATTAGGAAACAGTCCATACCCTCATTTGAAAATCATAAGGTGTCATCCCAAGAACAGAATAGTGCACTGTTGATGCCACGCCTAGACAGAAAACCAGATTATAAAGGCTTCTACCTGGAATGGCTCCTGTGAAACAAGTGAGTGAAACAAACAGATGGTCCATTATTTGTGAGCTGCTCTCAACGAGCAGAAACTGTGATCACTGCTACAGATTGTCTCCATCTCAAGGAGGTCGAAAAACAATTTCATTCAAGTATGTTGATTATGTAATGACGAAGTATGTTTGCAGGCAGAAAGGAAAAACATAAAGCAATGTTTATCCTTGACTCTACTTACCAAAACAACTATGCTCACACGAAACTGTGAATGCTTTGCTGAAATAACCCATATTTGAGATTCATATTGCGCATCTTTTCACAACCTGTTTTGTCATCTTACAGATGGTGTATATGTTTATATAACAATAAAGGCATATTACCAGCTTTCTGTATGTATATATCTATAGATAAACAGATTTGTAGTTTACATACATCATGAGATTGAAACATTTTAAGCAGCAGACATATACATATATATATATATTTATATATAAAGCAACACACACACACACGTATATCTATCTATATATTTATTTGTTTATACGTATAGATATAGATTTTTTTTTTACCCAATTGCACACACACCCACCAAATTCACTTCTAGAGGTGGCACTGGCATTTTATCTAACATGAATTTTGGCGATGGGAATTTGTTTGTTTGTATCTTTAAGCCATACTTTATCTACAATTGTTTACCATGAACTTAGGATGAAACATCAGATATCAAAGTGCTGCGGAAGAAAGAAGGAAAGAAAGAAAGAAAGAAAGAAAGAAAGAAAGAGAGAAAGAAAGAAAGAAAGAAAGAAAGAAAGAAAGAAAGAAAGAAAGAAAGAAAGAAAGAAAGAAAGAAAGAAAGAAAGAAAGAAAGAAGAGAACAGGGAAAAATACAGACAAATGAAGAAGAAAAGCAGGCACAAAGAAAGATGAAAGAAAAACACTGAACAGTGTTTTTAAATGCAACATTTTAGTCAACCTGAATTGTATGCGACTTGCTCTGTTGTACATAGATCTTTCCACTTCCATCAAATGCAAAAGTAAAGGCTAGCCTAGCAACAATGGAATGGACTTCCGGGGTGCCATGGTCTTTATGGATTGATCTTTCTTCGGTGTGCAGAATCTGAAACTAGTCTGAGTTAACGCATTATTCATTAAATAGATGTTTTCTTTGGTTTGAATACCGAATAACTTGTTATCTTGGAATGATTTTGGTAGCTTTACCAAATGTAGAACAAGAGAGAGGCAGGTTATCTCAGTGAAGCATTAAGTTGCTTACATTATGAAAGGAAATTGGCTTGAAGCATTCCCACAAACTGCCTGGTAAAGAATAAATGACACCTCTTGTTTGCTTAAAATTCAAACAAATAGTTCTAATTAGAGTTGTGCATATTACATCAGTTAACTACATTTCCTATCAGGGGCGGCTCCTCCGCCATGGCAGAGGTGTGTCACAACCCCCACACCAGCAGCTGCTGTGGAGCAACTGCAAAACTTTCACAAAAAAACCTATAATAAACTGTGTTTATTAGTGTTTTCTTGTAAAAAAGGAGTGGGCCACAGGCTGTGACGAGAATGGATGGGGAGTTCTCAGCACTCCCTCTGAGTGGCAATGTATGTTTGGCCGGCTGTCTTGGGCTGGCCAAACACACATGTGCACTGGGCTCTCTCCAACCCAGCAATGCAAGCACTGAATTGCTGGATTGGAGACAGCAGGCCAAGACTTTCACTCTGCCTCAGAGCGCCCTGGCCGGGTGCTCCGTCCAACCCTAATGCTGCTTTTATGCTGCCAGCAGCATGAAAGCAGTGTTAGGATTGGACGCAGGGCAGGCTGGGTGCCTGTGCCTGCACTGCAGTCGCGGACCTAGGGTCAGCGCAGCAAGAAAGGTACGTTTTTTAAAAATTATTATATTTTGTGTTTTTCTCCCCCGCCACATAACGCCTCCCTGCCCCTTTTCCTTCCTGAGAGCCGCCACTGTTTTCTCTAGACACTACACTGAATAGCATTATAGTGAATTATAATTGAGATTCCTGTACCATTTGTACATTTCTCTCTATATCCACTGGTGTTCACACTCATCGGCTTTTCCCTCCCCTTTAGAGAGTTTTGAATGTGTTGATTCAATGCACTAGAATGTGTGATTTAATACTGTCCTTCATTGTCATCTTTCAACTCCCTCAAGTATCACATGGGCTGCTATGTTGAAATCCTACTGCCTTTTGATCTCTGATGCCTGTGAATAACATTTAGGTACTTGTGTCTGAAGTGGCAGAGTGTGTAAAGAATGATAGATTGTATTGCTAGCCAAGAGACCATCAGTGCCTGGGACTATTTTCAACATTCTACCCATCACTTTTGTGTTTCTATAGAATGAACTATAATATAAAATGCAGTTGATCTGACAGTAAACTCTGATCTGCTGGACCACTTCATGAACCAACAATCATCAAAAAAAGTCACCCAATGTTAAAAAACTATGTCTCACTATTCAATTTGAAAAGTATTTCTATTAAATATTGTACATTTTTATATTTATATTAAAAATAATAATCTGTGAATCAAAGGAATTACTGATAAGGGAATCCTTCATAATCAGCAATGCAGCTAGCATTGCTGAGAGAAAGCAATACCCAACTATATGCAAAGTACTTAGCACTGATCACATAACTACATTCTCAGCAAGAGAACAAGAAGGTGACTTGCTGACCTCATGAGAACTAGTTGATGGCCTACCAGAGTAAATAAATCAAATAGTTTCAGATAAGCTGGCTAGTGTGCAAATTTTCATGTTTTAGGTAGGGGTTGGCAATGAGCTTTGCTCCGCTGGCAAAGTTAGCTACGTTTTTGGCACTCTGCGCTCCGCCTGGAGCATTGAGTTTGGCCAAAAACTCCACTAGCCCTCGCAGGAGAGCAGACCTCACTGGTGTGCACTGCAGCCCAGTAATGGGCCACACAGTGCAAGCACAGACAGTCTGCACTTGCGCTGTGTGGCCCACAATTGGGTTGCAGTGTGCACTCGGCCCAACTCGCTGTGGAGCTGATGCAAGCTGCAAGCTGCATGCTGCTGCTGAGGGGCTGCATTGGCACTAGCTCCGGATCCAGGCCTCCCTCCTTTCAGGGAGCATAGGGCAGAGGAGGGAAGACAGCCAGGTTGCTGGCAACGGGGACCCTGGACCCAAGTAAGACCATCATTTTGCTTTCTCTCCTATGCGCACATGGGGGCCAGCACTGGGCAGGGAGAGTATTTGCATATGGGGGGAATATGTGCTTGGAAAAAAGGAAACATGCAGTCACAGCTCCACTTGAAAAGAACCTGTTTCCCCAGAGTACCTAGGAAAGGAATTGGTGTTATTGGATGCAGTGCTGAGGCCAGCAGGGAGAGCTGGAGACTTGGTGTGAATCAGCTGCTGAGTGGTAGTCTGACAATCCCCACAAGGTAGAGATGTATGTGGCCTGAGAGAGTACCTTAGAGTACAGTGGCAAGCAAGGCTAGGCTTTGTGAAAATATCAAACTGATGGTGGTGAGCTGATTTGCTGCTGCTAGTGCTGGGCCATAAAGAAAGGGCAGTCTGAGGCTGCGTGTAAGTGCAGAGGAAGAAATTGCAAGGCTGGTGCAAGATAGCGGGTGTGCTTGGCCCTCCATAACAAGTTTGTGATGTAGGGCAGTTGGTGAAAAGAAGTGTGCTGTGTGAGAGCAGCAGGGTCTGGGCCGGTAGGATGTGTCAGTACAAGAGGCCTGAAACGGCAGCTTTCACTGCCTATGGCAAACCACCCTGGCCTCAATGTGCCTGACCTCAAAAGCACTAAGGCCCTCATTACAACCCTGGCGGTCGGTGGTAAAGCAGCAGTAAAACCGCCAACAGGCCGGCGGTAAAAAAAAAGGAATTATGACCATGGCAGAAACCGCTAACATAGACAGCCACTTTAACACTCTGACCGCCAAGGTGGTACAAACAAACAGCATGGCGGTCACCGCCAACAGACAATGTACCGCCCACACCATTATGACAGGCCAATCCACCACCTTTTCCGGGCCGGATTCAATGTGAACAAAAACATGGCGGAAACAGGACATGGAAGGAAAACAAACACCTCTACACACCCCACGAGGAACCAGGACGCCATGGAGCCTTAACTCCAAATCCTCCCTGCGATAGTCTTCCTGCTCCTCTACCAGGGGTACGAACGACGGCGGCAACGACCACGGTGAGTACTGAACCTACAACACAGGGGAGGGGGGAGGGAAAAGAGAGTGACACACACACACAACAAGCAACACCCCCACCCCCACTCTCACCCACAACAACATACACACAAATACATGCTGCAACATTGAATTTACACCCCCTCAACCCCCACTGGAAGAACGCAATGACAAAAGGAAATGATTGTAACCTTTTAATCAAGAATAATCCATTAGTAAAAAAAATATATACACTATAAACAACTATGTACACCAAGAATTCAAGTCCAGGTACTGCACCTATATAGTCCGTGGACCACTGGGTCCAAAATGCATGGGGGAGGCCCACACTCGATACCCGATCGAAACGGAGAGAACACTGCAGGGGCATCAGACTGAAATAAAACAGGCATCTCAGGGGGAAGGGAAGAGGGGCACCTCAGCCGGATGAGTGCACGACGCCAGCTCCACGAGGGGGCTCCATGCCCATTGATGTATCCTGGGGAGTGCAAAGCCACAGTCTCTCAAGTCTCTACAGTGGGTGGTTTGCCCACTGTTCAATCCTGGGGAGTGCAAAGCCACAGTCTCTCAAGTCTCTACAGTGGGTGGGCTGCCCACTGTTCAATCCTGGGGAGTGCAAAGCCACAGTCTCTCAAGTGGATAACATTCTCCACTGGTTCTGGAGGGTGCTTGGTGCCCAGAGTGCTTCATCCTGCCAAGGACAGAGGTAGTGGATGTAAATCTCCACTGGTTCTGGAGGGGGGTTTGTGCCCAGTGTGCTTTATCCTTCCAAGGATTGGGTGAGTGGATGTAAATCTCCACTGGTTCTGGAGGGTGCTTGGTGCCCAGAGTGCTTCATCCTGCCAAGGACAGAGGTAGTGGATGTTTTTCTCCACTGGTTCTGGAGGGGGCTTTGTGCCCAGAGTGCTTCATCCTGCCAAGGACAGAGGTAGTGGATGTCTTTCTCCACTGGTTCTGGAGGGGGCTTGGTGCCCAGAGTGCTTCATCCCGCCAAGGACTGAGGTAGTGGATGTGACACTCCAATGACGGTGGTGCAACATGCATGCTGCCCAGGCCCCTGGAACTGACCACCACCCTCATAATAATGACCACTGAGGATGGCAGCCATGACTGCGGTGGTGCCACTGGCTCAGGAAGTCGCGGGCCGCTGGCGGTGCTGGCAGCGGGGTCAGTAGTGGCGGTGCTTGCAGCAGTCATTGTGGCGGCGGTGCTGGTGGCGGCCTCACTGACTGCGGTGCAGGTGGCTGGCTCACTGACTGCCGTGCTGGTGGTTGGCTCACTGACTGCCGTGCAGGCGGCGGTGTCAGTAGCGGCGGAGCTGGTGGCGGGCTCACTGACCGTGGTGTTGGTGTCAGTAGGGGGGTGCTCACTGAATGTGGTGCTGGCGGTGGTGCTGGTGGCGGGCTCACTGACTGCGGTGCTGCTGAAAGGCATAGTGTCTGCGGTGCTGGTGAAGGGCTCAGTATCTGGGGTGCTGGCGGTGGTGCCGGTGGCGGTCTTGTCCGCCGTACAGGTTGGCGGCGACGTTGACTTGCCTTTCATTTTCAGGCCCTTCCCCACCTTGGATGGTGGCACAGCTGTCTTGCCACTTCCAACAATTGTCTTGCATGAGCCATTGGTGGCAGGTGTTTTGGCTTTCTCCCTCCGGGATGTGGGCAACTTTTTCTGTTTTGGAGGTGGGGGAATGTCCTTTGCCTCGCTCCTTGGGACACTGGCAGCCCTGTTGCTTGGCGCACTTCAAAATCCGGCTATTGCTGGCACCACCGTGCCCGGTGATGTGGTGGCTGAGGTGCAGGTTTGGGACCTGGAAAGGCGGGCCCTAGGGACGGACGGGGTGGAGGAGGTGTAGGGAAGAAGTCAACATTTGATAGGAAAAGCTTTTTAGACACACTGGGACGGGTAGATGGAGGGGGTTTGGGAGTGGAGGAAGAGGTAGTGGTTGTAGGAGGTGTTCGTTTGGTGACTTTGGGTGAAGGTGCATGGACTGGAGGCTGTCGTGGGGTGGATGGCTGTTGGATGGATGTGTGACTGCGTTTGCGTACTTTGGGAGGAGGGCTCACAGACACACTGGTAGAGGACACAGGGGATGTGTGAATGGTTGTGGGGGTGGTGAGTGCACGTGAGCGGTGTGTGGTGATGGGCGTGCTGGGTGATGGAGGTAGTGGCTGAAGATGTAGTGCATGCAGGTGTGAGTGGAGAC
Source organism: Pleurodeles waltl (assembly GCF_031143425.1). Lineage (NCBI taxonomy): Eukaryota > Metazoa > Chordata > Amphibia > Caudata > Salamandridae > Pleurodeles > Pleurodeles waltl. The sequence goes on along the minus strand of NC_090442.1, from coordinate 892,236,925 downwards.
GTGACAGGGAGGGAGGAGGGACACGTGGAGGAGGGGGACACAGTGGAGGCAGTGGATGTTGGTATGTGTGCATGGGTATGATGCTTGTGTGAGTGCATGTGGGATGTGTGGTGCTTATGTTTGCCAGAGCCACCCTTGTGTGTTGTGGTGTGTGCATGCTGGTCTGATGTTGTGCTTACGATAGGCTGAGGTACTGGGGATTGGGTCTGGGTGGAGGAAGTTGGAGGAGGGAGGCTGGACACAGGGACAATGGCTGCCATCAGTGCAGAGGCCAGAGCCTGAAATGCTCTCTGTTGGGCTGCCTGGCCAGAATGAATGTCCTCCAGGTATGCATTTGTCTGTTGCAACTGCCTCTCTACTCCCTGGATGGCATTCAGAATGGTAGACTGCCCAACAGTGAGGGATCTCAGGAAGTCAATGGCCTCCTCACTGAGGGCAGCAGGGCTGACTGGGGCAGGGCCTGAGGTGCCTGGGGCAAAGGAGTTGCCCACCCTCCTGGGTGAGCGGCCACGGGACACACGCGGAGGGGCTGCTGGGATGGCCGTGCTGGTAGGGGGGTGGCGGCTGTACCTGTAGATGCAGTGGGCACAGAGGGGCCCGCCACTGCAAGGGAGATACCATCAGAGGAGGAGTTGGTGTCGCTGGTCTCTGCTCCTGTCCCCGCCGTGGAGCTCCCCTCACCTTCCGTCCCACTGGTGACTTCAGACTCCGTTGTCTCGCTCTCTAGGGCCATGTGGGATGCAGCTCCCTCCTGCTCCGGTGGCACAGCTCCTCCGCCTGATTATGCTAATGCACACAAGAACAGGGAGACCACAAAAGGGGGGGGAAGAAAGAAGAAAGACATGTTCAGTGCATGCAATACCGCTAATGTTGGCGGACACTACAGACACAGCAGCCCTCTGCCCTACGCCATGCACTTAGAGTTCCCTAATTAATCACAGGGACATGGGGTACATGGCCTATGCCCGATTGCTGCACACATGGAAGTCACAGGAGCCTGACTAGGTGTAGATGGCTCTTACCATTGGTGGGTTGGGGTGCCACTTAGCCTGTCTCACAAAGGGTCCTTGCCTACCAAGCTCGCCCTAGCCTAGGGAAACCCACTGCCCACCTCTCCCACCCAGACACCTCCAATGCGCGCAGAGTCAGATGGATGTGACGGTACTCACCCCCTTGTGGTTGCTGTGTTGCCCTCAAGCATGCATCCCACTCCTGATACGCCACCTCCAGGATCCGGAACATCAGGGGGGTCATGATGCGTCGGGCATCCCTCCCACGTTGGGAGGCCATCCCCAGCTGGGCCTCCACCGTCTTCTTGCTCCAGCGGCGAATGTCCTTCAATCTTTTATGGCAGTGGGTGCTCTGTCCCCCCTTGGCGATGGCACGCCAAATATCCTTCTTCTGGTTGGTGCTGACCTACATGAATAGTATAGGGGAAAAGGAAAAACTTTGACCGTCCGGACCGTCACATTCATTGTCCAACGTTCCCACCCTTGCCCTGATGCACTTATACTCACCGTCCGATCATGCAGGCCTCATCCCCCCCGTATCTTCCATCCACACCACTTCAAACAGGCATTGCCCATACAGCATTCTCACAGTGTACTCACCTGTTTGTCTGGAGGACTGTAGAGTAGCGTGTACTGGGGAGGACCCCATCCACTATTTTATCCAACTCTCAGATGTGAAGGCAGGGGTCCTTTCCCCAGACACATGAGCCATAGTCGCTTCCAGACTGAGGTCACAGCAGCACTTGCAGTGTAGGTCCTCTCCTGTCGAAGATCAGGTATCAAGTGAGTGAACAGACAGAAAATGTTGGTCATGTCCGTGGCGGTGCATACCGTCACCGCCGGCGTACATTGTCATTGGCTCCTGGGACCCATAGGGCCCAATTTTAACCAATGCAGGATTGCGCCGCAGGCTTCGACCACCTACCGTGACGTGCACAATGCCAGCGGAGTTACCTCATATCCCCTTGTCCCACATTACAGGTCAGGCAGCAGCCATTTCATTGGGCCACATGGCATTACTTTTAAATGCGTCACACATATCTAGGCCTTGCATACACACAAAGACAGGCACATAGCGGATTGACAAATATGTGCAATAAAATTGTTTTTTTTTACTACCTCAGAGTTGGCTGACTCTGTGCTCGCTGTTCTCATCCATAAGGCACATCCGCTGGGGCAGGTGAGGAGATGGCGGCATCCTCCGGTGTACAGACTGCTGGTGGACCTGTCGACAATGGAAGAGAGACATGTAATGGTCACCTACAGACTTGATTGTGCCACAATCCGGGAACTGTGTGCACCAGTTGGAGTCAGACCTGATGTCAGCTATCCGCCATCCCACAGGTATCCCTCCTCTAGTGCAAGTCCTGTCAGTACTCCATTTCCTGGCAAGTGGGTCTTTTCAAACTACAGTGGCCATAGCATCAGGGATGTCCCAGCCTATGTTCTCAAACGTGTTGTCCAGAGTGTTGTCTGCCCTGCTGAAACACATGCGCAGCTACATCGTGTTCCCTCAGGTGGAGGATTTGCCTACAGTGAAAGGTGACTTCTAGGCCCTGGGACATATCCCCAACATCATAGGTGCCATTGATGGGACACATGTGGCCTTGGTCCCCCCGCAGGAGTGAACAGGTGTACAGAAACCGGAAGAGCTACCATTCAATTAATGTGCAGATGGCGTGTTTGGCCGACCAGTACATCTCCCATGTGAACGCCAAGTTTCCTGGCTCAGTGCATGACACTTACATTCTGAGGAATAGCAGCAACCCTTATGTGATGGGGCAAGTCCAGAGGTACTGTGTGTGGGTACTAGGTGAGGACAAGGACCCTATACCCTGTGAATAGTTGTCTGGGTCTGGGGTTGTCCTTAAGGGTTAGTGTGTGTCTAACAGTTGTCCCTTGACATTTGCAGGTGACTCTGGTTACCCAAACCTGTCATGGCTGCTGACCTCAGTGAGAAATCCCAGGACAAGGGCAGAGAAATGCTACAATGAGGCACATGGGCAAACTAGAAGAGTGATAGAAAGGACCTTCGGCCTCCTGAAGGCCAGGTTCCGGTGCCGCTATATGACAGGTGGTTCTCTGTACTACTCACCAAAGAAGGTGTGCCAGATCATTGCGGCCTGCTGTTTGCTGCACAACTTGGCTTTGCGACGACAGGTGCCTTTTCTGCAGGAGGATGGTCCAGAAGGAGGTCTTGTGGTAGCTGTGGAGCCTGTGGACAGTGAAGAAGAGGAGGCAGAAGAAGAGGATGTCGACAACAGAAACAACATGATCCAGCAATACTTCCAGTGAGACACAGGTAAGAAGACATGATTGCCTCCTACATCTGATAAAAAAATTAGACCTATCATATGTCTGTCACTTTCACCCAGTGTATGGACCCTGACTTGTCACTTTGCCTTTCCATTTCACAGATGTGCGTCCCACTGTGTGACCTCTGCTATGTTACCACATGGACTAGAGCTGTGTGACATAGGTATGTTGACAATACAATGGACATTGATATTTTCCTCAGTTATTGCAAATACACTTTTGTGAAAGCACAGACTGACTCCAGATTGTTTTGTGATTCAAGGGTGTTTATTTAAGTGCAAAATAGTAGAGGGGGTTGTAAAATGGTCAGGGGTGATGGTGGAGGAATGTCCATGGCAGAGTCCAGTGTTTTGTCTCACAGGTGCATTGTCCAAAGGGGCATAGGTAGTGGAGCTAGAGCAGTTTAAGGATGGACAGGGTGACAAAGTAGGACAGAAGGATGACATTCAGGGTGGTCTCATTTCTTGGCGGGGGTCTTGGCATTGTTCTCTGTCTTTGTCCTGGATCTCAGGGACTGTTTGCGGGGTGGTTCTCCATCTGCAGGGGGTGGGGTGCTGGTGTTGTGGTCCTGTGGCGGTGCCTCCTGTCCACTAGCGACGGCGGAGGTGGTGGGCAGTTCATCGTCCAGGCTAGTGTCAGAGGCCCCTTGTTGTGCCACAGTGTCCCTACTGATGTTCACAAGGTACTTCAGTACCCCTACAATGGTGACCAGGGTGGTGTTGATGGACTTGAGTTCCTCCCTGAACCCCAAATACTGTTCCTCGTGCAGCCGCTGGGTCTCCTGAAACTTGGCCAGTACGGTTGCCATTGTCTCGTGGAAATGATGGTACGCTCCCATGATGTTGGAGAGGGCCTTGTGGAGAGTGGGTCCCCTGGGCCTGTCCTCCCCCTGTCGCACAGCAGTCCTTCCAGTTCCCCGGTTTTCCTGTGCCTCTGTCCCCTGAACCGTGTGCCCACTGCCACTGCCCCCAGGTCCCTGCTGTTCCTGGGATGGTGGGTTTGCCTGGGTTTCCTGTAGTGGTGGACACACTGCTACTTGACGTGTCCTGGGGACAGAGGTATGGGCCCGCTGGGTGGGTGCTGTGCTGGTGTTTCCTGAGGGGGAGGCTCTGTGGTGGTTTGTGACTGTGTCAGGGGAACCGACTGTCCCGAGGACCCAGATGGGCCGGGCTGGTCATCTAGATCCAGTTGGACAGAGCTGCTGTCATCACTGTGGGCCTCTTCTGCGGGGGGTGGACATGTCTGGAACCTCCTGTCCGGTGATGTTGGGTAGGGGTCCTGCAGGGGTGTAAAGGCATGATTATTGCATCTGTGTGTGCCATCTCGTGCAATGGGTGGGTGATCCTATACCCCAGTGTTTACATTCTTGTCTAGGACCTTGTGTGATAATTGTTTTGGGGTCTGTGTGGGTATCTGTAGTGGACATGCTTTGGTGATGGGTGTCCATGCTTTGTTGTTGCATGCAGGGCTTGGTGTTGGGATGGGTGGTTTGTGATAGTGGGACATATGTGAGGTGTTGGAGTGATGGAGGTGAGGGTGAGGGTGGGGGTATGTGATAGCATGCAGGTAGGGTGGGGGATATGGTAGTTAAGATTTGACTTACCAGAGTCCATTCCTCCAGCTACTCCAGCGAGGCCCTCATGATGCAGTATAGCCAAGACCTGCTCCTCCCATGTTGTTAGTTGTGGGGGAGGAGGTGGGGGTCCGCCGCCAGTCCTCTGAACTGCAATCTGGTGTCTTGAGACCACGGAACGCACATTCCCCCATAGGTCGTTCCACCTCTTCCTGATGTCATCCTGTGTTCTTGGATGCTGTCCCACTGTGTTGACCCTGTCCACGATTCTGTGCCATAGCTCCATCTTCCTAGCTATGGAGGTGTGCTGCACCTGTGATCCGAATAGCTGTGGCTCTACCCGGATGATTTCCTCCACCATGACCCTGAGTTCCTCCTCAGAAAACCTGGGGTGTCTTTGCGGTACCATGGGGTGGTGTGGGTGATGTGTGAGGTGATGTGTGTTGTGATGTTTGAGGGGATGTGTTTGTGTGTGTTGTGTGAGGTGCGTGGATGTTGTGTGAGTGATGGTGTTGAGTGCCTGTGGATGCTAGTTTGTTGATGGTGGTCTCTCTCTCTGGCCTTCTGTCGCAATTCTGGTCGTAAGGGTTTTTGGGTGATGTGGGTGTGTGTTTTATATTGTATTGGGTGTGTGGGAGTGGTGTGTGTATGTGTATCAGGTGTGTGTATTTTGAATTGTCCAATGTGGTTTTGTTTTGTAAGTGTGTGTGTATTTTGAGCGCAGCGGTGTGTCCCGCCAATGGAATACCGCAGTTGAAAGACAGTTGCGTGGATTAATGGGTAGTGATAGTGTGGGCGTATTCCTGTTGGCGGTACGGTGGAGGTTTTGTTATCACCAGTTTATCACTGACCTTTGGTGTGGCAGACTTGTGTGGGTGTCTGGATTTTGGCGGATTGCGAGCTGTGAGTCGTGATACCTGTAGCGGAAATCCACGGCCGCAGCGTTGTGTTGGCGTTCTTCTGCACGGAGGTAAACGGCATTTACCGTCAATGTTGTAATGAGGGCCAAAGAAAGGTCCGGCTCCCCAACCCTGCTTAGCACTTATTGAGATTGGGTGCATTCAGGCCAGGGTGGGAGGGCAGGTGGCACTCACCGCATGTGGAGCTCTGCAGAATTCCATGGAGTTTTTAGCCAACTCCAGGGAATTCCACAGGGTAGAACTCTGTAAGCTGTGCCCACCCCTAGTTTTAGGTTCAAGGACTCAAAGCATCTATCCAGACGCATCCATCAGACTAAGTCAGCCTTATCAAAAACACATGCCAGCAGCAGGTTAGTTACACTAAATCAGGGCAATGTGTTGAAACTTCTTACACAGAGCATTCTTAATTATAATTGCCTATCTATGGCAATTTATGTGAGAATGAGTCCCAACCAGACGGGCCACAACAAATTTAGGAACCTCTGAAAATGCTTGTTTTTCACTTTCCTTATTGCAATTGCAGATCACTACCTCTAAGACTATTTCATCAGACATGTTTTTCTTGATGAGTTCCTCATAGTGTTCTCTGTCTGTTTCAGAAACATTTAGTTATAGTTTCATATTAACAGTGGAAAATTAAAATTTAGACTCCATCCTTTACCTGTCATCATTGTGCAAATACACATTTACATATGACATTATATATACTGTGTGCCTTAATAATATTTGCATGTGTAAATACTTAAACGCACTAATTAAATGTAACCCTTGTTTTTGACTCTTGATGTCGGGTCCGCATTATGCTTGCTATTAGGCACTGGGAAGGGACCAACTACAAGCTTATTCATTTTTTTCACACACCCTTTTCTCTTCCGGTGTGATAGTGCCATATGGGGTCGCATTAAATTGAGTTTTTCTTTGCACAGGGTTACAGTATCTGCCATTCCTCTAGTCAGTGTGTAAGGTACTTATTTTCTAATGATGTCGCGCTATTCATTTTGTTGATGCATTTTTTCAGATTATACATACTGTTTGGGCCATCATATCATCTGGCCCTTCTCTCTATATCACCCTCCTAGGATGAAATAAAGATGACTAGATACTATCCATAACTTGATGGTCGTTCCTCCTATGGGTGACATTTTGAGAGAATTCTGAATGTTTATCTATGTTTTTTTAAACTAATGCTTATTACCTATATATGTTTAGATATCCAGTTAAATTTGGACCACTGGAGCTTGTTGCTACCCTGATGGGGCTCATCCTTTAGTACGAGGAGGGTAAGGAAGGTTCCTCTTAATTTTGAGGATTTCTTTTTTTGTGCCACTCACCATTGATTGTTGCACCTCACAAGAGGGTTGACTAACCAGTGTGCTTTGTACTTCCTCATTTCTTTACACAGTGCACGCAGTTTAATTTACAGTTTTGCTTTATGCTTTTTCCTTTTTCCTTTGTTTCTCCTAGGTTTCTGTGAGACTCCGAAATTTAGGTTCCTGACAGATGAGGATTGGTACCTTTTTGGTCCTGACGAATCGCACTTGTTGACTGTAGAAGCGAGAAACATGTTGACCTAACTTTGAGGCAGTATAGGGATTCCCGTACTTGCACGTACTACATTTCCAGATTATAGGGACTGTGGTCATCAGACATTTTCACCTATTTAGGATAGATTAGACAGTATTCTACTTTTTTTCCCTTTTTTTAATCATGACAGAGGATTATTCTCCAATTAAATTGTTTTGTTGTTTTTTCCTCTAGTCATTTTTAACAGCACATTTTTGTAACAATCCCACATTTCCACATTTATCAACCGGCAATTGTCCACATTAAAAGATCTCCAGCAAAGAGCCCCCATGTGGGGCCCGTCAGGCATTGCAGTTCTGGCCTGATGAGGAGCAAAGCCCTATGATGAAGCATGTCACCTTCTGGTGAGTGAGGGCTCTTGTTCCTATTTGATGAGATTCACCGGAACCGTCTTTTTTCCTTTTCCTTCTCTTGCTTTTTTGTTGTGCACTGTTGGGATTGCACTTGCTACCCCGGAGTGGAACTGTGTATTCTTTGTGTTATGATTTGGATGGGAGTTTTATACACAGGACCAATTGTTCTTCTTTTTTTAAAACCTCCCATAAAATTAGCCCTCTCTTTTTTTTGAGCCTGACTAAAGGCCTTAATTCTAAAATGCATTTTGCTTGGATAGTGTGTTCTTTTTTTGCAGGTATGTTTCAAGGCTTCATTAGTTAGAGAAAAGGAGTCTTGTTTTATGTATTAGTTTTGCTGTTAGTAAGGCTGAGAAGAGAAATCTTGGCAAGAAATGTAAAAAGCTATTGAGAAGCTGAAGTCTCCTATTCATCACTTACCCGGATAAGGGGATGTTTAAAATTGCAGTTATTGTCCTCGTTATTTGGGATGAGAAATTCAGATGACGTTGCAAATGCACATGATGGAAAAGGAGCTGATTGGTTCCTGGAGGGGAGGAAAGAGATACCATTGATGTTGAAGGTTTTGTTTGATTTAATAAATGATTACACTATTAGAAGTTAAGACAGCTTCCTTTAGACATTAAAGGGTACAGAGCTCTCTCATCCTTCCTTTATTCTTGCAAGTGTGATTCTTCATGCTGCACACATTCCTTTTTCTGGAAGACTTCTACTGAAGCCTTCATTATGCTGGCACCTTCTTTCATTTCCAAATTTCCCTAGGATCCAATTCAAACTATCCTCGTTCTTGGCTTAGAACTCCAATTAAATGACCTTAGAATCATTTAATGTTTAGGAGAGAGAGCAGGGCTCAGTTTCTGTATTTCTGTGGTTGTTGTTGCTTTGTACCTTATTAGCTTGCCAGTGGTAATCCTGTATCCTTTTTGCATTTTCATGACATGCATATATATTGGTTTGATTATTCATTGGAAATAAAACTACTTAGCTTCAATCACCGATTCCTGGTCCTTATTGTGTGGCCAAATGGGCTTCACTGAAATCTAATTCTTTTATTATTGTTAATTCTTTCGATGTCTCAGTCAACTTGAAAATATCCATCAGAATGAGAGATTGCACATTCATTGATTCAGGTAGAAGAAAGGCATGACTGTGGTGGTATTGTCTATGATTTAAAGAAATATTGTTGTCACTCCACTTGGGCCCAGAAGGGCATTATTTTGTGACTGGCAAAAGTCTCCCACTTCACTACTCCTGGCAGTGATGTGTTCAGTCACCACAGAGGCTTTTAAGTAAATTGCAATGAAATGAGTAGAATTTCACTACAGAGGGTGTTCTTCTCGAAAAACAGACTGAGTGCTTGAAATCCTGAGATTTAGGTGCGAACCTTTACATCTTTGTACGACTAGCCCACCTACACTTTTTGCTCTCTAATCTATGCATAGGAAGCCAGCCCACATCCCCTGGGGCCAGATGTAGCAAGGCTTTTGCGCCTCGCAAACAGTGAAAATCGCTGTTTACGAGGCGCAAAAGCCACATCGCGATGCCCATTCCCATATTGCGAGTCGGTAACCTGGTTACCGACTCGCAAAATGGGAATGTGAGTCGCAAATAGGAAGGGGTGTTCCCCTTCCTATTTGCAAGTCGCATCGCGATGCAGAATTGCTTTGTGACCGCGAACGCGGTCGCAAAGCAATTCGCAACCATTCAGAAAAGGGAAGTGGTCCCCATGGGACCCCTTCCTCTTTGTAAATGGCTCTGAAAAAATTAAACTGACACATTTCATTTTTTCATGTGTAATGCAACTCGTTTTCCTTTAAGGAAAACAGGCTGCATTACAAAAAAAAAACTGCTTTATTTAAAAGCAGTCACAGACATGGTGGCCTGCTGTCTTCAGCACGCCACCATCCTTGTGAGTGCTGCGACTCGCAAGGAGGGGGTGCAAATTGCAACCCACCTCATTAATATTAATGAGGTGGGCCTTCGCGACCCCCTTGCGACTCGCAGATTGTGTCAGGGACACCATCCTGCATCCGGCATTGCGACTCGCAAATTGCGAGTCACTCAGACTCGCAATGTGCAAGTCGCAATGCCAGAATTTGCTACATCTGGCCCCTGATTCTTCTACTACAGCATTGTCCGAATGACTGGAGCCTCTAGATACTGGTTTTTAGGGAAGCAAGCCATTGTTGGCACCTTTTCACTTTCCCAAGCTTCCTGTGTAATTACAGCCGGCAGGGTGGTGTGTGGAGTTTAGGAGAGAGAGAAGGCAGGGAGCAAGGTTGGTTTCAACAGTTTTTATACACCTGTTTTTGGTCCTCACTCCCACCCTGCACTCCAGTACAGTACTGTTTTTCCACCTTTACACCATTGACTGCTAATTGGCCTCTCCACTGACTACTGCATCACCTTGGATGTTACTTAGTCTCCAGGCTTGTCTTTCCTCTGACACTAAAATTATCCGTGCAAATGAAATGCCTGTTTCAAAGCAAGTTTATTTCCAGAACTCTCCTAAAACGTGTACAGTTGAAAGATGCCTCATTGGAACATTATTTTTTTTAAACTGTAGAATGGATGACTTAAATAGGATTGTTAATAGTCCCCAGGTTTCAACATTTTGGCAAATGTTTTGGCCTTGATTAGGGCTGAAATAATAAAAAATCTTCGTTAGAGAGAAATGTTGTAACAGGAATCAAGGATTTAAAGGTTGAGCCTTCTCTTTAAGATGTCTATTCTCTGTACCACTGATATATATATAGTTTTTTAAATAAATGATATTATGGGCTCGCCCTATGTGGACCAGTCCTGCTGAAATTCAAATGCTAGGGGCAGCTCCTCTGTTAGGGTGGTAAAGTGCTCCCACCAGCAGGGGCAGCTGCAAAACCTTTAAAAGAAAACAATAATACATATTGTTTATCATCATTTTTTTTAAAGGGGCAGGGCCCTGGGGTTGACGCTACACACATATGTTCGTCCGGACATCTTGGGCCAGCCAAACACGCATGAGCAGAATGCTCTGTCCAGCCCAGCAACACAGTTGCCGGGATGGAGAGAGCCTGCACAGGCTGCCAGTCTGCCTAGGAGCGCCCTGGCTGGGCACCCCCGGCCCATCCTGACGCTGCTTTGAGCAGCATCAGAACTGGCCACAGGGCAGGCTGTGAGCCTGTGCCTGCAGTGACAAAGCGGAGGAACAGAGCAGCAGTGTTCAGGTAAGTGTTTTTTTTAAATAATTTAATGTTTATTTCCTCCTCCGCGTGCCACTCCACCCCTATTGCACCCTGTGCGCCGCTCCTGTCAAACACTCCAGATTTTTATGCTCCTCTGGTTTCTAAGGTATGCAAGAAATTTACATTAGGAGGCACTTGTGTAAAGGTATTAGAAAAAGCAGGTCGAAAGGTCATAGAACAATTGGTGGGAATCAATTGCATTCTGCAAAATAAATGTTACGAAACGCGGGAAATAAAGCAAGAGGTATGAAATTTTACTTGTTTTCTGCAGTCACGAAATAAATTCGTTCTGTAGCTCAGCGGGATAAACACCGGCTACCATATCTATTTGTAATCGGCATTTCACATATTAGGATCTTTGTTAGAAAACTGAATAATTTATTTTCGTTTCCAATGGTTGTTAGCATTGCCCATCTGACTGGAGGTAATGTTATAGACTTCAGAGCCCTTATTGAAATCTGTGACCCGCAGGTTGATTAAGAATGTCTCCAGCAGCTGCAATAATGCACTGAGCTATATAGGGAAGATTGGACTGTTCGTATTTCTGCTATAGATATGTAAGACTTGCAGCTGATTGGCAATACACTGAGCCTTATTGCTGGGAATGCTAGCTGCGGGCTCCAGGTTTCATATTCCTTTTTGCTGATTCAAGCTGCCTTGCACTGATTGGAACCTAGCACTTGCATCCTACATGCAGTCCTGTACCTTAACCCCTGGAGGGCTTTGTTCAGACTTCAGCATAGGTGCCGTTTTGGCTCAGGCCTTTTCTCAGCAACCATCACACCATCCTCCCTATCATGCCTGTCGGTGTGTGTCAGTTCTCGGTAATAGGGTCTGCCAGACCGTGGCTAGGGGATGACTGGAGGTAAAGGACATCACTAGCCATGCAGTGGAGGGCATGACTAGCATCACCATGCTGGTGTCTCTGTTACTGGTGGTGGCCAGGCAGGACTATCTCACGGGATTAGTGCTTTATGGGAGCACGTAGGACCTGGCAAATCCCCGGAATTCCCCAGAATACTGAACCTGAATTTGTGGGTTTGACGGGATCTGTCTTGGATTACCAGAGATGTGGCAACTGTGAGTATTGTCCCAGGCTACTGCATGCTGGAGGGAAACATTTTCAACATTTCCTGAGCCCCACATGGAGGAATACGCTGGATTCAACAAACTTTGAGGCAGCTGTTGTTATTGCCACTCCAGCACCCTCCTTCTGGAGAGTTGGATTGTGAATTCCAGAACACAAACCTAACATGGTGGGAAATAGGTGGGTGGCTGGCAGTGGTGGAGGGAATAAAATGCGGCCTAGTTGGCACTATCGCACCCTTTGAGATACCTTAGAAGCCAGTGGTGATTGGCAGAACCTGTGCAGATAGAGGCCTCCCTGTTCCAAGTTTTACCTAACTTCTTTTACCAGAACTGGAACCTGTAAGACTATGATTCACAGGTTACCCAAATGTCATAAATTGTTATATGATTATCAGAAATTACAGATGTAGTGAGCTTCTAGTAGAGGACTGGGAAAAGGATGAGAGGCCCAATTCAAATCTTTCAGGAACGTGGAGGGGAGAGGTAAAAGACAGAGTGGAGGACGGAGGGATTTGTTATGATGGACACATTTCCTTGATTTTGTAATCTGCATAGTATAAAAACACACCATAAAACCTGTCATTGAGTTAGGCAAAAATCAGAGCAATATTTTAAGAGACAATCATTACTTCATGACATGTGCTACTGTGGTTGTAAGGTTACGAGCCAGTTAAACAAATGTGGGATTTTAAAGTGTGGGATTTATTAGAAAAATTTACTTGGATTGCTGTGCATTCTGATACAGGAAGAGACGTTTTAGCATTTGGGCACAGATTTAGGAAGGCCAAGCGCCTCCTTGCGTCACATTAGCATCATTTTGTTTATGCTAATGAAACCCAACGAGGCCAGATTTGTCACACTAGATTTACAAAGTGGCTCAATGCATACATTGCACCACTTTGTAACCCCTTGAGCCACATTATGCATAATGTATGCAATTGGGACGTTCCAATGTTAGGGGGGCTGAACAAATAAAGCAAAGAAATCTAAAAGATTTCTTTGCACCATTTTTGCACCATTTTTAACGTCTGATCAGAGCAGGCAGTAAAAAGGGACACACCATAGGCTACAATGGGCTCCAAAGTACTGCCCAAAATTGTGCTGCTAACCCTGAACAGTACAATACATCAATAGCATAAAAAATGTTGATGCTATTTCTCCCTACCCTGCACAATGGTGTGCTGTATTTTAAATATGGTGACACATGGTGGTGGGGGGGGGGGGCTGCTAAGGGGCGCAAGAAAAGTGATGCTGCACTGGGTGCAGCACCACTTTTCTTAAATTAGAAATTTTCTTAAATCTTCCCCTTGGTCCTTTACCATACATTAAATTAGCGTTTGCATTTGATGTAACTCTGGAGAGTGATTCAATCTTTACCAGCTTTCTCCTATCTTCAATGCTGGCACTTCACAATTTTTTTTACTGACCTACAGGATTGTTCTTTATCTCAAAATTCTGTGGCCTCGCATGATGTTGGTGGCTTTCGAAGAGACATCCCGCCTCTTCTCTTGGCCCCCATCTCTTTGCATGCCTCATTCTTGATCAGCATCCTATTGCTTAGCATCTAAGTTTGATCTTTAGAAATCCCCTTCGGTACTTACCGCTGATTAGTTCTGCCAGTTACTGCATGTGAGATCAGCTCAGACGAATATCAGCAATGAAAGCAACCCACATGCAAAAGCTGGCAACATTAATCAATGTGATGCCAGGAAAGTAATGTAGCCAATGGGGAAATAAAATATTAATGTTGAGTAGCTTAAGAAAAAATAGTCAAAGTGAAAAGAAATCTTTCTAACTAGTCACAACATTGGGCAGAAGCGAAGGAGTAACTTATATATCGTAAAAGGATGTACAATGTGATAAACAAAAAATATCCCTTTATTGCTTTAACATGGTGGGTCTTACAAATCAGATAATCTCTGTATTATTAATAGTGTATTAACTGGAGGTTTGCCTTTGAAAGTCCAATATGTGTTTAAGTTCTTGCAAAAAATAAATATAGGCACATTTGCATGCATCTGGTAAAATCACCACTATGGGCCTTGTAGGGGCGACAATATCCCATAGCTGGCTGAGAGGAACATTTACCTCTTCCCTAATTTTCACTTAGCAAGTTATTGTGCCTTTTGAACCCTGTTTCCACTTCAGCGCACATGACAATCATGTACTGAAGGCTTGTGATATGACTGCGGAAGATTTGGGGTGTAGGAGAAGCACACCAAGTGCACCCTTGTGGAGAGTTACTACTGTCCCCTGAGAAGGCAGGGTAGAACCTGCTTGCTGTGAAAGGAAGGAGAGAGACGGACACCCCTTTAAAATGTAAGGGCATCCTTTGCCCCCTTTCTGTTCTTTTTTTTCTCTGAAATGTACACAGACAGAGGCGGTCATTCTGACCTTGGCGGACGGCGGACGCCGTCCGCCAAGGTACCGCCGTCAGAACACCGCACCGCGGTCGAAAGACCGCAGCGGTGATTCTGACATTTGCCCTGGGCTGGCGGGCGGCCGCCAAAAGGCCGCCCGCCAGCCCAGGGCAAATCAACCTTCCCACTAGGATGCCGGCTCAGAATTGAGCCGGCGGAGTGGGAAGGTGCGACAGGTGCAGTTGCACCCGTCGCGTATTTCAGTGTCTGCAAAGCAGACACTGAAATACTTTGCCTGGCCCTCTTACGGGGGCCCCTGCAGTGCCCATGCCATTGGCATGGGCACTGCAGGGGCCCCCAGGGGCCCCGCGGCACTTCCTACCGCCATCCTGTTCATGGCGGGAGAGCCGCCATGAACAGGATGGCGGTAGGGGGTGTCTGAATCCCCATGACGGCGGAGCGCGCTCCGCCGCCATGGAGGATTCAGACGGGCAGCGGAAAGTCGGCGGTACCCCGCCGGCTTTCCGCTTCTGGCCGCGGCTGTACCGCCGCGGTCAGAATGCCCGGCGGAGCACCGCCAGCCTGTTGGCGGTGCTACCGCCGACCTCCGCCCTGGCAGTAATTACCGCCAGGGTGAGAATCAGGGCCAGAGTGTGCATGTCAACCAGATGAGGGAAGTCTAGATCCTTTTGTGCTGAACTTGCAAGATCTTTTTGTGGAGCGTCTGGCTTCATACTCCTGCCTACAAAACAATGCCCTGCCAATGAGTAAAGGAGGTTGATGTGAGAACCATTCCCCTAAAATCAGACAACTCGCAATAGATCAGGCTGGGGTAACATACATTTCAAGTCTGCTATAGAGATATAAATATGGGGGAGGCATCCCCAGATCAGGGTGCAATGGTTTTTCACTGACAAGTGTCCAGGCAGTCATCAGCACTAGACTGGAGAAGATCTCTGAGTTCCAGGGCTGGTGTCTAATAACAAATAGCCTCCTCTCAGGCCAGAAATGATGTCTTTTTACAATCCACTTGAACCACCTTGAAAGTAGGCTTGAAGGAATGAGCTATCATTTAGGAGAAAGGGATGTTTGCAGTATTAATGCAGCGAACCACTGTCACTCTAACTTTGGGAGTAGAATGAAAGCCAGTGAAGCAAGGCAATGATCGAGGCATGGAGAAGGGACTGTGTTACCCAGAGCTGTGGAGAGCTGAGTTGTTGTACCTAAACCTTCATCACCTCTGTCCCACCAAACTGTGGTGGTCATTATGACATTGGGGGTAACTGTTAAAGTGGCGGTAATACTGCTAACAGGCTGGAGGTAATTATCACCAAATTAGGACCATGGGGGTGATAACTCCCATAGAAATCCAATGTACCACACCAACTGCAAGGGTGTTAAAACCTCTGACCACGGCGGTAGCTATCAACAGCCAGATAGAAGGCAAAGTACTGCTCACCATATTAAGACATAGCAAACCGCCACGATTTCCCAGGCGGTACCAAAGCCATCAAAAGCCTGGCGGAAACAGAAGACAGAAGATGAAAGACTCACCAACAGAGACACAGAGAAGAACAATGTCACCATGGAGCTGGAACTTCAAGTCTTCCCGATGACCTTCTATGCCATGCACTACCTGGAACACCAATGCAGACGACAACGGTGAATACAGCCACCTAGCACACAAGGGAGCGAGGGAGGAAAAGGAGAGTGACACACACCATTCACACACACACCATACACACAACCAGCTGCAGAGGAAACCCAATGTCACAGGACCCATGTCATAATAATGCAACAACTACATTATTCCAGAAGTGATAGTGTAATTTGATGCAAACAGCCACCATATTGTCCATATGACAACAAATACATGATTCACTGTTCCGAAAGGGCCAACGGCCAGTCCAAAGTACAAATGACCCACATGGAAACAGGGCACAGTCCAAGGCCCAACTTGTTCCCTGGTAAAATCCACCCTACACTGTGCAGGGGCATCATGTTGGAAATGGCCAGGCACCCCAGGGGGAAGGAGGGTGGGGGGCACCTCGGCTGAAGTGGGGAACTTGCCCACTGGTTCTGGAGGGGGCGACATGCCCATTTCAATTTGCTGGGGAGTGCAAGGTCCCTGTCTCTGAGTTGGGGAACTTGCCCACTGGTTCTGGAGGGAGCTCTGTGCACAACAGACCCTGGAGGGTGGCCTACATGACCTATGCTGGAGGTGTGGGCTGCTGTGTCCCAGCTGGAGGTGAGGACTGTTGTGTCCCAGCTGAAGGGGAGGGCTGCTGTGGCCCAGCTGGAGGTGGGGGCTGCTGTGTCCCAGCTGGAGGTGAGGGCTCCTTGCCCACTGCTGTTGGGGAGGAAATCCTGCCAGTCTCTGCTGGAGGTGAGGGCTCCTTGCCCACTGCTGTTGGAGGGGATACCCTGCCACTCTCTGCTGGAGGTTAGGGCTACTTGACAACTGCTTTTGGCAGGGGCCTCTTGCCTCTCTTAGTTGGTGGAGTGGGAACCTTCCCTTTCCTGGGTGGTTTAGTGGGATCTTTCCCTCTCGTGGGTGGTGGAGTGGGATCCTTCCCTGTCCTGGGTGGAGGAGCGGAATCCTTCCCCCTCTTGGATGTCGGAGTGGGATCCTTACATCTCTTGGGTGCTGGAGTGGGATCCTTCCCCCTCTTGGGTGGTGGAGGGGAATCCTTTCCTTACTTTCCTCCATGACTAGGAGATGCCTCCACTGTCCCCATGGGCTGTTTGGCTGAGGTGCTGGGCTAGGTCGTTGTGACCCTGCCTTTACGGGCAGGATGGGGGGAAAGGGGGGGGAAGAGGTCAAGTTGGGCAAGGAAAAGCTTCTTAGCGATGGTGTGGCGGGATGAGGGAGGAGGGATGGGAGTGGAAGTTGAGAGAGTGGTTGTTGGAGGTGTATGTGTGCTAACTTTGGGTGCAGGTGCATGGGCAGTGTGCTGATGTGAGGTGGATGGCTGTTGGGTGTCTGCATGCATTTGTGTCTCTTAGGAGGGGGGCAGACAGGGTGGGAGAGGACATAGGGAACGCATGGATGGATGTTGTGGAGGTGTCTGCAAGTGAGGTGTGTGTGCTGCTTGGTGTGTTGATGGTGGTGATGGCTGTTGATGCAGTGCATGCAGGTGTGAGTGCGGATGTGACAGTGAGAGAGGAGGAGGTGGGGGAGACAGTGGAGGCAGTGGATGCTGTTGTGTGTGCAACTGTCTATTGTTTGTGAGAGTGCTTGTGGCCTGAAGTGTGCTGCCTGTGTTTGTCTGTGCCACTTGTGTGTGATGTTTTGTGTGTATGCCTGTCTGTATGTGTGCATGGGATGGGTTGGGGTTGAGGAGATTGGGACTGTGAAGTGGTAATTGGAGGGGGGGTGGTAGGAACAGGGACAATCGGTGCCATCAGAGAGGAGGCATTCACAATTGTTGACTGCCCTACAGAGATGGATCTCAGGAGGTCAATAGCCTCCTTACTCAGGGCATCAGGGCTCACTGGGGCAGGGCCTGAGGTGCCTGGGTGAAGGAGATGCCAGCCCTCCTGGTTGAGCGGACATGGGGAACTCGGTGAGGGACTGCTTGGAGGGCGGAGTGGGTACAGGGGTGCTGGCTGTACCTGTAGCTGGAATTGTCTGGGAGGTGTCAGCCACCACCATGGAGCTTCCATCGGAGGAGGTATCTGAGTCAGTGTTGTCACCTCCTGTCTCTGCTGTGGTGCTCTCCTCGCCCTCCATCCCACTGGTCCCCTTGACGTCAGTGGTCTCTGCCTCCTGGGTCCTGTGGGATGCAGATCCCTCGTCACCGGTGCCCCTGCTCCTCTGCCAGATGATGCTAATGCACACATGGACAGGATGACAGAAGAAAAAAGGGGTGGAAAGAGAAAGGGAGCACTGAGTCAATTACAACACCAACACCACCAATGGCATACACATTACCGTCACACACAGGGATCAGGATTAAGCACTATGCATCGCACTGGCATTACATTGGCTAGGTAACACAGCAAGATGTGAGCCAGCCCCGGCCAACTGCACCCCTCCTGGGAGTCACTAAGCCCTGTCTGACACGGAAAGCAACCTAGCTAGGTTACCATATTTAGCAATACAACCATTACCCTTGAGCAGGATCACGCTGCGTTCTCTGAGCTGGCATTAAGGGGCACCCAATAAATTACACCCACCACCAGGTTCACATGCCACCTACCATTCATAGTTGTAACGCACACTGTACTCATCCCCTTATGGCTGCTGTGATGCCCTCAAGTACCCATCCAGCTGTGAGTTGGCCACCGCCAGTATGCAGGACATCGGGAGAGTCAAGTTCCATTGGGCACCCTGCCCTCATTGGGAGGCCATCCCCAGCTGGGCCTCCATGGTCTTCCAGTCCCAGCGTCTCTGGTCCTCCGCCTGCTGTAAACCCCCAGGGTCCACACGTACCTGGCAATGGCCCACCACAGACCCTTCTTCAGACAGGCGCTGACCTGCAGAGGAAGCACAGACAGGAGGACACCATTGCACATACAATCCAGCCTGTCACACATATGGCCCACAAATCCCCTTCCATCCCCATTGGCACACACATCACCCAGCGCCCACCATGTACACCACCACCAGACATAGGACCCCCCAAATGGGATGATGCTTGCAAACACATCTCCATGTAACCTTGTCACATGCCTCATGCCCAAGGTGTACTAACTTGTTGGTTTTTGAGGCCCATACAGCTGCCCATACAGGGGTAGGACCCCATCCACCAAGTGTTCCAACTCCTCCAAAGTGAAGGCAGGGGCCCTTTCCCCGGTCCAACGGGCCATGGCAGGATCCAGACAGAGGTCACAGCAGCACACGCAGTATAGGTGTTGTCCCATGGAAAGTCAGGAATAAAGTGAGGTTATAGGCAGAAAATGGCAGCCACGTACGCTTTGGTGTACACCATCACCGCCGCAGGTGATCCCCATTGGCCACTGTACTCCATAGAGTCACATGTTATCCAGTGAGGAGTAGCACAGCAGTGCAAGACCACCTACCGCCATGACGTGAAAGCCAGTGGAGTTACACCCGAGAAGGTCTGCCAGATAGTAGTGGCATGTTGCATGTTGCATGTTGCACAACCTGGCCTTCAGACGACATGTGCCTTATCTGCAGGAGAAGGAGACCACAAATACTCCTGTGGCAACAGTGGACCCTGGAGACAGTGAGGATGGGGAGGCAGAGGATGAGGATGTGGAAAACAGAACATCAGTTATACGTCAATACTTCCAATGACACACAGGTGAGACAGAGGTACTGACCATTCCTCTGATTATTGATGTTTTCTGTGTGGCTGTAGCAGGATGGCATTCACTTCCTTTGCATCTCTACTTACTGCCACCTATGGCTTCTCAATTTGCAGATGTTGGTGATATGATAACAGTGTACTAATGTGATGACTACAGACAGATACAGGTCATAAAATGTATGCTATCACAGTGTTCAGATTATTTGCACATGATGTGACTGTTTCCATATATGCACATTTTCATCACATAAAACACTTTCAGTTAGGTTGTGTTCAAGGGTGTTTCTTGTAGTGCAAATTATTGACGGACAAGTGCAATGGAATGGGGTGATGGTTGAGGAAAGTTCAGGGTATTTTTCAAGTCTGTTTGTAGCACAGGTCCAGTGTCAAAGGGGTCATAGGAAGGGGAGCAAAGGCAGTTCAAAGTGGACAAAGTGGGACATTCAGGAGGGTCTCATTTCCCGGCAGTGGTCTTGGTCTTGGCAAGTGTCTCTGGCTTCTGTCTGGGTCACAGGGAATGTTTGCGTGGTGGTTCACCTTCTGCAGGAGGAGGGGTGCTGGTGGCCTGTGGGTCCTGTGGCAGGGCCTCCTGCCCACTAGCTGCAGCAGAAGTTGTGGGCTGGTCAGTGGACTGGCTAGTGGTAGGGGCCCGCTGTTGTGCTGTCCATTCCCTCATGATGTTGGACATATCTGCCAGCACCCCTGCTATGGAGACCATGGTGGTGTTGAGGGCCTGCAAATCCTGCCTGATCTCCTGATGGTGTACCTCCTGCAGCTGCTTGTTCTCCTGCATGTTGGTAAGGATCTAGCCCATCGTGTCCTGGGATTGTTGGTAAGCCCCCAGGACATTAGTGAGTGCCTCCTGGAGAGTCGGTTCCCTGGGTCTGTCCTCCCCCTAGCGCACAGCGGTCCTCCCAGTGTCCTCCCAGTGTCTCTGTTACCCTGTGACTCTGTCCCCTGAATGGTGTGCCCACTGCCACTGACCCCAGGTCCCTGATTGTCTTGGATGTGAAGTGTGGACTGGGGTCCCTGTACAGGTGGGCACACTGCTGATTGACGTGTCCTGGGTACAGAGGTGTGGGGATTTTGGCTGGGTGCTGTGGTGTTGGATACTGATGGGGAGGCTCTGTGGTGGTCAGTGAGTAGGCTGGGGTGGCCAACTGACCAGTGGTCCCTTGTGGCCCAGGTAGTTCATCCACATCCTGAAGTCCAGAGTTACTGTTATCACTGGGGGCGTCTACCTTTTGGGGGACTGGTTAGTCGTGGCACTTCCTTGCCACTGAGATTGGCTGGGGCACCTGTGGGGATGTAAGTGATGTATTATACCTCTATGTCTGTGACATATTGTCATCCCTTGCTTCCCCTCTATTGTTGCTGTTGCCCTGCCACCTTTGTTTGTGAATGGTGATGTATTGTGTGCTTGTTAGTTCTCCATGCTGTGCATGCTTTGGTGATGGGTGTGCATGCAGGGCTGGGAGGGCTGTGCATGCGTTGGTATGGCATTGGGGTTAGTCAGATGTGTAGGTGCAGTGTGTGGGATGGAGTGGAGTGGAGTGATGGGCGTGAGGGTGAGGGGGTGAGATGGCATGCAGGCATGGGGTGATAAGTCATAAATATCGACTCACCAGTGTCCAGCCCTCCGGCAACTCCAGTGAGTCCCTCAGGATGCAGTATTGCCAAGACTTGCTCTTCCCATGCTGTGAGCTGTGGGGGAGGAGGTGGGGGTCCACCGCCAGTCCTCTGGATGGCAAGCTGGTGCCTTGCTGCCATGGAATGTACCTTCCCCCATAGGTTGTTCCACCTCTTCCTGAGGTCGTCCCTTGTTTTTGGCTGCTGTCCCACAGCATTCTCCCTGTCCATGATTCTCCTTCATAGCTCCATCTTCCTGCAATGGATATTTGCTGTACCTGTGCTCCAAACAGCTGTGCCTCAATCCTGACTATTTCTTCAACCATGACCCGCAACTCATCATCAGTGAAACGGGGGTGTCTTAGTGGGGACATGGATGTTGTGTGGTGTGTGTTATGCAGAGGGTGTTAAGTGATGTGGTGGGGTGTGGGATGTGGGGTGAGTGACGGATGTATGGGTGTTTGGGGTATGTGTGTGTAGTTGTCTCAGTGGTCTTTGTGTTAGTCTTGTGGCACTTACTGGTATTCGTGAAGGGTTGTGTGTAATGTGGGAGTGTGTTTTGTAGTGCTGTTGGCGTGTGGGTGTGGTGTGTGCATGAGTGTCAGGTGTGTGTTTCTAGTATTGGCCAATTTTGTGTTTTTTTGTATTTTGGTGGCCATTCTGAATGCGCAGGTGTGTACCGCCAATGGTTTACTGTGAACGAATGTCCGCCGTGGTGATCCATGGGTCTTAATGTGGTGGGCCTTCTGTTGGCCTAACAGTATGGGTGTTCGTACCGACACTTTAAGACTGACCTTTGGGCTGGCGGATTTGTGTATGTGGCAGTATTCTGTCGGTTTGGTGTGTTTGTGTCATAATATGGCAAACAGATATTCACCACCACAGCAGTATGTTGGCAGCCGCCACCGCGGCAGTAAGCAGCATTTACCAGCAATGTCCTAAACGGGGCCAGTGTCTCTTTAGAAGCTCAATGTGATCTCTGGGTGTATTAGCCTGGACGCCAGACCCCACCTCTAAATGAGGTCATGCAGATGTGAAGGGACTGAGGCGAGTTGATTATCTTGCTCGTGGTCTGAAACGGAACAGAAACATCACTGCTACTAGTTATTTAATACCCTTGTGTACAGACTCTAGACGCCATCATGGTAGTTATAGTTAGGACTGTGTTTCCATAGAAAAAGCATTTTTTGATTTGCCTATATTTTTGGCACTGCTTGACGAATTTTCACGAATCTTCACAAAAGTTTCCAAAAAGAGTGTTGTGGAGATTCTTGTTGCGCATGGAAAGTTTTGGGGTGATCCATCAAGCGGAGGCCGAGAAAAAGGGGGCTCACAAAATGTTACATTTCCCATGTTAATTTCCATAGGATTCTTTAGACATGACTACAGGCCGAACCACTGGGCGTAAGTGCACCAAATTTGACAGAATGCTAACTTCATGTTTGCAGATTACACTTTCGCTTATTTGGTGTGGATCTGTTCAGTAGTTTTTGAGATATTAAAGGGAAAATACAGTTGGAAATCTCTGCCTGCAAATAATTTACGACATTTGTGCAAAACAAAGAGTTGCAATTGGCTGATGACAACCTGCGACAAAGTTGCGGCTGACATTTTATTTTACGTGACACAGTCCCCGGGGGTGAAAATCCAAATTGAAAGTGCCATGATGAGTTAGGGTGAAGGTACCCTGGCCCCAGGGGTGTGATATCGGTGTGTCTTAGGTGCAAATTATAGGTTTAAAATAATTTTGCATCACCATGTGCAATATTTGTGAAAATTCACTAATTTTCGTGAATTATTCGTGAATATGGAAACATTTGAAAGAAAAAACACAGACTCATTCATACACTAATGTATTCACTCATATATGCACTCAGAGACTCATGCGTCCACTGGCACACCCACTCAGACATTCACGCACCCCCTCTCACCCACTCAAACCCACACACCCACTTTCAGACCCACTCAAACACTTACGCACCCCCTCACAGATCAACTGACAGAAACAGGTCCTGTGGCCAACCTGCAATGCCCACCGCCAAAGAACACGCGTGGCGTTGGGTGGGGTATAAGGGCTTGGCTGCAAGGCCTAGCTGCAGTCCAGGCCTTGCAACCAACCCTGGCTGTGCACAGACTTTGGTTGTGCGCAGCGGGGTTGGAGTAACATATAGAAATTAAAATTGCTCTACACGTTAAAAAACGATTGAAATTCACTGAAAAAAACAAAGGTTACAGGGAAGTTATAGTTAGGTTCTGAATTTACTCGTACAAAACCATAGAAATTCAGCAGTTATAGTTAGAGTTATTTTAAGTAACTATAACTCGCACCCTAAGGTAACTATAACTCGCACCTTTGCATTGCACAGCTAATTACTTCACATATTAAATCATTGTATGGCATCTTTGATATTATCACTGCAACATTTGCAGTACAATTATTGATAAGAAAACTGTGCATGGCATCGGCACAACTTGTAGTTACCTTAAGGCGTGAAATACAGGTACTTAAAACTATAACTATAACTGCTGAATTTGTGTTGTTTTGTGCGAGTAAATTCACAACCTAACAATACCGTCCCTGTAACCTTAGTTTTTTCAGTGAATTTTAAGTATATATATATATATATATATATATATATATACATATATTGCACCTAAAAAAAACAAAGGTTACAGGGACCTTATAGTTAGGCTCACATTTTAAATGTACAAACCCATAGAAATTCAGCTGTTATAGCTAAAACCCTAAGGTAACTATAACTCTCACCCTCGTCATGCACAGTTATCTCATCAATAATTGTACTGCAAAGGTTGCAGTGCCATTATTAATGGTGTTATAAAAGATGTCATGAGTGCTGTGATATCTGGGGTAATTAGCAGTGCATGGGGAGGGTGCAGGTTATAGTTACCTTAGGTGGGGGCTGGCATTAGGGCCTCTTCTGTGGAAAGGCCCTATTGCCAACCCCTTGTAACCACCCAATCCCCTATACCCACCCCAACCCCGCGCCATGCATGGCCTTCGACCGTGGACTGTTAGGCTTTGCCACAGGGCCTGGGTGTACTCAAAAGCACTAATGCATGTTGTGTTATTAAAGGCAATAGCACATTCATTCACATACCACTGTATTTACTGACACAGGGAAAGGGGTATTTTTTAGGTTCTAATATGTACATATAAAGAGCGATACAGGTACTAAAATAAGCAGTGATATACTGCCATACACATTAAAACATGTTCTGGTGCAAGTATAAGTGAACACGTACATTCAGTCAGGTACATAGGCAAATAGTGATACCATGTTTTCATGTATCCAGAGAAATACAACATTAATGATGGGTGAGGCATACTATTGCAGAGCTTGTGTATGCTCTGTCACCTGTCAGTGATATTGTCATGTAAAATTCCTGTGTCAAGTCTCAAAATCATATTTTAGTGCAAATATATTACCTCTCTAAAATGCTGTACGTTTACCATTAAGCATGTTGCACGGTATTTTAGTTATTAAGAAAAGTACTTTTTTTAACTTAGGAGCTTAATTGACCGCATTCAGACTTGTAAGCCAATCACTAGATACAGAATACCACTCGTCAAGTACCTGACATTCATGATTCCAGAGCATGAATGGTGTGTTTCAGGCACTGAAACAGAAAGAGAGACACTTCTACATTCACTAAAATACTCAGAAAGCATTTTCATATGGAGCGGTATGAAAGGCAATTGGAGACACACTAACAGCGCTACTAACAAATATGATCAGCCACTAGCACAGATATTTAGAGACTCACACAAATACTAAAACAAACAGTCACATACCGGCAGATGGAGTAAAAAATCTCATAGCATTTCTAGAGGTAGACATCTGCATTCACTCAGAAATTTAGCCAAGTATTCACACGATCTACTCAGGTATGCAGAGTAATAGTGCTTTAATCATGGATAAGGCCTATTTGTCTTGACTTTGTCTGTGCTCTGTCACTGAAATTGGCCTGTGAAACCTCTTTCTGAACTCTCAGGGCAACATTTAAATGCAAATATGTCATCTCTGTGATATGTTGCAGGTATGCCATTAAGCTTGGTGGATTGTGCTTCAGTGATTTAGAAACATACTTTTCAGTACTTGAAGTTTAATTGAGTACTTTCAGACCAGTGAGCCAAGCACTACATACACTATCCCAATCACCAAAGAACTGACAATAATGTTTCCAAAGCATGCATGCTGTGACTCAGCCAGTGAAATAGAAACAGAGAAAGGTATGCATTTAGTAACATACTCAGAGACATTTACATTTGTAGCAATTTTAAAGGCAATTGGACACACACTCACATAGTTCTGTATTCCCTAACACAGGTACTGATGTATATGATCAGCCACTTACATAGAGATTTACAGAGTCAAACAATTACTAAAACAGGCAGTCACATACTGGCAGATGCACTAAAATATGTCATAGTGCTGCTAAAAGTAGACACCTGCATTCACTCAGAAATATATCCAAGTATTCACCAGATCTACTCATGTATGAAGAGAACTACTGCTTCGGTCATGGCATGATGCCTATAACTGTAGAGCTTCTCTGTGCTGTATCACTGGTCACTTAAACTAGCCTGTGAAACCCCTGTCAGAACTTTCAAGCTCTCATTTTAGTGGAATATGTGATATGGTGTATCTATGCCATTAACCATGGTGCATTGCGCTTTAGTGATTGACAAACATACTTTTCAGTTTTACAATGTTAGTACAGGACTTTCACACCTCTAAGCTAAGCATTACATACAATATGCTGATCAGGAAGGAGCTGACAGTCATGATTTCAAAACATAGTTGCTGTGTCTCAGCCAGTGAGACAGAAGCACAGACACTTCTAAATTTACTGACATAGTCAGAAAGCATTTACATATCTAGCAATGTCAGGGAAATGCACACACAGTTTCAAAGCACTGTAGTCTTTAACAAAGGTATTGATGTATATGATCACCCACCTATGTAGGGAATTAGAGAGTAATACAGTTACTAAAACAGGCAATCATGTGCCGGCAGATGCACTAAAATAGCTCATAACACTACTAGAGGTGGACAGCTGCATTCACTCAGAAGTATTGCCAACTAGTTGCCCAATCTTCTTATATATGCAGATAAATAGTGCTTCAATCATGCATGAGGCCTATTAGTGTACATTTTCTCTGTGCTCTGTCACTGAAACTGGCCTGTGAAGTTACTTTTGTGAACTCTCAAACTCACATTTAAGTGCAAATATGTTATCTGTGTGATATGTTGTACATATGCCATTAACCATGATGCATTGTGCTTCAGTGATTGAGAAACATACCTTTCAGTGTTACAAGCTTAGTTGAGCACTTTTAGACCACTAACGACAGCAGTTGATACAGTATGGTAATGACCACAGAACTGACATTCATGTTTCCAAAACATGCATGGTGTGCCTCAGCAATTGAAAGACAAAGAGAGACACTTCTACATTTAGTGGCATAATCAGAAAGCATTTATATATACACAAATAGCAAAGGCAATTGGAGACACACTCACATGGCCCTGTATTATCTAACAGAGGCACTGAGCTATATCTTCACCCTCTTATGCAGAGATTTACACAGTCACACAGGCAATAAAAGAGACACTGGCATAACAGCAAATGTACTAAAATTCCTCATAGTGCTACTTGCGGTAGACAACTGTAAGGACTCAAACATACAGCCAAGAACTCAGAGGATCTATTTATGTATCCAGAGAAATACTTTTTCAATCATGCATTAGGCCTATTAGTGTAGAGCTTCTCTGTGTTCTGTTAGTAATGACTGAAATTTACCTGTAAAATCCCTTTCTAAAATATGAATCCCTCTGTTAAATACAAGTAGATGTTCTGTGTGAAATGTTGTAGGTATCCTAAGAAGCATGGTCCATTGAGGTTCTGTGTGATATATTATTAGTTCACAGAATTTGTTCTCTGAAAGTTAGTTTTCAGGAGAAACAGATTGAAATGTAAAGTTCATAATTAATAGAATAATATTACTCTAAATACATAACTGAAATACATTTTTTTCTTGATTTACAGGTATCAATTTCTTTTTCAGTGTGCACAGTTAGCATGCAATTAAAAAGTCAGAGAAGAGAGAAACAGAAATAACAATACTACCTTCTCAGAACGGAGTGTTAAAAAAAGGGGCAAGATGGCAAAAAAGTACAAAAGGAAACACAAGCTGCTTGTAAAAGAACAAATATATTTTTTAAAATAGTATGTGGTCAACTTGAAACTCAGCAAAATGGAGTACAAAAGAAACCAACTTTGACATCAAGTAAGAAAGGAATAAAGGTTCATAATATCACAAGTACAAAAACCTACAGTGAAATATCCTAGTTTAACTAGAAGACAGCATCAACTCAGTGAAATGAGAGTCAGAATGTTCTGTAGCAGAGTAGTCAACAATCTAATCAGAAGTATTAAGAAGTATAAAAGAAGGAGAGAAGCTATTGATTATAGTTGGTGAGGCATTTACTCTGAAGAGGACGCTATTTATGTTGATTTTGAATATAAAGAAACACTAGATAAAATAGTGTTGAGTTTGAGGAAAAAAAGCCTAAAAAAAGACTTATAAGCAGAACTAACTTTTGTGAAGTTTTTAGTGGGGAATGGATACATATTTCTATTGCTAAGCCTTTCTTTAAGTTTGTTAGGAGATAAAAGATGGTTCTCATAAGTTTCCATGAAAAAGTCTTAAGCAGAGAATTGTACTTTTGTAAAGACTAGATCCATGCAAAGTAAGAAAAAATATAGATCTATAAGGACATTCACTGGCATGTTTATCAAAGAAAGTGTGCCAAAGCACTTTCCATCAATTTAGAATGGAATGTTATCTGTACACCAGTGACACATAAATACTCTAATTAGAAGACTTTACCATGTGAAAACTCCTGCAGTGTGTTTAGGTGAAATGAATAGAGTACTTCTGTATGGAACAGTGGCAGAGTTAGAAAAGATGTGTGAGGATGTGCACTTCCATTCCTTTGGACCTCAAGAGGAATGCACAGAAAGTGAGCAAGTGTAGTAGAACGGGAGTTATCTATTACCATTGATAACTTTTGTGAAGAACTTTTAAAACAGTCTGTTCAGAGAAACCAGACTTTATTTGCATATGCTGTAGAGCCACTCACTACAAAGCTCAAACTCAGTATCTTATTGTAGCTTCAAAAACTGAAGAAGATAATAGTGATAAATGGCAAAATTATGCAGCTTCTTTAATTGTAGATGAAAGCTTTGATTGTTGCAAACAAAAAGTTACATGTAAGTATTTCTACAATGAATTAGAGGAGAATAAAATGCCAGCTAGAGCAGTGTATAACAAGTTAAAACTGGTTTCTATTCCACAGGAATTGCAAGACTTGAATGTTCATGAGTCCATACCCATACAATGTGTACATCCATTCCAAGCAATAGTCCGCATTGAGCCACAGACGGGAGAGTTCCCTTCAACTGAGCTCCAGAAGGGTCTAAAAGGTAGAGTTCTTTATTTGTCATTAGATTTTAAAGAGAATGTTCAAACTATAGGTGTGGAAAGAGATTTTGAAGAAGGACTTCTGATTTTAGTCAATGGTGTACTTACTAAGAGTAAAAGGTTATAGCAGGAGTTAGTAGATGTTAGTAAAGTAAAGAAAACAAAATTGTATCTGGTACAAAATGAAAATTATTATAAAAATGTAATTTCTCTTCAAGACATTTCACAAATAGATTATGGTACAGAATTGTTCAGAGGCCAAATTGAGAAAATTGATTAACAAGAACAGAAGAGATTTATGAACACTACAGTATCCATCCTCTACATTCTAAGGAGATTAACGGAGATGCTATTGACCTATTTTAAATGAAAAAAACAAAAGGTGCTCCATTGAGTGTGTGGGAGAAAAGTTTAGAAGCTCCTTGTGATCTCTTTCCTACTGGAGTTGGCAGTAGGTATGATGACCAGCAGCTAGGTACAGATCTGCTAGAATTTATTCAGAGGACCCTAGGTTTCATCAGAGTATTCCTTATATAGTTCTCCTACTATTTGAGAACAACTTGTCTGGCTTATCCTACATAGTAATTCATATTCTAAAAACAGGAGTAAACCTCCAGAATCTGACAGCAAGAGAATTTGTTGATAAAGTTCAAGGAAAAGATAAAAATCGTGCATACAACTTCATCACCTTGATGGCATGTCAACGTGGAACAAATGAAAATTGATATCGATGACATGGTGAATTAAAATGCATGCTAAGGAATCTAGGACCATCTACTTGGTTTGCGACACTCAGTTGTGATGAATATGCATGGGATGACCTTCTTGAATTTTTCGTGAAGCAAACTCAAACATAAAAGATAGCCATTTGAAAACAGCAGGCGAAACCTGTTCATTGGAGCCTGCTAATATTGCAGATATTTTAACCATTGATTTCAAGCAATGATAGCTTTCATCTATAACAAAATTAATCCACATTGTGGTGAAGTCACTGATTTCTTCTGACATAAAGAGTACCACGCTAGTGGTGCTCCACACATTCATATGCTGTTATAGGTAAAAGATGCCCCAAAGTTTGGAACAGACAGTGATAAGCCTGTCATGTCTTTCATAGAAGAGTATGTGACATGCACCATCCCAAAAGAAAGCACTGAGAGAAGATTGAGACAGCAAGTCCTATGATTTGAAAATCACAGGTGTGGCAAATAGTGTTGTCATAAATACAAATCAAATGGAAAGTTTTATACACAATGTCGCTTTGGATTTCCACGCCCTGTTACCTCAGAAGGAAGAGTGAATAACTTTTTGTCTGCAATAAGACACACATTGACATGGAATCCACCAAAATACTACAACAGAATAAGAACAGAAGCTTTAAAATGTATAAATGACTACAGCCTGTTTTCTAAAGATGTAGAATGCCAATATGGACATACAATTTGTTGATGATATTTCTACAGATTCAGCTCGCTGTGTCGCTTTTTACATAACAAAGGCAGAAAAGCCAGAAATAAAAGAGATGTGGGAAGAGATTTCAGCAGAAAAGAGTCTCACCAAAAGTTGTACAGTGTTAGCTTGAAAATGCTTTCACATGGGGAAACTGGATCTTATGAATGCACTGATAGGTTGAGCTCTGCAAGTTTGTTCTCCAAGTCGAGCGGAATTATATGGGTAAGCCCAGGCCTTACATGCAGTTGTAATAGAGTATTAAAGTCTTTTTTTACAAATAAAGTATCTTGCAGAAGTTGATTTGGAGAAAAGAGATATTCTGGAGACTAACATGGATGAAGTAATACAGCATTACACATACAGAACTAATGTTACAGAAAACATTGAAGAAGGAAGATTTGCAGTTACTGGATGCAATGGTTGTCTAGTGAGACACAACAAAGGAAATCTGTTTAATCACAAGAAGCTAAGTTACCATACTCCAGATAGTCTTGTAACTGTTCAAATCATGGCAAGCTGAATCTGATCTAATTGGACACTATGGCGGTCATTCTGACCATGCGGTTACCGCCGAATGACCGCCCCGCGGTCAAAATACCGCGGCGGCCATTCCAACTTTCCCGCTGGGCCGGCGGGTGACCGTCAAAAGGCCACGCGCCGGCCCAGCGGGAAAGCCCCTGCAACGAGGAAGCCGGCTCCGAAAGGAGTTGCGGAGTTGCAGGGGTGCGACGGGTGCAGTGGCACCCGTCGCGATTTTCTGAAAATCTGTATGGGGCCCTGTTAGGGGGCCCCTGCACTGCCCATGCCAGTGGCATGGGCAGTGCAGGCGCCCCCAGGGGCCCCACGACACCCGTTCCCGCCATCCTGGTTCTGGCGGTGAAAACCGCCAGAAACAGGCTGGTGGGAAGGGGGTCGGAATCCCCATGGCAAGCAGCGCCGCCATGGAGGATTCCCTGGGCCAGGGGAAAACCGGCGGGAAACCGCTGGTTCCCCTTTTCTGACCGCGGCTTTACCGCCGCGGTCAGAATAGCCCAGGAAGCACCGCCAGCCTGTTGCTTCCGCTGCCCTCCGCCCTGGCGGTCAGAGACCGCCAGGGTTGGAATGAGGGCCTATGACTGTTACGAAGATTCATTCAATGTTGTAAAAGATACTATTCAGTGAGGTGTTTTACTAACATACTTACAGATGTTAAAAGATGAGGTTCAACACGAAGAAACCATTGCAGCTAAAATAGCCAGGGACAGTTGGCGGAGCAGCCAAAGTTCTGCAGCAGCAAGTCAAGATTCTCTTGGAGAACCAGTAATTCAAAATGAGGCATCTATAGCAATGAACGAAGTGGAGATTGCAATTCTGCAAGCAAGAGAGGAAACTGTGGATTTAGAACAGTTAGTAGAATAATTGTACAATGAACAGAGAGAAATTTTCAAAGGAGTAAAAACAAAAATAGAACATGAAGTTTTTCAGAACAAACAAATTGTGATTGTTCTACATATAAACCAATATTACTCTATATCAGTGGAAAGCTGGTACTGGAAAAAGATTCCTAATTGAAGTTCTCACAAGTTATCTATAAAAGACTACTGATATAAACTTGTCATGTGTTGTAACCACACAGACAGGATTAGCTGCTCATAATATCAAAGCAATTACTTTGCATTGACTTTTAATGCTACCTGTTGAATATTACAATAACCCTGAACATCAGAAGTTATCTGGTAATGCCATGAAGTATCCAGAGTAATAAAAAAGATGACTCATCTCGTCATTGATGAAGTAAGTATGGTCTCAAAGATAATGCTTGCTGTCATACATTTAAGGATGCAGCACGATTTAAAAACAAACTGTGATGTACTATTTGGAGGGTAATATGTATTACTCTTTGATGACCTACTCCAACTTACCCCGGTAAAAGCACTACCAATTTTCAAGACTCTTTCTGCATAATGAAACAAGAAATTCACTAGGAAGTATTGGCAATGTAAACATTTGGTTAAACTTTGAGTACAAAGAACTAGTAAAAAAAATATGCATCAAGCATCTGATAGAGAATACGGAAACATACTGAAAGACTTTGGAGTAGGAGTTCTTGCAAATTCATCCAAGTCTCATCCATCATAAGTGCAGCACAACTAATGTTCAATTACATGTAGTTTGTTTATTACCGACACTTCAAGAGTAATCAAACGTTAATGAATGGATAAAGAAGACATTTTGGATATTGCAGCTATGGAAAAAATGGAACATCAAGGAGTCACAATATTACTATCAGATAACTACTGACAAAATTGGATTCTTTGGAAAAATCAGCATCAAAAACAGCAGTACTAGAAAAGCATTTTACCCCAGCAGGGAAATTGCTTGGGGTAAGGATAATGATTCATTTATGGACAAAATTGCACTTTGGGTCCGATTTATTGATGATTTATTTATAATTTGGCAGGGATCACAGGAGGATTTTCAATTTTATTTCAATAAATTGAATAGCAATTATATAGGCTTGGTTTTCTCCTTTTTTGCATCGAATAAACCTGATAAACTTTGTGGAGCTGAACGGAGGGTGCAGCATTTATTTTTTGTTTACAAATTAATCGAGGGCTCGGCCAGCCCCCCTGCCTCGCACCAGCTGCAGTGCGCGTTGTTTCTCCTTGGCGCGCGTTGTTTCAAATCATTATTTTTCAAAACAACAGCACCCGGCAGGACACAAGCTTTCCGTTTGAGCGCGGCTCCTGAAATCAGCTTTATGAGGTTTGGAGTCGGAGGACACCGTGTAAGTAAACTTCTGGAAATAGGGGGTAAGACCGTGCATACTGATACATTGTATCATTAATTTGGATACTGTTGCTTGTTAGTGTCTAAGCGGCCCTCGCGTAAAGAAAGCAATTACTTCTTTCACGCACGGGCAGTTCAGCTTTTGAAATTGAAAGTTGGTGATTATTTTTCAATGCATTACTTGTGGATTGCCATCAGTGAAACATTTGGAAATGGAAGCAAGGCATATGAAACGATTAGCAGTGGCTACTAAATTATTTGATGAGCATGTCTCCACCTCTTCATTAGACACTACACCAAAGCAGAGGAAGTCATCATTAAAACATTTATTTTTTCAACTGGAAAAGTTTTATGAAAAGGAAATTAGTAAAAGTAGGGAAGTATTATCATTAGAAAAATATGTTGAAGTGAAAAGAATTCCAAGAGGCTTACGTATATTTACCATACCAACATATTCAGGAGGACATTCTGAATTATTTAATGAAGGGAGGACAATAACACACAGTGCTCACTGAATATGATGAGGATTCTCATAAAATATGCCAAATTTGATTTGGAAGAGATTTATAATCAAATTAAGAATGTGGAAGAACAGATTGATAAAAGTGAAGAAAAGGATGAAAAAATATCACTCCTCGAAAAAAATATGGAAAGTAAATTGGAAAAATATGAGGTTGAAATACAGGAACGTAAGAAAAATAAATTCATACGGGATGAAAAAGACTATAAATATGGAAGGATTTTAACTTTGCGAGAAGATTTGAGTCTCAAAGTGGACATGCGACGAAAAGATTTGATAATTGTTAAGAGTAATGGTGATACTCCTAGTGAATCTGATGTGGATGTAAGTGAAGGGGAAAGCTCTTCAGAACGTATGGACACCTGAAGTAGGAATACTTTTTTAGAGGCAATGCAAGTATTATACCTAGATCAACTGCTAATGAGGGGCAGAGGAAGAAATCGCAATCAAGGCTTTGGTAGAAAGACAGACCAAATGGAAAACAGAAGAGAAAAACCAGAAGAGCCAAAAAAAATAGTAAAGAGACAATATCCCCTCAGAAGCCAGAAGAAACAACAAAAGATCTACCAAACTTGGTGATAAATCTTTCAGATTATGAGCGAACTTCATCTTCATCTGAACAAGGGTTTATCATTTTGCCCTGAGAAACATTTCGATTATGTAAACACTCGGATTGATATTTATAAATGTATTCAAAAATTGAAATTGGCCAAATATTATTCTATGCATTCCAACAATATAGAATTGGATCATGATGAAGTAACAATTGATAATTCTAAGACAACAGACTTGCATATTGATCAGATTGCTGATTTGAAAACTCTTTTTGATTTATATTATGATTTACCGGATAAGGAGTACCCTGAATTAGAAGTCCTTCGAGAATTGGAAGTGGAAACCAACAAACATCAATTCAGTAATTTTAAAGAAAAATCAATGTTTTGTCCAGTTTTATCACCTGGAAATAAAATTGATATATTTTCTGAATTAATATTGGAGGACTTGAATAGGATACAAAAGATTAGACATCATGGACAACAGGAAAATTTAACCAAAGATGAACGATTGGCTTTAAAGAAATTGGCTAACAATAACAACATCATAATTAAACCAGCTGACAAAGGTGGAAATATTGTGGTTCTTAACATACGAAGCTATATGGCTGAGGCGTATAGACAGTTAAATGATGAATCCAATTATAAAAACATAAATCATAATCCTATTAATCGAATGATCCATCAACTGCATTCAAGACTTGATGACTGGTATCAACTATCACTTTTGAATAAAGAAGAATACCAATTTTTGAAATAAAGAAAATCCAACTATACCCACAATTTACTTCTTACCCCAAATACATAAATCATTAACAGCACCACCAGGGAGACCAATAGTTTTAGCATGTGACTCATTATATGAGAGAATTTCAGATTATGTAGATTATTATTTAGCACCCATCGTGATGACCTTAAGTTCATATATCAAGGACTCAGGAGATTTATTGCGAATTTTATCGGACATAAATTGGTCGGATTAATATTTATTGGTCACAATTGATGTTGTGTCGTTATATACATCTATTAATCATGAAATTGGATTGAGAGCATGTGAATATTTTTTAAGGCAGAGAAGTATTGTGGAGTTTGAGCATTCAAAAATGTTACTGTCTATGATAGAATAATGTCTTAAAAATAACATCTTTATTTTCAATCATGAAATCTACCAACAAATGTGCGGGACAGCAATAGGTATTTCCCTCTCTCCGAATTATGCCAACCTTACAATGGGTTGGTGGGAGAGGTGGTTTTCTCCTTTTTTGCATCGAATAAACCTGATAAACTTTGTGGAGCTGAACGGAGTGTGCAGCATTTATTTTTTGTTTACAAAAGCATTTCCATGTCTGTAAAAACTGTTGACGCAATTTCAATGTTGAGGAAGGCTTAGTAAATGGTGCAATGGGTAAAGTTGTGGATTTAATTAATTTTCAAAATAGAAATGAGGTGGAATACTTGGCTATAAAATTTGATCAATTAGATGATGTTAAGAAGATTGGCGGGTGTGTTGTACACTTTTTGCTTGCAAAAGACTTACACATTTGAAGACTCCAGTTTCCTCTCTCTCTAGCATACGCAGTAACGATCCATAAATTCCAAGGTCTAAGTCTAGATGCAGCTTTGGTTAATATTGGAAGCTCTGTTTTCAAAGAAGGATTTTTATATGTAGCATTGTCATGGATTAGAAGTGTTTGCCTTGTTTTTAATTGACTTTGATGAAAGCAAAGATAGTGCTGACGTAAACTGTGTACAAGAGTATACTCGGTTAAGAAGTCATTACACTCCTTATTTAGTGCAGTACCCTGCTTGTGAGAAACGTATACTGTGTCCTAAGCGGATGATTACAAAACATTCTACAAACCCTCAAGAAAAGAAAGGACAAAAGGACAAGATAGACCCTGCTAAGAAGAGAAAAATTAAAAATAATAGTGAAATTGTTGAATATCAGTTAGAAAACAGTTCAGGTGTCAACCGCTATGCCGAAGTTGTTGTCAACGTACTGTTCTATTTACCCAATATAGTAAAGCAAATTGAACAAAAGTCAGGTAAGAGAATGTGTTCTGCTCTATATAGTTTGCAACAAGGTCTAATGAGTGAAAGAACTGTAACAGAATCTGCTTCAAGGATCTGAGATCTTTTAGCTATATGTACTGGATCTATAAAATATACTCTAAACACTCAGCAAGATGCACAGAAATGTATTATGGTGATCTTTGGAGTTTTAGATCAAGAAGAAGTAAATATTGATGATCTTTTTAGACTTAATTACAAATGGATTCATAAGTATGAACACTGCTCTCATACATGTACTGCTGACATCAACTCTGAAAGACTTCTTTAATTAACGTTACCAGATTGTAACTTTCGACAACCTATATAAAAAAGCTTACCAAAATATGACCTGCCCAAACTGCAGATCAGACCTTGAATCTACATTGTTTTTAAAAACAATTCGAAATACCTTATTGTAATAATCCAGAGCAGATGACTCCAAATTAGAATTTGAGATGTTAAACTTGAAATCAGAACAAATATAGTTTTCAGAAAGAACTTTCACTACTTTGGCTCTTGTCTTTCATGAAGGAGTTAATATAACCTCTGGATGATAGACTATGTATTTAAAAACCAAAAGTGGATGGACAGAAACCAATAACATCAACCTAAAGTACAACAAAAACTTCTCTTCAGACTACCGAATTCATATCTTCTGTTTCTCCAACCAAAATTCTCATGAAAAAAATTATTAAAGAAGTGGCCATAGTCTTTCTTGTACATGCTTTATCTGCTTATAGATATTATTCTGCCTATTAAGGGTAATGTCTTTAAAAAAAGATCTTCAAATCTCAAGAGACCTTTAATATTGCGGAAAGAAGACAGTATAAGAAATCAACGCAACACAGACAGATTAAAGTCTGAAACTGGAAGGATATTCCAATTACAGCAGCTTCCAGTTTAAGCAATACAATTAATTCTGAACCAAATAAAAAGTCCCCTTTTGTTTCTCCAATGAAACTTCTACTTGCCAGCTAACGAAAAATAGTACAGTGTATGTTTCTGTGACCATGGATAATGAACTCTGTAGATATCATTTGGCATAGTTGGGATGATGTTTCAATTGGACCTGTAAAATTCAACAGTTCCTCATATTATTTTTAGATGTTGTACCAGATATAATAACCAAAGAAAAATATCACAAACAGAATGTTTAAATATACTGTAGTTACTAGAGTGGATAGTAGTAAATAACGAAATGTAGTGAGTGTGAAGCATAGCATCACTCATGTGTAGTGATCTACTGTGCAGCTTTGGGTTTTTTCACACTCCATTTATTGTTTTTTTTCCGACTGTTCAAAGATGATGCTTTATAGAAACCATCACGTAAGGAGTATTTAGGCTGAGGACAGTAAAACAATCAAAATGATATATGTACTACAGTGCAATGTATTCTTACAGTATAAGTGATGACTAATGTAATATTTGTCTATCTTTGAACATTTAATGCTAGTGCATCTTTATCTTTTTCAATACCAGATGCAGTTCAACAACTTTTTATGAACAGAGTTCTTCCAACATAGACATATGGATAAAAGATCTGTATGGAGAGTGTTTATAAATATGTAGGGGCAGATTTAACAGCCACTAGTGCCACTGGATCAACACTTTTAGTGACGCTCTGGTGATGCTAGCCACTGCTCCATATTTACAAGGAGGTGTAACACAGTTTTCTGCATCAGAGGAGCATGTAATGGGTCTTTACAGTGAGTGTTCCACTGCAACAACTATTACTTTTGACACTGCCTCTGATTTACGAATTGTCATGGCAAAATGAGGATAAATGCTTTTATTCCTCCTCATTTCTTGCTTTTTCTATGTCTGCAGCATGCCAAGGTGTCCCTTCCTGCGCATTAAAAATCAGTCCGAAATTACGCTTTGGTACTTCTATGTGTGCTGTGTTTTGCAGCAAACAAAGAAGTGCTGATTCACCATAATAGATTGTGCACCTTCCTTCACATAAAAAACCTATCCCCTTAATGCAGACACCCTAGCACTATGGTGCAAGTATGCATGCGTTGGCAGCTTAACTTGACGCAGGTACATGGGGAAACGCAGGGCTGAGCCACATATCTGTAAATACAGCGCATCCCTGCATTTTAAAAATGGTGCAACACGGTGTTGCTATTTTTAGTGCAGCACAGCGTTGCACCACTTTGGCTTAAGTCAGGACCTTAGTGTTCTTGCTACACGTTCTCTTTAGGTTTCTCTCTCTGAATCATATTTCAACATTCTGTGTAATATTAAAAAGTTTAAAGTATTCATACACTCATTTACTCATATATAAATGCACTCATGTACTCAGTAAATATCCAATCCACCTCTTATGCACTCACTCACATATCCATACAAGACGTCAAACACAGTGTCACCCCTGCAGCATTTGTACATTCATTTACCATGCACACACTCATACACCCAGTCACACACTCATGCATGCACTCATGCACTCACTCACTCATACATGCAC
The DNA here is from genome assembly GCF_031143425.1 of Pleurodeles waltl. Classification (NCBI taxonomy): domain Eukaryota; kingdom Metazoa; phylum Chordata; class Amphibia; order Caudata; family Salamandridae; genus Pleurodeles; species Pleurodeles waltl. The sequence continues at coordinate 892,198,267 of NC_090442.1, read as the reverse complement.
TCATGTTCTCGCTCAACCATACACACACTCATACACTCAATCACCCATACACACACTCATGCACTCAGCCACTCACTCAGGCACGTACTCATGCACTCACTGACCCATACATGCACTCAAGCACTCAGAAACTCACCCATACATGCACTTACTAACTCATACATCCTCTCATACACTCAGTCAATCACCCATATACATACTCACACACTCATTCAATCACCCATGCATGCACCCATGCACTCACTCACTCACCCGTACATCCACTCATTTACTCAGTCAATTATCCATAAACGCACTCACACACTGTCACTGACTCATGCATCCACTCATGCACTCACTCACTCATACATGAACTCATGTACTCATTCATTCTCCCATACATGCACTCATACACTCAGTCACCCATACATACACACACTCTTATTCTCAGTCACTCAGTCATGCATGCACTCATGCACTCAATCACTTACTCATACATATGTTCATGCACTCACTTACTCACCCATGCACACAGTTATGCAGTCACTGACTCACCCACACATGCACTCAGTCACTCACTCATACATGCACTCATGCACTCTCTCACTCATACATGCACTCATACACTCAGTTAATCAACCATAAGCACACACACACATGCATTAATTTACTAATGCATGCACTTACTCACTTACCCACTCATGCACTCATGTACTTAGTTACTCACTCATGCATGTACTTATGCACTCACTCAGTCATACATGCAGTCATACGCTCTCTCTCACTCACCCACACATGCATTCATGCACTCATTCAATCACCCATACACATACACTCAGTCATTCACTTGTGCGTGTACTCATACCCTGACTGACTCACCCAGACATGCACTCGTGTACTCATTCACTCAACCATGCACACACTTACTCACTCATACATGCACTCATACAATCAGTCAATCACACACACCCACATGCTCATTCACTCATTCATGCATGCACTCATGCACTCACTCATCTGTACATGCACTCATGTACTCAGTCATCAATACAAACACTCATACACTCAGTCACTCACTCATGTATCCACACATGCACTCACTCACTCATATGTGCACTCATGTACTCACTCACTCACCCATAAATGTACTCATACACTCATTCAATCACCCATACACACACTCAGTCACTCACTCATGCAGACACTCATGCACTATCTCAATCACCCATACATAAACTCACTCACCCTTACATACACTCAATCACCCATACACACACTCATGCACTCAATCACTCACTCATGGATTGAATCATGCACTCACTGATTTACCCATACATGCACTTAATCAATCACTTAAAGACACACCCATACACTCAGTCACTCACCCATGCAGGCACTCCAGTGCTCACTCATTCACCCATACATGCAGTTGTACACCCACACATGCACCACTCGTACACTCAGTCACTCACTCATGCACACACTTATGCACTATCTCACTCACCTATTCATGTACTCACTCACTCATCCATAGTTACACTCATGCACTCAATCACCATACACACACTCATACAATCAGTCGTTCACTCATACACTCACTGACTCACCAATACATGCATCCATGCACTTAATCAGTCACCCATACACACAGTCATGCACTATGTCACTCACTCATGCACTCACTCATACATGCTGTCATACCCTCAACCCTCACACATGCACCACTCAACCTTTCACTCATTCATCATACATGCCCTCATGCACTCAGTCATTCACCCATACACACATTCATATATTCAGTCACTCACTCATGAACATATTCATGCACTATCTCACTCATCCATAGATACACTCAAGCACTCAGACAATCACCCATAGACACACTCATGCTCTCAGTCACTCCTCATATACACACTCATGCATGCACTCACACACTCATTGATGTACTCATACACTTCTTTGCTCACCCATACATACGCTCAGTCAATCACCCATACACACACACTGATACACTCAGTCCCTCATTATACATACACTCATCCACTTACTCACTCACTCATACATGCACTCTTACACTCACTCACACATGCACTACTCAGACGCTCACTCAGTCAATCATACATACACTCACTCACCCATATAAACACACATACACTCTTTTGCTCACCCATACACCACTGACTTACTCATTCACTCACTCATACTTGCATGCATACACTACATCAAAAAAACATAGGTAACTGATACATTAATTCAGTCACCCATACAACACATTTGTACTCACTCACCTATACACCCATCAGGCACTTACTCAGTCACCTTTACACCTGTCATATACTCACTTACACTTAGGCACACATACAGTTTTGTTGTAAGAAAAATGTTGTTGTTTTTTTCCCGAGGGTTTTGAGTATTTTCTGTGGTTTTATAACATTTGTTTCTCTGCTAACCACGTGGCAACCTAGGTATCAAAACCTAGACAAGCAGCAGCAAATAAAAGCTGCAAAAACTGAGTTTTGAAATTAAAATCAATAGTTATGCTGCTTCTCTGCATCACACAGAACTTTCACAGACTATTCTCCAGCACACACACCTTTGCAATCCTTGCAGTACATCGCTATCCTTGATTTTTCAATGTCAACAGGCACTCCTTGTCCAGGTGTTGATTCTATTGCTGATGGTGATGAAGTTTCACCAGCTTCTCTTTGTTTTCCTTCTTTTCTCAGTTGGTACCCATGCTTGGTAGACCTCCACAAAACAGGTTAAGAAGTATATGACAGCTTTCTCAGCAAAGAAATGGGTGTGGTCCCTTTGAAAATGCTAGAAAACTGTCTTCTCCAATGATAATTCTGTATTTCATGGTCACATGATTACCGCAAATATGCACGTAGTTGAGACAGTTCAAACACAAATAAAATTAGTTTTACATTCAAAATAACATCATATCTAAAGGTTAAAACACCATAATAGTAAACCCGTCCTACCAAACTATCCCAAATATCTCCAAATATGTTTTTACTTACTGTGAAAACAACACGGTCGTCTCTTTTAACAGAGTAGCTGTGAAAAACAAAACAAATTAGAAAACTACTTTTCAGCAAAATCTAATATAGAAAACAAACTTTAAACATTATGGCCCTCATTAGAACATTGGCGGTAAATACTGCTTACCGCCGTGGTGACAGCTTCCAACATACCTCTGCGGTGGCAAATATCCATTCGCCATATTATGACACACACACACACACACACACCAAAACAACAGAATACTGCCACATACACAAATCCGCCAGCCAAAGGTCAGTGGTAAAGTGTTGGTATGAACACCCATACAGTTAGGCAAACAAAACAATGCCCACCACATTATGACCAACAATTCACCATGACGGACATTCAACTGTGGTAAACCATTGGCGGTACACACTGGCTCGCTCAGAATGGCCACCCAAATAGAAGACAACGCAACATTGGCCAATACCAGAAACACACGCCTGACACTCATACACACACCACACCCACACACCAACAGCACTATAAAACACACACACACACATTACACACCACCCTTTATGAATACCAAAAGCACCACAAGACTAACACAAAGACCACTGAGAGAACTACACACACACACACACCACAAACACCCATACATCCGTCACGCACCCCACATCCCACACCACACCACATAACACCCATGTTCCAAGTAAGGCACTTCCGTTTCACTGATGAGGAGTTGCGGGTCATGGTCCAGGAAAAAGTCAGGGTAGATCCACAACTGTTTGAAGCACAAATACAGTCAATATCCATTGCCAGGAAGATGGAGCCATGGCGGAGAATCATGGACAGGGTGAATGCTGTGGGACAGCATCCAAGAACAAGGGACAACATCTGGAAGAGGTGGAACGACTTACGGGGGAAGGTACGTTTCATAGCAGCAAGGCACCAGCTCACCATCCAGAGGACTAGCGGTGGACCCCCACAGCTCACATCATGGGAGGAGCAAGTCTTGGCAATACTGCATCCTGAGGGACTCACTGGACTAGCCAGAGGACGGGACACTGGTGAGTCAATATTTACTACTTATCACCCACCATACCTGCATGCCATCTCACCTCCTCACCCTCACTCCCATCACTCCACTCCATCCCACACACTGCACCTACACATCTGACTAACCCCAATGCCAAGCCCTGCATGCTTTACCAATGCATGGACAGCCCTCCCTGCTCTGCATGGGCACCCAACACCAAAACATGCACAGCATGGAGAACTAACAAGCACACAATACATCACCATACACAAACAAATGGGGCAGGGCAACAGCAACAATAGTGGGGAAGCAAGGGATGTACAATATGTCATAGACATGAAGTATAATACATCACTTACATCCCCACAGGTGCCCTAGCCAATCTCATAGGTGAGGAAGTGCCACGACAAACCGGTCCCCCAACTGAAAATGCCCCCCAGTGATGACAGTAACTATGGACTTCTGGATCTGGATGATCTACCTGGCCCATCAGGGACCACTCGTCAGTTGGCCACCCCAGGCCACTCACAGTCCAAAACAGAGCCTCTCCCATGAGTATCCAACACCACAGCACCCACCCAACATCCCCACACCTTTGTCCCCAGGACACGTCAATCAGCAGTGTGCCCACACGTACAGGGACCTTAGTCCACACCTTACACCCAAGACAATCAGGGACCTGGGGTCAGTGGCAGTGGGCACACTGTTCAGGGGATAGGGGCACAGGGGAAAAGGGACACTGGGAGGACTGCTGTGCACCAGGGGGAGGACAGGCCCAGGGAACCGACTCTCCAGGAGGCACTCACTAATGTCCTGGGGGCTTACCTACAATCCCAGGACAAGATGGGCCAGGTCATTACCAACATGCAGGAGAACAAGCGACTGTAGGAGGTGCACCATTAAGAGATCAAGGAGGATTTGCAGGCCCTCAACACCACCATGGTCTCCATAGCCGGGGTGCTGGCAGATATGGCCAATATCATGAGGGAATAGACAGCACACAAGCGGGCTCCTACCCCTAGCCAGTCTACTGACCAGCCCACCACTTCTTCTGCAGCTAGTGGGCAGGAGGCCCTGCCACAGGACCCACAGGCCACCAGCACCCCTCCCCCTGCAGAAGGTGAACCACCCCACAAACGTTCCCTGCAACCCAGACAAAAAACAGAGACACCTGCCAAGACCAAGACCACCACCAGGAAATGAGACCTTCCTGAATGTCCCCCTTGTGTACAACCTTTTCACCTTGTCCACTTTGAACTGCCTTTGCTCCCCTTCCACTGGCCCTATGGACACTGGACCAGTGCTGCAAACAGACTTTCTTTAACCATCACCCCATTCCATTGCACTTTTCCATCAATAATTTGCACTACAATAAACACCCTTGAACACAACCTAAGTGAAAGTGTTTTTTGTGATGACAATGCGCATATACAGAAACTGTCACATCATGTGCAAATGATCTGAACACTGTGATAGCATACATTTTATGACCTGTATCCATCTGTAGTCATCACATCAGAACACTGTTGTCATATCACCAACATCTGCAAAATGAGAAGCCATAGGTGGCAGTAAGTAGAGATGCAAAGGAAGTGAATTTCCATCCTGCTACAGCCACACAGAAAACATCAATAGTCAGAGGAATGGTCAGTACCACTGTCTCACCTGTGTGTCATTGGAAGTATTGACGTATAACTGATGTTCTGTTGTCCACATACTCATCCTCTGCCTCATCATCCTCACTATCCTCGGGGGCCACTGCTGCCACAGGTGCATTTCCAGTCTCCTCCTCCTACAGATAAGGCACATGTCATCTGAGGGCCAGGTTGTGAAACATGCAGCATGCCACTACTATCTGGCAGACCTTCTCGGGTGAGTAGCACAGGGATCCACCTGTCAGATCGAGGCATCTGAACCTTGCCTTCAGGAGTCCGAAGGTACTTTCAATAAATGTCCTTGTTCTATCATGTGCATCATTATAATGATTATCAGCCCCTGTCCTGGAATTCCTCACAGGTGTCAGGAGCCACAATAGGTTTGAGTAGCCAGAGTCACCTGCAAGTATTGAGGGACAAACATTAGCCTTACACAATGGTGTAGGGTCAACACCAGAAGGCATACACTGACATACATTGGGTGGGGAGTCAGGCCCACCAATCAGCCACACCCTGTGCCTCTGTAGTTGTGCCATCACATTTGGGATGCTGCTATTCCTCAGGACGAAGGCGTCATGCACCGACCCAGGATACTTGTCAGTGACATGGGGGATGTGCTGGTTAGCCAGGCACACCATTTGCACATTGAGTGAGTAGAAACTCTGAACACTTGTTCATTCTGGCGGGAGGGGACAAACGCAACATGGGTGCCATCAATTGCCCCAATAATGTTGAGTATATATCCCATTGCATAGAGTCCAGCCTTCACAGTGGCCAAATCTTCCACCTGGGGGGAAAACAATGTAGTTGCACATGTGTTTCAGCAGGGCAGACAAAACCCTTGCCAGCCCGATTGAGAACATTGACTGTGATAATCCTGCTGCCAAGCCCACTGTCACTTGGAAAGAGCCAGTTGCCAGGAAATGGAACACAGATAGAACCTGCACAAGATGGGGGATCCCATTGGGATGACAGATAGCAGATGTCAGATTAGGCTCCAATTGAGCACACAGCTCTGTGATTGTGGACCTGTCCAGTCTGTAGGGGAGTATTAAGTGCCTGTCTACAAGTGTAGCCAAGTCCGCAAGAGGTCTGTACAGGGGGTCTTGCCTTCTCCTCCAATTCCTCTGCAGTGGTATGTATGTAAGGGACAAAAGAGTGAGTAGGCTGTCACAATTTTAACAATGGATCCACCACCTCAGTGTACACAGAGCAGTAATGTTTGACCTGACAGTCTTAGGGTGGTCACCCCTAACTTTTTGCCTGCCTCCCTCCAATTTTTAGATATTGTTTTTACTGGTTTTAAGACTCTGCACACTTTACCACTGCTAATTAGTGCTAAAGTGCATATGGTCTCTTCCTTTAAACATGATAACATTGGATCATACCCAATTGGATTATTTAATTTACTTATAAGGCCCTAGTAAAGTGCACCATATGTGCCCAGGGTCTACAGATTAAATGCTACTAGTGGGCCTGCAGCACTGATTGTGCCACCCACTTAAGTAGCTCCTCAGATTTGTCTCAGGCCTGCCATTGCAAGGCCTGTGTGTGCAGTTTCACTGCCAATTTGACTTGGCATTTAAAAGTACTTGACAAGCCTAAAACTTCACTTTATCTACATATAAGTCACCCCTAAGGTATGCTCTAGGTAACCCATAGGGCAGGGTGCTGTGTAGGCAAAAGGCATGACAAGTACCTGTGTAGTTTACATGTCCTGGTAGTGTAAAACTCCTAAATCTCCTAAATTTGTTTTTACACTGCTTTGAGGCCTGCTCCCTTCATAGGCTAACATTGGGATACCCTCATATACTGTTTGAGTGGTAGCTGCTGATCTGAAAGGAGTAGGAAGGTCATATTTGGTGTGGACAGAATGGTGATACAAACTCCTGCAGACTGGTGAAGTTGGTTATAATATTACTGTTTTAGAAATGCCACTTTTAGAAAGTGAGCATTTCTCTGCACTTGAATCCTTCTGTGCCTTACAGTCCACGTCTGGTTCGGTTCAGTTGACAGCTCCCTTGTGCATTCACTCAGACACACCCCAAACACAGGAAACTCAGCCTCACTTGCATACATCTGCATTTTGAATGAGTCTTCCAGGGCTGGGAGGGTGAAGGGCCTGACACATTTCAAAGGGCAGTGACCTGTCCTCACACAAAGGACTGCCACCCCCCCCACTGGGGCCCTGGCAGACAGGATTGAACTGAAAGGGGACCTGGTGCACTTCTAAGTCACTCTTTGATGTCTCCCCCACTTCAAAGACACATTTGGGTATTTAAACAGGGCCTCTGCCCCTACCAACTCAGACACTTCCTGGAGAAGAGAACGTGAACCAGAACCTGCATCCTGCCAAGAAGAACTGCCTGGCTGTCCAAAGGACTCACCTGTCTGCTTTCTGTGAAGGACTGCTGCCTTGCTGTTGCCCTGCTGCCTTGCTGAGCTCTGGCTGTGGTAAGAAGTGCTCTCCAAGGGCTTAGATGGAGCCTTTTTGGTCCCTGAAGTCTCAGGACCAAAAAGACTTCATCTCTACAAGAAGGACTCCTTGTGTGGCGAAAATCGCTGCACATCCTGCCAGAAATGATGCACAGCCTACAACGCGGTGAAAAATTGCACGCTGAACGAGAACGGCACAGTCTGACTTCGCAATGAGGAGATCGATGCAGCACAAGTGTAGCGATCGGAAATTTGACGCACGGCACACTGAATCGACACACAGCCGAGCCGGAACGACGCAGTCTGACTTCCAGAGAGGAATCAACGCAGCGCATGCAGTCCGGTAGAAATTTCCACGTAACACCCACCGGATCGACGCAGCCACTGTGACTTCGTCCTGTCAGCGCCGGAAATCCACGCATCGTCCCCAGGGCATCGAAAACCCCACAATCCGAAGAGGATCCACGACCGAGCGCCAGAAATTGACTCACAGCCGTCCCTGCATGAAAACTAAAAGATGCATCGCCGTGTGCGGCTCAAGAAATCAACACACACCTCCTTGTTTTCCACGCATCTCATCCTCTGAGGTTCTTGCGTAGATTTTGAGCGCAAACCAGTCACTTTGTGCTTGAAAGAGACATTTATTGCTTTTAAAAGACTAAAGACATTTTATATCACTTTTACAGTGATATCTTAACATATAATTATTGCATCTTAATCATTTTGACCTGCATTTTACCAGATAAATATTATATATTTTTATAAACACTGTGTGGTGTATTGTTGTGGTGCTATACTGTGTTAATGCATGATTCATTACCCAAATACTTCACACATTGCCTTCAAAGTTAGGCCTGACTGCTCAGTGCCAAGCTACAAGAGTGTGCGCACAGGATAATTTGGATTGTGTGTGACTTACCCTGACTAGAGTGAGGGTCCTTGCTTGGACAAGGGGTAACCTGACTGCCAACCAAAGACCCCATTTCTAACAAGTAACGTGATGGGACATTGGTAATGGCAATGTATGTGCAAGTTCTAGAAATGATGCAGTTCTCGATTATCTGAATTTTGTCCACCACCATAAAATGGCGACCGCCTGTCCTGTATGTGGGGACAGGTGGAAGTGAGGTAACTCCGCCAGCGTTGCGCCTCACCACCGTGTACGTGACCGCCATTTTCTGCCTATAACCTCACTTGTTTCTTGCCTTTTCATAGGACAACACCTACACTGCGTATGCTGCTGTGACCTGTGTCTGGATCCTGCCATGGCTCGTGTGACCGGGGAAAGGGCCCCTGCCTTCACTTTGGAGGAGTTGGAGTGCTTGGTGGATAGGGTCCTACCCCAGTATGGGCAGCTGTATGGGCCTCCAGACCAACAGGTGAGTACACCTTGGTCATGAGGCATGTCACAAGGTTGATTGGAGAGGTGTGTTCAAGCAATGTGTCATTTGGAGGGGGCTTGTGTCTGGTGGTGGTGTACATGGTGGACACTGGGTGATATGTGTGCCAATAGGATGGAAGGGGATTTGTGGGCCATATGTGAAACAGGCTGGATTGTCTAGTTAATGGTGTCCTCCTGTCTGTGTTTCCTATGAAAGTCAGCGCCCATCAGAATAAGAGATTGTGGCATGCCATCGCCAAGGATGTGCGGAACCTGAGGGTCTACAGCAGGTGGAACACCCACTGTAGGAAGAGGTGAGAGAACCTGAAATGATGGACCTGGAAGACCGCAGAGGCCCAGCTGGGGATGGCCTCCCAACAAGGGCAGGGTGCCCATCAGAACCTGACCCCCCTGATGGCCTGCATACTGGCAGTTGCCTACCCAGAGCTGGATGGGTGCTTTAAGTCATCAAAGCAGCCACTAGAAGGGGAGAACACTGGGCATTACAACTATAATTGGTAGGTGGCATGGGATCCTGGTGATGGGTGTCAGTTAGTAGGTGCCTCCTAATGTCAGACATTGCAGCGTGATCCAGCTCAACGGTAATAGTTGCATTGCTGAATTGCCCGCTCACCCCGGAAGGTGGGCATCTCCTTCGCCGCAGGCACCTCAGGCCCTGCCCCAGTGAACCCTGCTGTCCTGAGTGAGGAGGATATTGACCTCCTGAGATCCATCTCTGTAGGGCAGTCAACCATTGTCAATGCCATCCAGGGGCTGGCATCCCAGATGCAGCAATGCAATGCATTCCTGGAGGGCATTCTCGGTGTATTGGCGGCCCAACAGAGATCGTTCCAGGCTCTGTCGTCCTCTCTGATGGAAGCCATTGTCCCTGTTCCTACTGTCCCCCTCCAACTACCACTTCCCAGTCCCAATCTTCTCAACTTCAACCCATCCCATGTACACATACAGACAAGCATGCACACAAAACATCACACAAGAGTGGCACAGACAAACACAGGCAGCACTCACACAAACAACAGACAGTTGCACACACAACAACATCCACTGCCTCCACTGTCTCCCCCTTCTCCCTCACTGTCACACCTGCATGCACTGCATCAACAGCCACCACCACCCTCACCACACCAAACAGCACACACACCTCACTTGCAGACACCTCCACAACATCCATTCACACGTATCCTGTGTCCTCTCCCACCCTGTCTGCCCCCTCCTTAGAGACACAAATGCACTCACTCAGACACCCAACAGCCATCCACCTCACATCAGCACACTGGCCATGCACCTACACCCACAGTCATATACCTCCAACAACCGCTTTCTCAAACTCCACTCCCATACCTCCTCCGTCATGCTGCCCCACCGTCCCTAAAAAGCTTTTCCTTGCCAAACTTGATCTCTTCCCTCTTTCTGCCCCCCACCCATCCTGCCCGTAAGAGTAGGGTCACAACAACCCAGCCCAGCACCTCAGCCAAACAGTCCACGGGGGCAGTTGAGGCACCTCCTAGTTGTGTAGGCAGGAAAGGAAAGGATCTCACTCCACCACCCAAAAGAGGGAAGGATCCCACTCCACCACCCAAGAGGGTGAAGGATCCCACTCCAACACCCAAGAGGGGAAAGGATCCCACTCCACCACCCAAGAGAGGGAAGGATCCCACTCCACCACCCAAGAGAGGGAAGGATCCCACTACACCACCCAGGAAAGGGAAGATCCCCACTCCACCAACTAAGAGAGGCAAGTTGCCCCCTCCAACAGCAGTGGGCAAGGAGCCCTCATCTCCAGCTGGGACACAGCAGCCTTCCCCTCCAGTTGGGACACTGCAGCCCTCACCTCTAATTGGGACACAGCAGCTCTCCCCCCCAGCTGGGACACAGCAGCCTTCACCTCCAGCAGAGGAAATGTAGGCCACCCTCCAGGACCTATTGTACACGGTGACCATCAACCCCCACCCCCTGAGGTACCTGGCCATTCCCAACATGATTCTCCTGCACAGTGTAGTGAGGATTACGTCAGGGAACAAGTTGTGCCTTGGACTGTGCCCTGAGGCCATGTGGGCCTTTTGTACTTTCGACTGGCCATTGGCCCTTTCAGAACAGTGAATCATGTATTCTTTGTCATGTGGACAATATGGTGGCTGTTTGCATCCAATTACACTATCAGTTCGGGAATGATGTAATCCTTGCATTACTATGACGTGGGTCCTGTGACATTGGTTTTCCTCTGCAGTTGGTTGTGTGTATGGTGTGTGTGTGAATGGTGTGTGTTGTGCGTGTGTGTGTCACTTTCCTTTTCCTCCCTCCCTCCCTTGTGTGAAAGGCGGCTGTACTCATCATCATCGTCTTCGTCGGCGTTGGTGTTTCAGGTGGAGCACGGCATAGAAGAACATTGTGAAGACTTGAAGTTCCGGTTCCATGGAGGTGTTGATCTTCTCGGTGTCTCTGATGGTGAGTCTTTAATCTTCTGTGTTCTGTTTTCGCCAGGCTTTTGATGGCATTGGTACTGCCCCGGAAATTGTGGCGGTTTGCAATGTCTTAATATGGTAGACGGTACTTTGTCTTCCATCTGGCTGTTGATAGCTACCGCCGTGGTCAGTGGTGTTAACACCCTGAAGGTTGGTGTGGTAGATTGGCTGTCTATAAGAGTTATCACCGCCATAGTCATAATTTGGCGGTACTTACCGCTAGCATGTTGGCGGTATTACCACCACTTTAACTGTCACCGCCAATGTCATAATGACCACCTATGTTACTAAAGCGCTATAAGCAAACAGTGTCAACAGTACGTTTATATATATATTATTTACACTATCTCACAACCATGCGGTTGTTGCGATTAACACTGTTGAGATTACTACCGGAGTCACTGAGGAACAAAAAAAACAATAGACCAGTACTTTACTCAGGGGTCCAAGTGTGTGAGATCAGAAGACCACAGTGAGCCCATACTTTTGTGATGTATAAAGACCTAGCACAGAGAAAAGAAAGACTTTCTGAAAGTTACCAACTTCAGCCCTGTAGTGCCCTTTCCTGATTGGTCAGCCTGTGGCAGCCTGAACCAAGCTACCTTGATGAGGTGTGAAGTGGCCAAGGCTAAAACAAAGAAAGCATCTTATGGGAGGAGACCTTCTACACCAGATGGCAAATCAGGGAGGGGTAAGAGTAGCCAAACTAGTCTTCAAAGGACAGAAGCCACTTGGGACAGAAACTGGTCCTCCCCCATTTCCTGCTCCCCCAGACAGATGGAAGCCCCACTGATTAGATTAGGAGAGGGGCTGGAAGGAGTGTGTTAAGGGAAACTTTGCCACACCAATGACTGGACTCAGTCAGATCTAACATCTAAAGATGAATTTTTGCCATCTTGGATTTTTTTTGAGAATGTTGCTTTCTGCGATTGATTTTTGTCACACTTTACAGGAAGTGGCCCCACAAAGGGTGGTGGCCTGTGCCCAATTGCACAGATGCACCCCTTTGCTTTCCACCCCAAAAGCAAGGATGAATATGGCAGAGCTGCCCCACAAACAGATTCCTGCTGGAAGAAGATAGTGGAGAAGAAAGGCTGCCCTGCTGAACCCCTTGTCTGCACCTTCCGCAACTTCAGGAGTGGACTCCCTGTAAGCTACAGGTATAAAGGAGCTGACCAGAGTCCCCTGCATCAAGTTGTGCAAGAAGAGCCTAGCTAACCAGCATCCAGTGGCCATTATGACCAGGTGCATTCTGGGAACTCTAATCCCAACTTCCAAGGACCAGCTCAGAGGTTCTGGAAACATGGATCAAGTTTGTGGACGCTTTAAGGACCCGAGAAGTACTTCTGGAAGAAGACCCAGACGTTTGGAGAAGTTTGGAGCAACTTTGAAAAACATCTCCCTGTCAACGAGAATCAAAAAGATGACATCAAACCATGACCCAGCCTGAATTTTTCAGTTTGTCCAGCTGAAGCGCTGGAGCTTTTCCCAATCAACAAGACTTCCAGGAGTTGACCAGGACCTTGTGATCAGTCAAGCCAGCCTGAAGAGGTGCCTCACCTGAGGACAAGAGAAAAAATTCCAGAAAAGTTTCCAAGTGTAAAGGTAAACCTTTGACCGAGGCCTCCCGCTCAGTGTATCCGAGAAGGGCTCCATCGCGGTCAGCCTCAACCTTTGACTTTGCCCCGGTGGAGTGTGACCAGATGTCCCCGGTTGGCGCTTTTGGTTTTTCAGGTATAACTCACAACCCTGCCATGCATAGTTAATTTTTTCTTCAATAATTTGAGTTAATTTGAAGTAGTTAGCAATGCATGGTAAGGGCGCGATGTATCATTACCTTTGGGCACAAGTTGTAGTTGCTTGAAAGAACTTCTCAATTTCTATGCTTTTGTACAAATACATTCAGAACCTACTATAACATCCCTGTAACCTTTGTTATATATATAGGGACGTTATGGTTAGTGTTAGACCTGACATGCCTTAGGGTGGTCACCCCTAACTTTTTGCCTGCCTCCCTCCACTTTTTGGACCCTGTTTTGCTGGCTTTTAGACTCTGCGCACTTTACCACTGCTAACCAGTGCTAAAGTGCATATGCTCTCTCCCTTTTTAAACAGGCTAACATTGGGGCTGCCCTCATACATTGTTGAAGTGGCAGCTGCTGATCTGAAAGGAGCAGGAAGGTCATATTTAGTATGGCCAGAATGGTAATACAAAATCCTGCTGACTGGTGAAGTCGGATTTAATATTACTATTCTAGAAATGCCACTTTTAGAAAGTGAGCATTTCTTTGCACTAAAATCTTTCTGTGCCTTACAATCCATGTCTGGCTGGGCTTGGTTGACAGCTCCTTGTGCATTTACTCAGACACACCCCAAACACAGGGTACTCAGCCTCACTTGCATACATCTGCATTTTGAATGGGTCTTCCTGGGCTGGGAGGGTGGAGGGCCTGCTCTCACACAAAGGACTGCCACACCCCCTACTGGGACCCTGGCAGACAGGATTGAACTGAAAGGGGACCTGGTGCACTTCTTAGCCACTCTTTGAAGTCTCCCCCACTTAAAAGGCACATTTGGGTATAAAACAGGGCCTCTGCCCTACCTCATCAGACACTTGCTGGAGAAGAAACCTGAACCAGAAACTTCATCCTGACAAGAAGAACTGCCTAGCTGCTCAAAGGACTCACCTGTCTGCTTTCTACAAAGGACTGCTGCCTTGCTGTTGGCCTGCTGCCTTGCCGAACTCTTGCCTGGCTGTGAAAGTGCTCTCCAAGGGCTTGGATAGAGCTTGCCTCCTGTTCCCTGAAGTCTCAGGACAAAAAAGACTTCTCTTTTTCACTTGGACGCTCCGTGCGCCGACATTTTCGACGCACAGCTTGTTCCGTGGCGAGAAAAACGCTGCACACTGACGCTGATCGACGCGACGCCTTCGGGACGACTGGAACTTCGACGCACGGCCTCGCAAGGACAACGCCGACCGACCTCCAGAGGAGAAATCGACACGACGCCTGCCGTGAGAGCGAAACTTTGATGCGCAGCACCGCAGAACGACACGCAGCCGGAAAACAAGCAGGAGAATCCACGCACAGACCTGGGACATCTGGTAATCCCCGCGATCCACAGAAAGAGACTGTCTGCGCACCGGAAAACGACACACGACTTCCCGCGTGAAAAATAACGACGCAAGTCCGTGTGTGCTGGGGAGAAATCGACGCACACACCATTTTTCCACGTATCTCTTCTTCTGTGGCCCTCTGAGGAGATTTTCCACTCCAAACCAGGTACTTTGTGCTTGAAAGAGACTTTGTTTGCTTTTTAAAGACTTAAGACACTATGGTGGTCATTTCGACCGTGGCGGTCGGCGGTGAAGGCTGGCGGATCTCTTTTCATGTATTCTGACCATGGCGGTTACTGCCATGGCCAGCCGCCGCTTCACCGTTCCGACCGCCACAGCGGTAACGACCGCCGGGCTGGAGACCTGGGTCTCCAGCCCGGCGGTCGTCACATACCGCCGGCGGTATTCCAACCCGCCTGACCCTGGCTTACCACCATGGATTTCATGCGGTTTGGGACCGCCATGAAATCCATGGCGGTAAGCACTATCAGTGCCAGGGAATCCCTTCCCTGGCACTGATAGGGGTCTCCCCCACCCCCAACCCCCACCCTGACTCCCTCCCCTACCCCCCCACCACCCCTGCCACCCCCAAATGGTTGCAGGACCCCCGTCCCCCACCCCGATCCCCAACATATACACACACATATACACATACAGGCACGCATTCATGCACATACACACACCCCCCCACATTCATGCACGCATTCATGCACATACACACACACCCCCGCATTCATGCATGCACTCACACGCCCCCTCAACATACACACACGCACACCCCCATGCACGCACACAACTCACAACGCCCCCCCACCCCCCTTCCCTAGCGGACGATCACCTGACCTGTTCCTGGTGATCTTCTGGGAGGGAACGGGACCCATGGGGGCAGCTCCGCCGACACCGCCACGCCAACAGAACACTGCCACAGCGAATCACAGGTCGTGATTCGCTGGGCGGTGTTCTGTTGGCGTGGCGGTGGGGGTAGAGCTACCTCCACTTCCCCGCCTGCCACCAGTATGGCTGTTGGTGGCTCTTCGTCCGGAAACGGGCGGAGCGCTGCAAACAGTCAGAATGGCCTGTGCGAAAGACTGCCAGCACTGGCGGTCTTCCGTACGGCGGTCCCTCCGCGGTCTATTGAAAAGACCGCCGAGGTCGGAATGACCCCCTATATATCACTTTTCAGTGATATCTCTACAAATTCACTTTGCAACTTTATTCATTTTGACCTTCAAATATCCTGATAAATATTATATATTTTTCTAAACACTGTGTGGTGTATTTTTGTGGTGCTATATGGTGGTATTGTATGATTTATTGCACAAATACTTTAGACATTGCCTTCTAAGTTAAGCCTGACTGCTCGTGCCAAGCTACCAGAGGGTGGGCGCAGGCTAATTTTGGATTGTGTGTGACTTACCCTGACTAGAGTGAGGGTTCTTCCTTGGACAGAGGGTAACCTGACTGCCAACCAAAAACCCAATTTCTAACATTGATGATCAGCGGTGAGGATAGGACTTGTATTTGTGCAGTGACATACAGTAGCTAAGTATTTCACTACCTACCCACAGTTGAAGGTCAACTTGATTTTTATCTCTTTTTGCAAATTTGTTTTTCCTGACAATTTTCAAAAACTAAATCCTCACTCAACATGTCTCTAACTGGGTCTCAAATAGGAGACTTTGACCTAGTCCTGTTGGATACATATACGGTCAAACAACTAAGAGGGTTCTGCAGGGCAATGAGGGTACCCACCCAAGGGGCCTCCAAAAAGGAGGACTTTCAAGTGGCGCTGAGGGCCTGGGCAAAAGCCCATGTAGAAGAGGATGATGAGGAAGAGGAGGCAGAAAATGGCCCCTCAGAAGATTTGTTGCTATCTGTGGATGATGTTACCACTGCAATTATGCCCCCTTCCAGACCAGGGAGCAGTGCCTCTGTGCAAAGCCTGACCGCAGAGGAAAGGAGAGAGGAAAGGGAGTTCCAATTGCAAATGGTAAAACTGAAAATTGAGGCTCAACAGAAGAAGAGAAGGGCAGAGAGAGAAGCCAAACAAGCTGAGGCTGAAAGAGCAGCCAAATAGATTGAAGCTGAAAGAGCAGCCAAACAGATTCATGCGGAAGCTGAAAGGGCAGCCAAACAAGCTGAAGCTGAAAGAGCAGCCAAACAGGTGGAAGCTGAAAGAGCTTTGGCTGAAAAGAAATTATTATTGGCTCATGAACTGAGTCTCAAGGAGCTGGAGATAAAGGCGAGACAGTCTGAATCCAGCAATAATGGTGGTAGCATACAGACAGGACCTGCTGGAGAAAAGAAGGTTTGTATACCCAAAAATATGGTGCCCAGTTTTTATGATGGGAGATGACATAGATAAATGGTTAGCTGCTTATGAAGTTGCACTAAGGGCTCATGAGGTTCCTGAAGGGCAATGGGGGGTAGCTATGTGGGGTTATGTGCCGCCATTGGGGAGGGACACACTTCTCACATTGGATCAACCTGATCAAAACACATACCCACTTCAGAAAGCCACTTTACTTGCCAAGTTTGGGCTGACCCCGGAGGGATACCGTCAGAGGTTCAGGGACAGCACCAAACAAACCACACAAACATGGGTAGATTTCTTTGACTTTTCCAGTAAGGGACTGAATGGATGGGTGCGGGGCAACAAAGTAGATAATTATAAAGGGCTATATGACTTGATTCTGAGAGAGCATATACTCAATGTTACCTATACAGAGTTGCGCCAGCACTTGGTAGATAGTAAGCTGACTGATCGCAGGAAGCATGCTGAGGAGGCGGACCTCTGGGTTAGCACCAGAGTGTCTAAAAAGGTACCTGGGGGGGACTCCCACAAACGTGGTCAGGGTTCCCAACAGAAGAAAGAGGGGGGAGATAAACTTACAGATAAGGAACTCTCAAAAGGCCCCCACAAGAATTCCCAGGGAGGGGGTGGCAACCATTCCTTTTCCAGATTTGGGAAAAAGCCAGGGACATATGATAGGTCAGGGAAATCCAACCCCAAATGTATGGAGTGTTACCAGTATGGTCACTATAAAGACGATCCCCAGTGCTCCAAAAGGGCACCGTCCACTACCGGACAGACACCTGGGTTGACTAGTGTAGCACCTGGGGGGGGGAGATGGACCCAGATAGCTTTGGGGAGCAGGTAGAGATTTCCCTAGTGTCCCTGGTAGAAAGAGAAATGGTGCCCAAAGCCCACATGCCCCAAAATACTTCCAAGTACAGGCAGTGGGTCACCATTAATGGGCAGAAGGTGGAGGCTCTGCGTGACACAGGAGCCAGTATGACTACTATCCAGAGTCAGCTGGTGTTAACAGAGCAGATAGTCCCTAATACATTCCACCAGGTCATAGTCGCTGACAATCGTGAGAGTCACCTACCGGTGGCTCTGGTTCCCTTTGAGTGGGGGGGGGTCTCTGGTACTCTGAAAGTAGCTGTGAGTCCTGCCATGCCTGTAGATTGTCTGTTAGGCAATGATCTTGAGAATACTACTTGGAAAGAATTAGAGCTCAGATCTCACCTGGAGATGTTAGGGTTACCTGAGTGGGTCTGCATGACCACACGGTCCATGGCTGCCCGGGAAGGGAGTCAAGGGCGTCTGGAGCCTGGAAAGATGGCCCAGACAGCTGCCAAAGAGGGGGGCCAGGGGTGCGGGAAACCCGCCTCCAATGTTCCCACGGTTGTAGACGAGGCCCCTGAGGAAGAGGAGGCCCCTGAGCCAACCGGGGAGGACATAGCTGCCCTGGGTAGCCTACCTGAACTTGCTGGCTGGCAAGTAGAGGGGGGGCAACCAGGGAAGCATTCTGCAAGGCGCAGAAAGAATGCCCCACCCTTGAGGGTCTGAGGAAGCAGGCCACAGACCACGCAGCAGGTGACGCCTCTGGCGCTCACCATATTTACTGGGAGAATGATATCCTTTACAGTGAGCGTAGGGTTCCAGGTCCTGGGACACACCGTGTGCTGGTGGTCCCCCAGTGTTACCGGAAATTCCTACTAGGCCTGGCTCACGACATTCCCCTGGCAGGACACCTGGGCCAAGACAAGACCTTTGACAGGCTTAACACCCACTTTCATTGGCCCAGAATGAGTAAAGCCTCAGATAACATCTGCAGAGCTTGCCCCACCTGCCAGGCTAGTGGGAAGGCAGGAAAGCGGCTTAAAGCTCCCCTGCTCCCACTCCCAGTCGTTGGCACCCCCTTTGAAAGGGTGGGCATCGACATTGTTGGTCCCTTGGACCCCAAAACTGCCTTGGGCAACAGGTTTATCCTGGTTTTGGTGGACCATGCCACCCGCTATCCAGAGGCAATCCCTCTGAGAACAGTGACTGCAAAGGTGGTGACCAGAGCCCTGTTGGGAATATTTACCTGTGTGGGATTCCCTAAGGAGGTCGTGTCTGACAGGGGCACAAACTTCATGTCTGCATACATGAAGACCCTGTGGGATGAGTGTGGGGTGACCTACCGGTTTACCACCCCTTATCATCCTCAAACCAATGGGCTTGTTGAGAGATTCAACCAGACCCTGAAAGGCATGATTGGTGGCCTGACTGAGGCCATGAGGCGTAAGTGGGATGTCCTCTTACCCTGTCTGTTGTTTGCTTATAGAGAGGTGCCCCAGAAAGGGGTGGGTTCAGCCCCTTTGAGCTTCTCTATGGTCACCCTGTCAGGGGACCCCTAAGCATCGTTAAGGAGGGCTGGGAGAGAGCTCCCCAGGCCCCTCCCCAGGATGTGGTCAGCTACATGCTGGCCCGCCGCAAACAAACCCAACGCTTCTGGAAGCAGGCCCAGAGTAACCTCGAGGCCAGTCAAGAGGTGATGAAGGAGTGGTACGACCAGAAGGCCACTCTAATTGAGTTCTCACCTGGAGACAAAGTTTGGGTGATGGAGCCAGTAGAGCCCAGGGCTCTCCAGGACCGCTGGACTGGCCCCCTTGAGATCAAGGAGCATAAAGGGGAGGCCACTTACCTAGTGGACCTCAAGACCCCTAGGCAACCCCTAAGGGTCCTCCATCACAACCGGCTCAAACCTCACTTTGAGAGATCTGAGGTCAGTATGCTCATAGTCACAGATGAGGCCATGGAAGAGGAGAGTGAACCCCTCCCCGACCTCCTCGCATTGCCCTGCTCCCAACACACCATGGTAGCCCAACCCATGCTCTTTGCTTCTTGTTTTGAGGAAGAGTCAGGTCCTGTGTCCAACTTCCCAATGGCTATTCTGCACGACCTGGCATGTACCCATTCTGCTCCATGTACAGCCTTCAGCCAAACTCTGTGACCAATGACTTGTGGCTACATACAGCTAGAGTTGGATGCAAAGATTGCCTCCCTTGCCACAAGCTTAATTTGCTTGCTGCCAAAGTTCATATAGATTAGTTGAACAATGTAAAAGTTCTTAATGAATGAAATGCTAATTGTTCCTATTAATCTTTGCCCCGACAGGCCTGCTCAAACCTTGAAATAACCAACAGTATGATGAGCATGCTACATGTCGGCCACATTTTGTATGGATTCAACAGCACAAAATAAATTAGTAAGTTAATACTTCTTTCACCCTCTTGAAATTGCATCCTTGATAGGCCTGCATGAAATTGGGAAAAACAAGAGTAGTCTAAATATGCCAAGTCTCTGCCAAAATTTCGTAGATGCATCAGCCAGAGCAAACATTATTGGTAAATCAAAAATGCTTTGAGCCATGTCTTTAATTCCACTCCATTTGATCTGGACAAAAACCTAAAATACCTATAGTGGGTATCACTTACTAACAGTCTGCCACATTTAAACCAGAATCATGAAACAATGACAAAGTTATACGTGATTGTATTGTTCCCGTCATGGATTGTGGCAAAACCTGATATATCAATCAAAAAACAAATCTTCCATGCATTTGCCACATTTATGAAAGATTCCTCACACTGTGCCAATGTTGATTTCAAATCCTCCCCCCCACCTTTGCACACAAAACCCCTTGGTGGCTCTGCACAAACTTAAAAAAACTAAAAGAAGATGTGATATCTCTGCCAAATTTTGTGCAGATTCATTAATGGTACTAAAGTTATTAGAAGATCTTAATGTGCCACCACTAAAGTGACGATGCAAAGCATTACTGCAGGCCTGTTACCAGTAACCTGGTTGTGCAGGTTTCCACTGCAAATTCAATGTGTCAAATTAACTCCTAGTGACAGATCTAAACCCCACTTTTCAATATTGTTACGCCATCCCAAAGTATGCCTTAAATGCTAACAAGGCAGAGTGCAAGATATTTAAAAATGGACATGTAACGTTTTAATGTTAAATATGTCCTTACACTGACAAAGCCATAAAAGCTCTTTTCACTGTGGTAGGGACAGCTGATCCAGAGGAAAGCAGTGAGATGCATTATTACCTTTAATAAAGTTATTCCACCTAGGACCCAGATAAAAAGTTAATTCACTGCCATTTTAAAATATTTATTAGAAATCTGAATCATTTATTAAGTCAGGTTTCTAATAAATATTTTACAAAAGGTTTTTTTCTAAAGGTATCTTTCACCTGCCTAAGGCCTCTAGAAGCCCATTTGCCTGAGCTTCAAACTGTCTACAGGAGCTGAATAACTCTTTGATGAAGTATGAATTGACTCTCAGAGCTGAGGCAAAGGCTTTGAGTGTGGGGAGAAGTTGACCTTCCCCTGACAAGATGGTCTGGGGCCTTGGCCTGTGACCACCCCATTGCATATGTTCAAAGGATGTCTACCCCGTCTCTGGCAGATATAGCTCACACCCAGGCCTGTCCCCTATGCTGTCCTCCTAGCCAACCAGGCACCATTATTACTGGGAGAGGCACTACTCTAAGAACCACTTTTGAGTGACAACAGAGGAATGCTTGCTCATTTCCATGGCCACACCAGCTCAGTACAGGGGGAAAACATTTCTGCTATGTTGGATTCAGATAGAGAGGGGTATTCTAGAATTTCAAGCTGCAGGGGACACGGGAACTGCTGCAAAAGTAGGTAGGCTTACCTCTAAGAAAGTTGTCCCTGTTGGTTAGGAAGGGCCCAGGAGTCACTTCGACCAACAGGCTAGAACCATGAATGTGACACCGCTGGGTATCCCCTTAGGAACAGTGCTACACCTATAGAAGAAAGAAGAACTGCACCTACTATTGAGACCTGTAAGGTGAACCCTAAGGGATGGACCTGCTTCCACTTCCAGGACAAACAGGTGGACACCAAGGGCCAGTTAGTTGACATCCTGTTAAGCTTGAGGGACAGAGAAGCTACAAGAAGTCCACTTTCCTGAGGTAGCCTAGGTGACTAGTTTCACATGGATCTGCCTTGGACCCTGCTGGGGCTTATGTTAGAGTAAGCCCTGACCCTCAAGTCCTGCTCCTGAGATCCTGGAACCCTTGACTGATGTCAGTGTACTCCTCCTAGCTGTCCCTAAAACCTGAGACTTAGAAACGTTTTCAAGACTGTTTGTCTGAAGAACTGACAGAAGACCAGACCTAACCTGCCAAACCAGTCCAACAAAGCCTAAAGATTTGGGTTGCTCCTACTCTGAGTTTTTCAGCAGTGGCAAATCTGATTTAGCGGACATCAAAGAGAAGGTATCTAGCTTTGTGGAGCCCAGTTGAACAGGACTTAGCCAAAAGCTAGAAATCTTCACTTTGTGAAGGTGCACAAAGCATCCAGAGAGGGACCTTTCTGGGGTGCAAATTTCTAACATCTCCTGCTCAGACCCTTACCTACAAAAGCTAATGGCTTCCTTCATCTTCATTTGATAGCTATCCTGCCTTGTAGAACTCATCTCAGCCACAGCCCACTGCCTTTCCTCACTGAGGAATTTTGACCTCCAATTCAGTCAGAAGGTAAAACCTCTGATCGGGACAACTGTGGTCCCTGTACTTGACCTATACTCAGTCTTATACCTAGGTACTGGTCATGTGGAACCAAATGACTGCAGTTAGCACTTGCCACTTGTTGGTGCTATTTTTATTTATAACTTGAAAAATGTATATCTCTGGTCCCCCTTATTGGATTGGACTTTTGATGTTTTGGTGACATCTTGCTCATTAAAACATTTCTATCTTTATACATCAGAGTGGGGCTTCTATTGTGTTAAGTTTTTGTAAAATGAATTGCTTTAGACATTCTCTTAAGTTAGGCCTGGCTGCTCTGAGCCATACCTACCACCTTTGCTGGACCTAGCAAGAATAATGACCAAATTACTTGGGGTAATCATCCACCCAGCTAATGGCCTACTTTCTCACAATGGCTATACATACATTTGAGAAAAACAATATTAATCTGAGCATACTAAGGCCCAGATTTACAAGAATCTGGCATCAGTACTGTTGCACCAGATTTCTTGCACCCCCACCGCCACCTAACAACACCATTGGTGTGCCATGTTTACAAAACATGGCACATGTTAGGCCAACAGCATCAACATTTTTGAGGCTATTATGGCGCTTTGCTGCACTAATGTAAAAAATGTTGACGCTAGTGCAGCAAAGTGCAAGAAGGCCCATTGACTTCAAACGGTGCATCCTTTTAACACCTGCTTTGAGCAGGCGTTAAAAATGACGCAATGAAATCCTGTAGATTTCACTGCGCCCATTTTGGAAGCCTCCTAATGCTGGAATGCCCCCTTGCATACATTATGACTGGGGCAGGCATAATGTGGCACAATGGGTTGCACTTTGTAAATATGGTGCAGTGAAATTTGCCTTGTTGAGCCACATTAGCGTAAAAAGAAAATTACGCTAATGTGGACGCAAGATGGAGCAAGGGCCTGGTAATTTTCTGGCCTTAAATGTCTGTCAAATTTCAGGTATAATTGTTAAATTGTGCCATTTTGTAAACAAATTGACAATTAGCTTTTTAAATTACAAGATATACCAAATTGATAACACTTTCACACTGAACCTTTTACACATGCTCATAACTCAAAAACTGCCCAAACGTTTTACATCAACTCAAAAAAACTAAGGCCCAGATTTATAAAATGTTAGTGCAATGTTTACACCATTTTTTCACACAAAAGCGACGCTAACTTAACAGCATAATTAGATTTTGATGCTAGAGCAGTCTAGCCTCAATTTTTTTGACTAAGCGTCACTTTTTGGGAGCACCACCTCACCTTGCGTCGTTTAATGACCATGCTATGCAAGGTAGACATTCCCGCCTAAAAAATGATGCTAGGCCACTAGTGCTAAATTTACAACCCAACAGAAAAACAGAGTACGCAAAGGGCCGGCTCCAAAAAGTGACGCTAAGTCTGATAAGCATGAGACCAGCTGTTAAAATGAGATCCACACACTACTACATAAGAGAAACACAGAGAAGGAGCATTGAAAAGCAACAGGAAACCATGGAAGTGTTAATCCTACAACTTGGCACCCATAGAAGAGGACAGCAATGATGCCAAGTGCTACCAGCACTACCGCAGCAACTGCAAACACCATTGCAACAGCAAGAAACGCAGCATAGAAAACAGGAGACGATCTTTTGCAGGCGTGCAAGCATCCTTGGCCCTCAGGGAAGAAGAGGTGATCAGACTCTACTCTCTGAGGCATGAAACCACTGTTCGTCTGCTCCACCACATTGCATCAGACATCACAGCAAGAGTGCAGAGTCATGCAGCAATTCCAAACATGACCAAACTTATGGCTGTCCTCCACTTGCTGGCATCAGGTTCATTCCAGACAACTGAAGCATAAGTGGGTGGGATCTCACAACCATCCTTCTCTGCCTTGCTTTTGAAGGCTCTGGATGCCATCATCAGACTCACACCCCGCCACATCTGGTTCCCCAACACCCAGAACTGCAGCAGGAGACCAAGCAAGGTTTCGAACAGATTCCTGGCTTCCCCTATGTGCTGGGTGCAATGAACTGCACCCATGTCCAACTTGTCCCTCCTGCAGCAACAAAACACCTCTACAGGAACTGCAAACATACCCACTCCATCAATGTGAAGGCCATCGTGGACCACCGTGGAATTATCACAAACATCCTTGCTAAATATCCCAAAGCGTCCATGATGCTTATATTTCAGGCACTCCACTATAAATGAACAATATGGAAATGGCCCATTTGTAGGTAAAATGCCATACAAATCATAACACACAACAAACTTGTAGTACAAACACTATAGACACAATATAAAACATACATGGACAGGGAAACACAGCTGCATAGACCACAACACATAAGCCACACTACACTGCATGCAATATACATCACTCTCGCATACGCCCATATCTACAA
Organism: Pleurodeles waltl; assembly: GCF_031143425.1. Lineage (NCBI taxonomy): Eukaryota > Metazoa > Chordata > Amphibia > Caudata > Salamandridae > Pleurodeles > Pleurodeles waltl. The sequence goes on along the minus strand of NC_090442.1, from coordinate 892,172,935 downwards.
GTCTTTGGTACCACCTGACTGGCTCATCACTGGAAGAACAGGTGGAGCAATGTCCCCAATGAATACAAAAGCCAGACTCAAACAAACACATGTTCACAGGTTCACAACAAAACCGATCCTACACACATAAAACACTTACCAAGCAACACTCTGCTATGTACTTTGCATTTGGCATTCAATCTTCAAACAACTCACATATTGGCACTGAGCCACATTTACTCTGCTGTAGAAGTCTCAGGCACCACTGAAATCTATTGCCACCTAAGTGGTTCCATCACCATCTACATGTCACCTAAATATGAAAGATACACTCATTGTGCACAACTTCCCCCTTTTGTGGTGCACAGTGCAGCACGCATTGAAATACCACATCACCATAAATTAAATATCATGTACAGGAATGGACACCTCACAGCACGCCAACAAACATTCCGGTAAATCCGACATCTCTATAGCATGATGCAAGGGTACCAACAATGGACTGTGCCAAATGTACTACTGACAATGTAGAGGGAGAGGCCAGAAATGCACATGAATGAGGATACATAGAACTTAGCAGTGCTGGACTCCTGACGCAGGGCACTGCTGAAAAGCACAGCATATCCTGCCCTGCCCCACAGCTTTCTGAAAAATCATGCATACATCACAAAACATTCCATTTAACTGTTCCACATTGGGCATTTGTACCTCATGCCCATTTGTATGCCAGCCAGCAATTGCCAACAACAAATCTTCGTGCAAGGGTGTTATTTCTAGGACAAAGGGGTGGGATTTACAGGCAACACAGGGCCCTACACCTACACACAATACACAAATTAGGTACACATGTCTACTACATCACTCATCTGCAGGTCTAAAGTGAAGGCACTAAGGGCCACATGTCATAAAAGTTGGACAGCATCTAAAGCAGTGCTACCTCACTTGGGCACCTTAGCACCCTCGTACACCCAACATGTGTGTGCCGTAGTCAATATATGGCACACCATGGCACGTTGTAGGTGCAATAGTGTCAACATGATGGATGCCATTGATGGACGGTGTAGGATAAATGCCAAATGTATTGTGCAAATCCTGCATAGTACATAGGCCCACATTTAAAGCAATGGTGTGTCACATTCTGTGTGCCTACTCTGTGCAGGCTTCAAAGGATAAAATATATTCAATGGAACCTCTGCTATACCTCTGCACCATTTTAGCTTTAGTCCAATGGGGAAACACACCCCGTACATACATAATGCTTTGCACAGGCATAATGTGTTGCTAAGGTACACTAAGGCCCTCATTACGATTCTGGCGGACGGCGGAAATTTGGGGAAAGGTACTGCCAACAGGCTGGAGGTACCTTTTCCCAAATTATGACATTGGCAGTTTGGCTCAAGATAAACCGCCAATGTACTGCTCCGTCCGCCAAGGTGGTAACAGCTGCCGGGCTGGGGACTTCGGTCTCCAGCCAGACCGCCGTCACAATCCCACCCTCGGGATTATGACCCCGCCTACCGCCATGGTTTTTGTGGCAATCTTACCACCATGAAAACCATGGCGGTAGGCACTATCAGTGCCAGGGAATTCCTTCCCTGGCATTGATAGGGGTCTTCCCCACCCCCACCCCCTCTCCAGAGTTCTCCCCTCCCCCTCTGCCTCCCAACCCCAGACATCCACACACCCACACGTGCACACATACACACTCATACACATGTGCATACCCACATCCACTCACGCATGCACACATACATACCCACACTAACATACAGTGTCACACACATGCATTCACAACACAGAACAGACACGTACACTCAAATTCAGTCATACACGCACGCATTCCATGTGACTCACACCCGCATGCATGCATACAAAAACAGACACACACCCCCACAGTCACACACCCCCCCACACATGCACACAACACTCCCCACCCCCTCTCCTGTCGGAGAACCAAACTTGTCTGCTTGCAGGGGGTTCTCTGGCAGGAGACAGGACGCAGTGCTGCTGCAGGCAGCAGCGTCCACCAGCAAAACACCGCCAGGCCATATCATGGTACATGATACGGTCAGCGGTGTTTTGCTGTGTGGCACTGCTGCTGGGAGCAGCGCCACCTTACCTCCTTCCGCAGCCATGACCGTCAACGGAATTCCGGCAGCCTTCTGGCAGAATTATGCATACGGTCATAATGCAGTTGACGGCTGGTAGCCACGGCAACGGTATGTTGGCAGCTTTCACCGTGGTGGTAGGCAGCATTTGCCACTAATGTCATACTGAGGGCCTAAGTGTTGCACAGAATAGGTATTGGCGCTTTCTAAACATGGCACTGTGATTATTTGCCTACTTGGCCCACAATATTGTCTACAAAAATCATGGTGTACTCTTTTACATCATCACATACCAATTGTAACTTGCACATATCTCAGAAAGCATGACTACACAACAACAGCTGTAAACAACTTTGGGACAAAAGCCCTAATTCAAGAGGGCCTAGTGGATCCTTCCGCAACATTAGTGTCAAACATCTTACGCCAATGTGGTCTAAATGCAAATATCTAAGCAGCAGAAGCTCATAGTGGTGCAAGTCGGGCATTGTGCCCCTTTGTAACACCTTGTGCCACAAAATGATTGTGACAGGCAGTAAGTATGTAAGGGGGGTGTAAAGCTGGTAGGGAGGAGCCAAAATGGTACAGTGGAACCTAACAAAAACAACTGTGCTATATTTTGCTGCTACTTTTGACACCTGCTCAGAGCAACTGTTTAAAGGGAGCACACCTTTGGTACCAATGGCTCCCTGAGTACTGTTCATAGTAAGAGCCAAAAGCTTAGTTCAGATCCTGAATAGTACATGAATTGTGTCAAATACCTCATATGCTAATACCCTCTACCCTGTCCCATGGTGTGGAGTCTGTAAAATATAGTGTGCACACGGTTGTGGTATGAAGATGCTAAGTGGGGAAAGAAAAGTGTCCCTGCAATGGCTTTTGCACCACTTTACCTTAATCTGTAATCTGCCCCATAGTCAGGAAATATAAACATCTCCTAAATAATTCACTACCACATGAATGTGTTTGTGGAATGTAGGCATTGTCTTAAGCTATTACAATTTACATTGTCACACATATCACACAAGTGTGTTGGCTTGACATATGCCTTGAGCAATCCAAGAAATATACGTGAAGACTGCTGTAAAGATGTTTGGCCTAGGTAGAAAAAGGCTAGCAAGTACCTACGTTGGCAGGTTTGTGTCTGCTAGCTAACCTAGTTAAGTCTGAATGACAATATCACACATGAGTACTGAGAACAAACTTCTCAGTGCCACTCTCATGTATTGGCAAGAGAGTGACATACAGGGACCAATACACACAAATGTTTAAGTGTATCACACTAATCAACTAGGAATGTGCATGTAAGTCATGCAATGTACTGACAAGTCACAGATCCTTGCCAAATTGTATGTCTGTAGAATGATAGAAAGCTTGATTGTGTCATTCCCTCTACTCATAGCTGACATGAGTAATCACAGTACCAAAATACACTCATTAGGAATGTTACATAGGTTGTGGACAGCAAATGTGAGCATGTGGCCATGTATGAAAAATGATGTGAAGCCACAGTAGAACAGTTGTGGGAGAAGTAGGAAGACTTGGAGGGCTGGCCTTGCTGAAATGATCTATGGATACTAGTGGTACCTCAAAATACCAAGGGTCCAGCCGTGGACCTGTTTGTGGACGATCCCATCCTGAAACAGCTACAAACATGTAGACTCCCAAAAATCTTTTAGGTTGAGGGAGCCCACCACATCCCAGGTGCACCATGAAAGACTGGAGCACACCCTTGGCTCATCATAGAAAGACTCATAAACGTCCGATAGTGGGACGTGAGTCACCAAGCAGCTCTCTGGACCCTTCCATTGTATATAAGTATAGCTTGGGTTACCTTCATCAACAATTTCTGCTTTTGGGTCCAGAGGCTGCATCACAGTGTCCTTTAGATGAAGAAGGCTCTGAGAGAACGGGACCACAAGTAAACAATGACTTATCCTGCGCAGCTTTGATTAGTAGCATCATGCAAAACTCACTTTTTAGCAAGCCCAAAAGCTGGTTGTGATTAACTGGATTGAATATCAGTTGGCAGGAGGGTCAAGACACTGCAACCACCCTAAGACGTGCTGGGATGGTAGCTTGGCAAAGGAGTATAGTGAAACACTTGAAGTGGAGGTATGGGTTAAAACATATAACACCTAGCTGGGGGCATAGTCCAGACCACCCTAACAGATCTTCGGACCATGAAGAGAAGAAAGGGGATTGTAGGATCATAAATGTGGAACTGGATATGGACCCAAAGCATCTTGTGGGTGGGCCGGGAGCAGGCTGCGATGGTCCTAAATCGGTAATTGGGAGCAAGATTGAAAGAGAGGATATGAGACGCCAACTTGGTAAAGACATTCCAGTAAGGGGCTGGATGGGGACAGAAGTGACGCATTCTAGTTAGCAGTATGTTTGGTTGGGGCAACAGACACTATGCACATTTAGGGAGATGGGCAGTTTGGAATCTTCAGAGCTGTGTAGCTGGGGGGCGGAGTGATTATTGCAGAGGGTTAATTGGATAGTTGTTGTTAATGTTCAAGCAAGATACATTCTGCCAGTCAACATAGCTGAGGCACACAGGATATTCACTTTCACAGTCTGAATCCCAACCAACTTAGGGCTGGGGTCCTTTAACCATGCAGTGGGATGTCCAAAATTAGTACGTCAACCCTAAGGATAGTATCCTGAAATGTCAATGGCCTACCTAACAAAGTCAGATGGGGAGTGGTGCCCCAGTACCAGATTCTCCTGAGATGCAGGAAGGACCTATTCCAGCTGTATAGGATCTTCAAGGTGGACCGCACAGACCACCAGATCAAGCACTAGTGGGCAGACTTCATTGCCCGGGAAGGAGATCTCCTGGATCACCTAGTGGTTCGGGTTGGCAGACCTGTGGGTAAGTAAACCTGTAACATTGCTACAACCTCCTTCGCATGTGCATGGCTGTAGGGAATAAGGAAAAAAATAGCATGCCATGAGAAAGGTGAGAATATCAAGGGGCAGATTTAAGGAAATGGCACTGCACTGAGTGCGTGCAACTTTCCTTGCACCCCTTAGCACCCCCTACCAACACCATGTGTGCGCTGTATCTAAGATATGGTGCACCACGGCACAGGTTAGGGGGCATTTGCTTCATAATTTTTGATGCTATTGATATACTGTTCAGGGTCATTCCCATAAATTTGCCTAAGACACTGACCAGTACATAGTGGGCCATCAACATATAATGGTGTGCCCCTTTTTTAGCACATGCTCTGAGCAGGTGTTAAAATGTGCAAAACAAAATATAGCTAAATGTACCTTTAGGTTTCAATGTGCTATTTTTTCAGCCCCCCTAACAGACAAATGCCCACTCTGCATACATAATGGCTGGTGCAGGCATAATGTGGCCGAAAGGGTGATAAAGTTGCACAATGCATTCATTGTGCCACTTTGTGAGCCTATGGGCAACATAATACCTACGCCATGCATAATGTATGCAAGGGGGGGGACAATGGTAAGAATAATGAATGACGCAAAGAAAACTAAGAAAAATCTTTGTGTTAATCATTCTGACATTTTCTACGCCTGCTCACCAGGCATCAAAAGGGGGCACACCATAAATTATGACGGGCTCCTATGTACTGTTCCAGGTTGAACCAAATTCTTGGCACTAACCCTGAACTCTTCATCAATACTGTCAACAATTATGAAGCCATTGCCCGCTACCCTGCACCATGATGTATCTTATCTTAGATATGGCGCATACATGGTGGCAGTAGGGGTTGCTAAGGGGTGCAAGGAAAATGGTGCTGCACAGGCTGTGGTGCCCCTTCCCTATTTTCTGCCCCTAAGCTTTGCACAATTAACAGTGTCCTGCCCCCCAGTAAGTATGACATATGAATCAGAGACATGTATACATGGGTGAGTCATCTTGCTATATATGTCTATGGGTGCTATCTATATCTGTGTGACTGATATGATGTAGATGGCAGTGGGTCATTCCTAACACTAAGTTGACTAGGTCACTCAGCCAAACAAGTGCAATGTGTAAAAGTTGTTCATGCTAATCTTTGTTCACAAATCTTAAAGCTATGTTTTCCTGTCATGTCTTGCAGGCAGAACTCCAAATTACACCATAGGAGAGGTTTCCACTTTTGAAGACCCCGATGAAATCAGTAAGTGTCACCTTGCATGTCACATAGTTACATACAGTTTTGTGTCTGACAGGGTTTGATGTGAATTAAGCCATGTACAAATGGCATGTGTGTCAATTTTGACACCATAATATATATTTGGATATTGACATCATGTCTGATGGTATGCTGAGGATGTGGAATTTATAGAATGTTGCACGGGTGCCAACATGTGCTGCCATGGATTAGTGGGTCTCAGAAAGTGTTTTGTATGGCCACAAACACACTGATGTCAGTCACAATAAGTGTCAGAGGCGCTGGCTCTCTACAATGCATGCAAACATATGTTTTTACAGAACCCTTTCCCGTACAGTGTGCCACACATTGCACAAATTTAGTCAGGACATGGTACAGTAATTGTCCCAGGGTATAGCTCTCCAAGGGCCTTTTGAAAGGAGAAACTTGCACCACCGTTGCTTCACGGCTCTTCAATAATGAAGTGAGGCACCAGATGTACAAGGAGCTCTGTTGAGAAGGACAACAGTCAGTTGAGTACACATTGAGATTTGTGCTCTTCTCTAGATGGATGTGGGACAAGTGCACGGGTTGTAGCAAATAAAATGTATGCGGCTGAAACAAAAGGTTTTAGCCACAATGATAGTTGTGAGCAAGCATGATCACATCACGTGTGTATGTAATGTGCATGGTAAGTGTGTACCTGGTAGTTAGGAGATGAATCAAGTTTGTGCACAGATAGGGACAGATACAAGTAAACAGGCGCTGTATCCAGTGCTGCACCACTTCTCTTGCAGTCCTTAGCCCCCCCTATCCACCACCATGTGTGTGCCGTATGTGATATACAGCACACCGTGGCGCTTAGTATGTGCCAATTGTGGTTAACAATTTATTGGACCTGATGTACTATTCATGGTTAGTGCAAGAGAATCTAATGTTAATCCTGGACTGTACATAGGGGTCCATTGTGACCAAAGGTGTGCCCCCTTTTAATTCCAGCTCTGAGCTGGCACTAAAACGAAGAAAGAAAATGAGGCAGCTGAATCTCTTGCGCCATTTTGGCAGTCACCCTACCAGGTAACGCAACCCCTGCATACATCATGCCTGGCACTGGCCTAATGTGGGGCAAGGGGTGACAAAGTGGCACAAAACAGGTATTGCATCATTTTGTTGAGATTCTGCTGACCATATGTCCTTGTTGTGTCTTATTTGCATCATATTGCTTATGATGCCAATGTAGTGGATGGAGACCCTCTCACATCTTGGCCATAGTGTGCAACTCTGGAGAGCCATTATACCAGTGACATGTAATAAATACTGCAGAAGCTTGCTAGGCAGATTTGTATGGACTTGGGTCTTGCCCTTGTTGTTGGCTTACTGCTTGACAAGATGTGTCATCACAAAATGCTGTCTACGATGCATGCTTGTTCTTCCTCTACCCAGTGCAGTTACTGATGACATGTTCTCCTCTTGTTTTAGCTACCAAAGTGACTCCAGTGCAGAAACAGAAATGTACTAAACGTGTAGAAAGGTTACAGCACATTTGCAAGGTCCACCTGGTTACAGGAAGATGGTAAGGAGATACAGCACAGAAAAGTCATCCGGGAGTGGAAGGCCTTCACTAATGGTGGACCAGCCAAACATAATAAAACCACCTCAACTATAGGACTGTCCTCAGCACCCAGAGTCCGTGGTGCTCCTTCAGGACCAGCACCCTCAACATCTGCAGCACATCAGACGGCACCAGCACCACAACAGCCACCACCATCTGCCACTGGGTCCAGCTTTGAGCTAGAAATGCAAAAAGACATGGCCGAGCTGGAGGCTAGGTTGGACAGATATGAGGCACACAATGCCAGAAATGAAAAAATACAGAAATGTATCAAGAGAAAGCTCAATAAGCTGTAGGAGTGGTCACTCACCACTCCCATGGCCCTTTGCTTTCCCAGTGTGCATTGTTCAAAGTTTTAATGGGTTTTAGGGGGTTAGAAATAGGTTAGGTAGGATACAGTAGGTTAATTGTGGGAGTAGTTTGGGGAGTGGATTTGAGGCATTGTTTTTGTTTGGGGGTAGTTGGGTGGGGGGTTATGTTTAGTGGTGTATGTAAAAAATGTTTTAAAGTACAAAAATATATATTTGTTTAGAGCATAAGATTAGCATGTTTGTAGGTTAGTTCATGTTGTCCTACATGTCTATTGTCTCATAAGGGGGGTGAGGGCACAATGTGTATTGAGTGGTGTTATGAGTATAAGTTATGTTTAAAAAAATAGGATAGATAGCTGTAGGGTTCAGTTAAGATAAGTTAATATAGGTTAGCTTAGTATAGGCTAGGTTTTTAATAGGTTGTATTTTTAGGTACCAATAAATCCTGTTATATTTCAGACAATTAGGTGTCCATGATGACTGACTGCTTGGGTGTTCTCATGGCTGCACTGGCCAAATTGGGGAAATGCCTTTGGGTATGCATTCAGTATTGATTTACATGTATGCCTATGTGTATCCCCAATGGCCAAGGCGCTGTCTGAATGGCAGAATTATGCATCAGCTACTCAAGACAGTTTTCTGCACAGTTCCAGACACTCTGATTGTGTATGGATGCAATATGTTTTGGTGAGATTCTGCTGACCATATGGCCTTGTTGTGCCTTATTTGCGTCATATTGCTTATGCCGCAAATGTAGTGGATGGAGGCCCTAGACCCTCTCACATCTTGGCCTTAGTGTGCAACTCTGGAGAGCCATTATCCCAGGGACGTGTACTAAATACTGTAGATGCTTGATAGGCAGATTTGTATGGATTTGGGTCTTGCCCTTGTTGTTGGCTTACTGCTGGACAACATGTGTAATCACAAAATGCTGTTTACAATGCATGGTTGTTCTTCCTCTACCTAGTGCAGTTACTGATGACATGTTCTCCTCTTGTTTTAGCTGCAAAAATGACTCTAGTGCACAAACAGAAATTTACTAAAAGTATAGAAAGGTTCCAGCACATTTGCAAGGTCCACCTGGTTACAGAAAGATGGTAAGGAGATACTGCACAGAAAAGTCGTCCAGAAGTGGAAGGCCTTCCCTATTGGTGGACCAGCCAAATATCCTAAAACCACCTCAAATACGGGAGTGTCCTCAGCACTCAGAGTCCGTGGTTCTCCTTCAGGTCCGACACCCTCAACATCTGCAGCACATCAGACAGCACCAGCACCACAATAGCCACCACCATCTGCCACTGGGTCTAGCTTTGAGCTAGAAATGCAAAAAGACATGGCTGAGCTAAAGGCTAGGTTGGACAGGATCGAGGCTGACAATGCCAGAAATGACAAAATACTGAAATGTATCAAGAGAAAGCCCAAGAAGCTGTAGAAGTGGTCACTCACCACTTCCATGGCCCTTCTCTTTCCCAGTGTGCATGGTATAAAGTTTTAGTGGGTTTTAGGGGGTTAGACATAGGTTAGGTAGGATACAATAGGTTAACTGTAGGAGTAGTTTGGGGGTGGGATTGAGGCATTGTTTTTTTTAGGGGGTAGTTGGGTGGGGTGTTATGTTTAGGGGTATATGTAAAAAAATGTTTTAAAATACCAATCTATATATTTGTTTACAGCGTAGGATTAGTATGTGTGTAGTTTAGTTCATGTTGTCCTACATGTCTATTGTCTCATAAGGGGGGTGAGGGGACAATTTTTATTGAGTGGTGTTATGTGTATAAGTTAAGTTTAGAATAGGATAGATAGCTGTAGGGTTCAGTTAAGATAAGTTAGTATAGGTGATATTAGTGTAGGCAAGCTTTTTAATAGGTTGTATTTTTAGGTACCAATAAATCCTGTTATAGTTCGGACAATTAGGTGTCCATGATGATTGACTGTCTGAGTGTTCTCATGTCTGCACTGGCCAAGTTGGGGAAATGCCTTGGGGTATGCATTCAGTATTGATTTACATGTATGACTATGTGTATCCCCAATGACCAAGGGGCTGTCTGATTGGCAGCATTATGACATCAGCTAATCAAGACAGTTTTAAGCGCAGTTCCGGACACTCTGATTGTGTATGGATACAATATATTTGACAGGTAATGATGCAACATCAATTGTCATTGCTAAGATATGTCACAATCGTTTTAGAAAATATTTGCACATTAAACTCCACCTTATTTGGGGTCTGGATGCAGGCAAACTGACAGCTGCTTGTCACAGTTTTGAATATGGTCTTCAGTTCCTCACATATTTGTTGTATTGGTACATTCACCAGGGAAATCTCCAGACACTAGACTTCTGAACCTTTCATGTCATATGTCAAGTTGCATGGAAATATATTCAAGACATGCTTGTGATGCTCAGTAAGGTGTTTGTAGTCCACAATACTATTGGTCACCATGATTGAGTCCTAGTGTGTGCCTTTGTGTCTCACGGTAAGCCACACATGTCATTTGGTTCAGTTCTCATTGTCATTGCTTCACACAATGCAGACATTTATATAAGTTGATTAAACACTGAAAGAAGTGCATGATGCGTGTGATTATGATGATTTATTTACATCAGCAAGTTTATTTTCAAATGTTGTACAATGTCCAGTTCACTGACACCATGCAAGATCTGGAGCCACTTCATGTACATTCAGAGTCCAAGGATGAGGGACATGTCATGAGACATGGATAGGAGAAGTGTGCATTAGTGAGGAGGTGTACAAATTGACAATTGGTAGGAATTGAGACAATGATAGTCCATAGAAGATAAGTCAACAGTGGTTGAGTGAAGAGGGCACATTGCCAGCTGTCACAACACTGGCATGATCTTAAGCACAGAACTAAGGAGATACTGTCCATGTGCCACAGACTGGTGCTATCAGGTGGTTTTCCGTGTGAATGTTGTTCCTTCCACATCTTCATCCTCTGATGTGTGTGGCGCCACCTTTGCCAGGGGTGGGGCTGTTGTTGAAGTTGAGGTGGCCACACACACACACATCAGGGGATAGAGATGTGGAATCAAAGGTCCTGGCAGCTGCCATTTATGGGAACACATAAGACATCACTGCAGCAAGGAGGAACTGCTGATTTCTCAACACACTGCAGCTACATCACAGTAGTAGGCAGCCATGTTTTCCCTGAGGGAGGCCACGTCCCACTGTATGGATGCAGGGCATTTTGTACAGCCCTGAGTCTATTATCTATCATGCTGCTGCTACTTTGGGAGGGCAATTGTCCAAGCCTCTGCCTCATGACAGCAGCTGTGTCAGCCAGGGACTGCTAAAGTCCCCGTAGAGGGGAGTGGGTGCCTTTGATGGCAGCTGAGTTGTCCTTATTTGGACTGAGGCCCCTCTGTATTCCCTCTAGGCTGCCTGCCATTGTCTCCATCCCGCTGGACTCCTACCTCTGTCCTCTGAAAGGTGATTCCTGGGTCCTCAGAGTCCAGGGTTGTGGCAGGACTGGTTGGTGCTGTGTGTTGGAAGTTGGGTGGTTCTGTGGAGACCCTGCAATGCTGTGTGTCCTCCCTGCAACATGAGGTGGTGTCTGGAAGTAAGCTAAGACATCCTTGAGAGCCTCTTCATTGATGATCAGCAGCTGGTCATCCATGTCATCTGTAAAATCCAGGACAGGCAGGTCAGCAGGAGGTAAGGCATTATCCTCTGTAATGGGATGGTGAAATGTCACTCTTTGACAGTAATGGCTGTTGACATAGATCATCATGTACTTGCTACTGGTGACTCAGTGATATGTTACAGACCACAGGTTGTAGTTGTCCATTATGTGTTCTATTGTGCATCACACATAGGGCAACCTTTCAAGGTATTTGGTGCATTGATCCCACACCACCATATTCCTTGCAGGCCCCTTACCCAGCCACTGACACCATGGTAGCACATCAATTACATTCCTGTTCACCATGGTGGACATTCCCATAGTAGTCTAATGAGTGCTGTCACTATTTTGGTGTTTTACTGCATTGGCACCATAAATGATGCACGAGTGCAGCAATGCACAAGGAGGTCCATTGCTTACTATGCTTGTGTCACTTTGTCAATTGTCTTTAGCAGACCCCACACATGTGGTAATTAGATGGCACATTCCAAACTTTGCGGATTGTCAGCCCCATTAGTTCGTCCCTCCCTGCATAAGGGACATTTTCTTGCATACAGCATATCTGCCATAGGCATATGTTGGGGTAAAGATGTACAACAATGTGGATCAATGCATGCTTTTTGAGACTTTGTTAATGTGGCATGAGGGGAATGGGCAGCTTGGATCCACATTGGCAACTATTTGTTTGATGGTACTGTTGCATTAGGGGCTAATGACAATGGGCCCGTAGTGCAACATTGATGCCACTTGTGGCTGTTCTCACGCATGAAAGTGTCCCTTTGTGCACAACGCCAAACATTCCTACAACACAGGCAACCTTGTTACATCGTGAAATTGAAGCTAATTGTACAGCAGCACAAATGATGATCACAGATATGCCTGATATGTTGTAGGTGTTCACTGTTGTGCCTATTCCCTAATGGTGCATGTAGGTGTGTGAGTGTTGTTGTTGGGCCACTCTGTGCGACTAGCGTAGGACATGTTGCACACTGAGGCCCTGTTTTTTTCAAAAATGGTACAGCTCGGTGCTATGCCAAAAATAGCTGCACCACTTTTGAAATACAGGGATGCGCTACATTTACAAGATTAAGCACCCCTGCGTTTCCCCCTGCGCCGGTGCAGATTTAAATTCCCTGCGCCAATGCAGGCATCCTTGCACCATTATACAAGGGTGCCTGAATTGAGGGGATAGATTGTTTATATGCAGGAAGGTGCACATAAACAACAATTTGGTACATTTTTGCAGGATGCAGCACACATAAGAAGGGCAATGATACTAGGAGAAAGGAAGGCATTTTACCTTGTTGTGCCATCTCAACACCACCCTTGGGATGGTGTTGGATTTAGTTGCAACCTCAGGTTGACATGTAGTCTTGAATCTGGGGCAACAACAATATGCAATGGGTGTTGTTGTGGTTTGGTCACAGCCACACTGATTGCACGCCACTTTCAGGTAGAGTGCTGCTTGTGTAGGAGCCATATTAACAAAGTGGTATCAAGCCACAGTCAGTGGTTTAACACCACATTGTGTATATGTGGAAGTGCATAGCGCCACCTGAGCGTCACTAAAAGTGAGGCTCGGTAGCGACGGGGCCTTTTGATTCTGGCCCTATTTATCCCGATGCAACCATTTTGCATGCTTTCAGAGTGTCCTATGTGCCTACCTCTTCTGCCATTTGTAAAATTCCAGATAGTCCCCCCTGCCACCATCTCTTCCAGCTCATCCAGGTCCTCCTGTGGTGCAAGGCTTCCACCTCCAGTCTGAAGTACTGCCTTTTGGTTCCTGGCCAGTTTCTCCTTAGTTCTGTGCCTGCAATCGTGCTCTGCTTCTCTTAATCAGTGACAGTCCTCATCACCTCTGCCACACTGTTGACTGTATCTACTTTCCCTGCCATATAGCCTCTCTCCTGCCTATTGGCAATTTGGAGGTGACGCAGAGCTGTTGTTAGTGCTCCATTACCTCTCTGGCCAAGATGTCACTCTCTTCCTCACTAAAGCAACACTTCTGCTTCCCCTTCTCCATTTCTGGGACTTTGCTGGTCCCTCCTGGCTCCTACTGGGCTCATTGGAATCTCTCTGGGATCTCTCCTGGCCTGCATTATCCATCTTGTCTCCCTATTTTTTTACACATTTAGCATTAAAAAAAAAGTGCTGCAAAACGTACCAAAGCCACTTTTACAGCACTAGCATAATTTTTCTTTCCTGCATGTCACAATGGTTAGCATCTTTTTTTTTTTATGTTAACCTTCTCTTAGCATCATGGTGAGTCGTTTTTTAAATATGGCTCACGGATGGTGCTAAGGAATGGCGTTAGCCAAGGTACATATTTCAATGCACAACTGTGCTAGCACAGTTGTGTGCCATTTTTTTTAAAAATCAGGACCAAAGTTCAGAGCAAAGTTCTACTTTCTTGCCACATTTGGTGTAAATATGGTCAGTGGTTTTGCTCTATATGTCTATGAAATTTTGCATGAGAACTAAAATGGAACACCTTTTCACAACATTTCTCTTATGTCTGGGTTTTCACGAAATGTTAAATGCAATCACTTAAGTTGTTTAGGAAGTATTTTTCCAGGTTTCATGAGTCTGTCCTTGAGGTCAAAAGTTGCAGGCAAATCAAAAAATGCCTTTTTAATGGGAACCGTGGGATTGGGCCAGTGACAAAGGCTTGTGGCCAAAATGCACCTGGACTTGCAGCCTAATGTAACTTAAAACAAATTTTCTGCAAGGAAGAACGAGTGTGGATGTTTTTCTTCTTTACACATGTGAGGTGTCTTTGTCTGATACCTCTATTTAGTCAGTAGGTATAGTGTATTTATAGTTAGGACCTAGTTACCATAGGAAATGAATTTATGTATTGCTTATAACTTTAACACCATTTGGCAAATCATCTCAGAACTTTCCAAAAAACATATTCACCCACTTTAACTTCTTACTGAAAAGTTTTGGAGTAATCCATCAAAAGGGTTGGGGCGCTGAACATGGGGGGTGGAGGCGAGAAAAAGAGAGGGCCCAAAATGCAATTTTGCCATGCAATTTTCATTTTGCCATGAAAGTTCCATTGGGATTTTTGAACAGCAGTACTGACTAAACGGCAGAAGAGAATGTCATCATATTTGGAGAAAAGCCAGATCTTTACTTAGGAAGCATAGTTTTGTGATTTCAGTATTATTTGAGGAATCAAGGTTCAAAATGTATAAATATCTGGACTGTTGAGCTTGAATGACTCCTGCAGGAATCATGCACCTGTTAGGGCAATCGTATTGATCAAGAGGGCTTTTTTACCCTCTGACTATCTTGCTCTTGCAGAGTTCTCACGGGAACACCGCTCGTGCAGAGCATGCTCTCAGGTTGGCTTTCTGCAACACAAACAGAAATGCTGTGTACGCTATTATTGCACTTAAGGTACTAGGGGGCATATTTAAGTAAACTGGCACACCGTATCGTGGGGTAGGGGGCAATAGCATCATTTTTTGTTACGCTATTGATGTACTATGCAGGAGTAGCACCAAAACTTTGGCGCTACTCCTGCAGAGTACATAGGGACCCATTGTATTTAATGGCATGCCCCGTTTTAATGCCTGCTTTGAGCAGGCATTAAAAGTGCCAAAAAAAGACGTAAGGAGATCTGTTAGATTTCCTTGCGACATTTTTCAGCCCCCCTAACAAGGGAATGCCCCCTTTGCATACATTATACCTGGTGCAGGCATTATGTAGCGCAAAAGGTTACAAAGTGGCATAATGCATGCATTGTGCCATTTTGTAAATATGGCATGATATTTTTGACCTTTTAATGGCACATTATCGTAAAAAAACGATGCCAATGTCGCTAGGGGCTCTTAAATATGCCCCTAGGTCTCCATGTCCTGAAAATTAAAAATATCTATGGCCTTTTTTGGAGGTAGTTGCATCACTTTTGCACCACGTAATGTGGTGCAAGCACAACACAACTGCTAAATGCGATTTATGAAGCCATGCAAGGCCACCTTGCGTGCTCCTGAGTGGTTTGATAACCCCAGAGTAACGCAACATTGTGTTATTCTGCTCCGGAGAGGCATTCCATATGTGTTCCCATGCAACACTTATGGGTTTTGATACATTCTCAGATTTGCCATAAGTGTGTAGACCTGGGAATGCACCAAAACTGCTAAGCCTCCCCAGGCGAGGTGTAATGAGGAGAAATATTATTTTTTTCTCCTCGTTTATCCCTCTTCCTATGCGTGCTGTATTCTACAGCACACATAGAAAGAGGAAAAGCCCTTGAGATTGTTACTGTTCAGGATGGGGTCCCTTCCTCCTCAAAACAATCCTGCTTACATCGCAGGCACACTTGCACTATGGTGCAAGGATGCCTGCATTGGCACTGGGCAGCACAGTGTGTTCCAGCACTGGCAGAAGGCAGGAATGAGCTGTATTATTTTAAACATAGCACTTTCCTGCACTTTTCTTGTCATGCAGTGCAGCAAGGCTATTTACTGCACTGCGCTATGTTACAATTTAATAAATATGCCCCTTAAAGTATAAGGAGGCAGAGTAGAGATATCCTGACACCCTCCCCTTTTTTGGGGAGTTCGCCTGGTGTCAAATTCTTAAAAACGTTTTTTTGGTCAGCTGCAATCCTTCAAGAGTCTTCTGGGAAGCCAGTGTGGCCACCCTGTGCTCCAAAGAGAATATTGTGGGAACAAAGGTTCCAGTTTGGCCCCTGCAAGATGCCAGGCCCTGAGGCCAACCCCATATCATGCAACACCCAAGAGGTTGTTTGCTTGCACGAGATAAGTGTTGTTCAGCCCCACACAGCACACAGTTGAATGCCATGGGGGCAGGGAATTAACCACTTGTAGGGCAGAATAAATGAACTCACTTGAGGCTGTTCTATGTCATCAACTCTTTGCTGTACACGCCTGAATCCTGTGCACTGCGGGGTGTTACCTATCCATGAGGGTTGGGTGTGGCAATAATATCTTACTTTCCATTAAAAAAAACTACAGAATTCATTGAAAACAACAAAGGTATAAATTCACTGAAAAAAACAACAGTTAATGTGACATTATAGTCAGATGAAAATGTCAGTTAAAAGTCAAATTTTAAACAAAAAAACACTGAAATTTAGCAGTTATAAATACCCAAATAAACTATAACGTGCGCCCACACCATGCAATGGCTATGAATTGCACATATTACATCATTCATGACATGTTCTATGATATCTTTGAAAACATCACTGATGACATCTGACATGACATCATTGATTATATTACTGTGCATGGCAATGTGTAAGTTATAGTTACCTTGGTTAACTGTAACAGATGTTTTTCTTTAGTTTAACATGTTATGTTTTAAGTGATATTTTCCCTCACTCATAGTATCCCTATACATATATATATATATATATATATATATATATATATATATATATATATATATATATATATATATATATATATATAATACCTATTTGCAGTACCACTAGGTTGTTATAGTTAGGATCTAGGGCCCCATGTATGATGGCCTTTTGTGGTCACAAATGGCAAAAATCACTGCTTGTGACCGCAAAATGGGCAGGTGCGGTGTACCATCCTTGTTTTGCAAGTCCGTTACTATTATCGACTCGCAAAAGAGTGACCTGCGACTTGCAATCAATTAGGAAGGGGCGTCCCAAGAACGTCCCTTCCTAATTGCAAGTCACAGGGGAATGTATGATTGTTTTGTGACCGCAATTGTGGTCGCAAAACAATTGCAGTTACCACCAATTTCAAATTGGAGGTAACTCATTCGCAACCCGGAAGGGGTCCCCACGGGAACCCTTCCCCTTTGTGAATGGAAAATCTCCTTTGTGAATGATTGGAAAAATAGTTTTTCAGAGCAGGCAGTTTTTTCCCACGGAGCTCTGGAAAAATTTACATAAAACCTATTCATTTTTTTGTCTGAAATGCATCCTGTTTTTCTTTCAGGAAAAAGGCTGCATTAAAAAAACTGCTTTATTTAAATGCAGTCACAGACATGGTGGTCTGCTGTCTCCAGCAGGCCACCATCCCTGTGAGGACTGCCATTCTCAATGGGGTCACAAATTGTGACCCACCTCATGAATATTAATGAGGTAGGTCATTTGTGGCCCCTTTGGGAATCACAAACAGTGTGAGGTACACTGTTTTACATTAGGTTTTGTGACTCGCAAATAAGTGACAAATTGTGAGTGTCAAAACTCTGGGTCATACATCTGGCCCCTAGTTTCTATATAAAAAGCATTTTTTTACTTCCCTATATCTTTGGTGCCGCTTGATGGATCTTTACAAAACTTTCCCAAAGAATTGCCAGTCCCATCAGCTGCTGCCTAGAAAGATTTTGGGCATCCATGGGGGCGGAGAAAAATGGGAGGTCCCAAAACACGTTTTCCCCATTCATTTTTCCATATGGATTTTGAACAGTGATATCACTGAAAGTACTGGACGCGTGAAGGGGACTGAGATGAAGTGCTTCAGCAAGCATGTAGCTGCTGTAAAAAAAAAATGGAATCACGACCATGGCGGAAACCACCAACATAGACAGCCACTTTAACAATCCGACCGCCACGGCGGTAGAAACAAACACTGCGGCGGTCACCGCCAACAGACAGACGGAAGACAAAGTACCGCCCACTGTATTTCAAGATGCCTATCCGCCACCTTTTCCGGGGAGGAATCAATGCAATCAAAAGCACAGAGGAAACAGTACACAGAAGGGAAAACACTCACCTCTCGACACCCAACGAGGAACCAGGACGCCATGGAGCCCGAACTACACGTCCTGTCGATGCTGGTGTATCTTCTCATCTACCAGGAGTACGAATGGCGGTGGCGACGACCACAGTGAGTACTGCACTTACAACACAGGGGAGGGGGGAAAAGAGAGTGACACACATACGCAACACCCACACCCCCGCCCTCACCCACAGCAACATACACACAAATAAATGCAGCAACATTACATATACCCCCCCTCACCCCCTGGAAGAATGCAAGGACAAAAGGAAATGATTGTAACCAGTGTAATCATGAAAAAGCCGATAGTCAAATATAAAAAATCAGTATATACATATATGTACACCAACTACACAAGTCCGGATAGTGTACCAATCATTGTCCGTGGACCACTGGGCCCAAAATGCATGGGCGAAGCCCACACTAGATACCTGACTCGAAACGGAGAGAACACTTCTGGGGCATCAGTTTGAAAATATACAGGCATCTCAGGGGGAGGGGGTCACCTCAGCCAGATGAACGCACAACACCACTGCTGCACGAGGGGGCTCCATGCCCATTGCTGTATCCTGGGGAGTGCAAAGCCACAGTCTCTCAAGTCTTTCCAGTGTGTGGTTTGCCCACTGCTGTATCCTGGGGAATGCAAAGCCACAGTCTCTCAAATCTTTCCAGTGGTTGGTTTGCCCATTGCTCTATCCTGGGGAGTGCAAAGCCACAGTCTCTCAAGTCTTTCCAGTGGGTGGTTTTCCCACTGCTCTATCCTGGGGAGTGCAAAGCCACAGTCTCTTAAGTCTTTCAAGTGGTGGTTTGCCCACTGCTCTATCCTGGGAAGTGTAAAGCCACAGTCTCTCAAGTCTCTCAAGTGGGTGGTTTTCCCACTGCTGTATCCTGGGGTGTGCAAAGCCAGTCTCTCAAGTCTTTTCAGTGGGTGGTTTGCCCACTGTTCCATCCTGGGGAGTGCAAAGCCACAGTCTGTCACGTCTCTCAAGTGGGTGGTTTGCCCACTGCTGTATCCTGGGGAATGCAAAGCCACAGTCTCTCAAGTCTTTCCAGTGGGTGGTTTGCCCACTTCTTTATCCTGGGGAGTGCAAAGCCACAGTCTTTCAAGTCTTTCCAGTGGTTGGGTTGCCCACTGCTGTATCCTGGGGAGTGCAAAGCCACAGTCTCTCAAGTCTCTCAAGGGGGTGGTTTGCCCACTGCACCATCCTGGGGAGTGCAAAGCCACTGTCTCTCAAGTCTTTCCAGTGGGTGGTTTGCCCACTGCACCATCCTGGGGAGTGCAAAGCGACAGTCTCTCAAGTGGATGCCTTTCTCCACTGGTTCTGGAGGGGGCTTTGTGCCCAGAGTGCTTCATCCAGCCAAGGACTGAGGTAGTGGATGTGATTCTCCACTGGTACTGGAGGGGGCATTGTGCCCAGAGTGCTTCATCCAGCCAAGGACTGAGGTAGTGAATGTGATTCTCCACTGGTACTGGAGGGGACATTGTGCCCAGAGCGCTTCATCCTGCCAAGGACTGAGGTAGTGGATGTGATTCTCCACTGGTTCTGGAGGGGGCTTTGTGCCCAGAGTGCTTCATCCTGCCAGGGACTGAGGTAGTGGATGTGATTCTCCACTGGTTCTTGAGGGGGCTTTGTGCCCAGAGTGCTTCATCCTGCCAAGGGCTGAGGTAGTGGCTGTATCGCTCCACTGGTTCTGGAGGGGGCTTTGTGCCCAGAGTGCTTCATCCTGCCAAGGACTGAGGTAGTGGATGTGATTCTCCACTGGTTCTGGAGGGGGCTTTGTGCCCAGAGTGCTTCATCCTTCAAAGGACTGAGGTAGTGCATGTGATTTTCCACTGGTTCTGGAGGGGGCTTTGTGCCCAGAGTGCTTCATCCTGCCAAGGACTAAGGTAGTGGATGTGATTCTCCACTGGTTCAGGAGGGGGCTTTGTGCCCAGAGTGCTTCATCCTGCCAATGACTGAGGTAGTGGATGTGATTCTCCACTGGTTCTGGAGGGGGCTTTGTGCCCAGAGTGCTTCATCCTGCCAAGAACTGAGGTAGTGGATGTATCTCTCCACTGGTTCTGGAGGAGGCTTTGTGCCCAGAGTGCTTCATCTTGCCAAGGACTAAGGTAGTGGATGTGACTCTCCAGTGGTTCTGGAGGGGGCTTTGTGCCCAGAGTGCTCCACGTGCAGTGTGGCCGGTACAATTCCCTCACCTGGGTATGTGTGCACAAGATTGGCGAGGTACAGGTAGCATGATACACCATGGAGGCAGTGACATACCCCACACTGCTGTGGCCTCGCCTTCCACCTGCAGGTGCAAACAGTGATGGAAGACATGCCCCATGGAAGCTGCCCAGGATTCAGGAACTCTCCTCCAGCCTCGGACAACTGACCACTGGGGATGGTAGACCTGTCAGCAGAGGTGCCACTGTCCGAGTATGTCGCGGGGCCGGTGGCGGTGCTTGCGGCGGTGTCTGTGGCGGCGGTGCTTGCGGCAGTGTATGTGGCAGCGGTGCTGGCGGCGGTGCATGGGTCAGCACCTGCTGAGGGACACAGCGAGATGCCTCCCGCAGCCTCGGATGGCTGGCCACTGGGGAAGAGGCTGGGGACTGTTGCTGAGGCTGTAGACATGCCGATGGTGGTGAAGGTGGCGGTGCAGGTGGCGGTTGTGGTGGTGGGGCAGATACCGGTGTTCGCCGCCATACAGGTTGATGTGGTCGTGGACAAACGTTGTGACACTGGTCCCTCAGTTGGTGCCACCATGCCCTCTCCTTACCTGATCTTCTGCTTTTGGCCCTTCCCCACCTTTGATAGTGCTGCGGTTGTCTTGCCACTATCCCCTTTTATTTTTGCTGAGCCCTTGGTGGCTGGTAGTTTCGGCTTCTCCCTCCGGGATGTGGGCACCTTTTTCACCTTGGCAGGTGGGGAATGGCCTTGCCCTCACTACGTGGCACACTGGCAGCCCTGATGGGTGGCGCAATTGATGACCCCGCAGTTTCTGGTACCACTGTGCCTGGGGATTTGGTGGCTGAGGTGCTGGGCTGGGACCTGGAAAGGTGGGCCATAGGGGAAGGATGGGGGGGAGGTGAAGGGAAGAGGTCAATGTTAGCCAGGAAAAGCTTCTTAGACACACTGGGATGGGAAGATGGAGGGGGTTTGGGAGTGGATGAAGAGGTAATGGTTGTAGGAGGTGTACGTCTGTTGAATTTGGGTGATGGGGCATGAGGCTGTTGTGAGGTGGATGGCTGTTGGGTGGGTGTGTGCCTGCGTTTGTGTACTTTGGGAGGAAGGCTCACAGACACACTGGGGGAGGACACACCGGATGTGTAAATGGTAGTGGGGGTGGTGAGTGCACGTGAGCGGTGTGTGGTGATGGGCGTGCTTGTGATGGAGGTAGTGGCTGAGGATGTAGTGCATGCAGGTGTGAGTGGAGACGAGACAAGGAGGGAGGAGGAGGACGTGGAGGAGGGGGACACAGTGGAGGCAGTGGATGTTGCTGTGTCTGCATGGGGATGGTGCTTGTGTGAGTGCCTGTGGATGTGTGGTGCTTATCTTTGCCTGAGCTACTCTTGTGTGTTGATGTGTGTGCATGCTGGTCTGATGGTTTGCTTGGGATAGGCTGAGGTACAGGGGATTGGGTCTGGGTGGAGGAAGTTGGAGGGAGGAGGCTAGACACAGGGACAATGGCTGCCATCAGTGCTGAGGCCAGAGCCTGAAATGCTCTCTGTTGAATGAACGCCCTCCAGGTATGCATTTGTTTGTTGTCAACACCCTGGATGGCATTCACAATGGTAGATTGCCCAACAGTGAGGGATCTCAGGAGGTCAATAGCGTCCTCACTGAGGGCAGCAGGGCTGACTGGGGCAGGGCCTGAGGTGCCTGGGATGAAGGTGATGCCCACCCTCCTGGGTGAACGGGTACGGGACACATGCTGAGGGGCTGCTGGCAGGGCAGTGCTGGTAGCGGTGGTGGCCGCTGTACCTGTTGATGCAGTGGGCACAGAGGTACCCGCCACGCAAGGGAGCGACCATCAGAGGAGGAGTCGCTGTCACTGGTGTATGCTCATGTCCCCGTCGAGGAGCTCCCCTCGCCCTCCATCCCACTGGTGGCTTCGGGCTCCGTTGCTTCACCCTCCAGGGCCAAGTGGGTTGCAGCTCCCTCCTGCTCCAATGCCAATGCTCCTCCACCTGATGATGCTATTGCACACAAGAACAGGGAGACCACAAAAAGGAGGGGGGAGGGGAAGACAGAAGAAAAACATGTTCAGTGCCTGCAACACCACTACCGTTGGCGGACACAACACACATGGAGCAGCCCTCTGCATTACGCTATGCACTAACAGTTCCTAGAAATTTCACCTGACCATGGGGTACGAGGACTAAGCCCAATTGCTGCACACCTGGAAGCAATCTATGTGTAGATGGCTATTACCACTAGTGGGGTTGGGGTGCCACATAGCCTGCCTCTTAAGGGACCTTGCCTACCAACTTCGCCCTGGCCTATGGGAACCCACTGCCTACCTCCCCCACCCAGACACCTTGTTATGCGCGCAGAGTCAGCTGAGTGAGAGTGTACTCACCCCCTTGTGGCTGCTGTGATGCCCTCAAGCGCCCATCCAACTCCGGATACGCCACCGCCAGGATTCGGGACATCAGGGGGATCATGGTGCGATGGGCACCCCTTCCACGTTGGGAGGCCATACCCAGCTGGGCCTCCGCCGTCTTCTTGCTCCAGCGGTGCAGGTCCTCCCACCTTTTACAGCCCTGGGTGCTCCGTCTGTGGTAGACCCCGAGGGTCCGGACGTCCTTGGCGATGGCACACCAAATACCCTTCTTCTGGTGGGCGCTGACCTAGAGGAATTGGTACAGGGGGGAAAGGAAATTACTCACCCGTCCGGACCGTCATAGTCATTGTCCACCAGTTCCCACCCATGCCCTGACGCACATACACTTACCATCTGCACATGCAGGCCTCAGCACCCCCCATGTATCTTCCATCCACACCACTTAAAGCAGGCATTGCCCATGCAGCATGCTCACAGTGTACTCACCTGTTTGTCCAGAGGACCGCACAGTTGGGTGTACTGAGGGAAGACCCCATCCACTAGTTTCTCCAACTCCTCCGAAGTGAAGGCAGGGGCCCTTTCCCCAGACACTGTAGCCATCGTCGCTTCCAGACACAGGTCACAGCAGCACTTGCTGTGTAGGTCCTCTCCTGTTGAAGGTCAGGTATCAAGTGAGTGAACCGACAGAAAATGGCAGTCACGTCAGTGGCAGTGCGTACCGTCATCGCCGGCTCCTGGGACCCATAGTGCCCAATGTTAACCAATGCAGAATTCTGCCGCGGTCTTCGACCGCCCACCGCAATGGTGTACAATGCCACCGCAGTTACCTCATATCCCCTTGGCCCACCTCACAGGTCAGGCAGCCGCCATTTCTGGGGGCCACATGGGATGGATAAAAACTGCGTCCCCCCTATCTAGGCCGGGAATACAGACAGATACAGGCACATTGTGGATTACTGACGTTTCTGCAAATAACACATTGTGATACTTCAGTGTTGGATGACTCTCTGCTCGCTGTTCTCCTCAATAGAACAAGTCCGCTGGAGCAGGTGATGAGATGGCGGCATCCTCCGGTGTACAGACCCCTGCTGGACCTGTCGACAATGGAAGAGAGACACATCATAATCACATACAGAATTGATCGTGCAACAATCCTGGAACTTTGTGCCCAGTTGGAGCCAGACCTGATGTCAGCTATCCGCCATCCCACAGGGATACCCCCTCTAGTGCAGGTCCTGTCTCTACTCCATTTCCTGGCCAGTGGGTCCTTTCAAACAACAGTGGCCATGGCATCAGGGATGTCCCAGCCAATGTTCTCTAACGTGTTGTCCAGAGTGCTGTCTGCCCTGCTGAAACACGTGCGCAGCTACATCGTTTTCCCTCAAGTGGATGATTTGGCGACAGTGAAAGGTGACTTCTATGCCCTGGTAAATATCCCCAACATCATTGGTTCCATTGATGGTACACATGTGGCATTTGTACCACCCCCACAGTAATGAACAGGTGTACAGAAACCGGAAGAGCTACCATTCGATGAATGTGCAGATGGTGTGTTTGGCAAACCAGTACATCTCCCATGTCAATGCCAAGTATCCTGGCTCTGTGCATGAAGAAATAGCAGCATCCCTTATGTGATGGGGCAACTCCTGAGGAACCGTGTGTGGCTAATAGATGAGGCCAAGGTCTCAATACAGTTGACGTAGATGCAGGATATGGGGCTGTCCCTAAGGGTTAGTGTGTGTCTAACAGTTGTCCCTCGACATTTGCAGGAGACTCTGGTTACCCCAACCTGTCATGGCTACTGACCCCAGTGAGGAATACCAGGACAAGGGCAGAGAAACGCTACAATGAGGCACATGGGTGAACTAGGAGAACGCACCTTCGGCCTCCTGAAGGCCGAATTCCGGTGCCTCCATATGACAGGTGGTTCCCTATACTACTCATCGAAGAAGGTGTGCCAGATCATCGTGGCCTGCTGTATGCTGCACAACCTGGCTTTGCGACGCCAGGTACCTTTTCTGCAGGAGGATGGGTCTGATGGTGGTCTTGTGGCATCTGTGGAGCCTGTGGACAGTGAAGAAGAGGAGGCAGAAGAAGAGGATATCGACAACCGAAACAACGTCATCATGCAATATTTCCAGTGAGACACAGGTAAGAAGATGTAACTGCTTCCCCCATCTCATTCTATTGTTGGAGCTAGCATAAGTCTGTATTTTTCACTCAGTGTATGGACACTGACTTGACACTTTGGCTTTCCATTTCACAGATCTGGGTCCCACTTTGTGCCCTCTGCTATGTTTACTCCTGGCCTACAGCTGTGTTACATTGGTATGTGAACAGGTACATTGACATTGCTGTATTCCGTAGATATTGCAATTACACATTTGTGAAAGCACAGACTGACTCCAAATTATTTTGTGATTGAAGTGTGTTTAGTCCTGTGCAAATAAGTGGAGGGGGTTGTAAAATGGGCTGGGGTGATTGTGGAGGTATGTCCATGGCAGAGTCCAGTCTATTTGTTTCATAGGTGCATTGTCCAAAGGGGCATAGGAAGTGGAGCAATGGCAGTTGAAGGATGGACAGGGTGACATAGTGGGACAGAAGGGTGACATTCAGGGGGTTCTTATTTCCTGGCGGGGGGTCTTGGCAATGTTCTCTGTCATGTTCCTAGATCTCAGGGACTTTTTGACAGGTGGTTCTCCATCTACAGGGGGTGGGGTGCTGGTGTCCTGTTGTTCTTGTGGCAGTATTCTGCTGCATGTGCGGTGGTGAGCGGCACTATGGAAGGGGAAGTGTTCTGCCCCCGACTAAAACCTTGGGAGATTGCACGGCACAGCTAGCTGAGCTCAAAGCTCTATTGTTAGCGTTGGAGCACGCAGATCTGGCGATTTTAACATTGCTGGTCTGTGACTCCTACTACTGTGTACAGTCTTTCAATGAATATCTACACTATTGGAAGTTGAATGGATTCAGAGATTCTAAAGGCAACACCATCAAACACAAATTGTTGTGGGGTAAGGTTGCGGATCTGAAAGAGACACGTCCTAAGGTCCATGTTGTACATACACTTGGACACCAGTGTGTTGGAATACACGTTGCTGTGAATACTTTGGCAGATGAAGCCGCAAAATCAGCAGTGGCTGTAGCCACTGTGGCCGCAGTGACTCGTTCGAGTTCCAAACCAGACACAGAGATTTCGGCTGCCATAAAAGCTACGGCTGATGGCACGCCATTTCCTAAAGGATTTCCTTCTAAATATAGTTACTGCTTGAGTAGTGCGCTAAATGCTGTTGTTAATAATCCAGGTATTGGTGTACGTGAACTACCCAATAAAATTGAGAGACCTCGATTAATTTCTGCAGCACATGAGGGAGTGGCGTCTGCACATGCTGGTGTGGCTGCCACGATTTCACTTTTACAGGCTCGTTACTGGTGGCCTGGTCTCTATAAAGAGACAAAGCAATATGTCCTTTGTTGTGACGTTTGTCAACAAATTAAAGCTTCGTCGGCTAGACGCCCGCAGCAGACGCCCCTTCTGATTTCAAATAAACCTTTACAGTGTGTGTACTTGGATCATTGTGGTCTGCTGACACCAGATAGTGCATACAAATATATTTTGGTTGCTGTAGATTCGTGCTCCAGATTTGTGTGGGTCTGGCAACAACGCTCGGCTGACGCTCGGACTGTTATTAAAGATTTGCGCATCTTTGTCGATACATTTGCAGTTGCGGCTTTTCATTCGGACCAGGGCCCTGCTTTCGCCTCTAAGGCATTCAGGGACACCATGGCTTCGTTTGGGGTCCAACTCCAATTCTCGTCTCCATTTCATCCCGAGGGAAATTCTGACGTGGAGCGTTTAAATTGTGATTTAAAGCAATCCTTAACGGCCAGGGTTATAGGTACGGGTCATAGTTGGCTAGCCCACCTATATGGAGTACAGAGAGCACTTAATAACTTGCCTAGACGGTCACTGGGGGGTCGTACTTCATATGAGTACCTGTTTGGAACACAAATGTATGTTCCTGATCTGGATGGTCCTGGTGTGGAGGCGGCAGTTACGCCCTTTGACATAAATGATCGTGTCACTGTTTTGCAGGATTTACAACAATTCCGTGAAGATAACTCTTCTGCAAGTGCTGCCTCCTCAGGAATTAAGGATGAACCGGTAACACCTACTGGTTGGATACCCAGGATTGGGGATCTACTGCGTGAAAAGGTCGCAGTAAAGAAAGAATTTGGTCCTTCTTATCGAGCACTTGTCCCTGTGTTAGGGGTAAGCGGCACGAGAACTGTGATTTTACCGCCGCTGCAGGGGGCCAAAGGAAATCGCTTTGTTTCCATTGATAATGTCAAGTTACAACATGTGGCCGATTCTGCACAGCAGACCAAGAGGGACACCCAGTAGTTCCGGCATCCCTCTCACTACTGGGGAAGAAGTCCCGCTGCAGGTGATTTACACCGACGCTGTTTCCTCTCCGAGCTTGGGGAGGGTGGAAGATTATCTTGCGATTGTTCCACAGACAACGATTAATATGGAATCTTTTGATAAAGTTGCTGTACGTTCTACTGATGTTTCTGAACATGTGGTTTATAGCGTGCCTAGGAGAGAGCCTCCATCTGCTTCTTTGTTCACAATTGCACCTTTTGCAAGAACTGCCTCTGGCTGCTTCAACGACGCTGATGAAGCAGTGTCCAGCTCCTCGTCCTGGATATCTTCTGTCCGAGGTCCACTTCATGCAGCTGGGTTGGACTCTTCAGATCTTGAAGGCAGGTCACGTTCCATGGCAGCACATTTGTGCCAGAGAGATCTTTGTCTCCTTTAATTTGACTCGTCAACAACAGCTGATGGCTAAAAAGGAAGCGACGTATGTTATGTTGAATATTGAGAAATTGGAGAAACTGCCTTTCACGGTGGCTGAGATTCCGTCAGCTGAGTGGTTGATTCATGGGGTTATTAATATGCCTATCTCCACTCTGCAATTTACTTCGTGTTTGAAGCACATTCCAGTGGGTAGATATGAACTATTGGGAGACAGTTACATACACGAGGTGTGGGAGCTTCCCTTTCAATACAGATGTGTTAATGGTTTGAGGAAGGTTTTTCTTAGCGGTAGTGAATGCGAAGCTTCTGTCAGCCATTCCATGGTTTGTAAACAGCTGTCCTTGCACGGAGCGTGTAACGCTTCGATTGCTAACTTAGCTTGTTATCTGAAGGGAGTTCCAGTCCTGGTTATTAAAAACACTTTCCAGGTGCTTTCTAACGGCAGTTACATTGTTCTTAATAGCGAACGCTGCTGTGGCATGCGTGCCGGAATAGTTTACGTTGTCGTTGTCAACAAGGCCGTTACGTGCTGCGGGAATGTGTTGTTTCCCCCCACTCAAATTAGGGAGGTAGCGGACATCTGGCCTCATATTGCTACTTCCAAGGTTAATTTCGACAAGTTGAGTCGGCTAAAAGCTTTATTGTTTCAAAAGCATGTGGCCCTTACATCTGCTAGCGAGACCTACGCACTTCAAGTGGCAAGGTCATCGGCGGAGATACAGTCCCTTTTGAATACTAACTTTCCAAGTCACTTCGGTGAACTTGTGGGACGTATATTTAATGCATCCAGCACGGCTGGTATTGCTCATTTTTTCAAAGCCGTTGGTTTTGGTTTTGCTCACACCTTCTCTTCAATATTCGGTTTGATACCTTCGGCTATACACTCTATTTTCGGAAGCATTTTTGGGGGTTTCCCGATTACTTTGGCTTTATTGGCTGGAGTCTTGCTGTTGTTGCTATTTTTTCGCAATGGCTGTCCTGCCACGACGAGATCCTATATTGCTGCTCCCGTCAGCGCAGCTGTGTCGTGAACGCATGATGCAGCATTTTGGAGCTACACTTCTGGGCCATTTGGAGTGTGACTGGTCTCTGTCATTCAGAACGGTTTTGGATTGTGTGCAACCCGTGTTTCGGTGCCTTTGGTGCTCGTTTGAACATGCACTGGCTCTCTGTCTCTCACTGCGGCGCCCTTCAGTGGTCGATCCTGATCTGTTGATGTTCCCGATTAGGGCTCATTCCCAGACTTGTGCACTACGGTTGCGTTTGCTTCGTGAGGCAGTTTATGAGATTCCCTTCCTGGAGGAAGATGGTTTTGTCTCATTCATAGGCCCTGCACGGGGTGCCGCCCTGAATGGTTTTGGGGCTTTGGAACACACCTGCTACATGGTACTTTGTGGCGTGGATCTTCCGATATTGACATATATCGAAGTGGAGGAGCTCCTACTCTCTATTGCTTCTGTTTAACAATTGGATTTTTTTTCCCTCTCCTGCAAAATTGTCATTATATTGGATTTGGCTCTATTGTCACATGTTTTCTAAATTTATGACTTTGTTGTCTTCTGACCTTGTCAAAATATGTATATAATTTTAGGTATTGTTTATATCTGGGGCATATTTTTATATTATTGGAACCACTTGCTACCGACAAGGGGAGGGTGTAGTGTGGTTGGTTTTACGTAGCCTTTGCGCGTTCGCTTCAGGCTTTAGGCCTTTGTGTACTTTGCCCTGGATGTATTTTATTCATTTGCTGGCAGCTTAGAGCCTCTGTGCACTTTGCCCTAAATGCTTTTTATTAGGCTTCGTACTGTTATTTTTCAAATAGCCAGTTCTACGGTTTTGTTTTTTATTCATATCACACTGTTTTGCCTACTTCAGCACTGGAGTTCTCCATAACACATTCACTCTGTGCTTCAGTCAAGGATACAGTCTGGTACATTGCCGATAGACGTGGTAGGAATTTAGACTTGGCATTCCTGCGTAGGGACATTTTGTGATCACACTGACATGTTAGTTATAAAATCACTTCCTTGTCCCAATACACGCAAGAGGGAGATTCCGACCAGGGAACCACAACTAGACGCTGACTGCCTCGTTGCAGATGCTGAACCAAGATCACAGGCCTTTGCTCAGGTATGAGGGCTGATGTCTCCCCAGTGATACAGACAGGCAAGCTAGAAGCTTAACATGCTGTGCTCGAAATAGAACAAGCAGAGGGAGAGTAGAAACTATTATACACAATGATCGCTTTGTTCTTATGTTTTACTCTCCTGGTAACTATTTCAATACTACTGTTTTGTATGGTTCTGGTTATTGTGGCTCATGCCTTATTATCTAAAATACAGTCGTTTTATTAAATCATTATATAAAACTCATACTGTCTTTGTCATTTGTATATGAGATCATATTGTAAATGAGAGAGTTAGTTTGCATCTGAGTGACCACGACATCCCTGAGAAGTTCCAAAGATGTCATGCGCTCGGCTGCCCAATCATCTGTTCCCCGTGGGAGAAATGAGGCACTGCTAGTTAGCCAGAGCAAAAAACGGATTTATGGTGACAGATTTCCTTACACGTGGGTCAGACTCAGTCCCCCACATCGATCCTGCTGCCTAGAAATCCAGTAGTCTCATTTAGGATAATGAGAGCCCACGCAACACCCCCATCTCATACTATTGTTGGAGCTAGCATATGTCTGTATTTTTCACTCAGTGTATGGACACTGACTTGACACTTTGGCTTTCCATTTCACAGATCTGGGTCCCACTTTGTGCCCTCTGCTATGTTTACTCCTGGCCTACAGCTGTGTTACATTGGTACATGAACAAGTACATTGACATTGCTGTATTCCATAGATATTGCAATTACACATTTATGAAAGCACAGACTGACTCCAGATTATTTTGTGATTGAAGTGTGTTTAGTCCTGTGCAAATAAGTGGAGGGGGTTGTAAAATGGGCTGGGGTGATTGTGGAGGTATGTCCATGGCAGAGTCCAGTCTATTTGTTTCATAGGTGCATTGTCCAAAGGGGCATAGGAAGTGGAGCAATGGCAGTTGAAGGATGGACAGGGTGACATAGTGGGACAGAAGGGTGACATTCAGGGGGTTCTTATTTCCTGGCGGGGTCTTGGCAATGTTCTCTGTCATGTTCCTGGATCTCAGGGACTTTTTGCCGGGTGGTTCTCCATCTGCAGGGGGTGGGGTGCTGGTGTCCTGTTGTTCTTGTTGCGGTGTCTCCTGTCCACTAGCGCTGGCAGAGGTGGAGGGCTGTTCATCATCCAGGCTAGTGTCAGGGGCCCGTTGGTGTGCCACTGTGTCCCTCCTGGTGTTGAGAAGGTCTGCCAGCACCACTACAATGGTGACTAGAGTGGTGTTGATGGACTTCAAGTCCTCCCTGATCCCCAGGTAGTGTTCCTCCTGCAGCCGCTGGGTCTCCTGAAACTTGGCCAGTACCGTGCCCATAGTCTCCTGGGAATGGTGGTAAGCTACCATGATGTTGGAGAGTGCCTCGTGGAGAGTGGGTTCCCTGGGCCTGTCCTCCCCCTGTCGCACAGCAGTCCTCCCAGCTTCCCTGTTATCCTGTGCCTCTGTCCCCTGAACCGTATGCCACTGCCCCCAGGTCCCTGATCGTCCTGTGTTAGTGGGGTTGCCTGGGTTCCCTGTATTGGTGGACACACTGTTGATTGACGTGTCCTGGGGACAGAGGGATGGGCCCACTGGGTGGGTGCTGTGGTGGTGTTTCCTGAGGGGGGAGGTTCAGTGGTGGTTTGTGACTGTGTCAGGGGAACCGACTGTCCCGAGGTCCCTGATGGGCCGGGCTGGTCATCTTGATCCAGGCGTGCAGAGCTGCTGCCATTACTGTGGGTCTCTTCTGTGGGGGGAATGGATATGTCTGGCACCTCCTGTCTGTTGACGTTGAGTATGGGTCCTGTTGGGGTGTAAATGCATAGTTATTGTATCTGTGTGTGCCATCTTGTGCAATGGGTGAGTGGCCCTCTACTCCTGAGCTTGCATTATTGGCTTGGTCCTTGTGTGATTGGTGATTTTGGGGCATGAGTGAGCCTCTGTACTGGGCATGCTTTGGTGATGGGTGTTCATGCATTGGTGTTACATTCAGGGCTTGGTTTTGGGATGTGTGGGTTGTGTTAGTTGGGTATCTGTGGGTTGTTGGGGTGATGGGTGTGAGGGAAAGGGTGACGGTATGTGATGGCATGCAGGTGGGGTGGCGGGGATTAGGTAGTAAAGATTTGACTTACCAGAGTCCAGTCCTCCAGCTACTCCTGTGAGGCCCTCAGGATGCATAATTGCCAAGACTTGCTCCTCCCATGTTGTTAGTTGTAGGGGAAGGAGGTGGGGGTCCACCGCAAGTCCTCTATACAGCAATCTGGTGTCTAGATACCACAGAACGCACCTTCCCCTGGAGGTCGTTCCACCTCTCCCTGATGTCATCCCATGTTCTTGGATGCTGTCCCACTGCATTAACCCTGTCGACAATTCTGTGCCATAGCTCCATCTTCCTTGCAATGGATGTCTGCTGCACCTGTGAACCGAATAGCTGTGGCTCTACCCGGATGATTTCCTCCACCATGACCCTGAGCTCCTCCTCAGAGAACCTGGGGTGTCTTTGAGGTGCCATGATGTGGTGTGGGTGATGTGTGAGGTGGTGTCTGTTGTGATGTGTGAGAGGTTGTGTTGGTGTGTTGTTTGATGTGCATGGATGTTGTGTAAGTGATGGTGTTGGTTGTCTGTGGATACTGGTGTTGTTTTAGGTAGTCTCTCTCTCTGGCCTTCTTTCAAAATGTTGGTAGTTAGGGTTTGTGGGTGATGTGAGTGTGTGCTTTGTATTGGATTTGGTGTGTGGGAGTGGTGTATGTATGTGTATCAGGTGTGTGTATTTCGAATTGTCCAATGTGGTTGTGTTGTAAATGTGTGTGTATTTTGAGCGTGATGGTGTGTACCGCCAATGGAATACCGCGGTTGAAAGACCACCGTGTTGATTCGTGGGTCGTGATAGTGTGGGCGTATTTTTGTTGGCGTGACGGTGTCAGTTTTGGTATCGCCCGTTTATCACTTACCTTTGGTGTGGCGTACTTGTGTGGGTGTCTGTATTGTGGTGGATTCCGAGTTGTGGGTCCTAATACCTGTAGCGGAATTCCACGGCCGCAGCGGTATGTTGCCGGTCTTCTGCACGGCGGAAAGTGGGATTTACTGCCAGGGTTGTAATGAGGGCCTAAATTTGGTAGAAAGGTAGCTTTTGGTGTTAAGATTACGCTCTTTGTTATTTGGTGTAAATCTGTTCGGTAATTTTTTAGATATGAAAGGGAAAATAAATTTGTGTATTTAGGGCTGCGTATCCTTCACAGCGATTTCGAGATGATCGCAGAGTATTCAGGAATGCATGCGCCAGTAGGAGTGCAGTAATTGGCCGGCTAAAACCTGACCAGAAAATTGCGTCCACCATTTTAAGGTCCTGGGACATGGTCCCCTGGGCTGAATTTTTTTTTTACAAGTGATATAAAGGGTCAGGGTGGAGGTACCCTGACCCTAGGGTGTGATATATGGGTGTTTGAGGGACATATTATGGGTTTAAGATGATTTATGTCTCACCACATGTGATATTCATGAATATGTCATGACTAGTTTTGGTGTATGGTATGGTATGGTTTTGCATGAGTAAGTTCAGAACATAACTATAAAGTCCCTGTAACCTTTGTATTTTTCAGTGATATATATATATATATATGTATATATATATATATATATATAATTTGTTATATATATATATTTTTTTTTGCACTTAAAAAACAAAAGCTGTAGGGATGTTACAGTTAGGTTCACATTTTACACACACAAAACCACAGAATTTCAACAGTTATAGTTACAGTTATCTCAAGTAACTATACCTAGTGACCTAAGATATCTATAACTCGAGACCCCACCATGCACAGATTTCTCATCAATAATTTTACAGCAATTGTTGCACTGATACTGATATATCAATAATGTCATACAAGATGTCATGATAATATGTGTGTAATTAACAGTGTATGGCAAGGGCACGATATACCAAACAAGGGCAAGATTCTGTGTTTGGATTTTTTTCAAAGTTTACTGCAGATTCTCAGATCCTCTGCAAATTTGCAGTAAATTACAAAAAACATTTTTGTCCCTCGGCGAGGTCCCTGGGAAACCCCCCCACCAGGCCTCGAGGCTCAGTGTATTTCTACTCTGTCAACTTCTCTTACTTTTCATCTTTTTTCTTTGACCTCTGCTGTGAGTCCCAAGATGGCTGCCAACACTTCCTGGTTAAAATGTTGGGAGCCAATAAGATCTCACCATGAGCTCTGACAGATCCACAAAGGATTTGGGGCCCTAGATATCAATGTTTTTTTTCCTTCAACATCTCAAAAACAACTGACTCTTTCTGGAGCAAGATCTAGCTTTCTGCCAAATCTGGTGTAATTCTGTTCAGCGGTTCAGGCTGTGCTCATATAGTCATATATATATATATATATACACACACACACACATATATATATATATATATACATATATATATACATGGGAGGAGGACCAATTTTCTTTCCTTTAA
The DNA here is from genome assembly GCF_031143425.1 of Pleurodeles waltl. Lineage (NCBI taxonomy): Eukaryota > Metazoa > Chordata > Amphibia > Caudata > Salamandridae > Pleurodeles > Pleurodeles waltl. The sequence continues at coordinate 892,138,475 of NC_090442.1, read as the reverse complement.
TATATTTTGGAACAGTCCGTTTTTGTGTCTTGATTTCTTGTCCTAATTGGGTGAGATATATTGCTTTAATATATATATACATATATATATATATATATATATATATGATTCATTAAGTGTGGCCCGAGAAGAAGGGGGGGTCCAAAAATGTGCTGTTATAGTTAAGTTATAGTTATAGTTAAGTGAAAATATTTAGCCTCACATTATATGAAAGATATCAGCTTGCAAAATAAACAATTACATTTCCTGAAAGTAGTATATGAGTAGTTATGGTTTGCTGTAGGCAAGGATGACTACAGCACAAAATCAAAATAGATGTGAGTTCCACAAGTTATAGTACTAGCTTAATTCTAGCTATGGTTAGCTTACATTTACCTCCTACCTAAAAATACACTCTTTCCAATATGAAATCCACTCATACAGCACTGCATTATATAGTGCATAATATGAAAAACACTAATTCACATATTTTTTTCAGTCTGCCATTCACATCTCAATCCAACCATACAATCATTAAACTTAGCTGCCACGTCACAGTTTTCACTCACCCTTTGATAGAATTTTATGAATTTTATTCCCTATTGATTACAATCTACTAGTAAAAGTGTCAATCTCAAAACCAAAAAGCATAAGAACATAATCACAACGTGGCAGCTATAATAAGATTTCACTAATGCAAGAATCACAAACATAAGAATATAACCTAGCATAAACATAGATTAGAACACAGAGAATATAATGCAGTCTCAGTTCAGCATAGCGCACCGTCAGTTTTGTCTATAAGTCTCAGTCGGGGTGATTACCTAGCCTAACCACTAATTAGCATCAGCATGTTGGACTTCATGCAAACTAATTTAGAACACCAATTTAGAAAACATCTAACTATGGCCTCTATTCAAAAATACAGCAGTTGGTACCTAGAAAGAAAAAGCAAACAGACAAATTGTAATTTATATTGTCATAATTACCCTCCAGTAATAGGTCAGCACACAGGATCAGTCTTCGTCTTCAGGACATCAGTCAGATCGCCTTCAGTCTAGCTTCTCCTAAGAGACAGGGAATACTTCCCTCATAAGGAGGAGAAGTGTAAGGGCAGTCTATGGGCAATGATAATTTTATTAAGTCCCCAATCACTGAACAGAGTGACAAAGTTTCGGGATGAAATCGATAGCATTCCCTACCTAGTTCTAACATCCTTTCTGTGACATGAGTTTTTATCCCTTTTCGCAACCCCTTCCCCCAAAATTCTATTGGATATTCGCTATACCCCACTATCTTTAACCTATCAAATTATACATTAGGTAATTTCAAATGTCACCCCACGATAATTTACAACACTTTGAGTGGTCTTCATAATTTACGTCTTCGGAGATGGCACATCCTGGATTAGTTCATCATTTTGGCACGTTCCTCGGGTCATAAGTTCTTCGGTCCACGGTTAAATGTCCTTGAATATTTCTTTTAATCTACTTTGTTGCAGATTGTATAATAATCCATACAAAAGTAGCTAGCATGCGGATGGGAAACAAACCATTATAGTTACATGGAATAAAGAAAAAGAACAAATGCAGGGTCATGGCCCTTTGTGAGTCAGCACACTGAAAAACAGAGAAAAATGCTTTAATATGAGAGCTAGGCACCTAAATCCGCAGCTCACGCTAACTTAAGGCCTATGGGTTTTATTGCAATATTGTAAACGCCAATATAAGCTCGATTAATTATGAAGCAAGCAATCATTTTTATAACTAACATTAGTTTGTATATGCAATGGTATTTTCACGTTTCATTGACATAACTCAAATGCACATTAAGCAAATTACTATTCATTGTCCTTTTCTATGCGGCATTTGTTAGGCATTTATATAAGCATTACACTTCTAATAATTGATACATTCAAACTACGCTCTCTCAGTCCCTCCTCTGATGACTTTCGTCATCACACAAACCCTTTCAATTTTTCACCTTGCGCATAATGCGCATTTCAACATCTTGCCCTTTATGTGAACTTTCCCAAATTTCATTGAATATTTTCTCTCTTTCACTTTCTTCATTTCTTCTTGTTCTTTTAGTCCAATTTCTCTTAATTTTGTCATTAATTTTGCATGCCCCCCCACAATCCTAATAGGCAAATCATGATAATTAGTAACCCCATTAATATTTTTGCAAGTACCCCATTCCAAATGTTGGTAAACCAACTCCCAACTCTGGCAATTCCCTTTCCAAATTTCTCCCAAACACCAAGGGGGTGATTCTAACATTGGTGGGCGGCGGAGGCCGCCCGCCAATGTTCCCCCGACAAAATCCCGCTCCGCGGTCACAAGACCGCTGAGGGTATTTTGAGATTTGCCCTGGGCTGGCGGGCGGCCGCCAAAAGGCCGCCCGCCAGCCCAGGGCAAATCTACCTTCCCACGAGGACGCCGGCTCCGAATGGAGCGGGCGTAGTGGGAAGGTGCGACGGGTGCAGTTGCACCCGTCGCGTATTTCAGTGTCTGCTTTGCAGACACTGAAATACTTTGTGGGGCCCTCTTACGGGGGCACTGCAGGGGCCCCCAGGGGCCCCGCGGCACCCCCTACCGCCATCCTGTTCCTGGCGGGAGACCCGCCAGGAACAGGATGGCGGTAGGGGGTGTCAGAATCCCCATGGCGGCGGAGCGCGCTCCGCCGCCATGGAGGATTCTCCCGAGCAGCGGAAAGTCGGCGGGAGACCGCCGACTTTCCGTTTCTGACCGCGGCTGAAACGCTGCGGTCAGAATGCTCGACGGAGCACCGCCAGGCTGTTGGCGGTGCTCCCGTGGTCGGTGACCCTGGCGGTCTCCGACCGCCAGGGTCAGAATGACCCCCCAAGTTCTTTCAAATCTGAACTATCTCTAGTAAGGTTAGTAAGCATACTTCTAATTTTCTTACTATTATCCGGAATGAATGAGCAACAATGACGCTCATTTAGCATCTTGCAGACCCCTCACTCTTTGCTAAAAGAATTTCTAAAGCAAGCCGATTTTGAAGAGTCATAGCTCTTTCTGCAGCAAGTTCAGTATCCATCAGGAGTATAGCCCCTGTAAAATTTGTCAGCATGTTATCCACAATAGTAGACAACTTCTGTATCTTCATAGAATTTAAGATAACCCCTACTGAAGGGATTATGGCTCCAAATATATCACCAATGACAGCCGCCAATGATTCTCGTTTTTGTCTAGTATGTTGTATTCAGACGTTTTAGGTATCTGTTTTAGGTCATCAATCTGGTAGATCTTTGGGAAAACTATTCCCAAATAACATGTCCCATACCATCCTTTAGGAAGACGGTAATAAGCATGAAGCCCACAGATGTAATAGATCCCAGGGATCGCTGGATCCTGTCCATTCAACATAAATGTCCATTTACTCTGAAACAGAAACACATGCCTGCATTCACTCGTTCCCACAAACAAATTGTGTTGCTCAGATTTTGGTCTATATATACAAAGCCTGCTTACATGTAATGCATCTATAGCTAATTTCCCTTGTGTTTTGATTGCAGTGTAAGCATAATCATTTGCAAATGTGCACTTTTCTAATCCTTTCTCTAATCTTTCTTTTAATGCTTTGCGTCTATCATCAGTGTGGTCTAAAAAGCTCTTTTCTACAGGCAATAATAAGCAGGTCAAATTATTGCGATGTGCATAAGCAGTTCCGAAGGTAAGTGTTGGCTCAAAGAAACCTCTAACTAATTTTATATCATGTTCCTTAGCTAATCTATTCAAAAATTCAATCACAGGCACAAAGGAAAACACAACATCCAGGTTTGAATAAAAGTATTGCACATGCTCTTGATTATAGAATCTTGTTAATAGCAAGCTACAGCTAATTCCATAAGTTAAAGGGAGGCTATGGTAAGTAACTCCCTCCTGCACAGATGAAGGAATCTTAGTGCACACATAACAGTCTTTCGCATCCATAGTCTCCACATATTCATTTAGCAAGCGATAGAAGACATTAGTAGAAAGTTCCCCCTTTGAATTAGTTTCCTCAGGCATGTGTCGTGCATCCTGCTCGAATCGTTCCCACGGTGTTAGTGTTGTAGTTACAGGTTTTGAGGTAGCATTAATAGTCTTTTTCTCCAACCACGACATTCCTACAATCACACCCACTATCATTATTGCACACACAATACCTACTATAAGGCTCAACCATCCACACACTTTACTTTTCTTGCTACTACTTTTATTATTAGCCATGTCTGTATACAATCAGATAGCAGAATAACAATCAACTAGCGGATGATTTAAAACTCCTTTTTTTTTTTTCTTTGTGTATTTACAGCGTTTTCACTCGCAGAAGGATCCCTTTTGTCAAATCAGGTTAGCAGCTTGTCGCAATCAGGTTTCTCAAAGTCAAATCCGGTTCTAGTGTCACTTTTGGAAATTTATAAAGGCTCTCTTTTCTTTCAATTTTCAAATTTCAGATTCTAACCAAGATTTCCTCAGGTTCGTTCAGGTACCGTAGTATTGGCCTGGTACTTCTCGATCAAAACAGAATGCCAAGAATTCTTGTTGCCATTCAGATGTTGTAGCATATGCCCATTCAGGACCTGTATATCTCCTGTTTGCAATTCTTTTTCTTTTCGATTTTCGTTCGCCTTGTTGTTCTCCTTCGCTTAAGTCTTCTACTCGAGATGTATCACTTTACTCTATTACTGTGTCTCTTGGCACACCTCTTATTTTAGAAAGCGGTTTGTCTGGTCTGTCATCACCCTTATGCGTCTGATGTGTCTTTTCAGGACTTTGGACAGCACCCTCCTCTTGTACTACTTGATGGACCTGCAATTGGCTCAGAAGATTTCGTCTCACTCTGACTTCTCTCTACTATTTCTACTTCCTCTTCTTCTTCTACTTCTGGGTCTGTACCAGGTTCAAGTTCTAGCCCTTATCTGTCTATTTCTGGGAGAACTTCTTCTTGATTTTGTTCTCTTGTCGTTTCTACTGAGATAGGCTCTCTGTCACCTCTCTCGAACTCATTGACTGTTTGAGGGACAAGACTGTTCTCAATGAGTTCTCCAGCAGTCTCAGTTCTTCCTTGACTGTTTTCTAGACCTGAGACTTCTCCTTCTGAAACAGGCGTGCTGGTAACTCCGAACTCTTCTTCATCTGGACACGTTACCTTTTTGGTGTGGCTGGCATGTATCTAGTTTGGAATTCCAGCACACTTTACAGCAGTGGTAGTTGTCAAGATCACTTGATAGGGTCCTTTCCAGCGTGGCTCTAGACACGACTTTCTCACATGCTTTTTGACAACCACCCAGTCACCAGCTTGCAGAGAGTGGCCTGGATCCCCAATCGGTGGCAAAGTGTTAGCTTCCACCTGGTGAGAGAAAGAGCGAATCACATCAGCCAAACATTTGCAGTAATCCAACACCATATCATCTATAATATTCACTAGAGCATTTGCAGGTACTGCTGGTAACCTCATAGCTCTACCCATGAGGATTTCATGGGGGGACAATCCAGTTTTCTTATCAGGGGTGTTTCTCATTGACATCAGCACTAGAGGTAATGCATCTGGCCACTTCATATTGGTAGCTGCGCACATTTTTGCCATTCTCGATTTTAGGGTACCGTTCATCTGTTCTACTAGCCCTGATGCTTCAGGGCGATAGCTACAATGCAGCTTCTGTTCGATGTTAAGTGCAGCACACAGAAGTTTGATCACCTCACTGTCGAAGTGTCTGCCCCTATCTGATTCTATAGAGACCGGAAACCCGAATCTTGGTATTAGTTCCCTGAGTAGTAATTTTGCAACTGTGAGACTGTCATTTCTTCGTGTAGGATAAGCCTCTATCCAGTGACTGAAAACACACACAATCACCAACACATATTTCAATCCTCCGCAAACAGGCATCTCAATGAAATCCATTTGCAACTTGCTAAATGGATCTCCAGCTCTCCCAATGTGGCTCAAAGTTACCACTGTCCCTTTTCCCGCATTCATCTGTTGACAGATGATGCACCTGTGACAAATGACTTCGGCAGCATGTCTGAATTTTGGATTGAACCAACCAATTTTAAATGACCTGATCATTGCGTCCCTCCCAAGGTGAGCCTGTCCATGGTACAATCGGGCAAATTGTGATAAAAGGCTATTTGGTAGAACTAGTTTTCCTTCCTCTGAAACCCATATATCATCAGCTCTCTGGGTACATTGCATTCTTTGCCAAGAGCGTTTTTCTTCTTTACTTGCATGACTCTCTAATGTCTTTAACTCATCTAAGGTATCAACTACTCGTAATGCAAGATTCAAACATGTGTCGTTTTCAGTCTGTGGTAATAGTTCCCATTGCTCTTTGAACGATATACAGTTCAATGCACAAAACCTTGCGACTTGATCTGCATAACTGTTTCCCATGGACACAAAATATTGTGATCTAGTATGAGCACTGCATTTCACCATGGCAATTTCAAGAGGTAACTGAATTGCATGTACCAAATCTTTTATGTGTTCACCATTTTTCACAGGTGAACCATATGAGGTCATGAAACCTCTCTGGGACCAAAGTTGGCCAAAATCATGCACGAATCCAAATCCGTATCTGCTGTAGGTATAGATAGTGACTTTCAAATTTACAGCTGCGTGGCATGCCTTAGTAAGGGCAATTAGTTCTTTCGAGCCAGGAAGCTTCAACAATGCCGGTTATAGTACATACCGCATAACCAGCTCTCAGCGTTCCTGCAGAATCTCTTAGACAGGACCCATCAACAAACATGATGCAGTCATTTTCTTTCAATTGGGTGTCCTGAATATCTGGACGAGGTTTGGTACACAGTTCGGTTACCTCCAGACAATCATGTTCAAATTCTTCCTCATTTTTAATCTCAGTGTTTTCAACAGGAAGTAAAGTTGCCGGGTTCAATACACTGCACCGCTTCAAAGAAACGTTGGGTGACCCCAATATGATCGTCTCATACCTAGTGAGACGTGCATTAGTCATGTGCTGAGTTTTAGCTTGAGTCAACAGTATTTCAACTGAATGTGGAACCATTACTGTTAGAGGATATCCCATTACAATGCCTTCACATTGTGTGAGGCTCTGACCAACTGCTGCACCGCGCGCAAACAACCCGGTAAGGCTGCTGCGACAGGGTCCAAGGTAGCTGAAAAATATGCTACAGGGCGATTTGCATCTCCATGGACCTGTGTTAAAACAGACAAAGAACAAGCATCACGTACATGACAGAACAGCAGAAAAGGTTTCTCATAGTCTGGCATTCCGAATGCTGGTGCCCTGCACATGCATTCTCTCAACTCCAAGAATGATTCGAGCTCTTCTTTAGACAACACTATGGTATATGGCTCATCTTTGATCTCCTTGCCTGTCAGTTTTATTAATGGCTTTGAAATGATCGAAAAGTTGGGTATCCACTGACGACAGTAGCCCACCATTCCCAAAAACATCCTGACATCTCTTTTTGTCGTTGGAGGGTTCATTTGTAAAACAGCTGTTATTCTTTCTTTTGATATTCTCCTGGAGCACTTTTCAATTAAGTGTCCTAAGTATTTCACCTCCTTCTGACAGTATTGTAGCTTTCTGGGTGACACCTTAAGTCCGTTCTTCCCAGATGATTCAGCAATGCAATAGTATCATACTTTCAACTGTCCCTTGTTTCATAAGCAATCAGCAAATCATCAATGTACTGCACCAGAGTTGAATTAAAAGGCAGTACCAAAGGTTCCAAATCCTTTTTGAATATCTGATTAAAGATGGACGGTGATTCAGAAAATCCCTGAGGAATTCTGCACCAACTGTACACCTTATCCAGGAATTTGAAACTGAACAAAAATTGGCTGTCCTCATGAAGAGGTATTGAAAAGAAGGCTTGTGATAGGTCTACCATGGTAAACCATTCAGCATCACAGGGGACCTGGAACATTATTACTGCTGGATTGGGTACCACAGGGCAGCATTTTATCACAATTTCATTTATTTTTCTCAATTCTTGCACAATTCGGACCTTTCCACAGGGCTTCTTCAAACCCATTATTGAAGAGTTACATGGACTGCTCAAGACTTCCTTCAAAACCCCTTGTCTGAGAAAATCTGCAATTATTTGTGACACTTCGATGAGAACATCTTGGGTCATGTGGTATTGTGGCACTTGAGGGAATACTGCATCCGGCTTTATTTGGACTTTGACTGGTTCCACCCCTTTTATTAATCCTACTTCTTTCCCGGTCAAGTCCCACACTCTCTCTGTTACTGTCCCTTGTAGTTCGACAGGCAGGTCAATCAAGGTATGCATCGGGAATAGAGTAATCAGAGGGTAGTCTTCATTTGTTCCTGTTTCTTCCTCTAAAAACTGACTTTCATCACCTTCATCGTCACTATTTGTCTGTACTTCAATTCCGTCATTGGAACAGGTAATTGAACATTTTGTCTTGCACAGTAAGTCTCTCCCCAGTAGGGATACCGGACTTGAGTTACAGACTACAAACCTATGCAGTCCCTGAAAGTTACCAATCTCAACCTGCACTGGATCTGTAACCGGAGTCAAATACTGATTTGCCACTCCGACCACTCTTATAGTACGTCCTGAAAGTGGCAACTTTGGGACCTCAACACTTCTGAATGATGAGCGTGTAGCTCCTGTATCCACCAGGAATAAAACCTTGTAACCCATCACTTTCCCTTCTACATATGGACCCCTCTGATCCACCTCTAAGGACGCTGCAAGCCTGCACTCTTCACTGTCTGAGCTATCATCTGACCATTCCCCATTCATGCTGTTTTCACCTCGTAATGGGAACTGTTGTAATGTATTGTTTTGACTCATTACTTGACCTGTGACCTGCTGAGGAACCATCACCTGTTGCTGTCCCATCGGAGCCATTGGTAATTGCATTTGATGTCTAGGCACCATAGGAATCTTCTGTTGTACTGGTTGCAGTTGCACTGACTGAAAACGTGGCATTTGCATTTGCTGCATGGGCTGTACCCCTTGCATTTGTACTGGATTGCTCTGAAAATTCGGGTTTTGATGTCTCATTTTCGGACCTCGTGAATTTTGTAACGCACCAAAGTTAGCACCTTGCTGAACAGCACCATCCTGCATCATATTCGGGCACTCCCGTTTCCAATGCCCCACGCCCCCGCACGCTTGACATGGTGACATCTTCTTTACCCCTTGCGTGTCATTTTGAATTACAACAGTATTCATGTCTGAACCACGGTTCACAAACCCTCGACCTCGACCCCTCGGTTGGGTCCGAAACACACCATTCATGTGCGGTTTCTGCTGTATCATCTGTTGAACTCCATTTCCCTGTATTCCTGCCTGTGCAGCCCTTATCTGCATCACCATCACCTTTTCTTTCAACTTTTTCTGTTTCAACTCAATCACGTCACTACAATACTTTGCATACTGCAACACCTCATCAATCGGTTTAGCTTGCCAACAAATCAAATGATTCTTAATCATCTGGCTAACCTCTGGTCGCAACCCTTCAACAAATCTAAACACGAGATGGTTCATATCCTTTGGTTCAATAGTTTCATAGTAGGCATGTATTGATTCCTTAACCTCTTGGGAAGTCCGGTCGATTTTCTGCCAATCAGTCACTTTCGGCGACACCTTTTGTTTCAAAAACTCAATCACCTTATGATAATACTTCATCACCTCTTCAGAAAGTGCCCCGGTCACCTTATCCCTTGCCGGTTCCTTTGTCGGCCAATCAACTCCTCTCTTACACTCAAGCCACAAATCCGGCGGAACAATGATCTCAAACAAGGTATTCAGGTCTTCCCAAAGACATTTTGCAAGTTTCACGAACCTATCTGTTTGCTGATACCACTCGATCGGTTTCTCTCTCAATCTGGGATAATCGTTAGTAAAAGATAGAATGTCTCCTCTGGTCCATGGCACATGAACTAGGACACCACCAGCCGTCTCTCTCATAGGTAATATTTTTACTGATTCTAAATCGGGTGAAGCCTTAGTCTGATCAGTTCCTGGACTGTCACTCTTTCCCTTATCTCTTTTCTTTGCCCATCTGCCTTCCCATTTCTCCAGTTCACCCCAAATTTGCGCGCTTTGCAACAGTTCTCTCAAATGTGCTTTCATTCCTGCAGACCTCATGTGTTCAAAATCTTTTGAGTCAAAATCTAATCTGTAACTTCTTTTCAAATGTTTAGGGCCAGATGTAGGAAAAATCCAAATTGCAACTTGCCATTTGCGAGTCCCTGCAACTCCCAAATTGCAAGTCGCAATATGGTATGCAGAAAGGTGTCTCATACAACTTCTGCAACTCGCAATGGGGTCGCAAAGACCCACCTCATTAACATTAATGAGGTGGGTTGCAGTTTGTGACCCCATTGCGAGTATGGGCACTCACGGGGATGGTGGCCTGCTGGAGACAGCAGACCACCATGTCCGTGACTGCTTTTTAATAAAGCAGTTTTTTTTTTTCAAAGTGCAGCCCGTTTTCCTTAAAGGAAAACGGGCTGCACTTTGAAAAAAAAAACGAAACCTTTAGTTTCGGATTTTTTCAGGGCAGGTAGTGGTCCCTTGGACCACTGCCGGCTCTGAAAAAATATTTTTTTATCCAGTCACAAAGGGGAAGGGGTCCCATGGGGACCCCTTCCCGTTTGCGACTGGGTTACCATGCACTTCAAGTGGATGGTAACTGCGATTCCAAATGGAATTGAATTGCATTGCGAGTCGCAAATAGGAAGGGAACACCCCTTCCTATTTGTGAGTCGGAAATGCATTTTGTGAGTCGGATCCGACTCGCAAAATGCATTTCTGCATAGCAAAGAGGCATTTGCGCCTCGCAAACGGCAATTTTCGCTATTTGCGAGGCGCAATCTCTTTGCTACATCTGGCCCTTAGTGTTTCCGATATCAATATTGTATTTCTCTGCCAGGTTTGATAATCTCCGATGCACCTTGCCTACTTCTTTGGTAATCTTAGGGCATAGGCATCTTAATTCTGCCTCCATGTATGACTCTAGTCTGTTTACTCCCATTGTACCTTCCACTAACTTAGCAGGTTCTGCCCCTAGTCTTACAAAGTTCAGGTATTCGTCCTGTTTTTCTTTTTCTGGTTCAGCTGTAACCACTGCAGTCTTTTGTGAAGTATAAGTCTTTTCTAACCATTCGTTTAACTGTTGGACTGTGAAACCCTGCAATGAGATATTCCCTGCATGCATCATTGGTGAATGCAAGGTGTTTATACTCATTGTCTGTGGAGTTAAAACTCCTAACCCTGCTTGACGCATTGCTTCGATGGGTGCTCCCACTGGACTAAGGTCCATTAAAGCCCTCGGTTGTTCAACTGCTTGTTCTCCTGGGGCCATAATCTGGGGGGTTCCCATAGACCCTCCTCTTATCGCATCTTAAGTCATCACTCCCTGATCACATACGCCAGGTTTACCCTGTGCATACAATGGCACTGGTGGACTGACAGTAATTGGTAATGATATGGCAGCAGGTGTCTGACCTGTACCTAAACTGCGTGGAGCAGCGACTCCATAAGTCTGCTCTAATGTACCTGGGACAGGTACTAATGGTGAACCAGTTACTGGGTTGTACCCTGGCATTAGTTGTGGTTGCGGCTGGGACACTAATTTCGGAGTTGATTCAATCTGTATTAGCTTTGGCTTTGTGTATATCGGGTCTGGCGGTACTATCAGATTTGTTGTAGTCTCAAGCACAGGGACGTCTGGGTATATTCTCTGTATCTGCGGTGGAGGCTGCAACTGTATCGATATGTCTGGTGCAGTGGGTACACTGACACCATTCTGTATCGAAACCGTATCACTAGTCTGTACCGTATCAGCAACTCCCTTTTCCTGCGTCTGGTTCCCAGGATCCATACTAGTGCTTGGAGCACTATCGCTTACCGCATAAGGTGGTGGGCGATCATGTAACAGTCTGTCCATAAATTCTTCATCGTCTGAATCATCTTCCTCTTCCCAAGATCTTTTATTTTCTTTAGATTTGCCTGAGTCTTTATCTGTTTTACATGAGTCTTTCTTTCCCTGTGTTTCTTCCCCTTGTGCTATTGCTGGAAACAGTTTTATCCCATCAACTATTCCCCTTCTCCACATTTTACTCTCATCATCCCACCTAGCTTCCGCACAAGATTTTTATGCCTTTTGCAATCTTTTCTGAAATTTCTCTTGCCTTTGTTTAAGAGCCATTAGATCCCAAACCGCTAACGCCTCATATTGTGCTGGCCTCGGAGGTGGTTTCTGTTCACTTAACATCCACCTCAGTCGTGCAAGGATCCTCGTATTGAATGTTCCATATTCTGGAAACGCTAAACATCCCTCTTTCTCTGTTAGTTTGCGCCACTGTTTCATCCATAAACAAGGAGTGACACCCTTTTCTTCCATAACTATAAAAGCTGGGGTACCTTCGGGTGGTGTCGGCTCCCCATCAGTCACTATGATATATGTATCTTCTTCAAAGCGCTCTTGAATGCTTTAACAAAATTCATTTTTTGCGGTTTTCTTTTATTTTGTATTTTAATCGGAAATTACTTAGTTCCCAGGACACTCTTCACCCGCCTTCTCAACCTATTGCCTCTCACGGACGGCAGCCAATCCGTGCGCGACCCCTCTCGACAACTGACCTATCTCAGCGCGGCACCACTGACATCACACTCACACACACTGCAGCTGACAAAGTCTTGCGGCTCGTCCGCTCCTCACTGAACCCATACAAACCCATACAAACTAATGCAATTATTGCGAGCACCTTAAATGACAACACAAATCTGCCGGTTTACTACAGGAAGGGTAACACATTCGCTTCAGAACTTTACAGAGATTTCACTTGAAGCCTCGGCCGCTACTCTCTCCTTATCAGTTCCCGCATACGCAAGCAGAATTTGACCCGCAAATTCTACTCTCGACTTGTCAATGACTCCGTCTAGTGCACTTTAGAAATTGTCAAATCTCCATCGAAGGTTTCACACATACATTATGATTCAAACTTGACTTGTCAACCACGCCCGATTGACCTATTAAACCGCACAGATTACAACATAACCCCAAGTGTCTTCCATACTTGTCTACATACTCCGGAGTCTTAGACCTCAACATGTCCGTACACAACAACCAACCACGTGGATAATTTTGAGCATTAAGCGCCACATTCACATGAAGTACGCCGACTTCCCTACTCTCATACTGCGGAGGACGCCCACTCCTCCTAAGACAACATTTACTTTGGCCTAATTACATACAAATCTTCACAATCTTCTGCAAAAGGCATAAGCTAAGCAAGCGCAAAAAACCCTAAACTACATACATTATGGCGCCGAGAACATTCCCAACTCACTTAGGCAGGCTCCGAGATCCCGGGAAAGTCATGGTGAACTGAGAAACCCGTCATACCTCCAATTTGCATTATCACAGAAAAACAAATTAAACAATGACTATCCGTCCTAGGGCCCCCAAGGGCCAAACCTTTGCTCTGCTACCAGAACTGTTAACGCGTCCCTTTATGCCAATTTTATACACATTAGGACTCGTTTTAGGCCAATGAATCTTTTGACCCAGTGCTGAGACACCGTAGGACGAGGTAACTTATCAGTATGTCGAGCAATATGTCAATAATGTCACCAATATTTATCACCGCAATATACTTTACTTTGGATAAAGACATTGATTAAACTGTCGGCGCAACCATGACCTTTCATCCATGAATAACCACACCCTTTGATAGAATTTTATGAATTTTATTCCCTATTGATTACAATCTACTAGTAAAAGTGTTAATCTGAAAACCAAAAAGCATAAGAACATAATCACAACGTGGCAGCTATAATAAGATTTCACTAATGCAAGAATCACAAACATAAGAATACAACATAGCATAAACATACTGTTGATTAGAACACAGAGAATATAATGCAGTCTCAGTTCAGCATAGCGCACCGTCAGTTTTGTCTATAAATCTCAGTCGGGGTGATTACCTAGCCTAACCACTAATTAGCATCAGCATTTTGGACTTCATGCAAAATAATTTAGAACACCAATTTAGAAAACATCTAACTATGGCCTCTATTCAAAAATACAGCAGTTGGTACCTAGAAAGAAAAAGCAAACAGACAAATTGTAATTTACATTGTCATAATTACCCTCCAGTAATAGGTCAGCACACAGGATCAGTCTTTGTCTTCAGGACATCAGTCAGATCGCCTTTAGTCTAGCTTCGCCTAAGAGACAGGGGACACTTCCCTCATAAGGAGTAGAAGTGTAAGGGCAGTCTATGGGCAATGATAATTTTATTAAGTCCCCAATCACCGAACAGAGTGACAGAGTTTCTGGATGAAATCGATAGCATTCCCTACCTAGTTCTAACGTCCTTTCTGTGACATGAGTTTTTATCACTTTTCGTAACCCCTTCCCCCAAAATTCTATTGGATATTCGCTATACCCCACTATCTTTAACCTATCAAATTATACATTAGGTAATATCAAATGTCACCCCACGATAATTTACAACACTTTGATTGGTCTTCATAATTGACGTCTTCGGAGGTGGCACATCCAGGATTAGTTCATCATTTTGGCACGTTCCTCGGGTCATAAGTTGTTCGGTCCATGGTTAAATATCCTTGAATATTTCTTTTAATCTACTTTGTTGCAAATTGTATAATAATCCATACAAAAGCAGCTAGCATGCGGATGGGAACAAAACCATTATAGTTACATGGAACGAAGTAAAAGAACAAATGCAGGGTCATGGCCCTTTGTGAGTCAGCACACTGAAAAACAGAGAAAAATGCTTTAATATGAGAGCTAGGCAGCTAAATCCGCAGCTCACGCTAACTTAAGGCCTATGGGTTTTATTGCAATATTGTAAACGCCAATATAAGCTCAATTAATTATGAAGCAAGCAATCATTTTTATAACTAACATTAGTTTGCATATGCAATGGTATTTTCACGTTTCATTGACATAACTCAAATGCACATTAAGCAAATTACTATTCATTGTCGTTTTCTATGATGCATTTGTTAGGCATTTATATAAGCATTACACTTCTAATAATTGATACATTCAAACTACGCTCTCTGAGAGGTATCAGGACTTCCTAATGCAGTCCTGAACCTAAGTTCAAAGAAGGATTATGCCATTTATTACATGTCTCCTTCTGTCTAAGAATGGTTATATGCTCACTTGTTTTTTCCAATGAGTTCAGCCTATTCGAACAAACGCATTCTGACGTGGATATTCTTTTAAGGTTTACATTTGGTTCATTCTATTCAACACTGAGTCAACTATTCTCTTGTGTAACGCGATTAAAACCTGATGCTTCGCTTTTACGCTAATTGGACCACAAAACAGCCTAAGATAAATGTTTTGTCATTGTTAATTATTTCTGAATGACTCTGACAGCATGATATGCTAGGGTTTTTAGTTTAGTTTGTCTTTATGCCTTCAATGACTCTTCCACTTATTAAAGGTAGGGAAGATGACCCCACTCTTGATATGAAGAATTGTATCAGGGAAGAAATATCTACCTTTATGTCGACATCTGCCCACAGGAAGGTCTTGTTTAGACCATTGTGGTGTGCTGGTTTGTCCCCAGGGGTTCTTCAGACGTTTATGATGTGCTGGAATGTCCAGAAGAGCTT
The DNA here is from genome assembly GCF_031143425.1 of Pleurodeles waltl. Lineage (NCBI taxonomy): Eukaryota > Metazoa > Chordata > Amphibia > Caudata > Salamandridae > Pleurodeles > Pleurodeles waltl. Next base: position 892,122,858 of record NC_090442.1, on the reverse strand, counting down.
GTTTAGACCTTTATGATATTCTGATGTATTCTAAATGGCTTTTTGGGCCATTATGATGTGATGGGGTGTCCCCAAGGGCTTCTTTACATTATTGTAATGTGGTGTCCCCTAGAGTTTATTTAGGCCATTATAATGTGCTGGGGTATCTGTAAGGGCTTGTGTTGACTATGATGATAGTCTGGTGTATTCTAAATAACTTCTTAGGCCATAATGATGTGATAGTTTATCACAAATGGCTTGTTGATACCGTTAAAATACAGAGTGCAATAAGATAATTGTCCGCAAACTGACGTAGAGCACCTTCTCCCAACTTCGTTTATCCATATTTAAAAATGTAATTTTCTGAGCATGCAGAAAAGCCACGCGCCCTGGAACTACACGATTGTTAAGCTTCAAAGATATGCAACGTTATTTCACATTACTAAAGATTTTTTTAACATTTATAGTGTGTAGCAATATTATTGGAAATTGAAAGACAAATAGACATCTGAACACAATCCTTGCATCTGACAGTGTATTTCCAGGTATCAAAGTGTCATCACAAATCAGTGAGACATGAAGAGACACGAAAGCTTCTGAAACAAAGGGAAACATTGTCACCTTGTATTAGTATCAAGATTTCTGTTTGCACTGTCCGAAACCGCATCTTGTCCGCAACACTCTCACAAATTTGGCTCTGCTGTCTGATCATCTCAGTCTTAAAGGCTTGCAGCAAACCCGATAATTAATAAGTGCATATCTATTCACAAATTACCCCTGGGCATTTTGTTTTTTCTTGCTTTCAAATTAAGAGTAAAACAAGGAAAGTGGTTTAAATTCTAAGCACCTTTCACGGTCACATTTTCATTCAGTGTTTTAAATACATTGTGAAACGTGTAGGAAGTTGGTATATGAGTCTGTTTTTATAAAGCACCTACTAAAAATACTGCTTTTTAAAAATTCTCCGCAAATGGGTCGGTATTTGTGAGAATGACAAATTATTGTTTTCTGGTAGGAGGTTAGCACCTCTTTCTGCTTCTGCAGCATCTTTTCAAGCATACCTTCAGCATCAGGAGATGTCTGCAGCTAAACATATTGGTGCCTTTCAAAGCAAAACACTTTCTGTCACCCTTGTAAATTATAGACACAGTGTCCTTCATTGCAATTTGTAATATTTGGAGTGGTAATTAGCAGCCGCCAGAAATACTTTTTCTTGGATAATTATTCCTTAACCAAAGTTGGCAATGCAGAACAATTATCTCTTTCATTAAAATGCAACAAAGGCTTCCCCTTTCTGTAACGAGCAGTAATGGCATGCATTATTATGGACCATTTATTCCCATGAAGAACAATGTGATGCTGTCCTGGATTAGGGCTGCCACTGCAATGCTTTGGAGACAAGGGTTAAGCAGCAGTCTCACAAACACATCTCACTGTGTTCAGTTCTTTTTTCTTGCCTACTATTCTTAAAAACATCCTCTATTAACATGTGGTGTTATTCTACTTTATTTACTTCGTTTTTGAGCCGGAGGAAAAAGGAGAGTTTTATACTAAGGACACTGTTAAATTCGGGTATTCTTGAAGCAAAGCAGGGAATAGATATCGAGTTGACGTATGTGTGTAGGACAGAGGTTGTGTTAAATAATAGCAACAATGTGTTTGTCCTCCAGACTGACGGTAAGGAAGGACGGTGGTTTTGAGTAACTGTTAACAGAAACTGGTGTGCAAACATGTGCCATTTAATTACATCCACAATTATAAATGTTGTTAATAACAGTACCATCAAGTCACACAACTTCACAAACTGTTTTTATTAAATGAAGATATGATATCATTAGCGTAACAAAAATTACTCAGAACCATGTTGTGCTCTCAGTGTTTTGAGGTCTGGTAGAGTGTGATGCCAGCTGAGACTGAGGCCATCTGAACAGTACTAGCGGCCTGATGTACTATTTCTATTCACAAATCAGTGATGTGCAACTTACACACTGAGCAGTTTGCTCATGGAATGCAATTTGCTATGCAAGCTTTGCTATGTGTAATAGGTCCCATTGTAAGTGATGAACTTGCAAGGTTTCGCAACACAACCTGCCTAATATATTATGAAGGTTGCATTTTGCGAAACACCCCCTGTGATTGGCTGCAAACGAAGGGGTGGAGACCTGCAAGGTACGGCAGACCTCCATCCCTGCATTTGCGTTCTCAAATCGAGTGCAACATTTTTCAAAAGCAGTCCTTGTTCATTAAAGAGACAGGAGTTGCAAAATAAAGTTTCCCATTTGTTGAACACCTGCCTGATTTCATAACGCCACTGACAAGATTCCCTTTGTGGACCATTTACCATGCCACCTCAGGGGTCTTTGACTTGATCAATGGTTTGTAACCACAATTGTGGTTGCAAATCATTGATACAATTCCATTGCGAATCCCAAATCGGAGGGTGGACTTGGGTCTTTCACGCCTCTCCTATTTGGGAATCGTAATGAATGCAAAAGCCCTTTTACTGGTCCAAATAATTTTCTGACCCTATAAGGGCTTTGATGCGTTTTACACATGTTTAAACGTGTTTAAGTCTAGGATAATGCTATATTGCAGCTATTTTATTTCACTAAGGGGATGGAGCAAATGAGTCATGATTGCCCCCCTGACTTACCATATGCTCCCCAGCGTTTCACTTTCCGCATGAAGCGTAAATAACAGTTAAATGCCAAGACACCTCAATTTTACTTTGATGCTGTGCGATGGCATTTTTTTGTACTGTGCGCTTAGAGCTCTGTGCTAGTTTTGTACATGAAAATGACAGGCTTACTTTTTCCAGCAAGTGTGAGTCCTACAACAGGCCCTGCATTTGGGAGACAGCAAATAAGTTATCAATATGCCCTGTGCCACCCAAGTAGCCACCTGCCCCCCGGCCTTACGTGTTGGTGTGGATCACATGCTTCACTTCTTCATGAGATGCTCACTATTCACAGCATTGTTGAGATGACCGGCCAAATGTTCAGTGGTCAGAAGGCCAAAACGTCAGTCAATTTTCTTTCTGTGGTAAGGGAGTGCCAAAGTTCATTTATGGCAATTTCCACAAGTGCGGTCTCCTGTGAATCACTCCCTTTAAGGTTGAATAAAAGCACGATTTGTGTCCTCTTTAAAAAGTCTGGACCAGTTGGCCTTATCCGAAATGTAGAAGGGCCGTCTGGGTTACTGAAAACATTATGAACTTGATTTAAAAGTATTATTGCTCTCATTCACCTTAACAGACAGTTATTAGGTGGTAAGGTTTCTTAGGGTGCCTTTTCTTTCTGTGCAATAAACAGTTGCTGTATAAAGGTGACGATATGGGAGGTTCTCGGTGATGAAACAGTGCAAAAAGGACCCAAGTTTATAATCTTTCTATTTACTAAGTTATATTGTTTGTACTTAATAACGTCCCTTAGGGGTCTCCTCAGTACTATGGCGCTTTTTCCTTGACCCTTGCATTGGAAAATCATTGCTAGGCCAATGGAGGTATGCACCACTGATTTTGAGCAAGCATCTGCCTGAACTTTTAGATTTACACTTGGGATGTTCCGCTTCTGCATGGAGTTGTCTGGAACTGCCTCTGCTGTAAGATCACTCATTCACCATTCAGCAGTCAATTGAGCCCCCCACTGACCCATTCATTCGCCCATTCAAAAGTGTCCCAATTCTATCGTCCCTTTCTTTGAACTATATTCCCACTTACCAACTCACCTAATTATCTATCTATTTCCCACCCACTAATAAACTCATTCACTGACCTGTACACCAATCCACTGCACACCATCTAATCTACTCATTCACCAGTCCTTACACCCATCCATTCTCCCACTCATCTATAATTCATTATGACCACTTCATTTATTTGTCCATCCATCCATCCACTTGAACACTAATCCATCCACCCACAGATTCACCCATACATCTCTCAAACCACCTCTTATCAATCATTAAATAAGTGCCTTAATTTATGAATAGAAGCCTGGAGTATTGGCTTTCCAAAGGTTTATTTTTAATATCTACCCACAAATTTCCCCCTGGCTATTAATCCTTTTTTTGAGTGTTTGGGGTAGCTCACACTTAAAACTTCATAAATAGAAGTGTGTGCGCACCAAAGTTGTATCCTTTCTTCTAACAATCTGGAGGTTACAAAAGTACCCAAGGTCTGTACATTTTCCTGGAGGTAAACTAGAAAATTTATCACACTTTTTTTAAATTTTTATGTGGGAAAAAGTGCTCTGCAAGAAAGTGGATTTTTTTTCTTCAAAAATCGCATGAATGAAATGTTTAAGGTTCAAGGATCATTATCTTCCCAATATTCATAAACAAGCAGACCTGAATCAGAATTTGTTTTACCATCGTTTGTGCATTTTCTAAGATGTTTTCAATTTTTGCTAATTTATGTGGCTTCAGCCTACTTCAGTTTATGGTGGAAACGTGTAAAACTCAAGAGTGGGCCCAAAAAGCTATGCATTTCTGAAAAGTAGACCAAATTCTTAATTCCAAAAGGAGTCATTTGTGTAGATCCCTGAGGCTTTTCCAAAGAAACTAATCCTTGATGTGAGAGGATGGGTTCTGGCCATGTAATCCACACTGATTCTTCTCTTATTTGATCACCTGGTTTTAGACCTTTTACTGTGAGGAACCCTCATAACCTGTTACTCACCCACAGCAAACTCATGGCAAATGGGCTGCACATGTCTACTGCCAGTGTCTGCCTTTTAAGATAAGGCCACTGCGACGCAGCAGGGGTGGAAGGCACTTGCCTGTTCACATGTGAACATGTGTGCAGACATCTGTGTATATGTGTGAGGGCTGTGCATGGGAGAGTCCTGTTATGTGCAGCCCAGGAACTGTGCACACATAGCCTGGTGCAGATGAGACTCTGCAGGATTCAGTATTAACCTGGGGTAGGCCTTATAATGTTGGTGTACAAACATAGGGGAAGTCAGTGTGGTTTACTGTCTTGTCAGTAGTGACACTTCATTATACACTTATGGCAAAGGCTGCCTCAGAGTGCAGCTCTGCTCCCTTGGCAAATAGACACCAGAGATGTACCGATTTAGAGTGTAACCTCTGATTAATTCTGCAAAGTCCAAAGACATTTCTGTACAGCTTGTGAGTCATCGAGGAATGTCATAGTTCTCTGTCTCAGCTCTAGATCAGAGCCCAAGTATTTTGTCACCTTGCTGGGCTGGGTTAATTACATTTATCCCCAGTGGCAGGAACAGAAGCCTCTTCACACAAACAGAGCAATTAACAATGCTTAACTCAGCTTTTGTGGAAGAAAGGGGTGTGGCAGAACGTTTTGCATTAATCAGCCAGCTATCACACTGTGCCAGGAAGGGGGCCTGCCCATGCCCACTAAACAAAGAAGGGAGCCCAGACCTCTGGACCCAAACCAGGAGGGGGCTCCCTTTGCAGATTTGCTGGGATGTCCCTGGCAGTGATATCAGCGAAGTGTGGTGCTGAGACCCCCCGAGCAGATATAGCAAGTAAAGTCTGGGTAATGCCATTTTTAAATATTTCAGTAGACTTTGCAGGAAGGACAGGATGGGGTGGAAAGTTGATGTGGCACTCCAAGATAGGCCTGCAGTGCATCTGTGCTGGAACCTTCCACCCACTTAAAAGGCCCTGCACAGGGGAGAGAGCTCTCTCTTAGGTGTGCTTTTATGCTGGACACTGGAACTTGAGGCAGCCACCATGGACAATTGGAAGGAAGAACCCCCTGATGCCCATTTGGACTAAGGACTCTGACTCTAATTGACCCCAGGACCAGTGAAGGTCTCATAAGGATCAGAAAAGCAGGTACCCTTACACCCCTGAGCACTAGTTGGGGCAATGACTAGGCCACTGCGTTAAGGAGGAGTGAGGCCGAGAGAAAAAACAAGGAGAAAGACTAGTGCAGTGAACCAGTGAAACCAGCTTCCTGAAAAGTATGTTGCCTTTAAGGCCAGGTGGCCTAAAGAAATTGCACAATGTGGCTAGGGCTTGCCACCAGGAGGAAAACAAAAAACAAAAAACAAGCAAAATGGCCCAGCGGGCCTGAAATATTAGCACAAGATGGAGTAGGACCTTTGACCACCAGTGCAGACTTGCAGTGCTTGGAGCTGTACTGCTAGGTGATTTTTATTCCCCAGGGTGGGCCAGGGCCCAGGGGCCACCGTGAGATCTTGTGCCAACAAATGGAGTCAAGAAAGAGCATGCATGAGGCCTCCCCCCCAATGCGCCCGAGGGACTACGGACCCCATTCCCCAGGCCTGTTTCATATTTGGGGGCTCACAACCTCATCTTCAGGTCCCTATTGGCTGCTGATGAGGGAAAGCACCATTGCTGTTTCCCCAGACTTGAGAATTACCAGGAGGGGCCCATGACCCCATCCCTAGGACCCGAGTGAGGATGCTGCTGGGGGACTGGTGTAGCACTCTCCCTGATGTGGCCAGTCCTTCCCACTCCCTGTGACTGGGGGAAGAGGGAGGCCACCATAAGTCACCCCCCACAAGAGACCTGCTGGCTGCACAAGGGAGTGCTGCCTACCGGGGAAGCTAGCAGGGACATCCAAGGGTTGGCTCCCTGGACTGTCCCCCAACAGAAGTGGAGTGCAGGATGCCCTGGTGGGACCACACACCCATAAACAAAGAAAAGGGTTGCGTGGTGAGATGCTGCATGGCCAAGATCAAAGGCAGAAGAAGAGCTGCACAGTATGTCTGTATGCAGTCCGAGGAGTGCCCCATAATTCCCTGAGGGCTGGCCCCGAAGACCACTGCTTTTCGCTTTGTGGTGGCCGCAGGATGATGTGGTCACCACTAAAAGGATCACACAGTGTAGGAGGCTGCAGGAGCAGTGCTGCCTCCCCCCAGCAAAGTTTTAGGATTCCCCATCCTAAAGTGGGTGGTACTCCAAAAACTGACTTCTCAGGATTGCAGGGGTATTTTTAAACACTCTTCAGGCTGGAGCATGTGCTCCTTAGCTGGGAGTGCAGCTTCCTCTAGGAAGACATCTAAGGCTGCAATCTCCATGGCCTGAAGGTGGTTAATGTGAGTTTTCATGATGCGTATTGTCTACCAGGGGAAAACATCCATGATTGCAACTATTGTGATTGAAAATGGGATGCTTTCTAGGAGCTATGTTTAATTGTGTTTTCGTGTTGTGAATTATCTCAAATTAAACAAATCATTCAGAAATGCATATACATTATTCTTGTAAAGGCTTTATTGAAATAATGATGCTGACAGCAACTCATGATTGAAGAATACATGCTTTATTGCCAATATTCAGTGACTTAATTCCAAGTTATATTCAATTATTGCATTTAAGTACAAGTGGATGTTTTGACATGTGGTGTGTTGAACTGGGACCACTTTGGAGCGTCAACGAAGATTACGCAATGTCATCAAGAAGTATTACCATCAATCTTATGTATATTTGTAAATTAATGCATAGTATTGAGTTTTGTGTGTGTGTGTGTAATAAATGTTTTTTTACTTTTTCAAAAGAAAATACACAAACTGGACAATCATTTATTGAGGGTTTTTATTGTGTGCCCACGAATGGTGATTACTAGCCCCCACCACTTCCCTTCAGTAGGTTTTAGACTGATCTGCTTCACTACCCTGAGAGACTCAAGTGCTACAGAGGGGTGTTTTGTACCTAGTGGAGGACAAATGTGGACTCATTACTTGTACGGGCCACACAACTAATGGCCTTTTTTTTTACAATTGAAATAAAACAATTATGAAAATGTGTAGGAAAAAACAACAATTTGTGACACTGTTTTAATCTGTGATATTTTAACATGATAGGCAATTTATGAAAGCAAAATACTGTTATACCTGATAGATCCTTCTGGTCATGGAGAAATATAGGATTTGTAGATTCTCCAAAAACATACGATAACCAGAGTCAATGACTGTGCTGTGCCTTATAATGATATTTCATTGTATACCAACTATACAGCAATTCATGTGGCAAAATATAGGGAATGAAAAATAGGTATGACGTAAACATATGTTTGTCTCAAATATACTGATGATAGTGTGTTTAGAAGTTGTTATGTGTATGACTCCGAATTTGTGGTTACTCATACTATTCTGTGATTCTAAGGGTATTTTGGATTTTTTTTTTCTTGCACATTGTAAGTCACATATGCAGAGAAATCCATTTGCTAAAAACAAATGTTCTACTATTCTCTGTTCCCACACATCTCCTGGTAAAAGTAGTACCCAACTTGTGTGGCTGGGACTAGCTTCCACAACACAAAATGCCCCATTGCAAGACCTGGATATATGACATTTCACCAAGTAAAATAAACATTTTTGTACAATGTGGGTAGCTGTGCAATTTTGGGCCTAGTTCAGAAATTTCTGAAAACTGAACATGAGAGATAGAGTTGAAGGTGGTGTGACCTGCATGTATCTCACACAGTTTTCAACAACCATTTACTTTACAATGTGGATAGATAAGGATTTTGGACTTGGTCTCAGATGCCACCCAAGGCAACCTACCAAACTCAGGCATATCTGAAAACTAGGCATCTGTGGAGTTCAGTGTGGTGTGACTTGCGTGGTTCTCATGGGGTTCCTTTTTGACAAGAAGCCCTTGTAAGCTTCAAGGTTTGGTCAAAACATACATTTTCCTCACATTTCTATGAAGGAAAGTTCTAGAAAATGTGGAGATTCACAAATGTCCTAGTACCCAGTGTTCTGGCACACCACCAGATAGAAACAGTACCCAACTTGTGTGGGTTAGTCTAGTACATGTGGCACAACAGGCCCCAAAACTAACTGTGGAGACATCAACCTTTCATGCCAAAAAAGTGATTTAATTTCGTAATGGGGGTTAGATGCACATTTTACCCTCTGGCCTGGTCATCACCGAGAGAAACCTTCCAAGCTCAGCTATTTTAGAAAACTAGAATCTGAAGGGACCCACAAAAAAGTAGTTTGATGTCTCCCACTGTCCCTGCTTAGATCTGTTACTGTTGTGGATACTATGCTCAACCATAAAAAGTCAGGTTGCATTTTTATTATGGCTTGAAAGGAAATGAATCATGTAAAATCCTGCGGATTCCAGAGGTTTACACTACAGAAACAGAAAAAGAATGCATGATTTTAGGCAAAGTTTAAGGTCTGCAGAGCATTGTGAATAAAAAAACATTGTGGGATCCATGCAAACCACTTTGGAATCCCCATGTGTCTAGTTTTACAAAATGCTGAGTTTGGTAAATTTCTGTGGGTGGCAGCTGAGTCTGTGCACAAAGAACTCAACTACCCATATTGCCAACATCTCAATGTTTCATTTTGGGGTTCTTGCATGGCAGCTGATAGGCTGAGCCACATAAATTAGGTCATGTTTTCAATGGGAGATGTGTAGGAACGCCAAGTGATAAGAATTTTGTAGATCCCTGAAGATTCTAGACGTGTAGGTCACAGAAATGTTAGACGATTATTTATATTAGGGATAATTTGAGGTTTGCAGGGCATTGTGGGTAAGATAACATCATGTATGGATGGGATCCATGCAAGTTACATCACCATAGACTCCTCTGTGTATCTAGTTTTCAGAAATGTCCGAATTTGGTATGCTTCCTTGGGTGGTAGACAATCCTGACCCGAATACTGCAGCCCTTCAGCATAGCAAGTAAAACAAAATTGGGATTTACCCCCATTTTGCTAGTACGTATAGAAAAACACCACCCAGAAAAATCAAAATGTCCTCTAGCTTGGCATACGGGTGGGGATGCTTTAATCCCCAGAGTAGCAGAAACACAGTTGAAACTTTAGGGGTGGAGACAGAGCCTGATGTCAGGATGGACCATACCCCACCTCAGTATTCTCTAAAAATGAATCCTGGAATCCAGTCGTCTTTCTGCCCCCCATCAGGGGCAAAGTGGGAAAGCTTGAGTTGCCCTTTTTTATGCGAGGGTACGCCCCAATGCCTGTGTGAAATGCACCCAAATCTTTATTTGCCCAAATGAAAAATTGCTGGTGTCTACCTGGCTTTCTACCCCCAAGAGGGGCAGATTACAAGCAAACCCTCAATCACAATAAACCTCCTATCTGCCTCCCATGGGGCAGAAAGGCTCTATTGCCCCTTCAGGGGTGGGAGTATGGCACAAAGCCACAATGGGTAGCACCCCATCCTTTTGGTTGTTGTGGTGACATTTTGAAATCCCTAGTGTGGGGGCAAACACTCCATCTTCCCCATGGGATGGCAAATAGAATGTATTGCCCTTTTGGGGTGGGTTTATGGACAGTTGTGTTTTTATGCTTTACTTAATGTCTGGTTTGCTCTCTGCCACCCTGGACTGAGGGTGTTGATTAGAGCAAACCACCAATCTGCCTTTCATACAGCAGGACAGTTTTACTGCTTTCTATAACCTGTGATGGGGAGGAAGTGAGGGCAAACCACCCACTCTACCTCCTGGGGGGGAGAATGACAGTGAACCCTCAATCTCCCTCCTACAAAGGCAGCATTTTTGCTTTTTGGGGTGAGGGCATGGTCATAGTTTAGGGCACTCTTCCCCCACCTCTTTGTTTTTTTTGGTGAATTAAGCCCTGGTGGCTAGTGGACTTTTTACCACACCCTGTGAGGGTAAACTGGGAGCAAACCACACAATCTTCCTCTGTGGGGGAAGACTGTAGTGCCCGCTTTTGGTTTGGGAGAAAGGCACTGTAACAGGTTGTGCCACACCCACCTCTTACCTTTTTTATTATTTCCCTGGTCTCTAGTAGGTTCTGTGCCCCATCATGGTTGGGACAGATTGGGGCAAATGCCCAATTTTCCATCCTTGGGGATGAAAGACAGTATTTTGCCTGTTAGGGTTGGGGCATGGCCCTATGGTAGGGTAGGCAACCCCTTTGTTGTTTTGTAAATGAATCCCTAGTGGCTAGAGGGCTTCCTATCCTCAGATGGGGCAAATTGGGCCATCACCAAATCTGCCTCACTGGATAGGTTGAAAGACTGTATTGCTTCTTTTTTGGGGGGAGGGGCATTGCCTAGGCCGGGGTAGGCTGCCCCACCCCTTTTGTCCATTTTTATGAATATATCCTTGGTGTCTAGCATGCTTTAAAGCCACCTGGGACGCAAATTGGGGCAAACCCCAGTTTTTTTCTGCGGGTGGCAGAGAGACTGTAAAACCCCCTTTGAGTGGGGGGTATAGCCCTATGCATGGTGGACCGTCCCCACCACTTTTTAATATTTTCAGTTGTGTCCATTGTACTTTCACCCTCGAAGGAAGCAAATTGGGTATATATACTACCAACCACCCCTCCCAGGTGAGGGTGCACATACTGAAAATATTGGGAAGCTGAGGGAGAGCACAGACCCTTGTCCAAGGGGACTTTTCTGTTGCAAAATAAATCCCTGATGTTCAGTGGAAGCTCCAGGTAATTATATCTCAGTGTAATGACTTGACGCTCTGCAGGGTTAAAGAGGTATCACAGTTTGCAGCTCCCTCTATGCTCGCTGTGGATCCAGGAAACCTTTTCTTGTGTGACCAAGGCTGGATTAACCATTAAGCAAAATAAGCAAGTGTTTATGGCATCATGGGACGGTGGCACTTCAGAAATTTTCCATTGCCGGATTTACCATTGACCATATGGTGCAAAACTGCAAATGGTGCAGCTGAACCAGGTTCCACAAAAAAGGGATCCCACAATATATGAAAGAAATACATACATATATACAGTAATAAAAATCTGAATTAAATAATAACAATAGAGGTTAATGCTATACAGTAATGTTGAGACTACAACAAAATTAGAGTCTGGTAACTGCCACATGGTATGAACTTAAAAACATGAGCAGATCTACATGTATCATTAGCTGACCAACTGTGCACTTCACCAGATGAATTTGAAAGATTTGAAGCAGCTACACAGGAAATGCTACCAGATGTTGATTACAAGGCAGCTCAAACTCGCAAATGTATCAGAAAGAAGCTACCCAATGATGGAAATGCTGCATCAGAAGTATATCTGAATGCCGGAGATAATTTTTGTATCACCACCTTTCACACAATTGTTGACTAACTTGAAAGTGAGATGAGAAAAGGAGAGATATACAAAGAAATAGGAGAGAGATTTTATTTTCTAAGTGATGTGTTGCATAATGTCACTTTATCGTCTACGGAAATTCAAAGGTATTCTCAACATTGTCAAGAAGTGATTGATGCTTACCCATAGGACCTGAACACTAATTTCTCAGCTCAGCTTCAGCAGTTTCACTCATATGTACGTGATAGGTTTGGTGCAACAAAATTTTTTAAAACAAGATTCAATCATGCTGAACTTTATACAATAATTGTAGAAGACAATATTGAGTGTGCTTTTCTAAATGTAAACATTAGCTTTCATATATTTTTAACAATAATGGTCACAAATTGGTCAGATGAGGATTTATTTTCTCAGTTGAAATATATAAAAAATCCCAACAGAACAACTATGCAACAATGCAGGTGGGATGCGTTATCTCTAATAAGTATAGAATCAGATGTTATGTTACATTAGTTTTGAGGATCTGATCAAATACTTTGCAATTAGAAAAAGCAGGACAAAACATTTCAAATATAAACAAAGTGGAAGTATAAAAATAAATATTATTTTCCATCTTATTGTAAGTTTCGTTTCATTTTGAAAAATACAATTTTATTTTAAGGTTTATTATTGTTTATATTTGAAATTAGATACATGGGGGGCATCAACATATTTTAAGTGCTTAGGGCCTCTAGAGGTCTTAATCCAACAGTGTGTGTATGACGGTCTTGCGAATGATGTAATCATGTCACTGATGTGATTGCATCATTTGCAGGATGATCACCCCACCGAGCCCAGTGCAGGAGAGTATCCTGAAAGGGGGCACCGGAGCAGCACACAACTGTTGCTGCTTGGGTGCCAGATGCTTCTTATGTAATGATAACTTTCACCACCTTCTACTAAATGTTTGCTATTTCTTAGGGCCACATGTACGAAATACAGGTTTTGCGACTCCCAATTTGTGACAGTTTCAAATGACACTGTTTGCGATTCACAAGGGGGTCACAAATTACCTACCTCATGAATATTCATGAGATAGGTCGCAATTTGTGACCCCATTGGTAATAGCCGCCCTCACACGGATGGTGGCCTGCTGGAGACAGCAGACCACCATGTCTGTGACTGCTTTTAAATAAAGCAGTTTTTTTGTTTTTAAATGCAGCCCGTTTTCCTTAAAGAAAAAAAAAAATGAAAAGTTTTCTTTTAATTTTTTCAGAGTAGGCAGTGGTCCGTAGGACCACTGCCTGCTCTGCAAAAATATTTTCTCTGCCATTAACAAAGGGGAAGTGGTCCCCTGGGGACCCCTTCCTGCTTGCGAATGAGTTGGCACCAGTTTGAAACTGGTGCTCACTGCGATTGTTTTGCGACCGCATTTGCGGTCACAAAATAATCATACATGGGTCTGCGAGTCGCAATTAGGCAACTCGCAAACCCTTTTTGCGATTCGGTACATAGATTACTAAAAAATGGGTCTGTACATCCCAAATTGCATTTTGCACGTCGTAAACAGCCCGATTCCCCATTTGCGACATGCAAAATGCTTTGTACATGTGACCCTTAGTGACGTAAAAAGGAGTTGCTATTATTGCAAGTATTGAAGGTACTCAATTTACCAATCCAGGAAGTATGAGCTTATCTTGTCCATGTTTGAAAGAGTGACTTACATTTAGGAGCAAATGTCAAAAGTGAGCATTTTACCTCCTGAGCCATCTTATTGCCTATATTACAGTTGTAAAGGTAATCAAAGAAAGAATTAAATGTACACTGAGATCCTTTCACAACAAAGAGCCAGTATATTATAAGTATAACTGTTAGAAATTGGGTTTTTGATTGAGAGGGTTGAAGACTCTTCTCAAGCAAAACCACAAACCTTGTTAATGTGAATTACAAAAGTCACAAAATTAAATTATGTTTCACCCACTGTTAGCTTGGTGCAAAAGTAGACAGGTTTAATTTAGAGGCACTGCCTGTGTTAGTTAGTTTCACACTAAATAAATACTGAATCATAATTACAGACATACAGACAGGAAAGGGGCAGGGCTGGTTTAAACAGTGACAGCTCTTGATTCACAGTCCAAACCTATGTGTATGTGGTTTATGGACTTATTAAATCAATGGTCTTTTTGGACCTGGCCCTTTCTGCAGGGTCACTCCAAAACTTTTTGCCTCCTTTTTCTTGTTTTTTCTCACCAGTTTCTGTTGGGTTTAGGACTCTGGGCACTTTACCACTGCTAACCAGTGCTAAAGTGTATATACTATCTGTTTAAATTGTATTGGTGATTGGATTATCCATACTTGGCATATTTGAATCACTAGGAAGTTCTTAGTGTATCCACTTGCCAGGCCCCAAACTTTCCTTTTTATACATGTAAGGCATCCCTAAGGTAGGCCCTAGGGAGCCACATGGGCAGGGTTCAGTATATGTTAAAGGTATGACATGTGCGGGTGAGTTTTTACATGTCCTAACAGTAAAATACTGTCAAATGTGGTTTTACTGTTGCAATGCCTAACTCTATCATAGGTTAGCATGGAAGCTGCTGGTAAATAACTTTTAAGTGCAGCTTCCATTTGAGAGAAGATTGGAATGTGGATTTTGGGGTCTCTGAACTCACAATTTAAAAATAAATATTTTAGTGAAGTTGTTTTTTAGATTGTTAGTTTGAAAATGCCACTTTTAGAAAGTAGGCATTTGCTTGCTTTAACCATTCTATGACTGCCTGTTTGTAGATATCTTGTCTTGGTCAGACTGAGAGTTGGGCATCTCCACTAGACAGTGACACAAAGGGCGCTGGGGTGTAACCTGCATATCCCGATGGGCCATCTGAGCTAGACTGGAGGGAGGAGTGGACACTTACTCCTGAAAGGGCTGTGCCTGCCTGCTCTCACACAAATCAGTTTCTAACCCCCTGTTGTGTGTCTGGAGCCAAGCCTGGGCAAGGAAGGAACCTGTACACAACAGAGGCTTTTCTTTAAAAGCAAATTCAAAGGCAGAAAGGGGTATAAGTATTGAACCCAAAACCCCAGACTTTAGATTACTTCAAGGATTAAAGCGGAACCTCTGCTAGAAGCAGAGCTGAAGAGATGAGAAGTGCTACGCCTTCTTGTGACTGTACTTTGTTGGGCTATCGTTCGGTTGCTGCTTCTGCCTCTGAAAGGGGTCAAAGACTGGACTCTGTTGTGCATTCCTGCTTAAAAGGTATCTCCAAGGGCTTGAACTGAGCTTGCCTCCTGTTTTGAAGCCTCAGGGACAGCAAAGGCTTTACCAACCAATCTGTAAGTCTACATACCGTGGCTGAGGACTGTGTTGCCAGAGGGTGCCATTTCAGTTCCTGGGCCACTGAAAGTGAATTTCTGGTAAAAATCCAGTGAAAATGATTGGACAGCAAGGACGCCGCTACATGTAACCCATGATGCTTCCTGCACCTGAAGCTATGGACCTTGCAGAAGCGCAACAACTCCACCGACATCGCCGATCCAACATCGCCGCAGCCACTGATGTCCCAAGAACTCACTACATTAGAATGTCGTAGCACTGACATTTGCAAAAACCGACTCCATTGCAGCGCCTGTGACCCTGTGACGTGATAGCGACCCTGTGAGGTCTGCCCGCAGCATTGTGACTTTGCCGGACTTGGACTTTGCCGGAGATGCCAAGGGACCAACTCCTTGCAACCAACGGTGCCAAACCTCCACCGCTCCTCAGCAAGGACCTGATGCCTCTTTGTGACATTTGCTTCGATCCTTTGCCCTGCAGCACTGGAACCGATGACACATCGGATCCAGCGATGCCTCGCTCCCCGACTCCATGCACTGGCCTGTTTTCCACCCGTTTTGCTAGGGTACTTTACCTGGGGGTCCATGTGACTCTGTGAACGGCGCCAGTGGCATGCCATTGTGGGAAACAACTCCGTCACGACGATGCTTTAACATCAGATTGCAGCATTTGTGCCTCTAAGACCTATTTTTGAATTTTTCATTGCTAAAGTCATATTTTAAAGTGGATATTTGGGATTTTCATCATATTTGGTCTTGTTTTATTTAGATAAATATTTACATTTTTCTAAACCTGTGTTGTGTCCATTTTGCAGTGTTTCCCTGTATTATTGAGTGTGCTGGTAAAAATACTTTACACATTGCTTCTGGGTTAAGCGTTTCTGCTCGTGCCATGCTACCAGGGGGGTGAGCGGGGGTTAATCCGGTGTGTTTCTCCTTTACCCTGACTAGAGTGAGGGTCCTTGCTTGGACAGGGGACAGCCTGACTACAAACCAAAGACCCCATTTCTAACAGGTCTTTTATGGCTGTGAAAGTCATAAAACATACCTTTCAACTCAACTTAATTTTAAGGGTTTCACACACTTTGAAACTGTTTTCACACTCAAGCTGAGTCATCCCATACAACTTTCCATCATTCTCCTAAACTAGTGCGGCTCCATTAACTTCAAGGGCTCACTATCCCAAATATCTGTCTTTTTCCTGATTGGAGAGTCAGCTGTTTGAGTGGTATGGATGAATGTGTTTAATATTTTGGGGTATGTGATAAATTAGGCTGCTGACTGAGTGAGATGAAACCCTACTCAAGCAACAGCCACAATCTTTATCAGGGTGAATCACAAACGTCACTGAATTAATCTGTGCTTCACCCTCTAGTTGTTTGGCCAAAAGCAGTCAGGCTTAACTTAGAGGCAATGTACAATTTATTTATGCAACACAGAAGCAGTAATAAAGTGAGAACACAACATAAGAAAAATCCCATGGCAATTTAGAAAAAGAGAGAACACTTAAAAACATTATTTGACACCAAAATGACAAAAATCAAATCAGTAGAACCAGACTTATGAATTAAAAAAAATGTTAGTAAAAACTAGCACCTAAAAGATTAACACATCAACCATGGACATCTAGTCACATGAGACTGGGGCAAAAGTCATAGCCAACCACAATGAAGCATGATTCACATACACAAAGAGGATTTTCTCACTCTCGGCTTACCTCTGGACCTAGAAGAAATTTGGAAGAAAGATGCATGTGAAGGTCAATTTGTGCAAGGCAAGACAGCTGGCATTGTCCGAGAAGGAGGCATCATTTTCGTGGAGCTATTGGATTAAATCATGGAAAAGATTTCTACATTTGAACTTTGTCCCTTTTTTGAAAGTTGAAACTATACAGAGGGACGGAGCTGCAGGATGTAACCGCCGAGGACGCCAAAAGGTTGGATACCCCCTCTGCAAGGAGACACTGAACAGGATTTGCTGCTGCAGAAGATAATGTAATAGGAGCTACTGCAATGTCAGGCTGACCGGAGATGCATCTTATGTGGATTAACATGCATGTAGGTCCTGGTCTCCTGTTAGATCTCAGAGCACTTTTTGCCTGAAAGTCACATGCTTTAGGTCCTTGGCTGTTTGTGCACTTTAGCACCACTTTCAAGAGTCCAGGACTGGGTTGGCACCTCTTGGAGGGTAGGACTCTCTTCAAGCAGGGGCAAGGTTCAGAATTCAAGTTTGCTGGAGTTTTTTTCGTCCCTATAGCTTGCAACAGGAGGTCAGCGAACTAGACCATGGAGTCCCTTTGGTAGTCATGGGTTCAAGCAGCAAGGCACTCCTCAAGCAGCAAGGCAATTCTCTCATGGTTCAATGCAGGTTTGAGAAAAATGGCAGTCCTCTGGGAGCAGCAGGGTATTCTTCAAAGCAGGACTCAAGCAGCAGGGCAGTCCCTTGGTTTACAGGTTAGGTCTTCTGAGTGTCCTCTGCAGGTTCAGGAGTGAACTGATGAGTGGGTCTGAGGATCCTATTTTATTACCTGGTGCCAGCTTTGACTTGAAAAAAACTTCAGAGTTTTCCCTCAAAGAAATTCGGGAAATTCCTTTGCCCCTGTCAAGACTCCAAGAGGTGGGGTGACAAAAGGCCAGTGTGAACTTAGGTATGAGAGTGCTGAGGCAGCTCCAATGAAATATAAATGGGGGGCAACTCTCCCCCACAAATGTTGGTAGGATGGCTCATCCTGCCACACCTGGTCCCCATTTGTCTTGTTGTCTGACAGGAATGCACAAAGGCCAACTGCCATGCTAATCACAGTCATGTGCCCCAGGATATATGCTGTAGGCACCAAATGGATAGGACAAGAAAATTCCAAGTTTCAAGAAGTGGCATTTTCAGAACTGTGACTTACAATCTGACTATTGAAGATTATTTTATATTACCGTTCGTTTGGACCAAAACATGACATTTGTACCTGTCCCCAAACTAAAGTTATCACCTATTAAATGTAATAAGGTAAAATAATGTTATCTGATGGAGGAGGTAGGCCTCACAATTGTGAAAAATGTATTTGGGAGTTTTTCACTACCATGACATCTAAAACTTAAAAGTACATGCCCAGTTTTTAAATATAATGAACCCTGCCCTATGGGCTGTTGAGAGGCTACCCTAAGGGTCATTTATATGAAATATGAAGGGAGGTTTAAGCTGGCAAAAGGTGTGTTTTGTAGTTCAAATTTGCAGTTTAAAACTGCTCATAGACTGCAATTGCAGACCTGAGATGTTCTAAAGGACTACTTACGTGGGTGTCACAATAAGTACAGCAGGCCCACCAGAAGCATTTCATTTACAGACCCTGGGATTATGGTGTACCACTTTACTAGGGATTTATAGTTATATTAAATGTGACAATTGGGTATTAGACATTTTTTAACATATATAAAGGTGTGAGTACAAGCACTTTAGCACTGGTTAGCAGAGGTAAAGTTCAACAAAAACACATTTCAGCAAACAGGAGGGGAGAAGGCAAAAACGTTTAGGGCAAGATCAACCTAAGGCTGTCAGATTTAACAATAACCAGTAACCCCTTTCTGAATAACAAACTTGCACCTAATATTACAGTGTATGAATACTTCAATGCGAATATTTTTCAATTGCCTGCAACATTTTGACAGAGGATATCAAGGGTTCCAGGATACCTCTGGGGATCTTTAAACTATGAAGGCCCGTTGAAGAGTAACTCCTTTCAATCCAAGGCCAAGAATGCACAAGTGCGGTACTTTTTAGCTTATTGAGGGCTGTTTTGGCAAACTCCAAACTATCTGCAGAAGGCAGGCCATTGTCCAATGAGCATGGGTGCAGTCTAGAATTTCAGTCACCCCACAGGAGGCCTTCAGACCCTTCGAGGTTCAACCAGGCCAACCACAGACAGTGAGGAATTAACAGTCAGACCATCACTGTCTCCTTTGTACTTTCCTTCATAGATGTCCTCAGAGCCTGTGAATACTTTTTCAAGGAAACACACAATTTTATTAATAAGCTTTGTGGCCCTGTTTGAATGTGTTATTTTCTACCTAATGACGTGGGAATATTTTGACCATGTGAATATATGAATGATACCAATGCTGGAGAATGGTAGCTATTGCAAAGTAACTTTTTTATCCTGCAGACCAATTGTGTGCTGAGCAGTAGTTCTGTTTTTCCAAGGGCATAAAATGAGGCCACTCACAAAGGTAAATTCAGTCATAAACATACATATATGACCAATTTATCTTTCGGGAATTCACAAAGGGATTTGTGGAAGGCATACATTCATCTACTACTGCAGATGTCCCTGTCATGAGTATGAACAAAAATCAACAGTAGTACATCCTATGCAAGGGTGGGAGGTGGGTGTTCCAAGGCTACTGAAAATCTACTTCAAAAACATCAAGGCATACTAATATTGTGAGAGCACAAGTAATGAGGGACCTTATGTATGTATTTTTTTCAGGTATTCTGTTGCCTGGCTGGTCCTTGCTGTTTTAAAAGGCTAGTGTGTTTGCACCCCCTGGTTTTTACAACTTGAGAATACTGGTAAGATATAGGGAACATACTATTACTTTTTTCATGCGGCTTCATTTATTGACGAGGTAGTCACGGATATGTTATTTTTGTCCAACAGCTAATTGGTGCGCTGGTTTTCGAGTGCTGGTTGTAGACGGCGCCACCTGAGCAATGTTTGTTTCTCATTTTGGAACAATGGTAGAGCAATTAAGCATGTGATTATGCATTTCACAAATGGTGTGATTGCCCGAAACGTGGAGTATATTTGAGCATTTTTATCTTTGCTTAGCATTTAGGGAGCAACATTATACTGCACTCCAGCAAGATTCTGGCTTCCTGTTTTTAAAGTAGATGCATATTTCTTATCAAGATTTGAGGTGTCTCAGTGAGTAGGAAACAGTTTATGTTTCATCTTCAAGCACTAAGGCCCGTATTTATACTTTTTTTAGCGCCGCATTTGCGCCGCTTTTTGACGCAAAACGGCGCAAACCTACAAAATACAATGGCATTTTGCAAGTTTGCGCCGTTTTTGCGTCCAAAAACGACGCAAATGCGGCGCAAAAAAAGTATAAATACGGTTATAAATGGGTAAAATCTTGGTTGGCGCAGTTTTGGCACCTTGCATGTCTTGAGCAGTTAAGTTGCATTATCGGGAGCACACAGCGTAGCTTTTTCCACTTTTTTTTTTTACTTCACGGTCATGTGTTGTGCACAGATTGGGGGCACTGTCTGAACTGGAGGGAGCATGCAAGCACATTTTTTTCATATTACTGTATATCCCTTGTATGTCTGACACTGTACGCAGCGATCACACTATGAGCATGGTGTTTTTCAGTCGTGTTTATGACCGTTACAACACTAGAGGCGGCTTGTTATTGCCGTTAACTATTTGTAGCATCAACAGGCTGTTGTCACGTGCAGCAGTATGTTTATTTCCTCCTTGTTCTCTGTTTTTGTTTCCAGTTACCCCTGAAGAAGGGACATTTTGGTCCTGAAATGCATTTGGGTGTTGTAAAGGAATTCAAGAATGTAGTGTTATGTTATTTTGTCGTTTTGTTAATACTGGGGCAGAAATCCATACTGTATGTCAGCCCTCAGGACTTCACATGTGTGGTTTTGAATAATACATTTTTTTTACAAAACATTGCCTTGGATCAAGCACTGTTAAATCTGTAAACATTTGTTTTTGCCATGTGCGCACTGTTCCCTAGTCACTATTGGGGCTTGGATATTTAGGTATGCTAATATCCAGGCAAGAAAATTGAGGAACAAGGTATCACAAGGCATTGAAAATACAGATCTAATATTCCTAATTCCATAATTTTATACCTTAAAGGCACATGTACAACATAGGTAAATATGTGGAGAACTAAGCAAAGAAAATCTAGACTTAGTTAGCTGACAATATTTTATTTTCGATACACTCTCCTTGATATTCTTTCTTATCAATTTTGTTGATGTGATGTTCAAGGGGCGCACTCCCACAAACACATATGTTTTTCAAATCTCTCGCAGATTCCCTTCCACCCTGGAAACGGTTTAAGATTTACTGCAGCCTAGAGTAAATCCCTTTGGGGGATGGAAAAGGAATGCACCATACCCCAGTCTTGCTTGGGGGGTTGGAGCAGGCCTTTCTATACAGTGAACGTGGTTTCCCTGTGGAAAACGTAATATGCATTTGCATTAGAGCTTCCATTCCTCATGTATCAACTATGGAAGTAGTCATGTGACATTCCCAGAATTACACCTCTAAATCTGTGCCTGCTGCATGTCTAGGTTTCCTCGCCCCTTAGGGAACATCCAACAAAGGAAAAGGCAGTGGCGGCTGGCAACTCCTAGAGTTGTGGGGTGGGCAAAAGGGTACATGCGTGCGCAGTGCTACATAATACATTGAATAGACACTTACCGGTCCTCTTCTCTTATCGAGACTCCACCACGTGGCCCAGCCAACTCCATTTAACCAATCGTGGTGCTGCTCTCATGCTGTTAACCAGCATGAGAGAAGCACCAGAATTAAAGGGAGCGGCCTCTCTCGGTGCTCCCAAGGGCACTGGAGGCCCATGCTTGCTCTCAACCCAAGACAGCTGGGTTGAGAGGTTTAAATTGTGTATGTCTGGCTGGCGGTCACAAGACATCGGGCCGAAGAGACGTGCACACTTTAAACTAGTGCACACTGCTCCCTGCTGCTGCCACTGAGCAGGTTCTGCCCCGTCCTGACACTGGGTTCAGGACAGAGTGATGAAAAATAAAATGGTAATAACTTAACTTTATTGCCATTTTATTTTTCATCTCTGCTGGCATTTTAATTGCCGGGCGAGGCTCCTACGCTCTAATGGAGGTGGTGCCCCTGTGGAAAGGTATACTTTTAAACTGTACAAATATTAATCATTCAGTCAAAATGAACTGAGATCGCCTTTTTTGTAACTTGCAACAGTTTCTAGGTAATGCAACGACAAGTGTAACTGTTTCTATGTAGTAAAAATAAACTGTTCTTCTGCAAAGTGCTTCGTGCGTTTGTGTGCGACTTTGTGTGATGCTAGTCCTCGCTGTTTACTGAGGCAGCGTCCTTCATTGCGCTGCTGGGGCTCCCTGGTGCTCTCACATGGTCTCAATCACGGCGAGTGGCTGCTTCACCCCAGATGATTTCGTGTTATCAAGGATGTTCAAAGACCTAGATGTGGCAATTATGACAATGCAGACAAATTTAGTTTTTTTGCCCAGATTGAGGCAAAGATTTAGGGGTTGTTTTCAAGTGTCCAGAACTGCATATGCATATTTGCCAAATAAAGATCAATACTATTGGAAGTAGTATTTAGCAGAAAGTGCGGAAAGTCAGGAAATGTAATGTTCGACCTCACAAATTGTTTCTCGTTTTAATGGGAAATAATTGTATGAGCAAAAAATGTGTGCTAAAACCGTGAGAGTCAACTTTTGTTTGCATCCAAACATTGATTAGCGACAACTCATAAAGAGGCTCTTGGGCCCTGATTTAAGAAAAGTGGTGCTGCATACAGTTCAGTGCCACTTTTCTTGCGCTCCTTAGCACCCCCCCCAATGCCACCATGTGAGCACCGTGTCTAAGGTACTGCACACCATGGTGGTAGTTAGGGGAACTAGCGTAAAAAATGTTCACGCTTGTCCGGAGCTTTGCAGGATTAGCATAAAAAAATGTTGATGCTAATCCTGCAAAGTCCATTGCGGCCCTTTCAAGCCAATGCCACGCCTACTTTTAACGCCTTCTCTGAGCAGAGGTTAAAAGCGCAGAAATAAATGACGCAAAGTAATCTTTTAGATTTCTGTGTACCATTTTTTTGGCCCCCCTGACAGGGGAACCCCCCTTTGCATAAATTATGCCTGGTGCAGGCATAATGTAGCGCAAAGGGTTACAAAGTGGTGCAATGCATGCATTGCGCCACTTTGTAAATTTGGCGCAGCGATTTTGTTCTCAGGCCACACTAGTGTAAAAAAAGGACGCTAATGTGGCGCAAGGAGGCGCTGGGGCTCCCAAATCATCCCCTAAGTTATTTTGCAACCATGTAACATCATAAACATAGAAAATTACCTTTGGGAGGTACTCGCAACCCATGATCCATATAATCTTATACATGCAATATGTTCCTCATTAGTTCTTGAATTTAAACTTACTGACAGACAATTTGCTTAAAACTTACTTGGACCTCTTGTTCACTTTTTTGCTGCTCTTTGTTGAATTCTTTTAATAATTCCATTGCATTTTCGAATGAAAATTGAGACATTATGGTCAATCCTTCGAACTGAATTTTGGGCAGTTTTTTTAAGGAACTGATTTTTTTTGTGTGGGAGAACTATGGTAAACCATACTTCTATTTCAGTGCTGCAAATAAATATGTATTTTTCTGAAAGCCTATTTCATTTTCGCACTGCCTCCTCTCAGGGTCGGGTAATCACCCTTGAATCATGACCACTTAGCTCTTCGGCGTGGAGTACTTTCAGAAAAAGGGAAGGTAATTTTGAAATGCAGAAGAAAATCCTTCTCTATTTTCCAAGTTCATTTGCATTTCCATAATCCCTTTCATGGAGAGTCCATGCAGGTCATATAACCAAATTCGCTTATATAAAAAGCTCATTGTGTATGGTTCAGTTATGTAGTATCACAGAAAAAGGCAGGTAAAACCTGTTTTTATTCAGCCTCCTTTATGTCTTGGAGTCCCAATTACACTGCAGTCCAAAAAAATGTGAAACCACAGCAGATTTTCCCCAGCAGTCGAGAAAGGCTATAACGTTGTAATTTATAAGCTAATTAATTGAAGATATACACCGTGGCCATATCTTTTAATAAAATAAAATGTATGCTTATAAAAAATAGACCGGGGACCCAGAAGCCAGCCCTGGCGGTCAGCTTGCGTTCATAGGAACAGTTTTTGTGCCAGAGAAGTTACTGACATACAAGTTATCATTACAATATTTTGCAGGCATGAATTTTATATTTTAAAATAAGTTTGTATGTTTTTGGTAGAGGAGCAGATTAACAGAAATTGACTACATTATAAGAAACTCAGCAAATAAAAATTAGGACTCATCTATCAATAAGAAACACAGATTGAGTGATGGCTATTACATTTGTTGTCAAGTGCCTCTTTTTGGATGGTCACCCCCACAATTTGCTGTCAGGAGCTGTTGTTTTTGACCTGTTAGAGTACTAAGGCCTGCTAACCAGGTCCCATTACTCATGCTCTTTCCATTAAAGGGTATGTCGAATTTCATAGGCCAATTGACAAGTACCCTACCATACTTGTGAGTCCCTAGTAAATGGTACCCAGGGTATCCAGGGAAAGGGTGGTGAAGGGGGTCACCAGGGCTGCAGCACTGGTTGTGCCACCCTGAGTAACCAGAGTAAAAGCGAGACTGCAGAGCTGCCATGTCAGCCTGCACAGCTTGCTGCCTAGTGAGATTCTGCCCACTCAAGGTTCAGACGGAGTCCCTGCTACTGCCCATGGACAGGTCAGCCATCCCTAAGGAAGGCCCCTATGGCTCAGTCAGGAGGGTGCATTGTCCCATGAGTGAGGAAATATGTGCAGGAGCACATATGCCTTGTGCTGGCATTGAAAATGCAATGCAGGCCCAAGTAACTGGTGACCCGTCGGATAACATGGGCTGCCATCTGACCACTGCTGGGATTCCCAGCTCTGCAATCGACCGACCAAATCCCATCATCTTTGGTATCAAACATTGTGCTTTTTAACCCTAAACATGATGCCCATGTTTAGGATTAAAAAGCAGATGCCTAGGTGGCATCCTTAGAGGGTGCCTACCCAGTTATAGAGTCCTATACTGTTTTGGCAGGCTCTCCCAAGCCTCTGCCACCACAGACAAGAATCTGACTTCCTGCTGATGGTGCTAGCACCTTGCCGGACAAAAGACAAAGGGCCTGAGCAGGAAGGAGGCCACCCAGGTTGGCTAGTGACAAAAGCATTAGGACGATGAGCCTCAAAGGCTTCACCGCCTTTGGTGTGTAAGTAGCTGTCTCCCCAGTGGAGAACAAAGCCCTTCCCACCCTGCTTGACGAGACAGGTGGGAAATAAGCTATGCTGGAGGCATGTACCTCCAAAAGACTAGCCACGCCTTTAAGGTGGGCTAAGAAGTAATGTAAATATTTGTTTCTATTATCCAGTTGGATAATGTTCAGTGGCTGACCTTCAAATCTGGATGGCCGAGTTGGACTTGTTATCTTGAAGTCACACCAATGCTAATGGTGAGGGTTTAACTCACTCACACATCATATTGACATGAGGGACTGTGTACTAGCACGGAGTTAACATCATTCAGTTGTGAACGAATGTAGTGTAGCACCTCCAATTTTAAAAGTGAAATTGAATCTATTTTGCAGCTAGTCAGACAGCTAAGACTGGTGTTGATTTCTCAGCCTTCCTTAAGCCGTTTCCATATTTATACATATTAATCGTTTCTTCATTGATTGTACCGCTCCTCCATTTTACTCGATTGCCATGGTTTCAATATATACCCTCCCGCCACCATTCGATTGCAAATGTTTTGCTTTGAGTGCTCTACAAAACCCCCAAATCAATAAATTAGTCATGTATGTGACATTTAAAAACAGCCTGCTAACAAATGTGGAAACAACATTCATGTGGTGGTTGAGGTTATTTAAAAGTCTACACAAAGCTTAGCACCAGGAAAGACTCCCAGTGACTCCATCAGTGTCTCCAGTGTTTTCACTTTTCTAGTTTGATATGAGTCTTGAGTCCTACCCGCATCCCATCAGTTCTCTTTGTGCCCCTGCACATTATCTAGAAGCCCCGGGCCGAAGAGATGAACGTTGTCATGGCTATACCAGCATTGCATTGCAGAGTCGTAAAATCACTAGGCCTAATCTGTAGCCAGGTTAAAGTACGTTGGTCCTTAAGGCACTCTTTGTTCTCTTGAGGCACTTGAAAAGTTAATGTGCGATGCTTAGGTTACTTATCGCCAAGTATGGGATTGTCCACCTGAGAGCGCAAAATGAGTGTTTGTTTATGCTGCTTTTTTAATATCTATCTATCTATCTATCTATCTATCTATCTATCTATCTATCTATCTATCTATCTATCTATCTATCTATCTATCTATCTTCTAACAATGTCATTATTACAGAAGGGGGCACACAAGTGTCTGTGGAGCTCACTGGAATGTCAAAGTGCCTATGGGACTCACAAAGCGGGTGCACATGCATGTTACTCCACAGGCAGTTTCTGTAATATGGCCCCATGTGTGCATTTATTGTGTGATGATAGTAGGAGACTGATTCACAGAGAAAATTACTTCTTGTATGTATGTATGTTTGCATGTATGTATGTATGTAGCCAAAAACAATGGAACACTGTACAGGGTCAGACACGAATACAAAGTCACGAGTGATAGGAAAGGCAACTGGTTTGTGGTGACGGTTAATACATTGTGATGAAATGCTTCTTAAAGAGGTATGCTTTCAACTGTTTCCTAAATTGGAGCAGCATTAATGCAGTCCTGGTGGATAAAGGTATACTGTTCCTGATCCTGGGTGCTTGTATGGAAAAGGCCTGCTGCTTTGTTTTTTTTCTTTTTTGCACTTCCTTGTCTGCTATCTGATGGTGTCCTGGGTGTGCTGATAACCATCAAAGATGGTGAGTAACGTGTCTCCCCATCTTTTCCCTCCCACCCCCACTCCTTCCTATTGTGGACTGTGCCACTTAAACTCCATTCTGACTGCTTGCTCTTTTCTATGGCTCATGTTTGGTTGAATGTTTCGTTCACTACTTGAAACCTTACCATCAAGTGACTTGACTGTGAATAGTAAAGCCAAAATTTGACATTATGGCCCTCATTACAACCTTGGCGGTAAATCCCGCTTACCGATGTGCTGACGGCCGTCAAGATACCATGGCGGATATCCGCTACAGGCATTACGACCCACATCTCGTAATCCGCCACAATACAGACACCCACACAAGTCTGCCACACCAAAGGTCAATGATAAACTGGCGATAGCAAAACCTACACTGTCACGGCAACAGGAATACGCCCACACTATCATGACCCACGAATCAACGTGGCGGTCATTCAACTGCGGTAATCCATTGGCGGTATACACCGCCACCCTCAAAATACACACACATTTACAAAACACAACCACATTGGACAATTCAAAATACACACACCTGAGACAAACACCACACCCACACACTCACATAACTCTAAAACACACACCACATTACCTACAACCCCTTACAACAAATTGTTTGGAAGAAGCAGAGAGAGAGAGAGAATAGCAAACACAACACCTGCATCCAGAGGCACACAACACCATCACTTATACAACATCCACGCACCTCAAAGAACACACACCAACACAACACATCACACAGCACAACAAACATCACCTCACACATCACCCACACCACATTACGGCACCTCAAAGACACCCCAGGTTTTCTGAGGAGGAGCTCAGGGTCATGGTGGAGGAAATCATCCGGGTAGAGCCACAGCTATTCGTATCACAGGGGCAGCAGACATCCATTGCAAGGATGATAGAGCTATGGCAGAGAATTGTCGGCAGGGTCAACACAGTGGGACAGCATCCAAGAACACAGGATGACATCAGGAAGAGGTGGAACGACCTATGGGGGAAGGTGCGTTCCGTGGTATCCAGACACCAGGTAGCAGTACAGAGGACTGGCGGTGGACTCCCACCTCCTCCCCCACAACTAACAACATGGGAGGAGCAAGTCTTGGCGAAAATGCATCTTGAGGGCCTCACAGGAGTAGCAGGAGGACTGGACTCTGGTAAGTCATATCTTTACTACTATACCCACCACCCTACCTGCATGCTATCACAAACTCGTAGCCCAACCCTCACACCCATCACCCCAACACCCCACAGATACCCACTATCACAATCCACACACCCCAAAACCAAGGCCTGCATGTTACACCAATGCATGGACACCCATCACCAAAGCAAGTCCAGTACAGATACTCACCAAAATCACCACTCATACATGGGCAAAGACAATAAGCCATGCACAGGAGTGGAGGGTAACTCACAGATTGCACAAGATTGCACACATAGATACAATAACTATGCATTTACACCCCAACAGGACCCCTACCCCACGTCACCAGACAGGAGGTGCCAGACATATCCAGTCCCCCAACAGAAGAGGCCCACAATGACAACAGCAGCTCTGCAAGCCTGGATCAAGATGACCAGCCCTGCCCATCAGGGACCTCTGGACAGTCGGTTCCCCTGCCACAGTCACAAACCACCACTGAACCTCCCCCCTCAGGAAACACCACCACAGCACCCACCCAACAGGCCCATCCCTCTGTCCCCAGGACACATCAATCAGCAGTGTGTCCACCACTACAGGGGCCCCAGGCAAACCCACTAACCCAAAACAATCAGGGACCTGGGGTCAGTGGCAGTGGTCACACGGTTCAGGGGACAGAGGCACAGGATAACAGGGAAGCTGGGAGGACTGCTGTGCGACAGGGGGAGGACAGGCCCAGGGAACCCACTCTCCACGAGGCACTCTCCAACATCATGGGAGAATACCACCATTCCCAGGAGACCATGGGCACGGTACTGGCAAAGTTTCAGGAGACCCAGTGGCTGCAGGAGGAACAGTACTTGGGGATCAGTGAGGACTTGAAGTCCATTAACACCACCTTGGTCACCATTGCAGGGGTGCTGGCAGACATGGCCAATACCATGAGGGACACAGTGGCACACCAACGGGCCCCTGACACAAGCCTGAACGATGAACAGCCCTCCACTTCCTCTGGCGCTAGTGGATAGGATGTCCCGCCACAGGACCAACAGGCCACTAGTACCCCACCCCCTGCAGGAGGAGAACCAGACGACAAACGGCCCCTGAGATCCAGGAACAAGCCAGAGAACATTGCCAAGACCCCCGCAAGGAAATAAGAACCCCCTGATTATCACACTTCTGTCCCACTATGTCACCCTGACAACCTTGAACTGCCATTACTCCACTTCCTATTCCCCCTTCACAATGCACCTGTGATACCAGTAGACTGGACTCCACCATGGACATTCCTCCACCATCACCCCAGCCCATTGCACAGCCCCTTCCACTTATTAGCACAGAAATAAACACCCTTGAATCACAAATCAATCTGGAGTCAGTCTGTACTTTCACAAATGTGTTATTGCAACCTCTCAGAAAATTAACAATGTCAATGTTCATTTTCACATACCAATGTTCGACATTTGTTGGGCAGCAGTAAACATAGCAGAAGGCAGAAAGTGGTACCCAGATCTGTGAAATGGAAAGCCAAAGTGAACTGTCAGGGTCCATATCCAGTGGTAAAAAGGCGGAATCGTGCAATGTCCTACTGCAGTCTGATATGAGAGGAGCAGTGCCAGTCTCTTACCTGTGTCTCATTGGAAGTATTGCATGATGATGTTGTTTTGGTTGTCTATATCTTCTTCTTCTGCCTCCTCTTCTTCACTGTCCACTGTCCAACATCAGGCCCATCCTCCTGCAGAAAAGGCACTTGGCGTCGCAAAGCCAGGTTGTGCAACATACAGCATGCCACAATGATCTGGCACACCTTCTTTGGTGAGTAGTATAGGGAGCCACCTGTCAGATGGAGGCACCAGAACCTGGCCTTCAGGAGGCCGAAAGTCCAGCCTATTATCCTCCTAGTTCGCCCATGTGCCTCATTCTAGCGTTCCTCTGCCCTTGTCCTTGGATTCCTCACTGGGGTTAGTAGCCATGACAGGTTGGGGTAACCAGAGTCACCTGCAAATATCGAGGGTCAACTGTTAGACACACACCAACCATTAGGGACTCTCCCATACCCAGACCTATTTAAACTGTGTGTGGAACTTGGGCTCACCTATTAGCCACACCCAGTGCCTCTGGAGTTGCTCATCACATAAGGGATGCTGCTATTCCTCAAAATGTAAGCGTCATGCACAGAGCCAGGATACTTGGCATTCACATGGGAGATGTACTGGTCTGCCAAACACACCATCTGCACATTCATGGAATGGTAGCTTTAGCGGTTTCTGTACACCTGTTCATTCCTGCATGGGGGGCAAATGCCACATGTGTACCATCAATTGCACCAATGATGTTGGGGATATGTCCCAGGGCATAGAAGTCACCTTTCACTGTGGGCAAATCCGCCACCTGAGGGAAAACGATGTAGCTGCGCATGTGTTTGAGCTGGGCAGACAACACTCTGGACAACACGTTGGAGAACATTGCCTGTGACATCCCTGATGCCATGGCAACTGTTGTTTGAAAGGACCCACTGGCCAGGAAATGGAGTACTGACAGGACCTGCACTACAGGGGGGATTCCTGTGGGATGGTGGACAGCTGACATCAGGTTAGGCTCCAACTGGGCACAAAGTTCATGGATTGTGGCACGATCAAGTCTCTAGGTGATGATGATGTGTCTGACCTCCATTGTCGACAGGTCCACCAGGGGTCTGTATACCGGAGGATGACACCATCTCATCATCCGCCCCAGCGAACGCACCGTATGGAGGAGAAAGGTGAGCAGAGGGTCATACACCACATAGGTTTCACAAGGGTGTTTTGAACAATTGTGATGTAATCGGTGTTTTGCGCTGTCTGTCCGTATTCCTGCACAATAGTGATGTAATGCAGTTAGTTGCCCTGCCATGTGGCCCCCTGAAATGGCAACTGCCTGACCTGTAAGGAGGGACAAGACAAAAAGAGGTAACTGCGCTGGCATTGTGCAGCATCGCGGTAGGCGGACGAATACTGCAGCGTAATTCAGCATTGGTTATCATTGGCCCCATGGGTTCCATGAGCCAATGGCGATGTACGCCGGTGGTGACGGTACGCACCGCTGTGGACGTGACCGTCATTTTATATCTGTTCACTCACTTGATACCTGACCTTCAACAGGAGAGGACCTACACTGCAAGTGCTGCTGTGACCTGAGTCTGGAAGTGACAATGGCTACAGTGTCTGGGGAAAGGGCCCTTGCCTTCACCGCAGAGGAGTTGGAGAGCCTGGTAACTGGGGTCCTCCCCAGTACACGCTACTCTACGGTCCTCCAGACAAACAGGTGAGTACACTGTGAACATGATGGATGGGACATGAAAGTATGGAGTGGCGTGAATGGAAGATACGGGGTGGGCAGAGGCCAGCATGTGAGGATGGTCAGTGTATGTGTTTCTGGGCCAGGGTGGGAAGTTGTGGCCAATGAGTAAGAAGAACCGGACGGGGGAGTAAAATCCATTCTTACTTCACTTTTCCTCTAGGTCAGCGCCCACCAGAAGAAGGGTATTTGGCGTGCCATCGCCAAGGAAGTGCAGACCCTGGGGCCTATCATAGATGGAGCACCCAGTGCCGCAAAAGATTGGAGGACCTGCACCGCTAGAGCAAGAAGACAGCGGACCCCCCTGATGTACCGGATCCTGGCGGTGGCATATCCTGAGTTGGATGGGCGCTTAAGGGCATCACAGCAGCCACAAGGGGGTGAGTAAAGTCTCATTCAGCTGACTTTGCGCACTTTATGAGGTTTCTGGGTGGGGGAAGTGGGCTGTGGGTTCCCCTAGGCCAGGGCAAATGTGCCAGGGTAGATCCACTGTTAAGCAGGCTCAGTGGCACTCCAACCTCAAAAGTAGTAGTGGCCATCTATACCTAGTGAGGCTCCTGTGGGTTCCAGGTGTGCATCAAATGGGTCTAGGCACAGTCCCCCATGGGCATGTGATTTTCCCCTGACCTGTTAGTGCATGGCCTAGTGAATAGGGCTATTCCCTGTGTGGTGTGTCCTCCAACGGTGGTGTTGTTGCAGGCATTGACCATGTGTCTCTTCTGTCTTTCCTCCTGTTTTTGTTTTGTCACCCTGTCCTTGTGTGGATTAGCATCATCTGGCAGAGGAGCATTAGCATTGGAGCAGGAGGGAGCTGCAACCCACATGGCCCAGGAGGGTGAATGTACGGAGTCTGAAGGCACCAGTGGGACGGAGAGTGAGGGGAGCTCCACGACAGGGACAGGAGGAGACACCAGCGACAACAAATCCTCCTGTGATGGGAGCTCCCTTGCGGTGGTGGGCACCTCTGTGCCCACTGCATCAACAGGTACAGGCGCTACCCCTCCACCAGCGCCGCCCTCCCAGCAGCCCCTCAGCATGTTTCCTGTGCCCGTTCACCCAGAAGGGTGGGCATCTCCTTCGCCCTAGGCACCTCAGGGCCTGCCCAGTCAGCTCTGCTGCCCTCAGTGAGGAGGCTATTGACCTCCTGAGATCTCTCACTGTTAGGCAATCAACCATTCTGAATGCCATCCAGGGTGTCGAGATGCATTTGCAGCAAACAAATGCATACCTGGAGGGCATTCATTCTGGCATAGCAGCCCAACAGAGAGCATTTCAGGCTCTGGCCTCAGCACTGATGGCAGCCATTGTCCCTGTGTCCAGCCTCACCCCCCCAACTTCCACTACCCAGACACAATCTACCTCAGCCTATCCCAAGCACACCATCAGACCAGCATGCACACTCATCAGCACACAAGAGTGGACATGGCAAACATAAGCACCACACATCCCACAGGCACTCACAGAAGCACCATCCCCATGCAGACACACCAACACACACTGCCTCCACTGTGTCCCCCTCCTCCACATACTCCTCCTCCCTCCCAGGATCGTCTCCACTCACACCTGCATGCACTACATCCTCAGCCACTACCTCCATCACCAGCACGCCCATTACCACACACCTCTCATGTGCAATCACCACCCCTGCTACCATTCACATGTCCCCTGTGTCCTCTCCCAGTGTGTCTGTGAGCCCTCCTCCCAAACTACACAAACACAGGCACACACCCACTCAACAGACATCCACCTCACAACAGCCTCCAGCCCATGCACCCTCACCCAAACTCAGCAGACGTACACCTCCTATAACCACTACCTCTTCCTCCACTCCCAAACCTCCTCCATCTTCCCGTCTCAGTGTGTCTAAAAACTTTTCCTTGCTAACATTGACCTCTTCCCTACACCTCCACCCCCGTCCTTTCCCTAGGGCCAGGATGTTCAGATCCCAGCCCAGCAACTCAGCCACGAAATCCTCGAGCACTGTGGTCCCTGCAAGTCCAGTAACATCGTGGGTGGCACCCATCAGGGCTGCCAGTGTGCCACCTAGTGAGGCCAAGGATCACCCTATTCCGCCACCTGCCAAGGTGAAGAAGGGGCCACCATGCCGTAGAGCAAAGCTGCACCAACCACCCAGCAAGGCCTCCTCCAAGACAAAAGAGGACAGTGCCAAGGTCACCTGCACCGCCACCTGCACGTCTGCTGCCTCTGCTACTGTCCCCAGCATCATCCCCAGTGGGCAGCCGTCCGAGGCTGCAGGAGATGTCCTGCTGTCTCCCTCCACAGGTGCTGACACATACACCACCGGCAGAATCTCCGCCACAGACACCACCGCAACCACCACCACCAACTGCCCTGCGACGTGCACAGCCAGTGCCACCACAGACGACATGAACATCATCCCCAGTGGGCAGTAGTCCGAGGCTGCAGGAGATGTCCTGGACCCTGCACACACTACATGAGGCAACACAAACAGCACTGGCAGTACCAGTAGTTGGCAGGCGAAGTCGCCACAGGGTGGAGTGTGTCTCTGCCTCCATGAAGTATCATGCGTCCTGTTCCCAGAAAATCTCGTGGCTCTGACACCCAGATGAGGGAATGGGAACTGCCACACACCATGTGCAGCACTCTGGGAATTAAGCCCCCTTCAGAACCAGTGGAGAAAAGCATCCACTACCCCTGTCCTTGGCAGGATGAAGCACTCTGGGCACCAAGCCCCCTCCAGAACCAGTAGAGAAAAGCATCCACAATCCCAGTCCTTGGCAAGATGAAGCACTCTGGGCACAAAGCCCCCTCCAGAACCAGTGGAGAAAAGCATCCACTACCCCATTCCTTGGCAGGATGAAGCACTCTGGGCACAAAGCCCCCTCCAGAACCAGTGGAGAAAAGCATCTACTAGAGAGACTGTGGCATTGCACTCCCCAGGACCAATCAGTAGGCAAACCCCCCACTTGAGAGATGTCAGGAACACAGCTATGCGCGGTCCAGGTCCCACACGAAGGTCTGCACCACTGGTCATCCCTGCTTGTTCCAAGAATGACCAGCAGCGTCGTCTGCCCTGTAGTAAAGCTCACAAAGCTGCAGGTTCAGGCCATTGGTGGTCAAGATGCACTTATCAGTGCTATCCTGTGAAGGGACTACATTTCCCATGTTTTTAGAGGCAGCTGCCATCTTGGGGTGTGGCTGGCCTATAAAGCCTAGCCACACCCAAGTTCGTGGCTCACTATTTTGAAGACTTCTATGCAGTTAGACCTCAAGGGACCTTCCTCTGGAGCAGAGCAGAATTTCTTCAAAGCAGCTTGGCAGTAACTCGAAGGTTCCCAGTTTTTTCCATTGGGAATTCAGACACGAGTAGGATGTACTTGTGGGCGGTAAGGTCTTGTTGAGCCCAAGTCAGAAGGGAGTTGTTTCTTCCTAATTTTCAGCGCTCCCCTAGCCTACCGAGCAAGGCGTTTCTGGCCACTTTAATCCAGAGCTTCAGTTTACAGCAATAACGTGCTTTGGTTCAGCGCTCCAGTTCATACCAGTAATGCGCTTTGGTATAGCACTGCAGTTCACAGCAGTAACGTGCTTTGGTATAGCGCTTCAGTTCACAGCAGTAACGTGCTTTGGTATAGCGCCTCAGTTCACAGCAGTAACGCGCTTTGGTATAGCGCTTCAGTTCACAGTAATAACGCGCTTTCGTACAACGCTTCAGTTCACAGCAGTAACGCACTTTAGTATAGCGCTTCAGTTCAGAGGATTAACGCGCATTGGCACAGCGCTTCAGTACAAAGTAATCAAGCGCATCAACACAGCGCTCCAGTGCACAGGAATAACGTGCATTGGGACAGCACTCCAATTCAGAGGAATAACGGGCACTGGCACAGTGCTTCAGTTCAAAGGAATAAAGCGCATTAGCACAGCGCTCCAGTTCAAAGGAATAAAAAGCATTTGTTTAGCGCTTCAGTTTCAAAGGAGAAAAAGCGCATTTGCCTCAATGTTCGAAAGGGTTTCAGTTCACAGAAATTAAAGCGCCCTTGGCTCAGTATTTAAAGCGCTTTTATTTTACAGGAGTACAATTATGGAAAATGATTCAAAGATAAGCAAATCACAGTTTCATTGTTTTAGGAAGCATGATATGTGAGATACATATTAAGGTGTTTTATATTTTGTGAAATACTCATTTAAGTGTTTACGAGTTTCAAAACTGAGATCTAATGTTTAGAGTTTTTATCAAAGCATAAGTGGTTCCATGATTGATATTTAAGAGAGTGTCCATAGTCTAAGGCTCTTGTCTTCTCAGGATTCTGAGGTCTCAGTTCATTTTGGTTTCATGATTTAAAGAAGTGGCTATTGCCCAATTCATAAAGAGTTTCAATCTGATATTACCGAGATGCATGTATTCAAAAACTTCATTGGTGAGTTAGATTGTCATGAATGAGTATATGCATATTTGTTCTAACTTTTTCCTTTCAGATCTCTCTCCCAGCAGTTCCCTCCCCTAATTCCCTTCCCCCCGCCTGGCTTCATCATAACTCTGTGCTATTAAAACTTTCTGAGTTAGTGATGCCGGGAGGTGGGCCTTCTTGTTCGGCAGCGTGCAGATCCCGAGAAAAAGGCCAGATCCCGAGGAAGAGGCACAGTGACAAGAGAGTTGTGAGACTGTGGCTTTGCACTCCCCAGGAGCAAGAAGTGGGCAAACCACCCACTTGAAAGACTTGTGAGACTGTGGCTTTGCACTCCCCGGGAGCAAGCAGTGGGCATGGAGCCCCCTCGTGCAGCAGTGGCGTTGTCCCATCATCCGGCTGTGGTGCCCCCCCTCCTCTTCCCCCTGAGGTGCCAGTTTTTTTTTACCTGATGCCCCTGAAGTGTTCTCTCCGTTTTGTATCAGGTATCATGTGTGGGCTTTGCCCAGGCATTTTGGGACCACTGATCCACCAACCATGAATGGGACACTACCCGGACTTGCTGTACATATTTGTATATATTGATCTTTTACAGACCTGTTGCCCTATCTGGATTTTTGATGATTACACTTGTTACAATCATTTTATTTGGTCCTTGCGTTCTTCCAGAAGGTTACGGGGTGTATATGTAATGTTGATGCCTATATTTGTCTGTATGGTGTTGGGGGTGAGGGTGAGGGTGGGGGTGGGGGTGTTGCGTGTTGCGAGTGTGTGTCACTCCCTTTTTCCTCCCCCCTCCCCTGTGCGCTAGGTGCAGTACTCACTGTGGTAGTCGCCCCCATTTTTGATGTTCCTAGTAGAAGAGGAGGTGAACCAACATTGGTAACATCTGTAGTTCGGGCTCCATGGCGTCCTGGTTCCTCTTGGGTGTCGAGAGGTGAGTGGTTTCCTTTCCAAGTACTGTTTCTGCCGTGCTTTTGTTGGCATTGGTACCGCCCCAGAAAAGCTGGCGGATTGGCGCCTTGTAATACAGTGAGCGGTACATTGTTTTCCGCCTGTCTGTTGGTGGTTACCGCTGCGGTGTTTATTTCTACCGTTGTGTGGTCGGTGTGTTAAAGTGCCTGTCTGTGTTGGCGGTTTCCGCCATGGTCATGATTAAAAAAAATTCTGCTGGCGGTATTACTGCCGCTTTAACACAGACTGCCAGGGTCGTAACAAGGGCCTATGTATATTATTCTTAGCAATGTTGAAACTGTCTCAAATACTGTTTGAAATGCAAATTTTTAAAATTCAATAAAAATGATTTTTTTTAAATCAAAGATGGTGAGTTTGTCTGCAAGGTAAGAGAGAGGTAGGGTGCGGTCAGGTTAACTTATCATAGTTTGTGATGGCTTTGTGAATAATAGAGCTGGTTTTGAAGATTGTTCAGGCAAGAGGAGCCAATGTATTTCCATCAGGATGTGGGTGATATTATCTTATTTATTCATGCTCTAGATGAGACAAGCTGTGGCATGGAGGATTTTGCACACTCACATGGTTCCATCTGTGGGGACGATGCTGGACTTCCAATTCCAGATGGGGCAGCTTAGTGAAACAAGAAACAATTGTCGGGTTCTAAAAACTGCTGGCACAGGGAAAAAGGGGATGAATGAAACAAAAAAAAGATGAACTTGCATCACTGAAGTGGCTGCTCTGCTGTCTCACACACTGCCTAATAGGATTGGGACCTCATTATCCTCCACTCAAGTGTGCAAATTAAAAACAACAAGAGGCAAGGTTAACCATAGGTTCTCAACTCAGAATGAACTATCACTTGCTTGCACCATATGTACACTTACAGACTTTATCATAAATATTGCTTAAGACTGAGCAGAAACGACTTCAAGAATAAATTGGAGATTTCTGGCACTCCGGAACATACAGGATTCAGAATCACAATCAAGTAGCAACTTCAAGCTTTAGAAGTTTTTCCCCAAATGCTAGCTATAACTTGTCTAGGAACACAGTGCCAAACTATCAGTTAGAGTACAATAGAGTTCAGAGCACTGCAGTGAAAGAGTCAATAGCACTGGGATTCATGGGGGTTATTACTGTAACAAAGTCCAATTTCCACAAATGTGCTCACACCTTCATATGGTTCAGTCTTTGAATTATACGCATTTGCTAACCTATGGAATAGTCAGCACTAACCTGAGGTGAAAGTACTTAGCCATGTCTCGTTCTTGAACTAGAATCCAAAGACGGCAGGAGACTTGGGGTAAGAAGAATTTAATCGTAGCTCATCAAGAAAGACAAGATCATGGGATAATCAGGAAGGTTTGGAATACTAGAGTGCTGGAAGTTCCAGGTGACTCAGGAGGTGAGTGCAGGGATGAAGCTTGTGCAGGACTGGAATGCTTGAAGATCCAGGTGACTCAGGAGGTGAGTGGAGGGCTGATGCTTGTGCAGGATTAGAAACGAAGCCAAGCCCTAATTGAGGTTCCGAGGGCGTATTTGTGCTTGAAGAAAAGAGTGTTCCAAAAAGAATGCGCCCAACGAGGAAGCATGGAATATTCCAATGAGCCTGGGGAAGATCACATGTTACATACAACGGACATGAAGCCTAGCAGGTGACAGATGTAAATTGTAATTGGCAACAGTAAACAAGTACAATGGAACCCCAAGGGCATAATTGTGCAATTAAGTGGTTCACAGTGGAAGTGTAACTATCCCAGATAGACACATGATAATCTGCACTGCAGCTGCAAAAAATACTAAACATGCCTAGCAACAGAACAGGAGGGGCAATAGTTCAAGCTTCCAAGGAGGGGAACCATTGAGTGCTCATAACTGGAAAGCTCCACAAGGAAGGATGACTTGGAGTACTCGGACATGGAGGTGCCACAAGGGAAGGGTGACATGAACCTGGCAAGTAAAACCCACTGCATACAGAGCACAAGATGGAGTTGTGATATAGGATACCCTTAAGAGGTGCCAGTGTGGGGTCTAGGAGGTCATTGGACAGAGGGATACCACCATCCAGATGCAAGAATACGAGGGCTTGAGCAGCAGTTCTGAAGTTGCTTTTTGGAAGAAACTCTTTCACTTTCTTTAGAAGAGAGAGCTGTTATTATGTCATTATTTTTTTGATAATGTGTTTCTTGAGAATGAGGTTGGTGTCCAGGGTGAATCCAAGTGACTTGGCAACCAGTGAAAATTGAAGTTCAAAGCCATCAAGACTCATGACATTGATATAGTTTTGTACTGCTTGTTGTTCTTGACAAAAACAAGAATTCTGTCTTGATGGCACAAGACAGCCAGGGTTGAATGACATTCAGGCACTATTTGAGAAGTTGGAAGTCAGAAGCAAGGGAGAGTTTCAAGCAGAGTTGTGTATCATATTGGTTAACTCCAATGCTTTTACATCTTAGTAGAGCACTAAGTTCATGTAGAGGTTTAAGGTAACTAGGGACAATATAGAACCCTGTAGGAGTCTGCTTTGAGATGATGTCTTGGGGCCTGGATATGCCCATATGAACATACTGGTGTCAGTTGGAAGGGTAGGAGGAGACACAATGAATAAACTTATCATTGAATCCCATTTGAGATGACAAGAAGTGTATGAGGGTGGAATGGTTGACTATTTTGAAAGCAATCTGTGGTCAAAAAGGGATTTTGTATGATGTGCAAGGTACAGCTCTCTATGACGCATCATGATTTGAAGCCAGGCTTCTTTAAAGATAAACCCTTTTTCATTGAGACATTTATGACATTAATTATTCTCCTACAGGAAGGTTTAAATTATGGGAAATGGTGAAAAGTGTGCATATTGTATTTGCAAAATTCGGTAATTCTACAAGATTACACTCAGATAACAGAAGTTTCACAAAGGCCTACCCAGAACCCAGAGAACGTGATTTACAAATACCAAGTTAATCGTAGCCACAGCGCTGACCCTAAGTGCAATCAGACCTTATAAAGATCAGAAGAAACAGTGAACAAGACCCTGATGTCAGCATAAGAAAATATTTAAGTTTTTACTTGGTGACTTCCTAAAAGATATTTAAATATCCATTACACAATATTCTCAAATCCTATTACAATCAACATTCAGAAGGAAGTTAAACCTCAGACAGTTAGATGTACAATTACAAGATTGGTATGTGCCGAAGCTTGAATAAATCCCATTTCCTCCTGTCTGTAGTTTATTTATTTCAAAACTATTGTTCAGGTAATGATATCAGAGCTTCTTTGGACCATCACTCTCATATAAAATCCAGCACCAAGACGTTTTGCTCCTAGCTTTCACTAGTAAGTCCCTAGTACAGAACACTAGAGGTGCCCAGGGCCTGTAAATCAAATGCTACTAGTGGGCATGCAACACTGGTTGTGCCACCCATATTAGTAGCTCTGTAATCATGTCTCAGACCTGCCACTGCAGTGTCTGTGTGCAGTTTTTAACTGTAAATACGACTTGGCAAGTGTGCCCACTTACCAGTCCTAAACCCTCCCTTTTCTTACACGTATAACACCCCTAAAGTAGGCCCTTGGTAGCCCCAAGGGCAGGGTGCAGTGTTTGGTTAAGGTAGGACATATAGTAATGTGTTTTATATGTCCTGACAGTGAAATACTTTTTGCAAGGCCTGTCTCTCTCATAGGTTAACATGGGGGCTACCTTTAAATATGATTAAAGTGTAGATTCCTTTTGGGGGGTAGATATGTGGAGTTTGGGGCCTCTTAGCTCACAATTTGAAAATACATATTTTACTAAAGCTGATTTTAAGATTGTGTGTTTGAAAATGCCACTTTTAGAAAGTGAGCATTTTCTTGCTCAAACCATTTCTGTGACTCTGCCTGTTTGTGGATTCCCTGTCTGGGTCAGTTTGACACTTGGGCTGGTTGCACCTCTCACTAGAAAGTGACACAAAAGGAGCTGGGGTGTAGTCTGCATTTCCTGATGAGCCATCTGTGCTAGGAGAGAGGAGAGGAGTGGTCACTCACACCTGAAAGAGCTGTGCCTGCCCTCACACAATGTGGTCTCCAACCCCCTGGTGTGTGTCTGGGGCCTGGCC
Organism: Pleurodeles waltl; assembly: GCF_031143425.1. Lineage (NCBI taxonomy): Eukaryota > Metazoa > Chordata > Amphibia > Caudata > Salamandridae > Pleurodeles > Pleurodeles waltl. The sequence goes on along the minus strand of NC_090442.1, from coordinate 892,081,972 downwards.
TGGGCAAGGCAGGATTTCACAAACAAGAAAGACTTTGCTTTGAAGTAAGCCTACTTCAAAGGGCAAAATGGGTACCTCTGCCTGGAGAAGAGCTGAAGAAGAAGAGCTGTCCTGGCTGTGACTGTGCTTTGTGGAGCTATCCTGTAGTTGCTGCTTCTGCCTGTGCTAGAGGACAAACACTGGACTTTGTGTTGCCTTCCATCTTGTGAAGAACTCTCCAGGGGCTTGATTTAGAGCTTGTCTCCTGTTGTTTGAAGTCTCAGGGACAGCAGAGACTTCTCTCTGCCAGCACCTGGAGCCTCTGCTGAGACTCCTACTCTTCCAGGTGGTGCCCATCCAGTTTCTGGGACCCTGAAAGAAGAAGCTGGCATCCCAAGAGTGAGAAATCCACACGCCGACCGCCGTGCGGGGAAAAGATCAACGCAACTCCGATCTGTGGCTGAAAAATCAACGCACCGCCGGCTTAGCGGCTGAAAATTGATGCTCTTCTGCATCACAACCGGAAGATTGATGTCTGCGGCTGGAGAAATGATACGCAGCATCTCTGACGGAGGCTGCGTAGTTTTCGGAGGACCGGGCGGCAGTATTTCTGAAGCAAACATCGCTGGGCGTGCAAAAAAACAACACAAGGCCTGCCCCGACCCGAGAGTGCGGTTCGAATTGATGTATCGCTCTCCTGCAGAGAGAAGAAACGGCACCCTGACTCGACAGGAGGAGAAACAACGCAAGATCTGGCTCGTGATTGATATCGATGCATCGCAAGTCCTTTTTGATGTACGCTCTCCCGTGCTGGGTTATTTTTGAGGCACCCAGGTACATTTTCACGCTAACAGCATTAGCATTGTATTTAAAACTACTTGAAGACTCTTTTTGGTTTTTAATTGATAACTTGACTTGTGTATTGTGGATTTTTGTCGTTTTGGTCTTGCTTTGTTTAGATAAATATTTTCTATTTTTCTAAACCTGTGTTATGTCATTTTGGAGCGTTTTCATTGAGTTACTGTGTATGTTGGTACAAATACTTTACACCTAGCACTCTGAAGTTAAGCCTTCCTGCTTGTGCCAAGCTACCAAGGGGGTAAGCAGGGGTTAGCTGAGTGTGGTTCTCTTTTACCCTGACTAGAGTGAGGGTCCTTGCTTGAACAGGGGTAACCTGACTGCCAACCGAAGACCCGATTTCTAGCAACACAGTTTTGGTTACTCTCACAAATGAGCCAAAAATAGCTCGAAACATGGGCTCACAGCACCTGCAATACTCTTCCAACTAAGCACTAGCATGTCACCCATCTGGTAATGCACTTTGTATCTGTAATAAATTAATTATCATCAAGACATACAGGATATAAAGGGCATTTGCTTGCACAATGTGTGAAATGAGTCTATTAATGGTGGTCCGATAGAAAAAAATTCAACTTCAACTAAGATACCATATTAGGAGCTGTAACTTGTTGCTTTTCATTCGGAGTTGTACGAACATTTGAACAAAAAGACCAGTATAGGATATTGGAATTATTTAGGAGCTCAAGTTATAGATGTCAAATGAAAATCTTCTGTAGACTACTGCTTTTATCTTTTAAAGCCATTCTGTGTTTAGTTAGGTTAAGAAAACAATTGCATCTGTGGACGGCTAGAGATCAGCAATAAAATATCAATAAGGTGTTAAACAGAGGCTAGTCTCTCACTGCGTTTATGAATGCTGTTAGACCTGGCATCCTTGGGGTGGTTCCCCAAGATGTTTTTGGCTTCATACCTCCTGTTTTGTTGACTTCATTTTTGCTGGCTTTATAACTCTGGGCACTTTACCAGTGCTAACCAATGCTAAAGTGGAAGTGATCTCAGCTCAAAATTTGGTAACATTGGCTAATCCACAATTGGCCTATTTCATTGACTTATAAGTCCCTAGTACAGTGCACTTCCTGTGCCCACAGCCTGTATGTTAAATGCTACTAGTAGGCCTGTAACACTGATTGTGCCTCCTACTTAATTAGCCCTTTAACATGTTTCAGGCCTGCTGTTGCAGAACATGTGTGCCATTTTTAAAATCCCATGTCGATCTGGCAAGTTAACCCTCTTGGCAAGCCTAAACCTTCCTTTTTAATACACATAAGTGACCCCTAAGGTAGGACCAAAACAGCCCAAGGGAAGGGTGCAATGTATTTAAAAGGTAGGACATTTACGTTTACGTTTTACATGCTGTAGTTGTGAAAAACTCTTCCATTTGTTTTTCACTACTGAAAACCCTATCGCTCCCATTGAATAGCATAGGAGTTGCCTTATTTCCTCCTATAGGTGTCATTTCCAATTGGGAAGAAATGAGACCCCCAAGTTTAATGTCTCAGGAGTCACAATTGAAAATCCCAACTTATGGTAAAGTTGGATTCGAAATTGTAATTCTAAAAGGCCACTTTTAGAAAGTTGGCATTTTCTTACTTTAGCAAAATGGTGCCTTCAGTCTGTCTCTGAATACATGTCTGCGGTGGGTGACAGCTGGGTTTGTGGATTCCCTCCAGTCAGCCAAACTCAACAGGAGCTTAGGTCTGACTGATGAGCCATCCACATCCTAATGGGCCATCCTGGGGAGGATGGGATGGAGGAGCTGACACACCTGAATGGGCTGTGTCCTGTCCCTCCTCAACAGCTGCAGGCCCTCTAGTAGTGAGTCTGGGGCCAGGGTAGGAAAGGCTGAGGCTCTGTGCACTTCAAATACCTCTCTTTGAAGTCTCCCCCTCTTCAAAGGCACAACTGGGCCTTAGTACTAAAGCTCAGATACCACCAACTGAGTATATTTCTGGACCTGAGGATACTCTAGCAGGAAGACTGACTGTTGTACTGCTGAAAGGACCACCACTCTGCTAGACTCTGCTAGACACCTGCTCTGCTGACCTGCTGCCTGCTGCTGTCCTTTCCTGGTAGTGAGAAGGACTGGACCTGCATCTCTCCAACCTGAGTCTTGCCCTGTCGAGTGGTGCCCATCCAGTCCTGGGCCCTTGGAAGTGGGTATAAAGTGTTGCTCCAGGAGAAATCCACACATCAACACTGTTGCAGAAATCAGAACTAGCACATTGACTCCATTGCGTGGACTCAACCCAGCTCATTGCTCTCTGAACCAGTGCTTCACACTTGGAATCGACGCATCCTCTGCTACAGGAGCCTTAGCCACCCATCGCATTTGAAACTAGTGTATCACACTCAGAACTGATGCATCACCACCATTGCATGGAGAAGATTGATGCATTGCCTCCACTGCATTGCCTGATACAGACTCATCTCTGCCGCTGTGCCACGCAATACCTTTGATGGCAATGCAACTCGGATCAAGGTACTTTTGTTCAGCAGGCCAATGCTGCTCCCTGTACCTAACCCATGCTACATCACAGTTGGCCTGAACTTTTAACTTTGTCCTGGTCCAGCGTGACCAGATACCCCATATGGGTGCTTATTGCTTCTAAGCACTATTTTTCAGTTTATTCATTAAAAAATCATACCTCAAGTTCTACTTCTTGATTTTTGTCATTTTAGTTGTGTGGTATATTTTTGTGTGATGTTTTCACTGTTTTATGGTATGAAGTTTTTGCACAAATACTTACACATTGTCTCTTAAGTTAAGCCTGACTGCTCTGTTCCAAGCTACCAGAGGGTGAGTATAGGCTAACCTAGGATGTGTTGGTGATTTACCTTATTAGGATTGTGGTTCCTGTTTGGACAGGGTGAATGCTTTTGCCAGCCAGAAACCCAATTTCTAACAGATGGTTTTGGAATATAACCAGGCGTTCAAAATAATAGAGCAATTATTCTGTGCCATTAGAGTAGTTTGATCAAGTGTTAAACTCTCCAAGCGCAGCAGTGCTGCCTGGAGGTGTGTGTGATTGAATCTGAAAGCTGTTCAGAACGATTCTACCTAAGTGGTTTATTAATGAATTAGAGACATGCGTCATATTTTTCTAACACTTTATTCGCAGGAAAAATGTTTTGTAGCTGGGAAGAATGTGCATTTTGTTTAATCTACTGAAATACTTTTCAAGATTAGCTCTGTCTGTTTTTTATTATGTGCTTAAAATTGCTCTGTTATATAATTTCTTAGAATAATATTTGCCAGAGTGAGGTCACAGCAGTTATCTAACCTTATTCCACTTTAGAAAATTAAGATTCTATTAGTTAGGCAGATTTAATGGTGCACCGTGTATTAGTTCCCCTTCGCTGAAGAGAGGATCAGCTTTTAATATCCTAGAATTTAACCACTATGGTACTTTATCAGAGGGAAGTGTATGTACCTGCGGTGAAGTGAAGCTGGGAGTCAGTTAAGAATATAAAAGTGCGAATGCGGCACTGGGTTCTTATTTTTAACATTTCTTCTGCATTTTTATAGAGCGCGAACTTGGCCTGATGGCATTAGAGAGCTTTACAGGAGAACCTATTTAGCCTGATATAAGTCATGGGGCGATTTAGGGACCTATTTACAAGCTGGTATGCGTCACTCTTGCACACAGAACGTAGTTCAAAGAACATGCAAACCTTAAATCGGATTTAGGAAGCCCTACAAGGCCACTTTGCGTGGCCCTGAGTGGCTCCATAAATCTGGAGTAAGACAACCCACCGCAAATCGCTGCATTGCCTTACTCTGCCCTGGGAAGGTGTTCCATGAGCATTGCATGGGTGTTGTCATGTAACTCTCATGGTTTTTGATGCATTCCCAAATTTACCTAAAATGGTAAAGCTGGGAATGCACCAAAAAGATACACCCTCCTAGGAGAGGCGTAACTCGGAGAAATATCTTTATTTCTCCTCAATACTTCCTTGTTCGACGTGTGCTGCATTGTGCAGCACACATAGAAAGAGGTATATGCCTCTCAGGATCATTTCTGTGCAGGAAGGTGTCTCTTCCTGCACAAAAACAATCCTGCATGCAATGCGGACACCCTTGCACCATGGTGCAAGCTTGCCTGTGTTAGCACTAGGATGTCAAAAGGGCGCCAGTGCAGAGGAAAAGGCAAGAATGATTGCCTTAAGTGACTTGCTGCACTACACTGCATTACTTTTTCATAAATTGTCCCCAGTGACTTGCTCACAATCACAGGATATTGAGTTGGGACAGGATTTGAACCAGGCTCCGTATCATGGTCAGAGGCTATATCATGGTTAGGTACCCTGTTTCAGTGCGGAGCTGAGCAGTTATATTTTTGTGCCGGCAGTCTGTAAAGTGAATTCATTTATCCCATCATTTCTCCAAATTAATACATTACTTTAGACAGCAAAGCTCAGAAAGAGGCAAACCTAGTCATTGTTTCTGAAAGTCAATCCCCAACTTGGAGAAATATCGGGTTAATTGAATTCACTTTGAACACCGCAGGTCCATAAAAACAGGTATTCTGCTCTACATTGACCCAGCATAGCCCAATATGTTATGCCAACTGAGGCCCATATTTATACTTTTTTAGCTCCACATTTGCGCAATTTTTTGACGCAAAAGCAGCACAAACTTACAAAATACAATTGTATTTTCTAAGTTGCGCTGCTTTTGAGGCAAAAAGCACCGCAAATGTGGCGCTAAAAAAGTGTAAATATGGGCCTAAATGTGGCAGCCGCAATCACAAAATTAAATGTAAAAGTTAATTTACAGCTGTCTATAATTGCAATATAACATTACATGTGATTCCCAGAAGGCAAGTTGACTTAGAATAGAAACTCTTTTTAATTTCAATGGATATCACTGAGAATATGATGCATTGCCTTAAGTCTTGGCCACCACGGACTTCGATGGAAACTTGGATGGACATACTGTAGACTCAATGTTCACCAATTAAAAATCTCTGGCAGTCAATTGTTGTGATCGCACCAGTATGTAATGCCATCGTAATGCCATTATGCATCGCTCTCTCCATTAGGCAATTTTTAACCTCTAACGGTGCTTATTTTGACACGCACCTCGCTTGTACATGGTCTAAAATAAGTTCAAATTGCCTTTCATCCTCCTTTGCTAAAAGCCCTCCCTCTCTGGCTGACCTTTACTTTGCAGCCATCATTTTTAATTACATTTCATATGACATTGTGTCCCTGAAGCGTCTTCACCAAGTCTGTAACAAGCGTTCTGTTCCTTGGTATTCAGAGGGCTGAGAAAGGTCAAGCATAACTGCAAAGCCCATGAATAGGTCCCTAAAACAGGTCTGGCATTACTTGTACAGCGGGGATTCCAAAGCGATCTACAGGGGAGCCATCATCATTTATCAATATCAAATTTGTACCACATGCATGAAATATTTCTTCTTCCATGAAGAAAATGCAATTCATCCTGATAGAAAATGTTTTTCTAATGTTAATACCTTTTTGAAACATGTTTTGTGTAATAATTCAATCATCCCCTACCAGGAGCTTTGAGACAATATGTCGATCTTTTTTGATAACATTTATCTACGAGCTGGGTTTAAGGCTCAAAACTCTATTGACTATTTTGGTATTTTAGATCTTCCTTTCGCCTTAAAAGTTGGCTCCTCAGTGTATATCTTCGCGCTGTTGTACTTGGACACCAAGAAAAGCTTACTTACTGCTCCTGTAGCGGGTCACTACTTGATCCTGGGCCATCTCACATCCTACCAGGTGTTTCAAATTTTACCTCTGCAGTTATTCCAGAACTCTGGGACCTCTGTCATACTTCTTCTTTTGTCACCACCATCTGGAAAAATGCCATGATAATCGTTGCTACTGAAGAATTCCACGGTCAGTATGTCAGTGGTGTCTACCTAGATTCACAATAATTGATTATCCTCAATAGTGATAAAACTGAGGTCTTCTTTTTTGGCTGCCAATCCTCTTTATGCTTTTGTTCACGTTGTCCTTCAAACATAGGTTCCCCATCCACCTGTACCTGCTAAAACGGCCAAATGTCTAGGCTTTTTCTGTTACTCCAATCTACCTTTTTAAACTCAAGTGATTCTTGATCCTATGAATTCAAAGTAAAATTGTCCCTTTTTACTCTGGTGACGTTGCATAAGCCCATTATTCAGGTTTTTGTACCATCCTTAATCATGGCAACTTATTGTATTTGGGCTTGACAAAGTGTTCATTACAGGGGAGCCAAGTCAACCAGAATGCCACCACTTGCTTCATCCTAATGCTCCTTCCATGTCAATTGTTCTCTTTCCTGCAAGACATCCACTTGCACCCTATCAGGAGGTGGGTGGTCTACACGTCATTCTGCCTAACTTACAAGACCTTCCATCAAGATGGCCCCTTCTACCTCCATCTAAGAATTAAGCTTTATGCCCCAGTTCACCCCTTTAGATTTTCTACTGCTTTGAGCCTTCAAAATCCCATAATTAAAGATGCTGTTGTGGTGGTCAATCCTTCTCGTCCCTAGTAGCTAAAACCCTGAATGTCCTACCTCTTTCCACTCATGCTGTAGTATCTGAACTCCATTCGGAAAAAATCTTAAGACCTGGTCCTTTCAACAATATTCCTCTTTCTGCTCTGCCCTTTTCATTTTTCTTTCCTGGGCTGCAGTACACCATATGAATAACTGTACACTATACAAATAAATGTAATTATTTAATTTGTTGCCACAATAAAGAGTTGAAAAAATAAAGTATTAGCCATCCAACCCTGGCACAAAGTGGACTACTTTCTAAGCAGTTTTCCATATAGTCAGACAAAATGCCATCACTCAGAGTGCATGATAAACATTGACTGAAGTGGGCTGACCCATTACGCAATGTTTTCTTTGGTGAGTGGAAACAATATAACAAACTAATGGATGAAGACGGTTGACCTAAAGGCGCGAAATGTGTATATATGTTTATATATTTATATATATCTATAGATATATATATATATATATATATATATATATATATATATATATATATATATATATATAAAACCTATATTTACACCCTTGATTATTACATGAAGCAGGAGAGCAGGGAGAGCTGTCACTAGGCCTGAGCTAAAAAGGAACTTGCAATAATAAAATATCGGATGTCCATGTGAATTTCTTGGCTCATACCCAGAAATCACTAGGGGGGTCATTACAACATTGGCGGTAAAAGCCGCTTACCGCCATGCAGAACACTGCCAACACACCACCGCGGCCGTGGGAATCCGCCACAGCTATTATGACCCACAGCACGGAATCCACCAAAATTCAGACACCCACACAAGTCCGCCACACCAAAGGTCAGTGATAAACTGGCAAAAACAAAACCTCCACCGTCACGCCAACAGAAATACGCCCACACTATCACGACCCACAAATCCACGTGGCGGTCTTTCAACCGCGGTATTCCATTGGCGGTACACACACATCTCCAAAACACAGCCACATTGGATAATTCAAAATACACACACCACTCCAACACATCCAATACAATATAAAGCACACACCCACATCACCCACAAACCCTTACGACCACAAATCACAAATGAAAGCCAGAGAGAGACACCGCCAGCAACAACACTAGCATCCACAGGCACACAACACCATCACCCACATAACTTCCACGCACCTCACACAACACCCCACTACATATCAGCACACTTATCACCACACACACCACCCCACACATGACCTACACCACCCAGGGCACGGCAAAGACACCCCAAGTTCTTGGAGGAGGAGCTCAGGGTCATGGTGGAGGAAATCATCCGGGTAGAGCCACAGCTATTCGGATCACAGGTGCAGCACACCTCCATAGCTAGGAAGATGGAGCTATGGCGAAGAATAGTAGACAGGGTCAATGCAGTGGGACAACACCCAAGAAATCGGGAGGACATCAGGAAGAGGTGGAACGACCTACGGGGGAAGGTGCGTTCTGTGGTCTCCAGACACCACCTGGCAGTTCAGCAGACTGGCGGTGGACCCCCACCACCTCCCCCACAACTAACAACATGGGAGGAGCAGGTCTTGGCGATTCTGCATCCTGAGGGCCTCGCAGGAGTAGGTGGAGGAATGGACTCTGGTAAGTCAAAGCTTTACTATTACATCCCCCACCCTACCTGCATGCTATCACATACCCCCACCCTCACCCCCATCACTCCTACTCATCACAAATGTCCCAGCATCACAAACCTCACATCCCAACACCAAGCCCTGCATGCAACGCCAAAGCATGGACACCCATCACTAAAGCATGCCCACTGCACATACACATACACCCCCGAAACCATCATCACACAAGGTCCCACACATGAGTGCAAGCACTGGGGTACACGGTCACCCACCCATTGGCCACCTTGACACACACAGATGCAATAATCATGCCTTTAAACCCCTGCAGGACCCCTACCCAACGTCACCGCACAGGAGGGTCCACACATGTCCACACCACCAACAGACGAGGCCCACAGTGATGACAGCACCTCTGTCCAACTGGATCTAGATGACCAGCCCGGCCCATCGGGGACCTCGGGACAGTCAGTTCCCCCCTCTGGAAACACCAGCACAGCACCCACCCAGGGGGCCCATACCTTCCCCAGGACACGTCCACCACTACAGGGAACCCAGGCTAACCCACCTCCCCAACAACAACAGGGACCTGGGGGCAGTGGTAGTGGGCACCTGGTTCAGGGGATGGAGGCCCAGAAACACAGGGGAACTGGGAGGGCTGCTGTGTGACAGGGGGCGGACAGGCCCAGGGAACCCACTCTCCACGAGGCCCTCTCCTCTATCATGAGAGCCTACCACCACTCCCAGGAGACGATGGCAACGGTACTGGCCAAGTTTCAGGAGACCCAGTGTCTGCAGGAGGAACAGTATATGGGCTTCAGGGAGGAACTCAGAACCATCAATTCCACCCTGGGCAGCATTGTAGGGGTGTTGAAGGAAGTACTCAACACCAGGAGGGACACTGTGTCACTACATGGGGCCCCTGACACTAGCATGGACGATGAACTGCCCACCACCTCCGCCGGCATTAGTGGACAGGACGCCCCGCCACAGGACCACCACACCAGCACCCCACCCCCTGCAGATGGAGAACCACCTCGCAAACAGTCCCTGAGATCCAGGAACAAGACAGAGAACGATGCCAAGACCCCCACCAAGAAATGAGACCATCCTGATTGTCATCCTACTGTCCCACTTTGTCACCCTGTCCATACTTAAACTGCCCCAGCTCCACTTCCTTTGCCCATATGGGCAATGCACTTGTGAGACTAATAGACTGGACTCTGCCATGGGCATTCCTTCGGCATCACCCCTCACCATTTTGCTACCCCCTCCAATTTTGAGCACTAAAATAAACACCCTTAAAGCACAAAACAATCTGGAGTCTGTCTGTGATTTCGGAATACTGTATTAGCAAAACTGTGACAAACAGCGCTTTCATTTGTAATGTCAACATACCTATGTCACACAGCTCTAGTCCATGAGGAATCAAAGCAGATGTCACACAGTGGGACCCAGATCTGTGAAATCGTAAGGGAAAGTGACAACTCAGTGACCATACACTGGGTGAAAAAGACAGACAGTAGAGAGGCAGTAGTGTTTAAGTACATGTAGTAGGCAGGTTTATATTCTTACCTGTGTTTCACTGGAAATATTGCTGGATCACTGAGTCCCTGTTGTCCATGTCTTCTTCCTCTGCTTCCTCGTCTTCACTGTCCACAGGCTGCACAGCTGCAACAACACCGCCATCTGGACCATCCTCCTGCAGAAAGGGCACCTGTTGTCGCAAAGCCAAGTTGTGAAGCATACAGCAGGCCACGATGATCAGGGACACCTTCTTTGGTGAGTAGAATAGAGATCCACCTGTCATATGGAGGCACCTGAACCTGGCCTTCAGGAGGCCGAAGGTCCGCTCGATTACCCTCCTACTTCACCCATGGGCCTCATTGTAGTGTTCCTCTGCCCTTGTCCTGGGATTCCTCACTGGGGTCAGTAGCCATGACAGGTTGGGGTAACCAGAGTCACCTGCAAATGGCGAGGGACAACTGTTAGACACACACTAACCTGGAGGGATATCCCCAGACCCAGACAATCATTCCCACTGTCTTCCTTCCAGGTGCTCACCTAATAGCCACACACGGTGCCTCTGGAGTTGCCCCATCACTTAAGGGATGCTGCTATTCCGCAGGATGTAAGTGGCGTGCCCTGAGCCAGGGAACGTGGCATTCACATGGGAGATGTACTGGTCTGCCAAACATACTATCTGTACATTCATCGAATGATAACTCTTCCTGTTTCTGTACACCTGTTCACTCCTGTGGGGGGGGCCAAAGCCACATGGGTCCCATCAATGGCACCTATGATGTTGGGGATATGTCCCAGGGCATAGAAATCACCTTTCACTGAAGGCAAACCCTCAACCTGAGGGAAAACGATGTAGCTCCGCATGTGTTTCAGCAGGGCAGACAACACTCAGGACAACATGTTGGAAAACATAGGCTGGGACATCCCTGATGCTATGGCCACTGTTGTTTGAAATGACCCACTTGCAAGGAAATGGAGCACTGACAGCACCTGCACTTCAGGGGGGATTCCTGTGGGATGGCGGATAGCTGACATCAGGTCTGGCTCCAGCTGGGTACACAGTTCCTGGATTGTGGCACGGTCAAGCCTGTATGTGATTATAACATGTCTTACCTCCATTGTCGACAGGTCCACCAACGGTCGGTACACCGGAGGATGCCACCATCTCCTCACAAGTCCCAGCGGACGGTGGCTATGAAGGACAACAGCGAGCACAGAGTCTGGGTGTGGGAGGTGGGCTGTGGGTTTCCCCAGGCCAGGGCGAGTTCCGTAGGCAAAGTCCCTCCGTAAGGCAGGCAATGTGGCACCCCACCTCTGTAGAGTGACAACTATACCTAGTCATGCCCCTGTGTCATCTATGTGTGCAGATGTCGTCCATAGTCTAGTAGGCCATTTCCCAGGGGTTGAACAGTGGAGCCCAAGAGCACGGCGTAGTGCAGGGGGCTTCTGTGTCTGTAGTGTCCGCCAACGGTAGCAGTATTGCATGCACTCAACATGTCTTTCTTCTATCGTCCCCCCCCTTTTTGTGGTCTCCCTGTTCTTGTGTGCATTAGCATCATCAGGCGGAGGAGCAGTGGCACCGGAGCACCAGGGGGCTGCATCCCACATGGCCATGGAGGGCGACACTACGGAATCGGACTTCACCAGTGGGACGGAGGGCGAGGGGAGCTCCACGGCGGGGACAGGAGCTGAGACCAGTGACACAGACTCGTCCTCTGATGGGAGCTCCCTTGTTGTGGTGGCAACATCTGTGCCACCCCCCTCTACAGGTACAGCTGCCACCCCCCCTCCCAGCACCACCCTCCCAGCAGCCCCTCAACCTTCGCCCCGTGCCCGCTCACCCGGGAGGGTGGGCATCACCTTCGCCCCAGGCACCTCAGGCCCTGCTCCAGTCACCCCTGCTGCCCTCAGTGAGGAGGCCATTGACCTCCTCAGGTCCCTCACTGTTGGGCAGTCTACCATTTTAAATGCCATCCAAGGTGTAGAAAGCCAGTTGCAACAAACCAATGCCTTCCTGGAGGGCATTCATTCTGGTCAGGCGGCCCTTCAGCGAGCTTTTCAGACTCTGGCCTCAGCACTGATGGCAGCCATTGTCCCTGTGTCTTGCCTCCCCCCACCAACTTCCTCCACCCAGACCCAATCTACCTCAGCTATCCCAAGCACAGCTACAGACCAGCATGCACACACGTCAACACACAAGGGAAGCTCAGGCAAACATAAGCACCACACTTCCCACAGGCACCACACACATGCAGACATACCAACAACCACTGCCTCCACTGTGTCCCCCTCCTCCTCGTCTCCCTCCTCCCTCCCTGTCTCGTCTACACTCACACCTGCATGCACTACCTCTAAAGCCACTACATCCCTCTCCAGCACACCCACCACCACACCCCGCTCACGTGCAGTCACCACCCCCACTACCATTCACATGTCCCCTGTGTCCTCTCCCAGTGTGTCTGTGACGCCCCCTCCCAAGATACACAAACGCAGGCACACACCCACCCAACAGCAATCCACCTCACGACAGCCTCCAGTGCATGTACCTTCACCCAAAGTCAGCAAATGAACACCTCCTACAACCACCACCTCTTCCTCCACTCCCAAACCCCCTCCAGCTACCCGTCCCAGTGTGTCAAAATAACTTTTCCTGTCCAACCTTGACTTCTTTCCCACACCTCCCCCACCCCGTCCGTCTCATAGGGCCCGAACTAGCACCTCAGCCACAACATCTCTGGGCCCAGTGGTGCCTGTAGTCACCGGAATCTGGAGTGCACTGGCCACCAGGGCAGCCAGTGTGGCACGGAGCCAGAGCACAGACAGTCCCCCACCTGTGAAGCATCAGAAGTTGGCCAGTGCCCGGCAGGAGATGGGGAGGACTCCAGCCACCAAAGCCGCTCTTAGGGGTCCCGGTGGGAGTGTGGAGTCAGCTGTGACACCTTCCAAGGTGGGGAAAGGCCACAAGAAACCCGGCAAGTCTGGGAAGAGCAGCACGGCGGAGAAGACCGCCATCATCCCCGCTGCCCAGGAGGCCACCGCCAGCACATGCCCAGCTGCCCAGTAGGCCACCGCCAGCACCACCCCAGCTGCCCAGGAGGCCACCACCAGCACCAGCCAAGCTGCCCAGGAACCACCGCCAGCACCAGCCCAGCTGCCCAGGAGGCCACCGCCAGTACAAGCCCAGCTGCCCAGGAGGCCACCGCCAGCACCAGCCCAGCTCCCCAGGAGGCCACCGCCAGCACCAGCCAAGCTGCCCAGGAGGCCACCACCAGCACAAGCCCCGCTGGGCCATGAAGAACCGCCAGCACAGGCCCCTCTGGGCCATGAAGGACCGCCAGCAAAAGCCCTGCTGGGCCATGAAGGGCCACCAAGAAAAGCCCCGCTGGGCCATGAAGGACCGCCAGCAAAAGCCATGCTAGGCCATGAAGGACCGCCAGCAAAAGCCCCGCTGGGCCATGAAGGACCGCCAGCAAAAGCCACGCTGGGCCATGAAGGTCCGCCAGCAGCTGAGTCCCTGCACTGGAGACCGCCGCCTCAAGCACCGCTGAACAGGGAACCGCTGTCTCAAGCACCGCTGAACAGGGCACCGCCGTCTCAAGCACCGCTGAACAGGGCACCGCCGTCTCAAGCACTGCTGAGCAGGGCACTGCCGTCTCAAGCACCGCTGAACAGGGCACCGCCGTCTGAAGCACCGCTGAACAGGGCACTGCCGTCTCAAGCACCACTGGCCCATGACCGCCAAGGGCACTGATGCTACTGAGTCCGTCACGGGGTGAATGAAGCACTCTGGGCACCATGCCCCCTCCAGAACCAGTGGAGAATCACATCCACTACCTCAGTCCTTGGCAGGATAAAACACTCTTGGCACAAGGCCCAGACCAGAACCAGTGGAGAGATACATCCACTACCTCTGTCCTTGGCAGGATAAAGCACGCTGGGCACAAGCCCCCCTCCAGAACCAGTGGAGAGATACATCCACTACCTCTGTCCTTAGCAGGATGAAGCACTCTGGGCACCATGCCCCCCCAGAACCAGTGGAGACTGTTATCCACTTGAGAGACTGTGGCTTTGCACTCCCCAGGATTGAACAGTGGGCAAACCACCCACTGTAGAGACTTGAGAGACTGTGGCTTTGCACTCCCCAGGATGGAACAGTGGGCAACTCACCCACTGTATAGACTTGAGAGACTGTGGCTTTGCACTCCCCAGGATGGTACAGTAGGAAGCCACCCACTGTAGAGACTTGACAGACTGTGGCTTTGCACTCCCCAGGATGGAACCGTGGGCAAGCCACCCACTGTAGAGACTTGAGAGACTGTGGCTTTGCACTCCCCAGGATGGAACAGTGGGCAAGCCACCCACTGTAGAGACTTGAGAGACTGTGGCTTTGCACTCCCCAGGATGGAACAGTGGGCATCTCACCCACTGTAGAGACTTGAGAGACTGTGGCTATGCACTCCCCAGGATTGAACAGTGGGCAAACCATCCACTGTAGAGACTTGAGAGACTGTGGCTTTGCACTCCCCAGGATGGAACAGTGGGCATGTGGCCCCCTCATGGATTTGGCATTGTGCACTGAAGCGGCTGAGGTGCCCCCCCCTTTCCCTCCCCCTGAGGTGCCTGTTTAGTTGCTCTCTGATGCCCCTGCAGTGTTCTCTCCGTCATGGTCAGGGATCTTGTGTGGGCCTCGTCCATACCGTGTGGTCCCATTGTTCCACAGACTTAATTGGAGCACTACCTGGACTACTATGCTTGGTACATATTTTGTAAATGGTGTATATATATATTTCTTCCTACTTGATTTTAATATATTACAATGGTTACACTCATTTTCTATTGTCTTTGCATTCTTCCGAGGGGTTTGGGGGGTGTAACTGTGATGTATTAATATGCATTAGTGTGTGTTGTAGTGGGTGGGGATAGGGGTGTTGCGTGTTGCATGTGTGTGTCCCTGTTTTTTCCCTCCCCCCTCCCCTGTGTCGTAGGTGCAGTACTCACCATGGTCTTTGCCGCCGGCGTTCGTGCTCCTGGTAGAGGAGCAGGAAGACTATGGCAGGTAGAATTTGGAGCTCCGGCTCCATGGTGTCCTCGTTCCTCGTGGGGTGTGTAGAGGTGAGCGTTTTCCCTTCGGAATTCCTGTTTCCGCTGTGTTTTTATCCACGGTAAATCTGCCCCGGAAAAGGTGGCGGATTGGCCTGTCATAATAGTGTAGGTAGTACATTTTCTCCCGCCTGTCTGTTGGCGGTGACCACTGCGCTGTTTGTTTGTACCACCGTGGCGATCTGAGTGTTAAAGTGGCTGTCATTGTTGGCGGTTTCCGCCCCGGTCGTAATTGCAAATTGTTTACCGCCGGCCTGTTGATGGTCTTACCGCCGCTTTAACACCATCCACCAGGGTTGTAATGACCACCTAGGTCTTCAATGAGAACATATGCCATCAGATCATTAGTGCAAGACAATCTGCAGAAGCATGATGAAGTATTACAGTGCTTGCTCAAACACAACAACATTGAGCAGGATGAAAGCATTGCATGAAGCCATGAGCCACAATGTGAAAAACACGCTATTTCTCTCTGCTGCTCCTCTTTGTAGGCTAAATATTTTTTCTTTGACTTTTCCACTCTGACATTAGTTGAAAATTTCGAACTCCGGGGCTACGTAATTCACTGGCCAATCTAATGTCTGTAACATGAGACAATGGGCCTCATTATGACCCTGGCGGGCGGCGGAGGCCGCCCGCCAGGATCCCGCCCTCCAAATTACCGCGCCGCGGTCAAAAGACCGCGGCGGGTATTACGAGTTTTCCCCTGGGCTGGCGGGCGGTTCCAGTTAAACCGCCCGCCAGCCCAGGGGAAAACGACCTTCCCACGAGGATGCCGGCTCGTAATCTAGCCGGCGGAGTGGGAAGGTGCGACGGGTGCTACTGCACCCGTCGCGTATTTCACTGTCTGCAAGGCAGACAGTGAAATACATTTTGGGGCCCTCTTACGGGGGCCCCTGCCGTGCCCATGCCATTGGCATGGGCACGACAGGGGCCCCCAGGGGCCCCGCGACCCCCCCTACCGCCATCCTGTTCATGGCGGCTTTCCCGCCATGAACTGGATGGGGGTAGGGGGGGTCAGAATCCTCATGGCTGCGGAGCGCGCTCCGCAGCCATGGAGGATTCCAATGAGCAGTGGAAAGTCAGCGGGAGACCGCTGACTTTCCGCTTCTGACCGCGGCTGAACCGCCGCGGTCAGAATGCTCATTGGAGCACCGCCAGCCTGTTGGCGGTGCTCGGTGGCCGCCAGGGTCAGAATGACCCTCAATGTGTTTTCTCCTTCTATTGGACATTGGGAAGTGATTCATCAAGGTAGGGGGTCATAACAATCCAGCTGTATAGATCCTAAATTTGGTGAATCGAGGACCTGATCCACTAGGGTGGCCCATACAGTAAAAAGAAGAAGTGTAGCCCAGGCATAACTACTACAATAAATGACTCCTACAATGGTCCACCGCAAGGCAGAAGATTCATCTGGATGCATGGATAAGGCATATTGGATGAAAGTCATTTAGATGTATGGGATGAATAACATATACATAATGATCAAATCCAGACCATGAGCAAACAATTACACATCTATGACTCAATAAGCCCTGGTGCAGTGTAGGCTGACTAATGCACAATGCTGTCAAGGATTATACAGCACAGCAGAAAAAACACTTTTGATTTGTACCCCTTAAACTGATCAGTCAGCATATCCTTTTCATTACTCTCATTCCTGCTGCCACATCAAAGGGTTTTTAGTTCCACGTGCATAAATAGATGCAATACCAAAGTAAAATGGTACCAATCTTTACCATGTTAGCCTGAGCCATCTTCTACTAGCCCAGCATATGAGTATCAGGATATCATTCACATATTTATTTGTCAACACATTCACAGAACCAGTTGTTCATGCCCAAACACATTCAGTGGCCTGGAAGATGGAATCAATCTCCACAAGCTTTCAATGAACAACAAACGTAATGTAAAACAGCACATCCATCAAACACTATGTGAAAGAGGTCAGGAGCATAAGCCAATAGAAAACACAGCAATACTCACATAATCACAAAGCATGATACATATTTATGCCTCTAGATGTTGTACAGCCATGCAATGGTCATGTCACAAGGAAACAAATTTAACCTCAAAGAGAACAAATCACTGGCCCAGGTTACAGCTACTCACATAGCTGGCTTCAGTAATAGCCATATCTCCATGGTGCAGACATGTCCAATTGCCCACATGATCTGCATCACAAGAAGCAGGCACAAGATAGGTGTGTTCTCAAAGTAGTGTTGAATGCCAATGCCACAAATACAACTCCTCAACCAATCTTACAAGATATATAACATCTGAAAATTCAACCGGGAACTGGGATGCTAATACTTCATTGTTGACTACAACCATGGCAAGGCAGTCAAGTAACTAAAGGTTAAGTAATGGAAGATGAGAACATAGGAGAAGTCCAAATACCCTAAAGAAAAAATGAGGGAACACTTGAAATGTGAAAAAAATGGCAAAGTGTTAATGCAAGAGTTCTCACAAGTAAAATTATGTGATGTCACAAAATACTTAGGGCCTGATTTAGATCAACCAAATTTAGATCGACTTTCTGATGGGAAAACCGCCCACAGACATGACGGTCTGCCTGCCCTATTTATATGTCAGAAGGAGCATAGGTGAGAGACCGCTGACAGTCCACGTTCACCATCAAGAATCTTCTCCTGCGTCGACTGTGCCACAGGCAAAAGCGACTAGCGGCGGGACAACCGCTCCTTTTACCTCTAAGCCAATCATGATGTGTAGTCCCCCAATGCAACTATGGGGGCTAAACCTCTACACTTGAGCTGGCGTATTGGCACCTATATAAACATGAAACCCACCTTATGAACATTTCCCACAAATGTTACCAGAAACCCGCTGCTACTAGTCCTCCCATTTCTCCTGGGCTAGGTCCCACATGGAAATCAATCCTGTGGCCACTGGAACGGAAGGGGCATTCCTGTTACCCCTATATTTGTAGCTGCATAGCCACACTGGACTTGTGCATGCCTCAATAATTGGTATACACCCCACCATACTGTTGCACAATTCTGAAGTATGTAATGTAATCTTGAAGCATGAAAATGTATCAGAACAGACGCCTGGATATAATTCCGTCACCCACCAATTAGTGACGGACTGCTTAAATGGCAATGGGCACATACACAAAAAAGTCTCAACAATCACAAATAGGAATATTTCGGCAAAGTTGTGTGCAAGAATGTACCCAAAATATCAAAAGTAACAACTGAAACAGCAACCCCAATTTTAACCCAACAACCCAATTCCAATGTAACAATATCACTACAACATGCTACAGGTGGGTGTACCCAGAATGTAAAACAATCCTCACTGGTGATCAGCAAACATGTCAGAGATGTACGAAGGTCACAAGTTACCTTGTTACCCAATGAAAAGTGCCAGGTCATCTCTGCACTGCATATGTGCATATCATTGACACATCATGTGAAAATAAACACACATGCATTCTCCACTCACAAAAACTGAAACACATCATTTTGGTGTAAGTGTACAGTAATGACAGGAATGTTTGCACTAAAATCAACATGTCCTTCACTAATGTATGCATTTTTAAAAAGGCAGCCGAGACACACAACCTGTGTATGTTACTGTCACAAATTAGAGTAAGTGCATGGCTCACACGTATGCAGAAATAGCATAATCAGCAAAAAATCAGTAACAATAAAATAATAAGGTCAGGCCAAGGAATCTACAAAATAAAATATTTTATATACTATTAAGTTTCCTCACTCAAAATAAAGTGCGTAAGCCCACATATTTGCATAATAGATGCCAACCTCCATGTGGGCCATAATGGCTTCCAGGCCCATCACATGCCTCCTAAATTCACTGCCAGAATAAACCTTCTCTGGAAGGGGCATCCATGGGGCAAAGAGCAGGCACCTCAATGATCTCACTGGGTGTGGGGCTCCTTGAGTTTGGGAGGGGTCGGTTTGGATATAAGAGGGGTGGATTTGGGAAGGTTGGGGAGGTTTGGGAGGGGTGGGTTGGGATTTGGTAGGGGTCAGGACCAGAGAAAAAAACACACTTTCCACAGGGAAATGGGTAAGGTGTTTGTGAGGGATTTGGGTTTGGGAGGTTGAGGGAGTTACCATGTCTGTTGTGCATGTGTTTGTTGAAGGTGGTGATGCATGAGGGTCTGGTGTATGTGATGCATCTTTAGGATTGTCTGTTAGATGGGTGGGTGAGGGTATTTGGGTTGAGTATGTGTGTGTGTGGATGTGTCTGATGTGGTTATGGTGTGTGTTTCTATGGTGTCTGTAGGTGTGCCAGTGCATGCATGTGAGGTGATGGGTGTGATGACTGGTGGTGTGTTACGGTACATATCCTTGAATCTCTACAAGACTGCTTGATTAGGTGAGGCAGCACCTCGGATTGTAGGTGACTGAGTGACTCCCACAGCAGGTGGCAACTGTTGGCCCTCCCAGTCCTCTAGCAGCACCTCACCCAAAACATGAAGAGTAAAGGTGATTTCTGGCAGCCCAGTGCATGGACTCTACAAATCCCCTCAGGGATTCACAGTGAAACAAGTCTTACCCTTTTCTCTCATTAGAAACGAGTCTCTTACACACACACACACATGCAAAGAAGAAGATGCAGGAACATTTTCAATATATTTATTGAAAAGACTGCAATCTACCGTAATATAAATGAGCTGCAATGATTAAAATAATGACAAGAGACAAAATCAGAATTGTAAAAATAAGTGATGTGAATATGAACAATCTTAACATATTGCAATAAACATGAATACACAAACTCCTCCCTAAAGTGTATTGTCTACCCTAAAGAGAGCAAGATATGATAAACCTAATCTGCCCAAACCATGTCCGTGAGAAGTGCCCAAGCCCTGTTACCTTGGAACAAGTTCGGCCTCCAGACCCTAAATCAAGTAATGTAGAGACAGTGCAGAGAAACAGAGGCTGAGGTCTGCAGCAAAATGGTGTGCAGGGTAGATGAAAGATCCTGGGTGGAACCCCCTCTAATGACCTTGGTCTCACACAGTGTTTATATAAGGCCCATGTTACTCTTCGTGCGGATATCCTGATGTGGGTATGCACCTAAGCGTCAGATTGTGTGCGAAAGCTTGGATCATCAATACCATAACAAGAATGCCTGAAGTGTTCATATTCTGTGGGGATGTGCTTGTGCCATCTGTGCGCGTTGTTGTAGTTGTGGTTGCATTGCCTGTGGGTGTGTGTGTGGTTGTGTAGTGGTGCTTGTACTGACTAGTGAGTGACTATGGCAGTGGTGGTGGTGTTTGTGATGTTTGCATGTGTGTGTCTGTGCTTATGTTTCTACTGTGTTTTTGTTGGGATGTGCTGCTTGTGGCTGTTGTTGTGGGTGTGTGCATATGTTTGCATGTGCTTTGGACAAGGCTGGGTTGAGGGATTTGGGATGGGGAAAGGTGTGAGTCTGGGCATGAGGTTCGTGTGGGTGGAAGGCTGTGGCCAATTAGGAGGCCAGACCCTTGAATGACTCATGTAGGCCAGACAGGGCACTGTGAGTGCCATCCAGTTAAGCTAGCATCTGAATGTTCTGGCCAGCAAGCCCCTGGATGGCATTCAGTAGAGCAGTCTGGCCTACAGCAATCATTCTTAATAGTTCCACAGCCTCCAAAGTGAGTGCAGCCTTGGACACCGGGGCAGGAGCAGAAGTGCCTATAGCAAAGGTGACACCGCCCCTTTTAGGGGCGTGGCAACGGCCAACTGGGGGGAGCAACAGGGCAAGAGGGAGGACGGAGCAAGGAATGCAGGGGCAGATGAAGATGTAGTTGTCAAAGTGTCTCCAGGATCCGCCCTCACCAGGGACTGGTCTTCATTGGAGGCCTCAGAGGAAGATGCTGATTCATTTGCGTCCTCCTGGCCAGTCCCCTCATCCTCCGTGCTTACAGCACAGTTTTGCAAAGAAATTCATATTGCCAATCACAGACATGCACTTTTGTGATGGGCTGAGGACTCAGGTCCACCAATTACTGTCAACATAAAGTATCATAAGGTTACTTGAGAAATTGCTTCCAAACATGTGTCATATAAGAAATGATGTCACTGTGCACAGAATATCAAAACTTTCAGTGCAGATGTACATTCTCTCATTGTCATAGCACCAATTTAGCTATGTCAAGTCTGATATGTCAGCTGCTTCATAATTGTGTAGTTTAACACAGTCACCTGTAAGGAAGCCTACATCCACAACACACATGTGTGATGTACCATCACATCTAACCCAATCATGACATGGGCCATGTTTTGGGAAACAGCCCTGCACATCATTGTGAAAATGCTGACAATCCCTTTCTTTGAATGGAGCCGCGTGTCTGGCTACAACGGTAATTGCCTTGGAAGGAGGAATCTAGTGGCAGGATACAGCACAAAGCAAACCACCCACTCACAGCATCAGACACAGTCTGACCAACTTATGTCTCCAGAAATCATCATGGTCTCGCAGTGGTTGGCATACAACATGGCTGGAAAGTAAAGAGGTAAAACCACAACAATATCTTAAAAATGACTTACCCCCTTATTGCTGCTGTGGGGCTCTCAACTGCCCATCAAGGTCAAGGTAAGCCACCGCAAGGATGCAGGCCATTTGGAGGCCATGGGGCAGTGCACCATCCTGGATCAGTAGGAGGACTAGCCAACTTGGCTTTTGGCCGATTTCCTTGTGGCACAGTACAGGTCCTCCTACCATTGCTGACCGTGCAGACTATGCAGCTTGTGGACTCCCAGGGTCCACACCTTCTTTTTGATGACATTCCAGATATCACACTTTTGATGGGCATTGACCTGTACAGAATACTTAAAAGAATGGGAAAAGGCAATTCAGTGTCACTGTTGGGAGTGCTGTGACATCGTATTTTACCAACACACACATCCATTTAGAAAACAGGTACAATTTCTTTAAAAAAAAAAACATTTATATGTAGATTGCAAATACTGATTTGCAGTGATCTCATGTGCACAATCAATGCTTGCTAGAATCTCATGCTACCTACTCAGGCCTACAACATCATCTTGGCCAGAACTATGCAACCAATTCTGCTGTGAGAGCCACACCTGATCACTCACAATCATTGTGAGGTACTGAAGGCCAAACCACCTGTACAATCCTTGCACATAATCATACTCACACCTACATTGGCTTCCTGCCTAAACTCCCAGCAGTTAGAACCCATGGGCTGCATCTCATACAGTGACTGAGGGCAACAGAGGAGGGTTGCTATCTGTCAATGAGAGTGGGGATTTGTAGGTTGTTTGTACATGTATGAATTCTAATGGGACAGACTGGGGTGAGATACTGTCATCTGAACTTGTTGCACCTAAAATAAGTCTACCTATATGTGGCTCCATAACAGGTTGAAATTATACAGAGTTAAAGGATACACAATGTGTGATGTACTCCCACGTTACAGTACAGCTTCAGACAACTCCAGGCCCTCTACATTTTTCAAACAACCTCAACCTCATTTCAACACTGGCTGTATGTTTTCAGTCATACAACTGCTACACTGTCTACTGGCCAGTGTCAGTCAGTGGCCTGCAGTTTGTGTGAGGAAATAGGATTTGTGTGTGACATAGACACATATTACAGTTTATACTTTCAGGTGGCTTAACATTGCCGCGCACAGAAAATTCAGACATTGGTCATAAACATCTGTCCCGGATACGTCACTGTGTCAACTCAAAGCACAACACCCACATTACCAAAAAGGAAACAAATATCCTGTTAACCATAAAGGAAAAGTTTACTAAGTCAGACATTTCCCAATCAGACATGTACCTGTTCCTCGGGAGTCTCATGGAGTTGGCTGTACAGAGACTGAACCTCCCTGGTAAGAAGCTCCAGCTCCTCAGGGGAGAAGGCAGGGGCCCTGTCACCTGCGTTACCAAGCATCCTGGCTCCCAGAGGTTGGTAACAGTAGCAAAAATCGAGGTGGTCTCGATGGCTGTTAGGAGGCAAGTGATTTTTTTATACAACCTAGCATACACGACCACGATGGACGCGATCTGAGATTGAGATGGGCACAGCCATTGGCTTTCATATGTAGTCGTCACACACGTTAGACTGTACCTGACATCAAGATCAGGCAGCCACCATTTTAGGCTATTTAGCTGAGCATTTTACAATAGTTTTTTTCATCACCAACACTCGAAATAGAGGCTAGTGTATTTCTAACAGTCAGATAGGAACAACACTTTTCTGGACAAGATATAACATGAAAAAATGTGAACAGTGACTGTTTGACAATGATAGTCCCGCAGGGAAAGTACTACCTCTGGTGACGGTATTTGAAAAAATATTTTTTTTCAAAACAGATACAAAAAATACAAGGCAAATGTGTTATTTGCACATAATGATGAAAATATAAAAAAATAAGGATACGTTTTAATATTAGTGGGCCAAATATTTGACGTCAAAGTGTGTACATGTATCACTCAATAAGATTTCCACTGTTAGCCAGAAGTCAGATGTGCTTTGACATTAGAAGTATTGTGTGACTATTTAATCTGACATTTTCTTTTCCATACTTACAGATGCCTGATCCCAGCCACGGTAGGCGGCAACAGCCTCCTCCATGGAGGAAAGGGACGTCATCAAGCAATATCGTCTAAATAGGCAAACAATCCGAGATTCATGTCAGCAGTTGGAGCCTGATCTACTGCCTCACAATTTGATTCCAACAGCCATAACATCAATAGTAAAACTCATGTCAGTACTGCATTTTGTAGCTACTGGCACCTTTCGATACACATTTCAGTACACTGTGGCACGCATAGCAACATCACAAAATAAAATAAAATGATGGACAGAGTGTTGAAACTTATAAAGCACTCAGTGCTCAGTCACAGATCTGGGTTTAATCCGTTGTTATTTTGCTCGCCACATCACCCCAGTTTGAGGTGAGGGGTGATACCCTGAAACCGGTCCCAGGATGCTTGTTTGCAGTGCAGGGAGGACTTAACCTGGTATTTCGGGCTGGACTGTTCCAATGAGGCTCAGGGTCAAGACTGATTTGCATATGGCTGGATCCAAACTGGGGTGGGATGTGAGCAAAAGAACAATGGACTTAACCCAGCTCTGTGACTCAGGGAGAGTGTTTGAAAAGTTTCAGCACTTCATCCATCATCCTTTTGTGTTGCTAAAGTTTCCACTCATCACATGGACATGCAGCATTTGGGTCCTCACTGAAGTCTTGCTTCTGGGCGGGAGTGGAGGTCCCTTGGCTGCAAGATTGTGGTGTACTGGTCCTATGAAGGATGCAGAGGATATTTGATTGAAAACTCCAGTCCTGACCTTGTAGAGATGTCCTCAAATGCAAAAGTGCAAGTTCATATTTATAGGTTACATGTGACAGACATTGAGGCCAACACAGCGGTGGAAACAATGGAGTCCTGAACCCTTGTAAGGCCTAGCAGGCTGTAAAACATCAGATACACAATGGTTCATAATGTGTATGATACTGTAATTGATCATCATATTGACAGTGAAATGTAACCTGTATGTGGCTATTAATTCTTTTAAGCATGCCACAACAAATCTTTTGATGTCTTGGATTAAAAAAACAATGACTTTTGAAAACATTTTAATTGATTCAATGTAGCCATGAGCAGGTGTCAACATGGTTGAGATGCACAAGAGGTGATATTTTATTCCTAAACATGACTGGTGACTGACAGATGTATTAGCTTGAGATGTGTGTATCTGAAAGTAAAGGAAATTGTTACAATATTACATTCCACTTTTGATTGTCAGTCTAGAAACAGTGTATCATTGTAGTTGTAGTCATCTGTTGACACCGTGGACAATACCTGTTTGAAAAATAGCTTCTACATACCACTTTTAATGACTGATATGAAACATGTTTGCAACTGGTAGACACATATAGATATCATGTGACTAAGAGTAAATACAACTTAGGGACACCATACTTTCATGTGAAAATAGATGTAGTTTTTGGCCAGTTTTTGTTAGAACAACAATGTACACTGATAGACCTTAATGGACAGAGCCCATGCAAGGGATGGCTATCCATGTATCATTCTGCTAGGAGGAGAGCAACACCCATGCTGCTAGTGATTTGTATGACACAACATATTTTGTTTAGTCAAACTTAGCTATGTCTGTGTTGCTAATGTTGTAGCAGCATTCTAAAAGTCTACCTTGAGGGCATGGCTCCATTGGTGATTAGTGAGACATACATAGGTCTCACTTACCAGTCTGCACTCCACCAGGGATTCCAGTCAAGCCTTCCAGGTTGGAGGATTTGCAAGACCTTCTCCTTCCAGGGAAAGAGCTGTAATGGAGGGGGGGGGAACCACCACAAGTCCACTCTGCCTCCAGGTGATGTGTGGAGGCCAGTGAACAAACCTTTCCCTGCAGGTCGTTTCTCCTTTTGCTGATCTCCTTCTGTGTGTGCAGGTTGTTGGCTACTGCATTCACCCTGTCCACTATTCTGGACCACATTTGCCTTTTCTGGGAAATAGTAGTATTCTGGACTTATGCTCCAAACAATTGTGACTCTACTCTAATGATTTCATCCACCATGGCAGACAAACGTCTTCCTGCCATTGTAATTAATTATGAAAAAGAGTGCACAAAAAGATGAAAGAGGAACAAATAAGTCATAATAACAAAAAAACTGAAAACAGTCTGGCTCTATGTGAAAATTCAGGTATATAAATGGTCTACCAGACTGTAATTGCAAAGGATCATGGTCTGAAAAGGAGTGTGATGTGTAGTTTGTTTTGCTGGTGTTCACAATTGTTTAATTTGCAACAGGTGTGAGCTACTAGCATTCAACCAATGGCCACAGCCATAGTACTATACTGAACGGGTCCTGTCATGGACTTCCATTGTCATGGGCCTGCTGCTGAAACACCGCCAGGATGACTATGGCCCTCATTAAGACCCTGGTGGTGAGTGATAAAGTACCGGTAATACATACAACAGGCTGGCGGTAAGTACCGCCAAATTATGACCATGGCGGTGCGAACTCCCTTAGACAGCCATTTTACCACACCATCCGCCAGGGCAGAAACAACCCTCACCACGGTGGTAGCCGCCAACAGCCAGACGGAAGACAAAGTACCGCCCACCATATTAAGACACTGCAATCCGTCACCTTTTCCGGGGCGGAATCAACCCCATCAAAAGCCTGGCAGAAACACATCACAGAAGAGAAATAACTCACCTTTGGAGACACAAGGAAGAACAACGCCGCCATGGAACCCGAACTGCAAGATATCCCAATGGTCTCATACATTATGCCTCACCTGGAACACCAACGCAGACGAAAACGATGACAGTGAGTACAGCCCCCAGGTATACAAGGGAGGGAGGGAGGAAAACGAAAGTGACACACACACACACGACACACACCCAACACACACACACCACACACACAACCAGCTGCACACCAAAAACTATTTGCCCCGAAAAATGGAAGAATAATGCAAGGACGACAGGATTTGACGAAAGTGATTGTAATCAGATCAAATTCAAAATCAATAATTCGATTTGTCAATAAAACAGATATGTACATATGTAGACAAAGGGATACTGCCCAGTCCAATGTTCAAAGGGTCCACATGACCACAGGGCACAGTCTAATGCCCAACTCAAATCCTGAGTACATCCCGATAGTACACTGTAGGGGCATCAGTTGGCAAATAGCCAGGCACCTCAGGGGGAGGGTGGACACCTCAGCCGGATGCAGTAACAAGCCCACTGACTCTGGAGGGGCAACATGCCCATTTCTCTGTCTTAAGGAGTGCAAGGCTACAGTCTCTGGAGTGGGTGACTTTCCCACTGATTCTAGAGGGGGCACCATGCCCATTGCTCTATCCTGGGGAGTGCAAGGCCACAGTCTCTGGAGTGGGTGACTTTCCCACTGGTTCTGGAGGGGGCTAAATGCCCTTTGCTCTGTCCTGGGGACTGCAAGGCCACAGTCTCTGGAGTAGGTGACTTGCCCACTGGTTGTGGAGGGGGAAACATGCCCATTGCTCTGTCCTGGGGCGGCAAGGCCACAGTCTCTCAGGTGGGTGACTTGCCCAAGGGTTCTGGAGGGGGCAACTCGCACAGCAGCCCCTGGAGGGTGGCTTACATGGCATCCGCTCACAGTGATGGCTGCACTGTGGTGGTGGATGGAGGAGCCTCCTGGGCAGCCTCTGCACTGTCTGATGGCTGCAAAGTGGTGGTGGATGGAGGAGCCTCCTGGGCGGCCTCTGCACTGTCTGATAGCTGCAGTGTGGTGGTGGATGGAGGAGTCTCCATGGCAAATTCATCAGCTGAATATGGGGGGCCGTTACAGCTGGTGGTGGTGGAGGTGTTACCCTGATAGCCTCCGCTGGAGTAGAGGGCTTTGTCTCCACCAGTACATGGGGTGTGGATCCCTTATCCTTACTTGCAAGGGTGGATGGGCTCTTCCCCTTCTTTCCTAGTGGTGCAGGCTCCTTCCCCTTCTTTCCTGGAGGTGCAAGCTCCTTCCCCTTTTTGCCGGGTGGTGCTGGCTCCTTCCCTTTCTTCGATGGAGGAGTGGTATACTTACCACCACAATTAGGTGAGGCTACCACTGTCCCTGTGGACTGTGTGGCTGAAGTGCTGGGCTGGGTCTTTGGTACCCTGGTCATACGGGCTGCTGTTTGTGTGAGTGCTTGTGGGATGAAATGTGGTACTTGTGTTTGCCTGTGACACTCTTGGGTGTTGTCTTGTGTGCATGGATGGGTTGGGGTTGAGGAGAATGTGACTGGGAAGTGGGAGTTGGAGGGGGGACATTAGAAACTGGGACAACGGATGCCATCAGGGCGGACAGAGCCTGAATCGATTTCTGTTGGGCCGCCGATCCACTGTGGATGCCTTCCAGGATTGCATTACATTGCTGCATCTGGGATGCCAGCCCCTGGATGGCATTCACAATGGTTGATTGCCCAACAGAGATGGATCTCAGGAGGTCAATAACCTCCTCACTTAGGGAAGCAGGGCTCACTGGGGCAGGGCCTGAGGTGCCTGGAGTGAAGGAGATGCCCACCCTCCTGGGTGAGTGGGCACGGGAAGCTCGCTTAGGGGCTGCTGGTAGGCCGGTGCTGGTACAGGGGTGGTGGATGTACCTGCAGCTGGGGTGGTCACAGAGGTGTCCGCCACCACCAGGGAGCTTCATTCGGAGGAGGTATCTGAGTCTGTGCTGTCTCCTCCAGTCTCCGCTGTGGTGCTCACCTCGCCCTCCGTCCTACTGGTTCCCTCGGCATCTGTGGATTCTGCCTCTTGGGTCATGTGGGATGCTGCTCCCTCTGTCGCCGGTGCCCCTGCTCCTCTGCCTGATGATGCTAATACACACAAGGACAGGATGACAAAACAAGAAAGGGGGGTGAGGGGCAAAGGATACACTGGGTCAATGACTGCACCTACACCACAGTTGACATACACATCACCGTCACACACAGGGAACAGGCTTAAGCACTAAGCATTGCACTACCAGTGATATGGCTAGTCACTAAGGCAAGATGAGGAGCACACACCGCCAACTGCAGCACTTCTGGGACCCACTGTGCCAAGCCTGAAATGGACTGCTAACAAGCTAGGTTACCTGTATTTGCCATACACCCATTACCCTTCAGAAGACCCATGCTGCAATGCCTGGCCTGACCTTAGGGGCACCCACTAGCACACATCCACCACCCGGATACCACCCCACGAGCCAAAATATGTAATGATACCCACTGTACTCACCCCCTTGTGGCTGATTCCCTCAAGTGCCCATCCAGCTCAAGGTAGGCCACTGCCAGTATGCAGGGCATCAGGGGGGTCAGGGTCCGACGGGCACCCCTTCCTCATTGGGAGGCCATCTCCAGCTGGGCCTCCACCGTCTTCCGTGCCCAGCGTCTCAGGTCCTCCCACTGTTTCCGACAGTGGGTGCTCTGCCTTCCATAGACCCCCAGGGTCCGTACGTCCTTGGCAATGGCACGCCATATTGCCTTCTTTTGACAAGAGAACACCATTAGACAAACTGTCCAGCCTGTCTCACAAATGGCCCACCATTTCCATTTCCATCACCATTGGCACACACATAGCCCAGTGCACAACATGTACACCGCCAACAGACAATCGCCCCACCCCCACCCACCCTTAGACGATGCTTGCACACACATCTCCATGCATCCTTGCCAGATGAATCGTGGCCAAAATATACACACCTGTTGGTCTGGAGGCTCATACAGTTGTTCGTACTGGGGTAGGACCCAATACACGAGGCGCTCCAACTCCTCCAAAGTGAAGGCAGAGGCCCTTTCCCCGGTCATACGGGCCATGGTCAGTTCCAGACACAGGTCAAAGTAGCACATGCAGTGTAGGACTTCTCCTGTTGAAGGTCAGGAAACAAGTGAGGTTTGAGACAGAAAATGGCGGTCACATCCACGGCAGTGTACACCGTCACCTCTGGCATAAATCCCTATTGGCCATTGTACTCCACAGAACCCCATATTATCCAATGAGGAATTGCACGGCGGTGCAAGACCACCTTCCACCACAACAGTCATCGTCGACGGAGTTACCTCACTTCCACCTGTCCCTCATTAACTGCGTCACAGCCTAGATTTGCACATACCTCACTATTGACACTATCCCAATACATAAGTGCACCATGTGGACTGATGTTGTGGTTTAGTTGTTCAAATTGTGACAGCCTACTCACTCTTGTGTCCCTTAGATACCTACTGCTGTGGACGAATAGGAGGTGGAGACATACCCCAGTGTACAGACTCCTGGTGGACTTAGCTACACTGGAGGACAGGCACATTATCCTCACCTATAGACTGGACAGGGTCACAATCACAGAGCTGTGTGCCCAGTTGGAGCCTGACCTGATCTCATCTATCAGTCATCCGACTTGGATCCCTCTTCTTGTGCAAGTGCTATCAGTGCTCCATTTCCTGGTGACAGGTTCTTTCCAAGTGACAGTGGGATTGACAGCAGGAATGTCACAGCCAATGTTCTCAATCGTGCTGGCAAGAGCGTTACCTGCCCTAGTAAAACACATGTGCAGCTTCGTAGCTTTCCACCAGGTGGAAGATTTGGCCACTGTGAAGGCCGGATTCTATCCAATGGGACATATCCCCAATATTAGTGGGGCGATTGACGGGACACATATTGTGTTTGTCCCCCCGCCACCAGAATGAACAGGTGTACAGGAATCGTAAGAGTTTCCACTTCATGAATGTGCAGATGGTGTGCCTGGCAGACCAGTACTTTTCCCACATCAATGCTAAGTATCCTGTGTTGGTGCATGATGCCTTTGTCCTGAGGAATAGCAGCATCCCAAATGTGATGGCCCAACTACAGAGGCACAGGGTGTGGCTAATAGGTGAGCCTTGGTCCTCACCCAGTGTATGTTAGTGTATGCCTCTGGTGTTAACCTCATAGGATTGTGTGTGGCTTAATGTTGTCACTCAATACCTGCAGGTGACTCTGTCTACCCAAACCTAGCGTGGCTGCCAGGACAAGGGCTGAAGAACGATATAATGAGGCACATTGATGAACCTGAGGGATCATCGAGAGAACCTTCGGCCTCCTTAAGGCCAGGTTCAGGTGCCTCCACCTGACAGGTGGATCCCTGTGCTACTCACCCGAGAAGGTCTGCCAGATAGTAATGGCATGCTGCATGTTGCACAACCTGGCCCTCAGATCCCAAGTACCTTTTCTTCAGGAGAAGGAGACTGGAGCTGCCCCTGTGGCTGCAGTAGTCCCTGATGACATTGAGGATGAAGAAGCTGAAGATGAAGATGAGGACCACAGAACCACAGTTATCCGTCAGTACTTCAAATGACATACAGGTGAGAAAGTGCAACTTCATATTTCTGTGACTGTTGAATTCTGTGTGGCTATGGCATGATGGTATTACCCTCTTTTTACCTCTAATTACTATCACCTGTGGATTATAATTTTACTGATGTTGTTGCAATGACAGCTGTGTACTGATGTGCTGACTAAAGCCAGCTACAGGTCAATATTTCTATGCCCTCACACTGTGCGGTTTGCAACTGATGTAACTGTTTCCATTAAGACACTGTTTCAATACATGACATACAAATATTTGAGTTGTGTTCAAGGGTGTTTATTGTAGTGCTAAGAAATTGAGGGCAAAGTGCAATGGAATGGGGTGATGATGGAGGAAAGTCCAGGGTATTGTTCCAGTCTGTTTGTAGCACAGGTGCAGTGTCCAGGTGGCCATAGGAAGGGGAGCAAAGGCGGTTCAAGGTGGACAAGGTGACAGGATGGAACACAAGGGCAACAATCAGGAGAGTCTCATTCCCTGGCGGTGGAGTCTTGGTAAGTGTCTCTGGCTTCTGTCTGGGTTGCAGGGAACGTTTGCAGGGTGGTTCACCTTCTTCAGGGGGAGGGGAGCTGGTTGCCTGTGGGACCTGTGGCAGGGCCTCCTGGACTCTAGCAGCAGCAGAAGTAGAGGGCTGTTCAGTGGACTGGCTAGTGGTAGGGGCCCACTGGTGTGCTGTTGCCTCCATCATGATGTTGGCCATGTCTGCCAGCAACCCTGCTATAGAGATCAGGGTGGTGTTAATGGCCTGCAAATCCTCCCTGATCCCCTGATACTGTCCCTCCTGCAGCCGCCTGTTCTCCTGCACATTGTCAAGGATCTGCCCCATCGTGTCCAGGGAATGTTGGTAGGCTCCCAGGATCTCGGAGAGTGCCTCCTGGAGAGTCGGTTCCCTGGTCCTGTCCTCCCCCTGGTGTACAGCAGTCCTCTTAGTGCCCCTGTTGGTCTGTGCCTCTGTCCCCTGAACAGTGTGCCCACTGCCACTGACCCAGGTTCCTGATTGTCTTGGGCGTGAGGTGTGGCCTGGGGTCCCTGTACAGGTGGGCACACTGCTGATTGACGTGTCCTGGGGACAGAGGTGTGGGTACGCTGGGTGGGTGCTGTGGGTTTGGATCCTGATGGGAGAAGCTCTGTGGTGGTCTGTGAGTGGGCTTGGGTGACCGGCTGTCCAGTGGTCCCAGATGGGCCAGGTAGGTCATCCAGATCCTGAAGTCCAGAGTTATTGTCATCACTGGGGGCATCTTCTGTTGGGGAACTGGATAGTTGTGGCACCTCCTCTCCACAAGCATTGGCTGGGGCACCTGTGGGGATGTAAGTGATGTATTATGCTTCATGTGTGAGACATATTGTACATCCCTGGCTTCTCCTCTATCGTTGGTGTTGCCCTGCCACTTTTTGCTTGTGTATGGTTATTTTGTGTGATTATTAGTTTCCCTATGCTCTGCATGCTTTAGTGATGGGTGTCCATGCAGGGCTTGCAGGGGTGTCCATGCATCATTATGGCATGCAGGATCTGGCATTGGGGTTAGTCATATGTGTAGGCCTGTTCGGGATGCTGCCATCAAAATGTCAGCAGAGTGCTAATCGTCGGCATTGGAGTCCCCTGTGTCAGCTGCAGGATGCACCTGGCGCAACAGAATACACTCTGTCATGGTGGTCTGTGAGGGGATTGCCATCATAATGATCTCTTCAGGCATGTGCCCTTGTGGCTTGTCAGTAAGACCGTCAAGATCTCAATCTGGCCCATAGTCTCTTCCCTGTCCTTTAAAGATCTGGTGACAACATTATTGTGATAGTAATGATATATATAGATTCTTTAAATTTAATTGGTGTGACAGAAGTCTACTTGGCTCATGGGACCTAACAATGTGGCAAGGTAAATTATCTTACAAAATCAATGATGTGTTTACCACAGGAAAATGGCAGGACTGGAATGGGGTGTATTGTGCTATCCCAATGAATTGCTTCCAGAATTGCCCCCACTCCAGTGCAGATTGGACAGCTATTAAACATTGCAAAAGCTTGATGACTATTTTTAGAGATTTCTCAAAGGCAATTGTACAAGTATCTGTACAATCCCATGCTGTAACTCAGTGAAAAACACCACAAACATACTCAACACCAGTTGAGAAAAATAGCTAATATTTATCTGAGTAAAACAACATATATAAACAAAGTTATTAATTTTCAAAGATGAAACTTCAACATAGTGCTTAGATACACAAATGCTTCAATTTGGTGTTATCACGGCATTGTGATGGAGGCATTCCCCAACAATCAGATGCCAATGGCGCCCATCACAGTCTCATGGACCCCCCTTGTGAAAATGAGGAAACAAGCCTGTGCACAGACTCGGGGATCAAGGCGTTTATGGATCTGGTGCGGCATCAAACCTGGGATTGCAGAGCAGAGGAGCGAAAGGGTTGGTGGGAGGCATTGGGTCCTTAGTGCAAAGCATTGGTTCCTTACACTTCCAGCGGTGTCGATGTCCGGCAGTTAAGGTGCAGTGGACCTCACAGGTTTAGGTCACGCCACGAGGCGGCAGGCGCCGTAGCGGAATTGGGCGTCATGGAGGTCGGTGACACAGCACTTCAGAGCTCACAGAGTCACGGACTTCAGCAAGACTGCTGCGGTGTCAGGCCTGCATTGTGGGTCAGGTTGTCACACTCCAGCGGGGACCACGCCTTTGGTTGCAGGTGGTGTCACGGGGTCAGGCAGTGGCATCAGTCTGAGCATCATCTGAGGTCGGTGCACTTGTTTTTTCTTGGTTTTTCGCGAGCTTTTCCTTTCAAGGGCCCAGGGACTGGATTAGGCAGCACCTGGCAGGGTAGAAGTCTCAGCAAGAGAGTCCAGGTGCTGGCAGAGGAAGTCTTTGATGGTTCTGAGACTTCAGAACAGGGGTCAAGCTCGGTCCAAGCCCTTGGAGAAACTTCACAAGCCGTATATATAGCAAAGTGGAGTCTTTGCCTTCTCCAAGGCAGAAGCAGCAACTGCAGGCCAAGCCAACAAAGCACACACAGCAAAGGAGCAGTACTACTCTTCCAGCTCTTCTCCTTGGCAGAGGTTTCTCTTGATCCAGAAGTGTTTTGGAAGTCTGGGGTTTTGGGTCCACTTCTTATACCTCTTTCTGCCTTTGAAGTAGGCAACCTTCAAAGGAAAGTCTCTGTCGTTGACAAGATCCCAGGCCTGGCCCCACACACACACCAGGGGGTTGGAGATTGCATTGTGTGAGCACAGGCACAGCCCATTCAGATGTAAGTGACCACTCTTCTCTCCACTGTAGCCCAGATGGCTCAGAAGGATATGCAGGCTACACCCCAGCTCCCTTTGTAACACTGTCTAGCTGAGATTCACAAACAGCCCAACTGTCATTCTGACCTAGACAGGGAATACACAAGCAGGCAGAGTCACAGAATATTTTAAGCAAGAAAATGCTCACTTTCTAAAAGTGGCATTTTCAAACTAACAATGTAAAAAACAACTTTACTGAACGATGTTGTGCCAGGTCACAGGATTCAACAGAGGTCGGGCTGATCCTGGAGACCCCTTGGGGAACTCCAAAGAGCCTATTCCCGGTTAACACGACACAACGTGATGACGTCAGCGGGAGTCCCAGGGGAAAAGCCGGAAGAAGGAAGACCAGGGAGGTGTTGGGGATGGAGTTAGAAGAACAAAAAGGGGGAGAACGAAAGACTGGAGAGTGGATTGCTGAGGATGCTACAAAGAAGATGTGTGTAGTGGGCAGAAGAGAGCCGAAGGACTCGAAATCATTGGCAGAGGAGAGGGAGAGCGGAGAAGCCAGCCATGTCCCTGTAGGGACATGTCTCCTGCAGGTAAGCGACCACATGTATGGTCTATTCACAAAAATTAATTGGGAAAGTAGGGAGGGAGCGGGGAAGACGGTTGGGCACCACCGAAAACAGCACATAGTGGGATAAGTAAAGATAAGTAAAGATGACATCAGGACATCTTAACTAATTAATTAATTTATTTATGTATTTATTTATTTATTTATTTTTTCACTTTATTTGACACTGATACTGGTCTTGCATGTTTCCACCTGGGGGGGGTGGCAATAAAGAGAACAATTATTCGACCTGAATAGCCGCAATATTGAGGGATGTGATTATACCAGCTTATTGGGGCAGCATTTTTCTTTCTTGAGTGGGGCACAGCAACAGAGGTATTTCTGGTGTGTTTGTTATAATTATCACAAGTCTTTTCCCCTTTACAATCCACACCCCAACTATACGTGCACAAAAGGTAAAGCACCTAAAAATAAGAAAACAAAGAAAGCAAAAGAAACACTTACTTAATAGGGGCTTCTTGTTTTGTTTCCTCCCCTTCTCTCGCTGGCCACCGGACACCGCACCAACGAAGAAGCCTCGCAGACCTGGGGAAAGATAAGAACAAGAGACCATCAAGTGGAGAGAATAATCAATACCTGGCAAAACAAAGTCCTAAAAACTCTTTAATTGAATAAACGTACATACGAAACACCCATATTTCTAGAGTACCCCTTTTTATATACAGGAAGGAGTATTAAAACCCTCCCTGGTTCAGGTAGTGTACTGTCACAGATTGTATTTTTAAATTGTGAGTTCAGAGACCCCAAACTCCAAACCTCTATATGTTCCTAAACGGAAACTATACTTAAAAGATGTTGAAAGGCAGCCCCCATGTTAACCTATGAAAGATAGGCCTTGCAACACTGCAATTCGAGTTTGGCAGTATTTCACTGACATGCAAAACACATCCGTATATGTCCCACCTTTAACATACACTGCATCCTGCCCATAGGGCTACCTATGGCCTACCCTAAGGGTCCCTTACATTTATAAAAAGGAAGGGTTTGGGCCTGGCAAGTGGGTACTCTTGCCAGGTTGAATTGGCAGTTTAAAACTGCACACACAGACACTGCAGTGGCAGGTCTGAGTCATGTTTACAGGGCTACTTATGTGGGTGGCACAATCAGTGCTGCAGGCCCACTATTAGCATTTGATTTACAGGCCTGGGACACCTCTAGTGCACTTTACTAGGGACTTACTTGAAAATCAAATATGCCAATCATGGAAAAACCAATTACACATACAGTTTACACAGAGCCCACTTGCGCTTTAGCACTGGTCAGCAGAGGTAAAGTGCCCAGATAACCAAAAACCATCAAAAACAAAGTCCAGCACACAGTCACAACATAAGAACTAGATGCCAGGTCTTACAGTTGGCTTTATGTATTTCTTAACTCGCTGTATCTGTGTTGCTTACATTATTTATATTTTACACATTGTTGTCTGTTGTCTTAGAATCTTTTATAATATCCTTATGTGATCATGTAAATTTGCTTTGTTTTCTCTGTTTCTTTTCTCTCCAGCCCCTCTTTATGACTCCCAAGGAGGACCTTAGGTTAATGACTGGAAATAAATACTTATTTTTACGTTTATTTCAGGGCTGAGGTAGGTAAATCGTGCCTGTGTAATGAGGCAAACTCATTATACGATGGAAAGAGGAAGACAAATAGACAAATGAGAAGGTAATGCATTTGGGGTCACCACCAGAGCTCTTAATGAAGTTTGAATGTCCTGGTATGACCCGCGTTCCAATACAAAAGATAAGGTTGCCAGCAGAGGTAGGTAACTGGGACTAGAAGATTCCCTTGTTCAGAACTACCACAGATACCAGGGACTGATAGGTTCTGAGAAATCAATTTTGGCAGTGCAAGCAGCAGATTGAAGGGAATACGGCTCCTAGGCTGAAAGGTGGAAGGTCCTGGTTCATCCATTACCAAAGGATTCCAAGCCATGATTTGGAGCATGGACTCTATGATTGAGACAGGGTCTGCACTATGTGATGCTTCATTTGATGACAGCATCAGACACAGGGATAGGTTACAGCATCTATTCCGCCATATACTTAGGTATGGCAGCTCAGAGGAGGGACTGGTGGGATACATTTTTCGAGTAGGTTCCTCCATGCAGTTGGAGGTAGAACATTGTGGACAAGATGTTATTTGGGGGTTTGGGAAAGTTACCACAGCCCTGTAACTGCTTCAGACTGTGCAAGCAGGAACTGCAATTGAAGTGCCTACTGAAGTGAGTGAGGAGACATCCAGACTCCTCACTGTCTCTGTATCAGACGTCCAAACTGGACACCGAATGCTACAGTAGGAGTCATAGTGCAGAGGGAGATGTTTCTGTGGCAATTACCTATAGGGTAGCTGCAGAAAGAGGGGGGAGAAACCAGTGACAAACCAACTGTGGATACTGGTTTCTTCTCATAGTTTTCTTGTTTCTTCATCAAAGTCAGGGATCTTACAACAATAACTGAGGATTCTAAGAAATTGGCCATGTACCATTTTCATCCGTAGGGCTGTAAAAGGCTGAATATCATAGCATAGAAGACTGTCTTTCTATGCTTTTTTGTGAAATGTTTTTCTGTCCCTCCGTTGATTGTGATCAAAAGATCTATGTGAGTGGTTTCTAATGTCCCCACAGCATTTGGTATTTCTATTGGTCCACGAGCTATATCGTCCCTGCAGTGGCCCACTTCCACTTGTAGGTTGACAGTACACCTTAACAACACAGATATAGCATGTGCAAGTCTATATTAGATATTCTTACTACATCAGTGCAGACAGACTAGTCTCTAATCTATAATCTGTATTTAAATCTATGTATAGAGTCCTTATAGCATCTCTTAAACCGCCAAGCTTCGCATTCATAGCACTTTGATTTTCTGTAAGGGTTGTTGCAATTTTTCCCAATCATGTGGAATCACTTTTCTAAATATTTACAAGATTTGCATTTACAAGTTATTTTTCTTTCTGTTGCAGGCATAGAACCTTGAGCAGTGATGCCTCCAAGTCACCAAAATCTTGATCATTTTGAGAAATACACCCACTTCTATTATTTGATTGCAACTGAGTTTTGCCAACACAGCGAGTGCAATGTCTATGTCTTCCCCATTGTTATCTTGGCCTAATGAGAGGTTCTTGCATGAGACGCCGTGTGCTTCTTCCACAAACTGATTTGCCGACTGTATCTGTTCTAGCACTATGGTTCTCATTGGTTCAGCTTGGGTTGTTGTGTAATGGCTCTCAAAATCAAGTGACCCATTAAGTAGCTTTCAGCAAACGTTATGCCCCTCCCCTTCAGATACACCACTTCCCCGAGCATGGATATCTGTTAGAAAATGGGTTAATTGTTTTTTCTGTACTATAGCTAAATACAATGTTTTTAGTTTTGTTGTTTTTTGAATTAATACATTTGTGAAACATCATCCCAGCCAACATCTGCCATGATGCACTGTTAAAATGCACTGCTTCTTATTTTACTAAAATATATCTATGATCATATGTTTCTTTAATATTTTGAAATATTCAAATGCTTTATCAAGCCTACAGTATGTATCTGTGTTAAGACAAACCCTAATATGTAATTTAATTATGTGTAACAGTATTGTAGTACACTTACCTTAAGAGGTTCCTGTATTCTGAGATATGTCAATTGTGCTGAATCCTACAACTGACTCTGGCTCCAAAGTTGCTTCCACAAGTTCCTCAATTTAATTTGGTGAGGTGACATTGGGGAAACTGCTCCAGTTGCTCTGGCCTCAGTTAGCAGAGTTGCTACCTTTTCTTTTGTCCTTATTCTGAAGTCTCTGTGATGTCCACCTACACTGAAGACAGGAGACCAGCTAAGAAGAGATAACCTTTATTCAGACACCTCAGTCACTACCAGCTGACAACTTCACTTCAAACATCTCCCCCTCTACATTCCCTCATTCCATTATATCATACAATCTAATTCCACAGGTATTGTTTTATCTGTAATATAAAGTCTTACTCCACCAACATGGTATGCCATACTTCTCCATCCCATAACAGAAACCCAAACAAAAACCCATCAACAGTTGTGGTGATGTGAAAACAAAGCATAGAAAGATAATGTGGAAGAAATGATACTTAACTTTACAGCTCATAAATAACCTTCACCCCAGCATGACTGAGGCCCTCATTAAAACCTTGGTGGTAAATGACGCCTACCACCGTGCTGACAGCTGCCAACATACCATGACTGCGGAGGTATTCCGCTACGGGTATTATGACCCACACAGAGAAATCCACCACTATACAGACACCCACACAAGTCCGGCAGCCCAAAGGTCAGTGATAAACTGGCAGTATCAAAACCCACACCGTTACGCCAACAGAAATATACCCACTTTATCAGGACCCACGAATCACCGTAGCGGTCTTTCAACCGCGGTACACCATTGGCGGTACACACCGCCGCAATTAATATTAAAATACACACACACTAACAAAACAACACCACATTGGACAATTCAAAATACACACACCTGACACACATACACACACAACACCCACACACCCAATCCAATATAAAACACGCACACACGTTACCCACAACCCTTTCAACATAAAAAAAGATTGCCAACT
Organism: Pleurodeles waltl; assembly: GCF_031143425.1. NCBI lineage: Eukaryota > Metazoa > Chordata > Amphibia > Caudata > Salamandridae > Pleurodeles > Pleurodeles waltl. The sequence continues at coordinate 892,042,120 of NC_090442.1, read as the reverse complement.
GAGAGAGAGACAAGGCAGGAGCACCCACTCAAGCTGAGCCACTGAACACCATCACCCATACACCATAATGCACCTCACAGCACACACCCCAACACATCACCCCACATACCCTCACACATACCACTCACACCACATCCATGGCACCCCAAAGACACCCCAGGTTTTCAGAGGAGGAGCTAAGGGTCATGGTGGAGGAACTCATCCGGGTAGAGCCACAGCTATTCGGATCACAGGTGCAGCTGACGTCCATTGCTAGGAAGATGGAGCTATGGTGCAGAGTCGTGGACAGGGTCAACACAGTGGGACACCACCCCAGAACAAGGGATGACATCAAGAAGAGGTAGAACGACCTACGGGGGAAGGTGCATTCCGTAGTTGCCAGACACCAGGTAGCCGTACAGAGGACTGGCAGTGGACCCCCACCTCCTCCCCAACAACTAACAACATGGGAGGAGTAAGTCTTGGCAATAATGCATCCTGCAGGCCTTGCAGGAGTAGCAGGAGGACTGGACTCTGGTAAGTAAAATCTTTACTATTATATCCCCCACCCTCCCTGCATGGCATCACAAACTCCTACCCTCACCCCCATCACTCCACCACCTCACATATACCCCACTATCACAACCCACCCATCCCAAAACCAAGCCCTGCATGCCACACCAATGCATCACTAAAGCATGCACATTAGAAAGAATCACCTAGCCCACAAAATCACCACTCACACAAGGCAAAGCAGACAAGGCAATCACAAACATACAGGGAAACACACCCATGCACAAGATGGCACACGCAGATACAATAACATTGCATTTACATCCCCACAGGACTCACACTCAACGTCACCAGAGAGGAGGTGCCAGCAACATCCAGACCCCCCCCAGAAGAGGCCCACAGTGATGAAAGCAACTCTGCACGCCTGGATCACGATGACCAACCTGGCCCATCAGGGACCTCCGGACAGTCGGTTACCCTGCCACAGTCCCATATCATCACAGAGCCTCCCCCCTCAGGAAACACCAGCACAGCACCCACCCAGCGGGCCCATACCTCTGTCCCCAGGACACGTCAATCAGCAGTTTGTCCACCACTAGAGGGACACCAGGCAACCCCACAAACACAGGATGAGCAGGGACCTGGGGTCAGTGGCAATGGGCACACGGTTCAGGAGACAGAGGCACAGGACAACAGGGACACTGGGAGGACTGCTGTGCGACAAGGGGAGAAAAGGCCCAGGGACCTAACTCTCCACGAAGCACTTGCAGGGATCCTGGGAGCATACCAACATTCCCAGGAGACCTTGGGCCAGATACTGTACAAGTTGCAGGAGAACCAGCGGATGCATGAGGGACAGTACCTGGGGATCAGGGAGGACCTCAAACAAATCCACACCATCCTGGTCACCATTGCAGGGGTGCTGGCTGACATGGCCAACACCATGAGGGAGGCAGTGGCACACCAACGGGCCCCTGACACTAACCACACCATTGAACAGCCCTCTACCTCCGCCGGCACTAGTGGACAGGAGGCCCTGCTCAGTACCAACAGGCCACCAACACCCCACCCCCTGCACAAGGAGAACAACCCTGCAAACAGTCCCTGCAATCAAGGCAGAAGCCAGAGAACATTTCCAAGCCCCCTGCCAGGAAATAAGACTCTCCAGAGTGTCACCCTTCTGTCCCACTCTGTTACCCTGTCCACCTTGAACTGCTAATGCTCCCCTTCATATGCCCCATTGAACAATGCACCTGTGATACCAATATACTGGACTCTACCCTGGACTTTCCTCCATCATCAACCCAGCCCACTGCAATACCCCCTCCACTTATTAGCACATAAATAAACACCCTTGGAACTAATACAAGTATGGAGAATGTCAATTGATTCAAATATGTATTTGTTTAACAATCTGTAATCACTGTAATTTAACTGTACAGTCATGTATATATAGGTATGACCTGTAGTGGCCAGCAGGGAACACACCATGAGCCAGAGTGGGGCACAGAGATCTGAAAATAGAGATTCCAAAGAGTACAGTAAGTGGGCATATAATATGGAAAATAAGGCTGACATGCACAATGTCCAACACAAAACAGTAATGGAAAGTGAAGTTACAGTGTCTTACCTGTGTGTCACTGGAAGTACTGTTGTATGAGTGATCTTCTGTTGTACACATCTTCTTCCTCTGCATCCTCTTCCTCACTGTCGCCAGGCTCCACCGCTGCCACAAGACCATCTCCAGGCTCATCTTCCTTCAGGAAAGGCACCTGGCGTCTCAAGGCCAGGTTGTGCAACATGCAACGATGATCTGGCACACCTTCTTGGGTGAGTAGTACAGGGATCCACCTGTCAGATGGAGGCACCGGAACATGGCCTTCAGGAGGCCAAAGGTTCTTCATTGATCATCCTTGTTCACCCATGTGCCTCATTGTAACATTCCTCTGCCCTTGTCCTGGCATTCCTCACTGGGATCAGGAGTCATGAGAGATTGGGGTAACCAGAGTCACCAGCAAATATTCAAAGGATACCTGTTAGACATACACTCATCCTTAGGGACAACCCCACACCCATATACCTACATCAACTGTGTGGGGACCATGGACTCACCTATTTGCCATACCCTGTGCATATGTAGTTGAGACATCACATATGGAATGCTGCTATTCCTCAAGATGAAGGCATCATGCATAGAGCCAGGATGTTTGGCATTCACATGGTAGATGTACTGGTCCGCCAAACACACCATCTGCATATTCAGGGAGTGATAGCTTTTTCTATTCCTGAACACCTGTTTATTCCTCCGGGGGGGAGGACAAATGCTACATGTGTACCATCAATGGCACCAGTGATGTTGGGTATATGTCCCAGGGCATAGAAGTCAGCTTTCACTGTTTCCAAATCCTCCACCTGTGGGAATACGATGTAGCTGCGCATGTGTTTTGGTCAACACATTTGAGAACATAGGCTGTGACATCCCTGATGCCATGGCCACTGTTGCTTGGAAGGAACCACATGCCAGTAAATTGAGCACTGACAGGACTTGCACTTGAGGGGGGATACCTGTGGGCTAGCGGATAGCTGAAATCAGGTCTGGCTCCAATTGGGCACACAGTTCTTGGATTGTGGACCTATCAAGTCTGTACGTTAGGATAATGTGTCTGTCCTCCAGTGTCTCCAGGTCCACCACGGGTCTGTACACTGGAGGATGTCTCCATCTCATATTCATCCTCAGCGGTTGAAGTCTACGGAGACAAACGGTGAGCAGATGGTCATATTCACACATCTATTGAGTTAATAATGCATCTCTTCCTTAACAGAACCAGTATGTGAAGTCAAGAGTCAGTTGATGTGCCAATGTCTGCTGTGACGCAGTTAGGTGCCATGGCCTGTGCCACCTAAAATGGCAGCTACCTGACCTCTCAGGAGAGACAAGTGGAAATGAGGTAATTCCGCTGGCGTTGTGCGCCATAGCGATCGGCGGTCTACGACCGCTGCGCAACTTCGCATTGGTTAACATTAGGCCCTATGGGTTCGAGGAGCCAATGGCGATGTACACTCTGCCGCGGATGTGACCTTCATTTTCTATCTGTTCACTCACTTGCTACCTGACCTTCAACAGGAGATGACCTACACTGCAAGTGCTGCTGTGACCTGTGTCTGGAAGCGACAATGGCTCATGTGTCTGGGGAAAGGGCCCCTACCTTCACTTCGGAGGAGTTGGAGAGACTGGTGGATGAGGTCCTACCCAAGTACACTTTACTCTATGGTCCTTCAGACAAACAGCTGAGTACACTGTGAGCATGATGCGTGGGCCATGAATATATGGAATGCTGTGTGTGTCAGCCTCATGTGGGGGGGGCTGAGGGGTCCTGGGCAGAGTGCTGCATGTATGGTGGTCAATGTATGTGCGTAAGGGGATGGGAGGGATATGGTGGGCCATGAGTATGACAGTCCGGACGGTATGACTAATCCCTTCTCTGCTGTATTTTTCCTGCCGGTTAGCGCCCATCAGAAAAAGGGTATTTGGCGTGCCATCGCCAAGGAGGTGATGACTCGGTGGGTCTTTGACAGGTGGAGCACCCACTGCCTCAAATGGTGGGAGGACCTGCGCCGCTGGGCAAGGAAGACGGCGGAGGCCCAGCTGGGGCTGGCCTCCAAACAAGGAAGGGGTGCCCATCATACCCTGACCCCACTGATGTTCTGCATCCTGGCGGTGGCCTATCCAGAGTTGGAAGGGGCACAAAACACCAGCCAAGGCACTTCAGCCGTCTGAGCCTGCAGGTGAAGGCCTGGTGTCTACCAGCACAACCACCAGCACCGCCACCTGCACCGCAGCCAGCACTGCCACATGCACCGCCACAAGCACCAAAGCACACACCACCGCCTGCATCGCCACCTGCACCGTCAACTGCACCGCTGCAAGCACCACTACTGTCAGCAGCAGCAGCCCCAGTGAGTAGCCGTCCAAGGCTTCAGGGGAAGGGCTGAAGCCTTCCCCCACCACTGGCAGCACCGGCACCTGCACCGCCGCAAGCCCCGCCGCAAGCACCACCACCTGCACCACTGGAAGTAGCACCACTGCCAGCAGCAGCAGCCCCAGTGGGCAGCCATCCGAGGCTGCACGGGAAGGCCTGGAGCCTCCCCCCCACCACTGGCGGCACCCCCACCAGCACCAGCACTACCACCACTGTGGCCCTGCCTCCATGGAGTATCATGCATCCTGGCCACTGCAAATCTTGTGGCTCTGACACCCAGGTGAGGGATAGTGACCTGGCACCCCCCAAGTGCTGCATCACTGGGCATAAGGCCCCCTCCAGAACCTGTGGAAGAAGGCATCCACCCACCCTATCCTTGGCAGGATGAAGCACACTGGGCACAAGGGCCCCCTCCAGAACCAGTGGAAGAAGGCATTGACTCACCCTATCCTTGGCAGGATGAAGCACACTGGGTACAAGGCCCCCTCCAGAACTAGTGAAAGAAGGCATCCACTCAGCCCCTCCTTGCCAAGAAGAAGCACACTGGGCACAATGCCCCCTCCAGAACCTGTGGAAGAAGGCATCCACTCAGCCTTTCCTTGGCAGGATGAAGCACATTGGGGACAAGGCCCCCTCCAGAACCTGTGGAAGAAGGCATCCACTCAGCCCCTCCTTGCCAGGAAGAAGCACACTGGGCACAAGGCCCCCTCCAGGGCCACAGACTACTTTTTGTGTGGACATTGTCCCTCATTTAGCATATATTGTATATATGGTGCATACTGTTCATTTATTTATGTACACATTTCTAAGTATTTCTGATTTTACACTCATTTGACTCCATTCCTTTTGTCCTTGCGTTATTCCTGAGGGTTACGGGGTGTATATGTAATTCTTGTTGCATGTGTTTGTGTGTATAGTGTTGGGGGTGAGGGTGGGGGTGTTGCGTGTGTGTGTGTCACTCTCTTTTTCCTCCCCCCCTCCCCTATGTTCTAGGTGCAGTACTCACTGTGGTCGTTGTCGCCGGCGTTGGTACTCCTGGTATATAAGCAGATATACCAGCATGGGAAAGACGTGCAGCTCGGGCTCCATGGCGTCCTGGTTCTTCCTTGAGTGTCAAGAGGTGAGTTGTTTCCCTTCAGAACACTGATTCCGCCGTGCTTTAGATGGCGTTGGTACCACCCCGGAAAAGATGGCTGATATGCCTCTTGTAATACAATGGGCAGAACCTTGTCTTCCGTCTGACTGTTGGCGGATACCGCTGCGGTGTTTGTTGCTACCGCCGTGACATTCAGAGTGTTAAAGTGGCTGTCTGTGTTGCCGGTTTCCGCGTTGGTCATGATTCCATTTTCTTTACCACCGGCCTGTTGGCAGTGTTACCGCCGCTTTAACACCGACCACCAGGGTTGTAATGAGGACCTGAGTGTTCTTACTGAAAATAACATAGTGAAGATGTACAATAGAACAGAAGATCACATCATCCTGGAAGAAACAGCCCTGGCTAATGTGCAATAAAATCCTGTAACTAGGAGGGTTTCTGTTTAAGTCTTCCTCTCTTCTTCCTATCAAACACACCAACAGGAGGTCCATTGATATCTACCATCTCACAATCAGCCTCCACTTCAGTCTTGTTTTCTGTATAAAACAGTTTTCTCCTCAGCCCATTCCTCATAGAATCATGACAAAGAACTGCAACCCTACTTTTGTTCCATATTCTGCCATCATGTTTCTTGACAGATCTCAGTCCCAGCTCTCCCTTGCTGCTGCAAATCTCTTGCTCCTGTCTTCTCCTTGCTTTTTCTCCATTTTTGGAGTGCCATGTCCTTGTTTTTCCCTTGTTCTCACTGTTTTTTCGTTACTTTTTTTGTGTGCCCTCTCCTTGCTTTTCCGCCATTTTCACTGCATGGTCCTTGCTATTTCCCCAATTTTTTGTGTACCTTCTCCTTGCTTTTCCCTCATTCTCACTACTTTCCCCTTGTTTTTTTATCTTGTTTTTGGTGTGCCTTGTCCTTGCTTTCCCCTGGTTTTCACTGCTTTAACATTGCTTTTTTTCACGTTTTTGCGTGCCTTCTCCTTGCTTTTCCCTGCTTTGTCCTTGTTTTTTTTGGCCATTTTTTGTGTGCTTTGTCCTTGCTTTTCCCTCATTGTCACTGCTTTCTACTTGCTTTTTTCCTCATTGTCACTCCTGCCGTCCATTATTTCTGGCTCCTGCCTAGCCCTGCCCACCACTTCCGATTGCCCCTCACTCCTCCCAGCACCTATTTAATGATGACTACAGTGTGACCCCATTAAGCAAGTTCCCAGGCCCAGCCCTCCTCATGCTGTTACATCTTTCTTGTTCCTGTCTTCTCCTTGCTTTTTCCCCAGTTGTTTGAGTGCCTTCTTTCTTTTTCCTCATTTCACTACTTTCTCCCTGCTTTTTCCCCTTTCTTGTGTGCCTTCTCCTTGCTTTTCCCTTGTTCTCATTTCTCTCTCCTTGCTTTTCCTCCATTATCTGTGTGACTTCTCCTTGCTTTTCCCTGAATCTCACTGCTCTCTCCTGCTGTTCCCCCCTTTTTTGTGTGCCTTCTCCTTACATTCCCTTGTTTTCACTGCTTTCTCCGGCACCTGCAAGTGCCTGGATACACTTTTGGGTGATTTGCTGTGCTTTACAAATCCTGATTGATTGACAGCATTTTTTAAAGTAAGGCCACCTTCAGCTTATTAGTGCCCTAGACCGATCATTGCACACAGTAGGTGCTACTATTCATACCCAAACTCCAACCTTCATTTCAACATCCTTAACATTCTTTTACCTGTCATAGTCCTCTTTCCTTCTTTTATGTAGGTCACCTGGGAAATTGCTCACCCACCCTTTATTCCATGTCTTCATTCCCGGTCATACCTTTGTACATTGAGTCTTATCCTTGAACAGTTCAAAAGGAGATATACCTGTGGTGAAGTGAGGAGATATGTGATACCCACCTATCCTCTGGGACAATTCAATTTTCCAATCTAGTCCATTCACCCTGGCCACCTGTATCCCCTCCTTCAATGTCTTTATCACCCTCTCAATTGTACCATTCGTCTGGGGGTGATACAAAGCAGATGTCTTGTGCTTTATTCCACACTCCTTTAAATAGCCTTCCTTCTTTTTGAAACAGAACTGTACCCCACTATCTGCGAGGAAATATCAGGGGTAACTGTCTCTCGTGAATATTTTTATAAGAAACATTATCACAGCTCCTGAGGACTTGTCTCGTAAACACAACACTTCTACCCACATTGCTATATAGAGCCATTAAAACCAGTACTTATGGAGTTGCATTTTTCCCTTGTACCAGTCCCAAAATATCCATGGTGACTTCTTCCCATGGATAGGATGGCAGCTTCCTCCACACCATTGGTGTGTTAGTGATTATCTGGCCCTTGTCACACATCACACATTCAGCACATTCTCTTACCGTACACTCAAAATCATCGTCCAGTGCAGACCACCAGAAATCCCTTCAAAGTTTCCCTTTCCCTTAACTATCATATCCCCCACCCTACCTGCATGCTATCACACACCCCCACCCTCACCCCCTCCCCTATCACTCCAACTCCTCACCAATGTACTAATAACACAAACCACACATCCCAACACCAACCCTGCATGACACAACAAAGCATGGACACCCATCACTAAAGCATGCCCACTGCACATACCCATAACAACCCCTAACCATCATCACACAAGCCCCCACACAGGAATGCTAGCACTGGGGTACACGCTCACCCACCCATTGCACACCATGACACACACAGATGCAATAATCATGCTTGTCTACCCCTGCAGGACCACTACCTAACGTCACCAGACAGGAGGGTCCAGACATCTCTACCCCACCCACAGAAGAGGCCCACATTGATGACAGCAGCTCTGGCCAACTGGATCCAGATGACCAGCCCAGACCATTGTGGGCCTCGGGACAGACGGTTCCCCTCGCACAGGCACATCCCAACACTGACCTTCCACCCTCTGGAAACACCAGTACAGCACCAACCCAGCGGGCCCATACCTCTGTCCCCAGGACACGTCAATCAGCTGTGTGTCCACCACTACAGGGAACCCAGGATAACCCACCAACCCAAGAACAACAGGGACCTGGGGGCAGTGGTAGTGGGCACACGGTCCAGGGGACGGAGGCCCAGGAACACAGGGGAACAGGGAGGGCTGCTCTGCGACAGGGGGCGGACAGGCCAAGGGAACCCACTCTCCACGAGGCCCTCTCCTCCATCATGGGAGCATACCACCACTCCCAGGAGACGATGGCTACGGTCCTGGCCAAGTTTCAGGAGACCCAGCGCCTGCAGGAGGAACAGTATTTGGGGTTCAGGGAGGAACTCAGAACCATCAGCTCCGCCCTGGGCACCATCGTAGGGGTGCTGAAGGACATACAGAACACCATGAGGGACACAGTGGCACTCCAAGGGGCCCCTGACACTAGCCTGGACGATAAACTGCCCACCACCTCCACCGGCGCTAGTGAACAGGACGCCCCGCCACAGGACGACCACACCAGCACCTCACCACCTGCAGACGGAGAACCACCCCACAAGCGGTCCCTGAGCTCCAGGAACAGTACAGAGCACGATGGCAAGACCCCCGCCAAGAAATGAGACCACCCTGATTGTAATCCCACTGTCCCACTTTGTAACCCTGTCCATATTCGAACTGCCCCAGCTCCACTTCCTATGCCCATATGGGCAGTGCACCTGTTAGACTAATTGACTGGACTCTGTCATGGACATTCCTCCACCATCACCATTTTACCACCCCCTCCAATAATTAGCACTTCAACAAACACCCTTGAACCACAAAACAATCTGGAGTCAGTCTGTGATTTTGAAAATGTGTATTAGCTATGACAATGATAAAATCCGTTCTCAATAGTAATGTCAACATACCTATGTCACACATCACAAGTCCATGAAGGATGCAAGCAGATGACACACATTGGTAACCACACCTGTGAAACCGTAATGGAAATGTACAACTCAGTTACCAAATACTGCTTGAAATTTACAGACAGGATAGAGGTAGAAGTGTAAAAGTAAATGTATTAGTAAAGAAAGTGTTCTCTCTCACCTGTGTGTCACTGGAAATATTGCTGTATGACTGAGTCCCTGTTGTCAATGTCTTCTTCCTCTGCTTCCTCCTCATCACTGTCCACAGGCTCCACAGCTGCCACAACACCGTCATCTGGACCATCCTCCTGCAGAAAAGGCACCTGGCGTCGCAAAGCAAGATTGTGAAGCATAGAGCAGGCGATGATGATCTGGCACACCTTCCTTGGTGAGTAGAATAGGGAACCACCTGTCATACGGCGGCACCTGAACCTGGCCTTCAGGAGGCCGAAGGTGCGTTCGATCACCCTCCTAGTCCACCCATTTGCCTCATTGTAGAGTTCCTCTGCCTTGGTCCTGGGATTCCTCACTGGGGTCAATAGCCATGACAGGTTGGGGTAACCAGAGTCCCCTAATAGCCACACCCGGTGCCTCTGGAGTTGACCCATCACATAAGGGATGCTACTATTCCGCAGGATGTAGGCGTCATGCACAGAGCCAGGAAACATGGCATTCACATGGGAGAAGTACTGGTCTGCCAAACATGCCATCTGTACATTCATGGAATGATACCTCTTCCGGTTTCTGTACACCTGTTCACTCCTGTGGGGGGGGAACAGAGCTGCATGGGTCCCATCAGTGGCACCTATGATGTTAGGGATATGTCCCAGGGCATAGAAGTCACCTTTAACTGTAGCCAAATCATCTACCTGAGGGAAAACAATGTAGCTCCTCATGTGTTTCAGCAGGGCAGACAACACTCTGGACAATACGTTGGAAAACATAGGCTGGGACATCCCTGATGCCATGGCCACTGTTGTTTGAAATGACCCACTTGCTAGGAAATGGAGCACTGATAGCACCTGCACTTGAGGGGGGATTCCTGTGGGATGGCGGATTGGTGACATAAGGTCTGGCTCCAACTGGGTACACAGTTCCTGGATTGTGGCACGGTCAAACCTGTAGGTGATGATCAAATGTCGCTCCTCCATTGTCAACAGGTCCACCAGCGGTCGGTACACCGGAGGATTCCGCCATCTCCTCACATGTCCCAGCTGACGGTGCCTAGGAAGGAAAACAGCGACCACAGAGTCAAGCAATTCAGAGGTATGTACCCACAGCTACACAGAACACGAAACAAAATCCAAAAAGTTGTCTTTATGTGTGTTGAGTCCAGGCCTAGGTATGTGTGACGCAGTTGAAAATGAAGGCATGTGGGCCCCTGAAATGGCGGATGCCTGACCTCTAAAGTGGGACAATGGGATATGAGGTAACTGAGCTGGCGTTGTACACCGTCGCGGTAGGCGGGCGTAGACTGCGGCGCAATGCTGCATTGGTTAACATTGGACGCTATGGGTCCCACGAGCCAATGACGAAGTCCGCCGGCGGTGATGATACGCACCGCCGCGGACGTCACCGCCATTTTCTATCTGTTCAATCACTCGATACCTGATCTTCAACAGGAGAGGACCTACACTGCAAGTGCTGCTGTGACCTCGATCTGGAAGAGACAATGGCACGTGCGTCTGGGGAAAGGGCCCCTGCCTTCACTGCACAGGAGTTGGAGAAGCTCGTGCACGGGGTCCTCCCCCAGTACACGCTACTCTACGGTCCTCCAGACCAACAGGTGAGTACATAGGGTGCAAGTTGTATGGGCTATGCCTGGGTGGAGAGGGCTGGATATAAGAAGGAAGGGGTCAGAGTTCTGTGAGCATGAAGGAGTGTGAATGCATGTGCCCCATGGCAAGGGCAGGGATGTGGGCCACTTACTTCGATGGTGCAGTTGGTAATGACTTCTCTTCTTCCACTGTACATGTCATGTAGGTCAGCGCCCACCAGAAGAAGGATATTTGGCGTGCCATCGCCAAGGATGTCCGGACCCTGGGGGTCCACCAGAGACGGAGCACCCACTGCCGTAAAAGATGGGAGGACATTCGCCGCTGGAGCAAGAAGACGCCGGAGGCTCAGCTGGGGATGGCCTCCCAACATGGGAGGGGTGCCCGTCGCACCATGACCCCCTGATGTTCCGGATCCTGGCGGTGGCCTACCCTGAGTTGGATGGGCGCATGAGGGCATCACAGCAGACCCAAGGGGGTGAGTACACTCTCATTCTGCTGACTTTGCGCGCAGAGGAGGGGTCTGGGTGGGGGAGGAGGGCTGTGGGTTTCCCTAGGCCAGGGCGAGTTCCATAGGCTAGGCCCCTCCATAATGCAGGCCATGTGCCACTCCACCCCACCTCTGTAGAGTGCCAAGTACAGGTATACACGCCCCTGTGTCATCTATGTGTGCAGAAGTCCACCTTAGCCATTTAGGCCATATTCCAGGAACTGCATCTGTAGAGCCCAAGAGCGCGGCGTAGTGCAGGGGGCTGCTGTGTCTGTATTGTCCGCCAATGGTAGCGGTAAGCCATGCACTCAACCTGTCTTTCTTCTGTTTCCCCACCCCTTTTTGTGCTCTCCCTGTTCTTTTGTGCATCAGCATCATCAGGCGGAGGTACGGTGGCACCGGAGCACGAGGGGGCTGCATCCCACATGGCCATGGAGGGCCACACCACGGACTCAGAATACACCAGAGGGACAGAGGGCGAGGGGAGCTTCATGGCGGTCACCGGATCAGCAACCAGCGACACAGACTCGTCCTCCGATGGGAGCTCCCTTGTGGTGGCGGCACCATCTGTGCACCCCACTTCTATAGGTACAGCCGCCACCCCCCCTACCAGCACCGCCCTCCCAGCAGCCCCTTAGCCTTCGCCCCGTGCCCGCTCACCCAGGAGGGTGGGCATCACCTTCCCCCCAGGCACCTCAGCCCCTGCCCCTGTCACCCCTGCTGCCCTCAGTGAGGAGGCCATTTACCTCCTCAGGTCACTCACTGTTGGGCAGTCTACCATTGTGAATGCCATCCAGGGTATAGAAAGGGAGTTGCAACACACTAATGCATTCCTGGAGGGCATTCATTCTGGTCAGTCTGCCCATCATCGAACAATGCAATCTCTGGCCTCAGCACTGAGGGCAGCCATTGTCCCTGTGTCTAGCCTCCCCCCTCCAACTTCCTCCACCAAGACCCAATCCCCTGTACCTCAGCCTATCCCAAGCACACCATCAGACCAGCCTGCACACACCTCAGCACACAAGGGCAGCTCAGGCAAACATAGGCACCACACATCCCACAGGCACTCACACAAGCATCACCCACATACAGATACAGCAACATCCACTGCCTCCACTGTGTCCCCCTCGTCATCGTCTCCCTCCTCTCTCCCAGTCTCGTCTACACTCTCACCTGCATGCACTACCACTACAGACACTAGGAATCACACCAGAACACCCAGCACCACACCCGCTCACCTGCACTCACCACCCCACTACCATTTACACGTCCCCTGTGTCCTCTCCCAGTGTGTCTGTGACACCCCCTCCCAAAGTACACAAACGCAGGCACACACACACCCAACATCCATCCACCTCATGACAGCCTCCAGAACATGCACCTGCACCCAAATCAACAAAGTTTCCCCTCCTACAACCACCTCCTCTTCCTCCACTCCCAGACCCCCTCCAGCTACCCATCCCAGTGTTCGTCAGAAACCTTTCCTGGGCAACGTTGGCCTCTTTCCCACCACCCCCCCCTCCAATTCATAGGTCCCGTAGTCGCACCTCAGCCAACAAATGTCCGGTACCAGTGGTGCCTGTTAGAGGTATGTGGAGTGCACCGGGCACCAGGGCAGCCAGTGTGACAAGGAGCCAAAGCACAGCCAGTCCCCCCCCGTGAAGCACCAGAAGTTGGACAGTGCCTGATGGGAGAGGATGAAGACTCCTGCCGGCAAAGCCGCTCACAAGGGTCCCGGGGGGAGTGTCGAGTCAGCTGTGACTCCTCCCAAGGTGGGGAAGGGGCAGAAGAAAGCGCCAAAGTCTGGGAAGAGCAGCACGGCGGAGAAGGCCGCCATCATCCCCGCTGCCCAGGACGCCACCGCCAGCCCCATGGTCACTGGTCAGGAGACCACCGCCAGAGTCAGTGCCTAGGAGGGCAGCCCAATTGTCACTGGTCAGGAGAACACCGCCAGAGTCAGTGCCCAGGAGGGCAGCACAATTGTCACTGGTCAGGAGACCACCGGCAGAGTCAGTGCCTAGGAGGGCAGCACATTCGTCACTGGTCAGGAGACCACCGCCAGAGTCAGTGCCCAGGAGGGCCCCGGCAGCCACAGCCCCACTGGGCAATGAGGGGCCACCATGGCACACACCGCTGCACAGGTCAGAGACAGCAAAGTCAAGCACTGCTGAACAGGGCAAAGACCGCCATGGCAAGCACCGCTGAACAGGGCAAGCACCGCTGAACAGGGCAAGAACCGCCATGGCAAGCACCGGTGAACAGGGCAAAGACCGCCATGGCAAGCACAGCTGAACAGGGCAAAGACCGCCATGGCAAGCACTGCTGAACAGGTCAGAAACTGCAAAGTCAAGCACCGCTGAACAGGGCAAATACCGCCATGGCAAGCACCGCTGAACAGGGCCAGCACCGCTGAACAGCGCATAGAACGCCATGGCAAGCACTGCTGAACAGGGCAAGCACCGCCAACTCAAGCATCACTAGCCCATGTGCGGCAGGGGCAGTGACGGAACTGGGACCGTCACGGGGAGAGTGATGCACTCTGGGCACAAGTCCCCCTCCAGAACCAGTGGAGAACAGCATAGACTACCTCAGTCCTTAACAGGATGAAACACTCTGGGCACCAGTCCCCCTCCGGAACCAGTGGAGAACAGCTTCCACTACCTGAGTCCTTAACAGGATGAAGCACTCTGGGCACCAGTCCCCCTCCAGAACCAGTGGAGACTGTTATCCACTTGATAGTCTGTGGCTTTGCACTCCCCAGGATGGTACAGTGGGCAAACCACCCACTGCAAAGACTTGTGAGACTGTGGCATTGCACTCCCCAGGATGGTACAGTGGGCAAACCACCCACTGCAAAGACTTGTGAGACTGTGGCTTTGCACTCCCCAGGATGGTACAGTGGGCAAACCACCCACTGCAAAGACTTGTGAGACTGTGGCTTTGCACTCTCCAGGATACATCAATGGGCATGGAGCCCCGTCGGGCATCTAACGTGGTGCTGTCATCTGGCTGAGGTGCCCCCCCTTCCCTTCCCCCTGAGGTTCCTGTTGTATTTCTATCTGATGCCCCTGCAGTGTTCTCTCCGTTTCTGGACAGGTATTGTGTGTGGGCCTCGCCCATGCATTTTGGGCCCAGTGGTCCACGGACATTGAATGGTGCATACCTGCACTACTAATCGTGATGTATATTTTTGGAATGTGTATATATTTCTGTGTATATTAGCTTACTGTATTTTGATACATTACAATGGTTGTACTAATTTCCTTTTGTCTTTGCATCCTTCCGGGGGGGTTAAGGGTTTTTACTGTGATGTTTGGAAATGCATTAGTGTGTGTGTTGTAGTGTGCAAGGATCAGGGTGAGGGTGTTGCGTGTGTGTATCCCTGACTTTTGCCTCCCCCCTCCCCTATGTCGTAGGTGCAGTACTCACCGTTGTCTTCGGCGCCGGCGTTGCTGATGTTCGTAGAGGAACAGGAACACTATCGCAGGCAGTATTTGGAGTTCCGGCTCCATGGAGCCCTCCTTCCTCGTGGAGTGTGTTAAGGTGAGCATTTTCCCATTTGAAATGGCGGTTTCCGCCGTGGTTTTATCCACGGTGAATCCGCCCCGGAAAAGGTGGCGGATTGGCCTGTTGTAATACTGTGGGCGATACTTTGTCTTCCGCCTGTCTGTTGGCGGTGACCGCCGCGCTGCTTGTCTGTACAGCCGTGGCGGTCGGAGTGTTAAAGTGGCTGTCTATGTTGGCGGTTTCCGCCACGGTCATAATTCCCTTTTTTTTCCGCCAGCCTGTTTGCAGTATTACCGCCGCTTTAACACCGTCCGCCAGGGTTGTAATGACCCCCTTAGTCTTGTTTTACTCAAATTAGTATTCTCTATATTTCTAACCTGGTTGAAGTCTTTTTGTGGTGTCTTTCACTGTGTTACTGTAATTAGGTGTTGCACAAATACCTAGGTTAAGCCTGATTGCTCTGTGCCAAGCTACTAGCAGTTAGCACAAGTGAATTAAGGGAGTGTAACTGACTTACCGTGACTAGGATTGTGGTCCCTACTTGGAAAGGGTGCATACCTCTGCAAACCCAATTTCTAACACCTCTTATGTGCTATCTGCATTAGTTTCCCTCATAAACTTTGCAGGTGTACTAATTTTGCCCCTCTCAAAATAATCTCCTTTTCAACAGAAAGTTACTATCTCAGCATCCACCACCATCATTACACCTTTTCAACTCTCGCTCATTAATATTTTCAGAGGTAAGCAATTCTTTCATTCACTATAAGTCATCATTTCTCTCCAGTTCTTGCAGCCATTCTTCTTCTTCAATAATTCCATGGGTAACCTCAAATACACAAATATTTTCTTTCACACTTTCGCTTACATTCGACTCAGTTGAATCACCCGTGTCAATCTATCTCGATAAACAATCTGCTGAAATGCTTCCAGCACCTGTGATTTACTGCACAATGATGCATTATTCCTGTAAACCTGCTGCCCACCTACAAATGGATGATGAGATGACATAAAAACCTTTTCTCATGAAACCCTCAACCAAGGGTGTATAGTCTGTTTCAAAAGTGAATTTCATCTCACAAAAAATATTTAAATCTGTCAATAGCTCGGTAAACTGCTAGTGATTCACTTTCTATGACTGAATAGTTACATTCAGTATCTCTTAATGCTCATGAGATGCAAGCAATTAGTTTTTCCTGGCCATCTCTAACCTGTATAAGAAGAGCCCCTAAACCATTTGCAGTGGCATCACAGAGCTATTTATGTCACATGTATGATCATATGCTAGAAGACGGGGTGTGTGACTCAATTCCTCTTTCGCCCAATGAAATTCTTCTATACGTTCATTCCCCCACTTAAACTCTATTTTACTTTTGAACAGTTTCCTCATGTTGTAAGTTTTGCTTTCAACACCTTTCACAGACTTACTTTAATACTCAACCATGCTGAGGAAAGATGGTGGTTCTTCCTTATCCGTAAGTTCTTTCAATTGACATGATCATGCCTACCAATTCTTTTTGAGGATGAACACCTTCACCAGAGATTTTGTATTCCAAATAATTTACCTCACTCAGTCCAAACACACATTTTCTTGCTTTGAAGATTAGACTAGCATCATGCAATTTGCCTAGTATCTTATAACTCTATCATTATGTTTTCTCATGGTAGAATCAAAGACAAAAATATAATCTTAGTAGCATTTGGCCATGGTAATGCCCTTCAAGACTGACATCATTGCACTTTGAAAAACTACTGCAGCTGAAATCTTTCCAATTGGCATTCTTCTGAATCAATACCCCCCTTTGGAGTCACAAATGCTGTGAGATCTTGAAATGCTCCATCAAGTTCTACCTGATGGTGTACTGATCCTAGACCTAAAGTTATAAAAACTTTTGCTTCTGAAAATGTGTAAATCATTTCTTGAATATTAGACAAAGGAAATTACTCAGCTATTACCTCCTTGTGGAGTGCTTGCAGATCAACACAGAAGCTAATATCCCATTTCTCTTAACGAATGATGGGAGCCAACAACTCATTAGCTTCCACTGGTTCAATAACCCTGAAGTCACACAACTCCTGTAATTCACTGGTGACTGCATCCTGTATGCTTACACAAATATGCCTTACCTTTGCTACCACTGGATTCGATTTTCTTTTTATCTGATCTTGTGTTTATATCCTATTTGTTTCCCAAGTTTGCCCTGAAAAAAAACTTTGAAACTCCCTTACAAACCTGTCATCCCCCGTACAATTTTCTCAACTTGACCTGGGGAACTTTGTTGAGATTGGAACTGACACCCAGACGTCCTTGGTGAACTCATCCTAACAGATCATCTCCCTTGTGTGATACATACATTTGTATTTGTCCTTGAGTTTGGTGCAAGCTTTAAAGTATCCTAGCATTTTAATTATTAGACCTCCGTGCCCACCAGACTTGACATCCATACTCAACAGTTGTCTGCCCTTAAGGAAACTTATCTAGAATGTATCCTTAGAGATTATAGTACTTTGTTAGCAAAAGTCAGATTTCATGGGTATCCTTGTACCATCAATTACTATAACTTCAGTAGGATATCCAATAAATACACGTTTAACTTGCGAAACAACTTCCTGACAAACCTCAGAGTCTTTACCCTTAGGAACTTTCTTCTCTTTGCTCCTACAAAATACTTTTTGAAATTACTCCACAAGCACCCATTGTTTGGAACCAGGCAAGGCGTATCTTCTTATTGGCTCGATGCCCTTCCATGCCACACCTAAAGCACATTACTTTAAAGTCTGTGTCATTTTTGTTTTTGTCCTGGTTTGGTTTTAACCTCACACACATCAGCTGTGCTGCCTTTTGATATATTATATTTTCCTCCATTATCAGTACTGGAGTTCCTCCACACACTTCAACATGTGCTCTGCACATTTTGCCACCAAAGAACTTCCTTCAAAGGTGGCTCATCCTTCATCCATAGTTCTTCCCAGAACTTTTTGCAATTCAATTGCTGAAAAAAAAACAGGTATCTGATTCTTTGTTTCCTAGATCCACCACTTTTACAGCTCAAAGCCAATTTCCTTAAGTTAGTGACAAATTCCTCCACAGACCCATCCTTCCCCTGACTTCTCAAGCCAAATTAATACCTTTCAAGTATGGTTGACACTCTTGGCAGATAATGTATATAAATTCTTGATGGCAATTTCATATTCATTTAGATCGCTCATCCTGTTTGGTAATAACTCTGGTAAAGTCTCCTGTAATTTTGAATAAATGCCAAAAACGTTTTTCCAGGCTTAGCCTGAGGGTACTGCACACATTTTATATGTTCTGACACATTCTCTTCAAACAAATAGTGCGAACCTCTACAGTTTATTAAAGCATTAGCCACCCTGTACATGACAAAAAAGTTGTTTGGTAAAACTGTCAATACTGCCTCCACTCCTAGATTTCAGATACTGTAGCACTGCTGGCACTGTAGGCCTGACTGCAGAGATCACAATACTGTCCAAACTTAAGATGGCCACCGCGTTTTTTTACATTTCAATGTCACAGCTCCTGGCACTGTAAGCCTTGCTTCTCAGAGGAAAATTACCTCCCGATTCTAAAAGGCGCCAAATTCCTGGCATTGCGATATCACTACACAGCTGCACTTTACCAATGAAGTGGCTGGTCGCTCACACTGAGTTTGCAAGTGCAGGTGCCCCTTGAAAGCCTTCCTGATAGCTTGCACTGGGTCATTACCATGCATGCTGCTCGAGTGCACCTCTCCCTAAAGATACACTCCCAAACAGTGCAACTTCGCTCTCACCCACTGTGCTAACCTCCGCTGGTGAACACTGCCCACGCCCCACACCGCCAATCCAATTCCTTACCTGATGCCACCAACTTTGGGTCACTGAGACCTGTGTTCAACGGCAATCAGCCCTTCATACGTGTTCTGTTGTTTTGTCTGATGTCTGATGTGGTGGTATTCTGACATGCTTGTCTTCAAATTGTCATGTCCACCTACACTTAAGACAGGGGACCAGCTGAGAAGAAGTAACCTCGATTCAGGCATCTCAGACACCACCAACTGACAGCTCCGTTTCAAACATCACACCCTCTACATTCCCTCATTCCATTATATCATACCATTCCAATTCCACAGCTAATATTCTGTTTGCACTAGAAGACCTTACCCCTCCAACATGGTATCCCAAAGTCATATCACTTTTTCGAATGTCATCAATGAATGTCTGTGTGACTCCTACTGCATTCATTTTTTCATGCATTGCTTCCAAATGTTCTTTCTTCTGGGATTCTGGCACTGTGAAGGATGATTTTACAAATAACTGATCATGGTGGCAAACACATTCATCAGCTAATATCTCTGGTTCTTTTTCAGCAAATTTATGTTTTTCTAGGCCCATTCTCCTTAGCTGTCTCCTTTATTGACATTTTCAACTTTATAAGGATGGATGGCAAACCTTCAGAGAGACTAAAATTGGATTCTCCTCTAAACTTCCACCAGTCATCATCTCTAATGTTCAAGTTTGCACTACTCTCTGGTTGTGATGTCATCAGACACAGCAAACAGATTCAATATTTATAGAATCGCTAATAGCAATTACCTAAAGGCAAGCCGAATAAATACTAATTCTCTGAATCACACACAAGTAATTTGGTAGATATCGAAAAGCCATTACCAAATTTGGAATCAATAATATTTGCTTTTTGGAAATCATTATTTTGAACTTTCCTACATTTGGGCCTTAACAACCCATTTGCTACTGCTATTATAGCAAGCACTTCGTTTTTTAGGTTTGATATGTTTAATTGTTGTGCTTTATTTTTTGAAAACCAGCTTGTAAGATGCTTCTCACATATGACAAGATTGTTGGACCTTGGTACTCACGCACATTTTACCTGCCTGTGAATATAGAAATCCCAAACGGAACCGGGGAGTGTCTCACACATATTACTTGTAGTGTTATTTATATGAATAATTTCTTTAATTGGAAGTTTGATCTTTTAGTTAGGATTATCAGAGCCGCTTTACATCACTTGCCCAATTTTCAGCCTCCTTTCTAAATAAAAATTAATTGGATTATAAGTGATCTAAAAGGATGATGAGAATTGTACCTGTCTGAAAATTACAGAAGTAAATAGTTTTACAACTTTAAACTGGGACAACTGAGGAACACTTTAAGGTGGATGGAACGACTTGAGGAGCAGTAAAGAAACAGCAATTTATTAGAAGAGGGATGTTTTCTTCAGATGTCATAAGGTTTCTCGGAAACTCTCAGAAAGTGGTCAGTTTTTAATAAAGTGCACAGTGATATACATGGTAGTGTTGGATGGTCTTTAGTTTCTGAGAATTATAGTTGTATTAGTATTAGATTAGGCAGTTGTAGACACTGCTTTGCCAGCTCCGTGGATTTGGTGAAAGTGAGAATGTAGGTGCATGTGACACTGTCTAGCTTGTTCTTTTGGGTTTGAGTGCAAATACTTAAATACTGACATCTGATACTTAATCTACGACAATACACGATTCAACTGGTAGAATTGTACATTTAATTACATCATAAGCAGTTATTGCTGAGAATGTCGTGACAAAACGAAAGCTTTAGAGACGGCAAAGCAAGATTAATGCACATTCCAGTTTGTTAAGTGAGATGTGAATTTCCAAGTACATCTTTGTTCAAAATCAAAAGAATTTGGTTAAATAGTCACTAGGATGTTCAGAAAACAGATGGCCTTGTAGAGCAGAAAATAATTGCCATGGTAACACTTATCTCCAACAGGTGACATTATCATGCCTCGTCTCTAAAGAGTACCACGTTTGATTAATACCAAAAATAGATCAGTCAGTTTATTATGATGCATCATTCATAAGAAATGTTCACCTTTTCAAGCTTCGCCATTCCATGCTCCTTGCCCTTTCTATGATTGCATGGAATTTACAGCTCTGGTGTTTTGTTTTTTTAATTCATGTACTCCTGTGCCAAATAAGAACAGTTTCGACAATTTGCACATCAAATCACGACGTTTTCAATATTGAAATGAGATGAATCAAGCAGATAGTACGTTATCGTGGAAAAGTCTTATGGAATGGAAGTGAGAAACTGAAAACTTACGACTTTACAGAAAGTGCGTAAAACCTAGCATGGATGCAGACTGAAGGAATGCTGTTTTGTACGGTTGTGTTATGCAGATTTTTGTAGAGCACGCAATCAAGACAAAGGGACTCATGACGCTACATATTTATATAATCGACTGAACATTAAATTCAGTTAGTTTATCAAGAGTACATAAGCATGGCAATTGTACAAATCTGTAGCGAATGCAGTTTTGCATAATTTTTCCTGAACGCTTGATGACAGACATAACAAGTCAATGGTTGAAAGATGCTGGTCAGAATATGTCAATGAATGTACGTGGTTGGCTAAAACCCATAATATCTATGTTGTAAGTAACAGGTTCTGAAGACAGCTATGCTGTTAGCCCAGAGCTAAAAAAACAAATGTCCTGAGGATGCAAATTCCCCTCACGCCACAACAGTCATAATAAAAATAGCTACTGGGAAATCCCCCTTGAATTATCATTGACATGAATGATGAAGGCAGTGAGGTTCTCGTGGTGTATTAACCTAAACATTTCAAAAAGCACTGGACTGGCACAAAGTATAAAAACTGTTCTTTTTACATCTCTCAAATGCATTCCTTATTGGAAACGCAACCAATAGATTTGTTCCAGCGCATATCACGCACAAATGTTTTCAACATCTCCAAACCAGAATATATCACTTGTCTAGGTGCTCTTCTTGCAAAATATGTGCAATGGCATAATAGTTCACACTTCACAGGGACCTTTGTAATATGAAAATCATTTCACAGGTGCCTAGTTCATACTGGATTTGTCATCACAATGGCAGCCAACGTATAATTCTGCAGATCTTTACCATTGTGAAGGTTACTAGGTTTACGTGGCAAAGGAGGACCAAAATATGTGGCAATTTATTCTAACTTATGTTCCATGGCAGTTCCATGGCAGTTTCATTTTGGTCAACTTTAGCTAGTAAGATTATTTTTTACATGCAAATTATACATCAAATTGTGTACAATAATTCTGTATTTAAATCAGTAAAAACCACTGTCACAGATTCATATAATCCCACTGACCCAGAGTACTCTTTATTGTTTATCTCCAATTATTCAGTTATCGAGTAGCAGATAACATTGCTCATATGATCCAATACTGGCATATAGGTGCTCTGGTGACATTTAGAAATCACTTGACCTAGGTCCAAAATGCCAGACAATAGTCAACAGTTACTTTTAATGCTATCTATCTATCTATCTATCTATCTATCTATCTATCTATCTATCTATCTATCTATCTATCTATCTATCTATCTATCTAAAAACACCACACTGAAAAAGTGCTGACGTTTTCCAGTTATTGTGTGCAACAGACAATGCACACCATAATTTGACATCCCCTACCCCACTGAAGAAGCCACTTGATGTGAGGAATTTATACTTGAGTATCAAGCATTCTAATAGCTTCAGGGCTGGTTAACATTCTCTAAGGGACATCCTTTTACATTGCACTATCATAATAAGATGCTGGTTTCTGTTTGAATGAGAAAAATTTCACATTTCAGAGTCAATTGTACAAATATAGTAAATGAACAGCAATAGGCATCTGCTTCACTACAAGCTCTGTCAGCTTCTTCTTGTGCTGGTGGGAGTTGTAGGTGGTCTGGTTGACTGACACTGAAAGATAGAATTCACTTGGCTTAGATATGTTGACAACCTACTAATAATCTGTTAGGGAGAATCAGATAAAACATTTGTCAATATCCTTAATGATTAGGAACAGACAAAAGGTTAAATATCTAGCTGTGTTAGTTACAGAAGTAGGAGGACATTGGGACATCTCTGTACAGGAAATATATTGCAGGCAACATTGTTTTACATGGCAAGAATGGATAACCGCAGAAAATCAAATGGAATATTCCCTTAGGGGAATTATCAGGGGCACATAGAAACTGCGGTTAAGCTGAGGTCTTTGACAAACAGAAAATGGAGATGTTACATGAACTTTGACGGAGAGCCTATCATGAGCGTTTTGATTAAAGAAGTTGGTAAAATCCAAGGAATGGATTCTGTATTAGAGAGATAGGACAAAAAACTGAATGAAGCTATGATTAGATTTATAACTAGGCCAGGGTGAAATTTTAACTATGCCAGAGTAATTGGAGTAATTTCAGTGTTTTTGCTGTACTCTCTTTAGACAAATTTACCTGAATTTACACAATTGCACCTGTTTGTGTAATTATGAGTAATTTAGCACTAAAATCCTGTTGTAACAGCACAGGAATAATGTAATTAGCAAGTGTAAGAGACTCCTTGCTCCTGGTGTTTGTGTTCTGTTGCTTTTGGTGCTATTAATGTTTGCTGCATAATGCATCTGTATAATTCCACATAATCTTGCACAATTTTGCTGTAATTTTGCATAATTACTCCACAACAAATTACGTGAGTTACTCCCACCCCTATTTATAAGTGCCTTTGGGGAACATTTAATATTCATGGATAGTGACTTGTGTTTCCAGTACTGGAACATACCAGCAGCACACTAATATAACTGCAAACATTCTCTGTTACACCCTTCCATTTCTCATATGTGAAGTGTTGTTTTGAGCTAAAAACCTTTTTTTGGATGTTGCATGAAACATAAGCACAACATTTCTTTGCAAAATGTCTATAATAGACTCTCACACATCACCCAGATTATAAATACATTAAAGGAAAAAGGTTAGTAAGTTATTGTAGGATATTGTGTTTCCATAGTAAATAAATGCCTTTTCTGTGATGCCAATAACGTTGGCACCCTTTCTTGAATCTCCACAAAACTTCCTAAAAAAGTGCTACGTTTTTACTACTTTGTACATAAGAAGTTTCAGGGAATCGTCAAGCGGGTGCTGAGAAAAAGTGTGGTACTTAAAATGCTTGTTCACATTCATTTTTCCATAGGAACTTTAGACATAGCGACAGCCAAACTACTGAGCGGGTTTTCACTGATTTTGGGGGATACCTAGATTTTGGATCAGAAAGAGTGCATGTTTGTTGAAAATCCATTCTGTAGGTGTTGAGCAATGAATGCTCAAAAACTGTGCATATATCACACCACAGAAGATCTGTGGACTGACAAATCTCTTCAAGGGATCTAATTGGTTGCCACCACATGCACAATGATGTAGCGGCAACCATCATAAGACTCTGGGTTAAGCCCTGAGTTCTTAATAAAATACAAAAGAAGTCCCAGGGATCCCATCCCCCGGGCCCAAACTTACGTTGCAAGGAATGGGGCCTATGCATCCACCCATGCTGAGCCTCTTAAGGCCACTGGAACCCAATCTGCTGCGGCTGACTCACAGACTGTGTGTGGGGTAGCCCACCACAGGTACACATTAGTCTCCCTGCCTGCAACCCTTTAACAAAAAGTCCTTGGGGAATATGCTTCAAGAAACCCAAAGTGGCTTGGTTGGGGGGGCTGTGCTAATGGATTGTACAGAAGTTCTGGCCTTAGGCATGAACAGGGTGTGGTTGGCTGAACTCAGGGGGTTGGCTGCAGGGCCTCGTCACAGGCTAGGCCCTGCAATCAACTCATCACTGTGCACAACCTTTGCTCTTATGTAGCCAAGGTTTTATGGCCTGCAGATGGGGGGTTGGTTTTCAGGCCTGACCACAGACAGGCCTTACAGCCAACCCATGCTATGCACAGCCAAAGGTTGATCAGGGCAAAGGGGTTGACCTTACATATGCTAACAAAATGTTACTTTACGTTAAAAAACATTGAAATTCACTGGAAGAAAGAGCAAAGGTTAAACTAATATTATAGTTAGGTGAAAATTTCAGTGACAATATAACATTTAAACATGTAGAAGTACTGAAATGAACCTGTTATAGTTAGCTCTGGTAACTATAACTTATGCTTTAAGATAACTATAACTCATTTTATAGTGTAGTGGGTTATTGGGTTTGTAAGGGGATAAGGTGGGACGTTAGTAAAGTAATAATTCATTATTTATCATTTTTTATTAGTTATAGTGTTTTTAATAAGTATGTAAACTCATTAGAACTGATGTTTTTTAGTCTGATTTTAGGTGTGTGCAGCTAGGTTTATAGAGGTAAAGCTTGGGAAGTTAATAAAGCAATAATTAATTAACTATTAATTTAGAATTAATTATTTAATTGATTATTAATTATGTGGATTGTGTAATATATTTTAGTTTTATTTTAGGTGCGTGTTGCTTGGTTTTCGCGGTGGGAGTTAATTTAAGAATAATGAATGAACAGTTTATTATTAATTGTTAATTAATTTTGTAATTGATGAATAATTATGTAAAATGTGCTATATTTATTCATTTTAGCTTTATTTCGGGTTTGGGCACCTAGGATTTTAGTGGTATAGGTAAAGGAGATGAATAATGCTTAAATAATTATTCTAATAATGTTTTTTAAAATAGAAATACATCATTAAAAATGTTTTTAAATTAGTAACCAATTATTATAAAAATATTTTTCATTGTGTACATTGTTAATTTGTTTTTTAAAATGAATATATATATGTACAGTATTTAATGTTAATAATATTTAAATTAGGTTTACTAGTTTCTCAAAATGAATAGGGTTATTCATATATATATTGTGTTTGAAGTGAAATACTTTCCCTACAATTGCTTAGACTGAAGTGGGAATAGTAAATTTAACTCCTCTGAAGTCTAAGACATTTCTTACTGTTGCACAGAGGTTAGAGGGTCTAGTACATTTTAGCCTTCCGGAGTCCAACACTGTCTGGAGTGGAAATGGTAAATGTAACCCCATTGAAGTTCTACACTTTCCCTACTCTGGTGCTGTTTGGAGTGGGAATAGTAAATTTACACCCTCCAATCTCCAAGGACCTCATTATAACCCTGGCGGTCGGACCCCACCAAAACATTGTTTCTGACGGGCCAACAAGGGTCGGATTTGCTGTCAGCCACAGTGGCGCTGAACTCATCGCTGTGTTGCTGATCATGACTCCACTTTCCGCCAACCTTTCATGTTGTGGGCAGTGCAGGGGCCCCCATGTCCAGCTCCCTCGGGATGTGTAATGTTTGCGTTGCAGACAGTGTGTATTCCAAGGGTCCTTGTGTGCTATGGTATTGGTCTTAAGGGAGCTCAGACCAATACCGTAGCATTGTTCCCACGAGTCAGCCCGGCTGGAACATCGTAATACAGTGTTCGCACCGGTCAGCCCGACAGGAACA
The DNA here is from genome assembly GCF_031143425.1 of Pleurodeles waltl. Lineage (NCBI taxonomy): Eukaryota > Metazoa > Chordata > Amphibia > Caudata > Salamandridae > Pleurodeles > Pleurodeles waltl. Next base: position 892,015,668 of record NC_090442.1, on the reverse strand, counting down.
TTGTAATACAATGTGGGGGACACTGCCAGCATGATAACAGTGTCCTCCCCGTGGCATTGGCGGTCCCGTGGTGGGACCACCAATGTCATAATGAGGCCTTAACACTTTCCCTACTGTTAGACTCAGAGGAGTGGAAATAGTAAATGCAACCCCTCCAAAATCTAACGCTTTCTCTACTATTGCTTAGACTACAGTGAGAATGCTAATGTTAACCCTTTTGAAGGCCAGCCCTTTCTCTGCTGTTGTATAGACTGGAGTAGTAATAGTAAATCCGGAATGATATATTTCTCTTCTCCGGAATCCAATAATTTGCCAAGTGTTACAAAGACTAAAGAGGGAATCGTACATTTTACCCCTTCAAAGCCCAACACTTCACCTGCTGTTGCGTTGACTAGAGTGGGAATAGTAATTTTCACCCCTCCAAAATCAAACACTTTCTACTTTGTTACACAGACTCAGGTGGGAATAGTAAATGAGCCCCCGAAAGTCAAATGCTTTTTCTGCTGTTGCACAGACTGGAGTGGGAACTGTAATTTCACTACCCCCCCCAACCCCGAAGTCCAACGATTTCCCTACTGTTGCACAGCAGGAGTGGGAATAGTGAATTTTACCAGTCCAAGGTCCAACACTTTGCCTTCTTTTGCACTGACTGGAGTGGGTGAAATACATTTTTCCTCCCTGAAATACAACACTTTCCCTACCATTGCATAAAGTAAAGTGAAAATAGTATCATTAATAATCTTAGACTCCTATAGTTTTGATATTATTGGTTCTATACATTTATTAGCATTCATTGTTTCCTTATATTACTCGTTTTTATTTTTACATTTATTTTGATACTTATAATTTTTTGTAAATGTGCTTTTTTATTTTCCAATTTTTCATATTTCATTTATTGTGAATATCAATAAATATATATTCCCTTATTCAGTTTATTTTTTAAGGTGATAATGTGTATATATGTGTATATATATATATATATATATATATATATATATATTCATCCACAACCTGTTCATAAAATAAAAAAGCCGGCTGCAACATGACTCAGTATCCAATCTTAAACATCATCCTTATTCCAGTGCAACAGTTACTGTAACACGTTTCAGCTGAGAACCAGCCTTTTTCACACATGTAGAACGCATTCACCTAATACCTATATATGCAGTAAGCAGAACACGTCACTTGTGAACATAAAGAAAAAACTGACATTACTTTGATTTAATGTTCAAATATCAAAAAACAATAACAAAGCACAGCAACCATATATATATATATATATATATATATATATATATATATATATATATATATATATATATATATATATAAAAAACATAATAATTAATACAAATATTTATTTTGGAATATATTAATATCAACATATTTAAGGTATTATTACTATATATACATATATATATATATATATATATATATATATACACACATATATATATATATATATATATATACATATTTATATATTTATATATATATATATGTATATGAACAGCCTTTGCTCCAAATGGGCCCATTACCCATTGGGAGTAGAGCGTAAGCCAGTGGAGCACACCAGCAAGTAATGTCCAAACGTACTCAAAGAGAAGACGCTCACTCAGGTGGAAAGTAATAGGGATTTACTTCAGAGATACACATTTTGGCTGGCTACGTGGCCTGTGCACCATATTCACCGTGTCATATACTTTTGATAGACATAAAAACGGACCAATGTCAACAATTGTACATTGCCACCATATCAGAATGGTAAAGATGGCAATGTAAGTAACAAATAATACATAGAAAAGTGACCTTTGACAAATCCATTCATATTCTGTTTCTGAAATCTACAACGGCCTAAATATAAATTTGAAAGCTATTATCAGATTTAAATGCAAATACAGTATTCCACCGCAATGCACTGCTTATGACTTCACATAATACATCACTCATGATATGGTTAGTGACATCATGATGACATCTCAAATACCATCATTGATGACATCATGCATCAAAGTAAACTTCAATATACAAAAAAAAATGCCACTATATGTTTCAAAAATAAAAGAAGATGGCTGACAGACATTCAGCACAGGGCTCGCTATAACTCTACCCAGGAAAGTGTTCTTACTGCATAGTTGTGCCTCTTGTAATTCACTGCCCTAATCACTAATCAGCAAAGTAAGAAATGTATTCATCCAGGTTATTCTATTGCAAAAAAAAAAACAACAGCATTCATCAACATGGGAAGAGGTTTAAGTGGAGACATCCGTTTTATACAAACCTCTACAACAAACACACAATACAGATGTCTTGGTGATCAAGGCACTATATCACAGATCAGTAGCAATATAATTTTTGATGGTATAGAAAAGTGTGAGCAGAGGAGTGAATGTATTGCAGTTGTCTAATACACTGACGCATCATTCTAGAGAAAGGTATTAGTGAGGAAAATATTTTTTTTGCATACTGCTACTACAGTGTGTGATAAAACAGGACTGATTGCAGAGGCCCCTTAACATTTTGCCCCCATTTTACACTTTTGCTGGTGTTTTCCAGACTCTGAATTGTGCCATGGGTACTGCTAACCAGTCCCAGGGCCTGTGCTCTGTGTAAAATGAGTATGCAAATTAGGTTAATTATAATTGGCTATGCCAACCTACATATACGTCCCTAGTATATGGTAAGGCATGTAGGTTTAGGGACCCCAGCATAGGTAGTGCACCCATAGGTCCACTGCTGGGCTGACCCGTGTCATTTCAAAGGCAGGCCTGTCTTGCTGGCTGCTTTTAAACTAAAGTTATATGCAAATATTTTTACATCTAAGTCACCACTAAGGTGTGCCCTATGTGCCCCCAAGGTTGGGTGCCATGTAACTATAGGCAGGGACCTTATAAAAATTAATTGTTTTATAAGCCCTGATGAGGTAAAATAGCCAAATTCATTTTCCCTCACTGTAGTGAATGGCCTCTTTAGGCTACAATGGGGAGACTCAATTTTAATTAATTCAGAAAGTCCCCTCAAATGTCAGATGAGTTTGGTATCAAATTAATTGTCATAATAAATCCCACAACTTACAATTGTTGAATTTAACATAACTAAATCAGGTAAAGAGTTTTAAAACTGTAACTGAAAGTTGCCAACTTCAGCTCTGTGGTGCCCTTCTCTGATTGGCCAGCCTCTGGCAGACTGGCCAGGCTGCCTTGATGAGGTGTGAAGTGGCCTGGGCTGAACACAAAGGATGTGCCAGGGGGAGGAGATCTGCCTCAGCAGATGGGGAAGCTGGATGGGGGAGGGCAGCCAAACTGGTCTTCAAAGGCAGGGAAGGACATTTGGAGCAGCCCAGCAACTCCCTCACATCTTACAACCCCAGCCCATTAGGTGCCCCCTTGATTAGATTAGGAGAGTGCAAGAGAGGGTGTGTTTAGGATTCGTAGCCACACCAGTGGGTGGGCTCAGCCACATCTAACCTCCAAAAATCACTTTCTGCCATATTACGTTTTTGAGGAATGTTGCTCCCTGGGATTGATTTTTGCCACACTTCTCAGAAAGTGGCCATCAAAGGGGGAAGGAGCCTGCCTGTAATTGGATACCCAGGAGCAAGGATAAATATGGCAGAGCTGCACCCACACCTCAGATCCTTACAAGGAAGAACATCAGAAGAAGAAGGACTGCCCTCCTAGACCCCTGGCCTGCACCAGGACACTGCACTCTGAAGGACTGCAGCAGCTGCACACTTGGGCTTCACCACAAGAAGGACTTTGCATGGCTTCAACTGGTTCAAAGAGGGACTCCCTGTTTGCTGTAGTTGAAATGTTGCTAATCAGAGTCCCCTGCATAAAATCCTGAAGAAACTGACCGGCTGACCACTGTTCAGTGGCGATTTTGGAATTTGAGCCAGGTGCATTCTGGGAGTTGGAGTCCACACCACCACGGAGCAACTCAGAGCTTCTAGAACCTTGGGGTGAGCTGTGAACTACTAAAGGACCTTCAAAGACCTTCTGGAAGAAGATTCAGAAGTTTGGAGAAGATTGGTGAACTTTTGGGAAAAAGCTTCATAGAGGGACCAACCCGCCTCAGTGAGTCTAGCTCGATTCCCTCATCAGCGACCCGGCCGGACTTGCAGGTTTGTCCTCCTGAAGAAAATTTCCAAAAAAGTGACTAAGTCAGAATGTAGAAAGTTGATCAGAACCTCCCGCGCAGTGTATCCAAAGGGGGTGCCAGGGATGTTGGATCAAGATTCAGGTTTGGCCCGTTCGAAGGATTTTCGTTATGAAAAATTGTCTAAGTCCAAACTTAGAAATCTTCACCGAGGTCTCCTGCGACGCGTATTCGAGGAAGTGCTCCAGGGAGGTTGGATCGGACTGGCTACTTCATCCTGCTGAAGAAAATCTTCAGGAAATGACTAAGTTCGAAGGTAAACTTTTGACCGAGGCCTCCAGGTTGCTCTCGCCGAGCAGGGCTCCATGTCGGTCAGACTTAAACTTTGACTTTGTTCCGGTCGAGGTGCAACCAGACGACCAGATTGGCAATCTTTTTTTCTAGGCACTAAAAAAACACTAATTCTTTAAAAATTCATATCTCTGGTTCCTCTTCTCAAATTTTATTAGTTTTGGTGTCATTTTTATAAATTGGTGTTGGAATTGTGTTGTGTTTTCTGTTTTACTTATTTACTGTTTTATGATTCTTTAAATGCTTTACACACTTTTAATCTAAATTAAGCCTTGTCACTCGTTGCCAAGCTACCTAGGGTTGAGCTGGGTTTAATTTATTGAGACCTAACTGGACCTAAGTGGAGGTTAGTGTCCCGTTTCTAAGTGCAGGCACTTACCTGCCTTACCAATAATCCACTTCCCAACACTATCATTCATCAGAAAGGAGACAGGCCTATGAAACTGGTCTGTATGTCATAAAAAATAACAATACTGAGCCATCACTATGGAGTGAAGTTGAATGAACAAGTTAGACTGTCACAAAACACTACCTTACACATACATCAGCATAGGATATGTGTCAGTGTAGAGGCTAGTTCACTGATAAATAGTACACCCATTTTAAAAGCATAATTATACCTCAGATAACAACTGAAAAATACTAAAACTAATTAGTAGTACAGTACTATTTAATTATGTATTATTTTAATATTTATCTTTAAGTCTCAGAAACTTTTATGAACCACTTACACTCACTGGATAATATCATCAGTGATGCCATTTGAGATGTCATAAGTGATGTCAATGACCATGTGATGAATGATGTAATATGTGAGGTCATAAGCAATGCATTGTGGGAGGAAAAGTTATATTTAGCTCAAATAACTCTAATTGTGCATTTGTATGGTTTAGTGAGTGTAAAATCTCAACCTAACCATAACAACCCTATAACCTTTATTTTTTCAGTGAATTTCTAAGGTTTCTTTAGGTCTATTTCCTATCTGTTAGTTCCCTGTAACCTTTGGTTTTCTCAGTCAATTTCTATGTTTCTTGTAAATAAATCCTCAACTATAACATCTCTAAAACCTTTTCTCAGTGACTTTCACTGTTTTTTAATATAAGGTTAACTGCAATTTCGCCTTTAAAATCAATTTGGAAATGCCATCTACTGCAAGTTTATAAATACATTTTATTCTCACATTTATTATTATTATAATCTTAAAAAGTTACACAAATCACAATTCAAAGTCATGTAATTTATGTAGTATGTATCTAAATGCAATAGGTTTTCACCATCATGTTAGAAAACATCTAAACATATGCTATACAGACTCCTCAGATTTAAAGATTTTAAGCAGAGAAAACATGTCCATAGGCTAATATTTAAAGGCCTTTGTGTGTATTTAAACATTTGTTTTCTCATAGTTCGGCAACTCCATAGATCCATCGCCCAGATCTGCAAATCCGTTGTGATACCTGGAACACAGTCCAGAGCTCAATTTCTGAGTGGCTACTGTAAGTCCCCACCCAAGCACATGGGAAACCGCACCCTAAGACTGTCATTTGGGTTTCAGCTCTCAGCAGAGACTACTGAAAACCAGTGGTGTGCTGCGTTTTTTTGGATTTACAGTAATACATTTTGGATTGCTGCAGGTATTCCTTCAGAAAAACCAAGACAGCCTGAATGTCTTCCAGAGGAGGAGGAGGAAGACATATCACCCCCAAAGAAGGAGTCAGATGTGTGGTAGCGTTTCACAGTACTTTCCAGTGAGAAAAAAGTAATTGCCTTGAACATTGTAACATGTTTGGGAAAAAATTATTGTGAGGGACAGGAAAGAGGTATTCCCATGGGATATCTTCTATGTCTTACATGTGGAAGTACTTAAAGACCATCCATGAAAGAACGTACAGTAGGAAGAAGAGGTAGAAGGAAGGTGCAGGTGAGCCTTCATCTGGAGGCACATTGACAGAGCCCTCAACATCACAGCAAGTGCTAACAATTCCTGCTTGAGTGAGACGTTGAGTCACTCTGGCAAATGTCACATGCCTGTGGGTCTAAACATCTCAACTATGGCTGTGCACATGCATGCAGTAAACAACCACAGTTGCCTTCCCTTACTCCTTTTATTACCTTGCTTATGTATTCCAAAATAAAAAATACAAAAACCTATAAAAGCCCACTTCATCTGTTGAAAGAAAGAGTTAACATGTTGTATGTTTTTGTGTAATTGTGTGTTTATGTGTTTGTGAGTTTTTGTATGTGTGTATGTATAATACCCAGCATAAGTGAAATTAAAATAGTACTATAGTAATATTCACTAAGGGGAATGAACCTAAGAAAGTATTAAAGAAGACACTAGCAAATGTTTTGCAATGTCATCTAGAATACTAAAACGGAAATGAAGCTGCAAGTAACTGTATGGGTGTGTGAGTTGAGGTATAGTAGTTTGTGGCTGGTTGTGTGAGTGGCTGTATGGGTGTGTGAGTGGCTATATCAGTGTTTCGCCTGGTGTGTGAATAACTGTATGGGTGTGTGAATGGGTGTGTTTTATTGGCTGTATCAGTGTGTGGCTGGGTGTGACCAGCTGTATCAGTGTGTGGCTGAATGTGTGAGTGCCTGTATCAGTGTGTGTGAATTGCTTCAGTATGTAGCTGGGTTTGTGAGTGGCTGTATTGGTATGTGAGTTGGTATGTGACTTCGTGTGTATCGGTTGTGAGTAGGTGTGCGAGTGACTGTATCACTGTGTGAGTGGGTATGTGAATGACTATATCAGTGTGTGAGCAGGTGTGTGAGTGACTGAATTGGTGGGTGGTTCAGTGTGTCAGTGGCTGTTTCAGTGAGCAGCTGGGTGTGTGAGTGTATTGATGTGTGGTTGGGCGAGTGAGTGGCTGTATTGGTGTGTGGCTGGGTATATGAGTGGCTTTATCAGGCTGTAACTGGATCTATGAGTAGTTTTGAGGGTGTATTTCAGTGGCTGTATAGGTGTGTGGCTGGGTGTGTGAGTGTCCATATTGGTGTGTGAGTGTGTGTGTCAGTGTGTGAGTGAGTGGCTGTATTAGTATGTGAGGTTGTGTGTGAGTGACAATTGGTGTGTGTGTGTGTGAGTGGACATAACAATGTGTGTCTGGGAGTGTGAGTTGCTTTATCAGTGTGTGACTGGGTATGTAAGTAGCTGTATTGGTGTGTGAGTGGGCGTGCTAGTGACTGTGTCAGTGTGTGGCTAGCTGATCGCATTGCTCTATCGGTATATGGCTGGGTGTGTTGGTGGCTATATTGGTCTTTGGGTGACTGTATCAGTGTGTGAGTGGGTGTGTCAGTGGCTGTATTGGTATGTGAGTGGTGTGTCAGTGGCTGTAATGATGTGTTGCTGTGTGTGTGAGTGGCTGTATCGTGTGTGACTGAGTTTGTGAGTGACTGTATCAGTGTCTCAGTGACTGTGTGAGTAGCTGTATAAGTGTGTGAGTGGGTGTGTGAGTGACTGTACCACTGTGTGAGTGTGTTTATAAGTGGGTGTGTAAGTGTGTGCGTGAGTGGATGTATCATTGTATGTGTGGATTGGTGTATCTGTGTGTGGATGGGTGTGAGTGGCTGTATCAGTGTGTAGCTGGGTGTGAGAGTGGCTGTATTGGTGTCTGAGTGGGTGTGTGAGTGTCTTTATCACTGTGAGTGTGTGTTTGACTGGCTGTATTGGTGTGTGAGTGTCTGTATCAGTATGTGGATGGGTGTGTGAGGGGCTGTATCAGTGTGTGGCTGGGTGTGAGTGCCTGTATTGGTGTGTGTTTAGGTGTGTGAGGTGCTGTATCAATGTGTGCCTGGGTGTATGAGTGCTGTATCAGAGCGTGAGTGGGTGTGTGATTTTTGTATTAGCATGTGAGTAGTGTGTGACTGGCTGTATTGGTCTGTGAGTGGGGGTCTGAGTTATTATATCAGTGTGTGAGTGGCTGTATCGGTGTGTGATTGGGTGTGTGAGTGGCTGTATCAGTATGTTGATGGGTGTTTGAGTGGCTGCATTGGTGTGTGGTTCGGTGAGTGAGTGGCTATATCAGTGTGTGACTGGGTATGTGAGTGGCTATATCAGTCTGTGGGTGGATGACTGAGTGGTTTTGTGAGTATGTGAGTGGGTGTGTCAGTGGCTGTGAAGGTGTTGGGCTGGTTTTATGAGTGGCTGCATCAGTGTGTATGAGTGGGTGTTAGTGTCTATATCAGTATTTGAGTGTGTGCGTGTGAGAGTTACTGCATCAGTGTGTGATTGGGTGTGTAAGTGGCTGTATCAGTGTGTGAGTGGGTAAGTAAATGGCTGTATGGGTAGGTGAGTGAGTGTGTCAGTGGCTGTTTCAGTGTGTGAGTGTAAGTGTCAATGGCTGTATCAGTTTGTGAGGCATGGTGTGATTTAGTGTATGGGAGTATAAGCAGGTGTCTGGCTTTATAAGTGGGTGTATATTTTTTATTTGTAGTCTGGAACACCCTGACAGTGTAATGTTATGGAACAACACTGAAAAAACTACATTATTCCAATAGATGGTGCCATTGATCTGTATAATGAGAAAAAAACATGTGAATTAGTATTATAAATTATAAAAGTATATATTAAACTTCAACAATGCATACTTCATTATAGGAACACATTACTACACATTTCCCATACTGTAAAGCTATGTTATAATAAAAACAAGCATTTTATTTTCCCTCTTTTACTGTTCTGAGCTTTTATACTGATACATCATAAATTATGTATTGTGTAAAGAATCATCCATGAACATTGGGGAAAAACAATCAAATATATTGTAGAAAAGTGCACACTATGGCGGTCATTCCAACCGCGGTTACCGCCGAATGACCGCTCCGCGGTCAAAAGACCGCGGCGGCCATTCCGGCTATCCCGCTGGGCCGGCGGGCGACCGCCAGAAGGCCGCCCGCCGGGCCAGCGGGAAAGCCCCTTCAACAATGAAGCCGGCTCCGAATGGAGCCGGCGGAGTTGAAGGGGTGCGACGGGTGCAGTGGCACCCGTCGCGATTTTCAGTGTCTGCAAAGCAGACACAGAAAATCTTTATGGGGCCCTGTTAGGGGACCCCACGACACCCGTTCCCGCCATCCTGTTCCTGGCGGTAAATACCGCCAGGAACAGGATGGCGGGAAGGGGGTCGGAATCCCCATGGCGGCGCTGCAAGCAGCGCCGCCATGGAGGATTCCCTGGGCCAGGGGTAAACCGGCGGGAAACTGCCGGTTGCCCTTTTCTGACCGCGGCTTTACCGCCGCGGTCAGAATGTCCCAGGAAGCACCGCCAGCCTGTTGGCGGTGCTTCCGCGGTCCCCGGCCCTGGCGGTCATGGACCGCCTGGGTCGGAATGACCCCCTATGTCACTGTAAATAAGCAAGACTGTGCACTACACTCACTACAATTTTTTAAACAATCATTTTACCTATACCTGGTACTCTGCTAAATATGCTGAAAATAACACCTTAATCTTTAGAAGTGCTATAGTTGTACTACTAGATATATAACGCACAGGAGCACATGCAAAGCCTAATAAAGTTATCACCCCTGGTAGACCGTATGATGTCATACATTCTGATACTGAATCTACTTCAACTACACTATTCCACTTTTGCAACTGTAATCCTCCTTAGAACTTTGGTTCTAGAAACAAAACACTGCTCCATGATGAAACTAGGAATTCTTTAGGAAGCATTGGAAATGTGAATAATTTGTTAACAATTTGAATACAAATAATTAATTAGGAATATGTGACAAGCATCAGACATTGAGAATAGAAATATCCTGGAAGATGTTAAAGTAGGTACTTTTTCAAAAGAGGGAAAGTGTGTTCTACAAAGTCGTCTTCTTAAAAAACTGTTTCTAATGGCGAAAACTGCAGCAGAACTGATTGTCACTTTCATACAAGAAGGTAAGCCTATTGTGTGCCTAATGCCTACATTGGAGGAGTCTGACCCTTTCCACAAAGAATTACTACAGTTTGAGAAGGAAGACATTTTACAATTGAAGGCAATAAATGGAACACGAGGATGTAACTGTACCAATAAATGAAAAGTTACATGCAAAACCGGATTCATTGAAAACACATGTTTCACGAACTGCAGTATTGGAGAATTGTTTAAGACTGCAAAATCTGTATAGTGATTTTGTATCAAAATGTAACTGTTTAGGAAAGTTTGATCAATGGTGCTACGAGTAAAATTGTTAATTTTATTAGTTTTCCTAATATCAATGAGGTGGAATACCTAGTGATTAAACTTGATTAGATTGACAGCGTAAAGCAGACTGGAAGGTGTATTACCCATTTTTCGCTTGTGAAAGATTTATATGTCCAAAGGAAATAGTTTCCAGTTTCCCCTACATATTCTGCTACTATCACAAGGTTTAAGTTTCAATGCAGCATATGTAAATATTGGTTTTACAGTGTTTAAGGAAGGTATGTCCTATATAGCCTTATCTCAAGCTAGGGTATTGTCTGATTTGCCTGCATTTGGTGGCAGCTGAGTAAATGCAGATCCAGGTTGTTTAAAAGAATATAACTGATTAAGACGTCTTTATGCTCCTCATTTAGGACAGTATACAGTATATGAAAAATGCTCCATCTGTCCAAAGTGACAACTTTCAAACCAGAAAAGTGATGTTGCATAGAAGGAAATGAAAGAGAAGAAGGAAGTTGTTAAGAAATAACAATTTGAAAATGAGAGAGACGTTGGTTACCAGTTGTCAAACCCCTCTGTGTTGTGTATTCAATTGAACAAAAAGAACAGAAGGCATTGTGTTCTGCACTGTATGTTTTGTTGCAATATCTGCATAGTGACAGAACCTAACACAATGTGTGTCACACATTCGAGACCTTGTAGATATTTGTAGTAGATCTGTGCAGTTTACTCAAAATCCTCAAGAGGATGCACCGGAGTATTTAATGGTGATGCTTGCTGTTTTAGAATAAGAGGAAATACTTATTCATGACTTATTTGGACTTAGTTACTCATGGAACCAAGGCCCATATTTATACTCGGTTTGCGCTGAATTAACTTAATTTTTTTATGCTAATTCAGCACAAACCTAACTCGATATTTATACTTTGACGCTAGGCACATCTAGCGCCAAAGATATGGAGTTAATGTCATTTTCTGGAGGGGAAAACCTACCTTGCGTCAATGAGATGCAAGGTAGGTGTTCCTATCCAGAAAAGGACGAGATGGCCTTGGCGCCATATTTATTCCTCCATGCTAAAATCCAGCACGGGGGTGGGGGCCTTAAATAATGGCGCTAAGCTTGCTTAGTGACATTATTTAACGCCTGGGTATGGGCAGGCGTAAGGGGACCTGTAGGCATATTCCATGGTCAGAGAGACACCCCCACCCACACCAGGAGGACACCTAAAGCTGGGGGACCCATCCCAGGTAAGTCCGGGTGAGTTTTTTTGTTTTGTTTACCCAACACCGCTCGGGGGCCCTAACTTGGGGCCCCCTGCACAGTGCTGGCCCCAATGGCCATTCCCATTGGGGTGGTGGGCATGGCTCCTGTCTTTACTATGGCAGGAGCCATGTCCATGGGGGTTGTGCACCAGAAAATGACACTACACTTCTTAGAGGCAATTTTCTTGCCTCTAAACAGTGTAGCGCAATAATTCGGCGCACAAGCCCTGGTTCCCCATATGCCTCCCCAGTCCTGTTTCCAAGGACACTAACAAGGCATTAGCACCGGCTAGCACCATTCCATAAATATGGCGCCCGGCTGGCATCTTGGAATGGCGCTAGCCGGCGCTATACTTTTTCACGCAAAACTGCGCTAATGCAGTTTTGCATTAAAAAGTATAAATCTGGCCCTAAGAGTGCGAAGATTGCTCATATACATTAAGTACATGCATTAATTTGGAATTTTGTTTTATTTAACATTATCAGATTGCAAAAGTGTGACTTTTGACAGATTACTGAAACAAGCTACACAAAACAATATTGTGAGAGGATGGTTCTGGCCATCTGGTCCACCCAGATTTTTTGCTTTTTGACCATCTGTTTTTTGACCTTTTACTCATGGTAAAATGGACTCCGTGTGTGACCACCGGGGCCGCTTTACTAAGAAAAGTCTGTTGTGGGGCAGCAAGAGTAGGATGCTCCGGGCTGGTTACATGAGATCATGTGTGCATACGCATGTGCACCCATGTAAGGATTGCACTGGGAGGGTTCCTGCCAAGCGCAGACCAAGGACTGCGCCTAAGGAGCCTGGTGCAGAAGAAACTATGCAGAATGGGTGGTGACCTGGAGTAGGCCTCATGAGATGGGTCTACACAGAGGAGGGACAGTCAATGTGCTTATTTTTTTTTCACTGTAGGAACACCCCCGTACATGTCACCATCAGTGTGCTTACTGTCTTTTCACTGTAGGGACACTCCATTCAATGTCAATGAGCTAGAGTGGCCTAGGGCATAACTCTGGTCCCCTAGGGCCCACAGATACCAGAGTCACACCAATGTACAAAGTAACCTGTATGAAAAGAATGATGCAGTAGGTTACAAAAGCACTGTTGTACAACTTATGAGTCATCCAGGAATGTCATCTTTCTCTGGCTCAGCTCTGGATTAGGGTCAATTACTGCTCTATCCAGCTGCCTGAGCAGGGCCTTGCATCAATCAGCCAGCTGTCTGCTCCTGCCAGGAAATGGGTGGAGAAGTCCTAAAAGGAATGGTTTGAGGGAGGGGCTCAGTTTCAGAGCACATGTGGCCCAATCTCCTGGATGATGACATGTTTTAGCTATCCCAGAAGATGTGCAGGACAGGGGCAAGGAAGTGAGGTGGCAAGTCCGGATTCACCAGAGATGCAGGCCTGCTGGCACTTCTGCCCCCACTTAAAAGGTCCTGCACAGGAGAGAGCTCTCTCTCTTGGCTGTGCGTCACTGCTGGACACTGAGCCTGCAGACGGGCGTCATGGAGAACTGGAAAGAAGAACACTCTGACTGCCCCGCCAGGGGCAGGGACTCTGCCCCTGAATGACTTCAGGCACAGCGAGGTGCAGGCAAGGGCCAGGTAAGCTGGCCCCTTACTTCCCCTGAGGCCTAGCTGGGAGAAAGACTGGGCTGGCGCAAAGAGAGCACGCTGCCCAGAAGGAAAGGAGGGCACCCAGAAGAAAGGCTGGCGCAGGAAGTCAGTGGGACTTGCTCCCTATAATGTTGGATGCTTCTAGGCCAGTAGACTAAGGAGAGTCCTCCTGGTGACAAGGGCTCATCACCAGGAGGGAAACGACACCAGAACCATCCAAATCAGCCTTTGTGGGCCCGAGATATCCAAACGAGAAGGTCTGTGACCTTTGACCTACTTCTGAGCAAGTGGCGAAGTGCATGGGGCTCTACCGCTGCTCCGGTCAATGCCCCTGGGGTGGGCCAGAGCCCGGGGGCTGCCTCCAAAATAAAGCAAAGCTGGGGGCTGCCGTCGCGACCCCTGTGAAGACGAGCTTAGAGGGCCCCAGACCTCATCCCATGGCCCCACTGAGGAGGAAGACAGGGAGCTCTGTCATGCTCCCGGTAAATATGGTAGAAGGGGGCCCCTAGCCCCATCCCGGGGCCCGACAAGAAGAAAAGTCAGGGGTGCCGTCACACCCAGTGAATGGGGCCAGAGGCACCCAAGACCCCATACTGGAGCCCCACGAAGAGGTCTAGGGCGGGGAGCGCTGTTGCGCTCTCCAGAGTGGTGAGGGGGCTGTGGGGCCCGGATCTAGCAGAGGAGGTGGGGGGAGTGCCGTCGCAATCCTACAGGCAGGCCGTCAGGCTGCCCAGCAACTCACATTTGCCTGCAGGAGCGGGGATACTCCCAGTGAAGGGCTGGTTCCCGTGGTCGCACCTGGAGGTACTGGCCATGAGGGGAGCTGGTGGGAGAGGCTAGGGGTAGGCTTCCAGAGCCACTCCCTAACAGTACTCACCAGACGGAGGTGTCTGGGTGGGATTGAAAAACCCCCAACCATGAGGGCTGCTGGAGGTGGGCTCCCCGCGCTGCCCTCTACCAAGGAGGCGGCATGACAGGGGTGTCCGGGTGGGACCAGACATCCCCCCAAAAACAAGGGCAGCCAGGGGTAGGCTCCCCGTGCTGCCCTCCAACTAACTCAGCATGCGGGGGCTGCCCGGGAGGGACTGGACACCCCCAAACCAAGAGGAATGCGGTGGCAGGAGGCCATATGAAACAAAGCAAAGGGGCTCTCCCTGGCACGGCAGGAGAGCCGCTCATTAAAAATGCATATGTCCAATAAGGCCTTTCAAGGCCCAAGTCTTCCAGAACACTGTGATCAGCTCTTCGTGGCCCCAGGAAGATGGGGTTACCACCAACCAAGTGCCCACTGTCAGGAGGAGCTGCAGGAAAAGTGCAGCATCCCCCCAATGAAACATTTATGTCCCCACCCTAGGTTGGGTGGGACAAAGGAAATATACCCCCCAAGGGTTACAAGCAAATGTAAAGCACCAGCATCTTAGAACTTTTGTTCTGGACTTGTGTGACTGCATCCTCTAGGGGCGTAGGATGGTATTACACTAGATTAATCAAGAGTATGATGTTACATCATGGTAATCAAGAAGTAATCTAACAGTAATTTAAAAACAATCTAAAAGTAATATTTACTGTTTGAAGTATTTAACATGTCTCTATGTGTTTCTTGTGATGCTGATTTGCATAATGAGGCTGTTAACCACTCCCTTGTATAGTAGATATGCTTATTTGTCTGATTTTGGTGCTTTCACTCTACATTACAGGCAAACATTGCATTTGGATACCAGGGATTGTTTTACCATGTGGGTTGTTGGATTATATTTCCCCTAGGGGAAGACATGAGAGATTACACAATGTCATCCAAGGGTAATTCCATCAATTTGTGTATATTTGTAAATTTTTGCATAGTGTTGAGTAGTGTTTGTGTGTGTAATAAAATGTAATTTTACTTTATCAAAAGAAAAAGCACAGACTGGTCAATCATTGATTGAGTGCCATGCTTGAGTGCTCGTGAATGGGGATTACTAGCCCACACCATCTCCCTAGAGGATGCATTGGCCTGCTCTGCAATGCTACACTATGAGAGTCTAGCGCTGCAATGGGGTGTTTGGTTCCCAGTGGTGGTCGTGTGTGGACCCATTACTTGTGCAGGCTACACAACTAATGATCCACCTTTGAACAAATATATGCCAAATATGTTGAACAGATCTTGTGTCAACATTACATGTAGGAAGAAGTGGCAAATGTGTTATTTTCATGCTACACCAATGGAGAGCACATTGCAGTAAATTAGAAATTAAGATTACAAACT
This sequence comes from Pleurodeles waltl, assembly GCF_031143425.1. Lineage (NCBI taxonomy): Eukaryota > Metazoa > Chordata > Amphibia > Caudata > Salamandridae > Pleurodeles > Pleurodeles waltl. The sequence continues at coordinate 891,999,958 of NC_090442.1, read as the reverse complement.
TTAAAGTTAAAGCAGGTCAAATATCTATTTCTGGAAAAGCGTATAGTACCATTGCTATCATATTTCACGAAAGATTTTGCCACCACACTGTCTATCAAAAAGTAAAAATGGATGGACAGATTTTAATGATAGCAACCTAAACTTCAAGCAAATATTGCCTAAATTAATCTCCTTCTCTGCAACAACACGATTCTGCTTTGAAAGTTTCTGCTTTGGACAGATGAAGTGTTTTTTCATAAGCTGGATACAGTCATAAATGAGGAGCATAAAGACTTCTTAATCGATTATATTCTTTACATGACTTGGATCTGCATTACAATTATTCCCAAAGAATGTCTAGTTTCATCATTGAGCAGTGTTATATTCAGGAAATAAAAGTTCTAAGGAGGATTACAGTTGTAAAAATAGAATAGTATAGTTGTAGTATATGCATTATCAGAATTTATGACATCATGCGGCTTACCAGGAATTCATAGTTTCATCATGGAGCAGTGTTTTGAAAACAGGCTGTCCTTTCACAGGTGTAAGTTGCAGTAGATATCCAAAAACAATCAAATGTTTCCCTCCAAATAGGACATTGTAATCCATTCTCAGAATATTTTGCATTCTCAAAAGTACAAAGGCAAGCAATACGTTTCAAACCATTCTCACCTCATCAATGATTAGAAGTTTTAACTTTTGTAACATTCTCAACACTTCATGGCAAGCTTTACTGGATAACGTTTGGTATTCCAGTTTGTTGTCATGTTCTACTGGCAGCATCAAAATTTGATTTAAAGTAATACCTTTGATGTTCTGTGCAGCTAATTCATTAGGTGCTGTAGCTACACATGACAAATTAAAGCCTTTAGTCTTCTGTAGGTAATCAGTGAGAACTCATATTAAGAAACTTGTACCAGTACTAGCTTAGTCCCTGATGTACAATAGTATAGGCTTAAATATTGAGCATGCATACTCTTGTCACAAAGCACTCCATGCTCAGCTGGTGTTTTCACCTCATATAAATTTCCATTTGCTTATCATTAAGCTGTGCAACTAAATCTGCCAAATCAATTGTTTCTTGTCTTACTTGTTTCATTGCAGTCTCCACTTCATTCATTGCAATAGTAGCTTAATTCTGAATTATTGGCTGCTTTGTGAACTCTCCTTAACTACCTCAGCTACAATTGTTTCTTACTGTTCAATTTCATCATTTAACGTTTTCAAGTAGTTAAGAAATACTGATAGCAGTCAAACTCTCCGAGTAATTCTGATTCAGAGTGACAAGGTTAAAACAGCTGGAAAAGTGCCAAATAGAAAACTCTCTTTTTTCAGCAGTCCAGCAAATCAATTTCCTATGGTTAAACTGCCTTTGCTGTGTCACACCACACAGCCATCGCAACCAACTACAGAAAATGTACCTTCATCTGCATTTTCTTTCACATTGTTTCTACATGTGTTGTTTTGGAATATTTCATAAAGACAAACATTCTCAATAAATACACTCATTTTTTAATAGTAATATAATGTTTGGTTTTACAATGTCTGTACTCTCTCTGTCAAATTCAGCAAGATATTGAATTTCTGTAAAACACTTCAAAACTCTATTTCCATTGCAAGCTAGGCCTAGACCCACCCAAACAATTCCTCATAACTTAGATTATGAACTATTTGAACTCAACCTGTCAAAGCATTCAGAAAATCCAATTTCCCTGTGTGAAAGTATCTTCATACTGAAGCTGTACAATGTTTTTGTTAGAGACTTTTCAGCAGAAATCTGTTCCCACACATCTTTCATCTCTGTCTTCTCAGATTTTGTTATGCATGAAATGAAATAACGAGCAACAGCTATAGAGTTGCCTGCCACACATTGAGTATCCATGTTGGTATTCCACATTTTCACAATAAAAGGATTTTAGATATTAATATAGTTTAAAGCCTCTGCTCTCCTCAGGCTGCAAGTGTTTTCGATGATTTTCAAGAAGGGTATGTTCCATTCCAGACAAAACACTGTTCACTCTTCCTTTTGAAATGACAGGTTTTGGAAATCCAAAATGTCATTTTGTGTAAAACTTTCCTTTTGCTCTGTATTTCCTCTAACAATAGTTCCTACATCTATGTGATTGGAACCACACAACTTGCTGCTGCAGGCCTTTTTCCTCAGTGTCTTTTGGATGCTACATGTAACATACTGTTCTACGAAAGAAACTACAAACTCATCAGTGACTGTTCCAAATTTTGGTTCATCTTATATCTGCAACAGAATTTGAATATGAGGAACACCTCTTGCTTGGTACTTTTTACGCCAAAGGAAATCAGTAACTTCTCCTAGAGGTACATTTTATTTGTTGCAAATGAAGGACAGCATGACTTGAAATCTGTGGTTAAAATACTGCAAACATTTGCAGGATCCAAAGAGCAAAGTCTTCCTGATGTTTTCAATTTGATGCTTTTAATGTTAGAGTTTGCTTCTCTCGAAAAGTCATGTAAGTCATCCCAGGCATACTTTGCACAAGTTAGGGTCACAAACCAAGTTGGTGCACCTGACGTTTGCAACATACACTTCAGCTCACCAAGACAATGATACCAATACTCATTGGTCCCACATTGGTATGCCATCAAAGTTTTCAAATTGTCCTCTAACTTCTCATCTTTGCCATGAATCTTGTCAACAAACTCTTCTGCAGATATATTTTGGAGATGAACTCCCGTCTTAAGAATATGGTTAACAGCATATGACAGTCCACCCAAATCACTCTGAAATAAGAGATGGCAAATATATGATATAATTTTGTCAAAATCCAGGGTCCTCTGAATAAAATCTTGTTGACCTATACTCTGCTGCAGGTATTTGGACATGGTAGTCATCATACCATCCACCTAGCCCAGTTCGAAATAGTTGAGGAAAACATTGAGCTTCTGAACTTATATCCCACATACTCATTGGAGCTCCATTAGCTTGTTTCATCTGGTACAGTTGAATGGCAAACACCATTACCTCTTTTGAATGCAGTGAGTGGGTACTGTAGTGCTCATATATTTCTTCAGATCTACTTCTATCCATTTTTTTAAAATGTCCTCTTGAAGGCAAATTTTCTTTCTTCATGCAACTTCCATGTGCAGCAACATTTACCTCCATGTAGTAAACCACACTAATATCTGTGTTCTTCTTCTCTACACCTGACCATACAAACTCCTCATTTTGCCCAGACTCTACTTCAGGACCAAAGAAACATACCTGAATATATTCATAAATATTTTTAACCTATAATACTATACCGTGTATACATGCTTTGTTCATTTCTCCTAAACACAATGCAGGAGTTTTTACAAAGTAAAGTTTTCTAACTAAATTTCACATTATTGAATGATGAACAGTCAACTTTTCAAAATGATGAAAGAAGCTTGTGCACACTTTCTTGGATAGACACGTCAATGAGTGTCCTTGTAAATTATTATAATTCCTCACAACGCATGGACCTAATTCTTGCAACATTGCAATTTTCTGCTTCACATTCTTACCTGGAAAATCATGTAGAACACTTCTTAATATATTGATTCTTAGCAAACACTACAAATACTACTGAAATCCCAGTTATAAACAGGGGCAGGTCATTCCCTTCCTTGTTCCTCTTCAGCTATCTTTTCATCTACTTTTCCAGGAACCACTTCCACTTTTGCAATGGGAGTACCATATTTTGCATCATTGCTTCTGCCGGTTGCATTCACTAATGTGTTCTTTTGTAAGTAGTTGTCTTCATTAAAGTAAGCCCCAGCACCAGATTCTGCTCTATATAAAGATAAATAGTTTTTAATTCAGGGAAAATGCTTTATCAACTACACTCTCAATATGTTGTTTTTGTTCCAATGCTGTTCTTCTTCTCTTACTCTTGCTCATGTTTTGTACTAAATTCTGCATTACCCTACTTTGAACCAATCTCAGTCATATTTCTTTAAATTGTTTATGTTTGTTCTGTGTGAGCCACTCGCCAGAATTCCAATGGGCAATTCTTCAATCACGGTGAGGACTAACATGACCTTGATAAAGAGTCTATTTCCATCTCACAAGTCCTCAAGGGGAAGGGGGTTTTGGGAAGAGAAAAAGAGAAAATACCAGCTTCTGCTTTGTGGACTGCAGAATCGGACTGCTGGTTTCTGAACTGCGGGTCGTGTTGGGCGTTAGAACTTCTGATTTCTCAAAATACTGGCTTCTTGGCTTTTAAGACTTTGGGGTTTCTATAAGGCTGAACAAGTCTCTTCCTTTCTTTACAATACTTTTAGAGTCTCTGAAGCAATGTCCAAACTCAAAAACAATCAACTTGCTTCTTTGTGTTCTGCTGTAATGTCTTGCCAATTATAGTTTTGATAAACTTTTTCTATTTCCAATCTCCTAATTCTCAGGGGAGTGCTTGTTACAGGAAATACATCTTTACTTAATGTCTGTTTAGCAGTATCTTAGATTCCCACCCAAACGATAAATCAAGCTAGTTCTTATTGTTATAAATTATTTTAAAGATAGAGCTGTGTTTTGTTTCATTTAGGCGATTAATCATTCTTTACCTTGAGATGCAGTTACTTGCTTGAAAATTTCAGAAGAACCCAAACTGTTTTTTTTTCACATTTGTTATTTTCTCTCTTTTACAGAAAATAAGGGATCATTGGCAGACGAGACGAGCTGGAAATCTGCAGGAAGCTGAAAGAATGCGAGGATCTAAGGAACTTGACAAGAAATGCTGGAACTCGACTGGAAGCTGCTCAGAGATTGAGGAACACTGGAATTTGACAGGAGGCAGGCTGGAGAACAATTAACTTGACTTGCACTGGAACTTACCTGGAGACAGGCTGGAGGACGAGGAACTTGACTTGACTGGAAACAGGTGTGTAGAGCAAAAAGTATGAAGCCAACCAAGGCCTCAGACTCACCAGCATCCTTAAATAATCAAATGTGCACACTTGAATTTTGGTAGTTGATTGCTTGTTAAGGAAATGAGCAATTATCCTCCTGATTATGGCGCATGTTCAATACAGATCACATTGTGAAGAGCACATGTTTTGGCAGTTGCAGTTGGAGCAGGTGGAAAGGCAGTTGGTTGCTTGTTAAGGAAATGAGCAATTATCCTCTTGATTGTGGCACATGTTCAATACAGATCAAATTTGGAAAAGCACATGCTTTGGCTGTTACAGTTGGAGCAGACAGAATACAATGTGCATAATCAACAAGCATTGGTTGTAATAAAAGAGACATTTAACAAGTATTAGTTATTGCAAACCTGATACTCAAGGATTTCATTAATATACCCAAATAAGTCTGAATGTTGCAAGCAACAGTATTGTACTGTAATCAAGCTATTGGATGTGCTAGTGTACCCACATCAGTCTCCTTGTTGAACTAGCATATTTTACTTTCAATGTCACTTAATCCTTTTCCTTTCTGAGTTGATTGCAAACCTTACTTTTTATTTGCAAAATTTCCCATATTTTGCATTTTTCCACATATTATTTTAAGAAGCTCCTTAGTCCTCTCCCAGACACATTCTCCACATCATGTCCCTTTTCACTTCGAGTTTTAATTAGATAATGCTCTTTCTTCAGTTTTTTCTACTTTCCGTATTTTTCAGCATTGTAAATCCCCCTCTTTAAACACAAGTAGATGTACGAAAAGCAAATAAAGAAAAACATTTACCTTTACATTAAATAGTATTGTATTACATACTATGATCCAGATGTACAAACTCTTGTTTTGTGACTCGCAATTTGCGATCTGTTTGGGAATTGCAAAATGTACAACAGTGTTAGATACACTGTTTGTGATTTCCAATTGGGTCGCAAATGACCTATCTCAATAATGTTCATGAGTTAAGTTGCAATTTGTAACCCAATTGGGAATGGCTGCAATTACAGGGACTGTGGCCTGCTGGGGACAGGAGACCGCCATATCTGTGACTGCTTTTTAAATAAAGTAGTTTTTTTAAAGCAGTCTGTTTTCCTTCAAGGAAAACAGGATGCATTTAAAACAGAAAATTAAGTTTTCTTTTCATTTTTTCAGAGTAGGCAGTGGTCCGTGGGACCGCTATCTACGCTGAAAAACTATTTTTGTTTCCATTAACAAAGGGGAAAGGGACCCCTTCCTGTTTGCAGATGGGTTAACACCAATTTGCAACTAGCGTTAACTGTGATTGTTTTGCAACCGCATTCACGGCCACAAACCAATCATACATACCTCTGTGACTCACATTTAGGAAGGGCCCACCCCTGAATGCCCCTTCCTAATTGCAACTAACAAACTTTTTTTGTAATTCAGTAAATAGATTACCAAATCACAAAATTGGGATTGTACATTGGAAAATGCTTTTTTCTTGTCGCAAACAGCCTGATTAGCAGGAAAAAAAGCTTTGTTCATATGGCCTTATAAGCAAGTAATTAGCTACATAAGTGATTATGTCAGGATATAACAGGCTGTGTACCTCTGTCAGTATGGATGTATAAATGCATATATGAGTTACTGTGAGAATGAGTGACTAGATGTGTCAGTAATTGAATACATATGTGAGTGAGTGTATCAGTACCTTGGTGGGTGTCTCACTTTTATGTGTAAGTAACTATATGGTGTGTAGCTGTCATAGTAAATTTTTGGGTGTCTAAAAAGTGATGTAATTGGCTGTATGGACTGGTTATTGGCTGTGTTAGTGGGTGCAGGGGTACGTAACTGTGTGTGCAATTGACTGTGTTCATGCTGTATCGGTGAGTGAGTGGATGTGTAAGTGCCTCTGTCACTGTCTTACTGGGTGTGTGAGTAGCTCTATAGTTTTAGAAATAGGTATGTGAATGTCCGTATGTCTGTGTGATTGCATATATAACTGGGTGTATGGGTATGTAAGTGTGTCTGTAACTGAGTGAGTGCTGGGTTCATAAATGGCTGTATAGGTGTCTGAGTGGATGTGACAGTGCCTGCGTGGGTGTGTAAATGACTATGCAGGTGAATGTAGATGTGAGTGTATGGGTGTGTGAATGGTTTTATTGATGTTTTTCTGTGTGTGCAAGTCACTGTCTGGCTATGTGAGTAGTGGGTATATCAGACGTTTTATGGGACTGTAACTGGTCCGATGAGTGCCTGACTGATTGTGTGTACAGATTTTTCTTACTAAATAATATATTGTAATCAATCACCCTCATCTACTTCCAAACACACTCCTTCATAGTAGCTTAATAAAATAACTATATTTTCTCTATAGCCATTTCTCTTCCTCCTTCCCTACTCACTATATTTTTACTTAAAATCTTCATCTACCCTCTCTTCTATCTTTTACTGTTCTGTAGAACCTACACATTTTCTTTCAGCTTATATACACTCATAAAATTTTATTTACATATACTCTTTGCTGTTCTCCAATTTTTATCTCAGTATCGCTTAGAATCACCGGTCAGTGAAAATCTCTAGTCTAGAATTATCTGAATGGTCTTCCCCTGTCAGTACAAAAGTACAAATAATAGCTACCCTTCCCACTGTGCTTTCACTGAAAGTCCTTTATGTAGCAAATCATAGCCCTCCTTTTATCTTATATTTTTGTTATGCCACTCATAAATGGTCAGTATTTTTAACCCTTTCTAAACCTTCTGTAAAGAAGCCCAATTTTGTAGCATTTTGGATGGAAATGCCGATGCAGTTCCCCATGTACATTTGCAGCAGATCAGTGGATCAACAGAGAATCCCTTGGAACCATTCAATAATATACTGTTAATACCCTGCATGTGTATTTTACTTTGTAAAAAGTACTCAATTAGAACCCAAAAATAGGAAGAAGAAAGGGGTACCCCAGTTCAGTGCTAAGGAGTGGGACTGGGACAAGCAACAACAATAAAGAAAAACAAAACCCACCTCCTATCAAGGTTCCAAAAGGAATCCAAACAACATATATTCAACAAACTGTTGAGCTACAAAACATATCAATATATATATTGTATAAAATTACTGTTTATTTGTAATGATAACACATGAATATCCAACATATATATATATAATTAATGACGGACACTCTCAAACTCACTGGAAAACTCTCAATCCTCAACATTCATACTCATATATACCACACATATTCATACAGAAATAGAACATAAATGGCATATGCAAATAACTGAAACAATGCAAATGTGCACCAATATTCAAGTTCTTATCAGTGCTGTATACAGAATGTTATATATACATAGGGTCAATCATTTCTAGTACTATCTCTTATGATAACCTAAGAGCTTCTCTCAATCAAACAGTTCTTTTGGAGACTCTTTTATTGTTTCCTCCTTCAAAGCACTTTGATTCTGTAGATTGTAGACATCTAATGCTTCAAATGCACTGTCCAGCTCTTTCTAAACTCTTCAGAGTTGCCTAAAGTGCCGAAGTATGTTTCAGTGCACTGTGACCAAAGAGTCACCCACCTTCATCGGGGCACCGATGATATGTCCACAACTAATTAAAATGTTTCCGGAAAGAGAGGTTCCATCCAGGGAGTCAACTCCTTAGATGTCAAAACACTAGACATTATCTTAAATCAGTGCACATGGCCTCTAGTCTATATCCATAGCACTTTATCTCCAACATGTCTGGCAGATACGAGCTCGAGCATGATAGCGGTACAAAAGAAAGCACCGTCTCGGGTGTACGTAATGGGTCTGGTACCACTTTTGTACCGCTGTAGTGTCTATCTTTAATTATCTATATATGTGTTGGATATTCATGTGTTATCATTACAAATAAACAGTATTCTTATACAATATATATATTGATATGTTTTGTAGCTCAATGGTCTGTTGAATATATGTTGTTTGGATTTCTTTTGGAACCTTGATAGGAGGTGGGTTTTGTTTTTCTTTATTATTGTCTCAATTAGAACCCAAACAAACCCTAATGTATAATGTTTGTATGCCACTCTGCATTTGAGTTTCATAGTGCAGTCTTTTTTGTTCCCTTCCTCCACATTTTTTATCTCTTTTTCCATGGTGGCCATCTGTGCAACAGCTACCTTCGAGTCAAAGGTTCACAAGGCTTTCTCTCAGCAGCATACTAGCTTTAAATGAAACTGCAGCAGGTGTGGTTGACTGGCTGCAATGTCCAGCATATCTCTAACAACATAACTTTTTTTTCTAAGCCAATCACAGATGTAGTTACTTTTTTCTCCAAATCACTACCTCATTTTAATCACCTGCACATCTCCACCATCAAATAAAATATGTTCCTTTATGTTTTAGGTGTCGTCCTCCATATTAACTGTTTTTCGTCTTCAAAGCTACCCATTTAGCTGCAGCCTTCTCCTGTATACTACTCCGGCTTGCCTCCAAATTAAGTGTGGATTGTGGGTCATAGTTTTGTGTTTTGGGCCGGAGACAGTGCTAGACAGAGTGACATTACAGGGTCCTAGGTTTACCTAATGTAGACATTAATTGGGTGGGCCAGACAGGCTTAAAGTGGCATCATTTGCTGCCTTTGGTTGCCTCCAAATTAAGTTTGGATTGTGGATCATAGTTTTGTGTTTTGGACCAGAGACAGTGCTAGACAGAGTGACAATACAGGGTCCTAGGTTTACCTAATGTAGACATTAATTGGGTGGGCCAGACAGGCTTAAAGTGGCATCATTTGCTGCCTTTGGTTGAAAGCATTGCAGATTGCCAGCTTATGATTGAGCATTGTGTGAGTGGCTGAATAAGTATGTGAGTGGGTGTGTGAGTGGCTGCATGGGTCTGTAAGTGAATGTGTGAGTGGCTGTTTGCGTGTGTGAGTAGGTGTATGAGTGGCTGAATGTTTGTGTGAGTGATAGGGTGGGCAAAACTCAAAGAACTTACATAAACACTCTGCGAGATCCCGTGGAGTTCAACCACCCTAAAACCACCCAGAAGTTAAACTGCTTATTTTAAACATGTGCTTTTTTTAATTTTTTCACTGTGATTAAAACATCAGTTTTCACAACGGGCATTTATAATCCTCCTCCACTGTCAGAGAAAGCTTGGTTTATGTTGGAGCCTCAATATAGTAATCAGACAGGTGAACCTTGTTTGTGGACGAACCCACAAAATGCCTGATGGAGGAGGCGAGATGCAGGAGTGCAACTGTGCAACATGAACTTGTATTAACATTTCCCAAAGCACAATTATGTACCCGTTCAGTCTTCTCCAACACCAGACACGTTTTTGAGGTGTAACTTTAAAATTCAGTGGATAAAGAATACACAAACAGCAGCAAAGCTTTTAAATCACTGACAAGGATTCCTAAAATAAAACAGGCCACAGATCCTATTATGGCAACATACCAAATGCAGAGGGTGTTGCTGCTTGCCATTTGTATGGGTTTCCAGTCCCCTTCCTCACCATCTCTGGCAATCCTGAACAAGTACAAAAAAATTTTGAATGCTTCTGAGCACTAAGTCTAGCAGTTCCATTGTGAGATGTGTACAGGGACCCCAGGCCACACCTCGTACCCAAGACAATCAGGGACCTGGGGTCAGTGGCAGTGGGCACACAGTTCAGGGGACAGAGGCACAGGCCAACAAGGTCACTGGGAGGACCGCTGTGTGCCAGGGGGAGGACAGGCCCACAGAACCGACTCTCCAGGAGGCTCTCACCTAGATCCTGGGAGCCTACCAACATTCCCAGGACACGATGGGACAGATCCTTGACAACTTGCAAAAGAACAGGCAAGTACAAGAAGAACAGTATCAGGGGATCAGGGTGGACTAGCAGGCCTACCACACCACCTTGTTCTGCATAGTTGGGATGCCTGCAGACATGGTCAAAATCATGAGGGAAGCAGCAGCACACCAGCGGGCCCCTACCACTAGCCAGTCCATTAACCACCCCTCCACTTCCGCTGCAGCTAGTGGAGAGGAGGCCCCACCACAGGACCCACAGGCCACCAGCACCCCTCCCCTGCAGAAGGTGAACCACTGCACAAACGTTCCCTGCGAACCAGACAGAAGCCAGAGACACTTGCCAAGACCACCACCAGGAAATGAGACTCTCCTGATTGTCCCCCTTGTGACCCACACTGTCACCTTGTCCACTTTGAACTGCCTTTGCTCCCATTCCTACGCCCCTTGGACAATGCATCTGTGCCACAAACAGACTGAAACAATACCCTGGACTTTCCTCCATCATCACCCTATTACATTGCACTTTTCCCTCAATTTCATAGCACTACAATAAACACCCTTGAACACAACTTGACTACTAGTACTTTATGTGTTGAAAATGTGCATGTATGGAAACATTCACATCTAGTGCAAATTATCTGAACACTGTGAGAGCATAGAAATAATGACATGTAGCTGTCTATATCCATCACATCAGAACACAGTTGTAATCTCACCAATATCTGTAAAAGGAGAAGCAATACGTGACAGTAAGTTGAGATGCAATGGAAGTTAATACCATCATGCTCCAGCCATAATGAAAACATCAATAGTCAGAGGAATGGTCAGTTGCACTGTCTCACCTGTGTGTCATTGGAAGTATTGACGTATAACTGATGATCTGTTTGTCCTCATCCTCCCCATCTGCCTCCTCATCCTTACTGTGCTCAGGGTCCACTGCTGCCACAGGGGCATCTCCAGTCTCCTCTTCCTGCAGAAAAGGTACATGCTGTCTGAGGGCCAGGTTGTGCAACATGCAGCATTCCACTACTATCTGGCAGAACTTCCCCGGTGAGTAGCACTGGGATCCACCTGTCCTATCGATGATCCTTCTGGTTCGGCCATGTGCCTTATTATAATGTTCCTTAGACCCTGTCTTGGCATTCCTCACACGGGTCAGCAGCCACAATAGGTTTGGGTAGCCAGAGTCGCTTGCAAGTATTGAGGGACAACATTTAGCCTCACACAATGATTTGGGGATGACACCTGAAGGCATACACTAACATAGAGTGGGTGGGGACCATGGCTCACCTATTAGCCACACCCTGTGCCTCTGTAGTTGGGTCATCACATTTGGGACACTGCTATTCCTCAAAACAAAGGCGCCATGAACCGACCCAGGAAACTTAGCATTGACGAGGGAGATGAACTCGTCCGCAGGCACACCTTTTGCACATTCAGTGAGTGGAAACACTTCCGATTCCGGAACACCTGTTCATTCTGGTGGGGGGGGTACTAATGCGATATGTGTCCCATCAATGGCCCCAACAATATAGGGTATATGTCCCATTGCATAGAATCCATCCTTCACAGTGTCCAGATCTTCCACCTGGAGGAAAGCTATGTAGCTGCACATGTGTTTCACCAGGGCAGACAAAACTCTTGCCAGCACGATTGAGAACAGTGGCTGTGACATTCCTGCTGCCAAGCCCACTGTCACTTGGAAAGAACCAATTGCCAGGAAATGCAGCACTGATAGCACTTGCACAAGAGGGGGGGATCCCAGTCAGATGATGGATGGCAGATATCAGGTCAGGCTCCAATTTGGCACACAGCTCTGTGATTGTGGCCCTGTCCAGTTTATAGGTGAGTATAATATGCCTGTCCCCCAGTGTAGCCAAGTCCACAAGGGGTCTGTACAAGGGGTTATCTTTCCTCCTCCTATTTATCCCCAGCGGTAGGTATCTAAGGTACACAAGAGTGAGTAGGCTGTCACAATTTGAACAATGGAACCCCAACCTCAGTGTACATAGTGCATTTATGTGATGGGATAGTGTGAATGGTGAGGTATGTGCTAATCTAGACTGTGATGCAGTTAAGGCTGATATGACCGTTGCCCGCCACCAAGAAATGGCGGACACCTGTACTGTATGTAGAAACAGGTGGAAGTGAGGTAACTCCGCCGATGTTGGGCGTCGTGGCGGAAGGCGGTCTTGCACCACTATGCAATTCCTCATTGAATAATATGGGGCTCTATGGAGTACAGTGGCCAATGGAGATCTGCACCAGTGGTGACGGTGTACACCGCTGCGGACATGACCGCGATTTTCTATCTGATTCCTCACTTGTTTCCTGACCTTCAACAGGAGAACACTTCACTGCGTGTGCTGCTGTGACCTGTGTCTGGAACCTACCATTGCACGTGTGACTGGGGAAAGGGCCCCTGTCCTCACTTCGGAGGAGTTGGAGCGTTTGGTGGATCGGGTCCTACCCCAGTTCGGAATGCTGTGTGGGCATCCAGATCAGCAGGTGATTACACCTTGGGCACGATGCATGTGGAAAGGATGCATGGAGACGTATGTGCAAGCATCGTTTTATCGGGGGGAATGTCTTGTGGTGGTGTACATGGTGTGCGCTGCATGATGTGTGTGCCAATGGTGATGGAAACGGGATTGGTGGGCCATATGTGTGACAGGCTGGATTGTTTGTGTGATGGTGTCCTCCTGTCTGTATTACCTCTGCAGGATAGCGCCCATCAAAAGAAGGGATTATGGTGTGCCATCGCCAAGGACGTGCAGACCCTGGGGGTCTATGGCAGGCAGAGCACCTACTGTCGGAAACGGTGGGAGGACCTGAGACGCTGGGCAAGGAAGACCGCAGAGGCCCAGCTGGGGATGGCCTTCCAATGAGGAAGGGGTGCACATCAGAACCTGACCTCCTGATGGCCCCATTCTGGCGGTGGCTTACCCAGAGCTAGATGGGAACTTGAGGGCATCACAGCAGCCACAAGGGGGTGAGTACAATGGGCATTGCTACAATAATTGGCAGGTGGCATGGGATCTGGGTCGTGGGAGTGAATTAGTGGGTGCCCCTAAGGCCAGGCCAGGCATTGCAGCGTGATCCAGTTTAAGGGTAATGGGTGTGTGGCAAAATGCAGGTAACCTATCTTGTTAGCATTCCATGTCAGTCAGGGCTTTGTGGGTCCCAGGAGGGGTGCAGTTGGTGGTGTGTGGCCCTCATCTTGCCATGGCATCTAGCCAAATCACTGCCAGTGCAATGCAAAGTGCTCAAGCCTGATCCCTGTGTGTGATGGTAATGTGCATGCTAACTGTGGTGTTGGTGCAGTTATTGACCCAGTGTTTTCTTTCTCTCCCCCCCCTTTTTTCTTCTGTCATCCTGTCCATGTGTGCATTAGCATCATCTGGCGGAGGAGCACGGGCACCGGTGACAGAGGGAGCTGCATACCACATGACCCTGGAGTCCACTGATGCCGAGGGAACCAGTGGGACGGAAGGCGAGGGGAGCACCACAGCAGAGACAGGAGGTAACAACACAGACTTAGATACCTCCTCCGATGGAAGCTCCCTGGTGGTGGCGGACACCTCTGTGACCACCCCAGCTGCACCACAGCCGCCACCCACCGTACCAGCACCACCCTCCCAGAAGCCCCTCAGTGAGTTGCCAGTGCCCGCTCACCCAGGAGGGTGGGCATCTCCTTCGCCCCAGGCACCTCAGGCCCAGCCTCAGTAAGCCCTGCTACCCTGAGTGAGGAGGCTATTGACCTCCTGAGATGGCATTGTGAATCCCATCCAGGGGCTGGCATCCCAGATGCAACAATGCAGTGCATTCCTGGAGGACATCCACTGTGGATTGGTGGCCCAAGAGATATTGATTTAGGCTCTGGCCTTCTCTATGACGGCAGGCATTGTCCCTGCTCCTAGCGTCCCCCATCCAACTCCCACTTCCCAGTCACAGTCTCCTGAACCCCAACCCATCCCATGCACACATACAGATAAGCTTGCACACAAGACAACACACAAGAGTGGCACAGTCAAACACAGGCAACACACTTCATCCCACAAACACTCACGCAAACACCAGACAGTTGTAGACACAACCACATCCACTGCCTCCACTGTCTCCCCTCCTCCTCCTTCACCTCCCTTACAGTCACGTCCACACTCACACTAGCATGCACTGCATCAACATCCACCACCATCACCACACCAAGCAGTAGACACAACTCACTAGCAGACACCTCCACAACATCCATGCACGCGTCCCTTGTGTCCTCTCTCACCCTGTCTGTCCTCCCCCTCCTAAAGGACACAAGCGCAAGCACTCACACACCCAACAGCCATCCACCTCACATTAGAACACTGCCCATACACCTGCATGCAAGTCCAGCAGACATACACCTCCGACAACCACTCCCTCAACCTCCACTCCCATCCCTCCTCCCTCATCCCGCCCCACCATCCCTAAGAAGCTTTTCCTTACCATACTTGACCTCTTCCCTTCCCCTCCCCACCATACTGCCCATAAGAGCAGGGTCCCAATGGCCCAGCCCTTCAGCCAAACAGCACGTGGACAGTTGTGGCACCACCTAGTCATGGTGGCAAGTCAGTGAAGGATCCTACTCCACTGCCAGGAAGGTTAAGGATCCCACACCTCCTGCCATGAAGGGGAAGGAGCCTTCAACTCCTGCCAGGAAAGCTAAGGACTCCGCACATCCTGCCATGAAGGGGAAGAAGCCCTCAACCCCTGCCAGGAAGAGTAAGGATCGAACGCCTCCTGCCATGAAGGGGACGAAGCCCTCGACTCCAGCGAAGGCTGTCAGGGTGACACCACCACCAGTGGTCATGGGGCCCTCACTGCCAGATGAGGAAGTGCATCCCTCACCTCCAGCAAAGGCTGCCCAGAAGGCACCTCCATCTGCCAACCTTGTGCATCCCTCACCTCTAGCAGAGGCTGCCAGGAGGCACATCCACCTGCCAACACAGTGCAGCCCTCACCTCCTGCAGAGGCTGTCAGGGTGACACCACCACCGCCACCTCCAGTGGTCACGGGGCCCTCACTGCCAGTTGAGGAAGTGCATCCCTTACCTCTAGCAGAGGCTGCCAAGGAGGCACCTCTACCTGCCAACACAGTGCAGCCTTCACCTCTAGGAGATGCTGCCCAGGAGGCACCTTCACCTGCTGACACTGTGCAGCTCTCACCTCCAGAAGACACAGTGCAGCCATCACCACCAGCGGAATCCATGTAGGCCACCGTCCAGGGACTGCTGTACAAGGGGCTCCCTCCAGAAGCAGTGGACATGATCCCCATCTGAGAGACTGTGACCTTGCACTCCTCATCAAAGAGAAATGGGCATGGAGCCCCTTCTAGAACCAGTGGGAAAGTCACCCACTCCAGAGACTGTGGCCTTGCACTCCCAAGCAAAGAGAAATGGGCTCAGGCAACCTCTACCATGAGCCCATCAATCACTGTAGTCCCGTGCCCTGATACATAAAATGGCATCCACAAATTTCCAGTCAGGTTGCAGACAGTCAACCACAACATTTTTGTTGGCACGTGAGTCCATGGATCCACCACGGGGGATCCACATCCCTAGATATCTATATTTCTTTTTCCTTCAATAACTGCAAACTACTGAACAGATGTACACCAAATTACAAACAGGTACTTTCTGGACCAATAGCTAGTTTGCCAAATTTAGAGTAATTCCATCCAGCAGTCTATCTATCTATCTATCTATCTATCTATCTATCTATCTATCTATCTATCTATCTATCTATCTATCTATCTATCTATCTATCTATCTATTGTTATGTGTATACATATGTGTGTGTCTTTATATATGTATATATATATATATATATATATATATTCTCCTAAAAAATCTATCTACCTATATGCATATGCATATGTGTGTGTGCGTGTGAAAAAACGTAAGACCTGGCTTTTTAATCTCTGCTAAACAGTTTATTTTATTCCTCTTATTTCCTGTCTGTAGTTTAGTGCCATGACACCCTCAGGAATACGTGTGCTTTATAAAATGTTTTTCATTTCATTGTATGACTATTTTATGGATGAATGTCTGAGTGTATGAGTGGTGTGTGGGTGATTTATTGATTGTGTGAGTGGATGTATGGGTGAGTGAGTGAGCGCATAACTGCACGTATGGGTAACTGAGTGAGTGCATGTATGGGTGAGTGTTAGTGAGTGCATTAGTATGCATCTGAGTGATTCACTAAGCTCATAAGTGCAAGTACGGGTGAGTGGTAGAGTGCATGAGTGTATGTATGCATAAGTGAGTAAGACTGTAAGTAGATGTATGTGTAAGTGAATATATGAAAGTATGTATGAATGGGTGAGTGGATGTTAAATGGCTCTATTGAATGAGTGAGTAGGTACATTACAGACTGTATAGATGACTAAGTGGGTGCATGAGAGTATTTAGCAGTGTGTGAGTGCATTACTGCATGTCTGAGTGAGTGCATCAGTGCATTTATGTGTGAATAAGTGAGTGCATGAGTTGATGTATGTGTGAGTGAGTGACTGCATAAGTGTGTGTATGAGTTATTGGTGAGTACATAAGTGTACATATGGAGTGAGTGAGTGCATGGGTGCATGTATGGATCACTAAGAGAGTGCAATGAGCGTGCATGGATGAATGAGAGGGAGGGTACTGTTGACTCAGTTGGAAAACAACAACTACATTATAGTTAATTGGAGGTTACCCTCCAACTCCCCAGCAGCATCTACTCATAGAACATCTGGTGGTGGTCCAATTTGCACTATGTGATCATAAGCTGTACTTCGTTTCATCTTTTCGGTGATCTAAAGGTGGCAGATCCTCTGCATAGTGATCATAGCCTGCTAGCTTTGTCCTTGAATTTTAATATATCCCTTACGAGTCTTTGGAAAGTGGATAGATCGGATTTAAGCCTTGATAAGAAGACAGGGCAGGCTCATTGGGATTATGGGTTAATTAAGGGGTTGAAAGTTAAATTAGAATCCACACTTGGCAATTTAAGTAATTGGGTAGGGAACAAAATTGAAAGCTTTAATACGTTTATGAAGCAGATAGTAAATGATGCTAAACAAAAAAAACCTCATTGATTTGACCCCTCTTCCTTCTTCTTAATTAGGGACCAACATTTAGTTTTTGATTCTGATAGGAAAGTGAAGGTGCAGGTATTAAAGAATTAAAGAGGAGAAGGGCGCGAGTGAAAGCTTGTTTGATGAAAGAAGCATGGTACAAACTATGGATCAAATTAAGGGAGGCTGCAGTCAAAGACAAGTCCTAGACTTTTTGGACCGTTGTTGGAGATGGCTGTGGTGCAGGAGCTAGATCTTTCCCATTCTCCATGGAGGAATCAAAAAGGGTTTCCTTTATTAAGGGTCTATGTGGTAAATGAGGGGAAGAGTAAACAATTTGTGGCAAAGAAGGACTCGCTCCTCTATGACCCCCCGTCTGAAGTGGAGATTACGGCTGCAATTCTAGGAATGCATGTCTCTGCAGCAATAGGGTCCGATGAGATCCCCATTTCTCTACTAAAACAAAATCCATTACTTTGGAGTAAAATTTTCTATCTGTTTTTTAAAAAATGGTACAAAACCACAAAGCTTCCCCCAACTTGGACAAGAAGTATTATATTCCTTCTCTACAAGAAGGATGACCACAAAGCTTCCCCCAACGTGGACAAGAAGTATTATATTCCCTCTCTACAAGAAGGATGACCGTAACTTGCCAGAAAACTATTGTCAGATCACCCTTCTTGATACAGTGGGTAACGTTTTTGCCAAATGAGTATTGGCTCAAATCAATGAGTGTAAGAAAATAGAATTATCCCCTTGGAACAAACTGGGTTTAGGAATAGACATGGAACCCTTGATAATATAACTGCTTTTCAGGCACTAACTGAAAAATATGTGGTAGTAAGGGGTGGGGTCCTATAGGCAGATTTTATCAACTTTTCCACAGCTTTCAACAAAGTAGATTGTCCTTTGTTGTGGCATAAGCGGTTAAAATTGGGTATGCCAGGCCCCCTCTTAAATTTAGTGATTGCTCTTCATTCGGATACCAGGTGTAGGGTGCTCAGGGGTGGGAATAAGGGCTTGTCACAAGTTATTCCCACTCCTAATGGATTAGAACAAGGCTACCTACTTGTCCCGCTCCTCTTCTCCCTTTGCAGCAATGACCTTCCAAACTATTTGTCTGAAAGCAAGGGTATTGCCCCATTACTGGGAGGAAAGGCTATTGTTTGTCTACTTTGTGCAGACAACATAGTAATTTTGTATCTTACTCCTAAATGATTAAATTGTCGCCTGCAGGCTTTACAAAAATTTGCAGACACACACTTCATGATGATCAATGCAATCAAAAGTAAAACAATGTGCTTCTATGGGAGGAAGAAGCCATTCTACAGAAATGATGCATGGTCCTTGGGTCCCCAAAAACTATAAAATGTTAACTCATATCTTTTTTTTGGGAAAGGGAGTATGTGGGAATCGAACTGAGAAAACTCATATAGGAAAAAAATATCCAAAGCCCTCTCTCAGGCCAAAGGTTTTGGCACCTTCTATAAAGCCACAGAGGGAGGCACTTTTCACTCCTGTTAGAGGTCTATCGAGCTACAATTCCTGGCTCCTTGCTGTATGGTATAGAACTAATTGACGTCTCATATTGGAGCTTTCTAAACATGATAGAAGGTTGTGTTCTTAGAAGCTTAATCTCAGTGTACTTAGCCTCTTTCGTAACAGCTCTATGGTTAGAATCTGGTTTCAGAGGTGCCTTTGTTCAGAGTCTTGCAGGGGTAGTGCGCTGGGCCGCGTATCTTGCAAATAGTGATCATGACTCATTAAGATCTTGGATAAAAAAAAAATTGGCCAGTTTAAAAGATAAGTCATCAATTCAAATGAACTTTATGGTAGTGACAGAGATGTTGCAATTGGGCCCTATATTAGTTCTCTTGCTATCAATACAGCAATTAAAGGTGATTTAAAAAAAAAGCCACATGGGCTTTAAGTTTCCATTTGGACAGAAAGGCATGTACTAAGAAAATGATCAGCCAAACTGTGATAGACCCATCCATGGTAAACAAAATAAAATGCTGTGCTTATTGGAATCTTCCTCATAGCCTGAAACGCTTCTGGTTTCTTTTATGACAGGGTTTTCTCCCATTAACACCCATGCTGTCTAAATGGTATGGCATCTCGCCAATTTGCAATTGGTGCCAAAGGGGCATTCAGGATCTCAATCATGTTCTTTTTATATGTCCTGCTCTATTACCTTTCCAGCGGAAGTGGTTGAGGCCTATTTGTTTCCAATTATTGATTCTCTCTGCTCCAGTGTTCCTAAATGTACTACATACCTCACCAAATGAAATGTTCTGTTTTAGAATGTTTAACTTTTTAAATATTTCTTAAAGTTATAATAATGATGTCTGATATAATGTTTAAGTTATGGTCATTAGGAACTTTCTTTTGACTTCATTTTATTTGTTTTAGAAATCAAATAAGTCCTATGATGTTTCTTATCCCATATTAAGGTATGGCAGTTACTCTCTTACTGTTTGTGTGCAATACATTTTATTCTACTGTGAAATTGATTTGATGTTTTTGGGGATGGCTAAGATAAATTTGATTACTTTGTAAGTACATGTTTTGAATTTTTTGTGTGGAAATCATTGAAGTTCCACAACATAAATAAAATTGAATTGAATTGAGTGAGTGCATGCATAGGCGACTGAGTGCAAGTGTGTGTATTTGTGACTGAGAGTATCAATGCTGTGTCGGTGAGTGAGTGAGAGAGTGTATAACTATTGTATGGGTTAGTGTCTGACCATATGAGTAATGCATGGGTGATTTACTGATTGTGTGAGTATATATGTGGGTGAGTCAGTGAGTGAAATAGTTCATGTATCGGTGAGTAAGTGAATGCATGAGTCCATGTATGGGTGAGTGAGTGTATGAGTGTGTATATGAGTGTTTGACTGAGTGCATAAGTGAAAGTATGGATGATTGAGTGAGTCCATGAGTGTATATATGTGTAAGCGAGTGAGTGTATGAGTACATGTATAGGTGACTAAGTGAATGTATGAGTGGATATAGGGATGAGTGAGTAGGTGCATGAATGGCTCTATAGAGTGAGTGAGTGAGTGAGTGAGTGTGTGAGTGAGTGAGTGAGTGAGTGAATGCATTACTGGATTTACCCGTGAGCGAGTGAATGAATCATGACTGCAAATATGAGTAAGTGAGTCTATCACTGTATGTATGGATTAGTGAGTGAGTGCATGTATGACTGAGCGAGTGACTTTATGAGTGTGTGTATGGTAATTTGGCTGACTATGGCCCTCTTTATGACATTGACGGTAAATCCCACTTACCGCCATGCTGACTGACGGTCAGTGATAAACTGGCCGTATCAAAACCCACACTGTTACGCCAACAGAACAACGCCCACCACATTATGACCCTCGAATCACCGCGGCGGACACTCAATGGTGGTAAACCATTGGTGGTACATACTGCTGCACTCAAAA
Source organism: Pleurodeles waltl (assembly GCF_031143425.1). Taxonomy (NCBI): domain Eukaryota; kingdom Metazoa; phylum Chordata; class Amphibia; order Caudata; family Salamandridae; genus Pleurodeles; species Pleurodeles waltl. The sequence goes on along the minus strand of NC_090442.1, from coordinate 891,978,816 downwards.
TACACACACACTAAACAACACCACATTGGACACTTCAAACTACACACACCTGACACCCATACACACACCACACCCACACAACTATAAAACACACACCCACAGTACCCACAACCCTTTAAGACTACAAACCATTGCCAAAAGAGAGAGACAGCAAGAGCACTCACACAACCAGAGCCACATACCACCATCACCTATACACCACTCACACACCTTACATCACACACCCCAACACATCACCCCACACACCCTCACCCACACCACTCACACTACACCCATGGCACCACAATGCACCCCAGATTCTCTGAGGAGCAGATAAAGGTCATGGTGGAGGAAATAATCCGGGTAGAGCCACAGCTTTTTGGATCACAAGTGCAGCAGATATCCATTGCTAGAAGATGGAGCTATGGCGGAGGATCGTGGACAGGGTCAACACCGTGGGACAGCACCCCAGAACAAGGGATGGCATCAGGAAGAGGTGGAATGACCTACGGGGGAAGGTGTGTTCCATTGCAGCAAGACTCCAGCTCGCAGTACAGAGGACTGGTGGTGGACCCCCACCTCTTCCCCCACAACGAACAACATGGGAGGAGCAAGTCTTGGCAATCATGCATCCTGGGGACCTGGCAGGAGTAGCAGGAGGACTGGACTCTGGTAAGTCAACTCTCCATTACTATCACCTGCATGCCATCACATACCCCGACCCCACCCTCATGCCCATCACTCCACCACCTCCCACACACCCCACCATCACAACCCACTCATTCCAATGCCAAGCCCAGCATGCACCAACAATGCATGGACACCACTCACAGCCTTGCATGGACATCTATAACTAAAGCATGAACACTAGAGAATCACCTAGCCCACCACATAACAACTCACACAAGGAAAAGCTGCCAGGGCAATAACAGCCATAGAGGGCAACCCCCCCATGCACAATATATCACACCCATAAAAAATAACACTGCATATACATTACCACAGGTATCCCAGCCAATGTCACCGGAGAAGAAGTGCCAGCAACATCAAGTCCCCCCACAGAAGAGGCCCACAGTGATGACAGCGACTCTGCTCGTCTGGATCTGGATGACCAACCTGGCCCATCAGGGACCTCTGGACAGTCGGTTACCCAGGCACAGTCCCACACCACCACAGAGCCTCCCCCTCAGGAAACACCACCACAGCACCCACCCAGCGTGCCCATACCTCTGTCCCCAGGACACGTCAATCAGCAGTGCGCCACCACTACAGGGACCCCAGGGCACACCACAAACCCAAGACAATCAGGGACCTGGGGTCAGCAGCAGTGGGCACACGGTCCAGGGAACGGAGGCCCAGGAACACAGGGGAACTGGGAGGGCTGCTGTGAGACAGGGGCCGGACAGGCCTAGAGTACCGACTCTCCACGAGGCCCTCTCCTCCATCATGGGAGCATACCACCACTCCCAGGAGACAATGGCAACGGTTCTGGCCAAGTTTCAGGAGACCCAGTGGCTGCAGAGGAACAGTATTTGGGGTTCAGGGAGGAACTCAGAACCATCAGCACCGCCCTGGGCACCATCGTAGGGGTGCTGAAGGAGATACTTAACACCAGGAGGGACACTGTGGCACTCCAAGGGGCCCCTGACACTAGTATGGACGAAGAAATGCCCACCACCTCCGCCGGCACTAGTGGATAGGAGGCACCGCCACAGGACCACCACACCAGCACCCCACCCCCTGCAGAAGGAGAACCACCCCACAAACGGTCCCTGAGATCCACGAACAAGACAGAGCACTATGCCAAGACCCCCACCAAGAAATGAGAACACCCTGATTGTCATCCTACTGTCCCACTTTGTAACCCTGTCCATATTAGAACTGCCCCAGCTCCACTTCCTATGCCCATATGGGCAATGCACCTGTGAGACTAATAGACTGGACTCTGCCATGGACATTCCTCCACCATCACCCCTCACCATTTTACAACCCCCCTCCAATATTTAGCACTGCAATAAACACCCTTGAAGCACAAAACAATCTGGAGTCAGTCTGTGATTTTGAAAATGTGTATTAGCAATGACAGTGACAAAATGCGTTCTCAAATGTAATGTCAACATACCTATGTCACACATCTCAAGTCCATGAGGAATGTAAGCAGATGACACACGCTGGTAACCACACCTGTGAAACCGTAATGGAAATGTACAACTCAGTTACCATATACTGGTTGAAATCAACAGACAGGATAGAGGTAGAAGTGTGAAAGTACTTGTAGTAGGCAGGAATGTGTTCTCACTTCTGTGTCACTGGAAATATTGCTGGATAACTGAGTCCCTGTTGTCAATGTGTTCTTCCTCTGCTTCCTCCTTATCACTGTCCACAGACTCCACAGCTGCCACAACACCGTCATCTGGACCATCCTCCTGCAGAAAAGGCACATGTCATCGCAAAGCCAGATTGTGAAGCATGCAGCAGGCCACGATGATCTGGCACACCTTACTTGGTGAGTAGAATAGGGAACCACCTGTCATATGGAGGCACCTTAACCTGGCCTTCAGGAGGCCGAAGGTGCATTCGATCACCCTCCTAGTCCGCCCATGGGCCTCATTGTAGCGTTCCTCTGCTCTGGTCCTGGGATTCCTCACTGGGGTCAGTAGCCATGACAGGTTGGGGTACCCAGAGTCCCCTAATAGCCACACACGGTGTCTCTGGAGTTGACCCATCACATAAGGGATGCTGCTATTCCGCAGGATGTAGGCGCCATGCACAGAGCCAGGGAACATAGCATTTACCTGGGAGATGTACCGGTCTGCCAAACATACCATCTGTACATTCATGGAATGATAACTCTTCCCAGTCCTGTACACCTGTTCACTCCTGTGAGGGGGGACCAGACCTACATGGGTCCCATCAATGGGTCCTATGATGTTGGGGATATGTCCAAGGGCATAGAAGTCACCTTTAACTGTAGGCAAATCCTCCACCTGAGGGAAAACGATGTAGCTCTGCATTTGTTTCAGAAGGGCAGACAACACTCTGGACAACACGTTTGAACACATAGGCTGGGACATCCCTGATTCCATGGCCACTGTTGTTTGAAATGACCCACTTGCTAGGAAATGGAGCACTGATAGCACCTGCACTTGAGGGGGGATCCCTGTGGGATGGCGGATTGCTGACATCAGGTCTGGCTCCAATTGGGTACACAGTTCCTGGATTGTGGCACGGTCAAACCTGTAGGTGATGATCAAATGTCGCTCCTCCATTGTCAACAGGTCCACCAACGGTCGGTACACCGGAGGATTCCGCCATCTCCTCACATGTCCCAGCGGACGGTGCCTAGGAAGGACAACAGCGACCACAGAGTAAAAAAACTCAGAGGTATGTATCCACAGTATACATAGAACACCATTCATACACAGAATCTGGCCTGTATTTGTGTTGTGCGACAAGGCCTAGGTCTGTGTGACGCAGTTGTGAATCAGGCCATGTGGGCCCCTGAAATGGCGGCTGCCTGACCTCTAAAGTGGGACGATGGGATGTGAGGTAACTGCGCTGGCGTTGTACACCGTCGCGGTAGGCGGTCGGAGACCGCGGCGCAATGCTGCATTGGTAACATTGGACCCTATGGGTCCCAGGAGCCAATGACGATGTACGCCGGCGGTGATGGTACGCACCGCCGCGGACGTGACCGCCGCGGACGTGACCGCCATTTTCTATCTGTTCAATCACTCGATACCTGATTTTCAACAGGAGAGGACCTACACTGCAAGTGCTGCTGTGACCTCGGTCTGGAAGAGACAATGGCTCGTGCGTCTGGGGAAAGGGCCCCTGCCTTCACTGCAGAGGAGTTGGAGAAGCTCGTGGACGGGGTCCTCCCCCAGTACACGCTACTCTACGGTCCTCCAGACCAACAGGTAAGTACACAGGGAGCACGTTGTATGGGCTATGCCTGTGTGGAAAGGGCTGGTTGTAAGAAGGAAGGGGGCACAGTTCTGCGTGCATGAAGGACTGTGAATGCATGTGCCACATGGCAAGGCTAGGGATGTGGGCCACTCACTTCGACGGTGCAGTTGGTAATGACTTCTCTTCTTCCCCTGTACATTTCATACAGGTCAGCGCCCACCAGAAGAAGGACATTTGGCGTGCCATCGCCAAGGACGTCCGGACCCTGGGGGTCCACCACAGACGGAGCACCCACTGCCGGAAAAGATGGGAGGACATTCGCCGCTGGAGCAAGAAGATGGCAGAGGCTCAGCCGGGGATGGCCTACCAACGTGGGAGGGGTGCCCGTCGAACCATGAACCCCCTGATGTTCTGGATCCTGGCGGTGGCCTACCCTGAGGGCATCACAGCAGACACAAGGGGGTGAGTACAACATCATTCAGCGGACTTTGCGCGCAGTGAAGGTGTCTGGGTGGGGGAGGAGGGCTGTGGGTTTCCCTAGGCCAGGGCGAGTTCCTTAGACTAGGCCCCTCCGTAATGCAGGCCATGTGGCACCCCACCCCACATCTGAAGAGTGCCAAGTACAGGTATACATGCCCCTGTGTCATCTATGTGTGCAGATGTCGACCATAGCCATGTAGGACATATCCCAGGAATTGCATCTGTAGAGCCCAACAGCGCGGCGTAGTGCAGGGGGCTTCTGTGTCTGTGTCTGTATTGTCTGCCAACGGTAGCGGTAAGCCATGCACTCAACCTGTCTTTCTTCTGTTGTCCCCCCCTTTTTGTGGTCTCCCTGTTCTTGTGTGCATCAGCATCATCAGGCGGAGGTACAGTTGCACCGGAGCACGAGGGAGCTGTATCCCACATGGCCATGGAGGGCCACACCACAGACTCGGAATACACCAGTGGGACGGAGGGCGAGGGGAGCTTCACGGCGGTCACAGGATCTGCAACCAACGACACGGACTCGTCCTCCGATGGGAGCTCCCTTGTGGTGGCGGCAAAATCTGTGCCCCCCACTTCTACAGGTACAGCCGCCACCCCCCCTACCAGCACCGCCCTCCCAGCAGCCCCTCAGCCTTCGCCCCGTGCCCGCTCACCCAGGAGGGGGGCATCACCTTCACCCCAGGCACCTCAGCCCCTGCCCCTGTCACCTCTGCTGCCCTCAGTGAGGAGGCCATTGACCTCCTCAGGTCACTCACTGTTGGGCAGTCTACCATCCAGGGTGTAGAAAGGGAATTGCAACACACAAATGCATTCCTGGAGGGCATTCATTCTGGTCAGGCTGCCCTTCATCGAACCTTGTAAACTCTGGACTCAGCACTGATGGCAGCCATTGTCCCTGTCTCTAGCCTCCCCCCTCCAACTTCCTCCACCCAGACCCAATCGCCTGTACCCCAGCCTATCCCAAGCACACCATCAGACCAGCATGCACACACGTCCACACACAAGGGAAGCTCAGGCAAACATAAGCACCACACATCCCACAGGCACTCACGCAAGCATCACACACATACAGACACAGCAACATCCACTGCCTCCACTGTGTCCCCCTCCTCCTCGTCTTCCTCCTCCCTCCCAGTGTCGTCTACACTCTCACCTGCATGCACTACCACTACAGCCACTACGTCCCGCACCAGCACACCCACCACCACACCACGCTCAAGTGCACTCACCACCCCCACTACCATTTACACGTCCCCTGTGTCCTCTCCCAGTGTGTCTGTGACGCCCCCTCCCAAGATACACAAACGCAGTCACACACCCAACAGCCATCCACCTTACGACAGCGTCCAGCATATGCACCTTCACCCAAAGTCACCAAACGTACACCTCCTACAACCACTACCTCTTCCTCCACTCCCAAACCCCCTCCAGCTACCCGTCCCAGTGTTCCTAAGAAACTTTTCCTGACCAAGCTTGACCTGTTTCCCACCCCCCCCTCCAAATCATAGGTCCCGTACTAGCACCTCAGCCAAAAAATCTCCAGGACCATTGGTGCCTGTTGTTACAGGTATGTGGAGTGCACCGGCCACCAGGACAGCCAGTGTGACACGGAGCCACAGCACAGCCAGTCCCCCCCTTGTGAAGCACCAGAAGTTGGACAGTGCCCTGCGGGAGAGGGTGAAGACTCCAGCCAGCAAAGCCGCTCACAAGGGTCCCGGGCGGAGTGTCGACTCAGCTTTGACTCCTCCCAAGGTGGGGAAGGGGCAGAAGAAATCTCCAAAGTCTGGGAGGAGCAGCACGGCGGAGAAGACCGCCATCATCCCCGCTGCCCAGGAGGCCACCGCCAGCCCAATCGTCACTGGCCAGGAGGCCACCGCCAGAGTCAGTGCCCAGGAGGACAGCCCGATCGTCACTGGCCAGTAGGCCACCGCCAGAGTCAGTGCCCAGGAGGGCAGCCCGATCGTCACTGGCCAGGAGGCCACCGCCAGAGTCAGTGCCCAGGAGGCCACCGCCAGCCACAGCCCAGCTGCCCAGGAGGGCCCCGGCAGCCACAGCCCAGCTGCCCAATGAAGGTCCACCAGCCCTAGCCCAGCTGGGCAATGAAGGACCGCCATGGCAAGCTCCGCTGAACAGGGTAAGCACCGCTGAACAGGTCAGAAACTGCAAACTCAAGCACCGCTGAACAGGGCAAAGACCGCCATGGCAAGCTCCGCTGAACAGGGCAAGCACTGCTGAACAGGTCAGAAACTGCAAACTCAAGCACCGCTGAACAGGGCAAAGACCGCCATGGCAAACTCCGCTGAACAGGGCAAGCACCGCTGAACAGGGCAAGCACCGCTGAACAGGGCAAAGACCGCCAATGCAAGCACCGCTAGCCCATGGGCAGCAGGGGCAGTGACGCAACTTGGACCGTCATGGGGTGAGTGATGCATTCTGGGCACCAGTCCCCCTCCAGAACCAGTGGAGACATGCATCCACTCCGTCTGTCCTTCACAGGATGAAGCACTCTGGGCACCAGTCCCCCTCCAGAACCAGTGGAGACATGCATCCACTCCGTCTGTCCTTCACAGGATGAAGCACTCTGGGCACCAGTCCCCCTCCAGAACCAGTGGAGACATGCATCCACTCCGTCTGTCCTTCACAGGATGAAGCACTCTGGGCACCATTCCCGCTCCAGAACCAGTGGAGACATGCATCCACTCCGTCTGTCCTTCAAAGGATGAAGCACTCTGGGCACCAGTCCTCCTCCAGAACCTGTGGAGACTGTTATCCACTTAAGAGACCAACAGACTGTGGCTTTGCACTACCATCTTGCACTCCCCAGGATGGTACAGTGGGCAAACCACCCACTGTAGAGACTTGAGAGACTGTGGCTTTGCACTCCCCAGGATGGTATAGTGGGCAAACCACCCACTGTAGAGACTTGAGAGACTGTGGCTTTGCACTCCCCAGGATACATCAATGGGCATGGAGCCCCCTTGTGTATCTGTCGTGGTGTACTCATCCGGCTGAGGTTCGCCTCCTTCCCTTCCCCCTGAGGTGCCTGTTGTATTTCTATCTGATGCCCCAGCAGTGTTCTCTCCGTTTTGATCAGGTATCTGGTGTGGGCCTCGCCCATGCATTTTGGGCCCAGTGGTCCACGGACAATGAATGGTGCATTACCTGCACTACTAATCGTGATGTATATTTTGTTTAATGTGTATATATATATCTGTATAGATTTGGTTTCTGTATTTTGATATATTACAATGGTTCCACTCATTTCCTTTTGTCTTTGCATTCTTCTGGGGGGGTTGGGGGTTGTTACTGTAATGTTTGGATATGCATTGGTGTGTGTGTTGTAGTGGGTGAGGGTCGGGGTGGGGGTTGGGATGTTGGTTGTGTGTGTCCCTGTCTTTTGCCTCCCCCTCCCCTATGTCGTAGATGCAGTACTCACCATTGTCTTCGCCGCCGGCGTTGATGATCGTCGTATGGGAGCAGGAAGACTGGTGCAGGAAGAATGTGGAGTTCCAGCTCCATGGTGCTCTCCTTCCTCGTGGAGTGTGTAGAGGTGAGCGTTTTCCCTTTGAAATGGCTGTTTCCGTCGTGTTTTTATCCGCGGCGAATCCGCCCCAGAAAAGGTGGCAGATTGGTAGGTTGTGATACTGTGGGCGGTACATTGTGTCCCGCCTGTCTGTTGGCGGTGACCGCCGTGCTGTTTGTCTGTACCGCCGTGGCGGTCGGAGTGTTAAAGTGGCTGTCTTTGTTGGCGTTTCCGCCACAGTCATAATTCCAATTTTTTTACCACCGGCCTGTTGGCGGTCTTACAATATGAACAATTGTGTTATTATGGTTCATAAGCTATTTGTAGCATATCACACAGCTTATTTATTTCTAGTAAAACATAGTTTTAACATTTTCAAAACTGATTTTGTAGACCTATTTATATAGCCAGTGACATAATATACACAGATTCAGGAATAGTAGGTGTCATCCATCATTAAAGCAGAAGTATTTAACATACATATCACTATTTCAATATTTATGTAGATGTACGCAGATGTCCACATTTAATACTAGAATTACATATTTTAGCATGTCTGCCATTATTTTACTGTCTGATTGTCTCTCTGTACGGCTCTCTGCATGAGAATATAAGTGAGTGAAGAAATACCTCACACGCTCCGCACTATTAGACCTCACCATCATCAAAGCACTTCTTCTCTGGACACAAGACTAGATCATGTCACTATTTCCCTATATATATGACTGAATGTAACATTCTAAAACTGAAAAGGACATCTCTCTATTCGGTTACCACACAGCACCATACCTGATGGCATACCGACACCAAATCTTACAGATGACTTATTTATACTAAAATAGGTTTGAGACTTGAAAAAGGGGTTTTACTAGCCAATTTTAGTGGGCACTGACAGACCACACACAGGCTCTATACCATATAGGCCTCACCTATGCTTACAGCAGTATTTCTCTAGATACATTACAATATTGTGTCTGAACTTGCCTATGTATGTCAGTGAATGCAGGTGTCCATCTGTAGTAGTGCTGTGAGATGTATTAGTAGTTTTGCTGGTATGTGACTCTCTACTTTGGTACCTTTATGGCTATGTGGCTGAACAAATACCTTAGTAGCTGTGTTAGAAAATACAGGGCTCTGTGAGTATGTGAGTGTGTCTGCAATTGCCTTTAAATGTGCTGCATATTGAAGTACTTTCCAAGTATGTGAATGAATGTAGAAATCTCTCTGTCCCTCTGTCACTGGCTGAGACACAGGATCCATCCTCTGGCAACATGAATGTCAGTTCCTTTGTGAGTGGTATGCTCTATGTAGCGTTTGGCTTTGGAGTCTGCAAGTGCATGAGTAAGCTTCTAAAAGTGCAAAGAACATTTCTTAATCACTTAAGCACAATGCACCAGGCTTGATGGAATACATAAAGTATATCACAGACGTGAGTTATTGCTACTAAAATGTGACTTTGAGACTTGGCAAAAGGGTTTTACACACCAATTTTACCAGGCAGTGACAGAGGACACAGCCCATGTACTGCAAGGATTTACCAATGCTTAAACCAGTACTTGTCTGTATAGATAACAATATTGTGCCACTACTTGCCTATATATGTTAATGACTATTGGTATACATCTGCAGTAACTCCATGCAATGGATTGCTACATCTGCTGGTATGAGGCTCCCTGTTTTAGTACCTCTGTATCTATGTAAATGTATACGTAACTGACTGTAGAAATATGTTAGTGCCTGTGTTCGAGAATACAGGAATATGTGACTGTGTGTGCAAATGACTTTCATAGCGTTGCATATATAACTGCTTTCTGAGTGTAGAAAAATCCTCCTCTTTTCCCTGGTAATCCCCAAACATTTTGGACAGATACTGGTGTTTACTGACTCTTGGCTGTGCCCTAGGTACTGCTTACCAGTCCCAGGGCCAGTGCTCTGTGTAAAGTGGATATGCAAATTAGGCTAATTATAACTGGCAATATCAACCTACCTACAAGAACCTAGTATATGGTAGGGCATGTAGGTTTAAGGACCCCGGCATAGGTAGTGCACCCATAGTCGCACTGCTGAGGTGCCCAGTGTCATTTAAAAGGCAGGCCTGCCTTGCTGGCTGCTTTTAAACCAAAGTTATATGCAAATTCAACTTTGGAATTAAAAGTACTTCCAAGTTTTAAACTACCCTATTTGTATATATAAGTCATCCTTAAGGTGTGTCCTATGTGCCCCTAGGGTTGGGAGCCATGTAATTATTAGCAGGGACCTTATTAAATTGTTTTATGAGCCCTGGTGCGGTAAAATAGCCACATTTGTTTTCCCTTCACTGTAGTGAATAGGCTCCATAGGCTAAAATGGAGGGACTTTATTTTAATTCATAGAATTCCCAAAGGAGCCAGATATTTTGAGTTTGGTATGGAAATAATTGTTATAATAAATCCCACAACTTGCCATTGTTGTATTTAATACAACTAGTTCAGGGAAAGAGTTTTCAAACTCTACCTGAAAGTTGCCAACTTCAGCTTTGTAGTGCCCTTCTCTGATTGGCCAGCCTCTGGCAGCCTGGCCAGGCTGCCTTGATGAGGTGTGCAGTGGCCTGGGCTGAGCACAAGGGATGTGTCTAGGGGAGGAGATCTGCCTGAGCAGATGGTGAAACAGGATAGGGGAGAGCAGCCAAACTGGCCTTCAAAGGAGAGAAGGACATTTGGAGCAGCTGAGGACCTCCCCCATTTCCTGCAGCCCCAGATAACCAGGTGCCCTCTTGATTAGATGAGGAGAGGGCAGGAGAGGGGTGTGTTTATGATTTGTAGGCACGCCAGTGGGTGGGCTCAGCCAGATCTAACCTTCAAAAATCCCTTTCTGCCATGACGGATCTTTGAAGAATGTTGCTCCTTGGGATTGGTTTTTGCAACACTTCCCAGGAAGTGGTCATCATAGGAGGAAGGAGCCTGCCTGTGATTGGACAACCAGGACCCCCCTGCTTTCCTTCCCAGGAGCAAGGATAAATATGGCAGAGCTGCACCCACACCCCAGATCCCTACAAGGAACAAGACAAAGGAGAAGAAGGGCTGCCCTACTAGACCTCCACCTGGACACTGCACTCTGAAGGCCTGTGCACACTAGAGTTTTACCACTAAAAGGACTTTGCCTGTCTTCTACTACTTCAAGAAAGGACTTCCTGTTTGCTACAGGTACAAAGGAGCTGTCCAGAGTCCCCTGCATTAAGTCCTTCAAGCATAGCCCAGATGACCAGCGTCCCGTGGCTATTTGAGGATTCTGACCAGATGCATTCAGGGAATTGTAGTCCCAACTCCCAAGGAGCAACTTTGAGCTTCTGGAACCTTGGATCAAGTTGTGGATACTTCAAGGACCCAAAAAGGATCGCTCAAAGAAGATCCAGAAGTTTGGAGACATTTGGAGCAACTCCATAAGTTGAAGAGGTGCATTGTGGGAGTTGTAGTCTCAGACCCCAAGAGGCAAACCAGAGCCTCTGAACCCTTGGCTGGTGCTGTGGACCACTTTCCTAAATCAAGAAACACTTCTGAAAGTAAATGTGACCTCGTGGGTAGCCTGAACCCTGGACTTTGTACCTGTCCAGTGTGACCTTTCTTAACCCTTTAAGCGCCAGTTGCTTCTATGCGCTAAAAAATGTTAATTCGTTAAAAAATCATTTCTTTGGTCCCCTTATGCGATTTTAATCGATTTGGTGTAATTTTAAAGATAAAAATAGAATCTATTGTTATAAATTGATGGTGGATTTTTATTGTGTTTTGTGTTTACTTATTCACCGTTTTGTGATTTTTAAATGCTTTACACACTTTTCTCCTAAGTTACTCCTCATTGCTCGTTGCCAAGCTACCAAGTGTTTAGCTGCGTTTAATTTATTGAGACCTAAGTGGGGGTTAATGGCCTATTGCTAGGTGTATGTACTTACTTGCCCTTACCAGTAATCCACTTTCCAACATTTGGTGAGTGATATGTTCTCCATAGTGCTTGCCCTATAGGTCTGCGAGTGTACCAGTAAGTTTCTAAAACTGAAAACTTCATTTCTTAATCACTAAAGTACAATGCACCCTGCTTGATGGCATGCCTACAGCATATCACAGAGGTGACTCATTTGTACTAAAACCTGAGTTTGAGACTGTTAGAAATGGGGTCTTTGTTTGGGAGTCAGGTTACTCCCTGTACAAGCAAGGACCCTCACTCTAGTCAGGGTTAAGGAGAATCACCCTCAGTTAACCCCTACTCACCCCCTTGGTAGCTTGGCACGAGCAGGCAGGCTTAACTTCAAAAACCAGGTGTAAAGTATTTGTACCAACAGTAGTATAGTAAAAGCATCATAAAATGACTCAGCACAGGTTTAGGAAAATAGCCACCATTTATCTAAACAAAACGAGATAAAAATGACAAAAATCCGACCTATAAAAGTCAATTTATGAATTTTTAAAGAGTAAACTCAAAAATAGTGCTTAGAAATGCTTCGTTGAGGTGATAACAAGGTATTGTGGTGGAATTGTTCCCAACAATCTCATGCCAATGGTACCCGGTACGGAGTCACGCAGACTCCCAGGTACAGTACCTTAGTAAAATGTGGAAACAAACAGGTGCGTGAAGTCGGGGATCGAGGCGTCGCTGGATTTGAGGCGGCATCAGTTCTGGTGCTGTGGGATGAAGGAGCGAAGGCATCATGAAGAAGCGTTGGTTCGTTTCTGCGGAGCGGTGGAGGTGAGGTGGCATTGGTGTGAAGCGTTGAATCCGAGGACTTCAAGCGGCGTCGGTCATGACGTGGTGTGGCGACTTCCACGGAGTCGCGGACTTCGGTGAGGCTGCAGCAGTGGCGGGCCTGCGAGGGTTGTCGCACTCCAGACAGTACCACGGAATCGGTTGCAGGAGGAGTCACGGGATTCGGTAGCGGCGTTGGTCCTGAGTTGGCCAAAGTCAGTTTTCTTGGATTTTCACCAGTTTCTCCTTTCAAGGGCCCAGGGACTGGATAAGGCACCACTTGTCAGGGTAGGAGTCCAGGTGCTGGTAGGGGAAGTCTTTGATGGCCCTGAGACTTCAGAACAAGAGGCAAGCTCAGTCCAAGCCCCTGGAGATTCTTCTCAAGCAGGAATATACCATAAAGTCCAGTCTTTGTCCACTTTCCCAGGCAGAAGAAGCAACTACAGGATAGCTCCACAAAGCACAGTCACAGGCAGGGCTTCACTTCTCCTCAGCTCTTCAGCTCTTTTCCTTGGCATAGGTTCCTCTTGATTCCAGAAGTGATCTAATTTTCAGGGGTTTTGGGTGCTCTTCTGATACCTCTTTCTGCTTTTGCAGTAGGCCTACTTCAAAGGAAAGTCTCTCTTGTTTTTTAAATCCTGCCTTGCCCAACCCAGGCCCAGACACACATCAGGGGGTTGGAGACTGCATTGTGTGAGGGCAGGCACATCCCTTTCAGGTGTGCGTGACCACTACTTCCCCCCCTCCCAGCACAGATGGCTCATCAGGATATGCAGGCTACACTCCAGCTCCATTTGTGTCACTGTCTAGAGAGAGGTGCAAACAGACCAACTGCCAAACTAACCCAGACGGGAATCCACAAACAGGCACAGAATGGTTTAAGCAAGAAAATGCCTACTTTCTAAAAGTGGCATTTCCGAACACAATCTAAAAACCAACTTCACTAAAAGATGTATTGTTAAATTGTGAGCTCAGAGACCCTAAACTCCACATTTCTATCTGCTCCCTAAGGGAATCTTCACTTTAATAATACTGAAAGGCAGCCCCAAGCTAACTTATGAGAGAGCTAGGCCTTGCAACAGTGAAAACTGAATTTGGCAGTATTTCACTGTTAGGACATGTAAAACACAAAAGTACATGTTCCACTTGGGGCTACCTAGGGCCAATGGGGCTACCTAGGGCCTATCTTAGAGGTGCTTTACATGTATAAAAAGGGAAGGTTTAGGCCTGGCTAGTGGGTACACTTGCCAAGTTGAATTGGCAGTTTAAAACTGCACACAAAGACACTGCAGTGGCAGGTCTGAGCCATATTTGCAGGGCTACGTATGTGGGTGGCACAACCAGTGCTGTAGGCCCACTAGTAGCATTTGATTTACAGGCCCTGGGCACCTCTAGTGAACTGTACTAGAGACTTACTGGTATATCATATATACCAATCATGGAAAGCCAATAACACATATATTTTACATAGAATCACTTGCACTTTAGCACTGGATAGCAATGGTAAAGTGCCCAGAGTAACAAAAACACCAAAAACAGAGTCCAGCACACATCAACAACCTGGAAAACATAGGCAAAACGTTAGGGGAGACCACGCCAAGGATGCCAAGTCTAACAGAGACTTGACAAAGGGGTTTTACAGGCCATGTTTACTAGGCAGTGACAGCACACACAGGCCATGTACGTACTACTAGTCCTCACCCATGCTTAAAGCCCTATTTGCATGGATAGATAACAATACTGTGCCTCTACTTGCCTATATATGTAAGTAAATGCATATCTGTAGGCACGCCATGAGATGTATTGGTACATCTGCTGTTATGTGACTCCCTGCTTTAGTTCCTCTGCATCTCTGTTAATGTATATGTAACTGACTGTAGAAAAATGTTAGTGCCTGCGTTAGAGAATACAGGGGTGTGTTAGTGTGTGTGCTAATGACCTTGACAGTGGTGCATATATATCTTCTTTCTGAGTATGTGAATGAATGTCTGTCAGTGCCCGATACACAGAATCCTTGCTTTGAAAACTTGAATGTCAGTTCCTTAGTGATTGGGATAGTGTATGTGGTGCTTGGCTTAGGGGGTCTGAAACTGCTCATCTAAGCTTGTAAAACTAAATAGTATGTTTCTTAATCAATAAAGCTGAATACAGCATTCTTATTGGCATAGCTACAACATATCACACAGGTGACATATTTGCACTTAAATGTGAGTTTCAGACTTCACAAATCACTATTACAACCAAGTTTGAGTGTCCCCTAACAGAGCAGACCCACAATCTACACTCCTAGGCCTCACTCTTCTGAAAAGCCCTATCTGTCTGCATACATGGAAATATTGCATGAGTTATTCCCTATATATATATGATAGAATGTTTCTGTCTACTTCTAGTAGCATTATGAGATATTTTAGTACATCTGCCAGTATGTGACTCCCTGTTTTTAGTACCTATGTGACTCAATAAATCTGTACATAAGTGCGTGAGCATATACCTCAGTGCCTCTGTTAGGGAATAAGGGGTATGTCAGTGTGTTTACGACTACCTTTGATAGTGCTTCATATATATGTACTTTCTAAGTATGTAAAAGTATCTTTGTTACTCTATCTGTGGCAGAAACACAGGATCTATGCTTTGCAAACATAAATGGCAATTTCATGGTGAGTGGTATGAAACTGCAAGAGTATGTTTCTAAAACTGAATGTATGTTTCTTAATCACATAAGCACATTGCAGCATGCTTCATGGCATACCTACAATATATCAACAGAGGTGAGATATTTGCACTAAAACATGAGTTTGAGACTTCACAAAGCGGTTGTACACACCAATTACAGTATCCACTGACATGGCACATACAGTTTCTGCAGTACTAGGCCTCACCCGTTATGAAAAGACTATCTGCCTGCATACATGAAAACATAATTTCACTACTTGCCTATATATGTGAGTGAACATAGCTATCTATCTCTAGAAGCACAATCAAATACCACAGAGGAGTAATATTCAGTTTGATAAGGATTTGATAATTCACAAATATGTTCTACATGCCATAAGAAGCTAGAAAGGAACACAATCCATACCATCTGCACTGTGCAACATCAGACATATTTAAAGAGTCCTTGTGTATCTACACCTAGTACTACTGTAGAAAACATGTAACTCACTATTACTTGTAAGAACATGTATTACTATCTAAATACATAGGCGTCTACAAGTCCATGAGTGAGTTTCTAAAACTGAAAGGTATATTTCTTAACAACTTAAGTACAAGGCAGTATGCTTGATGGCATACCTATAGCATGACAGAGGTGAGTTATGTGTACTAAAACATGAGTTTGACACTTGAAAAAGGGGTTTTACAAGCCAACGTCAATTAGGAAGTGAAAGAGCATACACAGGTTTTGCACTACTCCGCCCCCTGCATCATTAAAGCAGTATTTGTCTAAATACTTGAGAAGATTGTGTCAGTACTTACCTTTACATCTCAGTGACTGTTGCTGTCTACATAGTGTAGTGATCGGAGATATTTCAAGACATCTGCCTGCATGTGACTGTGTGTTGTAGCACATGTATGGCTCTGTACATTTCTACATAAGTAGATGAACAAATGCATTAGTGTATGTATAAGGGAATACAGTGGTATGCTTCATATACCTCTTCAGTCCATGTATTTCCCTTTCAATACTGACTCTTATAGAACTCTTCTAAAAAGCAATAAATGAGACTACAAGTCCCAGAATTCAAGGAAACAATTTTTTTTTTTAGCAGCACATCATGTATAGGCATGTTAAATTTTCACATCTTCTAATACATTGTTAAGTGTACGTTTAAACCTTAGCATGCACATTTTCCCGAGCAATTACACCATGTAGTAAATCAGCACATGTATAACATGCAGTTCCATCGCAAAAGATGGTGAACCAACCCTTCACACACTTAGGAGAATATTTATAATGGCATAGCACCACCTTGCACCACATTAATGTCATTATTTTTTAAATTAATGTGGACCAACGTGGCTGAAATCGACTTGCCGTATTTACAGGGTGGCGCAATGCATGCGCAGGGGGGTGCTAAGGGGGGTGCCAAGGAGCGGAGGGAACTTGGCACTGCACTCGGTGGAGCACCACTTTCCATAATTCTTCCCCTTAGTGTGCACCTCAGAGAAATTTCAGCTTAGTCACCTATCAATAAATATATAAAAGCAGTTATACATGCACACATAGATCATCTCAGGTACTTTCAATACATTTCTATATGTGTCATACTCTCTTTTAGCAATCTCACTCAGATAGATTCAATACTCTCGGCAATTGTCAAAACTAAGCATAAGAATGGGTCAGCACTCTTACATATAGCAACCATGAATGGCAACCTTTTCAACTTTGCACTGTGTAATAATGCAGATAACAGCAATGGAAAGCATACATTTCATTTTATAGTTTTGCAAGCACACTTCTGAATGGTTACTATGTGTTAACCCTCTCATGCACTTTTCCAAACTACCCAGTATAATACACGTTTTTCCTTTGATCATGAGGTGATTGCGACGATCGCAACAAAGTCATGAAAAAATGACTGTCTAAAAACACATTTAACTTCATAGTTTAATGACTTCAAGAACATAGTACACTTTATGAGCATATACTTTCTAGGAAAGTAAACAGTTATCACACAATAATAAGAATAAACTCTTAATTTTTAGGAAGACTGAATTTTCTCTTTAACACTCTTCCCCTAATTCACTCTTAGCACAGTGTCCATAGAAACCCACTAGAAGCAGTAGGTCACAAGTTAACTGCAGATTCCAGAAGGGGTATATTTGTTAAAAAATAAGCTGCAGCAGGTGTGGTGTACTGTACAGAACCAAAAGCATATCTAAATCAGCAGAATACATTTTATTTTTACCACAGCCAATGAAAAAAATACTTATTATTCTCCTCAAAATGCTACCTAACTTCAGTCACCTACACACTCACAATACCCAATCAAAAGTATGTACTTTTTTAAAACCATAAGCACACTTCCATTTTGACTGCATCCCATTTTCAAAACTGCCTCATTCAACCCCAGCATTCTCCCAGCTGCTACTGCTGCTTCACTTAAAAATGGTGAGAATGTGGATTGTAGGTCACAGCTATGTGTTTTGAACTAGGGAGACTGCTAGGAAGAGTGACATTGACAGGACGGGGATTTTGGTTTGCCTAATGTGGATATTAATTGGATCGGACAGAGAGGATTAAAGTGCCATCAATATCTGCCTTTGGTTAAAAGCATTAGCGATTCCCAATCCCCTGAACTCATGATTGTGCACTGTGGTGATAATGACCTAGGTGCATTAACTGGGGTAGGACTGGAAATCCTAATGAAGGATGCCTTTGCACAACTGATGCCACTTTTCCTTCCCACTGTCTTGGTATACTCCAACATATGCCAAAGGCAGAAATGGAAGTGGTCTACCCGGTTCTCCCCACAGACTGAGAAAGCCAGGAAACATGTTAATAAAACTGTTTCTGCATTCCTCGTGACAGCATGCACTTAACAGATGAAGGCAACAGAGTTTTTCTTTCAAACCTGAAACTCTGCATCCAGTCTTACATGTAACTATCTCATACTAACAATGAACTCAAAGGCTCTTGTTAGGGCCACTCAATTGCCTGAAATTCTTCTTTTTTTTTTTTTTACATTATTTTTCATTTTTTCAGCAGAAGGTGTGAGTGGATCTGAGATAGGGTGCATCAGAGTGTGAGTGGGTGTGTGAATGGGTGCATGCGGCTGTGACTGGATCTGTGAATGCGTGCATGAGGGTGTGGCTGGGTCTGCAAATGGGTGTAGCAGGTGTGAGTGCATCTGAGAATGGGTGTGAGTGGGTGTGCAAATGGGTGCATGAGGGTGTGACTGCATATGTGAATGAGTGTATGACTGTGTGATAGGGTCTGCAGTGGGTGCATCAATGAGCGAATGGATTTGCGAATGTGTGCGTTAGGTTGTGTCTGGGCCTGTGAATGGGTGCATGAGGGTGTGATTGGGTCTGTGAATGGGCACGTGAGGGTGTGATTGGGTCTGCGAAAGGGTGTGTCACAGTGTGAATCGATCTGCGCATTGGGTTTGCTATGGTGTGATTAAGTCTGCGAATGGGTGCATCAGGGTATGGCTGGATCTGTGAATGAGTGTGTGAGGTTGTTGACTGGGTCTGTGAATGGGTGCATGAGGGAGTGATTGGGTCTGCAAATTGGTGCATCAGGGTGAGGTTGGGTCTGCAAATAGGTGTGTCAAGGCTTCAGTGGGCCTGCAAATGGGTGTGTCAGGGTATGACTGAACCTGTAAGTGGGTGCATAAGGTTGTGACTGGGTCTGTGAATAGGTACATAGGGTTTGAGTGGGTCTGCAAGTGGGTGCATTGGGGCATGACTGGATGTGCAAATGGGTGCATGTGGTTGTGACTGGGTCTGCCAATGGATGAATGAGGGTATGATTGGGGCTACAATTGGGTATAACGCAGTGTGAATGGGTCTGAAAATGGGTGCATCCGGGTGTGATTGCATCTGTGAATGGGTGCATCTGGGTATGACTCAATCTGAAAATGGTTGCATGAGTTTGGACTGGGTCTGACTGGGTTTGCAAATGGGTGCATCAGGGTGGAACTAGATTTGCGAATGGGTGCATCAGGATGTGACTGGATCTCTGAATGGGTGCATCGGGGTGTGACTGGGTCTGCAAATGGGTGCATCAGGGTGTGAGATGATCTATGAATGGGTGCATGAGGGTGTGTCTGGGTCTGTGAATGGGGACATCATGGCATCACTGGGTCTGTAAATGAGTGCATCGGTGTGAGTGGATGTATTAATGGGTGTGTGAGGCTGTAACTGGCTCTGCAATTGGGTGCATCAGTGTGTCAGAGGATCTGTGAACAAGTGCAGGATGGTGTGATTGGGCGGGTGAATGGGTGCATTAGAGTGTAACTGGGTGTATGAATGAGTGCATCAGGGTGTGAGAGGATATATGAATGGGTGCATGAGGGTGTCACTGCCTATGTGAATGGATGAGTAAGAATATGGCTGGGTCTGCATAGGTTGCATCACAGTGTCAGAGGATCTGTGAATACGTGCAGGACTGCATCACTGGGTGCATGAATGGGTGCATCAGGGTGTGATTGGGTCTGCGAATGGCTGCATCAAGTTGTGAGGTTATGTATTAATGGGTGCATAAAGGTGTGTCTGTGTCTGTAAAAGGGGACATGACACTATCACTGGGTCTAAAAATGAATGAATCAGGGTGTGTCTGGATATATGAGTGGGTACATGAGGCTGCGAGTGGGCCTGCGACTGAGTACATCAGTGTGTCATACGATCTGCGAACAAGTACAGGAGAGTATTTGACTGGGTGCATGAATGGGTGTATCAGTGTGTTACTGAGGTTGCATCATGGTGTGGGAGAATCTATTAGGGTGCATGAGGGTGTGACTGCATAGGTGAATGGGTGCATAGGGATGTGGCTGGGTCTGTGATTGGGTGCGTCAGAGTGTCAGTGGATCTATGAATAGTTGCAGGACGGCGTGACTGAGTGCATGAATGGGTGCATTAGGGTCAGATTAGGTCTGCGAATTGCTGCATCAGGGTGTGAGACAATCTATAAATGGGTGCATGAGGATGTGTCTGTGTCTGTGAATGGGGACATGACACTATCACTAGGTCTGCAAATGAGTGTGTCAGGGTGTGAGTCAATATACAAATGGGTGTGTGAGATGGTGGCTGGGTCCACGATTGGCTGTATCAGGGTGTCACAGGATCTGTGAACAGGCGAAGGATGGTGTGACTGGGTCTCTGAATGGGTGCATCAGGGTGTCACTGGGTGTGCAAATGGGTGCCTCAGGGTGTGAGAAGATCTGTGAATGGTTGCAGAAGGTGGGACTGCATATGTGAATAGGTGCGTAAGGATTTGACTAGGTCTGTGATTGGATGTGTCAGTGGATCTGTTAATAGGTGCAGGACAGCATGACTGGGTGCGTGAATGGGTGCATCAGGGTGTCACTGGGTGTGCAAATGCATTCTTAAGACTGTGAGTGGTTCTGTGCATAGGTGCAGGACGTTGTGACTGGGTCTGTGTATGGGTGAATCAGGGTGTCAGTGGGTGTGTGAATGGGTGCATAAGACTGTGAGTGGATCTGTGAATAGGTGTGTCAGGGTGTGAGTGGACCTGCAAGTGGGTACACAAGGGTGTGACTGGGTCTCTTAATGGGTGCGTAAGGGTGTCACTGTATCTCTAAATGGGTGCATGAGGGTGTGAGTGGGTCTAAAAATGAATCTCAGCCCCAGGGACTCTATATCGCTGGGCCCAGCCTAACTATTAATTTTGTTTTAAGGGAGAGGGCGCATTTTCCCCTCTCCCCAGGGATGATCTTGGCCCCAGGGACCCTATCCCCTGGGGTCCAGCGTGTGACCTGGGTGTCCCCAGAGCACCTAGTCACAATGTTGGGGACCGTGGGGGGAGCCTGAAGGCCCCAGCGGTCACAACTGGCTCCCCAGCTCCTGTGGGAGCCAGCATTGCTGTCACATGGAGGGAGCTGCTAAAGCATTTGCTGTAACGTGGTGGGAGCCAATCTACAGCAAACAGCTATGTCCTGGGGGTGAGCACATCAGGATATAGCAGGAGCTGGCCCTGGTGGGTGGCCATCAGGGGATTCTTGAGGGGGGGCTTTGTGCCCCACCTCCTGGGATTCAAAAAGCCCTTGGGAGGCCCCATGCATTGCATTTGTTGGAATCCCCTGGGAGGTGGTGGTCCTGAGGGCTACGGGGAGGCTGCATGGTTCCCCACATTGCATTTGTTGGAAGCCCTGTGAAGATGGTGGTCCCCAAGGCTGCAGGGGGCCACTCAACCGCGCATTGCATCTGTTTCAAAGCCCCAAGGAGGTAGTGGTCCCCTGGGCTGCGGGGGCTGAGGGGGGGCAGGGCAGTCCTGCCATTTGGATTGTTTACAGCCCTGGGGAGGTCAGATGCCCCCTCCCCTACATAAAAAAATGCAAATGTCCTCTGGTCTTGTCCCACCCGGGAGCTTAATAAAAAGGGCAGGAAACCACCCACTTTTTTCTTTTTAATGTCAGAAAAATACACAGATTAAAAAAAAATGCTTTTAAGCCGGGGCAAGGTCCCTCTAGGTCCCCAACACGAGAACTAAGGAGTTAGAGTGTCCCTTCCCTGGCCCCTTTTCTTTTTTTCTCAAGATGGCTGCCAACACTTCCTTGTTCGAGGTTTGACAACCAATCAGATGGCTGCACGGGTACAGTCAGATCCGTGGAGAATCTGCTTCCCTCTGTATCTGTATTTTTTAAACTGTAATATCCCCCAAAACCACTGAATGGAGTCACACCAAACCAGAAAGTGGAATCTGTGGAACAGGATCTAGCTTTGTGCCTAATTTGGTGGAATCCCATTCAGTGGATTGGGCCGTAGGCAGTTCCTATAGAAAAATGAAAGGGAAAATTGTGTTTTGGGACCGCCCTCTTTTTCTCACCCCCCTGTATGATGGATCACTGTGAAAGGTTCAAAACAGAAGCTGAACTGACAAAAGTTCCTGTTTTGTAAATTTCGGGAAGATTAATCAAGCGGCGCAAAAGAAAAGTTATAGGCAAAACAAAAAACGCTCTGTGTATGGAAACTAGGTCCTAACTATAACTACCTAGTGGCGACCGCTAATAGGTTTAAAAAAAAAATATATATATATATATATATGCATATCTATATATATATAGCCACAAATTCTGGTAAACTGGGTCTCAAGATGTGGCAGTCTGAGAGGGCTCCGGCAGAATATAAATTACACCTGCAAGTTCCTCAGTAAGCGTAACTCAGATAATCCTGCAGTGCTCAACATCAAGTATTGTCATGGCTTCTCCGGACGAGTTTCGGCCAAACAGCCTTTCTCACCTGTAGCAGGAGTTCAGCCTATCCCAGCAACATATAGTGCAATAAACACCATAAAATGACTAGCCAAATGTGGTTTCAAGCAACATTTAATTGCGGGTGCCATTATGAGCCGTCCATTAAACAAAGTACTACATTCCAAATAGAGATAGTCAAATCTAATCTCATAATATCAAACAACCAAAAATGTCATATATTTACAAAATTATACATAATAATCCATGGCATATGCCATCAATGCCAATTGACCATTAATTGGTGAATTGTGCCATTAGATTTTAGGGTTAGTGAAACCTTCGACCTCATTCCCTTCTATGTTCATGTCTGGGGTTGCCTCCCTCCTTGACATCAATGGTAAATAGTCTAGGAGTTAGAATTTTCTCTACACCATCCCTTAATAGGCAGGTGCGAATGGTCACTAAAAAATGTCTATTTTATTTACATTCCGTGAAATGGTTGCTTCATGTTTTAACACCATCACAAAAGGTGTCGATTTTAAATACAATCATATCATCTCGGCTGAATATTGCAATACCATTTACTTTGGTTTTCTAGTCAACCTAGTAAGGAAATTACAATTGATCTAGAGTTTTGAGGCAAGATTGGCCTTAGTTGTACAAAGTAATGTTCATATTGGTCCTGTTTTAGCCAAGCGTCATTGGTTACCAATGAGGAGGGAAATTGTGTTTGAATCTTTCTGTCTACCACACAAGGTAGTGTATTAGCCAAAACACACACCTCTTAAACAATGTTTCAAGCTATACTTTCCTCCTTGGTCTTTAAGATAAGGTTCCAAATTCAACTTTGTAGTTCTGCAATTTAAAAGGAAGACAGTAGCAGGCAAGGCCTTTTTTGTAACCTCTGCATAGAAACGGAATGAGTTCCCGCCAGATGTACTCCAAAAAGAGTGGTCTACCAGAGGTTTTGAAAAAATGTTGAAGATCTGACTTTTTCTGGCAGACGCATAGAAATTAGAGCATTGAGGGAAAAGGTTATAAACTGTCTAGCACTACTAACATGCCCCAGTAGGAGTGCTAGATGTGCTTTATAAAACTTTAACAGTGCTTACTGTCTCCATGATCTCACCCACCAAGGTGTTTTTTCGTTGTATTTTGTTTTTACCCTTGTCACTCACCTGCTTGCTCAATTGAAAAGTTTATTTTGTCAAATGTATGTTTTTGTGTGCCACATGCTTTGTAGCCTGCTGGAAAACATGCCTAGGAGATTCCACTGTGTCATTTTTAGCAGCATTTTTAACGACTGAACAGAGCAGAGGTTAAAAGGAGGCACAACATTATTTATAATGGGACTTTATGGCCGGAATTTAAGTAAAGTGGTGCTGCATCCAGTGCAGTGCCATTTTCTTGCCCCCCTTAGTACCCCCCTACCTTCACAATGTGTGCGCGTATTGTGTGCGCCGTATATAATATATACGGCGTACCCTAGCGCAGAGTAGGGGCAATAGTGTCAAACTTTTTTATGCTACTGATGTATTGCGCAGGATTAGTGCCAAGATCTACATAGGGGCCATCGAAGTCAATGGTATGCCCCCTTTTAACCCCTTCTCTGCCAGGACTTTTTCCCCTCAGGTGCCAGGCCTTTTTTTGGCTATTTGGAGCAGTTTGCGCTTAGACCCTCATACCTTTTTGTCCATATAAGCTACCCACACCAAATTTGCGTCCTTTTTTTTCCAACCTCCTAGGTATCCTAAAGGTACCCAGAGTTTATGGGTTTCCCTGAAGGAGACCAAGAAATTAGCCAAAATACAGCAAACATTTAGTTTTTTTTTAAAGAAATTGGGAAAAAGGGCTGCAGAAGAAGGCTTGTGCTTTTTTCCCTGGAAATGGCATCAACAGAGGGTTTGCCGTGCTAAAATCACAATCTTTCTAGCTTTCAGGAACAGGCAGACTTAAATGAGAAAAATAAATTTTTCAACACAATTTTGGCATTTTACTGGGACATACCCCATTTTTACTATTTTTTGTGCTTTCAGCCTCCTTCCAGTTAGTGACAGAATTGGGTATGAAACCAATGCTGGATCCCTGGAACCTAAACATTTTTTAAAGGAAGGCAAAAACCTGAATTTAGCAAGGGGTCATTTGTGTAGATCCTACAAAGTTTTCATACAGAAAATAACAGCTAAAATAAACAAATATTGAAATTGAGGTGAATAAAAACAGCCATTTCTCTCCACATTTTACTCTGTAACTTTTTCCTCCCATGTCAGATTTTCAAAAGCAATATACCGTTACATCTGCTGGACTCTTCTGGTTGCAGGGATATATAGGGCTTGTGGTTTCATCAAGATCCCTTTGTACCCAGCACCAATAAAGGAGCTGCACATTGCAATGGGTTTTCATTCTATACCGGGTATACAGTAATTAATTTGGTGAAATATAAAGAGTGAAAAATCGGTATCAAGGAAACCTTTGAATTTCCAAAATAGGTACAAGATAAGGTGTTGAGAAGCAGTGGTTATTTGCACATCTCTGAATTACGGTGTCCCCATACTAGCATGTGAATTACAGGGCATTTCTCAAATCGAGGTCTTTCTTGCACACTGTTTCACATTTGGAAGGAAAAAAATTAGAAAAAGACAAGGGGCAATAACACTTGTTCTGCTATTCTGTGTTTCCCCAAGTCTCCTAATAAAAATGGTACCTCACTTGAGTGGGTATGCCTAATGCCTGTGACAGGAAACGCAACATGGACACATCACATTTTTACATTGAAATATGATGTTTTTTTGGAAAGTGCCTAGCTGTGGATTTTGGCCTCTAGCTCAGCCGGCACATAGGAAAACCTACCAAACCTGTGCATTTTTTTAAACTAACACCTAGGGGAATCCAAGATGTGGTGACTTGTGGGGCTCTCACCAGGTTCTGCTACCCAGAATCCTTTGCAAACCTCAAAATTTGGCAAACAAAACACTTTTTCCTCACATTTCTGTGACAGAAAGTTCTGGAATCTGAGAGGAGCTACAAATTTCCTCCTATGCAGCGTTCCTCCAAGTCTCCCGATAAAAATGGTGATTCACTTGTGTGGGTAGGCCTAGTGCCCGCAACAGGAAATGCCCCAAAACACAACGTGAACTCATCACATTTTCCCAAAGAAATCAGAGCTATTTTTTCCAAAGTGCCTTGCTGTGGATTTTGGCCTCTAGCTCAGCCGGCTCCTAGGGAAGCCTACCAGACCTGTGTATTTCTGAAAACTAGACACCTAGGGGAATCCAAGAGGGGGTGACTTGTGGGGCTCTGATCAGGTTCTGTAACCCAGAATCCTTTGCAAACCTCAAAATGTGGCAAAAAACACTTTTTCCTCACATTTCTGTGACAGAAAGTTCTGGAATCTGAGAGGAGCTACATATTTCCTTCCAGCCAGCGTTCCCCCAAGTTCCCCAAGAAAAAGACCAAAAACCTGCAGAGATTGACGGGATAGCACAGCGAGTTGATAAGCACATATTTTTCTTTTATACATCTTTAGGCTAACTCTGCTTTGGGGATCCACACAAGTGAGGTATCATTTTACTTGGGAGACTGAGGGGAACGCTGGGTGGTAGAAAAGTTGTGCCGGAGGGGTGATCCTACAAAGAAAAGTGAGAAAATATGCTTTTTAAGAAGATTTTGAAATTTGCAGAGGAGTCTGGGTAAGAAAATATTGGGGGATCCATGCAAGCCACACCTCCCTGGACTCCTTGGGGTGTCTAGTTTTAAAACAATGTCTGGGTTTGGTAGGTTTCCCTAGATGAAGGCCATACCCGGGACCAAAAATTTAGGTGCCCCCCCCAAACAGGTAGGTTTGTAATAAATCATTTTGATGTGTTAACGTACTTCTGTGATGTTCCAAACACTAAAATTGTGCAAAGAAACGTACTTAGGTTATGTTAAAAAGACTCCTCACCATCCCTACCCAAGTTGGTGGCATGCTTCATCATCAGGGTCCCACCCGAGACACCTAGCATGTCCAACACCTGATCACAGCGGAGCAGCTTTTGTCATTTTTACCACACATACTGGTTGGATTTGGCACAAGGGTGAGTGATGGTTCAGTAGATCAAATGTTATTAACAAGAGATTTCACAAAAATTAAATGCACTGTTAAGAACAGAAAGGCCAAAAAACTGAACCAATGACTCACAGCTCATGAGTTGTAAAGCCGCAACAAGGCACCAACTGCTTTACAGTCCATTCACACACCTTTCATGCACAAGACCATTTACGCTGCCACATTACAAGACTCGCATCGACAGACAGCGCCACTCAAGGGCACATCACTTTCATATGCCCATTTGTCTGATACAGCAATCACACCAGCTGATGGGAGTGTGTGGAGTGACATTTGTCTGGCACCGCTAGCCAAGCGCCACTCAACACACACAGCCAGCCAAGCGCCACTCCACGCACACCACCAGCCAAGCGCCACTCCACACACACCGCCAGCCAAGTGCCATTCCACGCACACCACCAGCCAAGCGCCACTCCACACACACCGCCAGAAAAGTGCCACTCCACACACATTGCCAGCCAAGCACCACTCCACACAACGCCAGCCAAACGCCACTCACGCACACCGCCAGCCAAAAGCCAGTCCATGCACACCCACATTACTTTTTTGGGTTTTTAAACAACAGAGGAACCACTAACGAATTATAAATAAGTACAAAACTACAAACACAAAAGCTCCAACTGAATACATCACAATATTGCCAACAATGAAATTGAACATATGAAAATATAAAGCGGCAGTTTATGCTCAAGGTAGTTTCCACTAATTCTTCTGTGTGGTGATTTCTGAAACAGCCTGCCACACACAGCCCAGGCTTTGAAGGACAGTCCAGGCAGTACATCTGGCTTTCAATCCGGATACCTCTTCGGCAACAGACTGTACATTTCTTAGGGGGAAATATTTTGGGGGAGTGGGAGGAATCTAATCAAGAAAGTGGCGATCTTTCAATTTAGCCACATCTTCCACAACTGCTACTCTAGGAACTCTTGCATGATCCACCATAAAAAGGCTCTCTACCACCCACTCCTGAAATTTGTTTTTTTTATAAAGATAATTTTTATTGTTTTTGTAGAAAAGGAATGCATAGAAATTCCAATTACAAGGAAAGACACATCAAACTGTTAACATGACACTAATGTGACATAAGTAAATATCGTAACGACCAATGGTGTAAAATAATATAAAGTACTGTAGAGTAAAAATATAAATAATAATAGAAGTAAAAATGAGAATTTGGGATGATTGAAACTGAACCAGATGCCAGTGCTCTTCTGTGTTAAACGTTATGTGCACACAATGGGCATGTGAATAATCGCCTAGGTGATGCTTGGATAACAAAGTCCTGTCGTGTTCTGCGGGCTCTGGACCATTAAGGCGGGAGAGCCTGGAGAATTCCCGCCGGGAGGAGACCCTCCCGTCTCTATATGCCGGGGGTCCCACTCCGCGGCCGGTCAGGCATCACACATGCTCCCCCAATTCCCCCAAATTTTGTTGTACTTGTTTGGGCATCCTCTGGCCTCGTACACAGGCTCTTCACATAGCGCACACCAATCAACATCCCGCTTCCATTTGGTCAACATGGGGGCTGCCCCTGCTTTCCAGTCCATCATGATGTCCCTTTTTGCCACCAGACACGCCACTCCCAAACAGATACGATCAGCTCTTCCCAGTTCCATCTCTCCCATTGACCCTTAGAGGAGGGGAAGGGGGCGACCTCCACCCCGGATTGTAGAACCTTCGAGATTTCACCCACTATCGCTCTCCAATAAATCGATATGACGGGGCATACCATTACCATGTGGAAGAAATCAGCGTCAGGGCTAGAGCATCGAGGACAAGTGGATGTCTGCCGCAGGCCAGCCATGAAAAGTCTTACAGGCAAGAGATATGTTGTGTGGAGGAAGAATGTCTGGAGTACCCGAAATCTAGACCATATAGATAGGATCCTAGGGGCCATCACCACATCTCTCCAGTCAGTCTCCTCAATAGGGCCCACCCAGCCCTCCCACTTCTGGCGATGACTCATAAGGGAGGGGGCGGTATTTGAGAGCAGGGAGCGGTAAAGCTGGGAGATTCCTCCCTTACTCAGACCACCCATCAGGGTTTTCACTTCCATAGGGCTGCAGTCAGGGACAATGTCTCCCGGTCTAACATGTACCAGAAGTGCGTGTCTAAACTGTAAGTACTTGTGGAATTGGGTTTTGTTAAGGGAGAAGTTTTCTTGGAGTTCCGCAAAGGACCGCATGTGTGACCCCCCCCAGACGTCTCCAAGGGTGGATATCCCAATATTGTCCCAATTCCGGAATCCCTCTAGAGCTGAGACCTCTCGGAGGTGACATCGCTGCCACAATGGGGTCTGCCGGGTGAGACGCTCCCACCAGCCTGTCACTTTTTGGGCCGCAGGCCAGCCCAGTAGCACTCCCCTTGTGATCTCCGGGGTGCTGCGGGTGATCCGGCCCCCATAGAGGGCATCAAAGACCCCGGAGTGGTCAAGTGTCTGAAGCTCACGCCTATAAGCGGGGTCAGACCCACCTCCCTCCAACCAGTCATTGATCACTAGCAGGTGGGTGGCAAGGTAATAGAGGTGGATATTGGACATGCTCAGCCCTCCATCTTTCTGGCATGTGACAAGGGCCAATTTAGGGCAAGAGCCGTGCCACAAAAATCAACGTGCCACTGTTTCCATTTCAGCCAACCACTTTCGGGGGACCGGGTGTGGAAAATTCTGCAGGAGGTATAGGAATCTGGGGAGTATCATCATCTTATAGAGTGCAATTCTGCCCAGCAGGTTAAGGGGTAGGTTCCTCCACTTTTGGACGTCTTCCTTAATTCTTTTAGTAAGAGGCGAGACATTTAACTCCCATGTTAGTTTGGGTAACAAGGCTACGTGTATGCCTATGTATTTAAAATTGTTTCACCGGATCGGGATATTACGCTGCCAATCGATGCACTCTCTGGAAAGGTGTAGGGGGACCAGTAGGGATTTGCCAGGGTTTAGAGTGACACCCGAGGCTTGGGAGAAGAGGTCCAGGAGCTGCAGGATCCGTGGACCACTTGTGGCTGGTTTTGAAAAGTAAACGAGAACATCATCTGCGTATAGTGCCACTCTGTCCTCTGGACCATCTGGCCTGGGGTACTATCACAAGTGCAAACAGCAACGGGGATAGAGGGCATCCCTGACGAGTACTGCGACGTATGGGGAACGGATCCGAGACCACCCCGTTTATTTGGACACGTGCCGTCGGGTTGGAGTACAGTAGTTTTACGAGGCCCCGGAACTTTGGTCCAATCCCATTATGTTGGAGGACTTGTTCCAAATAGGACCAGTCCACTGTGTGGAAGGCTTTTTCAAAGTCCAAGAGGAGAAGAGCCAGGGGTGACCGGGACAAGGCCTCACGGTGTACCAAAGCTATGTTCAGTCACCTAATGCAGTGTCTGGTGCTGCACAAGGGCATAAACCCTCATTGGTCAGGGTATATCAGCGTGGGGAGGACAGGTTTCAACCTGGTGGCAAGTATGGTTGACAGCACCCTGATTTCGGTGTTTAAAAGGGAAATGGGCCTGTATGCCCAGCAATTGTGTGACGGGGGCTGGGTCTTGGGGATTACCACAATAGTAGCTTGGTCAATTCCAGAGGGAAAGTGGCCCTCCCTCTCGGACTCCTCCTACATGCTGAGGGGGTGGGGGCTCAGTATGTCATTACATCAGTGCTAAAGTTCCGGATGAAAGCCATCCGGCCAGGGGTTTTACCTGATGAAAGATTGGATATCGTCCCTGCTAATACTGCAAGGGTTAGCTCTGCATCCAGATACTCCTTAGTTGCTTGTGAAATCCTGGGAAGCACAACGTCTTCTAGAAGGGGGGATTCTTTCTCGGCAGGGGGTCTGGGGCATTCCGCATACAGACGTGTATAGTAGGAAGCAAAGCTTTGCACTATGTCTCGTGGGGACCTTACAAGCGTCCCGGACTCGTCAAGGACTTCCGAGATGACCCTATCCGCTAGGGGTCATGTGGCCAGCCAGTGCAAGAGCTTTCCATTCCTGTCTCCCCAGCCGTATATTCGGGCTGCCTTCGCTCTCCAAATGTGTTTTACGGATTTGAGGGCCAAGTGCCTGATCTCCTTTCTAGTCTTGGTGATTTGCCTCAGTGTGGAGGGAGATGAGTCCCTTGCGCATTGGCGTTCTAATCGTAGGGCCTTGGCCTCTAGAACTGACATCTGTTCATCACGGGCTCGTTCCCGGATACAAACAAGGTGTTTGGCGTAACCCCGAAGGGTAGCCTTGCAAGCCGCCCAAACTGTGCCCGGGGACTGGACAGATCCCAAATTGTGTTCAAAATATTGGGTAAGGTGGTGTCTGATTGCTTGAGTATATTTTCCCTCCTGTAGTTGCCACGCATTGAGGCGCCATAATGGACGTCGGGTCGGGTCTGAGCTACCCAGTCGGATCTGCACTGATGAGTGGTCGGAAACCCCTCTAGGTAAGATCTCTGCACCAGTGACGTTAGAGACATCCTGAGCCGGCATAAACACAAGATCAATTCTAGTGTGCAACTGGTGAGCTGCCGAAGTGTGTGTGTGTATTGCCTCGTTCTTGGGTGCCAGGTTCTCCACACCTCGCACATTCCGAGGCTTTCTGCCCTTCCGAGCAGGCTAGATGCCCGTGCGGCACGAGTGGCAGATACTATCCCTGAGACGTCTAATGAGGGGTCCAGGACTGAGTTAAAGTCACCTCCCACTAGGGTGGAACCCTGAGGGAGGTCTGCCAGAGCTCGGCGAAGTGCTAGTAAAAAATTGTCAAAACCGGTTGGGGGGGCATAAGCGCATACGAAGTTACACGGCGATCCGTGAAGCGATCCGGATACTATCATAAACCTCCCTTGTGGATCGGACCTCGTAGAGGTGACGACCATTGGCAGTGAGCGGTGAAGAAGAATGGCCACTCCCCTCGACCCTTGTGCAAAGCCAGAATGGTAGATTCTGTTGCATCCCCCTCGTGTCAACATGGGGCAAAGGGTACCAAGCAGGTGAGTTTTTTGTAACAAGACTACTGACGGACCGTATCTACGGAGGGTACTAAACACTGT
This sequence comes from Pleurodeles waltl, assembly GCF_031143425.1. Classification (NCBI taxonomy): domain Eukaryota; kingdom Metazoa; phylum Chordata; class Amphibia; order Caudata; family Salamandridae; genus Pleurodeles; species Pleurodeles waltl. The sequence goes on along the minus strand of NC_090442.1, from coordinate 891,947,198 downwards.
GGACCTCTTGATTTTGTCCAGCAGTCCATTTACATTCCACAACAGTATTTGAGTTAGTGCAGGGCCACCTGTCCATTGTGCCTGTGCTTTATGGTATTGGGAGCCCACCAAGGGCCCGATATCGGCCATCCCAGCCAAATAAAAGAAAAAATTTAAACAAAAACGAGGAAAAGGAAACTTATTAAAATAACAATACTGAATCCTGTTGTTAACTTCACACCCCCCAATTCCCCCCCCCCCCATACTTCTACCCGGGAAGCATCTGTCGCCCAACTACCCAAACAAGGTAACACAGCCAGTTAGGCTGTCACTACAGTAAAGGGATGGACCCCTCCATTCAGACGGATTATTAGACCATTGAATAGTGAAAGTCAAGTGTGGCGGACCAGCCAGCTAGTGGAGCAGCAGCCAACCTCCACCGAGGTGCCTTGATCTGTGCCAGATGGTGTCCCACAGAGCCAAGCATCATCCATAGGATCCTTGTGGATCGTCAGTTTGGTGTTATCCTAATATAGGGGACTGGCTCAAGTTGTCAATACCCGACATCTGCACCGGGGAGCGGGATCCCGGAGTCTCTGTGCCATTCACTCTCGTCCGGGGACCGGCATCCAAACCAGGGTCACACCCAGGCCGGTCATTGGACGCTCTCCTCCCTCCCCGCCTGGACCTGGTGCGTCTACAACTTCCTTGCAGGATCAGTCGGGCCTGGGACCACATTCAGAGGAGGCACCTACACTGGGGGACCTTTCCGACTCCCGATGCCCTCCTCCGTCAGCCAGTCCCACGCTTCCCCTGGTGAATCGAAGAAGAACGTTTTGCCTGCCATGATAACTTTTAGGCGAGCAGGGAAGAGGAGCATGTACGAGAGCTGCATCGCCCGGAGCTTTTGTTTAACCTGTTCATATGACCGGCGTCGGGTTTGGACCTCCTTGGTATAATCAGGGAATAATAAGATCTACTTGTTGTTCCAGTTAAGGTCAGCGGATCGCCTGGCTTCCTTTAGGATGCTATCCCGGTCCTTAAAATTAAAGAAGCGAGCGATTCTATGTATTCTGGGCCCGCCTGGAGGAAGCCGCGGGGCCAGGGCCCTGTGCGCCCGCTCGACTGCAAACCAGGGCGAGAGTACGTGCTCTGGCATCCAGGTCCTGATCCATTGTTCCAGAAAATCTGGTGTCTTGTTGTCTTCCGCACCTTCCGGAAAACCAACGAATCGGAGATTGTTGCGTCTAGAGCGGTTTTCGGCATTCTCGGCACGTCGGTGCAGCTCTCCGGTACGGGTTTGTAGTTGGATTACTTTAGCCCTGAGGTCAGCCAGGTCGTCTTCAGTTTGCAAGACGTGGGCCTCCACGGTGGTAATGCGACCTACCGCGATTCTGAGATCTTGTCTTATGAGGCCCACATCCTCCTTCACCTCTCCAATTTCAGTCTCCACAGCAAGTTGCGAGGTCTGGAACACCTGCAGAATAGCATTCACTCTGTCAGGAGAGTGGGGGCCACCAGCGGGCACATCTCCATCACTCCCGGAGGTCACCGGCGTCGTGAACTGGTCAATCTTTTGTTGGGCAGTTGACGGGTGTTTTGTTGCTTTACCCTTCCCCTTGATCTCGTAAGGGGTCAGCTGAGCCGCGCAAGACACTCAGCAGGATTGGGAACTTTAGTTCCAGTCACCTCAGGCTGTTAAGGACACAACCAGTTCAGGGAAAGAAGACGTACACACAACCAGAATGGGGGGGCATCAAATGGGTGTCTCCTCCTCCCTGATGACAAAACCACTGATTCCGCCGCAAGCAGGGAGGACCGGGGTGCCTCAGGATCTCCCGCTCCTCCAAGAGCAAGACTAGGGAGCGAGCAGGATCTCACGCCCCGTCCCAGAGGGCGGACCCAGGCTCCACAAGCGGACCTCCTGCGGTGGGGGGGAGACCGAGCCTCTGGCCCCGAGTTAAAATCGAGTCCGGGGACCAATCCACCAAGCCCCCGGTAAGTCACTCAGGTTCTGGCCACGGGCCCAACGCACTCCACGGTGCCAGAGTAGCCCCTGGCACCCTTTCACCCACCTCTGCTCCTCCGTATTGAACAAATGCAGAGGAGGGGGCCCTATGGTACCACGCATGCCAGCAGTCTCTCAAGGCGCCGCAGCACCGAATGCGCATCCAGGAGGGGGCCGCTGCCCCGGGGGACACTCCACCAACGGGGGACGCCCCACTGCCGTCTCCGGGGCAGCCGACCAGAGCCCCTTTCCTCCGGAGGCTCCTCAAGCTTCATACGCGGCCACGCCAGGTCAGGCGGCCCGCCCAACCCGCTCGGGCCCTCACCACGGGAGCAGACCACACGGGCTTGCGCACCCAGCCCACGAGACAGCCAGGCGTAGAGTGCCGACAGAGCCCAGACGCCGGGGAGGGAATCTCTGGGGCAAAGAATGATGGCCCTCTCCGCGTGGGGCAGCTGCGGAGAGGGAACCCCTCACTGTAATCCCGGGGGCAGCCGATCGCTGCCTCCCCTCTTCAGATCTTCGCCGGGGTCCTTATTAGTTGGCCGCGGTGGACCAAGCCGAGTCCGCGCGGCTCACCCAGCTCCTCTGCCTCGGGGGCACCCCCGATAGGTTTGTGTAATTCTACTGCCGCCACAGGCCACGGCCCCCATGTTGGCCGATGCGTTTGCTTAAATTTCCGCCTTCACAGGGGAGCCCCAGTCTCGGCGCTCGTCGCTTCTCAGCCCGCACCTGTTGGAGCGTCCACGGTGACGATCAGTAGTGCATGGGTACTCTCAGAATGGCGATTATATTGGGCGGATGACGGAGGGGTCCAGAGCACTTTCAAAGTGCGACCGCCATCTTGACGCCCGAAGCCACGCCCAACGCTATATTGACAAATGAATAGCCAACTTTTTATACCACACGTAAGACTTAAAAACAGTAGTGTATGGTTCCAACCTCTGATCTACTCTATCAACACCACCCATGTGCTTATTGTAATCTAAAAGGCACACAGGTTTGCGCACTTCAGCAACTTGAACCCAAACAGCCACAGGTGAAGTACACTCATCAGGGACGGTAGTTAACATGTACACATCCCTCCTGTCTACAAATTTCAGAGCTAGCAGCTCATAATTCTGCAAGGCACTGCACTGCCCCCCTCATGTTTTCTTTACAGACAAGCTACCTAGGATAGCTTTTCCAGTTAGAGTGGAATGTGCCACAAGCAACAGTGTCCACTATGAACAATTCCTTAAACAACAGAACTCCAGTGTAGAAGTTATCTACATACAAATGGTGACATTTGTTAAACAGTTGTCTACCAAGTTCCCACACAATTTTCTCGCTAACTCCAAAAGTGGGCTGACAACCAGGGGGGTCAACATTGGAATCCCTACCAGTGTAGATCCGGAAATTATAAACATATTCTGTACTACTTTCAGACAGCATATACAATTCAATTCCATACTATGCCCTCTTGCTAGGAATGTACTGCCAAAAAACCAAACGACCCTTGAACAGGACCAAAGACTCGTCCACACTTAATTCTTTTCCTGGCACATAGAGCTCTGAAAACTGATCTACAAAATGATAAAGACAGGCCTAATCTTAAAAAGACGGTCACAATTGGGGTGATCTTGTGGCAAGGTTAAAGCATTGTCAACAAAATGCAGCATTCGAGAAGAAGCAAATACCGATTACGAGTCATCGTTGCAAGAAATATAGCTTTTGCCATCAAGGGACTAGTAGACCAATAAGAAGCCAGCCTAACAGGGGGAACACCACCTTGCATAAATTATGCCTGGCGCAGGCATAACGTGGCGCAAGGGGTTACAAAGTGGCGCAATGCATGCATTAGGCCACTTTGTAAATATGGCGTGGTAAAAAATGACACTAATGTGGCGCAAGGAGGTGCTAGGCCCTCTTAAATCTGGACCTATGTACTTTCCAGGATTAGTGCCCAAATTTGTGGTGCTAATCCTGAAAAGTACATCAACAGCGTGAAAAATGATGGCGCTATTGTCCCTAATCTGAGCCATGGTGTACTGCATGTTAAATTGATCGGAAGATTTTCTTAAATCTGGGCCATAGAGTAGAAGGGCCTTTATCAGCATTTCCTTGCAAACAACAGTAAAACAGGAAACGGTCCATAAAAGCGTCTTTGCATTTCGGTACTGTCGTAAAAGCACTTGACAGAGAGGGTCACAAAGGCTACTGCAGGCTTATTTCTTCACCGCTTATGAGCTTGTCCGCGGCAGACAAAACAAGCCACAATAAACAGAGAACAGCTGGGTGGATTCCACCATTTTTTCATCCAATTCCTGCAACTTGAATAATTTGAAGTGATTTGATCGATAAACAAGTCTCCACTCTACAGGAATGAAATTTCAATTAGAGCGTGGCGGTAGTTAAATGAGGTAATGAAAGAGCTGTTTTCCGTGAAACACTGATGAGAGTTTTACTCTTTCAAGATGGGCTGCCACTTCATGCCATCAGGACACAGTGCTCCCTGATTCATCAAACAGCCTCATATATTTTAGAGGTGATAGTTTTTGTTTTTTTTCATATGAATGTCTAAGACACTTGGAACTGTAAATAGGTGTATTGACAACAGGGAGTCAGGTGGCAACCTAACTTCTTCTTAAGTGCATGAAACGTGCATCAACTTTATGGGATGAATGGGGATGGGTGCATTCGCATGTTGTAACAATAGGTCAGGAAAAAAATACCAGAAGACCGTGGTAGAAATGAAAAAGCATGACCCTTTTATTGTGTATAAAACCATCCATTTAGTATGTAGGAATGCCATCAAAATTTGTAGAAATCATATTGCACTGTAAACATAAGCGCTAAAGCATGTTTTAGGCACGTAATTATAAAAGTCTCTAGCAGTTATGCTAAAAACTCTACTTACAGTATGAAGTGACGCACCCCCAGTAGGTTAGGATTCCTAAAAAAAAAAAAAAAATTGACACTACCATGCCTAATATGATATTTTTTCTCCTCCTCCGGTCTAAGCTATTAGCTCCAGGAGACTTTCAAACGTGGGTCAGAAATTGTTAAGACACTTGTGCAGTTGAAGTGTGAAAGACACTACTGGATCGCGGTGCTTCACCACATAGGCATAACATGCTAATGGTCGTATCTTGTAAAGAGTAGTGTGTAACCGCTTGATTATCAAGGGCATTTGGATACCTTAACTGGACTAAGTTGTACATAAAGTGCACTGTGTTTAGATAATAAAGTAACCCAGTGCTTGACCTAAAACCTATATCACATCAAGTTAAACAAGCATTTGCAATGTAATGGGTCTCAAATTTGCTCGACTTAGAGCTATTAGCGTTGTAAATTCCTAACTGGTCTTTTCTTGCCACATGAATTGAAAAGGAAGAGTAAAACAGTTGACAAAGTGATCCGATTCAAAGCGCCATGGCCGCCATGAGCATCAGCGTGAAGGAGGGACACAAAAGGGAAATGAAGGTCACTTGCAGTCAAACTCATCGGCAAATATACAATTATCCATGTAACAGGGTCAGTGTCCAAGGCGGTAACAAAGCGACCCTAAGTAGGGACAAACCTGAAGCATTTGCCAATGATAACAAAGGATTTTTGAAAGGCAAGCCCATGACTGAGTGATAGTGATGGGCATGCAGTGGGTGTGGTTAAAAGCCCATAGATAGATTACAACAGGTCAAATCGCTTGCGTGATCGACCTAAAAACTGCTTCATGTTAATCTCCATCTGAAGCTTCCTCACTCATCAATCCAATTCATTTATATCTCAGCTCTAAGAAACTCCTAGAATATTTGGCTAATAAATTTAATTTGCTGTTAGGGCTGCAAGAAGTGTAACAAACACACTAAGGGCCTGATTACTTGAAGTCTTCTGTTCCGGCACTTGCATTTATCAGGTAGTGGAACATCTAGCCCAAATTTACCAGCTCGGAAAGGCTGCTGTTATAATTGAATGGTAGTTGGAAAAGGCTGTGCAGAGAGGTAGAAATCTGCCTTGGCTCATCCTCCTCCTATGGAAAAGAGGGTGGGGAGATTACAATGTTCCTTCCTATTTATTTGCAGTCAACTCTGCCCTTTGAGATCGATCTACATACGACTCTGTGTCCTGAGATTCAACTAATGGTCTATTACTTACTGGTAGCCTTCACTACTCCTGGTCCTGTTGTCCTCATCCCATTCATCACTATGTGGAGATAAATATCTACACGACAAAAGAAAAAAAAAGACATGAGGAGTTCTGGGATATCCTCTCCCCACCCCCTCCCTCTAGCAGTACATAATCTGTAATTAACCGGCATTCCACCTGTACTACCAAGCCTCTAAATGAAGGCTGGCTGTATGGGAGGGTGGGAGAGGCATGATGAATGGGACGAGGACAACAGGACCAGGAGTAAGAAATAGAACATTGCCCCCAGGTCACTCAAGTCCTCGTCCTATTCATCACTATGTGGAGAATACCCAAGCAACCAAAACCGGCATTCTGAGAACCAGACAGAACCAACAAGAAACTACAAGAAGGGATACCAGACAACCAATGCAGTAACCCAAAACAATGATAGAGGGAGAACAAACAAGAACAGACCCCACTCAGAATCCCCAGGCCAAGGGAGCCCCAGAGCGCAAACTAGGTAGGAAGTGATATTGCCAGACCAACTGAGCAGAGGAAGCCCAGTCAGCAGCGTGGCAGAGAGGGAACTCCCCAAAACTCATCCCAGGAGTCCGTTACCACCTGTGTAGACCTGCCAGGACCCCCTCTGGAAGAGGAACACCAGACACTTAAAAGTACAGTGCAATAGACTGCCCGAGAGGCAGTCACAAAGAGGAACTCTGACCAATGAAACACCCTGGACATGATCCAATGGCAACTGCAAAGCCCAATTCACAACCAACAAAGAAAAGGCCGACCCTGAGAGATCCATGCCCTGAGAACCCAAGGCAGGGAAAACAACATTTTGCAAGCAAAGAAACCGGGAAGGAACCACAGAGACAAAGGAAGAGCCGAAACTCAAAACCACCCCATAGTCTGAAAACGACTAGAAGAGCACCCCGGCCCTAAGAGCGCTCAGATCCCCAGACACAGACACTTAGGGAGGGCCACAACAAAGATCACTTTAACCCCTTCGCTGCCAGGCCTTTTCTCCCTCCTGTGCCAGGCCTTTTTTTGGCTATTTGGGGCAGTTCGCGCTTAGGCCCTCATAACTTTTTGTCCACATAATCTAGCCAAGCCAAATTTGTGTCCTTTTTTTCCAACATCCTAGGGATTCTAGAGGTACCCAGACTTTGTGGGTTCCCCTGAAGGAGGCCAATAAATTAGCCAAAATACAGTGACAATTTCTTTTTTTTTTTTTAAATGGGCAAAAGTGGCTGCAGAAGAAGGCTTGTGGTTTTTCCCCTGAAAATGGCATCAACAAAGGGTTTGCGGTGCTAAAATCACCAGATTCCCAGCTTTCAGGAACAGGCAGACTTGAATCAGAAAACCCAATTTTTCAACACAAATTTTGCATTTTACTGGGACATACCCCATTTTTTAAAAATGTTGTGCTTTCAGCCTCCTTCCAGTCAATGACAGAAATGGGCGTGAAACCAATGCTGGATCAGGGGTAATTTGTGTAGATCCTACAAGGGTTTCCTACAGAAAATAACAACTGAAAAGAAAAATATTGAAATTGAGGTGAAAAAAACATACATTTGTCTCTACGTTTTACTCTGTAACTTTTTCCTGCAATGTCAGATTTTGAAAGCAATACACCGTTACGTCTCCTGGACTCCTCTGGTAGCGGGGATATATAGGGCTTCTAGGTTCATCAAGAACCCTAGGTACCCAGAGCCAATAAATGAGCTGCACCCTGCAGTGCGTTTTCATTCTATACCGGGTATACAGCAATTCATTTGCTGAAATATAAAGAGTGAAAAATAGCTATCAAGAAAACCTTTGTATTTCCAAAATGGGCACAAGATAAGGTGTTGAGGAGCAGTGGTTATTTGCACATCTCTGAATTCCGGGGTGACCATACTAACATGAGAATTACAGGGCATTTCTCAAATAGATGTCTTTTTTACACACTCTCTTACATTTGTAAGGAAAAATGTAGAGAAAGACAAGGGGCAATAACACTTGTTTTGCTAATCTATGTTCCCTCAAGTCTCCCGATAAAAATGATACCTCACTTGTGTGGGTAGGCCTAGCACCCGTGACAGGAAATGCCCCAAAACGCAACGTGGACACATCACATTTTTTTAAAGAAAACAGAGGTGTTTTTTGCAAAGTGCCTACCTGTAGATTTTGGCCTCTAGCTCAGCCGGCACCTATGGAAACCTACCAAACCTGTGCATTTCTTAATACTAGAGACCTAGGGGAATCCAAGATGGGGTGACTTGTGTGGCTCTGACCAGGTTCTGTTACCCAGAATCCTTTGCAAACCTCAAAATTTGGCTAAAAAAATATGTTTTCCTCAGATTTCAGTGATAGAAAGTTCTGGAATCTGAGAGGAGCCACAAATTTCCTTCCACCCAGCGTTCCCCCAAGTCTCCCGATAAAAATGATACCTCACTTGTGTGGGTAGGCCTAGCGCCCGCGACAGAAAATGCCCCAAAACACAACGTGGACACATCACATTTTTTCATAGAAAACAGTGCCTACCTGTGGATTTTGGCCTCTAGCTCAGCCTTCACCTGGGGAAACCTAACAAACCAGCGCATTTTTAAAAACTAAAAACCCAGGGGAATCCAAGATGGGGTGACTTGTGGGGCTCTGACCAGGTTCTGTTACCCAGAATCCTTTCCAAACATAAAAATTTGGCCAAAAAAACTATTTTTCCTCTCATTTCAGTGACAGAAAGTTCTGGAATCTGAGAGGAGCCACAAATTTCCTTCCACCCAGCGTTCCCCCAAGTCTCTCCATAAAAATGGTACCTCACTTGTGTGGGTAGGCCTAGCGCCCACGAAAGGAAATGGCCCAAAACACAAAGTGGACACATCACATTTTTTCACAGAAAACAGAGGTGTTTTTTGCAAAGTGCCTACCTGTGGATTTTGGCCTCTAGCTCAGCCGGCCCCAGGGGGGGCAGAAATGGCCTAAAATAAATTTGGTTTAAATACAATTTGTCCCCCGAGGGGAGCGACCCTTGCCTAATGTGTCGCTCCCCATCTCTAAAAAAACATACAAACGAAAAAAAAAAAAAAAAATTGTTTTACCCTGGCGCCTAGAGGTTTCTGCCCCCCCTGGAGACAGATCAGCCTAATAACAATAGGGGCAGAAATGGCCTAAAATAAATTTGCCCCACCACCCCCCCAACCCCCCACACCGGAAGTGACCCTTGCCTACGGGGTCGCTCCCCCTGCGTGACATTGGCGCCCCCAAAAAAATCCCCGGTGCCTAGTGGATTCTGCCCCCCTTGGTGGCAGATTGGCGTTGCAAAAATCTTCCGATCTGCCCCCAAAGGGGGCAGAACTGGCCTAAATACAATTTTCCCCTCCTTGTCTAAGGGGTCGCTCCCCATCTGTAAAAAAAAAATAAAAAAAATCCCCGGTGCCAAGTGGTTTCTGCCCCCCTTGGGGGCGGATCGGCCTAATCAAAATAGGCGGATCTACCCCCCAGGGGGGGCAGAAATTGCCTAAACTAATTCCCCCCCCCCCCCAGGGGAGCGCCCCTTACCTAAGGGGTCACTCCTCTTGCGTGAAATTCACGTAAAAAAAAAAACTCCCTGGTGTCTAGTGGTTTCTGTCCCCCTTGGGGGCAGATTGGCCTCATCAAAGTAGGCTAATCTGCCCCCAAGGGGGGAAGAAATGGCCTAAATATAATTTGCCCCCTAGGGGAGCGACCCTTGCCTAAGGGGTCACTCCCCATACCTAAAACAAAAAAATATCCCTGGTGCCTACAGGTTTCTGCAGATCGGCCTAATAAGAGGCCGAAAAGGCCTTCCAAAAAAATGCCCCCCCTGGGAGCGACCCTTGCCCAAGGGTTCGCTCCCTTATGACAATAAAAAAAAAATTAAAAAATCCCATTGCAAGCAATCCGGCTTTTGAAACGCTCGGAGAGACTTCAAGGGGAAGGAAATACATTTCCTTCCATTTGAGGCCTCTCCGGGCCTCCCCCATGTGATCGAAAGAGAAATGCAAAGCATTTCTCTTTCGATCGCGCTGGAAGCTTAGCTTAGGATTGTCAGTGCGTGCTCACGCGCTGACGTCACAGGGGGATGGGGGGGTCGGGGGTGGAAGGGGATGGGCTTCCCCTTCCATCCCCGCCTTGGGGGGTGGGTGAGGTGCACATGGGGGGAGCGCTAGCCTTGGACAAGGTCACCTTGTCCAAGGCATGCAAGAGGTTAAGGGATAAAAGCTGAACAACAGCCACATCCAGGGACACAAAGGAGCCAAAACCAAAGGTCCACAGAAGTGGCCGAAAGTCCCAGAAAGAGAGGAAAACAGGCCTGGTCATGAGACGAAACAGAGAAAACTCTGGAGAAACAACCAGTAGAGCCCCCAAAGAGACAGGAAAGCCAGACTTGCAGCCCACTGAGCAAGCAAAGTGGACGCCGCCAATTCCACTCAAAACCCGCCCACCAAAACCGAGGGACCGTGGGCAGAGAGCAATCCAAAGGAGAGACCCCCACAGGCACTCACCAGGACCCACAATCCCCCCAGTGGTGACTGTAAGGGAAACAAGCAGCAGGAGTTCAAAGCAGTGCCCAGCGACTGCCAGAAACTGGGAAATCCCCAGCACTGTAGACCCTGCGGGACAATGACCAGGCCAATAGTCTCTGTAGAAACAGAGCGGAAGGTGAACGGACAGGAAATGGAAACAACCAAGGCCTATCGACAGTCAACTCCCTGGGAATGGGAAACTAAGACCTCCGGAGCCAAAGGGAACCACCAAGCGCCACCCGGGGCTTCTTCCAGAAGTGAGGCAGGAACTGGGCAAACAATGCCACCAGAGAAAAAAAGGGCAACAGACACTTGGGCCTGGGGACTGACAGCAGTCCACTCCCCACATACTCTCCTGTGGATAGCAGGCACAAAGTGGGGAAGCAGAGCATGGAGACAGGAAGCAAGTAGAGTGAGGAAGGGAACACCACGTCATCCACACACCAGTCGGAGCACTGTCACCAAGAAAAAACAGTGCCTGGAGAGAAGGAAATACCTGGCAAAGGGCATCCTGATGCCTACTCCTGGCACCTGCACCACCAAGAGAGAGAGAGATAATACTCCAGAGAGTCCACAGGCAAACAATAGCAGAGAGGGACCAGAAACTAACAGCCACAGAATGTCCAAAAAAGCCACCATCATCCGGTAGGCAGACCTCAGCACCAGATGGTAGCCCACCATATAGGGACAAAACCCACCAGGTAGCACTACCACCGCCACCAAACATCAACCAATAGAAGGACCGGCCGCACTGTTGTAATGACCAGTGGGCCGGAATGGATAGATGCTTGAAGGTGGCCTCCCAACCCACGGAACAGGCAACCATAGGGAGAATCAAGGGTTGGTCCAGAAACAAGGGAACCCCCGCAACAGAGAGGCCTGAACGGACCACCACAACGAGACCCCCAATGTCTCCGGGGAGACACCTGAAACAGCAAGTCGAAAGGCCCTGAGCGTGGATCCCAGGGGGACATCATAGGAAGCCACAAGGGGCAAAGATGAAGAGTGCCCATAGCACCGAAAAAACAGCTTCACCAACAGGACCCTGGCCAGGAATCCCAGAGCCCTAAGAGGAGGCACCAACACCAAGTGGGGAACCATGCAAAAGAAATACATAACCCACAAACCGTAGGGATGCTGAGGAGTCACTTGTGACGGAACACAAAGGAGCCAATCGGCCACAGAAGGATACAGTAGACATCCCTGAAGATGAAGGAGGACCACCAGTGGAGCCACCACCCCCGGGAGCACACGTGGTGAAGAGCGGAGACCAAAAGGAAGCCCTGGAAACCGATAAAGGACCCTCCTGAGGCAGAAGCTTCAGAAAATGGAGAGATAATGGAGGCATGGCTACCCAATAGCATGCATCCTACAAACCAGCCATCACATGGAAAAGCCCCACAGCATCAGGGAAAGAAAAATGTGTAAGACTCCCTTCCAGAAAGGGACACAGCAGACAAACAAGCAGAGAGCTGTAAAGGTACTCACCAGATGAAAAACCTGTCACCCGTGGTCCCAGAAAAGAATGGAGAACACCAGTCTCTATACCAGATGGGCCAACAGCTGAACATCGTGATTCAGTAATGGGGAAGGACACCATGTGGAAGGGCCATCAGATGATCCAGAAAGGGCGATCATGGAGCAGGACACACCCCTGAAGGCAAAGGAAAGATCCTAAGATCCAGTACCCATGACGAACCACCTACAGGACCCAGATGTCTGAAAGAGACTTCATTCAGACTGGGGAAACAACCAAGGATGACCCCCGCAACCCGTACTCGCCTTAACATATAGGCAGGAGCTCTGTGTCAGGGGTGGGCAATTGGGTATCAGCTCACTACCCCTGTGAATAGGAAACCGACCATGAGCATACACCAAGCGCCACCTTGGAAGCAGACTGGGAAGAGAGACACCACAGAACAATGGTCTGTCACCCCCATATGGAAGAAGGAAAGAAGGCTTCTTCTTGATGAAGAGGCAGAGTAGACAAGTCACCAGCTCTGTACGAAACAAAACAGAACCCGGAGAAGGCATCCGTAAACAGAAAATGACAGAGCCGCTTCTGACTACCAATTCCTCAGAAACAGCCTCCGACGGGCAGCCATACACATCCTTGGACAGTGCAGAAGCACAAACCCACAAAGCAAGACAACTGAGAAGACCACCACCAGACACTCAATCAGGCACACAAACAATCAGAGGACTCAAACCTTTATTACATAAAGGCCAGAGGACTGGGAAAATGGCATGAGCCACATAAGGCCTATACATCCCAGCCCGAAGAGCCCGAAGAGCCCCAGAATACACCATACCCATCTACAGTCCAATCAATGTGGTCCCTAAGAAGCAACTCCTCAGCCCAGAAGTACACCCCACCAGACTTGCCACAAAAGAGTCTGGCCAGAAATTGAAAAACACAGTCTGGAGCACACCATTCCCATAGAGCACATCCCACCAGTAGGAAGGACGGGCACAGGAATAGAAGTGGAACCCAGAAATGGATGGAGGAATGCCAAAGAGGATTTTTAAGCCCACAGCACACAGTTTTCACAAGTGGTCTCCCATTCAGGTTCTAACCACGTCTGACCCTCCTTAACCTCTCAGGCCAGACTGCATCAGGTGCTTTTACGGTGGTATAGCTGAAGGCTACTGTTAGACATTACAGCCTTAGGGTGGTCACCCCTAACTTTTTGCCTGCCTCCCTCCACTTTTTAGATACTGTTTTTGCTGGTTTTAAGAATCTGCACACTTTACCACTGCTAACCAGTGCTAAAGTGCATATGCTCTCTTCCTTTAAACATGGTAACATTGGATCATATCTAATTAGACTTTTTAATTTACTTATAAGTCCCTAGTAAAGTGCACTGTATGTGCCCAGGGCCTGTAGATTAAATGCTACTAGTGAGCCTTCAGCACTGATGGTGCCACCCACTTCAGTAGCCCCTTAACCTTGTCTCAGGCCTGCCATTGCAAGGCCTGGGTGTGCGGATTCACTGGCAATTCGACTTGGCATTTAAAGGTATTTGCTAAGCCTAAAACTCCACTTTTTCTACATATAAGACACCCTTAAGGCATGCCCTGGATAACCCGTAGGGCAGGGTGCTATGTAGGCAAAAGGCAGGACATGTACCTATGTAGTTTACATGTCCTGGTAGTGTAAAACTCCTACATTCATTTTTACACTGCTGAGAGTAGGAATGTCATATTTAGTATGGCCAGAATGGTGATACCAAATCCTGCTGCCTGGTGAAGTTGGATTTCATATTACTGTTTTAGAAATGCCACTTTTGGAAAGTGAGCATTTCTCTGCACTTAAATCTTTCTGTGCCTTACAATCCACGTCTGGCTGGGTTTAGTTGACGGGCACAGGAATAGAAGTGGAACCCAGAAATGGATAGAGGAATGCCAAAGAGGATTTTTAAGCACACAGTTTTCACAAGCGGTCTCTCATTCAGGTTCTAACCAGGTCTGACCCTCCTTAACCTCTCAGGTCAGACTGCATCAGGTGCTTTTACGGTGGTATAGCTGAAGGCTACTGTTAGACCTGACAGCCTTAGGGTGGTCACCCCTACCTTTTTGCCTGCCTCCCAACACTTTTTAGATACTGTTTTTGCTGGTTTTAAGACTCTGCACACTTTACCACTGCTAACCAGTGCTAAAGTGCATATGCTCTCATCCTTTAAACATGGTAACATTGGATCATATCTAATTAGACTATTTAATTTACCTATAAGTCCCTACTAAAGTGCACTGTATGTGCCCATGGCCTGTAGATTAAATGCTACTAGAGGGCCTCAGCACTGATTGTGCCACCCACTTCAGTAGCCCCTTAACCTTGTCTCAGGCCTGCCATTGCAATGCCTGGGTGTGCAGATTCACTGCCAATTCGACTTGGCATTTAAAAGTATTTGCCAAGCCTAAAACTCCACTTTTTCTACATATAAGACACCCTTAAGGCATGCCCTAGATAACACATAGGGCAGAGTGCTATGTAGGCAAAAGGCAGGACACGTACCTGTGTAGTTTACTTGTCCTGGTAGTGTAAAACTCCTACATTCGTTTTTACACTGCTGTGAGTAGGAAGGTCATATTTAGTATGGCCAGAATGGTGATACACAATCCTGCTGACTGGTGAAGTTGGATTTCATATTACTGTTTTAGAAATGCCACTTTTGGACTTAAATCTTTCTGTGCCTTATAATCCACGTCTGGCTGGGTTTAGTTGACAGCCCCTTGTGCATTCACTCAGACACACACCAAACACAGGATACTCAGCCTCACTTGCATACATCTGCATTTTGAATGGGTCTTCCCTGGGCTGGGAGGGTGGAGGGCCTGCCCTCACACAAAGAAATGCCACACCCCCTACTGGGACCCTGGCAGACTGGATTAAACTGAAAGGGGACCAGGTGCACTTCTAAGCCACTCTTTGAAATCTCCCCCACTTCAAAGGCACATTTGGGTATATAAACAGGGCCTTTGCCCCTACCAACTCAGACACTTCCTGAAGAAGAAACTTGAACCAGAACCTGCATCCAGCCAAGAAGAACTGCTTGTTTGCCCAAAGGACTCATCTGTCTGCTTTCTGTGAAGGACTGCTGCCTTGCTGTTACCGTGCTGCCTTGCTGCTCTCTGGATGTGGTGAAGAAGTGCTCTCCAAGAACTTGGATAGAGCTTGCCTCCTGTTCCTTAAAGTCTCAGGACCCAAAAGACTTCATCTCTACAAGAAGGACTCCTTGTGCAGCGAAATTCAATGCACAGCCTGCCAGAAACAACGCACAGCCTGCACTGTGCTGATAATTTCACTGCACACCGAACCGGAACAATACAGCCCGACTTCGCAACGAGAAGATTGACCCAGTGCCAGCGTAGCGGGCGGAAATTTGATGCACAGCCCACTGTATTGATGCACAGCCAAGCCGGTGCGACACAGCTCAACTTCCAGAGAGGAATGGACACAGCACCTGCCTTGCGGTAGACAATTCGACACAACGCCCACCGGATCGACGCAGCTCCTGTGACTTCATCCTGCCAGCGCAGGAAATCCATCTCTGTGTGAAAACGAAACGATGCATCGCCGTGTGCGGGCCGAGAAATTGACGCACACCCGTTTGTTTCCACGTATCTCCTCCTCTGCGTTCTTTGCTGAGATGTTTCACGCGAACTAGGTACTTTGTACTTGAAAGAGACTTTGGGGGTCATTCTAACTCTGGCGGGCGGCGGAGGCCGCCCGCCAGAGTTCCCCCGACAGAACACCGCTCCGCGGTCTAAAGACCGCTGCGGTGATTCTGTGTTTCCCGCTGGGCTGGCGGGCGACCGCCAGAAGGCCGCCCGCCAGCCCAGCGGGAAACCCCTTCCCACGAGGAAGCCGGCTCCGAATGGAGCCGGCTGAGTGGGAAGGTGCGACGGGTGCAGTTGCACCCGTCGCAAATTTCAGTGTCTGCTAGGCAGACACTGAAATTCTTTGTGGGGCCCCCAGGGGCCCCACGACACCCCATACCGCCATCCTGTTCCTGGCGGGCGAACCGCCAGGAACAGGATGGCGGAATGGGGTGTCAGAATCCCCATGGCGGCGCAGCAAGCTGCGCCGCCATGGAGGATTCCATAGGGCAGCAGAAAACCGGCGGGAGACCGCCGGTTTTCCTGTTCTGACCGCGGCCAAACCGCCGCGGTCAGAATGCCCTGCGGGGCACCGCCAGCCTGTTGAGAATCACCCCCTTTGTTTGCTTTTAAAAGACATAAGATACTTTATATCACTTTTCAGTGATATCTCAACATTTACTTATTGCATTTTAATCATTTTTGACTGCATTCATCCAGATAAATATTATATATTTTTCTAAACACTGTGTGGTGTATTTTTGTGGTGCTATATGGTGTTGTTGTATAATTTATTGCACAAATACTTTACACATTGCCTTCTAAGTTAAGCCTGACTGCTCAGTACCAAGCTACCAGAGGGTGGGCACAGGATCATTTGGACTGTGTGTGACTTACCCTGACTAGAGTGAGGGTCCTTGCTTGGACAGGGGGTAACCTGACTGCCAATCAAAAACCCCATTTCTAACAGCTACAAAATAACTTACGGTCCTGAAGATCTCCAGGACCTAGACTGCTATCAACCCCCATCTCCACAGCATCCCACCAAAAGGCGAGTAATGCGGGCCACCGTAATCCCACTTCCTTCCAGCTGGGAAGAAGAATGGGGAGGAGCAGAAGAGGAAGAGGAAGACAATAACAGGTGCCCCCCTCATGGTAAAGGAAAGAAATGTCTGCAGACCCACCTCGAATAGAACTCACACCTCTCTGTGTGAGTGGCAGTGGCCTTATCCATTACACCACAGGCAACCTCTGAATCCCCATAGATTTGAAAGGAGGCAAACAAAATCAGATACAGCATGAATAGAACCTTTACCTCTCACTGTGATGATCCGTGAACCTGACCATTACAGGACTGACACCACAATTGTAGCACCTCCACAAACCAAGATAAAAATCAATAGCTGCCAAGCGGTGCTCACCCCAGGGTCACCGCAAGGACAGAATCTTGGAGAATCATCAGGACTGAAACACCAACAGCCAGTCCAAAAAGCACACCTCCCGTGCATGCTCAGAAACTACAGTGTCCCAAGAAGGAAGTCACAAAAACCCCCAGCTTCCTGCTTCCTCCGCACGGCTCCAAACCTCCCAGTGAGCCGTGAGACGAGCACACAAACTCCAGATCTCCTTGGCACACTGGAAACAATGGCCCTCCCAGCGGTCACTGCGAGGCAAACAACAGCACTACCCCAGCAAGCCCAGCAGACTGGAAGGAAGTGCACCCAGCACAGCAGTCGTCCAAGCCCTTCAGGGACGACACTTTCATGTCCTCATCCTGTCGGAAAACAGAAAAAAAGAACAGGCGGAATGCTGGGTAAGTACAGATTATGTACCTCCAGAGGGAGGGGATGTCCAAATAGTCCTCATGTGCTTTTTCCTGTCATGGAGATAGTTATCTCCACATAATGTTGAATAGGACGAGGATTGGAGGGACCTGAGGGTAATCCTGTGCCCCTCCACCCACCTCACATAATCCTGAGTCTCATTTATCCCCCTGCTCCTATTTCCATCTGGAATCATTTCTTCTGGACCCACTCATTTCAGCATCCTTACTCCATGCAACTCGTAATCAGACCTCATGATTCACAACTAAGCTAAGGAAATTAAAAGCTAATGTCAGGAAGTAGCAGCACAACAGGGAGAAGGTCTAGTCTGATGTTTCAAACTTCCATTAAAAGAACAGAGTAAGAAACGTAAAATAGCTATCTCATTGTAAGAAAACACATTTTTCTCTAATGAAATACAGCAATGGATGATATGTCCAGAGAAAGTTTCAGAGTACTTAAGACAAAGGGTGATCAAAATCCACCCACTGTTAGATGCTTTAGCCAAAACAAACTGAAGCACCAATGCCAGTATTAGAAAACCCCACAAAGCACCAGCTACACTGAGCATGCCCTAATGGCTGAGCCACCTAAACACGAACATCATTCACCATAATATGAACATTTCTGTGTGTTTTTGCACGTTTATGCAGACCATGTACAAGCAGTGATGCAATTAGAAAGCAATGGGAGAGGGGCAGGTTTACCACGACTATGAAGATATGATGAGGCTGTCCAAACATTGATGCGGTACAGGAAGTCTGCCCTAAGTGCGAGTGGAGAACCAGACTGAACCTATCATCGTGGATTATTTCAGGTTCCCTTCCAAAAGTACGGCTGCCGAGCGTACATGTGCAGATTCCATCAGCCTGTCCACAACAGCATTGAAAGACTAGTGTATTCCCATCCAGCCTCTGAAGGCTGGTTGTTTATGTATCCTTCTGTTCTTTTGGGAATTCTCAGTGGCAAAGCTAAGGCACTCATGACCCTTTCCATCTCTGCTTTTGGTATTACACAAAACTAACATCCGGTCCCTTGTGTGATTCGACCTGTTATTCATGCTGCACAACCGGCACTATAAAACAGGTGTGCAGAGCCTACGGATCGCATAATGCAGTCCCAATGTTTTTCAAGACTACTGCTGATGTGCATTGTTGCCTGTGAGAAAGTGGATTATTAGTGGAGAGGACCTGATGTGAGTCTTCACTAAGTAATAATGTCACAATTCTGGTCCAGGTTCAGTTCTATCTCAATAATTTAAATCTGAGCTCAGCCCTTCGTAGCTGTAGCACGGAGCAAACAGGATTAACTTAGGAAAAATGTGAAAAGCATTAATAGTACTGATGAAGCAGAAAAAGAAAGACTAACAAACATTTATATATCATGTAACAAAATTGTATAAGACAATGTGATTTTAGCAAAGAAAAATAATGTGCCCACGAAGTAGATCGCCAATAGTATAAACAAGCTTAATTAATCATGAAAACCCACAAATGTATTAATATGTCATAATTGCAGCTATATTCTATGATTTTCTCATTAAAATGTGATATATGCTGAGCCTAAATTTAGCAGAGGCTTTGGCCTAGTTGCCTGGTCTCACTTTTAGCTGCGTAAGTTTTCACTTGTATTAAAAAAGACATGTTTTAAACCTTTAAAAGCTGTATTTTTCCAGTAGAATGACTAATACACTCAAGGTTGTGTGTTAGGCAACTTTTATCCCCTTTGAAGCTAGGTCAGTTTCTGCAGGTGCAGACAATAAAGACACTGATGCAGAATTAATTGGCAACTTTGTTGCTACTTGTGTTCCAAAACTCCAAGGACACCTTAAGCGTAGATGAGTATTAAGAGAAAAGACACTATTCATTGGTCAAAGAGAAATCACCCCATGGACCCTCCAATGGAAGAACCTGAAGAATTTGGGACTTTTCTTACTTAATCCCATCGGATGAAGAGAAACCAGCCATTTTTTTTCTTTGATGCCATTTTGAAGCCAAATTCGAGAAACCATTTTGATGACACTTTGATGCTTTTTTCTCTATCCCAGAGAGGGAGAGACTTTAAAGAATTCTCACCCTAGAGACTTTAACTTTAACTTTACTTTGCCTTCCCCATTCAATAGCTTTTGTTCCCCCATTTTCCTTGCCTCAAGGAAAACTTGCCTTAAACTTTGACCCCTTGAAGTTTGCCTCACGCTGATCGAACCGGTACCTGAAGGACGAAGACTTTGCTTGAATATAAAAGGATAAATGTATTATTTGTTGTACTTTCCTTCTTAGGTACCAACTGCTTATTTTGACAGAGCCTAAGCTAGAAGGTTTCTAAATTTATGCTGATTAAGTTCATTTTTGCATGAAGCCCCACATGCCAAATGCTAATCAGAGGTTAGTTGAGGTATTCATTTGATGCACCATGCTGAATTGAAATCTTGTTATGCTGACCAATGTATGCAATTAGTCAATTTCAGTTACTTTTATTAGTGATTTGCATTGCTATAGCCGAGTGCATTATAATCCAAGTTTTGCGTAGATTGCGTTTCTTCCGTCGTTATGGACAGCCAGTAATGTTCGTATATGTGTATCATTTGATTTTGAGACTTACTTATATTGTGTTAGCTTTGTTAATATAGGGAAATAAACTCATTAACTTTTAATAAACAGGTGTGGTTATTCATGACTGAAAGGTCATGGTGTGTCTAATTACCGATTTTCTGTTTAACTAATTTGTTGATTGATTACTAATCGAGTATTGGTTATTGATTATAAATGATTATTGATTTGAGGGATCCGACAATTCTTTGGATGAGGAGTACTCAACCCGGTCAAAAGGTTCACCAACCTCCAGCGTGTCCAAGTATAAGTAAATTACAAAGACTAGACGCGCTATCAGTAGATGGTAGCAGAGCTTGATGATTTGGCCCTTTGGGACCCCATCCGAACAATAGACGGATTCAAGTTAGAATTTTCTTTAATAAAACAAGTTGTAGAGATGATGATGCCCTAAATCCCCAATGACTTTCCTGGAATCTTGCAGCTTGCAAATGGAGGAAATGGAGGTGTGAGAATGTTTTCGGCGTTTCTGTTGATGGTATGAGTGAAGTTAGGGTTTTGCGCTTGCATAGCTTATGCCGCAGATGAATTGTGAAGTTTGTGAGGATTTTAGGGGGTTACGAACTCCAGTTAAACATTTAGAGGAGTGGTACTCCAAAGTGTGAAAGTAGGGAAGTCGTCGAACTTCATATGTGTGTAGCACTTTGTGCAGGAAAAAATTGTCCACGTGGATGTTGATGTTGAGACGGGCCTTCCGAGGTCAAGAGACTCCGGAGTATGTTGAAAAGTGTATGAGACACTTGATTGATGTTGTAATTTGTTCGGTTTAATAGGTTGATCGGGCGTGGTCAACAAGTCAGTACGAATGTTGAGGAATAAAAGAAAATTTTCGACTTTGAGATTTGACGAATTCTAAGGTGCACTAGAATAGTTCATTGATCAGTTGAGAGTAAAGTTTGCAGGTCAAATTTTGCTTGAGAAAGTGGGAAACCGAGAAAGATGGAATAACTGCCGAGGCTAGTGAAAAATCCCTAAGGTTTCTGAAGCGATTGTATTACTTTTCCTGTGGTAAACCGACAGATTTGTTTTCTTCTTTTTGATTAGTGCTCACGATATATTGCAGAAAATTAGTTTTGAGTGAAGCTGAATGAAGGAGGACAAGCCACAAGACTTTGTCAGCTGCAGTGTGTGAGTGTGACGTCACTAGGAGCCACGCTGGGATAGGTTGGTTGGTGAGAAGGGTTGCGCACAGATTGGACGCAGTCCGTGAAGCTCAATTGGTGGGGAAAGGCAAGCGAAGAGTATTCTGGGAATTAAAGTCACTTATTGAGTACATTTTGAGAAAATAAAAGAGGGGAAAAATGAAATTTTTCAAAGCATTTAAGAGTGCCTTAAGGGGAGATGTATATATTAAAGCAAATGTAGGAGAATAAACACCGCCTGAGGGTACACCAGCTTACATCGTAATTGAAGAAAAGGGTGTCGCACCATGTCTTTGGTTAAAGCAATGGTGTAAATTAACAGAAAAGCATGGAAGTGTAGCGTTTCCTATCCATGGGACGTTTAATCTAAGAGTTTTGGAGATTTTAAGATTTGCGCTATATGACATGAAAATACCTCCAAGACCAGCACAGTTTGAAGAATTAGCAATTTGGGAACAAATGGCTAGAAGGCAACTACAAAAGAAATTTGAGACAAGAGTGAGAAAAGTAGAAAAGACACTAGCGGATGCTAGATGAGATAGTGCTCAATAGGTTTGGAAATCAGATATATTGCAGGGAATTAAATTGTTTCCAGCAATTACTGACGAAGCAGAGATTGAAGGAAAGAAAGCTACCCATAAAACAAACAGGAGTCAGTCCACAGATAGAGAAAACAAGAGAACCTCAAAAAGGTCAGACGAATCAGACGATGAGGAGTTCATTCTGCAATTGTTAAATGACCGTCCACCACCATATGTGGAAAATGAAAATGGCCCAAGCACTAGTACTGCCCCTCCAGAACCGATACAGGGTACTGCAACACCGAATTTGAGAAAATTGCAGAGGCAAAGTAGTCCTGATATGCCTTTTACACAAGAAATACCACAAGTTCAGAGAATATATCCTGACATGACTAAACTGGAACCTGTTAATGATTATCAGCCACAAGTCCAAAGACGCTATTACGATGAACATAATTTGAAAATAACTTCTAATTTAATGGTGCAGAGAGGACAGAATTACCAAAGACCGACATTGATTCAAACCGAACCAATACAAATTTTGATGCCTCAAAAGCAGATGCAAGGAATGCCAAAATACATTCAAACAGCAGAAGTACAGTTAGACACGCCAGCAATGATGAACCATAATATGGGAATTAACATGCCACAGAATTTGGGTAACACAGAATCTGGACGCAATATCTTTGCCTATCACTGTAGGTCCGCCAGTACCATTATATATACAAGCAAAGACAAGTGTATGCGATCAAGGTTTAATGACACAGAATGAGACAGGAAGGAGATACATAGAAAATACTCAAGAAATGACTCCCGTAGGAACACTGTCAAATAGATCTGGGTCTTTGTTGGAATTTAGTCCAATTCCAATTTGTGTTCCGTCAACTGTGGTAACGTCAAATCCACCACTAATAATACCGCAAACCTCAAAAACAGAAACATTACAGAAACCATCAGTAGCAGTAGACGTAGATGCTACATTAATGGGACTAAACGCACAACAGTTAACACAATGGTTGAACAGTCTGAATACCCCACAGAGTACACCCAAGGGGAAAGGAGAAGAATATTTTAATCAAATAAGATTGGGCATGGAAGCAGGTGAACTCGTAGATGGAACGATGGGTCTGAACAGGTTAGAATCATACACAGAAGAAGAGCTGAGATACATTTGCCCTAGAATTACAAGAGAAGTAAGCAGCATACATAAGAGGTTAAAAGAGATTGCAGACAGACACAAAATAGACATAAATAAAACCAAGCACTTGAGCAGAGGTTACAGGTTAGACTTTGAGGCAAAAGACTTTGAACACATGAGGTCTGCAGGAATGAAAACACACCTTAAAGAAATAAAGCAAAGCGCGCAGGTTTGGAGGTTGTTTAGACAAGTGGGAGAGTAGGTGGGTTAAGAAAAAGAATAAGAAGAAAGAAAGTACCCCAGATCAGAATGATAAAATACAACAGAATGATGATCTTATAACCATGTTACCAATGAGAGAAAGAGCAGGAGGAAAACGTATCCACGTACCATGGCACAGGTGTGACATTCAAACCTTTACGGAAGATTACCCTAAGTTAAGAGAGAAACCGATCGAATGGTATCAACAAACAGATAGATTTGTGAAACTCGCAAAATGTCTTTGGGAAGACCTGAATACTTTATTCGAAATTGTAGTTCCAGCAGATTTGTGGGAAGATTGTAAAAAGGCTGTAGATTGGCCAACAAGTGAACCAGAAAGAGATAAGGACACAGGTGCACCATCGCCTAGGGTAATGAGCATATACCATAAAGTGATTCAGTATTTGAAAACAAAAGTTGCATCGAAAAATGTAGATTGGCAGAAAATTGACAGAACAGCACAGGAAGTTAAAGAGTTGATACATGCATACTATGAGAGATTGTTGAAAGCATTCAAACATTACAGTGGCACGGAAATGATTGAGGCAAAGGACATGCTCCATTTTGTATTCAGATTTGTGGAAGGATTGAGACCAGAAATTAGCCAGATGATTAAAATGCATTTGATTTGTTAGCAGTCAAAATCGATCGATGAAGTGTTGAACTATGCAAAATACTGCAGTGATGAGATTGAGACAAAGCAGAAAAGGTTGAAAGAAAAAGTCATGGTGATGCAGATTATAGCAGCTCAGACAGGTTTGCAAGGTTTCCAACAACAGTTGCTGCAGCAGCAACAGCAGGGAAATGCTATGTTTCAGCCACAGATGAGAGGCAGAGGCCGAGGAGGTTTTGTGAATAATGGTCCTGATTTAAATACTGTCGTGATTCCTAATGGTATACAGGCAATGAAGAAAGTGATGCCATGTCATACGTGTGGAATCGTCGGACATTGGAAACGGGAGTGCCCAATGTTGGTGCAGGAAGGTGTAGGTCAGCAAAACAATGATGTCAATACATTTCAGAATATGAGAGCACCAAAATTGAGAGGTTCAAACCCAAATTTCCCAAATAATGTAAATCAGATGCAAGGTCTACAACTTATACAACAACAGCAGGTGCAAATGCCTCGTGTATAAATGGCACAATCACAGCCAATGCAACAGCAGTTTCCTATGGTACCTAATCAGCAAATGCAAGTACCCTTAGCACCAATGAATCAGCAACAAGTAATGCTTTCTCAACAGGTCACAGGTCAAGGAATGAATCAAAGTAACACAGTACACCAATTCCCGTTACACAGTGAGAATGGAATAAACAATGAATGGGAGAGTAAAAGTTCAGATGAGGATGGAAATTGTATGCTTGCAGCAGCTTTGGAAGTTGATCAAAAGGGACCATATGTGGAAGGAAGAGTTATGGGTCACAGCGTTTCATTTTTGGTTGACACAGGAGCTACACGCTCTACAGTTAGAAGTATCGAAGTACCAAGTTTGCCACTTTCAGGGAGAACAGTTCAAGTAGTGGGAATAGCAAATCGGTATCTGACAAACCCAATTACAGATCCAGTGCAAGTCAAAATTGGTAACTTTCAAGGGTTACATAAATTTGTGGTGTGTGACTCAAGTCCAATATCCCTATTAGGAAGAGATTTATTATGTAAACTAGGGTGCTCAATTATGTGCTCACATAATGGAATTAAAATTCAGACAAACAGTGATGAGGAAGAAGAGGACAGTGTAGAAGAAGAAGAAGTTGAAACTGTTGATGAAGAGTATCCCCTGATTATTCTTTATCCTATGCTCACTGAAGCAGATATTCCAGCTGATTTACAAGAAACTGTTGAAAAGGAAGTGTGGAATATGACAGGGAAAGAAGTAGGATTGATCAAAGGAGCAGAACCAGTGAAAGTGACTGTAAAACCTAATGTCAATTTTCCTCAGACTCCACAATACCATATGCCACAGGATACTCTCATGAAAGTCGCCCAACTCATTGACGAATTTGTGAAACAGGGAGTACTGAAAGAAGTACTAAGTAGTCCATGTAATTCACCAATCATGGGACTAATAAAACCAAGTGGAAAGGCCTGAATTGTTCAAGATTTGAGAAAAATAAATGACATAATAGTCAAAAGTTGTCCCGTAGTACCAAATCCAGCTGTAATAATGATTCAAATTCCCTGTGATGCAGCGTGGTTCACAGTCATCGATTTGTCACAAGCATTCTTTTCTGTGCCTCTTCATGAGGACAGCCAATTTCTCTTTTGTTTCAAATTTCTGAATGGAGTCTACAGTTGGTGTCGAATTCCTCAAGGGTTTTCGGAGTCACCATCAATTTTCAATCAGATTCTAAAGAAAAATCTGGAATTATTGGAATTACCTTTTGAATTAACGTTAGTACAGTATATTGACGATTTACTGATTGCATCCAAAACAGAAAATGACTGTACAGTTGACACTATTGCCTTACTAAACCATTTGGGAAGAAATGGACACAAAGTGTCTCCTTCAAAATTGCAATACTGCCAAAAGAAAGTGAAATATTTGGGTCACCAAATAGAAAAAGGGTCGAGAAAAATCATGAAAGAAAGAATAACGAGTGTACTTCAAATGAGTCCACACAAAACAAGAAAAGAGGTGAGAAAGTTTTTGGGAATGGTGGGCTACTGTTGCCAATGGATTCCCAATTTCTCAACTCTAGCCAAACCTTTACTGAAACTGACCCAGAAAGATGCGCAGGATGAAATAATGTTGAAAAGAGATGAAATGGATGCCTTTATTGAATTAAAGGAATGCATGTGCAGAGCTCCAGCTTTAGGTATGCTTGATTACACAAACCCTTTCACATTGTTTTGTCATGAACGTGATGCATGTTCCTTGTCTGTCTTGACTCAAGCCCATGGTGGTGTAAACAGACCAGTAGCATATTTTTCAGCTACTTTGGATCCAGTCGCAGCAGCCTTACCAGGATGCTTGCGTGCTGTAGCAGCAGTTGGTATGAGCCTGAATCAGAGTGAAGGAATAGTGATGGGACATCCTTTAACAGTTATGGTCCCTCACTCAGTTGAAATACTTTTGACACGTTCCCGAACACAGCACATGACTGGTGCTAGGCTTACAAGGTACGAGACAATAATTTTGGGATCACCTAATGTGCAATTAGAAAGGTGCACTACATTGAATCCAGCAACTTTGTTTCCCAGTGAAAAGGTTGAAATTGAAAATGCAGATGATATAGAACATGACTGTCTTCAAGTGACTGAATTTTGTACTAAACCAAGACCTGATATCAAAGATACTCGATTGGAAGAAAATGATCAGATTATTTTTGTTGATGGTTCATGTTTGAGAGATGCACTAGGAATATTGAAAGCAGGATATGCTGTATGTACAATAACTGGTGTTCTAGAAGCATCTTGGCTTCAAGGAATTTACTCTGCACAGGTAGTGGAACTAGTAGCCCTTATAGAGCTTGCCAACTTTCGGCATTAAAGAAAGTCACCATTTACACTGACAGTCAGTACGGATTTGGAATAGTGCATGATTTTGGACAATTGTGGTCACAAAGAGGTTTTTTGACCTCTTCAGGATCAGCAGTGAAAAATGGTGAAAGTATAAGAGGATTGTTACATGCTATTCAGTTACCAGGAGAAGTAGCAGTGGTAAAATGCAGTGCACACTTGAAATCATAAGACTTTGTTTCTTTGGGAAATGGATATGCAGATCAAGTCGCGAGGTTTTGCGCATTGAACTGCATATTGCTCAGAGACTAATGGAATTTGATAAGTGAGCCAGAACTTGAACCAAATGAAGCCTTTGCTCAAAAAGTTGTAGACACAATAGAAGAATTGAAATTCCTACAAAATAATGTTAGTAAGGATGAAAAACTCTCATGGAGTAAATTACAATGCGTAAAAAAACCAGATGATTTGTGGGTTTCAAGTGAAGGGAGATTGGTTTTGCCAGACAGTCTTTTGACGCAAATAGCTAGGCTATATCACGGGCAAGCACATATTGGAAGGGATGCCATGATTAGATTATTAAAAATTGATTGGTTTAATCCCAAATTTCGCCAAGTTGCTGAAGCAGTTTGCCATTGTTGCGTCATTTGCCAACAAATGAACTCAGGTAAGGGAACCATAGTAAATGTGAGCCACATTGGAAGAGCAGGTGGGCCGTTCAGCAGGATGCAAATGGATTTTTTATTGAGATGCACATGCATGCAGGCTTGAAAAATGTGTTGGTGATTGTGTGTATTTTTAGTCACTGGATTGAAGCATACCCTACATGCAGAAATGACAGTCTCACAGTTGCAAAACTACTCTTGAGAGAACTAATACCACGTTTCGGATTTCCGATCTCTTTAGAATCAGATATGGGAAGTCACTTCAATAACAAAGTAATCAAATTACTATGTGCAGCATTGAACATTGAACAAAAATTGCATTGTAGCTACCGCCCTGAAGCATCAGGATTAGTGGAGCAAATGAATGGCACACTGAAATCAATGGAGAAAATATGCGCATCCACAAACTTGAAATGGCCTGATGCGTTGCCTTTGGTGTTAATGTCAATGAGAAACACACCTGATAGAAAGACCGGACTATCACCACATGAAATTCTCATGGGCAGAGCCATGAGACTTCCAGCAGTTCCTGTGAATGCCCTTGTAAATATTACAGATGATATGGTATTGGACTACTGCAAAGGTCTGGCTGAAGTGGTCCGCTCTTTTTCTCACCAGGTAGAGGCAACCACCTTGCCACAGATCCAAGGTCCCGGACACGCCCTGAAAGCAGGTGACTGGGTTGTGGTAAAGAAGCACGTGAGAAAGTCGTGTTTGGAACCCCGTTGGAGAGGACCTTTTAAAGTGATTCTGACAACTACCACCGCTGTGAAATGTGCGGGAGTTCCCAACTGGATTGACACCAGTCACACGAAAAGGGTGATGTGTCCCACAGAAGAGGAAATTGAAGCACTGAAATTACCAACAGCTAACAGGAAAGTACCAGGCACTGAGACAGACCGAAGAGAGCCTGAAAGCGAACAAGAAGAAATTGAGACAGAATAAATATTCTCTGAGGAAGACACAGTCAATCCTTTTGAGGACACCAGAGAAGAAGCCTCAGGAGGTTACAGAGATCCTATCTCAGGTGAAGAAGCAGGAGAGTCTAATAAGAGGAGGGCTTTCCCAGAAGCAGACGATACAGGAAAAGAAGGAGAAAACCTGACTGACCTCCCAGGTGAAGGAGACAAGACAGAGCAAAGTGAAATTGTTCCAATTCTTCCAGAATCGGTTGCAGGTCCATCAGGTGAAAACAATGCGAAACGGAGACAAAGCATATCACCAGTGAAATTAAAGATTAAAGAAAAATTAAACGAAAACAAATGGCCAAAATTGAAGGAGAAATGAAAGGAAGTGTCTATCATAACCACATCGAATGAAGAAAAAGACACAGCTAAAGAACAAGATATAAGCAAAAGGGAATAGAAAGGGAAAGAATAGCGAGCAGAAGATATTCTGGTCCAGAATGGGCATACACAGCCACTAATGATTGGTCAGACGAATTTCTATCTCTTAGTCTTGAAAATGAAGAAGCAGAACGACACTTTGGTACTTGAAAAGTGAAATTTCATGAACATTACCGGATAAGACATTGATAACCTGATTGACTTTTAAAACCGATTTTGAGACAAAGCTGCTAAACCGATAAGAGACTAAGCTGCTAAAGAAAACCGTGTGAACTTTGACCTTGTTGATCCTATATATATATATATATCTGCAAATTTGATTTGATAAACTATCTTCAACTTTCTGATTCTCTATAGATCATGACGGACAATACTATACAAGGACATAAGATGAAATATTGTAAATATATGTGTATAGGTCTAATAATTGCATGTGTACCAATAATTATGGCAATGATTCTTGGAATGCATGGAGGGAATGAAAGAGACGCAACTGATGTTTCTACTTTTAAAACTACTACTGAATTAACTCCTTTGAAGAAACTCGAACAAGACAAAAAATATTTACATGATTATACTAACGACAAGAAAGAACTCTCATCTAATGTCTTCTATCGCTTGCTGAGTGAGTATGTTGAGACAATGGACACGAAAGATTGTTATATATGTAAACAAATCCCTACCTCAGTAATAGAAGGGGTGACATGTCATAGCATGCCCCTTACGTATGGAATAACATGTAGTTTGTTACTGACCAGATTTTATGGCCAGGAATATATTCAATACTTCTATTCCAATCATGATGTCGTATTTTCATATGTCCCCATAATTGAGTACTTGAGTAAAGTAGCAAGAGATTATTATACAGAATTAGTTAGGGGTTTCTTTGAACCATTATCACCTTTTTCCACAGTTCACGCTCATAAAGAAAACCTTACATGCTTACTTTCACCCGTAGAGAAAAGCTTTTTAGATCACACTGAAGATAGAAGGAAAATGATAAAGGAAAAATTAGAAATGGAATTACATAAAAGGACATCTGTAGATAACTATGCTTTTGCCGCAATAGGGACACAAGGGAAACTAGCTTTAGATGCATTACACATAGGGAAACTTTGTATATATAGACCTAAATCATACTATGACACAATCATTGTAGGAACGAGTGAATGTAAGCACATGTTTTTATTCCAGAGTAAATGGACGTTCATGTTAAATGGACTAGATCCAGCTACTCCAGGGGTATATTTTATTTGTGGACTTAATGCCTATTATCGTCTTCCAAAGGGATGGTATGGGAGATGTTATTTGGGAATAGTATTTCCAAAGATTTATCAACTAGATGACTTAAAGAAATTTCCAAAGCTGTCTAAATTACATCGTATTCAGAAAAGGGAGACAGCTTCTGATGTGGTAGGAGACATATTTGGAGCAATAATTCCTTCAGTAGGAGTTATATTGAATTCAATCAAAATACGAACGTTGTCAACTATTGTGGATAACATGCTGACAAATTTCTTAGGAGCAATGATCCGGATGGATACTGAACTTGCTGCAGAAAGAGCTATGACTCTTCAAAACCGGCTTGCTTTAGACATTCTTTTAGCAAAGAATGGCGGCATGTGCAAAATGCTTAGTGCACATCACTGTTGCTCACATATACCAGACAACAGTAAACAAATTAGAAATATGCTTACAAATTTAACTAACGATAGTACAGAGCTGAAAGAATTGAAAGAACCAGGAGTATGGGAAAAAGTTGGAAAAGGATTTGCTTCCGTGGGAAATTGGCTCAGCAACATTTGGAACGGAATATTACTGAAAATAGTAAAAGGAATATTAATAATACTAATTTGCTTAATAGGTATTTGGGGAATATGGAAAGCTGTTAAAATATTGAAATCAAGAAACAAGAGAAGAATTGAAAAGAAGGAACAAAAAGAAATGGTAAAATTATACAGGGAAAAATCAAAGGGAGTAAAAAGGAAAAGGGAAATGATTGAAATGCAAAATTATTAAAACAGAATTTTAAATGAAATAAAATTTGTGATGGAAGATTTAATGTGATGACATAATTAGTCATCAGAGGAGGTATTGATGAAGCAGAAAAAGAAAGACTAACAAACATTTATATCATGTAACAAAATCGTATAAGACAATGTGATTTTAGCAAAGAAAAATAATGTATGTAGAAAATGTGCCCACGAAGTAGATCGCTATTAGTATAAACAAGCTTAATTAATCATGAAAATCGACAAATGTATTAATATGTCATAATTACAGCTATATTCTATGATTTTCTCGTTAAAATTTGTTATATGCTTAGCTTAAATTTAGCATAGGCTTTGGCCTAGTTGCCTGGTCTCAATTTTAACTGCGTAAGTTTTCACTTGTATTAACAAAGACGTGTTTTAAACCTTTAAAACCTGTATTTTTCCAGTAGAATGACTAATACACTTATCTCAAGGTTGTGTGTTAGGCAACTTTCATCCCCTTTGAAGCAAGGTCAGTTTCTGCAGGTGCAGACAATAAAAACACTGATGCAGAATTAATTGGCAACTTTGTTGCTACTTGTGTTCCAAAACTCCAAGGACACCTAATGCGTAGATGTGTATTAAGAGAAAAGACACTATTCATTGGTCAAAGAGAAATCACCCCAAGGACCCTCCAATGGAAGAACCTGAAGAATTTGGGACTTTTCTTACTTAATCCCATCGGACGGAGAGAAACCAGCCATTTTTTTTCTTTGATGCCATTTTGAAGCCAGATTCGAGAAACCATTTTGATGGCACTTTGATGCTTTTTTCTCTATCCCAGAGAGAGAGACTTTAAAGAATTCTCACCCTAGAGACTTTAACTTTAACTTTACTTTGCCTTGCCCATTCAGTAACTTTTGTTCCCCCATTTTCCTTGCTGCTGCAAGGAAAGCTTACCTTAAACTTTGCCCCCTTGAAGTTTGCCTCATGCTGATCGAACCGGTACCTGAAGGACGAAGACTTTGCTTGAATATAAAAGGATAAATGTATTATTCGTTGTACTTTTCTTCAACTGCTTATTTTGACAGAGCCTAAGCTAGAATGTTTCTAAATTTATGCTGATTAAATTCATTTTTGCATGAAGCCCCACATGCCAAATGCTAATCAGAGGTTAGTTGAGGTATTCATTTGATGCACCATGCTGAATTGAAATCTTGTAATGCTGACCAATGTATGCAATTAGTCAATTTCAGTTACTTTTATTAGTGATTTGCATTGCTATAGCCGAATGCATTATAATCCAAGTTTTGCGTAGAATGCGTTTCTTCCGTCGTTATGGACAGCCAGTAATGTTCGTATATGTGTATCATTTGATTTTGAGACTTACTTATATTGTGTTAGCTTTGTTAATATAGGGAAATAAACTCATTAACTTTTAATAAACAGGTGTGGTTATTCATGACTGAAAGGTCATGGTGTGTCTAATTACTGATTTTCTGTTTAACTAATTTGTTGATTGATTACTAATTGAGTATTGATTATTGATTATAGATGATTATTGATTATTGATTTGAGGGATCCGACAATTCTTTGGATGAGGAGAACTCAACCCGGTCAAAAGGTTCACCGACCTCTGGCGTGTCCAAGTATAAGTAAATTACAAAGACTGGACGCGCTATCAGTACCACAGCAGTAAAACGTAGAAAAATCAAACAATAAATACCCCACTCCAATTAATAAATGTAGAGTCAAATTTAATAGACACCAAAATCACAATAATCTGACGGAAGGAACCATAGATATGATATTTAGATGTTCCAAACTAAAATTGTGCCTAAAAGCGTAGAGCGCCAATGACAGTTACCTGGTTGTGCTAGAACGGGTTCATGTCAAAAGTTAAGGTTGACTGCTACCTACTGCCAGTCTGATATATGGACCAGGTTTGTCTCAGTGGGCTTTTTACCTTCCTTCTGCCTCAGAAGATTGGAGAAAGTCCTCGTTGTTGGGTCGTCAAGGATTGGGCTGCAGGCTGAGTTTAAGGAGGGCTCAACAGCAGCTTGGTGAAGGCTGGGTCCTCTGTGTGAGCCTTGGCTCTTGCAGGAAGCTTGTTTGGTCAATGGCTGGAAGCTCTAAGCTGGTGAAATCCAGTATCTGTACCCAGGAAGGTCTAATCGGGGGTTGGATATGGTTTGCCGTACACCTCAATGAAGTGCCTATATATTTGGACTTAGAACCTTTTCTGCAAGTTGAAATACTTTCAGTGGAGGAAACCGATGAGTTGAATCTGACCGGCGAATCGACATGACCGGATGTGGCTTCCTTGCCGATCATGGTCTTGGGTGGTTCTCTGGAGGAAAGGTTCTGAGAAAGTTTCTAAGTGTCCCATATTTCAGTTTTAGAGTCAGAGGAGTACACTCTAACACCAGTCAAGGGTCCAGGATTTTGTGGGCAAAACTTTGGAGTTGGAACTCACTCTCCCAGAAGCCACTGGCAGGGTCAAGAACAAATCCAGTTAGAAATGGTTTGCTGGACTCTTTTGTGGCTCTGTAGCTCAACAGGAGGTCAATCAACTGCCCCTTTGTGTCTCTTCTTTACCCTCTGTATATGTGAGAGCAGGTCCAACCCTTAGGGTCTCTCTAAAGTTCAATAGCAGGTGCAGTCTTTCTTTCATCCAAAGGTTTATTACCCAAAGGTAAGCAAGCATTTATATTATTGCTATTCACCATATATTTTTACAGTTGTCTGATTTATTTACTTGCGTTACCATGTCGTTTCAATAGTTATTTTTATTCTGCACTTCAATTTTGCACAATCCATGCTTTCTGGTCTGCTGCAGTCCTCTGTTCGTTTGGAGAAAGCTTTCTGGGTGATATTTTATCCACTTTGAATTTTGGCTGGCACAGTAAAGGTCAGCAGTCTAGCGGCTCAATTCTTGTGGGTTATTTAATGCAGAAGCTGGCGCGGACATGCTGGCATTGCCCCCAGGCATTTGTATAATTGATAATCACCCTGTATTTTAACACTTGTCTGATTTATTTACTTGTGTTACCTTTACCTTGCTTTAGTTATTTAGGATTCTGTACTTTAATTTTGCACCATACACGCTTTTTGGTCCACTGCAGTCCTCTGTTTGTGTGGAGAAAGCTTTCTGGGCAATATCCTATCCACTTCCAGTTTCGCCTGCTCCCTTGGAGGTTAACAGTCTAGCTGCTCACTTCCTGTGGGTTACTTAATGCTGTTGTCGGCATGGACATGCTGCCATTAACCCCAGCCAAGCAAGCATTTGAATTATTGCTAATCACCCTGTAGTTAATAATTAATAATCGTAGTGTTAAAATGAATATGAGATGAACATATTTATACAGAATTAATAAAAAAAATTAATGCAAGTTACATGTGTGCAGAAAAATAAATGCACATTTAAATTGTTCTAGCATGTTATAAATTATGTTTACAATAAATAATTTGCTTTGCATATATGAATTGCAAGGTGCTCAATAGGTTTTTTAAATATATTATTGTATTAATGTGTATTTGGGATTCTTAGCGTGACTAGGCCTGAAAAGAATATTTTGGAGCAGTAATGGAAAATAGCTTGTTCATTCTGTTCCCTCTGACCTGAATTATTTTCCCAGGCAGTTAATGGGATGCTGAATGTCCTATTGTACTGAAGGCAAGAAACGTGTTTTAGAAACAACAATGTGGCATTATTTGCTCTAGCTGTCAAACATGGCAGGAAAATTGTAGTTCTCATGGGAAATGTATTCGTTTAGTTTATTGTGTGTTGTGAGAAAGGATCTCAAGTAACAAATAATTAGAAAATGTAATATGTTGTCAAAAATATTTTGTCATGAGACTGTACAATGGACTTTTGCTGAGAAGATCTGAAAAAATAGCAGAGTTGGTGACACGACCATTAGCCATTGGACACTAAAACTGACCCCCAGAGTATACCTACTTGAACGACCAATCAAAAGATTCTGAGTTTCAGTGCAGTTCTTTAGTCAGTACATTCGGGAGCGCGGCCAGGGGTAGGTTGAATACAGCACACCAGGTTTCCTGAAAGTAAGTGCCAACAACTTCTGTTCCTTTCACGATCCGTGCCACTCTTTTGTTATTGAATGCTGCTTCTACGAGAAGTTAATGTCACGGCTCCCGGAGCTCGGGAGCCGTTACTTGCGTGCACGCTGGCTTGGCAGTCTGAAGGGAGATGCCTAGGGTTCGGATATTAGAACCGGGCTCTCCCATATTAATATATGACGGATCATTGCTTTTACCAATTGACCAACTGTCTTTTTACACACATTTGTTTGCTCTGCACATCTAGTGCATATTAAGATTGTTTCATTTCCCTAACCTTACTGTCAAGTACTTTCTGTGGGGCTCAAATGAGGATATTTACTTTCAATTAATCATCAGACACAGCAAACATGGCTTTATACTGGTTTCATGTTTTTTTGTGATTACAACCAGTTCTGATGACTGCATTAACGGTGGGTTTGTGAGTTTTTACAGATAAAATGTGTGAGAAAACAGGGCTGATTGCAGAGGCCCCCTAACTTTTTGCCCCATTTTCCACTTTTTGCTGGTGTTTTCCTGACTCTGATGGTGCCCTGGGTACTGCTAACCAGTCCCAGGGCCTGTGCTCTGTGTAAAATCAATATGCAAATTAGGCTAATTATAATTGGCTAAGTTAACCTACCTATAAGTCCCTAGTATATGGTAGGGCATGTAGGTTTAGGGACCACAGCATAGGTAGTGCACCCATAGGTGCACTGCTGAGGTGCCCAGTGTCATTTTAAAGGCAGGCCTGCCTTGCTGGCTGCTTTTAAATTAAAGGTATATGCAAATTCGACTTTGGAATTAAAAGTAGTTCCAAAGTCTTAAACTACCTTATTTTTACATATAAGTCACCCCTAAGGAGTGCCCTATGTGCCCCTAGGGCTGGGTGATATGTAACTATAAGCAGGGACTTTATAAAAATAGATTTATAAGCCCTGGTGAGGTCAAAACAGCCAAATTCGTTTTTCCCTCATAGAAGTAAATGGCCTTCATAGGCTAGAATGGGGAGACTTTATTTAAAATTTTAAAGTCTCCTTAAATGTTGCATACCAAGAATTTGGTATCAAATTAATTGTTGTAATAAATCCCACAACTTCCAGTTGTTGGATTTAATATAACTTGTTCAGGTAAAAAGTTTAAGACTTTACCTAAAAAGTTGCCAATTTCAGCCCTGCATTGTTTTTGCTGCTGTGCTCTGATTGGCCAGCCTGCAGCAGCTTAGCCAAGCTGCCTTGATGAGGTGTGAAGTGGCCTGGCTTCACACAAAGGAATGTGCCTGTGGGAGAGAATCTCCCCTCAGCGGATGGTGAGGCAGGAAGGGGGAGGGCTGCCAAACTGGTTTTCAAAGGCAGAGAAGGACATTTGGAGCACCCAGCAACACCCCCACACTCTGCAACCCCAGACAACTAGGTGCCCCCTTGATTAGATTAGGAGAGGGCAGGAGAGGGGTGTGTTTATGATTTTTAGCCACACCAGTGGGTGGGCTCAGCCAGATGTAACCTCCAAAAATCAGATTCAGCCATGATGGATTTTTAGAGAATGTTGCCTTCTGGGATGGATTTTTGCCACACTTCCCAGGAAGTGGTCATCACAGGGGGACGACCCTGTACCTGATTGGAGAACCAGGACCCCCCTGCTTTTCACCCAGGAGCAAGGATAAAACTGGCAGACCTGCACCCACACCTCAGATCCCCACAAGATTTCAACAAGAAAGAACTAAAGGAGAAGAAGGACTGCCCTGCTGGACCCCTGGCCTGAACCTGGAACCTGCACTCAGAAGGACTGCACCAGCTGCACACTTGGGCTTCACCACAAGAAGGACTTTGCCTGGCTTCAACTGGTTCAAGGAGGGACTCCCTGTTTGCTACAGGTGAAAAATTGCTATCCAGAGTCCCCTGCACCAACTCCTGAAGAAAGTGACCAGCTGACCATTGTCCAGTGGCCAAAAAGGAGTTTGCGCCAGGTGCATTCTGGGAATTGTAGTCCGCACCCCCCAAGGACCATCTCAGAACTTCTGGACCCTTGGGGTGAGCTGTGGACCCCAAAAGAACCTTAAAAGAACATCTGGGTGAA
This sequence comes from Pleurodeles waltl, assembly GCF_031143425.1. Taxonomy (NCBI): domain Eukaryota; kingdom Metazoa; phylum Chordata; class Amphibia; order Caudata; family Salamandridae; genus Pleurodeles; species Pleurodeles waltl. The sequence continues at coordinate 891,910,396 of NC_090442.1, read as the reverse complement.
GCCCCAGAAGTTCGGAGAAGATTTGAGAATTTTTGTAAAAAAGCTCCATAGAGGGACCGACCCGCCGTGGAAATTCTAGCCGGCTTGCCTCAACCGCGACCCGGCCTGATTTGGTGGTTCGTCCCGGTAAAGAAAAATCTCAGAAAAAGAGACTAAGTCCGAAGGTAAAAAGTTGACCGGGACTTCCCAGCCATCGTATCTGAGAAGGGCTCCATGGACGTCGGATCAAGATCCAGGTTTACCCCGGTCGAAGGATTTTCACCTCAAAAAAACGACTAAGTCCGAAGGTAAAAATCTCCACCGAGGAATCCAGCATCGCGTATCCGGAGAAGGGCTCCAGGAGGTCTGGCAGGTTCGTCCTGCTGAAGAAAATCTTCAAAATAAAGACTAAGTCAGAAGGTAACTTTTTAACCAAGGCCTCCCGCGACCTGTAGCCGAGCAGGGCTCCATCGCGGTCGGCCTGAAACTTTGACTTTGCCCCGGTCGAGGTGCAACCAGATGACCCGATTGGCACTTTTTGTTTCTAAGCGCTAGAAAAATAATAATTCTTTAAAAATTCATATCTCCGGTTCCCTTTATCCGATTTTATTCGTTTTTGTGTCATTTTAAAGATAAAAATATAAACTATTTTTATAAATTGGTTTTGGATTTTTAAACTGTTTCCTGTGTTTTATTTAATTACTGTTTTGTGATATTTGAATGCTTTACACACTGTCTCCTAAGTTAAGCCTTGATGCTCGTTGCCAAGCTACCAAGGGTTGAGCTGGGGTTAATTTACTGAGACCTAACTGGACCTAAGTGGAGGTTAGTGGCTTGTTGCTAGGTGTAGGTACCTTCCTGCCCTTACCAATAACCCATTTTCCAACATTTTTGGTGGCAGCGGTGGGATCCTGTACTTGTGTTCAGTATCATGTTACAGTTTTAAGTCAAACAAATAAAAAATCCTTTAAATTGTCTTAGTGCAAAAAAAAATTCTTTTTTAATTTTTAATTTGGATTAATTTCTATTATTGAATTTTTGTAATTTTTCTAAATTATTGTTTCCAAATTTTGCAAAAAGGTTTTGTTGACACAAAACTAGGGAACCATGGAGCTTGATCTGGCCAGCCTACCCACACTGACAGTAGTCCAGCTTAGGGGGTTGTGTACTGAAAGAGGGTTGCCTGCAACCACTGACCTCAGGAAGCAAGTCCTGATCAAATCCCTGACAGCATGGGCTGAGGCCCAAGAGGTAGACCCAGGGGAAGCTCCAGAGGAGGGAGAAACAGGGGAGGATGCTAGCTCTAACCACTCAGTGGAGGGAGGGCATCTGAGCCTAAGTGAGGATGAGGAAGATCGGTCCTCAGTACATACAGTCACTAAGGGCAGATCCAAAGCTAGTGGTGGGAAGGGGGTCCCTTCAGTAGGAGAGAATCCATCCATCAGGGAAAGAGAGCTGGAGGCCCAGCTAGCATACATAGCTTTGGAAGCAGACAAGCTGGCCCTAGAAAAGAAAAAGTGGGCAAAGAAAGAGAAAAGAGATGGTGGCAGCGACAGAGAAGTTGAGGTGTCCATGGGTGGGGGAGTTTGCCCCAGATTACCCAAGGGGGTGGTTCCTGCTTATGTAGAGGGGGATGATATAGACAAATAGTTGGAGGCCTTTGAGAGGGCACTCCAAATGAGAAGGGCTAGGCTTCAATACTGGGGTTCCCTTTTGTGGGAGTTGGTCCCCAACTCAGGGAGGGATAGGCTTCTGACCTTAAGGGGGGAGGAGGTCGATTCGTACCCTAGTATGAAGAGGTGCTTAACCAAGAAGTTTGGTCTGACCCCAGAGCAGTATAGAATGAAGTTCAGGAACATCCAGAAGGTCAATACCCAGTCTTGGGTTGACTTTGTAGACACCTCACTTAAGGCACAAGAGGCTGGATTATTGGTAACAAAGCAAATACTTATGAGGGGTTATACAATCTGATCATGAGAGAGCAAATCTTGACCAATTGTACCCAAGAAAGGTTACGCCAGCATCTAGTGGACTCTAAGCAGACCAACCCTAGAGAGCTAGGGGAGGCAGCTGATGAGTGGTTGATAACCAGGGTGGTTGTCAAGTCCCAGGGGGGAGACTCCAAGAAGGGGGGGTCAGGTCCCCAAAAACCTAAGGAGGGAGGTGGTAAGCCCACCACAGAGACTCCCTCTGTACCCCAGAACCCTAGAAGGAGGAGAGTAAATCCCACTCCCACTCTGACAAGCAGAGACAGGGAGACCCAGGGTTAAAAAAGCTCTTGGACAGTAGGGCTTGCTTAGACTGTCAGCAGACAGGTCACTTCAGAAGAGATGCAGCCTGTCCAAAGAAGGTGGTTATCACTGGGCTGTCCAGTGTAGCCATGGAGGAAGACTCCTCAGATGATGAAGTCCTCCTAGCATTGAGCTGGGAGACAGGACCAGATGGTAAGCTGGTGATCCCTGAGGGTGGAAGTAGGCACTTCCACCCCATTCAGGTGAATGGGATCCTTACCACGGGCCTGAGAGACACCTGTGCCAGTCACACTATAGTGAGTGACCGGTTAGTGACCCCAGACATGTATGTCCCAGGAGAGACAAGGAAAGTCAGGATAGCCACAGGGGAGGTCACCTCCAAACCTGTAGCCATAGTGCCCCTAGAGAGGGAGGGTATCCTTGACTGGTTTAGGGTGGTAGTCAGTGCTGACCTCCCCCTAGATTGTATCCTGGGCAATGACCTCCCAGAGGTGGGTCTGGTCCCAGATGGGGCGTTTGCCCAGGGCGCCCCCCAAACCAAAGTCCTTGGGAGTCAGTCCCTACTGTTAGGAGACAGGGGTCCCCAAGAAAAGGAAAGAAGAAAAAGAAGGGTAGGCCACTCTTAAAGAGAGTTCCAGGGAGCCAAAGGCCTTCTGTCCCAGTAGGGGGGGAGCCCAGAGTTGGCACTGGTGAGGCCTCCCCTGACCCCAAGGAAGTCCTGAGTAGTCAGGCAGCTGTCCAGATGCAGGGTGTTGCCCCTGCACTGACAGAAGGGAGAGTGGAAGGAGGGTGTCTGCCACAGGAGGTGGTAGCCCCCCACTCTAGACAGCAAGAGGGGTGCCAGGACCCCAAAGTTGCCCCTAAAGCAGCTCAGCCACCTGTCAGTGGAGAGCCTAGGGTGTGGTTCTGGGTACTGACAGCTGTCAGTAGCCTCTGCTGGGTGCTAGCCTTCCTGGCAGCACTGTACTTGGCCTGAGAGGCAGACCCCAGGGCCAATAGCAAAGTAGGCCCCCTGACCCTGTTGGTCATGGTGGGGTTGCACAAGTGTTGGGTGACCTCTTTGGGTAAACTAGGTGTTGCCCTAGCAAAGTTAGGAGTAGGGGAGGTGGGCACCTCACTACCCAAGTTGGCAGAGAGAGAGGAGGAAGACCCCCCTAGAGGGAAGTTTCAGTTTGAGATGGGTCCTTTCACTGTTGGGATGGCTTCACTACCCAGAGGGAGTGACCCTGACAGGAGGATGTAAGGCAGAGTAGGCCCTGCAAAGGGACAGCCAGTTTTCTTCACTGTCTCCCTCGCCTAACAAGCCAGGAAGACTCTCCCAGGGTTGGGCTGAGTCTCCTGGGCGTGTGGGCTGGGGGAGGCTTGTGTGAGAAAACAGGGCTGATTGCAGAGGCCCCCTAACTTTTTGCCCCATTTTCCACTTTTTGCTGGTGTTTTCCTGACTCTGATGGTGCCCTGGGTACTGCTAACCAGTCCCAGGGCCTGTGCTCTGTGTAAAATCAATATGCAAATTAGGCTAATTATAATTGGCTAAGTTAACCTACCTATAAGTCCCTAGTATATGGTAGGGCATGTAGGTTTAGGGACCACAGCATAGGTAGTGCACCCATAGGTGCACTGCTGAGGTGCCCAGTGTCATTTTAAAGGCAGGCCTGCCTTGCTGGCTGCTTTTAAATTAAAGTTATATGCAAATTCGACTTTGGAATTAAAAGTAGTTCCAAAGTCTTAAACGACCTTATTTTTACATATAAGTCACCCCTAAGGTGTGCCCTATGTGCCCCTAGGGCTGGGTGATATGTAACTATAAGCAGGGACTTTATAAAAATAGATTTATAAGCCCTGGTGAGGTAAAAACAGCCAAATTTGTTTTTCCCTCATAGAAGTAAATGGCCTTCATAGGCTAGAATAGGGAGACTTTATTTTAAATTTTAAAGTCTCCTTAAATGTTGCATACCAAGAATTTGGTATCAGATTAATTGTTGTAATAAATCCCACAACTTCCAGTTGTTGGATTTAATATAACTTGTTCAGGTAAAAAGTTTTAGACTTTACCTAAAAAGTTGCCAATTTCAGCCCTGCATTGTTTTTGCTGCTGTGCTCTGATTGGCCAGCCTGCAGCAGCTTAGCCAGGCTGCCTTGATGAGGTGTGAAGTGGCCTGGCTTCACACAAAGGAATGTGCCTGTGGGAGAGAATCTCCCCTCAGCAGATGGTGAGGGAGGAAGGGGGAGGGCTGCCAAACTGGTCTTCAAAGGCAGAGAAGGACATTTGGAGCACCCAGCAACACCCCCACATCCTGCAACCCCAGACAACTAGGTGCCCCCTTGATTAGATTAGGAGAGGGGTGTGTTTATGATTTTTAGCCACACCAGTGGGTGGGCTCAGCCAGATGTAACCTCCAAAAATCAGATTCAGCCATTATGGATTTTTAGAGAATGTTGCCTTCTGGGGTGGATTTTTGCCACACTTCCCAGGAAGTGGTCATCACAGGGGGACGACCCTGTACCTGATTGGAGAACCAGGACCCCCCTGCTTTTCACCCAGGAGCAAGGATAAAACTGGCAGACCTACACCCACACCTCAGATCCCCACAAGATTTCAACAAGAAAGAACTAAAGGAGAAGAAGGACTGCCCTGCTGGACCCCTGGCCTGCACCTGGAACCTGCACTCAGAAGGACTGCACCAGCTGCACACTTGGGCTTCACCACAAGAAGGACTTTGCCTGGCTTCAACTGGTTCAAGGAGGGACTCCTTGTTTGCTACAGGTGAAAAATTGCTATCCAGAGTCCCCTGCACCAACTCCTGAAGAAAGTGACCAGCTGACCATTGTCCAGTGGCCAAAAAGGAGTTTGCATCAGGTGCATTCTGGGAATTGTAGTCCGCACCCCCCAAGGACCATCTCAGAACTTCTGGACCCTTGGGGTGAGCTGTGGACCCCAAAAGAACCTTAAAAGAACATCTGGGTGAAGCCCCAGAAGTTTGGAGAAGATTTGAGAATTTTTGTAAAAAAGCTCCATAGAGGGACCGACCCACCGTGGAAAATCTAGCCGGCTTGCCTCAACCGCGACCCGGCCTGATTTGGTGGTTCGTCCCGGTAAAGAAAAATCTCCGAAAAAGAGACTACGTCTGAAGGTAAAAAGTTGACCGGGACCTCCCAGGCATTGTATCCGAGAAGGGCTCCATGGACGTCGGATCAAGATCCAGGTTTACCGCGGTCGAAGGATTTTCACCTCGAAAAAACGACTACGTCCGAAGGTAAAAATCTCCACCGAGGAATCCAGCATCGCGTATCCGGAGAAGGGCTCCAGGAGGTCAGATAGGACTGGCAGGTTCGTCCCGCTGAAGAAAATCTTCAAAATAAAGACTGTCAGAAGGTAACTTTTTAACCGAGGCCTCCCGCGACCTGTAGCCGAGCAGGGCTCCATCGCGGTCGGCCTGAAACTTTGACTTTGCCCCGGTCGAGGTGCAACCAGATGACCCGATTGGCGCTTTTTGTTTCTAAGCACTAGAAAAATTATATTTCTTTAAAAATTCATATCTCCGGTTCCCTTTATCCGATTTTATTCGTTTTTGTGTCATTTTAAAGATAAAAATATAAACTATTTTTATAAGTTGGTTTTGGATTTTTAAACTGTTTCCTGTGTTTTATTTAATTACTGTTTTGTGATATTTGAAAGTTTTACACACTGTCTCCTAAGTTAAGCCATGACGCTAGTTGCCAAGCTACCAAGGGTTGAGCTGGGGTTAATTTACTGACACCTAACTGGACCTAAGTGGAGGTTAGTGGCTTGTTGCTAGGTGTAGGTACCTATCTGCCCTTATCAATAACCCATTTTCCAACAAAATGCAAATGATTTGATGAGTTTTTTTTCATATATTGAACACAGTCTGCCCTAGGGTGGATTGAGTCCCTAGTTGTATGATAATAGAGGTGTGTGATTCTTTGTTTGTGTCTCTGTAAATGTTATGATCAGTGTCTTTGCAAACCTGGCTACAAGGCCTGCGTGATCCCATGAAGCCCGTTCTCGACTTGGGAGGGTAAGCTCTCCTTCACTCATTCAGCATGGGTTTGCTACCACCCACATTACCACCTTGTGTTGCACAGTTTGCCACTTTTATATTGCTTGATTGACGTGATTGTGCAGTCATTATGACAATGATTTGTTGGTGAATAAGCTATTCATTGTTAACTTTTTTTCTATATATCTCTAGGGTGACTAATAGGAACAGCAAGTCCGGGTGACAGTGGACTCGTGTAAGTGACTGTTGACATTTTGACTGACAGTATCAGATTGCAGAAGTCTATTTTGTCTTTTTTGTAGGAGAAGTTTAATGATATATTAGGTCCTGAAGAAGCGTCAGAGGATCCTTGTGGACCAAAAGAGACGTGAAACATGTCAACCTCATCTCGAGGAATGTCTGGCAATTGCTGACTTCCTCCACGCCTTATCAAGTTGCTAGTGAGTGATTGAGCATTATCTCTATCCCACTCCCTTGTTATATTTTTTAATCTTGGCCATCACCCAACATCAACGAATAAATGAATATTTAGTGATGGTTCTGAGACAATTTTATTTTCTATTGATCTCTCCTCTCTCCCTTCGGACCCATATTTGGGTTCTGTGACATCATCGAGAAAAGATCTCCGGCAAAGAGCCCCCCTTCGGGGGGAGCCCGTCAGACATTGCAGCGCCGGTCTGACGAGGAGCCATCCGATGATGAAGCATGACACCCAATAGGTTGCTTGAGGACTCTTGCTCCTATTAATTAGGACTCCCTAGTGTTTTCTCTATTTTGCTTTGTCTTTTTTGGAACAGTGTATAACAATATTCACTGGAGGGTATACACTTGACCATTAATCCTCTGATCCCCTTACATTTTTTAGGGAAATGGGAACTGCCACACCCCAGGTGCAGCATCACTGGGCACAAGGCCCCCTCCAGAACCAGTGGAGATATGTATACACTATTACTTTCCTTGGCAGGATGAAGCAGACTGGGCACAATGCCCCCTCCAGAACCAATGGAGATATGCATCCACTATCACTGTCCTTGGCAGGATGAAGCAGACTGGGCACAATGCCCCCTCCAGAACTAGTGGTGATATACATCCACTATCACTTTTACTTTCAAATCCCCAGGACATCGCTGTGGGCATGTTGCCCCTTCCAGGAGCAGTGGCATAGTGCCATCTTCCGGCTGAGGTGCCCCTCCTCCCCTTCCCCCTGAGGTTTCTTTGTGTTTTCGACCTGATGTCCCTGCAGTGTTCTCTCCGTTTTGAGGCAGGAGTCAAGTGTGGGCCTCGCCCATGATTATTTTGCCCACTGGGTCATAAACATTTGCCAAGGACAGTGTACGGCCTTCTATACGTGTTGTAAATATTTGTATATACTGTTTTTTCCAGTTGTTAACTTTATCTGCATATTTCTAAATATCACTATTTGCACTCAATTCCCTGTGTCCTCGTGTTCTTCTAGGGGGTTACGCGGTGTAAATGTACTGTTGCTGCATGTTTTTGTGTGTATGGTGTTATGGGTGAGGGTGGGAGGTGGGGATATTGTGTGAGTGTGTCAATCTTTTTTTCTCCCCCCTCCCCTGTGTGCTATGTGCAGTACTCACCATGGTCGTCGCCGCCGCCGTCTTTGGTGTTCCTGGTGTATGAGCAGATAAACCTGCATCGTCATGACCTGCAGCTTGGGCTCCATGGCGTCCTGGTTCTTCATTGAGTGTCAAAAGGTGAGTGATTTCCCTTCAGAACACTGTTTCCGCCGTGCTTTTGATTGCGTTGGTACCGCCCCGGAAAAGCTGGCGGATTGGCGGATTGGCGGGTTGTGATAGGGTGGGCGGTACATTGTCTTCCACCTGTCTGTTGGTGGTGTCCGCCGCGGTGTTTGTTGCTACCGCCGTGGCAGTCGGAGTGTTAAAGTGGCTGTCTATGATAGCGGTTTCTGCCATGGTCGTGATCCCATTTTTTTTACCGCCGGCCTGTTGGTGGTATTACCGCAGCTTTACCACCAACCGCCAGGGTTGTAATGAGGGCCTATGTCTTCTGTCACACTCCTATTCTGGAAGTCTCCAGATGAGTTTTCTCATCTGAGTTTAATTGCACTATTCTGTTATGTGGTTCAGTACTAAGTTGCCCAACTAATTCTGAACTGCTGATTCTTTCCTAAATGCAGCCCATGTTCTGCACTGTCCTGATGCTGCTGTCAACTGATGCCGGAAGAAGGTGACCATCCTGCCTGATGAACTGTTCTTGTCTGCTGTCCCAGGAGGAGAGATATAACTAAATGTGGTTTCTTGTTTCCTTTTCAGTTAGGCACTAACACCAGTGTACTTTTTAAAGTGAGTTATTCTAGTTAGATGTTTTTTCCAAATCATTTGTGTCTTTCTTTTATTTTTGCTTTGGCCCACATGTGTTAGCCCTCTAGGGCAAGTCTTAATTTGTGTTAGTGGTAGGAATGGCTCCTCTCTGAAATCTGAAATCTAAAATTGAATGTTAAAAATTGTAATTTGATGATTTATTGATGTAACCATCTTCTGCTTTGACGTCTGATAATAGTGTCTGATAATAGTGTGGATATTGTTCTTTTGGAGTGTTTAACAGTATTGATGTTTAGTAGGTTAAATCTTTTCAGAAATTTTGGTCAGCTTATGGTTTTCATGTATGTTTATAACTTAGTTTTGCGCACCAGATATGTGACATTGATATCAGGAGTGTAATAAAGCTTTGAAACTTTATTCAGTTTGGAGTCTGATTGTGTGTTGAATTATCAATGGTGTCTAAAATTGTTTATGGCATAATGTCAATGATTTGTAGTTGAATGATTCTGGCTACTACACTCTTCACCAAGTCCAAATATTCAGATGATCTTAGTAGGTGGGATTGGTGATGGTGTCCCACCTGCGCGTCGGTGGTTCTTGAACTGGAATCGGGGAGCAAAAACGTCCTGGACCGTTGCATGTTAGCACAGACGTCGATCATGCACTACGAGGCTATCACAGAGCCTCCCTAAAATCCCACTCTTCAGTTAAGCGTGAGGCACATGCACTTTGGTGCACAATAGATCTCAAAGCTGAGAAATTCTCCTGCACAAATTGGAGAGACAATGGTGCAGGCTCATAATCTAACTGACAGGGGACTTATTGAGCAGCCTCACTGGCTTACTACCACAATATTAGGAAAGCCCAGAAAAGTCACAACTCTAACAAAATGAGTAAGGCTCGTAAATCTTCTAATGAATTATTTAAAATACTCAATGCTTTTGTCAAACTTCGGGCTTGCTCACAAGCAATATCCGCATCTCAAGTACTCTGCAATTCCATGGTCAACTATTTTGAGGAAAATTAATTGAATTTACCAGCACTTCTCTGAATGGATAAGTCAAAGTTGTTAGGAGACTAGTTTGAAAGTGAAACCACCCCCTTATACTGGTAAAACCTACCATAACAATTTGAACACTTTGACATCTGAGTCCATTCAGAAAGCACATGCTTTTGCCAAATCTGGTTCCCCGCAGGACATCTATCCTCCCAGGATTGTGGCTACGCTGTCCAAACAGCTTGCTCCTAATATCAGCTCCCTGTTCAATGTATTAGTTAACACAGGGCGTATACCCACTGTCTGGAAAACAGCAAAAGTCACATCAGGCCGTTTTTTCTCAACTGAATGTGACTAATTATGGACCAATCTCACTGCTTCCTCTACCAGTTAAGCTATTGGAAGGCCTAGTTAATCAGCAATGTATGGAATATCTTTACGCCAACAAGATGTTGGCCCCATCATAATCTGGGTTCAGGCCTTTTCATGGTACCGAGACAGTGGTGATTGCAGTCACTGACCATATTAGATGCCCTCTCAATGCCAAACTACCTTCTATGGCTGTGCTGTTGGACCTATCCACAGGGGTCGACACTAAGGGCCAGATGTAGCAAACATTTTGCATGGTGCAAACTGCGAAAATCGCAGTTTGCGCCATGTAAAATGCCGTTTGCGATGCTCATTCACAATTTGCGAGTCGGTATCGACTCGCAAATTGTGAATGCGACTTGCAAATAGGAAGGGGTGTTCCCTTCCTATTTGCGAGTTGCATCGCTATGATAAATTGCTTTGTGACCGCAAACTCTGAAAAACCGAAACCAAATGGTTTCGTTATTTTTTTCATTTTGCAACTCGTTTTTCTTTAAGGAAAACGGGCTGCAAAATTAAAAAAAAAACTGCTTTATTTAAAAAGCAGTCACAGACATGGAGGTCTGCTGACTTCAGCAGGCCACCATCCCTGTGAGTGCAGGGACTCGCTATGGGGTCGCAAAATGTGACCCACCTCATTAATATTCATGAGGTGGGTCTTTGCGACCCCATAGCGACTCGCAGAAGGTGTCTGAGACACCATTCTGCATATGGTTTTGCGAGTCGCAATTTCCGAGTCGCAAAATCTAGTTTTGCTACATCTGGCCCTAAGTCACATTCAAGACTATTATATACTTTTCCAAGAAACTGGAGTGCAGGACCTGCCACTAAAATGGTTTAAGGACTTTTGCACTAGTAGAACCCAAATTTCCCTCTGGGCACTTTTAAGTCCCGCACCATAACACTGGACTAAGGGGTGCCACAGGGCTCTTGTCTTAGCCGTACACTCTTTAGCATCTGCTTGCCAGACCATACTTCCACCCCCGGCCAGGATCATCAAAGCCTTTGGTTTCAAAGTGAAAACTTGTACGGATGATACGCTGTTAATGATCACCTTTGATGAAAACCTGGCAGGGCAAAAGAGCATTTCTCAGATGGGAAGAAAGCAGTAACAGACTGGATGAAAGCGAATTATCTCCAGTTAAACAGATAAAACTGAGATCATGCTGTTCAGAAGGGCCCAACAGGTCTGGGACTATGACTGGTGGCCTCCCAAACTTGGGGGAGCCCCGATTCCCAAACAAGCTGTTAAAAACCTGGATGTCCACCTTGACCATAATGCTCTAAATGAAATATCAGCTATTGTCAATCGCTGGCCCTTGTTTTCACATGATGCGTCTTTTGAGGAAAGTCTTCACCTTTCTCCCACTTTCATCAAAGAAATCTTTGGTACAGGCATTGGTAATTAGCAGATTAGAGTATACTATGTTGGCTTCTGCAAATGAGACGCTAACGAAATAGCAAATGGTACGAAATACCACTGCCCGTCTCATCAGCAATCTACCTTTTGGGGCCCCATCCTCTCCCCTTCTACATTCACTTCATTGGCTACCGGTCCACGAAAGAATCATGTTTAAAGTCTGTTGTCTAACTCACAAATCCTTAACAGGGAAATGCCCCAGCTACTTATCCACTGAGCTCACCTTCTATTGTCTAGCCGGATTGTTAAAATGAAGCGATAAAATGCTGTTGGAGGTCCCGGGGGTGAACAAAACTCGATCAGGAGGCAGGTCCTTTTCTTACCTCACTGCCTTATATTGGAATAGGCTACCTCTTCACACACGTATGTGCTTGGACCACTCCAAATTTCTCAAGACAGCCCAATTTCAAACTCTATAGCGACCGCCTGGTTTGGGATTTTGTGCAACAAAAAAGTAAGTTTCAAAAGTTTCTATTTCTAAAATATTTAGCTAAAATTCGACTTTAGCATCAAGTCGTCCGAACTTTGCTGGACTCTGCTTTTGCTCTGGTGGGACTCGGTGTCCCAGGGTGCCTTGCTCCCGGTTTCACAGTTACTGACAGGGGGAGGTGATCTAAATCACGCTTTAGAGTGCTGCTTCGACCCCCGCAGCGTGAGACGTCCAAACTTTGCTGGGCTCTGCTTTTGCCCTGGTGGGACTCGGTGTCCCAGGCTGCCTTGCTCCTGGTTCCACAGCTGCTGACAGGAGGAGGTGGTCTACATCGTGCCATGAAGGGCTGCCTCACCCTCGCAGAGCGGGACAACCAAACTTTGCTGGACTCAGCTTTTTCCCTGGTGGGACTTGTGTCCTAGGGCACCTTCCTCCTATTACTACAGCTGCTGACAGGTGGAGGCGGTCTACATAGTGCTATTAAGCACTCCATTGCCCCCCCGCAGTGCAAGACACCTGAACTTTGCTGGACTCTGCTTTTTCCCTGGTGGGACTCGGTGTCCCAGGGTGCCTTGCTCCTGGTTTCACAGCTGCTGACAGGGGGAGGCGGTGTACATCGCACTATGAAGTACTGCCTCGCCTCCCGCAGTGCTAGACGTGCGCAGTACACGCCTGGGTGCGTGCCCAGACGAAGACCTGGTCAAGAGCAGTTATGTCTGTGCCTGTCAGAGCCCGATGGAGGCTGGGCCACCCCTCTAACATTTGAGGTCTGAGGGCGAAATGTGAGTACTCATTACTAAACCATGTTTTCTCCTTATTCATTTTATTTCTGGAACCTCTGAAAGGAAGACAAACATTTCAGTACATCACTTTGTTTACAGTCAATGCTTTAGGAGCTATTGAGAAAAGAATGTGCCCCTGGTTACTACATTCTGCTGCCCCTGACAAGAATCACCCTGATTGATAAAATGTAGCAACGTGTTATGGGGTGGTTTTCAACAAAATTGAGCTTACAGAGAGAAGGCTTTCAAGAGGTTCGGGGAAGACCCTACAGTTGCAAGCCCCCAGGTTAGCCCTTCAGTCTCCACTGCAGTATTGGGCCCTGGAGTAGCTTCTAAGGATCTAAGTTGTGTATTAGCCATGGCTCAATCTACTGGCTGGGGGAGGCTGGTGCCTCGAATTCCCCAGCGGACAAAATTGTGTGAGGTACTCGGAACAATAAAGGAGGGTGTTGCGGAATAACCCCAAGCCTATAAACCAAGGCGGCAGAAACCATGATGTGACCTTTGCTCAGCCACCCGAGAACGAACAATATGTGTTAGGTGCTAACTCTGAATGGATAGCCGAGTTCACAGCGGAGGTAGTGTCCAAGATGTCAACCATGGTGGAGGAATTCTTGAAAGCAGAACTTGTGCAATTAAGGGATCGTTTGGATAAGATAGAGCTCAAACTCATATATTATTACCGAGCCACAGTCACGGGCCACTCGTGGGTGGGGCCTGGGGGTGACACTCCTTCTAGATGTGGCTCAGGAGCCGTACCCGGCCCTGTGAACTTATCTCCTGAGTGGCTTGGAATAAGCTGGAGACAGACTACATGTTCTCCCAAGCCTTTATTAGATCATTTCGCTAATCCACCCAAAATGGTGGTAGGTGGGGGCATAGGTGTCTACACTAACAGAGAAGAGTTTGGAGGGCAGGTTGAGGGGGGAACTGCTAGCGCCAAAACCACCACCTACCCTGTAATCAACTTGCCTCCCGCTTCCTCCCCATATGTGGTTATACTGTCTGGGGTCCCAAAGTTGAGAGCGGGACAGAGTGAAACACAAGAGGAATTAACCAATAAAGGCCTGCACTGGCTTGGAAGGAATAGAAATGTGCCCACTAAATTGGCTCATAAAACTCTACTAACGCGCAGGATGGGGTGGATTGGCTAAGGTCTGGCAGATCGCCCAGGAGACTGCTTGATTGTAAACTTTAAAGATCCTGAGATAATCACAGGCTGTTGAGTGAAGAAAGCTGAGGTCTGGCGGGGGCTCGGGAATAACACTTTTGCTATTGGGTTACTTTCATAGAAACATCAGGGGGAACAGATTTAGTGAATACTCGCCTAGGGCCAGCAACCACCAATTAAGGGAACCTGGTCAACACAGGGGTACAGCTGGGCAGTATGAGAATTTTCTGAAACCTGTTAGTAACCGTTTTAGCATCTTAGAGGACGTTGACTGTCTGATACAGATAGGAGCCTCAGGCAGAACAGAGGGCGGTATTGGGGCTGAAGGGAGTGGTCCCCTTAGCCCTGTACTGGTAAAAGTTAAAGAGAGCAAAAAGGCACACATTTTGTGCCCAATTGTCTGTGGGAGGGGGAGACCAGAGGGCTGCGCTCCTTCCCAAAGCTTTTTACTTGTATCTGGGTTCACCACTGAATGACCAGAAACAAGTTGATGCCCACACTGTGACACAGTCGGGTGATTTTTCACTTGTTTCTTGGAACGTGACCGGGTTAAGCCCAAAGTTTCTCCTCACAGAATGGAACGCTTTTATTAATAGTTTTGATATATGTGTGCTGCAAGAAACGTGGTGCACAGAGCCCAAGTATCGGCTCAGTTGTTTAACCTTTTTTAGCCCTGCTACTCAGGGCACTAAAGGTAGGCCCTCTGGCAGGGTATTGATTTGGGCCATTATTGAGTTATTCTGGCCATTCACGTAAAAGACACATCTAATACGGGGTCAGGCATCTATAGCCTCTATGTGAGGGGGGTAAGAGGAGGCTTTTACTCGGACACAATACATTGTCTAGAGGCCACTTTAGACAAAACACCACCTGGTTACTGTTTAATTATTGGAGGCAATTTTAACACTACCTTCGAGCCCTTAGATAGTAACTACATCTGCCTCACAAGTGAGGAAGACGAACAGTGATTGATAACAGAGTTCAGCTTGGCACCTGTTAAAAAATGGACTAAGGCGGCACTTCAGGTGATAGCGTGTCCAGTCCTTATAAATTACTTGTACTTGGACACGCTGGAGGTCGGTGAATCGTTTAACCGAGTTGGGTTCTCCTCATCCAAGAATAGTCGGGTCACTCGAATCAATAATCAATAACCATCGTAATTAATACCCAATACTCAATTAATAGATCAAACCACACACTAGGAATCAATGACAATCAGTATTTTGACACACCATGACCTTTCAGTCATGAATAACCACACCAGTTTATTAAAGGTTAATGAGTTTATTTCCCTATATTAACAAAGCTAACACGATATATATAAGTCTCAAAATCAAATGATATGTATACGAACATTACTAGCTGTCCATAGCGATGGAAGAAACGCAATATACGCAAAATCTGGATTATAATGCACTCGGTTATAGCAATGCAAATCACTAATATAAGCAGCTGAATTTGACTAATTTCATACATCGGTCAGCATAACAAGATTTCAATTTAGCATGGTGCATCAAGTGAATACCTCAACTAACCTCTAATTAGCATAGGCATGTGGGGCTTCATGCAAAACGAATTTAGTCAACACAAATTTAGAAAACTTCTAGCTTGGGCCCTGTCAAAATAAACAGTTGGTACCTAAGAAGGAAAACACAATGCATAATACAATTATCCTTTTATAATTACCAAATACAATTAGCATTCAAGATAAGTCTTCGTCCTTCAGGTACCGGTTCGATCAGCATGGGGCAGATTTCAAGGGGGCAAAGTTAAAGGCAAGTTTTCCTTGTGGCAGCAAGGAGAATGGGGCAAAGGTTACTGCATGGACAAGACGGGGCAAAATTAAAGTTAAAGTCTCTAGGGTGAGAATTCTTAAAGTCTCTTTCTCTGCGACAGAGAAAAGGCATCAAAGGGTCATTTAAAATGGCGTCTTGAATCAGGCTTCAAAATGGCATCGGAGAAAATGGCTGACTTCTCTTTGTCCGGTGGGTTTAAGTAAGAAACGTTCCAAATTCTTCAGGGTCTTCAATTGGAGGGTTCATAGGGTGGCTTCCTTTTGACCAATGAATAGTGTCTTTCTCTTAGTACTCATTTATGCATATGGTGTCCTTGGAGCCTTGGAACACAAGTTGCAACAAAGTTTGCCAATTATTTCTATATCAGAGTCTTTATTGTCTGCACCTGCAGAAGCTGACCTTGCTTCAAAGGGGATGAAACTAGCCTAGCACGAAACCTTGAGATAAGTGTATTAGTCATCTCTACTGGAAAAATACAACCTTAAAGGTAAAAGTATGTTTTTGTTAATACAAGTGAAACCCACGGAGTCAAATTTGAGGCCAGGCAACTAGGCCAAAGCCTCTGCTAAATTTAAGCTAAGCATATAACAGTTTCAACAAGAGAATCATAAAATACATTTGCAATTATGATGGAATACTACATTGTCGATTCCTCATGATTAATTAAGCTCGATTATAATAATGGCGAACTACCTCGTGGGCACAATTTCCCACGTACATTGTTTTTCTTTGCTAAAATCACACTACCTTATACGATTTTGGTTACATGATATATGAATATTTGTTACCCTTCCTTTTTCTGCTTCATCAATCCCTCCTCTGATGACTAATTATGTCATCATATCAAATCTTCCACCACAAATTTTATTTCATTAAAATTCTGTTTTAGTAATTTGGCACTTCAGTCAATTCCCTCTTCCTTTGTTCTCTTTGATTTTTCTCTGTATATTTCTACAATTTTATTTTGTTCTTTCTCTTGTCCTTTTGTTTCTTGATTTCAATATTTTAATAGCTTTCCGAATTCCCCAAATACCTAATAAGCAAATGAATGTTATTAATATTCCTTTTACTATTTTCAGTAATAGTCCATTCCAAATGTTGCTGAGTCAATTTCCCACGGAAGCAAATCCTTTTCCAACCTTTTCCCATACTCCTGGTTCCTTCAATTCTTTCAAATCTGCACTCTCGTTAATTAAATTTGTAAGCATTTTCCTAATTTGCCCGCTGTTGTCCGGAATATAAGAACAACAGTGACGTGCACTAAGCATTTTGCAAACGCCGCCATTCTTTGCTAAAAGAATGTCTAAAGCAAGCCAGTTTTGAAGAGTCATAGCTCTTTCTGCAGCAAGTTCAGCATCAATCAGGATTATAGCTCCTGAGAATTTTGTCAGCATGTTATCCACAATAGTAGACAACTTTCGTATTTTAATTGAATTCAATATGACCCCTACTGAAGGAATCATCGCTCCAAATATATCTCCTACCACACCAGAAGCTGTCTCCCTTTTCTGAATGCGATGTGATTCAGACAGCTTTGGAAACTTCTTTAAGTCATCCAGTTGATAAATCTTTGGAAATACTATTCCCAAATAACACATCCCATACAATCCTTTAGGAAGACGATAATAGGCGTTAAGTCCACAAATAGAATATACCCCTGGAATAACTGGGTCCTGTCCACTCAGCATGAACATCCACTTAGCCTGAAAGGAAAACGTGTGTTTACATTCACTCGTTCCCACAAAGATTGTGTCATAATATGATTTAGGTCTATATATACAAAGTTTCCCTATATGTAATGCATCTAAAGCTAATTTTCCTTGTGTCTTTATTGCGGCAAAAGCATAGTTATCTACAGATGACCTTTTGTGTAATTCCCTTTCTAATTTGTCCTTTACCACTTTCCTTCTATCCTCAGTGTGGTCTAAAAAAATCTTTTCTACAGGTGAAAGTAGGCATGTAAGGTTGTCTCTATGAGCGTTGACTACAGGAAAAGGCAATAGTGGTTCAAAGAAACCTCTAACTAATTTTATATAATAATCCCTTGCTGTTTTACTCAAATATTCAATTATGGGGATATATGGGAACACGACATCATGATTGGAATAGAAGTATTGAATATACTTCTGGTTATAGAATCTGGTTAGCAACAAACTACATGATACTCCATACGTAAGAGGCATGCTATGATACGTCACTCCTTCTATTACTGAGGTAGATATTTGTGTGCACACATAACAATCTTTCGCATCCATAGTCTCAACATACTCATTCAGCAAGCAATAGAAGACGTTAGAAGATCATTCTTTCTTGTCGTGTAAATATTTCTCGTCTTGTTCGAGTTTCTGCAAAGGAGTTAATTCAGTAGTAGTTTTAGAAGTAGAAGCATCATTCGTGTCTCTTTCATTCTTTCCATGCATTCAAAGAACTATTGCTATAATTATTAGTACACATGTAGTTATTAGACCTAAACACTTGCAATTACAACACTTCATTTTATGTCCCTTTGCAGTACTGCCTTCCATGATCTATATAGAATCAGAAAGTTGAAGACACTTTATCAAATCAGATTTGCAGATATATATAGAAGGCTGAACGAGTTCAATGTTCACACGGTTTTCTTTTAGCAGCTTAGTCTCTTATCAGATTAGCAGCTTTGTCTCAAGATCGTTTTCAAAGTCAATCAAGTTAGCAATGTCTTATCCAGTTCAAAAGTCAATCAGGTTGTCAAAGTCTTATTCGGTAATGTTCACTTTTCAAGTACCAAAGTGTTGTTCTGCTTCTTCGTTTTTAAGACTGAGAGATAGAAATTTGTCTGACCAATCGTTAGTGGCTGTGTATGCCCACTCCGGACCAGAATATCTTCTGCTCGGTATTCTTTTCCTTTTCAATTTTGCATCTCCTTTCGATTCTCTCTCGCTTATGTCTTGTTCTATGGCTGTGTCTTTTTCTTCACTCGGTGTTGTTATTGCGATAGACACTTATTTTCTTTTCTCCTTCAACTTTGGCTCTTCACTTTCTTGTAATATTTCTTTAGTCTTTGATTTCACTGGCGATATGCTTTGTCTCCGTTTTGCACTGCTTTCACCTGATGGACCTGCAACCGGTTCTGGAAGAACTTGAACGATTTCACGCTGTTCTGTCCTGTCTCCTTCCCCTAGGAGGTCAATCAGGTTTTCTCTTTCTTTTCCTGTATCGTCTGCTTCTGGGAAAGCCTTCCTCTTATTAGGCTCTCCTGCTTCTTCACCTGAGATAGGATCTTTGTCACGTCCAGGATCTTTGTCACTTCCTGAGGCTTCTTCTCTGTTGTCCTCAAAAGGATCGACTGCGTCTTTCTCAGAAAATATTTCTTCTGTCTCGATTTCTTCTTGTTCACTTTCAGGCTCCCTTTGTCCTGTCTTAGTGCCTGATACTTTCCTGTCAGTTGCTGGTAATTTCAGCGCTTCAATTTCCTCTTCTGTGGGACACGTCACCCTTTTCGTGTGACTGGCGTGAATCCAGTTGGGAACTCCAGCACATTTCACAGCGGTGGTAGTTGTCAGAATCACTTGAAAAGGTCCTTTCCAACGGGGTTCCAGACACGACTTCCTCACATGCTTCCTTATCACAACCCAGTCACCTGCTTTCAGGGCGTGTCCTGGACCTTGGATTGGTGGCAAGGTGGTTGCCTCCACCTGGTGAGAAAAAGAGCGTACCACATCAGCCAGACCTTTGCAGTAGTCCAATACTATATCATCAGTAATATTTACAAGAGCATTTGCAGGAACTGCTGGAAGTCTCATGGCTCTGCCCAGGAGGATTTCATGCGGTGATAGTCCAGTTTTTCGATCAGGTGTGTTTCTCATTGACATTAACACCAATGGCAACACGTCAGGCCATTTCAAGTTTGTGGATGCGCATATTTTCGCCATCCTCTATTTCAATGTGCCATTCATTTGCTCCACTAGTCCTGATGCTTCAGGGCGGTAGCTACAATGCAATATTTGTTCAATGTTCAGTGCTGCACACAATAATTTGATTACTTTGTTATTGAAGTGACTTCCCCTATCTGATTCTAAAGAGATCGGGAATCTGAAACGTGGTATTAGTTCTCTCAAGAGTAGTTTTGCAACTGTAAGGCTGTCATTTCTGCATGTAGGGTATGCTTCAATCCAGTGACTAAAAATGCACACAATCACCAACACATATTTCAAGCCTTCATGCATAGGCCTCTCAATGAAATCCATTTACATCCTGCTGAATGGCCCACCTGCTCTTCCAATGTGGCTCAAATTTACTACTGTTCCCTTCCCTGCATTCATTTGTTGGCAAATGACGCAATGATGGCAAACTGCTTCAGCAACTTGACGGAATTTGGGATTAAACCAATCAATTTTGAATAATCTAATCATGGCATCACTTCCAAGGTGGGCTTGTCCATGATACAATCTGGCTAACTGTTTCAAAAGACTGTCTGGCAGAACCAATTTCCCTTCACTTGAAACCCACAAATCATCTGGTTTCTTTACGTATTGTAATTTGCTCCATGAGAGTTTCTCATCCTTACTAACATTATTTTGTAGGAATTTCAACTCTTCGATTGTGTCTACAACTTTTAGAGCAAAGGCTTCACTTGGTTCAAGTTCTGGCTCATTTGTTAAGTTCCATTCGTCTCTGAGCAATATACAGTTCAATGCGCAAAACATCGCGACTTGATCTGCATATCCATTTCCCAAAGAAACGAAGTCTTGTGATTTCGAGTGTGCACTGCATTTTACCACTGCTACTTCTCCTGGCAACTGGATGGAATGTAACAATTCTCTTATTCTTTCACCATTTTTCACCGGTGATCCTGAAGAGGTCATGAAGCCTCTCTGTGACCACAATTGTCCAAAAGCATGCACTATTCCAAATTCGTACTGACTGTCAGTGTAAATGGTGACTTTTATTAATGCGGAAAGTTGGCAAGCTCTAGTAAGGGCTACTAGTTCCGCTACCTGTGCAGAGTAAACTCCTTGAAGCCAAGATGCTTCCAGAACACCTGTTATCGTACACACAACATATCCTGCTTTCAATATTCATAGTGCATCTCTTAAACATGAACCATCAACAAAAATTATTTCATCATTTTCTTCCAATCGGGTGTCTTTGATATCAGGCCTTGGTTTTGTACAAACTTCAGTCACCTGAAGACAGTCGTGCTCGATGTCTTCGGCGTTCTCAATTTCTACATTTTCACTGGGAAACAAGGTTGCTGGATTCAACGTAGTGCACCTTTTCAGCTGCACATTGGGTGATCCCAAAATTATTGCCTCGTACCTTGTAAGCCTAGCACCGGTCATGTGCTGTGTTCGAGAACGTGTCAAAAGTATTTCGACTGAGTGAGGGACCATAACTGTTAAAGGATGTCCCATCACTATTCCTTCACTCTGATTTAGGCTTATACCAACTGCTGCTACAGCACGCAAGCATGCTGGTAAGGCTGCTGCGACTGGATCCAAAGTAGCTGAAAAATATGCTACTGGTCTGTTTACGCCACCATGGGCTTGGGTCAAGACAGACAAGGAACATGCATCACGTTCATGACAAAACAATGTGAAAGGCTTTGTGTAATCAGGCATACCTAAAGCTGGAGCCTGCACATGCATTCCTCTAATTCAATAAAAGCATCCATTTCATCTCTTTTCAACACTATTTCATCCAACGCATCCTTCTGGGTCAGTTTCAGTAAAGGTTTGGCTAGAGTTGAGAAATTGGGAATCCATTGGCGACAGTAGCTCACCATTCCCAAAAACTTTCTCACCTCTTTTCTCGTCTTGGGTGGACTCATTTGAAGTACACTTGTTATTCTTTCTTTCATGATTCTCCTCGACCCTTTCTCTATTTCGTGACCCAAATATTTCACTTTCTTCTGGCAAAATTGTAATTTTGAAGGAGACACTTTGTGTCCATTCCTTCCCAAATGGTTCAATAAGGCAATAGTGTCAACCGTACAATAATTTTTTGTCTTGGATGCAATCAGCAAATCGTCAATATACTGTACCAAGGTTGATTCAAATGGTGATTCCAATGATTCCAAATCTTTCTTTAGAATCTGATTGAAAA
The DNA here is from genome assembly GCF_031143425.1 of Pleurodeles waltl. Taxonomy (NCBI): domain Eukaryota; kingdom Metazoa; phylum Chordata; class Amphibia; order Caudata; family Salamandridae; genus Pleurodeles; species Pleurodeles waltl. Next base: position 891,888,794 of record NC_090442.1, on the reverse strand, counting down.
TTGATGGTGACTCCGAAAACCCTTGAGGAATTCGACACCAACTGTAGACTCTGTCCAAGAATTTGAAGCAAAAGAGAAATTGGCTGTCCTCATGAAGAGGTACAGAAAAGAATGCTTGTGACAAATCGATGACTGAGAACCATTCTGCATCACAGGGAATTTGAAACATTATCACAGCTGGATTTGGTACCATTTGACTATTATGTCATTTATTTTTCTCAAATCTTGAACAATTCGGACCTTTCCACTTGGTTTTATTAGTCCCATGATTGTTGAATTACATAGACTACTTAGTACTTTTTTCAGTACTCCCTGTTTCACAAACTCGTCAATGAGTTGGGCGACCTTTATGAGAGTGTCTTGGGACATATGGTATTGTGGAGTCTAAGGAAAATTTACATTAGGTTTTACAGTCACGTTCACTGGTTCTGCTCCTTTAACCAATCCTACTTCTTTCCCTGTCATATCCCACACTTCCTTTTCAACTGTTTCCTGTAACTCAGCAGGAATATCTGCTCCAGTGAGCATTGGATTAAGAGTAATCAAGGGATACTCTTCATCGACAGTTTCCACTTTGTCCCCTCCTAAACTGTCCTCTTCTTCCTCATCACTGTTTGTCTGAATTTTAATTCCATCATTTGAGCACATAATCGAGCATCCCAATTTGCACAATAAATCTCTCCCTAATAGGGATATCGGACTCTAGTCACACACCACAAATTTATGTGACACTTGAAAGTTACCAATTCTGACTTGCTCTGGATCTGTGATTGGGTTTGTCAGATACCTATTTGCTACTCCCACTACTTGTACTGTTCTCCCTGAAAGTGGCAAATTTGGTACTTCAATACTTCTGACTGTAGAGCGTGTAGCTCCTGTGTCAACAAAGAATGAAACGCTGTGACCCATGACTCTTCCTTCCGCATAGGGACCCTTTTGATCAACTTCCAATGATGCTGCAAGCATACAATTTCCCTCCTCATCTGAACTTTCACTCTCCCATTCATTGTTTATTCCATTCTCACTGCGTAACGGGAATTGGTGCACTGTGTCATTTTGATTCATTCCTTGACCCGTGACCTGTTGAGGAAGCATTACTGGTTGTTGATTCATTGGTGCTAAGGGTATTTGCATTTGCTGATTAGGTACCATAGGAAACTGCTGTTGCATTGGCTGCAACTGTGCCATTTGTACACGGGGCATTTGCACCTTCTGTTGTTTTATGGGTTGTAAACCCTGCATCTGATTTACATTATTTTGGAAATTTGGATTTGGACCTCTCAATTTCGGTCCTCTCGTTTTCTGAAATGTATTGACATCATTGTTTTGCTGACCTACACCTTCTTGCACCAACATTGGGCACTCCCGTTTCCAATGCCCGACGATTCTGCAAGTGTGACATGGCATCACCTTCTTCATTGCCAGTATACCATTTGGAATCACAACAGTATTTAAATCAGGACCATTATTGACAAAACCTCCTCAGCCTCTGCCTCTCATCTGTGGCTGAAACATAGCATTTCCCTGCTGTTGCTGCTGCGGCAGCTGTTGTTGGAAACCTTGCAAATCTGCAAACCTGTCTGAGCTGCTCTAATCTGCATCACCATCACTTTTTCTTTCAACCTTTTCTGTTTTGTCTCAATCTCATCACTGCAGAATTTTGCATAGTTCCACACCTCATCAATCGATTTTGACTGCCAACAAATCAAATGCATTTTAATCATCTGGCTAATTTCGGGTCTCAATCCTTCCACAAATCTGAACACAAAATGGAGCATGTCCTTTGCCTCAATCTTCTCCGTGCTACTGTAATTTTTAAATGCTTTCAACAATCTCTCATAGTATGCATGTATCGACTCTTTAACTTCTTGCGCTGTTCTGTCAATTCTCTGCCAATCCACATTTTTCGACGCAACTTTTGTTTTTAAATGCTCAATCACCTTATGGTATAAACTCATTACCGTAGGCGAGGGTGCACCCGTGTCCCTATCTCTTTCTGGTTCACTTGTTGGCCAACCTACAGCCCTTTTACAATCTTCCCACAAATCTGCCGGAACTACAATTTCAAATAAAGTATTCAGGTCTTCCCAAAGCAATTTTGCGAGTTTCACAAATCTATCTGTTTGTTGATACCATTCGATCGGTTTCTCTCTCAATTTAGGGAAGTCATCCGTAAAGGATTGAATATCACACCTGTGCCATGGTACATGGACAAGCTTTCCCCCTGCTGTTTCTCTCATTGGTAACATCGTTATAAGGTCATCATGCTGTTGTGCTTCCTCATTCCGATCTGGGGTACTTTCTTTCTTCTTATCCTTTTTCTTAACCCACCTGCTCTCCCACTTGTCTAGACATCTCCAAACCTGTGCGCTTTTCAGTATCTCTTTAGGGTGTGTTTTCATTCCTGCAGACCTCATGTGTTCAAAATCTTTTGTCTCAAAGTCTAACCTGTAACTTCTGCTCAAGTGTTTGGTCTTACCTATGTCGACCTTGTTTCTGTCTGCAATTTCTTGTAACCTCCTATGTATGCTGCTTATTTCTCTTGTAATTCTAGGGCAAATGTATCTCAGCTCTTCTTCTGTGTATGATTCTAACCTGTTCAAACCCATCGTTCCCTCTACTAGTTCGTCTGCTTCCATGCCCAATCTTATTTTATTCAAATATTCTTCTCCCTTCCCGCTGCGTGTACTCTGTGGGGAGTTCAGGCTGTTCAACCATTGTGTCAACTGTTGCGCGTTCAGTCCCATCAATGTAGCACTTACATCGACTGGTACTGATGGTTTCTGTATCGTTTCTGTTTTTGAAGTTAGCAGTACTATTAATGGTGGACCTGACCTTACCACAGATGACGGAAAACAAGCTGGAATTGGACTGAATTCCAACAAGGACCCAGATCTATTTAGCAGTGTTCCTACGGAGTCAGTTCATGAGTATTTTTTATGCATCTCCTTCCTGTCTCATTTTTTGTCATTACCCCTTGGTCGCACACATTCGGCTTTGCCTGTATGTACCATGGTACTGGCGGACCTGCAGTGATAGGCAGAGATATAGCGTCTGCATTCTGTCTGTTCCCCGAATTCTGTGGCATGTTAATTCCCACATTATGGTTCATCATTGCTGGCATGTCTAACTGGTTTTCTGCTATTTGAATGTATTTCGGCACTTCTTGCATCTGTTTTTGGGGCATCAAAATTTGTGTTGATTCGGCTTGAATCAATGTCAGTCTTTGATAATTCTGTCCTCCCTGTGCCATTAAACTAGAAGTCATTTCCAAATTGTGCTCGTCACAATAGCATCTTTGAACCTGTGGCTGATAATCACTGACCGGTTTCAATTTAGGCACATCAGGATATATTCTCTGAACTTGTGGTATTTCTGGTGTAAAAGGCATATCGGAACTGCTTTGCCTCTGTGATATTCTCAAATTCGGTGTTACATTACCCTGTATTGGTTCTGGAGGGGCAGTACTGGTGCTTGAGCCATTTTCGCTTTCCACATATGGTGGCGGGCGAATATTTATCAATTGCATAATGAACTCCTCATCATCTGACTCGTCCGACCTACTTGAATTTCGTTGTTTTCTCTATCTCTGGACTGACTCCTGTTTGTTTTATAGGTAGCTTTCCTTCCTTGCGTCTCTGCTTCGTCAGTAATTGCTGGAAACAATTTAATTCCCTGCAATACGTCTGATCTCCAAACCTTTTGAGTACTATCCCATCTAGCATCCTCTAATGTCTTTTTGACTTTTCTCACTCTTGTCTCAAATTTCTTTTGTTGTTGCATTCTAGTCATTTGCTCCCAAATTGCTAATGCTTCAAACTGTGCTGGTCTTGGAGGTACTTTCATGTCGTATAGCACAAATCTTAGATTCTCCAAAACTCTTAGATTAAACGACCCGTGGATAGGAAACGCTACACTTCCATGCTTTTCTGTTAATTTACACTACTGCTTTAACCAAAGACATGGTGCAACACCCTTTTCTTCAATTACGATGTAAGCTGGTGTACCCTCAGGCGGTGTTTCTTCTCCTACATTTGCTTTAATATATACATCTCCCCTCAAGGCACTCTTTAGTGCTTTAAAAAATTTAATCTTTGCGTCTTTTATTTTCTTTAAAAAATGTAATCAGTAAGTGACTTTAATTCCCGGAATACTCTTCACTTGCCTTTCCCCACCAATTACGCTTCACGGACTGCGTCCAATCCGTGCGCGACCCTTTTCACCAACCAACCTATCCAAGCGCGGCTCCTAGTGACGTCACACCCACACACTGCGGCTGACAAAGTATCGCGGCTTGTCCTCCTTCATTCAGCTTCACTCAAAACTAATTTCTGCAATATATCGCGAGCACTAACCAAAAAGAAGAAAACAAATCTGTCGGTTTACTACAGGAAGGGTAATACAATCGCTTCAGAAACCTTTGGGGTTTTTCACTAGCCTCAGCAATTATTCCATCTTTCTCGGTTTCCCACTTTCGCAAGCAAAATTTGACCCGCAATCTTTACTCTCAACTGATCAATGAACTATTCTAGCGCGCCTTAGAATTCATCAAATCTCAAAGTCGAAAATTTTCTTTCATTCCTCAATATTCATACTGACTTGTTGACCACGCCCGATCGACCTACTAAACCGAACAGATTACAACATCAATCAAGTGTCTCATACACTTTTCAACATACTAGGGAGTCTCTTGGCCTCGCAGGGCCCGTCTCAACATCAACAACCACGTGGACAATTTTTCCTGCACAAAGCGCTACACACATGTGAAGTTCGAAGACTTCCCTACTCTCACACTTTGGAGTATCACTCCTGTAAAATTTTTTATTGGAGTTTATAACCCCCTAAAATCCTCACAAACTTCTCAATTCATCTGCGGCAATAAGCTGTGCAAGCGCGAAACCCTAACTTCACTCATACTATCACTAGAAATGCCTAAAACATTCTCACACCTCCGTTTCTTCCATTCGCAAGCTCCGAGATCCCGGGAAAGTCATTGGGGATTTAGGGCATCATCATCTCTCCAACTTGTTTTATCAAAGAAAATTCTAACTTGAATCCGCCTATTGTTCGGATGGGATCCCAAAGGGCGAAACCATCAGTCTCTGCTACCATCTACTGATAGCGTGTCCAGTCCTTATAAATTACTTGTACTTGGACACGCTGGAGGTCGGTGAATCTTTTAACCGAGTTGGGTTCTCCTCATCCAAGAATAGTCGGGTCACTCGAATCAATAATCAATAACCATCGTAATCAATACCCAATACTCAATTAATAGATCAAACAACACATTAGGAATCAATGACAATCAGTATTTTGACACACCATGACCTTTCAGTCATGAATAACCATACCAGTTTATTAAAAGTTAATGAGTTTATTTCCCATATATTAACAAAGCTAACACGATATATATATAAGCCTCAAAATCAAATGATATATGTATACGAACATTACTAGCTGTCCATAGCGACGGAAGAAACGCAATCTACACAAAATCTGGATTATAATGCACTTGGTTATAGCAATGCAAATCACTAATATAAGCAACTGAGTTTGACTAATTTTATACATCGGTCAGCATAATAAGATTTCAATTTAGCATGGTGCATCAAGTGAATACCTCAACTAACCTCTAATTAGCATTGGCATGTGGGGCTTCATGCAAAACTAATTTAGTCAACAGAAATTTAGAAAACTTCTAGCTTGGACCCTGTCAAAATAAGCAGTTGGTACCTAAGAAGGAAAACACAAATGCATAATACAATTATCCTTTCATAATTACCAAATACAATCAGCATTCAAGATAACTCTTCGTCCTTCAGGTACCGGTTCGATCAGCATGGGGCAGATTTCAAGGGGGCAAAGTTAAAGGCAAGTTTTCCTTGCGGCAGCAAGGAGAATGGGGCAAACGTTACTGCATGGGCAAGACGGGGCAAAATTAAAGTTAAAGTCTCTGGGGTGAGAATTCTTAAAGTCTCTTTCTCTACGACAGAGAAAAGGCATCAAAGGGTCATTTAAAATGCCGTCTTGAATCAGGCTTCAAAATGGCATCGAAGAAAATGGCTGACTTCTCTTTGTCCGGTGGGTTTAAGTAAGAAACGTTCCAAATTCTTCAGGGTCTTCCATTGGAGGGTTCATAGGGTGGCTTCCTTTTGACCAATGAATAGTGTCTTTCTCTTAGTACTCATTTATGCATATGGTGTCCTTGGAGCCTTGGAACACAAGTTGCAACAAAGTTTGCCAATTATTTCTATATCAGAGTCTTTATTGTCTGCACCTGCAGAAGCTGACCTTGCTTCAAAGGGGATGAAACTAGCCTAGCATGAAACCTTGAGATAAGTGTATTAGTCATCTCTACTGGAAAAATACAACCTTAAAGGTAAAAGTATGTTTTTGTTAATACAAGTGAAACCCACGGAGTCAAATTTGAGGCCAGGCAACTACACCAAAGCCTCTGCTACATTTAAGCTAAGCATATAACAGTTTCAACAAGAGAATCATAAAATACATTTGCAATTATGATGGATTACTACATTGTCGATTCTTCATGATTAATTAAGCTCAATTATAATAATGGCGAACTACCTTGTGGGCACAATTTCCCAAGTACATTGTTTTTCTTTGCTAAAATCACACTACCTTATACGATTTTGGTTACATGATATATGAATATTTGTTAGCCTTCCTTTTTCTGCTTCATCACCGGCAAAGGCCATAACACTCGAATTCGGGCTTATAGCCCTGACTGGTAGGACAAGGAGCGACCAAACCAGTATGCCCACTTTTCAAGGTCATATGGGCACTAGTAGAATAGACCATGTGCTTATGGACCTTAGGTTATGGGCTCTTGTTGAGGACATGTTAGTGAGGGAAACTATGTAAAGTGATCATAATCCCCTGTGCCCATTGACAAAATAATTTATGGGGCTACATGATTGTGATACACGCACTCACAACTGTACTCAGGAGCTCCACCCTACAAACAACCGGCGTCGTCTTAAATGACAGTAAGTTGCCACAAAAATGTAGGTTCTTAGAGAAATTTCAATGTTAGTAAATTCTTTATTATGCAAGCTGGATGAGAGGGCACACAGTGATGGAGGCTGGGGTGACCTGGTTGACATCCATGCAGTTCTCTTTGATGGAATCTGCCAGTTTTTTACAGTCCCAGAGGTAATTAAGAAAAGGAAATTTCAAACATCAGGGCAGACAAGACGGTTTGATAAACAGTGTAGATTGGCCAGGGCAGACCTGGCTAAAACCATCAAATAAAAGGAAGGAAACAGCATCCTGAGGCATAGGGAACCTTATAAGATGGCTCAGGTGCAACCTAAGAAAACCTGGGAGGAAAAAAGATGGCAGGATCTAAAAGCAGCTTGTGAATCATGCAGCCAAACCAAATTCTGGAACTTGGTGCATAGTGGAGGGGACAAGACATCATCTCGCGCAGATCCCGATAATGTGGTTGCCCCAGAGGTACGGGTGGACCATTTCAGATCCCTTTATTCAGCTGAATACCAGGATGCCCCATATAATTTTAACCTTATAGTTCCAACATCGGACTGTAAGGATATGTTTTATCTGAAGGAGATTGCCATGTCTATTAACTCCATTATAGAGAGCAAAGCTCCAGGGCTGGATGGTAGATGAGGTGACCTATTAAAATATAATAAGTGAGTTTGAACAAAATATATGCGAATACTTGCCAATCAAATTGCAAAAGGTGCACCCATACCACCTCCTGGAAGCTTGCAGAGGTGAACCGATTTACAAGAAGGGGCAAGAGATTCTCCTTCAAATTATAGGCCAATTAGTCTAATAGATGCTGCAGAGAAAGTCTTTATTTGGGCACTGTTAGACAAGATTCTAAAGTGGACTGAAGATCGCAACATCTTGTCTCCCTACCAGTCAGGTTTTAGGCCCAAGATAAGCACCATAGAACAGGTTTTCAGGATTATGTTGGTGTACTGGAAGACTGTGGTGCTAGCAAAAGGCAACAAATATATCGTCTTTATTGACTTTATATGGTTCCCCGGGAAAAGGTATGGTCTGTGTATGCCGGGTGACAATTTGACAATTATTATCCACTTGCCACAAGAATAATCAAGCAGTCATTTAGTGGGGGACTCAAGGACAAGTCACTGAATCAATATCTATAAATAAAGGAGTGAAGCAGGGTTGCTTTCTTGCCCCTACTCTATTTTCCTTGTTCTTGAATGAGGTAGTAAACTTTTTGTCTATACCACTGGCAGATGCACCTTCGATTGGTATGCATAAGATACCACATTACTGTATGCAAATGATACTTTATTGGTATCTAAGACCGCATTTGGCCTATAGAGACTTTTGACCAGATTTGAAGAATTTTGTCAAAATAGAGGTCTGGTCATCAAAAGTAGTAAGACCAGTGAGGGGCAATAAGCTGGTGAGAGTGACAACATTTGATTACCTAGGTATGAATTTGCCACATGATGTGGCATGGCAACCTCATATTAATAAAATGGGAAGTAATGAAATTCAGGTAATGGGTGTCCTTCTGTGTGAACATAGGGCCTCTTTTTCTAAGCCAGTAGCTGTCCCCAAATGGATTTATGAAGCAAGAGCAGTGGCTTCAGCATTATATGGAGCAGAGCTTTGGGGGTTTGAGGATGCTAATGAGTTGACTAAAAAGGACCATACGTTTATTAGGAGTCTGGTCCAAGTACCCGCCAGCACACCCCTCTCACCCCGGAAATGTGATTTGGGATGGAAGTCCATAAGGGGCAGAGCCAGGCTACGCCCTTTGCTGTTTTGCAGAAGACTGATGGTGACTGATGGTGACTCCAGAACTCGAACAGTACGCCTCCGCTTGTAGGGAGGTATTTAGTAGTGCTGGGGCAGATAGGATATTATGGTTTGAAAGGATTAAGAAGCTGCTACTCACTTTAGGATTTCAGACTCCCTGGGATGCAATGCCACCAAAAACTATCCCCACGAAAACTGAATTAAAGAGGCAGTACTAGGCCTGGGTCCTGCAGGAGGGTTTAAAATTGGGAGGGAGGAGTACTCTAACCAGTGAGTTTCTGGACTATAAAATTACTAGTGCCATAGAACCTTACCTAGATTTTATCTCAGTACCAAGGTATAGGAAATGTTATGTCCAGTTCAGGTTTGGTTTGGTTCCCTTCCCTTGAGGTCTTTTACCAGCAGTTGGGTGACAAGTCTCTTATTATTCTCATTATGCCCTGGATGTAAGTTAGAAAAAGAATCAATTGGCCACGTCCTTTTTGCATGTCGGACCTATGCAGGACCGTGCAGGAAGTGGATCAAAGCAGTTGGCAGGGCTCTAGGCATGCAGAGCAACATGATTGCTCTGAGAATTCTGAGGACAGATGCAAGACCATTGTTTGCTTGCACAGTCGCAAAATTTTTAGGGATTGTCTGGCACATAAGAGGAAAAAAGTTCAAACAATGGGAGCGAGACAAGTGATAGCGGTGGGTGCAGCGCAGACAGGTTTGTATCATGTTGGGCTGAGTTGCTTTGAATATGGCATTTTGACATCTCTATTTAATTATTCATTATATAATGGATTTTTTGTGGAATTATGTGTAGCCAGGGGTTTCCCTGTTTTATCTATTTTACATACTTTTATATACTTTTAATCTGTATTTAATTGTTACTTTTATGGCTATCTTTGTTTACCAAAATAAAGCTTATTGAGTAGAATCAAGTCAGACTTTGCTAAACTGGGGAAATGAGTGTTTCCCTATCTAGTGCCAATCTGAAATTATCTGTATTAAGTATAATGAAGTAAGCCAGTGTTTTCTATGGCACAGCTAGCCTTGCTATGGTAAAAAAATGGCTTTTTCACTATGAGGACCAGTTGAATGGTTATAAACATATGTCCTGCTTTTAAATACTATGCATTGTGCCTTGGTGCTGGTAAGGCCTCCTTTAGGGGTGACATACTACTAATTAAAAGGAAGGCTTATGCCTGGCGAAATGATAATTTCAACAGTTGGAAATGGCAGTTTTAAAACTCTTCAGCTAGGCAACTTTTGCAAGCATAGAGTCAAGCATAGCATGGTCATTTCAATTGTGGCACAATGAGAGCTGCTGTTTACTCATGCCTTTTACCTTACAGGCCTTGGGCTCACAGAGTGTCATATACTAGGGAATTATAGGTAAGATGAATGTACCAATCAGGGATTTTAACAAATTCAGCACGTTTTTAGGGTTCAGAGTACATGCGCTATGTCCTTGTTAGCAGGAGTACAGAGTCCAAAAACCAACAACATCATTAAAAAAATGGGAGTGATCTTGCAAAACAAGGCATTTTCTTACAGTGTCACTACATTAATGCAGTACAAAACTTACAGTCAATGCCTGTCAAACGTTCTTCTTGTCACCAGAAGTATAAACAGTCGTTACATATTATACCTCAATCGTGAATCTTTATCTTCACTGGTACTGCAAATGAATAATATTGTATGTATTTAAAAACTCTATGTACTGCAAATAAACAATATTGTATGTATTTAAAAACTCTATGTACTGCAAATAAACAATATTGTATTTATTTAAAACTCAATGTTAAGGACATGTTGCTAAAAATAAATACTCAGGATCTTTTTTCTTTTTAAAAACACATTTTTAAACGTCTATATGCATCTGTACATTACATGCAAATGAAAATCAAACGAAATAAAATAAAAAACTTCTCGCTGTTTGATTCTCAAAATACCCTTTTGAGCGAACATTTTTTGTTATGTTTATTATTATGCAATGATAAACACTCATTTTACCATATAATCAAATTTCTAATTGTTTTGAAACATTGCATTAGATTTAGTAAAATCTCAATGCATTGCAATATGTTTTGTTTAGTTTATGTATCCTTTTAAAATTGTAAATGTGGCATATTTCCGATTGAAATCCATATTACGCTGAACAATATGTTTTTAGATCTGAATTTTTTTTTAAAATGTTTTGTAAATGTTCAGTTTTTTCACATTACAAACTCAATCGAAATTAATGAAGTCCAATAGTATCAAAAAGAGGATCGAAATGCAAAGTTTAGACAACAAAAACACTGGATTGCTGCCTGCCTCACCAACAGCTGGTGGCTCTATAGTGCATCAGATATGGAAGAGACTACTGAGAATGATAAACAAAGAACACGCCTCCTGTGGTACAAATCCCTTTTGTAAATTCAAATAATGTAACATACAAAATCACAGGGTTTGCCCTTGGCAAGTCGAAAACGTCTTTCTGACTCACAAAACGAGTTTTGCAGCCTACACTAAATTGTAAATGGAAGTGGACGTGAACGAGATATCCCCCACTCATCTGTGATTCAAGGTACTACGATTCAATTGTTCGTGACCAGAATTGCGGTTCCAAACCGTTGATCGGTTAACAATACCTGAGTTGTGTTGGTAACTGATTCACAAAGTAAATGCCTCCTGCTTCATTATTATTCATGTGACAGAGGGCTTTTTAAACTCCTGAGGTTATCTCTTCTAGGTGTGACTGATTAGTACATCAGTCACATCATAAAATAAAGGGTAATTTGCTAAACAGTCAGTTTGCAATGTGCTCATACTGGTTTGCAAATGGCCACTGGAGTACCAGGCCCTTAGAGTGTAAATGATACGGAACAGAGCAGCTAAAACAGGAAAGTCGTTAAGACATTCCTAAAGTGATTGAGGGATTGTGGACCCCAGATATGCGGCGGACCCTTTAACCCTTTCAATGTGTGTGACGACCAGGGGCCATCACCAGGGAGAGCTCTAAAGAAATCTGGGTGTGATTTTCTTCTTTGCTTTTTAAAAGCCTTTGGGAGACGAGGAATTGCTTCCACATCTCCCCCGAGCCCCCTCCCGCCCATCTGTGTTGCGGCACGCTGACGTCACAGTTGTATCCCCACTGGGCAGCGAAGCAGCAAGTAAGGTCACTCTCTACTCCAGTGGGGAAAAATAGGCCAAAACGGCCTCTCCAGCCTTCAGGGAGGCCTTGTTTGAAGGGGAAGAGTCTCCCCTATCAAACAAGGCTTTCCTGAAATGCTTTCCTGGCCATGGATTGTGGTCATGCTGCGATCCATGGCCAGGAAACCCACTAGGTGCCAGGAATTTAATCTGAGGGTGTCATCCCTCGAGGAAGTGGGCCAACCTCCCCCCCCACCAGGGGCATTCTTTTTTAAAAATAATACTGTTTTTCCCCTGGGAGGGGTGATTGGCCCCTTACCTCAAGGGGCTCAAAAATATAAATACGTTTAAAAAAACGAAGTGAAACTGATGGAGTCGGCGCTCCTGACACGGGCCAACCCCCTTTGGGGGCATCATTGTTTTTACACATGTGTGGTTTCCCTAGTAGTCACGATCGGCCCCCAGGGAAACCACACATGCAAAAAAAGAGTTCTCTCTCTCTCTATATATATATATATATAATATCTATATCTATCTATCTCTTTCAGGCATAGATAGCTTTAAGGCAGGAATAAAAGGTCAAGATAATTCCTTCTGGTTATGATCCTGATAGAGAGAGTGAGATAGGACTTTTGTCTAGTGGCAGTTTTGACACCATGAAGTAGTGCAGTAGGTTCATACACCTGCTGCAAAGAATAGAAGTCTAACTTTCAAAAATGTACAGGTTGGCTAGGTTTCCCTTGTTGCCAGCTGAGTTAGCGTCCAACATCTGGAGCTACCCACATTGCGCAACAAAAGGTTCTGTTTTCGATGAAAAAATGTGATGCGTCCATGCTGTGTTTTCAGCTGTTTCCTGTCACTGGTACTAGGTCTACCAACACAATTGAGGTATAATTTTTATCATGAGACCTGAGGAAATGTCAGATGGAAGGAAGTTTGAGGCTCCCCATAGATTCCAGAACTTTCCATCACAGAAATGTGAGAAAAACGTGTTTTTTTTACTGAAAGTTTGAGGCTTGCGAGGGATTCTTGGTAAAAACAAACTTGGTGAAAGCCACGCAAGGCAATTGACCTTGGATATACCTAGGTGTCTACCTTTAAAAAATGGTCAGATTGGCTAGGTTTCCCTTGGTGCCAGCTGAGCTAGGGTCCCAAACCTTGAGCTACCCATATTGGAAAAAAGGGTCTGTTTTCGTTGAAAAAATGCAATGAGTCCATGTTTCGTTTTGGGCTGTTTGCTGTCACAGGTACTAGATCTACCAACACAAGTGAGGTACCGTTTTTATAGTTTTTATTGAGAGTCTTGGGGGCATGCCATATGGAAGGTAGTCTGAGGCTCCCCACAGATTCCAGAGCTTTTTATCACAGAAATGTAAGGAAAATGTGTTTTTTGTCAAAGTTTGAGGTTTGCAAGGGATTCTTTGTAAAAAGACATGGTGAGAGCCACACAAGTGAGCTCACCCTGGATACACTTAGGTGTCTAGCTTTTAAAAATATACAGGTTGGCTAGATTTCCCTTTGTCCAGCTGAGCTAGGGTCCAATATCTCAAGCTACCCACATTGTTAAAGGTTCAGTTTTCGAATAAATTGTGATGCGTCTATGTTGCATTTCAGTCTGTTTCAAGTCACAGGCACTAGGCCTACCCACACAAGTGAGATACCATTTTTTGAGGGGGACTTTTGGGAGCATTGAATAGTAGAACATTTATTATTACCTATTGGATTTCACTGTATTTATGCCTTTCAATGTGAGCCAGCGTATAAGAAAGATGACATTTTAAAATACCCTCTAAATGTTATGCTAGTACAGGTGCCCACAAAATCAGAGCTGTAGAAATGACCAGTGCTCCTAAACTCTATATACTGTGCCCATTTCAGAAATACATAGGTTTCACTGATGTCTATTTTTCACTCTGCCTATTTTGCTGTAAGAATTGGTCTATATTCGGTACTCAATAAAAAACCATTGTACAGTGCAGAGCAGTTGTTGGCTCTGTGTACCTTGGGTTCTTGGAAAACCTATGAACCCTACATATACCCACAATCACAAGGGTCTAGCGGATGTAATGGTATATTGCTTTTGTCAGTTAGCCATCATGACAAAAAGTTGCAGGTGAAAATATTGTGGCAAAAGTCCATTTTATTTCCTACTGATTTTCAATATTTCTTTATCTCAACAGTCCTTTTCAAAATCTTGAAGAATCTACTCATATGACACCTTGCTGATTTTGGAATTTTGTCAACTTTTTAGAAATCTATAGTTTTTCTGGATCACCCACAGACAGGCTGCCTTTTAGAAAAATGGCAAAACTGTGGTACCAAATTAGGGTTTTGGATTCAGCTCTGCATGTTCCTGACAGCTGGGGAAATGGTGACCTTAGTACAGCAAAAGGTTTGTGGATGACACTCTTAGGGAAAAAACAGACACTTTTACCTGGAGCACTTTTTCCCAATTTTTCTAAAAAAAAAAAACTCATAATGTCACTATATTTTGCCTATTTTCTAAGTCTACTCCAGAGGAAACCACTAACCTTGGCTACCCTTATAACCCCAAGGATGTTGTAAAAATAAAAGGACACACATTTGGCATGGATACCTGATGGACCTGGCCCTTTTTGCTGGGTCATCCCCAAACATTTTGCCTCCTTCCTCCTATTTTCTCTGACCTGTTTTTAATGGCTTTAGGTCTCTGGGCACTTTACCACTGCTAACCAGTGCTAAAGTGCATATGCTCTCGGTCTAAATTGTATTGGTAATTTGTTTTTCAATGATTGGCATATTTGATTTACTGGTAAGTCCCTAGTAAAGTGCACTATGTGTGCGCAGGGCATGTAAATCAAATGCTACAAGTGGTCCTGCAGCACTGATTGTTCCACCCACATGGGTAGTCCTGTAAACATGTCTCAGACATGCCACTGCAGTATCTGTGTGTGCAATTTTGAACTGGCAGTTCGGCCTAAGGTAGGCCCTAGGCAGCCTCATGGGCAGGATGCAGTGTATTTAAAAGGTAGGACATGTACTGGTGTGTTTTACATGGCCTGATAATGAAATACTGCCAAATTAGTTTTTCACTATTGCAGGGCCTATCTCTACCATAAGTTATCACGGGGACTGCCTTTAAATATCTTCTAAGTGCAGTTTCCCATTGAGAGCAGATAGCGAACTGGCATCTGGGGTCTCTGAACTCACAATTTAAAAAAACCTCTTTTAGTAGAGTTGGTTGTTAGATTGTCTGTTTGAAAAATGCCAGTTTTAGAAAGTGGACATTTTCTTGCTTAAACCATTCTGCCACTCTGCCTGTATGTGGATTCCCTGTCTGGGTCAGCCTGACAGTTGGGCTGTTTGTGAATTCCCCCTAGATAGTGACACAAAGGGAGCTGAGGAGTATCTTGCATATCCTGATGTGTCTCCCAGGCTAGAGTGGGGAGGGAGGAGCTGACACTTACACCTGAAAGGGCTGTGTCTGTCCTCATACAATGCAGACTCCAACCCCCTGGAGTGTGACTGGGGCCAGACCTGGGCAAGGCAGGATCTTGTGAAAAACAGATACTTTACATTGAGGTTTGCATACTTCAAAGGCAGAACGGAGTCTAAGTAGTGGACCCAAAACCCCAGACTTTAGATTACTTTGCGATCAAGAGAAACCTCTGTCAAGGAGAAGAGTTTCATGCTTGAGGAGGACCTGCCACTCTGCCTGAAGCCCAGGAAGACAGAACAAAGGATTTCCTTTGAGAGAGGGGTGTTACACCCTCTCCCTTTGGAAATAGGTGTTATTGGGCTTGGGAAGAGTAGCCTTCCCAGCCCACTGGTATGCTTTGAAGGGCACATTTGGTGCCCTCCATGCCTAAACCAGTCTACACCGGTTCAGGGACCTCCAGTCCCTGTCTGGCGTGAAACTGGACAATGGAAAGGGGAGTGACGACTCCCCTGTCCATCACCACCCCAGGGCTGATACCCAGAACTCCTCCAGAGGATCCCTGGGTTCTGCCATCTTGAATTCAAGGTTGGCAGGGAACTCTGGGAGCATTTGATTGGCCAGGCAGGCAGGTTAAGTCAGAGCCTCCTCCTGATCGGTGGTCACCCAGCTAGGTGCCAAATCCCACTTTCAGGGCTATTTAGGGTCTCTCCTTTGGGTGGTTCCTCAGATTCAGCCTGCAAGATTCCAGCAGGATTCCTCTGCATCCCTTACTTTGACTTCTGACCAAAGAAACTGCATCTGGACTCTTCAGGACCCGACAATCTGCAACAAAGACGAAGACTTCGCCTGCAACATTGTTTCTCCGGCTCCTTCCAGCTTCTGCAACATTTCCCTGGTTGTGCATCCTCTGAGGACAGCCTGTCTTCGGTCTGCACAGGAAAGAAGAAGGAATCTCCCTTGGAGTGAAGGAGCCACTCCCCTGCAGCTGTAGGGACCAACAGCAACGACGACAAGATGCGTGGATCCCCTCTCCTGCTGAGCTGCATGGATCCTGCAACACTGGTGGTGGTTGAAAGTGGTCCAGTCAGTCCTGTCTACCAGCTGTCCATCTTGGGTGGAGGTAAGCCCTTGCCTTCCTATGTAGAACAGTACGTCTGTGCACTGCGTCCATTGCAGCTGCCAAGGCTTGTTGGCACTTCTTCCAAGGGGTCTTTAGTCTTCGTGTAGCTCCAGACCCCAGCACTTCTTCCTGCAATGCACAGCTCCCTGGGTAACTCTGCTGCGGTGAGGGATACTTTTTCATAGGGCTGCATGGGCTCCATTTGGACCTTCTGTGACCCCATCCTGTGGAACTCCTGTGTGTGCTGCCTGTGCTTCCTTGGACTCTCTGCAAGGCTGGGGACCCCCTCTTGCTCCCCCTCCTGGGTTGAGTCCTCCTGGGCCTTGCTGGTCCCCGGAAGTACCACTTTCCGGCAACCATGACTTTTGCCTGTGCCAAGGCTTGTTAGTGGAATCCTGATATGCAAATACAACCTCACTTTTCCTTCCGGCATGGGACATCACCTGCATCCTCCAGGAACTCGACTCTGACTCCAGGGCTGCAATTCTGACTCTTCTTCCTCATCGTCAACCAACTCCTGCTATCCTCAGGTTAGTGGGTAGGGGTTCCTGCCCCCACTTAACTCTGCTGTGTCTTCTGGACTTGGTTTCCTCTTTTCACAGGTCTTCCTCTCCAGGAATTCACCATTGATTTATTGCAGTCATCTTTGGGTTTTGCAATCCTCTTCTTTTCTTCTAAGTGGGTGTTCTAGGGAAATTTTAGTAATTTACTCCTGCTTTCCTGGTTGTTGGTGGGATGTTGTCATACTTACCTTTGTGCTTTCCGGGTACCCCCAGCGACCCTCCACACACTCCACTTATCTGGGTGGGGGTGACACTCTTGCATTCCATTTCTTTAGTATATGGTTTGTGCTTCCACTATTCTCTGTTGTGTTTTACACTATTTGCACTGTTTTCTAACTATTCTTATGCCTATTTCTGACAACTAGTGTATATAACTTGTGTATTACTTACCCCCTAAGGGAGTATTGCCTCTATAGTATTTTTTGATGTTGTGTTACCATAATAAAATACCTTTATTTTTTGTAAAACTGAGTGTATTCTTTCATGTGTATAAGTGCTGTGTGACTACAGTGGTATCTCATGAACTTTGCATGTCTCCTAGATAAGCCTTTGCTCCACATCCACAGCTACCTCTGGAGAGCCTGGCTTCTAGACCCTCCCTACATTTCACTAATAGCAGATACTAGGACCTGCTATAAGGTGTAAGTACCTTAGGTACCCACCACACGCAATGCCAGCTTCCTACACCTAAGCTTCCACATCATCTACCACAATTACAACAACACCGCACACCTCCTCAACAGTATCAGCTGCCCCGGATTAACCCTGATCATCTGTGACCCTACACACACCACAGGACATATGCTGGACCCATCTCCACTTCTAGCAGCTGAGTCACATACAGCCATGTCACCAAACTCACATGGACTGACCACTCCGTTGTCCACTTCAAAAACAAAATCTTCAGCCCCAGCACCAACACCATCAAGACATCCAGCACCCTTCACCAGGCTTAGAAATTTCAGAGAGCAATTGGACAGACTTCCTCAACATCTCCAGCCCATCTATAGCCAACAAACTCGAACAAGCAGTAAAGATGCACAAGTGGCTACCCCTACACATGAGACGCACCGTGACACAGCCCCTCCTCACCAGTCAACTAGACTACTGTAATGCCCTCTACAAAAGAATAGCCTGGTAACTCCTACAATGACTTCAGACCATAGAGAGGGCTGCAGCCAGACTCATCCCCAACCTTCCCCAATGATCCTACATCACACACCTCAGGTAACTCCACTGGCTCCCCATGCACAAGAGGTATGTATTCAAGCTGCTAACCCATGCTCACAAAGCTGTACTCAACCAAGGATCCACCTACATGAACCACCATACGAACTTTTCACCAACCATCAAAAAGACTGCGCTACACCTCCCTATTGCTTTCCCCCACTCCACGCATCCACCAAAGCAGAAGTGGAGGACATTCCTTCTCCCACATAGCAGCAAAAACCTGGAAATGCCTCCCCACTTATCTCTGTACCATCACCACTCATCCGAAATTCTGTAGAGCCTTCGAAACCAGGCTATTCAAATCACCGGCTGAGACCTGCAAGCACCTGAATACCCTCAAGGGTGGTTTGTTGGTGAAAGGAAATGCCTCCTTGGCATGGTTACCCCCTGACTTTTTGCCTTTGCTGATGCCAAGTTATGATTTGAAAGTGTGCTGAGGCCTGCTAACCAGGGCCCACCACCAGTGTTCTTTCCCAAAACTGTACCTTTGTCTCCACAATTGGCACACCCTGGCATTCAGGTAAGTCCCTTGTAACTGGTACCCCTGGTACCAAGGGCCATGATGCCAGGGAAGGTGTCTAAGGGCTGCAGCAAGTTTTATGCCACCCTAGGGACCCCTCACTCAGCACAGACACACTGCTTGCCAGCTTGTGTGTGCTGGTGGGGAGAAAATGACTAAGTCGACATGGCACTCCCCTCAGGGTGCCATGCCAACCTCACACTACTTGTGGCATAGGTAAGTCACCCTTCTAGCAGGCCTTACAGCCCTAAGGCAGGGTGCACTATACCACAGGTGAGGGCATAGGTGCATGAGCACTATGCCCCTACAGTGTCTAAGCAAAACCTTAGACATTGTAAGTGCAGGGTAGCCATAAGAGTATATGGTCTGGGAGTCTGTCATACATGAACTCCACAGCACCATAATGGCTACACTGAAAACTGGGAAGTTTGGTATCAAACTTCTCAGCACAATAAATGCACACTTATGCCAGTGTATATTTTATTGTGAAATACACCCAGAGGGCATCTTAGAGATGCCCCCTGAAAACATACCTGACTTCCAGTGTGGGCTGACTAGTTTTGCCAGCCTGCCACACCAGACATGTTGCTGGCCACATGGGGAGAGTGCCTTTGTCACTCTGTGGCCAGTAAGAAAGCCTGTACTGGGTGGAGGTGCTTCACACCTCCCCCTGCATGAACTGTAACACCTGGCGGTAAGTCTCAAAGGCTCACCCCCTTTGTTACAGCGCCACAGGGCATCCCAGCTAGTGGAGATGCCCACCCCTCCGGCCACTGCCCCCACTTTTGGCGGCAAGGCTGGACGAGATAATGAGAAAAACAAGGAGGAGTCACTGGTCAGCAGGGCAGCCCCTAAGGTGTCCTGAGCTGAGGTGACTCTGACTTTTAGAAATCCTCCATCTTGCAGATGCAGGATTTCCCCAATAGGATTATGGATGTGCCCCCTAGCCACCCTCAGGGCTAGTAGCCATTGGCTATTATCCTCCCAGACCTAAACACACCCCTAAATTGAGTATTTAGGGGCCCCCAGAACCTAGGAAGATAGATTCCTGCAACCTGAAGATGAAGAAGGACTGCTGACCTGAAGCCCTGCAGAGAAGACGGAGACACCAACTGCTTTGGCCCCACCCCTACTGGCCTGTCTCCCCACTTCAAGAAAAACTGCAACAGCTGCGCGTCCCCCAGGGTCCAGCGACCTCTGAAGCCTCAGAGGACTACCCTGCATCTAAAAGGACCAAGAAACCCCCGAGGACGGCGACCCTGTTCACAAGAACTGCAACTTTGCAACAAAGAAGCAACTTTTAAAGACCACACGTTTCCCGCCGAAGCGTGAGACTTTCCACTCTGCACCCAACGCCCCCGGCTCGACCTCCGGAGAACTAACACTACAGGGAGGACTCCCTGGCGACTGCGAGACCGTGAGTAACCAGAGTTGAACTCCAGTGCAGGAGCGACCCCCAGGTGGCCTTCTTCCTAGCCCAGGTGGTGGCTACCCCAAGGAGCCCCTCCCCCCTTGCCTGCCTGCAGCGCTGAAGAGACCCCCGGGTCTCCCATTAAATCCTATTGCAAACCCGACACCTGTTTGCTCTCTGCACCCGGCCGCCCCTGTGCCGCTGAGGGTGTACTTTCTGTGCCTGCTTGTGTCCCCCCCCCCCCCCCCGGTGCCCTATAAAACCCCCCTGGTCTGCCCTCCGAAGTCACGGGTACTTACCTGCTGGCAGACCGGAACCGGGGCACCCCTATTTCCATTGAAGCCTATGTGTTTTGGGCACCACTTTGACCTCTGCACCCGACCGGCCCTGAGCTGCTGGTGTGGTTACTTTGGGGTTGCCTTGAACCCCCAACGGTGGGCTACCTTGGACCCAACTTTTACTTACCTGTGAACATAACAAATACTTACCTCCCCCAGCAACTGTTGAATTTTGCACTGTGTCCATTTTTTAAATAGCTTATTGCCATTTTTGCCAAAACTGTACATGCTATTCTGGTGATTCAAAGTTCCTAAGAAACCTGAGTGAAATACCTTTCATTTAAAGTATTGTTTGTAAATCTGTGGTTCTTAAAATAAACTAAGAAAATATATTTTTCTATATAAAAACCTATTGGCCTGGAATTGTCTGAATGTTTGTTCCTCATTTATTGCCTGTGTGTGTACAACAAATGCTTAACCCTACCCTCTGATAAGCCTACTGCTCGACCACACTACCACAAAATAGTGCATTAGAACTATCTCTTTTTGCCACTATCTTACCTCTAAGGGGAACCCTTGGACTCTGTGCACACTATTTCTTACTTTGAAATAGTATATACAGAGCCAACTTCCTACCATCGGCTTTACAAATCCTGTTTGAATGATTGATTGATTGAATTAACAATGTCATATGACAGCAATATCATGTCAGAAATATAGTTTATAAAAATATTGTTTCATTATGTTTATAATGGCAAAATATCATTTTACGCTAATATTGTCAAATAACATACAAAAATAGAATTTCTTAATTTACATTTAGTTTAAAATACTGAATCTTAAATATTTTAATATATACCATTAATATAATCTCAGTGTAGGAAATTCCTCCTTTTTTTGCCCTGGTCACCCCCAAACTTTTTGGACAGATTCTGGTGGTTACTGACTCTTGGCTGTGCCCTGGGTATTGCTTACCAGTCCCAGGGCCAGTGCTCGGTGTAAAGTGGATATGCAAATTAGGCTAATCATAATTTGCAATATTAACCTACCAATAAGTCCCTAATATATGGTAGGCTATGTAGGTTTAGGGTACCCCAAATAAATGATGAGGACCGGGACAGGGTCAAGCTAAAGAAAAGGAAAAATGACCCACCTCCTATCAAGTTTCTAACAAGAATCCTGAAAAAGATAATTAGCGTTGAACAAGAAAATTATATACAAACATGAAAAACCAAGATATATGAAAAAGAGTAGAGACAATTTTGATATTGTTAATCAAAGATGCCTGATATATAGATATATGTACGAGCGCTCTAAGGTCAAAAAATTGAAAACTCTCTATCATCATTCATACTCCACACTCATCCATCAAAAAATAAGAGAAAAAAAAACTAATTATTAGATAGTACATATGTCAACAAATATTTCATAGGGGGAGACACTATAGGGACCCGAGCATAGGTAGTTCACCCATAGGGTCCCAGAGTCATTTTAAAGGCAGGCCTGTCTTGCTGGCTGCTTTTAAACTAAAGTTATATGCAAGTTAAATTTTGGAATTATAAGTACTTCCAAAGCCTTAAACTACCTCATTTTGTACTTATAAATCACCCATAAGTTGTGCCCTATGTGCCGCAAGGGTTGGGCGCCAGGTAACTATAAGCAGGAACCTTATACAAATTGTTTTATAAGCCCTGGTGAGGTAAAATAGCCAATTTTGTTTCTCCCTCACTGTAGTGAAAGGCCTTCATAGGCTAGAATAGGGAGACTTTATTTTAATTTATAAAGTCCCCTTTAGTGTCAGATACCTCAAGTTTGGTATCACATTCATTATTATAATAAATCTCACAGCTTACAATTGCTGGATTTAATATAACTTGTTCAGGTAAAGAGTTTTAAACTCTATATAAAACGTTGTCAGCTTCAGCCCTGTAGTGTACTTCTGTGATTTGCCATTCTCAGGCACCCTTGATGAGGTGTGAAGTGGCCTGGGCTGAACACAAAGATATGCCTGGGGGAGGAGACCTCCACTAAGCAGATAGAGAAGCAGGAAAGGGGATGGCTTCCAACTAGTCTTCAAAGGCAGGGAAGGACAGGGGAGGGCTTCCAAACTGGTCTTCAAAGGCAGGGAAGGACATTTAGAGCAACCCAGCACCTCCCTCACATAATGCAAACCCAGACAATTAGGTGCCCCCTTGATTAGATTAGGAGAGGGCAGGAGAGGGGTGTGTTTAGGATTTTTAGCCACACCAGTGAGTAGGCTCAGCCAGAAATAACCTCTAAAAATCAGTTTCAGCCATGAAGGATTTTTGAGGAATGTTGCTCCCTGGGATTGATTTTTGCCACACTTCCCAGGAAGTGGTCATCTCCGGGGGAAGGGGGTACCCCAATGCAATAATGCAGCTTGGTATTAGTTATATTTTGGGCCATGGTACACCATGATAACTTTGGAGAATAATGTGATACATAGTTATGACAAGCCAGCATATTATTGGGTCACAGCTGTTTTTTCACAATGAAAAGACAGCCACATTGTTTTCAGTACACTTTGGCTGAGTTCAGTGTTAGAGCCTCATCTATATAGGTAGGTAATAGGTCTCTAACTTTTACCAATTTCTTGAAGTGATAATAGTTAGGGATTTTTTTTTTTTAAATATATTTATAATTAAGTTTACAATCATGTACCACAGTAGTTTAAAAAAATGTAGTGACATTCTGCAAAAGTACCACATGACAGATATCACTACATTAAAATGCCTTTAAACTTAAAAAATACTTACCTGCAATACACAAAAGCACCATCTCTGCCCCATCTCTGCCCCATAATATAGAATTCTGCCTAATGTCATGTAAATCCCTTCTGCCGTTTTGCAATACGTTAAATATAATTGTCTACGGAAAATGCATTGGTTGAAATATGCGTTTTGTGACCTCCCTTTAATCTTTGTACCCTCTTAACTATTCACCACAAAAATGTATATCTTCTCAAAATGTAGAAAATGAGTGGGAAGTCATTAGGGAGCTAATATCTGAAGAATTTCTGTCTATGGGAGCTATAACCACAAAGTGACAATTAGATCTAATGGGATTTCTTTCTTGTTATCAATTGTATTTGTTATGTATTTGTTTATTGGTTTAAATAATCATGTGACCATAAATGTATCTTTTAGCTGTTCATGTAGTAAGTCTGAAACTTTAGATATATATATGATCCCAAAAAGGAAAAAGGAGGGGCAGAGAGGGGGCGATCTATTCAAAAGGTGCAAGACAGAGAAGAGTGAAGAATTTAAAAGTACAAATGTTTCCATTTCCATTAGCTTAAAGGGACAGACTGTTCATCGTTTAGATTCGGCCCATTAGAAAAAATAGTGTTGAGACAATCTATAAATAGTGATTCCATTTGTCTGAGTGCCTTTACTCTGTCACCATGCCTTTTGGCCAGTACCCTGTCAATGACAAAGAGTCTGAGTTTAGAAATGTTTCTGTTGTGATACGTAGATTTTTGAATATATGAATGCTCTTTTGTTTTTGAGATATGTAAAGTTGGCCACTACATTTTGTACCTGCAATTAGGAGACCTAATTGTCCTTTGTTGTTGTTTTGCACTTGGTGATGAATGGTTTGTGATTCCTTGGCCATTGACCAGGGATCAAGATGCCAGGGGTGCCAAAACGCAAAGGGTGATTTTATCTGTTTGCAGTATGATTGAATTAATCATAATAAAGACTAATTTATAGCACACGCTGCTGGAGTGCATGTATATTTTGCTGAGGAGAGCTGCAATCTAATATTAATGGAATATTATTTTCCATTCTGGGGTCCTGTAGTGATGGCTCACTCCACAGCTGAGGGCTGACCGTTTACCCAAATACTTGAAACATCAAAGGAATTTGTTGGACTCCATAAACATTTTATTTAATATTTAGTTTTAGAGCATCACATTCGCTCCCAAAAAAATTCCTATCTCTGGTCACCCTCGCTATAAATTTCTAGCTGCAGGTTGGTTGCCACCAAGACAGGTTCTTGATAGGCTGTTGGAGTGGGTTGATGCCAATCAGGTATTGTCTCCCTTTCAAGCTGGCTTTCAACCCTAAACTAGTACTGTGGATCAAGTCTTTCGGTTGGCTCTAATACATTGGAGGTATGTCTGTCTTGCCAAACAAAATTTGTATGTTGCTTTCATGGACCTTCGGTCGACGTTTGATCTAGTTCCTAGAGGGAAGTTGTGGGAGACCTTAGATATAGAGGGCATACCTAGGAATATAGTACATCTACTAGCATGGTTACATGAATGCACCTATGCTCAGGCGAGATGAGGTAATCGAGGAGAATTAACAGATCGTATTACCATACTGAGGAGAGTTCACCAAGGTTGCATCCTGGCACAGACATGATTCACCCTATACATAAACAGAGTGGCTCAAGTCTTATCTTCTGGCCAGAATGACGCTCCCACTCTAAATGTGCAAAACATCCCCATTTTACTTTTTGCAGACAATTCTCTCCTCATATCCAAAACAACAATAGCGCTTCAAATCCTTCTTGATAGGTTCCTAGCTTTTGTGCAGACCGTGGACTGGAACTGAATGTCAGCAAAACTGAATTGATAGTAGTCAGTCAAGGGCCAGCCAAGAGATGCAATATCCTAGTTGATGGAGTCCCCTTGGACAGGGTAGGCTCCATAGACTATCTTGGCATTCGGATTTTGAATAATTTTAATTGGGATTACCAGATTAGCAAAAGCTTCCTTCTCTTGCAACATTGGTTGGGCGCCATCTTGCGCTCGTATAAAAGCACTAGCGTGAGAACTGTATCTCCGGCCCTCAAGATCTATCAGGCAAATGCACAAAATGTTGCTACTTATGGTGCGGAGGTGTGTGGCTATTGGAAGGCTCAAAAATTGTCTATGAGAGAAAATTATTTTGTTAGAGCATTAGTAGCTGTCAAGTTAGTACCTCTCCGGTTCCTATTTACTTTGACCTAGGTCTTAATTGAATTTCAGATATGCTAGCATTAAAACCACCATTATATAACATAAGGATATGGACTACTGCGGTACTCAGTATTTACAGAGATTCACTGACTGATCTTTTTAAAAAGCCTAACGCAATTTCTATCCCATGGTTCAAGTATCTGTCCACTGGTTTTGGGAGTTAAATCTCTGGAGCTTCTAGAAAAACTCCCAGTATCTAAGGAAAGCCCAAAAGTAATCTCTTAAGTCAGACTACTGGGCATATGTTAGGGAGAACTATCTTCTTTATTAAAATAATGGGCGGTTGACTGACCAATTTTTTAAATTAAAGTAGAATCCCTTCTTTGAGTCCTTTTTAGACATTATTCCAGAACTCCTTGCTAAAAGCTTGTATATTCGCTTTCATTACGGGTGTTTGCCATTATCGTCTTTTACCAGTCGTTGGAAGAAAACATTGCATCAAATTTATGCCCAATCTGTGGTATAGTCCCAGAGTCGGCGGAAAAATTATTGATTTTTTGCTTAGCATACGCGATCTCCCAACATAAGTGGATTCCCCCTATTTGCTGGAGTCTGACATCAGACAGCACACTGCCGCTTTTAGGATTTTAAAAAGTGGCACTTATACTGTAATGTGCAGGCAGTCAGTAAGTTTTTAGTTGCCGCATGGCATATACGTACCTGTTTTTTTGTTTAAAAGAATGTTAATCTCTATTTTGTAGGGATAGCTGTATTTTCTAATGATATTTAGGGTTAAAAGTTATTTTTACAGGCCCACTGGGATTGTCTTTTTATTGCTCTTTGTATTTATTTGATGGTTTTACATTTTTTTACATATATTTGTATGGATTGTTTTTTCTCTTAAAGGTGCTTTGATGGTTTTTTTGAATGTCCAAATAAAGTTTTGTTTGACTGTACAACACTCTCTTTTAAGTGACTCCACTCTACGCTATTACGTGGTATACCACTCCACTCTACGCCAGTCCGGTCTACTCTATTACACTGTATGCAACTCCACTTTGTGCATCTTCAGCATACACCACTTCATCGTATGCCACTCTAGTCTACGTCACTTCACTGTGCAACACTGCACTGTATGCTACTCCACTATACACTATTCCAGTCTATGCCACTGTGCTGTACACCGCTCCACTGTACACTATTCCTCTGTGTGCTACTCCACTACATGCTACTGCACTCTACAACACTCCAGTCTACACTAGTCCACTCTACGCCAATGGACACCACTCCAATATATGCTGTTTCACTCTACCCCACTCCACCATACACTATTCCAGTCTACACAACTCCACTGTACATCACTCTACTCTACACTATTCTATGCCACACAATTCCATTCTGTGCTATTCTACTGTATGCCACTCCATTCTACACTATTACACTGTACGCAACTTCAATTTTTGCCCCTCTACTGTTTTGCATTCTACTCTATCTCAATCAACTGTATGTCACTCCTTTGTATGCTATTACACTCTGCCCCACCCCACAATACACTAATCCAACTCCACTCTACAAAATTAATCTACATTCTATGCCACTCTACTAGACTCTACTCTATCCCTGTACACTTCACTGTCCAAATGTGCACTCAACTCTACTCCCATACACTCTAATGTAAAACATTCTACTCTCCTCCACCACAGTTTCCAAAACTCTACAACACACCACTCCATTCTACTGTATGAGACACCACCCCAATGTATAACAGTTTCCTTGATTCTACACTACACCACTTCAAGGAATGCCACCCCACTCTATGCTAATTTGCTCTACCCTACAACACTCTACACCACTCCACTCCATGCTATTCCTCTCACCTTTTCTACATTCCACTGTACAGTATTCCACTGCACACTATTCCATTGTTTGCTACTCCACCTAACAAATCAACTCTGCACCCCTACAACATGTGCCACTCCACTCCATGCTGATCCATTATATGACACTCTCTTCCACTCTATATAACTCCACTCTATAAGAGTCTACCACACTTCATAGCACTCTACAACATTCTACTCCACTCCATCCCCATACTCTTCACTGTCCAATGCTATTCTCCACTCTTTGCCTGTATACTCCAATGTACAGCACTCTGTTCAGTTATACAACACTTTTCTATATGGCAGAGAACTCCACTCTACTGTGCTCTACCCCACTCCAATTGATAACAGTTTACTACCTACACTACGCCAGTAAACATCATTCCATGCCACTCTACTCTACGACACACCAATGCACTCTATTGTAATGTACTCCATACTGTTACACCACCCCACTTGGCTCTACTCCACTGTACAAGACTTTACCTCACTCTATGCTGCTACACAACAATCTACTCTACGCAGCTCACCTGTTTCACACACTGTTGTTCTTTTTTCAAATCCACTGTACAACACACTACTACACTGTTTGCCACTCTCTGACACTTTAATCCTCTCTATGCCCATTTATTCCACTGTACAGGACTGTACTATTCTGTATGCCACTGTACAACAATCTACTCCACTCTTCTCTATGATACACTAGTCCAATATACAACACTATATGCAACTCTTTTTATACCTACTCCACTGCTCCAATGTGCATCCCTCCATTCTATGCCACTCAATGCCATTGTAGTATATAGCACTAAAGTATAATCTACTGTACTACTCTCTACAACACTGTACTGTACAAAAATCAACTAGGCTGTATGCTACTCTAATCATCTATAGTCTACATCACTTTCCAACACTGTACAACACCCCATTACACTCTACTGTATTCAGATAATGACACTTATTCGACTGTATGCTACGCCACTCCACGCCACTATAGTCTATGACGTCACCCCACTTTATTCCACTCCACACTACCCCACTCTAGTATACTCCACTCTACTAAACTTTATCTCACTCTACGCCACTGTACTCTAGTCCACTCTACACTGCTCCACTGTCCAACACTGTACTCCACTGTATGCATCTCCATTCTTCAACACTGTACTACACTCTATGCCACTATATGAGACTCTACTCCACTCTATGTCCATCCACTCTACTCCACTGTACTACTCTGTATGAGACTCAACGACACACACCTCAAGTTCTCTCTATGAAATGCCATTCCACTATAGGACACAATCCACTCTATGATGCTCTTCTCTACTGTACTCTACGACACTCAACTTGAGGATACTCCACTCAATGGAACTCTACTTCACCCTACTCCACTCTAAAACTCTCTACTCCACTCTATGGTAGTCTGCGACAATCTAAAGTACTGTTTGACATGCCATTCCATTGTACAATTTGCTGCACCAGTCTATGATCCCTGCCTGCACTATATGCATCACTGTGCCACTACGCTATATAACACTTTAATATACTGTACAATGCACTACTACACTCTACTCTACTACACTTGATTCCAATCTACAATGCTCCAGTCTATGACAATAGACTTGAAAACACTCTGCTCCACTATACTGTACAACACTCCACATAACAACTCTCCACTTGTGACACTCGACTCTACGCTTTGGAACACATTTTCATTAAAAATTAAAAAACACCATTATAAAGGATTGAAAAAACAAAGATGAAAGCTTAGATATGTTATAGCTAAAACATATTTTCTCTATGCAAGCCAAGTTTAAACTACTCAAACTTTAAAAGTTCTAGTTATAACTATAACTTTCAGTTACAATTTATCTACCACATTCAAATTATTGTGAGTCGTGGACCTCGTTACACATTTTTTTCAGCTCATGACCAGACCACACTATCTATACCTGGCCACTCTGCCATGATCTACAAATCTCTACAACTCAGTCATTCAAAGGACAATTTCAATATGTTTTAGAATTCCATTCACTATGTTTACAAACTTAAACACATCAGTTTCTCAATATACATGGTTTTCTGTCAGATATGCACTTTCCATTTTGAGTTAGCTGTCTCAAAGAAAATCTTACTTTTTCTTGCTAAGTGACCTTCAATATGGTCAGAGAAGACTGTCTCAATTAAGTAGAATACACCAAGCTACAGGAGCTCCCGAGCCACCCCTCGGAGACCTTTGTCTATGCTATCTCAAACATTTCCCATAGGTCCAGCAGCCCCAGCAGGTCCTCTGAACCTTTGTCAACTGAAGAAACCAACCATTCAATAACATTAAGCAATACTGCGTTCTGCCCTTTCTAAGTCAAATGTCCTATTGACACGTTCCAGCAGGACCCAAATGATTGGATGGATGAATGCTTGCCACATTCTCTAGAAATCTACATAGAGAAGGTATGTCAGCTATCATTGCATATCTGGCTGGATGTCCTGATCCATGATTGCCTTTTTTTGTGTTAACCAAGCATGTCTAAGGTAGATGGGGGTAAGGTTCTCCGTGATTGTCTCATTGGTAGTATGTTATGGTTTGTATCAATTCCACAACATTATCTTTATTAAATGTGGAGTGACAGAGATGTCCTAGGAATAGACACTGAAAGCTATTTTCACTAACAGGGTTGTAGCTGGGCGATGTGCACCTTACCAGCTTAGGAAAGGCAGTTGAAGCGGTCCCAAGATCTCCATTAACGTTGTAGGGACAGAAGTAAAGGCTGCCTGTTTCTAATGTAATGTATGGGGAGACAAGCAGAAGGGAAGTTTTTGTCCCCAAAGCTCTAACTATCCAGGCTGTCCTGGGAAATAGATTGCATTTATGGGTCTAAAGACATCACAAATTTCAGCTTCTATCACAGACGTCAAGCCAAATGTTGATGATACATTTTTTTCTCTCGAGTACCTCATGGCTTCAGACAGGTCTGGTATATTGGAGGTGCCTAGCAGGTCCCTATTGTATTTGCATAAGCTTCAATTCACTGGGGTATTATTATAGTTGTTCTAGTTGTATCAATTTTTGTGTGAAAACGTTTGGTGTTCAAAAGGCAGCTATATCTCTTAATAATAGTTATTCATTTTTGCTTAAAGCTGTATGTAAATAAAATACTGATTTTTAAGATGAAATGTCTTTTGCAGTCTCATCTAAATCCATTAACAGTGGCCTGATTCCTGCCATGTCTAAGATGTCACATTGCCACTGATTGCCAGATTGTAACTGATTGCTTAAAGGACTTAATATTGCCAGCAGACTGGCAATTCAACTCACAAGAGATTAACTGGTGATCAGCCCAAGTTTGTTTAGGATGAGTAACGTTGGTCACTGGGACATTTTCATTAGGTTAAAACAGTCTAACGTATGACCCACATGAGTGGGAGAGTTCTGCTATTGTTTTAATGCTAGTGTGGATTAATGGGATAAAGCTGAAACCACTTTGCAATGTACACAGTCAACTCCTGCAGCATGCCTATTTTGCAAACCACATCACTGTCGAAAAAAGTTTCAGGAGGGCATGAGTATTCCTAATCCAAGAATCACTTCCATTTACTTTTCTTTGGCAAAGTTACCTGTTCTGTCCCAATGTTTTCAGGTAATCTCCTACATCTCGATATTTTGACATAAACTGCACTGCTCTTGTGTAAAAGGCAGCAGTTCTACTTCTTTTTAATCTTCTGGATAATGTCATCTGCTAGGAAATCAATTCACACAGCAAAGAAGAACATTGTAGATCAAGTACAGTGTTTACTGAAAAGTATGACACCATCTAGCAGAGGTTGAAATATCCATTTTACCATGTGTTGGAAAGTGAATTATTGGTAAGGGCAGGTAAGTAGCTACACTTAGCAATAGGCCACTAATCCCCACTAGGTTCAGTTAGGTCTCAGTAATTTAACCCCAGCTCGACCCATGGTAGCTTGGCAATGAGCAACAAGGTTTAACTCAGGAGACAAATTTTGTAAAGCATTCAAGTATCAAAAAACAGTAATACTTTTTTAAATTAAAAGCACCAATCTGGTCGCAGCTCGACCGGGGCAAAGTCAAAGTTTAAGGCTGACTGCCATGGAGCCCTGCTCGGCTACAGCAAGCGGGAGTCCTCGGTCAAATGTTTACCTTCTGAATTAGGGCCTGATTAAGACCTTGGCGGAGGGGATTACTCCGTCGCAAAGGTGACGGATATCCCACTTGCATATTACAAGTCCCATTATATCCTATGGAATTTGTAATATGGGGGACAGGATAATCCCCTCCGCCAAGGTTGTAATCCGGCTCCTAGCTCTTTTTCTTTAAGATTTTCTTCAGTGGAAGTCACCAATCCGATCCGACCTCCCTGGAGCGCTCTTTGGATATGAGTGGCAGGAGACCTCGGTGAAGATTTCTACGTTCGGACTTAGACAAATTTTCGGGATGAAAATCTTCATCCGTGCCAAAGCTAAATCTTGATCCGACGTCCCTGGAGCCCTCCACGGATCTGCTGCGCTGGAAGTCCTGGTCAACTTTTTACCTTTGGACAGTGGTCAGCTGGTCAGATTCTTCAGGTTTTGATGCAGGGGGCTCTGGGTAGCTATTGTTCACCTGTAGCAAGCAAGGCATCCGTTCTTGAACCAGTTGAAGCCAGACAAAGACCTTTTAATGGTGAAGCCCAAAAGTGCAGCTGGTGCAGTCCTTCAGAGTACAGTGTCCAGGTGCAGGTCAGGGGTCCAGCAGAGCAGTCCTCTTTCTTCTTCTCTTGTTCCTGGTAGGGATCTGAGGCATGGGTACAGCTCTGCCATATTTATCCTTCCTCCTGGGGTGAAAAGCAGGGGGGGCGACTGTCCAGTCACAGGCAGGCCACTTCCCCCTTGGATGACCACTTCTTGGGAGGTGTGGCAAAAAATCAATCCCAGGGAGCCACATTCTTCAAAAATCCAACATGGCTGAAACTGATTTTTGGAGTTTAGATCTGGCTGAGCCCACCCACTGGTGTGGCTAAAAATCCGAAACATGCCCCTCTCCTGCCCTCTACTAATTGAATCAAGTGGGCCCCTAAATATCTGGGGTTGCAGGAAATGGGGAAGGTCCTGAGCTGCTCCAAATGTACTTTTCTGCCTTTGAAGTCCAGTGTGGCTGCTCTCCTCCCATCTTGTTTCACCATCTGTTGAGGCAGATCTCCTCCCACAGGTGCGTCCTTTGTCTTCAGCCCAGGCCACTTCAAACCTCATCAATGCAGCCCAACCAGGCTGCCAGAGACTGGCTAATCACAGAAGACAACCACAGAGGTGAAGCTGGCAACTTTCAGGTAGTGTTTTTTTTAAACTCTTTACCTGAGCTAGTTATATTAAATCCAACAATAGCAAGTTGTGGGATTTATTAAAACAATTAATTTGATACCAAACTCAAGGTATCTGGCTTTGTTAATTAAAATAAAGTTTCTGCATTTTAGCCTATGGAGGCCATTCACTACAGTGAAGGAGAAACAAATTTGGCAATTTTACCTCACTAGGGCTTATAAAACAATTTTTATATGGTCCCTGCTTATAGTTACATGGCACTCAACCATAGGGGCACATATGGCACACCTTAGGGCTGAGTTAAATGTTAAAATAAGGTAGAATAGGACTTTTGAAGTACTTTTTAATTCCAAAGTCTACCTATGCTGGGATGCCTAAACCTACATGCCCTACCACATACTAGGGACCTATAGGTAGGTTGCTACTGCCAATTATAATTAGCCTAATGTGCATATCTACTTTACACAGAGCACTGGCCCTGGGACTGGTAAGCATTACCCAGAGCACAGCCAAGAGTCAGTAACCACCAGTATATGTCCAAAAAGTTTGGGGGTGACCAGGGCAAAAAGGAAGACTTTCCTACTCCACGTATTGCTAAGTTTCTGATGGATCACACTTGATTCACATATTTTTCTGCTAAGAATCTCTTCTTTATGCCAAGTACACACATCTGCTGAAGGCTAGCACACCTGTACTGTGAGGTACTTTAATATTTCATGAACTTCATACAGATATTTTGTAAAACACAGGGCTTTTTAATCATATGTTGGGGTAAAGAGTTTGAAAATTTAGTGTTGCGTGCAATTTTAGAAGCTGCCTCAGCTGGGATAACAACCACAGCCAGGTTGGAGAAACTGTAGAGACTCCCATGCAGTGTCTCAGTGGCATACCAAGGTACACAGACAAATCCTGAAGTTGCTCATGCTAGGCTTGCATGGGGAACCTGTGATGGTGTACTAAAGACCGGTGGGACATCAGAAGAGCAGAGGGGTGAGGCGGCATGCGGCAGCATTGGCACCGGTACATTTTTTTACATTATTTTTATTTTTTTATTTCACCGGTCCCTCTCCCGCCTGCCCCTCCCCTTCAGATTTGAGGCAGCCGCCGCTTCTTCTCATAGGCTTTTCCAGATTCTAAAAAAAACACATGCAAATAGTCAGTATTTGTCTCTGAGAAAAGATGCAACCATAGTTCATGGGGTATTGAAAGCAGAGTTTTAGCAGTTAAAAAATTAACTACCCAAAAAGAATGAAAAAAACGCAAATTTTAAAATGTCAAGATTGGGTGTTTGTGCCAAAAGCCCCCTCAAAGTCATGCTGAGCACATAAAAAGGAAATACCAATAGATCTGAATTAGTGATTGTTGCAGAAATGTCCATGAAATCCCAACCTCAATGCCAAGGCTTTAAGCTGACCAGACCCGCCAGTAAATCATACACATTATATTGATGTTGTTTGTGTGTCTGATTTGGTGTCATCAGACCAGAGTGCTTTGGTGTCAGAGCCAAACTGGCCTTTTATTCCATCTAGCATGTACTCAGTGGGCTTGAGCCATTGGAGTCTGGTTTTGAAAACCCAGGGCAAGGCCGGGTGCCTTTGTCACTTTCTCCAGTTTCCCTAGGTTAACTGCAGCACACACAAGGGGGCTTCTGGAGAGATGGAGGAAGATGAAGAGAGAGAGAATGGATGGAGGAAAAGAGAGAATTAGAGCGAGGACAGAAAGGGAGTGAAGCTGTTTTCAACATTTTGGCCAGGGATGCTTTTGCTTCCCCACTTCGGACTTGGTTGGTGTCAACAAAAATTAATCCCAAAGCTTGGGTTGCTATGATTGAAAAGGAAATGTGATTTATTCTTCTAAGTGCTTTATACAAGATAACTCACCTGCTTGAAAAGCCAGTGGCTTGTAACAGAACAGCCCGATGACCCAGGGCTGTATTTTTCATAAGGTTCTGTTGTCCTTGTGTCACACAAGGTAGTGCAAGAGCAATGCAACACTAAAGTTAGATTTACCAAGCAAAGCAAGGCCACTTTGAGTGGCCTTTTGGTGCTTGGGAAATCTGGAGCAAGGCAGTGGGAGGGTGTGCCTTGGATAGGGCATGGGTGTTCCCACTCATCCACCCATGACTTTTGGTGCATCCTCAGGTTTACTATGAGTGGTAGATGTGGGAATGCAGCAAAATGATATGCCTTCCCAGGGAAGGATTAACAAGAATAAATATCTTTATTTCTTTCTCCTAGTTATTTCCTCTTTCTCTAGAAAGGGGAAAACTCCTCAGAGATTGGTTTTGTGCAGGAATGTTTCCCTTTCTCCACAGAAGCAATCCTGCTGCAACGCAGGCACCCTTGCACCATGACACAAGGTTGCCTACATTGGTACTTGGAGGCTAAAAGTGTGCCAGTAAAGAGAGGACAAGAATGTGCTGTATAATGGTAAATGTGGAGCAAACCTGCCATCTCCCTTTCCCTCAGCGCAGGAAGGTATCTTGCTATGTTACAATGCATGCAAGTTTGATAACTCTGGGCCCCAATGAGCACAGAATAAGATATTTTTTTTTTCAACTCTCTGCCTTTCTCTCTCATCAACACCAGACACAAATGTCACCTTAATGTATGTAAATGCAGTATTGACTGTGTAAGGAAAACGATTTCTTGGCAGTTCCAGCACAGAAAGACATAGACAGGTTAGAAACATCAATGCTCCTTTTTGTCTCTCTCCTCCTTTGGTAAAAAATTGCAGGGTGGCGAATAAAAGATATATCTACAATTTTATAAAAACTGCAATAGACCCAATATATCTGTTGCCAGGAAACGATTTCTGTGCGCCTATACTTTGCATGCAAACAATAAGGAGAATCAAACAAAATAGAAAACATATTCTCACTTTCCATTATTGCTCAGGCACAGTGATACGTGTATCAAAATGTAATTAGAATCAAGGAAAGAATTTGTACTGCATTTTCATTTCACCTTCCATTGTAAACGTATTTCCCAATTCAGTGTTTGATGTTTTCATTGTGTTCATCCGTTAACTCGAATAGCCCATTTAGAGCAAGTCAGAATACAGCGAAAATTTCACTCGTTGTTTGTCAATTCTGGGCCAGATTCACAAAGGAATGTACATTTCTAAATGTACGAAGGTGTAATAGTATTCCTACGAGTGTGCGTACATGTGCAGCCACTGAGCAAACCATCTTGTACTACCTGAGGAAGGCGGAAGCTGAAACGTTGTAGTAGAAATATATTTTTGTTCTTTAATGAGATCATCTGTTTGAGTCACTTCTTTCTTGGATATTACATTTTCTTGTGGCTCTTTGTATCCTTTGGGATCCAGATTTTTGCCCTGGCTGGCTGTTGTTTTCTTGTGATCCTGCATCTTCCAGTGTACACATATGAGCAATACACAAGCAGCGTTGGTGAAAAGGGGTAACAGGATAGAGATGTGTCTCAATGTATTAATGTAACATCATGTCCAGAAATTGATGGTGTCAATTGAGCATAACATGACTCCTATTAGGCATAAAACTATCATTTGAAGGGAGTAGGCAAGCCAGAACTGTTCAGTCAATCACACCAGACAAAAATATCAAGCAGAAGAACAGCATTACATCAAAAGATTGTCCCCTTCTCTTGTGCTGAAACCAGAACGCTGCTTAAATCACCAAGATAAACATCCCACTCAAGGCGAAAATTAACTTCAGGGAAAAGGAGACAAACATCCTGGTCACCTTCATAACTGATCACTTTGGAGAATTACTGGTCTGCTTACGAACACACTAAAAGGGGTGGCGAAGGTGGCCATTTGGCAGGATGTCAATTACCGGCTCAATACTATGGAAGTGGAGGTACACACCTTGGGGATATAAAATGTGCATGGCAGGGTATACAGGTGTGCTTGAAGGGTTGGAAAAGACTGCTGGCAGCTGTAATAGCTGCTGGCAGATATGTAAAACACCTCTATTCTACCATGCATCCTTACCTGCTGCATGGCCTTTCAGTTTCTGAAAATCACTATATCCTGCCAGGCAAGTCGTATGCATCCCAATAAATATCAAAGCAACACTCTGCATGTTAATCTCACCTTTGCCACACAAAAGCAAAACTAAGACCATGATCTGTGTTTAATCCATTGTTTTCTTGCCCACCGTGCCACCTCAGCTTGGACCCAGCCATTTGCAAATCAGTCTTGACCCTGTTCTCCCCGTCAACAGTCCAGCCCAAAATGCCAGACCAGGTCCTCCCTGGACCGGAAATAA
This sequence comes from Pleurodeles waltl, assembly GCF_031143425.1. Lineage (NCBI taxonomy): Eukaryota > Metazoa > Chordata > Amphibia > Caudata > Salamandridae > Pleurodeles > Pleurodeles waltl. Next base: position 891,851,969 of record NC_090442.1, on the reverse strand, counting down.
GCATCCTGGGACCCGTTTCAGGGTATCACCTCTCATTAGCCAGACTAGCTTAAGCCCAGTGGCGCAGTGATCACGGGACCCATTTCTGGGCATAACCTTCCCATTTAGGGCGACAAACGCAAAAAGAACAGATGATGGACTGAATGCTGAACAATGCAAACATTCAAGACTAATCACAAAGATCTGGGTTTAATCCATTGTATTTTTTCCCCACCACGCCACCCGAGTTTGGACCCAGCCATATGCAAATCACTCTTGACCCTGCTCCCCGTAGGAGCAGTCCAGCCTGAACGGCCAGGACAGATCCTCCTGGGAAAGGAAACAAGCATCCTGGGGCCGGTTTGGGGTTATGACCTCTCATCAGCCAGCTTAAATCAAGTGGCGCAGTGAGCACGGGACCCATGTCTGGGCTTACACTTCCCACCTAGTGTGACAAAGCAAAAAATAAAAGATTATGGGTGGAATGCTGAAAACTGCAAAATTTCACCACCAGTCACAAAGATCTGGCTTTAATTCATTGTGTTCTTTTTTTGCCCACCACTCCACCCCAGTTTGGACTGAGCCATATGCAAATCTGTCTTGACCCTGTTCCCCATGTCAACAGTTCAGCCCAAACTGCCAGGCAAGGTCTTCCCTGGACCGGAAATAAGCATAGTGGGTCCAGTTTTGGGTTATCACCTCTCACCAGCCAGGCTAGCTTAAACCCAGTGGCGCAGTGAGCACGGGACCCATGTCTGGGCATAACCTTCCCACTTAGGGAGGCAAACGAAAAAAGAACTGATGATGAATGGAATGCTGAACAAAGAAAGCATTCAGGTCTAGTCACAAAGATCTGGGTTTCAATCCATTGTATTTTTTGCTCACCATGCCACCCCAGTTTGAACCCAGCAATATGCAAATCAGTCTTGACCCTGAACCCCATGGGAACAGTCTAGCCTGAATTGCCAGGCCAGGTCCTCCCTGGACCAGAAACCAGCATCCTGGGACCGGTTTTGGATTCATGCTAGCTTGCTGTAGAATGGTGATACCCTGAAACCGGTCCCAGTATCCTTTAATTACTGCTCTATGTGTACTTTATGCGCAACAAAATACTATATGAAATAAAGGAATTTTGCTTCTCTGGAAATATTTTCTTCTTTGATGGCCAGATATGAACAACTGCTGGAGCAGCAATGGGTACCTGTTTCGCCCCCAGCTATGGGAACCTACACATGGGCTGATGGAAGAAGCAGGTAGTCTTCGAAGAACTCAAACACTGGTCTTCACATATTTCACTTTGGGTAAGATTCATTGATGACTTGTTTGTAATCTGTCAAGGAAAGAAAAGTTTAGCTCACACATTTGAGTGAACTCAAAAATTATTTGAATCTCACTTTTACCAGCAATATAAGTGCTGAAATATGAGTTTTTGGATGTAGAAATGCAGGCAATAGATGGGCAAATCACTACCAAGGTTCACAGGAAAGTGACTGTAGGTAATAGTATCTTGCATGCTTCAAGTTGCCAACCTGAAAGTTTGAAAAAATGTATCCCTTACGGGGAATACCTGAGGGCAAGGTGCATTTGCAACAAAGAGGAAAACATGACTATAGTGGCAAATAAGATGAGTCAGGGGTTCAGACAATGGGGTTACAGCAGGGATATCTTAGATGTAGCAAGACAAAGGGTAAAAAACTTCACACATCACAAGGTTCTATTCAGAAAATCCAAGAAGACCCAGTTGAAGCAAGAGTAGAATACACTCAGATACTTAACAGGACTCAATACGGATCACTTCTCAGTAAAAAAAAAAAAAAAAAACTTCAGGTCAAACACTGGCACCTTCCTAAAAGTGATTCCCTTCTGACCAAGAAACTCCCCATGACAGCTCCTATCACTTACAGAAAATCTAAATCCCTGAGAGACAGACTGGTATTCAATGAGATTAGGAGCGATAACTCCAACTGGCTGAAACCAGTTCTGGGTTTCTACAAGTGCAGCAAAGCATGCAAGTATGGGGAAACTATTAAGATAACTACACATTTGACCTGCAAGACTGAATTTGTTGTCTACATCTCCAAGTGCAATTGTGACAATTTAAATTGGTACTACAATCCTGTAGGCACACAAAAGACTTTACAGCACTTGAGAGCCATCAAGAACAGGGACACTAGCTACACCCTGACAAGACATACTTAGAAAACACACAATGGAATGGTTTATCGTTTCTCGTATGCTGAAATACATGTGTTCATTTAGTTCTCTCTCCACTCACACAGGGTAACAGGTTGTAATGTAAATAGAACATGGGAATTTATGTGTGTTTTTTGCTAAGTTAGTCTTTTGTGTTTTATTTTTCAGAACCTGTTACCTTAAATGGCAATCCAACAGCCAGCGTGAGGAAGATAGGGCCTGGTTGGATATCTACTTTGCAAATAGTTATGTCCGGAAGTCGTAAAACACCTATTTTTTCTTTTTTATATGTAGACAGACTGAGCTTCTTTATTATATGTATCATTATCATGTTTATATGTTTTAAGTTTATTTGATGATTCAGCCCACTTGGGCGGAATCAGAATGACTAAATTTGTTTGATATTGCCAATAATGGTAGCCCACTGGGGCTTTATCAGGTGTCCAGAACGGGACCAGACCTTAATTAGATGTGGAGTCTCCCTGGGCTCATTAGTTACATTTTGTCAATAAGAAATATTAAACTGTTTTGAAATTATCCATTTATTTAGATTCTTAATATTACCATGCAGCCCATTTTGCATGTACCAATATGTCTGCATTCGATCCAAATTATTTTTGGTCCTTGTTCGTGTTAATTGCAAATATGTGTATGTTGAGACTTTAAAAGTCCAAGCCAACATGGTGCCTGCTATCATGAGCAAGGTCCTTTTGGGATTGAGACGCATTGACCAGTAGTGCCTGAATAAAAATTGCCTGTTTCCAGCCTCTGATTTACTGTGAGTGTTGCATTGTCTAACTACACGAGAGAGCGTTTGGAGCAGGCAGTCATGCTGAGTGGAGCACCTTTGGCAGTTAGGAGTGCTCCGACACTGCTGGTATCTACAAGGCAAATATATACATATATATATATATATATATATATATATATATATATTATTTTTATTTTTTTATTTTTTACCTAGTGGTATTTGCCACTAGGTAGTTATAGATAAGACCTAATTTTCATGGAAAAAGCGTTTTTTGCCTTGCAAGATCCTTGGCACCGTTAGACAAATCTTCACAAAATGTTCCCAAAAAGTGCCCTGGGAATTCTTGTTGCACACTGAAAGTTTCAAGGGGATCTATCAAGCAGGGGCCGAGAATAAGGGAGGGTTTACTATGTTAATTCCCATTGAACTTTTAGACACTACAGCCTGAACCACTGGACGGAATTACACATAATTTAGCAGAAAACTAGCCTTCCGTACACAGATAACTCTTTTGCTTAGTTGGTGAAAATTTGTCCAGTACTTTAGAAGATATTATATGGAAAACACATTTTTATATTTGGGCTTGTGACAATTTTGTGATGATCATGACATATTCGCAAATGCACACGACAACAGCAATGCAGTCATCGACTGGGGTTGAGCTGTTAAGAAAGTTGTGCTGCCATCTTAGGGAATGGGTTACGGTGCCGGGGCTGAAATCTGAAGAGGAAAGTGGCATAAGGGGTCAGGGTGGAGTTGCCCTGGCCACCGGGGGCTGTTATATAGGGCACTATAGTGCTCTAATTAAAACCTTAAATATTTTTTTTTTGTTGAGTGTTGTGATAATCATGAATAAATTGCGATGCTCAGTGCAGGCCCCCCTGTGTAACATTGTGACGCCTTTGCAAATATCAGCAACAAAAAAAAAATACAAGTCACCCACTCAGACAATGATGCAACCACTTGCAGACCCATTGAGAGTCCCATGCACCCACTCACAGACCCACTCAGACACTCATGCACCCACTCACAGACCCACTCAGCCACTCATGCACCCACTCAGACACTCACACAACCAGTCTCTGACCTACTCAGACGCTCACGCTTCTACTCACAGATGCACACAGACACTAACACATCTACTCACAGACCTACTCAGACACTGTTGCAGCCACTGACTGACCCACTCACTCTCATGCACCCACTCACAGACCCACACAGACACTGACACAACCACTCACAGACCCACTTAGCCACTGATGCACCAACTCACAGGCCCACTCAGACACTGACATAGACTCACACTGACCCTCTTGCACCCAGTCACAGACCCATTTAGACCCTCACGCACCCAGTCACAAATTCACTCAGACCCTCATACACCCACTCACAGAGCTACTCAGGCACTTATACATCCATTTCCAGACCCACTCAGAGGCTCATGCTCACTGTTCCACTCATACACTCACCTACACATGCAGTTATGCACTTTGTTGTCCACCCATACCTGTACTAAACCAGCCACACTCATCCTTACTACACTTATACACTCATTCACTCACTTATACACCCATTAACATACCCAGTCACTTACTGAATGCATGAAATAGTGCACCCACTCACTTATTCGTACATGCACTTGTAGATTTTTAGTCACCTATCCATGCACTCATACATTCAGTCAATCAGCCACACAGTCATACACTCACTAACTCACCCATAGATGCTCACATGTACGCACTCACTCACAGAAGCACTCATGTACTCACGCAAATGGCCATACACACTCATTCACTCAGTCACTCACTCATAACTGTAGTCATGCACTCACCGACTCACCCATACATGCACTCATTGTAGGAAAGTACTAATTTGTGCCCTGGCACCCCCCAAACATTTTGGATTGATACTGGTGGTTACTGACTCTTGGCTGTGCCCTGGGTGCTGCTAATCAGTCCCAGGGCCAGTGCTCTGTGTAAAGTGGATATGAAAATTAGGCTAATTAGAATTGTCAGTATGAACCTACCCAAACATCCCTAGTATACTGTTGGGCATGTAGGTTTAGGGACCCCAGCATACGTAGTGCACACATAGGTGCACTGCTGTGGTGCTCAGTGGCATTTCAAAGGCAGGCCTGTCTTGCTGGCTGCTTTTAAACTAACGTTGCATGCAAATTCGACTTTGGAATTAAAAGTACTTCCAAAATCTTAAAGTACCTTTTTTTAACATATGTCACCCCTAATGTGTGCCCTAAGTGCCCCTAGATCTGGGTGCTATGTAACCATATGCGGTGACCTTGTAAAAAGTTTTATAAAACCTGTAGAGAAAAGATAGCCAAATTGGTTTTTCCCTCCCTCACAGTGGTGAATAGGCTCTGTAGGCTAAAATGGGGAGACTTTATTTTAGTTAATAATGTCCCAAAATAAGCTAGATATATCAAGTTTGGTTTCAAACTTATTGTTAGAATAAATCCAACAATTTGCCATTGTTGAATTTAATATAACTAGTTCAGGGAAAGAGTTTTAGAACTCTAGCTGAAAGTTGCCAACTTAAGCTCTGCAGTACCCCTCTCTGATTGGCCAGCCTGTGGCAGCTTAGCCAGGCTGCCTTGATGATGATGAGCCTGGGCTAAAGACAAAGACTGTGCATGAGGGAGGAAATCTGCCCCAGCAGATGAAAGTTTTGGGGTGATCTGTCAAGCAGGGGCCAAGAATAAGGGGGGGGTCAAAAAAGTTGTGTTTTCCATGTTAATTCCCATTGAACCTTTAGACACTACAGCCTGAACCACTGGACAGAATCACACAAAATCTGGCACAAAACTAGCTTTTGGTATGCAGATTACTCTTTTGCTTATCTGAAAACAGGATGGACAGAGAGCAGCCAAACTGGTCTTCAAAGGAGAGAAGGATATTTGGAGCAGCTCCGGACATCCCCCTTTAATGCAAACTGAGACAACCAGGTGCTCTCTTGCTTAGATTAGGAGAGAGCAGGAAAGGCGTGTGTTAAGGATGTTTAGCGACACCAGTGGGTGGACTCAGCCAGAACTAACCTCCAAAATTTAGTTTCTGTAATTTTGGATTTTAAAGAATGCTGCTCTCTGTGATTGATTTTTGCCACACCTCCCAAAAAGCGATCATCTGAGAGGGTAGTGGCTTGCCTGTGATTGGACAGTTGCCCCCTCCCCACCTTTTAGCCTAGGAGCAAGGATAAATATGGCAGAGCTGCACCCACACCTCAGACCCCTACAAGGAACAACTACAGAAGAAGAAGGACTGGCCTGTTGGAAACCTGACCTGCAAATGGGCACTGCACTCTGAAGGACTGCACCAGCTGCACACTTGGGCTTCACCACAAAAATGACTTTGACTGGCTTCAACTGGTTCAAGAAGGGACTCCCTGTTTGCTACAGGTGAAAAAAAGCTAACCAGAGTCCCCTGCATCAAATCCTGAAGAATCTCGCCAGCTGACCACTGTCCAGTGCTTTTTGGAGTTTGAGCTAGGTGCATTCTAGAAGTTGGAGTCATAACCCTCTAAGAGCAACTCAGAGTTTCTGGAACCTTGGGATGAGCTGTGGACTCCTGAAGGACCTTCTAAGATCTTTTGGATGAAGATCCAGAAGTTTGTGGAACTTGTGAAAAATGAAGGGACTGGTCTATCGTGAGTCAAGCTGGCTTACCTTAATGGCGACCTGGCCTGACTTGCTTGTTTGTCCCACTGAAAAGCCCCTGCGCCCCAAACTTCCAGGATTTCACCGGGGCTACTGGAAAGGCAATCAGACAATCTCACATTTAAATAGGCTTGCTGTGGAGAGTCGACAGCCGTCGCAAAGAAAAAGCTCTAAAAGAGTGACAAAGTCCGAACACAAAAAGTTGACCGGGACTTCCCACGCAGTGTATGCGAGGAGGGCTCCAGGGACGTTGGATCCAAATTCAACTTTGGCCCGGACAAAGATTTCTATCCTGATAAGTCATCTAAGTCTGAAGGTAGAATTCTACACTGATGTCTCCTGCGACGCTTATACGAAGAGTGCTCCAGGGAGGTCGGATCAGATCAGTGGCTTTGTTTAAAAAAAAAAAAATACTAAGGCCCTCATTATGACTTTGGCGGTCAAATGACCGCCATGCCAGCAATGGCGGTAGTACCACCACCAGGCTGGCGGTGAAGACTGCCATATTTTGACCACGCCGGTGATCCCTCCCATGTACAGCCAATGGACCGCTTGAACCGCCAGTGCGATCTGGCCACCGACCACAACTATTTCCATCTTCAGCCCAGAGGAACACCATTCACCACCCACCATATTACGACATAGCAAACCGCCAGGATTTCTGGGGCGAGACCACCGCCATGAAAAGTATGGCAGAAACGACCAATATAAAAGGAGAAACTCACTTTCAGGGACACAGAGGAGTCTGCGGCCGCCATGGAACCCAAACTGGAAGTCCTGCCGATGCTGTACCACGTAATGGGAGTCCAGGAGAAGCAATGCAGACAAAGATGATGACGGTGAGTACGTCCGCCTAGCACACAAGGGAGGGGGGAGAGGGACACACCCACATGCACAACACACCATACACACATTCCACACACGGAGATCAATTGTCTGAAAAATACAACATCCATATAAGCCATAAGAAAAGAAAGTCTGGACAAATACCTGTGAGGCAACCACTGTATTTGACCAGGAATATCATCTGGTGTATCACCTGGTGTACAGATATTAACCACATTACACAACAGGTAAACAAAGGGCCATTGGCTAGTCCAAAAGTGTCCATGCCACTACACAGGGTAACGTGAGAGGCCCAACCTGACTCATGACAGCCAAAGTGACTCCACTGGGCAGGGATATCAGTGCTGGAGGCAGGCACCTCAGGGGGCAGGGTGTGGAGGGAGTGGCGGGACAGTTTGACTTGGAAGGGGGGTCCTTGGACTTGGGTTTCTGAGGGGGTGTGCTCTTGCTCCTCTGTTTCTGGTGCGAGGGAGTGGGTCTGGAGTGGGGGGGTGGGACTGGCTGCCTTGTGCCCCAGAGTGGAAGCCTTGTTAGCGGGGGTAGGACATTGGAAATACCAGGGGGGCCATGGGAGGAAGGAGTGCTGGAGGTACTAGACTGGGGGAGTGGGACCTTTTGTTTTGGGACAACGCGGGATGGGTCAGGAGGAGGGAAGAGATCAAGGTGGGTAAGGTAAAGTTTCTTAGGTACAGTGGGGTAGACTGTGGGAGTAGGTTTGGGAGTGGAGGTAGAGGGAGTGGTCACAGGACTTGTAGGTGTGCTGGCATGGGTTGTAGGTGCATGAAAAGGTTGCGGATGTGAGTTGGATGACTGAGTGTCTGAGTGAGAGCATTTATGTGTTTTGAGAGGAGGGTGGGAAGAGAGGGAGGGAGAGGACAAACAGGTCCTGTGCACGCATGTTGAGGTGGTATCTGCAAGCAAGGTGGGGTGCTGCATATGGTTGTGATGGTGGTAGTGGTGCCTCGGTTATGGTGAATGGGGTGCTAGTCTGCATGTCTGCTGTTGTGGTGAATGTGAGCAAGGCTGAACACGTGGCAGGATCTGGGAATGAGGGTGCAGTGCTTGCAGGTGTGATGGAGGAGATGGACGGAAGACAGTGGCGGCAGTGGCTGTTGTTATGTGTGCTTCTGTGTTTTGGCTGTGTGAATACTTGTGGTGTGATCTGTGGTGCTTGTGCTTGTCTTTCCGAGTCCTGTCTATTGTCTTGTGTGTATGATTGTCTGAATGTTTGCTTGGGATGTGTGGGGGAGAGGGCTCTGTGACTGGGTACACCATTTTCTGCAGTGGGTGCTCCGCCGGCAGGGTCCGCACGTCATTGCGATAGCATACCATAACCCTTCCTTCTGATGGGTTGTGGCCTGCATAGGACACCACTAACTACACACTACGTACAGTTACAGCAATGGACTACATACCATATTGATCCCACAATCATCTTACACATCACTCGTACTTCTGTGTCCATAATAACTGCAGCAAACAACACTCCCTAAAGGGCACAATGCATGCACACACATCCATCAACATACAGCCATGCTGCATCAAAATTACCTTAAAGATGCTCTCCTGTTGATCTGGAGGCACATAGAACTGTCCATACAGGGGTAGGACCCCCTCCACAAGCTTCTCTAGTTCTTCGGATGTGAAGGCTGAGGCCCTATTCCCTGTAGCATGGGCCATTGTGGGTTCCAGACACAGGACACAGTAGCTCACGCAGTGGAGTTCTTGATAGGGTGAAGTCAGGAGTTAAGTGACAAGGGCTCCTAAAAATGACAGTCACACCCGTGACGGTAATCACCGTCACCGCCTGCAGCAATCAGCATTGGCCTCTGTGCTCCATAGACTTTAATGTTAACCAATGAGGAGTTGCACGCCGGTTCAGACTGCCCTCCGCCATGATGTCAAACGCCGGCGGAGTGAGGCCACTTCCACCTGTACTCCCAATACAGGGCAGGAAGCTGCCTTTTCCTGAGGATTGTAATCATGTTAGTCAAAAAAATGTGCGTTATAAGTATTGATGATACACACCAAGGCAATTCCTACACGTGAACATATAACATTTGCTGGGAGAATCTGGCTCTTCAAAGAGAGCTGATACCAGTGCACTGCTTGCAGAAGAGTAGTTGACAAAACATGTAAAATGTAATGGTGGTTATCACGTCTCACAACTGCAACGACATCTGTGTAGCAGTATGACAGAATATTGAGAATGTATGGTATCAGAAGTCCGTTTGCATGTAGAGTTCACCAAAGCAGATCCCAATCACTGGTTAGCAGAAATGTATAAGACAGCTCAGTTTACTGTGATGTTGTATGTGCCTATCCTTCCTGCTTTCACACACTTGTGATGTTTTGTGTGTACAGATATTAACCACTGCAGAGGAGGAGGCATGCACCGGTGTACAGACCCCTACACCATATACTACTCACCTATTGTCTGGACAGGGCCTCAGTCACTGAACTGTGTCAAACTTTGGAGCCAGATCCCACTCCTGCTCTCCATAGTCTTACTGCTATTCCATCTACAGTGCAGGTGCTGTCAGTGCTCCACTTCCTGGCCAGTAGATCATTTCAAGTGACAGTGGGCTTGGCTGCAGGTATGTCACATCCAATGTTTTCTAATGTACTGATTAGAGTTTTGACAGCCTTGCTGAAACACATGAGCAGCTATATTACATTCCCCCAATGTGATGATTTGCCCACTGTTAAGGCTGCTTTCTATTCAACAGGACACATTCCACATGTAATTGGGGCCATTGATGGGATCCATATTGCTTTGGTCCCTCCCAGGATAAATGAGCAGGTGTTCCAAATTAGAAAGGGTTACCATTCGATAAATGTGCAGATGGTTTGCCTTGCTGATCAATATATTACCCATGTTACTGCCAAGTTTCCAGGATCTGTACATGATGCCTACGTTATTAGGAACATCAGTGTCCCACAGATGATGGCACAACTATAGAGGGAGTCTGGCTCATTGGTGAGCATGATGTTTCACACAATGTATGTCACAGTATGTTACCTGGAGTTGTCCTCTGTGCTATTGTACACATATAATTTGAGTTTCTCACTATTTCCAGGTGACTCCGGCTACCCAGACATATCCTGGCTGTTGACACCAGGGAGGGCTCCAAGAAGAGGGGCAGATAATCAATACAATGAGGCACATGGACGGATAAGAAGAGTCATCAAAATAACTTTTGGCCTACCAAAAGCCAGCTTCAAGTGCCTACATATTTCATGTGGATACCTACTCTAATCCCCTGCATGTGCCATTCCTGCAGGAGGAGGGGGAGACAGTGCACCTGTGGCAGCAGATGAAAATGAAGACAGTGATGGAGATGGGGAAGAAGAGGAGGATGTGGACAACAAGACACATCTTATATACCAGTACTTCCAATTCAGGTAAGACTATAGTTCTGTCCATTCCACCATGTCAATGAAGAGCTGTGTAGCAGCTATGATCTACCAAGCTCAAATGTGTGCAATCTGTACCCTGATACTGTCCCATCTGTGGTAAGTCGTGCCAGTCGTATGATGATTAGGAAAAATCTGATTTAGCCTATACACTGTCCATTTCAGATACATGCCCATGTCAAACTGTGTCCTCTTTCCATACAGTACTTTTCATTTGTTGCTGGGTAGTGTGAGTTTCAATGTGCTTACACAATGGGTCTGTGACTTCATTGTCCCTGACAGTTTGGCCTGGACTAGGTGTACCAAAGGAGGGATTGGCATACTGACAACATGGCTTGGAGAAAACCGTGGTGTCTTGCCTGCAGCCCTTACATCAGTTGTTTCTTGTCACTACTATTGTATGGAGTCAATTACAGTGCAAAATATCAAGTTGATGTGACCAGATGAAATATGAATGTGATGTTACAGGGGCTCATGTTACTTTCCTTCTCTTTACTGCTCATTTGTAGTGAAAATGGTTCCCCTTTTTACAGATGTTGGTATGGTCACTGCAGTGAAATCATGGAATGCCTACAGACTACTTTCACAGAGTTTGGTGGATGGTGACTTGTGGCAAGCACTTATACTGGTAATGTGTACCCCAAGCTGACTGTACATTGGATGGATTCACACTTTACATTACATGTGCACAGGATTATGAGGCTCAAGATATTGCAAATTGATTATATAAAAGTACAAAAATGTCAGTTGTGTTTAAGTGTGTTTATTGAGATTATAAATATGAAGGGATAGTGCAATAGAGTGGGGTGAGGGTGGACGAAATCGTCAGTGTAGTGGCCCAGTTAGTTTGTTTCACTGGTCCAGTATCCATGGAGCCATGGGACAAAGGAGCAGTGGCAGTCCAAAGTGTACAAGGTGTTTGATTGGCACACAAGGGAGACATGTTGGTGAGGCTCACTTCCTGGCAGTGTTTTTGGTCTTGGCTACAGTCTCTGGTGGATGTCTGTCTCGCAGGGAATGTTTGGGGGGTGGTTCTTCAGCTTCAGAGGGAGGGGTGCTGGTGGTCTGTGAGTCCTGTGGCAGGTCCTCCTGTCCACTAGCTGCAGCAGATGTGGAATGCTGGTCAGTACACTGGCTAGTGGAAAGGACCCACTGGTGTGTTGTGTACTCATGCATGGTGGTAGCCATATCACTGAGCACCCCTGCAATGGAGGCCATGGTGGCATTGTAGGCCTGCAACTGCTGTATGACCTCCTGGTGGTGTTCCCTCTGCAGCCTCTGGTTCTCTTGCAAGATGGTAAGTACATGGTCCATCCTGTCCTGGGATTTCTGGTATGCTCCCAGGACATGTGTGAGCCCTCCTGGGCAGTCAGTTCCCTGGGTTGGCACACCCCTTGGCACACAGATATCCTCCCACTGGCCCTGTCCCCCTGAACTGTGTGCCCACTCCCACTGACACCAGGTCCTTTTATGTCTTGCCTGTGAGGTGTTGACTCGGATTCCTGTACAGGTGGGCACACTGTTGACGTGTCCTGGGGACAGAGGTTTGGGGGCTTTGGGTGGCTGCTGTAGTAGTGGAGTCTGATGTGGTGTGTTTTGGGGGTGGACTGGGTGTTGCCTGTTGTGTCTGACTGACCAATGCTACCAGGTGGGCCAGGGAGATCTTCCAGGTCCAGACAATCAGAGTTGCCGTCATCACTGGGGCCTTCTTCTGGTGGAGACTGGGTTGACATGGCACATGCTGGCAGCTGACATTGCCTGGGGTACCTGTGGACGTGTATGATATTTGTCAATTTCATTCTCAGATACATATTCAGCATCTATGGGTTTCCCTATGGGATGGGTGTGTTTTTTCCACCTTTGGTTTGTGCATGGTGATGCATTGTTGGATTGGTAGTGCCTGATGCTGACCCTCCATTACTCCGGTGTGTGACTGATGACCTTGGAGAGGTGTGCTATCAGTGAGTTGGTCATGCAGGGGAAAATTGTTAAGGGTGGTTATGGGGGTGGTTCTAGGTTTGAGATGGAGTGGATTGAATGGAGATATGGTGACGGGGAGATATGCCATGCAAGTGTATGAGGTGGTAGGGGAATAATGGTGACTTACCAGTGTCCAGCCCTCCAGTATTCCATTTAGACCCTCCGGATGCAGGACAGCCAAGACCTTCTCCTCCCATATTGTCATCTGTTGGGGAGGTGGTGGGAGTCCACCGCCAGTCTCCATGACATCAATGTGGAGCCTGAATGCCACTGCATGCACCTTCCCCGTAGGTCGTTCCACCTCTTCCTTATGTCGTCCCTTGTGCATGGATAGGTTCCCACTGATTTCACCTTGTCCACAATTCTCCACCATAGCTCTATCTTCCTGGCAATGGAAATCTGCTGTACCTGTGCACCAAAGAGGTGTGGCTCTACACTAATGAGTTTGTCTACCATGACCCACAACTCCTCATCAGTGAAATGGGGGTTCTTTTGTGGGGACATGCCAATTGTGTAGTGTGTGTGTTGTGCAGAGGGTGGATTGTTTGATAGAGGTGCAGGGTGTGTGACTATGTAGGATGCTGTGATGTACTGATTGAGTGTGCTTAGTCTAGTGGTATGATGTGTGATGTGTGATCCGTGTAGGGTGTATAGGTAGCTGTGGTTTGTGTGTGTGCGGTTCTGGCAATATGTGGGCTGGCAACGTGTTGCAGATTTTTGGCTTTTGCAACAAATTGTAGGTTGTGTATGGGGTGTTTTATAGTGCTATTGGTAGGTGTGTATGGTGTGTGTATCTGTATCAGGTGTGGGTTTTTCAGTTTGGCCAATGTTGGCTTCTGTTCTTGTGGAGTGTTCAAATTGACCGAGGCGGTCCGCACCCCAAATAGGTTGCCGCAGTTGAGGGACTGCTGTGGTGATTTGTGGGTCATAATATGGCAGCCGGTTTCTTGTAGGCATGGAGGTGTGGGGGGTGTGACCGACTATCTCCTGTGTTCGTTGGCTCTGGCGGTGTTGTACTGGCTGCTTTGTGGTGGTTTTGTCTCTGTGGGTCATGATCGTTTGGCAGCCATCGCCACGGCGGTCATCGATTAAGACTGCCAAAGTCACAATGAGGGCCTAAGTCTAAAGTTAAATATTTGACGAGGCCTCCTGTTTGCTGTAGACGGGCAGGGATCCATCGTGGTTGGCCTCAAACTTTGACTTTGCCCGGGTCAAAATGTGACCACATATCCTGAGTGGCGCTTTTAGTTTCTATGTGCTAAAAAAATAAGTTCTTTAAAAATTCAAATCTCCGGTTCCCCTTATTGATGTTATTCGTTTTGGTGTAAAATTAAAGATACAAATATTTTCAATTTTTATAAATTGTTTTAGATTTTTAAACTGTTGTCTTTTGTTTTATTATATAACTGTTTTGTGATATTTTTATGCTTTGCACACTTTGGCCCTCATTCTGACCCTGGCGGTCGGCGGAGAGACGGCGGTCGGACCGCGAACAGACCGGCGGTATTAAAAATGGCATTCTGACCGCGGCGGTCCCCGCCGCGACCGACCGCTACTTCTCCACTCCGACCGCCACGGCGGTCATGACCGCGGGGCTGGAGTTTGCGCACTCCGGCCCGGCGGTCGTCCCAAGACCGCCAAGGGTATTATGACCCTGCCTACCGCCACGGTTTCTTGCGGGCGGGAACCGCCGTGCGAACCATGGCGGTAAGCACTATCGGGGCCAGGGAATTCCTTCCCTGGCACTGATAGGGGTCTCCCCCACTACCCACCCGAGTCCTCCCCCCACACCCTCCACCCCCCTGCCACCCCCCAGAGGTGGTACGAACCCCCTCCCCACCCCCACCCCGACATGCACATACACGCACCCCGACATGCACACACCCCCAACATGCACATATACACACCCCCTACACACACATACACAACGGGGACACATACCCGCACACATACATGCCGACATGCGCACCTGCCGAACAGCACACATTACCCATAGACACAGCAGCACCCCCCGCCCGCATACACGCACTCACACACCCCCTCTACACACTCACACGCACACCCCCATGCACGCCCACATCACACAACTCCCCCCCACCCCCTCCCCTCACGGACGATGAACTTACCTTGTGCGTTGGTCCTCCGGGAGGCGACGGGAGCCATAGGGACGTGACCGCCAACAGAAGACCGCCAACAGAAGACCGCCACACAGAAATGTGGGTCGTAATTCTGTGGGCGGTGTTCTGCTGGCGTGGCGGTGGAGGTTGACCAGTCTCCACTTTCCCGCCGACCGCCAGTGTGGCTGCTGGCGGTTTTCCGGCGGAACGCTCCCAGCGGTCAGAATGCGCACAGCGGCACACCGCCGCGGTCGGCGGTCTTCACCGCGGCGGTAACTCAGCGGTCTTGCGAAAAGACCGCCAAGGTCAGAATGAGGGCCTTTGTCTCCTAGCTTGAGTCTTGATGCTCGTTGCCAAGCTACCAAGGGTTGAGCTTGGGTTAATTTATTGAGACCTATTTGGACCTAGTGGGGGTTAGTGACCTATTGCTAAGTGTAGGTACTTACCTGCTCTTACCATTAATACACTTTCCAATATTTTTGGTGACAGTAGTGGGATTCAGTACTTGTGTTCAGTATCACACTACAGTTTTAAGTAAAACAAATTAAAATACTTTAAATTGTTCTAGTGCAAAAATGGCTTTTGGTTTTTTATTTGGACTAATTTAAATTATTGCATATTTGTGATTTTTCTAATTTCTTGATTCCAATTTTTGCAAAAATATTTTTGTGTGACCACAAAGCTAGGGAACCATGGGGCTTGATCTGGCTAGCCTATCCACAATGACAGTAGTCCAGCTTAGGGGGTTGTGTACTGAGATGGGGTTGCCTGCAGACACTAACATCAGAAAGAATGTTTTGATTAAACCCCTGACAGCCTGGGCTGAGGCCCAAGAGGTGGGCACGGAGGAAGCTCCGAAGAGGAAGAAGTAGGGGAAGATGCAAGCTCCAACCACTCAGGGGAGGGAGGGCATCTGAACCTTAGTGAGGAGGAGGAAGACTGGTCCGCACTACACACTGTCACCAGGGCCATACCCAAAGCTAGTTGGAAGAAGGAGGTCCCTTCAGAAGGAGAGAACCTGCTCTTAGAGAGAGAGCTGAAAGCCTAGCTGGCATACATAGCTTTGGAGGCAGAGAAGCTGGCCCTGGAGAAGTGGGCAAGGGAAGAGAAAAGATATGGTGGCAGCGGCAGGCAAGATGAGATGTCCATGGGTGGGGAACTTTGTCTTAGACTTCCAAACATGGTTGTTCCTGCTTATGTAGACGGGGATGACATAGATAAATGGCTGTGGGCTTTTGAGAGGGCTCTCCAGGTGAGAAGGGTTAAGCCCCAATATTGGGGTTCACTCCTATGGGAGTTGGTTCCAATATGTGGGAGGGATAGGCTCCTGACCCTAAGGGGAGAAAACAGATCCCTATCCCAGTATGAAGAGCAGTTTAACCAAAAGGTTTGGTCTGACCCCAGAGCAGTACAGGCTCAAGTTCAGGGACACCAAGAAGACAGCTACCCATTCCTGGGTTGATTTTGTGGACATCTCAGTTAAGGCTCTAGAGCGCTGGATACAGGGCAACAAGGTATGTAACTTTGAGGGGCTTTACAATTTGATTATGAGGGTGCACCTTCTAACTAATTGTAGCCAAGAGAAGCTATGCCAGTATCAAGTTGACTCTAAGTTGATTGACCCCAGAGATCTGTGGGAGGCAGCAGATGTCTGGTTGAGAACCAGAGCTAACCAGAAACTCCAAGGGGGTGATCAGGAAAAGGGAGGACATGGTTCTTCTCAGGGGAAAAACCAGGGGAAAGTTGATAAATAATCCAAGGAGTCCTCACAAGAGTCCCCAAAACCTTCACAGGGTGGTTGTAGGGCCGAGCCATGCCACTTCTAAGGAGAAGGGGTAGCAGGGGAAGCATTATGATCCTGTTAAGGCAGGAAAGTTTCAGGAATTTGCTACGGCTGGCAAGTGTTTTGAGTGTCACCAGCCTGGGCACAAAAGTGGGGATGCTGTCAGCTACAAGAAGCCCCTCACTGGTGGGCAGTCTCAAGGGATTGCTAGTGTAGGTGTGGGGGTGAAAGTTGGCCCAGGGCTAGGATCTGGGTACACAGAGGTCACCTTAGTGTCCGTGGTGGGGTCAATATTGTGGCCATGGACACCTTACCTCCCAACATGGAGAGTTATGGGCAGAGGCCTTGCGTCAATGAGACTGGGGTGGAGGCTCTGAGAGATACAGGTGCCAGTGTGACTGTGGTCACAGAAAAACTGGTTTCTCCATAGCAGGTCTTGCCTGGTGTATTCCACCAGGTGACATATGCAGACAGCAGACCCAAGCTCCATCCCATGGCAATGGTGAGCTTCGAATGGGGAGGTGTGACTGGCCCTAAAAAGGAAGTTGTAGCTCCTGCCCTCCCAGTAGAGTGTCTGCTGGGAAATTATCTGGAAGCATCTGTGTGGTCGGAGGTGGAAAGAAGGGTCCATGCACAGATACTGGACCTCCCTGCATGGGTTTGTGCTGTGACCAGGTCACAGGCAGCATGACAAGGAAGTGTTGGATGCTTGGACCCTGGAACAATGGGCCACCCCTCCAGGAACAAAAGAAAGGGCACTGGATCTGAATTGCCATCCCTACCAAGTACAGCAGTTCAGGAGGAATCCAATCCTGAGGGGGGCTATCTGGCCTCTGAGGGAGGGACCCCTCCCTGCAAGCTCTGCCTGACTTGGCAGAAATGCAAGGGGCAAGTGGGCCAGGGACAAACAGCATGTGCCACTCTCGAGGGCCTGAGGCAGACTGCTCTAGGCATTAACAAGGGGATGTCAGTGGGTCCCACATGGTTTATTGGAAGGATGGAGTTCTCTACACTGAGGCAAGGGACTCCAAACAAAGGGCAACTAGGAAAGTGGTGGTGTACCAGAAGTATATAGAATTACTCCTAACTCTAAGCCATGATATCCCCTTAGCTGGACATTTGGGGCAGACCAAGACCTGGAACAGGCTGGTCAATCATTTTTTTACTGGCCCCATAGGTCAGAAAAAGTCAAGGGATTTTGCAGCTCCTGTGTCACCTGTCAGGCCAGTGGCAAGGCAGGGGGGAAGTCAAAAGCTCCCTTGATAACATTACCCATGGTTGGGACTCCCTTTGAGAGGGTGGGGATTGACAATGTTGGTCCCCTAGACCCACCAACTGCCTCAGGTAACTGGTACATTTTAGTGGTTGTGGACCATGCCACTAGGTATCCAGAGGCAAAACCCCTCAGGACAGTCGGTGCTCCCACAATGGCTAGGGCCCTACTTGGTGTGTTCACCAGAGTAGGATTCCAAAAGGAGGCAGTCTCAGAGAGGGGCACAAACCTTATGTCAGCCTATCTGAAAGCAATGCGGAATGAGTGTGTATTACCTATAAGTTCACCACCCCTATAATCCCCAGACCAATGGTTTGCCAAGGCCCTGATGGGCATGGTAATGGGTTTGTCTGACAAACTCAGCAGGAGATGGGATGTTCTCCTCTCATGACTGCTGTTTGCATACAGGGAAGTGCCCCAAAAGGGAGTTGGATTCAGCCCCTTTGAGTTACTTTTTGGGCACCCTGTCAGAGGCCTATTATGTTTGGTAAGAGTCTTGGGCGTAGCCTCTCAAAAAGCCCAAGCAGAATGTGCTTGATTATGTGCTGGGTGTGTGTTCATGCATGGCTGAGTAAATGAAGAAGACAAGCAGCAACCTGAAGGCCACCCAAGAGTTCACGAAGCTTTGCCATGACCAGAAGGCTATCACTCTTGAGTATCACCCAGGTCAGCTGTTGTAGGTTTTGTACTAGGACACTTCAGGCCAAATGGACTGGGTCCAATTTTGGAAAAGAAGGGTGAGGTCACCTACCTGGTGGAACTTGGCACCCCCAGGATCCTCATAGGATCCTGCATGTGAACTGACTGAAACCCCACCAGAACAGGGTAGATGGGACCATGCTTATGGTCAAAGTTGAGGGAAAGGAGGAGGAGAGTGAACCTCCTCCAGACCTCCTGTCCAACAAATGCACAAGAAGGGTCAGTGGAGGGAGTAGTACTCTCTCCCAAATTGACAGTCTGGCAACAGAAAGACTGCAGACATGTTTTGGAGCAGTTTGCTGGGCTGTTCTATCTGACCCCTGGAATCATCAATTGATGTGTCCATGATATTGACACTGGTGATAGCTTACCTGTCAAAAATAAGTTGTTCAGGTTGTCTAACCAGGTCAAGGCCAACATGAAAGCTGAGGTGGCTAAGATGTTGGAGTTAAAGGTAATTGAGCCCTCTGATAGTCCTTGGGCAAGTCCAGTGGTACTGGTACCCAGACCCAATCCACAAGGTGAGAAATAAGAGATATGATTTTGTGTAGACTACAGAGGTTTAAATGCAGTCACTAAGACCGACACTCACCCCACACTTAGATCTGATGAGCTCATTGAGAGGTTGGGGACTTCTAAATTTCTGAGTACATTTGACCTGAACTCAGGATACTGGCAGATTGCCTTAAGTCCAGGCACTAGGAAGAGATCAGCACTTTCCACCCCAGAGGGGCACTTTCAGTTCAAGGTGATGCCCTTTGGCTCCAGAAATATCCCTGGCACCTTCCAATGGTTGGTGAACAGAGTCTTGTCTGGATTGAAATCTTTCACTGCAGCTTATCTGGATGATAAAGCTGTATCCAGTTCCACCTGGGAGGATCACCTGGTCCACCTGAAGGAAATGCTTCAGGCCCTGCTCCAAGCAGGCCTGACTATCAAAGCAAGCAAGTTCCAGATAGGATAGAGTCCAGTAGTGTACCTGGGACACCTTGCTGGTGGAGGTCATGTACAACCTCTCTAACCCAAGATCCAGACTATCCTAGATTGAGAGGCTCCTAAAACTCAGACTCAGGTCAGGGCATTTCTTGGCTTCAATGGGCAATACAGAAGGTTTGTTCATACTTATGAGACCAATGTTGCCTCTCTGATAAAACTCACCTCAAATAAACAGCCAAAGAAGTCATCTGGACCCCAGAGTGTTCGAAAGCCTTTGACCCTCTGAAAAAGGCTATGTGTTAATCACCAGTTCTACTGCCCCCTGACTACAGCAAAGAGTTTATAGTGCAAACAGATGCTTCAGATGAAGGGATTGGGGCATTGTTAGCACAAGTTAATGAAGAGGGTCAGGATCAGCTCGTTGCCTTTATCAGCAGGCGACTACTCCCCAGAGAGAGAATGTAGAGTGCCATTGAGAGGGAGGCCTTTGCTGTGGTCTGGTCCCTGAAGATGTTGACGACATACCTGTTTGGCACTCACATCTGTGATCAAACTGAGCACAGGCCTCTCCGATGGCTCATGCAGATGAGGAGGGGAACCCAAAACTGTTAGAGGGGTCTATTTCCCTACAGGGAATTAACTTCACAGCGGAACATAGACCTGGGAGTGCCCATGCCATCACAGATGGCCTTTCCAAGTTTTTCTACTTAGCTGATGGGGGCTACCAAGGTGTAGGTTAGTACCAGTACCTTTCATCGGGGGCAGTGTAGAAAAGTCCTCCTTTTTGCCATGGTCACCCCAAACATTTTGGACAGTTACTGGTAGTTACCGACTCTTGACTGTGCCCTGGGTACTTCTAGCCAGTCCCAGGGATAGTGCACTGTGGAAAGTGGATATGCAAATTAGGCTAATTATAATTGGCAGTATCAACCTACCTATGCATACTTAATAAATGGTAGGGCATGTAGGTTTAGGGACCCCAGCATAGGTAGTGACCCCATAAGTGCACTGCTGGGGTGCCCAATGTCATTTTAAAAGCAGTCCTCTCTTGTTGGCTGCTTTTAAACTAAAGTTACATGCAAATTTGACTTTAGAATTCAAAGTACTCCCAAAGTCTTAAACTACCTTATTTTTACATGTGTCACCCCTAAGGAGTCCCCTAAGTGCCTCTAGGGCTGGTTGCTATGTAAATATAAGCAGGGACTGTAGTGACGGTGTATTGAAGTTAGGATGTCCTATCTAGTAGGGTATCTTTTAATGCATAGTTCTTCACTTGGAACATGCAATTATTGTTGGAATGTTGGGGTTAAAAATGTGTAGTGACAGTTGAATCAGAGAAAGGCGAAGAGTGGAGGTTACACGGTGTGAGGGGCTATTTCAATAAACAAAATAAAAGCTTGAAGATCAAGTTGACTACTGAAATCATTACAGGAATTGGCGACGAGTGAAAACCTCAATCCCCCACACCACAGCGCACCACTCTCTTGGCCTGTGCATTTACAAAGAACGTACTCAATCCGTGAGTGTCAACTCCAGGCAAGTCGGCACAATTTGGAGGACTGCTTGTGGCATTTTGGAGGCCAACAAGACACAGGTAGGTGCTACGCTCATGGGCATTTTCACTCGAGCACCTATTTAGTTGCCATTAACACCGCGTGGATCGTCACATGCCGGCTTGCAGTGATGCACGAGATCAGTCTTGAGTTGCTAAACATGCTGATCAGTGACATGTCGGCGTTTTTTCCAGGAATTCATGCTCATCATTATGCCTGGAGGATTATAGAAAAAGTCCCTTGACCTGTTTTTGTCTAAAGACAAATGAATGAACTCATTAGCGATAACAGTCACATCCAAGTCACTGCGAGGCAGTGAGCGAGGAGAAGGCAAATGGCAACATTGTATGCTTTTCCCTAAATCTGATTTTTTTTGAGGTGTTGGATTGATATGGAATTCCTGATTTAAATAAAGGACAGCAAACTGCATGGAGTGCCGTCTTTTGAATCATATGTGGAGCATATATTGAATGGGTCCTGTGCCCATTTTTTGAGCACCCACCTTGTTAGGCGAGCACAGGTAGAATAGCAGGACACTTTTTGATGATATATATATATATATATATATATATATATATATATATATATATTTCCATTATGAAAAAAATATTTAAGAGAAGATGACTACATTAAATTTACATGCTCCTCAGCCTTTTCTCCTAGCTAAATTTGAACCAGTCATGAGGTGGCAAGAATGGAAGAGTACTTTTGTAACTATATAGATACATTTGAAGAGGAAGAATTTTCTGCTTAGAAGAAGAAGACAATATTGTTACACTGTTTGGGCCAGGAGGTCTTAAATTGTACAATGAAACAGAAAAGAAAGTAGAGGTGAAGGAGAAGGACAAGACATTTTCACACAAGCGTCAGAGGATTTGGATGCTCACTTTTCACCGACAGTGTGTGTAGCAGTGGACCGGTTCAAATTTTTTCGGATGAAACAGAGCAAATCGGAATCTGTTGAGAAATATGTATCGACCATTAAGAACTTAGCGAAGACTTGTGCGTTTGGTGGGTTACAGGAAGAACTTATCTGAGACCAGATTGTGATGCATATGAGCAATCCTAATATTCAGGAAAAGTTATGGGTAAACGGTGAAGCGCTGTTGAAGGAGGTCATTGCATTGGTGAAAAAAACGGAACCTACAGGTAGATGCGTGAAAGCTATGGAAGAGGATAAGAAAGATGTTATACAGGTTTTAATCACCAAGGGAGAAAAAACAAATGGTAGAAATTACACGAAAATCATTCGCACCAACCAGAAGGAGCAATGAGATCATTATGAATGGAACAAATGTTATAGGTTTGGGAGTACGGACCATTTTGCGTATAATAAGAAATGTTCTGCAAAAAGTCAAAAGTGTTCGTTGTGTAGTCGCATGGGGCATTTTGTGAGAATGTGCAAAAGTTCTAAAAAAGTAAATGTTAAGTATATAGAGAAGAAAATGTATCTGATTTTCAAGATGATAATAGCAAAGATAAAGGAGTATTTTGCATTGAAAATTTCTTGTTAGATATTGGGCAAGGAACGAAAAGGAAACCTGTGGGTGAGGTATGCATGGGGAGTATAGTGGTCAAAGTAACTGTTGATTCAGGCTTACCATTCATCATAATTGAAAAGGATATTTGGGAGGAAAAATTCAAATAATTATATGGTGATCTGTTAGAAAAAACAGATGTGAAGGCGAAAAGTTATACAGGAGAAAGGATTGATTTATTTGGATATAGAAACATGGAATTTGAATTCATAGAAAGGAGGGCAATGTGCAAGTTATATGTGCCTGAAAAAGGTCCTTCAGTATTGGGTTGGGAAGATCAAGGAAAATTAGATATAATTTTGAATCCAAATAGTTCTGAACCTGTGCTATCTATGGAAAGTGATGATGTGTGCAATGAAGTTGTGCCTAAGTATCCCAAAGTATTTTCTGGGATGATTGGATGTCTGAATGATTTTAGTCATAAAATTGTATTGAATGAGGGTGCTAAGCCATGTGTTCATAAAGTTCGATACATGCCTTTCTCAGGCAGGGAGGAATTCTCGAGTGAACCTAAACGTTTAACAACTGAAGGCATAGTTGAGCAGGTAGAGTCTGCAGAATGGATTTCTCCGTTGGTGGTCATCAAACAAGCGAATGGGAAGATTAGATTGTGTGTTGATTTGTGAAGTTTGAATGAGAATATAATAGTAAATCAATATCCTCTACCAAAGATTAATGAAATGTTTGCAAACACAAGGAGAATGAGTTGATTTTACACACATGATTTGAAATCAGCTTATCAGATAAAGCTACATCAAGATAGCAGGAAGTTAACAACATTCATTACACTGTTTGGATGTTTTCAATTTTTAAGGGTGCCATTCGGGTTAGCTTCGGCAGCTGCAATGTTTCAAAGAATAATGAGTGAACTATTATCGGCTGTCAGTGGAGTTATGTTTTTCCAAGATGATGTACTGATAATGGGAAAAACAAAGGAGGAACATAATGAGAAGTTACGCATGGTTTTAGGTATGTTTGAAAAGAAAGGGTTAACTGTAGAATTTGTAAAATGTAAACTAGCTGTGAGAGGTGTAAAGTATCTTGGACATGAGATTAGCGAGGAAGGTAAAAAACCAAAGGAAAAGCTGGTGAAGGCAGTCATGAAGGCATCTTCTCCACGAAATAAGGAAGAAGTAAGAGCTTTTTTGGGTTTGGTGGAGTTTATTTCAAAATTCATTAAAAAAAATCTGAAAAAACGTATGCTATTAGACAATTGCTGAAAAATAGAGTACGGTTTGAATGGTCTGAGGATTGTCAGGAAGAATTTGAGAAACTGAAAGTAGAGATCAGTAATGCTCCATTTTTGAAGGGATTTGATCCGCTGAGTAAGATATTCATCACCACGGATGCCAGTACAAAAGGTTTAGGAGCTCTTTTGTCTCAAAGGAATGATGAGAATGAGGAATGGGTAGTGGGTTTTGCATCAAGAGTGCTAACTAAGGCTGAGGTATAATATTCAGTAATTGAGAAAGAGATGCTTGCTTGTACCTGCCGCCTGGTCCATTTCTGACAGTATATCTGGGGACTCAGAGTGTTTGTGAGGACAGATCATAAGATGTTGACAAAAGTCCTTACTATCAAGAGGTTCCAAAATGCCTCACCCAGATTAGCAAGAATGTCTGTACAATTGTTGGATTTTGATTACGAAGTGCAATATGTACCAGGTGCACAGAATAGAGTGGCTAATTGTTTAAGCCGCATGCCATTACCGTCTGATCTAAGAAAGGAAGGTGATGAAGAATTAGAGGAGGAAGAGCAGGTTGTGTTATTTGACGAGGGACAGGATGGAGTCAATGAATTTAAGTGGAAGAGGGCCATGGGAATTGACAAAGAATAACAAAAAAAAAATTGACATGTGTGTTCTGGGTGGCTGAACTAGAAACATTTTAGTCAGTATGAACGTGGTTATTGAGAAGTTCGCAATAAACTCAGTGAGGAACAGGACATATGAATGTGGTATGGTAAGTTTGTACCACCAAAGGCTTTACGTACAAAGATATTGGAAGTATGCCATGAAGGACATTTAGGTATTGCCAAGACCAAGGCTAGACTAAAGAACATGTACTGGTGGCCTGGTTTGGATAGTGATGTGTATCAATTGTGAGAATGCTGATAAAACACAGAAGACGTTTAAACCACCATTATTTCCTGTACCTTGTCCAAATATGCCATAGGAAAAACTTAGTGTCGATGTAATGGGACCGATTGAGAATGATCTGTGTGAAAGAAAATATATTATGGTGGTAATGGATCATTTTTCTAAATGACCTGAAGTGAAGGTCACAGATAAAGTTCAAAGCGACGATGTGGTACGGTTTCTGGATAAAATATATATGAAGGAAGGTTTATCGAAGTGTGTGATTTCTGATAATGATCCTCAATTTATTGCAGATTCTTTAAAATAAATTCTACAAAGGAATGGCATTACTTACAAATTAACGTCAGTCTATCATCCTGAAGGCAATGGTTTAGTGGAACTATTTAATCGAGTGCTGTAAGGGACAATTCAATTGGCTGTTGGTAGTGGAATGAATTGGGAAAAAGAAGCAAAAAAGATGATTTGGGCATGCAGAATAACGCCCAGCAGTAGTACTGGAAAAATTCCTTTTATCATAATGAGAGGCAGAGAAGCCATTAGTAAGGAGTGTGCATGGATTCGGGAAGGTAGAGTCTCTGAATGGTCTCTGGAAAATGTAAAAAAAAAGTATATTGGAGGCTAAAGAAACCTATACAATGGTTTCTAACCGGAAAAAGAGTGTGAAAATGGTGCCAGTGGATGTAGGTGCATGGTCAAAGTAAAACAAAATAATGGTAAAGTATGTAAAGAAGAAAGTAGGTTTAGCAAACCATTGAAAGTTTGTGAATTATTTTGCAACTCAGCGAGGTTGAGTGATGGGGAAAGTATGGCATTTAAGCCGGTTGTGTAAATGTAATTATGTGGGCGATGTGGAGAGGAAGAGAAATTATGATTGGATGGAGGATGTATGTGATGAAAAGATCACTGGAAGAGAAGTGGAGATTAGTGAACCAAGGGTGGAGAGTGATCAAAGTGAAATGAATACTGGAAGTAGTAAGGGAAGATATGGTAGGTGTATTAGTACACTAATGAAGTTGAGAGATTTTGTACATAAAAAAATGTAACATAGTGAATGATCATTTAATTAGAGTGAATACACATGTTGCAAATTGCATTAAATTATTCAAGATAATATTGTATATATAAAAATATAGTGAATAAGTGTTTAATTAGAGTGAATACACATTTGTTGCAAATAACATTACCATTATTATAGATAATACTGTTTATACATTAAAAAAACTTACATTCAAGAGGGACGATGTGCAGTGACTGTGTATTGAATTTACAATGTCTTATAGAGTAGGGTGTCTTTAAATGCATAGTTCTTTACATGCAATTATTGTTGGAATTTTGGGGTTAAGAATGTGCAGTGACAGTTGAATCAGAGAAAGGGGGAGAGTGGAGGTTACACAGTGTGCAGGACTATTTCATTAAACAAAATAAAAGCTTGAAGATCAAGTTGACTACTGAAATCATTGCAGGGACCTTATATGAAGTGTTTCATAGACACTGGTGAGGAAAATAGCCAAATTTGTTTTTACCTTATTGCAGTGAATGGGCTCAGTAGGCTAAAATGGGAAGACTCTATTTTAATTAATAAAGTCCCTTTATTTTAATTATTAAAGGTTTCTGAAGTTTGGTATCAAGCGTATTGTTATATTAAATCCAACAACTTGCCATTGTAAAATTTAATATAACTGGTTCAGGGAAAGAGTTTTGGACCTCTGCCTGAATGTTGCTAACTTCAGCTCTGTAATGTCCATTTATGATTGGCCAGGCTCTGGCAGCCTGGCCAGGCTGCCTTGATGAGGTGTGAAGTGTCCTGGGCTGAAGACAAAGACTGTGCATGGTGGAGGAGATCTACCTCAGCAGATGGTGAAAACAGGATGGGGGAGCGCAGCCAAACTGGTTTTCAAAGAAAGGAAGGATATTTAAAGCAGCTCAGGACCTCCTCCATTTTCTGCAAACCCAGACAAGCAGGTGCCCTCCTGATTAGATCAGGAGAGGGCAGGAAAGTGGTGTGCTAAGGATTTTTAGCCACACAACCAGCCTTAACCTCCAAAATGTAGCTTCTGCCATTTTGGATTGTTAAAGAATGTTGCTCCCTGGGATTGATTTTTGTCTCACTTCCCAGGAAGTGGTAATCCAAGAGGGTGGTGGCCTGCCTGTGATTGGACAGTTGCCCCGCCCTGATTTTCACCCAAGCAGAAAGCATAAATATGGCAGAGCTGCACCCACACCTCAAATCTCTATAAGGAACAACAATAGAAGAAGGAGGGCTGCCCTGTTGGACCCCTGACCTGCACCTGGACACTGCACTCTGAAGGACCACACTAGCTGCACACTTGGGCTTCACCACAAAAAGGACTTTAGCTGTCTTCAACTGGTTCCAGAAGGGACTCCCTGCTTGCTGCAGGTGAAAAATAGTTAACCAGAGTCCCCGTGTTAAAATGACGCACAGGTGGGAGGAGGGGCTAAATAATAGTGCAAAGCTTGTTTTGCGCCATTATTTAACACCTGGGTCAGACTAGGCATTAGGGGACATGAGGACACTGTTGAACACCATGAAATGGGGCCACAGGTGCCCACCTCAAGCCCCAGGAACATCCTCACCCACACCAGAGGTACACCAGAGGACCTCATCCCAGGTAAGTAGGGCAAATATAGGTAAGCAGTTTACTTTTTTTAATTGGAGTGCCATCAGTGGCCCAACTTGGGGCCCCTTGCATGGCACAGGGTGCAATGGCCATGCCCAAGGTACCCTTGTCCCCTGTGCTGGCCATTGGGTTGGTGGGCTTGACTCTTGTCTTTTCTAAGACAGGAGTCATGTGGTATGGATGGTTTTGCATCTGAAAATGATAGTAGGTTGGTTAGAGGCATTTTTTTTGCCTCTAACCAGCCTAACGTAATTTTTTGGTGCAAAACCCCCTTCTCCCATACCCCCACCCGGCTAGCATCATTTTATTTACGCTAGCCCACCCTTTGGACCGGCTTGTGGCATTCCATAAATATGGTGCCCGGCCAGCACTCAGAAATGGCACACAACGGTGCTAAACTTTTTGATGCAAAACTGCGTTAGTGCAGTTTTGCATCAAAAAGTATAAATATGCCCCTAAGTTCGAAGGTACACTTTTGACTGAGGCCTCCCGCATGCTGTAGCCGAGCAGGGCTCCATCTCGGTCACCCTTAAACTTTGACTTTGCCCCGGTCAAGGTGCGACCAGATATCCTAAGTGGAGCTTTTAGTTTCTATGCTGTAAAAAAACATTAAGGCCCTGAGTACGACTCTGGCGGTGGGTGATAAAGTGGCCAACAGGCTGGTGGTAATTACCGGCAAATTATGACCATGGCGGTGATATCTCCGATAGACAGCCAATGGGCCACACCGACCGCCAGGGTGGAAAACAGGCACCACGGCGGGCGCCACCTACAGCCAGGTGGAAGACAAAGTACCACCCACCATATTTTGACACAGGAAACCGCCACCTTTTCCGGGGCTGTACAAACGCCATCAAAAGCCTGGAGGAAACAGAGCACAAAAGTCAAAGGACTAACCATTGGAGACACAGGGAAAAACTACGCAGCCATGGAACCCGAACTGCAAGTTTCCCCGATGATCTTCTACGTTATGCTCCACCTGGAACACCAACGTCGATGGTGAGTACAGCCGCCTAGCACACAAAGGAGGGAGGGGGAAAATGAGAGTGACACACACACGCACAACACACACCATCCTCACACACACAATACACGCAACCATATGCATAACAAAAACAATTTGACCACGAAACTCTGCAGAATAATGCCAAGGCAACAGGAATTTGCCAAAATGACTGTAATCAGTCCAACAATAAATTCAACAATCCGATTTACACATTAAACAGATCTGTACAAGTGTATAAAAAAGGGACACTGCCCAGTCCATAGTTTACAAGGCCCACATGGCCACAGGGCAAAGTCCAAGGCCCAACTCGAATCCTGCTCCAATACGGGGAGAACACTGCAGGAGCATCAGTTGGCAAATAGGCAGGCACCTCAGGGGAATGGGGGCACCTCAGCCAGATGTGGAAACAAGCCCACTGTTTCTGGAGGGGGCAACATGCCCTGGGCTTGGTCCTGGGGAGTGCAAGGCCACAGTCTCTGGAGTGGGTGACTTGCCACTGGTTCTGGAGGCGGTATCATGCCCGTTGCTCTGTCCTGGGAAGTGCAATGCCACAGTCTCTGGAGTGGGTGACTTGCCACTGGTTCTGGAGGCGGTATCATGCCCGTTGCTCTGTCCTGGGAAGTGCAATGCCACAGTCTCTGGAGTGGGTGACTTGCCCACTGTTTCTGGAGGGGGCAACATGCCCTGTGCTTGACTTGCCCACTGGTTCTGGAGGGGGCAGGCTGCACAGCAGCCCTTGGAGGCTGGACTATATGGCATCCGCCGGTGGTGATGGCTGCATTGTGGTGCTGGTTGTGGGGGGCTCCAGCTCAGCCCCTGCACCCTCTGATGGCTGCACTGTTGTGATGGTTGTTGGAGGCTCCTGCTCAGCCCCTGCACCCTCCAATGGCTGCACTGTGGTGGTGGTTGTGGGAGGCTCCTGTTCAGCCCCTGCACCCTCCGATGGCTGCACTGTGGTGGTGGTTGTGGGAGGCTCCTGCTCAGCCCCTGCACTCTCTGATGACTGCACAACCACGGCTGGCAGTGAGGGCACTGTGACAGCTGCTGGTGCAGGCTCCATCCCCTTTTCTGCAACTGGTGCAGGCTCCTTTCCCTTCTTTGCAAGTGGTGCAGGCTCCTTTCCCTTCTTTGCAAGTGGTGCAGGCTCCTTTCCCTTCTTAGCAGGTGGTGCAGGCTCCTTCCCCTTCTTTGCAGGTGGTGCAGGCTCCTTCCCCTTCTTTGCAGGTGATGCAGGCTCCTTCCCCTTCTTTGCAGGTGGTGCAGGCTCCATCCCCTTCTTTGCAGGTGGTGCAGGCTTCATCCCCTTCTTTGCAGGTGGTGCAGGCTCCATCCCCTTCTTTGCAGGTGGTGCAGGCTCCTTTCCCTTCTCCTTTTTGCAGGTGGTGCAGGCTCCTTCCCCTTTTTGCAGGTGGTGCAGACTCATTCCCCTTCTTTGCAGGTGATGCAGGCTCCTTCCCCTTTTTTTGCAGGTGGTGCAGGCTCCTTCCCCTTTTTTTTGCAGGTGGTGCAGGCTCCTTTCCCCTTTTTTGCAGGTGGTGCAGGCTCCTTCCCCTTTTTATGCAGGTGTTGCAGGCTCTTTCTCCTTTTTTTGCAGGTGGTGCAGGCTCCTTCTCCTTTTTTTGCAGGTGGTGCAGGCTCCTTCCCCTTTTTTTGCAGGTGGTGCAGGCTCCTTCCCCTTCTTTGCAGGTGGTGCAGGCTCCTTCCCCTTCTTTGCAGGTGGTGCAGGCTCCTTCCTCTTTTTTCAGGTGGTGCAGGCTCCTTCCCCTTTTTTGCAGGTGGTGCAGGCTCCTTCCCTCTTTTTGCAGGTGGTGCAGGCTCCTTCCCTCTTTTTGCAGGTGGTGCAGACTCCTTCCCCTTTTTTGCAGGTGGTGCAGGCTCCTTCCCCTTTTTTGCAGGCGGTGCAGGCTCCTTCCCCTTTTTTGCAGGCGGTGCAGGCTCCTTCCCCTTCTTTGCAGGTTGTGCAGGCTCCTTCCCCTTTTTTGAAGGGGTGCAGGCTCCTTCCCCTTCTGTGCAGGCGGTGCAGGCTCCTTCCCCTTCTGTGCAGGCGGTGCAGGCTCCTTCCCCTTCTCTGCAGGTGGTGCAGGCTCCTTCCCCTTCTTTGCAGGTGGTGCAGGCTCCTTCCCCTTCTTTGCAGGTGGTGCAGGCTCCTTCCCCTTTTTTTGCAGGTGGTGCAGGCTCCTTCCCCTTTTTTTGCAGGTGGTGCAGGCTCCTTCCCGTTTTTTGCAGGTGGTGCAGGCTCCTTCCCCTTTTTTTGCAGGTGGTGCAGGCTCCTTCCCCTTTTTTTGCAGGTGGTGCAGGCTCCTTCCCCTTTTTTGCAAGTGGTGCAGGCTCCTTCCCCATCTTTGTAGCTGGTGTGGGCTCTTTCCCCTTCCGTATTGTTGGCCTGTAATCCTTTCCACCACGAGTAGGTGCTGCTACCACTGGGCCAGTGGAATGTTTGGCTGAGGAGCTTGGCTGGATCCTTGATTCCCTGCTCATACACGCAGGACAGGGGGGTGGAGGGGTAGGGAAGAGTTCAATCTGGGAAAGGAAAATCTTTTTAGGGATGTTGGGTTGGGAAAGAGGGAGGAGTAATGGAAGTGGAGGAGGAGGGATGGTTTGTTGGAGGTGTTTGCTGAATTTGGGTGCAGGTGCATGGGCTGTATGCTGTTGTGAGGTGGATGGCTGTTGGGTGTCTGAGTGCTTGCGTGTGTGTACTTTAGGAGGGGGGACAGACAAGGTGGAAGAGGACATAGGGAACGTGTGCATGGATGTTGTGGAGGTGTCTGCCAGTGAGGTGTGTGTTCTCCTTGGTGTGGTGATGATGCTGGTAGTGGATATTGATGTAGTGAATGCAGGTGTGAGTGTGGACATAACTGGGTGGGAGGTGGGGGAGGAAGAGGAGGGGGGGACAGTGGAAATAGTGGATGTTGTTGTGTCTGCAAATGAATGTTGTTTGGGTGAGTGCTTGTGGGATGAAGTTTGGTGCCTGTGTTTGCCTGTGACAAACACTCTTGTGTGTTGTCTTGTGTGCATGCTTGTCTGGCTGTGTGGGATGGGTTGGGGTTGAGGAGTTTGGGACTGGGAAGTGGAATTGGAGGAGGGACGGTTGAAACAGGGACAATGGCTGCCATCAGAGTAGGCCAGAGCCTGAATCGATCTCTGTTGGGCCACCAATCCACCGTGAATACCCTCCAGGAATGCATTAGATTGCTGCATCTGGGCTGCCAGCCCCTGGATGGCATTCCCAACGGTTGTTTTCCATACAGAGATGGATCTCAGGAGGTCAATAGTCCCCTCACTCAGGGCAGCAGGGCTCACTGGGGCAGGGCCTGAGGTACCTGTGGTGAAGGAGATGCCCACCCTCCTTGGAGAGCGGGCATGGGCAACTCTCTGAGGGGCTACAGGGAGGGCGGTGCTGGTACGGGGGTGGCGGATGTACCTGCAGCTGGAATGGTCACAAAGGTGTCTGCTACCACCAGGGAGCTCCCATCGGAGGAGGTATTAGAGTCTGTATTGTCCCTTCCAGTCTCCACCGTGGTGCTCCCCTCACCCTCTGTCCCACTGGTACCGCCAGTGTCAGTGGACTCTGCCTCAAGGGTCCTGTGGGAAGCAGCTCCCTCTGTTGTCGGTGCCTCTGCTCCTCCACCAGATGATGCTAATGCACATAAGGACAGGATGACAAAACGAGAAACAGGGAGAGAGAGAGACAAATGATACACTGTGTCAATGACTGCACCAACATCACAGTTGGTGTACACAGCATCCTCACACACAGGGAACAGGCTTATGCACTATGCATGGAACTACCAGTAAATGGCTACTCACCAAAGAATGAGGAGGGGTACACACCGCCAACTTCAGCACACCTGGGAGCCCTGACCAGTAGTGAATATTAACAAGCTAGGTAAGCAGTATTTTATAATCAAACCCTTAGCCACCAGAGGACCTATGCTGCTATGTCTGGCCTGGCCAGGGGCACTACTGACACACAACCACCACCACCTGGATACCACCACTCCAGCGGTGAGCTTCAATGATGGTCACTGTACTCACCCCGTTGTGGCAGCTGTGATGTCCTTAAGAGCCCATCCAGCTCAGGGTAGGCCACCCCAGTATGTGGGCCATCAGTGGGGTCAGGGTCCAATGGGCACCCCTTCCTCGTTGGGAGGCTATCCCCAGCTGGGCCTCCGCGGTCTTCTGTGCCCAGTGTCTCAGGTCCTCCCACCGTTTGCGACAGTGGGTGCTCCGCCTGCCATAGACCCCCATGGTCTGCACGTCCTTGGCAATGGCATGCCATGTTCCCTTCTTTTGATGGGCGCTGACCTGCAGAGGCAATACAGACAGGAGAACACCATTAGACAAACAGTCCAGTCAGTAACACAAATGGCCTACCATACCCGTTTCCATCACCATTAGCACACACATA
This sequence comes from Pleurodeles waltl, assembly GCF_031143425.1. Classification (NCBI taxonomy): domain Eukaryota; kingdom Metazoa; phylum Chordata; class Amphibia; order Caudata; family Salamandridae; genus Pleurodeles; species Pleurodeles waltl. The sequence goes on along the minus strand of NC_090442.1, from coordinate 891,819,086 downwards.
GCCCAGCACACATGTACACCGCAAAGAGGACATCCACCCTCCCCCCCTTCAACCAAGCATTCACACACACAACTCCATGCAGTGTACTCACCTGTTGGTCTGGAGGCCTATACAGCAGTCTGTACTGGGGTAGGACTCCATCCATCAGTCGCTCCAACTCCTCCGAAGTGAAGGCTGGGGCCCTTTCCCCGGACACACGGGCCATGGTAGGTTACAGACACAGGTCACAGCAGCACGCAGTGTAGGCCCTCTCCTATGGAAGGCCAGGAAACAAGTGAGGAATCTGATAGAAAATGGCGGTCACGTCCGCGGCGGTGCATACCGTCATCGCCGGCGTAGATCACCATTGGCACTGTAACCCATAGGACCCAATAATAACCATTGAGGATTTTCACAGCAGTTCACGACTGCCTACTGCCATGGCGCACAACGTCAGCGGCATTACCTCACTTCCCCCTGTCCCTCCACACAGGACAGGCGGACACCATTTCGGGGGGGGGGGGGGGTGTGAACAGGCCTATGGATTAATGCTGCGTCACAAGATAAATAGGCACATTCTTAAAAAATTACACTGTCCCATTACATGTTTGCACATTGTGGACTGCTGTTGGGGCTCCATTGTTCAGTTTGTGACAGCCTCCTCACTCTTTTGTCCCTTAGATACCTACCACTGCGAATAAATAGGAGATGGAGACATATCCCCGTGTACAGGCAGATAATACGCACCTATAGACTGGCAGGACCACAATCACAGATCTGTGTGCCCTATTGGAGCCTAACCTGATATCTGATATCCGTCACCCCACTGGGATCCCCCCCTCTTGTGAAAGTGCTATGAGTTCTCCATTTCCTGGCAACTGGTTCTTTCCAAGTGACAGTGGGCTTGGCAGCAGGAATGTCACAACCAATGTTTTCAAATGTGCTAAGAAGAGTAATGTCTGCACTGATAAAACACATGTGAAGCTACATTGCATTCCCCCAGGTTGAGGATTTGGCCATTGTGAAGGCCGGATTCTATGCAATGGGACATATCCCCAATATAATTGGTGCAATTGACGGACACATATTGCGTTTGTCCCCTCCACCAAAATGAACAGGTGTTCCCGAATCGTAAGAGTTTCCACTCCATGAATGTGCAGATAGTGTGCCTGGCAGACCAGTACATCTCCCACGTGTATGTTAAGTATCCACGGTCAGTGCATGATGCCTTTGTCCTGATGAATAGCAACTTCCCAAATGTGATGGCCCAACTACAGAGGCACAGAGTGTGGCTAACAGATGAGCCCTGGTTCCCACCCAGTATATGTGTATGCCTATGGTGTTGGCCATATAGGATAGTGTGTGGCTAAATATCCCTCAATATTTGCAGGTGACTCTGGTTACCCAAACCTATCATGGCTGCTGACCCCTGTGAGGAATGCCAGGACAAGGGCAGAGGAACGTTACAATGAGGCACATGGGCGAACCAGAAGGATCATTGAAAGGACCTGTGGCCTCCTGAAGGCCATGTTCCGGTGCCTCCATCTAACAGGTGGATCCCTGTGCTACTCACCTAAGAAGGTCTGCCAGATAGTAGTGGCATGCTGCATGTTGCACAACCTGACCCTCAGACGACAAGTACCTTATCTGCAGCAGGAGGAGACTGGAGATGCCCCTTTGGCAGCAGTGGACCCTGTGGACAGTGAGGATGAGGAGGCAGAGGATGAGGATGTGGACAACAGAACATTGGTGATACGTCAGTACTTCCAATGACGCACAGGTGAGAGAGTGAAACTTTACATTTCTATGATTTTGGTTGTATTCTGTGTGGTATTGGTATGCTGGCATTTCCCACTTCTTTACCCACTTATTGTTACCAATGGATATTCATTTTGCAGATGTTGGTGATTTGACAACTTCTCCTGGTGTGATCACAACAGCCAGCTACAGGTCATTAATACCATGCTCATTCTATGTACAGTTCATTTCCAATGGTTGTGGCTGTTTTAATCAATACATTTTGAAATACATGAAATACTCAGTCGATTTTTATCCAAAGGTATTTATTGTAGTGCTAATATATAGAGGGAAAAGTGCAATGTGATGGGGTGATGATGGAGTAAAGTCCAGGGTATTGTTCCAGTCTGTTTGTAGCAGTGGTGCTTTGTCTATGGGGATATAAGAAGGGGAGCAATGGCAGTTCAATGTGGACAAGGTGACTGAGTGGGACACAAGGGGGACAATCAGGAGAGTCTCATTTCCTGGCGGTGGTCTTGGCAAATGTCTCTGGCTTCTGTCTGGTTTGCAGGGAATGTTTGTGGGGTAATTACCCTTCTGCAGGGGAAGGGTGCTGGTGGTCTGTTGGTCCTGTGGCGGGGCCTGCTGGCCACCAGCGGCAGTGAAAGTGGAGGGCTGTTCAGATGACTGGCTAGTGGCAGGGGCCTGCTGCTATGACACTGCCTCCCTCATAATGTTGGCCATGACTGCCAGCACCCCTGCTATCGAGATCAGGGTGTTGTTGATGGCCTGCAAGTCTTCCCTGATCCTCTGATACTGTCCCTCCTGCAGCCACCTGTTCTCCTGCATGTTGTCTAGGATCTGGGCCCATCGTGTCCTGGGAATGTTGGTAGGCTTCCAGGATCTCGGAGAATGCCTCCTGGAGAGGCAGTTCCTGGCTCCTGATCTCCCCCTCATGCACAGCAGTCCTCCCAGTGTCCCTGTTGGCCTGTGCCTCTGTCCCCTGAACTGTGTGCCCACTGCCACTGACCCCAGGTCCCGGATTGTCTTGTGTGCGAGATGTGGCCTGGGGTCCCTGTACAGGTGGGCACACTGCTGATTGACATGTCCTGGGGACAGAGGTTTGGGGATGCTGGGTGGGTGCTGTGGTGTTGGTTCCTGGTGGGGGAGGCTCTGTGGTGGTCTGTGACTGGGCTTGGGTGACCGGCTGTCCAGTGGTCCCTGATGGGCCAGGTATATCATCCAGATCCTGAACACCAGAGTTACTGTCATCACTGAGGACCTCTTCTGTTGGGGGGGACTGGATATTGATGGCACCTTCTCTCCAGTGATGTTGGCTGTGGTACCTGTAGGGATGTAAATGCTGTATAATGCTTCATGTGTATGACATATTTTACATTCCTGACTTCCCCTCTATGGTTGGTGTTGCCCTGCCAGCTTTCACTTGTATATAGTGGAATTGTTAGGTTCCCTATGCTGTGCATGCTTTAGTGGCGAGTGTCCATGCAGGGCTGTGGGGGTTGTCCATGCATTGGTACAGCATGCAGGGCTTGCAATTGGGATTAGTGTGATGTGATGGTGGAGTGTGTGGGATGGAGTGAGTGATGGGAGTGTGGGTGAGGGTGTGTGATGGCATGCAGGTATGGGGGGGTGATAATTGTTGAAAGTTGACTTACCAGAGTCCAGTCCTCCTCCAACTCCGGCCAGGCCCTCAGGATGCAGTATTGCCAGTACCTGCTCCTACCATGCTGTGAGTTGTGCGGGGGGAGGTGAGGGTCTACCGCCAGTCCTCTGTATTGCAAGCTGGTGTTTTGCTGCAATAGAATGTACCTTCCCCCGTAGGTCGTTTCACCTCATCCTGATGTCGTCCCTTGTTCTGGGGTGCTGTCCCACAGCGTTGACCCTGTCCACGATTATCCGCCATAGCTCCATTGTCCTTGTTATTGATATCTGCTGCACCTGTGCTCCAAATAGCTGTGGCTCTACCCTGACAATTTCCTCCACCATGACCCTTAACTCCTCCTCAGTGAAACAGGGGGGCCTTTGTGGTGCCATGGGTGTTATGTGATGTGTGTTGGTGAGGGTGTGTTCTGTAATATGTTGGTGTGTGTTGGGTGTGAGTGCTGTGTGGCTCTAGTTGTCACAGTGATCTAGGTGTCAGTCTTGTGCCAACGATTTGTATTCGTAAGGGGTTATGGGTGCTGTGGGTGTGTGTTTTATAGTGGTTTGGGGGAATGGGGGTGGTGTGTGTATGGGTGTCAGGTGTATGTTGTTTGAATTAGCCAATGTAGTGTTGTTTTGTATGTGGGTGTCGATTGTGAGCACAGTGGTATGTACCGCCAATGGTTTACCGCTGTTGAATGTCCGCCTTGGTGATTTGTGGGTCATAATGTGATGGCCGTTGTTCTGTTGGCATAACGGTGTAGGTTTTGGGCCGGCCAGTTTATCACGGACCTTTGGTCTGGCGGATTTGTGTATGTGGCTGTATTCTGTTGGATTGGTGTGTGTGTGTCATAATATGGTGAACTGATATCCGCCACCGCAGCGGTAAGTTGGTGGCCGTCAGTGTGGTGGTAAGCGGGATTTACCCCCAGTGTCATAATGAGGGCCTAATTCATTATAAATTCATATCTCCGGTTCCCCTTATCCTATTTTATTCATTTTGATGCCAAATTAAACATAAAAATATTTTTTTTTTTTATAAATTGGCTTTGGATTTTTTAAACTGTTGTCTGTGTTTTATTTTATTTAATGACTGTTTTGTGATATTTGAATGCTTTACACACTTTCGGCCTCATTACGAGTTTGGCGGTTCCAGAACTGCCATGTTGGCGATAGCGGTTGCACCGCCAACAGGCTGGCGGAGAAGACTGCCATATTATGACCATGGCGGCTTTCCCTACAGAACACAGCCAAAGCACCACCAGCACTGCTACGGATGACGGTAGCCACCTGCAGGCCGGCGGAGACCCTGTTTCTGCCAGACTGATTACGAGGTTTCACATCGCCAAGGTTTCCGCTGCAGTCACACCACTACAGAAAGCCAGGGAAAAATCAACTATTTAAAAGAGGACACTCACCTTTAGGAAGCCAGACTTGTCCAGAGCCACCATGGAACCAGAACTACACATTTTCCTGCTGCTCTTGCTCGCCCACAGATATAGGAATCAGTGCCAAAGACTACATCAGCAACCGTGAGGACACACACTTACCTGTCACTGTTGTAAATTGTCAAGGTACGTATGCACACACAAGATACCAATCGGAAACGGGTGGCGAGGGTGACACACACATACACACACATAACCTGACGCTGACACGTACACTCAGAGACACCCACATGCACACCCGCACATACGCAGTACACACACTACGGCCATCACCCATACAAGTGTCGAAAACCCACACCTACTCCCAGAAACACAGGACCAGCACAATTACACACTACTACACACTACACACAACACCACCAAACAACACTACAACACCACAGCCGTAAAACCATCAAAGCATTGGCAAGCACCCCAATACTCATTACCCATTGAGAAATCGCACATACAGCACAACATACCACCATCAGGAAATGAACACACACTCTCACACAACCATATGACGCAGCAGTTAACATACCCAGCAAACACACATCACAATGTATCTGCTATACCATTCATCACAGACGCACACACAGTCAAACCACACAAAGACACACAGGACTGCAACAAACACATGCCAAAACTAACACCACTCAATACCATGACAACAACATGTCCCCAACATACACATGCCCATCACACAACACATACCCATCACTGGGAGACAAATACACTGCACACAACCTCACATGCTACCCAGACAAAATAGGTAGCACAAGCACCACCTACACACAAATACTCACACACAATGTCAGGCAATTTTCTAAAGTGCCCAAAGAAAAGAAATCTAGGACAAATGTGTAACTTCGGAACCAACAACTGGTTGGTCCAATTATGTAATATCAATGTGATAAATATTAAAAAGTCCGAGGCCAGAGTGTATGTGCTGCTCGGAGTGGTGGGGGTGTCAGAGCAGATAGTGACTGTTGATGTGTGTGCAGGTGTATGTTGCCTGTGTGCATGCCAGTGGTGTGTCTTGTGATGCTTGTGTTTGACTGAGATACCCAGGGATTTTGACGTGGATGCATGCTTTGCTGTCTGTGTGCTTTGGTTGGGTTGGGGAAGAGGGCTTTGGGATTGGAAAGAGGAAGGTGGAGGGGGGACAGAAGACAATGGGTGACTATCTGCCGTCAGTGTGGAAGGATCTCTGTAGGCCAGCCAGTGCACTGTAAATGCCCTCTAGGAACTTATGACTCTGTTGGACTTGAGTTGCCAGTCCCTGGATGGCATTCACAATGGTTGCCTGACCCACATAGATTGACCTCAGAAGGTCAATAGCCTCCTCAAGGAGGGCAGCAGGACTGGCAGGGGCAGAGGTGCCTGCAGCAAAGGAGACGCCCACCCTCTTGAGTGAGCAGGCAAGTCAAACTGGGTGGGGAGCTACAGGGAGGGCAGTGGAAGAAAGAGGAGTAGTGGACAGAGATGGTGCTGGTGTGGTCCCAGGTGGGTCCACCACCACCAGGTAGTGTCCACTGGAGGAGGATTCAGATGATAAAGAACTGGATCATGTCTCCCCCGTGGCACTCCCCTCACCCTCCAGGCCACTGGGTCCCTCGGTGTCGGTGATCTCAGCACTCCAGGTCCATGGCCAGCAGTTTTCCCACTCGGCTGTGTCCCGTCTCCTTTGCCTGCAAATGCTGATGCACAGAAAGAGAGAGAAAGAGAGAGAGAGAGAGAGAGAGAGTCATCACATTATTCACATATACATACATTACAACATCCACAACTGTTACAAAACATCTCTTACTAATGAGACCCTAGTCAGAACCCATTCAGAGTCTACATCATGTCACAACAAGATACTTCCAAGTTTCCCATATGACAACAGTGCCACCCACAATATTAGCCAACCATTTGACCTCTACTTCACCATCCCATCACATCAGATGTAACTCAAACGCATCATACACAAGATGAACTGGCTACATCAAAAATCTATCCCCATACAGAACATCACTGTCCATCACCAAATCAGTCTAAGGAAATGCAGCTGACTGATAACACAATATCATGCCTACTCCTACCGAACACCTGCCAGTCCTTCACCCAAACCCATGCTCCATGAATGAAAACATCTCACTTCATATACGACACAGCATGTTGCTTTACAATCGCATGCCTATCTGATCACCCTGTACACAACTTACACAATGACAAAACACCTCAGAAGAGTACACAACATGTGGCATTCCCATACAATGTGCATCACAAACTTACACAGCGTTTCATTGAAACAACTCTCTAAATAATAGGAAAAAACCATTAGGAGTTCCTGCTGCCATTAATCATCTACATTGGCACATAGACAATAGTTCCTTGTATTGCAATTGGGGCCTACCTAGTACACAGAATACATCCACAGACAACCACAGGGAGCATACTTACACCAACAAAACAATAGACACCAAACAATGTCCATTAAGGACTCATACCATTCCACCATGCATGCTGAATAGAAACCTCTACATGACAACTTATGAACACCTACATCACTAACAACTGTCCAGATATGTGTTTCATACTACCTAATTCCAGAACTGACACTTACACAACTGATTACTGTTGTACCCATTAATGACACATACACCTAGAGTGAACCTATTGAATGACAACATATCCCCCAAAACCAACAGGTGTCCATGCAATAGAACACTTGCTACACCATTAAGTCAGTCACAAATGATCAGAGCCATCTACAACATCAAATCATGCACGAAGTATCAATTGAGACATGATGAAGGCAGCAAATACCTTATGTTGTACTCATATAGGTACAGGATTGGCCCATGTAGCATAGACAATACACATGGGCTAAGGATACAGCAGCGTAACCACCTACCTTCTGTACACCGAAATAATTAGGATAAAAGGTATTTGTACACATGTCAATGTCATACCATGAAATGTCAATGTCTTATTGTCACCATAAGTTCCCTATTGTAGGATGTTCACCCTTATCAAACTTTACATTACCAAATATATGAATCTGACGTGACAATTGGGAATACTCCTGGGACCTCATGGGGAGTGTTGTAATGTGGTCATACCAAATGCCTGATTTGGATGACAGCCTCACTTGAAGTGTCCAGATATTTCAGGACTCGGGATTACTTACCCCTGACACTCATCTGTCAGACCCAGTGTTGCACATAGAGCAGAGTCAGTGGAATAGGAGCAGTCAGACACCAACTCGCCATTTGGAGAAATGGACTTGGGAACACTAGGTGGGAAGGATGACAGAGCAGGTTACAGAGATGTGTGGCTGTGTAGATTCACACATATGACTGGGGCATTGTCACCTACGGGACTTCGCATGATAGCTCCCAGAGGCAATACACAGCAGCTCAGGTAATGGAGGTCTTCCTTGCAGCAGTATCAGGAATCAAGTGATCAATACTGCAGAAGATGGCGGTCACATTCGCCATGTACAGGATTGTCACTGCTATCAGACATCACCATTGACCCAAGTCCACCAAAGGCAGCAATGTCTTCCAATGGCAACTTCCACTGTGGTACTGACCGCCTACCACCATGATTAATTTCACCAGTGACTTGACTTAGGTCACTTCCATGTGTCCAGTACAGTAGGTCTGAGGGATGCCATTTTACGCACATTACATGACTGGAAGAGTATTTTTCATTTGCGTCATTCACTATAACCCATATCGTGCAGTCCAACTGTAAGTACTGCCTTTATGTTTAGTTGTCAATATGGGCATCTGTGCAGTAAATACTAGGTTACTGGAGGACATGTGGTGTTAGCAACCTACACCAAACTGGATGTTCACATGGTTTCTAGAAAACATAGATGATGTGCGACAATCAGTGTAAGACGTCATATCGGTTTGAGTGACAAACATGTACAGTCACTGATTAATCTGTGTGTGTAGTTCAAAAGTCAAGTAGGGGACTGTGCCCCAGTGAGGTTATCTTTGGGTTTAAATCTGTGTTGTAATGTAGATGTCTGAGTTAGTAAGTGAGCTCGACAGTAGGTATGTGTTAGTTGTGTTAATGATTTTACAAGGTGGCCGCATGCTAAATGTCACATACCATATTTTAATTTCTTCACTTAGGTTTTCCTGCCACAAGGAGAGGACAACAACCACTAGAGTACTGTCCACTAGTAGACCTTCAGATCATGGAGTGAAGACATTGTAGCCAGATCTATCGGCTGAATCGGCATACTATCATGGGCCTTTGTGATCAATTGGAGCCAGATCTGATGCCTGCCATTCACAATTCCTATAGCACACCTCCCATTGTTCAAGTGTCATCAGTGCTACACTTCCAGGCCATTGAGTCCTTTCAAAATACAGTGGCCCTAACTGGAGGAATGACTCAGTCCGGTGTTGAGGTATGTACTGTGTGCATTGTTGAAACACCTGGACAGCTACATCATGTTTCCCCATTGTGCGAATTTGGCCTATGTGAATGCAGAGTTTTATGCTATGGAACACATTCCACATGTTGTTGGAGCCATAGATGGTACTCATGTAGCCTTGGTTCCCCCCAGTGCCAATGAACAGGTGTACAGGTACAGAAAGAAGTATAACTCAATCACTGTTCTGGTGGTATGTCTGGCAGACCAGTACATTTTACAAGTCAGTGGCAGGTACCCTGGTTCAGTCCATGATTCCTCCATCAGGCGGAACATCAATGTCCCGCTGCTTATGACATAACACCACACAGAGAGGGCCCGGCTGGTTGGTAAGAGACAACTGATAAGTGTGTTTGCAATATGTCTCCTGCCATTACAATGTAGCATATCCCACATATATGTGTGTGTTGTTTTACCAATTTGTTCACAGGTGACTCTGGCTAGCCAAACTGTCCTTGGCTGTTGACACCAGTAAGGTACCCAACCACGCCAGGGAAGTCTGCTACAATGACGCCCAGGGTAGGACAAGACGTGTAGTTGAGTGGACTTTTGGGCTCCTGAAGGTAAGATTTAGGTGCTTGGACAGATAAGGAGGAGCCCTCCTCTACTCACCCAATAAGGTTTGTCAAATAATAGTTGCCTGATGCATGCTTCACAATCTTGCCCTGAGATGACAGAATCCTTTCATACCAGATGAGGGAGAGCCAGCAGTACCCGTGGGTGTTAATGTAGAATTGTCAAGTGATGAAGAGCCAGAGGAGACTCTAGTGTAGATCTCATCCATCAATACTTCAACTGACTAAGAAGTATGTGAAGTAGACATAATGTGGGTCAAATTTGCATCGTGAACTAGATGGGTAGCATGTCACCTCCTTCAGTGTATCATCTATTGGGTTGTAGATAGCTCCAATGCCTATGGGTGAGCTATGCGGGCAAACTGTTAATTGCATTGAGAACAGAGTGGTGTTAATTGTCATATATTTTAATAGCAGATGCAAAGTTAAACTTTAGGAAATGTCTTCCATGAACTAAGGAGTATATACTGCTATGTCCCACCCCTCTTCTCTTACAAACACAGATTGCCCTAGATCCTGTTTGGCTGATCAACCTTTGCAAATGACAGACAATGTCAGAAGCAGATGGGAATTGCAGGCAGATGTGAGAAGTGGACCTGGCTGATATCAGATATTGTGAGTGTTGATTATGTGGAGTGTGACTGACATTGTTAGACTGTCAGGGCACTGGGAAGGTAAAGTGTTTTCCCATCAAGGTCACCTGTAGGGTACATGAGGCTGTCTAATTATGTCATTTGTGTCTGAATATGTGTCTGGCTCATGTGTAAATGTGGGGCCATGGCATCTCCCTGCACAATGGTTACATTTTTTTATTTTCTACCTTGAATATAGCTGTCAGTGTGTTCCTACTTTGCAGACCAATGTGCATGTCACTGTGGACTGACATAGGTGAGTGACAAGCGTACAGGTATGTGGCCAATGTAAGTCAAGGTCTCCAGGTATGGGCAGATCAGTGCTGATCTCCGTCTGTACCATGGGATATGCATATTTGGAAACTATGTTATAGGTATTTGATAAGGTTTTGCTAGGTCATACAAAGTACCAATCTGTGTGGCTCCTGCCTTGTTGGTAGGGTGACATTTCCCTATCTTCTGTATTGTGTAGTTTAGCATTGTGTTCAACTCCGATGACATCCTGATGCTACTGTCAGTCATGCTCCTTGTGCTGTTAGCATATCTGTCACTGATTGTGTGTAGTTGTAGTTAACAACCTATTTGGTATCTGTACAGTTGCATTCCTATCGTACTCAGTCTCCTGCTGATCGAGTCCACGGATGGGGTCCATTACATGGGTGTACAATATAGTGGGACATGATCAGACTAGAGATGGCATGCATGACTATTGTACATGGTTGGTAAATGAAACATACACAGGACCTGTGTTTAAGTGTGATTTATTGTGGAGAAACATAACACATATGTGACTGAGAACTTTACACTTACACAAAAAGGAAAGGTGATAGGTTTAGTCATGGTATATGAGATGATCAGGGTAGCTGCTACACCACTTGGGAACACAGGTCCAGTGTTCTTGCACCGTAGGAAAATGGAGATTGGTTACATAACAGTCAACAGGGTGCATCTGTGGCACACAAGGGGAACAGTTCAGGAGAGGTTTACCTCTTGGCAGTAGGTTTGGTCTTGGCAGCTGCTCCAGTTGAATGTTTGAGTGGTTATTCACATTTGCTGGGGTCTGTCTTCAGCAACAGAGGGTGGGGTGACTGAGGCCTGTTCTTCCCCTGGCAGGGCCTCCATTCTACTAGCAGATGTAGAAGGGCCTGATGCATCATTGCTAGTGGAAGGGGTCAGATGTTGGGTACAAGACCCACTCAGTATGTTATTCAAGTCTAATAAAAGGAGAGGGACTGGGAGAGTTAAAGGTCCAGTATATGTGCTCCCTACATATAGACCTATATAACAAAAGTATACTGTTCCCAAGCTGTCTGCCTACGTTAATTATCACGGGCAGGTCATGTCGTTAGGAGTACCCTCAAGCATCAATTCCGACGCTAGGCATCATCATCGGGCTGACTCCTCGCCAGACCGGCACTGCAATATCTGACGGGCCACCACTCAAAGGGTGGTAGGCTCTTTGACCGAAAAAGATGTTACTGATCAAGTAGAATCAGTAGAAAGTGATGCTGTAGGTGAAAAAAGGAGAGTGAGGGGTGTATTAAAATTGGCTCTGAACACCAAATGTCTTTAATACGATATATAGGAGTCAGGCCAAGATTAAAAATAAAACAAGGAGTCTAAAGGGGAGTAATGTGCCCTATACTCCTTAACATAGAGTGAGGAAAGAAGGAGAAATACTCGATCCTAACACTGAGAGGTCGACATGTTTCACGCCTGAATGGTCTAAAAAAGATCCAGCGGCGTTTCTTCAGGACCTTACAAAAAACAACTTCTCCTTGAAAACAAATAACAATAAGTGCTGGAAGGTCACTTACAGTGTATGGACTAAATAGTCACAGTCAGTCATCTATTAGGTCGCCCTGTAAAAGAACATAGACAGACGTAGACAACAAAATATACATTGATATATGCAGGTGAGTAAATATCCTAATGTCAATGCAATAAAAAATCATCATTGCTCAGAAACAGTGATCAGATTCACTTAGTGTGGCACAAAAGGGCTTACCATCCCATTTCGAGATAAGGCATCATGAGGACGCTCAAACCTCCGACCAGAGGCGGAACCGCTACATCAAAAAATAAATAAAAGTAGTACAGAGTATAATCAAAAAACCTTTTGAGTCATAAATGTGGTAAAGCAGATATATACATTCATTTTATCTAATAAAGTGATCACCAATCCCTTTCCTTCAAATATGGAATGCAGGTAGGACTTAGTGCGTTCATCCAGTCAGAACTGAAAGCAGAGTCATAACCCACACGTACCTAAACAATCGGGTGATCAACATATTGAGACAAATCCATAGCCAGAGAGTTCAATGTTAATTATTCTGTCTGGATGAGGTACGCATTGCATCGGGAGCGGAAAACAATGTGAGTCTCATTCTTCCACTAAGAGATTCATCGAATATGCTGTGTCGCGTGCACATGCAAGTGAAGACGGCGGCTGGCCATGTACTACCGCCGCGGCCGCAAATTAGCGAGTGCTTGGTTAAATAAGCAAAAAAGTTGTTACCGCTACACACAGTTCTTCGTAAGTGACTTACTTCCGTATATTCACTGATCCACACGGAACCTACCCTGGGGCGCGTCCCCGAAGACAGGGGAACGAAAAGCCGGTGCGTTTAAAAGGGTTTTGACGCTTGTTCTGTGAGATCAATCGGAAGTGTCTCCAAAGGTAGACACTAAAGAGGGACTCAAAACAATGAGAGATGGTTCCATGAAAAATTGGCGGCCGCCATTTTGAAGTGGTTTTGAAGTGTTCAAAACCACATCAAGATCAACGAATTAGAGGAAATTAGTGCTACACTTAAAGGACAAAAAAGGCTAAAAAAGAAACGTTCGTTCTAAGGTTGTCACATAACTCGTGCTGGTAGTTGTTCTGACACCCACTAATAAGTAATACCATATTGTTTATCTCACGATCACTGTGACAATGACAAACAACTATGGCATAAAAAGAAATACAGTAGTGAGATAGAAACTGTTCGTCATAACAGGTAATAGACAGGGTTTCAAAAGGTATTCGTCTATCCCACTGGCGGGCCGTCCCTAGACTGTCTCGTAGGTCACTGGTCAGTCCAAAAAAGGCCATGCACAGAACGGTATCTCTGCAACAATGTTCAGTGTGGATGGCTGGGCAGCTACAAAGAAAGGGTGCACCAGGGGATCTCATCATTAAGGCCTATATAGGCTGTTTTCAATTTAAAAATCCAGCGTTATTCAAGTCTCTCAACACCCCTGCAATCGAAGCCAAGAGGGCATTTTGTGCCTGCCACTGCTGCCTGACTTCCTGGTGGTTGTCCCTCTGCAGCTTTTGGATTTCCCCAACCTGGTGATAACTTGGCCTATCATGCTTTGGGAACTTTGATAGACTCCCAGGACTTGGGAGATGGTTTCCTTGTCAGTGGTGCCCCTTTGAGACCCCATTCTCTCACCCACAGCATCCCTCCCACACATCCTGCCCCCACATGCCTATGCTCCTGGCACAGTGTACCCACTCCCAGTGGTGGCAGGTCCATCATTTTCAGGGTTGGCAAGGTGAGACAAAGGGAACCTGTACTGTGGGGCACACAATGGATAGCACAGTCCTTGGGACACAGGTTAGGGGGCAAATGGTTTCCCATGATGTAGATACTACAGGACTGGGTGGAGTTGCTGTGGGTAGGGTGATGCTGACAGTTGTTGACTGACCAGGTGCCCCAGATGGACCAGGCTCTTCGTCAGTGTCCACACATCCAGGGGTGTTGTCCTCACTGGGGCCTCCATCCAGAGGTATAGTTGCTGTCTCTGGTATCCTGTCTATGGTGACAATGGCAAGATTACCTGTGGAGGAAGTGGAGCACAGAGTTCAGGTTACAATGGGGATATTGTAGCAGTTGTGTGAGTTTCAGACCGTGCCTTGACATTAACCCCAGCAATGACATTGACAGCTGAATGTACTATGTAACTTGGATACAACATGATACTCTGTAACTTCTCTTCCCTACACCATGTTTGTATGCTGGTAAGCCATGTTGGTAGTGATTGTCCAGCTGGTAGCATCTAGTTTTGGCAGATTTCTGACCTGGCTGTTCACCTCTGTTACCTAGGGAACTGCCTGGCATGATAACTGGTACGAATGTGAGCTGTGGAATGCACATCAGTGTCCTTGTAGGGCCACAGTATATGAGTTTACAATGGGCAGTGACCTGTTCTCTGGATGTACTGCATGTGCATCCACTCAGACATCAGACTTTCCAATCCAGGTTAGTATGTTTCTAGCTTGGGATCTATGATCTGTGGCCATTATATATGGGCTCACAGCTATTGCTGTGTATTTGTTTGGGGTGTTAGTGTGAGTGAGCCATTGCATTACTGTAATTGCCATGTACTGTTCCACACTAGTACAATCAAGATGGCTTAGTTGGGATATTGCTTTGACATGCATGACAAGTTATATTTGGTGCAGTGTACTGGTATTGGCAATGTGGGTATTTAGCATTCTGGGAGTTGTATTGCTGCGATCAGCCAATGCTTAACATGCTATTTCCAAGGACTGTGGGGCCAGATGTGTTTCGTGGACATGTGGCATGCCAAGGAGGGGTAGTAGGTGATTAGGCAAGAGTTGTAGTGAGTGGAAAGTTATTTGGGGTGGCTATAGGTAGTGAGGGAGCATGCAGGACAAGAACATTGTGTAACATGACTCTTGTTGGTACTTACAAGACTCCACTTCCCTGAGGTATTCCTGTCAGGCTCTCAGGATGCAGTATGTCTGAGACCTTCTCTCAGGATGCAGTATGTCTGAAAGTAGGGGAAGGAGGTGGGTCCCACTGCCAGTCTTTTGTACTACGAGCTGGTGGCAATGGAACGCACCTTCCCCCAGAGGTCGCTCCACCTATTTCTGATGTCCTCCCTTGTGCGTGGATAACTGCCCACAGAATTTACCCCATCGACTCCTTTTTCACAACTCCATTTTCCTGGCAATAGATGTTTGTTGTAACTGTGCTCCAAACAGGTGTGGTTCTATCCTGACAATTTCATCCACCATGACCCTCGCCTCCTCATTAGTGAAACATGGGTATTTTTGTGGGGACAAGGTAGTGGTTGTGTAGATAGTGTGGCTGTGTGCAAAGTGAAACGGTGCAGAGTTAGGTAAACGGTAAGGTGTAGGTGCTGTGATGTGAGTAGATGACGGGTGTTGCAGATTAAGCGTGTTTCTAATATGTGTGATTTGTGTGTTGTACAGATGTGTGCGTCATGAAGTGTGAATGGGTGCCTAGCCTTGCCTTTGTCTGAGATGTTGGCTTTCTTTGGCTGTGTGTGGCGTTTTGATTGCAAAGGACTGTGGGTTGTGTAGGGATGTGCTATATAATGCAGTGAGTAGGTGTTTTGGGTGTGTGGATGTATATCAGGTGTGGGGTTTTCAAACTATCCAATATGGGGTGGTGTTCTGACAGAAGTGATTTGAGACTGCCGCGGCTCACAATGCCAATAGTTTTCTACCATGGAAGAACCACTGTCTTGATTTGTGGATCTTAATATGATAGGAGGATTTTTGTTTGGCTGGCAGTGATGATGGTGGGACTGCCTCTTTTCTATCCTCCATGTCTTGGTGGTTTTGGGAATTTGGCTGTTTTTTGGCGGACTTCACAGTGTGACTCTTAATACTGTGGTCGGATTACCATCAACACGGAGGGCTATTGACGGCCACCACCATAACGGTCTTGCCGAAAGACTGCCAAACTTGTCATGAGGCCCTTTGCCTCCTAACCTAAGCTTTGATGCTCGTTGCCAAGCTGCCAAGGGTTGGGCTGGGGTTAATTTATTGAGACCTAACGGGACCTAGTGGGTGTTCATGGCCGATTGCTAAGTGTTGGAACTTTCCTGCCCTTACCAATAATCCACTTTGCAACACTCATGCACTGAATCAGTCACCCATACACACATTCAAACATTGTCACAGACTCATGCATGTACTCAAGCACTCACTCATTCACCCATACATGCACCGCACACACTCAGTCACCTACTCATACAGGCACTTATGCAGTCATACAATCATCCATATACACACTCAGGCACTCAGTCACTCACCCATGAACAAACTAATGCACTATCCCACTCACTCGTACATACACTTGTATAGTCAGTCAATCAGCCATACACACATTTATATACTCAGTCATTGACACACTCATGCACTCACACAATCACTCATACACACACTCATATACTCAGTCACTCAATCATGAACAAACTCATGCACTCATTAACCTATTCATGTATTCACTCACCCATACATACAGGCATATACTCAATCACTCGCACACTCATACTGTCAGTGACTCACTAATGCATACCCTCAATCACTCACACAGCCATACATTCACTCATGCAGTCTCTCACCCATAAACACACTTATGCACTCACTAAAGCTACCATGCACAACTCATGCACTCTGTCACTTATCCACACACGCACTCATACACACACTAAGTCACCCATGCAACCTTTGTTGTCTTAGTCACTCATGCAGACACCAGCCATATACCCATTACCTCACTCATACTCTACTTATGCAGTCATTCAGTCACTCATATACCAATCACACACTCATTCACTCACCCATACATGCACTTGTAACCTCACTGAATGCACCATGCACCACTCACACACTCACTCATCCATACATCCACTCACACACACACACACACACACACACAGTCAGTTACTCATGGACAATGTGCAATTACTCATTCACTTAAACACTACTCACAGATTCATTCACTCATCCAGGTTCTCATTGTCACAAATGCACTCAGTTAATAATCCATATACACACACTCATACACTCAGTCACTCACTCATGCACGCAAGAACTCACTCGTTCACCCATACACGAAGGCATGCACTCACTGACTCACCCATACAGGAACTGATAAACTCAGTCAATAACCCATACACACACGCATATACTCAATCACTCAATCATGCATATACTCAAGCTCTCACTCATTCAGCCATACATGCGCTCATGCAATCAGTCTCTCACTCGTTCAAGGATTCATGCAGTGATACAATCACCCATACATACACTCAGTCTGTCACTCATACATACACTCATGCACTCACACACCCATACTTACACTTATACAGTCACACATGTACCACACAGATGCTCACTCATTCAATCATTCATGCACTGGTGCACTATTTTCTTTATGCTTCTTCATACAGACACACATGCACATGTAGCTCATTTTTTTTTTAAAGAAAGGGTGTTCTAAAGAGAACTTTTGTAATTTTGTTGGTGTTAGAAATGGGGTCTTTGGTTGGCAATCAGGTTACCCCTGTCCAAGCAAGGACCCTCACTCTAGTCAGGATAAAGGAGAATCACACTCAGTTAACCCCGCTCACCTCCTTGGTAGCTTGGCACGAGCAGGCTGGCTTAACTTCAGAAGCAATGTGTAAAGTATTTTTACCAACACACACAATACTACGGTGAGAACACTACAAAATGACACAACCCAGGTTTAGAAAATTAGGTCATATTTATCTAAACAAAACAAGACCAAAATGACAAAAATCCAACATACACAAGTCAAGATATGAATTTAAAAAGATAAAGCGTCTTAAAGCAGTTAGAAAACAGTGAGAACTCTATTAGCGGACAAAAATAAAGCTGCACAGGCCAGTGTGTTTTCAGGAAATACCAGCGATGCGTTGATTTCGCACTCGCAAGCGAGACAGTGCATCATTCCTCCTGTGGCCGGGTTAGCCTGCGCCATTTCTTCTCTCCCGCAAGAAAGCGATGTGTCGATCTGGGTTGGCACCTCAGGTCCAGGCAGCCTTTTGCGCCGATTTTCCACACCCAGCGATGTTGCGTTAAAAATCCGGTCACAGAGTATCACAAAACTGCACTGCATGGGGTTTGCATCGTTATCGCCCTCCATTAGCGGGTGTTGCACATCGTCTCTCAAGCCGTGTTGCATTGATCTTTCAGCCCTGATGCAAGTGGAGCATTGATTTTAGCCGTGAAGCTGGTAGCGTTTCGTTAATCCGCCACTTCACGAAGGGTGCGTCGAAAATTTCCCCGCACGGCTGTCTGTGCATGGATTTTCAGTTCTTGTCTGCCAACTTCGTCTTTCAAGGACCCAGGAACTGAATAGGGCACCACTTTTCAGGGCAGTAGTCTCAGCAGAGAGTCCAGGTGCTGGCAGGGGAAGTCTTTGATGGCCCTGAGACTTCAACAACAGGAGGCAAGCTCATTTCAAGCCCTTGGAGATTCTTCTCAAGCAGAATTGCACAACAAAGTCCAGTCTTTGTCCCCTTTCAAAGGCAGAAGCAGCAACTGCAGGATAGTCCAACAAAGCACAGTCACAGGCAGGGTTAGCACTTCCCCTCAGCTCTTCAGCTCTTCTCCTTGGCAGAGGTTCCTCTTGATTCCAGAAGTGATCTGATTTTCAGGGGTTTTGGGTCTGTGGGTGCAGTTTTAAACTGCCAATTCAACCTGGCAAGTTTACCCACTTGCTAGGCCGAAACTTCCCTTTTTCATAAATGTAAGGCACCCTTAAAGTAGGCCTTAGGTAGTCCAGTGGGTAAGGTGCAATGTATGTTAAAGGTAAGACATGTACTGATGTGTTTTACATGTCCTAACAGTGAAATACTGCCAAATTCGGTTTTCTCTGTTGCAAAGCCTATCCCTCTCATAGGTAAACATGGGGACTGCCTTTAAATACCCTCAGTGATGTGAAGTGTGCATGCATCCTCTGAAGCACTGCACTTCACTGAGGAGATTTTGAGAGACAGAAGCCATTCTGCAGAAGTTGTGCATTTGTTTTCCTGAGTAAATTGTTGTAGACATGCAAGTATTCTGAGAGAGAGAGAATCCTTAAGAGTTTTCTCATACCAAAAAACTCCACAAGTACAATTTCATTGCAATTTTTACCGTTAATTGCAAACACAGAAGAGAAGCTAACACCTCTCAACATTACCTTTTATAAAGAAAAGATCAATCTTAGTTAAAAGGAATGGAGAAGGTGGGACTTAGTGAGAGAGAGTATTAATGTTTTGCTTATTTTACAACTCGAGTAACATAACCAGTGAGTCCTCAAAAAACACAGGTGAAGTGATAGACGAACGCAGAGTAGAGGATGAAGCAGTCTCTTCTTTCATCCCCAAAGAGTTTTTTGGAGTCTCCAGATAAGAACATAGTTGGGGACTGAAAACTTTAGAGAGGCATTGGGTTCAAGGCGTCATTCTGCTCCTGTGTAGATTTGCAATAGATACCATTTGTGACACTGGGAGAACAATGCTATGCGGCTGGAGAAACAACGCAACACCCACTCCAAACAGTGCAACAGTAGGGAACTTGTTGGACTTCAGAGGGTTAGATTTACTATTTCTTTTACAGTCATAGCAAAATTAATGAAATCATTGGACTTCTGATGGGTAACATGTACTATTCCCACTCCAGTTTACCCAATAGTAGGGGAATGCATTCGATTTCACTGGGGTGAAAAATACTATTCCCACTCCAAACAGTGCAACAGTAGGGAAAGTGTTTGATTTTGGACAGGCTAATTTTACTATTCCTACTGTATTCTAAGCAAAAGTAGAGAAAGTGCTTCATTTCAAAAACATTTTAGATATGAGTAACCCCATGAATGTAGAAAACATAATAAATTCTTAGTATGAAAAGTATTATTTAACAAGACAATTTGATATATAGTATTGAAACACTAAACACAATCAATTTGCATAATCACTATTAAATAATTATCGATTAATACACAATTGTTATTCAATTATTCATTAATTAACTTCCCACCATATACTTCTGCAAACCTCACAGCCTGCACCTAATATGGAACTAAAAACACAGTATTCCACAGTTTATATATTTAAAATCAATTAAGTAATGTATAAATAATGAATAATTAAATGGTAATTTAATATCACTCAAATAACTTACCACCCTAGACCTCTATTAATCAAGCAGCCTGCAATACAGTACGATTAATATAAGTGATCCATATTTTACATATTTAAATTTCCATTAAATAATTTACAAATAACAATCAATAGTTAATTAAGAATTACTTCATTAATGTCCCACCCTATAGCACTACATAGCTAGCAATCCACAACAAAAATATAAGTAAAATAAATACATCCCATATTTTTCAATGAAAAACAATTAAATAATGAATTAAAAATTAATAAAATAAATTGTTTATTAATTACTTATTGCCTAACTTCCCAACCAAACCCTTATGCACCTAACAGCCCACATATTACATGCAACAAAAATAAATCTGTATCATTTGCATAATAAATATCAATCATATAATTAGGTAAAATGGTTTAAATAATTCAGGATTAATTATTACCTTATTAACTTCCCACCCACCTTACAAACCCAGCAACCTTCTATAACATTATAGATTATTATTAAAAAATACATAAAACATTCTAAACCGCTTAAAATGACATGCTATATTTTAAAAACGTTACTAACATTTAATCAGTAGTAGCTCATAAAGTTGATATATCAATTAAAACACATTAAATTGATTAAACAAAATATTTGTAACCACTATATTACTAAGAATTATGTTAAAGCATTGATATTATTTAAAACAATATTACTTACCACTAAAAATGAGATTCTTGTCAACATTATTCTTGTTCACAGTATTTATGTATCAGAATATTTTATTTTCGAATACACCACTACTGTACTTAGATAATTTCAAAATTTAATCTATGCTCTTTGTCTTTTAGTACATCACACTTTGCTGTATATGAGAACGGAGATAAAAAACACACCAATCACAAGAGCAGAAACAAAGCCTTTAGTGCCGTCTTTCTCAGGATCCTCAACTCAATTGTGCCTCTTAAAAATCTGCATGCGTTTGTCATAACAGGCATGCACTGACTCATTTAACTCTTGTGAAGTTCTCAAAATCCTTGCTCAGTTAATATCTTTTTCTGGCACCTTCTTTTTCAAATGCTCTTTCACCTCCTTGCATTTGTCAGCAGCGACATCAGAAGAAGCATTAATACGCACAAGCCTAGTTGGATTTTCAGTTGGTCAAGCAACAGAAATTTTACACCTGGACCACAAATCATTAGAAACTACAATCTCAAACAAAGAATTCTAATTAGTCCAGTGCTTTTCTGAAATAGTAGTCAACCTATGAAACTCATTGTGCCACTTTTCAGGTTCCCTTTGCAATTTTGGAAAATTTGCTCCCAAAGCATAAAGATCATCTCTTGTTCAGGGCACATGCACATAACGCCTTCCATGTTTTTGTCTTAATAGGAATTCTGAAACTTGACCTACTTCTGAATCACTTGGTCGACCCCTTCACTTTACTTTCTGTTTCTGAAGCTTTTTTTAAATTAGGATTTCCTCCTCCTACCTTTTTTATGTATTTCCTTGAATCACTACTTTCCCTTATTTTTTTCAACTAAATCCTTATATTTCTGTGAGCTTTTTTATTTTACCGATATCTATGTCACACTCTTCAGCCAATTCCTCGAGCTTGACATGTGCTTCAATTGCACAGTTTGCTGTTTTTGATCAGATATCTCATTTCATCAACATTGTATGACACTAATTTGTTCAAGTCAACTATCCCTTATAGAATTTCTCTGAATTCAATTTTCAAGAGGCTGAATTAATAATCTATTCATTGAGAGTTCTTCAATAACAGCAATAGCAACAGGCTGGTTAATTGGAACCGGAGAAATGGCTATAATTTCTGCTCTAGTAGTTGGCAATGCTGTCCCTGCAGTGTGAATTGGTTCACTCACTATTTTACTCTCAACCACTGTTGTAGCTGGTCCCTGTGCTTATACACCCACATTATCTCCAGCTGTTCCTATATCTGGTACTACAGCAGACCAGGTCCCTCTCTCTGTACTCAAACAGTATATGGAGGAGGCATGGAATTCAAAAGATAATTTTAAAAAATACCCTCTTAATTTGAATCTTCATTTTGTTTTTCCCTAACCCCCTCATCTGTGTTTTTTTTTGTATGTTGTTTCTTTGACTATTGCATGGACAACTTCTACTCCTTCCATTCATATTTTCCCTCCAGCATCTCTCCTGTTAATACCACTTTCCCTCAGGCCATTGTATAAATGTAGCCTTTACTTGCTTCAACATTTTTTTCTCCCCTTCTCTGTAGCTATCTGGTCCCGTTTATTTAATGCCGCAAGCTGTGTAGGTCTAGGAATCAGCTTTCTAGCATTCATAGTTTGTCTCACAAAATATAGTTTTCTGATGTTAAAGGAACCCTCTAAGGGAAAGTGTAAGTCTATGTCACAAATTATATATTCAGGCCATTGAAAAAACCAAGTAGACATATAAAAACCAAAGTCTGTAAACCTCTCATATGCAAACATTCCATAAGCAGATAATGTCTGACACTCAGTAGAAGGTACATTAGAAGCTTTAGTTTATTTCAACACACCACCCACTACTTTTGATTAGAACAATCTAAA
Source organism: Pleurodeles waltl (assembly GCF_031143425.1). Lineage (NCBI taxonomy): Eukaryota > Metazoa > Chordata > Amphibia > Caudata > Salamandridae > Pleurodeles > Pleurodeles waltl. The sequence goes on along the minus strand of NC_090442.1, from coordinate 891,796,135 downwards.
AGTCACCCAGAGTAAGTGAGAAAGCAATGACAAATCACAGCACTGTTATGACAAAGATCAGTCACTCACAGCCTGGCTCTGTTAGCAACCAACCAATGACAGTGCAACTATGTGGTAACATGTTAGAAATACTAGCAAGACTTCCAAGATGACTAGCCAATAAGAGTGTGACTGCTCAGTGGATATGGAAAATAACTGCAGCGTCCCTATTAATGAACTTATACTAAATAAACCAAAATACACCTTGTCTGCTCAACTTAAATTGGAGTAAAGTTAGCAAACTGGAATAATATGAAACTCCCAAAGAACAAAACAGGAGCAGCACCTTCACAGCACTGGTTAATTGAAATTTACACTATGCAGATTTTGTCAAGCAGCAGTTTTTACCTATGGTAAAAGGACTTAAGAGAAAAGGACATCAACCTAGATTAAACAAAAACTCCTGGAAAAGAAATGTTGTTAATTCAGAAAACCTTATCTGTGTGAATGTGGCACTTCGCAACTACAATATATTGAGATCTTGAATTTTGGCAAATCCACAAATCCGAAAACCAAACCAGCAATGTTAAATGAAATCTTCAACACAAATTACATATACAAACAGTACATCAACATGACACTGATCAAACCAGCAATTGAGCCCAAAATCAACATTAAGTATCCAAATGTGTCACATAAAGCGTAATAAGCCATATCTCATTAGCAAAATTCACCAGGATAATCCATAAAAGAAAACCCGCTATCACTAAGGGCTGAGAAAAAAAAGAAAATGTAAAAGCTGAAAGGAAGGGCTCTTTAATGTGCAACCATCCTCTGCTACCAAAACTGTGGGCACAAGGTAACCCAGTATTCCAGACACCCCAAAATGTACTTTCATCGTAGTGCCCACATTTTATTGGATCAGAGGAGGTGTTAAACCTCAATTCCATGAGGCAATGTGTAACCTTATTAAGGCACCTCCCAAAGAATCACAAATACAAATTCTCAATAACTGAATTATAGATCAAAAACAAGTTAAAGGGTTTTATTATGAATTCAAAAATAAGCAGTACACAGTCAATGCCGCAAAGGCTCTTTAGTTAAACTTTATGCAGAGAATGTAAAATTAGAAATTATGTTAAGTCCCAAGTGGGCAGTAAAGTTCAGAAAGTAACAACAGCATCCCTAGTAGAATAGAAAAGACTTCTGGCTCACCCCTCACGTAGAGGGTTTTTATACATTATTGTCAAACAAAATTACTGAATCTGCAGACTCACTCTGGTTTATGCAAATGCAGCTTGTCATCAGCAAAATAGAGCATATGAAAAATCAACATCCCATTACCTAAGCACTCTCCCACTACATGAATAATTATTCAATACTATCTATGCTAATGTCATCCAGAGATGCTTGAAAAAACTTGATACATTAACAATAATGTGTAATATGAATGAATAGGACGCAGTGAACAAACAGGATGACCTTGAAAATGTTTCAGGTTGTGACTGACCTAGGGAAAGTTCACTGAGAGCCGATTAACAGTAATGGAAATAAACTAATACATCTCAGTTTGACTGTGTGCTGAAGTGAGATGTGGGCAGTTGGGGGAAGAACATGAGTGATTGAGATGACCTTTATTTTTTTTAAAAGACGACGATTGTACCTAATTTGTAGTCTCATTAACGCATAGCAAGAAATCACACTTATACACATCATAATTAAGTTGTTTTAAAAGCAAAAATAATATATGAGTGCATATATGTGTAATCAGGCATAAAATGCATTCTGTATGTTGTTAATAATGCACCAAAGGTAAAATACAAAAAATCATCTACACCTGTATGGCATAGATGGAAAGTTACAAAGCACCAGTCATAACATGAATGGTGTGCTTAGCTAATCCAAATTCACCACCTTGATGGCTTGGCTCAGATCTCAAAACTCTGCTCCACAATGAATTCACTTTTAGATAGGGAATTGAGGGATCCCCAAGTATAATAGGTTGAGTCACACTGTCACCATAGTCATGTACCAGGTTCTCATCTGTCACTGAAATGATTCGATAGTCTTTTCATTAAGTGAAAAAAAAAAAAATCATATTGCAAAAATGTAAATGTGACTTTTGAAAAGGAGGGAAGGAAAGATTAGCTTGCGGTCACCTATAGAGCTTCATTCAATTTCAAACTGTATGTCAGAAGTATGTCATCATACTTGTGCATCAACTTTATTATCTGTTCATGACAAGATGCTTCGACAATTTCTTCAGCAAATGTAAATGAAATATTTTCATTAATATGGGTACCCATAATATGCGTTTGTGAGATCAAACACAGTTTTGGGAAAATTACTCAATCATGTGTAATTACATGAAATTCAAATCCAGCATTTAGTGCTATATTTTGTACACATTTGTAATTTACACCAAACAAAATAGAGCCAAAAACACAAGTGCTTTGAATAACAGCAGCTTGCATTGTGATGATTCACGTTATTCTTGAGCTCCTCAACTTCACATATCGACAATATATCAATTTTTTGGTAGCAGGAGAAAGGTAAGATTAGGAAACATATTGTTGATGACATACAAATCCTTTTGTTGGCAGTATCTTGGGCGTATATAAGATTTATGCTTTTCATTTCTAGTCCTCTCAATCTCTGTCAGTCTCCCTCTTAGTCTTTCTCCCTCTCTCTCTGTTATGCCTACATATACACACAATCACCTATTCTTTAAATAACTACGTTTTCCGCTTACAAACACTTCCCAGTTCACAAATGTTTCAATCATAGTCTATTAGACAAGGCCTGTGACTTTCCAATCGATTGTGAAGAGTTCAAGTATGCTGTTGACATTGTTATATATGTTTATAAGTATCTACTTGAAGCAAGGTGTTTCAAGGTATTTCAATGATCTCCCAAGAAACTATAAAGGCACTGCTTTCATATTGCATAAATAAAAACACATTTTATGATGGGAGAATACAGCTTTCTGTCCAGTCATGTATGGAGCTCCATTGACTTCCACTTTTGGCTAACATGTACTGGGCAAGTTTCCACCAAGATGAATGGTAAAGTTTAATGGCTATCAGCCTGAAGAATAAGGACATAATTTGGGTATTGGCAGACAAGTTACTTAGTCACAAAGGTGATGAATATCCCGTCCACCGAAATCGAAATCCAATCCCATTATAACTTATGGGATTTAGATTTCAGCGGATGGAATATCCGTCACCGTTGTGACAGGGTAACTCATCCACCAATATCTAAATCAGGCCCTAAGGCTTCAACTTCCCTCCATCCCCACCATTATGCTGTGTCTACTTGGAGGTCTGGTCAACTATATGGTGTCCCAAGGATCCCAAAAGTAAATAAAATGACAATAGTTGTCATATTGAAAAGATATCATACGTTTTTGATAACTGGAGAAGAGTTTTAATGCAGTCACCTACATTGCATGTCATTAAACTCAATTTTTGAATAGCATGTCATACATATTTTTTCAGACAGCTTAAATGCTTTTCAAGGCCTAGTGGTTAAGGATTCTGATTCTTATCTTGAAATGTAAGGCCTCAAGCCCTGCTGTCATCCAGGCCATTGGCCTACTTCAAGGTATATATGACTCTTTAAAAAGGATTCCCTGTTTGAAAATAAGGGTCCAGGGCCAGGGTCAAAGAACCAACATACAAAAACAACACCCCAGGCTACCCTAAACCATGCATTGGCGAACATCTCAGGTATGCACTCGTAAGAAATGTTTGGCAAATTTAGAGGGAGTTGGATAATAACAACGTTTTATTATGATTTCAATAGCTGCCAATTTTTAATTCAGTCTGTTTCGAACTCATCAAGAAAGGTTTAATAGGGGGCCCTTCTACATTTAATGCATCCAAAGAAGGACGTCGCCAGTACGAGTGCAGACCTGAGAGGTTCGCTAATACATGGTTGAGGGGTGCCTGGGATGTTGTTTTTGTATGTTGGCTACTTCAAGGTATGCTCAGTTCCAAAATGCCTCAATGAAGTCTCAAGTAAAAGGTCAATAGCTTTTGCAGTACAATTGTACAACCACATCTTTTGGTAATGAAAACGACTTTTATGACAGTCACCTAGAAATCCTCACTGAATTCCATTTTCAGAACTGTTTTAAAGGGACATTTTCACAGCACTCATTAGAGGATCAATCTGAGTCTAATTATTCTCTTCTTCTCAAACGGAAGGTTAACAGATCAAGTCTTGCTCTTACCTTTGCCCTTGTTGTTTTAGGGTCTTTTCTATTGCAAGGTCTTTTGAGGATCTCTCAGAAAATTGAAAAGTTAATTCATTTTCATATTTCAACAATATGTCCGAATTTTATTCTCATTAATGGATGAAAGATGAAGATTAAAGAAAGAGATTTCTAATGTAATACCATAATTTCTTTTTGGCATTATTTTAGGATTTCTTATTAGAGTGAACCGTATTTAAACAACAGCATTTCTCTCTCTCCCTCTCTCTCTTTTTACGATTCTCCAAATGAAGTAGCTGTCAGCTTGCAATATCCTATAAAGTTGATCAAATTCCATTTTCAAATCATATGTCAAAGGTATGTTTTTATCCCTGTTGGTAGAGTATCTCTTGTGGCCAAGTGGTTAAGATCCTAAGATTCCTGACTCTGTATCTTGAAGGTTATAGCCTGAAGTTCTGTCGTCAGTATGGTCATGGCTCTGCGTGACTGTCTGTTTTACCCCATTCTGTTCCAAGGGACTGTTTACTGGTTATTAAGTGAATAGGCGGGATCATCCACATCACAAAAATATAACCATGCTTTTTTTTTTGTTATAAAGGCTACAGTTAGCTTACAATCACCTATGAAGCCTCACTGAATTCCACTGCCCACCAGGATTCAAAAAGTATGTTTTCATGCAGCTCAATATGGTATCACTTGGTGTCTGGTGGATAAGGTGTATGAAGATCATTTGGATGATTAGCAATAAAGTCCTGCTTCATCCATGACCATATGTCTGCTTGAAGGTGTTCTTTGTCACTAATTGTCTCAAGGATATCGTTAGCAACTGAACATGTACTAGCTTTCACAAATAAAAACACATCCGTTGTATGTCTGCTGTCACACATAAATCCTCCATGAACACCAGTGCTAGAGGTTGTGATTCAGCTGAATTACTGCCAGCCTCACAGTTGAGATTTTAACTCCTGCCATCACCATGGTAATGTGTCTGGTCGAAAGTGTGTTCCATACCATTGCAGTCCGAGGATCTCTCACACAATGGAAAAGGTCATCACTTTCATGCTCCCACAAGGTATTCACTTCTGACTTAGTAATGGAAGAATATATAAGCAAGAACATATTTTTTAATGATGTAAAATGTTTTGCACCACTACCACATATGTCCTTAAAACCTTAACACATAAATGTATATTTACCTCTTTGGAAGGTATCACTAAACACGTCAGTAGGTCATAGAACACACGCCAGGTTAGATTGTGCACCGAGGGCTAAATAAGGCCTCCAACTTGACCACACATAGATCCTCTAATAAGTCATCCATACCATACCTGGAAAATTTGTTATAAACATATGTCAGGGATCATTCAGTCCAGTCTTTCATGTTATAATGTGTAAGAGTGTTACTAAGGTTACAAGAGCTATGATAATAGTCTTTGGAGTAGTGCTGTTGTCCTTGGTCGTATATAAGGCAATTCCAGATCGGGATTTCAGTCATTAATCTCCCATTGATAGATAGACCCGATCACTATGATGCAGAACTTTTTCTTTGCTTACTCGAATATGTCCTCTTGAGATGTAGTATTGTGAGTTTTTCTGCTATTGAAAAATACACACCTTGTTTTAAATGATTTTGTGTTTTAGAGAAAAGGTTGGAGGTACCTGTAACGTCCAGGGAATTAACTGCTGGTTTGGAAGAACAGAGTAAGAAAACAGTACCTTAAAATATTATTAGATTGCTGTCCCTTCACCAAAACAACCACACACTATCCAATCAGTTATCATTTTAAGAAAGCACCCAGCATCTTCTGTGCACCTCTCAGCTAGAGGTGTTAGAACAAAATAGGAAATATTTAAACAATATCAGTTTTAATCCAATGAATACGACTTGTTCACACAGCAGAACTACAGCATAAGGGCCTTGAATAATGCAACAGACCAAGAACACTAAAAAATAATTCTTAGCTTTGTAGTCATAGCAGTAGAAAAACACCCACTACATCAGTGATCTTTGCACTTCAGAGCTTGTGAGGTTAGAAGGAGCTCTGGGGACATGATGGTAGGGCCTGAATACAGGACTGAACTTTAGGAACAGCATCCATTTTGTCCAACATGAAATTTTCATATAAATGTGGCACAACCAAATCATGCTAATAAATACATTTCTATACTTCATATCAAACGTGCTCCAACTATAAACATATTAATTCATCATTTGAAGTACCGGATCCAATATACAAATTATTAACAATCATTATTATTTATTGCACCAAAACATACATTCAAAAAATGTTTCCACACTATGCTTCAACTCAGTGTGTCTCAAAAAACATATAGAAGTAGGATGTATCTATCGGTGACAATCAATGGTGTGTGTAATAGGTACAGAAAGACGCTTAGTGAAGGCACCAAAACATTAAACAGACTTAGTTATGTTTTTTAGAAGCTTTTTGTTGGTCCTACCTGCCATCACAGGCAATTTTCTACCACTGACAAATTATAGTCCATCATTGGATATAATTATCATTTTTGTTGTCGTTATTATTATTATAATTGTTATTATTCAAATCTAGAAAAGTTGAATTTTAGTCCTCAAAGCCAAGCTAATGAAGGCATCACGAGATCTTTTACAAGCACAAGTAAAGTGATTTAAATTTGGTATTTAAGGATTCAACCACAGATGAGATTCATAAAAATATTTTAAACTGTCAAAAGGCACTTAGGAGGAAAAGAATAGTCTCTTAGAAGTACTGAACGGCAATGTTTGTATATGTAAAGTATCAGCCCAACTCAACTCGGTTGAACATTATCAAGGGTTATAACGGAACGGTGATCATATGACCATGATTTATTAGGAAGAAAAAGCCCTCTACCTAGGTACAGTGGAATCACACAAGTCATCAAATCGTTCAATAAACAAACAGAGGAATTGGGCAAAAGATGGAGCTGCTCTTTAAAGTGACACCTCCACAGTGACTTGCAATAGCACTGTAATGTTGGGAGGTGGAATGTACGCTTCACCTTAGCACATGGTCTTTCGTGTCTCTGCTGCACAAGCTCTAGGCCACAGATACGTTGAACAAATCTTGAATGCATATTGTGGATCAATACCCCAATAGGCAGCCTGAGACTTATTGCAAATAGATATTTTAAACAGTTTACATTAAATGAGTTTTAACATTGGATACGGTCGCATTCCTGCTTGTGTCCGTTGAACCCGAATAACGCAATAAATATGCATACATTCGTGAATGTCTCCTCCCCAGCCAGTTATTTAATTATAAGGGAAAGAGATACAAAAATAGATCAGACATCCCAATTCATTATACCCATTTTGGAGTATTTGGAAATCAAATGATGTGGGTTTCTTCTTCATTTTGAATTGATTCCCAGCGTTTACATTATTCACAAATATCTGTAGCAGTACTCCTGGAATGCACCAGATTTACTACTACAACGTTTACACTAGACATGCAATGTGCATAAGTAAACGATGCAGAAAATTTCATTTCTACATGGTAAAGCCCTGCTTTTCCTAATTAATATTGTTTTTCAGTTGGGAAATTCCCTTATCCCACTCCCCATAAAATTTGAGGGTATCCCCACCTTCACCTGCATGGAAAGGCAAACACTCTTGCCATTCACCGGAGTACACTTTGCATATATCTTCAGAAATGTTAACTAGTTACAAAATGTTTGTCGATACCTTCCTGGGTAAACGAATTTTCACAACATTTTGCATGTCCGACCTGCACTTAACCCTAAAGTCACACCTTCAGACACCCTGTATTTGAGTGAATTTTACATCATCATAAATTCAATTTACAATTGTAAAATTTCACAAATCATGATTCTACAAATCAGGATCTAATCTTTACTATCTTTAATTACGTGTACGATCTAAATCAAATATTGGTGTGTAAATATGCAAAGGTTTCATGGAATGAAAAGCGAGTCACTCTTTTTATTGTGCAATTGGCTGTTGGTTTCTCATACCAGGGGCATATGCCTTCTGCTTTTAGCAGCAGCCATTACGGTATCATAATTGTACTCTTGTACATCACTACAAAGCAGCAATAATGTAGTTTTTTTAAAGTCGCGAACTACTCGATTGTAATAAAGAGTTACTTTATAGGTTTTGTAAACTTTCATGTATTAGATCGTTGCAGGAGAAAGGATAGCGTAGCAGAGATTGAAAATGTCCAGCATGAAAATTGCGGAGCAATTTCTGCTGTGGCAGATGCTGAATCATCTCATTTTAACAGCTTTAATAAAACTCTCCAAGAGACTTTAGAAAACGCAATTCGATTCCCTTTTAAGGCAACTTAAAACAAAGCTAGTAGGTCGCATCACCAAGTATCCAAAAGCAATACCTCTGCATTTGTATACATGGTACTCTTCAAGAACAATTACTATGCAAGGCTCCTCTGATTAATCTGAGGGTGATGAATGTGAAAGCCAGCTGTGAAAAGCCTGCAGTCTTTTCTGAACATAAATCTGAATTAAATGCTAAGGGCGCCTTCTAACACGTTTTCATCAGTTACTCACCTTGCAAGTTCAGCTGTAAGAACAGATATAAAGAATGCATTTTGGGTTTAATGTTTGCAGCAAATGGTTCGAATCTCTGGTTTAAAGGGCAAGAAAATCGCACTGTCTATTAAAAATAAATTCTAGTCTCACTTCTCCTGGTTCCCATGATAAGGAAGTGTGAAAAACGTTCTCACTCGTGTGGACACATCAGAAAAGGCTTAAACCCCAATAAGGAGTACGGAGTTAAATGTTGATATATGCGGTAATAGCATTTACCTGATGCCATAAATACGTCATCCTCATCTGCCCCACGTGGAATCAGGTCCGTTAATTGGCATTTTGATCAATTTCTTTAAAAACAGAAAAGAAACACATGATTGTCAAATGAAATATGAGTATCTGCATTGTGCTGACTGCTGGCTAACTATCAGATCCCTCTCTCGTTAGTTGCCTCATGAAACCTTCTTCTATGGTTTGCAGCGATATACATGGAACCTAAGTACCTTCCATAGCGATCATAAAGAGATTTCCACATCACGTAAAGCCCCTCCAAGCAACCCATGGCATATGGCTCGATGCATTCAAATCTGAATATACTTAACTGAATGGCATAGGTGAAGCTGACTTGCCTTGGCACCAGTATGGTGGCCACAACTGTATCAGAAGTGATTCCAAAAGCCTTCAGCCAGGTGTGAGAAACAAGCAGAGATTTTCCCGACTGTAGGTAGAAAACCTATCTTTTGCTGCCTGTTTTTCATCGAGACTCTTTTACTTCAACCATACTTGTGTTTTCAGTTCCATGTGCCAAGAACGGACTTTTGTACTCCTGGTAGCTATAAATGTTAACTCTAGTCATAAACATACGTTTATGACTAAGTTTACCTTCATGGAGCAGCTTTCTAGGCTTTCTCATGAGAATGTTTGTGAATTGCAGAAAGTTGGAAAATTACGTCCAGGCAGAGACAAACATGTCTATTTATCACATTCATCTTAAAGTCATATCATGAGAATCAGATTTCACTTTTGTACCCTCAGTGACTGTATTTGAAAATGGATCCAGGTCTTAATATTTTGCCCTTCATCGTCTGTGAAGAACATTCACAAACAAATGTGATGAGATTGCTCATGTCATGGAAATTACAAATAACTACAGGAGTGAATAGGTCAGTTTGCGATTGGAGGTGCAGGGATGCTATGTCTTTGGCATGCCACTGAGAAATGAAAGGAAATAATGATGTGTGTCTGCCACAATGACCGATATGTAAATTGGCAGAGTATTAGCATACAGCCATTTTGCAACACAGTTAAAGCTCTTTAAAAAGTAAGCACGATCTTTATCGGGCCGGTCCGAACACCAAGAATACATCCAATTGCAGTTATTTTAAGGCTGCTTGACCAAGTTTTTCGCCTGCAGACAAGACAATCAACCCAGGAGCAGTTGGCAGTATTTCCTGATTCCATGATTTCCATGATGCAAGACAGGATGCTGGATTAAAGGACTTTTATCTCGCCAGAGTGATAAGACCATGCAGTCAGACCAAGGGGCATATTTATACTCCGTTTGCGCCGAAATTGCGTCGTTTTTTTTGACGCAATTTCGACGCAAAACTAACGCAAACTAACGCCATATTTATACTATGGCGTTAGAGGCGAATAGCGCCAAAGTTCCCGGAATGTGCGTCATTTTTTAGCGTGAACCCCTTCCTTGCGTTAATGATATGCAAGGGAGGCGTTCCCGTCTAAAAAATGACTCCCAGGCCTTTACGTGGTATTTATACTCCCGGGCAAAAGAGATGCCCGGGAGTGGGCGTTGCTAAAAACGGCGCATTTGCGCCGCTTTTTAACGCCTGGGTCAGGCATGGCGTTAAGGGACAAGTGGGCTCAAAATGAGCCCAGAGTGCCCTCCCCTGCCCCCAGGGAACCCCCCTGCCACCCTTGCCCACCCCAGGAGGACACCCAAGGCTGGACGGACCCACCCCAGGGACATTCAGGTGAGTATTTTTTTTATTTTTTTTTAATAATTTTTGGTGGCATAGGGGGGCCTGATTTGTGCCCCCCTACATGCCACTATGCCCAATGACCATGCCCAGGGGACAGAAGTCCCCTGGGCATGGCCATTGGGCAAGGGGGCATGACTCCTATCTTTACAATGATAGGAGTCATGTTGATGGGGGATGGGCGTCGAAAATAAATGGCGCAAGTCGGGTTACGACGATTTTTTCGACGTAACCTGACTTGCCCCATTTTAAGACGCCCATGCGCCATTTTCCCCCTACGCCGGCGCTGCCTGGTGTACGTGGTTTTTCTCGCGCACACCAGGCAGCGCCGGTCTGCTTGCGCCGGCTAACGCCATTCAATAAATACGGCGCCCGCATGGCGCTGCAGAATGGCGTTAGCCGGCGCAAAACTTTTTGACGCTAAACTGCGTTAGCGCAGTTTAGCGTCAAAAAGTATAAATATGGGCCCAAGTGCTGGAGAGGAATCGTTCGGATCCTTCTCCATCATGGCTTGAGATCAGGCCACTACTGTATATGTGACTAGCCAAAACATGGGACTTTACTTGTCCAGCTGCTCATACAGTTATCAAGAGATAAAAGACACCCCAGATCCTAACCCCAAACATAATTTGGTACTTGAACAAAATCTAGTTGAATGATCTGACAAAAATGTTTGTAATAAAAAAAATAAGAAATGGAGAATCAAGAGGACAGGATACATTTAGAACAAGTATCAAACAAATGAGTGTTTGCTCGCTTCTTCATCCCAAAGAATATTGTGCCAAACACCTGGAAAGTTTTCGTTACAAATGGAAATAAGGAAAAATCTTGTTGAAGAAAAACAATGCAACAATTAAATGCAGCGCAAACCTATTTTTCCACACCAAAAGCTGAAAATAAACATAGTAGTTTTCAAGAGGGAATTTATCTAATGTTATCTAACAAAAAAATATTAACAGTGGGGGGCGTGGCTTGGCCGTCCAGCAAATGCCCGCTACTCTGTGAGGCTCTGCCGGGCAGGAGCTGGAATTCAGCATTTCTCTTTCCTGGGCTCACCTCTGATGCTGGCTGGGCTTGCTTCATGTTGTTGAGGGGCGGCGGGCCGCGGCGGTGATCACAGGAAAGGAGTTTCCCTTTTTGGGGCAGTTATCGGCTGATTATCATAGAGGTGGAGCTGGGCCTGGCGCCATCTTCTTTGGAATAACGCGGGAGCGGCCTGTGACTGAGGCACTCCTGTGGTCGACGGTGTGGTGCAGTAGCCCCCTCCCCGCCCTTCACTGCTTTGTTGTGGCCTGCGGCTTCTTGGCTACGCACAGGGACTGTTGCGGGTGACGACTGGGGTGGCCCAATCGGTGGTTACTTTGGCCCGCGGACCCCTAGGGTGTGACAGTGGCATGTGTGGGTGGCATGGGTGTGTGAGGTGGGGCTACATTTGTGCACCGCTCTACCGCTGGGCCTACAACATGTGCTACGGCAATCCCCTTGCAGGGGGATCGCACTTTGGAGGACCTAGGATACGCAGGGGCCTGCTGTGAGGGGGCCGTGGCCGGGTGGCGGCCCCTCCCCTATTTTTGAAAGTGGCATTTGGTGGCCCTACCTGGTGTCTTTGAGTGGGGGCCTTCCGTGGCACTCTGCAGGTGTGGTGCCAGTATCCTGTGCCGCATGGCTGCGGCAGAGCTAGCTGCACTGGGACCCGGTAACAACGCTTTTTTAAAAACAACATTTTTTTGGAGGTCGCCGACGCTGCAGGCCCATTTTCCCTTATTTTGGATTGGCGAACTGGAGCTACCCTAAGACTGCAGGTGAGAGTGACTGGTCCCAGCCATGCTCGATGATTGTTGACTCCTCTTGGCCCCTCTTCTGTCTGGGTGACTCTCTGCGTTGGTGATTTCCGTGGTGTACGTTTGAGCGGCATTGCCGGTGCTTTCTGCTATGGGAAAGGCGGATCAGAAGCAGCCCAAACTCACGTTTCAGGGTAAGAAGAAAAGTGGCCAGGCTGGTCGGTCATCAGACGACCTGCCCCAAGAGGAGGACATGCAATCGTCCTCTGTGAAAGCCATGTTTGTTGACCTTAAACAGAGCCTGGCTAGTACTGAAGAGAAATTTGACCCTCTGGCTGAACAGATGGATCACTTGAAGGAGCGGGTGGATGGTCACACCACCCATCTTGAGCAGGTGGAGTCTAGCACATCGGATCTAGAGGATGGCTGCCATGAGGATGGAAAGAAGCTGCTGGCAATAGAGCGAGTGGTAGAACTTATCCGCAATACAAACGAAGACCTTGAAGCCCATTCCCATCGCAACAATGTGTGCATTTTGGGCTTGCCAGAGTTGACAGCCATGGGCCGCATGGAAGACTACATTGAGACTATGTTTGCATCGCTTTTTCCTGGTGAGCTCTCTCAGGTGTTGCGGGCGCATTGGTCGCTTGGTCCCCGGCCCCCACCGGGGGCGCTGGCACGGCCCATAATTGTGCACCTGTTGAATTATCGAGACAGGGACACCATACTCCGGTTGACTCGTGAATGTCGTCCAGTGATATACAATAACACAGAGCTCCACATCTTTCCAGACTATACTCCTGGGGTGCAGGCTGCTCGCAAGGCGTTTCTCCCAGTTAAGCTCACCCTGAGTCAGACGGATGCCAAGTTCTCCCTCATTTATCCTGCCAAGCTGCAGGTCTTACGTAAGGGCAAACTCCATTATTTTACCGATCCGAAAATGGCTGCCAGATACGTTAAGACTATTCCAAGGAAGGCACCTCTGACTGGTGCATTGGCGGATGGGGCGGCTGTGGGGCCCCTGATGGTATTGACACTGACTAAATTTGATCACACAATTGTGGCTCGTGGTGCCCCTTTGTCTGTGAGGTGGATGTGGGCCGGACTAGGCCTGGGCTGACCATGGAGTGTTGGTCCGGGGTTGTAGACAGTATCTTGATTCTGTAGCTCATCCACCCTATTGGGGCGGTTCACAGATGGCCTCGCTGATGCTCCCTTGGATGAGTCCTAATCAGATGTTACATGGGGTTTTGAGTTTGAGTGAGGGTGGGTTCTCTGGATGGGCCCATTTGGGGGGCTGGCATGGGTGGGATTGTGAGTTCTTGGTCATTGGGATTGTCCTTGCTATACTTTCTACTCTTCCTTTCCTTCTTTTTTCTTTGGCAACTGCTGTTTTCTGCGGAATGACCAGGGAGGTTATGCGACTGAGTGGTTGCCGGGATGGCGAGTACTAGTGTGACAGCTGTTAGATGCCTCACTTGGAATGTCAGGGTGCTGAATGATGGCCACAAGATGTGTTTGCTGTTGGCTTACATACAGCGCCATGCTATTGATATTTGCATGCTTCGAGAGACCCACTTGGTCGAGGGTACGAAGGCGAGGGTGAGGGCTGGCTGGCTTGGTGAAAGTCACATGGCAATGTACTCGGGTTATGCACATGGAGTGGAGATACTGATTCGGAAGGGACTGCTGTGGCGCACTGGTTGGGTAGTCGTTGACCCGGGTGGGCGCTATGTCAAGCTTAGAGGAACTTTGTATGACAAGCCGTTCTGTTTGGTATCACTCTATGGGCCCAGTGTCTATGACCCTGTGTTTTTTGGGGAAGTTTGGCATTTGATTGGTTCGCTGGGCGCTCACTCTATCTTATGGGGTGGTGATTTTAATGTGGTCTTAGATCCGGTGGCGGACTGCAAGAGCTGGACCAGACCTCAGCATACAGCGGCTGTGAGAGCGTTGGTGCATTTCATGGCTGAAGGTGTTCTGGTGAACTTATGTCGGGCCAAACACTGTGGAGATAGACATAGAATGTGTGTTAATTATATATATGGCAGCTGGTCCAGATTAGAAAGGTGGTTGGGTACCAGAGATGTGGAATTATGGACAAAGTCCATTGAGCATCTGCCTCGCACTCTTTCAGATCACTCCCTGGTTTTGCTTGAGCTACTGATGCCTGATGGATCTGGCCGCACGCTTATGTGGCAGTTGCCTAGTGGGGTGTTGAGGGAGCGGGCCTTCCGGGAGGAGATCCGTACGGGTATTGTGGACTATTTTCAGATTAATCAGTGCTCAGTGACCTCTGCTGGTACTCTCTGGGAAGCCTTTAACGTTGTGATCCGCGGTATCTGTTTGGCCAAGCAGCATGGAGTGCTGAAGACAATACGTCGGGAGCTGTTGATGCTGGTGGCGTGCCTTGCCAACACTGAGAAGTGACTGGCCTCCAACTGGTCAGTGGATCTTCTGGCTGAGATCCAGGAGATGCTATCCTGCTATGAGGAAGCGGCCCTCCGTGAAGTGTGCTTTCTGGGCAAGGATGCAAGGGTGAGACAATATGGTGAGGGTGAACGGGGTGGGAAGGCTTTGGCGAATATGCTTTGCAGGTCGTGGGCTGGGAACTACATTGTAGAACTAGCTGATTTGACTGGGACGCTTCCGATGGGCACTGCACAGATTCAACGTGTCATGTCCAACTTCTATTCAGGTTTATACACTGAACGGCCCGGGATGAGTGAGTCGGCTACTACTGCTTATTTTGAGGAGATTAGCCTGATTTGGCTTGAGAACTCCCATAGGCAGTGCCTGGATGTCCCTTTCTCGGTTGAGGATGTGATCTAAGCTATACGTGGTTTGCCTGGAGATAGAACTATGGGACTGGATGGCCTGACACCGGCCTTCTATAAGGAATACTCAGATGTTCTGGCACCGCATCTTCTTGAGGTCTATGCAGAAGCTTTTGAGAGGGGTGTCCTTCCAGCTTTGCTACGGGAGGCTCTCAAAGTGGCGATTCTGAAACCCGGAAGGACCCTAGTAGCTCCAATTCGTATTGCCCACTCTCGCTAATAAATATTGATAAAAGGATCTTGGCTAAGCTTATTGCGACACGTCTTCAGCCTTTACTTACATCCTTAGTCTTACCGGATCAGTCTGGCTTTGTGCCCGGGTGTTCGACACAGTATAACTTGGGTACCTTTTTTGCAATTTCTAGTAGGATCGATCCTGATGATTGCACAGCGGCAGTCATCCTGGATGGCGTGAAGGCGTTTGAGTCGCTGGATTGGTTATTCATGTTTGTCCTGCCGGCCAGAGTGGGTCTTAGCGCTAGATTTACTCAACTGATTTGCTTATTATATTCCCGGCTGACTTCTCACTTGAGAATTAACAGGATGCTGTTGACTCCTTTTTCGATAGCTGGGGCACTCATCAGGGTTGCCCCCTCTCGCCGCTGTTATGGGGCATTGGAGCCCGTTGTGGCACGGCTGCGACAGCACCACAATCCTAGGGGGCTGGCGTATCGGCAGCGTCCTATTCTCATTTCTCTGTATGCGGATGGCGTTGCATTGTATGTCTGTGACCCAAAGCTGCATCTGGATGTTCTGCTAGATGAGATTGTTCAGTTTGGCAATCTCTCTGGGATAATGATTAACTGGTCTAAGTCAGTGGTGTTACCTTTTTCTGATGCCATTTTGCAGTGCCGATCTAGTTATCCCTTGAGCTGGGCAGATGGGCAGGTGCGCTACCTGGGTGTTTGGCTGAGCTGGAAGATGGATGAATTGTAGTCGGCTAACTACTGCACAGCAGTTGTGTGGCTGGAAGAGAAGGTAGTGGTCTGGCGCTCGCTGCCATTGTCACTGACCGGGCGCATAGCGATAGCGAAGATGGTGGTTTTGCCCAGATTCTTGTATCTTTTTGTCAATCTGCCCCTGATGCTCACCGCTGGCTTTTTGAGGCGGCTGCGGTCCCTGCTTGTGACCCATGTGTGGGCGGGGGGGACAACCCAGAAGAGCATGGGAGACTTTGATTCTACCATTCGGACAGGGAGGGCTGGCGGCCTCGGATCTGGAGCTTTATCATTACTGCGTGTAGGCCCATTTTATGCATTTCTGGCTGCATCCTATACGTTATTTGCCGCATTTGGCCATACAGACTGGAAGAGGTGCCTGGAGGAATGCCTAGGCCCCGTCTGCGGGGTTGGGATACTGTAGGGTGCTAGGTGCGGGCTTGGAGGCTTATGCGCCCTCGATGCCGGTGCGTGTTGATGTGGGCCTCCCCCCGCTGGAGAATGGCCAGATGTCGGAGCACCTCAGGGAGTTGTATATGGTTGCTTTGAGGTCCTGGTTCTCGGCGGGAATGTTTATCTCCTTGGAGGATACCCTGGAGCACGCGGTGACACTGTGTTATATCACTTGCTCTTTTTTAGGATTCGGGCCCTGCTGCGGGCGCAATAACCCTGCTTTCCGGCAGAGCCTCCTTTGTGCCGTGCGTTGCAATTATTGTACAAGGTGCAGACTGTTCGCCGTCTTATTATGAGCTTGTATGCCTGCTTGCAGACTGCGGAGCCCATGGCTAATGCTAAGGCAGGGTATTCTGGGAGGCAGACTTGGGCGAGCCTATTTCTGAGAGGCAGTGGCGCTATTGTTGTGCTCAGATGCGGGAGCTCTCCCTAATTCCAGATTGCACTTCATCCACTTTGACTTTCTGCACTGGCTGTTCTACACGCCCAGTCGACTGAAGAGAATGGGGCTCAGAGCGAATGCTAATTCTGTACGCTGCTCGGCCTTGGAGGCAGATTTCATCCATTTGGTGTGAGATTGCGGGGCACTGCATGGATACTGGATGGAGGTGTTCCATGCACTTGGGAGATGACTGAGCTTGCCCTGCCGCTCGCTCCTGTGATGGCGCTTCTGGGGTATGTGGAGGAGATACCGGCCGCGTCCAGAAGGCTGGTGGGATTGTTGCTACTGCTGGCTAAGTGCAGGGTGGAGTTGTGCTGGGAGCGGAAGCGGATACCTGCTGTGATGATTGGTTGAGAGATGCTGCATACTGCCAGGACCAGCTGGCGGTGTTCTGGGAGCTGCTGCCGGAGGATTCCTGTCCGAGAGCTATATTGGCCCCCTTAATAGCTTTTCTGGCAGCTCGAGCACAGGGAGAAGACTGGCCTTCTGTGCCTCCCCTTGGGCCTCCGGCCATGATGGTTACATTTCATATGCTATAGTGCGTGGCCCCCTTCTTTGCGGGTGCTCTGATGGCAGCACTGCTTTCTCCCCTTCCTTCACTATACCTCTTTCTCTCCCCCCCCCTCAGCTGTTTTCTGTTTCCAACGTTCACTTATGATACTGAATGGAGGTGCCCATGCAAGGGCTAGGTCTCTCCTGGTTATTAATTTGCTAACTTGGTCAAGCTTGCGTCTACTGTGGGGCTTCCCAGACGACTCTGTCTTATGCACCCTATATATGAACACTGCTTTGTCTCGTTGTTGGTGTTTGGTTTCTAAATACAAAAAATAAATAAAAAAAGATCAATGGTGGTCTCCCCTTGAAATGCATATTACTTGGTTCTATTTCTTTCTCCCTAAAAGAACTGAGGGGGTTCATTCATACCTGCTGAGTGATCACCCGGTCAGTGGAGGCTTTGGCCTCATGCCCCCAGACAGAGGAGTGGCTACCATAATCTGAGATCTCCACCTGTATGGCAGTGATCTCACTTCCTACAGAGCAACCATACATGCTTTGGTCTTTCTGAAGCCACAGTACTTTGCTGAGCAAGCACCTTTTTTGGCTCTGCTGAAAAAATTGGTTTCACTTTTCTGATGCAAATTTCAAAGCAAAACTCAAAAAGAAAATGGCCTGATTTCTCTACGTGTACATCCACGTCTTGCATTGCGCTACTGGGCATGGACGTCTAGGAGCCTTTCTTAAATAGGCAGGATGACCTTCACATTGACCTGCCCACCCTACAGTGGACATGTCCACCGGGTAAGCTGAGGTTTGGTAAGTAGGAATCCTGATGTTTGCCCATTTCTAAATGGACGAGGAAACGATGAGTTTGGTGGGGCGAAGGAACCCATCATTTTTGGTGGTTTGTCCATTATGGAAATATTCAAATAACCCCATAAGTGCTCCCCTGTGCTGAAGCCTGTCATCAAGGTAGAATTGTAAATCATTGTATTGCTATTAATGCCTTCATCTTTTACCTCCATTTGATTTGCATTAGTGTACATAATATGCCAAACACTGTCTTTGGGTTATTATGCCCAACAATGATGTACTTTTTGCTCTCTACCAATTGATTGTATTTATGTAAAGGGCTTTGATACATTGTTAGATCTGTTTCACCTTATGTAAAACTTCTAAAAAAAAAAAATCGAAATGTTCTCTGTTGCTTATTAATGCACTGTTCAGGTGGAATCGGGCTCTTGGCTGGCCCTGGTCAATATTTAATGCTCTGAAAGGGCTACATTGCAACTGGGATCTTCAATATATTTCCTTTGAATTCAATCCTTCATGTTCACTATTATTCACCTCATTGTGTTCAATGTCAAGATGGTAGGTTTCTACCAATCTTGCTTCATTACATTCATGTTCTTTATGGTTGTTTCTTTTGGGCCACTGATTATTTTACTTTTGTAAATTTCTGCATCCGAAAAGAAATATTGGACTTTGAAAATAATGAAGGGTAATTGGAGGAATGTGTTTCGCTTTCTGCTCTTTCTTAATTTCCAATTTTTGTGACAATTCTGCTTTGGCGCTCATGACTGCTCTAACTTGTCCCCCATATGAATGAAGGTTCCGAAAAAATGCATCATATATTTATAGATCCACACCTTTTTCTATGCATATGATATACATCCATTGCAGCATTTACAGATGGACTTTCATGGAAAACCTCCATGCCTCATAATTGCCTATAAATATCTTAGGTTCTAAGGGGCTTCGCATGAACTGAAAGTGTTAATCCGGTTCTTGTATGAGCTGCAAGTGGTAAAGCAGAACTTCATCAGCAAGGCCATTTAGGGATAATAGTAGCATCCATTGGATGATCCCTAAGCATTTCAAGCTTCAGATGATAACTGGTTCTGTGTTTCTTGGGTTAAATATCCACCACTTTTTTGTCAATTGATGTGCCTCTTCGGTCTGCCAGGTTATCAGTGAATCAAAAAGTGTATTTTAGGGTTTGAAAAGTGGGCATATAACGAAAAATTGAATATGCTCCTTCTTTACAAAACGTGCAGGTCTATTACTGGGTTGTTATTAGTCGAGTTTCACCAACTCTTCCATTGAAACCCTTCGGCCAGCAGCGCGCCTAACACTGCAGAGCTGGGTCCCAATGAAGGTCATTCCAGCCTTTTTAGGGATGAATGACTATTACTATTTGTCCTTATCAGTACCCCAATACAAGGCATGGGGTCTCCCGAAGGAAAATATTCTAATGTCTGCTATACAGAGATCCCAAATCTGAGGCTTTATCCCTATAATCAGAGACCAATTACCCAGCGACGCTGGAGGCTAAGAGGCCGTGATTTAAAGTTTGGTGGATAGGTTATTTACTCACCAATATGACGCATATCTCTTCTGCCTTATTGCAGGTGTCATAGGATTTAATGCACTCATAATAAGGTGGACGTTTGTGACAGAGTAACCCCTCCGCCAAAATGTAACCAGGTCCTATGTCTGTTATATACAGTAAGATTTGAAGTGTTTAGTATAGATCATTTGACCATTGCCATTGGCCCTAGGTTGGGGTTTATTTTGATTTGAAGAAAAACTTGCGAACGAGTGTCATGTGATAGGCTCAAAGGATGATTCACGCTCATGTGTAATCGCACCTCTGGACACCATGCTTGGCATCAGTGGAATAAAAAAAGGCAGCTTGAAGATGCTATCACGCATCTCAGAGGCCACACCATAAGATCATGTCTTATTTGCAGCCATCACTACACTCTGAATAGTTTTCAAAATAGGAGTCATAAAATAATTTGAGCTTTGTCCACTACAAATCAATGTTGCTCAGCCCACGTCATGCTGGTAAGTGCCTGGGGAAAGATTGTGCATGCAACTCCCAGAGGCAAGGAATTCACACAAACACTGTCTGCTACAGTGCTGGCTAAAAGTGATTGTGCACAAATGTGAAAATGAGGTGCAACATTTTTATCAGCTGCCTAATGGGATTCCTTTTGTATGGGAGTGTTCTCTCACATCTCTCCTAAGCCATAGAATTACCTCCCACATCAGAGCCTCCTACTCTCTTCTTGAATAAAGCAACAAGATGAAGACCTGGCTTTTCAATTAACCAACCTAACATATGGCTAGGCACACATACCTGCTCAGTGGCAGAATACCCTTGTGGCCAGAGTACACTTTACAAATACATTTAACAAATGTGTGCAAGCCTTTGTAGTCCCTAAGATGGTGTGCAGCAAAGACATTTAGGCATTGCCCTCTGGAATCTCCTTCTATGCATCATGTTTTCATGTTACAGTCGTCCAACTTATTCCCCTTCTTTGTACTGGAGCCAATTTTTTGTATTAAAGTATATACTCTATAATCCATACAACATAGATATGAGAAATCAGGTTGTTGGTTGACTGGGGTGTGAGCCCTGGTCAAGCAGCAACCACAATCTTTGTTAGGGTGAGGTAGCAGCCATCCCTAAATTAGCTTGTGCTCACCTTCTGGCAGCTCAGCACAGAGGAGTCAGGCTTAACTTCTAGGCAAGACCAAAATGATTTTTAAAATGTCAAACTTTGTGTGAAAATAGTGCCAAAAAACACAAAGCACCAACAGTGGTGATCTTGTTGCCCCGGACTGGGACAAAGTCACAAGTTTAGGCCACCTGCGATGGAGCATGGGCCAGTTACAGGGATATAATTAGGCCCACTGAACAAAGTACCTTAAATCCTGGTTTGCGGAGCATTGTGAGGATCTGTGTCAAAGATATGTCTTGAGGCCAAATCGGTGCATCAGTTCTGAGATGCAGTGAAGCTACGATATAAGGGCCTGCATCATTGTTGATGATCCTGTTGAAAGGGATTATGATATGAAGTCCGGCATTGAGGATGCAGCTCGTAGCTGGGACGATGAGCTGGTCTCGAAAAGCTCCAAGGCTGCAATACTGAGTCTAGCATCATCATCTAAGAGTGAGGGCCTGTGCAAGGATGCATTGTGAAGTGGCGGCCCTGAAGGATTAGTGGGATATGGTGGCAATGTGAGTTTTGCGATAGATCCAATCCACATTGCAGCGGAGTTGCATCCGGTTTACTCACAGTTGCACAGCTCAGCGAAGGATATGCATCAGTTCTGCTGGTGCCACAGAAGCTGACAGAGCACCTTAATCCCACTTCCAAGGGTGCATGACTGGCACAGCACCACTTGGTACGGTAGACTCTCAGATGACAGAGTACAGGTGCAGGTGCAAGTGCAAGGTTGTTGGAAGCCCCTTATATCCCTGAGGCTTCAGATCAGGAGGACAACCAGTTATGCCTTGTAGTCCCTCTAGGTTCTGGGTTTAAGAGATGCAGGTCCACTCCATCTCACCCAGACAAGAAGGTAGCCGACAGCCAGTCAGTACAGCCAGGCAACAATTCCTTCAGAGCAGCAGCCCGGCACCATGGCAGTCCTTTCAGCGCACAGCAGTCCTTCTTCCTAGCAGAGTATCCACAGGTCCAGAAGTGTACTGAAGTGGTGGTGTCTGAAGCCTAATATGTATGCCCAGTTGCACTTCTGAAGTGGGGAGAAGCTTCTAGAGGCCTTTGAAGTGAACAGGTGCCCTACTTACTGACCCCAGCTCCAGACTAACTGCAGCGGGTATGCAGCCCTTTGCTTGGAGACAGGACATTGCATTTTCCAGTGTAAATGGGGCCTGGCCCAACTCCTCCCTCCTATCCTGCCAATGATGGCTTATCCAGTAACACCTATGCGTCCTATTGTGTTTGGCATGTCAAGGAGGAAAAGACAAAGCCCAACTGTCACCCACACCCAGTCATGTGACCCAGAGACAGGCTACAGGCACCAAATGGCTAAGGCAAGAAAATGCCAGCTGACTAAAATTAGCATTTTCTAAAATTGTAATTTGAAATCCAACTACACCATAAGTTATGATTTAAAATTCCAATTCCAGAGACACCAAACATGAAGGGGTCACTTGTTCCCATTTCGAAACGACACTTATACCATGTAAAACGGTACCTCCAATGTTATCCTGTGGGAGAGGTAGGCCCTGCAGTAGTGAAAAAAGAATAGTTTTTCACTACCACATGTAAAACGTAAAAGTGCACGCCCAGCTTTTTAAATACACTGCACCCTGCCACTTGAGCTGTCGAGGGCCTAACTTAGGGTGATTATATATATGTATTAAGAAGGAAGGTGTGGGCCTGGCAAAATCTTATTTTGCCAGGTCAAAGTGGCAGTTTAAAACCGGACATACACAGACAGCAATGGTAGGCCTGATACATGATTACTGGGCTATTTAATCGGGTGGCACAATCAGTGCTTCAGGCCAACTAGTAGTATTTAATTTACAGGCCCGGGCCACAGGTAATCAAATATGCCTATTTGTTACAAGCCAATTCAACATCTACTTTAGCATTGGTTAGCAGTGGTGAAGTGTGCAGAATCCATCAGCAAAAACAGGAGGTCTGAAGACAAAATGTTAGGGGAAAACTATGCCAAGGATGCCAGGTCTAACAATAGAGCGCACAGCACAACAATACATGCACCTGGCACTTTGGACACTTTTATAGATAGAACACAAGTGATGGTTGCAAATGTTCAAATTAATCTACATTTTATTCTATCACTTTCAGCTCATTAGTACACTGAATTTGTGCTTAAGATGGCCCTATCTGGAATGGGAGACTAAACTAAGAAACGGGCTATGGGAGTTGCTGAGAGTATATATAAGGGGATTTATTGTTTACACCATTTCATTCCTTCACTTTTGTGCTGTCTAATGGAGCACAATACAGATTAGAAAACCATAAAGCACAGCATTTTGTGATAGACACTTCTTTGAAGGGCAAAGGAAAAGCTAAAGGACAAGCACGTCTTTTGAAAAAAGGAGTAGAGAATAGGAGGTTTCTCACTAGATTTTACATTATAGATAAGAGGAGATTTTTGGATTATTTCTGTGCACACAATGCAGTTTAAAGCCTGGAGTCTCGATAAAACCTGTGGTGATATGCAGGCATATGCTGGGCATATTGTAGGGTGGAGGGCATCCTATATCGGTAAGGTTGAAACTAATGCGGTCTGGTAGTCATAATAGCCATAGTGTCAGTTTTGAAACTGACATTGAAAATCTGACAGGGCCAATTCACTTCAGTAACAGGTTTTCTCTTGTAACTGAATATCAATCCCCCTATAAAATGTTTGTATCTAAGGTTTGCTCAGTTGAAGAATAATTTATGTTAACTGTAATTTCATATTTTCAGTGAAGCTTGAACTAAAAACAAAACTGCAAGGTCATGAAAACAGAGGACAGCAATGTTTTGCTTTACTAGGAATTATGCAAGGCAATGTGGGCGCTATATAAAAATGAATTAAAGGACCATTGTACAACGCATTTTTCTAGTTCTGCATGCAATACACATTTGTCCAAGTAGAAAAGGGCGTATGAAAATATAACACTTGTGGGATAATTTTGAAAGATTGAAAAAAATAGAAATGTATGTCTGCAAGCCTAAACAGTAGCATAACAAGAATATGATCAAAATTTTAAGGAAACATATGAGTTTGAAGAATTAACCTTAAGACCGCAAGACACAGATAAATGCTATCTTTAAGCTTTAAGCACAGTGTTCATATGGAAAAGTGTGTATGTATGTTTCAGAAAAAAACACACAACAATAATACTAAAACCAGTTGCTAATCAATTTAATTAAAACACAAACATTCCACAAACAAATACTACAGTTAAAGGGTCAATAAAGTTACAATCCATACCTTATGACACATCCATTCCCCAACTGTAGTTCTTATGTTACCATACACTACCGTCTTCATGATTATGACTTTACATACGCCATCATGGATGGCATTACAAAAAACTTTATGAGTGGCTGCAAAATCAATGCTAGCCAATAGGTGTCCTCAAAGAAATCCTGAGGAAAACAGAATCTACAGGCCCCCAAAAAAAGGTAGATGCCCTCAAAGAGATGAGATTTAGAAGAAAGAGTTCAAGTCCACTGAAGAAAAATCCTCAAGTTAATTGCAAGTAGAGCAAAGCATGCCGTTACTGTCTGCAGTACTAGTCAGTGCAGATAATAAACATAGGAAAGATTTTTGCACCTCCATTAACAAATATTGCCTTGCCCACAAACATTAAATATAAATAGACACGGCATTACAACTGTTTTATTTGCATCTGGTTATCTCACAAAGGTAATATAAAGAACAAAGGGCCTGACAAAGTTTAACAGATGGCTTACTTTGTGTCAACATGATGGATATCTTCTTCATTTTTTACAAGTGCCATACAGTGCAATATACACATTATATTGTGGGTGGGATATCTGTTGTATTTGTAGCAGAGTAATCTGTCTGCCAGATTCTAAATCAGCTCCCAAATTTAGCTGTTATTAATCCCACAAATTGATCCCACAAATAATAGATGTTCCCACCTACATTAAATAACAATGTTATAAGAATGCAGTACCACTGTCAATATAGATCAGATAGAGGTATACAGATATAGATAGAACAGATATAGGTCTTTGCAACGACTATACCAATAAGAAAAACTATAGGAGCTCCACCCTGAGAAATAACATTCATAGAGTATGCATAGATTCTCAGCAACTCATTCATTTTATAAGGACCCTGATCTGTTTCTATGCTAGTCTTAGACTACGTAGCCTGGATTTCTTAATATTTGATGCAAAGTAGTGCAGCGATCAAAATAGTTTCAAAGGGAGAGAGAAAAAAGGCACCATACCTACTCAGAAATGGAAAAAATGTTCTCCCCCATGCGCCAACACACAGTGAAAGGATACTTCCAGTACAAAAACTATACTTTAAGACTTTCCCCACTTTGTATGTGTACTGCACAATGCATCACACATTGAAAGTTGTCAAAATAATGAAAAATGAAAACGTCTCCTCGTTATGCTTACTTCGAAGAAGCACAAGCATTTTTAGCAAATTCCAGACTTGTAGATAACACGTGTAAAAACCAAAACCTGCAGGTGGTTCCATGGTAATGCCCATGTACCATCCACCTTAACATAAAGTAACACAAACTGTGTTTTTTGGTGAACGTTTCGCACAAATTCTGGTTTGCAATGGAAAGTAAATCCCAACCCAACACTTTGCGCCGGGTTTGCATTATAAGCCCAGCACAAAGCGCTAGTAAATCTGGTATCTTGGTATATTAGGCTACCAAGGAAGTCTTGAGGTATTTGTTTCCAGTGTGTTTTCTTTTAATGTTAATTGGTTGATGTCTTTACATTAAACTTCAGGAACACTTTATACTCACATTTGGTGAAACTATTCATGACAGGACTAGCAGCGTGGCCAGAGCTTGTTTGACACTTGTAAGGCTACAGTCCTTCTCTTACAAAGAATTTTATATTTTAAACAGTAGTTTCAAATAAACATATCTTATTGCTGAATTATACTTCAACTTACGACGTCATCAAAAAGTAGATATTTAAAACAAGGTTGCCATCTCTGCAATGTGACTTAAAGTGTGAAAATAGTTGCAATAAAACAAACCGGTAATTTTAAAGAACAAAGTACATGCACACTTTAAACAAACAACTCAGTACAAACTTATATTGTACGCGGGGCCTGGATTAGTCATTGATTACATCAGTTGTATAGAAATAAAGAGCATTAGTTATTGTGGTAGCTTCCTTTGCTTCTTCTAAAATCACCTCTACTAGCTCTGAATGTTGCAATATTTACCCCTTGCCTGCTATACAAAAAGCTACATCATTACTTTCTCCTAATCATCTCACATTTCTTCTATAATGAGGCTCTTGTCAATAACGATCCCTGCGCCAAGCGTTGCACCCTAATACTGAGACAGCTGTGATTTAATATTACCTGAATTCATGACACTAGATGAAGAAATTACAGTGACTAAGGGCCATATGTACGAACACTTTTTCCCATAGACACAGAATGGGTAAAAACCTTTGCTTCATCTGGCCCTAAGTCACATCAAAAAAGCAATGAGGCGCGAGTTTTCATGAGAGTAAAGAGCATTAAGGGTTTGCAAATCACATTTGTGGGCGCAATGGGGTTATCTTCTAGGTGGATATCCCAGGCATTTGGTCCTGTGATTCGGGCAGTTGAACCCTGGTGCAAATCACGGGAGTAAATAGAACATGGCTGTATGTGCCCCTTGCAATGAGGAATTACTTACTACAGCCATTGTATTCCCTTTCCAAGTCGTCGGACCCGTAACTTGCGAAAAAGTCAATCAATCAAGTATTTTATAAGGCCCAACAATCACCTAACTCGTTTTCTCAGCCTGCTAATTTGCATATTTTTCCAATAGCGGTGGACTTCATGGTCTGCTATGCAGGTACAAGGCTATGCATGTGACAAGCAGTGACCCAGTAACTTTGATGTCCCACAGAAAGAACAAGGATTGGGTTTACTTGTAAGAAGACATCTGTAAAGGCAGGGGCAAGCCAGCAGGCAGCTCTCAGCTAGACAATGCCTTGGCTGCTGAGTGAAAGTAAGCACGTTATGAAAACCTTAGAAGAAAGTGGTGACTGGTTACATCATGTCTCTTGGGAGAAAGAACAAAGAGTTGCCTGAGGGCCCTGCCTTCCCATCCTCCCTAATATGGATAGGTGGAGAGGCATATGCGATATGAATTAGGGGTTGGAGAAGATGTTCACTTTGTACAATTTTCAAGTTAACAGAGAATAGTTGAAGTACAACTAGGTGTGACAAGATGCCATCAAGGAATATTTCTAAACCCCTGTTGGAGGCGAGAGTTAGGATTATGAATTTCTTAAGTAATATGCTTCAGAACAGGGTCTGGGATATGGCAACAATAAGTATTAGTGAACATGTGTCCATAAGGCGGCCAGAAAGACTTGTTGGGAGTAAGGTCCTTCTTGAGGTTGGGATTTCCTCGCTTGGATGCTCTTTGGATCACCGATTGCAAGAGGGTCCTGAGAAGCTTGATAGCTAAGTAATCTGAAGTATTTAAATGGATGGATTTCTGAAAACAGACATCAAGACACTGAACCACTGAATTAAATCCAGAATTAGTAAAACGATAGGAAGCAAAGCATTCGGGAATTTTGTTCAATAAACATTTTGGTTTCATTTTGAAAAACTTTGTTGAACTATTTACATCCAACTTTTCATCTGCTCTGATCATTCTATAATAAGGTAGGGAGAAGGCTGAGGGTTATGAAGCATTGCTGCTCGCAGTTAACAGGGCAGGTGACGTCTCGAGGTTCTGCAGATGGAATGATACTTCTATGCCTAATGTATACATGTTTTCCATGTTTTGTATAAGAACACAAACTATAAACTGGATTTGCATAGTGATATTTTGAACATTCAAAGTATGTTCTAAAACCATATGATTTAGAGTTTGCTTAGCAGGCAAGGGGAGAGAGTGAGACAGAGAGAAAGAGAGAGACAAAGACACTGAAAGAGAGAAAGGGATGCTACAGAAGTCATGTGTCCAGCGACTGTCCTTCCTAAAACCTGGTTGATGTAGCTTCAAAGGGTAAATCAATCTTTCCACTACAGACGTGCTTTCACACACCATTTGGTAGCTTGGTCCATCAAAAATACAACACTTCAGAGTTGTACAAGAAGTGAAGTGAGCTAACCTGAGCACAGCAAATAATAACTTAGCTAAGAGAAAAATATTGTAATGGTCCAAACCAATTTTCAAAGAAAGAGTGTGTTGGAAATGGCCCTTCTGCAGGGTTATCCCCAGACTTTTTGCCTTCCTCCTTCTCTTTTTCTGACCTCATTTTTGCTGGTTTTTACCACTGCTAACCAGTGCTAAAGTGCATATGCTCTCTCCCTTTAAGCATGGTAACCTTGGATCATACCTGATTGGACTATTTAATCTACTTATAAGTCCCTAGTAATGTGCACTATATGTGCCTAGGGCCTGTAGATTAAATGCTACTGGTGGGCCTGCAGCACTGGTTGTGCCAACCACTTAAGTAGCCCCTTTACCTTGTCTCAGGCCTGCCTTCGCAAGGCCTGTGTGTGCAGTTTCACTGTCACCTCGACTTGGCATTTACAAGTACTTGTCAAGCCTAAACCTCCCCTTTCTCCACATATAAGTCACCTCTAATGTGTGCCCTAGGTAACCCCTAGAGCAGGGTGCTGTGTGGGTGAAAGGCAGGACATGTACCTGTGTAGTTTACATGTCCTGGTTGTGTAAAACTCCTAAATTCATTTTTACACTACTGTGAGGCCTGCTCCCTTCATAGGCTAACATTGGAGCTGCTCTCATACAGTATTGAAGCGGTAGCTGCTGATCTGAAAGGAGTAGGAAGGTCATATTTAGTATGGCCAGAATGGTAATACCAAATCCTGCTGACTGGTGAAGTTGGACTTAATATTACTATTCTAGAAATGCCACTTTTAGAAAGTGAGCATTTCTTTGCAATTAAATCTTTCTGTGCCTTACAATCCACGTCTGGCTGGGCTTAGTTGACAGCTCCTTGTGCATTCACTCAGACACACCCCAAACACAGGGTACTCAGCCTCACTTGCATACATCTGCATTTTGAATGGGTCTTCCTGGGCTGGGAGGGTGGAGGGCCTGCTCTCACACAAAGGACTGCCACACCCCCTACTGGGACTCTGGCAGACAGGATTGAACTGAAAGGGGACCTGGTGCACTTCTTAGCCACTCTTTGAAGTCTCCCCCACTTCAAAGGCACATTTGGGTATAAAACAGGGCCTCTGCCCTACCTCATCAGACACTTGCTGGAGAAGAAATCTGAACCAGAACCTGCATCCTGCCAAGAAGAACTGCCTGGCTGCCTAAAGTACTCACCTGACTGCTTTCTACAAAGGACTGCTGCCTTGCTGTTGCCCTGCTGCCTTGCTGAACTCTTGCCTTGTTGCTGAAGTGCTCTCCCTCCAAGGGCTTGGATAGAGCTTGCCTCCTGTTCCCTGAAGTCTCAGGACCAAAAAGACTTGTCTTTTTCATTTGGACGCCTTGTGCGCCCAAACATTCGACGCACAGCTTGCTCCGCAGTGAACAATTCACTGCACGCCGATCTGGAAAGACGCCGCTCGACGCGACGCCTGCGGTGCGACCGGAACTTCGACGCATGGCCTCGCCTGGACCATGCCGCCCGACTTCAGAAAGGAAATCGACGCGACGCCTGCCTTGAGGGAGAAGATTCCACGCACAGCCCACCGGAATGACGCACAGCCGTAAAACAAGCCTAGGATTCCACGCACAGACCCCAGGACATCTGGTTATCCCGCGAACCACAGAAGGAGATTGTCCGCGCGCCGGAAAACGGCGCCCAACTTCCCTGCTTGAAAAATAATGACGCAAGTCCGTGTGTGAAGGGGCAAAACCGACGCACACACCATTTTTCCACGTATCTCTTCCTCTGCAGCTCTTTGCAGAGATTTTCCACTTTAAACCAGGTACTTTGTGCTTGAAAGAGACTTTGGGGGTCATTCCAAGCTTGGCGGGTGGCAGGAGCCGCCCGCCAAGCGGGAACCGCCAGAAGACCGCACCGCGGTCAATAGACCGGAGTGGAAGGGGTGCGACGGGTGCAGTAGCACCCGTCGCGAATTTCACTGTCTGCTAAGCAGACACTGAAATTCTAAGTGGGGCCCTCTTACGGGGGCCCCTGCAGTGCCCATGCCATTGGCATGGGCACTGCAGGGGCCCCCCGGGGCCCCACGACACCCCATACCGCCATCCTGTTCCTGGCGGCCGAAACCGCCAGGAACAGGATGGCGGTATGGGGGTCGGAATCCCCATGGCAGCGCAGCAAGCTGCGCCGCCATGGAGGATTCCCCTGGGCAGCGGAAAGTCGGCGGTACACCGCCGACTTTCCGTTTCTGGCCGCGGCTGTACCGCCGCGGTCAGAATGCCCAAAGGAGCACCGCCAGCCTGTTGGCGGTGCTCCCGCGGACCCCGGCCCTGGCGGTATTTACCGCCAGGGTCGGAATGACCGCCTTTGTTTGCTTTTTAAAGACCTAAGACACTTTATATCACTTTTTAGTGATATCTTTACAAATTCATATTGCATCTTTATTCCTTTTAACCTGCAAATATCCAGATAAATATTATATATGTTTCTAAACACTGTGTGGTGTATTTTTGTGGTGCTATATTGTGTTATTGTATGATTTATTGCACAAATACTTTACACATTGCCTTCTAAGTTAAGCCTGACTGCTCGTGCCAATCTACCAGAGGGTGGGCACAGGATAATTTGGATTGTGTGTGACTTACCCTGACTAGAGTGAGGGTTCTTGCTTGGACAGAGGGTAACCTGACTGCCAACCAAAAAAACCATTTCTAACAGAGTGACACTGTATTACCTGGAAACTGTAAAAATAAGAAAATTATAAGAAGGCTAAATAAGCAAACTTTTAATGAAACGTTGCAATTTGTCTTATCCCTAATCTTTCAACTACAATTTTCATGGTGTGAATTAAACATAAATGTGTTTTTTAAAGAACTGAGGGCCTGATTAATGTTTGGTGGGTGGAGTACCATCTGTCGGAGAACATAACTTCCACCATCCTGAAGGGCTACTGCCCCCCACATTTAGAGACTGCCAGCCAAACAGCTATCTCTGTACATTGAATAGAACCACTGTCATGGTGGTTCCTTTCATTGTACTCAATGTTTGGTGGACAGTTGCTGTCAGTTTTGCCCTCAACCAAACTTTTAACTTTTTTTGTTTTTTTTAAAACAAACTCCCACAGGTTTTTGAAAAAACAAAAGCTTCCTCACAGGGTGAGGGAGTCATTATTATTTTTCCTGTTCCTCACCACCAGGTTTTTCCTAGCAGTGACAGACTGGAAAAAAAGATATTACACCATCCACACTAACAAGGATGGGTGGTATATTGTCCTTCCTTCAACAGCCTCGACTCTATCAGGCCTTTAGAGGAAGTATTCAATTGAGTGAGCAAACAGAGGCTCATTCATGGAATACTGAAGGTCAGCCCATCTATAAATGAGGCGGGGGATGAAGGATTTGGCAAAGGGTACTCCGTCACATCCGTCGAACTCTCAATCAGGTTTTAAGACAACAGTCTTCTCCTGTGGAATAGATTTATGCAGATATATCCTCACCGACTACCTTTAAATGCAGGGTTGAGAAAGTGGATTATGTTAACACATCCAGGCATTGCTTTGAGTATAGCAATTGGCTTCAATACAGCAAGTTCTTCCTTGCAGCACTGCAGTGTATTTGAATGAGTAGGTGATTAAGAGCATGGAATTAATGTAAAATGTAACGCTTCCGTGCAGGTGCAATAACAGCACCAAGGGTGAAAACACCATTATCATTTATTATTATGGTGGCGGTAGCACCGCTCCTAGTGATCGCTCCACAGTTTCCATAACAAACACGATATTTTACAGAAAGGTTTTCTGGGTGAACACAAGGAAACTGCTCACGTTCTTCAGAAATGAGGAAATTAGAAATTACATTCTTCAGAGTCAACAGTGTCACGTGATTTCGATTTGTACTCGAGGATATTCAAACCACATCAACAACTATTTATGCGATACGTGATTAGTTGCCGCATTTTAATTTGGATTATACAAATGTAAACATCTTCCTTTTATTTTCAAGTAAACTATGGGCCATTCATAATGTCATAACCAATACCCACAGCAGACGAGGAAGACAGCTATAAATGATGATGCGTTCTGCCATTTCCTCTCTCGCTTCTCTTTTCCAGGCTGATAACTTTTTAGAGACTGATGTAGACTTGTCAGCCACACATCTCATTATTCAGATTGGAGCCATCTATAAACATTATGTCCCATTAAGTCATCTTTCAAGATGTATGAAATATGCATCAGTGAAAACTGATGGCAGCTGCTCTGAGGAGGTTTTAATATCTTACCACAAGCAGAGGTGCAACAGACTAAGCTGCAACTCAGTACTCCCTTTCAATAAGCGTTACATACCCAATGGATTTTATTTAACTGGTTTAGTATTTCTCACCATTTCAGGACACTTGAGTATTATGATAAAGCAGAAACAGAATCAGAACTGCCATTCAAGCCCTCAAGACAGGATGGTGGTAGTTCCGTACTCTATGGCCTCCAAGACTCCACCCTGACACCCATTAAGTGCATCCTACATGCTGCAGCATTTCTCACCCAGGCTGGAAGAAATATGATCAAAGTACTTCAATCCTGTTGGAAATCTATTAGCTTCCCTTGTGGGTCCACATCATCTTCAAATCCAGCTGATCATTTGCACATCTATTGTGATCAGAACATCCTCTTATCTTGCAGACAATCTCACTAGTCTCTGGTGGCTCTTGGCATACCCACAGCTGGGACATCATTAGACTTACGAATAAAGAGGTTAAAAATGAAAAAAACACTGCAACAGACCTTTTACGTCTATGCCCCAAAGATCTGGAACAACATCCCTATATCCATAAAGGATGCCTTAACACTGTTCCAGTATAGGAAAGAGTTGACAATGCACCCCTTAAAAACTTTACACTACATGACAATGCATTAGCAGCCCACAAATCTAATACAGTATGCTGGACTTTGACCATGTACACCACTCATACGAACATACATGCAAGCATGCATACATATATACATACATACATACATACATCTCATTCAGTCTCATGGATATCTGGACTCCACTTTCAGCTTTAAGGAGCCTGCAAAAGCTCAATCATACAAATGTCCGCAGGTCACATCTTATGGTACAGTCTGTGCATCATTCAGAGAAAGAAAAATGGCCTACGTGTTACTCCATAACCGTTTGGACTGCTCTCCACCTAACTGCACCAGTGGTAGTTGTACGGTTGCAAGGTACAGGAAGGTCAATTTAAAAATGTTTAACAGACTGGTATTCTAATCTCGCTAACATATGACAAGAGCATCCCCCTGCATTCCTGTGCATCAACAAGGTAAGGCCTGTGTGGTTGCTAGCTCCTTCTACCTTCCATATTTACCAACTTTCTGAGACAGGAGGGATTGAAGTTTGAAGAGACTGCCCCAAACATTGCTGTAATGAGAACACAGAAGCCATCTGTGAGTGATCGTCAACTTGTCTCTTTTAATGTATTGGTTTTGGGATCCCTGTCGTCAGCTTGCCCTATAAGGGAAGGACTAGTTCACTGAAGGTAAGCCTCAGCATCCACACACACATTGATTGTAAGGATGGTGTTGCACTAGCTTATGACAGTGACTCTCCAAAATTTAACTTGCTTAGCCTCACAGGATATAGGCTTTCTCATCAACTTTCCGACCTCCATGCTATCTGACTGCCTAAGCTCACCTCAAAAACCTTGCTATCTGGATTGAGTCATAGAGGCAGTCGCTCTGCTATTCCCTTAAAGCTCCTTTCAAAGCCACTGATATGCCCACCACATCACACCTACAGCTTGATTGTACTCTCTGGCCTCACCTTCCCCTCCGTGGCTCCAGCATCACACTCCTGTGACAAGAACCTGGGTTGTAGACTCACTTTTCAGTGCTGCAAGATGCCCCCTTACATGACATATAGTAGAAAGAAATCATAATTGCTGCTAGAAAATTTATTACGGCTTTACCATGGGCAAATGTTCTGTCCCATACCATCTGGTAGGTACATTTCCCACTGTGATGGCAAATAAAGATAACTGCCACTTCCTTCACAGACGGTGGTGTAGTTTATGATCTTTCCTGCAGCTGGAATAGAAGATAACTATTTGCAACTACTGCTTACAGCAGAGGCTGAGGTTTGACACAAATGACACGGAGATCAGGGCGCTTCAATACCAATTTGTTCAGCTCCAGCCGACAACATTTAATACTGTCTCTTCTACAATCCTGTCCTTTAAGTGCTGCGAAGTATTTTGGAATGCAGATATTTGTCACCTTTCCTGTATCTAAAACATTTACAACCATTGCTAAATGACGAATGACGAGCACCTATTGTGCCTGTATGAAGGAAAGGGCACTCCAGTGTTGGTTTTTAGATGTACTACATCTTCTAATCATCTTTAGCCTACCTGTTCCACTTTCCTGCCCTTAAAGTGGCGAGACAGTCCAGGGACCTTCAGCGAATCAGGAGGTGGAAAGTGTAGAAAGTGTGTCATGGCTAGCAGGCAGTCCAAGTGTAGAGTGGCAGAGGCTCAAACTCCTGACCATTTACACATTATGGTAAGAGAAAAGCTGTGCAAAATATAGACTCTGATATTAGTGACAAGTCTGACTAAATAGAATGGTACTGAAAAGTTTTCAGGTTGAGGGTGTTAGCATCAATGTTACATGACTGAAGTTTGAGGAATTGTAAAAAATCCAAGCATCACATAAAAACAAGTGTAACAATTGAACCACGTCATTTGAGCAGGAGAGTGGTAAACTGTGGTATGTAGCTGGTGATGCATTTTTCAGAGCATACTTTCACAATTATATTACTAAAGCATAGTGTGATAGCACATTGTAATTTTCAAACAGTACAAGTTCTATTGATAGGACCACTAAATGTGCACAGGCATACAATTATACAGATGAAAATATATACAGAGCACAAAAGATAATGCATGGAAATCTGGTTTCAGTGAATATCATTTGAGCATCATCACGTAAGGTCTTTTAATTTGAGTGAATCCTAATACATTTTAGAGGCATATTTACAAGCCCTGTGGCACAGGGCAGCACAGCAAGTGACCTTGCTGCACTGACCTGCACAACATGGAAAGGCAGAAATTTACTGTATCTACAAGACTCTGTGCATTTCTGTCTTTTCTCCCTGCGCTGGCGCACAAATTGCTACCTATCGCCAACACAGGCACCCTTTTCTCATGGTGCAATGGTGTCTGCCTTGTTAGAAGGATTGTTTGTGTGCAGGAAGGAGCACCTTCCTGCACAAAACCAATCTTGGGAGGAATTTTCCTCTTTCTATGGGTGCTGCATTGTGCAGCACCCATAGGAACAGGAAACAGCTAGGAAAAATAAAGATGTTTCTCCTCTTTGCACCTACCCAGGGGAGGCGTACCGTTTTGATGCATTCCTAGGTTTACAGATTCTTGAAAATCTGGGAATGCGCCAAAACCAATGGGTGTTGCATGGGAACACCCACCGCAACGCCCGTGATATGATTACCTGACGCATTGTAAGGAAACTCAATGACTTGTTCTGCATAGCCTCACACCATACCTACAACGTCATGAACAACCACGTAAAGTGGATTTGTTTGGCCTTGTAGATGTGGGCATGCACTATGCGCTGCTGGTGCATCACAAAAAGTGATGCACCGGCGGTGCACGGGGCTTGTGATTATGTCCCTTAATTTCTAACACTCTTCGGAATTACAAAGGAAAGTTCTTTATTTGTGCTTTCTCAACTGCATATATATTTAGAAAATAGTTGGTCAGTTCATTTTCAGGTATTTACATTTTTTATATGTTATTAAAAATGTACATCCTACAGCCTTTCTTTTCACTCTCCTGGTAAACCAGCAAGCACATAGTTCACTTTCCCAAAGTCGTCTCATTTTGAGTTAGAGAAAAAAAGTAAACAGCAATCTCCATTTTAAAAGAATAAGCAACAAATTGGCATAAGATAGACCCTTTATTTGACCTCTGTGACAAGATAAAAACAAAATGTAAATGCATATTTATTGCACACTTACTTTCTAAACTGCAGTATCCCGCACACCTACTTACAGTGCCTATGATAAATAACAAACAAAAGCATGCTTCAAGACACTTTGCAACTTTAGGAAAGAACTATTGCCTTGAAGAAGTGAGGTGTTTCCCTCTCTGATAATGAGTCCCAAAAACACCGGTATGACTCTTCAAAATGCGCCAGGAAGTCTTCCATTAACAGTTTGACTTTATTTTTATTAAAATCTATTTTTATTAACTCTGAAAAAATGTCTTCTAGAGTTCTTACTTCCAGTCCTGCTACATTTTTGACAAGAAGACGTCATGTGGTTACAATAACTGCTCTCCAAAATATGGTACAGAAGACATTTCCCCTTGCTAAATTTGACCATGCTTTTCTGGATGTTTCAGTTGTGTGTTTGTTGGGGGGGGGGGATATCATTTAAATCAGTCTGCGGTACACGTATAAAACACTATTTAAATATGATCACCATCCCTTATAGACGACCCTTTACCTGGGTTGGACTAATAGCTTTCCCATCAAAATAAAGAACACAATATCACCGGATTTTGACCCTATCTAACTATATTCATCTAGTGCCCCTGTTTTCAAGCAGCAATGGCTATCATCATTTACGTTTTCTAGTCATCAGCTCTGTCGATAATCTGAATCATAGGAAAACATTTAAAAGGGAAAAATAATTGCTATGACGTTCTAGCAAGCACTGGGCACGTGTTAACTAAGGGAAGTGTTAACAATGCCGAAAGGAAATACAGCCTAATAATACTCTGTTGAAAGGAGAAACACCTGGATATACTTTTTCAATAACATTTTTGATACTGAAGAGGGAATTACAAGAATATCTCACATTTGAAGCATCAATGTTTGTCCCTGACATACCCTGGGTTTATTGGACTTGCAATCGCTTTTGAAGTACCTATGAACTATTTAATTAAAGTACTGTGGGCCCCTCTTGAAAATGGAGTACAAGGTAAACAAATGAAGACACCAACATTACCTCCTCAAACTTCCTCCTTCCAGTCACCACAAGTGAGGTTAGTCCACCTCTCCAGACATGGAGGGCATTGCTGCAATTCCTAAAAAAGATTTTTAGCCCCCTCCTAAACTCTTTGATAAGCCTATAATAGGACAATCTACCCAAAAGACATTACATTTTGCCAATCTTCTGGGTGGACCTTTGTTTCCCATTTTAAAAGACAAAAGGCCAGATGTACAAAGCCATTATACTATCTAAAACCCTGCTGTTCGAAAAATCACAGGGTTTGTGATAGCAAAATGTCTTTTAGTTAAGTAAAAAAAAACATTTTGTGAGTTGGAAAAGCCTTTCTGACTCCCAAAATGGGTATAGCGACCGATATGGAATCACAATTGGGAAGGGTAGTAAAGTAGACAACTCATAATTGCAATTCTTTGTGGCATGTTTCAATGGTTTGCAATCGCAATTGTGGTCGCAAAGCAGTGATGAACTACTGACTCAGCAAAGGAAGTGATAAGTGATGTACAAGGGGAAATGTGTCCCCGACAACATCTTCGCCTTTGTGAATAGTGTTGGGTGACCTCAGAAGGAGTAGGTTGTGGTCCTGGTGACAACTGCACACACTGCCTACTTCCTCTCAAGATTTCCCCAACGAGATTTTCATTTCACTCCCTTTAAGAAACATGGGCTGCTTCCAAAAACGTTTTCCACTTGGGAATGTAATCACTGAAATAGTGGTCTGCCATTTACTCGAATTCCACCATTTTTGTCTTTTAGTCAATCATAGTGTTAGACTTGGCATCCTTGGCATAGTCTCCCCTGTCTTTTTTGCCTCTGCTTCCCGTGTTTTGACTGTGTGCTGGACTCTGTTTATGCTGTTTGTTGATACTCCTGGCACTTTACCACTGATGACCAGTGCTAAAGTGCAAGTGCTCCTGTGTAAATTATGTGTGTATGATGATTGGCATATTTGCTTTATCAGTAAGTCCTGAATAAAGAGTTGCCCAGGGCCTGTAAATCAATTGCTAGTAGTGGGCCTGCAGCACTGGTTGTGCCACCCACATGAATAGCCCTGCAAACATGGTTGAGACCTGCCACTGCAGTGTCTGTGTGTGCCGTTGTAAACTGCCAATTCCACCTAGCAAGTTCTACCCACTAGCCAGGCCCAAACATTCCCTCTTTATACATGTAAGGCACCCCTAAGGTAGACCCTAGGTAACCCCATGGGCTGGGTGCACTGTATGTTAAAGGTAAAGGTGGGACATGTACTGATGTGTTTTGCTTGTCCTAACAGTGAAATGATGCCAAATTCAGTTTTCACAGTTTCAAGGCCTATCTCTCTCATAGGTTAACACGGGGGCTGACATTAAGGGGGTCATACCGACCCTGGCGGTCGGTGTTAAAGTGGCGGCCAATCCGCCAACAGGCAGGCGGTAAATTTTTTTTAATTTTGACCCTGGCGGGAACCGCCAACACAGCCCGCCACTTTAACACTCCGACCGCCACGGCGGGGCAAACAAACAGCGCGGCGGTCACTGCCAACAGACAGGCGGCAGACAATGTACCGCCCACCCTATCACGACCAACCAATCCGCCACCTTTTCCGGGGCGCGAGCCCCGCCGATAAAAACACGGCGGAAACAGACCACGAACGGGAAAACGCTCACCTTTATACACTCCATGAGCAATCTGGACAGCATGGAACCCGAATTAAACATCCTACCAGCGATTGTCTACCTGCTCCTCTACCAGGAGCACGAACGCCGCCGCAGGAGACAATGGTGAGTACTGCACCTACGACACAGGGGAGGGGGGAGGAGAAAAGGTAACGGGCACACACATACGCAACACACCCACCCCCCTCCCAAATCCCCACACACCAAAGCAGAGCAACAACTCAGATTTACACCCCCCAAACCCTCCGGAATAATTCAAAGACACAATAAAATGATCATTAAAATAGAAGTATATTAAAGCATATTTGAACTGAAGTGAAATATGAGATATTTAAAATAAATAAATCACAACATCAACAATGTATACATAGTCCAAAAGTCCAGCACATATTGGGTACATGCCATTGTTCGTGGGCCAATGTGCATTAACACATGGGCAAAGCCCACACACGAGACCCGATTCCATTGGAGAGAACACTGCTGGTGCATCAGATAATAAAACCACAGGCACCTCAGGGGGAAGGGAAGGGGGGGCACCTCAGCCACATGAGTCCACGACACCAGATCCACGAGGGGCCTCCATGCCCACTGTACCATCCTGGGGAGTGCAAAGCCACAGTCTCTCAAGTCTCTACAGTGGGTGGCTTGCCCACTGTACCATCCTGGGGAGTGCAAAGCCAGAGTCCATCTGGTGGATTACAGACTCCACTGGTTATGGAGGAGGCATGGTGCCCAGAGTGCTTCGTGAAGCCCTACCCGACACAGATCCGGCCCTGCCAATGGGCTAGCGGTGCTTGAGATGAAGGGCCCAGCGGAGCGGTGCTTGACAGGAAGGGCCCAGCGGAGCGGTGCAGAGACGGCGGGGCCCAGCGGAGCGGTGCTTAAGATGAAGGGCCCAGCGGAGCGGTGCTTGACAGGAAGGGCCCAGCGGAGCGGTGCTTGAGATGAAGGGCCCAGCGGAGCGGTGCAGAGACGGCGGGGCCCAGCGGAGCGGTGCTTGAGATGAAGGGCCCAGCGGAGCGGTGCAGAGACGGCGGGGCCCAGC
Organism: Pleurodeles waltl; assembly: GCF_031143425.1. Taxonomy (NCBI): domain Eukaryota; kingdom Metazoa; phylum Chordata; class Amphibia; order Caudata; family Salamandridae; genus Pleurodeles; species Pleurodeles waltl. Next base: position 891,756,143 of record NC_090442.1, on the reverse strand, counting down.
GGAGCGGTGCTTGAGATGAAGGGCCCAGTGGAGCGGTGCTTGACAGGAAGGGCCCAGCGGAGTGGTGCAGAGACGGCGGGGCCCAGCGGACCGGTGCTTGAGATGAAGGGCCCAGCGGAGCGATGCTTGACAGGAAGGGCCCAGCGGAGCGATGCTTGACAGGAAGGGCCCAGCGGAGCGGTGCTTGAGATGAAGGGCCCAGCGGAGCGGTGCAGAGACGGCGGGGCCCAGCGGAGCGGTGCTTGAGATGAAGGGCCCAGCGGAGCGGTGCTTGACAGGAAGGGCCCAGTGGAGCGGTGCTTGACAGGAAGGGCCCAGCGGAGCGGTGCTTGACAGGAAGGGCTCAGCGGAGTGGTGCTTGAGATAAAGGGCCCAGCGGAGCGGTGCTTGACAGGAAGGGCCCAGCGGAGCGGTGCTTGAGATGAAGGGCCCAGCGGAGCGGTGCAGAGACGGCGGGGCCCAGCGGAGCGGTGCTTGAGATGAAGTGCTCAGCGGAGCGGTGCAGAGACGGCGGGGCCCAGCGGAGCGGTGCTTGAGATGAAGGGCCCAGCGGAGCGGTGCTTGACAGGAAGGGCCCAGTGGAGCGGTGCTTGACAGGAAGGGCCCAGCGGAGCGGTGCTTGACAGGAAGGGCTCAGCGGAGTGGTGCTTGAGATGAAGGGCCCAGCGGAGCGGTGCTTGACAGGAAGGGCCCAGTGGAGCGGTGCTTGACAGGAAGGGCCCAGCGGAGCGGTGCTTGACAGGAAGGGCTCAGCGGAGTGGTGCTTGAGATGAAGGGCCCAGCGGAGCGGTGCATAGATGGCTGGGCCCAGCGGAGCGGTGCTTGAGATGAAGGGCCCAGCGGAGCGGTGCTTGAGATGAAGGGCCCAGCGGAGCGGTGCAGAGACGGCGGGGCCCAGCGGAGCGGTGCTTGAGATGAAGGGCCCAGCAGAGCGGTGCAGAGACGGCGGGGCCGAGCAGAGCAGTGCTTGACAGGAAGGGCCCAGCGGAGCGGTGCAGAGACGGCGGGGCCCAGCGGAGCGGTGCTTGAGATGAAGGGCCCAGCAGAGCGGTGCTTGAGATGAAGGGCCCAGCGGAGCGGTGCTTGACAGGAAGGGCCCAGCGGAGCGGTGCAGAGACGGCGGGCCCAGCGGAGCGGTGCTTGAGATGAAGGGCCCAGCGGAGCGGTGCTGGACAGGAAGGGCCCAGCAGAGCGTTGCTTGAGATGAAGGGCCCAGCGGAGCGGTGCAGAGACGGCGGGGCCCAGCGGAGAGGTGCTTGAGATGAAGGGCCCAGCGGAGCGGTGCAGAGACGGTGGGGCCCAGCGGAGCGGTGCTTGAGATGAAGGGCCCAGCGGAGCGGTGCTTGAGATGAAGGGCCCAGCGGAGCGGTGCTTGACAGGAAGGGCCCAGCGGAGCGGTGCTTGAGATGAAGGGCCCAGCGGAGCAGTGCAGAGACGGCGGGGCCCAGCGGAGCGGTGCTTGAGATGAAGGGCCCAGCGGAGCGGTGCTTGACAGGAAGGGCCCAGCGGAGCGGTGCAGAGACGGCGGGGCACAGCGGAGCGGTGCTTGAGATGAAGGGCCCAGCGGAGCGGTGCAGAGACGGCGGGGCCCAGCGGAACGGTGCTTGAGATGAAGGGCCCAGCAGAGCGGTGCAGAGACGGCGGGGCCCAGCGGAGCGGTGCTTGACAGGAAGGGCCCAGCGGAGAGGTGCAGAGACGGCAGGGCCCAGCGGAGCGGTGCAGAGACGGCGGGGCCCAGCGGAGCGGTGCTTGAGATGAAGGGCCCAGCGGAGCGGTGCAGAGACAGCGGGGCCCTGTTCAGCAGTGCTTCTCTTGGCGGGCCCTGTTCAGCGGTGCTTCTCTTGGCGGGGCCCTGTTCAGCGGTGCTTCTCACGGCGGGGCCCTGCTCAGCAGTGCTTCTCACGGCGGGGCCCTGTTCAGCGGTGCTTCTCACGGCGGGGCCCTGTCCAGCGGTGCTTCTCACGGCGGGGCCCTGTCCAGCAGTGCTTCTCACGGCGGGGCCCTGTCCAGTGGTGCTTCTCACGGCGGGCCCCTGTTCAGCTGTGCTTTTCTTGTGTTCCTAGGGAACCAGATCTGGGCAATCATTCCCGCTCAGTCGCCATCCGACCTACTGCTTGCGGGGCCCTCCTGTGCAGGACTCCTGGGCCCGTGGGTGTCCTCCGTCACACCCCAAATGGGGCTGTGCCCTTGCCCCCCTTGGCGGAATCTCTGGGGCCCTTGCCCCCCTTTGTGGATGGGCCAGGTGACGGTGCAAGGGTGGTGTCCTTGGGGGCAGCCGTCTCAGGCCTGTCGCGCCGGCCCTTCCCTTTTTTGTTTTTTTTTCCCAGGGGGTGGGCTGGCTGTCCCCTTGCTGCTGGCCGATGTTCCTGCCCTAGGAGCTGGTGGACTCGAATAGCCCTGAACGATGGTCCTAGTAGGTGCAGGGCTTGTGGTGGCTGAGGTGCTGTTTGGACTCTTACGAGATGGAGGGGGTGGGTCAGGTGATGCAAAGAGGTTAATTTTGGAGAGGAACAACTTTTTAGGAGCAATGTGAAGGGTAGGTGCAGTGGGTATGGGAGTGGAGGGAGAGGATGTGGTTGTAGGAGAGACAAGTGTGCTGTCTTTGGGTGCAGGTGCTTGTGCTGGAGGCTGTCGTGAGGTGGATGGCTGTTGGGTGGGTGACTGCCTGCGTTTGTGTGGTTTGGAAGAGGGGGTGACAGACACAGTGGGAGAGGACACAGGGGACGTGTAAATGACAGTGGGGGTGGTGACTGCACGTGTGCGGACTGTTCTTGTGGGTGTGGTGGTGATGGACGTAGTGGCTGATGGTGGTGTGCATGCAGGTGTGAGTGGAGACGTCACAGGGAGGGAGGAGGGAGACGAGGAGGAGGGGGACACAGGGGAGGCAGTGGCTGTTGTCATGTCTGCATGTGGATGTTGCTTGGGTGAATGCTTGTGTGATCTGTGGTGCTTATGTCTGGATGAGCCGCCCTTGGGTGTTGAGGTGTGTGCAGGCTGGTCTGTAGGTGTGTCTGGGATAGGCAGAGGAACAGAGGAGTGGGACTGGGTTGAGGAAGTTGGAGGGGGGAGGCTAGACACAGGGACAATTGCTGCCGTCAGTGCTGAGGCCAGAGCGTTGAACGATCGCTGATGGGCAGCCTGACCCGAATGAATGCCCTCCAGGTATGCATTGCTCCGATGCACCTCCCTTTCTACCCCCTGGATGGCATTCAAAAGGGTAGACTGCCCAACAATGAGCGTCTGGAGGAGGTCAATGATCTCCGCACTGAGGGCAGCAGGGGTAACTGAGGCAGGACCTGAGGTGCCAGGGGCGAAGGAGATGCCCGGCTTCCTGGCTGAGCGGGCACGGGGCGAACGCTGAGGGGCTGCTGGGAGGGCGGGGCTGGTGCGCTGGGTGGCGGCTGTACCTGTTGTTGCGGTGGGCACGGGTGGTGCCGCCACCACAAGGGAGCTCCCTTCCGAGGACGTGTCGGTGTCACTGACGTCTCCACGGGTCCCCGTTGTGGAGCCCCTCTTGCCCTCCGTCTCACTGGTGTACTCTGAGTCGGTTGCATGGCCCTCCGGGGCCATGTGAGATGCAGCTCCCTCGTGCGCCGATGCCACTTCTCCTCCCCCTGATGATGCTAATGCACACATGAACAGGAAAACCAAAAAAAAGGGGGGAGAAGAAAGAAAGACATGTTGAGTGCATGCATTGGCGGCACCGTTGGCAGAGAGGACAGACACAGAAGCCCCCTGCACTACGCAGCGCACTCGGGGTACACTACTCAATTATTGTGACTTGGCCTACAAGTCAATGGACGACAAATGCACACATAGGTGAGGCCCAACCATGGATATCTGTACTTAGCACCCTACAGAGGTGGGCGGCGGGGGCACAGGGCCATGCCTAACGGAGGGGGCTAGCCTACAGAAACCGCCCTGGCCTAGAGATAGCCACAGCCCTCCTCCCCCACCCAGACACCTCCACTGTGCGCTAATATAGCAGAATGTGCTGATACTCACCCCCTTGTGTCTGCTGTGATGTCCTCACGCGCCCATCCAAATCGGGGTAGGCCACCGCCAGGATCCGGGACATCAGGGGGGGTCAATTGCCGTGTGGCACCCCTCCTAGGTTGGGAGGCCATCCCCAGCAGAGCCTCGGCGGTCTTTCTGCTCCCGCGACGGATGTCCTCCCACCTCTTGCGGCAGTGGGTGCCCCGTCTGTTGTGGACCCCCAGGGCCCGGACGTCTTTGGCGATGGCACGCCAAATGTCGATTTTCTGATGGGCGCTGACCTATGTGACATGGACAGGATGGAACAAGAAATATCATCACTTTCCTGCATGGTCGATGTGAGTGGCCCCCCCTCCCCAACCTTGCCATGTGGCACATGCTCTCATCTGTCGTGCGTTGCACTCCCCATTCGCACCCCTCCTCACCATCTTACACCCACCCCACTAAACACAGGCATAGCCCATACTACGTGCTCCCTGTGTACTTACCTGTTGGTCTGGAGGACCGTAGAGTAGCACATACTGGGGGAGGACCCCATCCACAAGTTTCTCCAATTCCTCAGATGTGAAGGCAGGGGCCCTTTCCCCAGTCGCAGCAGCCATTGTATCTCCCAGACCGAGGTAACAGCAGCACTTGCAGTATAGGCGCTCTCCTGTGGATGATCAGGTCTCAAGTGATTAAGCAGTTAGAAAATGGAGGTCACGCCCGCGGCGGTGCGTACCGCGGCGGTGCGTACCGCGCCCGCCGGCGCCCATCGTCATTGGCTCCTGAGACCCATAGGTTTCAATGTTAACCAATGCTGCTTTGCGCCGCAGTCTTCGACCGCCTACCGCCACGGTGTGCCACGCCAGCGCATTGACCTCACATCCCATTGTCACACTTCACAGGTCAGGCAGCCGCCATTTCAAGGGCCCACATGGCTTAATTTCTACTGCGTCACACAGGCCTAGGCCTTGCATTGCCACTCATACAAGCCATTCAATGCATAGCGAATCGTGTACTGTGCAAGCTGTGGTTACGTACCTGTGGGTTGCTTGACTCTGTGCTCCATGTTGTCCTTCCTAGGCACCGTCCGCTGGGACTTGCGAGGAGATGGAGGAATCCTCCCGTGTACAGACCGCTGGTGGACCTGTCGACAATGGAAGAACGACATGTCATACTTACATACAGACTTGACTGAGCCACTATACAGGAACTGTGTGCCCAGCTGGAGCCAGACCTGATGTCCCCCATTCGCCAACCCACAGGGATTCCCCCTCTGGTGCAGGTTCTGTCAGTACTCCATTTTTGGGTAAGTGGCTCATTCCAAACAACAGTGGCCATATCATCAGGGATGTCTCAGCCTATGTTTTCTAAGGTTTTGTCCAGAGTGTTGTCTGCCCTGATGAAATACATGCGGAGCTACATTGTTTTCCCTGAGGTGGGCGATTTGGCTACAGTGAAGGGTGATTTCTATGCCCTTGGACATATCCCCAACATCATTGGTGCCATTGATGGGACCCATGTGGCTTTGGTTCCCCCCAGTGGAAGTGAGCAGGTGTACAGGAACAGAAAAAGTTATCATTCGATGAATGTCCAGGTGGTCTGTTTGGCTGACCAGTACATCTCCCATGTAAATGCCAAGTTCCCTGGGTCAGTGCATGACGCGTACATCATGCGAAATAGCAGCATCCCTTATGTGATGGAACAGCTACAGAGACACCGTGTGTGGCTAATAGGTGACTCTGGTTACCCCAACCTGTCGTGGCTACTTACCCCAGTGAGGAATCCCAGGACAAGGGCAGAGGAACGCTACAATGAGGCCCATGGGCGAACTAGGAGGGTTATAGAAAGAACCTTCGGCCTCCTGAAGGCCAGGTTTAGGTGTCTGCATATGACAGATGGATCCTTAATGTAATCACCAAAGAAGGTGTGCCACATCATCGTGGCCTGCTGTATGCTTCACAACCTGGCTTTGCGACGCCAGGTGCCTTTCCTGCAGGAGGATGGTCCAGATGGTGGTGTTGTAGCAGCTGTGGAGCCTGTGGAGAGTGAAGAGGAGGACGACGACAGGGACACAGTGATTCAACAGTATTTTCAGTAGCACACAGGTACGAATCAACCACGCCATTTTACATTTACTTAAAGTCTCCTGTCTCTCTACTGTCTGAGTTCCCCCCCAGTTCCTGTTAACTGAGTTGTGACTTTCCCTTCCGTTTTCAGAGCTGTGGGCCCCACTGCGTGACCTCTGCTTTGTTTGCCCATGGACTACAGCTGTGTGACAGTGGTATGTTGTCATCACAATGTAACTGAACATTTTGGCACTGTTATGTCTAATATATTTGTTCAAAATACAAGCAGACTCCAGATTTTTTTAGTGCAAGAAGTGATTTAATTCAAGTGCTAAATTTAAGGAACATGGGGCCAGATGTAAGTAGGTTTCCTTTTGCGAGGTGCAAATTGCGAGTCCCAGCGACTCGCAATTTGCACCTCGCAAAAGGAAATGCAGAAAGGTGTCTCAGACACCTTCTGCGACTCGCTATGGGGTCGCAAAGACCCACCTCATAAATATTTATGAGGTGGGTCGCAGTTTGCAACCCCATAGAGAGTCCAGGCACTCACGGGGATGGTGGCCTGCTGGGGACAGCAGACCACCATGTCCGTGACTGCTTTTCAATAAAGCAGTTTTTTTTCTTTCTCTTTGCAGCCCGTTTTCCTTAAAGGAAAACGAGCTGCAAATAGAAAAAATACCGAAACCTTTTAGTTTCGGTTTTTTTCAGAGTAGGCAGTGGTCCATAGGACCACTGCCTGCTCTGAAAAAAAATCATTGTGAGCATTCACAAAGGGGAAGGGGTCCCATGGGGACCCCTTTCCGTTTGCGAATGAGTTACCATCCACTTCAAGTGGATGGTAACTGTGAGTTGATTTGCGACCGCTTTCGCGGTCACAAATCAACTCTACATCGCGGTGCGACTCGCAAATAGGAAGGGAACACCCCTTCCTATTTGCGAGTCTGAAACACATTTTGCGAGTCGGTACCGACTCGCAATATGTGTTTCTGCATCGCGTGAGGGCATTAGCGCCTCACAAACGGCGTTTTTCGCCGTTTGCGAGGCGCTAATGCCTTCCTACATCTGGCCCTTGATTGTCAAACGGGGATGGGTGATGGTGGAGTAATGTCCATGGCAGAGTCCAGTTCTCAGTCGCACAGGTGCATTGTCCATATGCCTGTGGAAGGATGGAGCAGGGGCAGTTCAAGGTTGGACAGGGTGACAATGTGGGACAGTGGGATGACATCAGGGGGTATCGTTTGCTGGCGGGGGTCTTGTAATCCTACTCTGTCTTCTTGTGAGATCTCAGGTTGCGCTTGCGGGGTGGTTCTTCTTCTGCAGGAGGTGGGGTTCTGGTGGCCCGTCGTTGTGTGGGGGCCTCCTGTCCACTAGCGCCGGTGGAGGTGATAGGCTGTTCCTGGTCCAGGCTAGTGACAGGGGCCCTTTGTGGTGCCACATGGTCCCGCAATGTGGTGACTATCTGGGTTAGGGCCACGACGATGGTCCCCATTGCGGAACTAATGTTCCTCAGTTCCTCTCTGAACCCCATGTACTGTTGCTCCTGCATGACCTGGATTTCCTGGAACCTGGCCAGTACCGTAGCCATCGTCTCCTGGGAGTGGTGGTATGCTCCCATGATGGAGGAGAGGGCCTCTTGGAGAGTCGGTTCCCTGGGCCTGCCCCCCCCCCGTCGCACAGCATCCCTCCCAGTTCCCCTGTTTCCCTGGGCCTCTGTCCCCTGGACGGTGTGCCCACTACCACTGCCCCCAGGTCCCTGTTGTTGTTGGGGTGGTGGGTCAACCTGGGTGCCCTGTAGTGGTGGACACACCACTGATTGACGTGTCCTGGAGACAGAGGCATGGGCCCGCTGGGTGGGAGCTGTGCTGGTGTTCCCAGAGGGGGTTAGGTCTGGTGTAGCCTGTGGCTGTCTGTGGGGAACCGACTGTCCCGAGGTCCCCGATGGGCCGGGCTGGTCATCAGGGTCCAGGGAGACAGAGCTGCTGTCATCACTGGGGGCCTCTTCTGGGGGTGGGATGGACATCTCTGGACCCTCCTGGGCGGTGTGGTGGCGTTCGGGTCCTGCAGGGGTATATGAGTATGGTTATTGCTTCTGTGTGTGCCATTTCGTGTAATGGGTGGGTGGCCGTGTCCCCCTGTGCTGGCATTCCCTTGTGGGGGCTTTTGTGACGGTGGCTTGTGGGGGTGTTGGGTGTGTGCAGTGGGCATGCTTTGGGGATGGGTGTCCATGCTTTGGGGACGCACGCAGGGCTAGGTTTTGGGATGGGTGGGATGTGATGGTGAGCCATTTGCAAGGAGTTGGTGTGATGGGGGTGGGGTGGGGGTGAGGGTGGGGGTATGATTTGGCATGCAGGTGGGGTGGGGGGAATGAAGTAGTGGAGATTTGCCTTACCAGAGTCCATTCCTCCGCCTACTCCTGCGAGGCCCTCAGGATGCAGGATATGCAAGACTTCCTCCTCCCACGCTGTGAATTCTGGGGGAGTAGGTGGGGGTCCGCCGCCAGTCCGCTGTACCGCGATGTTGTGCCTTTATACCATGGAACGCACCTTCCCCCGTAGGTCGTTCCACCGCTTCCTGATGTCGTCCCGATTGCGTGAATGCTGTCCCACAGCGTTGACCCTGTCCACTATTCTGCTCCATAGCTCCATCTTCCTGGCAATGGTGGTGTGCTGCACCTGTGCACCGAAGAGCTGGGGCTCTACGCAAACTATTTCCTCCACCATGACCCTGAGTTCTGCGTCAGAGAACCTGGGGTGTCTTTGGGGTGCCATGGGGTGGTGTGGATGAGGTGAGGGGTGGTGTATGTGTTGTAGAGTGTGGTGAGTGTGGTGGTGTATGGTGTTTTGTGCGTGGAAATTGTGTGGGTGATGTTGTGATTTGCCTCTGTGTGATAGTGTACTCTATGCTGTGCTCTCTCTCTCTCTGTCCTTCACTCGCAATTGTGGTCGTAGGGGTTTGTGGGTGATGTGGGTGTGTGTTTTATAGTTAATTGTATGTGTGGGAGTAGTGTGTGTATGTGTCTCTGGTGTGTGTATTTTGAATTATCCAATGTGGTAGTGTTTTGTAAAGGTGTATGTATTTTGACCGCGGTGGTGTGTACCGCCAATGGAATACCGCGGTTGAAAGACCACTGCGGGGATTTGCGTGTCAGAATGGCATGGGCGTATTTCTGTTGGCGTGACGGTGGAGGTTTGGTCATCGCCAGTTTCCCGCTGACCTTTGGTGTGGCGGACTTTTGTGGATGTCGGGTTTTTGGCGGTTTGCCAGTTGCGGGTCAGAATGACCGTGGCAGTTTCCCGCGGGCGCGGCGGTGTTATGGCGGCCTTCTGGCCGGCGGTAAGTGACTTTTACCGCCGAGGTCGGAATGACCCCCTAAATATCTTTTAAGTGCAGTTTCCCTTTGGGAGCAGATAGAAGTATGGATCAGCAAAAAGATATTGGTAAACCCATATTCCAAATAATTAGTCCATAGCTTCACGTCAAGATTCTTATTATTAAATTAGCATATCCAGCCAGGTCAGTAGATCCAATGAAAATGTATTTACAGGTACATAGATGAAAGTCAGAGCATCACTATAACGTACATGGATGAAAGACAAGCGCCAACACGTGTTTTGCCCCCTACTGGTTCATATACCTGGGGCTTTCTCAAGGCAGTAAAAGTACAAAGACAAAATAAAGATAAACATTTTCCATATAGAACAACAAGACTGAAATATAAGAAGTATCACCCAGGTGCAAAAAGAAGAATAAACAGACCTTGGTGCAGAGAGAACTAATGAGCAACCATCTCAAAACGATATATATAGATCACCTTGCAGATGAAACGCTACTAAAAGTATAGAGTCAAGGTAAATCGAAAAATGGGTGCTAACAGATGGGTTAGGTAAAAAAGGACAGTCTCAATGACGGAGAATGAAGAGAAAGGATTATTGTGTTCAGGACTATCCAAACGATGCCATACTGAACACCAAGTGGTGAATACATGTAGGGTCCATCCCATGTTAGTGAAAAAAATCCACAGTATAATAAAAGTGAGGGAGGCAACCCAAATCAAGTGATTGGTCATTAAAATCCCCCAGGCATTAATCCACCCATGCTAGGTTATAGGGAGATGATGCAATACCTATCTGAGTATTCTTGAGGTGGGTTCTTATGAAACTTCATTATCACATTTGATCAAGGAACATGTCTACATCAATTGGAAATATACAAAAACACAAACAGTGTTCAAAACCCTAAAAAATTACGCATCAGTGACCCAACCGGAGAAGAAATGATGCACAGCCTCACTTGTGAGTAAGGAATCGACACATCGCTGACTTTTCCAATGCACACTCACCCATGCATCTTTATTTTTTATACAAACCAGATACTTTGTGTAAAATCAACGTTTCCATTGTTTTGTGTAGAGTAAGACTCTTATTCTTTTGAAAATTGAAATCTTGACTTGTGTATGTTTGATTTTTGTCTTGTTGGTCTTGTTTGATTTAGATAGATATTACCTATTTTTCTAAACAGGTGTTGTGTCCAATTTTTAGTGTTTTCAATGTATTACTGTGTGTGTGTGTTGGTACAAATACTTTACACATTGTGTTTGAGATAAGCCTGACTGCTTGTGCCAAGCTACCAATGGGATGAGAAGGGGTTATCTTGAGTGTGTAACTTCATTGCCCTGACTAGAGTGAGGGTCCCTGCTTGGACAGAGTGCAAACTGACTGCAAACCAGAGACCCCATTTCTAACACACAGGGAGTCACAAATAGTGATCTGCCGAATTAATTTACATTAAGTAGAATGTTCAGTGATCCCTTGCCACAGGAGATGTGGGAATGCATATTAGTATTAGACCGCATCACAAAATCAGAGAGGCATCACAAAAAGTCAGTGCGCAGACTGTGACTACTTTTTGTAACATGCCTTTGTACATATTTCCCTAAGTTTATAATCTTATTACTCCTTTTTCTCCTTATTTTTATTTATTTATCTCAAAGAAAATAAGCTCAGAGTGGGCCAGAGGCTGAAACAAATTAAGTATGACTGATTAGTTTCTGAGCAACTTGGACCTAGTGATACACTTGGGGTGGGAATAGAGGGATAATTCTATAGGCTTGCAAGTTGAGGGTAGCAGGTGGTAGCAGTGGAGCTACACTGTTAGGAAATCTCATCGTTCGGTAAATGGCCCATCCAGGGAGTTCTTTGATGCAGGTTTAAAAGCAGCAGCTAGAATAATGGGGGTGGTGGGAGTAGCCTTCAAGATCTGTACATACAAGCATCCTCTTTGTAATTGCTAAACTGCAGAGCATGTAGTGCTGTCTTTTCCTTTTTAGGAAAGTGACAGTTGGAGCAGATTAAGCTTTCCTGACAGCTGGATAAAAGAAAATATTTTGTATTTTTGTACTTTAATGAAGAAGGCAATAAGAATTCATGATGTCTATTAATAAGTTGAAAATGAGTACAAGTCTTCAAGCCCATATACGATCTGGTGTAAAAAAAAGGGGGAGGAAACAAAGGAATTTGGCCATAAAAGAGCTGTCCTTTCCTCAGCCCAGTGATTTTCAAAATGAATCTTGAAAAAATAGATCCTTAAATTTTGCACAGAGTGGCACTCATTAAAGGCAGGAAATCCTTCAAGAGAAAAGGTATCAACAGAATCCTCTTCAAATGAGAAGGTTCACAGCCTTACCAGACGTGAAATGTAAAGGCATTTGCTGTGGCTGTTCAGAGGACCCATTCTCAGGGAAGAATTGATCCTGAGTGTTAACAACATTTTGAGGAGGCATTATTAAAGGCAATGGAGGCTGAAAGGGAAAAGCAGAGGCAGGATTCCATATCCAGGAAGAGGTAGGTGCACGAGTCATGCTCCTCATCTGCCAGCTCCATCTTTCCAGAAGGAATGAGACCCTCCAGTAGTTGAAAATATATTCAGTGTGAGTAAATGACAGCCATTTTGAAGCATCTGAGAGAAAACCTGGGGTAACCAAAACCATCAACAAAACCTGACTACTGTGCAACTTTATTTTCTCAATTCGATGAGCATTTTGGTCTGGTGAATAAAATAAAGGCTTTAATTACGCAAAAAATAGAGGGGACTTCATCTTAGATTTCCAAGCTTCCTGCAGAATATGTTTGCATTGAAGGATGCTGAATTTTGTATCTGCATGGCCAAAAGATTGATTTAATGTTAGCAACCTTGTTTGGGTGTATGTCATTAAATTCAGAAGGTTGTACACCAGAGTATGCAATGGAATGGGCCTGATTTAGAACTTGTCCAAATTGGTTACGCTGTCGGATTTTCGTCTGAAAATCCATCCGTCAACTAGACTTCTTAGATGCTGGTGGGCCCATAGACAAAAGTCAGTCGGAGAACCCACATTGACAGCGCTGTAGGTAAAAAGAAAAGTGTTTGGTGTCGGGACAATGGCCAGTTTCACCACCAGGCCAATTACTGTGTGCCTTCCTGCTGACATAACTGTGGCAGCTAGACCCCACATACTTGATCGGGCAGATTGGAAGGGCTATAAGCCTGAAACATACCTTTTTCTCTTACATCAGTTCCTTTACCACCTTGGACCTGATGGCAAAAGTCTTACTGTCGCTGATGATACCAGACCATGACGCAAATCAACCCATCATCACCGGAATGAAGGTAAGTGACTGGATTAACTGTTACCATTGGAATTGTCTGTGTGCGTCTTCTATGGGTTCGTGCATTTTTGAAAAGTACTTGCAAGCAATAGTACAAAGATGTGCAATGCATATGTGTGTAATGTGGTAGTTTAAGAAACTTAAAGAATCACACCACTATATATTATTAACATTTTTGTTGCTTACTGCCTTCATGTTAATAGACACCTACACAAAAAGTGACATTAATCCCTATATCGAAATGTGTCCATAGAGATGTGTTTAATCATTTTCCCTAAAATTTCATAACAGATATATTAACAGTACACATTATTGCAACTACATAAATCCAATGTAATGTAGTAATTGCACTGCACAACGCAACAAGTGGGTTTACACGAAATATACATTCAATGTCACCTCTAAACTTTAAACATGTCATAGATGTATTAATGTCACATTTCCCCTTGTCTATTGAATTTATTTAATTCAAATCAACATTTGTTTTCATGTATAATGCATATGTGTTCATCAAACATAACTGCATTCACAAGTTCCAAAAATATGAACATGTTCAATTATGGTGCAAGTGTCCATCATCATGATGATGCTTGTACCAAAATTAATACGTCCATTACAAATGTTGATCACTTATGTATGTACCATACAAATATGGTCAAATTAAAACCTGTTTTCTTCACTGTCATAAATTAAATTAAGTTCATGTAACTCACATTTTCATCAATAACATCAACACCAATCAACACCTTTTATCCAATAATTAATGTCAGGACAAAATCTGTGAAGTTAACAATTTTTATTCTCAAATAAGATACGTCTCTCAATAAATTAGGCCCATATTTATAAAATGGTTGCGCTGCTTTAGCATAATTCTTTTACGCTAAAACTATTACGACAATGAGATGTAAGGTAGGCGTTCCCTTCTGAAAAATGACTTTAGCCCTCTGGTGTCATATTTGCCTCCTGATGCAAAAACGAGGCATACTAAGAAGCGGACTGCAAAAATGGGGCTAAGTCTGATTAGCTTCAAGATTTAACGCCTGGTCAGAGGCCCACACTTCACCACTCAAGGAAAACACACAGAAGGAGCATTTGAAACCTGCAGGACAACATGGAAGTGGTACTGCTCCAGCTTGTCACATGCTGCAGACATCAGCTAAGACAGCAGGTCCCTCCACCACCACTGTAGCAACCCCAAACACCACCACAGCAGCCACAAAGGCAGCGCAGAAAGTGGGAGAGGATCTTCAGACAGCACACAACCTTCCTTGGCCTCAGGGAGCAAGATGTGATCAGGTTGTACCAACTGAACCGGGAGTTCATTGTACACCAGCAGCACCACATTGTGCCGCACATCACAGCACGGGTGCACTCCCACTACAATTCCACCCATGACAAAACTCCTTGCTGTCCTCCATATGCTGGTGTCTGGATCTTTTCAGACGCTGGGCCAACAAGTGGCTGGCATGTCCCAGCTATCCTTCTTGGTACGCCTACCTGAGGTCCTGGACGCTTTCATATGCTATTACATGCCTCACATCCCACCACATCTGCTTCCTAAACACCCAGCATCTGCAGCTGAAGTCCAATCAAGGTTTCTACCAAATTGTTGGGTTCATGCATGTACTGGGTGCAATTGACTGTACCCTTATGCAACTGGTTCCAGCTGCAACAACGGAACACCTATATAAGAACCGCAAGCACACCCATTCAATCAATGTGCAGGTCATTGTGGACCACCGTGGGCTCTTCAACAACATCCTAGCAAAATATCCCTGCAGCGTCCATGTTGCCTATATATTCCACCATTCCAATATCAATGAGCGGTTCCAGGATGGGCAATATGGCAATGGTATACTCATAGGTAAGCCATCATACCAATCATTACACACACAACACACCAACCATGTAGGACAAACAAGACAAGCACCACACGAAATACACATGGGCAGGGGAACACAGATGTACAGGCAACAACACATATGCAACATGGCACACCACAATCATTGCACTTCACAAACACATATACCCACATGCACATAACACAGCCACACCCTGATTGGCACACCACGTGTGGACATGTGGAGCAATGTCCCCTTTGCATACAGAAGCTGCTCAGAAATTACTACAAGTGTCCACTAGTTGACAGCTAAATACAGATCCCACACACATTACACCAAACAACGAATAGCTCAGCCATGTGAATGGCATAGGCCAGAATGTCACACATAGGCACAGTCCCACATAAATCAAGGTGTGCAAGCCTCTAGCAGCAACTATACCAAATGCCATCCAAGTGGTGGCATTCGCAACTACATATCATCTACACATACCTGACATACGTGTAGTGTGCCCATGCATCTGTTTGCTGAATTGTGTTGCACACATACAAATTCAAATTAACCTGCCATGAAAGACCATGGGGCAGAATCAAGAGGAATGGGGCATCACCTTCTCCAGTGCCACCCCATATGTGCCCCTTAGCACCCCCTAACAACACCATGTCTGTTCCGTATACTAAAAATGGTCCAACATGGTGCAGTTTGTGCAAAACTGTAAAGATCACGGATGCCATAGTAGGACTTGGCAGGAGCATAGAGGACATACCTGACCTTATATGCACTGTACTAAAGGACCCATGTGAAAAATAGGTGCGCCCCCTCCCAAATTGGATCATGCTACAAATGTGATACACACCTTTGTACACTTGATGGCTGGCACAACCATCATCTGCCCCAAAGGGTAACTAAGTATCGCCCTGCATGCGTAGTGCCGCATGTTAAAACGGACAGCACAGTTTGGCTTTATAGGGCTACCATGGTGTCTCTACATCTGACACCTTTGAGGTGCAAGGAGGTGGTATGTTCATCCAACAATAGGACACTTCATCAAATATGGACTACACAACACAGTTTGGACTCAATATGAAAATACCCAGGTCTTTGAGCCACTACCCAAGATTGTCATGTCCATCAACACAGTCCAATGAAACCATTTCACAAGAACAGGAACATACACTATACAACAAGCAAGTCTCAGTTACCACTCACCCTACAGCTAACAATTGCCATGGTATATTCCCAACCACTATCCAGCTTTACCAGCACATTTTCTCTCATTCCTTTGCAGCTGATCAAGGTTACGGCATACAGCCATGGGTAATGACTCCATTTGCCAATCCCACAATGGTGGAACAGCGTACCTACAATGAAGGGAACAGAAGAACATGCAATGTGATGGAGAGGAAAGTTGGGCTTCTGAAATTAAGGTTCGGTTGCCTGACCCTGACAGGAGAAAGCCTCTTGTATGCTCCACCACTAGTATGCAAAATCATACTGGCATGTGCAATTCTCCATAACATTTGTTTCAGAACACATGTTCCCTGGGATGAACAGGTTGATGTCCCCAACGAGGAGGGGGATGATGATGGAGGAGCAGATTTGGAGGGGGAACAACAGAACATTGCTGCAGGAGTCCGCAGGAGGCTCCACATAGTCGAGAACCTCTATACATAGTGACTCAACTAACAACATCACATTGTAAATAGCACAAATAAAATACTTTGCACCTGATTCTCCTTGGTCTACTCATTCTTCACTACATATATCATTGGAATGTGACTCAAACCTCAGGGAGCAGGTAAGAAACAAAATAATTAAAAGTATGGTAGCAACATTGTTTGTGATGTAAGAGGGTCTACTGCCTTCATCTCACATATCAGTGAGACACAATTCATGGGCATGTTACTCCTGAAGGCCTAGATCCATTTACCATTACATAAAGTGTGCTGTCAAGTGGCCAAGGTGCAAATTCCTAGGCCATTCCCCACAATAACATCATGCCTACCATGATGTATGCAAGGGGGGCACACATAATGTAGGGGCTGTGAACAAATGCTGTTTAAGTAATGTCAGAACTGAACACTGTCCCATCTCAGGGTGAATGTTGCTTTGCCTGCACAGTGCATGTGTGACGGGGGCATTGGTAACTATGGACCTTCAGTAATTGTACAGGGATTGTAATCAATATTAGATGCAGAGCCTGCACAGTGTATCCATAGAATTATGTCCTGGCCCTGCCATTGGGCACAACCCTGACACATGGTGGACTGTACCTCACTTAAGTCACACACACATTGGCTGTGGAGTGCGCAATGTGTTGCCAGACAAATTAAGCAGCTATGGGTGCAGAATCACTATCCAAATACATGACCGATTGTCAGGATCTAACAATTTAATTGGACAATGCACCAGAAAATAATTGTCTGGGTGGAATGTAGGCAGAGTGTGTTATACTCCTTATGTACATCAGAAGCACACTTTTCACACAGATCTGCTGTCTTGACACATGCCTACAGCAAATCCAGATAAACATGAAGACTGATGTACGGGTGTATGTCCTAGGTAGCAACAGGTTTGCTAGTACCAACAATGCTTGATGTGTGTCTGCATGTTTACCTAGTATGCTCTGTATGACAACATCACAGAGCATATAGCAAAACACACACTCATTGTCACTCACATGACAGAACAAGTGCAAGGTAGCAACAGTAACAAATTATCCCACACATGTTTTGGGCTTCATCGTCGCAATCAGGTGTGGGATGTGGGATGTGCAACTATGTAAAGTAATGTTCAATAATGTCAGAGACCCATCATGAAACTGATTGGGAGTAGAACTAGCCATATATGTTGCATTTGGCTAATGAAAAATACAGCACTGAAATGATTTCACACCTCAATATCATTCAGTCATGGTAAGAGTTACCTAGGTTGTGGCATACTTAAAGAAATGCATACCCTTGTTGAACAGAGGATTTAGATGGACAGCTAGCTGAGAGATACCCACAGATACTTGTAAATACAACATGGGAGGTCACTTGAAGACAACGCAAGTGCTGTGGCAGGTGTAATGTCATGTGTGCGTGGCAGTCATTACATCTCACAAATACCGTCAATGGGATGGTAACTATCATGTAGCCAGTAGTACATGTATACACCTAGAAATTACACTAGTCAGATGTTGCATCCTGCCATTGTATGACCAGACAATGTTGCTGTAGAAGATGTGTACAAAGTGCAAGCAGCCGAAAGAATGGGAACACTATAGGAGACAATAAATACCTTATCAGTAATGCGGGAAAACATGAAGGAACACACATAGACCAATACTGACTGTGCAACACATCAATGTCTACATGTCAACATATAACATATGTACAGAGAGGGTGGCCAGGTCAGTACATAACCCAGTCATGTTTGCCACATGACAGGAGGCAGTGACAGACAACACCATCTGCTAATTAGCACGTTCCCAAAATAGGAGTCACAACAGATATAAAACCCCAGAACAATCAGCCCATGGAAATAACTAAAGACATCAAATGATGAGACATGTCCTGCACATGCAAGTACCCAGTTCCCTGTACATGAGAGGGGAAGGCTGACAGAAGAAAATGTGATATCCGGGTAGGTTTGATCACAATTGTACATGTGTCTTTCTGCATTCGAGTGTGCATTGTTCTGATGAGTAGCAATCATGAAGAGGCTAGATCCCCACTCAAAAAACCCAAACAAGACTGGTCTTGCTACTTAAACAAACAACATTGTCAGGGGTCTGAGGCATGTGCACAAGGGGCTGAGTAAACTGAAGCTCCATTAACATGCCCCTTCACATGCAACCATGGGGTTGTGCTGCCATACAAACTCACACATTAGTGATGATGAGTAGGCTGCCATCTAAGCCAGACTGCAACACTGCTACACAGTGGTATGCCATTGTATGTGACAGTCATAACAAATATGATGCAGACAAATGTGAGTCCCTAGTTGGTGACATGCAAACATATACCACATATCTCAGCACACATGTACCACTGTAATGGCTCAGGCATGGTAATGATTAGGGATTCTAAACAAAAGGCAACCTAGCACAAAAGTAAGGGCATAGGTATCACAAGATAAGTTACTGTAAGAAATGACCTTCACATGTGTTCCGAAATATGGAAACATAGGTGGCAATGATGTGACTACACATGCATTTGTCAAATGCCAACATGTGTCCATGCAGGAAGATAGTAATGTGAGGTTTCACATCCCATGAACACACCACTGTGGTCATATGTTAATGAAATGACACTACACATGCCTTTACACACACACAGGCACATACCAACTTTCAGTAACACATGTGTACATATCATTTCCTAGAACTAAGATGCCTGGGGAACACAATGTCACACATGTAGCAGAGCATTGTGAAGTACAAGCCAACAACACACTACATAATGGACACACATGCACACGCAAGTTGGCAACCTCATACTTTTCTCCACAGTTAAAAGATGCATGGGCCCTGAGCGTCTATTGCATGCTCACAGGGCTTTTCATGCGCAATGTGGAAAAATACGACACATGACCACCATGCGTCAAACATTTACACGCATATGCAAATACTATACTCCTAAGCTAATAGATGCCTAGCCCCTGAACGTCTATCGCATTTTCAAGCAAAATGGGGAAAAAACGAAGCATGACCGTTGTGCGTCAAAAAATGACGCATGACTGGAAATGTGACACACAGGCCCAGGAAGCGATGAAACAGGACATCCTGCCTGCAAACATGGTACAGTGAGTCTACTTTCACTTTCACTTCACAGTCTTATTGTCTGTGACTGTGTGAGGGTATGAGGAGTTGGTGCCGTTTGAGTTTTGGAGTGTTTGGAGTGTTTATTGTACTGTGCTCTGTTTTATTTGCCACTTAACCTGTCTTTCATATTGTAAGTGTTCTGTTTGTGTCTCTGCATTGTGGGGTGTTTGTCTGGGGTAGCATAGTTGTTGGGGTAGTTGGGGTAATCGTAGGGAAATCTTATTTTTTGGGGGTGATATACATTTGAAGTCCATTACGTCAGGGAAAGGGAGGATGGCCAGGATGTCGGCTGGAGAGCTGGCGGTTTTCATATGGCTGGTACAGCAGTACTTCCCCTTGATGCTTGTAGTGGGTGGCCATGTCGTACAAGGCTATCCCAGAGGGGCCCGGAAGCTGTGTTGAGGCAAAGTGCTCCACACCGCTGGGCAGACCTCATAACAAGGGAGCAAGATCTGCTGGATCATCTGGGAATTGAGATTGGTGGAGCAGTTGGTAAGTATCCCATTTCGATACAAAGTCAATTTTATTGCATGTGCATGACAGTTGCAGATAAGGCTGAGTGCTGAATGTCACGGTTATCGATCAGGTATGCTACCTGTATGAAGTGCCCCAGCACCACCTTAGGCCTGCCATTCAAATATACAATAATGAAGCTGAGGCAGGGCAGATGTACCATTTTCCCTGTACTACCATTACAAAGTGTTGTGAAGCATGTATAGGGCAACTCGGTACAACATGAAGCCTACGCCAAACATCATGTATGGGTGGAGGTACCAAAACTTGTTTGGGGGGCACATGTATAAGCCACTCGTAAAAATCATGAATAAATAAATTCCACATTTTATGCGTTCTGTATGGCTGCTGAGAGCAGGTGTGACATGGGGGCATATAAATGTATGTGATGGGCCCCCATGTACTCAGCAAAAGTCGTGATTATTGATTGTGTTGCAACTCCTGCTTAGTGCAACATTTTCCTACACATTTATTGAAGCAGTTGGACCCTACCTACATCATGCTGTACCTTAATTCTCATTAGGCGCCCACATGATGGGGGCAAGGGGTGCACTGTGGGCCACAAGGACTGTAGTGATGCACTTGGTGCTGCACCACTGTCATTCAATTGCCCCCTTTATGTCATTGGCCAAGGCCATATAAGGGAGCTTGACCATGCACTGGGTCCAGACCCCTAGCACTTTACTCTTCCTGCACATTGTGTATCACATATACCGTAAACTATGTCTATTAACACACACATGTGCTGATTTAGTTCCACAGGTCTGCTGCATCCCACTGACAGTATGGGGCTACCCTGCATCTACTCAGTAACCTGCACCAACAAATACATCCTTTGACCACAGAGCAAGTGTATCTGTATTGGGGAACATGTCTATGCCCATGTTCTTTTCCCTCCCTTAACAAATAATGGTATGTCATGCCAAAAATGGCTGACCACACACTGTTGGCATTGCATTCATGATTTCAATCAGTCAACGTGCAGGTAGATACAACTATTTTCACATGAGTAAACTCCCATAGCATTATTGATTGTGTGTGTGCCTTGTGATGGCACACATATATTACTTACTTCACACAAGGATTTATCACAGTGTTAAACTTGGCATCCTTGGCGTGGTCTCCTCTAACATTTTGCCTCTAATTCCCAGGTTGTTGATGTGTGCTGGATTCTGTTTTTGTTGTTTTTGTTACTCTGGGCACATTACCACTGCTATCCAGTGCGGAAGTGCAAGTGCTCCTATCTAAAATATATGTGTAATTGGCTTTGAATTGATGGGCATATTTGATTTCCTAATAAGTCCTAGTACAGTGCACTAGAAGTGCCCAAGGCCTGTAAATCAAATGCTACTAGTGGGCCTGCAGCACTGGTTGTGCCACCCACATTAGTAGCTCTGTAAACATGGCTCAGACCTGCCACTGCAGTGTCTGTGAGTGCAGTTTTAACTGCCAATTCAACTTGGCAAGTATACCCACTTGCCAGGCCTAAACCTTCCCTTTTCTTACATGTAAGACACCACTAAGGTAAGCCCTAGGTAGCACCATGGGCAAGGTGTAGTGTATGTTTGAGGGAGGACATATACTTCCAAATTCAGTTTTCACTGTGGCAAGGCCTTTCTCTCTCATAGATTAACATGGGGGTTGCCTTTAAATATGACTAAAGCAAAGATTTTCTTTGAGAACAGAGAGACACGTGGCATTTGGGATCTCTGAACTCACAATTTAAAAATACATCTTTTAGTAAAGTTGGTTTTGAGATTGTGTGGTTGAAAATGACACTTTTAGAAAGTAGGCTTTTTCTTGCTTGAAGCATTCTGTGCTGTGACTTTGCCTGTTTGTGGATTCCCTGTCTGGGCTAGTTTGACAGTTGGGCTGTTTGCACCTCTCTCTAGACAGTGACACAAAGGGAGCTGGGGTGTAGCCTGCATATCTTGACGAGCCATCTGTGCTAGGAGGGTAGGGATGAGTGGTCACTTACACCTGAAAAGGCTGTGCCTGCCCTCACACAATGCAGTCTCCAATCCCCTGGTGTGTGTCTGGGGCCTCGTCTGGGCAAGGTAGGATCTCTCAAACAAGAGAGACTTTCCTTTGAAGTAGGCCTACTTGAAAGGCAGAAAGGGTTATAAGAAGAGCACCCAAAACCCCTGAAGATTAGATCACTTCTGGAAAGAGCAACCTCTGCCAAGTAGAAGAGCTGAGGAGAAGTGCTGCTCCTGCCTGTGCTTTGTGGAGCTATCCTGCAGTTACTGCTTCTGCCTGTGAAAGGGGACAAAGACTGAAATTTGTTGCGCATTCCTGCTTGTGAAGAATCTCCAAGGGCTAGAACTGAGCTTGCCTCCTGTTGTTGAAGTCTCAGGGCCATCATCCTCTGCCAGCACCTGGACCCCTGCCACGTGGTGTCCTATCCTGTTCCTGGGCCATTGAAAGGTGAAGCTGGCAGACAAAGACTGAAAATCCATGCACAGACCGCTGTCCGGGGACATTTTTGATGCACCTTCCACGACGCGGCTAAAAACGACGCACCGCCGGCTTCACAGCTGAAGTAAACGCTCCCCCTGCATCGCGGCTGGAAGATCAACGCAATGCGGCTGGAGAAACACCAGGCAGCACCCACTAACAGAGGCTGATAACAACTCAAACCCCACGCAGTGCGCATTTGGGATACTGTGCGACCGGATTTTCAAGGCAACATTGCTGGGTGTGGAAAAAGAATGCAAAGCCCGCCCGGACCTAAGGTGCCGTTCTGGTTCGACGCATCACTGTCTTGTGGGAGAGAAGAAACGAGGCAGGCCAAACCGACTGGAGGAGGAACAACACATGGTCTGGCTTGCGAGTGAGAAATCAACACATTTCCGATACACACTCACCTGTGCGGTGTTATTTCGATGCTACGCAGCAACTTTTGTACGCTAACAACTTTCTCACTGTTTACTAAAGGATTTAAGACTCTTATTCTTCGAAAATTCAGAACTTGACTTGTGCATGTTGGATTTTTGTTGTTTAGGTCCTGTTTTGTTTAGATACATATTACCTATGTTTCTAAACTTGTTGTGTCATTTTGAAGTGTTTTCACTGAATTACTGTGTGTGGTGGTACAAATACTTTACTCATTGCTTCTGAAGTTAAGCCTGTCTGCTCATGTCAAGCTACAAAGGGGTGAGAAGGGTTAACTGAGGGTGATACTTCTTTACCCTGACTAGGGTGAGGGTCATTGCTTGGACAGGGGGTAACCTGACTGCCAACCAAAGACCCCATTTCTAACACACAGCATTCTTCAACACTTTAGAATACCCACACAACACCTGGGCAGTTGTTTGTCAGTTTGCTGTGACAATGAGGTAAATGTCTACAACATCTGGGGCAGTCTGAAATGCTATGGGTGTCACAATGGGATATCCACTGCAACAACCATTGCACACCCCTCAGATGCAGTATACAGTGCCATGCAGTCAAATATGGTCATGGTGGTGTAGAGCTAACAAACACCTGCTTTACAATGCCATGTATAAATGGTGTAGTGAAACACACCACAGGAGTGTCAGGGACAGTGATGGATTGTAGGTGCATCGGTCTACATTATTTGAGACTATGGTGGTCATTCTGACCTCGGCGGTAAAAGGCACCTACCGCCGGTCAGAAATCCTCCATAATCCCGCCGCGGTCGCGGAAACCCGCCACGGTCATTCTGACCCGCAGAAGGCAAACCTCCGAAAATCCGACCGCCACAACAGACCGCCAGACCACCGGTCGGCGGAAAGGTGGAGGTGACAAAACCTCCACCGTCACGCCAACAGAAATACGCCCATGCCATTACGACCCACGAATCCACGCGGCGGTCATTCAAACGCGGTATTCCATTGGCGGGACACACCGCCGCGGTCAGAATACACACAAACGAACAAAACTCAGCCACATTGGACGATTTGAATCCCACACACCTGATACACATACACACACCACTCCCACACACACAATACAATATAAAACACCCACCCGCATCACCCACAAACCCCTACGCTAAAAAATTCGTAAAGAAGGCAAGAGCGAGACACCAGCATCCAAAAAATAACGGCCACAGCCACTCAACACCATCACCCACACACTATCCACACACAAAACAACACACACCACCACACTCAACTCACTTAAATACACATACTCCACCCCACACATCATACACACCACCCCATGGCACCCCAAAGACAACCCCGCTTCACAGACGAAGAACTCAGGGTCATGGTGGAGGAAATCGTTCGGGTAGAGCCCCAGCTGTTCGGCACACAGATACAATACACCAGCATTGCCCGGAGGACGGAGCTATGGCAGAGGATTGTCGACAGGGTGAACGCAGTGGGACAGCACCCCAGAAATCGGGAAGACATCAGGAAGCGATGGAACGACCTACGGGGGAAGGTGCGTTCCATGGTATCCAGGCACAACATCGCCGTGCAGAAGACTGGCGGAGGACCCCCACCTCAACCCCCACAATTCACATCATGGGAGGAGGAAGTCTTGAACATCCTGCATCCTGACGGCCTCGCAGGAGTCGGCGGAGGAATGGATACTGGTAAGTTGAAGCTTCAATACTGCTTCCCCCCCACCTGCATGCCAAATCAGACCCCAACCCTCACCCCCATCCTCGAACCCCACCCTCACCCCCACCCCCATCCTCACCCCCACCCTCACCCCCACCACCATCCTCACCCCCACCACCATCCTCACCCCCACCCCCAGCACACCTATTCCCCGCCAATGTCTCACCATCACAACCCACACATCCCAAAACCTAGGCCTGCATGCGTCCACTAAGCATGGACACCCATCACCAAAGCATGCCCAATGCATATACACATCCCCCCCACAAGCCACCCTCACTAAAGCCCCCACACACGAATGCCAGCACTTGGGGACACGAGAACCCACAGATACACCCATATGCCACACATTGAAACTATAACCATACCTCTATACCCCTGCAGGACCCGACCGTCAACACACCGCGGCGGAGGGGCCAGAATTCTCCACACCCCCCACCCAAGAGGCCGTCAGCGATGACAGCAGCTCTGTCGACCTGGACACCGATGACCAGCCCGGACCATCGGGGACCTCTGGACAGTCGGTTCCCCTCACACAGGCCCAGGCCACTACAGACCCAAACCCCTCTGGGAACACCAGCACAGCTCCCACCCAGCGGGCCCATGCCTCTGTCTCCAGGGCGCGTCAATCTGCGGTGTGTCTACCACTACAGGGCACCCAGGATAACCCACCACCCCAACAACAACAGGGACCTGGGGGCAGTGGTAGTGGGCACACCGGCCAGGGGGCAGAGGCCCAGGGAAACAGGGGAACTCGGAGGGCAGCTGTGCGACAGGGGGGGGAGGAGAGGCCCAGGGAACCCACTCTCCACGAGGTCCTCACCACCATCATGGGAGCATACAACCGCTCCCAGGAGACGATGGCGACGGTACTGGCCCGGTTCCAGGAGATCCAGGTACTGCAGGAGGAACACTATCGGGGGTACAGGGAGGACATCAGAGCCATCAACACCACCCTGGTTACCATGGTAGGGCTGCTGCAGGACCTCGTCAACAACAGGGCGGACACTGAACAACACCCAAGGGCCCCTGCCACTAGCCTGGACCAAGAACAGCCAACCACCTCCGCCGGCGCTAGTGGACAGGAGGCCCCCGCACAGCAGCAGCCCACCAGACCCCCACCTCCTGCAGGAGAAGAACCACCCCGCAAGAGGGCCCTGAGATCTCGCAAGAAGACAGAGTAGGATGTCAAGACCCCCGCCAGCAATGAATACCACCTGATGTCATCCCACTGTCCCACATTGTCACCCTGTCCATCCTTGAACTGCCCATGCTCCATCTCTCCACAGGCCTCTGGACAATGCACCTGTGTGACTGTTACTCTGGACTCTGCCATGGACATTCCTTCACCATAGCCCCCACCCACTTGAAACCACCCATCCCATTTTGAGCACTTAAATAAACACCTATTTTGCACCAAAATATCTGGAGTCTGGCTGTGATTTCAATAGATTGTAATTGACATGACAGTGCAAATATGTCCTTGTACATGGTGAAGTCAACAAACAGCTGCCACAAAGCTGTAGTCCATGGGGAAACGAAGCACAGGACTCGTAGTGGGGACCCCAGATCTGAAATAGGGAGGGAAAAGCCAAAACTCAGTCATCATACACTGGGGCAAATAGACAGGCAGCAGAGATGCTGGAGAGTAGTTAACATTTACTAAATTATCTTTGAAATGTTACCTGTGTCCTATTGGAAGTACTGTTCAATGATTCTGTCCCTGTTGTCTGTTTCAGCCCCGTCATCTTCCTCCTCGTCACTCTCCTCAGGTTCCACCGCTGCCACAACACCACCGTCTCGACCATCCTCCTGCAGGAAAGGCACCTGGCGGCGCAAAGCCAGGTTGTGAAGCATGCAGCAGGCCACGATGATGTGACACACCTTCTTAGGTGAGTACATTAGGGATCCACCTGTCATATGCAGGCACCTAAACCTGGCCTTTAGGAGGCCAAAGGTGCGTTCGATCACCCTCCTAGTACGCCCATGGGCCTCATTGTACCGTTCCTCTGCCATGGTCCGGGGATTCCTTACTGGGGTCAGTAGCCACGACAGGTTGGGGTACCCAGAGTCCCCCACTAGCCATACACGGTGTCTCTGTAGCTGTTCCATCACGTAAGGGATGCTGCTATTCCTGAGGATGTAGGCGTCATGCACTGACCCTGGGAATTTGGCATTTACATGCGAGATGTACTGGTCAGCCAAACACACCACCTGGATGTTCATTGAATGGTAATTTTTTCTGTTCCTGTACACCTGCTCCCTGTCTCTTGGGGGAACCAAAGCCACATGGGTCCCATCAATGGCACCAATTACGTTGGGAATATGTCCAAGGGCGTAGAAATCACCCTTCACTGTAGCCAATTCCCCCACCTCAGGGAAAATGATGTAGCTCCTCACGGATTTCATCAGGGCAGACAACACTCTGGATAACACCTTCGAAAACATGGGCTGAGACATCCCAGAAGCAATTCCCACGGTTGTCTGAAATGACCCACTTGCCAAGAAATGGAGTACTGACATGACCTGCACCAGAGGGGGAATCCCTGTGGGTTGGCGGATGGGGGACATCAGGTCGGGCTCCAGCTGGGCACACAGTTCATGGATAGTGGCACGGTTAAGACGGTAGGTCAGGATAATGTGGCGTTCTTCCATTGTCGACAGGTCCACCAGCGGTCGGTACACGGGAGGATTCATCCGTCTCCTCGCCCAACCCAGCGGACGGTGCCTAGGAAGGACAACATGGAGCACACAGTCAAGCAACCCACAGGTACGTACTCACAGCTAGCACAGTATACGATTCTCTATGCAGTGAATGGCGTGTCTGAGTGGCTATGCAAGGCCTAGGCCTGTGTGACGCAGTTGAAATTGAGCCATGTGGGCCCTGGAAATGGCGGCTGCCTGACCTGTGAAGTGTGACAATGGGATGTGAGGTCAATGCGCTGGCGTGGCACACCGCGGCGGGCGGCGGGCGAAGACCGCGGCGCAAAGCCGCATTGGTTAACATTGAAGCCTATGGGTTTCAGGAGCCAATGGCGAAGGGCGCCGGCGGTGGCGGGACGCACCGCCGCGGTACGCACCGCCGCGGACGTCACCGCCATTTTCTATCTACTTATCCACTTGCGACTTGAACTTTCACAGGAGAGGACCTATACTGCAAGTGTTGCTGTGACCTCGGTCTGGAAGGGACAATGGCTGCTGCGCCTGGGGAAAGGGCCCCTGCCTTCACTGGAGAGGAGTTGGAGAAACTTGTGGATGGGGTCCTCCCCCAGTATGCGCTACTCTACGGTCCTTCAGACCAACAAGTGAGTTTAATTCAATATGGATTTGGGGCCACTGGCTGGCTTGGGGGCCTGGCGGGGGGCCTGGCGGGGATGGGGGGCATGTTGGGCCTGGCGGGGGGCCTGGCGGGGATGGGGGGCATGTTGGGCCTGGCGGGGGGCATGGCGGGGGGCCTGGCGGGGATGGGGGGCATGTTGGGCCTGGCGGGGGTCCTGGCGGGGGGCCTGGCGGGGATGGGGGGCATGTTGGGCCTGGCGGGGGGCATGGCGGGGGGCCTGGCGGGGATGGGGGGCATGTTGGGCCTGGCGGGGGGCATGGCGGGGGGCCTGGCGGGGATGGGGGGCGTTGGGCCACTGGAAAGGAAAATGCTGACAAACTTGAACGTGGTATTTCTCCCTCCCTGTACGTGTCACATAGGTCCGCGCCCATGAGAAGATCGGGATTTGGCGTGCCATCGCCAAGGAAGTCCGGACCCTGGGGGTCCACCATCGACGGGGCACCCACTGCCGCAAGAGGTGGGAGGACATCCGCCGCGGGACCAAGAAGACCGCCGAGTCTCTGCTGGGGATGGCCTCCCAACGTAGGCGGGGTGCCTGCCGTCAACTGAGCCCCCTGATGTTCCGGATCCTGGCGGTGGCCTACCCTGAATTGGATGGGCGCGTGAGGGCAGCACAGCAGACACAAGGGGGTGAGTCCAAGCATTATCTACTCTGTTGTCGCGCAGTGGAGGTGTCTGGTTGGGGGAGGAGGGCTGGGGGTCCCCCTAGGCCAGGGCGATATCTGTAGGCTGGGCACCCCCGTAAGCCCCTGTGTCCCCATCCACCACCCTCAGTAGTTTGTCAGTACAGCCATCCCTGGGCCGTGTCATCCATGGGTGCAGATGTCAACTCTAGGCGTGTAGGGCATGTTCCACGGAATGCGTAGCGGACCCCAAGTGCGCAACTTAGTGCAGGGGGCATCTGTGTCTGTCATGTCCGCTAACTGTACCGGAGATCCATGTACTCAATATCCCTTTATTTCTCTCTCCCCCCCCCTTTTTGTTTGTCTTTCTGTGCTTGTGTGCATCAGCATCATCAGGCGGAGGAGAAGTGGCATCGGGGCAGGAGGGAGCTGCATCTCACATGGCCCAGGAGGGCCATGCCACAGAGTCAAACTGGACCAGTGAGACGGAGGGCGAGGGGAGCTCCACGACAGGGACGACTGGACCCTGCAGCGACACGGACACGTCCTCGGAAGGGGGCTCCCTTGCGGGGGTGGCACCATCAGTGCCCCCGCCATTACAGGTACAGCCGCCACCCAGCGCACCATCTCCGCCCTCCCAGCAGCCCCTCAGCGTTCGCCCCGTGCCCGCTCTGCCAGGAAGCCGGGCATCTCCTTCGCCCCAGGCACCTCAGGCCCTGCCCCTGTTACCCCCGCTGCCCTCAGTGAGGAGGTCATTGACCTCCTCCGAACGCTCATTGTTGGGCAGACTACCCTTTTGAATGCCATCCAGGGGGTGGAGAGGGAGGTTCATCGCAGCAATGCGTACCTGGAGGGCATTCATTCGGGTCAGGCTGCCCATCAGCGATCGTTCCAGGCTCTGGCCTCAGCACTGACGGCAGCCATTGTCCCTGTCTCCTGCCTGCCTCTACTAACTCCCTCCTCCCAGTCTCCTGTTCCTCTGCCTGTCCCACCCACACCATCAGACCAGCCTGCACACACCTCAACACCCAAGAGAAGCTCATCCAAACATAAGCACCACAGATCACGCAGACATTCACACACGCATCATTCCGATGCAGACATGCCAACAGTCACTACCACCTCTGTGACCCCCACCTCCTCGTCTCCCTCCTCCCTCCCTGTGACGTCTACACTCACACCTCCATTCACCTCACCATCAGCCAGTGTTTCCATCACCAGCACACCCTCCACTCCAGTCCGCACACGTGCAGTCACCACCCCCACTGCCATTTACACGTCCCCTGTGTCCTCTCCCACTGTGTCTGTCACCCCCTCTTCCACACCACACAAACGCAGCCACCCACCCACCCAACAGCCATCCACCTCACGACAGCCTATCCCTCCTGCACCTGCACCCAAAGACAGCAAACGTGACTCACCTACAACCACATCCTCTCCCTCCACTCCCATTCCCACTGTACCTCCCACTCTCCATTGTCCCAAGAAGCTCTTCCTCGCCACTACTAACTTCTTTCCTGACCCTGAGCCCCCCCCCTCCTTCTCGTCGGGGTAAGAAGAGCACCTCAGCCACCACCAGCCCTGCAGCCCCCTTGACAAGGGTGCAGGGGTATTGGAGCCCGCCAGCCCGCATGTCTGGATCTTCGCCCAGCAGCAAGGGGACAGCCAGCCCACCCCCTGGGAAGAGGAGCAGAAGGCGGAAGGGGCGCCGCAGGAGCCCGCCTTCTACATCCCCCCCGGACACCACCCAGAGACAGTCACCAGCCACAGCTCCAAAGGGAGGAAAGGGCCACAGGCCCACGACTAAGGAGGGCAAGGGCAGCAAGTCGGAGAGGTCAGGCAGCAGGCCTGCTGCCCAGGAGGAGCCCACAACCCCCATAGCCGCTGCCCCGGGAGGAACCGGCACAGCTGCCCCGGGAGAGCCCACCACCCCCATAGCCGCTGCCCAGGGAGGACCCAGCCCAGCTGGCCAGGAGGGCCCCACCACCCACAGCCCAGGTGGGCAGTGAAGGAGCACCATCCCCGCTGCCCAGGAGGGCACCACCAGGCAATTAGCAGTTGGCCATAGACCGTCCTCCGTCTCAAGAACCGCTGAACTGGGCCCTTCAGGGCAAGGACCGCTGAACTGGGCCCCGCCGTCTCAAGAACCGCTGAACTGGGCCCTTCAAGGCAAGGACCGCTGAACTGGGCCCCGCCGTCTCAAGAACCGCTGAACTGGGCCCTTCAAGGCAAGGAGCGCTGAACTGGGCCCCGCCGTCTCAAGAACCGCTGAACTGGGCCCTTCAGGGCAAGGACCGCTGAACTGGGCCCCGCCGTCTCAAGAACCGCTGAACTGGGCCCCGCCGTCTCAAGCACCGCTCCGCTGGGCCCCGCCGTCTCACGCACCGCTCCGCTGGGCCCCGCCGTCTCAAGCACCGCTCCGCTGGGCCCCGCCGTCTCAAGAACCGCTCCGCTGGGCCCCGCCGTTTCACGCACCGCTCCGCTGGGCCCCGCCGTCTCAAGCACCGCTCCGCTGGGCCCCGCCGTCTCAAGAACCGCTCCGCTGGGCCCCGCCGTCTCACGCACCGCTCCGCTGGGCCCCGCCGTCTCAAGAACCGCTGAACTGGGCCCCGCCGTCTCAGGAACCGCTGAACTGGGCCCTTCAAGGCAAGAACCGCTGGCCCTTTGGCAGACGTGGCAGGGCAGGATCTATCTCGGGCAGGGCTGCAGGATGTCCTCTGGCCAACTTGCCTCCTCCAGTGGCAGTGGGGTCTGTTATGGACTGTGGCTTTGCTCTCCCCAGGATGGCCCAGTGGGCAGGCCACCCACTGTATGGACTGTTTGGACTGTGGCTTTGCTCTCCCCAGGATGGCCCAGTGGGCAGGCCATCCACTGTATGGACTGTTTGGACTGTGGCTTTGCTCTCCCCAGGATGGCCCAGTGGGCAGGCCACCCACTGTATGGACTGTATGGACTGTGGCTTTGCTCTCCCCAGGATGGCCCAGTGGGCAGGCCACCCACTGTATGGACTGTATGGACTGTGGCTTTGCTCTCCCCAGGATGGCCCAGTGGGCAGGCCACCCACTGTATGGACTGTATGGACTGTGGCTTTGCTCTCCCCAGGATGGCCCAGTGGGCAGGCCACCCACTGTATGGACTGTATGGACTGTGGCTTTGCTCTCCCCAGGATGGCCCAGTGGGCAGGCCACCCACTGTATGGACTGTTTGGACTGTGGCTTTGCTCTCCCCAGGATGGCCCAGTGGGCAGGCCACCCACTGTATGGACTGTTTGGACTGTGGCTTTGCTCTCCCCAGGATGGCCCAGTGGGCAGGCCACCCACTGTATGGACTGTATGGACTGTGGCTTTGCTCTCCCCAGGATGGCCCAGTGGGCAGGCCACCCACTGTATGGACTGTTTGGACTGTGGCTTTGCTCTCCCCAGGATGGTCCAGTGGGCAGGCCACCCACTGTATGGACTGTTTGGACTGTGGCTTTGCTCTCCCCAGGATGGCCCAGTGGTCATGGAGTCCCCTCGTGGATCTGGCGTCGTGTACTCAAGTGGCTGAGGTGCCCCCCCTTCCCTTCCCCCTGAGGTGCCTGTCCTATTTTCTTTATGATGCCCCTGCAGTGTTCTCTCCGTGGAGTTCTTGTCGTGGGACTGGGCCTTGCCCCTTTGCACAGGACCCCTGTGATCCACGGACAGTGGTTGGACTACATTTAGTAGCTGTATATATTTTGTACATAGTTTATTTATTTATTGGGATTACTGGTGTACATATTTCAATATATCTGGCCGTTTATGATCTCTTCTTTTGGTCTTTGCATTATTTCGGAGGGGGGTGGTTTGTGGGTTGTGACAGTGATCTGTGGGAATGCATTGATGTGTGTGTTGTAGTGGGTGTGGGTGGGTGGGTGTGTGCCGGTAATCTTTTCCCTCCCCTGTGTCGTAGGTGCAGTACTCACCGATGTCTTCCGCGCCGCCGGGCGTGCTCCTGGTATATGAGCAGGAATAGGAGTGCGGGGATGACCTGCAACTCTGGTTCCATACTGCCGGAATCTCGCGTGGAGTGCGTAGAGGTGAGCGTTTTCCCGTTCGTAGTCTGTTTCCGCCGTGTTCTTATCGGCGGTGCTCCCGCCCCGGAAAAGGTGGCAGATTGGTGGGTCGTAATAGGGTGGGCGGTACATTGTCTGCCGCCTGGCTGTTGGCGGGAACCGCCGCGCTGTTTGTTTGTACCGCTGTGGCGGGCGGAGTGTTAAGTTGGCGGGCTGTGTTGGCGGTTCCCGCCAGGGTCAGAATTGCATATTTTAGACCGCCGGCCTGTTGGCGGCTTGGCCGCCGCTTTATCACCGACCGCCAGGGTCAGAATGAGGGCCTATATGTGATTGACTGATCATAGATGTATGTCAGTTGCTCTGACCTATCACTAGGATGACTTGCTCACTCAGCCTAACAAGTTGACAGTGAACAATGTTGTCCATTAACTGATATGTACAAATTACACAAAGCAATGTTTTCCATTCATGTCTTGCAGGTGGATCTCTGCCCTACACCATTGGTGAGTTGACCCAATCTGAAGACCCCGATACAGCCAGTAAATGCCATCTTGTGTGCCATGTGTGCCAGTCCTGGGTTTGGTGTGAGTCTGTTCGAAGTGTGGATTGCTATGAATTATGGTTTTGCCTGACCAATTATATGATATCATTGGAGTATGGATGGTGACATCATATGTGTTGGAATATTGTGCAGTGAGAATGGCCTGTTGTAGCACAAGGGACAATGTGTGAAGTCATGGAATTGTGTGTATTAGGAATTGGAATGCCTGGCCAAATGTTAATTGATATCCACCATGATACATGTCAGGGCAGCATGTACATAGCATGCCTGTTGACTACCACTTTGTCACAGCCCTATTGACAGCACTGTGTGCCACACATAGCTTACACTTACTCACAAGATGGTACAGATGTGGGTTCTATCTTCAGAGGTCTCTAGGGGGCTTACCTAGGAGACACATGCACCACAGGTGCCTCACTACCCTTCATACTGTATATTTGTATTGATGCTGTAGTACTGCAAGGACCCATATTGTGCTGGCCAACAGTCAGTAGTGTACAGAATTAGTAGACAACTTAGCTCCAGAGAATTGTGGGAAACGTCTATGATTTTTCCCACACCAAATCTCACCAGTTTTCACAACATGGTCCTGCAACCCTGATATTTGTGAATGATGTAGGTCACTGTGTGAATGGTGTGTGCATACCTCGTACTTTGATGATATCTGACATGCTTGTGCAAATGATGTGCAATGTATCAGGATACTGTTGCAGCACCCAATGCAGTGCCAAACTCACTGTAGACCTAAGGGCACTCATACAGCCACCATGTGTGTGCCGTTTAACACAATTTAGCACAATATAGCACAGGACAGAGGGCTTTAGTTCTGTAATCTGTAGACAGCTTTGATGTGCAAGTCAGGCTTTGGCCAAACGTTCTGGGGACATTACATCAGTTGTATATGTGGGCACATCATGGGCAATGGTGTGCCAGGTCTTACACCAGGACACATGAATGGTGATTTACCAACCCTTAGACGAACCATAGGGAAGTTTCCAGACCCCCTAGCATATGGCCCCCATCTTGTATCCATGATGACTGTAAAAGCCTTGATGTTTCACCAGGGGTGTCGAGGTGGTGAATTGTATGCACAGTGTTGATCATGGACAATTTAGTCCACTCACCTCTGGGCCCTGATGGTTAACAACGGATAGCCGTAATCCCAGTGACATGTATATGATACTGTAGATGGCAGGGAGGAAATAGTTATAGATGAGGAATAGGTCATTTTTGAGGAATGTGTGCTGTACTGTATGTGTTATCAGCAGTTGCAGTGTACATAATATGGGGGTCATTATGACCCCGGCGGTCGGTGTTATAGTGGAGGTATGTACCGCCAACAGGCTGGTGGTACATACCTCCATATTATGACATTGGTGGTTTGGGAAAAGCCAAATCGACAATTTAACACACCGACCGCCACGGCAGTAACGACCGCCGGGCTGGAGACTACAGTCTCCAGCCTGGTGGCCGTCACTAGGCCACCCACGGTAATATCACCCCGCCCCCGCCATGGTTTCCGTGGCTTTTTCACTGTCACGAAAACCATGGAGGTAGGCAATATCAGTGCCAGGGAACTCCTTCCTGGCACTGATAGGGGTCTCCCCAGCCCCCTCGCCTTCCCCAGAGTCCTTCCTAACCCTCCCCCTTCCTCCCCCCGGCATGCACACACCTACACGCACAGACATACACATGCATACACACATGCATACCCACATTCACTCATGTCTGCATACATCATGCACACACACATCCACACACACTGACGTACATACCAGCACACACGCATTCACACATCACAACATACACGCACACTCACATCTATTCATGCACACATGCATTTGACACGCCCCATACCTGCATGCATGCACACTGACACAAACACACTCACCCCCACACACAAACTCCCCCCACCGCCCTCCCATGTCGGAGTGCCCGACTTACCTGCTTGCAGGGAGTCTTCCAGCAGGAGATGGAACGCGGCGCTGCTGCCAGCAGCAGCGTCTGCCAGCAGAACACCACCAGGATGTATCATGTGTCATGATACAGTCGGTGGTGGTCTACTGGTGTGGCACTGCTGCTGGCAGCAGCGCCACCTTACAGCCGTACACTGCCATGACCGTAGTCGGAATTCTGCCAGCCTTCTGGCGGAATTCCGGCTACGGTCATAATATGGCGGTCAGCTGATAGCCACAGCAACGGTCTTTTGGCAGCTGTCACCGTGGCAGTAGGGGGCATTTACCGCCTATGTTATAACAAGGGCCAATATGTCTGTTAAGCCTCCCCAATACTGAATCTGAGGCTTAAATCTTCTCATATTTCAGCTGCTAATATGACACCAGACCAGAGGCACGCATTCCACAAGAGGGCCGATCCTACCAGCACATAATGGAGGTGGAAGCAGGATACTGCACAATGGGAAGGAGGTTCAGCAGGGAAAAGGCAACTGGGGAATGGTGCACATTTGCACATGGTGGTATTCCAAAGACAAGGACAGTGTTGGAAAGACATCAAGGTGCAGGGGGCCTCTGCAGGTCCAAGGCAC
This sequence comes from Pleurodeles waltl, assembly GCF_031143425.1. Classification (NCBI taxonomy): domain Eukaryota; kingdom Metazoa; phylum Chordata; class Amphibia; order Caudata; family Salamandridae; genus Pleurodeles; species Pleurodeles waltl. Next base: position 891,720,593 of record NC_090442.1, on the reverse strand, counting down.
TCTACATCAGCTCCACCTGTCAAGAGCCAGGCACCTGTTCAGCCACCTGCTGCAGTTATTGTAACCCAATTTGAACAAGACAGATTTTAGCCAGACTTGATAAATTGGAGAAGGAGACTGCAGACAACAGGAGGAAGTCGTGGAACATTAATAAAAAACTCAAGAAAATGAAAAAATGCACTTATCTTATCCTTCAGCCTTCCAGTTCCTTCCCCTCCTTTTTACTGTTGTACATAGTTTTAGATTGGGTTTTAGATGGGTAGCATTAGATTAATGTAGAGTAGACATAGGTTAGCTGAAGTCTAGTGGGGGTGGATTTTTCTTGATTTTCTTATTGATGGGGGGGGTCATGTTGGGGTATTTGTGTATAAAATAAATGTTGGACCTGGCTTTTTTGACAGGGTCATCCCCAAACTTTTTGCCTCCTTCCTCCTATTTTTTCTGACCTGTTGTTGTTGGCTTTTGAACTCTGGGCACTTTCCCACTTCTAACCAGTGCTAAAGTGCATATGCTCTCTGTGTAAATTGTACTGTTGATTGGTTCATCCATGATTGGCTATTTAATTTACTTGTAAGACCCTAGTAGAGTGCACTATATGTGCCTAGGGCCTGTAGATTAAATGTTACTAGTGGGCCTGCAGCACTGGTTGTGCCACCCACTTCAGTAGCCCCTTAACCTTGTCTCAGGCCTGCCATTGCAAGGCCTGTATGTGCAGTTTCACTGTCACTTCGACTTGGCATTTAAAAGTACTTGCCAAGCCTAAAACTCCCCTTTTTCTACATATAAATCACCCCTAATGTGTGCCCTAGGTAACCCCTAGAGCAGGGTGCTGTGTGGGTAAAAGGCAGGACATGTACCTGTGTAGTTTATATGTCCTGGTAGTGTAAAACTCCTAAATTCGTTTTTACACTACTGTGAGACCTGCTCCCTTCATAGGCTAACATTGGGGCTGCCCTCATACATTGTTGAAGTGGCAGCTGCTGATCTGAAAGGAGCAGGAAGTTCATATTTAGTATGGCCAGAATGGTAATACAAAATCCTGCTGACTGGTGAAGTCGGATTTAATATTACTATTCTAGAAATGCCACTTTTAGAAAGTGAGCATTTCTTTGCACTTAAATCTTTCTGTGCCTTACAATCCACATCTGGCTAGGTTTAGTTGACAGCTCCTTGTGCATTCACTCAGACACACCCCAAACACAGGGTACTCAGCCTCACTTGCATACATCTGCATTTTGAATGGGTCTTCCTGGGCTGGGAGGGTGGAGGGCCTGCCCTCACACAAAGGACTGCCACACCCCCTAATGGGACCCTGGCAGACAGGATTGAACTGAAAGGGGACCTGGTGCATTTCTTAGCCACTCTTTGAAGTCACCCCCACTTCAAAGGCACAATTTAGTATAAAATAGGGCCTCAGCCCTACCTCATCAGACACTTGCTGGAGAAGAAACCTGAACCAGAACCTACATCCTGCCAAGAAGAACTGCCTGGCTGCTCAAGGGACTCACCTGTCTGCTTTCTACAAAGGACTGCTGCCTTGCTGTTGGCCTGCTGCCTTGCTGAACTCTTGTCTGGCTGTAAAAGTGCTCTCCAAGGGCTTGGATAGAGCTTGAGTTGTACTGGTGCCTCCTGTTCCCTGAAGTCTCAGGACCAAAAAGACTTCTCTTTTTCATTTGGACTCCTCATGCGCCGCAAATTTCGACGCACAGCTTGTTACGCGGTGCGAAAATCGCCACACACCGATCCAGAAAGACGCCGCTCGACGCAAAGCCTGCGGTGCGACCGGAACTTCGACGCACGGCCTTGCATGGACAACGCCGCCCGACTTCCAGAGAGGAAATTGACGCGACGCCTGCAGTGAGAAAGAAAGTTCCACGCACAGCCTCAGGGAACGATGCTCAGCCAGATAACAAGCCGAGGAATCCACGCACAGACCCTAGGACATCTGGTAATCCCACGATCCATAGAAGGAGACAGTCCGTGTGCCGGAAAACGACACACGTCTTCCCCGAGTGAAAAATAACGACGCAAGTCCATGTGTGAAGGGGCGCAACCGACGTACACACCATTTTTCCTCCCGTAGAACGACGCACCTCTCCCCGCGTGAAAAATTACAACACAAGTCCGTATGTGAAGGGGCGTAACTGACGCACACGCCATTTTTCCACGCATCTTCTCTTCTGCGGCCCTCTGTGGAGATTTTCCACTCCAAACCAGGTACTTTGTGCTTGAAAGAGACTTTGTTTGCTTTTTAAAGACTTAAGACACTTTGGGCCTGATTCCGAGGCCGGCGGGCGGCGGTCGCCGCCCGCCTGGCGGGAACCGCCATATGGCCGCTCCGCGGTCGAAAGACCGCGGAGGCCATTCAGGCTTTCCCGCTGGGCTGGCGGGTGACCACCAGGAGGCCGCCCGCCAGCCCAGCGGGAAACCCCTCCCCACGAGGAAGCCGGCTCCAAATGGAGCCAGCGGAGTGGGTATGTGCGACGGGTGCAGTTTGCACCCGTCGCGTATTTCAGTGTCTGCATTGCAGACACTGAAATACTTTGTGGGGCCCTCTTACGGGGGCCCCTGCAGTGCCCATGCCATGGGCATGGGCACTGCAGGGGCCCCCAGGGGCCCCGCGGCACCCCCTACCGCCATCCTGTTCCAGACCCGCCAGGAACAGGATGGCGGTAGGGGGTGTCAGAATCCCCATGGCGGCGGAGCGCGCTCCGCCGCCATGGAGGATTCTGTAGGGCAGTGGTAAACCGGCGGGAGACCGCCGGTTTACCCTTTCTGGCCGCGGCTGAACCGCCGCGGTCAGAATGCCCTTGGGAGCACCGCCAGCCTGTTGGCGGTGCTCCCGTGGTCGGTGACCCTGGCGGTCACCGGCCGCCAGGGTCAGAATGACCCCTTTTTTCCCTTTTCAGTGATATTTCTACAAATTCTTATTGCATCTTTTATTGTGTTGATCTACAAATATCCAGATAAATATTCTATATTTTTCTAAACACTGTGTGGTGTATTTTTGTGGTGCTATATGGTGTTATTGTATTATTTATTGCACAAATACTTTACACATTGCCTTCTAAGTTAAGCCTGACTGCTCGTGCCAAGTTACCAGAGGGTGGGCATAGGATAATATGGATTGTTTGTGACTTACCCTGACTAGAGTGAGGGTTCTTGCTTGGACAGAGGGTAACCTGACTGTCAACCAAAACCCCAATATCTAACTATAAATAAATAAACATTAAAAAATAAAATAAATATAAAAAAAAGTACTCATAGTTTTTGTTGTCCTCCTCGTGTCTTGTCTCAAAAAGGGCGCTAAGGGGACATTGTTTAGAGTGTGGTGTTACATGTGCAAGATACATTTAGAATAGGTTAAATAGGTATAATAGTTATTTAAGTTAAGTTAGACTACGTTAGTTTATCATAGGGTAGTTTTTAGGTTAGTTGTAGGTATTTGGTTGTTTTTGCAATGAATCCTGTTTCTTTTGGACCAATTTGTTTGTAAGTTGATTGAGTGTCTGAGTGTTCTCATGAGTGCACCAGCCTAGTTGGAGAAATGGCCTAGGATATGCTTACTGTCTTGATTTCCAAGGGTTACCATGTGCATCTCCTATGACCAAGGAGCTGTCAGATTGGCTGCTTCATAACATCAACTAGTCCATACATTTGCCATCCACTATGTGTATGTATACATTATCTTGGACAGGTAAGTATGGAACTACAACTGTCATTGGAGGGGTCCTGCAGTTACATTGTTTGGAAGTGTGGCACATCTGACAACAGGCAAAATTGGAACTGTATCCTGCAACACCGACAGGTGCCCATCACTGATAAGGTTAGCTTCTTCTGTACCACACAAATGAGTTGTACTAGTACTCCCATCTACCATTGACTTGGTTCAGAGCCATACATGCTATATATCAACTGCAAAGGATATCTGTTCAATATTTCCATAGAATGTTCAGAGAGTTGGTTATAGCCGACAACATCATCATTCACCTTTCTCATGTTAGGATCCTTGTCTGTGGCTTTGTGTCTCATAGTCATGCATTCATTTAGTGATATTCTGTACTCATTGACATGGATTCACAAAAGACAATCATTTAGCAGAGTAGATGGATTACAGTAAACATCTAAATGCTACGTGTGTACAAGGTGCTTTATTTTCAGGTCCAAGTCTATTTATGAATTCTATACAATGTTCAGTTCAAAGACCCCATGAGTGAACGTTACGTATGTGTAGCACAATCAGAGTCCAAGGTTGAAGGACATGTCATGAGACTTAGGAATAGTTTTCATTAGTGAGGAGGTCAAAAATAAATTGCCAATTGGAAAGAAAGAGACAATGACAGTTCATAGCAGACAAGTCAACAGTGGTTGGGTGATGAGAGCACATTTCCGACTGTCACGACACTGGTATGATCATGTGTCCAGAACTAAAAAGATACTGTCCATGTGGCACAGACTTGTGCTACCTGGTGCTTTTCATGTGAATGTTACTCCTTCCACATCTTCATCCTCTGATGTGTGTGGTGCCTTCTGGGCCAGGGCTGGTGCTGTTGTAGAGGTAGAGGGGGCCACACACACTTCAGGGGATAGAGATATGGAGTCAAAGGACCCGGCAGCTGCCATATGTGGGTACACATAAGGCATCACTGCAGCAAAGAGGAACTGATGATTTTTCAATATTGCAGCAACATCACAGTGGTAGGCAGCTGTGATTTCCCTGAGGGAGGCCACTTCTCGCTGTTTGGACTTCAGGGTATTCTGCATAGCCCACCGTCTGTTGTCTGTTATGTGGCTGCCAGTTTGGGAGGTCAATTGTGGTAGCCTCTGCCTACTGACAGCAGCTAATTCGGCCAGAGACTGCTAGAGTCCACATAGCGGGGAGTGGGTCCCTCTGATGGCAGTCGAGTTGTCCTTATTTGGATTGAGGCATGTCTGCACTCCCTCTAGGCTGCCTGCCATGGTCTCAATCCCCATCAGCACCTGCTTGGCCAGCTCCCTCTGGATGCCTATCACTGTCCTGTGATCTCTGGGTCCTCAGAGTCCAGGGCTGTGTGAGTACTGGCTTGTGTGTGCTGGTAGCTGAGTGGTTCACGTGCAGACCCCGCAAAGCTGTGTGTCCTCCCTGCGACTGGAGGTGGTGTCTGGAGGGATCCTAGGACATCCTAGAGAGTCTGTTCATTGATGGTTGGCAGCTGGTCATCCATGTCATCTGTGAAATCCATGACAGGCAGCTAGGCAGGAGGTAAGCATTCATCCTCTGTAATGAGACAGTATAAAGTCAATCTTAGATTGTTGTGGCTGTGACATAGAACATCCTTCATTGGCCACTGGAGGCTCAATGACATGTTACTGACCCAAGGTTGTAGTTGTTCTTATGTGTTGCATGGTGTATCACGCATGGGTCAAGCTCACATGGCAGTTTTAGGACATATTTAGATGCCCGAGTGCCACCTTAGTGTCACTTTTGGTGAGGCTCCGGTGGCCCAATGACCTGTGTTGTATTTACAAGGTGGCATTAAGGCACTTTTTGTGCATTAACACCACCTTCTATATATGGCCCCTTCACATGCAGCACTTTTCATGAAAGGTGTGTGCCTACAGCAACACCCATTGTATTTTGCCACTGCCTCAGATTTACAACATTTTGTAAACTGAAAGCTGCGCCAAAATCTAACGGTAGCCCAGGGATGACATTTGCATTGGAAAACAAGGAGGAATGCTTACATTACTGGTAGAATTTTGTTTGCTTTTTCTATGTGCTCTGCATTCTGCAGCACACATAGTAAGAGCAAATTGCATTTTAAGTTTGTTGTTTTGCAGGAGGCTGTTACTTCCTGCACAAATACAATCTCCCCCTCAACGCAGCCATCCTTGTACTATGGTGGAAGGGTGGTTGCGCTGGCGCACAACGGCTAATTTACTGGTGGCGCAGTGGGGCACACAGGGGTGTGCCGTATTCTTATCAATATGGTGCATCCCTGTGTTTTGAAAATGACAATGCATGATGCTGCCTGATTTGACACAGTGCCACACATCATCATTTTTTTCCTGGCCCTCTATCTTGTCAGATGGTGAGATTGCAGCTACTTTTACAGCTGCACACATGCTGTTCACAGACATGCTCCATGTGTTGTATTTGTTTTCTTTTGTGGCCATTCCCAAATGGCACATATGGTTGTCTCAGGGTTGTTGTGGCTTCATCCTATGTGAGTTGTGTTCCATAGGTTGCAAGCTTTAAGGCAGATCTTTTTTCATGTGGCACAACTCAGGGCAGCAGCAATATGTGTGGCACTACACTGCACCAGTTTAGACACACAGGGTTGTCCCATGTTTACTGAATACAGTACAGCCCTCTAATTCCCCCTGCACCTGCACACATTTGTTCTCCCTACACCAACACAGGCATTGTTCCAGCATGATGAAGGGGTACCTGCCTCAAGGGGCTGATTTGTTTATGTGCAGGGAGTTGTCCCTTCCTGTACATAAATATGCAATTTTAGCTAAGGTGATACAAACATGGGTAAAGGCAATGCAACAAGAATTAAGGGAAGCAGTTTGGACAGGTACACCACTCTGACACCACCCCAGGGGTGGTATTGACTTCCATCTTAGTCTCTGATGTCTAAGTTGCGTAGGTACAGGGGCATTGACAATATGTAATGGGTGTTGTCTTGCCACAGCCATACGATTTGCACCTCCCTTCCAGGCAATGTGCTGCATATTTACATGGTGGAGTATAGCCATAGTGAGTGGGCTATGTCCATGCTGTGAATATGTTGGAGTGCATAGCACAACCAAAGTGCCAGTACATATGTGGCTTGGGTGGGGATGGGGCGTCTTGATTCAGAGCCCATGTATCCCGATGCAACCCATTAGCATGCATTGAGAATGGCCTATGTGCCTTCCACTTCTGCCATTTGTGGAAGTCCAGATATTCCCCCCTGCAATTTACCCTGCATTTGTGGTGGTTCTTGATAGTATGTGCTGTCTTGGCATTTGATTCCTGTGACCAGCTCCTCCGGGATGACCTCTGCAACCATCTCCTCCAGCTCATCCAGGTCCTCCTGTGGTGCGGGACTTTCACCTTCAGTCTGCAGTGCTGCTCACAGTTCCTGGTCAGTTTCTGGTTAGTCATGTGGTTGCAATCATGCCAACCCTTCTTGCACTCTGTGACAGTCCTTTTCACTTCTGCCACGCTGTTGACTTTGTCTACAATTTCCTGCCATATTGTGTCTCTCCTACCAACTGCCAATTTGGAGGTGACAAAGAGCTGGTGTTGTTGCTCCATCACCTCTCTGACCAGGATTTCATACTCCTCCTTACTAAAACGACATTTGCGCTTTCTCTTCTCCTGGGACTTCTTTGGACCCTCCGGGCTGGTACTTAGGTGATTGGGGTCTCCCTGGAGTCTCTCCTGGCCTGAAAACTCCATCTTCTCTTCTGTTTTCAATGTTTCATCCTTGTGCATTTTGTTTTGATGCTAATGGGGTAAAAATATGGTGCTAATCCTTTTGCAACATATTTACGTGCCGCAAAATGGTCAAGCACCACTTTTGTAGCATTAGCGTCATGTTTGCTTATGACAAGTCGCAATCGTTAGTGTCACTTTTGTACGCTAACCATTTGTTAGCGCCATCTTGCGTCACGTAAGGGAATGGTGTTAGCTGGTGTTAAAAAAAATTATGTACAACTGTGTTATTACAGTTGTGCACCATTTTTAATAAATATGGGTCTAAATGTCGCATGACGCAGTGCATCAAAATTTGTTTTTTTTGTCCAAAAACTTGCCTCCTAATATCACTACCAAGGGACAGCCTCCTCAGTAAAGGGGATCTAATGGGCAAGCCAGGTGCTTCAATGATTGTTCTTGGGAGGGGTAGGTTTGGATTTCTTTGGTGTCAGGGACAGGTAATCAGTAAAGGCGGGTGGAGGAGAAAGGAAGGGAGAGGATGGGTGTGAGAGGTAGAGGGAGGTGGAGTGGGTGTTGTGTGTGTGTTTGATGTGAAGGTGGTTGTTGGTCTGGTGTATATGGTGCATGTTTGGGTGTGTGTGTCTTTGATGGCATGTGGTGTTCGGTTGCGTGTGTGAATTTGCACTTGGTGGGTGTTGGGGTGTGTGTGCTTTTCTGTGAGTATGTTTGGATGAATGTGCTGTTGAGGTGGTTGGTGTGGTATTGGTGGGTGTGTCTGTATGTGTTGTAGGTGCATGTGTGTCTGGTGTATTTTTGTGTGTGATTGTATAGGAGTACTGTATCCAGGTGATTGTTAGCATGTGCTTCTGGTGGTGTTTTTTTGCATGTGGGTGTGTGTGTTTAGATGAGTGTGATGTAGAGGTGGATGTTGTGGTTGTGCTGCTTATAGGTGTGTTGGTGGTTGTGGGAGTGATGGTGGTTAGGGTTGTTGTGGTGGTGCATGTGTCTGTGGTGGTGGGTGTTGTGATTGTGTATGTGGTGGTTGTGTCTGTGGTGGTTGGTGTTGTGGGTGTAGTGGTTGTGTTTGTGGTGGTGAGTTTTGTGATTGTGGGAATGGAGGTTGTGGTTGTTTTTGTGATGGTGGTTGTTGTGGTGTGCATGAGTAGAGTGTCAGTAGTGTGTGTCTGTTGGATGGGTGCATGTTTGTCTTCCTTGGTGTGTTTGTGTTCATGTGTAGGTGTGCTGCTTTTGTCTGTTGGACTTGGTGCATGCAAGGAAGTGAGTGTGTTTGGGATTGGGGTGGGAGGTGGCTTTAAGGATGAAGAAGGTGACAGGAGTAGGGGCACAAGGTAATGGCAGTTGGGCAGTTTAGGTCAGTGCCGAAGTTATCTTTGCAAGCGATCTCTGCATGACAGACATTGAACTGTGAATGGCCTCCAGGAATGCAACTATCTGTTGATTTTGGAAACTAAGCCCCTGGATGCCATTGACAATCACTGTCTGACTTACAGAGATGGTGCATAAGAGGTCAATAGCCTCTTCACTGAGTACAACCAGGATAGAGGGGTATGGAGGGAGGTGCCTGCGGCAAAGGAGACTCCAGCCCATTTAGGGAGTTTAGCTTGACCAACGGGGGCAAGAGGGAGGGTGGAGATAGGAATCTGGGTGGCAGATAAGGATGCAGATGGGTCAAGGTCTGTCGGGTCTGCCACTACTAGGGACTGGTCTTCTGTGGAAGCCTCCAAAGAAGATGTAGAGCGGGTGGCATCCATGCCAGTCCCCTCACCCTCAATGCCACTGTGTCCATTGGTGTCCGATATTTCTCCACTGGACGTACAGTGGTCAGATGCTTCCCTGCCCTCATCGCTGTTGTCTCCTTTGCCTGCTGCCGCAGATGCCAAAAAAACAAATACAAATTTTTTATCATATCTGTGCAAATCTAAATAGTCACAAGGTTGTCTAATAAACCATTTCCTTATTTAAACTTTCCACCTGCGCAAAGGCTAAAACAGTCACGTATCCTATATCATTACCCCATGCATGTAGGGGGCATTTTATGCACCCATTTGCTCACAGTTTATGAAATTACCATCATTAGTCCCATTTCATTTTAGAATGTTTCACTTAAATACTTCAAATTATTCATGGAATTGTTAACACCTCTGAGTGTTACACAGTGTTGCACCGCCAGGAAAAGGCTGGCAGAACGGGGAGTCGTGGGGCCCCTGGCATGGGCAGTGCAGGGGCCCCCTGACAGGGCCCCCCCATCGCACGGCCGCAACACATTTGGAGCTCCTATGTTGCGCCCATGATCTTTGCTGGGCCGGCGGTGATCTCCAAATGGTCGTGGCGGGGTGCGGCCGCATGGCGGTCAGATCTCAAGGTCATAATGACCCCCTTAGTGTTACAAAAAATAGAGGTACTTTATTTTAGTGACACAATGCCAAAAATACTTTGGAGACTATACTCCCTTAGGAGGTAATTAAATTATACAACATATACACTAGTAACCAAAAACAGGTAAGTAAATAGTCAGACAATTGTGCAAACAGTGAAAATCACAATAGGTTGCAATGGGCCTCGGGGGAACACAAACCATACAGCAAAATAGTGGAATGCGAAAGTCGGTTTCCCACCTGGGCAAGTGTAGTGTGTAGAGGGGCGATGGGAGTGTAAGAAAACACCAAAGGTATATAAAATACCCTGCCTCAGAGCCCAGGAAAGCAGAAGTAATACACTGCAAGTTTCCTAAAACACACTAGAAGTCATGATAGAAGATAATGCAAGAACCAGAAGGGACGGCAAGACACCAACAATGAATTCCTGGACCTGAAGACCTGTGGAAGAAGGGGACAAATTCCAACACCCATGTTGCTGAATCCATACCTGTTGTCTAAAGAGGGGACCCGAGCCACCAGTCGTCGCTGAAGAGCAGTGCCTGCTGAAGCAGGGAATTGACACCTTCACTCCATGGGAGATTCTTTCATTCTTCTGGTGCATGCTGAAGACTGGCAGTCCGTGGATGATGCATGACTGGGAAACTGTTGCAGTTGCTGGCAGGAGCTGAAGATATAATGTTGCAGAAGTTGTCTTAGCTTCTTTGTTGCAGTTTTATAGAGTTCCTGGAGCAGTCAGTGGTTGATCCGTTGGTAGAAGATAAAGTAAAGGATGCAGAGTATTTCTGCTGGAGTCTTGCAATACGAATCTGAAGAAACACCCAGAGACGAGACTCTAAACAGCCCTGAAAGGGGGATTGGTCACCTAACCAGGTACACACCTATCAGGAGGGGTCTCTGACATCACCTGCTGGCACTGGCCACTCAGGTGCTCCCAGAGTGAACCACCATCTTGGAATCCAAGATGGCAAAACCCAGGGACACTCTGGAGGAGCTCTGGACACCACCCCTGGGGTGGTGATGGACAGGGGGGTGGTCACTCCCTTTCCTTTGTCCAGTTCCATGCCAGAGCAGGGACTGTGGGTCCCTGAACAGGTGTAGACTGGATTATGCAAGGAGGGCAACATCGGTGCTCTTCAAAGCATTTCCAGGGGCTCTGGGAGGATACTCCTCTCATGCCCTGTGACACCTACTTCCAAAGGAAATGCATTGTTATGCCTTCCTGGGATTGAACTATTCAGCCCCCAGGAAGTCAGAAGCCTGTCTGTGAGGTGGCAGCAGCTGGAGCTGCATTGAAAACCTCAGAAGGCTGGTATGACACTACTGGGGGTCCACTGTGGAGCCCCCAGAGTGCATGGAATTATGCAACCAATACTGGAATCAGTATTGGGGTACAAGTCTCAGTTTTTTGACACCTTACATGGTCAGTTACCATTGTGAAGCTGTGCATAGGTATTGACCTATGTATAATGCACACTTAAAATGGTGTCCCTGCACTCATGAAGTACAGGAAAATGGGCCTGGACAATGTAGGGGCACCTCTTCTAGTGCAGGTGTGCCCTCACACACAGGTATTTTGCACCCAGCCTTCAGGGTCTGAAGATCTGACATATAGGTGACTTATAAGTGACCCGGTGCAGTGAAAATGGCTGTGAAAAAAAATGCATGCACTATTTCACACAGGCTGCAATGGCAGTCCTGTAGAAGCCTTTGTATGGGCTCCTTATGGACAGCAAAAGAAATGCTGCAGCCATAAGGATCCCCTGGAACCCCAATGTCCTGGGTACCTAGGTACCATATACCAGGGACTTATAATGGGGGGCCAGTATGCCGATTTGGAGTTAAATACCAGAGAGAGCATAAGCACTGACATCCGGGTTAGCAGGATCCCAGTGACACAGTAAAGCATACTGACAAAAACAGTGAAACACACTGACAAGTAGGCCACAAACCATACGCACTGGGGTCCTGACTAGCAGGATCCCAGTGACACAGTCAAAACACACTGACAAACAGGCCAAAAGTGGGGGTATGGGGGCAACCATGCTAGAAAGAGGCTACTTTCTCACAAATACTCAAGTCCATAACTTGAACGTTTTTCACTTTACATTTCTATCATTTCAACATATGGCTATGCTTTCTCATGTATACTTGTGGTACAGTGTCTTCTGGCCAGTGGAAGTAGGAGACATGCAGTTTGTAAGTCGAAAACTTGATTGTGAGTGAATTGAAATGTAAACTCACCTTATTCATTCAGATGACTTTTCATTTGAATTTACAGACATTTAAAAACATTGATAAACATCATTATGTTCACAGCCAAATAATTGAGGTGTCTACACTGCAATCACAAAAAAAAAAAAAAGTTACTTCAATCATGTACCTGTTCCACTGGGATTCAATACAGCTGGCTGTACAGGTACAGGACCTCATTTATGAGTATTTCCAATCCCTCTGTGGAGAAGTTAGGGGCCCTGTCACATGCTTAACTCAGCATCATGTCTCCCAGAGGTCAACAGCAGCAAAAGGGGAGGATGTGTTGTTGACTGCAAATTAGGAGACAAGTGAGCTTTTTTCTTAACACCGTGTACCTGTATACGAGATATGTAATTGATGATAGGGACAGGCACAACCATTGGCTTTTGTGCATTGCCGTTGAACACATTAACTTATGGCTGTATCCACTGTGGAGTGTTACACCTACTACGCAATCAACTTCCGTCGACAGCCGTCGGTTTGCCAATGTCCTGACAACAAGGTCAGCTATTTTTAAATGTTAAGTGCGTCACCACCTCTCAAATTTGTAACTTGTTTGTTTACCAATGCAAAATACATACAACACTGCCTTTTCATAATTTGGACACATTATGATGTATTGCATTACTGTCTTTAAAATCCAGAGTGACGCAGTGTATTTTATACTTCCATTGACGAAATTGTAGAAAAAAATAAATTAATTAAAATAATGTGTAAATAGTACCTTTCAAGTATTATTAATACATTATTTAAAAAAATATCAGACATGTAAATAATTCTAAGTTACAACATCACTAAAAAATTATGTGTGCATGTATGTCACAAAAACATATGGAATTTTGCCAAGACATGAGATGTGTGTTGATTATCAAAGTATTTTGCCAATTTTAGGTAGTATTTTATTTGTCTTCATTGCAGACATATGAACCCAGGGAGAGGTAGAAGACAACAGCCTCAAGAATTCAGGCAATTTCCAGACCTTACCTCCATGGAAGAAAGGGACATTATAAAAAAAAACAGATTGAATAGGCAAATTATTTTTGATTTATGTCATCAGCTAGAGCCAGATCTTCTTCCTCACAATAGGAATCCCACAGCAAAATACCAGTAGTGGAAATCGTGGCAATACTCCATTTTGTATCCTTCCAACACATTGTGGAAGTATCTGGAGGCATGTTACAACCAACTTTCGGTGGTGTGATTCAAAAAGTTCTTTATTTTATGATGAGACACATCAACAGCTTCATCCATTTTCCACAACATGAGGATTTTGCAAATGTGAATTGAGATTTTTGCGCTTTGGGTGGCATACCACATGTAGTTGGAGCAATTGGTGCAGCACATATTGCCTTTGAGCCACCACACACCAAGAAACAGGTCTACCTCAATTGGAAGGACTTCCATTCAATCAATGTGCAAGTTGTCTGCTTATTGGATTTGTACAACACAAGTGTGTGTGCCCATTTTTCCAGGGTCAACACATGATTCCTTTATACTACAGAACAGCCCCCTGCAAATGTCCCAACTTGGAACTGAGAGGACCTGGATTGTTATTAAGTACAATATGACAATAGGATAATTTGCTTTATTTAGAGTTTAGGGACAAAGGGATGAGATGTTTTTGCTCAATATATATATTACTTTCATATAGGAGACCCAGCTTATCCTAACCAACCATGGTTGTAAGCACTGCTGAGGAATCCAACAACTCCAGGGGAAGTCTAGGCCCATGGAAGAACATGGAAACCAGTGGAGCAGGCTTTTAAGCTCCTGGAGAATAGATAGTTCTGTCTGGAAAAGACTGGTGGAGCTCTCCTCTACTCATCCGAAAAGGTATGCTAAATCTCCATGGCTTGCTGCATGTTGCACAACACGGCATAATACAGATGGAGCATCACAGGGATGGAGACCATGAAGAGCCACCCGGTGAGGATGTTTGAATGCCAAACGAAGATGACAGTGGGGAGGAGGAAGTAATTGATGTACGTCAAGATGTTATTGGCAACTTCTTCACCTGCATGTAACTTTACCTTCACATATTGTTAAATTAAATATCAAAACAACTTGTTACATAATCAGTCTGTGCTGGATATTTTGAAGGAATGGTTAGTTCAGGAAATGCAAGGGCAAAGATGTTTGTTATTAAAAGTGTTGACACATTCACTACTGTGTTCATTGCTGTTGATTATTTCTGATCGTTCAAAGTGAGTGTCCGCATAACCTATCATTTGAGTTTATTTTGTTGTGTAAAATAAATATATTTGTCTTGTTTTTCTTTTTTAGTATCCTTCACCCTGTCATCTTCATTTGAACATGTCAAAAGTGTGACATTTGCAGTTATATGCTGCTGTTGCAAAGTACAAAAGGAACATGGGTTGATCCTGAGGAAGACGCACACTTTGAATTACACATCTTACACAAAGACAACTTGCACAGTGAATAAATAGATGTTCTTGAGATTGCATTAGATCTGTTTTCATTTTCAGTTGAATGTTATCACCAAGCCAATATATGCTGCTTAACTGGCTTTAACCATGTGTTAGTTGACCCAACGCATACTACTTTGCCTTAACATTGGAAAAATCCTTTTTTTGGATTAAGTGCATGAAGCTGTTGATGTGTCTTATTATAGTGGAAAGAACTTTTTAGAGCACACAAGAAAATTGGTTGTGACAATCCACCAGATACTGCCACAGTGTATTGAAATGATCCTGTGGCCACAAAATGTAGTAGTACAATGATTTTCACTGTTGGTGTTAATTGGTGTGGGTTGCCTATTGTGAGGAATGATGTCTGGGTCCAGCTGATGACATGAATCAATAATAGTTTGCCTATTGAATCTATTTATTAGGATTGTATCTGTTCTTCCATGGTATCAGGGTTTGGAACAGTAAAAATACAACTAACACATGCTATTTCAGTTATGCATTGATTGGGAGTTTTTTCAGATTTTGTAAAAATGTTTCTTACAAATGTATGTCATCAATACATTGAGGTTTGTGTTTGGTATTTTTTCCCATTTTGGAAATGGGATACACATTACATAACAGTAACATTTTTTATTATTAACTTTGTTACATAATGATGGAAGGCATAACTAAAGAATGAAAATACCACATGAAATACAACACCAGTCTTGGACTTTGTGTTTTTTTAAAATTTATTAATAAAACAGAAATAAATTTAAATATGTTGAAAACCAATAGAAAAATGAAAACCCAAACAAAATATGGTGGCTGAAACTATTTTTGTAGAGGCCAGAATATTTGAAGTCCAATGTACAAAATACAACTGTCCTCAAAAAAGGGAAATGTGTCCATTAAATAGTCCACAGAGTGAATGGTAGTTACACACTGGAGGAAATTAGGTTCTGCATCTCTTGCTGGTGGTGGTGGAGGTCTTGCCATCCTCTCCTGGTGGTCCGGATGACCATCCCCTCTGGGGGGGGGAATCAAAAGTTGCAGGCACTAGGGTTTTCTGAGCTATTTTCTGGTGTGACAATTCCTTCTAGTCTATGGCTGAGACGCATTTAGGCTCATATTTATACTTTTTGATGCAAACCAGCACCAGCGCTGGTTTGCGTCAAATAATTTACCGCCGGCTAACGCCATTCCAACACATCAGGCGGGTGCCTTATTTATGGATTGACGTTAGCAGGCGCTGCGGCCTGGTAAGAGTAAAAAAGAATTACTCTAACCAGGCAGCGGAGGCGTTCGGAAGAATGTCTGTTGTGCGTCAAAAAATGGTGCAAGTCAGGTTAGAGTAAAAAATCATGGCTCTAACCGGACATGTGCCATTTTTTGATGCATAACCACAGTTTAAATGACTCCTGTCTTAGGAAAAAATGGTGCAAGTCAGGTTAGAGTAAACAATCATGGCTCTAACCGGACATGTGCCATTTTTTGATGCATAACCACAGTTGAAATGACTCCTGTCTTAGGAAAGACAGGAGTCCTGCCCCCCTGCCCAATGGCCATGCCCAGGGGACTTTTGTCCCCTGGGCATGGCCGTTGGGCTCAGTGGCATGTAGGGGGGCCCACGTTAGGCCACCCTATGCCACTTAAAAAAAAAAAGTACTTACCTCTTCTTACCTGTACTTACCTAGGATGTGTCTCCCCGTCCATGGGTGCCCTCCAGGGTTGGGCGAGAGTGGCAGGGGGTGTACCTGAGGGCAGGGAAGGGCACCTGTGGACTGCTTCCATGGTCAGAGACCATGGAAATGAGCCCACAGGTCTCTTAACGCCTGCCCTCACCCAGGCGTTAAAAAATGGCGTAAATCAGGCTGGGTGCCATTTTTTATGGCCCACCCCCTCCTGTTCATCAAAATGACGCAGAAGTATAAATAAGGCGCACATGCCTTGAAGTCATTTTTTGCACGGGAACACCTACCTTGCATGTTATTAACGCAAGGCGGTTTCACGCATCCAGAAAATGATGCACACTGCTGAATTTGGACGTTCACGGGGTCGGGCGGCAAAGTATATATATGGTGTTAGGTTTGGCCGAATTTGCGTCAAACATTTTGACGCAAATTCGGTGCAAACAGAGTATAAATATGCCCCTTAGTCAGGAGGTTGAATGATCACAGACAGGGGAAGAAGATACAGGAAAAGCCCTGCACATATGCTGATAAATGTCAAACATCACCCGAGTCAGGTAGCACAAATTTGAGTTGAGATTCTGCATTTCTACATTTACTGTGCTCCCGCTGCACCTGCTTAATGTCCTGGAGCTCCAGTCATGTCTTGGGTCTGATGTAAGGATCCCAAGACTTGGTTAATGGTGGTCTGGGTGACAGTGCATCCAGTGGCCTCACTTTGCTCACCCACAGATACCCTCCCATGACTCCTACCCCCACTACCAGGTGCTCTTAAGGCAGTGTGCTCCATCCGACTGTGGCGGGTTGAATTGGAGGTAGTGGTGGTATTGGCTCAACAGCAGCGAGGACTGGGGGCACAAAATGGGTGATAAATTCCTTTGAACACAGGAAATGGAGGTATCCTGAGGCTGAGGTGTTCTTGCAACAGGGTTAGGAAGTGTAGGTATGGGCCGAGTGTGACTCACTGGAGCAGTCTCCCCAGACAGACCAGATGGACCAGCCAGCTCCTCATCATCCGTACTTGCAGGAGTGGTACTCTCACTGAAGACTTGATTCTGGTGTGGAATAGAGGTGTCCTCAGTGACAGATGGCGGACCCAATATGGATTGCAATCAGAAATAAAAAGTCTGAATTGTACATCAAATAGCCTTCAGCAATATGACGCAATCTAACAGTGAAAAAAATATCAATGGAATGATTAGACCTTTCTGTCACTTTTTGTGAATTACGGATATAGGTTAATTTACACACATGCAAACCTCAGAAATACTGGTGAAGAGATTTCTTGAAAAGAAAAAGGTTATTTGGAAAGTGTGCAATGCATGTGCCAAACATCCTACCCAACACAGTAGGTTGGAGAATTGAGAACTAATCCATCCCAAGGCCTAACAGGCTGAAAATCAGACTATTATACATCTTTGGAGAATTTAGTCATAATCTGAACATTGCAAGGTGAACTGTTTATCAATGCTACTTATATTCAGCATACAGCAGGCAATGATTGACAATTTTGTAGTCAAAATACTATGATTTGTAAAACCAATTACATCAATTCAATCAAATTACACAGAGGTGACAACATTCTAGATATACTTCAAAAATGACATTTTCATAGATAGCATAAAATGGTGATTGTCAAATGCATGACACTGTGACACGTGCATTTACGGAAGAAAAGAGAAAATGACCAACAGCATATTCCAATATTATTTTCAAGAGACAAAAAGATGGCATCATGGTAGTTGTAGTCATGCCTAATCACCATTAACAACACTTGTACAAATGTGAATTAATATACTTAGTAAAATATTTGCAGTGAAAATGAAAACACATTTACAATATGTAGACACATGTGAATGATGTAAGTAGGTGAAAAGGACACTTAGGTGTACTATTCCTTCATGTGGAAATAGATGGAGTTCGGAACCTGTTTTCTTGAGTACTTCACCATATATTGAAACAAACCTACAAACTGGGCAAATACAAGGGATGATCCATGGAGAACAACGCACATTATGACAACACATATTGATCATTGTTAAAAAGAGAAATACAACCACAATGCTATTAATTTGTTGATAACAATACATTTCGATATGTTAAAATTTTATTTTTATGTTTTAGTGAAAGTCTAAAAACATTATCAACAGCTAAAGTAAGGGCAAAAACTACACTTCTGATTAGTGAGACATTGATAAGTCCAATTTACTAGTCTCCACTCTACCCAGGGCTCCTGTCAAGCCTTCAGGATGTAGGATCTGTAAGACCTTCTCCCTCCAGGGAAAATGTTGCAAGGGGGGTAGGAGAACCAACACCAGTCCTCTGGGCCTCCAGGTGAAGCTTGGAGGCCAGGAAACACACTCTCCCTTGCAGGTCGTTCTACCTCCTACTACTTTCCTCCTGCGTATGCAAGTTGCTTCCTACAGCATTCACTCTGTCAACTATTCTGACCCGCATTTGCCTTTTCAGAAATATGGCTGTATTGTGTGTCCTTGAGCTCCAAACAACTGTGGCTCTATTCTGATGATTTCATCCACCCTGACTGACAATTCTCCATCTGTAAAACATGGATTCCTCCTCCCTGCCCTAGTGAGAAACTAAAAATAAATGAAATAGTGGCCCACAAGTTGATGAAAAATTTAAAAATTAAACACATGAAAAACGAACAGAGGAAGACAAAAGAGAAAATAAACTGATTCCAAAGTAGCAAATTCAACAACAAAATGGTGTTCTGCGGTGGAATGTCAAAGGAGCATGGTCTGAAATGGAGTGTGTTTTATAGTATGGTGTTCAGGTGTTCACAACTGGTCAATGTACATCAGGTTTGTGGTGGTACCATTCATTCAATAGCCACAGCCATTGTAGAATGTTATGCAGGTCCCGTGACAGACTCCCACTATAAGGAATCTGCAGCCATAACAATGCCAGCATGGTTGTGAAACCTAAGTATGCACTGCCCAATCCCACCACTGTGTCAGCTATTGAATACTCTTAACCAGCATTGGAGTCCGCCGCAATGACAGCAGGAGACTGCTTGCACAGCGGATTCCACTCTGTTGATGCAGACGGAGATACAGCCGCCATATATCTAATTAAGACAGTCGAAACTCCGTCAACATGACAGAGTACTTGAAACCGCTGTCACAGCAGGACAACCAAACTCCCATCAAGATCTAAATCAGGCCCATGGTATGCTCTATAGAAATGATATGCTGGAAATACTTAAAGGGCTGATGCCTTCGTTATTTATCCTGTACAATCAATGGTTAGAAAATCTTTCTGGATCAAAGCCAAGAAAGAGAGGGCTGTTCTTGTTTATTAGACCAGATGGAACAACAGACTACTGATTAATTTCTAAAGCACTGGTATTAGGAGCTGTTGTAGTCACAGAGAAACACACAGAGAAACATGCAAGTAAGAGGCTAGAAGGCAGATATTACAGAATTATTTGCTATTATGTTTTTACAACATTAAAGATTTTCTGGGCCCAGTTAAATCAAATGGTCTTAAGACCTTTTAATGACAGAAAACACATACGTTCCTCACAGTTAGACCTGTCAGCATAAGGGTGGACTTCCACCAAATATGTATCTTTTTTCTCTACTTTTTTTCTGGAATTTATTTTTGTTGGCCTTAGGACCCTGGGTGCTTTACAACTGCCAATCAGTGCTAAAGTGATTGTGCTCTCTTCCCTCAACATGGTAACATTGGCATATATCTGTTTTTCATATTTAATTTCCTTGTAAGTCCCTTGTAGAGTGGTATAACATATACCTAGGGCCTGAAAATTTAATTCTGCTAGTGGGCCTGCAGGACCTATTGTACCCCCCCCACTTAAGTAGCCTCTTCAAACATGTCCCAGTCCTGCCATTGCATCCTAAATGTAGTTTTAACCTGCCAATTCATCTTTGTTATATAATCCTCTTACCAAGTCTTAAACTTCACTTTTATTGTGTATAACGTCACCCCTTGGTTAAGCCCTAGGTAGCCCGTAGAGCAGGGTGCATTGTAATTAAAAGGTTGGACATGTACTTTTACGTTTTAAATATCATGTTAGTGAAAAACTGTTAAATTCATTTTCCACCACTGTGCGGCCTACCTCTCCCATAGGATAACAATAGGTTGTCATATTATATTTAATTAGTGCTAATTTTGTTTTGGAACAGGCAATCATTTACATTTTTGGTGTGAGAAATTGTAATTAAAAATCCCCTTCCATGGTAACGTTGGATTTTAAGTTACAATTTTGAAAATGGCACTTTTAGAAAGTTGGTATTTTTCTGCCCTCAACTATTTGACACCTGCAGCCTGCTCCTTCGTTACATGAAAGGTTATAGTTGGCAGCTGGACTTTGTTTATTCCTCCCACAGAGTCACACAATACAGGGATTAGACATGCCGGGATGGGTCATCAACAGGCAGGATGGGGGGGCGGAGGTGGGCACAGTCCCACTTACAACTGAATAGGCCGTGCTCTGCCTTTTCGCAAAGATCATCACTGCATTGTTCATGCACCCAGCTTGGAGCCAGGTCAGGAGAGACTAGAAACTACAAGCACTTTAAAGGGAATTCTCTAGAAACCTCTCCTAGTTCAAAGAAGGCTTCATGTATAAAAAGGGGACTCTCAGACCCACTCTTCAGTTAACTTTCTGGATCAGCGGAAGGACTCTCAGGGGACTGCCTGCTACTGTGATCTGCTGTGTACACCACAAGACTACTTTGTTGCACCTGGAAGGACTGCTTTGCTACCTGAAACCTGCCTTGAAACCTCAGAGGACTGCCTGAGCCTCGTTTCATTGCCTGCACCCACGACTCCTGGAGTGATCACAAGGGCTAGTCTGCTCCTCTCCTGTTCAGAGCCTCAGAGACGGAAAAGGCTCCCTCCATCTTGAACCCATACTTGGGCTCAGCCTAAGTGAGTCCTAGCCCCTGAAGTGGTGTCCCTCTAGTCCTGGACTCTTAGTGGTGGAACTAAATGGACCCAGATAGCCAAAATACAAAACTTGTGACTTAGAACATTTTTGGCTGAAATGCGCTCTGAGAACCAAGGGGAGGCCGGGAACAACCTGCTTGTCTATCAGCTCAAGATGCACTGCCGGTCAGCCTGAATTCCCGGCAGCTGCCGCTACATTCTTCCCCACATCAGTAATTTCTGTTCAGTCATCCTTCACCAAAAGAATATTCTGCCTCATGGAACTCTCGTTGGTTATAGCATCCTGCCTCCTCCACTGTGAGTGACTTAATCCGAACATAGAAATCTTCACTGCAACTTTGATTCAATCTTTGTATTTGACGTGTGTTCTATGGTCATTTTTTTTACTTTGATCCAGTCTCACACGACTAGATGCCCATACCTGGTGCCTTGATCTTTTTGGTGTTAGATTTCAACTTAAATTTGAAAAAATCAGAACTATGGCTCTACTGATTAGATTTTTGTAATTTTGGTGTCAAATGATTTCTTACAATTTACTTTATCTTTCTAAATTGGTGTGGCATTTTTCTTGTGTTATGTATTCCTATCATTACTGTTTGTGTCCTTCATCCATCCTTTGTACAATGCCTCTAAGTAAAGCTTGACTCCTTTTTTCTCTAAGCTACCAGAGAGTTAAGCACAGGTTAATTTAGTGAATTTTGTGGTTCTCCCTGATAGGGATTGTGTTTGTTGCTTGAATAGGGATCACAATCTCCTTGAATCAACAAGCCAATTTCTCACACTCACCCACAAATTTCAAAGTCACAAACAAGAAAATTTATCAGTATTCTAGACCTCCCACTTGAAATAGTTTAGCCTCATAAAATTGGGAAACGTTTGGGCTTGTGGGTACATTAGCAATAACACAGCAAAAGTTATCCTTACTATAGAGGTGTAGGGGAGTGTTCACGATCCAATGGATTACTTAACCAAGAGATATTAAAGGTTTATCTGTCCATCATTTCTGACCAATAGGTACTAGACATGTTCAAATGGAGAAAGCTCCCCTACATGGCTCTGAAAGAAATGTTCCACTGCTTTAAATTCACTCTAGCAATCCAATGTTTTGACCCCTTCTTCCTAACACATGAAGATCGTACATGTGAACTGGAGGCATGTTTGTGACAATTTAAGACACAGACCCAAGCTCTATGGGTAGAGCTCAATGGTTAGAGGGACACCTCATGAATACCCTCCTGTTGAAGAGTGTGAAACTGTCAGCTCACCAAGTTGTAATGGACTGACAGTGGTTGAAACAATATACTTTTAGCTGCAGGGTATGCCATTTTATCTGTCTTTCATAGACAGAGTAGTTTACCAACTCTCATGAGCTTTTAAATTGGTTTATTAGTCCTTCACCTTGCCATGCAGGGCATGAGGGTTGCTAAAGAAAGGAAGAATTGACCCCATCTGAAGATAAAATGTTCAACTCTACAGTTTCTAAGGCTGTTGTTCTCTGGAAGAGTTATATGCCACAGATTAACAGGCAGTTTAGTGAGTCAGGCTGTTATGCCTTTATCCCCTTGTTTAAGGTTCCAACAGCTGAGAGACTCCTGGCTCTACCCCACCTTCTTGCTCACACTTCATGACAAAGGGCCTGATTATGACCTTGGAGGCTGGGATAGTCTGTCACAATCGAGACAGATATCCCGTCCGCTGTATTACAAGTTCCATTATATCCTATGGAACTTGTAAAACAGTAGGCAGGGTAAGCATCATGTTTGTGAGGGAGTATCCCATCCGCCTAGGTCATAATCAGGCCCAAAGTCCTTGAATTGACCAGTCTTAGTGGAATAAACAAAAGAGTAGATCTGCCCAGGACCACTCTCAGAACTGATTTGATGGAATACACAATGACTGTCTGCCAATTTAGCATAAAGATGGCGCAGACACTTTCAGCTCATATGCCAAAATTACTCTACCAGGAACTGGGGTCTCACACCAGGGACAAGTGCAACATTCTGTGCTCCATGGGCTGGAGTAGCTACTGTTAGCTGGCCTTGCCAGGTTCTTATCAGAAACCTTGGAAATTCTAAAAGCATGACAATGAGGGCTTCCTGAACCCTGCTTGAAAGAGATAGCTGACTGATTGCTCATAAGGGACATGGATCCCCTTACACAAGGAAGATGAAGTTCAGACTTGACTGATAAGAAGTCTGGCTAGGAGGACTGAACCTGCTTCTACAGCTGGTAAGATCTATACCTTTCCAATGTGTGAAGTTTGTGAGCCTTGAAGTCTATGGGTATACAGCATGTGTTTTTGTTTGGAAGTGCTCATGTCCATGGGGTGTGTTTGAAGATTTCTCAAAAGTCCTGGGGTGAACCCATTTGGGTGACGAAATGCTTAGATGTGTGGCCCTGAACAACTTTCAGTCACTTTGAACAACCAAGACAATGACCTATTCCAAATATCAGCTCTACAACCAACTTGGGCTCCTACATATGTTTTGCATAGGGTGGCTTGTGTCTGGACCCCAGGAAGAAATTGAGAAGCCAAGGGCCACCCAACTGAAGGAATCATATCCTGAACATTTCCTGTCTACCGCTGGTGCCGTCACTATTGTTGATCACTTGAAAAGGCACACAATAGTGCTGCGACCTGCACACCACAAGATGTTGGCTGGATCGGGACAATGAGCTGACAATCCTGCTTGGTGAGCACTGCATGGGGCACACCAGCTGAAGCAGAGATCCCGCTGACCACAGAAGAAAGTGTATGTCAGGTCCACACCACATCAGAGGCACTGCTGAAATGTACTGCAATTCATGATGTACTGGCCATTTCACTACTCAACTCAGCAACTTTTAACTTGACTAAACGTCCAAGGGTTATATGTGCTGACCTGATCCAGTAAAAAGGAGGGTGAATGATATTCATGAACTGCATGATTCCCCAATATAGAACAATAAGAGGAGGATCTGAACTGAACTTTTCCACAATCTCCAGAACTCCATCTAAGAGGGAAAAGCAGGGAATGTGCTCTCCAGTGCACCAATATAACAAACACAGTGTTGTCTGGTTATAGAAAGTATTTTTTTATTTAGAGAAAAGCATTTTGAATTTGCATTAAAAAAGCAATTGTACCTATTCCTTAGACAAAGAAAAAATTAGGGGCAGTTCACCCCGTGCTAGAAAGTTCACCCTGTGATAGAAAGTATTTTTTAATTTAGAGAAAAACATTTGCTTAAAAAAGCAATTGTTCCTGTTTCTTAGACAGTGAAGAAAATAGGGATAAGTTCACCCTGTGCTAGATCTGAAAAAAGTAAATGCCTGCATACAGAGAGAAGAAATTGTAATAGATTAAATACAAAAGATAATTCCACTGATTTGGTCAATGAGTTTTTGGTGACTCTCATTTCACAGAATGCTTACTTCCATATTGTACTGAAATATTGTCAGCAGAGGTTTGTGCTCTGCTGACAAAATAATCACTTCCATTTTTGTTTTCTACCTTTGGACCTCAATTCTACTCTAATACGGATAGAGTTCATGATTATGCTATTGAGGGCATATTCATGATAAGGGAATATTGATCCACCTCTAACCGGGCAAATGGTAGATCTATTCAACCTCCATTAAACAGACTGTGCCTCCAATTAATTCGTTTCTATCTAAGCTTCAAACAAATGGTCTCTGGATTACCTGTAAGAAATCTCAATTAGTACCTACCTACAGTTCGAATTTCATTAGGCCCCCTTTACACACCTAAGCAGGTCTAGTTGTGTTATAGGTATACAACATTCAAAAGCTACATCATCATGTCCTATATCTACTGGAAAAGGATGCTCCCAGGGACAGATTATGGCTTCAGGTTCATGGGACATGGATCCGACCCTGGCAGTGCATCTATGGTTCAGGTTTACCAAGTGTCATGAAAGCCGGCATCACAAAACATTGAATGAAGGATTCCTAACTCATCTATCCTTGGAGGAGCTAACATGCAGGTTGAACAACTATCACCTCAGTGCAGGGGTACCTCTACAGTTTACTGTTCCCAGGATTCTGAACACAGATGCCAGTTATCAGTGTTGGGTTGTGACTTTGAGTGCTCTGCAGCTTGAGACCCACTGGGTTCCTCAGGGCAGAAGACAGTCCTCGAACTACAAGGAGCTGAGAGTAATCAGACTGCCTATTTTGGTTTACACCCTTCTTTTGAAAGGGATAGCTCATCTGGTGCAGAATGACAATGTAAAATTGAAGGCCTACACAAACTGGCAGGAGTGAAACTCACTCGAAGGCATTGGCCAACAAGACTTGTTCAATCTCTCCTTAAGCAAATTGCTATTTTCTCAGAAATGTGGTCAATATGGAAGTTTAGATACTGAGCAAAGAGTTTCCCTCAACCCATGCATTCGGTCTGAATACATGAAAATTCCATGCCATTTTCCAGAGGGCAGGGGTCTCAGTTTTTGATCCTTTTGAGTCTAAGGAGAATGCCCTCACTCCCTGGTTTTGCATCAGATGCCATGTAGAGTGAACCTTATAATGCCCTTAGCTGAAAGATCCCCCTTATGCTTTTCC
Organism: Pleurodeles waltl; assembly: GCF_031143425.1. Lineage (NCBI taxonomy): Eukaryota > Metazoa > Chordata > Amphibia > Caudata > Salamandridae > Pleurodeles > Pleurodeles waltl. The sequence goes on along the minus strand of NC_090442.1, from coordinate 891,694,938 downwards.
TGCTTTTTAACTAATTTTGAGTGTTGTTTCTCAGATCAGGAGAGAGAGTCTTCTGTAATTCTGATTATTCCAGCTTGGCTCTTCTCGTCTTGATTTCCTCTTCTTAATGAAAGGATGACAACAATGGGTGCTTCAACTCATTCACCTTCCCTATGAAGTTTTCCGATTTCACCAGGGATTCTTGTTCAAGTCTGCTTGTCGACCTGGAGTTTGACTGGGTTAGTTTGCAGATAAAGGAGTGTCCCTAGGATTTAGCTATCACAGTACAAGCTTCTTGGAAATCTCTTACTTTGTGTCCTAAAAAGGGCATCAGATGTGTTTATTTCACTGAAGCCATATGCACTGAAAGTACAGGTATGTGGATGTTGGAGCACCTCAAAAACCATACTGTAGTTCAGAAGGTGAATGAGCAATGAAGATGCCTATAAAGTTTATTTATATCTGGTCGCATTTGAAATGTGTTCAAAGACAGGAGTAAAACGGCAACCAATGTCTTCTGACCAACTTTTCCCCATTCCTTTAAAAGGAAGAATGGTGTTTTGGTTTTCTTCCTCTGACTGTAGAGCAAGAGTAGTTTCAAAAGTTAACTACAGGGCAATCCTGCTGGAGTACAGGGAGTGTGAAAGCAAAGGCAGAAGGATAGCATTTTTTGTAACATACAACAAAATTTAAATACCTGTAAAGGTACTGAACAAACATTTCAAAACATGTCAGCAGCAAGGAAAGCACAAATGAAGCACGTTTTTAAATCTGAACTGTGATGGAAACAAATATTTTGATAGGATCCAAACAAATCAAGACATTTTACTTGGTGATGCACAAATAATAAATATATGCAGAAATATGTTTGTGTGCTATACAGTTTTATCAGTAAAACTTCATCTCTGTTCAAATTTAGAAGCTATTTCAATGGAACATCCGCTGTTGGGGAACGACAGTGAGCTACCACACCATTCTTTAGTAATATTTATGTAACAGAGTGCTCCAAAATGCACCACCATCTACATACCACACCACACCCTTACCTCTCCCCTGTTGAACATTTGCTACACTTGATCTTTGTGTGACTCTTCAATTTTTCAGAATCCCTATGACTTATGCGATGCACCATTGATGACAGCACCCTCATTCTGAACATTCTTTCAGTACCACTGACTGGAGAAAGTTCTGCCACAAGTAGTTACTGTGCCCAGCCCATCAGGTTACATTACTTCTATGTGTACTGTACTCAGCAACTCACAACCAGCCCAATAGAGCCACGCCAGTGCCAGAACATATGATCAGTTCATCAAAGTCTTTGGGAGCTCTTCCACTTGTTGAAGACCAAGCTGGAAGTGCAGTCTTTGAAAAAAACAGCACATATCCCGACATAGCCATTTGTAAAGATAAAACTTTGCTTCTAGCCTATAGGGTGATTCTACCACTTTTACGCATGAGAATCAGGCATTGAAAGAGGTTACTAAAAAGAGCAGTTGTCTTAACATGACCTAATGCTGGCAGGCATGACGGGAGCAGAGGTGAGGGGGTGGAAGATCTGTCATGTGTGCCAAGTGCAAGGAAGGGGATTTAGCTGAAAGATTGCACCAGCATGGAGTCTTCAATAGTCCCTTGGCTTGGCGACTAATTACCAAGGAGATGAACATGTAATCCAGCAATCCACACCCTAAAATTAAAGAAGACATGATAAAAGTAATCTGCCTAGAGAAAAGGGAGCTAAACTCTTCAGGGACGAGGTATGGCCCTTTGTGAAAGAACATTCCTACCTTGCTGGAAGCGTGCAAGAGATTAAATGCATCACCTTCATAATATAGCTCAGAAAGAAGAGAACGCACAGTGAACAGTTTATTATTACGTATGTGTTGCTGGAATTACCCATTGCACTTGTAGTAATAGAGGTGAGCGTGAAACTGTAAAATCAAGCCATACTCAAGTTAGGTGCCTAGCTCTGGCTCAGCTCCAGTTCGTCTTGATCCCTCACGCCCAAAACGAGCTGAGCTTTAATGATTTCTGCCTACTCTGCATGTGTCAAGGGTTAAAGACAAAGCAGCAACCTTTGATGTAAGAGAAATAAATACCCATTTAGTGGCTGAATTGCATAGTGTAAAGCAGAAATCCTGAGATTAACCCTGGCTTTCCTGCTTAACAAAATTATGTGATCCTAGACAACTATTTTAATTCACTAAGTCTCATTTTTCTTTCTAATTACATATGACATCACATACAGTTCACCAGAACGATTATCAAAAAACAGTCTGATCTTAAGTGTAGGTTATCATTAACACCAGTCATTTCCTGCACACCAACCAATTTTGCTTTGGATCACACTGTAGCACAGAGCCACCTACCTTACACATCTTCCATGATGGAGACAGCCAGTTTGACAAACATCTGAATGCTACAGCATCTGATTTTACATATGTCAGACTTTCCACCACCTCGGTGGTAGAAAATGGTGGAGGCCCAATTTATTTTTTGGTGGATGGAGTATTCTCTGTCGCCCTGGCAGAGAACTTAACATCTGCCAGGCCAAGGGTATTCTGCTTGTCAAATTTAGAAATGACCACCAAGCTGACACAGAGGTTACTGTCAATGCTTATTTTTTCTTATCTTCAAAAAGAAAATACTCCCCCATGGTGAGGGAAGCATTGAGCAGTTTTCACTTCCCCTTACCATCAGAGTTTTCCTGGTGGTAGCAGGATGTGAAAACTGACCTGCATGTCTGCACATCTAAATTAGGTGGCCAGACATAGAGATCAGCCTCCGACTGGTTGTCAGAGAGGTGTAACATTGGCAGACACAGCATATTCTCAGCAGTGGTTACACCAATGTTCATCTCACGTCTAAATCTGGCAGGCAAACCATTATCTTGACAGTAAGGATATTCTGTCGCCATTGCGACCGAGTATGACTACCGCCAAGATATAAATCAGGCACTACGTTTTTAACTTAGCGCAACCCTGTAAGTTGTCACCAGTACAGCGACTGATTTAACATATACTTTAATCTGATCCAAGCATTTACAAAAAATGAAGGACTGCAAGAGACAATATTTTCACTAGTGAAAAAAATCCTGATTTACTCTGAAGTCCCGAAAAGTAAATGAAAGTGCGAAGAATTGTACAAAAAAACCAACAGTAAAAGTCTTGCAGTGATCAATTTCAAAAAATCTAAACTGCAAGCAGGAAGTGTATAGCTTGTCAATATATATGCACATGCTGCCACGTCCATGGCACCAATAGAATACCTGCTGTTCATAATATCTGATGAACCAGATACTGCACCATCATCAGTGCTTGCAAATGTGGAAAACAATGAATTACATGAGTATGGTATAACCATCCACAAAAACAAAAGGTTTGCAGCATTTTAGTGCTACCGTGGAAATGAACTAAAAATTTAATAAAACAATGGTATCATCAGGAATCTCAGGTGCAGTAACATCATTACCACCCTAGCAATATGCCCTAAATATGGCACCAAAAACTGAAAAACGAATCTTAAGATGATGAGTGTTATCTCACTGACACGACAAAAAGTTCTTTGGATAACTCTGTTACTGTTCATAATGTTTGAAACTTAAGATCAATGCAGAGAGAAACATGGTTATTTTACAAAAAGAACATGCTCTTGACTCTTCCGTGACATGCAAGGGTAATTACTTAGCCCTGTTGAGAAAATCATTATTTACATTTTGTTATTTATATGCAAATCATTTTATAAGATTACTCTTTCATTTAAATGCAAATACTTTCCAAGATTCAATTTTCATTTAAGATGACTCAAGTCAGTTTTTTTTTGGTTAAATCAAAATTGCCTAAATCATAACATAGTTACCATCCCATTAACATAGAAGCATTGGTTTCATTCAGAGATTAAAAACTACTTACATTGAAGTTCAATAATGTTATAGCCACTTTTTGTAAAGTTGCAAAGAATGGAGAAAAATGATTCATCACCTTTGAAGGTACTTTGACAGTCTATGATGTTATGTTAATAACCTTCAATAGAGTCATGTTGGTAGTGTTGTGCATAATTTAGAACAGAACCTTTTGGGCTCCCCGAGGACTCTGTATCAGTGTGACGTAACCGAATGTAATGAAAGCTTGGTTTAGAATGTGGGAGTTCACTGGTGCACGCAGAGGAATAAAGACATTATGGGGGTCATTCTGACCCTGGCGGTCATTGACCGCCAGGGTCAACGACCGCGGGAGCACCGCCAACAGGCTGGCGGTGCTCCCAAGGGCATTCTGACCGCGGCGGTATGGCCGCGGTCAGAAACGGAAAACCGGCGGTCTCCCGCCGGTTTTCCGCTGCCCTGAGGGCCATGGGGATTCCGACCCCCTCACCGCCATCCTGTTCCTGGCGGTCGTGACCGCCAGGAACAGGATGGCGGTGAGGGGTGTCCTGGGGCCCCTGGGGGCCCCTGAAAGATTTTCAGTGTCTGCATAGCAGACACTGAAAATCGCGATGGGTGCTACTGCACCCGTCGCACCCTTCCCACTCCGCCGGCTCCATTCGGAGCCGGCTTCCTCGTGGGAAGGGGATTCCTGCTGGGCTGGCGGGTGGCCTTCTGGCGGTAGCCCACCAGCCCAGCGGGAAACACAGAATAACCGCGGCGGTCTTCTGACCGCGTAGCGGTATTCTGTTGGGGGAACTTTGGCCGGCGGCCTCCGCCGCCCACCAAAGTTGGAATCACCCCCTATATTTACAACTCTGTGTGTGGCCTAGTCATTCAGTGGGTACCAGGCTGGGTAAGACTCCAACTGGCAACAAGATAGGAGATAAGTAACCCAAAAAAGAAAGTATTCTCCTGTAGAGTTTGTGTGGTTTCAAGCAAAGTGCCCTGCATTCCACATGTGTCTTTGTTGAAGTGCTGAGTCGACGTTTGGAGTATATGGAGTCAAAGCGCAACTCCAGCCGATCAGAAGCATGTGAATGGAAAGAGAGCTTCACAGAAAAGTCCACGCATCGTTGGTCAAGAAACTACAACCAAGATCATACAAAAAAAAGGTACCATGCTGCCATGCAAGATAAAGTTATACAGTATACAGAGTGCTTAACGCTAAAGTTGGATACAACCAGGCTTATAAAGTATGGATAAATAAAATCATAAGACTACAAATAATACAAATAATAGTGCTGGCTGACAGAGCAAGCAAAAAAAGCATACTGCTATTACTCTTACCTGAGTCTTGATAGTGAGCATTATGACCTCAGCACCGGGTGGAGAGACCCAAGAAGTAGCACTGGGGTTGTGCTTAATTAATTGTCCAATACCTGAAGTGGAACACCATCAAGTTGCCGTAGTGCAGCTCAGAACAACTCCAGAGGTCTCCATGAGTGACCAGGCTCCGATGGAGACCAAGAAGAAGGTCAAAACTACAAAGACTCTCCCGGATGACCTGGAGGCTGAAACAACATCAGACCTCAGTGATGATGCAGATTCCCAGAGACAAGATGCAACATTTGAGACAGCTCGACCCTTGATGTCAGCAACTCCCATGAACAGTTACAATGCTGCTGTCTTGCTAAAACTACCCCCCATTCTACACTGCCAAAATTTCAAACATTGGTGATAGATGGACTGCTTGGATAGAGACATTTGAAGATATCATAGATGCACTTGGAAAGACTGACAACAAGAAGATTATCAAATATCTAAAACAATCTTGCTGGTGATTATGTGAAAGAAGTCCTAAAGAAAGTTCCAAGAACTGACAAAGAAGTCACATACCATTAGATTAAAAATGCATTGAATTTTAAATGTAATCCTATACCAAACTTTGACTATGAACGATGTGCTTTCAGTCAAGAGCATCAGAGAGTTGGTGAAACAATCGATGAATTCATGGAATGATGTGGTACACTCATTAAGCACTGTAAGTTCAATTAATTTAATGATGAAGAAGCTGTGCAACTTAGTATGATTGATGGATGCTTGTCTGATTCATTCAGCTGATGATTGCTGATAGAAATTGTTAAACTGGAGTGGGTGTTCATTGCCACCAGAATGGTCCAGAAACAATGTTTGACACATGCCCACAAATTCAAGCGACAACATCAGTGGAGGCAAATAGATACCAAACGAAGTCAGTTGGCTTAATTGTTTCATGGTTAAGGAAAGGTATAGACTATGAACGTAAACCTGCCTAATAATGAGGATGTTCATCCTGTTGCTCAGAGACATAGACTAATTGCTTTTCACTTACAAGAAGCTGTTCAAAAGACCTTGAATCATTACTTATGCACAACACTATTGATTGTTATACTTGTCCAATGCCATAGGTTTCTCCATAGTAGTAGTGCCTTAAAAGGGTCGTGAAGGAGCTGTGTGCATATGTGTTCATTTGTGCTAGGTGAACAAATCAATTGAATGAGAATGACATCCAGGGCCGCACATTGCTGACATGATAATACATTTGAATGGTGCAAAAGTATTTTCTAGACTTTATTTGAATAAGGGTTATAATCATGTAGAATTTGAAGAAAGCTACAGATGTATTACAGTCTTTCCAGCACATGTTGTTTTGATTACATATAAGAGACTTCGGGGCTTATTTAGATGTTGGTGGTAATGGTCCCGCCCCTGGATTTCCGTTAGAAAGCCCGTCCACCTGACTTAGGTGTTGGTGGGATAATAGATGAAACGCTGCCTAAGTCCCACCGACTCCTCCAAGAATCGCCAGCTGCTGCAATGGCAGCATTGGGAATAGGGCTGATGGTGAGGCTTTAGCCACTTTTACCACTGAGCAAATTTGGATGTGCCTTACCACCAAGCTGTTGCTGGGCGACTTCCACACCTGAGTTGGCGCAATGGAGGTGGAAGAGATACAAAACGTACCTGTTTCCACGTAGATGCTTCTGTTTTGGATTGGACCCGACTGGACATCATATACCGCTGCTGCTGCCACTGAACCACGGAGGACACACAACCCTGCCATCTGCACACTCAAAGGTAGGGAACTGCATATATTGTGTACGTAGTGTGGGCACTGCACATGAGTTTGGGACCTCTGCAGAAATCTACATGCCTTAGGTATTTTTTTAAAACACCTCTGGTATGCATATGTCAGAACCACATTTGTGTCAGTGATATATGGAGACACACTGGTGCAAGTCATGTATCGCACACATACACATTTGTCATTGTGGTGCCAGTTTTCATTCCCAAATGAATGTTTTGCATCACAAAAACAATGGCATCACACTTGTTTCCATGTCTTTGTGTGCACATTGCAAATCAATCTGTTCCTGTGAAATTTTGAGTCCAGTTGTGTATGTGACTCAGTACATGTATGTGTGCATGAGATTAGACTGGCTGTTCGAGGTGAGGGAGCTGGAGTCGATGTTGTAATTGTGTCTGTATGTGTGCCATGTGTATGGAGGTCTGTTGTCTGTTGTGTGTTTGGGTTGTGTGTTGTGCTGCTGTGTGTAACATTTATGTGTGTGTTGTTGTGTAGTGTTTTTTGTGATGCGTGCAACTGTGTTTGTGTGTGTGTGTTTGGGTAGATGGGTGTCATTGTATTGTTTTTTGTGGTTGTGTTTTATGTGTGTGTTGTTAGTAAGTGTGTGTTGTATGTGTGTGTATTTGTGAATTGTGTCAATGATGTCTCTACGTTGTGCCATGGGTTTATGGCAATGTATATCTTCTGCATGTAGATGTTGTGTTGTGGTAGAATGGGACTTGATAATAGCGTGTATGTTGTGTGTTGTGCAAGTGGACACATATGGCTAAGGTGTCCCTTACCTCTGTGCGATGGGCACTGCCATTGTACAGTGCCCAATGGCTCCCGCAATGGTCTTCCTCTCTCAGGAATCCTTCCCCAGTACACCTCCTGCAGGACTCTAACATCTAAATGGGGTAGGCAGGAATCCACCAGCCTGATGGCACTCCGTTGTGGTGGTCTGCGGCTGACCTGCATTACATCTAAATATGGTGGGTGGAACACCCTCAACTTGATGGTGTTCTTGAGTCCACGGCCATGGGAGTTTGGCGGTAATACCACCAAGATCTAAATCAGGCTCTTGTTTTTGGTGTGTCATCGGCTGCAGAACTTTTCCAAACTTCATACGATGGATCATACAACATGTGAATGCATTCAATTATAGTGATGACATATTAGTTTTTGGAGCAACACAGAAGGAGCATGATAACACTCTCACACAAGTATGACAATTACTCAGTGATGCAGGTTTGACCTTAAATGCAGACAAGTGTGAGTTCAATAAGACAAAACTGAAATTCTTTGGCCATATCTTTTCTGATGAGGGCATTATGCCTGATCCTGCAAAAGTGCAAGCTTTAACAAATGCTGAACCCACCCGTTCTTTTTTTTAGAATGGCCAGTTACTGTTCAAGATATATAAAGGACTTTGCCACTGTTAATGTTCTACTATGAGAGTTAATGAAGAAATATGTTTCTTTTACATGGTCACGAGAATGTGAAAAAGGTTTCAGCACAATCAAGCATGCTATTGAATTTGGCGGCAGTCTGACATCGACAGTGACCCTTGTGGTCTGGAGACCGCCAGGGTCATAAGAATGCCCATAGTCTTTTTCTTGAAGATTTTCTTCAGCATTTGATGCAGGGGACTCTGGCTAGCTATTTCTCACCTGAGCAAGCAGGAAGTCCGTTCTTGAACCAGTTGAAGCCTGGCAAAGTCCTTTTGGTGGTGAAGCCCAAGTGTGAAGCTGGTGCAGTCCTTCAGAGTGCAGTGTCCAGGTGCAGGTCAGGGGACCAGCACAGTAGTCCTTCTTCTTCTGGTGTTGTTCCTTGTAGGGGTCTGAGGTGTGGGTGCAGCTCTGACATATTTATCCTTGGTCCTGGGGTGAAAAGCGGGGGGAGACTGTCCAATCACCCACAGGGCACTACCCCTTAGATGATGACTTCCTAGGAAGTGTGGCAAAAATCAATCCCAGCGAGCAACATTCTTCAAAAATCCAACATGGCTGAAACTGATCTTGATAGGTTAGGTCTGGCTGAGCCCACCCACTGGTGTGGCTAAAAATCCTTAAAACATTCCTCTTCTGCCCTCTCTTAATCTAATCAAGAGGGCACCTAACTATCCGGTGGTTGCAGGAAATGGGGGAGGTCCTGAGCTGCTCCAAATGTCCTTCCATCCTTTGAAGACCAGTTTGGCTGCTCTCCCTCCATCCTCTTTTACCACCTGCTGAGGCAGATCTCCTCCTCCAGGCACATCCTTTGTGTTCGGCCCAGGCCACTTCACACCTCATCAAGGCAGCCTGACCAGGCTGCCATAGGATAGCCAATCAGAGAAGGGCACTACAGAGCTGAATTTGGCAACTTTAAAGTAGAGTTTAAAAACTCTTTACCTGAACTAGTCATATTAAATACAACAATGGCAAGTTGTGGGATGTATTATCACACTTAGTTAGATAACAAACTCAAAGTATCTGGCTCATATGGGGACTTTATTAATTAAAATAAAGTCTTTCCATTTTAGCCTATGGATCCCATTCACTACAGTGGGGGAAAACAAATTTGGATATTTCACCTAACCAGGGCTTAAAAAAAACTTTTTATAAGCTCCCTGCTTATAGTTATATGGCACCCAACCTTCCAGGCACTTAGGAAACACCTTAGGGGTAACTTATCTGTACAACTAAGGTAGTATAATACTTTGGAAGTACTTTTAATTCCAAAGTAGAATTTGCGTATAACTTTAGTTTAAAAGCAGCCAGCCCAGGCAAACCTGCCTTTAAAATTACTCTGGGCACCTCAGCAGTGCACCTATGGGTGCACTACCTATGTTGGGGTCCCTAACCCTACATGCTCTACCATATACTAAGGACTTATAGGTAGGTTGATAGTGCCAATTGTAATTAACCTAATTTACATATCCACTTTACACAGAGCACTGGCCCTCGGGCTGGTAAGCAGTACCCAGGGCACAGCCAAGAGTCACAACCACCAGGATCTATCTAAAACGTTTGAGGTGACCAGGGCAAAAAAGAGGACTTTCCTACACTGTATGACTCTGGGCCTGTAGTTCGGGAGGATACAGTGTGAGTGACTGTGTGGTCTAGACTGAGTATCACTGTTGGAACTGGTAGCATACAATAAGGGTGAGGAACGTGATGAGTTATTCACTTTTAGGTGTTCTCTGAGGTTGCGGTGGCACAGGGGTTTGGCACAATGCTCATCCAGTCCCTAATGGAGCAAAAAAGATGACACACTTGTCTTTGTCACCTTGTAGCTGGAGAGACCTGGCCGATGGGACATCTCAAGAAGTTGACTGAAATAGGGAAGAGTCAAGACGTTTTAAGTAGGAACCATTGATATCACTTCCTGTATCGATGGACACTGTGAAATCCACTAGTGTTACTTTTTGTATAGGAAGATACAAGAAAATATAATGGTGTTATTGCCTTTTAGAGATTGGTGTTGGAAAATGAGGGAAGCTCTTCTGGCTTTTTCTGTAAAGATGTTTTTTTTCTTTTAAAGATGGTTTAAAGATGTTTTTTTACAGTAAGCAAATTATCCCCCTTCCTGAAGCGATGGCTTCTAGGAAATGCTGGGATTTTACTTACTGTAGAGATAAATACTGGAAAATGTAGAAACATAATTTCCAGAGGAAGTTTTTGCTGGGCAACGAGGTACAATTACCTGGTGTAATGACAGTTGTAAAAACAAATGCAAGATATTGAGTTCTAACCCTCCTTCTCCTCAGTGTGGGTCTGGCAATTTCCGCTATTGGACTCCAGGATTGAGAAGAGGACCCATGTGCAAAGGCAAAACGGTGTTCAGGGAGCAAGAGACATCTGGTGAATCAGGTTCTTGGTTGGAAAACCCCAGCTGAAAAAGCCAGTCCATCTGTAATGGCACAGAATCTTGAACAGTAGTCAAGGTACTGCAACTTCTCAGCTGAAAGGAAATACTCACAGTAAGCTAGGAAAATCAAAGCCTAAGGCAGAGGCTCCCAATCTGTGGTCCGAGGACCCCTGGGGCTCCGTGAAGCCTCCTCAGGGGGTCCGTGGCTGCCTAGAAAATTTAATAATATTAACGGATTAGGTCCCTTGCTTTCAGTAATGACTCATTGATGGGTTCCCAGATTCCAATAATGATTCAGTGGGGGTCCCCGGGTTCCTGTACTGATAAATTGGGGGTCCACAGAAGTCAAATGGTTGGGAATCATTGGCCTAAGGGGAACAGGAACTGAGGGAAGGCGGAGAGAGAAAAAAAAGGCAGGGCACAGAAGGTTGGAAACAAACAGAAGCATGAGTGGAGGGGTTGTAACAACTATTGTTGACAGACACTAACTCATATTTAAGGGAGGTCTTTATATATCTTTGTCTGGATTGTCCTTGAAGGATTCCTCTCTATGTCTGGCCCCGTGGCTACCTGTAGTATAACTAAGATAAAAAAGTAACAAGAATAGAGAGTGAGAAAAATGCTTACTCAAAATGCAACAATCAATGAAAAAAAAGCTCACTACTGTGATCCTTAACCTATTTTCGATGTCCTTCTCACATATGCATGTGGAAAAAAACTCCTAGGTTTTAAAAAGAACCCTCACCTACTAATGCTAGTTAGTAGCATGCTTCATCATAGGGTTCCCACCCAAGATGCCTAGTGCATCTGGGTGTGTGCAGCCCCTGATTACAGCGGAGTGGGTTTTGTTTGGTGAGTCTCAACTGAGGTGGTAAAGTGCCTTTAACACTGCCTCTATGTTACCCACTAATGACGGTAATTTTAGTGATGGTAACATTGGGCAAGGTATAAAAACAGTGGTGGGTGTGCTCTGAGATGGTGATGATCTCTCGCATCTCAGGTCTACATATTTCAGCATGTTGGGAACACAGTGCAAGGTTTAAACAGGGCTGAGTAATGCAACGCAGCGATTTACGCTGTGTTGCACCACAGAATCATCAAGCCAGGCAAAGCCTCAAGGTGAACTTGAGTGACTTGATAAATCTAACTTAAGAGTTGCTTGCTCTTGCGCCCCCTTGTGTGGCACAGGATCGACACAACTCCTTATTAAATATGCCCCTAAGTATTTCATTGTGGATATTTCTCTTCCAAATTACACTAATCGCAGTGCTCAACGGGCATTAACACTTTTTAGATCTGACGTGAGAGCAAAGATATCTGCGATTCTTTTCTCAGTATCCTTCTGAACAAGCAATGGGATAGACAATAGATCGCGCTTCAGTGTCATAACATGTGCAAACACTTCCAAGCATGAATGCTATTTGCATGAGTTGGTGAGTTAGAGCCAGATTTATTGGTGTTTGTCAATGCTTACTACACTGACGATTTAGTGCAGCTCCCGGAAGCAGTTTACATAATATGGCCCATCGGTACACCTACGTTCACATTTTATATGTCATAACCTGAAAAAGGGACATTTGAACTAAAGAAAACAGAATAACTCACATTTCTCAATGGTAAAACGCAGAAAGAGTAGTAAAAACTTAAATTTGCTTCAGGGGAGTAAAAGCTGAATTTACTTCAGACAAACTTTGAAAAAAACCTGGAGTCAGGGCTGGACAGTGTTCTGTCGGTTAATTTGCGCTGCACAAAAGAATATGCATTATAAGAACTGGAGTGCCCTGCTACCCCGTGGCCATATCAGGCTGTCAAAACCAGTAAGCCTTTTCAATGACTCCTTTGATTTTCCCTGCTTAGAATAACATTTTAAATGTGCCACATCATTAAAAAAATACGAAAGGCATGTTCTTCTCAGAGGCAATTTCTAAAGTACTAACAAGATGCCCCGCAGAGACAGAAAATGTAAAACTAGGCAGAGTGAATGAAGGTTACGGTTTTTCATAAGTGCATAGCAATATGATAGTTGAAGACAGTCCTCTAAAAATGAAAAAATAGAACGGATAGCACAAAATTACGTTTGCAGATGAAGAAAATGAATCTCTGTAAAATGGAAAAAGGACACCGATCGTGTTTGAAACTGTGGCGAGACAGATTATCGGTTTCACATATCTGGTGGTGCCATGTCTTGAGATGGAAGAGCAATTAGTACCACTAAAGGCCTACCGTCGGGGCTTGTTGAGCTTTTTTACCTCATCTCACTTATTGTAGATGCCTTCTGGATCTACTACCGAGAGCAGCAGAAAAAAAGCAACAAAACCTTCACTAAACCATCACTGCCACTAAAGAGTTCCTCCAGACAAATACTGAGGTGCAATGGACATCTTTACGCTGCACTCTCACCTTACTACACATGTAGTCTCTGGGGCAAAAATGCCTATGTAAAGTTCACTAATAGCATGACACATATGAAGGTGTGTATAGTCAGTGCATCTCTAAAACACCGCCCGTCTAACACACTTTCCTGAGGGGTATCCATGATTTGCATCCCAAAATGCTTTACATATATTGTGGGAATATTGTTTAGCTAGGTTTTCATTTCATTAATATCATTGCCAAAAAATGTAGTGTTGAATATGTTTTGATATATGTCATTGATCTATGTGTATTTGATTTATGTTTGTATTGTTTTCAAATTGTTTTCTTATTTATTTATTATACTTTTTATTTTGCGATAAAAATTTAGGCTTGCGATATAAGAGTCTGCAGGGAAATAGGGTGGGAAGTTATTTTTTTTACATTGCATTTTTTTGTTCTTTTTTAATATGGTTTATATAAAAAACTAATGACAAGTTGTCAGTTATATTTTAAACATGTTTAAAAATACTTTAAATCGTTAACATTTTTATTTTTGTTAATTTTAGAAAATATCATAAGTCTTGGAATAACACAGTATTATCATGCTATGCTCTGATATTTGTATGCTTTTATTGAGTATTTTGTTTTATTTTTAAGAGTAATTTAATGAGGTATTTTTTAGATTTTGCTGTCATTAATTTGATGTAATGTTTTAATTGGTGAATTAATTGTTTTGATATATTCATAGTTACATTTAACAATATGGCTTGCACGTTTTTAAGATTAATATTTTTAAGTTTGTTAGGAATTATTTGTGAATTTCTAAATACTTGAAAAGAGAAATTGTATTTATTTTATATGTTATTCTTTGCATTAAGGTCATTGTTAACATCTTTAAAGATTAATGTAGTTTTAGGCAGCTTTAATCATTTTTTAGTTGGCATCTGTAAATATGTTTTATTGTACTCTCTTTTTTTAGGTTACATTTTTACTTTTGTATTTGTTGTTGTACATGTCAGTTTTCAAATTATAAAATTGGTTTTAGGTGTTTTAATTCGGAATGGGTGTAGTAAATATGACTATTGCAAAGTCCAACACTTTCCCCAATATGGCTACTTTTGGAGTGGGAATAGTAAATATAGCCTTACCAAAAATCAGTTGTTTCCACAATGTGGCTACATTGGTTTGGGAATCATACATTTAACCTTCCTAAAGTCCAGACAAATTCCCTTTGTGGCTATGTTTTGATTGGCTGTAGGAAATGGGATCTCCCTATAGTCCAACACTTACCCCATTCTGGCTAAGGGCCTCATTACGAGTTTGGCAGTCGAACTGCTAGACCTCCAGGTTGGCAGTCCAAAAAAGGAAGACCACTTTTACAGTGCAGCCTGGAAATAGACAGTCTGACCTCCAGCACCGACAGCACAGCAACCAACCACTGGCCTTATTAAAAGCACACAGTCGTGTGGTGGACACCCATGACAAGCAGCCAATGGCAGTCCTAACCACAGAGGTTCGTGGTCACCAAAATAGTACACAATGGCACATTTGGTGGATTTTAAAACAACATTGCTGGCACACATTGCCACTTTGGACACACCTGCAAAGGACACTATAAAACACACCCCATTCACACACCACAATCCTATGCATTTTCAAAGCATGACACAGCAAGACCAAGCAAGTTTACTAGTCCACACACCATAAATTAGGCACCCCTTTTTTTATATCCCATACAAGACCCTGCACACACTTCACTTCATCCACACCCTTTTGCATTATCCCTGTTTATTAAGTCACTTCCATCCGTTTTTATATTTTTGTCCACCATGTCATTTTGAATAAATCCAGGTTTTTCCGAAGATGAGTTGAGAGTCATGGTGGAGGATATCATAAGAGTAGAGCCACAACTGTTTGAAGTACAAGTCCAGCACACTCCTCTTAATAGGAAATGGAAATGTGGGACAGGATAGTAACCCAAACAAAGTTTACTCACCTGTGGGGATGACATATGTATAGTGTGTGTACAGTGGCAAGACTGCAAATCACAGAGGCCACTGTCTCCATAACCTCAAACACCAGCACAGTGTTCCCTTGTCCAAAGACCACTGTTTGTCAACTCACAAATGAGGTTTCCTCACCTTGGGGGATGACATTGGCCGAGTGTGTGAAATAGATAGAATAACCTGACTGCAACTCACAGGAGGCACTGTTTCTCTGGCTCCAAACACAACACCAGAGCAATGTACATTCGATCAAAGAGCCCAGTTTGGCAAATCACAATGTAAGTTTACTCAGATATGAGGATACCATTTGTAAAGTGTGTGTAGTAAAGGGAGTGACCTGACTGCCCAGGCCAGGAGTTTCTGTATCTCTCACTTCAGACACAAGCCCAGGGTCCATATGCTTAAATAGCCAGGTCCGTGAATTCCCAATTGAAGTTCACTCACCTGGGAGAATACCATATTTAAAATGATGGGAAGTAGAAGAAGTGATGAGAATGCACATCCCAATTGGCCCTGTTTCCCTAACTCCAACAACAAAACCAGTTTCACTTGCCCAATTCCATCTAGTAGAGAACTCCCAAATGAACTCTAAACACCTGGGAGGATGAAAAGTGTCAAATGTGTGCAGTAGAGACAGTGACATGATTGCAACTCCCAGGAGGCACTGTTTCCCCAAATCAAAACCCCACACCAGTGGACATTTGATCAAGTACCTCTGCCTGCTAAGTCAGATTTGAGGTTTACTCATCTAGGAGTGACCAGGATGCAGATCCTGCTGAACTCTGAAATGTGTCTGGCTACCTAGCTCCATTTTGACCTGCTAACCCAAGATGAAACTATTGAGGACAGGCAGGACAGCTTCACCATTGTGCAAAACAATGAACCCTAAGGCCCCAAGATGCATCACCAGAATGGTATTAGCAGCAGACACATTGGTACTACCGTAACCACATGATGACTCTTGTCACATATGCTGCAAACTCCTGGGTCTGCCTGCATCACATTCAACTAGGCCTCAAAATGGGCCAAATTCCCAGCTTGCCTAGCCACTGTTTAGCCTGCACTGGTGGCAAAATGACATTCTCAGGCCATACCCCCAAGGAATAATGGGGGTTATTACAACTTTGGAGGAGGTGTTAATCCGTCCCAAAAGTGACGGTAAAGTGACGGATATACCACCAGCCGTATTACGAGTTCCATAGGATATAATGGACTCGTAATACGGCTGGTGGTATATCCGTCACTTTACCGTCACTTTTGGGACGGATTAACACCTCCTCCAAAGTTGTAATAACCCCCAATATTTTGCACATCTCAGCAGCTGTTTCAGGCAAGGAGATCTGCCATGCTCCACAAATGTCATGTCAATACAACTAATACCATGTGTACCTGTCACAATAGGATTACCTGCAAATCAACTATGTACGAAGTCTTTGTGAAATGTCACTGTAAACATTTGGAGGTAGATGTCACAATGCAACCAGTAACATTGTATCTTTCACATCAACAGGTTGAGCTGCCACTGGCCATGCAGAGACCTTTTTAGAGATTGCCACTACCCCGTGGATGAAACCCTCAGTGATGAAGATACTCCTGGACATCTAGATGTGGAGGACGGTTCTAGCCCTTCTGGGCAACCTGATCAGACACCAACAGTGAGTCTCATTGTGGCTACTACATCACCTCCCAGTCCAGTTGACTTCACATCACAGGAAATCATGCGCCCCCCAACCTTTGTCCATTGGACAGTGTCAACCATTGTGTTTGCCCCAGTCATGGATCCTGAGTGGCAACACAACACCTCTGACAATGATGGTCCAGGAACCATAGGGAGAGGGCACCCAGTGGCAAGGGGACAGGAGGGCGCATGGGAGGGATGCTGTGGACCAGCAGGGTGAGGCCCCTGGGGCTGCTCCTGGCCAAGACACCATTAACTAAGTCTTGGGGGTCTATCAGGAGTCCCAAGGCGTGATGGGCCAGGTACTTACTGAACTCTGGGAAATGAAGCAGCTGCAGAGGGACTTCCATTGGGAAATGCATGAACACTGGGAAGCTGGCCTCCCTAACAGGGTTTCTGAGGGACATTAACACCACCCTGAGCAGGGATAGACAACAACACTCTAACCCTCCTTTGGCACATCTACACCTGGCCCTTCATTGGTGTCACACACTGAAAAGGAGGCCCTGTTAGGGGAAGAACCTGCCCAGACACCACTGCCTCTGTAGCAGAAGAGTTCCCCCCGAATGCAAGGGGGGACATCCAGCAAGGAATACAGGAAGTGCGGACGCAAGACACCCACCACTGCCAGCAAGTGACCTCTTCCAAAATGACCTCCTTTGTGTGCCACATATTAACTCTGTTGTCTGTTCTTCAACCACCTTCCATTTCCAATGGGAGGAGTACACTATACTTTGGACTTCCAATGGTGTGGCACCTACTCCAATGATTTCATCCACCATGACTGACAGCTTCACTTTTACATTCCATCATGCCCAATTTTATTTGCTGCATACATTTTCAATAAATCCAGCAATCACAAAGTAATTGTCTACTTGCTTCACTTTTCCATTCCATCATGCCCAATTTTATTTGCTGCATACATTTTCAATAAATCCACCAATCACAAAATAATTGTCTACTTGCTTCTGCTCCACATTTTTGCTATGTAAGAAAATGTGAAGCAAATGAGGAAGACACAAGATACTAATGTAAGGAGGGATATGATACAGATAGAGTTTCCTCCTAAGGAATAAACACACACACGCATTGCTACAAGTGTCTGTCACACCACATATTTTATTGCACTGTACAGCATATAGGCTGTCATGGCCATGTATGGCTGACTCATATTGAGTCAAGGCACGCATACCAAGGTACAGCCTCCCAGACCATGGAAGGAAGGGACTTGTCAGACATTGTCCAATAGAATAGGCAAACAGAAAAGTGGATCTGTCACCAGCTTGAGCATTATCACATACCACACCAGAGTAGTTCACCATCACATAATCCAAAGTAGAGAGGGCAGTACAACAGTATCTGATCATAGGCCAATCATTATCCAATGACCATGCTTCTGGTGGTATGACACAAGCACATGCCAATGTTGTGGCACAGGCACTTTGGCTTGCAATAATGAAACACATCTACAGCAACATACAGGTCATACACGAAGAGTGTACAGTCAATGTGAAGGGTGAATGCCTTGCTCACAAAATATGACTACATATTTCATGCACACATGATGACACACATGATGCAATCAAATCATCACAGCACACAAAACAAGTCCAATGTGCACTTCTGACCTTTCACACAAACACTGTTCAAGCTGCCTTGGCACAGGCCTCATGCACCCCAAATCTGTGATCTACATTACCTGATACAATCTATGTCCACTTTGTGTGTCGGAACAGCATCAGACACCTGCAATGTCACACATCTCAAAATACCCACATAAATATGTCATACTGAAGGTACCTGTACAGAGACAAAATAAGGAGTATAGGCTTGAGGTCATACCTACTACATAAATCACATAGCAAGCATCTGGAAAGGAAATTAGATTGTAATGAGACTGACACAAACAAAGCAGCATCATCAAGGTGTGGTTATGTCAAAGGCTAACTCTTCAAGCACCCTTTGGCTGAATATTGCAGAGTATCAGCTCCGTAGTTGTTGCCAAAGCACTCAACTCCCCACATTTTCAGACCCGCAGTACATTGTACAGTCACAGTCATTACATCAAATGACTTACATACACTCATAAAAAGTAGCTGTGGATGAGATCTTCCTGGAAGTCAGCTCCTTCCTCTTTGCCACTCATTCTCACTTGGCATTTCAGGAGTCTCACCGGGTGGCACTGCAGACTCCCTCTCCTCTGGGATGTGTGGAATATTCCTCCGCAGGGTGATGTTGTGGGGCATGCAGCATGCCACAGTGATCTGATACACTTTCCCAGGTGAGTAGAGGAGGGCTCCATCAGTTCGGTCCAGACACCTAAATCTGTCCTTCAGGAGCCCAAAAGCACACTCCACTACCCGTCCTTGTTCTTCTATAGGCCTCATTGAAGCAGACTTTCCCTGCTGTAGTTTAATTCCTTATTGGTGTCAACAACCAAGGGGGGGTTGGATATGCAGAGTCTCTCATTAAGTAATGGGACATATGTGCAGCAATGAGTCACTCACTTCATGATTGTAGCACCAGACATTGCGCATAGACAATCAGGAAAGATGTGACTTATCAACCAGCCAGGCCCTCTCTGAGTACAGTTGTGACATTAGCTGGGGTATGGTGCTGTCCTGCTTTTTTAAGCAATCATGGGACGAACCCAGATAACGGGCACCAGGCTGTGTAATGTAGAGATCCCCCAGATAGACAACTTGCACGTTGATGGAATGGAAGTTCTTTATGTTGCAGTATACGTGTTCATTTGTCTGCAGTGGGACCGAGCCAACATGTGTGCGTTCAATGGCCCCCCACTACATGTGGGCTGCGTGCAAACCAATAAACGTCAGCCTTCACATGGGCTAAATCCTCACGTTGGGGAAACTGTATATAGCTGTCCAGGTGTTTCAACATTGTTGAAAGGACATCCTTCAACACTACATTGAATATAGGTTGGGACATGCCAATAGATAGGGCCACTGTATTTTAGAAGGACCCTGTGGCTAGGAAGGACAGTACTGACATGACTTGTACAATGGGTGGTATGTTGGTTGGATAACTAATAGCTGGCATCAGATGTGGCTCTAACTGACAACATAAGTCCACGATTGCTTGCCTATACAGAACACAGAGCAGTTTGATGCAGCGATCTTCTAGGGTATGAAGGTCTGGCAGTGGACGGTAGACAGGAGATTGTCGCATCTTCCCTCTCTCTGAGTACCCATATCTGACAAGACATGATTTCTAACAGTAGTAATTGTGTCCACAGCAACATACATGATGCATGTCAATGATATCATGTGGCTAGGCATCTCTCGATGGATAGAAATGGCAACCAGCACACATCACAGCTGGAAATAACACAAGGGTCACATGTGGCCAGCATGGTTTTCAACAAATAGGGTCCCAACATGTATTTGGACTAAACTCAAAGATGTGCAGCACAATTGCCCTTCGAAATATGACTGGATATTCCTACCTCCAAAATGACCGCAAGCTGTGGTGGACTGAGCCCCACTGTTAAATGCTATCTGTGTCCTGCAACATACTCAATGGTGTTTGAGTAGTAGGATCTATTTGACAAGACAAAATAAGAATGTCTGTGAGGTCAAAAATATATCTTCACAGGTGTGACGCAGTTTATATGGACCAATACAACATTTCAGGCACCAAAAAAGTGGCTGCCTGACCAACTCAACTGGACATTAGGACCTGTCCACGAACACCTGCAGATGTTGTCATAGCGGTAGGCGGTTGCAACCGCAGTAGACACAGCCAAAGGCTGACATTGTTGCCAGTGGTGGGGGCAGGCCAATAGCTTTGTCCGCCGGCAGTGGCGACCGTGTAAGTGGTGGACGTGACCGTCATGTCCTACAGATTCACTCACTTGACTCCTGACATTGCTGCTAGCAAAACCTCCATGACCTGAGCTGCTGTGTGCCACTTCTGGGAGCAATCATGCCATGTCCAGCAGGTGATAGTGCCCCTGCCTACTCTCCAGAGAAGCTGGAGAGGCTAATGTATGAGGTCCTACCCCTTCATGAACAGCTCTATGGCTCACCAGAGGAGCAGGTACACTCCTAAATGTTCTCTGTACTTCAACATCTTTTCCCTCCTCACAGGGTAGAATGTGCCCATGTGTGCCAGTTTGAATACTCATGTGCCCGTTTTTACAGTCTGTGTGGCATCAATGAGAGGGACAATGTGCAGTTATTGGTGGCCGGTGCCATATCTTAAGTTCAGTCAGATTGTGTTGTGTGAGGTTCTTGGGGGTCCTAGATTCTCCATATGTTAGATGCACATAACTAGGTGAGGAGATATTAATGCCATCCACTGACATCTCTGTCCTCATAATTGTTGTAAATGTAAGACAACATGTATGTGCATGACAGCATGAGCTGTGTTTGCATGTTGTATGAGTCAGTTGAGAGTCATGTGAGCAATGTGTATAGTTTCACAGACATTTCAAACTACATCTGCCCTTGATAAACTGTTTTTTGGAAGGCAAATCATGACTCACTTCGTTCTTCAGGTTGCCACACACACCACATGACAAATTGCTGTTGGCTACATGATGTACTGGCATGCACTGAAGTGATGGGAATGGAGTGTCATGTAGGTTTTGTCAGCTCAGCCTGCAGAGACCAGGTCCTGTCATATGTATCTCCCAGTATGGGACCTAGTCTAGACAGTGGGATAGGCACTGTGTCTATGCAACTGTGGCACTGTGCCCACAGGGTCAAGACTGATTTACATATGGCTGGGTCCAAACTGGAATGGCATGGCAAGCAAAACAAATGATGGATTAAACCCAGATCTGTCCCTGGGATGAATGTTTGATTTGCTCTGCCTTACAATCATCATCTGTTGTTTTTACACTCCCTGTACTACAGCAGATCCTGTAATGTGGCCGATTTGAGGCTCTTGTGGCAAAACCTGTCCTGCATGCCTCATACCTTACGCTAGATTATGAATGTGTATAGAGGTAAATCATCAATCTAGTCCATATGTGCACTTAGCATCATTGTCAGTGTGTGTCTTATACTCAGGACAAGTCCCCTACTCCCACTGCTCTGTTGTCACCTTCACACAGGTCATATGTGTCCTGTACATGCTTATTGCATGACTGACAGTTCCACAGTGCAGGCAGTGTGTGATTCCTGAAAGGCTATGATATGTGAGTCAGTAGCTTAGTCACATAGAAGAAAATGCACAATGCATGCCTTTGTTTGTTGGATGCCATCTCTGTAGGATGGACACATATGTCCAAAGGTCACAGTAAAGGTGCATTGAACATCGGCTACCTGATGTCAGTAAGTTTGCTTAGTAATTGTAGGCTATGAGCAGGGTAGTGGGTTACCCTGCAGATGGACATATATATCTGTGTAGTCATGTTCCTATACTTATTGGCTTGTGTGTGTCACACTTAGGGAGCATTGACCAATAGAAAAGGCCTAGCTTGATGTTACTGACATGTATGTTCCTCAACTATTAGTGATGAAACTTGTGATCATGATCTCTTGATTTGTCTTTTGCATCCATGCAGGTCAACCCCCATCAAAAGAAGTCTCTATGGAGAGGCATGGCCAGTGGGTCCACAGCCGCAGAGATTTTTAATCTGCTGTTTCATGCATGGTCTGCCTGTGTTGATGGGATGATGTCTGTATTCTCTCACATATTTGTTCATGGCTAATTGTGTGTGGAATAAGCCATTTACAACGGGAGTCCATTTTTTGTTGTGCCACATACAGGAGTGTGTCATCATTGTTTATTGGTTAACATATTCCCTCGTGTATCATAGCATGTTATTTGCCATGTACAACTGCAGTAAGAATGAGGAACATGACAGGTATGCCTAGAGTTTAGAACCACAATGTGCATTTCTAGGCTCTTGATGTGGCAACATGTAGCAAAGTGCACTTCACATGTGTAATGGGTGAGGTTTGTGATTTGACTGGTGGCATGCATCATGAAGTGACTTGCAGTTATGTTGAAATCACATGTGTTTGGAACAAACATGCATTCACAGACAGACATCAGGGTCTACATGACCATAATGGAGACAATGATGTACTTCCAATTGGGCAACGCATTGAGGGCCTTTAACAAGTTCTTGCAAATCTCTGGGCCTCTCCAACATCCAAGGGACTGAAGATGTCTACTGATGCACTAAGAGTGTGTCATAGTAAGTTGTGCCAGACATTAGTGGTGAATACCCTGGGGCTTTCTGTTTCTGTTTCATTCTGTTGTAGATTTTGGGGACATCTATCCCTAGATATAACACAATATGTCCACAGTGTCTATTTCCATGCTACATGTGTGGCCTATATGAGCAACATTAGTACTACCTCCATGACTCTATTGGGACAAATATCGCTTAGTGAAGTGTGAACTGTTGATATATTTCCAGCGTGACATCAATCTTTCCATGTCAACTTCTCCAGGCTATTGTACTTTTGTCATGAACATTACAGGATTTTGGAGCATCGTTTCTTAGTGTTTGGTCATTATGTATGTGACAGATGTGTGTATGACCTTTTGTGTGAGCTGTGCGAATACATTTGGCATTGGCCTAAGATTGTATGACAACAGATAACTGAGGCCTGCTCCATTGGACGAAGCTTTGAGGGTGCTGAGGTCCCCTACTTGACGAATGGTTATTGTGATTGCACAGCTTCAGCCATGCAATTGTAGTGGTCTGAGATCCTGAATTTCCTATGGGCTACTGTTGACAGTTCAGATGGCATGCATGCATATGATTTTGCACATGTGTGGGCCACTCAGGTGCAGTTTGTTGAAGGGGCCTACTTGATATAATGGTAATGTTTGCTAATCAAAGCTGTTGTTCACGGTGTGATCATGGACAAGTGATGACCCTATTTCTCTTTGTATTTGCAGCATCATCACCAGCAAGTGGAGGACACAGGACACAGATGAGTGGTGAGAAATCTGTTCACACGACCTTGGGTCAAGACACCACCAACACAGAGGGATCCAGTAGCCCAGAGGGTAAGGAAGTTCAATGGGGAAAAACGGAACATCCTCTTCATCATCAAATTCTTCCTCCAGTGGACACTCCCTAGTGGTGGCAGACCCATTGGGGCATCCCCATGTACCATCTTTGTCCCCGTTCTATCACCGCCCTCCCTCTTGCTCCCCACTTAGTTGGCTGGGCCTGCTCACCCAGAAGGATTGGCATCTTTTTTGCTGCAGGCACCTCTGCCCCAGCCCCTGTTACACTTGCTGCCGTCAGTGAGGAGGCTATTGACCTCCTGAGAACTATCTCTGTGGGTGAGTAAGCTATTGTTAATGTCATCCAGAGATTGTCAACCCAACTCCAGCAAACAAATGCATTCCTGAAAGGCATTCAGGGTTAAATGTCTGGCCTACAGAGATCTTTTCAGACTCTGACCTCCACGCTGACTGTAGTCAGCCACTCTCCCACCCTACATCCCCCTCCACCTCCCTCTTCCCAATCCAAATCCCCCCGTCCCCTACCTACCCAAAGCCCACAGACAGATCCGCACACACCCACCTCAAGACAAAAGAGCAGCACACACAGACACAAGTACCACAAAACACAATGGCATGCAAGCAAACAACAGACACCTATGACAAAGCATCAGTCACCACTTTTACAGGCACCACCGCCACCCTCACTTTCCCACGCACGACATCAAGCATACCCACAGGCACAACCACAACAGTCATTGACACACCCACCACACCCAGCATACTCACAGACACCACACTAACAGACACCCAGACATCCACCACAAGCAATATACCCACAGACACCACCCAAACAGACACACAGACATCCACCACTACCAACATACCTGAAGACACCACCCCAACAGGCACATACACACCCACCACTCCATTCCCCAGCACCTCCACCTCCCAGCCCCCCAAGACACACAAATACACTTACCCGCACAACAGACACCAATCAAACACAAGCATATCTCCCAGAACACGCAACCATGACTTCCACACCGGTACAGCAGACAACCACTCCCTCGACCTCCAAATCCCCACCCCATTCTGCTGACCATCCCTGTGTCCCTGAGAAAGTTTTCACCTTGGACCTTGACCTTTCCCCTGTTCCCTATACCCTTGCCCCAAAACCAAGAGACCCACACCCACCTCTCTACCCCTCTCTTCCACCTCCAAGTCCTCCTCTGACTCCTGCAAGCTCCCACACCCCTCTCCCCAAGAAGAAGCCCTATTCTCCCAAACACAAGACCAAACCTACCCTTCCCAAATACAACCCCTCCCCAAAGATGATCTCTGAGGTGCCTGCCTGACCACTTGATGCTCCTCCCTGTGGTGGTTCCCTGGCAATTAGAAGTCAAGTGATGGCACCATGATGTGCCTGCGCTAAAGCATATGGACTGGTCAATGGCCTTGGACTATTGAAAGTTGGTTAAAAATAAACCCAAACAGTTGTTTTTGTGGGTATACATTTGTCCTGTAATTCCTTTTCTACCTTTACATTGTTCCTGAGTGGCTTGTGTTGTCTACCTACAGTTGTGTGTTTCAGCCTGCTTGCTGATCTGTTTGTTTACAGTGTCTGACTTTGTGGGCAGTACTGGTGTCCCCCAAGACAAGGGTATATGTTGACTGTATGGATATGTGGCTGTAAATGCAATGATGGTGCCATGGCATTGTATATTGTTTGGTATGGTAAGTATTACACCTTGTGATGTCCAAAGTGAGCATAAATGGTGTTAGCCCTGTCCCCCTGATATGGATTATGGCTTCATCTAATGTGTGGAAGCTTGCATTTTGTTTTTGTAGACATGGAGTGTATTCGATTGTGCTACATTTGTTTGTATTTGACTGCATGTGTGCATTTAGCTGTGCGTACCTTATTGTTACTTCATGTAGAGGGGCCAATTCTTGTGCAAATGTTATTTTAGGGGTGTGCGCAAAGTGATATGTGTTCCAGTGAAGCCTCCTTACCTGAGTGGTCCTGCTGACCCGATCCCTATTGTGCAGATATTCTTTGCATATTGAGCTTTGGATATTTGTCTTTCTAACTATTGTGGATCTCGTTGTCCTTCTGTTGTGTTGCAATGTGGGTGATGTGGGTGTCCTTTGCAGGACTGTTCACTTGGAGTGTTGTTTGTCTTCAATGCCACATCCATACATATGTGTGTTGAATGTTGAATGTGATGATGTGTAAACTTTACTGTCCCTGTGCCTTGAGATGACGTGTGAGTGGATGTGTGTTTTTTGTGTAGTGTTGTGGTGCAATGTGAGTGACCTGCCCAAAGGGAGCATATTGTGACTGTGCATGTCTTTCTTTGTGTCTGATTCCAATGGTGGACACAATGACAAGTGTACGTGGTGCCAGTAGTGTGATCCGCACATGATGTGGCTGACAGCACGATGATCTGTTGTTACAGTTACTAACACAGGTAAGTGTGTGTGTACTTACAGTCAAGTGCACAAACTGTGGCATGGATTTTGGGCACCTTCGATGATCAGCAGCAGTGGCAGGATGTGTGTGATGGCAGCACCAGACATGTGAGGCTGCTTGCAGGTGAGTTCCTCCCTTTACACTTTCCATTTCCGCCTGCTGATACGTGGTGATTGGACTGCCACAGTCACATTGACCTTGTACAACCTCATACAGTGTCTGCCAGAAACACAGGCTCCGCTGGCCTATATGTGCTGCCACGTGACCGTGGTGGTTTGTGTTGACTGGCTGTGGCAGCAGGCCCTTGATGGTCTTTGCTCCATAGACCACCATGACTCGTAAATACAGCGATCTGACTGCCAATCCGAAGGTGGTCAGAACGCCAATGCCACCATGGTGGTCCAGAGACCGCCAAACTTGTAATGAGGCCCTGAGTCTGGAATTCTAAGAGTGAATCTAACCTCTCCAATGCCAAAGACTTTCCCCAGTCTGGCTCGGTTTGGAGAGGAAATAGTAACTATGGCTTCCCCATATTCCAACATTTTCCCCAGTGTTGCTAAATTTAGAGTTGTAATAAAAAGAATGCCCCCCCCCAACTAAAATCCAACACTTTCCTCAATAATGAATTTGACCTCTGCGAAGTGTACATTTTTTACAATATGGCTAAGTTTGCAGTGGGAATCGTAGATTTGGCCACCCTAAAGCACAAAACTGTCCCAATGTGTCTAAGTTTGGAGCGGCAATAGAACAACATATTGTAGGAAAGTACCCTCTTTCTTGGCATGGTTACCCCCTTTTCTGCCTGATGTCAGTGTGTTTGACTGTGTTCACTGGGATCCTGCTAACTAGGACCCCAGTGATTATGCTCTCTCTCTCAAAACTCTGTATTTCATCCCACAATTGGCATACTGGTGCCCCCATGTAAGCCCCTAGTATGTGGTACCCAGGTACCCAGGGCATTGTGGTTCCAGGGGATCCTTATGGGCTGCAGCAGGTATTCTGCCTCCCATATAGAGGCCATGCAAAGGGTTCTGTAGGCCTGCCATTGCAGACTGCGTGAACCAGGTGCATGCACCCGTTTTCACTATTGGTCACTGCACCAGGTCACTATAAGTCACCCCTATAGTAGGCCCTCTCAGCCCAGAGGGCAGGGTGCAGGAACCTGTGTGTGAGGGCACCCCTCCACTAGCATAGGTGTCCCCACAACTCCAGTCCCACTTTACTGGACTTCGTGAGTGCGGGGATGCCACTTTACATGTGTACTGGACATAGGTTCAGCTATGTTCAGCTACATAATGATAACTCCGAACTTAGGCATGTTTAGCATCAAACATGTTGGAACCATACCCCAATACTTTTGCAAGTATTGGTTCTTTGATTCCATGCACTCTGGGGTCTCCTTAGAGGACCCCCAGCATTGCTTCCACAGTCTTTTGAGGTTTTCCTGGCAGCCCCAGCTGCTGCCTCCCCACAAACAGGTTTCTGCCCTCCTGTTGCTTGAGCAGCTCAAGCCCTGAAAGGCAGATCAAAGGAATTCCTTTGGGAGAGGGGTGTTACACCCTCTCCCTTTGGAAATAAGTGTTACATAAGTTGGGATGGGTAGCCTCCCCAAGCCAATGGTATGCTTTGAAGGCCACATTTGGTGCCCTCCTGGATAAACCAGTATACACTGCTCCAGGGACCACCAGTCCCTGCTCTGGTGCAAAACCGGGCAATGGAAAGGGGAGTGCCCACTCCCCTGTCCATTACCATCCCAAGGGTGGTGCCCAGAGCTCCTCCAGTGGGTCTCTGGGTTGTGCCATCTTGAATCCAAGGTTGGCAGGGAACTCTGGGAGCAACTGAGTGGCCAGGCAGGTGACGTCAGAGCACCCCGATAAGAGGTCACCCAGCTAGGTGACAAATCCCCTTTTCAGGGCTAATTAGGGTGTCTCCTTTGGGGAGTTCCTCAGATTTGGCCAGCAGGATTCCTCTGCATCTCTTACTTCCACAAAGAAACTGCATCTGGACTCCCCAAGACCTGACAATCTGCAACAAAGACAAAGCCTTCACCTACAACATTGTTTCTCTGGTTCCTTGCAGCTTCTGCAACAGTTGTGCATCCTCTGAGGACAACCCCTCTTCAGCCTGCACAGGAAAGAAGAAGGAATCTCCATTGGAGTGAAGGAGCCACTCCCCTGCATCTGCAGACACCAACTGCAATGACTACCAGCTGCATGGATCCCCTCTCCTGCTGAGCTACATGGATCCAGCAAAACAGGTGGTGGTCAGAAGTGGCCTAGATGGTCCTCTCTATCAGCTGTCCAACCAGGGGGGAGGTAAGCCCTTGTCTTCCCATGCAGGACAGAACCCTCATGCACCATGTCATTTGCAGCTGCCAAGTCTTGTTGGCACTTTTTCCAAGGGGTCCTCAGTGTTCGTGTAGCGCCATCCCCCAGCACACCTTCTTGTGATGTACATCTCCCTGAGTGACTCTGCTGCGGTGTGGAATCCTTTTTAGTAGTGCTGCATGGGCTCCTTTTGCACCTTCTGTGTCCCCATCCTGTGGGACTCCTAGGCATGCTGCCTGTGCTTCTGTGGGCTCTCTGCAATGTTGAGGGCCCCCTCTGACTCCTCCTCCTGGGTTGAGTCCTCCTGGGCCTTGCTGGTCCCCGGCAGCACTACTTTCTGCTAACTGTGAGTTTTGCCTGTGCCAAAGCTTGTTGGTGGAATTCGGATATGCAAACTGCACTGCAATCTTCCTTCCGGCGTGGGACATCAACTGCATCCACTAGGAACTCGACTCTGACTCCAGGACTGCGGTGCTGACTCTACTTCCTCACAGTCGACCAACTCCTGCTATCCTCAGCTTGGTGGGTAGGGGCTCCTGCCCCCACTGAACTCTGCTGTGTCTTCTGGACTTGGTCCCCTCTTTCCACAGGTCTCCCTCTCCAGGAATCTATCATTGTTTTCTTGCAGTCATCGCTGGGTGTTGCCATTCTCTTCTTTTCTTCTAAGTGGGTGCTCTGGGGAACTTCTAGTTATTTACTCCTGCTTTCCTGGTTGCTAGGGGGTGTTGTAGTAATTGCCTTTGGGCTTTCCTTGTACCCCTAGCGACACTCTACACACTTCACTTACTTCGGTGGGAGTGACACTCTTGCATTCCATTCTGTTAGTATATGGGTTGTGCTCCCCCTAGGTCCCCTATTCTTTGTTGTATTTTACATTATTTACACCATTTTCTAACTATTCTTATACCTATTTCTGACAACTAGTGTATATAACTTGTGTATTATTTACTTCCTAAGGGAGTATTGCCTCTATAGCATTTTTGGTGTTGTGCTACTATAATAAAATACCTTTATTTGTGTAACACTGAGTGTATTCTTTCATGTTTGTAAGTGCTGTGTGACTACAGTGGTATTGCATGAGCTTTGCATGTCTCCCAGTTAAGCCTTGGGTCCTTATCCACAGCTACCTCTAGAGAGTCTGGCTTCTAAACACTGCTTACCTTTCACTAACATGGGATACCTGGACCTGGTATAAGGTGTAAGTACCTTAGGTGCCCACTACAAACCAGGCCAGCTTCCTACAGAAATCTTCCTAAAAACCAACACTTTGCCTGATGTGGTTACATGTGGAGTGGGAA
This sequence comes from Pleurodeles waltl, assembly GCF_031143425.1. Classification (NCBI taxonomy): domain Eukaryota; kingdom Metazoa; phylum Chordata; class Amphibia; order Caudata; family Salamandridae; genus Pleurodeles; species Pleurodeles waltl. The sequence goes on along the minus strand of NC_090442.1, from coordinate 891,665,066 downwards.
CAATTCATTTTAACTCCAGAAAGTCCAACACTTTCTCCGATGGGGTTAAGTGAGGAGTGGGAATATTTTATTTGAACTCCCCAAAGTCTAAAACGTTCTCCAATGTGTGGGTATGTTTGGAATATGAATAATAAATTTGACCACCACAAAGTCCAACACTTTCCCACAGTGTGGCTTAGTTTGGAGTTGAAATAGTAAACCTGACTTCTTAAAAGTCGAACACTCTCCACAGTGTGGCTAAGTTTCAATTCAGAACAGAATATGTGGCTTTACCAAAGTCCAAAACTTTCTCTAGTGAGACAGAGTTTGGAGTGAAAATACTAAACCCTACCTCCTAAAAGTCTATCACTTTTTATAATGTGGCTACGTTTGGAGTGAGTATATTCATTTTGAGCTTCCAGAAGTACAGCCTTTTCCCCAATGTGCATGAGTTTGGTGCAGAAATAGTAAATATAGCCTTCCCACTTCCCACATTTTCCCCAATGTGGCTATGTTTGGAGTTGGGATAGTAAAACTAACCTATCCAAAATATAATACTTTCCCCATTGTGGCTAGGTTTTGAGTGGAATAAGTAAAATATGTCCTCCCCAAAGTCCAACACTTTACCCAAAGTTGATAAGTTTGTATTAGAATTTTAAGTGTAACCTTCCCAAAGAGTAACACTTTCCTCTATCTGTTTAAATTATGAGTGAGAATACTACATTCCACACCCTACACATCTAATACTACCCCCTATGTGTCTACATTTTGAGTGATAGCAATACATCTGACCTTCCTAAAGTCCAACACATGCCCCAATGTGGCTACGTTTGGAGTAGGAATAGCAGATCTGACCTCTTGAAAATTTCCCCATTGTGGTTAAGTTTGGAGCAGGAATAGTAAATCTGAAAACCCCAAAAGCCAACACTTTTGCTTGGGTCTGTCTATCAAACAGAAAAGGAGAGAACCATTGCACATTGACTTAGATATACCAGTTACTGTATGCTGTCTTTGCACTAAAAGACTGTGATACAGGGATTCAAATGAAAGAGAAATATACAATAATTCTCACATAACTGAAAAGCCTTCATCCATGGTTTTAACAATTGTTCGCATAGACACCTAGCAAGAGACCCTCACTTTGTCTCCAGCGTCTTAAGCAATATTGTCACTCTCCTGAACTCTGATTTTGTTTCAGTATTCTTGAAATGCAGTTTCATAACCCGTTGTTAGTAACTTCCTGAAAGAACCAGCAGGTAGACTTATTTTAGTTAATGTTGTTTCTTTATTGCCACTTCTTACATATGTTGGTTTTCCATTGCCTCTCAGATTCCTTGGTGTATGCTCTTTAACTGAGTTCTCTTCTCAAGCCATCTAATGATCTTCCTCGTTCGGTTTCTTGTAAGTGGGAAGAGACACTTCCTGTCTTCTTGCTTCACGGGGCCAGCAAACCTCAGAGAAATATCGAAAGAACCCAGAGTCACATAAGTGCATTAAATTGTTTGGGTATTGGGTAGGGTAGAGGAAAGTGCTTGTGAGGGCAGGTGGAGGGATATTTTCAGCAGGTGCTCCTTAAGTGCAGTGAAGTGATTCCCAGGTGGCTGGCCTTTGGGTGTCCTCTATCCACTCCTAGGGCTGGTTGCGACTCCCTGGTGCATCATTCAGGTCCCGTGTCTTCCTCCTCATGGCGTCCACAGGTCCCGCGTCTTCCTCCTCATGACTCCCGGAGTCCACATGTCTTCTGTCCCAGACTCTGGCAATTTCTGCTGTACTCCCACGTCGTCTCAGCAACAGCTGTGTTCCTCGTTGGCTCGCTCCACCTTTAGTACGGGTATGACCCCGAAGTATTCCCTACTTCTGGCAATCTCACGTTTCGATGCCCCCGGGGCACGGGGTGTTTATACTTGTTCGCCCCGAGGTATGTCTTAATGCAGGAGTCATCACGGCGACCTTATGAGCTTTTCAACTACTTTGGGAAGCTTTCCTGAAGGAGAATTGATGTACCTAACCAACACTAATTCCTACTCTTTAAGATTGTATGTTCCCTACTGTCACTGATGATCTTTCTTGTGTCATTTTTTTTTTACAGTAGTCTATGGCCTGGCTCCATCCTTCCATCAGCAGATCCTCTTCATCAGTAGTGAGTCTAAGAGCCACATGTACAAAGGTAATCGTTTATGATTACCAAATAGCAAATCTTACAGATTCGCTATTTGGTAATCACAAACACCAATGTACAAATGTGTCTGACACATTTTGCAATTCCAAGTGAGTCACAAATAGACCTATCTCATGAGTATTAAAAAGTAAGGTCTCTATTTGAGACCCTTTGGAAATGGATTAAATTACAGGGATGGTGGCCTGTCTGGGCCATCGGACCACCATGTCTATGATCCCTTTTAAATAAAGCAATCTTTTTTTTTTAATGTAGCCCATTTTCCTTAAAGGAGAACATGATGTGTTTAAAAAAAAAATGAAAAGTTTTCTTTTCATTTTTTAAGAGTAGGCAGTGGTCTGTGGGAAGGGGCCCCTTCTCATTTGCAAGTGGGTTAGCACCAAATTTAAACTGGCATAATATTGAAATGTTTTGCAACCACATTTCTATTGCAAAACAATCATATATCCCGCTGTGAGTGGATATTAGGAAGGGACACCTTCAACATGCCACCTCCTAATACCAACTTGCAAACCCAATTCGCGATTTGGTAATAGGTTACCGAATCGCAAATATACTTTTTATAGAGCAAAAAGATTTTTTGTTTTCACAAATAGGACGATTCTGTGAATAGGCCTGTTTGCGACTGGTAAAAAGGTTTGTACATCTGACCCTAAGTCCTTTTACGATTTTAAACATTTTTCTTATACAATTGCTTGATTTTTATATTGCACCTGAGAACACTCTTGGTAAGGTTGTTAGAATAGCTTTCCATAAATGGTAGGGGTGTTTTTCTATTGGAATTTTTCTATAGTCACTATACACTTAGCACCCCTAAAGGAGCCAAGACCAATAATGTAGCACAACAGCACCCTCAGAATGCGTACTGTCTGCAAATGGTTGATGGCAGTGCAGGCCCCTTCCTACCTGTTGTGGCAAACAGCACTTTTTTCTACCAGCCATTTCATGGCGGTTAAACTGCCATTAAAAGGCTGGCAGAAAGGGGACTTGTGATCAGCACGGCGGTGCTAAACTCAGCACAGCCGTGACTGACCACAAGTCTGACCCCCATCCGCCTGTCAGGAACCATATTTCCTGGCGGACAGCAGTTCCCTAGTGGTTCAAATACCAGGGTCATAATGTGGAGATCGGACCACAAGGAGCGTGGCGGTCTGACCACCACCACGAGGCTGGCAGTCTCAAGACCCTCAGCCTTGTAATGAGGCCCTTAGTTTGATGTATATTTTGACTTCTCTTAAGCATTTCTGATCTAGGTGTTGCCACATACATATGACAGCCAAATCTATGATAAGATGCATGGGAGGTCAACCTATTAGTCATCCTCCCGGACAAGCCTGGAAAATGTGAAATTATGTCTGCCATTAACATGGGTCCAAACAAACAGTTAGAGGTGAATTATATTTCAATCACTTAATCAGAAATATCAAATCGTTGATTTTGGTTCTGCTATCACCATCGTACATGGTTAATCGCTTTGCAGAGTGAAAAAATCACTGACAATGGACAATAGCATATACATATATTCCAATATTGTTACAAAAAATTCATTTTAGTATCACCTAAATGTAATCTAAATAGTTCCATTGTGACAAACAGTTCATTCATAGTCCCAATTTTTGTATAGCAATCATTATTTCAATCGCCTCATTTTAGACACGTATTTTCTTTTTTATATTTAACTATCAAAGCATTGAACTTAAACTGTTCTGGGCATACACCACTTTAAAACATTAACATGTCCATTTGTCTGTAGACCATCTACAGTTTTAGATATGAAAGCCTCCCACGCTAACCAGTTAATTCAACAGCCACTTCTCTCGTGCTTATCCAAAAGTGCCCATACAAAGAGAAATTGAGCAAACTGTAAATTCCAATTTTAGAAGTGGAATTATATGTTTTGATACAGAAACTACAAATGTAGTAACACCCATTTGAGAAACGTTCTCTTCTCTTTGGGAAAACCACCCCTTTCAAAGACAGAAAAATTAGCAACTCTTCAAACTGCAGATCTCTGACATTTCAATTGAGCACAATTATAACTGAATGTGGATGTCCTCATTAATAGCAAGCATGATTAAATGTATTGCTTTTTTGTGTTCTCAAAAAAGTAGTCTATCATTTTTTCAGATTGTCAGATTAACCTGCTAAAGTGCTTTTAAAATGGGAGCATGTTTGCTCTTTATAAGAATATAATATCAGGTGACAACATGCTGAATTCATGAATATGCAAATATTCTAACCTCCAGCTATTCTGCTTCTGTCTTATCTTGTGGGAAGTCAAGAAGGGGCTAAGAATGGGGTATTGTCATTCACACATAAACAGCACATACATAGAGTTATTGAGAGTATCAGCTAAACAAATGCACCAATATTATTTGCTTAACACGATGTCAGTTATCTCTGAGATGAGCTTATCAGAAGTGTGGGAACTTCTAAAATGTGGGATAGCCAGGATAACATTTCGAGAATGCTGTAGGAATCCAATCTAATAAAAGGAGAAAATAACTTCAAGACAAGCCCCACCCAATATTGTTCTCTGTGGTTAATGCATACATGATAGGATTGTATCTCCTCCTCTGCGGCCCTTTGTGGATATTTTTTATGCAAACCAGGTACTTTGTGCATGAAAGAGACTTTGGCCCTCATTTCAACCTTGGCGGGCAGCAACCGCCGCCCACCAAGTTGAAACCGCCGGGTGGCCCTCAATGTAGCGCCTGCCGGCCCAGCGGGAATCTCGGCCGCAACACAGGAGCTGGCAGTGTTGCGGCTGTGCGTTGGGTGCAGTTGGACCCGTCGCGCTTTTCACTGTCTGCTGTGCAGACAGTGAAAAGCTGCATGGGGTCGTGGCCCCGGGGGCCCCGCGACTCCCCTTTCCACCAGCTTTTTCATGGCGGTTCAAACCACCAAGAAAAGGCTGGCGGGAGGGGGACTCGTAATCCCCTGGGCAGCGCTGCAAGCAGTGCTGCCCTGGGGGATTTAAACCACTGGGACTAAAGTGTCAGGAAACCGCCACTCCCGGTGGTGCGACCGCGGCGCTTCCGCCGCAGTCGTAATTCCCCAGGAAGCACCGCCAGCCTGTTGGCGGGAGCTTCCTTCAAAACAGACCGCCAGGGTTGTAATGACAACCTTTGTTTGCTTTTAAAAGACTTAAGACACTTAGGTGGTCATCCTGACCTCGGCGGTAAAAGGCACTTACCGCCGGTCAGAAGACCGCCATAACACCGCCGCGGTCGCGGTAAACCGCCACGGTCATTCTGACCCGCAACTGGCAAACCACCAAAAACCCGACATCAACAAAGGTCCGCCACAGCAACGGCCAGTGCAAAACTGGCGATGACCAAACCTCCACCGTCACGCCAACAGAAATACGCCCATGCCATTCCGACCCACAAATCCCCGCAGCGGTCTTTCAACCGCGGTATTCCATTGGCGGTACACACCGCCGCGGTCAAAATACACACACCTTTACAAAACACTACCACATTGGACAATTCAAAATACACACACCTGAGACACATACACACACCACTCCCATACACCCAATTAAATATAAAACACACACCCACATCACCCACAAAACCTTACGACCACAATTGCGACTGAAGGACAGAGAGAGACAGCACAGCATAGAGTAGACCATCACACAGAGGCAAATCACAACATCACCCACAAAATTTCCACGCACAAAACACCATACACCACCACACTCACCACACTCTACAACACATACACCACCCCTCACCTCATCCACACCACCCCATGGCACCTCAAAGACACCCCAGGTTCTCTGACGCCGAACTCAGGGTCATGGTGGAGGAAATAGTTTGTGTAGAGCCCCAGCTCTTCGGGGCACAGGTGCAGCACACCACCATTGCCAGGAAGATGGAGCTATGGAGCAGAATAGTTGACAGGTTCAACGCTGTGGGACAGCATCCACGCAATCGGGACGACATCAGGAAGCGGTGGAACGACCTACGGGGGAAGGTGCGTTCCATGGTATCAAGGCACAACATCGCGGTACAGCGGACTGGCGGCGGACCCCCACCTACTCCCCCAGAATTCACAGCATGGGAGGAGGAAGTCTTGCACATCCTGCATCCTGAGGGCCTCGCAGGAGTAGGCGGAGGAATGGACTCTGGTAAGTCAAATCTTCACTACTTCATTCCCCCCACCCCACCTGCATGCCAAATCATACCCCCACCCTCACCCCCACCCCCATCACACCAACTCCTTGCAAATGGCTCACCATCACAACCCACCCATCCCAAAACCTAGCCCTGCATGCCTCCCCAAAGCATGGACACCCATCACCAAAGAATGCCCACTTCACATACCCATCTCCCCCACAAGCCACCGTCACAAAAGCCCCCACAAGGGAATGCCAGCACTGGGGTACACGGCCACCCACCGAATGCACAAAATGGCACACACAGAAGCAATAACCATACTCTTATACCCCTGCAGGACCCGAACGCCACCACACCGCCCAGGAGGGTCCAGAGATGTCCATCCCACCCCCAGAAGAGGCCCCCAGTGATGACAGCAGCTCTGTCTCCCTGGACCCAGATGACCAGCCCGGCCCATCGGGGTCCTCGAGACAGTCGGTTACCCACAGACAGCCACAGGCTACAGCAGACCTAACCCCCTCTGGGAACACCAGCACAGCTCCCACCCAGCGGGCCCATGCCTCTGTCTCCAGGACACGTCAATCAGCGGTGTGTCCACCACTACAGGGCACCCAGGTTGACCCACCACCCCAACAACAACAGGGGCCTGGGGGCAGTGGTAGTGGGCACACGGTCCAGGGGACAGAGGCCCAGGGAAACAGGGGAACTGGGAGGGCTGCTGTGCGACAGGGGGGGGCAGGCCCAGGGAACCGACTCTCCAAGAGGCCCTCTCCTCCATCATGGGAGCATACCACCGCTCCCAGGAGACGATGGCGACGGTACTGGCCAGGTTCCAGGAGATCCAGGTACTGCAGGAGGAACAGTACATGGGGTTCAGAGAGGAACTGAGAAACATTAGTTCCGCAATGGGGACCATCGTCGTGGCCCTTAACCAGATAGTCACCACATTGCGGGACCATGTGGCACCACAAAGGGCCCATGTCACTAGCCTGGACCAGGAACAGCCTACCACCTCCGCCGGCGCTAGTGGACAGGAGGCCCCCACACAACGACAGGCCACCAGAACCCCACCTCCTGCAGAAGAAGAACCACCCCGCAAGCGGTACCTGAGATCTCACAAGAAGACAGAGTAGGATGCCAAGACACCCGCCAGCAAACGATACCCCCTGATGTCATCCCACTGTCCCACATTGTCACCCTGTCCAAACTTAAACTGCCCCTGCTCCATCCTTCCACAGGCATATGGACAATGCACCTGTTAGACTGAAAACTGGACTCTGCCATGGACATTACTCCACCATCACCCATCCCCATTTTACAATCATGTCCCTAAATTTAGCACTTTAATAAAATCACTTATAGCACTTAAAAAATCTGGAGTCTGCTTGTATTTTGAACAAATGTATTAGACATAACGGTGCCAAAATGTTCAGTTACATTGTGATGACAACATACCACTGTCACACAGCTGTAGTCCATGGGCAAACAAAGCAGAGGTCACGCAGTGGGGCCCACAGCTCTGAAAACGGAAGGGAAAGTCACAACTCAGTTAACAGTAACTGGGGGGAAACACAGACAGTAGAGAGGCAGGAGACTTTAAGTAAATGTAAAATGGCGGGGTTGATTCGTACCTGTGTGCTACTGAAAATACTGTTGAATCACTGTGTCCCTGTTGTCTGTGTCGTCCCCGTCGTCTTCCTCCTCTTCACTCTCCACAGGCTCCACAGCTGCTACAACACCACCATCTGGACCATCCTCCTGCAGGAAAGGCACCTGGTGTCGCAAAGCCAGGTTGTGAAGCATACAGCAGGCCACGATGATATGGCACACCTTCTTCGGTGAGTACATTAGGGATCCACCTGTCATATGCAGGCACCTAAACCTGGCCTTCAGGAGGCCGAAGGTCCGCTCGATCACCCTCCTCGTACGCCCATGGGCCTCATTGTACCGTTCCTCTGCCCTTGTCCTGGGATTCCTCACTGGGGTCAGTAGCCACAACAGGTTGGGGTAACCAGAGTCACCAATTAGCCACACACAGTGTCTCTGTAGCTGTTCCATCACGTAAGGGATGCTGCTATTTCGCATGATGTACGCGTCATGCACTGACCCAGGGAACTTGGCATTTACATGGGAGATGTACTGGTCAGCCAAACAGACCACCTGGACATTCATCGAATGATAACTTTTTCTGTTCCTGTACACCTGCTCACTTTCACTGGGGGGAACCAAAGCCACATGGGTCCCATCAATGGCACCAATGATGTTGGGGATATGGCCAAGGGCATAGAAATCACCCTTCACTGTAGCCAATTCGCCCACCTCAGGGAAAACAATGTATCTCCGCATGTATTTCATCAGGGCAGACAACACTCTGGACAAAACCTTAGAAAACATAGGCTGAGACATCCCTGATGATATGGCCACTGTTGTTTGGAATGATCCACTTGCCAAAAAATGGAGTACTGACAGAACCTGCACCAGAGGGGGAATCCCTGTGGGTTGGCGAATGGGGGACATCAGGTCTTGCTCCAGCTGGGCACACAGTTCCTGTATAGTGGCTCGGTCAAGTCTGTATGTCAGTATGACATGTCTTTCTTCCATTGTCGACAGGTCCACCAGCGGTCTGTACACGGGAACATTCCTCCATCTCCTCGCAAGTCCCAGCGGACGGTGCCTAGGAAGGACAACATGGAGCACAGAGTCAAGCAACCCACAGGTACGTAACCACAGCTTGCACAGAGCACGAATCGCTATGCATTGAATGGCTTGTATGAGTGGGAATGCAAGGCCTAGGCCTGTGTGACGCAGTACAAATTAAGCCATGTGGGCCCTTGAAATGGTGGCTGCCTGACCTGTGAAGTGTGACAATGGGATGTGAGGTCAATGCGCTGGCGTGGCACACCGTGGCGGTAGGCGGTCGAAGACCGCGGCGCAAAGCAGCATTGGTTAACATGGAACCCTATGGGTCTCAGGAGCCAATGACGATGTGCGCCGGCGGTCGCGGTACGCACCGCCGCGGTACGCACCGCAGCGGGCGTGACCGCCATCTTCTATCTGCTTAATCACTCGAGACCTGATCATCCACAGGAGAGGACCTATACTGCAAGTGCTGCTGTGACCTCGGTCTGGAAGATACAATGGCTGCTGCGACTGGGGAAAGGGCCCCTGCCTTCACATCTGAGGAATTGGAGAAACTTGTGGATGGGGTCCTCCCCCAGTATGCGCTACTCTACGGTCCTCCAGACCAACAGGTAAGTACACTGGGACCATGCTTTGTGGGCAATGCCTGTGTTGAGTGGGGTGGATGAAAGATGGTGGGAGGGGAGCGAATGAGGCATGCATCGCACGACAGATGAGAGCATGTGCCATATGGCAAGGTTGGGGAGGCGGGGCCACTCACATCGACCATGCAGAAAATGATCGCCAAGGACGTCCGGACCCTGGGGGTCCACAACAGACGGGGCACCCACTGCCGCAAGAGGTGGGAGGACATCCGCCGCGGGAGAAGGAAGACCGCAGAGGCTCTGCTGGGGATGGCCTCCCAACGTAGGAGGGGTGGTTCCCGTCAATTGACCCCCCTGATGTCCCGGATCCTGGCGGTGGCCTACCCCGATTTGGATGGGCGCGTGAGGACATCACAGCAGACACAAGGGGGTGAGTACCAGCACATTCTGCTATGTTAGCGCACAGTGGAGGTGTCTGGGTGGGGGAGGAGGGCTGTGGGTATCTCTAGGCCAGGGCGACTTCTGTAGGCTGGTCCCCTCCGTAAGGCATGGCCCTGTGCCCCCGCCCCCCACCTCTGTAGGTGGTAAGTACAGCTATCCATGGCCCTGGGTCACCTATGTGTTCAGTTGTCGTCCATAGGCTTGTAGGCCAAGTCACAATAATTGAGTAGTGTACACCGAGTGCGCGGCGTAGTGCAGGGGGCTTCTGTGTCTGTCCTCTCCGCCAACGGTGTCGCCAATGCATGCACTCAACATGTCATTTTTTCTCCCCCCCCCCCTTTTTTGCGGTCTTCCTGTTCATGTGTGCATTAGCATCATCAGGCGGAGGAGAAGTGGCATCGGAGCACGAGGGAGCTGCATCTCACATAGCCCCGGAGGGCCATGCAACCGACTCTGAGTTCACCAGTGAGACGGAGGGCGAGGGGAGCTCCACAACGGGGACCCGTGGAGACATCAGCGACACAGACACGTCCTCGGAAGGGAGCTCCCTTGTGGTGGCGGCAACATCCCTGTCCACCGCTACAACAGGTACAGCCGCCACCCCGCGCACCAGCTCCGCCCTCCAAGCAGCCCCTCAGCGTTCGCCCCGTGCCCGCTCGGCCAGGAAGGCGGGCATCTCCTTCGCCCCAGGCACCTCAGGCCCTGCCCCAGTTACCCCTGCTGCCCTCAGTGAGGAGATCATTGACCTCCTCCAGACGCTCATTGTTGGGCAGTCTACCCTTTTGAATGCCATCCAGGGTGTAGAAAGGGAGGTGCACCGGAGCAATGCATACCTGGAGGGCATTCATTCGGGTCAGGCTGCCCATCAGTGATCGTTTAACGCTCTGGCCTCAGCACTGACGGCAGCCATTGTCCTTGTCTCCTGCCTCCCCCCTCCAATTTCCTCATCCCAGTCCCACTCCCCTGTTCCTCTGCCTATCCCAGCCACACCTACAGACCAGCGTGCACACACATCAACACCCAAGGGCAGCTCATCCAGACATAAGCACCACAGATCACACAAGCATTCACACATGCAACATCCACATGCAAACATGCCAACAGCCACTGCCTCCACTGTGTCCCCCTCCTCCTCGTCTCCCTCCTCCCTCCCTGTGACGTCTCCACTCACACCTGCATGCACACCACCATCAGCCAGTACGTCCATCACCAGCACACCCACCAGAACACTCCGCACATGTGCAGTCACCACCCCCACTGCCATTTACACGTCCCCTGTGTCCTCTCTCAGTGTGTCTGTCACCCCCTCTTCCAAACCACACAAACGCAGGCAGCCACCCACCCAACAGCCATCCACCTCACGACAGCCTCCGTCACAAGCACCTGCACCCAAAGACAGCACACTTGACTCTCCTACAACCACATCCTCGTCCTCCACTCCCATACCCACTGCAACTACCCTTCCCACTGCTCCTAAAAAGATTTCCTCTCCAAACTGAACCTCTTTGCATCACCTGACCCACCCCCTCCATCTCGGAAGAGTCCAAACAGCACCTCAGCCACCACAAACCCTGCACCTACAAGGACCATAGTCCAGGGCTATTGGAGTCCACCAGCTTCTAGGGCAGCAACATCGGCCAGCAGCAAGGGGACAGCCAGCCCACCCCCTGGGAAAAAAACTAAAAAAGGGAAGGGCCGGCGCGAGACGCCAGAGACGGCAGCCCCCAAAGGCAATACCCTGGCACTGTCACCTGGTACATCCACAAAGGGAGGCAAGGGCCCCAGAGAATTGGCGAAGGAGGGCAAGGGCAGCAGGGCGGACATTTCCGGCAGCAGGCGAGCTGCCCAGGAGGGCCCCACCAGCCCCATTTCGGGTGTGAAGGAGGACACCCACGGGCCCAGGACTGCAGCACAGGAGGGCCCCGCAAGGGAAAGGTCGGATGGCGACTGAGCGGAAAATATTGGCCCGATCTGGTTCCCTGGGAACACATGTCAAGCACCGCTGAACAGGGCCCCGCCGTGACAAGCACCGCTGAACAGGGCCCCGCCGTGACAAGCACCGCTGAACAGGGCCTCGCCGTGACAAGCACTGCTGAACAGGGCCCCGCCGTGGCAGGCACCGCCGAACTGGACCCCGCCGTGGCAAGCACCGCTCCGCTGGGCCCTTCCTGGCAAGCACCGCTCTGCTGGGCCCTTCATCTCAAGCACCGCTCTGCTGGGCCCTTCCTGTCACGCACCGCTCCGCTGGGCCCTTCATCTCAAGCACCGCTCCGCTGGGCCCTTCCTGTCAAGCACCGCTCCGCTGGGCCCTTCATCTCAAGCACCGCTCCGCTGGGCCCTTCCTGTCAAGCACCGCTCCGCTGGGCTTTTCCTGTCAAGCACCGCTCCGCTGGGCCCTTCCTGTCAAGCAGCGCTCCGCTGGGCCCTTCCTGTCAAGCACCGCTGCGCTGGGCCCTTCATCTCAAGCACCGCTCCGCTGGGCCCTTCCTGTCAAGCACCGCTCCGCTGGGCCCTTCCTGTCAAGCACCGCTCCGCTGGGCCCTTCATCTCAAGCACCGCTCCGCTGGGCCCTTTATCTCAAGCACCGCTGGCCTATTGGCAGGGCCGGATCTGTGTCGGCCAGGGCTTCATGAAGCACTCTGGGCACCATGCCTCCTCCAGAACCAGTGGAGTCTGTAATCCACTTGATGGACTGTGGCTTTGCACTCCCCAGGATGGTACAGTGGGCAACCCACCCACTGTACAGACTTGTGAGACTGTGGCTTTGCACTCCCCAGGATGGTACAGTGGGCATGAAGGCCCCTCGTGGATCTGGCGTCGTGGACTGAACTGGCTGAGGTGCCCCACTTCCCTTCCCCCTGAGGTGCCTGTCGTTTTACTATCTGATGCCCCTGCAGTGTTCTCTCTAATGGAATCGGGTCTCGTGTGTGGGCTTTGCCCATGTGTTTAGGCCCATTGGCCCACGAACAATGGATGATAGCCAATATGGGCCGGACTTTTGACCTACGTATATATTGTTCATGATGTAATATATTTTATTTATATTTTCATATTTCACTTAACTTCAATTATGCTATATTATACTTCATTTTTAATGATCATTTTATTTTGTCTTTGCATTCTTCCGGGGGGGGTGGGGGTGTCACTCTGACTTGTTGCTCTGCATTGATGTGTGTATTGTAGTGGGTGAGGGTGGGGGTGGGTGTGCGGCGTATGTGTGTCCCCGTAATTTTTTCCCTCCCCCCTCCCCTGTGTCGTAGGTGCAGTACTCACCGTTGTCTTCTGCGCCGGCGTTCGTGCTCCTGGTAGAGGAGCAGGTAGACAATAGCTGGTAGGATGTGTAGTTCGGGTTCCATGCTGTCCAGATTCCTCGTGGGGTGTATGGAGGTGAGCGTTTTCCCGTTCGAAGTCTGTTTCCGCCGTGTTTTTATCGGCGGGCTCCCGCCCCGGAAAAGGTGGCGGATTGGTGAGTTGTGATAGGGTGGGCGGTACATTGTCTGCCGCCTGTCTGTTGGCGGTGACCGCCGCGCTGCTTGTCTGTACCGCCGTGGCGGTCCGAGTGGTAAAGTGGCGGGCTGCGCTGGCGGTTCCCGCCAGGGTCGGAATTCCATTTTTTTGGCCGCCTGCCTGTTTGCGTGTTGGCCGCCGCTTTAACACCGACCGCCAGGGTTGGAATGACCCCCTTAATATCACTTTTCAGTGATATCTACTTACTGCATCTTTGATCATTTTGACCTGCATTTATCCAGATAAATATTATATATTTTTCTAAGCACTGGTTGGTGTATTTTTGTGGTGCTATATGATGGTATTGTATGATTTATTGCACAAATACTTTACACATTCCTTCTAAGTTAAGCCTGACTGCTCAGTGCCAAGCTACCAGAGGGTGGGCACAGGATAATTTGGATTGTTTGTGACTTACCCTGACTAGAGTGAGGGTCCTTGCTTGGACAGGGGGTAACCTGACTGCCAACAAAAGACCCCATTTCTAATATTGGTGATCAGCGGTGAGATAGGACTTGTATTTGTGCAGTGACATACAGTAGCTAAGTATTTCACTACCTACCCTCAGTTGAAGGTCAACTTGATTTTTATCTCTTTTGCAAATTGATTTTTTCCTGACAATTTTCTAAACTAAAATCCTCACTCAAAATGTCTCAGGCTGTGTCTCAAGCAGGAGATTTTGACCTGGCCCTGTTGGAGACATATACTACCAAACAGCTGAAAGGGTTCTGCAGGGAGATGGGAGTACCCACCCAAGGTGCCTTCAGAAAGGAAGAATTTAATGTGGCGCTGAGGGGCTGGGCAGAAGCCCATTAAGAGGAGGATGCTGAGGAGGAGGAGCTAGAAGATGGCTTCCCAGAGGATTTTTTGCCATCAGTGGATGATGTTACCACTGCAATTGTGCCCCCTGCCAAACCAGGGAGCAGTATCTCTGATCAAGGCCTGACTGCAGAGGAAAGGAGAGTAAAGAGAGAGTTTCAATTGCAAATGGAAAGGCTGAAATGAAGGCTCAACAGGAAGAAAAGAGGGCAGAGAGAGCCTTGACTGAAAAGAAACTTTTGTTGGCTCATGAACTGAGTCTCAAGGAGCTGGATCTTAAGGCGAAGCAGTCTGAGTCTATCAGTAATAGTGGCAGCACACAGGCAGGACCTGCTGGAGAAAAGAAGGTTCAGATACCCAAAAATTTGGTGCCTAGTTTTGTGGTGCGACATGACATTTGTGCCAACAATTGGGAGGGACACGCTTCTCACATTGGACCCAAAGGATCAAAACACATACTCACACATGAAAGCGATTTTACTTGCCAAGTTTGGGATGACCCATGAGAAATACCATCAGAGGTTCAGGGAAAGCACCAAATAGTCTACACAAACATGGGTAGATTTCTTTGACTTTTCCAGTAAGGCACTGAATGGATGGGTGCGGGGTTACAAAGTAGATAATTACACAGGGTTGTATAGTTTGATTCTGAGAGAGCATATGCTCAGTACTTGTTTTACAGAGTTGCACCAGCACCTAGTAGACAGTAAGCTGACTGATCCCAGGAAGCTTGCTGAGGAGGCGGACCTCTGGACTAGCACCAGAGTGTCCAGAAAGGTATCTGGGGGGACACCCACAAAGGTGGTCAGGGTTCCCATCAGAAGTAAGAGGGGAGAGAAAAACTTAAAAACAAGGAGTTCTCAAAAGGCCCCCAAAATAGTTCCCAAGGGAATAGTGGTAACCAGTCCCGGTCTGATTCCAAAAGGAAGGGGTTCATTGACCATAAGTCAGGGAGGTTTGTACCCCAATGTGCAGAGTGCAGGAAGTATGGGCACTCTGAGGGTGGCTCCAAGTGTCCCAAGAGGGCGCAGCCCCCCAACGGAGGGCAGACACCTGGGTTGGCTAGTGTAGCGCTCGTGGAGGAGGTAGTCCCAGATAGTTTTGGGGAGCAGATAGAGGTAACCCCAGTGTTCCTGGGGGATGCAGAGATGGTGCCAAAAAAAGCCATGCCTGTCAATACTTCCAAGTATAGGCAGTGGGTCACCATCAATGGGCAAAGGGTGGAGGCTCTGCGTGACACAGGAGCCAGCATTACCACTGTCAGGGGTCAGCTGGTGTCAGCAGAGCAGGTCCTCCCAAATACATTCCACCAAATCATGGTCACCGACAATCGTGAGAGCCACCAACCGGTAGCTCTAGTTCCGTTTGAGTTGGGGGGTCTGTGGTACTCTAAAAGTAGCTGTGAGTCCTGCCAGGCCTGTAGATTGTCTGTTAGGCAACGGCCTTGAGCACACTACCTGGAAGGAGGTAGAGCTAAGGTCTCACTTGGAGATGTTGGGATTGCCTGAGTGGGTCTGCATGACCACATGGTCCATAGCTGCCTGGGAGGGAAGTCAAGGTTGTCTGGAACCTGGAACAATGGCCCAGACAACTGCCAAGAGGAAGGGCAAGAGGTGCGGGAAACCGGTCCCAGAAGTTCCTGCAGTGGTTGATGGGGTTACTGAGGAGGAAGCTCCCGAGCCAACTGGGGAAGACATTGCCAACCTAGGTGATCTATCTGAGCTTGCTGGCTGACAAGTTGAGGGTGGGCCCACCAGGGAGGAATTCTGCAAGGCCCAGAAAGAATGTCCCACTCTAGAGGGTATATATATATATATATATATATATATATATATATATAAATATATATATATATATATATATATATATATATATATATATATATAAATATATATATATATATATATATATATATATATATATATATATACGCCACCAGTTGTCTTACAGTTGCAGCTTGCGCCTTCAAAGCAATGCACATACTTCAACTGACGCGTTTCAACTGTAGCTTTTAGGCAGCAATAAAAAAGGATCAGACTTTTGTCTAGTGGCAATTTTGATGCCATAAAGTAGCGCAGAAGGTTTATATGCCTACTGCAAAGATCAAATCTGTATTTTATGTAAATAGCTGACTACATCAGTAAAGCCAGCCATTACCTGCACTATAATACAAATGAAATGTACTTGCGGGGGTGCTATGGAGAGATGAAGGGCACTTTTTCTGGGTGGTAGTGAGGGAATTCTAGGAGGAGGTCATGGGAGTGGGAGCACCAATAATGATTGTTGGACTGGGTGCTAGAGGTGCTAAAGACTGTGATGATTGGTATGTGACAAGGTGTTTTTTGAGTGTCTTGAAAGAACATGCTGATCGAGGGAAAAAGCGAAGGTAAGGTGACCTCTACTGTTGCATGTATCACACACACAAACCCACCAGCACTTTTGTGACTGTCTACGTAGGCTAATGTTTTAGAGCAACAGTTTAGCCAGTAGCAGAGATGGCATCTATTTGGATGACTGCTGCTCAAGACCTCTCTCGGGTAATAGAGGAAAAGCTCTGACGTTGGATCAGAGACTGAGACAGCAGATACTGAGACAGCATCTGAGGGACAGGACAATGGCGCAGACTCTGGGAGTGATTTTTCAGTCAGAGGAGTCCCATTCGATAACTCCTTTTCCAGTGATTATGAGGGAGGTGATGAGGACAGTCCTGCTGTCTTCGCAAGCACAGTCTGTGCAGCGGGACAATAGCAGGTTAGCCCAACCTAGAGAGCAGGTGCATGCGGTAGCAAGCACAGAGAGAGAGGATTCTCTTAGGAGCTCCCCAATTTAGTTCAGCCCCAAATTTCACCGACCAAATCGTATTGTGGAGACATCAAAATTATCTATCACAAAACAAACTTGTTTAGTAAGGCAGGCACGTGTGTTTCTGGTCCTGGGTTCGGCAGCCATATAGGGAAACATACCAAACCCTGACATTTCTGGAAACTAGACATCCAGGTGACCACAGAGGTGTGACTTGAATGGATTCCCCAAAGTTTTCTTACCCAGAATACTCTGCAAAGCTGAAATGTTGAATTAAAAACTCTATTTTTTCTTGCATTCCTGTCACACAAACTACAGGAATATGCTAGGATCCACAAAATTCCTACCACCCAGTGTTTACCCACCTTTCCTGATAAAAACAATACCCCACTTGAGTGCCTGTACCTAGTGCATGTGTCAGGAATGGATCACCCCAGGGTCAACAGTTGCCCTCATGTAAGGACCCACATTGACTGTTGTGTGTTCTATTCCTGTCATGGGCACTAGGCCTAACCACACAAGTGAGGTTCCATTTTTATCAGGAGACTAGGGGGAATGCTGGGTGGAAGGAAATTAGTGGCTCCTCTCAGATTCCAGAACTTTCTATCACCAAAATGTGAGGAAAAAGTGTTTTTTGGCCAAATATTGAGGTTTGTAAAGGATTCTGGGTAACAGAACCTGGTGAGAGCCCCACACGTCACCCCATCTTGGATTCCCCTAGGTGTATAGTTTGAACAAATGCACAGGTTTGATAGGTTTCCTTAGTTGCCGGCTGAGCTAGAGCCCAAAATCCACAGCTAGGCACTTTCCAAAAAACACACCAGTTTTCAATGTAAAAATGCGATGTGTCCATGTTGCGTTTCCTGTTGCGGGCATTAGGCCTACCCACGTAAGTGAGGTGCCATTTCTATCGATAGACTTGTGGGAACACAGAATAGCAGAACAAGTTTTATTGCCCCTTGTCTTTCTCTACATTTTCTCCTTCCAAATGTAAGCCAGTGTGTAAAAAAGAAATCTATTTGAGAAATGCCCTGTAATTCACATGCTAGTATGGGCACCCCGGAATTCAGAGATGTACAAATAACCACTGCTTCTCAACACCTTATCTTGTGCCCATTTTGAAATACAAAGGTTTTTTTGATACCTATTTTTCACTCTTTATATTTCACCAAATGAATTGCTGTACACCCGGTATAGAATGAAAACCCATTGCAAGGTACATCTCATTTATTGGCTCTGGGTACCAACGGATCTTGATGAACATACAAGTACTACATATCCCTGCAACCAGATGAGTCCAGCAGACGTAAAGGTATATAGCTTTCAAAAATCTGACATCCCAGGAAAAGTTTACAGAGTAAAATGTGAAGAGAAAAATGGCAGTTTTTTTCAACTCAATTTCAATATTTTTTTTTTCAGCTGTTATTTTCTGGAGGAACACCTTGTAGGATCTACACAAATAATCCCTTGATGAATTCAGAATTTTGTCTACTTTTCCCAAATGTTTAGCTTTCCGGTATCCAGCATTGGTTTCACACCCATTCCTGTCACTAACTGGAAGGAGGCTGAAAGCACAAAAAATAGTAAGGGGTATGTCAGAGTAAAATTCCAAAATTGTGTTGAAAAATGTGGTTTTCTGATTCAAGTCTGCCTGTCCTGAAAGCTGGGAAGATGGTGATTTTAGCACCGCAAACCCTTTGTGTGTGCCATTTTCCAGGAAACAAACCCACCAGCCTTCTTCGGCAGCCCGTTTTACCATTTTTTTTTTAAACAACAAAATGTTTGCTGTATTTCGGCTAATTTCTTGGTCTCCTCCAGGGGAACCCACAAACTCTGGGCACCTTTATAATCCCTCCGATTTTGGAAAAAAAGGACACAAATTTGGTGTGCATAGCTTATGTGGACAAAAAAGGTATGAATGCCTAAGTGCAAACTGTCCAAATAGCCAAAAAAGGGCTCAGCACTGGGGAGGAGGTCCAGCAGCTAAGGGGTTAATCAACTCAATCATGAATGGCACATATTGAAACATTATAGCCCAATTGTATGAACATTACACAGTCAACCACAGGACCACCACCAGGAAGCACCAGCCAACCAAATAAGCACAAGTTGTAAACACTTTGAAGCAATCATGGTTTTTAAAAAGCACTAAGTAGTCGTCTCAATTTATTGTAATTTTAAAAGGTATACAACAGAACTACAATTACACAATGGAGGGATGACAGCCATTTCGGACTTGAACCCTATGTCATTCCGTGTATGCTTTCATCTTCTAAATTTACCTATTATTGGAAATGGACCATTTGCAGAGTCATTTCCAAACTTTTTGCTGTCCTCTTTCCGTTTTCTTCTGACATCATTTTTGCTGGTTTTAGGACTGCAATTTACCACTGCTATCCAGTACTAACGTGATTGTGCTACCTCTCTTAAGCATGGTAACATTGGCTTATCCCCAACTGGCATATGTAATTTACTGTAATATTTGAGTTATATGTCCCTAGTAAAGTGCACTACTTGTGCCCTGGGCCTGTGCATTAAGGCCCGTATTTATACTCCGTTTGCGCCGAATTAGCGTCGTTTTTTTCGACGCAAATTCGGCGCAAAACTAACGCCATATTTATACTTTGGCGTTAGACGCGTCTAGCGCCAAAGTATGGGCAAATAGCGCCATTTTTTTGCGTGAACGCCTTCCTTGCGTTAATGAGATGCAAGGAAGGCGTTCCCGTCTAAAAAAATGACGGCGACGCAAATGCGTCGTATTTATACTCCCGGGCAAAAATCACGCCCGGGAGTTGGCGGGTCAAAAAACCCCGCATTTGCGCCACTTTTTAACGCCTGGGTCAGGGTAGGCGTTAAGGGGCCTGTGGGCTTAAAATGAGCCCACAGGTGCCCTCCCCTGCCCCCAGGGACCCCCCCTGCCACCCCTGCCCACCCCAGGAGGACACCCAAGGATGGAGGGACCCACCCCAGGGACATTCAGGTAAGTTCAGGTAAGTATAATTTTTTATATTTTTTAATTTTTTTGGTGGCATAGGGGGGCCTTATTTGTGCCCCCCTACATGCCACTATGCCCAATGACCATGCCCAGGGGACATAAGTCCCCTGGGCATGGCCATTGGGCAAGGGGGCATGACTCCTGTCTTTACTAAGACAGGAGTCATTTAAATGGCGTCTGGGCGTCGAAAAAAATGGCGCAAATCGGGTTGAGGCGATTTTTTTGCCTCAACCTGACTTGCCCCATTTTAAGACGCCCTAACGCCATTTTCCCCCTACGCCGGCGCTGCCTGGTCTACGTGTTTTTTTTCCACGCACACCAGGCAGCGCCGGTCTGCTAGCGCCGGCTAACGCCATTCCATAAATACGGCGCCCGCATGGCGCTTCAGAATGGCGTTAGACGGCGCTAAATTTTTTGACGCTAAACTGCGTTAGCGCAGTTTAGCGTCAAAAAGTATAAATATGGGCCTAAATGTTACTTATGGCCATCAGCACTGATTGTGCCACCTGATTAAGTAGCCCTTTAACCATGTCTCAGGCCTGCCATTCCAGAGAATGTATGTGCAGTTTTACATTGCCATATTAACCTGGCAAGGTAATCCTTTGGCCGGGCCCAAACCTTTTTATACATGTGTCACCTCAAAGGCAGGCCCTGGACAATGCTGTGGGCACCATGCAATGTATTTAAATGGCAGGATGTGTACTTTTACGTTTTACATGTCCTGGTAGTGAAAAACTCCCAACTTTGTTTTTCACTACAGCAAGGCCTGCTTCTCCAAAAGGATAACATTGGGATTATCTTATTACATCTTGTACATGTAATTCACAATCTGGAAGAGATACACTTTTCGATTTTGGCATCTCTGGAATCAAAACAATTTAAAATCACAACTTATAGAGAAGTCAAATTTTAAATTGCAATTCTCAAAATGCCACTTTTAGAAAGTTGACATTTTCTTAGTTTAGTTATTTGGTGCCTTCTGTCTGTCTCTGATCACTTTTCTTGGGCTTTGTCCATGCCCTCTAAATTGCCTCATACAATGGGATTTTAGGTTTGATTGGCCTTGATGAACCGTCCTGGCAGCATAAGAGTGAGAAGCTGGGCACAGCCTCACTTACACTTAATGGACTCCTGCTGTGCTGTGATGTGCTGCCTTACTGCCTGCTGTTCCCCACCCTGGGTGAGAAGAACAGGACCTGCATCACTTGAACCCAGAATGACTCCAAAGACTAGCTGACTGGCCTTCTGATCTGAAGCCTCAGGAACATAAAATACTTCCAACCACCCTGCTCCTGCACCTAGACTCTGCCATCTGTGAGAGCATGAATCAACGCAATACTGCTGTTGCGTTGAACAGACTAGTGCACTGCCTTTGGAACCACCACTGCAATGCTTTTCCCGTTTGAAGGTCCTCACATCCCCATCAACGGCAGCCTCGACGGAAACACTAAGGTCCATATTGATACTTTTTTAGCGCGGCGATTGCGCAGCTTTTTGACTCAAAAGAAGCGCAAACTTGCAAAATACAATTTTATTTTCAAAGTTTGTGCAGTTTTTGCGTCAAAAAGTGGCACAAACGCATCATTAAAAAGGTTTAAATATGGGCCTAAATCTTCTGCAATCATAGCCTCTGTGCTATCAGGTACAATGCATCCCCTCAACTGCCCAAAGCTCACAGGAACTGGCACCAGCATCCTCAACGTCGACGCACAGGAACTCGCACCCTAACTCTGTCCCATCTCAAAGCCGACACATTGCCACTGTTTGGTGGAGAAACCCGACGCACCACCTCTACTGCATGGTTCAGAACTGACACAGCACTCCACTCCAGGATTAAGGAATTTCTGTTTAACAGGGCTAACTGGGTCCCTGTAGCCGTCCTGTGCTCCATCGCGATCGGCCTGAAATTTTTACTTTTTCCCAGTCTGGCACAACCAGACATCCCGATTGTAGCTTATTGCATCTAAGCGCTATTTTACAGTTTAATCTTTTGGCATTCATAACTCAAATTCTTCTTGTTGGGTATTTGTCGTTTTGGCCTTGTTTTATTTTACAGTTTAATCTTTTGGAATTCATAACTCAAATTCTTCTTGTTGGGTATTTGTAGTTTTGGCCTTGTTTTATTTATTAAAAACAGAGTTTTTTTCTAACCTGGTGTGGAATCTTTTTGTGTGGTATTTTCAATATTTTACTGTTTGATGTTTGCAAAAATACTTTACACATTGCCTCTAAGTTAAGCCTGACTACTCTGTGCTTTGCTACCAGCGGGAAAGCAGAGGTTAATTATGGGTTTGCCTAACACTTATCCTGACTAAGATTGTGGTTGTTGCTTGACCAGCGCTCATACCCCATCAACCAATAACCCTATTCCTAACACTAAAATCTGCACTCCTGCAAAACTTATCAGCATGTAGACAATCATAGTAGTTGGTTGGTGAAGAAACACAAAATGCAGCTGCAATAGGATAATTTGAGGAGGCAGAAAATCAACCATTGAAAACTTGCATATAGGACTTATCAGAACTCTTCAATCAAATAAATTGTAAAATTAACTAAGGAGACTGCTCAGAAATTATGTCTGACTCTGTAAAATGTCCCCTGAAGAAGAGAATCTTACTTAGCTTTGAAGAAGGAAATCATGCCTCTATGTTGGGCATAATGCCTGCCTGCGCCTGGCCCTCTGAATATTGGTGAATGTTGATTTTCTGAGCCCGTAGTTTCTGTCAGCATGACAATGATGTTATTAATTTTGCAGTGTTCCTCACATTGACAATCACATTACCCCCTGGTCCCTCAAGTCCTTGTCTCCATCATCACGGTATGGAGATAACTATCTCTACGACAGAAAAAGTAATACCAGGAATGCTGTGTACTCTCAAACTCCTTCCCCCATAGTATATAAAACGTACTTACCCAGCATTCCACCTGTTCTTTTTTTTCAGGTTTCCTATGGATGGGGCCAAGGAATTGAGGGAGTCATCTCTGCTGGGCTTGGACAGCTCCAGGGATTCTTCATGCGTCCCCCAGACTGCTGGGCTTGCTGGGGGGTGTGGGTGTTGTGCCTGGTCGAGTCCGCTGGTCGGGCCTCTTTTTCGAGACTGTGGGGGTGAGGTACTTGTTTGCAGAAGAAGCGCGTCTCCTGGCCAGATGGGATGTTGGGAGATGCGCGGAGAAAGCAGGAAGCCTGGAGCTTGTCTGACTTTGTCTTTGGATGGAAGTGGTTTGGGGGCATGCGTGAGAGGTGCTTTATGGAGGCTCTCATTTTAGTCTATCCCTTCTTGGTGTCAGAAGGGGAATTTAAGCAGAGGTGAACCCCTTGGTGAGTACTGCACAGCTGCATTGGTGTTCTTTTTTCCATTTTTGGGCAGTATTTGGATTTTGGCTGCTGCTGTAATTGCCTGGCATAGGGAAGCAAGCTCAAAAAAGAAAGCACTTGGAGGGGTCTTCCTGTCCTCATCTTCCTTATCTCCACCCCGGTCTCATTTCCCTTCCAGACTGAGTAGACGTGGAGAGGAGGATGCCAGTATTAAGCGCCTCATTAAGGAGACCTTGCTTGAGATGGGGGCAGAGGGCAGGCATACATTTGTTTCTGAGGCTGTTTCTTCTTCCTCTGGTTCTTCTGGACCCTGAGAATCTTACAGGGAAGTACATCTCCAAGGACATGTTGCCTGCACTGGTATGCCATGTTAAGTCTACTATGGGCTTTCAGGAGGAGGAGGATCCTGAGTCATCTTCTTCAGCCATGTTGTGTCAATTTCAGGTCACGACCCCTGTTTATGTACCGGTCCATTCCTGCATTCGTGATGTGCCCTATTGAAAGTGGCGTGACATCGATAAGATTTTGATGCCTCGTTTTATGTCTAAACTGTATCCCTTGCAGAATATGGAGTCAGACATTCCTGATACCATCCCAGTGGATTCTTTTGTGCCCAGTCTGGTTGGATGTACTTCTTTGGAAAAAGATGTGATTCTAAGGGATCCTGTTGACAGGAAGGTGGATGGTTCCTTGAAAAAAGTATACTCTGATGCTCATCTGGTCCTTCAGGCTGGGATATATAGAATTTATGTGGCTCAATCTCTTGTTTCAGACCTCAAGACTCTGTGTAGGGCTTAAGATGAGTCTTCTGATTGCTCTGGGGTTCTGGATATGATCAAACACACCAGGTGGAGTTTCTGTCAGACATTTTATTTGATATAGTGTGCTCTTCTGCTTTGGCCGAGGGTGCATGTGTGGCAGCCCATCGAAATCTGGTGCTGAGGGATTGGAGAACGGATGTAGCCCAGAATCTTCAGCATTACATTTTCCTTTTCAGGGTTCTGTTTTATTTGATTCTGAGCAAGAGAAAAAACAATTTTTCATCAGGGGTGACAGGCCCTTCTTCACACACAAGTCTTCCCCACGTCAGCCCCTAAGTAGAGAGTTTGTGAGGGTTCATGATCTGTTTCCTGCCCGTAGAGCAGAAGACCAAGTCTTCCCCTTCGAAGCAGCGTTCCAGACTATATGATAGACCAGGATGAGGTGGTAGGGGACCATCTTCATCTGTTTTCCCAGGCTCAGCTGAGGTCTAACTCAGATGCCTGGGTGTTGGATGTGGTGCAACATTGCTAAAGGATAGAGTTTGGGGAACCTCCTACTTCTTTAGAGGTGCATCCCACTCCGTGGCCGTCCCGGAGGGAAAAACAGGTGGCCATTCAGGCAGGGCTTGTTTCCCTGGTGCAGAAACATGCTGTTTGGGTGTTGTCACCTCCGGAACAGGTTTGGGGTTATATTTTATTTTTCTGGTGGCGAAGGCAACAGGGGGTTTCCTCCTGGTACTGGAATTGAAGGCTCTGAAGAAATGTGTTCGTCATGTGCCGTTCAAGAGGGAGACTTTGCAGAAAATCATTCCTCTGGGTTTTTGGGTTACTGCATTTATTGTATGGCCTCCCTTTTTTGTGTTTTTTTTTTCTCAGTGATGTCTGGTTCTCAGAAGGCCGGTTTTGCTTGCTTGGGTATTCTCCATACTGTGATGAAGGGGACGAGGACTTGAGGGGCCTGGGGGTAATGTCCTATTGATTACCGATAACCTCCATTATTCCTGGTCCTGTTGTCCTCATCCCATTCATCACACCCCGCCCTCCCTCCCATACGGCTGGCCTTCTGTTCTGGAGCTTGGTAGTCCAGGTGGAATGCTGGGTAGGTGCAGTTCATGTACTACCGGGGGAGGGGGTTTGGAGTACACAGCATTTCTCATGTTCATTTTTCTGTTGTGGAGATATACTGTGATGAATGGGATGAGGACAACAGGACCAGGAGTAATTAAGATTACCAGTAAGTAATAGGGCATTAGCAATGCTACGTTTCTGGCACTCCAGTTCAATTTTCTGCCCACATACACAGCTGCAGGAAATTTCGCCAACTAGTAGATTGTCCCAAGTAGTAAATGCATTCTGCCCGGAACAATCTGCTGACTCTAAATCTGTAAAATAAATTGAGTCAGATGGAATGCTCGTTTTCATAGATTTAACTTACATGTGTGAAACGCTCTGCATCAAGGTCTCTGAGAGAATTAGAGTGGAGGCAGCGGGGAATACTATGTTGGAGAATTAGTTGCTGACAGAGTTTCCAGCAGAATTGCCGTGTCAAAATGTCCAAATTGCTGAGATGAAGTTACTAGGCTTGCTCACCAGTAGAAAATGTGTCTGCTTCAGAAATCAGAGGGTTTTCTGTTTCCATCCAACTGTATATCAGGACCACTACTGCTGTGATAGATGCAATTTGTAATTTTCCAGCCTAGTAGCAAACAGTGGTACTCCCTCGCTTCATTGGTGTATCATTCGGACTTTCAGGAAGGGTTTGTTGATCTGCATAGCATCTATGAACGTCTGTGTTTAAATGCCTTCTGGGTATTAAAGCATTCATATTTGCTTTTCTTGCCTACGGTTGCTCTGACCTGTCAGCTCTTGCCATATTGATCACCCCCTACCCCATGCTCATTCGCTCCCCTTTGTATTGTGAATAGACTCCGTTCCACCTCCACCAATATGCCTTAAAGAAACACACACTCCAGTCTTTCACGTATTCATTCAGCAAAGTTATGACACATCGATTTGATTGCTTTACATTTTTAGAAACTGATTGTAAAGGAATGGAATGCAGTGGAAAAAAAGGAGGGTCATTGCATGGAACTAACAATCATCAGTCCAGAATTACGCTAATTTGAATTATGGGTAATTTATTTTTGAATCAAACACAAAGCTGTTTCTCAAAAAATGAGATAGAAAAGTGAAAAATTACTCCTTTTTGGATATTCTTATGATTAGAATATACTTATATATTTTTTTCAGTTTTGAAAGTAAGTCTGGAATACTGCGGGATACACCTTATCGATATGCATGAGTACTCAATGGTGTTAATACTTCAGCATGTGGAATTGTAACAGGTATGCAATCACGAAAAGAAAGAGGGCACAAAATTATTTAGAACATCTCTTTTTTACATCCTCATAACACTCACTCTCTCTAAAATAGCCATTTCCCTGCATTGCATTGAATGTTGGGCGTGGTCATAGCCCCTTTCCACCCACTACAATTTCCTGTGAAATAAACCATGTTTCTCAAATTGGGAAACGACCTATGTATGTCTGTGAAATACAGATACATTTACGAGTTTGTTGGTGTTCGTCAGCTTTTGCATGCGATACCACCCAAGAACACTCAAATCTGCTTCCAAGCACTGGAATTGGAAATATGGAAATGGTTCAATAATTTCCAGATTTCAATATTGACAAAGTGGTGTGCGTGCTAAATAGCGCAATCAGAATATCAATGGTACTAAATAACGAGGACAAAATATCGAAAAAAATGTCGACAGGTAAGTACGTGTTACATACATCTTCAAAGTACATAGATATGAGTTAGGAATAGTAAATCTATACTTCCCTTTAGGCACTTACCATAGATATTTTGTCCCTCGATATTCTTGTATATTGACAATCTTCATGCCAATATTCAGTAAGTAGTACAATCCGTAAATCAAATTCACCAGCATCACAGGGTGAAATTGTCCAAACTGTGATTCATATTTGGGATTTAAATCCTTGCAAGTGTTTTTTGCACATGTAACTTGAATGTAGGTGAATTCAAATATTGGAGTCCCCGTAAGTGCTTATGTTGACAGATCAGATGGGGCGTTGGCATGCTTTGCGGATTTTTATCACCATGCAATATAGACTGAGATGAATATTTCTGCACTTTAATGCACGGGTTTGATCATTTCAAAATGTAACTCACAACTTAATGAACATTTTTGTGCCTGCATTCCAATGCACGATTTGGCCAGGTTTTAAATTCTACTTACTGTGTTCCTTTGTCAACCGTAAATAAAATGTGAGACATCAGCGGAATTTATGGGCCAAATGCCAGGGGAATAAAAGAAACATAAAACAGACCCGTCAGCACAGAGCAGCAAATAAATAATATTAGATTTTTGCAACAGTAGAACTTGGAATCAGCAAGTCACTGGAGAATAATGTCTTCAAATGGCTGTTGCATTACAGATAGAACATTTTCTGCTGTCAAATAGGGTGAATCTCAAATGACACTTGATTATTCGGAATTCATCTCTTTGAGCAAAAGTAGTTGAAAAGCGTGATTTGCTTTTGTTTTAAGAAAAATAAATGACACCTTTATGTTTCAGGAAAAAAACATTAGAGACCGATAAAACGCATAATGTTTTTATATATCACTCCTCAATCATTTGAAAACTGCACACAAGTTAGAAAAAACATAATACCAGACGAGGAAAAGGAGAAGTGAAGTTCAAAGGATCACTGGCAAAGGATCACTGACGGAATATCGGAACCAAAAATATTATGTGGATAGAATATCAAAAAGATTGAGGACCAAAATATCAAGAAGGTAAGTGCAAATAGGTAAGTATAGATATAATATTCTTAATTCCACATCTATATGAGTATGGCCATGGTACATATAAGGAGACTTAAATAGAGTAAAACTTTACTTACCTATATAAACTTACTTTCATGATACTTTTGACCTCGATATTCTTGATACAATATTTGATATTTTGGTTTCTATATTCTGCCTATATACCAGTTTTGACTGAATATGACTCCATTGAAGTGTTAATATTGGTGACAAATGAAGAGTGTTCTTCCATTGAAGTATTTGATGTTAGTGTTGTGCGACTAAGAATTTTACAAAGCATTTAAGGTTAATGATGTACAATGATTATTAAAGTAAATAAGGATAGTGTTGTTCACACTGGCGCAAACTCAATGAAGCAAATGATGTTAGTGATGAAAGAAAAGTATCACTCTATGGAAGAAGTGAGGGTAGTACTGTGCAAATGAGAAATATTTCATCAAAGTGTTGTGAGGTTAGTAATGTAAATGAAGTCAGACTTCACGGAAGTCTGTGATGTTGGTGCTGTGGGAATCAGTAAGATTTCATTGGCGCACAAGGTTAATGGTGAAAGAGCATTATTGCTATTGACGTTTGGGAGATTAGTGTTGCTCAAATGAGTACTTTTTTATTGGTGTTAGTGATAAAAGAGAAGTGTTATTCTATTCAACGAGTGAGGGTATGGTTTTGCAAATGGAAAACTTTCATCAAAGTATTTTGAGGTTAATAATTTAAGAGATGGCAGACTCCATTTAGTTATGTTAGGTTAGTGCTGTACTGATCAGAAAGATTTCACCAAAGTATTTTGAAGTTATTGGTGAAAGGGTGGTCTGACTCTATTGACATACGTGAGGTTATTGTTGCTGAAATGAGCAAGATGTCATTAAAGTATTTGAGGTTAGTGATCAAAGAGTGAAACTCCATTGAAGCACACGAGGTTAGTGCTGTGTGAATCCCTAAGATGTCACCAGTGTATGAGGTAGGTTAGTAATGAAAGAGCAGTATGACTCAATTGAAGTGTAAGGGTTACCGCTGTGGGAATGACATCTCCATGAAGTGTTTTAGATTAGTGAAGAAAGAGAAGTATGATTTTGTTGACATATGTGATTTTAGTGTTAAAGTAATGAGTAAAACCCTCTTCAAGTATTAGATGCATTGAGGAATGGCTATGACTTGATTGGTGTGTATATGGTCAATAATGTGAGAATCAAACTTGATAAGCATCACCCTACAGGAAGAACATTCACTAAAATACCACCTTACATTTTTAATTCCTAAAGAATGTCTCTCCTACGTGCACCTCTATGCCTAAATATGCAGTCATTCTACAGTCTGTGACAGTCACACATCTGTTGGAGGATGGGTTATTAGTAAGGGTAGGTAGGTACTTAAAGTTAGTAACAGGGCACAACCCCATACTAGGTCCAGTCAAGGTCTCAATAAGTTAGCCCTCAGCTCAACACTTGGGAGCTGGCTGCGAGCAGGCAGGCTTAACTTAGGCAACAGGTATGTAAAGCATTTAAATAAACTAATACATTAAATAAGTAAGACACAACACACAATAGAAAATCCCACACCAATTTATAAAGATAGGAAATATTTCTGTGTTTAAAATAACACAAAAATGACAAAACTCCAATATAGGGAGCCGGAGATATACATTTTTAAAGATTAAATTAAGAAATGTGCTTTCTAGTGCCTAAAAACCAATAGAGCCAACCAGGGACATTTGGTTGTGCTAGACCCGGACCAAGTCACAATTTAAGGCCAACCTTGATGGAGTCCTGCTCGCATATACTGATCGTGAGGCCGCAGTCAAAGTTTTACCTTCTGACTTGTTTTTCTGGAGCCTTTCTTTCTCAACGCCGTGCAGTTCTCTTCAACCGGCCAATTTTGATGCAACATCATCAGATTTCTTTTCTGCGAGGTCCAGTTCAAATACTGGAATTCCAGAGCTTTCAGTGGGACGAACTGGAAGTTCAGGCAGGATTGCGATTTAAGGTAGTCGTTTTGACTTACGATGTTGGGTCTGTCCACTTATGGAGCTTTTTCCTAAAGTTGCTCCAAACTTCTGGAATTTCTTCCTGAAGTTGTCCTTGAGGTTCCAAAGTGTGCAAAACACAAATCCAAGTGTCTAAAAACTCTGAGCTAGTCCTTGGATGTTTGGACCACAATTCTCACAATGCCCCTTGATTAATCCTTAAAAGTCCTCTGGGTGCACTTTGCTGGGGGCTTCTTGATGGAGATGGTGCAGGGAAGCTCTGTTAACCTGTTGCTTTCAGGAAGTCTACTCCTTAATCCTTTTAGAATCAGGGAAAAATCCTCAGGGCTTTAGTTCTCAGTGTACAGTAAGAGCAGCCCTTCAGAGAGCAGTCCTTTGTGTGGAGCCCAGGGTTCCAGCAGGGCAGTCCTTCTTTTCCCTGTAGTTTCAGGCAGCAGATCTGAGTTGCTATGCGGCTCCCACACATTTATTTAGTGGTCTGGGGGGACCCCTGTCCACTGAAATACAGGCTGCCACCCAAAAGCATGACACCTTATTCCAAAGTGTGCA
This sequence comes from Pleurodeles waltl, assembly GCF_031143425.1. Lineage (NCBI taxonomy): Eukaryota > Metazoa > Chordata > Amphibia > Caudata > Salamandridae > Pleurodeles > Pleurodeles waltl. The sequence continues at coordinate 891,634,540 of NC_090442.1, read as the reverse complement.
TATTCTTGTCCCACAAAGCACTGCACTTTGGCTAAACCAACCTACTGGTGTGGCTCATTTTCATTAACACTTCTGCTATAGATTATCTTGAAATTCCATTCCTTGGCCTGCCATCTGGCTGGAGGGTACAGAGAGAGGGGGTAGGCCTGGCAGGCATTTCTTTCTGTTCTCTATGAAGCCCAGTTAGATTAACAGAGCCCCCTTTCTGACCTGTGCTCTGCAGCTGCAGAGTTCCACGCACCAGATAACCTCTGCTTTATGCAGACCTATGAGCACCTCATCAACCTTCCTAGTAGTATTTATACTTAAATAGTCCAATGTTAGCCTATGGAGCTAAGTATCTATAATGAGAAAAAATGAAATGGGCAGTTTTTCCATCACAAAGGCATACAATGTCTCTGCTTATACTTACATGGCACCCCACTCCTGGGGCACCTACGGGAGACGTTAGGGATGACATGTGTAAAAATAAGGTAGACTACCGCTTTGGAAGAACCTTTACTTCCAAAGTAGAGTTTGCATACATTTTACTTTTTTTTTTTTAAACACTCTGCAAAGCAGGTTTGCTATGGCAAAACCTACAGGGTGCTGATTTTCATTTGAAGCTACGAAAATGTTGCTTTTCTGTTTGTTTAAGCCAGGAGGGGACACTGGAAAACAGTAACGTAAAAAGCGGTATCTGATTCAACTGATTAAATTGTACTGAAGATAGATATAGACCTTCACAAAAAGTCGACTAACAGACAATAAAATCAAAATTCACATTATAATGAAAATAAAGAAAATGGTAGCAATAGTAAACCTCTAATAGTAATTTATCGATGTCTATAGATGCGAAAATAATTTCTCTGATTTTAAATCTATGTACATTCTATGCAGATACTTCCTACATAACTGCAACAGAATAGGGAAAATTATAACCACTTATACAGTCTCTTGTACTCCAGTACAACAAAGCATGCAAAACCCTTCTTCGACTGTGATTTCTAACCAATATCCCAAATTACACTTCAAAGTGCAGTCTTGTATTGTAAACTTCCAAAAAGACTAATACATGTAAGGGTCTTTTAATATAATTAAATATTATCGAATTTTCTTAAAATTGCTTTTGAATTGCCCTGCAATTGAAATATAAAAATTACGTTGGTAAATATTACTACATACTGAAATTATTTTATGTGGTTTATTTTCCATAAAATTCGTGTTACCCAATAGATAATTAACCCTCACTCAATTGTAGAGCCTTTGGAGTGTTATTCAAATTTCTATTCTCCACTTAAATGACAGAATCCGTGAAAAAAATATTCTTAAGCAATCTATATATAACGCCAGTTAGCATAAACTATTTGGAAGAACCTGTTAATCGCTGTTTCATGTACATTTTAACGAAATTTTTCAATGTTCAACTCATCGAATTAAACAGCTTTTTCAGGTACTTCCCTTTCACTTTGCTCCAGGTGTAGACTACCCTTCAATGAGAAACGTTCTATTCTTTAAAAACGAACTGATGGAACGTTTGACTCGGAAGCGCCTCTAAAGGGGTCACGTGGCTTTGTCAGTTGTGTTGCGAAACCACTTTGAACCCTGAACATTGGAACGTGCATTAACTATTAATTGCACAATATCTGATTTACCATATACATTTTGTACCACAATGATTCCCACATAAGAATAGTGGCTCAGCTCCTCTAATCTGGCTCCTCTCAACCGCCAATGAAAGCATTCGCTCCTAACAGTTTAAGCACATACACTTAGGAAAATACTTTGTTGAGTAAACATCTATTGGGTTGAAGCATTGTTGCAACACAGTCGGGGTACGGTTAAACAATGTCTCGACTTCTGCACAGAGAAGTGTACAGATGTCCATATTAGCTATATAGGCGTCTATATTGCCTGTAACTAGAGGAACGACCTTCTTGCATTCAGAGAAATAGGGATGTCAATATGTGCCCTTATATGAGAACACATATCATGGCCATTTTCAAAGATAAGCCTACATCTGACCCATCAAAACATGTGAGCAAGTATTTAATGCGGGGTCATCAAAAAACTGCGAAGCAAGTTCCACGTGGCTTTTCCAAATGTAATTCGTTTGTGCCACAGTGTTGTCCTAGCAACCTCATTAGCTGCTGCCAAGTAATCAGTAAAAGCACCACAATCCATTTGACATGTTTACCTCAAGTATTTATCTAAAATTGTCAGCAGAATCAATATACTATTTAGACTTTCTGTCATATACATAAATCCAGCATGCTTAATTGATAGAATATGTCTTCATCACCAAAGTGCCTTACTGACATAAAAGGCATTTAATTTTTCCATACAAAAAAGCAGGGTAATTTAGTGGTATTTAACTGGAGCAGATTATTATGAAAGAGCGGAATACTTCCTTTCCAAGCGGATGCAATGTTAATTATTTTGATACTTTTCTTCAAATAATGGCGTCAAAAGTTTCCCTTACAGAGCCACCTCCTTTTTTGGAACCAGAAAAGTAGTAGGAGGGGATACCTTTCCTCATCAACTGTAAAGTGACAGTTATCCCGCCTCGGAAGTGACGCCACTTCCATTACTGGGACTTCCGGTGCCCCAGAAAGCCCTCCCTGGAAGTGACATGGGGTGTAGAGGTGTCACGTGGTTTGTGACCTCATGATTTCACGTGTTAGCCATGTGCCTGGGTCCTAGCCCCTGGGTGTTGGTCTATGGACTGTGTAAAATGAATGCTATGGTGTTGTGCAAGCAGTTTCAGAGCCTAAGAGGACAGGTCTGGACATGTCAGACATTCAGGACCAAGTGGCTGTTTGGGGCTCCCCTCACAGGGCTGCGAAGTGGGCGGTCTGGCCAGATCTCCTCCTGGTTGGCTAGTCCAAAAAGAGGGAATGATCAAATGATGCAAAAGCCGTGGCATGTGGTTAGCACCACGTGTAACCCGGCAACTTATCAGAGCCGCCAATGTGAGCATGTGATAGTTATGGGTTGTAGAGGCATACACCCTTTTTAAACCGTTAAATACATATAAGTGACGGTTAGAGCAAAATGTCAACCCGTGATCTAGTGTTGGAATAGGGTGTCTAGGCAACACCATGGCATCAGGAATCCAGAACCCCATGAATAGATACTATCGGACCCTCGCACCAGTGGTGATGGTTGAGAATGCACAGCAGACTCCTAAACATGGTGGTTCAAACGTTACAGGGTTGCACGAGGAACTCTGGCAGCGGCTCGAAAAGCTCAGCATCAAGTATTTGCTGCAATTGGTGTCACCCATCAAAGTTGATAGCAGCGATAGCGAAGCCTCGAAAGACTAACTAAGTGATGCAATCAACTTCAACACGAGGAAGATGTTGAAGAAAGTGTAGCACCGCCAAATTCACCGATCTATGAAGACATGGGTTTTCAGAAGGGCCCAGATCCAGAGGCCACCCAGATGCAACCAGCAGCTGTAAAATCCGAAGTCACTTATACACCAATGGACCTTTGTGACTCGCAAGATTTCACAGGCGCTGCAGAGGTTGGCGAAAATGTTTAGGTTAGTAAAGACTCTATAGACAATTATCATGTATACATCGTTATCATACTTTTAACTAATAATATGTCTTTTGCCTTTCTGTTTGAACGGTAGAAAACAACTCCCGAAAGAGATGCACTAGAGGGGTCTACGCCAAAGGTTAATTTTTACTGCTTATGCTGTTCCAGACAGTCTGAAAGTATTACAAGCCAGAACAAAGAGCAGCGTAAGAACTGTGTCAGCACTTACATTAGCACCGATTATGAAAAGGAAATGCCGGGCGTACCCTACGACGACATATAGCCTGTTAAAGGTTTTGCAGCAGCTGCTCTGAACACTTATTAAACGTGACTATCATAACCTGTGTTACGGGCATAAAATTAACGAGCCACAGCAGGAGGCTCACAACTGTCTATACGAGTCGTACACTGCCAGAACAATTCGAAACATATGCAGCCATTGAGACCCGCACAAGGTATATAGGTTGTTAAGGGTGGTGTATGGGTTAGCAGCTGTGAAGAAAGGGGTCCACGACGATATGATTAAGATCTTGGCAGATACTGTCAATGAGATCCGATACTCTTCTGAACCCAGCTCAAAACCGGAGCACATGCAGGGGCTATGTACCTATTTTGTTAAAAGTTTGATAGAAAGGGTCATAGAAAGACGTATGTGTGATATTTATTATAAAATAGAAGAATTACGTCTTTAGCCCCCAGAAAGTAAAAAAAAAAAAAAAAAAAAAAAAAAAAAAACAGTGGTCATGGACAACAGACCATAACGGTTTTACTTAACGCTCCATACTTACTCACTTTTAGGACGAGAATCAGAGTGTCGCGGGGCAAGATGTCTATGAGTTACACCCTGGCTACATCTGTGTCGGGAGATTGATACATGTTTTGGTTAAAGAGAGAATAGCTGAAATACACCCTTTGACGCTGCGCTATCCGAACATTAGGGAACCGGCAGCTGCGCTGCAGTGCAACTGTCCTGTGTGTATCGCCAAATGGTGCATCAACCTGTGGCTACCCGCAGCGGATAAATACTGGAGCGCGGCCCGAGACTGGACGTGTGAGTTAAGACTTTCACCACTGATGGAGCTACACAGTGCTTTGGAGCTCATGACTGAAGATTATTTCACAAATAAAGGTCCTATACTGTCCGACCTAGAACTGTATGAACTGCTTAATGCTGACAGCATCCTGAGCGTCCAGAGTTATAGGCGGGGGAGCGGGAGGTCATGTCTAGAGCTACTGAGAGTATAGCTATAAAAATATCAAAGCTTGTAACGCTGAGACCTGGTAAAAGGAACAACTTGGAGTAATATGTGTACCATGGGCCATGCTATGTATAAGCCGTCATATGACCTCAAGGTAACCAGCAGTCTTTTATGTTTTTTATGTTTAATAAAACGAGCTTACACAAAACAAATGTCTTTCATTTTGTGGTTGCTATGTGTGACAACATGGCGGGGGCTGCTTTAAGGAGGTTTTATTACGATGTACTGGGGGTTGGAAGCTTCGGCGGCAGCGACACTCTATTTAGAAGGGCTCAAGTTGAAAACGAATCTTGAAACCGCTCTAAGGTGAAGACCTGGTTAGCTGGGGAAGAGGCGTATTCACTCCACAAGCCAGCCAGGAGATGTTTTCAGAGGCGGGCCACAGTCGTTGGCGCGCAGCTAGATTATCAGTGGCAGGCGGACGTAGTCACTCTTCAAGATCTAGCAAAACATAACAACGGTGTGGTGTATATATTAACAGTCATAGACGTACTGTCCAAGTATGCCTATGCAGAGGCGTTAAACAATAAACGTGGTAACAGCGTCACAGCCGCCTTTGAAGACATCTTTTCGAGAGGTCGGGTACCTCAAAAACTACAAACAGACGCCGGAAAGGAATTTTTAAACAAACCTTTCCAGAAATTATTAAAGCAACATGCTGTTCAACATTTTGTAACGCATACAGAGGTAAAAGCGGCGGTTGTAGAGAGTTTTAACAGAACTTTAAAATCAAAGATGTGGCGATATTTCACAGCCAACAATACCTACAGATACGTGGATGTTCTACAGGCTTTTATAGATGTTTATAACACCAGTTATCATAGAACGATCAAAATGGCCCCCGTGGAGGTAATAGCTGATAATTTGTTAAAGGTGTGGAGAACCATGTATGGCAGTCGTCTCGCATCAAGGGTCAAGAAATCGGTTTTAAAAGAAGGGGATAATGTCAGGGATTCAAAGTTGAAGGGTGTCTTCACCAAAGGCTACCAACAGACATTCAGCGATGAGATATTCATAGTGGAAAGTGTGGAGCTTCAAGAAGGGGTATATATTTACAAGTTGAAGGACTACGCTGGGGAAGAGATATTGGGTGTCTTTTACACCGAAGAGTTACAAAAGGTGCCCTACAATCCGAACCGGGTGTACCTGGTTGAAAAGGTTCTGAAAAGGAAAGGTATCGAAGCTAAGAGACAGGTGTTGGTCAAATGGCGGGGGTTGCCTGAGAAATTTAACAGTTGGGCGTTGGGCAGCTCGCTGCACGGCGTGTGAGGCTGTGCTGTAGGCGGCGCAATGGAGAACGCACCTTTTTATATTACGCTGCCGTCCAACACTTCGAAGGACATATTCTCCAGCAATCAGATTTCTAATTATACGGTGAAACTGGCGAAACCTGTGGACTTGAAAGGACCATGGGAGGTGGCCCTAAAGGAGATACAATACCTTAGAACGTGGAATACATTTACAAAGCACAAGGTTAAATTTAGTATAAAGCCTGAGCAGGACCCTCTGAGCATCCACGTGGGATTTCCTCATGGCTATTAGCCAACCGTTTCCTCGGTGGTCGACGCCATCAACAAATCTATAGGCAGCAGTGAAATGTGTGCGAATGTACATCTGGTGCCAGATAACATTAGAAGAAAAGTGTTTCCCGGAGCTCAGGATAGTGTTTAACTGTTCAGGTAAATAAAAGAGGGTTTTAGGGACTGTACAACATGTGAAAAGGCAGGTGGATTCAGACCCTACGTGCCCTGATATTATCTACGAGTATAGCGACATTGTAGAACCACAGAGGATTGGTGACAGTTATTCACCAGTGTTGAGATGGGTCCCTGTGAAGCGGGAAAATAACACGTTGGTTAATATACAACATCACAAACCTGACTACGTGCAAATTTCCCAAAAACATTTTGACACTACAACCATCATGATCTACGACAATCAATCAGAGCCGGTGGCCTTTAAATACTGGAAAGTTATTGTTAAGCTTCATTTAAAACTAGGCCGTGACAGTGACTATTAAACAGGCGCAATGGTCATTATGAAAACGTACGGGGATCCCTCGATGTACAGGGATTATGATAGAGTTCAGGCCTGTGAGGGGAGCCCACCGCCCTACTTTCAAGGGGCCCCGTTATGTACGGTGCGGGACTGGGGGGCTTCTTTCGGAGTTTGTTTAGAAGAGCCATGCCGTTCTTGATAAGGGGATACAAAATTGCAAAACCTCACGTTAAAACCGCTGCCTCGAACATAGCCCATGACGTTGTGGGCTCTGTAACGTCGCTGTCGCAGAGCGTCTGAATAAACAACCCAGGAAGGAGTAGGGTTGCTGTACAAGGCGCACGCTGGTGTTAAAAGGAGGCGAAGGGCTTTGAGGCGTAGGGGCCCGCCAATGCCCTATAAAAAACAGAGGACTTCTTCAAAAGGCCCACACAAAAGAAGAGTCGTAAGACGGAGTAGACCTTCCAAGAAGAAGAAGAGGTTGTGTTCTAGGGCAAATATTTTTTAAAGCCGCTATCATGGTCTTCGTGCCCTGTGCCTCGGGTGAATGTGCCAAATCAGAGCTAGATCTGTTTTCTCTTAAAACCACACAGACCAGCATCCGAGAACAGTTTTTTCATGGTAGTATCGCCTCTAGCCGCTCTGACACCCCTGGCGCTGATAGAGTTTTATGTATCAGAGTCAACGGATATGTATCTTGATCTCAACAATACCCTGTTACACCTCGTATGTAAAAGGATGATGCTATAGTGGCGCCGATCGCTTACCCCATCACAACCATGTCTAATCAAGTGGACATTAACCTGGGCGATCGACTCGTCACGCAGAGTGACAACATGTGCGCCTACAGGGCATGCATAGAGAGTATTCTAAATTACAGTTGCGCAGCCCTGGAGACACAGCTTTCAGCTAGACTCTTCTACAAAGATACTGAAGCGCATTTTGAGGACACAGCGTTGGACGGCTCCAAAGCTGGTTTAAAAAAAAAAGCCAGCTTCGCAGGAGGCAGTAGGCAATTTGATCTCCTGGGGCGTATACATTCAGACTTTTTCTTCCAAGAAAAGCTTCTAATCAACGGTATAGATCTTAAGATCAAACTCAACCGCAACAAGGACGCATTCTGTCTCATCAGCGGCGATGCAGAACAGTATAAACTGGTTAAATTGTCCGTGAGTCTGTGAAGAGAGTGAAAGTGTCACAGAGAGTCAGACTGGCCCATACTGAAGCTTTACAACTATCAAACGCAAAGTATGCCATTGAAAGAGTGGCTCTGAAGAGATTATGCATCTCCGCCGGAACTAGATTAACGCAGCAGCAGAACCTATTTCTAGGCCAGTTACCGAAACTCATCATCATCGGGTTTGTGGACAATACAGCTTTTAGTAGACTCTATGCCTCAAACCCTTTCAACTTCAAACACTACGATATCAACTACCATGCTCTGGTCCACGAGGGCGCTGTTATCCCAGCAAAACCATTCACTCTGAGTTTTGGCACATCCAATTTTGTCAGGAAATATCTCGGACTGGTCTCGATAACGGGGAAACATCTGCGGGTCTCAGGAGTCGATGTTTTAAGAGAGGAGCATGGGGCTGGCTATACGTTGTTTGCTTTCGACCTGACACCAGATATGGAAGATTGTGGTCACTACAATTCGATCAAAAATTGAAATTTAAATGCTGAAATACGTTTTACACAGGCCTTGGCGACCAATGTGAACATGGTTGTATTCTCTGTATTTGACAGCGTTATTCAGGTTAATCACACCCGCCAACTTATGTTTGACTATCATTAAAAGCTTGTAAAATGGACACTACTGAGATACATGACTTCTTAAGTAGACATAGATACGCTAAGGAATACTTTTTAGGTGTATTTCAGAGCGATGGGCTACCTAAAAAGATAGGCCCTGAAAGGCCCCGCACCCTAGTCTTTAACACTGACCCGCATTACAAGGGCGATACACACTGGGCTGCAATGTTTCTCGATGTAGACAAGTGTTTGACAGTTTAGCAGAGTATCCCGAGCATGACATTTATACAAAACCGATATTCAAATATGTAAAAAAAAGCATCACCCACTGTTGTGTATAACAAACTACGTGCACAGTATTCTCTAGCCATCACATGTGGGGAACATTGTATATATTTGTCTGAGGGTATGACATTTAGAATTTTTTTAAATCTGTTTTCCGCCGATCTACTAAACAATGACGGTATTGTTATGAAATATGTGAATGAAAAGACTAGGCCCCTGTTGAGCATTGTTAAAACAGAATCTGGTGTATGCCAAAGGTGTGAGGCTTCGTAAGCCTCTATTGTACTGATAGTTGTCTAAAATTAAAATAAAAACATTGTAACCTGAAAACAGACTATGCATTTTTATCCCCAATCACACATTTTAAAACCGTTTTTAAAAAAAAGAAAAAAGAAAAAAAAAGATGTCGAACTACTGATGAAATGTTAAACGTGTTTGTAAGGAAATGCCTCCTTGGCATGGTTGCCCCCTGACTTTTTGCCTTTGCTGATGCTATGTTTACAATTGAAAGTGTGCTGAGGCCTGCTAACCAGGCCCCAGCACCAGTGTTCTTTCCCTAACCTGTACTTTTGTATCCACAATTGGCAGACCCTGGCATCCAGATAAGTCCCTTGTAACTGGTACTTCTAGTACCAAGGGCCCTGATGCCAAGGAAGGTCTCTAAGGGCTGCAGCATGTCTTGTGCCACCCTGGAGACCTCTCACTCAGCACAGACACACTGCTTGCCAGCTTGTGTGTGCTAGTGAGGACAAAACGAGTAAGTCGACATGGCACTCCCCTCAGGGTGCCATGCCAGCCTCTCACTGCCTATGCAGTATAGGTAAGACACCCCTCTAGCAGGCCTTACAGCCCTAAGGCAGGGTGCACTATACCATAGGTGAGGGTACCAGTGCATGAGCATGGTACCCCTACAGTGTCTAAATAAAACCTTAGACATTGTAAGTGCAAGGTAGCCATAAGAGTATATGGTCTGGGAGTCTGTCAAACACGAACTCCACAGCACCATAAAGGCTACACTGAAAACTGGGAAGTTTGGTATCAAACTTCTCAGCACAATAAATGCACACTGATGCCAGTGTACATTTTATTGTAAAATACACCACAGAGGGCACCTTAGAGGTGCCCCCTGAAACTTAACCGACTATCTGTGTAGGCTGACTAGTTTTAGCAGCCTGCCACAAACCGAGACATGTTGCTGGCCCCATGGGGAGAGTGCCTTTGTCACTCTGAGGCCAGTAACAAAGCCTGCACTGGGTGGAGATGCTAACACCTCTCCCAGGCAGGAATTGTCACACCTGGCGGTGAGCCTCAAAGGCTCACCTCCTTTGTGCCAACCCAGCAGGACACTCCAGCTAGTGGAGTTGCCCGCCCCCTCCGGCCAGGCCCCACTTTTGGCGGCAAGGCCGGAGAAAATAATGAGAATAACAAGGAGGAGTCACTGGCCAGTCAGGACAGCCCCTAAGGTGTCCTGAGCTGAGGTGACTCTAACTTTTAGAAATCCTCCATCTTGCAGATGGAGGATTCCCCCAATAGGGTTAGGATTGTGACCCCCTCCCCTTGGGAGGAGGCACAAAGAGGGTGTACCCACCCCCAGGGCTAGTAGCCATTGGCTACTAACCCCCCAGACCTAAACACGCCCTTAAATTTAGTATTTAAGGGCTACCCTGAACCCTAGAAAATTAGATTCCTGCAACAAGAAGAAGGACTGCCCAGCTGAAAACCCCTGCAGCGGAAGACCAGAAGACGACAACTGCCTTGGCTCCAGAAACTCACCGGCCTGTCTCCTGCCTTCCAAAGATCCTGCTCCAGCGACGCCTTCCGAAGGGACCAGCGACCTCGACATCCTCTGAGGACTGCCCCTGCTTCGAAAAGACAAGAAACTCCCGAGGACAGCGGACCTGCTCCAAGAAAAGCTGCAACTTTGTTTCCAGCAACTTTAAAGAACCCTGCAAGCTCCCCGCAAGAAGCGTGAGACTTGCAACACTGCACCCGGCGACCCCGACTCGGCTGGTGGCGACCCAACACCTCAGGAGGGACCCCAGGACTACTCTGATACTGTGAGTACCAAAACCTGTCCCCCCTGAGCCCCCACAGCGCCGCCTGCAGAGGGAATCCCGAGGCTTCCCCTGACCGCGACTCTTTGAACCTAAAGTCCCGACGCCTGGGAGAGACCCTGCACCCGCAGCCCCCAGGACCTGAAGGACCGGACTTTCACTGGAGAAGTGACCCCCAGGAGTCCCTCTCCCTTGCCCAAGTGGAGGTTTCCCCGAGGAATCCCCCCCTTGCCTGCCTGCAGCGCTGAAGAGATCCCGAGATCTCTCATAGACTAACATTGCGAACCCGACGCTTGTTTCTACACTGCACCCGGCCGCCCCCGCGCCGCTGAGGGTGAAATTTCTGTGTGGACTTGTGTCCCCCCCGGTGCCCTACAAAACCCCCCTGGTCTGCCCTCCGAAGACGCGGGTACTTACCTGCAAGCAGACCGGAACCGGGGCACCCCCTTCTCTCCATTCTAGCCTATGTGTTTTGGGCACCACTTTGAACTCTGCACCTGACCGGCCCTGAGCTGCTGGTGTGGTGACTTTGGGGTTGCTCTGAACCCCCAACGGTGGGCTACCTTGGACCAAGAACTGAACCCTGTAAGTGTCTTACTTACCTGGTAAAACTAACAAATACTTACCTCCCCTAGGAACTGTGAAAATTGCACTGTGTCCACTTTTAAAACAGCTATTTGTGAATAACTTGAAAAGTATACATGCAATTTTGATGATTTGAAGTTCCTAAAGTACTTACCTGCAATACCTTTCGAATGAGCTATTACATGTAGAATTTGAACCTGTGGTTCGTAAAATAAACTAAGAAAAGATATTTTTCTATATAAAAAACCTATTGGCTGGATTTGTCTCTGAGTGTGTGTACCTCATTTATTGTCTATGTGTATGTACAACAAATGCTTAACACTACTCCTTGGATAAGCCTACTGCTCGACCACACTACCACAAAATAGAGCATTAGTATTATCTATTTTTACCACTATTTTACCTCTAAGGGGAACCCTTGGACTCTGCGCATGCTATTCCTTACTTTGAAATAGCACATACAGAGCCAACTTCCTACATTGGTGGATCAGCGGTGGGGTACAAGACTTTGCATTTGCTGGACTACTCAGCCAATACTTGATCACACGACAAATTCCAAAATTGTCATTAGAAATTGATTTTTGCAATTTGAAAAGTTTTCTAAATTCTTAAAAGACCTGCTAGGGCCTTGTGTTAGATCCTGTTTAGCATTTCTTTTAGAGTTTAAAAGTTTGTAAAAGTTTGAATTAGATTCTAGAACCAGTTGTAGATTCTTAAAAAGTATTCCAACTTTTAGAAGCAAAATGTCTAGCACAGATGTGAATGTGGTGGAACTCGACACCACACCTTACCTCCATCTACAGATGAGAGAGCTAAGGTCACTCTGTAAACTAAAGAAAATAGCAATGGGCCCCAAACCTACCAAAGTACAGCTCCAGGAGCTTTTGGCAGAGTTTGAAAAGGCCAACCCCTCTGAGGATGGCAACTCAGAGGATGAAGATAGTGACTTGGAGGGAAATTCCCCCCCTCCAGTCCTACTTAGGGAGAGCAGGGCTTCTCAAGCCCTGACTCCACAAATAATAGTCAGAGATGCTGGTTCCCTCACAGGAGGGACCAACAACTCTGAAATCACTGAGGATAACTCCAGTGAAGAGGACATCCAGTTAGCCAGGATGGCCAAAAGATTGGCTTTGGAAAGACAGATCCTAGCCATAGAGAGGGAAAGACAAGAGATGGGCCTAGGACCCATCAATGGTGGCAGCAACATAAATAGGGTCAGAGATTCTCCTGACATGTTGAAAATCCCCAAAGGGATTGTAACTAAATATGAAGATGGTGATGACATCACCAAATGGTTCACAGCTTTTGAGAGGGCTTGTGTAACCAGAAAAGTGAACAGATCTCACTGGGGTGCTCTCCTTTGGGAAATGTTCACAGGAAAGTGTAGGGATAGACTCCTCACACTCTCTGGACAAGATGCAGAATCTTATGACCTCATGAAGGGTACCCTGATTGAGGGCTTTGGATTCTCCACTGAGGAGTACAGGATTAGGTTCAGGGGGGCTCAAAAATCCTCGAGCCAGACCTGGGTTGACTTTGTTGACTACTCAGTGAAAACACTAGATGGTTGGATTCAAGGCAGTGGTGTAAGTAATTATGATGGGCTGTACAATTTATTTGTGAAAGAACACCTGTTAAGTAATTGTTTCAATGATAAACTGCATCAGCATCTGGTAGACCTAGGACCAATTTCTCCCCAAGAATTGGGAAAGAAGGCGGACCATTGGGTCAAGACAAGGGTGTCCAAGACTTCAACAGGGGGTGACCAAAAGAAAGGGGTCACAAAGACTCCCCAGCAGAAGGGTGATGAGACAACCAAAACTAAAAATAGTAAAGAGTCTTCTACAGGCCCCCAAAAACCTGCACAGGAGGGTGGGCCCAGAGCCTCTTCACAAAACAATGGGTACAAGGGTAAAAACTTTGATCCCAAAAAGGCCTGGTGTCATAGCTGTAAACAGCATGGACACCAAACTGGAGACAAGGCCTGTCCCAAGAAAGGTTCCACTCCAAACTCCCATCCAGGTAACACTGGTATGGCTAGTCTCCAAGTGGGATCAACAGTGTGCCCAGAGCAAATCAGGGTCCACACTGAAGCTACTCTAGTTTCTGAGGGTGGGGTGGATTTAGCCACACTAGCTGTCTGGCCGCCTAACATGCAAAAATACAGACAGCAACTCTTAATTAATGGGACTAGAATAGAGGGCCTGAGGGATACAGGTGCCAGTGTCACCATGGTGACAGAGAAACTGGTTTCCCCTGGCCAATACCTGACTGGAAAAACTTACACAGTCACCAACGCTGACAATCAGAGAAAAGTACATCCCATGGCAATGGTTACTTTAGAATGGGGAGGGGTCAATGGCCTGAAACAGGTGGTGGTCTCCTCAAATATCCCAGTGGACTGTCTGCTTGGAAATGACCTGGAGTCCTCAGCATGGGCTGAGGTAGAGCTAAAAACCCATGCAGCAATGCTGGGTATCCCTGAACTGGTGTGTGTGAAAACAAGAGCACAATGCAAGGCACAGGGTGAAAAAGTAGAGCTGGAGTCTGGAAAAATGGCCCAGCCTACCAAGAGAACAGGAAAGTCAGTTGGGAAACCAACTGCAACACAGCAAAAGAAAGGGAACCTCTCTTCTCAGGAAGAAGTTCTGCCCTCTGAGGGAACTGAGCCTTTGGAGCTTGAACCTTATCAGGTTGAGCTCTTAGGCCCAGGGGGACCCTCAAGGGAAGAGCTGTGTAAGGGACAAGAAACCTGTCCCTCTCTTGAAGGCCTTAGGCAGCAAGCTGCTGAAGAGTCCAAAGGCAAGAAAAATGGAACCCATAGGGTCTATTGGGAAGATGGGCTCCTGTACACTGAGGCCAGAGACCCCAAACCTGGTGCCACTAGGAGAGTGGTAGTGCCTCAGCTGTTCAGAGAGTTCATCCTAACATTGGCCCATGACATTCCCCTTGCTGGACATTTGGGACAAACCAAGACGTGGGAGAGGTTAGTCAACCACTTCTACTGGCCCAATATGTCCAACATGGTTAAGGAGTTTTGCCTCTCCTGCCCCACCTGTCAAGCCAGTGGTAAGACAGGTGGGCATCCAAAGGCCCCCCTCATTCCACTTCCAGTGGTGGGGGTGCCCTTTGAAAGAGTGGGTGTGGACATAGTTGGTCCACTGGAACCTCCCACAGCCTCAGGAAATATGTATATCCTGGTAGTAGTGGATCATGCTACCAGGTATCCTGAAGCTATTCCCCTTAGGTCGACTACTGCCCCTGCAGTAGCCAAGGCCCTCATTGGTATCTTTACCAGAGTGGGTTTCCCTAAGGAGGTGGTGTCTGACAGAGGTACCAACTTCATGTCAGCATACCTAAAGCACATGTGGAATGAGTGTGGAGTGACTTATAAATTCACTACACCATACCATCCACAAACTAATGGCTTGGTTGAGAGATTCAACAAGACATTAAAGGGCATGATCATGGGGCTCCCAGAAAAACTCAAAAGGAGATGGGATGTCCTCCTGCCATGTCTGCTTTTCGCTTACAGGGAGGTACCACAGAAGGGAGTAGGGTTCTCACCCTTTGAACTTCTGTTTGGTCATCCTGTAAGGGGACCACTTGCCCTTGTTAAAGAAGGCTGGGAGAGACCTCTCCATGAGCCTAAACAGGACATAGTGGACTATGTACTTGGCCTTCGCTCTAGAATGGCAGAGTACATGGAAAAGGCAACCAAAAACCTTGAGGCCAGCCAACAGCTCCAGAAGTTTTGGTATGACCAAAAGGCTGCACTGGTTGAGTTCCAACCAGGGCAGAAGGTCTGGGTTCTGGAGCCTGTGGCTCCCAGGGCACTCCAGGACAAATGGAGTGGCCCTTACCCAGTACTAGAGAGGAAGAGTCAGGTCACCTACTTGGTGGACCTGGGCACAAGCAGGAGCCCCAAAAGGGTGATCCATGTAAACCGCCTTAAGCTCTTCCACGACAGGGCTGATGTCAATCTGTTGATGGTAACAGATGAGGATCAGGAGGCAGAGAGTGAACCTCTCCCTGATCTTCTGTCATCAGACCCAAAAGATGGTACAGTAGATGGAGTGGTCTACTCAGACACCCTCTCTGGCCAACAGCAAGCTGATTGTAGGAGAGTCCTACAACAGTTTCCTGAACTCTTCTCCTTAACCCCTGGTCAGACACACCTGTGTACCCATGATGTGGACACAGGAGACAGCATGCCTGTCAAGAACAAAATCTTTAGACAATCTGACCATGTTAAAGAAAGCATCAAGGTGGAAGTCCACAAGATGCTGGAATTGGGAGTGATTGAGCGCTCTGACAGCCCCTGGGCTAGCCCAGTGGTCTTAGTCCCCAAACCTCACACCAAAGATGGAAAGAAAGAGATGAGGTTTTGTGTGGACTACAGAGGGCTCAACTCTGTCACCAAGACAGATGCCCATCCAATTCCAAGAGCTGATGAGCTCATTGATAAATTAGGTGCTGCCAAATTTCTAAGTACCTTTGACTTGACAGCAGGGTACTGGCAAATAAAAATGGCACCTGGAGCAAAAGAAAAGACAGCATTCTCCACACCTGATGGGCATTATCAGTTTACTGTTATGCCCTTTGGTTTAAAGAATGCCCCTGCCACCTTCCAAAGGTTGGTGAATCAAGTCCTTGCTGGCTTGGAGTCCTTTAGCACAGCTTATCTTGATGATATTGCTGTCTTTAGCTCCACCTGGCAGGATCACCTGGTCCACCTGAGGAAGGTTTTGAAGGCTCTGCAATCTGCAGGCCTCTCTATCAAGGCATCCAAATGCCAGATAGGGCAGGGAACTGTGGTTTACTTGGGCCACCTTGTAGGTGGAGGCCAAGTTCAGCCACTCCAACCCAAGATCCAGACCATTCTGGACTGGGTAGCTCCAAAAACCCAGACTCAAGTCAGGGCATTCCTTGGCTTGACTGGGTACTACAGGAGGTTTGTGAAGGGATATGGATCCATTGTGACAGCCCTCACTGAGCTCACCTCCAAGAAAATGCCCAAGAAAGTGAACTGGACTGTGGACTGCCAACAGGCCTTTGACACCCTGAAACAAGCAATGTGCTCAGCACCAGTTCTCAAAGCTCCAGATTATTCTAAGCAGTTCATTGTGCAGACTGATGCCTCTGAACATGGGATAGGGGCAGTTTTGTCCCAAACAAATGATGATGGCCTTGACCAGCCTGTTGCTTTCATTAGCAGGAGGTTACTCCCCAGGGAGCAGCGTTGGAGTGCCATTGAGAGGGAGGCCTTTGCTGTGGTTTGGTCCCTGAAGAAGCTGAGACCATACCTCTTTGGGACTCACTTCCTAGTTCAAACTGACCACAGACCTCTCAAATGGCTGATGCAAATGAAAGGTGAAAATCCTAAACTGTTGAGGTGGTCCATCTCCCTACAGGGAATGGACTTTATAGTGGAACACAGACCTGGGACTGCCCATGCCAATGCAGATGGCCTTTCCAGGTTCTTCCACTTAGAAAATGAAGACTCTCTTGGGAAAGGTTAGTCTCATCCTCTTTCGTTTGGGGGGGGGTTGTGTAAGGAAATGCCTCCTTGGCATGGTTGCCCCCTGACTTTTTGCCTTTGCTGATGCTATGTTTACAATTGAAAGTGTGCTGAGGCCTGCTAACCAGGCCCCAGCACCAGTGTTCTTTCCCTAACCTGTACTTTTGTATCCACAATTGGCAGACCCTGGCATCCAGATAAGTCCCTTGTAACTGGTACTTCTAGTACCAAGGGCCCTGATGCCAAGGAAGGTCTCTAAGGGCTGCAGCATGTCTTGTGCCACCCTGGAGACCTCTCACTCAGCACAGACACACTGCTTGCCAGCTTGTGTGTGCTAGTGAGGACAAAACGAGTAAGTCGACATGGCACTCCCCTCAGGGTGCCATGCCAGCCTCTCACTGCCTATGCAGTATAGGTAAGACACCCCTCTAGCAGGCCTTACAGCCCTAAGGCAGGGTGCACTATACCATAGGTGAGGGTACCAGTGCATGAGCATGGTACCCCTACAGTGTCTAAATAAAACCTTAGACATTGTAAGTGCAGGGTAGCCATAAGAGTATATGGTCTGGGAGTCTGTCAAACACGAACTCCACAGCACCATAAAGGCTACACTGAAAACTGGGAAGTTTGGTATCAAACTTCTCAGCACAATAAATGCACACTGATGCCAGTGTACATTTTATTGTAAAATACACCACAGAGGGCACCTTAGAGGTGCCCCCTGAAACTTAACCGACTATCTGTGTAGGCTGACTAGTTTTAGCAGCCTGCCACAAACCGAGACATGTTGCTGGCCCCATGGGGAGAGTGCCTTTGTCACTCTGAGGCCAGTAACAAAGCCTGCACTGGGTGGAGATGCTAACACCTCTCCCAGGCAGGAATTGTCACACCTGGCGGTGAGCCTCAAAGGCTCACCTCCTTTGTGCCAACCCAGCAGGACACTCCAGCTAGTGGAGTTGCCCGCCCCCTCCGGCCAGGCCCCACTTTTGGCGGCAAGGCCGGAGAAAATAATGAGAATAACAAGGAGGAGTCACTGGCCAGTCAGGACAGCCCCTAAGGTGTCCTGAGCTGAGGTGACTCTAACTTTTAGAAATCCTCCATCTTGCAGATGGAGGATTCCCCCAATAGGGTTAGGATTGTGACCCCCTCCCCTTGGGAGGAGGCACAAAGAGGGTGTACCCACCCCCAGGGCTAGTAGCCATTGGCTACTAACCCCCCAGACCTAAACACGCCCTTAAATTTAGTATTTAAGGGCTACCCTGAACCCTAGAAAATTAGATTCCTGCAACAAGAAGAAGGACTGCCCAGCTGAAAACCCCTGCAGCGGAAGACCAGAAGACGACAACTGCCTTGGCTCCAGAAACTCACCGGCCTGTCTCCTGCCTTCCAAAGATCCTGCTCCAGCGACGCCTTCCGAAGGGACCAGCGACCTCGACATCCTCTGAGGACTGCCCCTGCTTCGAAAAGACAAGAAACTCCCGAGGACAGCGGACCTGCTCCAAGAAAAGCTGCAACTTTGTTTCCAGCAACTTTAAAGAACCCTGCAAGCTCCCCGCAAGAAGCGTGAGACTTGCAACACTGCACCCGGCGACCCCGACTCGGCTGGTGGCGACCCAACACCTCAGGAGGGACCCCAGGACTACTCTGATACTGTGAGTACCAAAACCTGTCCCCCCTGAGCCCCCACAGCGCCGCCTGCAGAGGGAATCCCGAGGCTTCCCCTGACCGCGACTCTTTGAACCTAAAGTCCCGACGCCTGGGAGAGACCCTGCACCCGCAGCCCCCAGGACCTGAAGGACCGGACTTTCACTGGAGAAGTGACCCCCAGGAGTCCCTCTCCCTTGCCCAAGTGGAGGTTTCCCCGAGGAATCCCCCCCTTGCCTGCCTGCAGCGCTGAAGAGATCCCGAGATCTCTCATAGACTAACATTGCGAACCCGACGCTTGTTTCTACACTGCACCCGGCCGCCCCCGCGCCGCTGAGGGTGAAATTTCTGTGTGGACTTGTGTCCCCCCCGGTGCCCTACAAAACCCCCCTGGTCTGCCCTCCGAAGACGCGGGTACTTACCTGCAAGCAGACCGGAACCGGGGCACCCCCTTCTCTCCATTCTAGCCTATGTGTTTTGGGCACCACTTTGAACTCTGCACCTGACCGGCCCTGAGCTGCTGGTGTGGTGACTTTGGGGTTGCTCTGAACCCCCAACGGTGGGCTACCTTGGACCAAGAACTGAACCCTGTAAGTGTCTTACTTACCTGGTAAAACTAACAAATACTTACCTCCCCTAGGAACTGTGAAAATTGCACTGTGTCCACTTTTAAAACAGCTATTTGTGAATAACTTGAAAAGTATACATGCAATTTTGATGATTTGAAGTTCCTAAAGTACTTACCTGCAATACCTTTCGAATGAGCTATTACATGTAGAATTTGAACCTGTGGTTCGTAAAATAAACTAAGAAAAGATATTTTTCTATATAAAAAACCTATTGGCTGGATTTGTCTCTGAGTGTGTGTACCTCATTTATTGTCTATGTGTATGTACAACAAATGCTTAACACTACTCCTTGGATAAGCCTACTGCTCGACCACACTACCACAAAATAGAGCATTAGTATTATCTATTTTTACCACTATTTTACCTCTAAGGGGAACCCTTGGACTCTGCGCATGCTATTCCTTACTTTGAAATAGCACATACAGAGCCAACTTCCTACAGTGTTTATTAGAAACAGTTTTCACAACAAACATGTACAAGGGTAAAAAATAAATGAAGTAAAAATCTTACAACATGCAAACCTTTCAACAATACTGTACATTGGTTCAAATTTTGGGATTACATTAGAGTGGTAACCAGGTGTCCATTCTGAACAGTCTCTTTTTAGGAGCCAGTTGTAGAGCGTCAACGCTTCTAGACGGTGTTAGCTGAGGGAAGAAAGGTGATGTCGGCAAGAGGGGTCCCCTGGTAAAAACACCAGCGGCCGAACCTTTCAAACTTTCAAGCCTTCACCTCTGGTCGGGGTTACCGATGATCGTGGAGGGGATATTGAGTTCCGCAGCAGCGCTTAGGAACTGCTCCCAACCTCTAGGAGCGTCTTCTGTCGATAGGGTTTTACCGTGCGTGAGACCTCTGACCAGATCATACATGTGTGATCCAGCAACCGGCTGCCCCTTGTAAACAAATTCACCCCTGTCACTCCAAGAGGTCAAATCTTTAGTAGCAGCCATTTTACTGAACAATATTTGAGCAGCCCCTCTATACTTCTGACTTATATTTTTTAAAAGGTCTACGACAAAGGCATTATAGGGGGGTGATAGTCCATGGTCTTGAGGAGCTACTGGGTCTGCTGCCAGCTGTTCCTCGGCGGGGGTGTACAGAGTTAGTTTGTTTTTTTCATCGTGCAGTTGCTTGTAGTACTGTAAAAAGTTTTGAAGTGCTCCTGAGTAAAGCCCCGCTTTGTCGTGTGGTTTTAAATCGGTTCGGTTCAAAATGGTTTTGATCTCAGCATCGAGACGCTGTGTCTTGTTTCTGCAGAGGTCCCAAACGTCGGCGGTCAAGGGGCCCAACTGTTCCAGCTGATGGTGAGGCACAAGGTAAATTTTTTGGGAGTGCTCCATCATGTCCTTGACAGAAGACCTGTTATTAAGGGTATAGCTATACCCATCAGAGAACCTATAAAGCCTCCTGACTGTTTGACCAGTTTCCTTTTAGAAAGGAGTGACGCCCTTTTAGTGCTGAGACTCTTAGTGATGTGGCGCTTCTTCTTCAGCACACAGAATTGGCTCCTCGATGTCGGGACGTTACCTTTTAGGGTGTTTAGGGCTATTTCTGAAATGGCCGCAACTAAATCGTCCAAAGCAGCGCATAGGATAGCTTTTCTTTTCATGGGGCTTGCTATGACCAGCATATTTAGGAGGTTTAAATTTCGCCGTAGCCGAGCAGACATTGTGGTGACCGTATATTACAAGGTTTAGAGTATAAATGTTATAAAAGTCTTCTCAAGGGGTCTTTTTATAAGCTTTGGGGGCTGTTTGAGGTATGTAAGTGACTGGAAAGTCCGGGGGGAAAATACCGGTGCGTAGTCTGTAGACTTCTAGAGTGTTGGGTTTTAAATCGACCAGTAAATAACCATGGGGTTTTACGGTGGCATCGTTAAAAGCTTCCATGAAAAACTGTGTGTTTCCGGGGTACATCTGTTTAGCTATAATTGATATCTATAGCTTGTCGCTGGGAGTTTTAAATAAGACCAAGTATGAGGCGTTGAAAGTTATAGAAAGACTGCTTTTGCCCTTGTAAAACAAGTTCTGCACGATGTAGTACATACTCAGATTACGATGATGCAAATATTGAGTAAAAGCTCTCTCGATCTCGGGGTGGTCACCTCCTTCACGCATGAGATCGTCCACAACGACCATGTTTACAAGGTGTTTAGGTAACAAGTCATCGTCGTTGAGGTTATTAGGGATGCCTTCTATAAATCTGATGTGTGGGAACTTTAGGGAGAGTTCTGTGTAAAGATCTTGCCAGCAAGAATAAAGCCATACAATGTTGTCAGGGGTCTAAGATAAAACACCGGGAGCATTTTCAAGCAGTTTCTTTGTAAATAACTTTTACCGCTATTTGAGGGGCCGGCAAGAACGCATGAGAATGGGTTTGCAGCCTGGTGTCCATAGCGGTTGGGGGTCATCACTCTAATGTTTTTTAATAACCGTACAGTAGTGTTTTGTAGTCCTCAGCAAGGACCCGTTTATCAAACACTGCGCGCAGTGTTTTATACAACGGTTGTGTTGTAATTTACCACCTCACCACCTTTTTTTGGACCTGACTATGCCGGGGTAATTTACGACTATTGCTCGGCTATTTTCATGGTCTTCATCACCCTCTTTACTAACAAAAATAACGGAGTCTGTGTTGTGGTACAAACACCGTTCCTGAATCGTATCCAACAGTCTGTAAAGCTCTAGACGAGCATGAGCGGTTATGAAGCACGCTATGAAGATGTTTATATTGTTACAAGATGTGGGGTATTCTTTGGTGTATTTCCAGCATAGAACAGCTGTCTCATCGTCTATAAATTCACAACTGGACACGTCATAAGACGGGGCAAATAGATACTTAAAAAGGTCATTGGGGTCTGTGACAATTGATGTGTTTGACAAATTGGTGCGCTGTGTGAATTTACCCAACAAGGAATTAAGACAGAGCTTTGCCAGCTAGCGTCTGGAGGGGTTAACCTTAATGAACTCAGGTCTCAATGTAATACCCTCGTGAGCATGGTAATCAGCGATATACTTGTGCTTTGTGGGCTCATCGATGCCTTCTGTTTGTCTCTGAGAAACAGGTTGATGTACTCAGAAAAGAGTTGAGTTGTGGTGTGTGGAAAGTGCCAAATCTCCAGTATTTTGCCGAGATGGTAACCTTTCTCAATGGCCGCTTGTACCTCGATGGTACACCAGGTCCCCTCCAGCAGCCTTTGCTCATCACTATGTGTACACACGCTGGTCTGTTTACTTTCAGCGCATGTTCGGCATAGGGGGAACATTAGCTTGCCAGTCGACTCTGTACGAAAGTACTGGGAAGTAAAGCTTTAGTGGAGGGTGAATTTGACACTTAACAAACCCAAAGTACTTGTTGAGTTGCTTAAAGTTCCTGTATATGATCCTAGGATGCCCCACTGGGTACAACTTCACTTTGTTCACATAGGGATACAGACTGGTGAAGTCATAGTATTGTATTTTCTCACCCTCACCAGCGACACAGTACAGTTGTATAGCATTTGTACGACCACCGAATAAGGCGTTGCGGGGTTCCAGAGGTGCTGGTAACTGACACCTTTTAATAAAAGTGCTCAGTTCAGCATCTTTTGCTAACTCGTCTAGCAACTCATGCTCCAAGAGGGTTCTCAAAGCACAACCGCTGTTCTCAATATACTGCGCCTTGGCCAGAGTAGGACTGTGCAGATGTTCAAATGTGGTGCCCTGCAGTCCATTCTACTCATGGGGCTTGTAAAAACGCGGCCAACCATGATAAAAACAACCATTGAACTCAAAGGTGGTTGGCACCCCGTTAATTAGCGTATACCCGCCTAGGCAGTATTCACCACACTGCAAAGAGAGCTGGATGAAGATGTTCTCTTTCGCCGAGATGTACATGAGCCACTGAATAGACGGGGTGGAGTAGCGTTTCTGTTTACCGTTATAGAGGTCAGGTGGTACTTGAGCTATGGTTTCAGGTTTTAAAAACATGTGCTGATAAATAGACATGCACATTGAAGCCAGAGTAATGTTCCTATATGGGTCTAGGTATTCAATTATTTTTTTCTCTTGCGGGATTTGGTTTTAATAATCCTAACCCGTTTTGTCATCTCCACCACAACGTCTCTGAAAAGGTTGCACGGTTTATGCAAGATCATGACATCTGCTTTACAGTAAGCTTTCAACTCTGTATGAAAATGAAACGGATTTTCACAGTTTTCATCTAACCAGTGTAGAAAGCTCTCTTTTTCAGATGGCATCATGTACTCTAACACTGTAACTGTCGGGTGGAGGCATAGGGGCACTATAATTCTGATTAGCCCACGTGTTAAAAAAGTGAGGGAAATAACCTTTACAGCTTTCAAAACCAAAGGCTTTTGGAAACTTGCTCAACTTCATGGGCAAAACATTAAAGGTGTCTATGAATCTAATTTCAAAAGGCACAACCTTTAACAACATCAGTTTGGAACCCTGGGTGATGAGGTCCTCAGCCAACTTTTCACAAATCAGGTCCCGGAGAATAAAGAACGAGTTGTACGCTTTTGAGTTGTGCGCTAACTTTGTATACTCGTAGTATATTGGTTGCATGAACGTGTTGAGGAAATCTTTCACACAAGACCAGCCTTCAAACTCCCAGTTTTCATCAGATGTTAGATGATGGGCGTAAATGTAGTTAGGCTGGTGCATGCCTGTCTCCTGCCTCCACTCTATATCGAATATGATATAGGCCTCCATTCCAACCCTGGCGGGCGGCGGTAACCGGCATTTGGCCGCCATGCGGCCAAAATACCGCTTCCCTCATTCCGACATTCCCGCTGGGCCGGCGGGCGCTAACCAAGTTAGCGCCGGCCGGCCCAGTGGGAATGGGGGCTGCAACACAGGAGCCGGCTCCGAATGGAGCCGGCGGTGTTGCGGCGGTGCGACGGGTGCAGTTGCACCCGTCACGCTTTTCACTGTCTGCTGCGCAGACAGTGAAAAGCTTCATGGGGCCCTGTTAGGGGGGCCCTGCACTGCCCATGCCAGTGGCATGGGCAGTGCAGGGGCCCCCAGGGGCCCCAGGACACCCCTTACGGCCAGCCTCTTCCTGGCGGTGAAAACCGCCAGAAACAGGCTGGCGGTAAGGGGGTCAGAATCCCCAGGGCAGCGCTGCTTGCAGCGCTGCCCTGGCGGATTCGCCCAGCCGGGGCAAAAACGTTGGGAAACCGCCGGCCCCGGTTTTCTGACCGCAGCGGTAAAGCAGGCTTAGAAGCACCGCCAGCCTGTTGGCGGTGCTTCCGCCATTCGTGGCCCTGGCGGTCTTGGACCGCCAGGGTCAGAATGACCCCCATAGTCTTCTATTTTTCTCTGGGGGTGTCCTACGAGCATGTAACATTCATGTGACAACCAGGGTATAAAATATGCTTTACACTGGGGACTGGTATACCTTTACAATCGTGGTCTTTGGCCTTGTAATGACCGCAAGCCCCACAGTCTGATTTACGGATGCATTGTGCAAGGTTTATGTGCACGTTCAAACAGGCTTGTGATTGATTGAACATCTTGCATGTTGAACAGTTCACCTTCTGATCGTCACTGGGGACACACCTGTCCCTCTGACACATTTTTCAGTGCATTTCACACTGGTGTCTGGTTCAGTTGTTGTACATGTGGTTCCAGTGTTAGCACAAACTTGGCTCCTTAGAAAACCCTAAGGTTCAAGATAACGTAAATGTGTTTTTCATGATGTAGCACATAAACAGTCTTGTTTCTGACACATTTATTGGTCGTGAAGTACTTCCAAGAACCGCTGTGGTGCAGAACTTTTACTGTAATGGCAAAATGGTTCTCCAAAAGACCTAGGCCCCCAAAACCAACCAGTATATCGGGTGGTAGTTGAAGCGCCTCATGGGTGGCAACTGCCATAGACATAATGATGTTGTCTAGGGTGGCCCGGTCCACCAACAACCCTGCAATGCTTGCCGCCAGACACATGTTGGTACCATAAGTGCTAAAGTCGAGCAACCAGGGACATTTTTTACAGATGACGCTCTTTAAGGTTCTGGAAGCACCGCCCTCATGGCCCTTAACAATGAGGGCGATGATTCTAAAGGTCACGTACGCCTGTAATTCGGCCTTGCTCTGTAAAAGCTTAGACAGGTTCTCTAGAAACGTCACAGCGTCAAACACATCTCGAGACGACCATCTGGTGAACAGAGGACTAATGAGACCATGCCCTTGAAAACGCATCTGAAAGAAATCGTTAGGCCCCACATCTTGTAATAATCGTTCTATGAGCATTTGCACTGCCTGATGTATAGCTATAACACCATGATCGGAGGAGTTTAGATGTAAACTCCTCATAGGGCTCTGTGGCGTTAAACCGCTCTACAATGTGACTATACTGTCTCACACTTTCCATAAACACCTGTTCTGAATTGTCGGTGGTTGGAGGGCCCCACCGGGGTATCATCCACAGGTAGTTGACTAAGGTTAGCTGTAGGTGTGTTTTTATACCTTCGTGTAACGCACAGTCTGGCCTTCTTTAACTTCCTTATTAAAAGCTTGCGGTTTCTAGCACTACCATCCCACTTCTGTTTTTTACAGGTCCATCTGGTTTTTGGCAGCCAGCCACAGCCTGTATGAACAATATTTGGGGGCCTTACAAGTGGTGACACTGACCTTTCACCTAATAAGGGTGGTGATCCTTCAGATTGTTCTGGGCTGAGCCTGGTCTGACCCTTGAGGACCTGTAAATGCCCTTAGCAACTCCTAACTCTATATTTTGAGGCCCTATGAGATGTGTTTTAGGTGTTGAGGGTTCTATTTTTACATGTTTTAAACCGTTAGGTGGTGACTAACACTGCTTTTGAGTTTTTAGTGCCTGTAAAACCCTTAGAGCTTTACTGAGCAAATACTGAGTCTTCTTTTTATATTTAGACCTAAGGACAGTAGTATTAGTAAATGCGGGTCTTTCAGTCCCCAGGTCGGTTTGCATGCATAGTCACGCGGTATGTTACACATGTCCGCAACTGCTGAATCACAAGCTTGGACCACCCCGCTTCTACACTGGGCCAACCGCTGTATTAAACCCCTTACAGTAGTTCTGGAGGCCCCAGTATTGTAACCGTTCTTACTCATTTTTAAAGTATTTAGATGGAGTCTGAATTTTAACTGTCTAACGGACTGATGTATTTCTTTTATACAGGGGTCCATAGGGCCGGTTTCTAGGTCATTATTTGAGACTTTATGTGTATGAGTGACACCCCCTTGAGCAGCCCCTGCTATAGGACCCTGGTTAATATTCTGACCCTCTTTCTGAGCGGGCGGACTGGCGTGGGACGTAAAAACAGGGTTCCAATGTGAGCACCCCAGGGTTTGAGAGGCCTGGTCGTCGCTAGACGGGGTTCCTAAACTGTGACTTTGTGATCTGCTACACCCTATACTGCTGGCGGGGTATATTGAGGAGGATGGTGAAGACCACTGTGCACAGGCACTTGATGCAGGGCTGGTGGGGTCGTACACCCCCGGTGGTATAACCGGAGACAACAGACATGGTGAGGTTAAATGCTTATCGTAATAACTCAGGGCCTCGGATGCATCAGAATTGCTGTGGGTGGGTGATGATGATTGTATTCCTGCTGACTGCAACCTTGAGGGGGACACATTAGAAGTGTCACGGGCACTGCTGTGGCTTCAGAACCCCCTGCAGTACCAGATAACACCTTTAGAAGCCCTATACAATGGGAATAAGGATCCTCTATGTGATGCTCATTTTCAAAGTATGTGCCACAAAGATTGTGATGGAACATTTCATTGCTTGTTGGTGGTAGATCACTGGCAGGCCCTACCATATTAGCCTCCGACTGTGCTGAACATTTAGAACGTTGAGGGCTTGGTGGTGTAGGCTGAGCTTTAACAACTTTTTTAAAAGACAGGTCTTTAGGCGTGGCCTGTAGCTCAGGGGTTTGCAACTTCTTCTTATGACTCTTTAAGGACAGCCGATTTATTTTAAGATTGATGCATTGGTTAGGGGTCCCCTATGCGGTTTCACAGGGTACAAGCTGCGGGGTGTCTGGGATCGTGAGAATGACAATGTCAGAGTGTCCAAGTCTCTGCTCTGTAGGCAGTGTAGAGGGGTTCGCTGTATTGTACATGCCCTTTATGACAGTTGACGTGTTGTATTGAAGAGCTGTACCTGGGTCATGACTGGTGTCTGCATAACCGCTGCATTGTAGGTCCTGGGGTCCTGCACTGTTCATGAATACGGCTTGTGCCATGGGGTTTTGAACGGCCCCGTTGTTGACCTTTAAAGACGACTTCGACCGTTTAGTCCGATGACTGACTCCTCCAGAGCTCTTATGTGATGACCCTAGGATGTAAAGATAGCAAAATACATATTAGAGGTTGTTATAGCCGCTATACCGAAGGGTTGAAAGAGGTTTGAGACACACTGAGGATTGTATTCATCTGGCCCTACAGTTTCTAAAAATGCACCTGTGGGTTTCCGGCATGAGGGGCCATTCTTAATAGGCACTGCGTTGTTAGACGTTGGGGTCTTCCTCTTGCGTACAGTGTTTTGAACGTTCCCCTTTCGCCTTCTTGGGCGTTACCCCTGAAGTTGCACACCCCGCAGGGGGACCTCAGGATAAAAAAAAAAATGTTGCATTTACAATATAATACATACACTATACGTGTTCTCTGGGGGCTCCACCGTCACAGGGTTTATGTTTTTTTTAGATTTTCAAGGCGTTTACACATGGACTCCTTTATTTACCTGCATAAGTGGTATCCTGAGACATTGTCCATGGAGCGTCTTGAACCTGGAGAATCTGTTGCAGAGCGTCAACCATAAGCTGTATTTCTGCATCAAAACCTGTACAAGAACACAAACACATGGTTAACCATTAATGGAAAAATTAAAAAAAATAACACTCACGACAACTCTGTTTAGATTGGCCTTTGTCCCATAACTCACCTTCTTGCATGATCTCCATTTTCCTCTGGGGACGTCGCAAACTCTTGGAGGTCTTATGTACAAAAGAGACAGAATTGACTTTTAGCACAACCCATTTAATGTTATGTGCATAACCCTTTCATAAAACCGTGCAATGTGCTGAAAAAAAGAAAAATTAAAAAAAATGAATGAATAAATAAAAAAAAAGTCTCTCAAGATACATCTTGTTGTGCCCCTGTGTTCTGGAAGTATAATACACAGAACCATTTGTAGACCTTTTCTCAAAAACTATACACTGTTTAATAAACAAAGTCCACAGGGTGGTGCTCTTGTACAATATAAAGTCTAGGATTGTCTTTATATAGCATTATTTATATAATTCTAAAGGCTCAACAACCTTATTTTACTCTTATTACAAGGCACCCAGAGGTCTTTATAATGACATATACTTACACCAGTTATAAAAATATATTACAATGCACTACTTAAAAACATTACAATTCCTAGAATTTATACATATACAATAGACCAGAAGCCAAATCCTAGGATCCAAGCCATGTTTTAACCTTAGCTCAACAAGGCTCTGAACTATGTGCGGGAGCGGAGCTTGATCTAAACTCCCGCCTCCTGGGTGGAGCAGACAAGCTGAGCCAGTTCCAACAGCCCAGATACAGTCTTTTTTTAGAAATGGCCGCCTGTCGTAGCAGCATGTGTGGTGTGTTTTTCACTGTACAGGCCTTGGATGCTAGATTGCCTTGAACTATGGTGAGTGTCGGGTGGGGGGGGCTTGGGGGCCTGAACCTACTTAATTTAGTTAAAAAACACAAAAACGGTCATGTGGAGCCCTAGGGGGGCCCTGAGGCTCGTGCTCGGGGTCCCCAGGGTCACCCCTTGCTTATTTTTAATTTTTCTATATTTAAAAAAAAAAGAAAATTGCCCTATGGGCCCCTGGGGGTCACGTGTCCCGAGCATCCCAGAGGTCAGAACATGCTTTTTTTTTTTTTAACTGTAAGGGCCCAAGGGCCCAAGTGTGCGAGGCTCCGGCCCTCAGGCCAGGTCCTCACGCCATCAGCGACTTCCCCAAACTCTTGAAGGGGTCGCTGTGTCCATGCTTGGTCTCCAACAACAGACTGCTTTCTATTATTAACATAAGGCATCCGGGGCCGCAGAGGGCTCAGAGGTCTCAAGTTAATAATAGAAACCAGTCTGTTCTCGGAGGCAGAGCTGCCTCTGAGAACAGACCGTTTCTATTATTATCATGAGGCCCTTGAACATAGTATGGCTCGGAGGCCGCGCGCTAATTATAGTAATGGTCTGTAAAGGCCTCCGAGCCGCACGTCACTCGGAGGCCTTTATTAGCAACATAACCGATGCATTCTTGGAGCCAACGTGGAGCCCGAGAAATCAGCGGTTATGTTGCTAAGGAAGGCCTCCGAGCTCCGTGCGACTCGGAGGCCTACCATTCTCAACACATCAGCTCCGATCACAAAGCCCATGTGGGCTCTGAGATCAGAGCGGTTAAAGTAATAACTGGGTCGCCGTGCAACGCTCGGGACCGAGACCGGAGCTGTTAAATTAGTACCATAGCATCCTGAGCAACATAGCGCTTGGAGGCCATCCCGACCAACTTAACCACTCCAATCACAGAGCCCACGTGGGCTCTGAGATCGGAGCGGTTAAATTGATAACAGGGTCCCCGAGCCGCACCGGTGCTCGTCGACCCATTTATTAATTTAACAGCTCCAGTCTCAGAACCCACGTGGGCTCTGTGATCGGAGCTATTAAATTAGTAACTGGGGTCTATGAGTAACATAGCGCTCAGAGGGCCCCATGTTATTAATTTAATATCACGGCTCCCAGAGAGACCTTATGGTCTCTCTGGGGGCCCTGATGTTAAACTAATAACGTGGACCCGTGCGTTCTGCAAGTTGTGGGGCTCCTGGGTTAATAAAAGCAGCACAGATCCCCAAAATACATATAAATGTACAGCATCTGAACCAGCGTTTAAAAATACA
This sequence comes from Pleurodeles waltl, assembly GCF_031143425.1. Classification (NCBI taxonomy): domain Eukaryota; kingdom Metazoa; phylum Chordata; class Amphibia; order Caudata; family Salamandridae; genus Pleurodeles; species Pleurodeles waltl. Next base: position 891,604,363 of record NC_090442.1, on the reverse strand, counting down.
AACAAATACACAGCCCCAGAACCTACAAGTGAAAATTAAGCATTGGCCCCCACCCCACAAAAGGTGTGCAGACCCTCAAAAATACATACAAAAACACAGCCCCCAGAACCAGTAAGTACAAATTAAGCATTGTCTCCACCCCACAAAATGAGTGCAGACTGTCAAAAATACATGTAAATGCTCAACATCAGAACCATCATGCACAAATTAAGCCTAGCCACCGTCCTACAAGATAAGTGCAGACCCTCAAAATACATGAAAATATATAGCCCCAGAACCTACAAGTACAAATTAGGCACAGCTTCCACCTAACAAAATAAAATGTAGACCCTCAAAATACATGTAAATGCTCAGCAACAGAACCAATGTGCACAAATTAAACATTGTAGCCAGCAGATTACCGCTGTCAATCTCCAACATACATTAATATAATTTTAAAAACACATTCATTTTACTCTGCTACGTAGAGTTAAACTGGTTGGGGTTAATAGCAATGTTAAACTACCTTAGAACACATACAAACACCACACTGTTACAGACCCTAAGTAGAAGAGGTTTAGTAACACCAGTCTGCGCTCTGCCCTTCATTTTTTCAGCCAGGATGTCCTGATGGTGCCCTGCTTGCCGCAAACTTCAGTTTGTAGTTCAGAAAAAAAGAGGCTTGTGAAGGTCGGGGTTCTTATACAAGACTCACTATGCTAATTATGCGTAGGCTTTGTGGTGGGTGGGGCCTGGAAATAGACATCTGGTTTAGGTTGGCAATACTTGTCCATTGTTTTGTTTCAAACTTTTAATTGCATGGCCAGTTTCTAATTTAGCCTCCACTGTGTCCCAGGGAAATCCTGTAGGCACACATCTGGTTTAGATTTGCAATGCTTGTCATCCTTTGAGGCCAGTCCTGGGACCACTTGAGGCTACATCTGGTTTAGATTTGCAATACTAGTCCTTTGTTTTGTTTCAAACTTTTAATTGCATGGCCAGTTTCTAATTTGGCCTCCACTGTGTCCCAGGGAAATCCTGTAGGCACACATCTGTTTTAGATTTGCAATGCCACTCATCCTTTGACCTGGCAACACTTGGGGCTACGTCTGTTTTAGATTTGCAATACTAGTCCTTTGTTTTGTTTCAAACTTTTAATTGAATGGCCAGTTTCTAACTTAGCCTCCACTGTGTCCAGGGAAATCCTGTAGGCACACATCTGTTTTAGATTTTCAATAATTATCATCCTTTGAGGCCAGTCCTTGGGGGCCTACATCTGCTTTAGATTTACCTTTCTAAATGGATAGGCTGGCTCTAACAAAAGCATCATTTGACCATCCCCTCTTTTTGGACTAGCCAACCGGGAGGAGGTCTGGCCAGACCGCCCACATGGCAGCCCTGTGAGGGGAGCCCCAAACATCCACTTGGTCCTGAATGTCTGACATGACCAGACCTGTCCTCTTAGGCTCTGAAACTGCTTGCACAACCCCATAGCATTCATTTTGTACTGTCAATAGAACAACACCCAGGGGCTAGGACCCAGGCACATGGCTAACACTTGACATCATGAGGTCACAAACCACGTGACACCTCTACACCCCATGTCACTTCTGGGGTGGGATAACTGTCACATAATAGTTGATGAGGAAAGGTATCCCCTCCTACTACTTAGAAATGTTAGCTTTTCTAATCATAGTAAACATGTAATCAGTCAAGGGTATGAGAATGATATTGTTTGAGGGCATGACCAATGCTACAGTGATGCAGTTCTCCTAGCAGTGACCTCCCAGCATTTCCCTTTCCAACCTTATTTTTATCCTTCAGCACCATTGAAAATACCATATAGGACGACCAGAAAGTATCTAGCATCAGTGGAGAATAGTCACAAGAAACCCTGCGCTGAGTTGGATGCAGTCATTTTCCTGCTTGAAGCAGCAGTCATCTCGGTGGCTCAGACCAGAAAACTCTGATGCACATGGAAGCAGCCCAATCTGAGAGACAGGCAAACTCGTGTGGGAGAGTTAAGGTGATAGGTACAAAGAGGGCTTGCTTCTCAGTTCTGGTATCCAGGTTCTTTGCCGACACTCCTATTGGGCTGACTTTGGTGTCTACTGTACCAATGAGTCAATCGATTCCTGGTTGCAACACAGCCTAATAACTATTTAAACCTGATCTCTGATGTCCAGCTAGCCATTCACCTATCTATTTTCCCTGAATGAGCTTCTGACATCAATAGTTTCGCCATCTCCTATAAGTTTGACCTGAGGATACTATTCCTGAATGGCACATAGTGCAATTTCCACTTCTTGCCTGATGACTGGCTGTCCTGTGGCAACTTGAAGTCAAGTCCATACCAATGAAGATGGCACACACAAGAAGACAGCCGTTTGATCTGTATTTGTGCAGGGAGAAGCCAACAAGAAAAAGAACAGTGGGGACGACAAGCATGCTTCCTCGAACTCTCTGTCATCAAAACTGTTGTCTAAAAAGAATGAATCTTCTCCATCACAAACAGAGACTTTAAAGGTTGCCTGAGGCACTTACAAGTTAGGATTAGTAAGGATTTTACAAAACGATTTAAAGCAGTGAAAGCTGTTGTATTGAACATAATATCTGAAATATCCAAGACATTCAGTCAATAGATGACTGGATGAGTGCAAACAAAGATATGTCTTCAGCTTGGGTGCTGTTATTGAGGATTCCTAACAGTCCATGGCCATCCTGAGTGACATACGAAATTATCTCAGAGTTAAAGTGACAACCTTAAGGAGCTGTTGTGGCAAGACAACATTTGACTGAGAACAGTGAAATAATCTGTGGTTGGAGTGTGTGATGGCTGGAGATCACAGTGAGGAATTATGTATTGCTCAATTCAGATCAATTCTATAAAAGGATCATTCTTGAAACATATGAAATGAGCAAAACGTGTGTCTGTATGCTTTTTAACTGAAATTGCAAACATAAAAACAGCCTTCAGAAGGCATGACATTTTTAATACATTCACATGCAAGCAAGCACATACAGCCCCTACAAAGGAAGTGCAGGGGGAAGGAGAGACAGGTTTTGGGCCATACATGTTTGCACTCATTAACATGCAACCATAGACTTAGCCTCTGGGTGGTGCTTCATCACAATATATTTCATCTTTAAGACATCTTTAGACCATAATTATTACAACCATAAAATCAGCCTATAGAGGGTGCAGCACTCCTAGCTATAGAGCAAAGGTTCCACCATTAGGAGTGCTTAGGAACATTGAGCAACCCTGGATGAATTCTTAATTATATACCTCACAAACATAGGTTCATTACTTTTACTAAAAACTTCATAGAGTCATTACTTTTACTAAAAATTTCTTGGGGAAGCTACTGTGCTTCTGCAGTCCCCATGCCTTCTTTTTAATGTTGGTGTTGCCTCCGCCTGTTTTGGGGCTGCCACACTGGGAGAAACACAAGCAATGAAGAGCCTTTCAGGGCATTTAGGAGCGCTTCTCCAGGAGCAATGAATAGTTTAGTAAGCGCTCTTCCACTGTGCTAGGCAGAACCATATAGCTTTTCCTTTTGTTATTCTGGTGCACGATCTTTTTTTGCTCCTAATGTTGGAGCCCAACCTGGCTGTCCCACATCGCCGCCTCTTTTCCTGATGCTGCAGGAGCCGGCAGCTCTGTTCTCTCTCTCCTGTTCTGTGCCACTACCATTCCCATTTCGTCAGATTTGTTTGCCTTCCCATAAAACTGCTGGCTACGTGTAAGAAGCACCCTCCCTGAATGCTCAGATAACAAATCAATAATTTGGCCTCTCAGCACAATTACCTCTCTTAATGAAGATAGTGGGCCAGGTTCCATATGCCATTGTACAGTCAGAATTAAATTGTTTTCCAGTAGTTTGTTTGTCAAAGGACAATTTTGCTTTTGATTCGGCACCAACAAATGCATTCATCTGTAAACAATGACTTAATAATGTCCTGGACTGTTGTGATAATGACTTCTCTATTAACCTTTTCGGTGCGCACCCTCCCTGGGGCGGGTCACGACCAGTGGCCGACACCAGGAAGGGTATTAAAAAATCCGCGGGTGCGTCGCACCCGAGGATTTTTTATTTTTTTTTACCTTCCCCGGGAGACACGGAAGCTTCCGTGTCTCCCCCCCACCCCCCACCTGCCCCTTTGTGACGTCAGCACGCCGCGAGGTGCGCTGACGTTTCAAAGGTGTTTTCCCCATCAAAGCAGGAAGCAGCCTTGCGGCCGCTTCCTGCTTCGATGGGGAAAACGGCCTTTCCCACGTTCGGGAAGGCCTCGTAAGAAAGGGGAGAGTCTCCCCTTTCTTACGAGGCCTTCCTGAAAGTGTTTCCTGGCCCCCGGTTGCAGCTGTGCTGCGATCGGGGGCCAGGAAACACTTTTAGGTTTCCTGGCCCCCCGATCGCAGCACAGCTGCGATCGGGGGGCCAGGAAACACTTTCAAAAGGCCTCGTAAGAAAGGGGAGACTCTCCCCTTTCTTACGAGGCCTTCTGAAAGTGTTTCCTGGCCCCCGATCGCAGCACAGCTGCGATCGGGGGCCAGGAAACACCACTTAACGCCAGGGATTTCACTTTGGGGGGGCGGCCCCCTCGGAAATCGTGCCCCCCCAGGGGATTTTTTTTTTTCCCCAAAAAATAAAATAAAAAATAAATAAAATTAAAATAAAATGACAGGGGGTCGCCCGTGGGCAGGGTGACCCCCTGTGGGGGCAATATTTTTTTTTGAGATGTTGTAGGGTTTCCCTCGGGGCCATTTTGGCACCCAAGGAAACCATACAACAACTAAAAAAAATAGATCTATATATATATATCTATGTAGATTGATATATCTATGTACATTGATATATATCTATAGATATATCTATGTAGATAGATATATATATATATAGAGGTAGATCTATATATATCAATCAAAGATTTATAAAGCGCGCTACTCACCCGTGAGGGTCTCAAGGCACTGGAGGGGGGACGGGGGAGGGAAAGGGGCTGGGAGGTTCACTGTTCGAAAAGCCAGGTTTTGAGGCCCTTCCTGAAAAGAAGTAGGTTTTGGGTCTTGTGAAGGTGGGTTGTGAGGGCGTTCCAGGTTTTGGGTGCAAGGTAGGAGAAGGATCTGCCCCCGGTGGTGGTGTGTTTGATGCGGGGGACAGAGACGAGAGAGAGGTCAGCTGAGCGGACATTTCGTGTGGGGGAGTGGAAGGTGACTCTCGTTGAGGTAGGCAGGGCCTGTGTTGTGGAGTGATTTGTGTGCGAGGATGAGGATCTTGAAGGTGATCCTTTTGTCAGTGGCGAGCCAGTGGAGGGATTTGAGGTGTGGAGAGATGTGTTTGTGTCGGGGGAGGTCGAGGATGAGTCGTGCTGCTGAGTTCTGGATGCGCGTAGTTTGCGCTTGAGTTTTAGAGTGGTGCCGGCGTAGAGGGCGTTTCCGTAATCAAGCCTGCTGCTGATGAGTGCGTGAGTGACAGTTTTTCTGGTCTCTGTGGGGATCCATTTGAATGTTTTTCAGTATACGGAGTGTGTTGAAGCATGAGGAGGTGAGAGCGTTGATTTGTTGGGTCATCGAGAGGGAGGAGTCTAGGATGATGCTGAGGTTGCGTGCGTGGTTGGCGGGGGTGGGTGCAGGGCCTAGAGGGGTGGGCCACCATGAGGGGTCCCAGGTGTTTTTGTGTGGGCCAAAGAGGATTATTTCGGTTTTGCTTGAGTTGAGTTTCAGGTGGTTGGCTGTCATATATATATCACTTTTGTCAATATGTGTGTGGTTTCCCTGGGGGGAAAAGGGTCCGACTTGTCTAGTGGAAGTTTTAGTGCCATAAAGAAGCGCAGAAGGTTTATATGCCTACTGCAAAGAGCAAATCTGTATTTTATGTAAATAGCTGAGTACAGTAGTAAAGTCAGCCATTACCTGTGCTATAATACCAATGAAATGTATGTGCGGGTGGAGGGCGGCTATGGAGAGATGAAGGGCACTTTTGCAGGGTGGTAATGAGGGAATCCGAGGAGGAGGGAGTGGGAGCACCAATAATGATTGTTGGACTGGGCGCAGGAGGTGCTAAAGACTGTGACGAATGGTATGTGACAAGGTGTTTTTTGAGTGTCTTGAAAGTACGTGCTGATTGAGGGAAGAAGCGCAGGTAAGGTGGCCTCTACTGTTGCACGTATCTCACAAACATCGATTTTGTGACTGTCTACGTAGGATAGTGTTTTAGAGCAACAGTTTAGCCAATAGCAGAGATGGCATCTTGATGGATGACTGCTGCCTGCACTCGGGTTATAGAGGACCGCTCTGACATAGGATCAGAGACTGAGACATCAGATACTGAGACAGCATCTGAGGGATAGGACAATGGCGCAGACTCTGGGAGTGATTTTTCAGTCAGAGGAGTCCCATTCGATAACTCCTCTTCCAGTACATTATGAGGGAGCTGATGAGGACAGTCCTGCTGTCCCTTCGCAAGCTGTTCGTACAACTGGGTAATAGTGTTAGGGTTTGTGCACAGCAAAGAGCATGTCCCCTCTCACTGCACTAGTGGGTTCTGTAATCGCTCCCTTTTAAACTTACTATTGAAAGCCTTTCTTGTTATCTCACCTTCTCCCCCCCCCCCCCCCCCAGGCTTCTGTGTATGTTGTTTAATGTGCTGTTTTGTTTACACATTGGGCCTTGCTTTTACCAAGGCTTCTTTAAAACACTCCTCTCTAGGCCATGTGTTAATTTAACTCATTTGCATAATAACTGAAACTCTGCACATCTTTCAAGAACATGTGCAGCATGTGAGGACCACACCCAGCTCTTCAAACCACACCCAGCTCTGCACACCTTTCAAGAACATGTGCAGCATGTGAGGACCACACCCAGCCCTGTCTATAAAAGGCAGCCCCCGAGCCTCACCCAGTGCTTGTGCTCGTCTACCTCCCGCTTACCTGAGGACAGATCCCTCAGCGCTGGCACTCCTGCTCTCTACAGACTTTCATTGGCTTCAATGGGCGCAGCTGCTGGCTCTTCCTTCTTCCGGTTTCCGGTTCCTCCTTGCCTTAGCCTCTCTCCTACAAGCAACCTGCAAAAGAGAAAGAAGACAAGGTTAGACTGATCAGTATCTCTTGCCAGCAACAAGTAAGTGCAAAACTTTTATTACCTGAAAGAACTTTGACAACAATTTCTGGATTCGTGTATAGACAATTTGAAACAAGATACCTTCCACGAACATTGTGATTCAAACTCTTTGTTACAAGAATACTTTGCGGAACTTTGTGAAGCAAACATGTTTTTTTTTTTTATGGAACTTTTAAGAATCGAACCGTGGAAACCTTTAACAGCAAGGCAAACAGTAAATCAAGCACAAATTACATGCTGTATTTTGACGTAAAAGTACAGTATTTGTTTTATAAAAGATTCTGGAAATATGGGAAAAGTGAGTCTGCTATTGGGAATTTAGGCTTTAGTTATATTAAGATGAATGTTTGATATTGGTAATTCTGATAACGGTATTTGTTTAATGTTTTAGAAGCTTTAGAGTAATAGAAAGCACATCCCAGAGCAGTAACACATTCCAAACCTGGAAACTAGAGACCAGGCTCCAAGAGGTACTTTTAGAAGAAAATTTCTAATAAATAAAGGGATAGTCAGGAACCCAGTTAGGAATAGGTTGTACTTATCTGTTCTTTGTTTATGTTTCATTAGGCACCAGTTTCTACAAAAGTCAGAGAGGGCCGCAGATTTGTGCAGCACTTCAACAGTGGAAACGCAAGAACGGTGTTGTCTCTTTATTTTATTTTATTCACTTCCCCCCTTCCCTTGAGCTTCTGTTCTTAGTGCACTGTTTTAAAAACTGGTGTGCTGGAACAAGCAGTTTCAGGGTGGGGTCGGATTGTCTTCAACCTCCATCAGAACTGAACAAGGACTCAGGTGAGCTGGGCTTTGACAAATAGTGGTTAGGCCAACCCAGAGAGCAGGTGAATGCGGCGGCAAGCAGAGAGAGAGAGAGAGAGTGCTCTCTTGGGAGCTCCCCAATTTAGTTCAGCCCCAAATTCCACCACCCAAATCACATTGTGGAGACATCAAAATTATCTATGGCAAAACAAACTGGTTTTGTAAGGCAGGCACCTGTGTTTTTGGTCCTGGATTTGGCGGTCATATAGAGAAACACACTAAACCCAAACATTTCTGGAAACCAGACATTCGGGGGAGTCCACAGAAGTGTGACTTGTGTGGATTCCCCAAAGTTTTCTTACCCAGAATACCCTGCAAAGCTGAAATGTTGGAAAAAAAACTCAATTTTTCTTGCATTTCTGTCACACAAACTACAGGAATATGCTGGGATCCACAACATTCCTACCACCCAGTGACTCCTCAACTGTCCTGATAAAAACACTACCCCACTTGAGTGCCTACACCTAGTGCCTGTGTCAGGAATGGATCACCCCAGGGTCAACAGCTGCTTCACGTAAGGACCAACATTGACCGTTGTGTGATCTATTCCTGTCGCGGGCACCAGGTCTAACCACACAAGTGAGGTATCATATTTATCGGGAGACTTGGGGGAACGCTGGGTGGAAGGAAATTTGTGGCTCCTCTCAGATTCCAGAACTTGCTGTCACGAAATGTGAGGAAAACGTGTTATTTTAGCCACATTTTGAGGTTTGCAAAGGATTCTGGGTAACAGAACCTGGTCAGAGCCCCACAAGTCACCTCATCTTGGATTCCCCTGGGTTTCTAGTTTTCAAAAATGTGCTGGTTTGCTAGGTTTCCCCAGGTGCTGGCTGAGCTAGAGGCCAAAATCCACAGGTAGGCACTGTTTTCTATGAAAAAATGTGATGTGTCCACGTTGTGTTTTGGGGCATTTCCTGTCGCGGGCACCAGGCCTACGCACACAAGTGAGGTATCATTTTTATCGGGAGACTTGGGGGAACGCTGCGTGGAAGGAAATTTGTGGCTCCTCTCAGATTCCAGAACTTTCTGTCACAGAAATGTGAGGAACATGTGTTTTTTTAGCCAAATTTTGAGGTTTGCAAAGGATTCTGGGTAACAGAACCTGGTCAGAGCCCCACAAGTCACCCCATCTTGGATTCCCCTATGTCTCTAGTTTTCAAAAATGCACAGGTTTGGTAGGTTTCCCTATGTGCCGGCTGAGCTAGAGGCCAAAATCTACAGGTAGGCACTTTGCAAAAAACAGCTCTGTATTTTGTAAAAAAATGGGATGTGTCCACGTTGTGTTTTGGGGCATTTCCTGTCGCGGGCGCTAGGCCTACCCACACAAGTGAGGTATCATTTTTATCGGGAGACTTGGGGGAACGCTGGGTGGAAGGAAATTTGTGGCTCCTCTCAGATTCCAGAACTTTCTGTCACCGAAATGTGAGGAAAACTTGTTTTTTTAGCCACTTTTTGAGGTTTGCAAAGGATTCTGGGTAACAGAACCTGGTCAGAGCCCCACAAGTCACCCCATCTTGGATTCCCCTATGTCTCTAGTTTTCAAAAATGCACAGGTTTGGTAGGTTTCCCTATGTGCCGGCTGAGCTAGAGGCCAAAATCTACAGGTAGGCACTTTGCAAAAAACAGCTCTGTATTTTGTCAAAAAATGGGATGTGTCCACGTTGTGTTTTGGGGCATTTCCTGTCGCAGGCGCTAGGCCTACCCACACAAGTGAGGTATCATTTTTATCAGGAGACTTGGGGGAACGCTGGGTGGAAGGAAATTTGTGGCTCCTCTCAGATTCCAGAACTTTCTGTCACCGAAATGTGAGGAAAACTTGTTTTTTTAGCCACTGTTTGAGGTTTGCAAAGGATTCTAGGTAACAGAACCTGGTCAGAGCCCCACAAGTCACCCCATCTTGGATTCCCTAGGTCTCTAGTTTTCAAAAATGCACAGGTTTGGTAGGTTTCCCTATGTGCCGGCTGAGCTAGAGGCCAAAATCTACAGGTAGGCACTTTGCAAAAACAGCTCTGTATTTTGTCAAAAAATTGGATGTGTCCACGTTGTGTTTTGGGGCATTTCCTGTCTCGGGGGCTTGGCCTACCCACACAAGTGAGGTATCATTTTTATCGGGAGACATGGGGGAACGCTGGGTGGAAGGAAATTTGTGGCTCCTCTCAGATTCCAGAACTTTCTGTCACCCAAATGTGAGGAAAACTTGTTTTTTTTGCCACTTTTTGAGGTTTGCAAAGGATTCTGGGTAACAGAACCTGGTCAGAGCACCACAAGTCACCCCATCTTGGATTCCCTAGGTCTCTAGTTTTCAAAAATTCACAGGTTTGGTAGGTTTCCCTATGTGCCGGCTGAGCTAGAGGCCAAAATCTACAGGTAGGCACTTTGCAAAAACAGCTCTGTATTTTGTCAAAAAATGGGATGTGTCCAGGTTGTGTTTTGGGGCATTTCCTGTGGCGGGCGCTAGGCCTACCCACACAAGTGAGGTATCATTTTTATCTGAAGACTTGGGGGAACGCTGGGTGGAAGGAAATTTGTGGCTCCTCTCAGATTCCACAACTTTCTGTCACCGAAATGTGAGGAAAACTTGTTTTTTTAGCCACTTTTTGAGGTTTGCAAAGGATTCTGGGTAACAGAACCTGGTGAGAGCCCCACGAGTCACCCCATCTTGGATTCCCCTAGGTCTCTAGTTTTCAAAAATGCACAGGTTTGGTAGGTTTCCCTATGTGCCAGCGGAGCTAGGGGCCAAAATCTACAGGTAGGCACTTTGCAAAAAACAGCTCTGTATTTTGTCAAAAAATGGGATGTGTCCACGTTGTGTTTTGGGGCATTTCCTGTCGCGGGCGCTAGGCCTACCCACACAAGTGAGGTATAATTTTTATCGGGAGACTTGGGGGAACATAGAATAGCAAAACAAGTGTTATTGCCCCTTATCTTTCTCTACATTTTTTCCTTCCAAATATAAGAGAGTTTGTAAAAAAGACGTCTATTTGAGAAATGCCCTGCAATTCACATGCTAGTATGGGCACCTCGGAATTCAGAGATGTGCAAATAACCACTGCTCCTCAAAACCTTATCTTGATCCCATTTTGGAAATGCAAAGGTTTTCTTGATACCTCTTTTCACTCTTCATATTTCAGCAAATGAATTGCTGTATACTCAGTATAGAATGAAAACCAACTGCAGGGTGCAGCTCATTTATTGGCTCTGGGTACCTAGGGTTCTTGATGAACCTACAAGCCCTTTATATCCCCGCAACCAGAAGAGTCCAGCAGACAAAACGGTATATTGCTTTCAGAAATTTGACATCGCAGGAAAAAGTTACAGAGTAAAACATAAAGAAAAATGGCTGTTGTTTTCAGCTCAATTTCAATATTTGTTTATTTCAGCTGTTATTTTCTGTAGGAAAACCTTGTAGGATCTACACAAATGACCCCTTGCTGAATTCAGAATTTTGTCTAGTTTTCAGAAATGTTTAGCTTTCCGGGATCCAGCATTGGTTTCACACCCATTCCTGTCACTAACTGGAAGGAGGTTGAAAGCACCAAAAATAGTAAAAATGGGGTATGTCCCAGTAAAATGCCAAATTTGTGTTGGAAAATGTGGTTTTCTGATTCAAGTCTGCCCGTTCCTGAAAGGTGGGAAGATAGTGATTTCAGCACCAGAAACCCTTTGTTGATGGCATTTTCAGGGAAAAAACCACAAGCCTTCTTCGGCAGCCATTTTTTCCCATTTTTTTGGAAAAAACGAAAATGTCACTGTATTTTGGCTATTTTCTTGGTCTCCTCCAGAGGAAACCACAAACTCTGGGTACCATTAGAATCCCTAGGATGTTGGAAAAAAAGGACACAAATTTGGCGTGGTTAGCTTATGTGGACAAAAAGTTATGAAGGCCTAAGCGCGAACTACCCCAAATAGCCAAAAAAGGGCTCAGCACTGGGGGTGGGGAAGGCCCAGCAGCTAAGGGGTTAATGGTTAAGGTAAATGGCCTAATATGTACTGTATTACCTTTCTGACGTCATTTCCTAATTTAAGATCAAAGAACCAGAACTGTCTGAGTCTACTAATTGCACAAAATCAAACTCCAAAAGCAAGGCTCCTAAGATATGGTCAGATATGTCTCTCAGTCCTGTCTTGATTTGATTTTATTCATAGCAGTGAGCAGAGAACTGCTCTCAATAGCAAGTCTATCCTAGATTAAATTCTATGCACATGTGAGTGTCTACTTCTTAAAATATCTGAGATTCCTAGATTATCAGTTGCTCCCAATTGGTTTTGGATTTAGCCCCACTTATTTTGAACATGTTTATCTCCCAATGAATCAACCACTAATTTGAAATCTTCCACCAAGATAAGCTCACCATTCATCTCATCACATTTGCAGCCATTTAAATGTAATAAAAAATGTAACATTTTAATTTCCTGAAGTGGGACCTCGCCAGATCTGGTGGCTCAGTGGACTTGTGTGCTCACTGTAGCGGCCTGTGTTCAACCTCATGGTCACAGGTTTAAATCCTGGCAGGTCCACTCAAGCTGTCATCCTTCTGGGGTCAATAAAATGAGTACAGTTGGGTAAAAAAATAAAACATCTGTTACTCAGCACCTTGATTCCCTGGGGTGCTGTATATGCTCTACAAATACACAATTTATGTTGTCACTCTCATCTTTCACTTTACCCGTGATATCACACACCAACCTGCCTTTCTATCTATTATTGTTTAATATACCCAGAATTTTAGGTCATGAGTGAAAGCGATCAGAATTCCACAGATCTTAAACTCTGTTGTTGCAGTATATTGTGTGTGAAAAAAAGTGAAGTAAAAGTAGTCAGGCTTGCCTGAACACCACATATATACATGTATTTATGTCTGAATGTATGCATGTATTTGGTATTTCTATAGTGCAAATCTAGATAAAAGTAGAAGTGTTAAAACAGAGTCAAACACACGCATAAAGTCATCAAGTAATATAAGAGGTAGATATGTCATGGGCAGTTAATGTATTGTGCTTTGAAGTATTCTTTGAAGAGGTGAGCCTTCAACTCTTTCCTGAATTGGAGCAGCATAAAGATGGGCCTGATTGATACATGGATGTTGCCCCAGAGCCTGCTGCATAGATAGTATAATGGCTGCTGTCTTGTTTTCTCTTTTTTAAACATCTTAGTATTCAGTCTGATGGTGCCCTGGCTGCATGTGTGTTAACAATTTACAGAGATGATGAGTTTGAGAGCAATATAAGCTGGGGTGCTGGTGGTGATTGCTTTGTAAATGATGCAGCAAGTTTTGAAGAGGTGCAGCCCACAAAGGAAGCCGATGAAATACTATTAGGATGAGGGTGATGTGATCATATAGCTTCAGGTCCTAGATGAGATCTGCTGAGGCGTGTAGTATATCCTACAAGTGTTCTTTGAATGTGCACAATGTCAGACACAAGAGCTCTCAAGTTTTATGTCTCTTTATCAGAGAATGCAATCCTTTGATCCTCCACATTACAAACAGAATTAGTTTATGAAATGTACAACATACACCCCTCTTACCAGACACACGACTGTAGGGAAATAATGCAAACCAGCAGAGTTCAATCAAATGGTCTGCCCTCCCCTCCAGTCCACTCCTTGCCACATTCTCCAATAATACCTCCTAAAGTTCAACAGATAAACTAAACATAACCGTTAGAAATGGGATGTCTGCTTGGCAGTCAGTTTGCACTCTGTCCAAGAAGGGGTCCTCACTCTAGTCAGGGTAAGGGAGTTACAATCCTAAGACAACTCCTGCTCACCCCCTTAGTAGCTTGGCACAAGCAGTCAGGCTTACCTCAAAAGCATTGTGTAAATTATTTGTACCAACACCCACAGTAATACAGTGAAAACAATACAAAAGGGACACAAAACCAGTTTAGAAAAATAGCCAATATTTATCTAAATCAAACAAAACACAATGAGAAAAATCCAACATACACAAGCACAGTTATGATTTTATTCAATTAAAAAGAGTCTTACTCCATAGAAATCAATGAATGCATTGTTTTTACGCAAAGTACCTGGTATGCGTCAAAAATAAAGCTGCACGGGCAAGCGTGTGTCAGAAAAGTAAGTGATGCATTGATTCCTAACTCACAAGTGAGGCCGTGCGTCGATTCTTCTCAGGTCGGGTAAGCGATGAGTTGTTTTCTCTCCCACACAAGAGCAATACTTTGATTTCCGGACAGGCGATCTCGGATCCATGCAGGTTCACAGTGATTTTGACACCCAGCGATGATGAGTGCAAAATTCCAGCAGAAAGTGTTGAAGAGCCATGCTGCGTGGGTGATGCATTGATTTTGTCAGCTGCACATGGGTGATGCCTCGATTTCCTAGCTGCGATGCAGGTGGTGCGTCGATTTTTCAGCTGTAAAGCAGGTGTTGCATTGATTTTTCCCACACGGCTCCTGTGCATACATTTCAGTCTTGGTTCCACCAGTTTCTCCTTTCAAGGGCCCAGGGAATGGATTGGGCACCACTTGGCAGGGTAGGAGTCTCAGCAAGAGAGTCCAGTGCTGGCAGAGGAAGTCTTTGATGGCCCTGAGACTTCAGAACAGGGGGCAAGCTCAGTCCAATTCCTTGGAGACACTTCACAAACAGGAAAACACAGCAAAGCCCATGCTTTGTCCTCTTTAAGGCAGAACCAGCAACTGCCGGCCAACCCAGCAAAACACACTGACAGGCAAAAAGGCAGTACTCCTCCTCCAGCTCTTCAGCTCTTCTCCTTGGCAGAGGTTCCTCTTGATCCAGAAGTAATTTAAACGTCTGGGGTTTGGGGTTCACTACTTATACTCCTTTTTGCCTTTGAAATAGGCAAACTTCAAAGGAAAGTCTCTGTTGTTCACAAGATCCTGCTTTGCCCAGGCCTGGCCCCAGACATACACCAGGGGTTGGAGACTGCATTGTGTGAGGACAGGCACAGCCCTTTTAGGTATAAATGTCAGCTTCTCCCTCTCCACTCCAGCACAGGAGACTCATCAGGATATGTAGGCTACACGCCAGCTCCCTTTGTGTCACTGTCTAAAGGGAATTTAGTCTGACCCAGATGTGGATTCCACAGGCAGAGGCACAGAATGGTTGAGCAAGATGATGTCCACTTTCAAAAAATAGCATTTTCAAACTGATAATCTAAAAAACAACTTTATCAAAAGATGTATTTTTAAATTGTGAGGTCAGAGACCCCAAACTCCACATCTCTATCTGCTCCCAATGGGAAACTGAACTTAAAAGATATTTAAAGGCTGTCCCCATGTTAACCTATGGGAGAGGTAGGCCTTGCAATAGTGAAAAACACATTTGGCACTATTTCACTTTCAGGACATGTAAAACATCCATCCTCAACAACTGATTTTATTTCTCCATGTATAGCAAACATATCTTCTGCTGTTACATTGTATACCAATTCTTGCAAATTGAGGTGAACTGTGAGTTTGAGCAAGGCAATATATCCAGCAAACATTCCACCAAAACAGATGATAGTCAGCGATTGAAAGAATACTCGCCTCAGTTGTCTTTTTTTTTTTCTTCCAGCAGTTGTTCCCCTTTATTTTCTGTGGGCCCTGCTCTTTTGATTCAGATGGCTGACTATCATCTGCCTCCAGAGGCATTTTTAACCTACCCTTGAGGTGAGCCAAGGCCGGAGGACCGGTGTAGGAATTATTGATTTAATTTCACTAGGAGGGCTCATGCATGGAGACCCCTCCCCATCTTCACTTTTGCCCTGGGGATCATCATCTCCCAGTGGGTTGATGCAAAAATACTACCAGAGGAACGCTGTCATTCCGCCTATAGACCAAAGAGAAATTTAACCTATGTTAAGGTCAAGCGTGATACCTTGACAAACACAGGGGACAGAAAAGTGTTTTTGCTCTATTTTACTGCAATAGCTTTTTTAAAGACATTGGGGGTCATTACAACATTGGCAGTAAAAGACGCTTACCGCCGCGCAGAAGACCGCCAACACACTGCCGCGGCCACGGAATTCCGTCACGGTCATAATGACCCATAGCTCGGAATCCGGCAAAATTTTAACACCCACACAAGTCCGCTACACAGAAGGTCAGTGATAAACTGGCGAAAACAAAACCTCCACCGTCACGCCAACAGGAATACGCACACACTATCACGACCCCCGAATCCACGCGGCGGCCTTTCAACCGCGGTATTCCATGGGCGGTACACACCACCGCGCTCAAAATACACACACATTTACAAAACACTACCACATTGGACAATTTGAAATACACACACCTGATACACATACACACACCACTCCCACACACCCAATACAATGTAAAACACACACCCACATCACCCACAAAGCCCTACTACCAAAACTTCCAAAAGAAGGCCAGAGAGAGACACCACAATCTACAAACAGGCATCCACAGGCACTCAACACCATCATGCACATAACATCCACGCACCTCACACAACACACCACTAAATATCACCCCACACATCACAACACACACCAACCCACACATGACCCACACTACCCCATGGCATGGCAAAGACACCCCAGGTTTTCTGAGGAGGAGCTCAGGGTCATGGTGGAGGAAATCATCCGGTAGAGCCACAGCTATTCGGAGCACAGGTGCAGCACACCTCCATAGCTAGGAAGATGGAGCTATGGCGAAGAATAGTGGACAGGGTCAACGCAGTGGGACAGCACCCAAGAAATAGGGATGACATCAGGAAGAGGTGGAACGACCTACGGGGGAAGGTGTGTTCTGTGGTCTCAAGACACCACCTTGCGGTTCAGAGGACTGGCGGCGGACCCCCACCTCCTCCCCCACAACTAACAACATGGGAGGAGCAAGTCTTGGCTATTCTGCATCCTGAGGGCCTCACAGGAGTAGCTGGAGGAATGGACTCTGGTATGTCAAATCTTTAATACTATATCCCCCAACCTACCTGCATGCCATCACATACCCCCACCCTCGCCCTCACCCCCATCACTCCAACTCCTCACAAATGTCCCAATATCACAAACCACCCACCCAACACCAAGCCCTGCATGCGACAACAAAGCATGGACACCCATCACCAAAGCATGGCCACTGCACATACCCATACACCCCCCTAAACCATCATCACACAAGGTCCCACACAGGAAAGCAAGCACTGGGGTACACGGTCACCCACGCATTGCACACCATGGCACACACAGATGCAATAACTATGCTTTTACACCCCTGCAGGACCCCTACCCAACGTCACCGGACAGGAGGGTCCAGACATGTCCACACCACCAACAGAAGAGGCCCACAGTGATGACAGCAGCTCTGTCCAACTGGATCTAGATGACCAGCCCGGCCCATCTGGGACCTCGGGACAGTCGGTTCCCCTGACACATTCACAGGCCACCACAGAGCTTCCCCCTTCTAGAAACACCAGCACAGCACCTACCCAGCGGGCCCATACCTCTGTCCCCAGGACACGTCAATCATCAGTGTGTCCACCACTACAGGTAACCCAGGCTAACCCACCACCCCAACAACAGGGACCTGGGGGCAGTGGCAGTGGACACACGGTTCAGGGGACAGAGGCCCAGGGAAACAGGGGAACTGGGAGGGCTGCTGTGCTACAGGGGGAGGACAGGCCCAGGGAACACACTCTCCACGAGGCTCTCTCCAACATCATGGGAGCCTACCATCATTCCCAGGAGACGATGGCAACGGTACTGGCCAAGTTTCAGGAGACCCAGCAGCTGCAGGAGAACAGTATTTGGGCTTCAGGGAGGAACTCAAATCCATCAATTCCACCCTGGGCACCATCTTAGGGGTGCTGAAGGAAGTCCTCAAAACCAGGAGGGACACTGTGGCACAACAAGGGGCCCCTGACACTAGCCTGGATGATGAACTGCCCACCACCTCCGCCAGCACTAGTGGACAGGAGGCACCGCCACAGGACCACCACACCAGCAGCCCACCCCCTGCAGATGGAGAACCACCCGCAAACAGTCCCTGAGATCCAGGACAAAGACAGAGAATGATGCCAAGACCCCAACCTAGAAATGAGACCACCCTGATTGTCATCCTTTTGTCCCACCTTGGCACCCTGTCTGTCCTCAAACTGCCCCAGCTCCACTTCCTATGCCCCTTTGGACAATGCACCTGTGAGACTAATAACTTGGACTCTGCCATGGACATTCCTCCACCATCACCCCTCACCATTTTACAACCCCCTCCAATATTGAGCACTTAAATAAACACCCTTAAAGCACAAAACAATCTGGAGTCTGTCTGTGATTTCGACTTAGTGTATTAGCAATTGCAGTGACAAAATGCTCTTTCAAATGTAATGTCAACATACCTATGCCACACAGCTCTAGTCCATGAGGAAACAAAGCAGATGTCACACAGTTGGACCCACATCTGTGAAATCATAAGGGAAAGTGAAAACTCAGTGACTATACACTGGATGAAAAGGACAGACAGTAGAGAGGTAGTAGTGTTAAAGTACATGTAGCAGGCAGGTTTGTCTTCTTACCTGTGTCTCACTGGAAATATTGCAGGATCACCGAGTTCCTGTTGTCGATGTCCTCTTCTTCTGCTTCCTCATATTCAGTGTCCACAGGCTCCACAGCTGCCACAACACCTCCATCTGGACCATCCTCCTGCAGAAAAGGCACATGTCGTCGCAAAGCCATGTTGTGAAGCATACAGCAGGCCACGATGATCTGGCACACCTTCTTTGGTGAGTAGAATAGGGAACCACCTGTCATATGTAGGCACCGGAACCTGGCCTTCAGGAGGCTGAAGGTCCGCTCTATAATCCTCCTAGTTCGCCCATGGGCCTCATTGTAGCGTTCCCCTGCCCTTGTCCTGGGATTCCTCACTGAGGTCAGTTGCCATGACAGGTTGGGGTAACCAGAGTCACCTGCAAATGGCAAGGGACAACTGTTAGACACACAGTAACTCTTAGGGATATCCCCAGACCCAGACAACTATTCCCACTGATTTGGTTCCAGGTGCTCACTTAATAGCCACACACGGTGCCTCTGGAGTAGCCCCATCACATAAGGGATGCTGCTATTCTGCAGGATGTAAGCGTCATGCACTGAGCCAGGGAATTTGGCATTAACATGGGAGATGTACTGGTCTGCCAAACACACCATCTGCACATTCATTGAATGGTAACTCTTCCGGTGTCTGTACATCTGTTCACTCCTGCGGGGGGGACCAAGGCCACATGTGTCCCATAAATGGCACCTATGATGTTGGGGATATGTCCCAGGGCATAGAAGTCACCTTTCATTGTAGGCAAATCCTCCACCTGAGGGAAAACGCTGTCGCGCAGCATGTGTTTCAGCAGGGCAGACAACACTATGGACAACACATTGGAAAACATAGGCTGGGACATCCCTGATGCTATGGCCACTGTTCTTTGAAATTACCCACTTGCAAGGAAATGGAGTACTGACAGCACCTGCACCTAAGGGGGGATTCCTGTGGGATAGCGGATAGCTGACATAAGGTCTGGCTCCAACTGGGCACACAGTTCCAGGATTGTGGCACGATCAAGCCTGTAGGTGATGATCACATGTCTTTCCTCCATTGTCGACAGGTCCACCAGCGGTCTGTACACTGGAGGATGCCGCCATCTCCTCACATGCCCCAGCGGACGGTGCCCATGGAGGAGAACAGCGAGCACAGAGTCAACCAACTCTGAGGTACGTAAACAGAGCTTATTCAGAAAACTATTCATAAACCAAAATGTGCCTGTATGAGTGTTGAGCCAAGGCCTAGGTATGTGTGATGCAGTTAAAAATAAAGCCATGTGGGCCCCTGAAATGGGGGTTGCCTGACTTGTAAAGTGGTACAATGGGATATGAGGTAACTGCGCTGGCGTTGTACACTGTTGCGGTGGGCTGTCGAAGACCGCGGTGCAATTCTGCATTGGTTAACATTGGACCCTATGGGTCCCAGGAGCCAATGACGATGTACGCCGGCGGTGACGGTACGCACCGCCGCAGACGTGACCGCCATTTTCTATCTGTTCAATCACTTGATACCTGATCTTCGACAGGAGAGGACCTACACTGCAAGTGCTGCTGTGACCTCAGTCTGGAAGAGACAATGGCTTGTGCGTCTGGGTAAAGGGTCCCTGCCTTCAGCACAGAGGAGTTGGAGAAACTCGTGGATGGGGTCCTCCCCCAGTACACGTTACTCTACGGTCCTCCAGACGAACAGGTAAGTACACTGGCAGCATGCTGTATGGGCAATGCCTGTGTGGAGTGGTGTGGATAAAAGATAGGGGGGGGGGAAATGAGGTGTGCATGAAACAACGGTGAGTGCATGTGCCACATGGCAAGGGTAGGGATGTGACGGTGCAGTTGGTAATAACTTCTCTTTTTCCCCTGTACAATTCCTGTAGGTCAGCACCCACCAGAAGAAGGATATTTGGCGTGCCATCGCCAAGGACGTCCGGTCCCTGGGGGTCTACCACAGACAGAGCACCCACTGCCAGAAAAGATGGGAGGACATTCGCCGCTGGAGCAAGAAGACGGCGGAGGCCCAGCTGGGGATGGCCTCCCAACGTGGGAGCGGTGCCCGTAGCACCATGACCCCGCTAATGTTCAGGATCCTGGCGGTGGCGTACCCGGAGTTGGATGGGCGCTTGAGGGCATCAAAGCAGCAACAAGGGGGTGAGTCCACTCTCATTCAGCTGATTCAGTGAGCATTGTAGGGGTCTGGGTGGGGAAGGTGGTCTGTGGGTTCCCCTAGGCCAGGGCGAGTTTGCTAGTTAAGTCCTCTTTTTCAGACAGACCCTGTGGCACCCCACCCCACCTGGGTACAGTGCCAACTACACCTAGTCAGGCTCCTGTGACATCCATGTGTGCAGAAATCGGCCATAGCCTTGTAAGCCATGTCCCAGGGATTGAATAGTGGACCCCAAGTGCGCGGCGTAGTGCAGGGGGCTTCTGTGTCTCTTGTGTCTGCCAACGGTAGCGGTATTGCATGCACTCAACATGTCTTTCTTCTGTCTCCCCTCCCCCTTTTTGTGGTCTCCCTGTACTTGTGTGCATTAGCATCATCAGGCGGAGGAGCAGTGGCACCGGAGCAGGAGGGAGCTGCATCCCACATGGCCCTGGAGGGTGAGACTACGGTCTCCGAATTCACCAGTGGGACGGAGGGCGAGGGGAGCTCCACAGCAGGGACAGGAGCTGACACCAGCGATACGAACTCCTCCTCTGATGGGAGCTCCCTTTCGGTGGCAGGCCCATCTGTGCCCCCGCATCTACAGGTACAGCTGCCACCCCCCCTTTAGCACCGCCCTCCCAGCAGCCCCTCAGCCTTTGCCCTGTGCCCCCTCACCCAGGAGGGTGGGCATCACCTTCGCCCTAGGCACCTCAGCCCCTGCCCCGTCACCCCTGCTGCCCTCAGTGAGGAGTCCATTGACCTTCTCAGGTCCTTCACTGTTGGGCAGTGTACCATTTTGAATGCCATCCAGGGTATAGAGAGGCAGCTGTAACAAACCAATGCATTCCTGGAGGGCATTAATTCTGGTCAGGCAGCCCTTCAGCGATCTTTTTAGACTCTGGCCTCAGCACTGATGGCAGCCATTGTCCCTGTCTTTAGCCTCCCCCCTCCAACTTCCTCAACCGAGACCCACACCCCTGTACCTCAGCCTATCCCAAGCATACCATCAGACCAGCATGCACACACCTCAACACACAAAGGAAGCTCAGGCAAACAAAAGCACCACACATCCCACAGGCACTCACGCAAGCATCAGACACATGCAGACATACCAACATCCACTGCCTCCACTGTGTCCCCCTCCTCCTCGTCTCCCTTATCCCTCCCTGACTCGTCTCCACTCACACCTGCATGCACTACATCTTCAGCCACTACGTCCATCACCAGTACACCCACCACCACACCCCGCTCATGTGCAGTCACCACCCCCACTACCATTCACACATCCTCTGTGTCCTCTCCCAGTGTGTCTGTGAGGCCACCTCCCAAGGTACACAAACGCAGCCACACACCCACCCAACACCCATCCACCTTACGACAGCCTCCAGCCCATGCACCTTCACCCAAAGTCAGCAAACGTACACCTCCTACAACCACTACCTCTTCCTCCACTCCCAAACCCCCTTCATCTACCCGTCCCAGTGTTCCTAAGAAACATTTCCTGGCCCCCCTTGGCCTCTTTCCCTCACCTGCCCCACCCCGTCAGTCTCCTAGGGCCTGACTCTCTAGGTCCCAACCTAACACCTCAGCAACAACATCAGCGGGACCAGTGGTGCCAGTAGTCACCGGATTATGGAGTGCACCAGGCAGCAGGGCATGCAGTGTGGCAAGGAGCCACAGCACGGACAGTCCCCCACCTGTCAAGCCTCAAAAGTTGGCCAGTGCCCGGCAGAAGAGGGGGAAGACACCAGCCACCAAAGCCGCTCCCAGGGGTACAATTGGGATTGTGGAGTCAGCTGCGACACATCCCAAGGTGGGGAAGGGGAACAAGAAAACCGGCAAGTCTGGGAAGATCAGCACGGCGGAGAAGACCACCATCAGCCCGCTGCCCAGGAGGCGACCGCCAGCAGCCACACTGCCCCAAACAGGACCACTAGCAGCAGCCCCACTGCCCAGGAGTCGACTGCCAGCAGCCACACTGCCCCAGACAGGACCGCCAGCAGCAGCTCCACTGCCCAGGAGGCGACCGCCAGCAGCCACACTGCTCCAGACAGGACCGCCAGCAGCAGCCCCACTGCCCAGGAGGCGACCGCCAGCAGCCCCACTGCCCCAGAAAGGACTGCCAGCAGCAGCCCCGCTGCCCAAGAGGCGACCGCCAGCAGCCCCACTGCCCTAGACAGGACCGCCAGCAGCAACCCTGCTGTCCAGGAGGGGACCACCAGCAGCCACACTGCCACAGACAGGACCACCAGCAGCTGAACCGCTGCCAAGGACACCGCCGCCACAAGCACTTCTACCAAGGACACCGCCGCCACAAGCACAACTGCCAAGGACACCACTGCCACAAGCACTGCTGCCAAGGACACCGTCGCCCCAAGCACCGCTGCCAAAGACACCGCTGCCACAAGCACCGCTGCCAAGGACACTGCCACCACAAGCACTGCTGCCAAGGACACCGCCGCCACAAGCACTGCTGCCAAGGACACCACCGCCACAAGCACCGCAGGCCCATGAGCGCCAAAAGATCTGACGCTACTGATGCCGCCACGAGCAGGATGAAGCAATCTGGGCACAAAGCCCCCTCCAGAACCAGTGGAGACTGTTATCCACTACCTCAGTCCTTGGCAGGATGAAGCACTCTGGGCACAAAGCCCCCTCCAGAACCAGTGGAGATTGACATCCACTACCTCAGTCCTTGGCAGGATGAAGCACTCTGGGCACAAAGCCCCCTCCAGAACCAGTGGAGACTGTTATCCACTACTTCAGTCCTTGGTAGGATAAAGCAGTCTGGGCACAAGGCCCCCTCCAGAACCAGTGGAGATTGACATCCACTGCCTCAGTCCTTGGCAGGATGAAGCACTCTGGGCACAAATACCCCTCCAGAACCAATGGAGACTGTTATCCACTACCTCAGTCCTTGGCAGGATGAAGCACTCTGGGCACAAGGTCCCCTCCAGAACCAGTGGAGATTGACATCCACTTGAGAGACTGTGGCTTTGCACTCCCCAGGATATAGCAGTGGGCAAACCACCCACTGTTGACACTTGAGAGACTGTGGCTTTGCACGCCCCAGGATTGAACAGTGGGCAACCCACCCACTGTAGAGAATTGAGAGACTGTGGCTTTGCACTCCCCAGGATATAGCAGTGGGCAAACCACCCACAGTAGAGACTTGAGAGACTGTGGATTTGCACTCCCCAGGATTGAACAGTGGGCATGGGAACCCCTCATGGATTTGGCATTGTGCACTCAACCGGCTGAGGTGCCCACCCTTTCCCTTCCCCCTGAGGTGCCTGTTTTATTTCTATCTGATGCCCCTGCAGTGTTCTCTCCGTCTTGTTTGGGTATCTTGTGTGGGCCTCGCCCATGCCTTTTGGGCCCAGTGATCCACGGACTATGATGGTGGACTCCCTTGGACTTGTCTTCTTGGTGTATTTAATTGTATATAGTCTAAATGTATATATTTGTAAATATTTTGGATGTATGTAATTGAATATATCAAAATATTTCGACTCATTTCCTTTTGTCCTTGCATTCTTCCAGGGGGGTTAGGGGTGTAACTGTGATGTATCATGATGTATTAGCGTGTGTGTTGTAGTGGGTGAGGGTGGGGGTGTTGCGTGTGTGTGTCACTGTTTTTTCCCTCCCCTGTGTCGTAGGTGCAGTACTCACCGTGGTCCTCGCCTCCGGCGTTCGTGCTCCTGGTAGAGGAGCAGGAAGATAATGGCTGGAAAAATCTGGAGCTCTGGTTCCAGGGCGTCCTGGTTCCTCGTGGGGTGTGCAGAGGTGAGCTTTTTTCTCTTTAAAGTCCTGTTTCCGCAGTGTTTTTGTTCACAGTGAATCCGCCCCAGAAAAGGCTGCTGATTGGTGGATTGTAATTCTGTGGGATGTACATTGTCCTCCGCCTGTCTGTTGGCGGTGACCGCCGCTGTGTTTGTTTGTACCGCCGTAGCGGTCAGAGTTTTAAGGTGGCTGTCTATGTTGGTGGTTTCCGCCACGGTCGTAATTCCATTTTTTTTACTGCCGGCCTGTTGGCGGTCTTACCGCCGCTTTAACACCGACCGCCAGGGTTGTAATGACCACCATTGACTTAACTTGACAGCAGTATCTTGGTGACAGAGAATTGTACTGGCTGACAACATTTTAGGAGCAATAGAATCCTATTGAGCTTATGAATGTAGGTGCTAGACAATTTTACCTTCAGGCACCTCACATTCTCATACTGTTAAATTCTATCATGATTTCAAGCAGAAAAAAGCTGATTTAGCTCTTAGTTTTAAAAGTGGTTAATGAAAGTGTGCCTCCTAAAGGCCCATACCCCAGCATAATGGAGACTTAAAAAATTACATTAAATCTTTCATGCCTTTCTGGGTAGGCACAGAGCAACAAGCTTTTAAGTGCTAAACTTTTGATAATGTCAGAAGAGTCTTACAACGTGTGGAGAAATCTAAAAAAAATGTTAGAAATGGATATTAAAGCAGTCATATGTGAGAAAAGATATGATCATGGTGGTTTCACCTTCCTGAAAGGAGCCTTGGAAAGGGCTGGCCTTGTCCCTAATATGCAGCACTATACATAGTCTAGTCAGCCAAGTGGAACGTCGTGCCTGAGTCCTGATAATTGGAGAAAAAGCTGAATCCTTTTTTTGAGAAGGAGCACTGGACAAGGCTGCACATTACTGCTCATCTTCTCTGCTCTGTTAGTGGGACCATTATTGCAGAAAGTCAGAACCAGTGATTTAGTAGAGAGTATCACCTTCTATACACAACATCATGGGCTTCATGACCCTCTCCTGTGCCCTCTGTGCTGTGGGTTTTACACACCGGGCTCATGTAGCTCTTCCCATGTGCCACCTCTCTGTCTCGTGCAATATTCTGTCCCTCTTCCTGAGCACTTGCACCCTTCAACCTCCTGCACTGTTGCTAGTTTAGTCCTGCACCTGCAAGAAGAACAGTATTTTTCTGGGCTATTAATTGTAACTGCCTCGACTAGTTGACTTTTACCATAATGCCCTTGGGTTCCGTTAATCATGGTTATTTGTTGTCAACTGTAACTTTTACCTGCCACCTGCAAGGGATAATATCTGTTTTTTGGAACACATGCTCTTCCCCAGGTGTCCTTGGAACTTACCACTCTTCCACGTGAGGCATGTGCCTTTCTGGAACAGACTCTCCCTTTCCATCATAAATACCTCATGTACACCTGAATCGGTGCTTGGTCTCATTCCAGTCTTGTGCAAGCATCTTCCCTGCACTCACCTCCTGAATCACCCAGAACCTTCAGTGCTGTGGCTGTCCAAGCCTTCCTGATGATCCCATGATCCTGTCTCCTGTGACCCTTTCAGTGTCTTCATTCATGGGCTACGATTCCGCCTTCTCTTGGATTTCTTGCACCACAGCCTCCTGTCTTCTTTTGGAATCCAGTTAAAGAACTAAGACAAGGCTGAGTACTTGATCCTAAGGTTAGTGGGCAGTAATCCAAGTGAAGTAATTCAATACAAGACTGAGGCCTTAATTACAACGCTGGTGGTTGGTGATAAAGTGGCGGTAATATTGCCAACAGGCTGGCAGAAACTACTGCCAAATTATGACCATGGCGGTGAGAACTCCGATAGAAAGCCACTTTACCACACCGCCCACCAGGGGGGAAACAACAGGCACCACAGCGCTAGCCGCCTACAGCCAGGCAGAAGTCAATATTCCGCCCATCATATTAAGACACACAAATTCACCACCTTTTCCGGGGAGGTACCAATGACATCAAAAGCCTGGAGGAAACAGAGCACAAAAGTTGAAGGACTCACCATTGGAGGCACAGAGAAGAACCACATCACCATGGAGCCCGAACTTCAGATATTCCCTATGATTTTCTATGTCCTGCTCCACCACGAACACCAACAATGGCGAAAACGACCACGGTGAGTACAGCCGCCTAGCACACAGGGGAGGGAGGAAAAAGAGAGTGACGCACACACACAAAACACACACACACACCCAACACCATACACACAATGAGCTGCAGTAATAAAACATATTTACCCTGTACCCCTTATGAATAATGCAAGGACAACAGGAATGTGATAAAGTGAGTGTAACAATATAAATACAGTGGAAGTACGAGAATTCATTCTAATGGAATACACACATGTATAGTTCAAGGTACACTGCCCAGTCCTCATTGTGCGTGGGCCACAGGGCCACAGGCCAAAGTCCAAGGCCCCACTTGTCACCTGCACTAACAGAGAAAGAACACTGCAGGGGCATCAATTGGAAAACAGGCAGGCACCTCAGGGGGATGGGGAATGGGGGGGGCACCTCAACCGGCAGATGGAACAAGACCACTGGTCCCTGAGGGGGCAACATTCCCTGTGCTTGGTCCTGGGGACTGCAAGGCACAGTCTCTCAATGTGGTGACTTGCCCACGTGCTCTGGAGGGGGCAACATGCCCTGTGCTTAGGCTTGGGGAGTGCAAGGCCACAGTCTCTAAGGTGGACTTACCCACTGGTTCTGGAGGGGGCATTGTGCCCTGTACTCTTGATCCTGGGGAGGCTGGGGTTGGTGGGTGTCTTACCCACTGGTTCTAGAGGGGGCATCGTGTGCTGTGCTCTTGATCCTGGGGAGGCTGGGTTTGGTGGGTTTTTTACCCACTGGTTCTAGAGGGGGCATCATGCTCTGTGCTTCTGTTCCTGGGGAGTGCAAGGTCACAGTCTTTCAGCTGGGTGTCATACCCACAGGATTTGCAGGGGGCAAGCCGCACAGCAGCACATGGAGGCAAGACTACATACGTTCCGCCGGCGGTGATGGCTTCTTAGTGGTTGTGGTGGTGCTGCTCCTGGTGGTGGTGGGGGGAGGCTCCAGCCCATCCCCTGCAGCCTCCAACAGCTGCCCACTGCTGGTGGTGGTGCTGCTACTGCTGGTGGTGGGGGGGAGGCTCAGCCCATCCCCTGCAGCCTCGGACAGCTTCCCACCGCTGGTGGTGGTGCTGCTGTTGGTGGTGGTGGGGCTTATATAATGGGCCCCTCCTGAGGCCCACGACCTCTGGGGGCCTCCTGGGCTGCAACTGGCCCTACAGAGGGGGGGGCCAAAGCCAGCACAACATTATGGGGCTCCAACAGTAGGGGCCTCACCTGACTCTAGTGGGGGCCCCAAAACAACAAAGAAGGATTACGTGCAGCAATTTGGGGCTCTGATGGAGCAAGGGAGCCTCCCATGAAGCTTCCTTCCTCCCTGCCTGTCCACACAGCAGCAAATGGGGCTCCAGTGAAGCAGGGAGCCTCCGATGAGTGTTCCTTCCCTACCCGTCTCCGTCAGTTACAGACAGGCCCGCCTGGGCCGCAGCAAAGGGCAGGCACCAGAGTGGGTGCCTGCTTGCGCCTAGGGGGCGCTCCTCAGAGCTCCTCAGAGCGTGCTCCACCACGGGGCATGGTAGGAGTGCTCCTCCCCCTCGCTCCTTTCCTTACTTTCAGTGGTGCCCCAGGGGTCCCAGGCGCCGCACGACTCCGACGCACTCGTAAACAAGCCGGGTCGCGGCGGTGAGATCGGGCAGATATAAAGCGTCTCCCAGAGCGCACTATGATGTAATGCCAAAGCGCTTCCAAGCGCAAAACACCCACAAAGAAAGCGCTCTCTTGGCACTTAGGCTAATATCTGCAGGGCACTCTCCAGACACTCCATATATGCACTGCAAAGTGCTCTCCAGGCGCTATGTAAAGAAATGAAGCACTCCTTGTGCTTTAGGCAGCTGCAGGGGTCAGAGGCCACGGCACCCTGCCCCTGGGGGCCAAAGTACAAAGGAAGCGCAGAGCGGCAGGGCCCAGCAGCAGGCCAGCACAAGGTGAATGCAGGCAGCTGGCAGTTCCTCCACATGACCAAGCAGGTCACAGGTCAGCACTGCAACATCAGTCCATGGTGGTTCCTGGTGAGTCCCTTCAGCAGCATTCTGTGCCCAGTTCCAAAATGTCTCCCAATTGTGGGGAAATCTCCCCTGTACTTTTACTCAGTTTTGTAAAGGTTTTACAAAGAAGGGATGAGGAAGTTCCAACCAGTTACAACTGATTCTGGGAGCGTGCAATGCATGCATTGCTCCACTTTGTAAATCTGGTTCAGGGAAAAAACCACCTTAGCGCCACCTTAGCATCAAAAAATGGCACTAAGGAGGTGCTTAAGTGGCTCTAGGCCCTCTTAAATGAGGGCCTTAGACCGATGGCCCCTTGGACATCATAACATCCATGTTGGTGGATGTCATGATGTAGATGTTTCCTGTTTGTGAAGCCAAACTGAAAATAAGCTTCTAATTCAAGCCTTTCAATTCAACATAAAAGTACATGAAACAGGGAATGACTTCCCTTATAAATAATGACTTTTTATCAATTGAGTTATCTACATTAGTAAACCAGCTGAAATAATTTGCTTCAAGCAGAAAATATGTGAAAAAGACCGTTTATTACCTACTTTTAGTCACACCTCTTTTTACCAGCCTCGGTCCTGGAATGACTCCCAGTCTCCACTCTGCGCATACACACAATACACTCAACTTTTAACCTTAGGTAGTTGAAGATAATTCTGTCTCCCAGAGATAGTTTTTGACAGATTTATTTTATTATAATTGAAACTGCATGCTCTGGCTGCTCAAATCCCGCGGAGTAAGTGCAATCACTTTATGTGTATCTCACTCTAATGTGTGATGTTGCTTGGATGGAATTGGGTACACCTGCATTAATCATAAAACATGGCGTGACACTTCATGGTCATCTGCGTTCTGTAAAAACCTGGGAAGTTCCCAACAAGGCGATAGCTGAGACATCTGCCTCATACCTGTGGGATGATTTTATAAGTTTTGGGTGCCGAGTTCTATGAGATTTAAGAAAATAATTATTGAACATTACATACATCTATTCTTAGACTAATGTGTTTAACCCTTCTAAAACAAACCCCATCCCAGAGACAATCTACTGTATTCATACAGAACAAATTAAATGGCATTTCCCCTCACTTTGGTTTAGTTATATTTATTTAACCGGTGCTGCTCTCTGCAGGGCGATTTACGCTGACCCCGACCTATGCAATGGCCAATGAAATTGCCTCTATTTGTGGTTTTCGGGAGCCAGCCCTTCTTCTGTCAGCATATAGCTCTCCTCGCACTCTGACTCCAGCTGTCCCTACCACGAACTGGGTCCAGCTGTCTCTCTCTCCTCCACTGGCTTTCTGTATCTCCTCCCTGCTACATCGAACCGGTGTCTTTTCTCCCAGATCTGACAGTGTTGGTCTAAGAATAAATTAGAACATGTAATTTCATGGTTTTAATTTTTGTAATGTAATTAAACCTTATGGCTCACGATTTTGCATCTCGGTAAGGCCTGTTGTGTGTGCTCTAGACCTCATCACCTTGACCAAAGCTTCTACATGTGAAATAAGTCTTAGGCCTTGCGCCTCTACTTCAGTTTAAGACAACGAAATGCCTCCCAACTAGGCACTTTCAAGAGGTGGTACACTATTCTTATTACTTATGTTATAATGTTCTAATGCATCTATTTCTCTGGAAACCGTTAACTACTTAACTTGATGACACGGACCAGTTGCTACAAGAGCTCACACTGGTTAATATTCCTATGTATATGGAGGCAAAGGATCATTGAACAGGTTAATCACATCTGTTCTATACCATTGCTGGACAACTACTAACTAGTTAAATGTGAAACTGTTGCTCATTTGTACTTAATTTAAGTGAAATATCCCTTACAGACTGACCTGGTCAGTGCACTGCTCTGTCTCCTGTGGCTCCACCTGGTAAGTAGGGGCCTCACCCCTCGCTCCTCTGAACTCCTGACTGCTGTCAGGAGTTCGATGCCCTCCTCCACCCGCAGGCTTCTGCCTGTTCCTCACCCTTGGTGTCTAATGGGAGAGCTCTGCTTACCTACTAGGCTGTCCTCTGCCTCGCTCCTCCTTTTTCTGCTTTGCTCTCTGTGTCTGTCTCTTTTTGGGCTCCTTATGCCCTCTGCCTTTCTCCTCCCTTTTTGCTTTCGTCTCTGTCTGTCCCTTTTTGGGCTCCTTTCCTTCACGTTTCACCCATTTTTCTCTCACTTCGCTCTCTCTCACACTTCACTTTCCCCTCCTGTCTCTCTCCCCTGCCACTGCTGCCCCCACAGCCCAGCCCCCTTTTTCGAGCCATTTTTCGCACCCACTCCCCCCTCACAGTTGTCCTCTCCTTCCCCCACCTCCCTACTTAATGGCAGCCGCTGTGCAGCTGCGCCGCTGGTGCCCCAAAGACACATCAAAGAGAAGACCGTCTGCACCCGTCCGTGCCTGGACCACGCCCAGCGCCAGAACCCCTGGCTCTCGCCCCCTCACTTCCTCCATGCATGTCTTCACTACGATGCTGCCACCCTCTGCACCCTCAACACCGGCCACCCTCCCTCCTGCCTTCAAGCCTCCCTGCAAACCACCTGTGGACCCTTCTCCTGCCAGCCTCCACGCCAACTACTCACCCACCAAGGCAGAACGCAACCATCTCAGGTGTATCCTCCTCAACAGCCGCTCCGTCCACAAGCCTGCAGTAGAGCTATGGAATCTACTCAACTCCACCTCCCCAGACGTCGCATTCCTGACCGAGACCTGGGTGAACCCCTCCTCATCCCGGACGGCTACAAGATACCCCTGCAAGGACCGCTCCAACAAACCAGGAGGAGGCATCCCCATCATCCACAAGAACACCCTCAGGATTTTGACCAGCACCAAAGACACCCTTAGCACCGCTGAACACCTGACCCTAACACCACCCTTCGAGGGACCCTCGTCTAAAGGCCCCCCGGCCTCCGACAGCAGTTCAGCGACTCCATCACCGACGTCATCAGCACGCACACTCTCACATCCACTGACCACATACTCCTCAGGCACTTGAACTTCCACCTCGAGAACAACAACGAAAAACAACACCACCACCCTGCTCGACAACCTCTCCAACCTCAGCCTCAAACAGCTCATCACGACTCCGACCCACTCTGCAGGACACACACTTGAGCCTATTTTCTCTGCCAGCAATCACATCTCCTTCAGCCACACCACCGAACTCGACTGGACAGATCACCGCTGCATCCACTTCTCCTTCAAGAAACCCACAACACACCACCACCCACAACGGATCCCCCACCGCAGTAGGAACAAGGTCACCAAAGACCAACTTATCGCGACCCTCTCCCGGAACCCACCCATTGACACCACCGACACTAACGCAGCTGCCCCCAACTTCAGCCAATGGATCGACACTTGTGCCAATACTCTCACTCCGATCAAGAATCCCTCCAACAGACACACCGACAGAAGGGCCTTCTGCTTTACCACTGACCTCCACGAATATAAGCAAACCTGCCGTAGACTCGAAAGAAAGTGTTGCCATGATCAGACTCCGGACAACCACACAGCCTTCAAAAACACCATCCACAGACACCACCAACTCATCCGAACCCCCAAGAGAACCGCCTTCAAAGACCGAATCAACAATGTACACAGCCACAAGGAACGCTTCAACATCGTGAAGGAATTCTCCAACCCCTGCTCCAATGCCAACAACATCCCAACATCCCAAGACCTCTGCGACTCCCTAGCCTCCTACTTCAACTGCAAGATTGCAGACATCCACAACACCTTCAGCACCCAGACCCTCCCAGCAACTACCAATGCCACAAATTCACCTCCAACCAACCTCCTGCTATCCTGGACCCCCGTCAACGACAACAACACCATCGAAATCATGAACACCATCCACTCCAGCTCTCCATCTGACCCCTGCCCTCACCACATCCTCAACAAAGCAAACTCCGTCATTGCACCCCAACTACGAGTTTGCCTCCTTCCCTCCTATAAAAAAAAACCAAGGCAGACCCAAAGGACCTCAAGAACTTCCGACCTATCTCCCTGCTCCTCTTCCCAGCAAAAGTCATCGAGAAGGCTGTCAACAGACAACTAACCCGCTTCCTCAAGAGGAACAGCACCCTGTACCCTTCCCAATCCAGATTCCACAGGAACCACAGCACCAAAACTGCGCTCATCGCCGCCAATGATGACATCAGAACCATACTGGACAATGGCGAAACCGCAGACCTCATCCTCCTAGAGCTCTCAGCCGCGTTCGACACGTCTGCCACCACACCCTACCCGCACACCTCAGCAATGCAGGAATCTGCGACAGAGCCCTGGACTGGGTCAACTCCTTTCTCACCAGCAGAACCCAGAGAGTCCGCCTCGTCCCATCCGCTCAGAAGCCACCAAAATCATCTGCGTGGTACCCCAGGGTTCATCCCTCAGCCAGACCCTCTTCAACGTCTACATGCCCCGCTCGCCAACATTGCCTGATCTCACAACCTCAACATCATTTCATACGCCGACAACACCCAACTGATTCTCTCCCTCACCAAAGACTCCGCCAAGACCAACCTCCGCGAAGGAATGAAGGCCATCGCCGAATGGATGAAGAACATCTGTCTCAAACTCAATTCCAACAAGACGGAAATCCTCATCTTCAGCTCCACCCCCTCTGCATGGGATGACTCCTGGTGGCCTGCCACTCTTGGAGCTGCTCCGACTCTCACCGACCACGCACACAACCTTGGATTCCTCATTATCCATGACTCAGCAAGTCAACGCCATCTCCTCCTCCTGCTTCAACACCCTCTGCATGTTTAGAAAGATCTACAAATGGATCCCCACCAAAACCAGAAGAACAGGCACCCAAGCCCTTGTAAGCAGAACACTGGACTACGGCAATGCCCTCTATGCAGGAACCACAGCCAAACTCCAGAAGAGGCTGCAACGCATCCAAAACGCCTCTGCACGCCTCATCCTGGACATCCCCCGCCACTGCCACATGACAGGCCATCTGAGAGACCTGCACTTGCTCCCAGTCAGCAAGTGAATCACATTCAAACTCCTCACCCACGCTCACACAGCACTGCACAACACCAGACCAGAATACCTCAACAGACGGCTCTCCTTCTACACCCCAAACCCGGCATCTCCGCTCCACCGACCTCGCCCTTGCAACCGTCCACACCTCGCCGCCAAGACGTGGAACACTCTTCCCACCCACCTGCGTCAGACCTCCTTACCTTCAGGAAACTTCTTAAGACCTGGCTGCTCGAGCAGTAACAGCACCTCCCCCTCCCACCTCAGCACCTAGAGACCCTCACGGGTAAGTACTGCACTTTACAAATTCCTGATTGATTAATAGTGTGTTTATAGAATGCCCCATATATATCGTACATGAAAATCGCTTACGAATTGCTGAAAGACACCAACCATATATTTTTTATTAAAGTGTAAAGAAATCCGCAACTTTCACCAACCGATTTGTAAGGTTCACCAACATTTTTGTGGTGCAAGTTGTATTAAATGATAATCCGTAACTCATTATTTGTTGTATCCCAGGCGTTGAATCATTTGCTGGACAAGAGTAGATAACCTATTGAAGAACAATGATATCTCATATTGAAGTTCTCAACTTGCAGCCTGGCCACAGGACTAAGAAGTTCAACATTAACTGCAAAGTAGTCCAATAGCAAACTGGAGGCTCTTGCAGCCTGCATTGCAATCTACGACACATCTCCTTCTACCTTCTCCTATATTAATTCCAGGAAGCTGGCCCATTACGTTGAACATTCACCAGGTGATTGTTCAGAGATCATACATTTAAATCCCATCAAAGCAGACCAAGGCTTTGAATTCAATACCATAAACTGGGTAATTGAACCATCTCTTCCTAGTGCATTTGAAAATGGTGGAAGTGTTGTATTTAACACTATTAATGAGTTATTATTGGTACATACTCAAAATGGCACCTCCTAAAGCATACTTTAGACTACTTCCTACTTTGTAGCCTTTCCTTGATAATAACCTGGGTTATAGGTTTGTTCCAGACCAGATACTTCTCTTTATGTATTCTGTGGTATAGAAATGTCTGTAACCTTTAAACTAAAACTACCAGTCATTAAATTATTAATTTTTAGAGTGTTATTATGAGCTGTCCCTGCTGGCACATACACTTTAAAGTTTAGAATATATCTAAAAAAAGGATAGTGATCTAAATTAGCAGCCATTAATTGGAACTGATACGCCTTAAACCTACAAAGTGATTACCTTCATCCACTCTAAACAAAATTAAATTGCCAGGTCTCATGTAGCATGTCCAGTGGATTATTTTTGGAGGATTTGTGTGCCAAGTGTGTTAGATAACAGTACAGGTCGAAGGTAGAGGGAGACGTTTGCAAGGTTTCTCGCAGACAATGTCTGACAAACTCAGAGTTCCCCTCTCCATTTAAGGGTGGGGAAACTGCAGGATTTCTGATGGTGAAGCATAGGTTGAAACCCTTGACCTGAGGGATCATTCACTGCTGAGTGATCCTGGACAGGGAGATCAGTCACTGGCCCTCATGCATGGAAAGAAAAGAAAATTGACTTGTGTCATTAATTGTTTGTTTTCCTTTGGAAAAAAGAAAGGATTGCCAGGTGAAGCCAAATAAATATGTCAACCTCTCAATAAACTGGTCTGTATAAAATGCATCTGCTGCGCTATTGCATGTATTGTAGACAGAAATATCTTTCCTGATGTAGGGAACTTGTAGGACACCCACGGAACCCTAAAGGGCTGTCAATGAATTTTTAGTATCCTTTAAAGTAAGGAAATCTAATTTAGAATATTTGTTCTCAAACAAGTTACATTCCAAATTTCAGTTGGAAACCTGTTATTAAAATTGCAGTTTATCTACTTATTGTTTTTCTAGCGGTCCTGTGAGTGCTGTTGTAAGCTTGGACCTCAAGTGCATGCATTCTTTGTTCCTAATATCGAGTTGCTCGATATCTACCAGGAGATTATTCACAATTCTATCCTTGATAGGCAGAAATTATCTGAAATTTTCCATCTGCCAAGTCTCATTAGAGAAAAATTAACCATGAGGTGTGTCAACATAATTTGCGGGTGTTTGCTCGTTGCAGGGACCCCACACTAATGTGTCGTATGGTGCTTACATATACATCTCTCACTTTAATGCACAAATAGTAGACATTTGCTTGAATAATTGTCAAGCAATGCTTGTAGTAAATGTAAAACATAAAGTCAGCATCCAATAACCTATCACTCCTGCCTCAATAGCTCCACAGCATTCTTAGAATTGGGAGGGAATAAAAGCATACTCATTGTTCTAGATCAATGTGTATAATGAAATGTAGTTCTATCCTGAAATATAACTAATCAATATATTTCGCACTGGTATTCATCTGTGCCTCTTTAGTCCTAAAGTTTACAATATTACAATATTTTATACTAAGTTATAAAGTGGAATCTGTGGAGTTGGAGTCAGAAAAGGTTCCAAAATGCTACGGTGCCCTCTAAAGTGTACATGCTCCCTCAATGTTGTTGGTTGCTGCTAATAGGAGCAAAGACAGAGGGCCCGATTATGAGTGTGGCAGTCTATAGACCACCACACTTGCGGTGACAGCCTGGAGGCGGCAGTCCGATCGCAGCATTACAACCGCCACATTAGAACTGTGGTGGTCGGACCGCTAGGGAACCGCCATCTCCGCCAGGATATCAGATCCGGGTGGTCTGGAGGATGGTGGTGGTCCTAATCCTCCAGGGCAGTGATGCAAGCAGTGCTGGCCTGGGGATTACGACCTTGTTCTCCACCAGCGGTTTCATGGTGGTACCACCACCATGAAAAGGATGGCAGAGAACGGGTGCAGGGGAAGTGCAAAGGCCCCCCTGGCCAGCACCATCAAACTGTTCACTGTCTGCTTTGCAGACAGAGAACATTGCAAGGGTGCTGGTGAACCTTGCAGGCTCCAGCATTGCTGCCGGCACGATTACGAGCTGAAGACAATGCTGTAGCCTATTTCCCACTAGACCAGTAGGCGGAAACTCAGGTTTCCGTCCGCTGAACTATCAGGAGAGTCTTAATAACTCCGGTGGGTAGGTCGCTGCATAAGCGGTGGCCATCCTGTTGGGAGTTTGGGGGACGGGCCTTCCCATCCATCAAACTCGTAGTAGGGCCCAGAGTCTCTAAAAGGTTTATACATTGGGTTTGCCTGCTACCAATGTTTTTGGAATAGACTTTACAAAAGGTTATAATCTGTTTAAGGGTCAAATACAGTATTACATTGTCATGACGGATAATATAATTCAAAGAAAATCTACCAGATTTCCTTGCAACCGTCAACTTTCTAGTAAGCCACCAGATATGCAATTATCACAATTCATGCCTGATGCTCTGCATTCCCTCAGAGCACTTTAATGTAAAGGAGTTTACGTAGTAGGCAGCCAAACAGGCCTGTGTATAAATTGTACACACTCTGAGCGTGGGAGGAGGCCCAATAAAAAAACATAACCCATGCATTTACCCTCTTAAAGTGGCAAATGTTGTTTGAATTTCAAGCCACAATTTTCGCATCATCTACACCTATATTGACACGTTGTCAGCAGAGTAATTCAGAATCCCCTCTTCCTTGTCAGTGCAACGGGCTTTGAAGTAAAGAGGTGGCATTTAATGGGAGGACAGCTATCAGGCAAGCAGGCAGTGTTAGTGGTAAAGAAGCAAGGATTTTTCTCAGTGTTGTGTTAGGAGTATTCCCATCTTCACAAGCTTAGTGCTTGTTTCATGTTGTGTGGCAACATACATTTTCCTGAAAGTGTATTGCCCTCTCAAACATCACATCATAGACTCCAACATATCTAAACCCCCTCCACCTTAGTCAGGTACTGTATGACCAAACAATTGCACTGTATAAATCCATAGATTTCACCTGTGCAATTAGCCCTTGAATCACCCAGCGGACTAAAAACGTATTACTGATCCAACACCTTCAATCCATGTCATTCAGACAGAGGCAGCCAACCAAACAAAAGTGAATAGGTTTATAATGTACACATGATAAAAAAAGTCCACCGATGGTCAATACAACATAAACAAATACTGCCAAGTGTTCAACTTACCATTCAGCAAACTTTTAATGAATGCAATAATTTGTCAACTGTAACAGCATTGCCTTTAACCCAACAGCACAAAGACACAATCGAGCTACACTCATCTTAGTAAAGATTTTAACATCATTCATCATATTGACAGCACCATTATATTGCAATCATCATGTGGCAGAACCCACTCCACTCTAAGGTAACTATAACTTGCACCTTCGCCGTGCACAGTTATTTACGCTACGTTATATCATTGATGACATCTTCTATCCCACTTTTCATATTATCACTGCAACATTTGCAATAAATCTATTGATCAGACAGCTGTGCATGGTGAGGGCGTGACTTATAGATACCTTAAGGCGCAAGTTATAGTTACTTAAAAGAACTCTAACTATGACTGCTGAATTTCCATGGTTTTGCACAAGTAAATTCAGAACCTACCTATAACGCCCCTGTAACCTTTGTTTTTTCCAGTGTATAAAGGGTTTATACTATTTATACTTACTTGTTAAATATTTACATTTTGTGGTAAAGACTTTTGTTTTCAAGCATGTTCATTGTAATAAATCTCCTGAAAAAAGCCTTTCATTCTTAAGGCATTTTTGTGATAACGCTTGTGATGTAAAGCTATTCATTCTATTGGCATACGAAATTCTGTCATACATCCATAGTAAACTAAATTGAAACAATTGTAGAGTCAGAACACGGTTTGATCTTGACCTTTATTTGTTTTTGACAATGAATAGTTGTTGCACAAAATATTTTCTTTCTGCTTTCATAGATGTTTTTACTTTTAAAAGACTGCTGTTAGCTAATGAATAGATTTGTTATTTAGAGAGACTGCTATGAAGGGTCACACACAGGGATGCGGTTGTTGAAAAGTAGATTATTGGCAAGGGCAAGTAAGTACCTACACTTAGCAAAATGCCACTAAGCCCCTCTTTGGCCCAGTCAGGGTTTCAATAAATTAAGTCTGGCTCGACCCTTGGTAGCTTAGTAGTGAGCAGGTAGGCTTAACTTAGGAGACAGGTGTGTAAAGCATTTAAAAATAACAAAACAATAAATAAGTAAACCACAAAACACAATAAAAAATCCAACTCCAATTTATAAAAATTTATTATTTTTTATCTTTAATATGGCACTAAAACAACAACAATCCAAGAAAGGGAACCGGAGATCTGAATTTTTAAAGATTAAAAGTAATGTAGTACTAATAACAAAGTCTGGAGCTCAGGTCACCCATGATGTAACACTGTACCACATACTTTCAGAAGTGTTTCTTGATACAGGAAAGTGGTCCACAACACCAGCCAAGGGTTCAGAGGCTCTGGTGTGCCCTTTTGGGGTATGGGACTAAAACTCCCACAGTGTACCTCTTCAACTTATGGTGCTGTTTACAATAGTTGCTCCAAATGTCTCCAGACCTCCTGATATTCTACCAGATGTCCTTTTGGTGTCTTTGGAGTGTCCACAACTTGATCCAAGGCTCCAGAAGCTCTGAGTTGATCCTTGAGAGTTGGGTCTACAATTACCATAATATACCTGGTTAGAATCCTCAAATGGCCACTGGACACTCGTCAGCTGGGCTCTTCTTGTAGGACTTGATGCAGGGGACTCTGGGCAGCTCCTTTGAACCTGTAGCTTACAGGGCGCTTCTTTTTGAAGCAGTTGAAGACATGTAAAGTTCTTTTAATGGTGAAGCCCAAGTGTGCAGCTTGTGAAATCCTTCAGAGTGCAGTGTCCAGGTGCAGGTCAGTCCTTCTTATTCTTTGTCTTGTTCTTTGTAGGGATCTGAGGTGTGGGTGGAGCTCTGCCAAATTTATTTTTGCTCCTGGGGTGAAAAGCAGGGAGGGACAACTGTCCAATCACAGGCAGGCCACTACCCTCTTAGACAAACACTTCCTGGGAAGTGTGGTAAAACTCAATCCCAGGGAGAAAGATTCCTTAAAAATCCAAAATGGCAGAAACTGATTTTTGGAGGCTAGGACTGGCTGAACTCACCCACTGATGTGGCTAAAAATCCTTAACACACCTCTCTCCTGCCCTCTCCTAATCTAATCAAGAGGGCATCTGGTTGTGTGGGATCTGCTGGAAATGGGGGAGGTCCTGAGCTGCCCCAAACGTCCTTCCCTCCTTTGAAGACCAGTTTGACCACCATCTCCCATTCTGTTTAACCATCTGCTGAGGCAGATTTCCTTCCCCATCCACTTCCTTTGCGTTCAGCCCTGTCCACTTCACACCTCATCAAGGCAGACTGGCCAGGCTGCCAGAGGCTGGCCAATCAGAGAAGGGCACTACAGAACTGAATATGGTAGCTTTAGAGAAGAGTTCTAAAACTGTTTCCCTGAACTAGTTATATTAAATCCAACAACAGAAAGTTGTTCAAGTTGTTGCATTTATTATAACAAACAGTTTGAAACCAAACTTGATATATCTAGCTCCTTTGGAGACTTTATTCATTAAAATAAATTCTCCCCATTTTAGCTTATGGGGCCTATTCACTACAATGAAGGAAAAAGAAATGTGACCCTTTTTTTTCACCAGGGCTTGTAATACATATTTTATAAGGTCCCTGCTTATAGTTAGACTGCACCCCACCCTGGGTCCACCTAGGGCACACCTTAGGGGTGACATATGTAACAATAAGGTAGTTTAAGACTTTGGAAGTACTTTTAATTCCAAAACTGAATTTGCATGAAACTTCAATTTAAGAGCAGTCAGCAATACATGTCTGCCTTTAAAATGACCTTGGACACATCAGCAGTGCACCTATGGGGCACTACCTATGCTTGGGGCCCTAAACCTACCTGCCCTACCATCTACTAGCGACTTATATGTAGATTGGCATAGCCAATTATAATTAGCCTAATTTGTGCACTTGTTTTACACAGTGAACATGCCCTGGGACTAGTTAGCAGTACCCAAGGCACCATCAGAGTCAGGAAAACACCAGCAAAAAGTTAGAAAATGGGGGCAGAAATTTAGGGGGCTGCTGCAATCAGACCAATTTCCTCGAAGCAGTCAAGAACAGGACGATGAATCATGAGAAACTAGACAAAATAGTATTTTGATAAAACATAGTAGCAGCCTTAGGAGTTTCTGTCTGAGGACTATTGTGTTCATGTGAGAAAGTGGGGAGTGAAAGTGTTCCCATGGGCACATCGAAAGCTGATTGGTCAACTGACGAAAGAAGAAGCAACAAGAGTTGAAACTTAGAATTTGTGTGCCTATGATAATGCATGTTCCGACAGTAGGCCACCATATCATTCCATTCCATTTTCCATCCCATTTTACTCCAATCCCAACCCACCTTTCTTTTGCCTTTTACTGTCCATGTCATTCATACTATAGACTCTATTGAGTTTCTTGGACAACCGTTCAAGAAAAGGTTTACTTTGCTTGATTTTGAGTCATGAGCTTATCTTTTTATGCTAAAAGCTTTAAGGTTTACTGATTTCTCTCAAAAACAAAACTCTTTATGGGTTTCTGAAACTGACACCCTTTATTCTCATTTCAGAGAATAGGGAATCTTTCCTTTATGGAACACACTTATAGCATTATGATTTATTGAGTACTTATTGTTTATTGATAATTTGAACTGAAATTCTAATGACTGAAAATAATAATCTTTATATTGTGACTTTAATAGCGATGAATTACTAAAAAACTGACTAAATAAAACCCTTTCACTCATATGAAGATCTCCTTATTGACTAATATTATTCAATATCTTAGTTATTGTCATGAAAATATTGCAATGAACAGCTACTGATTAATCTCATCAATGTCAAGGATCCATCAAGATGATAACATTGGGGATTTCACTGATGAGTTGGTTTGAGCTACCGTAAACTGACTTTGAACTGAGATCCCCACTCCAACAAAGTTGGTAGCAGAGGGAAGGTTTTACGTTATGCAAAAGAGGAGCTGCATTAATTAGTCTAATTTAGAGAAAATGCCCATGTCCTGTAATCCAAAGCCCAAGTTTTGAAGATTGATGGAGTGCTGTTATGAAGGCTGTTGCAGTATTGGAGGTTTGAGTATCAATAGGTTACAAGTCGCAATTGTTTCTGTTGTTGAGTTTTTATTCATATGGTGTTGAATTATGCGTGTTGAGTGAATTATTGATGCTTAAGTGTTAATGTAAGGAAGATGAAGTGTTATCAGACTCAGAAGTAGTCTAAGATCCAGAGATAGATAAAAGAGCTGAATTTGTGATCTTTGTCTGCCAAAGGTTTGTGGCGCAAATTGT
Source organism: Pleurodeles waltl (assembly GCF_031143425.1). NCBI lineage: Eukaryota > Metazoa > Chordata > Amphibia > Caudata > Salamandridae > Pleurodeles > Pleurodeles waltl. Next base: position 891,562,580 of record NC_090442.1, on the reverse strand, counting down.
GAGTAACGTCAACTACACAAATTGATATAGACACATTAATAAGTGGTTGTGGATGTACTAATAATGATTGATGTTAATGGAGCTTATTGCGCAATAGGGAAGCTACATTGATTAGAGTAGCTATTGGCTGGTCAGGATTTTACTCATGTGTTTGAATGTGTTTTGTGTGAAAAGTCAAATGGTGGTAAAACTTTAATATACCAACTGTTTAATTACCTTTGTTTTTCTTTAGAGGTGCAGACAAAAGTATTGTTGCTATTTTGTGTTTGTTTTGAGTTGTAGAATTGTGTGCATAAGAAAATTGTAAAGGAGGGTGAACTGATGTAAGGAGAGAAGAGTTGCATCAGATAGAACTGCACTAGTATTGGACAGTTGGTGTGAAGAACTGCATTGCCATTGGGTGACAGACTAGAAGAGAAATTGATGTGTATGGAACTATAATTGAAACAAAACATTGAAGATTTGCTTTGTTTTTGCCTGTTTATTGCAAAATAACTTGAAAGACATGAAATGCTTTAAATCTTTTAAGGGTTTTATGAGAGATGATGTATTAATTCTAGTACGGAAAGGTGAAGAGGTACTGCCTGAGGGTACACCAGCACGCTCTATGATGATTAATGTGGGGTTGCATACGTGTTTATGGCTTTGTCAATGGTGCAAGATCACTGTGAATGGAGCTCCATTAAGATTTCTACAATATGACACCTTTGTGTTAAGAATTATTGAAACATTGAGGAAAAAGGTCTATGAAATGAGGCCACCATCAAGACCTACACAGTATGCAGCATTAAATGCTTGGTAGAACACAGCATGTGCTAAGGAGAGAGAGACAGACTAGAATAAGGCTAAACGAGCTGTGCAAAATTACACAGATGCTCAATGGGTCGAAGGACAGCAAAAGTGGAGAAAATGTCAGGTTGAGGGAGCTAGAATGTATCCAGTTATAACTTTAGAGAAAACTAAAAAGAACAAGACACATGGAAATGATGAAGAGGCAGCTGCAAGGAAATCTGATAGGGATTCAGGAGATGTTATTTTAGATGCCTTATTGGCTCTGTGTCGACTCCCACAAACACTGTTCTGTGACAAACACTGAGGGTGCTTCGACTTCTGGTAGTACAGTGCCTACAGCCCCTGTTGACCCAAATGCAATTCAGATTGAGAGACCTTTGTAGGTAACACAGCCTGTCATATGATCTAATACTGTGCCTGCATGAAAATCACGAAAGAGTGATATGGAATTCTTTGTGTCACAGTTTGTTCTTGGGTTGAGACCAGAGATTAACATGCACATACAGCAGAATGTGATTTGCTGGCAGATGAACACTTTTGATGAGATTCTGAGGTAAACAAAATATTGTAGTGATGACGAAGAGATGAAGCAGAAAAGACTTAAAGAGACATTTATGTTTGCACAAACAAAGCTATCTCAAAACAGTTTCAGAATCAGTTGTTTGTAATAAACCCTAGTGGAATGGAGGGTGTTGGTATACAGGTTCAAGGTCCTCAGGGAGGATTGGTTGTTTTGCAGAGTAGAGGCAGAGGTCACTACATTGAAGAGATTGACCCCTTGTCATTATTGTAACAAAATTGGGCATTTGAAGAGAGAGTGAAGGCAGAATCCAAATAGAGTGGGTAGAGATGGTCAAATGCAAGGAGGAAATCAAATGCAAATTAAATATGTACTCATTCAGCAAAAGCAAATGCAAACACAGTCCCAGGTTTAAGGTGAATCACATGCTAAGAGCAAATCTGACTTAATTTCAGAATCCGAGCCAGGATCCATTTCAACAGTTTCCCGTGTTGCACAACAAAAGGTTTGACACTGACAGTTCCCAGTGATGGTGCCTGAGAAGGGAGGAAGATTGCGTCTGTGGTGCATTTTTAAAGGTAGACCTGAGAAGACCATTAGTAAAAGAGTTTAATGGCCACCAAATCTCGTTCCTAATTGAAACTGGAGCCACACGATCCACTGTTAGAACAGTAGAAGTCCTACCCATCTTGGAATAGAAGAATCAAGTTGTTGGACTTACAAATAAACAGATAACAAACCCAGTTTCAGAGAAAGTTCCTGTACGTATAGGTCAATTTGAGGAGAATCATCAATTTGTTGTTTGTGATTTGATTCCCTTAAATCTGTTATGAAGAAACCTATTGTGCAAGGTATTGCACACTTTACAGCACACCGGATGGTGTTGAGTTTCAATCACATGATGAAGACGTTGCATTTAAAGTGGCCTGACACGAGCCAGCTAATTCAGATAGACTGTGAACTCACCAATTTGACAACAGAGACAGTAGCAAGAATTACACAAGGAATTATACCAGTAACTGCAGATATGTTGAGGAAAGAGATTTTAAAGAGATTGTTCGGACCCCTTATAACTTTCTTATCATGGGCTTAGAGAAGCTGAATGGTAAATATTGGATTGTGCAAGGCCTCCGAAAGATTAATAAGATCGTAGTTTCACTTTGCTTGCAGAACTGAACCCAGTTACACAACTTTTTCAGACCCATTGCTCTTCAGAGTGATTTACCTTTGTGGAATTGTGTCAGGAATTTTTCTCAGTTCCATTGCATGAGGTCAGAGGGTTCTTGTTCTCGTCATGTTCAGAGACAGAGGCCCTTATTACAAGGCTGGCAGGCATCAGACTGCCAGCCTCGCTGTGGCAGTATTACCGCCGCAGACCCGGCGGTAAAGACCATTGCATTACAAGTTGTGAGGTTTGGCAGAACCCGAACTGCTGCAATGCCAACGGACCCGCCAGTGCGGTCGCACCGACACGTCCGTCGGTGAGCACCTCCAGCACTGCGGCAGGTCTCAGCCTGCTGGACGGATTATAAGGCTGCAGACCGCCAGGCTCTCCATGGCGGTCACCCCACCACTAAAACCCTGGAGGTAACACACATGCACGCATGTCCCCACATCTCCATACATCTCCTCACCTGTACACACACTAACAAATACCCCCGCACCCATCCACACACTTGCAAACACTCCCCATCGTACAGATCCATCCAAACACCCTAACCTGCTCTCACACTGATATAAACACACACCCACTCACACATACACACCCCTCCTCCACAAACATTCACACTCCCTCCTCCCTACGCCGCATACATACACTCACCTGCTTTCCCCGTTCACTCACACAAACACATGCACACATACCCACATACACCCCCAAGTCCCCCACTCACACTCAACCTCCACCCCATCCACAAACATTTGCTCACACACACACCCCCATCCACAATCATTCACACCCCACTCCACGCACACATACGCTAACACACTACCCCCTCCAAATACACACACTTGCACATATGCACCCCCAGTCACTCGCAGGCTTGCACACAGACCCCCACCCTTGCACACACACACACATGCACTCAAACACCCCATTCGCACACACATACATGCACACACCACATACATGCACCCAACACACCTCACCCACCTCTTTCAGATGATCACCTCACCTTTTCCGGTGAGCTGGTCATCCGGGAGGGGATGAGTCCTGGTGGTTTTGAACCATCAGCACCACCACGCCAGCAAGACTCCGCCATGCCATATTACGGCTCGTAATACGCCAGGCGGAGTCTTGCTGTCGTGGCAGTGCTGGCGATGCACCCGCCTCTTCAACTCTGTCAACCAGAAATCTGGCGGTCTTTTTTAAAAGTCTGACAAAGCCATAATGAGGGCCAGAGTCTTGGCATGGTGCTGAGTTCCACAAGGGTATACAGAGACTCCATCAATCTTTTATCAGATCTTGAAGAAAAACCTTGAGTCTATGCAGAAGCCATGTGCTTTAGTTATTGTACAGTACACAGAGCATCAAGTACTCAAGAGGCTTGCAGACAGGATACAATTGCCCTGCTAAATCATTTTGCTGAGAATGGAATTAAGGTTCGCTGAACAAATTATAACACTGTCAAAAAAGTTCAATATTTGGGATATATCATTGAAAAGAAAATGAGAAATGTGTCACAAGAAAGACTGAAAACAGTCTTGAAGATTAATCTACCCAGAACACAGAGAGACGTCTGGATGTTTCTGGGAATAGATGACTACTGTAGACATTGGATATCAACCTTTTTCCTGCTGGCCAAGCCTTTACTGAGGCTGACACATAAAGGTGTGCCTGATCCTTTTCCATGGCACAATGAGGGCTTGAACGCTTTCTTAGAGCTGAGAGAAAGTCTCTTTCATGTCTTGGCCCTATAAATGGCTATTTACAGTAAGATGTTCACATTATTTTCCAGTGAGACAATAACTCACTGCTTTATCAGGGCTTACTCAGATGCATGGGGATTCCAAAAGACCTGTGGCATTTTTTGATGACCCTTGACTTTGTTGCCCCAGGATTGCTCAGCTGCCTTAAAGTGGTTGTGGCAGTTGCTGTCAGTATTGAGAGAAGTGAAAACATAGTGAATGGAATTCCTCTAACTGTTATGGTCCCTCAGTCAGTCAAAATATTGCTCACCAAAATGAAAATATTACATGACAAACAGCAGACTTGCAAAGTATGAAAAACAAATTCCTGCTGCAGAGAATGTGATTCTTAGGTGTTATCAAATTTTGAATTATCAATACTGCTGTCTGTCAATGAAAATGGAGATGAAGTTGAGCATGATTGTCTAGATGTCACAGATTTAAGCACCAAGGCAGAACAGCCAGACCTAAAAGATAACCCTTTGGTAGAGCCTAATTATGTAATTTTTGTAGATGGCTCACGTTTGAGAAACAATGATGGAACTTTAAGAACAGCTGACACTGTTTGTATGATTCAGAAAGTAGTGGAAGCTTCATTGCTTTGACATGTTACTTCAGCACAAGTGGCAGAATTGATTGCCCTTACAAGAGTTTATAGCCTATCAGTACAATTGAGAGTGACCATATTCACAGATAGTCAATAAAGCTTTGGTGTGGTCCCTGGACAGTTACGGAGAAGTTTTATGGCCTCATCTGGCTCGCCTATCAGAAATGGTGCGTTTGTAAAAAGACAATTGGATACACTAAAATGCCTAAGGAAATTGCGTTGGTTAAGTGTGCAACTCACAGAAGTGGCAACGATTATCTCACAGTTGGGAATAAAGATGCTGAGGAACTTGCACCATAGAGTGCATTTGTGGCCTGTACATTTAATGGAGCCTATACAAATCATTCTGAAAAGAATACTGCTTTTACTGTTGTCAGTGTCTGATTCTTGGGAAGAGCTAAGGAGATTGGAAGAAGAGGTTTCAGAAGCAGAACAATAGAATTTGATCAGAGCAGGATGTGGTAAAAAAAGCGAATGACATATGGTTTTCAGCAGATGGAATGACAGTATAGTTTACTGTTTCCTATGACACAACACGTTAATGGCCCTACTCACCTTGGGAGGGATGCAATGATGATATTATTCAGGAAAAATTGGTATAACCCCCAGGTTGAAAAAGCTTGCAGAAGAATTGTACCATTGGTGTGTAACATGCCAAAAGAAGAATGTAGGAAAGAGAACATCACTAACATTGATTCATGTAGGAAGATCGGGTAGACCTTTCAACAGAATGCAAATACACTTCATCAAAACGCCTGTCTGTTACGGTCAGAGGTATGCCCTTGTTACAATGAGCATTTTCTCTCCATGGGTGGATGCCTACCCAACATGAAGAAATTACAGTCTCACTGTAGCTAAATTACAGTTGCGAAAATTGATACCCAGGTTCAGGTTACCAGTTTCTCTGGAGTCAGATTGAGGAACTCATTTTAATAATGATGTCCTTAGAACGTGTGTGCAGCTGTACAGGTGGGATGGAGGTTGCATTGTAGTTGTTGACCAGAAGTCTCTGGAATTGTTGAACAGCGGAACAGAACCATAAAGTCATGGTTGGTGAGCGTTTGTGCCTCCAAATCACTGAAGTAGCCATATGCTTTGCCTTTGGTATTGATGAGCCTCCAAAATACCCCTGACAGGAGAACAGGATTATCACCACACAAAATCCTTAAGGGGCATTGTTAGACCTGTCAGCCTTAGGGTGCTTTCTTCCTGTGAGACCTGACAGCATTAGGGTGTTCACCCCCAACTTGTTGCCTGGCTCCCTCTACTTTTTTTACCCTGTTTTTGCTGGTTTTAGGACTCTGTGCTTTTTACCACTGATAACCAGTGCTAAAGTGCATATGCTCTCTCCCTTAAAAAATGGTAACATTGGCTAATACCCAATTGGCATATTTAATTTAGTTGCAAGTCCCTAGTACAGTGTACTGCATGTGCCCAGGGCCTGTAAATTGAATGCTACTAGTGGGCTTGTAGCACTAAATATGCCATCCGCATAAGTAGCTCTTGACCATGTCTCATGCCATCCATTGCAAGGGCTGGGTGTGCAGTTTCAAGTATTTGCCAAGCCTTAAACTCCCCTTTTTCTACATATAAGTCATCCCTAAGGTAGGCCCTAGGTAACCCAGAGGGCAGGGTGGTGTGTAGGTAAAAGGCAGGACATTTACCTATGTGTTTTAAATGTCCTAGTAGTGGAAAACTCATAGATTCATTTTCCACTGCTGTGAGGCCTGCTCCTTTCATAGGCTAACATTAGGGCTACCCTCATATACTGTTTGGGATGTAGATTCTTATCAGAATGGGGTAAACAGGTCATATGTAGTATGGCAAGAATGTAATACAAAATCCTGCTTATTGGTGAAGTTGGATTTTATATCACTATTTTAGAAATGCTACTTTTAAAAAGCGAGCATTTCTCTACTCCTAAAATCCTTCTGTTGCCCTACATCCTGTCTCCAATCCATGTTTGGCCTGGGCCAGTTGACAACTCCCTTGTGCAGTTCACCCAGACAACCACAAACACATGATGCTCAGTCACACCTGCACACATCTACATTCTGAACTGGTCTTCCTGGGCTGGAAGGGTGGAGGGCCTGACACTTACATTTCAAAGGACTTCAAAGGATTTCAAAGGACAGTGGCCTGCCCTCAGACAATGGACTGCCAAACCCCCTACGGGGACCCAGGCAGACAGGGTTGTACTGAGACAGGACCTTGTGCCCTTCAAAACCACTCTTTGAAGTCTCCCCCACTTCAAAGGCACTTTGGGGTATATAAACTGGGTCCCTGACCCTACCAACTTAGACACTTCCTGGGACAGATACTCTGAACCAGATCCTGCAACCTGCCAAGAGGAGCTGCCTGGCTGCCCAAAGGACTCACTTGGACTGCTTTGCTGTGAAGGACTGGTACCTTGCTGTTGCCCTGCTGCCTTGCTGGCCTATGGCTCTGCTGAGAAGTGCTCTGCAAGGGCTTGGATTGAGCTTGTCTCCTATTTCCTGAATTCTCAGGGCCAAAAAGACTTCATCTCTGCAAAGGAACTCCTTGTGCAGTGAAAATCAACACACAGCCTGTCGGAATGGACGCACAGCCTGCTTAGTGGTGAAAGAATCACCACATCATTTAACCGGAATGATGCAGCCCGGTTCCCCGAGTGGAAATCGATGCAGTGTCAGCGTTACGGCCGTAACTTCACCACACAGCCCACCGGATCAACGCATTGCCAAGCTGGAATGACACAGCCCAAATTCCTGCGGAAGGAATTGACGCAGTGCCTGCCGTGCGAACAAAACTCCATTGCATCACCCACTGGATTGACACAGCACCTGTGACTTCTTCCTGCATGCTCAGATTTTCACCGCATCATCCCTGGGCATCAAAAGACCCAGCATCCCAAAGAGGATTCAAGCCTGTGCACCAGAATTCAACACAAAGCCCTTGCAATATGGAAGATAATCCAGGCATCATCTGTGTTCGACGCACACTTTTAGTTTTCCTCACATACCCTCCTCTGCTGTTTCCGTGAGTGTAATTTTGATGCATACCAGGAACTTTGTTGTTGCAAGAGACACTTGTTGCTTTAACTTAATTAATTATCATTGCAAAAGTGATATTTCCACTTGTGTTTATCAAATCTTGATTGTTTTGACCTTAATTCATTCAGATAAATATCTTATATTTTTCTAAACCTGTGTGGGTACTTTTGCAGTGGTTTCACTGTATTATTGCATGATTTATTGCATAAATACTTTACACATTGCCTTCTAAGTTAAGTTTGACTGGATTGTTTGTGAATTATCCTGACTAGGATTGTGGTCCCTACTTGGATAAGGGTGTATAACTCTGCCAACTAGAGACCCCATTTCGAACACTTCCTCGAACTTTTTTTTACCAGCTTTCCTCATATTGTTGCTGGTTCTTTTATTGGTCCTAGGACTCGGAGCACTTTGACGAGTGCAAAAGTGCATGTGCTTCTCCCCTAAACATGTTAACATTGGTATGTACAGAATTGGCATATTTAATTTACTTGTAAGTCCCTTGTAAAATGGTATCCCATATACACTGGACATGTAAATTAAATGCTACAAGTGGGCCAACAGCATTGATTGTGCCACCCACTTAAGTAGTCATTTAAACATGTCTCAGGTCTGCCACTGTAGACCCTGGTGGGCAGTTTTACTGCCACCTTGACTTGGCATTTAAAACCTGTTTGCAAGCCGTAAACTCCCTTTTCATTACACATAAGCCATCACTATGGTAGGCCACAGCTAGCCCATAGGGCAGGGTGTTGTGTAAGTAAAAGGTTTGACATGTACCTTTAAGTTTTGCATGTCCTCGTAGTGAAAAACACCTAAAATCGTTTTACACTACTGTGAGGCCAACTTCTCTTAGAGGTTAACATTGGGAATTCATTAATACAGTTTAGTCTATAATTCCTAATCAGAAAGGAGTAGCTCTCTCATGTGTCATATGTTTGGAATGGTAATGATAAGTCCTCTTTACTGGTAAAGTTGGATTTGACATTACTATTTTAGAAATGCCACTTTTAGAACATGGTCATTCCTCAGCTCTTACAGCTTTATGTGCCTGCAGACTATGTCCAATTCATGTCTGGGGTGGGTGACAACTACACTTTGTGCATACTGTCTAGACAAACACAGGAAGGTTAGGTGTGTCTGAGTGCTCATCTGTATGCATGTGCATTCTAATGGCTATTCCTGGGCAGGAGGGGGTGACACTTACACAGGAATAGACAGTGCCTGGTACCACACAAAGGGATGATTACTCCCTACGGATAATCTAGGGCCAGGTACTTGTGCACTTCAAAGGCCCTTCTTTGAAGTCATCCCCACATCAAAGAAACATTTGCATATAAGTACTGGGTCACTGACCGCACCAAATCAGACGCTTCTGGACATAAAACAGAACTCTGTCAGAAGAACTGCTGTGCTGCATTTCGGAATGCTGACCTGAAAGGGCTGATTTTCTGCTGTGCTGCCCTGCTGGCTTGCTGTCTGACCTTACTGTGGGAGAGCTGGACTCTTCCTTACACCCCAAAGTGATCTCCAAGGCCTTGCTGGCTTGCTTCCTGTTTCTAGAGACTCAGGGATATCAAAGTCTCTACCCCTGCTCCTGTGCCTGGTTCCCTGGAAGTGGACCCAGATACTTGCACCAGTGACATCACCACATTTGCTGCCTGCTGGAAGCAGCAAACCACACATCAACCCTTTTGCAGGAGTAATACAGGCACATCACACTTCGTGCATGAGCAGCACCTTCAGAACTGCTGCATCGACCAAACCATCCCCTGCCTGCTAGAAGCAACATCCAGTGCTTCAGAATCAATGCAGCACTGAAACCACTGCATAGCCTCCATCGCAGACGGAAGATCGATGCATCCCTTTGACAGCGTGGAGAAATCCAACACATAGGCTTCAGAATCAACACATCACAGCTTTGACATTTGTCTTTGGAAACCACTGCTTCGCCCTCAACATATGTGAAAAATCTATGCATCCCTTAATTGCAGGAGTGACAGTGAAGCATCTACCAAAGCATTGACCCTGCAACACAATTCGTGCTTGTGACCAGGATCAAGATACTCTTTTCCCTGGGCCTGCGTGGCTCCTATACCCGGCCCATGCTCCATTGTGGTTGGCTTGAACTGTTACCTCTGCCACGGTCCAGCGTGCCCTTAGTGACCCCTAAAGTGCTATTTGCTTCCAAGCACTATTTTTACACTTATTCTATTCTTTTGTTGTTTTGGTCTTGAGTTATTTCTAAAATTATTGTTAATTTTTCTAACCATGTTTGGAGTATTTTTATGGTGTTTTCATTGTGTTACTGTGTATGTGTGTTGCACAAATACTTTACACATTGCCTCTTTAGATAAGCCTGACTGCTCTGTGCCAAGCTACTAGAGCGTGAGGGTTATCCTTTGGTGTGTGTCTAACTTATCCTGACTAGAGTGGTGGTCCCTACTTAGACTGGAAGAAATACCCCTGCCAACTAGAGACCCCATTTCTAACAGGCCTGCTACCTAAAAATGCACTTGTGAACATCACAGATGACATGATAATCAATTACTGGAAAGGATTGGCAGATGCTGTGCATTCTGCTTATCACCAGGTTGAAGCTGTCACTGCAAATCCACATCAGGAGCAAGGCCACAGCCTTAGTCCCGGTGACTGGGTGTTGGTGAAGATCCATGTGCAGAAGTCTTGCTTGGAGCAAAGGTAGAAAGGCCTTACCAGAAATTTTTTAAAAACACTGCTGTTAAGTGGACTGGCATACCAAATTGGCTGCATGCATCACGCATACACATAGTGAGTTGGCCCTATGAAGAAAAAGTGCTCTGCGAACCAGAACTAAGAGCACCTGTGACAGCATCATCGAAATAACATCACTGCAAGGAGCAGAGAGGGGTGAAGAACCACAGACTGTCCCACCAGTTCAAATTCCTGAAATATTACAATGTGTGGAAGTTCCGGGTGGACAAGAAGAAACAAGATCTCAATGTGAGGTGGAGAGTGAGATATTACCAGAAGAAGCAGATGATCCTGGTAAAGGGACAAGTACAAAATCAAGAAAGCTCACATACAATGCTAAATGGCCACAGAACAGAAGTCAGAAACAATTGAGATCAAGTGTGCCAGTTGAACGCATACCGCCAACTATCACTAAAGAGACAGAATCAAGTGGTGTAAGTGAAACAGAAGACCAACAGACATCAAGAAGGTCAAAAAGAGTGAAAGTGCCTTGCTGAAGATATTCTGTGCCTGAATTGACCTGCTAGATGAATCAAGTACAAAATGCATCAGTGCTGGGTTTGACTAACCTGAGATCAAAAATATTCGATGCTCCATGTTGTCACAGTGAGGAACAGATTAACCACTTCGCTGCCAGGCCTTTTCCCCCTCCTGTGCCAGGCCTTTTTTTGCCTATTTGGGGCAGTTCGCGCTTAGGCCCTCATAACTTTTTGTCCACATAAGCTAACCAAGCCAAATTTGCGTCCTTTTTTTCCAACATCCTAGCGATTCTAAAGGTACCCAGACTTTGTGGGTTCCCCTGAAGGAGGCCAAGAAATTGGCCTTAATACAGTGAAAATTTCGTTTTTTTCAAAAAAATTGGAAAAAGGGGCTGCAGAAGAAGGCTTGTGGTTTTTCCCCTGAAAATGGCATCAACAAAGGGTTTGCAGTGCTAAACTCAGCAGCTTCCCAGCTTTCAGGAACAGGCAGACTTGAATCCGAAAACCCAATTTTTCAACACAATTTTGGCATTTTACTGGGGCATACCCCATTTGTGCAATTTTTTGTGCTTTCAGCCTTCTTCCAGTCAGTGACAGGAATGGTCATGAAACCAATGCTGGATCCCAGAAACCTAAACATTTCTGAAAAGTAGACAAAATTCTGAATTCAGCAAGGGGTCATTTGTGTAGATCCTACAAGGGTTTCCTACAGAGAATAACAGCTGAAAAAGAAAAATATTGAAATTGAGGTGAAAAACACATCAATTTTTCTCTACTTTTTACTCTGTAACTTTTCCCTGCAATGTCAGATTATCGAAAGCAATATACCGTTACGTCTGCTGGACTCCTCTGGTTGCGGGGATATATAGGGTTTGTAGGTTCATCAAGAACCCGAGGAACCCAGAGCCAATAAATGAGCTGCACCCTGCAGTGCGTTTTCATTCTATACCGGGTATACAGTAATTCATTTGCTGAAATATAAGGAGTAAAAAATAGCTATCAAGAAAACCTTTGCATTTCCAAAAAGGGCACAAGATAAGGTGTTGAGGAGCAGTGGTTATTTGCACATCTCTGAATTCCGGGGTGACCATAGTAGCACGTGAATTACATGGAATTTCTCAAATAGATGTCTTTTTTACACACACCCCTATATTTGGAAGGAATAAATGTAGAGAAAGACAAGGGGCAATAACACTTGTTTTGCTATTCTATGTTCCCCCAAGTCTCCCGATAAAAATGATACCTCACTTGTTTGGGTAGGCCTAGCGCCCGCGACAGGATATGCCCCAAAACACAACGTGGACACATCACAGAAAACAGAGCTGTTTTTAGCAAAGTGACTACCTGTAGATTTTGGCCTCTAGCTCAGCCGGCACCTAGGGAAACCTACCAAACCTGTGCATTTCTGAAAACTAGAGACCTAGGGGAATCCAAGGAGGGGTGACTTGTGTGGCTCGGACCAGGTTCTGTTACCCAGAATCCTTTGCAAACCTCAAAATTTGGCTAAAAAAACACATGTTCCTCACATTTCTGTGGCAGAAAGTTCTGGAATCTGAGAGGAGCCACAAATTTCCTTCCACCCAGCATTCCCCCACGTCTCCCGATAAAAATGATACCTCACTTGTGTGGGTAGGCCTAGCGCCCGCGACAGGATATGCCCCAAAACACAACCTGGACACATCACAGAAAACAGAGCTGTTTTTAGCATAGTGACTACCTGTAGATTTTGGCCTCTAGCTCAGCCGCCACCTAGGGAAACCTACCAAACCTGTGCATTTCTGAAAACTAGAGACCTAGGGGAATCCAAGGAGGGGTGACTTGTGTGGCTCGGACCAGGTTCGGTTACCCAGAATCCTTTGCAAACCTCAAAATTTGGCTAAAAAAACACATGTTCCTCACATTTCTGTGGCAGAAAGTTCTGGAATCTGAGAGGAGCCACAAATTTCCTTCCACCTAGCGTTCCCCCACGTATCCCGATAAAAATGATACCTCACTTGTGTGGGTAGGCCTAGCGCCCGCGACAGGATATGCCCCAAAACACAACGTGGACATATCACAGAAAACAGAGCTGTTTTTAGCAAAGTGACTACCTGTAGATTTTGGCCTCTAGCTCAGCCGCCACCTAGGGAAACCTACCAAACCTGTGCATTTCTGAAAACTAGAGACCTAGGGGGATCCAAGGAGGGGTGACTTGCGGGGCTCGGACCAGGTTCTGTTACCCAGAATCCTTTGCAAACCTCAAAATTTGGCTAAAAAAACACATGTTCCTCACATTTCTGTGGCAGAAAGTTCTGGAATCTGAGAGGAGCCACAAATTTCCTTCCACCCAGCGTTTCCCCACGTCTCCCGATAAAAATGATACCTCACTTGTGTGGGTAGGCCTAGCGCCCGCGACAGGATATGCCCCAAAACACAACCTGGACACATCACAGAAAACAGAGCTGTTTTTAGCATAGTGACTACCTGTAGATTTTGGCCTCTAGCTCAGCCGCCACCTAGGGAAACCTACCAAACCTGTGCATTTCTGAAAACTAGAGACCTAGGGGAATCCAAGGAGGGGTGACTTGTGTGGCTCGGACCAGGTTCGGTTACCCAGAATCCTTTGCAAACCTCAAAATTTGGCTAAAAAAACACATGTTCCTCACATTTCTGTGGCAGAAAGTTCTGGAATCTGAGAGGAGCCACAAATTTCCTTCCACCTAGCGTTCCCCCACGTACCCCAATAAAAATGATACCTCACTTGTGTGGGTAGGCCTAGCGCCCGCGACAGGATATGCCCCAAAACACAACGTGGACATATCACAGAAAACAGAGCTGTTTTTAGCAAAGTGACTACCTGTAGATTTTGGCCTCTAGCTCAGCCGCCACCTAGGGAAACCTACCAAACCTGTACATTTCTGAAAACTAGAGACCTAGGGGGATCCAAGGAGGGGTGACTTGCGGGGCTCGGACCAGGTTCTGTTACCCAGAATCCTTTGCAAACCTAAAAATTTGGCAAAAAAAACACATGTCCCTCACATTTCTGTGGCAGAAAGTTCTGGAATCTGAGAGGAGCTACAAATTTCCTTCCACCCAGCGTTCCCCCAAGTCTCCCGATAAAAATGATACCTCACTTGCGTGGGTAGGCCTAGCGCCGGCGACAGGAAACACCCCAAAGCGCAACGTGGACACATCCTAAATTTTGGAAAAAAACAGAGGTGTTTTTTGCGAAGTGCCTACCTGTAGATTTTGGCCTCTAGCTCAGCCGGCACCTAGGGAAACCTACCAAACCTGTGCATTTCTGAAAACTAGAGACCTAGGGGAATCCAAGGAGGGGTGACTTGCGGGGCTCGGACCAGGTTCTGTTACCCAGAATCCTTTGCAAACCTCAAAATTTGGCTAAAATAACACATGTTCCTCACATTTCTGTGGCAGAAAGTTCTGGAATCTGAGAGGAGCTACAAATTTCCTTCCACCCAGCGTTCCCCCACGTCTCCCGATAAAAATGATACCTCACTTGTGTGGGTAGGCCTAGCGCCCGCGACAGGATATGCCCCAAAACACAACGTGGACATATCACAGAAAACAGAGCTGTTTTTAGCAAAGTGACTACCTGTAGATTTTGGCCTCTAGCTCAGCCGCCACCTAGGGAAACCTACCAAACCTGTGCATTTCTGAAAACTAGAGACCTAGGGAGATCCAAGGAGGGGTGACTTGCGGGGCTCGGACCAGGTTCTGTTACCCAGAATCCTTTGCAAACCTCAAAATTTGGCTAAAAAAACACATGTTCCTCACATTTCTGTGGCAGAAAGTTCTGGAATCTGAGAGGAGCCACAAATTTCCTTCCACCCAGTGTTCCCCCACGTCTCCCGATAAAAATGATACCTCACTTGTGTGGGTAGGCCTAGCTCCCGCGACAGGATATGCCCCAAAACACAACGTGGACATATCACAGAAAACAGAGCTGTTTTTAGCAAAGTGACTACCTGTAGATTTTGGCCTCTAGCTCAGCCGCCACCTAGGGAAACCTACCAAACCTGTGCATTTCTGAAAACTAGAGACCTAGGGGAATCCAAGGAGGGGTGACTTGCGGGGCTCGGACCAGGTTCTGTTACCCAGAATCCTTTGCAAACCTCAAAATTTGGCTAAAATAACACATGTTCCTCACATTTCTGTGGCAGAAAGTTCTGGAATCTGAGAGGAGCTACAAATTTCCTTCCACCCAGCGTTCCCCCACGTCTCCCGATAAAAATGATACCTCACTTGTGTGGGTAGGCCTAGCGCCCGCGACAGGATATGCCCCAAAACACAACGTGGACATATCACAGAAAACAGAGCTGTTTTTAGCAAAGTGACTACCTGTAGATTTTGGCCTCTAGCTCAGCCGGCACCTAGGGAAACCTACCAAACCTGTGCATTTCTGAAAACTAGAGACCTAGGGGAATCCAAGGAGGGGTGAATTGCGGGGCTCGGACCAGGTTCTGTTACCCAGAATCCTTTGCAAACCTCAAAATTTGGCTAAAATAACACATGTTCCTCACATTTCTGTGGCAGAAAGTTCTGGAATCTGAGAGGAGCTACAAATTTCCTTCCACCCAGCGTTCCCCCACGTCTCCCGATAAAAATGATACCTCACTTGTGTGGGTAGGCCTAGCGCCCGCGACAGGATATGCCCCAAAACACAACGTGGACATATCACAGAAAACAGAGCTGTTTTTAGCAAAGTGACTACCTGTAGATTTTGGCCTCTAGCTCAGCCGCCACCTAGGGAAACCTACCAAACCTGTGCATTTCTGAAAACTAGAGACCTAGGGAGATCCAAGGAGGGGTGACTTGCGGGGCTCGGAGCAGGTTCTGTTACCCAGAATCCTTTGCAAACCTCAAAATTTGGCTAAAAAAACACATGTTCCTCACATTTCTGTGGCAGAAAGTTCTGGAATCTGAGAGGAGCCACAAATTTCCTTCCACCCAGTGTTCCCCCACGTCTCCCGATAAAAATGATACCTCACTTGTGTGGGTAGGCCTAGCTCCCGCGACAGGATATGCCCCAAAACACAACGTGGACATATCACAGAAAACAGAGCTGTTTTTAGCAAAGTGACTACCTGTAGATTTTGGTCTCTAGCTCAGCCGCCACCTAGGGAAACCTACCAAACCTGTGCATTTCTGAAAACTAGAGACCTAGGGAGATCCAAGGAGGGGTGACTTGCGGGGCTCGGACCAGGTTCTGTTTCCCAGAATCCTTTGCAAACCTCAAAATTTGGCTAAAAAAACACATGTTCCTCACATTTCTGTGGCAGAACGTTCTGGAATCTGAGAGGAGCCACAAATTTCCTTCCACCCAGCGTTCCCCCACGTCTCCCGATAAAAATGATACCTCACTTGTGTGGGTAGGCCTAGCGCCCGCGACAGGATATGCCCCAAAACACAACGTGGACATATCACAGAAAACAGAGCTGTTTTTAGCAAAGTGACTACCTGTAGATTTTGGCCTCTAGCTCAGCCGCCACCTAGGGAAACCTACCAAACCTGTGCATTTCTGAAAACTAGAGACCTAGGGAGATCCAAGGAGGGGTGACTTGCGGGGCTCGGACCAGGTTCTGTTACCCAGAATCCTTTGCAAACCTCAAAATTTGGCTAAAAAAACACATGTTCCTCACATTTCTGTGGCAGAAAGTTCTGGAATCTGAGAGGAGCCACAAATTTCCTTCCACCCAGTGTTCCCCCACGTCTCCCGATAAAAATGATACCTCACTTGTGTGGGTAGGCCTAGCTCCCGCGACAGGATATGCCCCAAAACACAACGTGGACATATCACAGAAAACAGAGCTGTTTTTAGCAAAGTGACTACCTGTAGATTTTGGCCTCTAGCTCAGCCGCCACCTAGGGAAACCTACCAAACCTGTGCATTTCTGAAAACTAGAGACCTAGGGGAATCCAAGGAGGGGTGACTTGCGGGGCTCGGACCAGGTTCTGTTACCCAGAATCCTTTGCAAACCTCAAAATTTGGCTAAAATAACACATGTTCCTCACATTTCTGTGGCAGAAAGTTCTGGAATCTGAGAGGAGCTACAAATTTCCTTCCACCCAGCGTTCCCCCACGTCTCCCGATAAAAATGATACCTCACTTGTGTGGGTAGGCCTAGCGCCCGCGACAGGATATGCCCCAAAACACAACGTTGACATATCACAGAAAACAGAGCTGTTTTTAGCAAAGTGACTACCTGTAGATTTTGGCCTCTAGCTCAGCCGGCACCTAGGGAAACCTACCAAACCTGTGCATTTCTGAAAACTAGAGACCTAGGGGGATCCAAGGAGGGGTGACTTGCGGGGCTCGGACCAGGTTCTGTTACCCAGAATCCTTTGCAAACCTAAAAATTTGGCTAAAAAAACACATGTCCCTCACATTTCTGTGGCAGAAAGTTCTGGAATCTGAGAGGAGCTACAAATTTCCTTCCACCCAGCGTTCCCCCAAGTCTCCCGATAAAAATGATACCTCACTTGCGTGGGTAGGCCTAGCGCCGGCGACAGGAAACACCCCAAAGCGCAACGTGGACACATCCTAAATTTTGGAAAAAAACAGAGGTGTTTTTTGCGAAGTGCCTACCTGTAGATTTTGGCCTCTAGCTCAGCCGGCACCTAGGGAAACCTACCAAACCTGTGCATTTCTGAAAACTAGAGACCTAGGGGAATCCAAGGAGGGGTGAATTGCGGGGCTCGGACCAGGTTCTGTTACCCAGAATCCTTTGCAAACCTCAAAATTTGGCTAAAATAACACATGTTCCTCACATTTCTGTGGCAGAAAGTTCTGGAATCTGAGAGGAGCTACAAATTTCCTTCCACCCAGCGTTCCCCCACGTCTCCCGATAAAAATGATACCTCACTTGTGTGGGTAGGCCTAGCGCCCGCGACAGGATATGCCCCAAAACACAACGTGGACATATCACAGAAAACAGAGCTGTTTTTAGCAAAGTGACTACCTGTAGATTTTGGCCTCTAGCTCAGCCGCCACCTAGGGAAACCTACCAAACCTGTGCATTTCTGAAAACTAGAGACCTAGGGAGATCCAAGGAGGGGTGACTTGCGGGGCTCGGAGCAGGTTCTGTTACCCAGAATCCTTTGCAAACCTCAAAATTTGGCTAAAAAAACACATGTTCCTCACATTTCTGTGGCAGAAAGTTCTGGAATCTGAGAGGAGCCACAAATTTCCTTCCACCCAGTGTTCCCCCACGTCTCCCGATAAAAATGATACCTCACTTGTGTGGGTAGGCCTAGCTCCCGCGACAGGATATGCCCCAAAACACAACGTGGACATATCACAGAAAACAGAGCTGTTTTTAGCAAAGTGACTACCTGTAGATTTTGGTCTCTAGCTCAGCCGCCACCTAGGGAAACCTACCAAACCTGTGCATTTCTGAAAACTAGAGACCTAGGGGAATCCAAGGAGGGGTGACTTGCGGGGCTCGGACCAGGTTCTGTTACCCAGAATCCTTTGCAAACCTCAAAATTTGGCTAAAATAACACATGTTCCTCACATTTCTGTGGCAGAAAGTTCTGGAATCTGAGAGGAGCTACAAATTTCCTTCCACCCAGCGTTCCCCCACGTCTCCCGATAAAAATGATACCTCACTTGTGTGGGTAGGCCTAGCGCCCGCGACAGGATATGCCCCAAAACACAACGTGGACATATCACAGAAAACAGAGCTGTTTTTAGCAAAGTGACTACCTGTAGATTTTGGCCTCTAGCTCAGCCGCCACCTAGGGAAACCTACCAAACCTGTGCATTTCTGAAAACTAGAGACCTAGGGAGATCCAAGGAGGGGTGACTTGCGGGGCTCGGACCAGGTTCTGTTTCCCAGAATCCTTTGCAAACCTCAAAATTTGGCTAAAAAAACACATGTTCCTCACATTTCTGTGGCAGAACGTTCTGGAATCTGAGAGGAGCCACAAATTTCCTTCCACCCAGCGTTCCCCCACGTCTCCCGATAAAAATGATACCTCACTTGTGTGGGTAGGCCTAGCTCCCGCGACAGGATATGCCCCAAAACACAACGTGGACATATCACAGAAAACAGAGCTGTTTTAGCAAAGTGACTACCTGTAGATTTTGGCCTCTAGCTCAGCCGGCACCTAGGGAAACCTACCAAACCTGTGCATTTCTGAAAACTAGAGACCTAGGGGGATCCAAGGAGGGGTGACTTGCGGGGCTCGGACCAGGTTCTGTTACCCAGAATCCTTTGCAAACCTCAAAATTTGGCTAAAAAAACACATGTTCCTCACATTTCTGTGGCAGAAAGTTCTGGAATCTGAGAGGAGCTACAAATTTCCTTCCACCCAGCGTTCCCCCAAGTCTCCCGATAAAAATGATACCTCACTTGCGTGGGTAGGCCTAGCGCCTGCGACAGGAAACACCCCAAAGCGCAACGTGCACACATCCACAATTTTGGGAGAAAACAGTGCCTACCTGCGGATTTTGGCCTGTAGCTCACCCGGCGCCTAGGGAAACCTACCAAACCAGTGCATTTCTGAAAACTAGAGACCTAGGGGAATCCAAGGAGGGGTGACTTGCGGGGCTCGGACCAGGTTCTGTTACCCAGAATCCTTTGCAAACCTCAAAATGTGGCTAAAAAAACACATGTTCCTCACATTTCTGTGGCAGAAAGTTCTGGAATCTGATAGGAGCCACAAATTTCCTTCCACCCAGCGTTCCCCCAAGTCTCCCGATAAAAATGATACCTCACTTGTGTGGGTGGCCCAGGTGCCTGCAACATAATAAGGCCCAAAACCTGAAGGGATAGAAGGGATAGCACAGCAAGTTTATAAGGGCATATTCTTTTATACATCTTTAGACGGACTCTGCTTTGGGGACCCACATAAGTGAGGTGTCATTTTACTTGGGAGACTGAGGGGAAAACTGGGGAGTAGGAATTTTGTGCTGGAGCGGTGATCCTACTAAGAAAAATCAGGAAAATATGCTTTTTTATGCAAATTGTGAGGTTTACAGAGGAGTCTGGGTAAGAAAATGTTGGGGGAGCCACACAAGCCACACCTCCCTAGACTCCTTGGGGTGCCTAGTTTTAAAAAGTTTCTGGGTTTTGTAGGTTTCCCTACATGACGGCCGCACCCAGGACCAAAAACATAGGTGGGCCCTCCCCCCCAAACACAGGTATTTTTGGAATATATCACTTTGATGTGTGCACATACGTCCGTGATGTGCCAAACACTAAAATTGTGAAAAGAAACACACTTAGGTTATGTGAAGAAGACCCCTCACCCACCAACCAAGTTGGTGGCATGCTTCATCATCGGGGTCCCACCTGAGGCACCTAGCGTGTCTCAAGTGTGCTGCGACGCCTGATTACAGCGGAGCAGGTTTTGTCATTTGTACCACACATACTGGTTGGATTTGGCACGAGGGTGAGTGATGGTTCAGTAGATCAAATTTTATTAACAAGAGATTTCACAAAAGTGAAATGCACTGGTAATAACTGAAAGGCCAAAAAACTGAACCAATGACTCACAGCTCGTGAGCTGTAAAGCCACGACAAGGCACCAACCGCTTTACAGTCCATTCACACACCTTTCATACATGACATGCACTAGACCATTCACGCCGCCAGCCACGGGCCCAGCACATTACAAGACTCGCATCCACAGACAGCGCCAGTCAAGGGCCCATCACTTTCATACGCCCACATGCCTGATACAGCAATCACACCAGCTGATGAGTGTGTGGACTGGCGTTTGGCCGGCACTGCCAGCCAAGCGCCACCCCACCCACACCACCAGCCAAGCGCCACCCCACACACACCGCCAGCCCAGCGCCACCCCACACACACCGCCAGCCAAGCGCCACCCCACACACACCGCCAGCCAAGCGCCACCCCACACACACCGCCAGCCAAGCGCCACCCCACACACACCGCCAGCCAAGCGCCACCACACCCACGCCGCCAGCCAAGCGCCACTCTACACATGCCATCCCCTTTTTTTTGTTTTTAAACAACAAAGAAACCACTATTAGTACAAAACTACAAACACAAAAGCTCTAACTGAATACATGACTAATGCCAACCGTGAAACCGAACATATAAAAATATAAAACACCAGTTTACGCTCACGGAATTTCCCAATAATTCTTCTGTGTGTGGTAGCTCCTGAAACAGCCACCCACACACAGCCCAGGCTTTGAAGGACAATCAGGGCAGTACATCCTAGTCTCCTTCCTGATACCTCTTCGAGCACAGACTCTACATCTCTTAGCAGGAAAGTTTTTTTTGGCCGTGGGAGGAATGTGCTCAGCAAAGTGGCGATCTTTCAATCTAGCCACATCCTCCACCACTGCTTCTCTAGGAACTCTTGCCTGTTCCAGCACAACAAGGCTAGCTATGATAGACTCCTGAAATTTCACAAATGTCATCCTTGACTCTGGAGAACTATCCTTAAACACAACAAAAGCATTAAAAGTTGCCAAGTGGAACAAGTGAAGCGCTAATTTCTTATACCACACATAAGACTTACGAGCAGCAGTGTAAGGTTCTAACCTCTGATCTACTCTATCAACACCACCCATGTGCTTATTATAGTCTAAGATGCACACAGGTTTGCGCACTTCGGCAACCTGACCCCAAACAGCCACAGGTGAAGTACTCTCATCATGGATGGTGCTTAGCATGTATACATCCCTCTTGTCTACAAATTTCAGAGCTAGCAGCTCATCATTCCGCAAGGCACTGCACTGTCCCTTCTCAAGTTTTTTACAGACAAGCTCTTTTGGATAGCCTTTCCGATTAGAGCGGATTGTGCCACAAGCAACAGTGTCCACTCTGAACAACTCCTTGAACAACCGAACTCCAGTGTAGAAGTTATCTACATATAAATGGTGACCTTTGTTAAACAGTCGTCTACCAAGTTCCCACACAATTTTCTCACTAACTCCAAAAGTGGGAGGACAACCAGGGGGGTCAATATTGGAATCCCTACCAGTGTAGACCCGGAAATTATAAACATATCCTGTACTACTTTCTGACAGCATATACAATTTAATTCCATACCGTGCCCTCTTGCTAGGAATGTACTGCCTAAAAACCAAACGACCCTTGAACAGGACCAAAGACTCATCTACAGATATTTCTTTCCCTGGAACATAGATCTCTGAAAACCGATCTACCAAATGATCAAGGACAGGTCTAATCTTAAAAAGACGGTCAGAATCAGGATGATCTCGTGGCAAGGCTAAAGCATTATCTACAAAATGCAACATCCGAAGAAGAAGCTCATACCGGTTACGACTCATGATGGCAGGAAATATAGCAGTTGCCATCAAGGGACTAGTAGACCAATATGAAGACAGCGACGGCTTCCTTATCAGCCCCATCAAAAAAGTTAAACCCAAGAACTTTTTCAACTCTTCCAGATTTGTGGGAATCCACCGGCTAGCTCTAGAGTGTGGCCTAAGTCTGGCAGCGTTGTCCCTCAAAAACTGCTCTGCATACAAATTAGTCTGCTCAACAATCTCTTCCAAAAATATATCGTCCATAAACAACTCAAAAAAGTTGACGGGCAAAAAGTTTTCCGTATTAACTCGACACCCTGGAAAACCAGTAAACGCAGGCAACTGTGGCTGCTCCATGTTTGGTGCAACCCATGCGTCAGGTCTTCCAATGGGAAGCCTTTCAGCCGCTGGCTCCTGCACCATTGGCACATCACTGTCCTCCTCTAAAACAGGCCCTTCATCAGCACTGAGAGTGGCTTCATCATCAGATGATTCATCTCTGACAGAAAATTAACTTCCAGAATCCTGCACTTCCTCCTCTGCCTCAGATGCAGAGTCAGTCTCATATTCATGGTCAGAAGATGACTCAAAAAGCACACTAACAACCTGCTGAGCGGTCATCCTACGGCTGGCCATGATTCTTCCTACTAAAATTAACTGGACAAATACACCACCAACAACCAGCACTGTGTAAGATAAGTAACAAAGTATAGGTTTATCACTAAGAATTATAAACTCAAAAACTATACTGCTCACTTGCCTGAAAAAGCTTGACTCACCAGCAACTACTCTGCACAGCCACAGCAATCACCAACGATATCCCACTAAAAAGAGAAAAAAAAAAGCAAATTAGACATAAGACAACACAATAATCATTGTGCATAACTCTAAGGACAATTTCACACACAATCCTGCATTCAGTACACCACCTACAAACATGTCATTCATGCATTGCAACAATACTCACTTGGAGTAAATTTATTTACTTACCTAAAACATGCAACTACGCAAACCGCAGGACAACTACTGCCAAAACTGCAACAAGCCACAGCAAAGTCAGCAAAAGCTTTGAACTAAAACAAAAAGGAGAAAAACTGTTATTATCATAAAAGTAAATACTTCGCCAGTTGACAAACACTCCGCCACTAACCATTTTTTCATTTTCCCGTGTCTAGTCTTCTCTGCTTGGGGGAAGATGGGCCTAAAAAAAAATAGGCCAATCTACCCCCAAGGGGAGGGGGCAGAAATCGCCCAGATTACATTGCACCCTTTGGGGGGGGGCGACCCTTGCCCAAGGTGCCACACCCCCACACAAAGCACACACACACATACATAGTATCCCTGGCGCTATGGGGATTCTGCCCCCCTTGGGGACAGAAAGGCCTAAAAAATAGGCATATCTGCCCCCTAGGGGGGCAGAACTGCCCAAAAATACATGTGGGCCCCTGGGGGCGACCCTTGCCCAAGGGGCCACCCCCCAACACAAAAAATAAAAATCAACAATAAAATCCCTGGTGTCTAGTGGCTTTCTGCCCCCCTTGGGGGCAGATCGGCCTAAAAATAGGGCCAATCTGCCCCCAAGGGGGGCAGAAACGACAATAAATACATTGCGCCCCTGGGGGGAGCGACCCTTGCCCAAGGGGCCACCCCCCAACACAAAGCACACATACATACATACTATTTCTGGCGCTATTGGGATTCTGCCCCCCTTGGGGGCAGAAAGGCCTAAAACAAATAGGCCTCTCTGCCCCCAAGGGGGGCAGAACTGCCCAAAAATACATGAGGGCCCCTGGGGGCGACCCTTGCCCAAGGGGCCGCCCCCCAACACAAAAAATACACATCAACAATAAAATCCCTGGTGTCTAGTGGCTTTCTGCCCCCCTTGGGGGCAGATCGGCCTAAAAATAGGGCCAATCTGCCCCCAGGGGGGGCAGAAACGACGTAAAATACATTTGCCCCCAAAGGGGAGCGACCCTTGCCCAAGGGGCCGCCCCCCAACACAAAAAATACAAATCAACAATAAAATCCCTAGTGTCTAGTGGCTTTCTGCCCCCCTTGGGGGCAGATCGGCCTAAAAATAGGGCCAATCTGCCCCCAGGGGGGGCAGAAACGACGTAAAATACATGTGCCCCCAAAGGGGAGCGACCCTTGCCCAAGGGGCCGCCCCCCAACACAAAAAATACACAGCAACAATAAAATCCCTGGTGTCTAGTGGCTTTCTGCCCCCCTTGGGGGCAGATCGGCCTAAAAATAGGGCCAATCTGCCCCCAGGGGGGGCAGAAACGACGTAAAATGCATGTGCCCCCAAAGGGGAGCGACCCTTGCCCAAGGGGTCGCTCCCCTACACTAATATTCACACACACACACACACATACAGAAATCCCTGGTGTCTAGTGGGCATTCCTGCTGCCCGATCGCATCGCGATCGGGCAGCAGGAATGCTCAAAGAGACATCGAGGGAAAGGAAAACCCTTTCCTTTCCCTCGATGCCTCTCTGAGAGCACCCCCACCCCGCAGGAAGGTGAAATACTCACCTTCTCCCTTGACGCGCTGGAAGCAAATGGCTTCCAGCGCGTCATTTCCCCTTTCCATGAAATCAGCGCGCGATTGCGCGCTGACGTCATGGGGGGGGGCCGGGGGGGTGGGGTCGTGAAAGGGGAATGGATTCCCCTTTCAGCCCTGGCCTGGGGGTGTTAGGGGGCGGCCCTCGGGGGAAGCGCTAGCGCTTCCCCCGACTGCCAGTCCCTGGACGTAATGGTTACGTCCATGGCGCCACACGGGCGCTGCCATGGACGTAACCATTACGTCCGTGGCGGGGAAGGGGTTAAAGAACCAAAAGTCACCATGCCAAATTTACAAAGTGGGGCAATGAATGCATTGCACCACTTTGTAACCATTTGCCCTACATTATGCCTGCACAAGGAATAATGTATGCGAAGGGGGTGTTCCCCCATCAGGGGGGCCGAAAAAATAGTGCAAATAAATAGAAAAGATTTCTTTGCATCATTTTCTTGGGCACATTTAATGCCTGTTCAGAGAAGGCATTAAAATGAGGCACACCATTGTTTACAATGGGCCTCAGTGGGCTTTGCAGGATTAGCATCAACATTTTTTACGGTAATCTTGCAAAAATCCAAACTAGCGTCAAAATGTTTGATGCTAGTTCCCTAACTACCACCGTGGTATCTTAGATATGGCACACACATGTTGGAGTTAGGGGGCACTAAGGAGTGCAAGAAAAGTGGTCCTGCACCCAGTGCAGTGCCACTTTTCTTAAATCTGGCACAAAGTATTGAAAAGTCACTGAAAAGATTTCTGAAAGGAAAATTGAAGTCAAAAGTTTGAGAGACACTATTAAGTGAAAAAGGCTGAAATAAGACTGAAAATAAAAATGAGAAAGTCATTAAATAATAAAACATTAAGAAGATTTCCCTAGACCCAAAGCTGCAGTAGAAGGGTAGGGATAATATATTTAAAAGAAGACGGAGTAGGGGTTTAGAGCAGGTTTCTGAAGATTGCTGTAAATAAAGCTGAAAAAACTAACAGCAAAATAAATTAAAGACGCTGTTTGCGTATACAAGTAGAGGTTTGAAGGCATAATATTGATCCTACCTGCTGCTATGTTACTTGAGAATCTGACTATAGACAAACATGTGTTTCCTAACCAAAGCTAGATGTAATATTAACATGGGCATTACATTTTTAGTAGTAGTGTTAGTAATCATAACAATGTTAGTGAAGGTTCATTCACACCAGAGAACAAGAACCCTACCTTTACGCTTGATCCATGATATCTAGACACACAATAGATAGGGTAAAATTGAGTGTCATTTCTGGATTATGTGACAGATGATTACACAACAAACATTCACTCTTGGTTAGTTCAGGAATAAACACAAGCATTAGACGCAAAGGTTTATTACGTCTGTACACCCTTACCTTTGCGACGGCAGAGGAAGTAACATACTATCACATTCCATTATCTTTTGCCATAATATGTAGTATACAACTTAGTTTAGTATATAGGCAAAAACACTTTGAATATCATTACTCCACTTGTGACATGAGTCTTTCAAAAGTTCTCTTACAAAAGAGTATAAGTCCTTTATCTACATGCAAAAGAGATGGATACAGCTTGGTATTATTTTAGACCATCCACACCTATAGACACCGTTCGGGAATAGGAAAACAATTTGACTTGCTTAATAAGACCATAAGAGAAAACATTTGTTATGACACTAGAAGAATGGAGGACAACCATTTCTCACGGTAAAAACAAAGGGAAGACATTCTGAATAATGTTTGGAAAAAGGAAGAGGATAATTATAGAAAGAAAATGATCTCCTCTAGCTGAAATTAGACAGACAAAAAGGAGTTACATTATCTGGTTACAACTAAAGAAATCAATTTAGAAAAAGACCTCTAGGAATTAGTAATTATGAACACACATTTGAAAGTTTGGGAGGTTCATAGAAAAATTTACAGGGTGAAAAGACAGTTATTCCAGGAGTTTATTTCATTAGTGGACAGGATACATATTTTCAATTACCAGGTGAATGAGAGAGCATTTGCTATTTACCTTTGCTGTTTTCAAAAATGTATCATGTAAATAGTATATGTGGTTTGACAATAACAACCTCACACAGACATACATGTAGTATAAATGACGGAGCACATTTAGTAGGAGATATTTTTGGAGCCATCGATCCACTAGTAGGAGTTGTTTTAATGATGAGAAAATTAGGAAGCTTTCAACAATAGTGGATAAATTGGCAACCAGTACTTCTGGATATCTGTTACTAGTTAAGACTTAGTTAGTGGCTATTAGATCAACGGTTTTACAATATCGATTAGTTTTAGATATTTTGCCTGCAGAGAAAGGCAGAGTCTGCAAGATGTTGAAAGCTCAACATTGCTGTTCGTACAAACTTGATGAAAGTAAGACTATTTTAGAGTTCTCAAAATCTATTTCTGACTTAAAACATACATTAGAATCATTAGAAACCCTTAGTGCTTCAGATGGTTTAGGTAGAGGACTTTCTACAATTTGCTATTACTTTGCAACAACCTTAATATTTTTGTTTACTTTATATAAACGTTGTAGATGTTATTTTGATAAGAAAAAGACAAGGAAAGAAACAAGCAGGTGAAAAGATAGTTAGAATTAGGAGAAGAAGCTAAGAATAATGAGTAGAAGAGATTGAAAGGATCGGAGACTTTGAAAAGGAAGAGAAAATAATCAATGGAAGATGAAAGTGAACACTAAAGATTCATTTGTGAAGAAAATGTGATGGTTTGATAACAAATGGGGGGCAGGAATGAGGACGAGTTTTAAAATGTTGAGAAAAAATAATGCTAAAATAATGTCCAAATCTAATGTTACTTAAAATGTGTTAAATGCTAAGCTTGTAGTAGGCAACCATACTTAAACGTACTAGGCCTGCAGTGCTGAAATATTGCTATATTATAATTAACTATAGTAAAAGAATTGTAGAATCAGAACGGGGCATGATCTTGACCGTTTGAAAGATTTGTTTTTCACAATGAATAGCTGTTGCAAAAAAAAATTATTTTTGATTTCCACAGATGTGTCCATTTCTAAAAGTGTACTGTTAGCTATTGAATGGATTTGTTATTTAGAAAGACTGTTATGAACACAGTGGGAAGCACTCAAAACAAGAGGATGAACCATATGAAACTAGATGAAATAGTTACTTGATAAGACATAATTTTGGCCTTAGACGTTGCTGCCTGAGGACTATTGCATTCCTGTGAGAAGGCAGGAAGTAAACCTGTTCCCATGGGCGCATTGAAAGCTGATTGGTCAACTGATGAAAGAAGCAGCTACAAGAGTTGAAATATCTAATTTGTGCGTCTATAATAATGTGTGTTCCTAGAGGATACCACCATTTCATTCCATTCCATTTTCCATCCCATTCCACTTCACTCCAAACCTACATTTTTTGTGCCTTTTACTCTCCATGTCATACATGCTGGAGACTCTACCAAGTTTCTTGAACCTTTCTTCAAAATAAGTTCTAATTTACTTGATATTGAACCGTTGGGCTGATTTTTTTATGCTAAAGCTTTATGATTTACTGATTTCTCTCGAAAACAGAACTCCTCATGGGTTTCTGAAACTGACACCTTGTATTCTTATTTCCTAGAATAGGAAATCTTTCCTTCATTGAAGCTGCTTATTATTATGATTTATTGATAACTTATTGTTAATTGATATTTTGAACTGGAATTCCAATGACTAAGAACAATAATCTTTATATTGTGACTTTAATAAAGATGATTTACTAAAAGATTTAAGAAATACAACTCTTTCACTCTTACTAAGTTTTCTTTATTGCCTACATGATCTTAGTTTTTTTAAATGAAAATATTGCATTGAACAGGTGATTAATCTCATCAACGTCAAAGATCCATTTACCTGATAACAACAGGGATTTCTCTTATGATTTAGCTTGATTTACCGCAAACTTTAACTGAGATACCAGCACCATATACGTTTTTCTACTTTCTACTGGCACAGGCAGTGATTAATTAAGGTGCTTAAGATCCTGTTCATGCTGCATCAGGGGGTACCTAGATTGACAGGACTGGAAATAATCTCACAGAGATGGATCCAAGTCGGCTACCCCACTCCAGGTTACATAAGGATTTCAGCTTTCCCACACAACTGCATGACAGATGTAATGCTGTCAACAGTGGGCAGCTTCATTTCTATGTCTTTCTACTTGCTGAGTCCTTGAAAGAGATTTGAGAGTAGCTTCACAGTGCCAGGAACCACAAATGTGTCTACTCTCAGCACAATTTAGCAGAGTATCAAAAGCTGACGCTTTTTTTACCATAGATTGGAAGCTTTCCATCTTTCTAGAGGGAGCTGCAGCTTCAGTCACATATGTGAATCATCTTGCCTGCCATCAAAAAAAGCATGTTAAAAAAGTAGTCATTTTAGGGAAGCCATAATCATGAGCCATACGCCTTATGCATACATTTTTTAATTTGCTTTCTGTTTATTTTGTGCTACTGAGTAACTTTGCAGTATCTTTTTATTAGTAATTTGTTTATGGTGGCAGTTGTACAAGACATGTTGACTAAAAATGGGATTTTCACCCTGAATGCCTACAGCAAATTTGGTGATTTTGTTGTCCTTGTTAGAATATTGCTCTGGGCCTACTATACCAAGTGTCCCCTTGCAGAAAGCATGCATAGGAGTAGTAGTCAGTCATGGGACATTTTTCAGAAGTAGCTTCTCTAGCGTCATGATGTGTCTTTGTTGCCTCAATGTGTATCTTCTTCATGTTCCTCATGGTGTTGATAGGTTGTGTGGCAGTTAAATCATTTTGCAGCCACTGTGGGCCTACACATTTTCCTCTTCACCCTAGACGTATCAGATGTCCCTGTGTGTGCTGAATTATCACCAGCATGTGAGATTCTGTAGTCACACCTGGCACAATCCTTTTATGACTCTTAGCCCAAAGGCTGTGAAGCTACGAAAAGGCAGATTTCTATTTCTCCAAGTGCAGCCTGAGCCTACCTAAATCAATCTATCACCTGAACTTAAATGTCATTTGTATACGCTGGTTGGGGCGTCGCCAAAATGATCTATAATTTACTGATTTTCTACTGTAATTGCTTCCTGAATTATGGTGATTCATGGCAGTGGTGAATTGTGACTTGATTGATTACTCACATCTGTATTTACCAAGGTTGTTGCAGGAGAAAGGCAAAATGTTGTACACTGTGCAGAGGGACTGGGCAACCAAATGTTGCTTTACAGAGGTAAACATTAGACCATCTAATGCTCTAACATTTATGGTGGCTTGGTTGAGCAGTTAGGCTAATCTTGGAGAAGTGCAAAGCCTTTGTTGTACTCACAGTAGCAATACATGAAAACACACACTCAAAAGAATAGCGCAAGGCCAATTCCCCAAAATACTTTTTTCTAAAAAATCCAGGATCATCAAAATTGGGTAAGTCCTTTTTAAGTTATACATTTTCAAAGTTTAGAGAATGTCTTAGTTCTCTGCATAATTACACACCATAGGAATCAATAGAAAAATACTTTCAAAATGCATATAAGATCATGCAATGCATTTTCCAATGTCTCCTTTTGCAGAAGGTCTTTGGAGCTGGTGCAAGGCCACTGCAGGAGTCCACTTGGAAAACCACTGCACAGGTGGACTTCAAGGTGAGCCTGGTGGGTCCCCTTGGAGTGTCGAGGTCACAAGGGGTTAGGGACACCTAGAGCACAGCTGGATCTTTAGCGCCAGACACAGGGTGGCCAGGTGCAGAGCGAATCGGTGAGCCAAGAGCTGTATGCAAAGGTGCCCTTTGGAGGTAGGAGGTAGGTCACTTTGAGGGTTGCTTGCAGGTCAGCAGGGTCACTGTGGTGGGAGGTCTTGGCGTTTACTGAAGTCCCTTTACTTGGGATTCCTCCTGGTCCTTTTGCAGTTCAGAGTGGACTGTCCACCTGAGTGTCTGAAGTTGGGGGTCCAGTACCACTGGCTATTGCAGTGCCAGCAAACTTGGCACACTTGCAGGGTTTGTCCTCCAGTTCACCAGGTGAAATTGGGAAACATCACTACCAACGCAGTCAATGCAACTCTATGCATTAAGCACACTGCCATTACCATGCATATGCGTTTACTATGCATGTGTTTAGCATGCATGCCTTTACCACACATATGCGTGGTAACAGCAGAGACAGCAGTCCGGGTGGAACAGGAAGGAGTAGCGACCAGAGGAGAGAGGTAAGTTGGGCCAGTTTTGGGGGGTTTGAGGGGGGATAGTTTTAGGGACAGGTTCAGAGGTTCCAGTAGTTTTTAGGACAGGGTGGGGAAGGTTTTAGGGTTTGGGGCAAATTTTAGGACAGGGTGGCTTTTAGGGTTTAGGATGGGGCGGAGGGTTGGGGTAGTTTTTATGACAGGACAGGGTAGGGTTTAGGGCGGGGGATCGGGGTAGTTTTTAGGACAGGGTGGGGTAGTTTTAGAGGACAGGGTAGGGTTTAGGGTTTAAGGTGGGGCGGGGGCAGGTAGTTTTTAGGACAGGGTAGGGTTTAGGGTGGGGAAGGAATAGTTTTAGGACAGGACAGGGTGGGTTTTAAGGTTTAGGACTAGGGTTATGTAGGTTTTAGGACATTGTAGGTTTTAAGGTTTAGGGCGAAGGTGGGGGTCGGGGTAGTTTTTAGGAAAGGACGGGGTAGGTTTTAGGGTTCAAGGTGGGGTTCGGGGTAGTTTTTAGGACAGGGTGGGTTAGTTTTTAGAACAGGGTAAGTTTTAGGGTTTAGGGCAGGGTTGGGGTAGTTTTTAGAGAAGGGTAGGTTTTAGGATTTGGGGGGCTCGGAGTAGATTTCAGGATAGGGTGGGGTCATTTTAGGACAGGACAGGGTAGTTTTTAGGACAAAGCAGCTTTTATGGTGGGTACGGGGTCGTTTTTAGAACAGGGCGGGGTAGCTTTTAGGACAGGGAAGCTTTTAGGGTGGGGGCAGGGTAGTGTTTAGGACAGGGCAGGTAGGTTTCAGGGCAGGGTAGCTTTTAGGGCTTATGGCGGGGATGGGTAGTTTTAGGACAGGGCAGCATAGGTTTTAGGACAGGGTAGATTTTAGGGATGAGGGCAGCTAGGTTGGGGTCGTTTTTATGACAGGGTGGGTTAGTTTTTAAGACAGGGTAGGTTTTAGGGTTGAGGGTGGGTGCCAGGGTAGTTTTTAGGACAGTGTGGGGTAGGTTTTAGGACAGGGCAGGGTAGCTTTTAGGGTTCAGGGAAGGGTAGTTTTTAGGACTGGGAGAGGTAGGTTTTAGGACAGGGCAAGGTCACATTTAAAGTTTAGGGTGGGTGGGGGTCAGGGTAGTTTTTAGGACAAGGCAGGGTAGGTTTAAGGTTTCAGGTCGGAGGTCACAGTAGTTTTTCGGACAAGGAGGTGAAGTTTTTAGGACAGGGTAGGTTTTATGGTTTAGGGTGGGGGTTTGGGGTAGTATTTATGACAGAGCGGGGCAGGTTTTAGGTCCGGGCAGGGTAGCGTTTAGGGTTTAGGGTGGGGGTGGGGTCATTTTTATGACAGGGAAGGGTAGATTTTAGGGTTTAGGGTGGGGTAGTTTTTAAGACAGGGTCGGTTTTAGGGTTTAGGGTGGAGGGTTGAGGTTGTTTTTAGGACAGGGAGGGGTAGGTTTTAGGACAGGGTACGTTTTAGAATTTAGGGCAGATAGTTTTTAGGACAGGGCAGGGTAGATTTTAGGACAGGGTGAGGTAGCTTTTAGAGTTTAGGGTGAAGGCGGGGGGTCGGATAGTTTTTAGGACAGGGTGGGGTAGGTTTTAGGGTTCAGGGTGTGGGCAGAGGCTTGGGGTAGTTTTTAGGACACAGTAGGTTTTAGGGTTTAGGGCAGGGGAGCAGGGTAGTTTTTAGGACAGGGCAAGATAGGTTTTAGAACAGAGTAGGGTTTAGGACAGGGCAGGGTAGGTTTTAGGGTTTAGGGCAGTGTTGGGGGGTCGGGTAGTTTTTAAGACTGGGTGGGGTAGTTTTTAGGACAGGGCAAAGTAGCTTTTAGGGCGGCGGTTGGGGTAACTTTTAGGACAGTGAGGGGTAGTTTTTAGGACAGGTAGGTTTTACCGCTTAGGCAGGGGTTTGGGGTAGTGTTTAGGACAGTGCGGGTATGTTTTAGTGCAGGGTAGCTTTTAGGGTTTAGGGTGGGAGCGGGGTCGGGGTAGTTGCTAGGACAGGGCAGGATAGGTTTTAGGGTTTAGAGCGGGGTGAGGGGTGGGGTAGTTTTAGGACAAGGTGGGGTAGGTTTTATGGTAGGGCACAGTAGGGCGGGGTTAGGACTCAGGGCAGTGGGTGGAAGGGGCAGTTTTAAGGGCTTGGGCAGGTGGGGTATGGTGTCAGCTGTAGGATGCTGGGGGACGGGGAGAATTTACCACGCATGTTCCTTTACCAAACATGCTTTTACAACGAATTTCATTGTAAATGCCTGCATGGTAAAGGCATGCCTGGTAAAGACGCGGTCGTTGTAGAAATCGCGTTGTTAAGGCATGCATGCTATATGCATGAGTTGTTCCATCATACATCCAGGCAGTGAACTGGACTTCACTGGCTTTTGAGTCTTTGATGCAAATGGGTGATGCCTTCACTATGAAGGGAAATCTTCAGCAATTTTTAAAAGAATAGGGATCCTCTGGGGGTTTTTAGAGTCTATCTGATGTCCGGGCAACACCTCAGTGGCAATTGTCGAGTCATGAGTGCAGCTGGCGCCTGTTTCTTGATGCAGCAGGACTTCAGTTCTCGAGCCTTGGGTCTTCTTTGTTGCTGGTCTTCTTGTGTCTTTGGTATCTGAATCTCAGGTGGAGGGGTGTCCATGAATCTCAGGTGGAAGGGTGTCCACTAAATACTGTATTTAGTGGACGTTTAGGGGAATATCTAGTAATGACAAATGGGTCATCTGCCTTGAGGTGGCTACACCGACTATGTGACCACTTCCTGTGGGCACAGGTCACTTCCCTATCCCTAATAGGCAGAGGACTAATATGGCTGCTGCAAATAATGCGCACCATGCATGGTACATAACTGAATGTATGTGGATAGCTCAGTGGGCTACCGCTTTTATCACAGAGATCTATTTGTTCTTTGCAGTTCATAAGTTACAGTCCTCACATAGCACCGTAGCCTATGAACTATCATCTAAGAGCTGCAGAAAACTTCATGGTGTAGGTGAGAATGTTATGTTTTTCCCCAGTCTTTTATCATCCTAATTTTGCAAAAAGGTTGCGTAGAAATAGATTCTTATTATTAAAGCCATCCACAACCATTGAGGTATGTTTGTGCTTTTCCAGACCAAACACCGTTAAAATATACTGCCTATTAGTATCAATAACAAGTGTTAGAAATGGGGTCTCTAGTTGGCAGTCGGTTTACACCCTGTCCAAGTAAGGACTCTAACTCTAGTCACTCTTCAGCTAAGATAACCCCTGCTCACCTCCTTGGTAGCGTGGCATAAGCAGTCAGGCTTATCTCAGAAGCAATTTGTAAAGCATTTGCACATAACACACAGTAATACAGTGAACACACTACAAAAGGACACCACACCAGTTTTAGAGAAATAGCCAATATTTATCTGTTTAAAACAAGACCAAAAGGAGAAAAATCCAACAAAAAGCTATGAATTTTGCAAGAATTAATTTAAAAATCCAGTTCCTTGAAGTCGATAGCTCTGTCTGGGGCCATCAAGTTGTGAACAACAAATCCAACAGTTCTGGCCAGCTACAGCATCGGCAGGCATCGGCGGGTGTCGGTTCCTGAGGTTGGTGCAGGGGTCATTGTTCCCTTAAAGTCAAACGCATTGAAGATCGAACTCAGGGCTGATGACGAAGTCAGGGGCACTGGCAGTGATGGCGTTAGGGCTGTGGTGCGAAGCGGGATGATGCGGCATGAAGTGCCCACAGGTCACGGTGCTGGCAGCGGCTCTATGACACGTCTTACGGTTTCTGTGAGACCAGGACTGCGGGAGGATGTAGGGCGGTGCAGCATGCAGTGTTTCCAGGTCGCGGTGCAGGCAGCGGCATCGTTGTTGTTGAAGCGCTGTTGTCGATAGGCCCAAGGCAGTGGTACAATGCAGGGCAGGCTATGTGCGGAGCCCATAGGTCACGGTGCAGACGGGGTGACTGTTGACAATGCCAGAGTCGATGGTGTGGCGTCGGTGGACTGGGGCTGTGGTGCGGGACAGGATGGTGCTTCGTGTACCTCATGAGCGATGTTCTCAGGCCACAGTGCAGGCAGCGGGGTTGGTGTCAATGTTGATCATCGTCAGGTCACGGAGCAGGCAGAGGCCTCGTTTTCTTCTTTTGCAGCACAAAACACACAGTTCCCCGTGCTGTAGGCAGATGAAACTGAAGTCTTATTCCTGAGACTCCCAACAGGAAGCTAGCTCTTCTTCAAGCCCTTGGAGAAAATTCACATGCAGCATACATAGCAAAGTCCAGTCTTTAACCTCTTTAAGGCAGAAGCAGTAACTGCAGGCCAACCCAGCAAAGCACACACAGCAAAGAGCAGTACTCCTCCTCCAGCTCTTCAGCTCTTCTCCGTGGCAGAGGCTCCTCTTGATCCATAAGTGTTCTAAAAGTCTGGAGTTTTGGGTCCACTACTTGCACTTATGTCTGCCTTTGAAGTAGGCAAACTTCAAAGGAAAGTCTCTGTTGTTCACAAGATCCTGCCTTGCCCAGGCCTGGCCACATACGTGCTCCAGGGGGATGGAGACTGCACTGTGTGAGGAGAGGCACATCCCTTTCAGGTGCAGGTGTCAGCCCATCCTTCCCCACTCTAACCCAGGAAGACTCATCAGGATATGCAGGACACAGCTCAGCACCCTTTATGATACTGTCTAGAGGGAATTCTCAAACCCCAACGGTCAGTCTGACCCAGACTTGGATTCCTGCAGGCAGAGACACAGAATGGTTAAGCAAGAAAATGCCCACTTTCTAAAAGTGGCATTTTCAAACAGACAGTCTAAAAACCAACTCAACAAAACAATGTATGTTTAAATTGTGAGTTCAGAGACCCAAACTCCAAATCCCTATCTGCTCCCAATGGGAAGTTACACTTAAGAGAATTTTAAATGCTATTCCCATTTTAACCTATTGGATAGATAGCCCTTGTAATATTGAAAACCAAACTTGGCAGTATTTCATCATCATGACATGTAAAACATACCACTACACATCCTACCTTTAAAAATACACTGCACTCTGCCCATGGGGCTACCTAGGGCCTCATTTAGGGGTGCATAACATGTACTAAAAGGGAGGGTTTGGGCCTGGCAAGTGAGTGCACTTGCCAGGTCGACATGGCGGTTTGAAACTGCACATACAGACACTGCAATGACATGTCTGAGACATGTTTACAGTGCTACTCAAGTGGGTGGCAAATCTGTGCTCAGACCCACTATTGACATGTAGAGTGACAATGTATTGAGAATGTAAGGGCTCAGGGGCATATTTATGAGAGGTTTGCACTACCTGAGCTTCACTTTTATTCACAGTCTGGTGGCGCAATTCTCACAACCATATCTATGAGGCCACTCAATGTCACTTTGCATGGCCTCATACATATGGATTAAGGCAAAGCTGTGCATGGCACTGTGTTGCCTTACTCTACCCCAGGAGGGCATTCCATGGGCTTTGCAGTGGGTTTTTCCAGGCAACACCCATGGATTTTGATGCTGCCCCAGATTTACAAAAAACCATAAACCTGGGTCAGTATCAAAACGGTACGCCTCTCCTGAGCAGGCGTAACAACGGAAAAAAAAGTATTTTCATCTTTTTATCTTGCCATGTGTGCTGTATTCTGCACACATAGAAAGAGAAGACACCTCTTGGTATTGTTTTTTGTGGAGGAGAGTATCTCTTCCTGCACAAAACAATCCTGCATGCAACGCAGACACTCTTTCACCTGCTTTTTGCGCCAAGCAGACAATAGTTGTGCCCCAGCGCAGGAGGAAATGGAAGAAATGCATCATATTACATAAATACGGTGCATTCCTGCCCTTTCACATTGGGGTGCAGCAGAGCAGAAGAAGACTTGTGGCGCTGTCCTACACCAATTACCCATAAATATGAGCCTACATTTTTGTAATATATTGAGGCATTGAGTAAATCATATTTATTTATTGTTTTGATAGTGGCTAGGGACTATGGGGGTCATTACAACATTGGCGGTAAAAGCCGCTTACCGCCGTGCAGAAGACCGCCAATACACCGCCGCGGCCGCGGAATACCGCCACAGCTATTATGACACACATCTCGGAATCCGCCGAAATTCAGACACCCACACAAGTTCGCCACACCAAAGGTCAGTGTTAAACTGGTGAAAACAATTCCTCCACCGTCACGCCAACAGAAACACGCCCATGCTATCACGACCCACGAATCCACGCGGCGGTCTTTCAACCGCGGTATTCCATTGGCGGTACACACCGCCGCGCTCAAAATACACACACATCTCCAAAACACCGCCACATTGGAAAATTCCAAATACACACACCTGATACACATACAAACACCACTCCCACACAATCAATATGATATAAAACACACACCCACATCACACACAAACCCCTACAACCTGAAATCTGAGAGCACAACAATTGAGAACCCCACCACACAGAGGCACACAACACCATCACCCATACAACATTCCACGCACAAAACACCACACACCACTACACATCACCACACACATCAACACATACAGCACCCCACACATCACCCACACCACCCCATGTCACGCCAAAGACACCCCAGGTTTTCTGAGGAAGAGCTCAGGGTCATGGTGGAGGAAATCCTCCGGGCAGAGCCACAGCTATTTGGCTCATAGGTGCAGCACACCTCCATAGCCAGGAAGATGGAGCTATGGTGCAGAATCGTGGACAGGGTCAACGCTGTGGGACAGCATCCAAGAAATCGGGAGGACATCAGGAAGAGGTGGAACGACCTACGGGGGAAGGTGCGTTCAGTGGTCTCCAGGCACAACATCGCGGTACAGCCGACTGGCGGCAGACCCCCACCTCTTCCCCCACAACTAACAACATGGGAGGAGCAAGTCTTGTCCATCATGAATCCAGAGGGCCTCGGAGGAGTTGGTGGAGGAATGGACACTGTTAAGTCATATCTTAACTATCATACCCTCCACCCTACCTGCATGCTATCACACACCCCCACCCTCACTCCCTCCCCTATCACTACAACTCCTCACTAATGTACAAACACAAACCACACATCCCAACACCAAGCCCTGCATGACACAACTAAGCATGGTCACCCCTCACTAAAGCATGCTCACTGCACATACCCATAACAACCCCCTAACCATCATCACACAAACCCCCACACAGGAAGGCTTGCACTGGGGTACACGCACACCCACCCATTGCACACCATGACACACACACATGCAATAATCATGCTCTTATACCCCTGCAGGACCACTACGGAACATCACCACACAGAAGGGTCCACACATCTCCACTCCACCCACAGAAGAGGCCCACAGTGACGACAGCAGCTCTGGCCAACTGGATCCAGATGACCAGCCCGGACCATCGTGGGCCTCGGGACAGTCGGTTCCCCTCGCACAGGCACAGCCCAACACTGACCTTCCACCCTCTAGTAACACAGCACAGCACCCACCCAGCGGGCCAATACCTCCATACCCAGGACACGTCAATCAGTGGTGTGTCCACCACTACAGGGAACCCAGGATAACCCACCACCCCAACAACAACAAGGACCTGGGGGCAGTGGTAGTGGGCACACGGTCCAGGGGATGGAGGCACAGGAACACAGGGGAACTGGGAGGGCTGCTGTGCGACAGGGGGCGGACAGGCCAAGGGAACCCACTCTCCACGAGGCCCTCTCCTCCATCATGGGAGCCTACCACCACTCCCAGGAGACAATGGCGACGGTACTGGCCAAGTTTCAGGAGACCCAGCACGTGCAGGATGAGCAGTATTTGGGGTTCAGGAAGGAGCTCAGAACCATCAGCTCCACCCTGGGCACCATCGTAGGGGTACTGAAGGACATACAAAAGACCATGAGAGACACCGTGGCACTCCAAGGGGCCCCTGACACTAGCATGGATGATGAACTGCCCACCACCTCCGCCGGTGCAAGTGGACAGGACGCCCCGCCACAGGACCACCACACCAGCACCCCACCCCCTGCAGAAGGAGAACCACCCCACAAGCGGTCCCTGAGATCCGGGAATAGGACAGAGCAAGATGGCAAGACCCCCGCCAGGAAATGAGACCACCCTGATTGTCCTCCCACTGTCCCACTTTGTTACCCTGTCCAGATTGGAACTGCCCCAGCTCCACTTCCTGTGCCCATATGGGCAAAGCACCTGTGAGACGAATAGACTGGACTCTGCCATGCACATTCCTCCACCATCCCCCATCACCATTTTACAAACCTCCTCCATTTTTGAGCACTTAAATAAACACCCTTTAAATCACAAAACAATCTGGAGTCAGTCTGTGATTTGGTAAATTTGTATTATCAATGACAGTGTCAAAATGCATTTTCAATTGTATTGCCAACATACCTATGTCATACATCACAAGTCCATGAAGGATGCAAGCAGATGACACACGTTGGTAACCACACCTGTGAAACCATAATGGAAAGGCACAACTAAGTTACCAAATACTGCTACTAAATGACAGACAGGATAGAGGTACCTCCTGCAGAAAAGGCACCTGGCGTCGCAAAGCAAGATTGTGAAGCATTGAGCAGGCGATGATGATCTGGCACACCTTCTTTGGTGAGTAGAATAGGGAACCACCTGTCACATGGAGGCACCTGAACCTGGCCTTCAGGAGGCCGAAGGTGCTTTCGATCACCCTCCTAGTCCGCCCATGGGCCTCATTGTAGCGTTCCTCTGCACTGGTCCTGGGATTCCTCACTGGGGTCAATAGCCATGACAGGTTGGGGTAACCAGAGTCCCCTAATAGCCACACCCGGTGCCTCTGGAGTTGACCCATCACATACGGGATACTGCTATTCCACAGGATGTAGGCGTCATGCACTGAGCCAGGGAACACAGCATTTACCTGGGAGATGTACTGGTCTGCCAAACATACCATCTGTACATTCATGGAATGATAACTCTTCCGGTTCCTGTACACCTGTTCACTCCTGCAGGGGGGGACCAGAGCTACATGGGTCCCATCAATAGCACCTATGATGTTGGGGATATGTCCAAGGGCATAGAAGTCACCTTTCACTGTAGCCAAATCCTCCACCTGTGGGAAAACGATGTAGGTCCTTACGTGTTTCAGCAGGGCAGACAACACTCTGGACAACAAGTTTGAAAACATTGGCTGGGACATCCCTGATGCCATGGTCACTGTTGTCTGAAAAGACCGACTTGCAAGGAAATGGAGCACTTATAGCACCTGCACGTCAGGGGGGATTCCTGTGGGATGGCGGAGTGGTGAGATCAGGTCTGGCTTCAACTGGGTACACAGTTCCTGGATTGTGGCACGGTGAAACCTGTAGGTGATGATCAAATGTCGCTCCTCCATTGTTAACAGGTCCACCAGCGGTCGGTACACCGGAGGATTCCGCCCATCTCCTCAAATGTCCCAGCTGACGGTGCCTAGGAAGGACAACAGCGACCACAGAGTCAACAAATTCCCAGGTATGTACCCACAGCTACACAGAACACGACACAAAATACAAAACTCTTCCTGTATGTGTGTTGAGTGTAGGCCTAGGTATGTGTGACGCAGTTGGTAATTAGGCCATGTGGGCCCCTGAAATGGCGGCTGCCTGACCTCAAAAGTGGTACAATGGGATGTGAGGTATCTGCGCTGGCGTTGTACACCGTCGCGGTAGGCGGTCGCAGACCGCGGCGCAATGCTGCATTGGTTAACTTTGGACCCTATGGGTCCCAGGAGCCAATGATGAAGTGCGCCGGTGGTGATAAGATGCACCGCCGCGGACGTCACCGCCGCGGACGTGACCGCCATCGCCATCACTCGATACCTGATCTTCGACAGGAGAGGACCTACACTGCAAGTGCTGCTGTGACCTCGGTCTGGAAGAGACAATGGCTGCTGCATCTGGGGAAAGGGCCCCTGCCTTCACTGCTCAGGAGTTGGAGAAGCTTGTGGACGGGGTCCTCCCCCAGTACATGCTACTCTACGGTCCTCCAGACCAACAGGTAAGTACA
This sequence comes from Pleurodeles waltl, assembly GCF_031143425.1. Lineage (NCBI taxonomy): Eukaryota > Metazoa > Chordata > Amphibia > Caudata > Salamandridae > Pleurodeles > Pleurodeles waltl. The sequence continues at coordinate 891,521,529 of NC_090442.1, read as the reverse complement.
CAGGGAGCACGTTTTATGGGCTATGTCTGGGTGGAGAGGGCTGGATGTCAGTAGAAAGGGGGCAGAGTTCAGGGAACATGAAGGACTGTGAATGCATGTGCCACATGGCAAGGGTAGGGATGGGGGCCACCCACTTCGACGGTGCTGTTGTTAATGACTTCTCTTCTTCCCCTGTACATGTCATGTAGGTCAGCGCCCACCAGAAGAAGGACATTTGGCGTGCCATCGCCAAGGACGTCCGGACCCTGGGGGTCCACCAGAGACGGGGCACCCACTGCCGGAAAAGATGGGAGGACATTCGCCGCTGGAGCAAGAAGACGGCGGAGGCTCAGCTGGGGATAGCCTCCCAACGTGGGAGGGGTGCCCATCGAACCATGACCCCCCTGATGTTCCGGATCCTGGCGGTGGCCTACCCTGAGTTGGATGGGCGTTTGAGGGCATCACAGCAGACACAAGGGGGTGAGTACACTCTTATTCAGCCGACTTTGCGCACAGTGGAGGGGTCTGGGTGGGGGAAGAGTGCTGTGGGTTTCTCTAGGCCAGGGCGAGTTCCGTAGGCTAGGCCCCTACGTAATGCAGGCCATGTGCAACTCCAACCCACCTCTGTAGAGTGCCAAGTACAGGTATACATGCCCCTGTGTCATCTATGTGTGCAGATGACCACCATAGCCATGTAGGGCAGCTCCCAGGAATTGCATCTGTAAAGTCCAAGAGCACGGCGTAGTGCAGGGGGCTGCTGTGTCTGTATTGTCCGCCAACGGTAGCGGTAAGCCATGCACTCAACCTGTCTTTCTTCTGTCGTCGTCCCCCCCCTTTTTGTGCTCTCCCTGTTCTTTTGTGCATCAGCATCATCAGGCGGAGGTACAGTGGCACCGGAGCACGAGGGACCTGCATCCCACGTGGCCATGGAGGGCCACACCACAGACTCTGAATACACCAGTGGGACGGAGGGCGAGGGGAGCTTCACGTCGGTCACCGGATCACCAAACAGCGACACGGACTCGTCCGCCAATGGGAGCTCCCTTGTGGTGGCAGCACCATCTGTGCCCCCCACTTCTACAGGTACAGCCGCCACCTCCCCTACCAGCACCGCCCTCCCAGCAGCCCCTCAGCCTTCGCCCTGTGCCCGCCCACCCAGGAGTGTGGGCATCACCTTCGCCCCAGGCACCTCAGCCCCTGCCCCTGTCACCCCTGCTTCCCTCAGTGAGGAGGCCATTGATCTCCTCAGGTCACTCACTGTTGGGCAACCTACCATTGTGAATGCCATCCAGGGTGTAGAAAGGGAGTTGCAACACAGTAATGCAATCCTGGAGGGCATTCATTCTGGTCAGGCTGCCCTTCATCGAACCCTGCAATCTCTGGCCTCAGCACTGATGGCAGCCATTGTCCCTGTGTCTAGCCTCCCCCCTCCAACTTCCTTCACCCAGAACCAGTCCCCTGTACCCCAGCCTATCCCAAGTACACCATCAGACAAGCATGCATACACCTCAACACACAAAAGTAGCTCAGGCAAACATAAGCACCACACAACCCACAGGCATTCAAACAAGCATCACCCACATACAGACACAACAACATCCACTGCCTCCACGGTGTCCCCCTCCTCGTCGTCTCCCTCGTCCCTCCCAGTGTTGTCTACACTCTCACCTGCATGCACTACATCTACAGGCAATAGGACTCGCACCAGAACACCCAGCACCACACCCCGCTCACCTGCACTCACCACCCCCACTACCATTTACACGTCCCCTCTGTCCACTCCCAGTATGTCTGTGACACCCCCTCCCAAAGTACACAAATGCGGGCACCCACACACCCAACATCCATCCACCTCACGACAGCCTCCAGTACCTGCACCTGCACCCAAATCACCTAAAGTTACACCTCCTACAACCACCTCCTCTTCCTCCACTCCCAGGCCCCCTCCAGCTACCCATCCCAGTCTTCGTCAGCAACTCTTCCTCAGCAATGTTGACCTCTTTGCCACCACCCCCACCCCTCCAATTCATAGGTCCCATAGTAGCACCTCAGCCAAAAAAAGTCCAGTACCAGTGGTGCGTGTTAAAGGTGTGTGGAGTGCACCGGCCACCAAGGCAGCCAGTGTGACACAGAGCCAAAGCACTGCCAGTCCACCCCCTGTAAAGCACCTTAAGTTGGAAAGTGGCCGACGGGACAGGGTGAAGACTCCTGGTGGCAAAACTGCTCACAAGGGTCCCAGGGGGAGTGCCGAGTCAGCTGTGACTCCTCCAAAGGTGGTGAAGGGCCAGAAGAAGTCTGCACAGTCTGGGAAGAGCAGCATGGCAGAGAAGGGCGCCACCGCTAGCACTATCGTCACAGGTCCGGAGACCACCGCCAGAGTCATTGCCCAGGAGGGCCCACAATCGTCACTGGTCAGGAGACCACCACCAGAGTCATTGCCCAGGAGGGCAGCTCAATCGTGACTGGTCAGGAGACCACCGCCAGAGTCATTGCCCAGGAGGGCAGCACAATCGTCACTGGTCTGGAGAGCACCGCCAGCGTCAGTGCCCTGGAGGGCCCCGGCAGCCACAGCCCCGCTGGGCAATGAGGGACCATCATGCCACACACCAATGCACAGGTCAGACAGCAAAGTCAAGCACCGCTGAACAGGGCACAGACCGCCATGGCAATGCACCGCTTGAACAGGGCAAAGACCGCCATGGCAAAGCACAGCTGAACAGGTCAGAGACAGCAAAGGCAAGCACCGCTGAACAGGGCAAAGACCGCCATGGCAAAGCACCGCTGAACAGGGCAAAGCACCGCTGAACAGGTCAGAAGCTGGAAAGTCAAGCACCGCTGAACAGGGCAAAGACCGCCATGGCAAAGCACCGCTGAACAGGTCAGAGACAGCAAAGGCAAGCACCGCTGAACAGGGCAAAGACCGCCATGGTGAAGACCGCTGAACAGGGCAAAGCACAGCTGAAGAGGTCAGAAACTGCAAAGTCAAGCACCGCTGAACAGGGCAAAGACCGCCATGGCAAAGCACTGCTGAACAGGGCAAAGCACCGCTGAACAGGTCAGAAACTGCAAAGTCAAGCACCACTGAACAGGGCACAGACCGCCATGGCAAAGCACCGCTGAACAGGTCAGAGACAGCAAAGGCAAGCACCGCTGAACAGGGAAAAGACCGCCAAATCAAGCATCGTTAGCCCATGTGCAGCTGGGACAGTGACGGAACAGGAACCGTCACGGGGAGCCTGATGCAGTCTGGGCACCGTTCCCCCTCCAGAACCAGTGGAGACTGTTATGCACTTGTGAGACTGTGGCTTTGCACTCCCCAGGATGCAGCAGTGGGCAACCCACCCACTGTAGAGACTTGAGAGACTGTTGCTTTGCACTCCCCAGGATAAAGCAGTGGGCAACCCACCCACTGTAGAGACTTGAGAGACTGTGGCTTTGCACTCCCCAGGATGGTACAGTGGGCAACCCACCCACTGCAGAGACTTGAGAGACTGTGGCTTTGCAATCCCCAGGATGGTACAGTGGGCAACCCACCCACTGTAGAGACTTGAGAGACTGTGGCTTTGCACTCCCCAGGATGGTACAGTGGGCAACCCACCCACTGTAGAGACTTGAGAGACCAGGATACATCAATGGGCATGGAGCCCCGTCGTGGATCTGGTGTGGTGCTGTAATCCGGCAGAGGTGTCCCCCCTTCCCTTCCCCCTGAGGTCCCTTTTGTATTTCTATCTGATGACCCTGCAGTGTTCTCTCTGTTTGTGGACAGATAACTAGTGTGGGCCTCGCCCATGCATTTTGGGCCCAGTGGTGTACGGACATTGATATGTGCGTACCTGCACTACTAATCGTGATGTATATTTTGTTTAATGTGTATATATATCTGTATATATTTGGTTACTGTATTTTGACACATTACAATGTTTGCACTGATTTCCTTTTGTCTTTGCATTCTTCCGGGGGGGGGGGTTGTTACTGTGCTGTTTGGACATGCATTGGTGTGCGTGTTGTAGTGGGTGAGGGTCGGGTAGGGGGTGGGGGTGTTGCGTGTGTCCCCCCCTGACTTTTGCCTCCCCCGCCCCTAGGTCACAGGTGCAGTACTCACCGTTGTCTTCGGCGTCTACGTAGATGGTGATCGTAGAGGAGCAGAAAGAAAAGCGCAGGGAGTATTTGTAGTTCGGGCTCCATGGTGGAGTGTGTTAAGGTAAGCGTTTTCCCATTGCAAAAGCTGTTTCCGCCGTGTTTTTATCCACGGTGAATCCGCCCCGGAAAAGGTGGCGGATTGGCAGGTTGTGATACTGTGGGCGGTACATTGTCTTCCGCCTGTCTGTTGGTGGTGACCGCCGCGCTGGCGGTCAGAGTGTTAAAGTGGATGTCTATGTTGGCGGTGTCCGCCACGGTCATAATTCCCTTTTTTTTCGGCGGCCTATTTGCGGTATTACCGCAGCTTTAACACCGTCCGCCAGGGTTGTAATGACCACCTATGTGTTTTGCTGCGTTGAGGCTGTGGTTATGTCATTTAAACATAACTACATCCAGCGTTGATTGGTACTTGGCACAGCTGTGGACGGTTGGCATCACTTGCCAGTTCTGTGTGACAGAGGGTAGTGTCCAGGTGGTGATAAATGCTGGGTCAGATGGTGTAGGTGTACACATTGTCAATATTATTGTGTGGGACAATGTTTCACCAACCAATGCATTGGCTCTTGCTGCACCAGATGTGGGCTCCTTGACTGTTGCTTGGGTGTATCCATGTAAATAAGATGGTAACATATGCATTATGAATAGAGGTTGGCGGTAAACTCCACTCTGCCGGCAGAGTTCACAGAATTTTTCTACTCCAAGCTTTGCTTGGCCTGGAGTTTGGTAAAAACTCCACCCACTGCCACTTGTCAGAATTTACTGGTGCTCGGCCCACCCCTACATCACCCTCCTATAGATAATTCTAATGTTCTGATGTAATTGTTCAAGTTGTGATATGGTGTGAGTTGTATATTATTTACCAACAGATAATAACAAAAAATACACAATAGCTAATTTGAACAAGTAGCGGTCTAAAGGGTGATTGCATCAGCAGGAAGCGCAGGACCCCTTACCTATTTATTGAGAGATGGGGAACCTGTCTCGGGCATCAGCTACAGCACTCTGTGATAATAACGGCAACAGCAAATCTGCCCATACTTCTGGTTTGTCTTCAATGTTACTAGCGGAAGCAGAAGTTTTAAATTCTGAATTCAGTTTTGTCGCAAGAATGAAAAAGTGTGCTAAAGAACACAGTTTTCAGAATTGGAAAGTGTGTGTGTATGGATGTGTGCAGCATTTTACAGCTTTTGGACTTTTCAGAGATTCACAACACCCACGTGCGCAGATAGTTATCCCACACACATACATGGGAGCAGATTGATTTCTATGAAGTGTTGGCACAGGCAGTGGCTGATACATGGATTTCGATTGCTCTGTAAATAGATTGCGTTTATAGACATCTGGTCATCCTTAATTATTAAAGCATGTGGAAAGAGGGATTGGCTAGTAGGTTTAAGTATTAACCACAGCTCCCCTCCTTCTCTTTCCTTATTATTCCTTGTACTGGGACAGTATTGGACATTTCTGGTGGGACACAACAGAAGATTGGCCCTTTCCACTTCCCAAATAGATGAGGGGCTAGCCTGACTGCCCTTCGTGTGGGCAGACCCACTCTGCTTCCAGTCCCATCGCAGCCTCCGGGAGCAAGCTCCAGTGATGCCGTAGTGATGTGAGTCTTTGCCTCTCACTGGCTCCTGCTGGAGGTGGGAGCACCAGCCCGCACTCTGTTGGATGCTGCTACTAAACTTATCTCCGAATCCCCAGTACCCTGCCTCCTCTTCTCGCCTTCCAATGTAGCAGAAAGTGTGGGAGGAACTCTGCACAATCCTGCAGAGTGTTTATGGAACTCTGTAGAATTATGTGAGTAAAACTCCATGAGTTCCACCCACCCCTAATTATGAAACACAACAAAGCACATACAGTGGGAAATGTGCCAGTAAATAATACATTTCCAGGTGTGAAATTACAAGGTCTTCTGCCGAAAATTCTCCTAGCCACTTCATGTCTCTATGTGAGACAGGTTCTGCATCACACATAGATCATGGAATTAGGCTCAAGGGATATTACTGTTATCAAGTAGAAATCCCTTAAAGCACACATACATTCCGTCATAGTTTGACTCTTGCTCCAGGCAAGACTGATGGTTTAAAGATAACAGAAATTGTGTTTGTAAGCGACTAGGCCAATCCTACAAAAAGTCACAACTGTTGTCCCAACCCTCCCGCCTCACAAGCAGTACCTCACCAAAAACCCAAACAGTAAAATGCAATTTGTGGCAGCCTTTACGCATGCACTCAAGAGTGCGACATCTCAGGAAGGTCGTGTTTAAATAGAGATTACCCCTTTCTCACATGAACAACATGTCTCAGTCAAACACGGGCAATGAAAGAGATGCAGTGAAGTTTTCAATAGGTTTTATCAACAAGACTACAATCTACAATAGGTTGCATGGGCTGCAAAGATTAGGATAATGAACAATGCAAGAAACAGAATGGTAAAAATGAGACTCATAAATACAAAGACCCCTACCATCTTGCAATAACATGTAATATGGAATAGATGTGAAATGAACTCTAAAACCCTAGCAATTTGAACCTAATTCCTAATCTAATTACAGCTAGGTGTGTTAAACCTAATCTGCCAGTACCATGTCCATGAGAAGAGCCCCCCAGCCCTAGTTACCTTGGAATGAGGTCTCCAGATCAGACTCCGTGGGGACACGAAGACTGGGTCAGCATCAAGGTGACATGTACCATAGATAGCATTAATGGCATCTGGTAGGAATCCCTCTGATTATCTGGTCTGTGTATGATGTATTTATACAGATCTGGTATGACCCCTGGCACACGTATGTTTCTAAACAATAGATAAGAAAGCATGCCTGGGGCAGCAATAATATAAACAATTACCTGAAAAGGTACATTATGTTACTGGGACACGAAAGTGGGAAAGAACATAATGTGACAACCTATGTATCTCATTTATCTTTGACGCCGATAGTGACGCTTTCACAGAATGGCACTGATAACGTGAAACTAACTCATCTTCCTAACTATAAACATGGCAGCCATCTTGGAAGAAGTAATTAAATAAATGTGCTAAAACAAAGCAAGCTAAGTAGATTAAAAGTCACTGGGTTATGGGGGCACAGGGCTACAAGCCAAAGGCTAAACTAAACTCCTGATTCTCATTAAAACTAAATGAGATCCACTACAATTCCTTCATGTGAAATTTACACCCCTGCTCCACAGTGCAAGTGTCCCTTCGTAGGGCCCAGGCTAGCCAAAATAGCAGTGGCGCAGGGGAAACGGCATGATTGTTTTGTATTCAGTTATGGATAGCTTGCTACTTACAATGTCCAGCAATGCTGTGTGTGAACGGACATTTCTAAGTAACATGGTGTATTTCAGTGCTACAATGTGTGGCTATGCACATTCAATGCCCCTCTGTTTACTATCACAGGACATTGGTGGAATTAGCCTATGATGCACATGTGTCTGATATAAATCAACATCATGACATGCAAAACTCTCATTCAAGAAGCTCACAGTGTTTGGATTTATACTCCCTTGGAGCTTTGCATTGATAGATTTCAGTTGTGTATGTCTTGCCCAGGCACATGCGTTTCCCACATGGTGTTAATATGCACACATATTTTGTTCTACATGATGCTGTGCTAGTGAGTGTAACACTTAGCTACATACCTTTGGGATAGGCCTAATTCAAGTTGAGGAGATGTGAGTGTTTTGATGTTTACAATGACTGTGAGATGTAATTGCAAACACAAAGGTAGTGCATAAGCATGTATTTACATTTTGCATAAGTCTTTCAAAAATTCAGATTTAGCCTATTCTGAAACCTAACATTTATGAGAATAACTTCTGGACAATGTGGTTGTGTTGCTGTCTACCCGCTATTTTTGATGAAATGTCTCCTCTATCTTCATCCTCCTGTGCTTTCTGCTCCTTATGGTGTGCGTCCTATGGGACATTTGTCCTTACACATATTGGCTGTGTTTGGATGGATGTTCTCTCTCAGTGAATCAAACTGCGTTTTCAAATGAAGAGACTTTCTTCTAAGAACATGGGATACTTACGTGCCTCCTTCTTTTCAATGGAACTCACGTACTGCAGATGATATTACCTACATTGTATTGTTGTTTACAGTGTGTGCTGTGGTCTGCTCTGATCACTATTATTTGTGTATAGCCATACACATTTGACGTGCTTAGGGGTAGTAAGGCACATTGACCACCTGCACCATTTTTTGTATTATATAATTCTCATTACTGTGATCACTCCCCTGGAGGTGCGGCATTCTTCCCCCTTACTACCTCTCTAATTTAGTCCTTACACATATGTTATGTAGTATGGAACATACCAGTATTATGTTGCATACCATAGGGGAAGAGTATAGCAATATCCTCCCTGACACATCTAAGCACAGAAAGCAAGACTTTAGAACACTGAACATTCTCTCAACAATACCCCTAGTCTTGCCCAATGCCTGGTTGTACTGGGGTTCATCCTACATCTGGGATGTCCAAATGGGGTCATGACCCATGGCTGCCGCCAATATTCTTGGTGAGCTGACAATATAAATGGGCAAAATGAGTCAATGACTATGGTGATTGATACACACACATTGCAGTACTTGTCTGTTACGTGAACTGAATTATATTTCTACCAGTATTTGACAATATTGGTTACATATACATTTACACATTTTAATCCACATATCTCTTACAATTCTCTGTGTCATATCAAAATATATGCATAACCTGATACTTTTGAAACTGCTACAATCAGACAATACCCGTTGGGCAGTGGCTTAGTGTGATAGGTGTTTTGAAAGGTTCATTGCCACTGTAGGTTTTATGCGCTCACTGCATGTGCAAAATGACAGTATTTTGTCCTTTTTTGCCCTTTTTGTCATCCGTAGGTAGGCTGTGACAGTGTCAACCTGTTTCACACATACATATGTCCCTTTGGTGCCATTGATGTTGCTGCTGCACTACATGACAATGAAAGAGCCTTTGATTTGTTCACTTACTAAAGCAAGTGATTTTGAAGAGTACATGTGGTGCATTCCAGACATGTTCCATGTATAATTGTACTGTGTATTGCTGATTTAATGCCACCCTTCAGCTGCTACTTTTCATCAGACAGTTTGTAATGGTGCACTGAGATTGGCACATAGGTATTGCATATGTGGGGTATATCTATATAGGACACATTGGTGTTGTAACTAATATCTGTCTACCACAGACCTGGACACAATATATTGGTCTTCACACGTATCTGTTTTACAGTCACTTGTATTGGATTGTGTATCTGTATGCCATGTTTCTATCATCATTGCTGTGGCAAAGTAATGTTGACATTGACATTGTTATCCTTGTTCAGGTTTGTGACTTTCACATTGCTGAATTCATATGCTTTTCATTTGGGCAACTTACCCCACAGAACAGGTGAGTCAACCCATTGGTTGCGTCTGTTAATGTGGCTGTAAACCTGAACCTGATTGTCTGTAGGTGGACTGTCAGTATGGCTGAGATACATGTGTGTTTTGTTATGTTGATGCCACATTGTTATCCAGTATTGACATTTGCCCAAGTCTGGGGCGTACACTGACATTGTATGGAATACATGGCCTTTCACAATTCTTCTTCCTGTTTTGGTCCTGACACTTTAATCAACTTGCTAGTATACTGGCATGTGTGGCACACCTATTTATTTACAAAATACTTGTTCTCACTCCCCTGACAATGATGAGTCTTGACTGAAATGGAGAGTAGGTATGCCATTGGGGTGATACTTATCTCACTCTTCTCTGTTGCGTTGGCTTGGTACTCATATTGGCTTTTCTGGCCTACCACATGTTTTATTTGTAATTTGTTACCTAGTGCAGATGATGTGGTTCCATTCAATCACATAGAGTGAAATGACACATTAGAAGTCACTGATGTTCTGCAGAGGTCTTCAATCAGTGGGGCGCGAACCCCCAGAGGGCGTGGAGTCCTGGGCAGGGGGTGGGGCATTTCTCCCTCTCTTCTTCGATCGTTAAAATGCTTCAGCTGAACTTTCCTTGAGGGAGACTCCTGTGATGTGAAAAGAAGCTGCACAGACAGCTAAAGATGCCTTCCTGCTAGGCACCTGCTTCATGAAAGAAATGCAAATGTTCACTATGAGTTGATCTGCAACTGTAAAGGATACTTGGGAGCCGGTTCTGGCTTTAATTGACCTAATCACTTGAAACTTTGTGATGACAAACATTTATTCCTTTTGAGTGGTAGTGCAAAGAGTTAACTACTGTGCTGTGAAGTGTGTGCTTTTAATTGTAATACATAGCACTTACTCCACCTGATGATATTGAAGGGACAGCTATTAAAAAAATGGCATTGCATATGCTCTAGTATAATTTATTTCTGCATTTTGGGAGCGCCATTTTATCTTAAACCTTTTTGTAGTGGCCTATCTTACACTATATATAATGCAAGTATAAAGTAATGCCTTACATATTTACCGTGCTTTCTGTCACAGGCTGTGACCTGGTGTCACAAAAAATACACAAGTCACTATTCTCCACTGTACCAACCAAGATTGAATTCCGTTGCTCTCCGGTTACACACAGAACTCTGCGTTGCATTAACGAATAGATGTTTTGTAATTTAATAACATGCATTTCCCAATGAGTAACAACTTTCTTTTATTTGTTTATTTTATATGCAGCTACCTGACTGTGATCGACCTTGTAGGAAAGTCACTCTTTCTGGCATGGTTACCCTAACTGTTTGCCTTCTATCAGTATGTTAAAATTGTTTTCACTGGTGTTAGACCTGAGAGCTTTAGGGTGGTCACCCCTAACTTTTTGCCTGCATCCCTCCACTTTTTAGACACTGTTTCTGCTGGTTTTAGAACTCTGCACAATTTACCACTGCTAACCAATGCTAAAGTGCATATGCTCCCTCCCTTAAAACATGGTGACATTGGTTAATACAAAATTGGTTTATTTAATCTACTTGTAAGTCCCCAGTAAAGTGCACTACATGTGTTCAGGGCCTGTAGATTAAATGCTACTAGTGGGCCTGCAGAACTGACTGTGCCACCCACCTAAGTAGCCCCTTAATAATGCCTCAGGCTTGCCATTGTAAGGCCTGTGTGTGCAGTTTCACTGCCACTTTAACTTGGCATTTAAAAGTACTTGCCAAGCCTTAAACTCCCCTTTTTCTACATATAAGTCACCCCCAAGGTAGGCCCTAGGTAACCCAAAGGGCAGGGTACTATGTAAGTAAAAGGCAGGACATGTACCTGTGCAGTTTATATGTCCTGGTAGTGTAAAACTCCTAAATTCGTTTTTACGCTGCTGTGAGGCCTGTTCCTTTCATAGGATAGCATTAGAGCTACCCTCATATACTATTTGAGTGGTAGATTCTGATCTGAAAGGAGTAACAAGGTCATATTTAGTGTGGTCAGAATGGTAATGCAAAATCCTGCTGAATGATGAAGTTGGATTTAATATGACTATTTTAGAAAAGCCACTTTTAGAAAGTGAGCATTTCCCTGCACTTAAATCCTTCTGTGCCTTACAATCCACATCTGGCTTGGTTACTTGACAGCTTCCTTGTGCATTTCACTCAGACAACCCCAAACACAGGATGCTTAGTCACACCTACACACATCTGCATACTGAATGGGTTTTCCTGGGCTGGGAGGGTGGAGGGCCTGACACTTACATCAGACAGTGGCCTGCCCTCACACAATGGACTTCCAAACCCCATACTGGGACCCTGGCAGACAGGATGGAACTGAAAGGGGACCTGGTACATTTCTAAGCCACTCTTTGAAGTCTCCCCCACTTCAAAGGCACATTTGGGTATTTAAACAGGGCCTCTGACCCTACCAACTCAGACACTTCTGGACAAGCTATCACTGGTGAAGAAACTCTGAACCAGACCCTGCAACCTGCCAAGAGGAACTGCCTGGCTGCCCAAAGAACTCACCTGACTGCTTTTCTGCAGAGGACTGCTGCCCTGGTGTTGCCATGATACCATGCTGCCCTCTGACTCAGCTGAGAAGTGCTCTCCAAGGGCTTGGATAGAGTTTGCCTCCAGTTCCTTGAAGTCTCAGGACCAAAAAGACTTCCTCCTGTAAAGAACTCCTTGTGCTGTGAAAATTCGATGCACAGCCTGCCAGAAACTACGCACAGCCTGCATTGCGGTGAGAAAATCACTGCACGCTGAACCACAACAATGCAGCAGAGCTCCCCGAGAGGAGATTGCCGCAGCGCCAGCATTGCGACCGGAACTTCGACACACGCCCCACTGGATTGATGCAAAGCCAAGGCGGAATGACGCAGCCCAACTTCCTGTGAGAAGAATCGATGCAGCGTCTGCCATGTAACAGAAATTTCCATGCATCGCCCACCGCAACGACGCAGCTCCTGTGACCTCGTCCTGCACGCCCAGGATTTCTCCTCATCATTCCCGGGGTGTCCAAAAACCCCGCAACCTGAAGAGGATCCAAGACTGCGCGCCAGAAAACGATGCAAAGCCTTTCCTGCATGAAAAATTATCGACGCATCGCCTGTGTGCACCGGGAGAAACCAACACACACCTCCTCGTTTTCCACGCATCTCCTCCACTGCATCCCTTGCGGAGAATTTGAACTCAAACCAGATACTTTGGGCCAGATGTAGGAAACGTTTGCGAGTCGCAAATGGCCCGAATCGCAATTTGCGACCCCGCAAAATCAGAAATGGGATGCAAAAATCACATTTCCGACTCGCAAAATGCGACGCAAGCCCTTACCGACTCGCAAAAATTGCGACCCCATTTTGCGACCTGCAAATAGGAAGTCGCAATTTGCGAGTCGCAAACCATATGCAATAGCAACTCGCAAATTGCGACTAGTCGCAAAAAGCCCATTTTGCACTTCCAATTTACCACTAACTCAGAGCAGGTGGTAACCATTACCAAAGTATAAAAGGAGTCCCAGAAGACATCTGGGTTACTCAAGATGGCGGAGATATATGTGATAGAAATGAGGAGGAGAGCCCACGCCGCACAGCAGAGGAGGAGGAGGAGCCAGAGACAGGAGAAGATATACAGAACCAGGCAGACACTTTTCCAGCAAACTGAGGAGGAGATTTATGATAAATATAGACTCAGCAGTGCAGCTATACTAGATTTAATAGAATTACTCAAACCACAGCTACAATGCCAGAATGTGCACGTCTGCGCCATCCCCACACATGTGCAAGTGCTTTGCTCACTGCACCTCTTGGCCTCGGGTAGCTATCAGGGGGTCATTGCTGTGGCAGGTGGGGTATCCCAAAGTGCACTCTCACGGTTCTTTAGGGCTTTCCTAGATGCCTTACTCACACACATGTCCAGATACATATACCTACCGAGGAATGAGGCAGAAATCAACAGCACCAAGTTGGAATTCTATAGGATTGCCAACTTCCCCCATGTCATAGGGTGTGTAGACGGGACACATATACAAATATGCTCTCCTGCAAACCTGGAATATCTGTTCCGCAATAGGAAGTGTACCCACTCACTCAACATACAGCTGGTATGTGACGCCCATTATGTTATCACTGACATGGTTGCCAAATTTCCAGGGAGTACTCATGACTCCTACATTTTTAGGCACAGTGGGATACACCAACACCTAGAACGTGGGGAGTTTGGAGACGGATACCTCCTAGGTATAGCTGGATACACCTTGCAGACATACACACAGGTCAATGTGGAAACCATCCATGCCCAGCTAACATTGTACATTTTTTGCCACACAGGTGACAGTGCATATGCACTACGACCATGGATACTCACCCCGTACTTAACACCCAGCAATGAGACAGAGATGCGATACAACAGTGCACATAAGAGGACCAGGAATATCATTGAACTGACCTTTGGACTGCTGAAAGCAAGATTCAGATGTCTCCACAGAAGTGGAGGTGCCCTCCAGTATACCCCAATAACAGCTTTTAAGATTGTTTTCGCATGCGCTATTCTGCACAACATTGCCACCAGACATGGGCTACCTCTCACCCCTGAAGACCCTGATTCTGATGACGAAGAGCAAGAGCTACCACATCGCCATCATGGGGATAGAAGCATCGCAAATCAAGGCAGACTGAGACGGGAACACATTGCAAACCAATACTTTGGAAGGTACGTGCTAACTGTCACCACACTCACTAATGTCACACACAAAGAGCCCAGGTGTTAAGTGGAAAGAACAAGTGATTTAATTAGTGCAACCATAAAAAACTATATACATTGTCAACAGTTCAGGGGCTGTTAAAGTCCACCTGGCATGGGACACATTGACTTCATGTGCCCCAATCCCAGGACAGTGTGGAGCTCAAACCCTATGCCGGCCTCGGCCAGCATGGCTGGTACCTGGGGTGTCAGCAGTGCCCTGCCTTGTGCTTCCACTGCCCAACACCCTGGTGTCACTGGCAGAGACACTGCTGAAGGTGGAGCCCTCCTCGCTATCTTGCCGCGTGTCACCTGCCTTGCCTCCATCATATTAACAGCGTGGCTGAGACAGCCCAGTCCACGTGCCACGTCACTTGTAAAGTGGCCCATGTCCAATTGGAGGCTGACCGTGCGCCTAGATAGACCAGTAGTGTTCACGGCCAGCCTTACTACGGATACTGACATTCGGTCCAGCCGGTTCAGTAGCTGCCTGTCCCGACGCCGTGCACCCTCTGTCTGTGTTAGGAGTCCAGCCACAAGTTGTCGCATGGAGAGTGCAAGGTCGCCCATGTGTGTATTGATTTGTTGCAACTCTGTATGCACAAGCTGTATGCTACTGCCTTGATTGCGCTCAATGCGCCGCAATGCCCCTGTAATCCTCCTAATCTCTTGTGTTTGCAGGCGCTGACCCCTTAGGAGTGCGGCTTCAGCACGTGACATGGAGGCATCCCCTGACTCTGCCTGCTTCTGTGATGATAACTTTCCAAGATGCCTGCGACGCAGTGGAGGCTCCGTTACGTCTACCGTGGCACTGTGGCTGGGACCTGGTGCAGGATCACACAACAGTATGCCAACTGATGTCTCATGAGGGGACAGGGTGTTGGTGGTGCAGGTCTCAGTGGTGGCTGGTCCTGATCCCTCTTTTGGCTGCTGGCTGACCAGTGGCCCCTGGCTGCTTTGGCTGGTGGGGGTGTCTTGTGGGAGACCTTTGGGACATAGGGAACACACTGTCAGTATCTACTATCTGTTATCAACTTCCTAATAAACTGTTGCCTATAAACTGCCTACTTGACTACATTGTCCATAATACACCATTCTGGTGATTGCTACTCTGAAATGGAGCTAATTTGGTTCTGCATGCTCCTGTGTACAAGGTGGGTGGGGGTATGGCATTAATGAGGGTATATGCATGTCTCATGGTGCTCACCGGTTGATGGTCCTGGCTCAGATGTGTCCAGCTTTCCCATCCCGCATACTGCCTCAGGCTCAAGGGTCTCCTCTACCCTTTCCTCCAGGGGTGTAGGTGGTGGTAATGTGGACGGTCCCCCTCCTGTGCCCCTCATCTCCCGGAGCCACTCTGCCACCCTCTCCTTGGTCCGGGAGCGCAGGTCATACCACCTTTTTTTTAGCTCTTCTATGCTCTGGTGGCTGACACCCAGGGAGTTAACTTTCTCTTGGATGTCCATCCATAGTCTTCTTTTCTCCACCTCTGGCACGGTGAGGGCTGCCCTTCCAAACAGTTGGTCATGGTGCTGACAGCACTCCTCTGTCAGCACCTCCAGCTCTTTCTCTGCAAATTTAAGTTTTCGCTTCCTTGCTGTCTCTGCTATTGTAGCTGCTGTTCTTTCTGTTTGCAGTTCTGCTGTTGAAATGGGTGTGGTCCTCCCTCCTCCCAGGTGTATTAGTAAACTTCCTGGCTGTGATGTCATCATCATGTGCCAGGAAGAGTTTTCCAGGGTGTTCTGCAGCACATGCATTCAATCTGCGGCACAATCGCAAATTGCGTGTCCGTTTTTAGCGCGGTCACAAAAAGCGACCGCGCAAACAGCGGACTCTCTATCTGCGGTGCGACTTCATTTGCGAGTCGCAAATTGAAGTTGCATTTTCTTCTTGCATTCCATTTAGCGAGTTAGAAATTGTAAGTCGCACCGACTCGCAATTTCCGACTCGCTAATTTTTCCCTACCTACATCTGGCCCTTTGTGCTTGCAAGAGACACTTGTTGCTTTTTAAGAACTGGAGACTCTTTTTATCATTTTCTAAGTGATATTTCAATAAGTACTTAGTGAATCTTGATTGTTTTGGATTGTGTGTGACCCTTGAGCTGTTGTGAGGTCAGGAGAGCCCCCCACGCCACGCAGCCTACCTGACTGCACCTGTGTGCGCTTCCCCGCCCTTGCTGCTGCTGCAAGTTCGAGGCCCTCCTCCACCCGCATGGCACTGCCTGCTGCGCCTCATCGCTGGTAGCCAGTGGTGAGCTGTATGTATTTTGTGTCTGCCTTTGTGTCTGCTTTTTGCCTTTTCTGCCTCTTTACTGTTTTCTCTGTTTTTATTGCCTTTTCTGCCTCTTTACTGTTGTCTCTGCTTTTTGCCCTTTCACGTTCCCTCTGTGTCTCCTCTCTTCCTGCCGCTGCATTCCCTGCGGCCCGCCCCCCTCGCTCGCCCATTCACGCTTCGCCTCCCAGCTGCTCCTCCCGCCCACCTCCCCTTCTTAATGGTGGCCACGCGCAGCTGGTGTGCCGCTGGCATGCTGGAGGCGTGCCAGAGGCAAGCCCGTCTGCGTCTGTCTGTGCCTGGACCGTGCCCAGCACCAGACCCCCTGGCCCTGGTGACCGCCACGTCACCCGACACCACTATGACACTAACACCCTCAACGCCGGCCAATCAGCCACCTGCTTCCAGGCGTCCCCAAAGCTCATCCACGGACCCTTCTCCTGCCGGACCTGCAGCTTCACCAGCTCCCAAGCCGCCACCCTGCTCGCCAGAGCCAGACACAACCACCTCAGATGCATCCTTCTCAACACCCGCACCGTCCACAAGCCCCCCATCGAGCTTTGGGACCTTCTCGACTCATCCTCCCCGGACATCGCCTTCCTGATGGAGACCTGGATGAACCCATCCTCAGCATCTGACATTGCCATAGCCATCCCGGACGGCTACAAGATCACCAGCATAGACTGCACCAACAGACCGGGAGGAGGGATCACCATCGTCCACAGGAACACCATCAGAATCTCGACCAAACCGAAGGCACCCTCAGCACTGCCAAACACAGGCACTTCCTGATCCACATCGATCCCAAGACCACCCTCAGAGGAACGCTCATCTACAAACCCCCCGGACCTCGACCGCAGTTCAGTGACTCCATCGCCGACGTTGTCAGCACTCAAGCCCTTGCTTCTACATACTTCATCCTTCTCGGAGAACTGAACTTCCACCTCGAGAACACAAATGACAGCAACTCCACCACCCTGCTCGACAACCCTGCCAACCTCAGACTCAAACAGCTCGTCACATCACCCACCCACTCCCTGGACACACGCTCGACCCCATCTCCGCCAGCAGCCACGTCACCTTCAGCCACACCACCAAACACCACTGGACCGACAACCGCTGCATCCACTTCACCTTCGAGAAACCCAACACACACCACCACCCGCCACGTATCCCCCGCCGCAGCTGATCGAAGACCACCAATGACCAGCTGATCTCCAGCCTCGCCCGAGCCCCAACAGCCGACACCACCGACACAGCTGCCCGCAACCTCAGGCAATGGATCGACGACTGCCCCAATGCTCTCACCCTGATCAAGAAACCCTCCTACAACTGCACTGTCAGAAAGGCCACCTGGTTCACCGCCGACCTCCAGACCTCCAAACAGAGATGCCGAAAACTCAAGAAGAAGTGGCGCCAAGAACAGACACCGGCCACCCACACGGCCCTCAAGTACACCATCCGCAGGCACCACCAGCTCATCCAGACGGCCAAGAGATCCTCCTTCAAGGAACGCATCGACAACAACACGCACAACAGTAAAGAGCTCTTCAACATTGTGAAGGAACTCTCCAACCCCAGCTCCAGCACCAACGACATCCCACCCTCGCAAGACCTCTGCGACTCCCTAGCCACCTTCTTTCACCGCAAGATCGCAGACATCCATGACAGCTTCAACACCAAGATCCCACTGGCAGTCGCCAACACCTCACCGCATCGCAGCCACACCAACCTCCTGCTCTCCTGGACCCACGTCAACAATGATGACACCACCAAAGTCATGAACACCATTCACTCCGGCTCACCATCTGACCCCTGCCCGCACCACATCTTCAACAAAGCGAGCTCCATCATCGCCCCCCAACTCCGGATGATCATCAACAGCTCCTTCGAGACCGCCACCTTCCTGAAAAGCTGGATGCATGCAGAGATCAACGCCTTACTCAAGAAACCCAAAGCAGACCCAGAGGACCTCAAAAACTACCAGCCTATCTCCCTGCTCCTGTTCCCGGCGAAGGTCATTGAGAAGATTTTCAACAAGCAACTGACCCACTTCCTTGAGGAAAACAATCCTCTAGACCCGTCCCAATCCGGCTTTTGCAGCAATACCAGCACCGAGATCGCCCTCATCACCGCCACCGACGACATCAGGACCCTGCTGGACAAAGGCAAAACCACGGCCCTCCTCCTCCTGGACCTCTTAGCCGCTTTTGACACCATCTCGCCCCAACACCCTACGCACACACCTGCATGATGCATGGATCCAGGACAAAGCCCTGGACTGGATCACCTCCTTCCTCACCGGCAGAACCCAGAGAGGCTACCTCCCTCCTTTCCAATCTGAAGCCACCAAGACCATCTGCGGTGTACCCCAAGGATCTTCCCTCAGCCCGACCCCTTTCAACATCTACATGGCACCACTCGCCAACATCGTCTGATCTCACAACCTCATCATCGTCTCATATGCCGACGTCACGCAGCTGATCCTCTCCCTCACCAAGGACCCCAACACCACCAAAACCAACCTCCACAAAGGAATGAAGGCCGTTGCCGACTGAAGGACAGTCACAGCAGACCGGACAATGGCAACGCTCTCTTCACAGGAACCACGGCCAATCTCCAGAAAAGACTGCAACTCATACAGAATACCTCCGCACGCCTCATCCTCGACATCCCCCGCCTCAGCCACATCACAGCCCATCTGAGAGACCTACACTGGCTCCCTGGCAACAAGAGGATCACCTTCAAACTCCTCACCCACGCCCACAAAGCACTCCACAACGCCGGACCAGCATACCTCAATGAAAGACTCAGCTTCTACACCCCGAACCAACAGCTCCACTCCGCCTGTCAGAGTCACCAGATCCTCAGGGTCTGCGCACGTTCCCAACACGTCCACCACTGAACAGCTCCAAGACTCTGATAGATAAATCACAGAGGCTAAGAGAGTTCAAGAGGGGAAGAGGGGATTAGGAAGGAGACCTGTAGTAAGAAAAAGGTTAGAACACACAATATGAAAATTATATCTCCTGAAATCAATACTAGACTATGACTCTAAGCATAGTCATTCTGATAACATTAACAATCTAAGAAGGGAATCAAGATGGATTAAATGAAAACTTTCTTATTCAAGTACTTTCCTTTACATGAGAATCAGAAAAACATTCTGGCTACATTTTAAACCAGTCATATAAATCCTTTTTTGAGAATGCATACTAGGACCATACAATATTGCATCTAGACACTCTGATCTTCTGTGTACTCTTAAAATGTTTCAACACAAATTGCTCATATTGTAGATTTATATATATATATATATATATATATGCAGTAAACACCATAAAAGTATTGTACACCATGAATAACACAATGTGGATTCAGGAAAAACAAATCACATAACTTGTCAACTCGAATATTACATGATAAATATCTTAGAATAGTGGCATACAATAAACAACATGAATTAAACTCGAGGAGAGAATCGTGCTTCTTGCCGATTCGAGTGTCACCATATAAAAAGCCAAGAAATGGTAGTACTCAATGAATATCAAAGTCAAATCATCATTATACGAATCGTGTGTCTTGCCGATTCGAATACCACAATGTAAATGCCAAGAAATAACAGCTCACAATGAATAACACAATCAAAGTACAATGAAACAAATCGCACGTCTTTTGCCGATTCTTAAGCCACCATGTAAATATCAAGAAATGGTAGCACGCAATGAACAACAAAGTTATAACACCATAAAACGAATCACGCGTCTTGCCGATTCTTAAGCCACCATGCAACTGTCAAGAAATGGTAGCATGCAATGAATAATAAGATTAAATTATCATGAAACAAATCGCACGTCTTGCCAATTCGCAAGTCACCCTGCAAATGTCACAAACAAGCGCATATTTCACATGTGCAAAGTACTCTGTCAAATCATAAAATAATTAGGCCTAAGAACATGAGAGTTCTTGATAACGGTGTCGGGAGGCCAGCCCAACCACCGTCTTACCGCCCAGAACAAGGATCTCCAAATGAAGAATGAAAGTCAGATGTCTGGAAGATCAAATAGGCCACTGGGACAGGAGCTGCTGCTCTGCACCGGGACCTCTGAATAATGAGCACTTGGAGCTGGGCTGGCTCCTTTTTATAGAGTCTTGGCCCAGCCCACAACCACACCCAGGCATGTTGCAGGGAAAGTCTCTAGAAAGCCCTGGAAAGGGACCACACCCTAACACACTCTGAAAGCCTGCAGCAATACATTGCAAATGAACAGCATTTGTAAGCACATTAAAAATAAGTCTTCAGGATTGAACTCTGCAATGCAAAAGGTTAAACAAAAACAAATCCGCACAATGCATAAATTACGTTGTTTTGAGAGTGCTGGGTTTTTGCATTCTAGTCGCCAATAGAGCGTGTACTGCCCTGGTGTTGACACCGCCGACCTCGCCACCGCTCCACATATCCACAGGACAACAACTGGCAGCAGATCATTCTCCTACCTCGCCACCAAGACCTGGAACACCCTCCCCATCCACTTACGGTAGACCAAGGAACTGCTGACCTTCAGGAGACACCTCAAGACCTGGCTGTCCGAGCAGTAGCGGCTCCCCCCCCCTCAAAGCACATTAAGACCCTTGCGGGTGAGTAGCACGCTCTACAAATGTACTGATTGATTGATTGATTGATTGATTGATTGACTTACCCTGACTAGAGTGAGGGTCCTTGCTTGGACAGTGTGTAACCTGACTGCCAACTAAAGACCCAATTTCTAACAACTGGGATCCTGCTACCCAGGACTCCAGTGATTGTGCTCTCTCCCTTTAAATTTGGTGTCCTAGGACTTTGCACACCCCACAATTGGCATACTTATAAGTCCCTAGTATATGGTGAGTAGGTACCCAGGGCATTGGGGGACCAGGGGATCCCCATGGGCTGGAGCATGTATTATGTCACCAATGGGAGCCCATGCAAAATGTGTCTGCAGCCTGCCATTGCAGCATGCATGAAAATGTGCATGCACCCTTTCATAACAGGTCACTACACCAGGTCACTGTAAGTGACCCCTATGGTAGGCCCTCCTAGCCCAGTGAGCAGGGTGCAGGTCCCTGTGTGTGAGGCACCCCTGCATTAGCAGAGGTGCCCCTATGAACACCAGCTCCAATGCAATGTACTTTGTAAGTGCGGGGAAGCCATTTTACTTATGTACTGGACATCAGTCACTACCTGTATCCAGCTACATAATGGTAACTCTGAACCTGGGCATGTTTAGTATCAAACATGTCAGAATCATACCCCAATACTGTTTCCAGTATTTGTTGTATGAGTCCATGCACTCTGGGGGCTCCTTAGAGGACCCCCAGTATTGCGCATACCAGTCTTCTGGGATTTTCTGGGCAGCCCATGCTGCTGCAACCCCTCAGACAGGTTTCAGCACTCCTGTTGCTTGACCAGCTCAGGCAGAGGAAGGCAGAACAAAGGATTTCCTGTGGGAGAGGGAGGAAACACCCTCTCCCTTGGAATTAGGTGTTACAAGGCTTAGGAGGGGGTAGCCTCCCCAAGCCACCAGTTTGCTGTGAAAGGCGCAATTGGTGTCCTCCTTGCATAAACCGTTTTGCACCAATCCATGAACCCCGGTCCTTGTTCTGGCATGAAACTGGAAGAAGGAAAGGGGAGTGATGGCTCCCCTGTCCATCACCACCCCAGGGGAGGTGCCCCGAGCTCCTCCAATCCATTTGATTCTGTCATCTTGATTTCAAGAGAGGCAGAGGGCCCTGGGAGCATCCTGGTGGCCCAGTCAGGTAGGTGATGTCACAGCCCCCTCCTAATAGGTGGTCACCTCAATAGATGACCAAACCCTCTTTTAGAGCTATTTATGGACTCCTTGAGGGTGGGTCCCCAGATTCGACGTGCAAGACTCCACCAGGACTCCTCTGCATCATTTACTTAATATTTTGGCCACTGGAACTGCAACTGGACTCTTCAGGACCAGACAGTCTGCAACTTCATTGATGACTCCACTTTCCAACATTGTTTCTCTGCTTCCGTCTAGCAACTGCAACATTTCCCTGGCTGTGTATCCTCTGAGGTTGGCAAGATGTCAGCCTGCAACAAGAAGCAAGAAGGAATCTCCCTTGGAGTGAAGGAGTCACTCCCCTGCTTTTGGAGGCATCCACTGTCACGACTCACGTGCTGCTGGCGCCTGGAAACCGCAGATCTAGTGGCGTAGGTCTTGAGGGTTCGGCTTTGGCCCAGAAAGGGGTGACTCTTTCTAGTAGCCACGGTGCTGCAGGCAGTGGAAACGCCAAGAACAGACCGTGCCCTTTAGAATTAGTGCCAGAGGGAAAAAACCCCAATAAAGGGGAAAAAACCTCCAAAAAATGGATTCCTGAAACGAAAACAAAACCAGGAATCAAACAGGAACAAAATGCAGGTAAATGCAAAATTGAAAAGATTCAGAACCGAAGGCTAAGAATCAGGAGCGAAGACACAATCTGAGCAGAAAGTGATGCAGCGCAAGGAAAGGGAGAAAACAGAGCCCTTATATACCAAGAAACAGGAAGTGACCAACAGGAAGTAAAAAGACACCATTTTAGATAGGGAAAAAGTACATAGGATAGAATAGAACAGGAACCATAGAAAATAGGAACCAAGGAATGCTGGGAAGAAAAAGGTAACATGGGAAGGGGGAAAGACATAAAGAAAGGACAGAAAATGCCTCGAAAAGTAAAGAAGAAAAAGAAGAAGAAGAAAGAAAAAGAAACAGGTAAGGAGGGGTCAGGGGAGAACAGGGACACCACAGAAGGCAGAGCGAGGCCCAAAATAATATCTGGGGCCTCGCGCTGTACAAAGAAGACTCGGGGCGCGCCGCGTCCTGAGAACGCGCTGCGCGGCGCGAGCCGAATGCTCGGCTCGCGCCGCACCACGCGGCGCAACAGTAGGTCCCCCCCCCGAAGGTCCAGGTTTGAAGGGAAACAAACGATGAAAACGAGAAATCAAAAGAGGGGAGTGAACAGAAGAAGCATCTTCCCAAGAGCATTCACTAAGAGGATAACCCTTCCAGTGAATCAAATACTGAAGACACCGGTGAAAAAGGCGAGAGTCACAAATTTCTTGAACCTCATATTCAGGGACATCATTCACCAACACAGGAGGAGGACAAGGAAACTGACGAGAGAAAGGATCAGGGACATAAGGTTTGAGTTGGGATACATGAAAGACCGGATGAATTTTCCAAGTATGAGGCAAGCGAAGACGAACAGTGACAGGATTGAGCAACTGAAGAATACGAAAAGGCCCATAATAGCGAGGCGTGAACTTATTCAGAGAAAGACGAGAGGGCAAGAATTTGGAAGAAAGCCAGACTTTATCCTGAGGGTGATAATCAGGAGTGGGTCCACGTTTCTTATCAGCGATCTTCTTCATATACCTCTTAGTGTGCAATAAATTAGATCTAATGAGCTTATGGAGTTGCAGGAGACGTTTGGAAAAAGATGTAATGGCAGGCAGAGGAGAGGTAGATTGAGGAGCAGTAGGAAAAGAGGTCGGATGATAGCCATAGGAACAGAAAAAGGGAGTGACCTTGGAGGCACTATGGACAGAATTGTTGTAGGAATATTCAGCAATAGGAAGATAAGTGTTCCAGTTGCTTTGGGTGGAATTACAAAAACAACGAAGGTATTGTTCTAGTCCTTGATTCAAACGCTCAGTTTGTCCATTGGTCTGAGGATGGAAACCGGATGATAGTGCTATATTGATATTCAGTGTCTTGCAAAAATGTTTCCAAAACCGGGAAATATACTGGGGACCCCTGTCAGACACAATGGTATGTGGAAGTCCATGGAGACGGAAAATATGGTCGATAAATATCTGGCTCAATTCTTGGGATGTTGGTAATTTCTTTAGAGCAGTAAAGTGGGCCATCTTAGTGAAAGAATCAACAGTGACCATGATAACCTGGTTTCCAGCTGATGGCGGAAGTGAACACATGAAGTCAGTGGAAATAGTATGCCATGGCGTTGGTGGAACTGGCAAAGGCTGTAGTAATCCTGCAGGTCTGCTACGGGGAATCTTGACTTGGGCACATATGGGACAAGCCTGAACATATCTTTCGACATCTGATTTCCAGGTAGGCCACCAGAAAGATCGCGAAAGAAGTTCTTGTGTGGCCTTAATACCTCTATGTCCAGCAACCGGTGAATCATGGCACATCTGTAATGCTTTGTCTCGCACTCTGTTAGTAGGGAGGAATAACAGCTTCTGATGAAAAAAGAATCCTTCTTTCTTGCATAAAAAGGTTCTTAATTTCTCTATTTCGCTATTAGACAGGCTGGAATACTCCAGTTGTACCTCATCCAGAAAAGATTGAGCAACTCCAATGATCTTACTAGGCTCCAGTAGAAACTGAGATGGGGAAGGAGTACAATCTGGATAGCGTTGAGACAGAGCATCAGCCAGAATGTTTTGAGATCCAGGAATATAGGTGATGTAAAAGTCATACTGACTAAAGAAAAAGGCCCAACGCGCCTGGCGACTATTTTGGCATACAAAATTACGTAGACATTGCAGATTACGGTGATCTGTTCTCGCCTCGAAAGGCTCCTTGGATCCCATCAGAAACTGTCTCCATTCGATGCAGGCTGTCTTCAGAGCTAACAACTCTCTTTCTAGTACAGAGTAATGTTGTTCAGCTGAAGAGAGAATATGGGACAAATAGAAAACAGGATGTTCAAGACCATCATCTTCTTGAAGTTGAAGCAAGACTGCTCCAATAGCTTTTTCGGAAGCATCGGTAACTACGATAAACTGTTTATTGGTATCTGGATGTCTCAAGATGGGAGCTTGAGTGAATGCCTTCTTTAATTCTTGAAAAGCTGTTTCAGCCGCCTTGGTCCAGACAAACCCCTGTTTTAGATTTTCCTTCTTTACGGTATGGGTTATATGGCTGGTCTGTTTAGCAAAGTCTTGAATGAACTGTCGGTAAAAATTTGCTAATCCTAGGAAACATTGTGTTTCTTTGATAGAAGAGGGAGAAGGCCACTCTAGAATTGCTTGTACCTTTTCTAGGTCCATAGCTATGCCGGTGGAACTTAAATGATAACCCAGATATTTGACTTCCGTCTTATCGAACTCACACTTTTCGGGTTTACAGAAGAGTTGATGTGCTCGGAGTCTGTGAAGGACTTGTTTCACATGAGAAGAATGGAGTTCGGGGTGTCTGGAAAAAATAAGGATGTCGTCCAAGTAGATTACGAGTGTCTGGTTCAAGAGATCGGAAAATATTGAGTCCATAAACCTTTGAAATATAGCAGGAGCGTTCGTAAGACCAAAGGGCATGACTTTATATTCAAAATGACCGAACGGTGTCCTGAATGCTGTTTTCCACTCGTCTCCTTCTTTTATACGTAAAAGGTGGTAAGCTCCCCGAAGATCCAACTTGGTAAAACGTTGAGCCCCTCTGACTGCCTCTAAAATATCCTTAATGAGGGGCAAAGGATAACGATCCTTTATAGTTATCTTGTTTAGGCCTCGAAAGTCTATGCAAGGACGAAGATCTTTGGTCTTCTTAGGTACAAAAAAGAGAGGAGCCCCTGCTGGAGAAGATGATGGAACAATGAGACCACCCTGTACATTTTCCTCCAGATACTCCTTAAGAACTTCCTTTTCAGGTTCCGTGAGAGAATACATCCTCCCAAAGGGAACGACTGTTCCAGGTTCCAAAGGAATAGCACAATCGTACTCTCGATGTGGAGGTAATACAGGTCTGGATGGTTTTTGAAACACGTCTTGGAACTCTAAATAATGTTCAGGTACCCCTTGGACAGTGTTGATGGAATACTCCGTAGTACTCTTCATAGGTGTTAATCTGTTTGGTGACCAATATTTATCGGAAGCAAAGCAATTTTCTTGACAAAACTGTGAGGATAAAGAAATTGTCTGGGTTACCCAGTTCACATATGGGTTATGTCTAGTAAACCATGGAATTCCGAGAATAATGGTATGGTTGGGAGATGAAATGAGATCAAAAGAGAGGTGTTCTTGATGATTACCAAACTGTAAATTTAACATCAAGGTCGTAGTATCGACTGGACCTGAGGATATTAAAGATCCATCCACGGTGTGTACTTGTTCAGGAATGTCTTTGGGTTGAGTGGGAATTTGCAGATTAGTGGCCCATGTCTTATCCATGTATATACCACTAGCACCACAATCCAATAATGCCATAGTTCTTTCTTGGCGGCCATCAGGTAGTTGTAATATGACTGGTAACACGAACAAGTAAGTTGTATTGTCGTTGAATGAGCTGATAGAAGGTATAGCCGATGATCCCGTCCCCTCCCTTCTTACAGAGGACGGGAGGAGGCGTTTCCCAAGGGTCTAGGTGGACGTACAGGACATGTACGAAGCAGGTGACCAGCAGAACCACAGTAGAGGCACAATCCCTTCTTCCGTCTGTCTTCCTTCTCACTAGCAGAGAGTGGCCCTCGAGCAGTATCCACTTGCATGGGTTCCCCTTCTATATCTTTAGCAGGAGGACGAGATTCCTCAGGATGAGGTGGATACATCCGTGAAGAGCTTGGCTGAGACGCTGAAGAACCAGAACCTTATGGGCCTGGCGGCGCAGGGTACGCCTGAAATCTCCTTGGATTCACCTGCCTCAACTAACAGAGACACGGGACACTCTGTCAGGCGTAAAAGATCAGATTTTATTAGCTGCAGCTAGTACAGTTGTCCAAGAAGTACACAAGGTATGTTCTCAGGAGACTGCCACTTTACTTTGTGGCGCACAATCTTATATACCGTATAAAAACCATTTATTAACTACATACACTCCCAGAACACATAGAAAGGAGCCAGTAAGAATAATGTAAAGATAGAACAGAGCCAATAGAAATGTCGGAAAACAAGACAGCACCAATAGAAGGAATTGGAAAACAAAGTATCAAGTGACTTAAGGTTGCCTCCCCTCCAGCTGTGTTTGTCACCCCTCCCTTGAACTAATTAATTAACCGATCCACAACGAAGTTGCATGTGGTGCGATAAGTTTGTGTGCGTTTGGAGGACAGTTGTGAAATGAGAGAATACAGCGAAGGCCAGACGATAAGATAAGATCGGCGGAGAATAGTGTGAGCCTACAGATAGTTGAAACAAGGATTAGAAAACCAGACCGGGATTAGTGTACTCGGTCAGACCTTAATACCAGCCTTGTAAAGATAGAGGCAGAAGGCTGTTTTGAACACCATGTTGCAGAATAAGCAGAAAAGGCAGAATGGACTTCGTTCGCTGTGCTGCCTGAGTGAAGGCAACATAAAATGGCGGCGGGCCACAAAATGGCGGGTCGATACGATCGTATTAAAAATCGAATTTCCTCAGACCCTCCTTTTGCCAGAACTCAGGCAAGATACACAAACTCATGTTAATCTGAGTCGATGTCTATGGCCATGAGGTCATCAAGCTGTTGCTGTACCATCATTTTGATATTCTCTGCTCTTTGTGACTTGGGTTTGGGAATACATGCAGTAGCACATAGGTTGCAGATGGCAGGACCGCAGTGCATACAAAGACAACAAGAGAATATAAAAGCTAAAATTACTCCAAAGAATGTCAATACCTTCCAACCCCATTTGGACAGTAATCCCCAAAACCACTCTGAAAAGGACCAATCTCCTTCGTCCTGATGAATCGACTCGGAGATTATGTGTAACTTAGAGATAGCTTGGTATACTGTCGGAGCGTCATTAGGTATGAAAATACAGCAACTTGATCCGATCAATTTGCATACTCCACCACGGTCCGCAAGAACAAAGTCTAAGGCAACACGGTTCTGCAAGGTCATAAGACGATCAGCCTGTAGTTCAGCTGTAATGTTACTTAAAGCTCCTACAGTGATGTCTATGGTGGTTTCTACGACACAAACCAATTGCCTTATATTTCTGCTGTTGGCCATTGGACCCCAGAAGGGAAGAAATCCTTTGAGGAAATCTCCTCCCTCTTGTCCTGCTGTGTCTTTCGAATCCACAATCCCTCTGCCATATCTATTTTTATGATGGTTCGCAGGAGCGGTGTATGTAGGGGGAAGAAGAAAGGCTATATAACAAGTACCAGAGAAATCAGCTGGCAACCATGTATAAGCCCTATCGTGGCAAACGAAGTATGTACCTTGAGATGGTACTAACGGCAGTGAATTCAGGGCTGAATAAACATATGTATGGGAACATAAACTTTCTCTTTGTCCGGTGTTTGGAGTTCTACCATTTATTTGCAGACAGAAATTTCCTTTTTGGGGTATGACCCGTATCGGAGGAGATTTTCCTTGCTTAACCTTATCATTGAGGCTGGAAATGTAATTAGTTATGTTCCAATTGGTATATGCTTTTCTTTCATCTATGGAAGCTTCACTTTTTTCCATGATTTTAGCCATAGCTACCATTCCCTTTATCAATAAACTATGACTGAAATTTGAACCAACACTATGTGAACTGACAGGTTGTTTAATTTTACTTTGATATGCATTATTGAAAATGACAAAATAAGCCCAAGCGGAACCTTCATAGGAGAATGGAAGAACTAAATATGGCATTCCTTTTTCTACCGTATGTGGTATGAGTCCACACACCCAACAGTCAGTTGTATTGATCACTAACTGATGTTGATGTAACAACTGGACGAAGGAATTGTTAAAGTATTCAGTTCTTCTGATGAGTTCATGCTGGGGAAGAGTGTGAAATAGGTGCGGAGAGATAGTAGAAGAAGATGTAGAGGTAGGAGAAGAGACAACTTTTTGCTGCAGAGTAATAATGATCCAGTTTACAGATGCCAAAAGAATACACGACAATATAATGACGCATAGAGCAATACTACAACGACTACATATTTCTTTACAATTATTCTTTACATTTTTACTTTCTCTTTTATCTAATGTAGCCTCCATCTTTCTAAGTGGATGCTCACGGCAATCTTCCTCAATCACTGTAGTCACGATTATCTACCGTCCTATGACACTGTGAGGTCCTGCAGGCCTATTGCCACTTACTCAGGTCGTAACTAAGACTCCTACCGTGACCCTGCAACCGGGATAGAGTACTACATAGGAGAGAAATTTACAAGTTCTTTGGTCTTGGTCTCAAATTATAGCGTTCCTGTCCAGAGGCAGTCTGGTTTTGAAACAATGTTCCTGGATTTGTCGTGTTCAAGCGACGATGCGATGGTATTGCTTCTTGAAGGATGTCGTCGTCCTCTTTCTCAGAAAGTGTTCCAATTAGACGCGCATCACTGAATGGTACAAATTGCGGAACTTTCTCACTTTCAGAGTCACTGATGCCTCTACGGACCCACTGATCGAAAGGCAAGGGCAAAGGCACTTTCTTGCAGTGCACGGCATGCACCCAGTTTTTCTTTCCTTCGACTTTAACTGCTGTTCTTGTGGTCAAAAGAACCAGGCGTGGCTCTCTCCATCTGGGCTCCAAATTTCTCTGTCGTTGGAAATTTTTCGTGCAGACCCAGTCACCTGGTTGGATGGAATGACCTGGGTCTGTGGAAGCCTCTGGTAGAGCACTCTGAACCTGTTGATGAAGAACACGCAATTTAGTTGTAAGGTCATGCAAGTAGTCAATCAACATCGGGTATGGCAAGTCTGAGTATTTCTTAGGGCGAGGAACTCCCCATACATTAGCTGGGCGACCAAATATCACTTCGTAAGGGCTAAGCCCCAAACGAGAGTGTACTGCTGTTCTGGTGGACAGAAGAGCCAATGGTAAAGCATCAGGCCAATTAAGTCCTGTGCTAGCTTGCACCTTAGCAATTTTAAGCTTCAAGGTTCCATTGTAGCATTCTACTAAACCAGCCGACTGTGGGTGATTCGCCGCGTGGAACTTCTGTTTTATGCCAAGACCTGCACAAACTTTTTGCATGACTTGACCCACAAATTCGCTCCCATTGTCACTCCAGACAATGCGCGGCAAACCAAACCTAGGGAAGAATTCTTTCAAAAGTATTTTGGCAGTTGATAAAGCAGTATTGTCCTTCAGAGGGTAGGCTTCTACCCATCTAGAAAAAGCACATACTACCACCAGAACATATTTGAGGTTGTTGCATCGTTCCATGTGAATATAATCGATCTGCAACACCTCAAATGGATATGTTGGAGGAGCAAAATGACCTGCTGGAGTTGGGGTTCCCTTTCCCGGATTGTACATCAAGCAAACAATACAATGTTTTACTACATTATTTGCACACTTTGGGATCCCCTCATTTTGCCACACTGGAGCCAGAAGTTTACATATTCCTTTTGCACTTAGGTGAGCTGGACCATGTGCCATAGTAACTACAGGTAGTACATAAGCATCTGGTAACAGCCAACGTTGATGTTCTGATAATTCAACCCAACATCCCATCTCATCTAACATTCCTGTACTTTCCTTCCACTTTCTCAACTCATTCTCCGTAGCCTCTCCTTGAATTGATTTCACACTCTCTACTGTATCTTCACACATTCCCTTTTCTCTTACGCAGTTTGCGGGACCTGCAACATACATTCGACTTGTGTTGTCTCTGGCTGTCTTTTTCGCTACCTCATCTGCAAATGCATTTCCTCGACCAACATCGTCCACAATCTTTTTGTGTGCACTACACTTCACGATCGCTATCTGAGTAGGCATTGTAAGTGACTCAAGAAGTTCAGTCACTAATTGACCATGTTGTATCTTAGTACCATGGGAAGTAAAGAATCCTCTTTCCTTCCATAAGCGCCCAAAGTTAAACGCTACACCAAAAGCGTATTGGCTATCAGTGTACACGTTTACTCTTTTTCCTTTGGATAACACACACGCTCTAGTTAAGGCTATCAATTCAGCTGCCTGAGCTGAATTATGTCTAATGCGTGCTGTCTCCACAATCGTATGCAAAGTAGTAATAGCGTAGGCTGAAACTGTATCTCCATTCGGGAGCTTGAAACAAGAACCATCTACCCATAGTGTTCCATCTGGATTCACTAATGGCGTGTCTTTTAGGTCAATTCTACCCTTAGTCTCTTCTTCAGTACGGAGAAAACAATCATGCTGTTCAGAGACATCTCTCTCTTCTGGAAGAGGCAACAAAGTAGCTGGATTCAGGGTATTACATCGTTTGATGTGTATGTGACTAGCCAAAAGCGTCAGCTCATATCCGGACAACCGAGCACTCGTAAGATGCTGCGTTTTTGTCCTATTTAGTAAAGTATCCACTGCATGTGGCACCATAACAATGAGAGTATTATCTAGCACTACTCCAGCAGACTGTCGAATAGAAATTGCTGCTGCCGCTGTTGCCTTAAGACAACTAGGCAATGCTTTAGCTACTGGATCTAACGTAGCTGAGAAATATGCGCATGGTCGCTGTTGATCTCCAAAACGCTGCGTTAAGACTGACAATGCACAACCCTCTCTTTCGTGGACATAGAGCGTAAAGGGCTTACTGTAATCAGGAGTACCCAATACAGGAGCAGAACACAAAGCAATACGCAAATCAGTAAAACTCTTCTGACACTCGTCAGTCCACGGAAGAGGCTGAGGCGTATCTTTTAAAGTTAGCGCCAACAGCGGTTTAGCCAATAAAGAGAAACTCGGAATCCACTGTCTACAATAAGAAGTAATGCCCAAAAAGGCACGTACCTCTCTTTGTGTGGATGGCACTGACATTTGTGCAATTGCCTGAATTCGTTCGGGGGTCAATCGTCGTCCCTCCTTTGACAAGAGATGACCCAAATAAGTCACCTCGCGACAGACATATTGTAATTTAGAAGGAGAAACCTTGTGATTCAGATCAAACAAATGACGCAACAGTGCAACGGTCACGTTTTTGCAAATCTCCTCTGAATCAGCTGCAACTAATAAGTCATCCATGTACTGAATGAGAGCGGCACCGGACGGTAAGGAAAAGGCATCAAGATGACATTTTAGAGCTTGACTGTAAATAGAGGGACTTTCACAATAACCTTGAGGTGCGCGTTTAAACCGGAAGCTTCGGCCTCCGAGGGAAAAACCAAAAATATCTCTACTCTCTTCGGCGATGGGAATACTAAAGAAAGCATTCTTTAGATCAATAACTGAAAACCAAGTCGCTGTAGAAGGTATCATCGTCAACAGAGCAGTGATATCTGGGACTACAGGAAACTGCGGTACGACAATCTTGTTTACCTCCCGAAGATCAATTACAAAACGATAAACAGGAGGCTGAGAAGGATCAGTGCGTTTAAGAACCGGAAGAACAGGACTGTTACATGTATTTCCTCTCGTTTCCTCAACCACACCCTTCTGGATCAAATCATGGACAATTTCCAGAAGTGCTTTCTCACCTTCAGTAGAGATTCTGTATTGCGGAATACGTGGCATTTCAGCATTGGGCTTAAGAGTAACAACATAAGGTGGGATCTCAAGACAACCAACGTCATTCGGACCCGTAGCCCAAAGCGTTTCGGGAAGAGAAAGCAATTCAGGTGGGAATTGATCTTTTGATAAGTACATTGGACTAGTCATTTTCTGTCCTAGAGTGAGGTATACACCAGAAGGTGAACAATATATCGTAGCATGCATTCTTTTTAATAGATCTAAACCCAACAGATTTTCACCACAACCATTCGTCAGAAGAAGCGGAGCTTCTAAATCATAAGGGCCTATTGAAACAGGCAAAGGGCAAGAAACTGGATTGCGAACAGGGGCGCCAGAAAATCCTACAGATACATTCGTTAAGCCAGACAAAGGTGCGCCAGGGAGTTTAGAATGAATGATAGAGCTTCTCATGGCACCAGTATCTAAAAGAAATGGCTCTGAAACACCCATTGTAGTGACATTAACATAAGGTCCATTCTGATCCACTGGAATTGACGTAACCCCCTTACTTTGTCCATGGCTGTCCTATTCAAAATGAAGACTTTCATTCCCTCCTTCAATATACTGATCCTCACTGTAATACTGTGTAGACCTAACATTTTGCTGGTCAAAGTAATTTCCGGAATTTGGAGGAACAAAAGAACGCTGCTCTTGGGTTAACACACCTCGACCTCTACCTCTATTTGCTGACTGAGGACCACCACGACCTCGTGAAGCAGATGTTGCTCCATTACGCTGCAACAATGCCGGACAACTGTCCTTAAAATGACCTTCCTCCCTACAATAAGCACACTGATTGGGACCTAGCAAAGGTCTTGGAATGAATGGTTCAGGCTTTTGATACAACCTCTGAAACTGCGGAGGCTGTTGAAACTGAGGCTGAACATAACGAGGAGGATAAGCCTGTTGCAAGAGAACTTTAGTTTTTAATTCTTTCGTCTTTTTCTCTTGTTTTTCCCTTTCTTCTTTGTCTCTATTTTCATAATATTGTGCAGTAGCCAATATCTGGGCGGAAGAAGAAACTGCCCATGAACTCTCGGAGTCTTTTAGCTTGTGTGATAGTTCAGGAAGCAAGTTATATACGAACTTATCCACAAATAATCGCTGTCCCCCTTCTGTAGCCATATCTTGACCACTGTGATCAATGAATGTCTCCTCGAATCGGGTAAAGAAATCGGAAACACTTTCATCTTTCTTTTGTTTACATGCTGCTAGCTTATCCCAATTAACTCTCAAAGCAGGCATCATTGTTTTCATTAATGTAATAATCCTACCAGGGAGTTCTGAGATCAAAGCGTCGGGCTTTGCACCACCTACTTGACCTCTATCTGCGGCAATAATAGCGTTCCAATCGCCGCCTAATTCTTGAGCGTGATCCTCTCTACGAATTTTAGCCCATATTGTCTGTGGAACTACATTTCCCATCAACATGTCAATATCTGCTAGATTCATAGTACATGCATCAACTGTTTGCGACAACTCTTTATAGTAACCAGCAGGATTTTTGCGTGAATCTGGTAGTGACTGTTTAAGTGCTAAAACTTCAGACCTTTTCCAGGGGACATGTATCCATATGCGCTGAAAATGCGCAGGAATAGCTGGATTAGCACCTGCTGCTGCAACTTCTTCCTTCCATATTGGAGAAACCTCTCTCATGGGATAGTTTTTCAGTGCTGTCCTAACTGAAGGATCAGAATCAGGAAAAGTCTGTGAGAACAATAGGGATCTGAAAGAAATAAGTGTTCTGACAGCGTTTTCAACCTTAGGACCCACAATAAGTCCTTTGTCAAAGTCAGCCTGAACATCTAACAGATCCTGTGGGACCGAACCCAAATTCATATCCTCCCATTCTTTAGCGAGAGTATCGCACATAACTTTAAAAACATATCTCTGCGTAGGTGCATTCCATTGCAGAAAGGTGGACATAATATCAGACGTACTATATTGGGGACCCTTCTTGATCCATCTACAAGCAAGTGAGTCCAATTTTTCTCGCTCTTCGGAGTCTGGGAATTGACTACGAGACTGTCTTCGAGAAAAAGCTGGAGACACATTTAAAGCTTCAAAGAAAGGTGATAAGAGACCAGAGACAGTATCTGCAAATCGCTTACGCATAGATGGAGAATTTGACATAAGGATAGGGGACAAGGTATTATGTGAATTAACTAAAGGAGCATTAGGAATTGCCAAAGGAGCAGAAGGCAAAGGAGTTAAAGGCAAAGCTGGCATAGGCAATACTTGAGGAGGCAAATGTGGAAAAGCTGGAGCAGGCGGAAGCACAACTGGCGGCTGAACAGGCTGTAACATCGGGGGTGCATTAGCACCTTGTACATAGGGCGGAGGCAATTTCAATAAGTGGGACATTAAGGAATCTTCCTCAAAATCTTTTCTCTTATCAAGGGAAGAGATAGGCAACGTCGGATAGCATTTATCTATTGCCATTCGATGCTGTCTGTCTGAAATTTCCATTGCATTATCTATTTCATCATCTTTGAATTGCTGAGCAGCCTGTATAATCGTCATTCCCTGTGTTTTCCTATCTCGTTTCGCTTGTTTAATTTCTCTCTGTTTGGCTTCCTTACGCCAAAGGCGAAAAGAGTCAAACATTGCCGGCCGTGCTTTTCTTTTAAATAACGTTGCTTCTAAATTATCTAGCACATCAGTTTCGAAACTACCATTTTCTGGCCATTTTAAAACACCATCTTTCTTTGTATATCGGGTCCATGTCTTATTAAAGGCAATAGGACCAACACCATGTTTAGAATAGAGCTCATATGTGGGAGTTCCAACCGAAGGAATCGGACAGGAGTCCTCAAGCTGGGAGTCCCTATTACAACCAAAGCAACAAAGTTTTCCAAACTTAGTCAGACCAGACATCTCACGATTTTTACTGGCTGTTCACAAACATCAAGGGGGTAAAACTTTCAGTTTACACAGCACAAATGCACTTACCCCTCGGCTTTGGCCACTGCAATGGCCAAATCTAAGGACCTAAGGACAAAACAAAGACCAAAATTTGTGGGCGCGACCCACCAAATACTTAACTAAGGATGTCTTCTTACACCAACAGAGGCCCGTCTATCGTCTCGCTTTACCATACATCATCAAAGAAAGGGCCAAGGCAGGGCGGCAGTCAGGGCAGCAGTCGTCAGTAGCCGTCAGGAAGGAGTAACCGCGCTGAAAAAGACCTTCGGACCACTTCGACATACAGGGGTCGCTTGACGTGGCTCGCGATTCCTCCAGAATTTTCTTGCGGGGTTCCTCACGACCTTCAGGCAGAACCGGTACCGCTGAAGCCGCCCCACGTTGGGCGCCAGTTGAAGAACCAGAACCTTATGGGCCTGGCGGCGCAGGGTACGCCTGAAATCTCCTTGGATTCACCTGCCTCAACTAACAGAGACACGGGACACTCTGTCAGGCGTAAAAGATCAGATTTTATTAGCTGCAGCTAGTACAGTTGTCCAAGAAGTACACAAGGTATGTTCTCAGGAGACTGCCACTTTACTTTGTGGCGCACAATCTTATATACCGTATAAAAACCATTTATTAACTACATACACTACCAGAACACATAGAAAGGAGCCAGTAAGAATAATGTAAAGATAGAACAGAGCCAATAGAAATGTCGGAAAACAAGACAGCACCAATAGAAGGAATTGGAAAACAAAGTATCAAGTGACTTAACGTTGCCTCCCCTCCAGCTGTGTTTGTCACCCCTCCCTTGAACTAATTCATTAACCGATCCACAACGAAGTTGCATGTGGTGCGATAAGTTTGTGTGCGTTTGGAGGACAGTTGTGAAATGAGAGAATACTAGCAAAGGACAGCGAAGGCCAGACGATAAGATAAGATCGGCGGAGAATAGTGTGAGCCTACAGATAGTTGAAACAAGGATTAGAAAACCAGACAGGGATTAGTGTACTCGGTCAGACCTTAATACCAGCCTTGTAAAGATAGAGGCAGAAGGCTGTTTTGAACACCATGTTGCAGAATAAGCAGAAAAGGCAGAATGGACTTCGTTCGCTGTGCTGCCTGAGTGAAGGCAACATAAAATGGTGGCGGGCCACAAAATGGCGGGTCGATACGATCGTATTAAAAATCGAATTTCCTCAACGCTCCTCTACTCCTTCACTTCTCCATTCGTCGTTCTTGAAGACGATACTCGATGGAAAGTGCTTGATCCATGAGGCCACGAAGATCTTCAACTCTGGTGGAATGTACTAATTCATCCTTAATTTCTTCCTTAAGTCCTCTGCGAAACAAAGTTACCAGGGTACGCTCTACCCAAGTGGTCTCTGCCGCTAATTGACGGAAACGTGTAATATATCGGAGGACATCCTGGGAACCTTGCTGGATATCACATAATGCTTCCTCTGCCGAGGCTTCCAATCCTGGGCGACTAAACATTTGTTTGAAGCGGGTCACGAAGGCAGAATAGTCCGACAATACTGGATCGTTGGATGACACCATCGGGGTTGCCCAGGCCAAGGCAGGACCGGATAATGCACTAATAAGATATCCCACCTTTGTCCTGTCATGAGAGAATTGGCTAGGTCTGAAGGCGAAGTAAACCGTTAATGCATCCAGGAATTCACGCAGTTTAGTTGGTTCACCAGAGAAGCGAGGCGTTGAGGCGGAGATAGTCGGAACATCGCCACTGCGGAGGGCCAAAGCCTGTCGTAAGACCGCATTCTCGTTGCGCAATTGTTGCAATTCCTGAGCTTGTTGTTGAATAGTAGTAAAAAAAGATGAATCAAGATCTGCAGCCACCGCCACTGTGTCATCCATAGTATCAGAAGATGTCGGAATGGTTTGGCGCTGCATTCTGTCACGACTCACGTGCTGCTGGCGCCTGGAAACCGCAGATCTAGTGGCGTAGGTCTTGAGGGTTCGGCTTTGGCCCAGAAAGGGGCGACTCTTTCTAGTAGCCACGGTGCTGCAGGCAGTGGAAACGCCAAGAACAGACCGTGCCCTTTAGAATTAGTGCCAGAGGGAAAAAACCCCAATAAAGGGGAAAAAACCTCCAAAAAATGGATTCCTGAAACGAAAACAAAACCAGGAATCAAACAGGAACAAAATGCAGGTAAATGCAAAATTGAAAAGATTCAGAACCGAAGGCTAAGAATCAGGAGCGAAGACACAATCTGAGCAGACAGTGATGCAGCGCAAGGAAAGGGAGAAAACAGAGCCCTTATATACCAAGAAACAGGAAGTGACCAACAGGAAGTAAAAAGACACCATTTTAGATAGGGAAAAAGTACATAGGATAGAATAGAACAGGAACCATAGAAAATAGGAACCAAGGAATGCTGGGAAGAAAAAGGTAACATGGGAAGGGGGAAAGACATAAAGAAAGGACAGAAAATGCCTCGAAAAGTAAAGAAGAAAAAGAAGAAGAAGAAAGAAAAAGAAACAGGTAAGGAGGGGTCAGGGGAGAACAGGGACACCACAGAAGGCAGAGCGAGGCCCAAAATAATATCTGGGGCCTCGCGCTGTACAAAGAAGACTCGGGGCGCGCCGCGTCCTGAGAACGCGCTGCGCGGCGCGAGCCGAATGCTTGGCTCGCGCCGCACCACGCGGCGCAACAGTAGGTCCCCCCCCCGAAGGTCCAGGTTTGAAGGGAAACAAACGATGAAAACGAGAAATCAAAAGAGGGGCGTGAACAGAAGAAGCATCTTCCCAAGAGCATTCACTAAGAGGATAACCCTTCCAGTGAATCAAATACTGAAGACACCGGTGAAAAAGGCGAGAGTCACAAATTTCTTGAACCTCATATTCAGGGACATCATTCACCAACACAGGAGGAGGACAAGGAAACTGACGAGAGAAAGGATCAGGGACATAAGGTTTGAGTTGGGATACATGAAAGACCGGATGAATTTTCCAAGTATGAGGCAAGCGAAGACGAACAGTGACAGGATTGAGCAACTGAAGAATACGAAAAGGCCCATAATAGCGAGGCGTGAACTTATTCAGAGAAAGACGAGAGGGCAAGAATTTGGAAGAAAGCCAGACTTTATCCTGAGGGTGATAATCAGGAGTGGGTCCACGTTTCTTATCAGCGATCTTCTTCATATACCTCTTAGTGTGCAATAAATTAGATCTAATGAGCTTATGGAGTTGCAGGAGACGTTTGGAAAAAGATGTAATGGCAGGCAGAGGAGAGGTAGATTGAGGAGCAGTAGGAAAAGAGGTCGGATGATAGCCATAGGAACAGAAAAAGGGAGTGACCTTGGAGGCACTATGGACAGAATTGTTGTAGGAATATTCAGCAATAGGAAGATAAGTGTTCCAGTTGCTTTGGGTGGAATTACAAAAACAACGAAGGTATTGTTCTAGTCCTTGATTCAAACGCTCAGTTTGTCCATTGGTCTGAGGATGGAAACCGGATGATAGTGCTATATTGATATTCAGTGTCTTGCAAAAATGTTTCCAAAACCGGGAAATATACTGGGGACCCCTGTCAGACACAATGGTATGTGGAAGTCCATGGAGACGGAAAATATGGTCGATAAATATCTGGCTCAATTCTTGGGATGTTGGTAATTTCTTTAGAGCAGTAAAGTGGGCCATCTTAGTGAAAGAATCAACAGTGACCATGATAACCTGGTTTCCAGCTGATGGCGGAAGTGAACACATGAAGTCAGTGGAAATAGTATGCCATGGCGTTGGTGGAACTGGCAAAGGCTGTAGTAATCCTGCAGGTCTGCTACGGGGAATCTTGACTTGGGCACATATGGGACAAGCCTGAACATATCTTTCGACATCTGATTTCCAGGTAGGCCACCAGAAAGATCGCGAAAGAAGTTCTTGTGTGGCCTTAATACCTCTATGTCCAGCAACCGGTGAATCATGGCACATCTGTAATGCTTTGTCTCGCACTCTGTTAGTAGGGAGGAATAACAGCTTCTGATGAAAAAAGAATCCTTCTTTCTTGCATAAAAAGGTTCTTAATTTCTCTATTTCGCTATTAGACAGGCTGGAATACTCCAGTTGTACCTCATCCAGAAAAGATTGAGCAACTCCAATGATCTTACTAGGCTCCAGTAGAAACTGAGATGGGGAAGGAGTACAATCTGGATAGCGTTGAGACAGAGCATCAGCCAGAATGTTTTGAGATCCAGGAATATAGGTGATGTAAAAGTCATACTGACTAAAGAAAAAGGCCCAACGCGCCTGGCGACTATTTTGGCATACAAAATTACGTAGACATTGCAGATTACGGTGATCTGTTCTCGCCTCGAAAGGCTCCTTGGATCCCATCAGAAACTGTCTCCATTCGATGCAGGCTGTCTTCAGAGCTAACAACTCTCTTTCTAGTACAGAGTAATGTTGTTCAGCTGAAGAGAGAATATGGGACAAATAGAAAACAGGATGTTCAAGACCATCATCTTCTTGAAGTTGAAGCAAGACTGCTCCAATAGCTTTTTCGGAAGCATCGGTAACTACGATAAACTGTTTATTGGTATCTGGATGTCTCAAGATGGGAGCTTGAGTGAATGCCTTCTTTAATTCTTGAAAAGCTGTTTCAGCCGCCTTGGTCCAGACAAACCCCTGTTTTAGATTTTCCTTCTTTACGGTATGGGTTATATGGCTGGTCTGTTTAGCAAAGTCTTGAATGAACTGTCGGTAAAAATTTGCTAATCCTAGGAAACATTGTGTTTCTTTGATAGAAGAGGGAGAAGGCCACTCTAGAATTGCTTGTACCTTTTCTAGGTCCATAGCTATGCCGGTGGAACTTAAATGATAACCCAGATATTTGACTTCCGTCTTATCGAACTCACACTTTTCGGGTTTACAGAATAGTTGATGTGCTCGGAGTCTGTGAAGGACTTGTTTCACATGAGAAGAATGGAGTTCGGGGTGTCTGGAAAAAATAAGGATGTCGTCCAAGTAGATTACGAGTGTCTGGTTCAAGAGATCGGAAAATATTGAGTCCATAAACCTTTGAAATATAGCAGGAGCGTTCGTAAGACCAAAGGGCATGACTTTATATTCAAAATGACCGAACGGTGTCCTGAATGCTGTTTTCCACTCGTCTCCTTCTTTTATACGTAAAAGGTGGTAAGCTCCCCGAAGATCCAACTTGGTAAAACGTTGAGCCCCTCTGACTGCCTCTAAAATATCCTTAATGAGGGGCAAAGGATAACGATCCTTTATAGTTATCTTGTTTAGGCCTCGAAAGTCTATGCAAGGACGAAGATCTTTGGTCTTCTTAGGTACAAAAAAGAGAGGAGCCCCTGCTGGAGAAGATGATGGAACAATGAGACCACCCTGTACATTTTCCTCCAGATACTCCTTAAGAACTTCCTTTTCAGGTTCCGTGAGAGAATACATCCTCCCAAAGGGAACGACTGTTCCAGGTTCCAAAGGAATAGCACAATCGTACTCTCGATGTGGAGGTAATACAGGTCTGGATGGTTTTTGAAACACGTCTTGGAACTCTAAATAATGTTCAGGTACCCCTTGGACAGTGTTGATGGAATACTCCGTAGTACTCTTCATAGGTGTTAATCTGTTTGGTGACCAATATTTATCGGAAGCAAAGCAATTTTCTTGACAAAACTGTGAGGATAAAGAAATTGTCTGGGTTACCCAGTTCACATATGGGTTATGTCTAGTAAACCATGGAATTCCGAGAATAATGGTATGGTTGGGAGATGAAATGAGATCAAAAGAGAGGTGTTCTTGATGATTACCAAACTGTAAATTTAACATCAAGGTCGTAGTATCGACTGGACCTGAGGATATTAAAGATCCATCCACGGTGTGTACTTGTTCAGGAATGTCTTTGGGTTGAGTGGGAATTTGCAGATTAGTGGCCCATGTCTTATCCATGTATATACCACTAGCACCACAATCCAATAATGCCATAGTTCTTTCTTGGCGGCCATCAGGTAGTTGTAATATGACTGGTAACACGAACAAGTAAGTTGTATTGTCGTTGAATGAGCTGATAGAAGGTATAGCCGATGATCCCGTCCCCTCCCTTCTTACAGAGGACGGGAGGTGGCGTTTCCCAAGGGTCTAGGTGGACGTACAGGACATGTACGAAGCAGGTGACCAGCAGAACCACAGTAGAGGCACAATCCCTTCTTCCGTCTGTCTTCCTTCTCACTAGCAGAGAGTGGCCCTCGAGCAGTATCCACTTGCATGGGTTCCCCTTCTATATCTTTAGCAGGAGGACGAGATTCCTCAGGATGAGGTGGATACATCCGTGAAGAGCTTGGCTGAGACGCTGAAGAACCAGAACCTTATGGG
This sequence comes from Pleurodeles waltl, assembly GCF_031143425.1. Classification (NCBI taxonomy): domain Eukaryota; kingdom Metazoa; phylum Chordata; class Amphibia; order Caudata; family Salamandridae; genus Pleurodeles; species Pleurodeles waltl. The sequence goes on along the minus strand of NC_090442.1, from coordinate 891,479,361 downwards.
CCTGGCGGCGCAGGGTACGCCTGAAATCTCCTTGGATTCACCTGCCTCAACTAACAGAGACACGGGACACTCTGTCAGGCGTAAAAGATCAGATTCTCGATGGAAAGTGCTTGATCCATGAGGCCACGAAGATCTTCAACTCTGGTGGAATGTACTAATTCATCCTTAATTTCTTCCTTAAGTCCTCTGCGAAACAAAGTTACCAGGGTACGCTCTACCCAAGTGGTCTCTGCCGCTAATTGACGGAAACGTGTAATATATCGGAGGACATCCTGGGAACCTTGCTGGATATCACATAATGCTTCCTCTGCCGAGGCTTCCAATCCTGGGCGACTAAACATTTGTTTGAAGCGGGTCACGAAGGCAGAATAGTCCGACAATACTGGATCGTTGGATGACACCATCGGGGTTGCCCAGGCCAAGGCAGGACCGGATAATGCACTAATAAGATATCCCACCTTTGTCCTGTCATGAGAGAATTGGCTAGGTCTGAAGGCGAAGTAAACCGTTAATGCATCCAGGAATTCACGCAGTTTAGTTGGTTCACCAGAGAAGCGAGGCGTTGAGGCGGAGATAGTCGGAACATCACCACTGCGGAGGGCCAAAGCCTGTCGTAAGACCGCATTCTCGTTGCGCAATTGTTGCAATTCCTGAGCTTGTTGTTGAATAGTAGTAAAAAAAGATGAACCAAGATCTGCAGCCGCCGCCACTGTGTCATCCATAGTATCAGAAGATGTCGGAATGGTTTGGCGCTGCATTCTGTCACGACTCACGTGCTGCTGGCGCCTGGAAACCGCAGATCTAGTGGCGTAGGTCTTGAGGGTTCGGCTTTGGCCCAGAAAGGGGCGACTCTTTCTAGTAGCCACGGTGCTGCAGGCAGTGGAAACGCCAAGAACAGACCGTGCCCTTTAGAATTAGTGCCAGAGGGAAAAAACCCCAATAAAGGGGAAAAAACCTCCAAAAAATGGATTCCTGAAACGAAAACAAAACCAGGAATCAAACAGGAACAAAATGCAGGTAAATGCAAAATTGAAAAGATTCAGAACCGAAGGCTAAGAATCAGGAGCGAAGACACAATCTGAGCAGACAGTGATGCAGCGCAAGGAAAGGGAGAAAACAGAGCCCTTATATACCAAGAAACAGGAAGTGACCAACAGGAAGTAAAAAGACACCATTTTAGATAGGGAAAAAGTACATAGGATAGAATAGAACAGGAACCATAGAAAATAGGAACCAAGGAATGCTGGGAAGAAAAAGGTAACATGGGAAGGGGGAAAGACATAAAGAAAGGACAGAAAATGCCTCGAAAAGTAAAGAAGAAAAAGAAGAAGAAGAAAGAAAAAGAAACAGGTAAGGAGGGGTCAGGGGAGAACAGGGACACCACAGAAGGCAGAGCGAGGCCCAAAATAATATCTGGGGCCTCGCGCTGTACAAAGAAGACTCGGGGCGCGCCGCGTCCTGAGAACGCGCTGCGCGGCGCAACATCCACTGCATGACGTCTGGCTGCATGGATTTGCTCTCATCTGGAACTGCATGGATCCTGCATCACAGGTGGTGGTCTGGATTGGTTACCCTGGTCCTCTCTGCCCACTGTCCAACTTGAGGGAAATGGTACGCCCTTGATTCTCCTTGCAGGACAGTACCCCTATGCACAGTGACTCTTACATCTACCAAGGCTTATTTACTCCTGCTCCAAGGGATCTTCAGGCTCCGTGTAGCCCTGGCCCCCAGCACTTCTTCCTGCCAAACACAGTAGCCTCTCTGCTGCTCTTCATCTGTGCTGACTGGGCCTCATTGTGCCTACTGCCAGTGGGTTGACTGTGGGGGTTGCAACTGCTTCTGTTAGCTCTCTTGAATGCTGAGGGTCATCTTGGACACCCCTCTCTGAGTCGCGTTCCCTGGGCCTTGCTGGTCCTCTTCAGCCTTGCAACTTTGCTTGTGCTCCACTTGCATTTCCAAGGCTCGTTGGTGGTCCTCCTGCACCACTGACCATCTGCGACCCGACAACCAACATGGGACACCTTCTGCACCACTCCAAAAACCCACTTAAGCTCCTGGGCTCCACAGCTGGTCTTCTTCTTCCATTGTCAACTTGGTCCTGCATCCATAGAAGGGTGAGTAGTGGCTCCTGCCCCCACTGGACACTCTATCGTAGGCTAGACTCTGTCCCCTTCTTTTGTAGGTTCTCTTCTACCTATGGGTTTTTCCTGTCTGGTCATGTTCTCGTACAATCCTTTTTCTAAATCCTCCTGTTAGCCCTTGGAAAAAACAGGTACTTACCTCTGCTCTCCTGGTCGCTGGGGGGTCACTCTGGAACTCACCTCTAGGGTTACCAGTTCCTCCAGCTCCTCTTTAATAGCTCCACATCTTTGGGTGGGAACCTGTATCTCGCATTCCATTTTCTTAGAATATGATTTGGCCCTCCCTTGGGCCCTCACTATTTTCACTAAGTATTGCCAATGCTATTTACTGGTTACTATTGTGTACAGGGAGTGCAGAATTATTAGGCAAGTTGTATTTTTGAGGATTAATTTTATTATTGAACAACAACCATGTTCTCAATGAACCCAAAAAACTCATTAATATCAAAGCTGAATATTTTTGGAAGTAGTTTTTAGTTTGTTTTTAGTTTTAGCTATGTTAGGGGGATATCTGTGTGTGCAGGTGACTATCACTGTGCATAATTATTAGGCAACTTAACAAAAAAATATATATACCCATTTCAATTATTTATTATTACCAGTGAAACCAATATACCATCTCAACATTCACAAATATACATTTCTGACATTCAAAAACAAAACAAAAACAAATCAGTGACCAATATAGCCACCTTTCTTTGCAAGGACACTCAAAAGCCTGCCATCCATGGATTCTGTCAGTGTTTTGATCTGTTCACCATCAACATTGCGTGCAGCAGCAACCACAGCCTCCCAGACACTGTTCAGAGAGGTGTACTGTTTTCCCTCCTTGTAAATCTCACATTTGATGATGGACCACAGGTTCTCAATGGGGTTCAGATCAGGTGAACAAGGAGGCCATGTCATTAGATGTCCTTCTTTTATACCCTTTCTTGCCAGCCACGCTGTGGAGTACTTGGACGCGTGTGATGGAGCATTGTCCTGCATTAAAATCATGTTTTTCTTGAAGGATGCAGACTTCTTCCTGTACCACTGCTTGAAGAAGGTGTCTTCCAGGAACTGACAGTAGGACTGGGAGTTGAGCTTGACTCCATCCTCAACCCGAAAAGGCCCCACAAGCTCATCTTTGATGATACCAGCCCAAACCAGTACTCCACCTCCACCTTGCTGGCGTCTGATTGGGACTGGAGCTCTCTGCCCTTTACCAATCCAGCCACGGGCCCATCCATCTGGCCCATCAAGACTCACTCTCATTTCATCAGTCCATAAAACCTTAGAAAAATCAGTCTTGAGATATTTCTTGGCCCAGTCTTGACGTTTCAGCTTGTGTGTCTTGTTCAGTGGTGGTCGTCTTTCAGCCTTTCTTACCTTGGCCATGTCTCTGAGTATTGCACACCTTGTGCTTTTGGGCACTCCAGTGATGTTGCAGCTCTGAAATATGGCCAAACTGGTGGCAAGTGGCATCGTGGCAGCTGCACGCTTGACTTTTCTCAGTTCATGGGCAGTTATTTTGCGCCTTGGTTTTTCCACACGCTTCTTGCGACCCTGTTGACTATTTTGAATGAAACGCTTGATTGTTCAATGATCACGCTTCAGAAGCTTTGCAATTTTAAGAGTGCTGCATCCCTCTGCAAGATATCTCACTATTTTTGACTTTTCTGAGCCTGTCAAGTCCTTCTTTTGACACGTTTTGCCAAAGGAAAGGAAGTTGCCTAATAATTATGCACACCTGATATAGGGTGTTGATGTCATTAGACCACACCCCTTCTCATTACAGAGATGCACATCACCTAATATGCTTAATTGGTAGTAGGCTTTCGAGCCTATACAGCTTGGAGTAAGACAACATGCATAAAGAGGATGATGTGGTCAAAATACTCATTTGCCTAATAATTCTGCACTCCCTGTATATAATTAATGTGTACTTACCTCCAGTTGGGGGGAACTGTATATAAGTATTCTAGTGTTGTGTTACTATAATAAAGTACCTTTATTTTTGTCACGCTGCGTTGTTCTTTCATGTGTGACAAGTTGCTGTGTGACTATAGTGATAGTGCATAAGCTTTGCATGTCTCATAGATAAGTCTTGGCTGCTCATCCACAGCTACCCCTAGAGAGCCCTGGCTTCCCAAACACTGCCTACACTTCACTGATAGGGGATACATGGACCTCGTATAAGGTGATAACATCATAGGTGTCCACCACACACCAGGCCAGCTTCCTACAGACCGAAAACAAAATGTACAGAATATTTTGGGCCTTGTTTATGAAAGGCTTGTGCCGCTTGAGTATCACTTTTTTTTTATGCTCTGATGGCACAAGCCTTTCAATCATACCTATGAGGTGACACAAAGCCACCCAAGGTGGCTTTGCATGGACTCATACTTATAGATTAAGGCAAAGCAGCACAAGCCGCTATGCTGCCTTACTCTGCGTCAAGGAGGAGTTCCATGGGCATTTTGGTGGATGTTCCCATGCAACATCCATGGATTTTGATGCTGCCCTAGATTTACAAAATCACCTAAACTGGAGCAGTGCCAAAACCTTATGCCTCCCAAGAGCAGGCATAAAGAGGAGAAATGTTTTCAATTCTCCTAGTTTTTCCCCTCTTTCCAATTGTGTTGAATTCTGCTCACATACAGAAAGAGGAAAATGCCTGTCAGAATAGTTTTTGTGCAGGAACCAAAACCAATCCTGCCTACATTGGTGCTAGGTAGCACATTGTGCACCAGCACAAGAGGAAAGGACAGGAATCCACTTTATTGCAAAAATATGGTCCATTCCTGCATAAATTATGACCATTGATTTTAGCTACACTTTTGACCACATCCCCACACTCACTGACCTTTGGTTTGCTAAACACTGTTTAATATTATTTCCTCACCTTAAAAATGATTTGCCTTGCGAATTGGGGACGTTTATGATTGTTGAAGATGAAGAGTACCACGTTCCAGAAACGTTTGTCAGGAGGGGGTCCCTACACCTAAACATTTTTGAAAAGGGGTCCCTGCATCAAAAAGTTTGAAGACCTCTGAGTTACTGTCATTGATAGATTAATGAGTGCATGTCAATGTGGAACATCATTGTCTACACTTTGCAGTATGTTGTTCCCATTATGTGGACATGCAACAAAGGCCCAGATATTTGGGAATGTGGCACCGTACAGTGCAGCAAGTCACAGATCAGTAGTCCACGGAGTCACTGAGAAAGAGCAGTGTTGGACAGATTTTATGTCATACAGCACAGTCCTGACTTTTCAAGCAGCACTGGCACACAATGGACTGTATAGCACAGAGTCAGACACATTTGCAACATGGTACTCATGTGGCTGCATTTCATGTGGTTGAATCTGTGTTGGAAGAGCCAGCTTCCTGTACAGCATGAACACTTGGGGGACTCATCGTTTATGTCTGTGTGCCATGGAACAAACATTACATAGGTTGCAAGAGTGTCTTGGGTGACTAAAGTTATTTTTCCTTGGTACACAAGGATTGGTATAGCAATTGATTTGTCACACTTCACAGTTTACCTGGTGTGGGATGCATGACATGCCTCAGGAACCATGGGAGTTGCATGTAGGCACACACACAATGGTCACAGCGTCTCTCCCTGGCACACAGTTTAGCAATACCTCATTTTGCATAGCGTTGCATTGCTCTGGATCTTTATACCAATCAAAGGCACACACAGTGGCTTTGTCTGTCTTAACATGTGTGGCTTGGGGGTGTGCATTGCACATGTGCCATAATATATGGTACAAGCCAGCAGGCACAGATATGGCTATTTTGGCATACATTAATCACTGTTAGTAGGCCTGTTATGTACTTCAGATATATTTACCAACAAGTAGGCCATTCCAATATCACCCAGTCTAGAGGTGCTCATTGATGATGGAGTGCCTGAAGATGTAGGTATCTTGAGCACCCCCAGGGTACTTGGCCAGCACATTTGTGAATGTCCTCAGATGGACCAGAATTGCCTGGACGTTGAAGAATTATGTGTGCTTTCTACTGCGAAACAGGTGTGATGTTGCTGCAGAAGGAATCAGTTGCACATGTATGCAGTCCCTAGCCAGCAAGACATGTGGAAACTTGCAATGGCATAGAAGTCTTGCTTGGTGTCCAGCTGCTGTTGTTGTGTCATGAGGAAATGGAAGTTCTGAGGTGTGACTCTGATGATTGTATCCAGGACAGAGGTTAGGAATACAGAAAAAGATGGCTGCAATATTCCTGCCAGTCTGGCTGTTGTGCTCTGGAATGAGCCAGATGCCATCATATGGAAGACTGCCATAAGTTTGACCTGCGGAGAGATGTTGGTTGGCCTGGCAGTTGATGGCTCCAGCTTTGGCACAATATGGTTAAGCAGTTGAATGATGGACTCACTCCTGAGTCTGTATTATGTGAGGACCTCATCCTTCCTGAGGGCAGTGAGGAAAATCTGCTGATGGAAGACATCCTCCCTTCTCCTGCGCTGTCTATGTGCTGGTGTTCTCCTGGCAACTCCCAACTGAAGAATGAGCACCTCAATGGCATAGTTGAGCTTGCCAAACTCATTTGTGTGTGTTGTATTTATGTACCAGAGCCCCTGCTTCATTTCTTACGCCTGGGTTGCCGATGTGCAGGAATTCTGACTCAGTTCAGGTTCTGCACGCTGCATTCAGAAAATGTGGTTCATATTCAGAAAACCATAAATTTCACTGCATCAGATTTACAATAGATTTTACAAGGAAATTCCTACCTTGCATATTTTATGATCTGCGTGGCATGACTATTTCTGACAAATGAATTTTTCAATACTGCCCTACAAAAACTAACACATTGGGCCACATGCATTGAATCGTAAATATTGAAAACTGTCTGTGCCGCTGTTGCATCAAAAATAATGACGCAACGTCGGCACAAGGCTCTCATAATTATGCCCTGATGGTTTGGCAGTTCGGGCTGGACTGTTCCCATGGGGAGGAGGGTAAAAACTGATTTGCATATGGCTGTGTCTAACTGGAATGGCGTGGCAAACAAAAAACTCTATGGATTTAGTCCCAGATCTGTGACTGGGGGTGGATGTTTGACATTGTTCAGAATTCCATCCATCATCTGTTCTTTTTGCTTAAGCAGAATACCTCCAGCTGTGGTTACAAGTAGGTCTGTCACTGGCATCAGGAAATCCCCATCACGAACTGCAGTTCTGAGAAAAGAGCACACCTTAAAACAAATACCTGAAGTTTTCAAGGAGCTGCAGATGGTACAAGGCCTCTCTACAGCGACAATGGCCCAATGATTTTAAAAGAGGTTTAAGGAAAAATCTATGAGAGTGACTAAAGTAGTTTAAAAAAACATGTAATGTAATAGTGACTGCATTTTAACCCCGTCCCAAGAACAACACAGAGCTGTTCACCCGGATGTGTCAAATTGATATCCTAAACGCAAACGTTGCCAAACCGTACCAGCTCTAAAACAGAAGAGCAGAGACCTCTCCTATTGAGTGAGTTCCAAGTAAAGGTAAAAAATGGTCTCCACACTAGCAAAAAACCTCTAATATGCCTTTGCTGTATGTTTTCCCAGCTCCGTTTGCAACATTCTGTTCTTACAGAGTTCCCAAAAGAGATTCTTTACCCACAGTTCATCTTCTTTCTTTAGATTCCTGGGAGACGTGAGTAAAGGGGCCAACCCCTTGGAATGTTTTAAAGATGTAACTTAACCAAGGAATAGCAGAGCCTCTGTCCAGGCTAAAACAGTCCTTGGAGACATCTCTGCAAAGCTGTGCTACAGTCTATTTGACCTGTAGTAGAGTATACAGTAGCAAGCCATTTTCGCGTACTCCGAGTGTTGTCTTAAACAAATTAAAACATTGGACCAATAGGCCGAGTGTCCCTCATTAAGGGCCCCTTTATTCCTTTCAACCCCAAACTTCCACCCGAGAAGCATCTGTAGCCCCTGTGAACTAAACATACAACAGGTAAAAATGTTAAAACATGATAGTGTGTGAGCTGGCTTTCCTGGGGCCCTAATAGATCATTAGGACAGTTTGTTGCTGGCTGGTCAAACATTGCTACATGCCCTAGGAGACCACATGCATGTGCAAAATGGCCTCATCCCTCTGGCAGGTCACCTCCCATCTGAGAGTACCCCCACCATTGTGAGCCTGCAATTTCATCATCCCCAGGGGACCTGTTAATGGCCAGAGCATTCCGGGGGTCAAGAACATGCCTGGGTCACCACCAGGGCCCCGGTTGTTTATATCTAACCTCTGGGACCTTTGTGACCTGTCTCCTAGGTGTCTCTTCATCATGGAATTCCTTCATGCACTTCAGCTTCCCTGATGATCCGTAGTGGTCACTCAGACAGCTGGTGTCATGTTTCAACAACCAGTTGTGAGTGATATCTCAGGGGCAGTTGTTCATGATCTATTTCCATGCTGCTGTCAGGTTGTCAAAGAAAAGGGTTTTGGAGGAACATACCACCCTAAGTTTAGCTGGCAAGAGGAGCATATATGGTAGCTTCATTGCTCTCAGTTTCTGTTTCAATGCTTCAAATGACTTGTGTTGCTTTTGTACTTGGTGGGTGTAACCTTGGAATATCAAGATTCTGGAGGATTGATATGATAGTTCACCATTCCCCCATGCTGCCCTCAACCTTACCCCCATGTCGCCCTTTTGCGTCTCTGACCTTATAACTGAGCACTTTCCTAATTATAGGGTGTGGGGAAGCTCTAGATGATGGTCTCACTGTAAGTGATCTGTGTGCCCACTCGACCACAAAGCATGGTGAAAATTGCTCTGCTTGAACCCAGGAGAAGAGCCACCAATTAGAACTCTCTGATCCCTCTGGAAAGCCAACAAAGAGCAAGTTGCTCCTTTGTGCGCTGTGCTCCAAAAGTTTTTTTGCCAAAGACAGGTGCAGCACTTCTGTCCTCAGCGTACCGACTGAGTCTTTTGAGTCCGAAATGCAGTCCTCAGCACCTGCAACCCTATTTACTGCACTTCTCCTATCCTTTTAGCCAGCACCTATCATGACTGTTGTATGGCTTCCAGCAGCATTAGATTATCAGGTAGTTCCATTCACCATTGGTGGCAGTGGTCATCCAGGAGGAGCTGGTCACTGGAGTCACAGGACAGGACAGCACAGACTACCAGGAATCACCATTAATGCAGGATAAGTTGCAGGGGGGAAGTCTGGAACACCACCAATGGTAAAAGGGAGGTATATGGGACACACCCAATGCATGCTAAAAAGGGTTGCATCAGGACACATAGGCCCTGAAACAAGATGCACCATCCTCACCAAAGCCACACATATACTGACCCTTTGGTTGTGCTATGCTCTCCAACATATACATAACTTTGACATTGGTCACTCACTATGGCTAAACTTCCCCATGTAACTAAGCACCACAATGTCTGGTAGGCACATGCAAATAGTGTGGGTATGCTACCCGTTGCATAAAGTCAAAGCTCCTGTACCATAATGTACACATCAGAGACTAGGACGGAAGTCAATACCATCCCAGGGTGTAGTGTGATTGGTTTTACATATCCTTTGCGCATTAGCTTTAGGCTTTAGGCCTTTGTGCACTTTGCCCTGGATGTATTTTATTCATTTGCTGGCAGCTTAGAGCCTTTGTGCACTTTGCTCTAAATGCTTTTTATTAGGCTTCGTACTGTTATTTTTCAAATAGCCAGTTCTACGGTGTTGTTTTTTATTCATATCACACTGTTTTGCCTACTTCAGCACTGGAGTTCTCCATAACATATTCACTCTGTGCTTTAGTTAAGGATACAGTTTGGCACATTGCCGATAGACGTGGTAGGAGTTTAGACTTGGCATTCCTGCGTAGGGACATTTTGTGATCACGATGACATGTTAGTTATAAAATCACTTCCTTGTCCCAATACACGCAAGAGGGAGATTCCGACCAGGGAACCACAACTAGACGCTGACTGCCTCGTTGCAGATGCTGAACCAAGATCACAGGCCTTTGCTCAGGTATGAGGGCTGATGTCTCCCCAGTGATACAGACAGGCAAGCTAGAAGCTTAACATGCTGTGCTCGAAATAGAACAAGCAGAGGGAGAGTAGAAACTATTATACACGATGATCGCTTTGTTCTTATTTTTTACTCTCCTGGTAACTATTTCAATCCTACTGTGTTGTATGGTTCTGGTTATTGCGGCTTATGCCTTATTATCTAAAATACAGTCGTTTTATTAAATCATTATATAAAACTTATACTGTCTTTGTCATTTGTATATGAGATCATATTGTAAATGAGAGAGTTGGTTTGGATCTGAGTGACCACGACTTCCCTGAAAAGTTCCAAAGATGTCATGCGCTCGGCTGCCTAATCATCTCTTCCCGTGGGAGAAATGAGGCACTGATAGTTAGCCGGAGCAAAAAAACGAATTTAGGGTGACAGAGTTCCTTACACGTGGGTCAGACTCTGTCCCCCACACCGTTATCGATCCTGCTGCCTAGAAATCCAGTAGTCTCATTTAGGATAATGAGAGCCCACGCGACAAGGGGTGGTGTCAGGGTGGTGTCACTGGCCAAAAAGCTTCCCTTCCTCGATTTTACATTGTCTGTACTCATGTGTGCTGCATCTTGCAACACACATTGAAATGTCATCTTTGCAAAAACAGTTTGTACATGTGCATAAAGGGACACCTCCCTACTCATTAACAATCAAACCTATCAATGCAGACATCCTTGCAGGATGGTGTAAGGATGCCTGCGTTGGCGCTAAGCACCTCCAGTTCGTACCAGGGCAGGGGACAACACTGGGGTGCCCCATATGCAAATGAATACGGTGCATCGCTGCGCTGTGAAAATGACACTCTCAGTGCAGCATTGCGCTCTGTCATTCCAAATAACTAGTGACCTTGACCCATGTGAGCTGCACAATGCTACACATAAGTACAACCACAAACTCGGGTCAGTGACAAGTCATGGGGTCTCCGGTGGCATATACATGATGTACCATGTCAACAGCCAATGGAATCCAAAATTGATATTACACTATCTTATTGCAGAGGATGATGACTTACTTCCTGCCGACCTGCCTGTCCTGGACTTTGAAAATGACAAGGGTGACCAGTTGGCAACCATCAATCAACAGACTCTCAAGGATGTCCTAGGATCCCTCCAGACACTACCTCCAGTCGCAGGGGGGACAGACAGTGTTGCGGGGTCTCCACGTGAACCACCCAGCCACCAACAGACACCCCAGCCAGTCCACACACATACCTGGACTCCGAGGACCCAGAGATCAGCTTTCAGAGGACAGTGGTAGGAGTCCAGTGTGAGCTGGCAAAGAAGGATCGAGTGGGGATGGAGACCATGGCCTGGCAGCCCAGAAGGACTGCAGCGGTGCCTCAGTCCAAATAAGGACAACTCAACTGTCTTTAGAGGTTCCCATTCCACGCAACGTGGACTCCAGCAGTCCTTGGCAGGCATAGTTGTTGTGATGCACCAGATGCCACAACAGATGGCCTCCCAAAATGCCAGTAGCATGCAGAATACCCTGGAGTCCATACAGTGGGAAGTGGCCTCCCCCAGGGAAAACATGTTTGCCTACCACGTGACATTGTTGCGGTCTTGAAGAATCAGCAATTCCTCCCTGCAGCAGTGATGCCTTATGTGTGCCGGATCTTTCACTCCACATCTCTATCCCCTGAAGTGTGTGTGGCCCCCTCTACCTGTACAACAGCATCAGCCATGGCACAGGTGGCACCACACACATCAGAGAATGAAGATGTGAAAGGAATAACAATCAAAATGAAAAGCACCCGGTAGCACTAGTCTGTGCCACATGATTGAATTCCGTTGCTCTCCGGTTACACATAGAACTATGCGTTCCATTAACTAATAGATGTTTTGTAATTTAATAACATCCATTTCCCAATGTGTAACAACTTTCTTTTATTTGTTTATTGTATATGCAGCTACCTGATGGTGATCGACCTCGTAGGAAAGTTACTCTTTCTGGAATGGTTACCCCAACTGTTTGCCTTCTATCAGTATGTTAAAATTGTTTTCACTGGTGTTAGACCTGACAGCCTTAGGGTGGTCACCCCTAACTTTTTGCCTGCCTCCCTCCACTTTTTGGACACTGTTTCTGCTGGTTGTAGGACTCTGCACAATTTACCACTGCTAACCAATGGTAAAGTGCATATGCTCCCTCCCTTAAAACATGGGGACATTGGTTAATACCCAATTGGTTTATTTATTCTACTTGTAAGTCCCCAGTAAAGTGCACTACATGTGCTCAGGGCCTGTAGATTAAATGCTACTATTGGGCCTGCAGCACTGACTGTGCCACCCATCTAAGTTGCCCCTTAATACTGCCTCAGGCCTGCCATTGTAAGGCCTGTGTGTGCAGTTTCACTGCCACTTTAACTTGGCATTTAAAAGTACTTGCCAAGCCTTAAACTCCCCTTTTTCTACATATAAGTCACCCCCAAGGTAGGCCCTAGGTAACCCAAAGGGCAGGGTACTATGTAAGTAAAAGGCAGGACATGTACCTGTGCAGTTTATATGTCCTGGTGGTGTAAAACTCCTACATTTGTTTTTACGCTGCTGTGAGGCCTGCTCCTTTCATAGGATAGCATTAGAGCTACCCTCATATACTGTTTGAGTGGTAGATTCTGATCTAAAAGGAGTAACAAGGTCATATTTAGTGTGGTCAGAATGGTAATGCAAAATCCTGCTGAATGGTGAAGTTGGATTTAATATGACTATTTTAGAAAAGCCACTTTTAGAAAGTGAGCATTTCCCTGCACTTAAATCCTTCTGTGCCTTACAATCCACATCTGGCTAGGTTACTTGACAGCTCCCTTGTGCATTTCACTCAGACAACCCCAAACACAGGATGCTTAGTCACACCTACACACATCTGCATACTGAATGGGTCTTCCTGGGCTGGGAGGGTGGAGGCCATGACACTTCCATCTAAACGGACAGTGGCCTGCCCTCACACAATTTACTGCCAAATCCCCTACTGGGACCCTGCCAGACAGGATGGAACTGAAAGGGGACCTGGTACATTTCTAAGCCACTCTTTGAAGTCTCCCCCACTTCAAAGGCACATTTGGGTATTTAAACAGGGCCTCTGACCCTACCAACTCAGACACTTCTGGACAAGATATCACTGGTGAAGAAACTCTGAACCAGACCCTGCAACCTGCATTGCGACAGTAACTTCGACACACGCCCCACTGGATCGATACAAAGCTGAGGCGGAATGACGCAGCCCAACTTCCTGCAAGAAGAATTGACGCAGCGTCTGCCATGTAACAGAAATGTTCATGCATCGCCCACCACAGCGACGCAGCTCCTGTGACCTCGTCCAGCACGCCCAGGATTTCTCCGCATCATTCCCGGGGTGTCCGAAAACCCCGCAACCTGAAGAGGATCCAAGTCTGCGTGCCGGAAAACGATGGAAAGCCTTTCCTGCATGGAAAATTATCGACGCATCGCCTGTGTGCGCCCAGAGAAACCAACACACACATCCTCGTTTTCCACGCATCTCCTCCTTTGAACGCAAACCAGATACTTTGTGCTTGCAAGAGACACTTGTTGCTTTTTAAAAACTGGAGACTCTTTTTATCATTTTCTAAGTGATATTTCAATAAGTACTTAGTGAATCTTGATTGTTTTGGATTGTGTGTGACCCTTGAGCTATTGTGAGGTCAGGAGAGCTCCCCACGCCACGCAGCCTACCTAACTGCACCTGTGCGTGCTTCCCCACCCTTGCTGCTGCTGCGAGTTCGAGGCCCTCCTCTACCCGCATGCACCCGCCTGCGCCTCATCCCTGGCGCCAGTGGTGAGCTGTAAGTATTTTGTGTCTGCCTTTGTGTCTGCTTTTTGCCTTTTCTGCCTCTTTACTGTTGTCTCTGCTTTTTGCCCTTTCACGCTCCCTCTGTGTCTCCTCTCTTCCTGCCGCTGCATCCCCTGCGGCCCACCCCCCTCACTCGCCCATTCATGCTTCGCCTCCCAGCTGCTCCTCCCGCCCACCTCCCCTTCTTAATGGTGGCCGCGCGCAGCCCGTCTGTGCCTGGACTGTGCCCAGCACCAGACCCCCAGCCCCGGTGACCGCCACGTCACCCGACACCACTATGACACTGTAGCCGGGCGATCCCGGCTACAAGCGAGCCGAATGACGTATCGGCCAAGGCCGATACGTCATTTCCGCGTCCTCCCGTTGCCGGGGAGACGCGGTCTGAGAGCGGCTGGCGGGACGGCGTTGCCCGGGAAACGACGTCAGTTTCCCGGGCTGAACTGCCGCATATGAGGGACGCGCTGGGGAGCCGAGGGGAGAGAGAAGCGGAAAGGACCACGGAGAGTCACGAACAGAACGAGGAGGAACCGAAGACCAGGAGAGACGCTGACCAGAAGCTGGAGGAGAGAGGGAGAGAAGAAGGGCCCCAGAGCCTGGAACCTGGAGACCAGCAGGAGGAACGCTACCAATCCAGCCACGACCCTGGAGGGTCGTGGCTAAACAAGGTACGGTCCATTTGGACTAAACAAAGGGAAATTGGAGGGAAAGGGACTGGGGAGGGGTCATAGAGGAGGGTTGGAAAGGGAGGTAGGGGAAGGGCACTATGAATGGCTCACGAGTGTCACTTATCCCCACATTAGAGAAATAGTTGTGGTTACACTTTTCCCCTACACCACTCCTCACCAGCACCACCCCCTCCTTTCGTGTGTACCACCTCCCAGTCCAGAGATAAGAGAAAAGGGAAGAGTCCCCCATAACATCCATACTTACCTTAGCATTTTCCCTTCTATTTTCGGCATCCAACCGGACTCCGACGGGCGAGCGAGGCAGAACGGACCCCTGTAAAACAAGAAGCAAGAACATAGAATCACAAACCTGGGAAAAGTTACGAAAGAAGAACAAAGCGACTAAGAAAGACTATAACACTTGTGGTTGGGTTACACATAACCTACTTTCCGCCTAACTAAACAAAATAATAAACCACTTACCCTTAACTACACACCGCTTTAGTGGTCTTTATACTGTTCGACCTGCGACAGTGGTGTCAGAAGTGGGATTTTAGACCTGCGTACCCTCCCCGCAGCAATCGAACAGTATAACAATGAGTGACCAACCCTCGTTAGAGGATATGATAAAGCAATTGGCCGAGGGCCAACGACATCTCCAGTTGGTGTGGGAGGCCCACCAGCGAGAAGCCAAAGAAGACAGGGAAGCGTTACAGTCCGCTTTGAAAAGTCAGGCGACCATCCTTGCGAATAATCAGCTGGTCCATGAGACGGCTATGAAAAAATTGACTGAGACTATTGCTAGTAGTAAAGTACACCCCAATGTTCCAAGTTCCGTGCTACAGAAATATCAAGATGGAGAAGACCCCGAAGCCTTTTTTACTAATTTTGAGAGAGTGGCATCCTCCGCTCAATGGCCTGAGGATAGATGGGGTCAGTACGTCGCCCCCTTACTCACAGGGCTATTACAAGCAGCGTATCAAGCAGCAAACCCGGGGGGGAACACACCATACCAAGAGATAAAGACTAGTATCTTAGAACGGGTGGGACATGACACGGAATACTACAGGGTAAAATTTAGAAAAATCAAATGGGGACCGAATGAAGATCCCCGAACCTTTTATTATCGGGTTAAGGATTTGGCCTTAAAATGGCTGGGTTTGTCCGGAAATAGTAGGGAGGAAGTGATCCAAACAATTGTCCTAGAACAATAGCTGGAGTCCTTGCCTACCACCACTAAGCACTGGATCCGTCAGCATCCAAAAGTGACTACTGAGATTGCAATTGATTTAGCGTGTGCTTATCATCGCTCCACTGATGTGAGAAATATGTCTCCCCGACCCAGCCTAAAGCCAGGAACTTCCGCTCCTAAAATTACGCCATGGACTTTCTCAGAGGAACCAGTACCCCACAGATTTCCTAACCCTCCTCCGGTAGCAGGACCCCAATGTTACAACTGTGGAGAATAGGTCCACATTGCCCGAATGTGCCCCAGAAAACAGGATAGTAGTGAGCCAATGGAAATCGGAGTTACTAGGCGACGGGTACTGTGTACCGGAAAAGGTAACCAGAAGTTTAAACAGCTTCTGGGAGTCAACGGAAAAACAATATGGGCCCTTATTGACTCAGGGTGTAGCCAGTCAGTGGTGAGAAAAGACATAATTCCCATCGTTGATAAAGGAACCGAACAATGGGTGAATATATGTTGTATACACGGAGATAAGGAACAATACCCGTTATGTAACGTCACAGTAGAATGGGGAAAACACCGGGATGTCTTACCGATGGGTCTAATGTCCAATTTGATTGAAGAGTGTATCATTGCAACTGACTATGAACATTTCCAAGAAATACTAGATTTTGTTCGACAACCTAAACTGACACAGGATTGGTGGAAAGACGCTCCTTTTTCTGATAGCAGCATAGAAAGTCCCTCAATCAGGAGGAAATTATCCCGTAGAGAGAAAAGAATAGAAAAATTACATTACTTGGGAAAAGAGAGATCAAGGTCGAACACCGGCATTATTGCAGAAACCCATGAAGTCCCTGTTAGTTTTCCCCAACAACAAAGAATAGATCCTTCTCTCGCCCATGCCTGGAAGTCGGCCAGAGAAGAAGAAACCGAAGAGGTGGGTCCCTATTTCTTCATTAAGAAAAACCTCTTATATCGGATAACCACTACTGGTACCGGAGAACGTAAACAACAATTAGTGGTACCCGATCATTATAGAAATCAGGTCCTAACGATGGCCCATTGTCAACCCGGGGGAGGTCATTATGGGAGGGAAAAAACTGAAGAATATCTTCTGAGACGGTTCTATTGGCCGGGAGTGTTTGCTCACATACGTAAATATTGTTCCCAGTGTCCCCGATGCCAACTTACGGAACCCGGCAGACCTAAGAAAGCACCGTTGATGCCCCTACCCATAATAGACGTCCCCTTCAGTAGGATAGGAATGGACCTGATTGGACCTGTAGTACCATCCACAAAGGGACACACATATATCCTAGTCATGGTTGACTATGCCACTCGATACCCCGAGGCCGTTCCTTTAAAAAGTATGACAACTAAGACAGTGGCACAGGCAATGATAACTCTTTTTTCCCGGGTTGGGTTCCCGCATGAAATACTTACCGACCAGGGGACTCCTTTTATGTCCACTCTTATGAAGCAAGTATGTAAGACCTTGGGTATTTCTCAAATCCGTACCTCGGTATATCATCCACAGACGGATGGACTAGTGGAACGATATAACAGAACAATAAAAACCGTACTAAAAAAATTGATGGAAGAGTCAGGGAGAGACTGGGATCAAGTTACCCTTAGTATTATACGCCATCCGAACACATGAACAGTCCTCTACAGGCCATAGCCCCTTTGAGCTGGTGTTCGGAAGACAGCCGAGATCTCTCCTTGACATGGCTATCGAAACTTGGGAGGAAGAGGCAGAAGAAGGGGGAAGGCCCCTTCTAGAATATGCACACAATTTGAGATCACAGTTACAAGGTCTTTGGGATTCAGTCAAAGTAAATATGGAACAAGCACAAGCAGTTCAAAAACAATATTATGACCGAGGGAGCAAGTTACGGGTGTTACAACCAGGAGATCAGGTTTTGATAATGCGTCCAACCTCAGAGCAAAAAATAATAGCTAAATGGCAGGGCCCCTATCAGATAATAAGAGCGGTATCTCCGGTTACCTACCTGGTTGAATTATCGCACACTCCCCAAAAATCACAGATTTATCACATAAATCTCCTTAAAAAATGGGAAGAACCAGACCCTTCCAACACTGCCAGCGTATTGGCAGGATTCCTATGTCCCAATAATAAGTCAAGTATTGAATTCTATCCCACCGAACACAGTAACGGGGAAGACCTACCCACAATAAATGAAACCCTAACAAAAGCCGAAAAAGAACAGGTATACACCTTACTAGAACACTTCCGAGATTTTTTTCAGCATTACCAGGCAAAACCACCTTGATAACCCATAAAATAAGAACCATACCAGGGAAAATTGTGCGGTTACGGCCGTATCGTATACCTGAGGCCAGAAAGCAGATTATGGAGGCTGAAATACAAAAAATGTTAAAACAAGGGGTGATTGAACCGTCTACTAGTCCCTGGTGCTCCCCAGTTGTTTTGGTACCAAAACCCGTTGGCACTGTTAGATTCTGTATTGATTTCAGGAAGCTTAACGAAAACTCCATGTTTGACACATATCCTATACCCAGAGTTGATGACGTTTTAGAGAAATTAGGAAAAGCCAAATATATGACTACCCTGGATTTGACAAAAGGGTATTGGCAGATTCCTTTAGCCACTGAAGATAAAGAGAAAACAGCGTTTGCCACCCAGTCTGGTCTTTATCAGTTCACGGTGCTTCCCTTTGGTCTCCATGGAGCACCAGCGACATTCCAGAGGTTAATGGATAAACTCTTAAATCCCTTCCAGTCTTTTTCAGCAGCCTATCTAGACGATGTAGTGATTTTTAGTGAAACCTGGAATGATCATCTACAACATTTATACCAGATTTTCCACACCCTTATCACTGCTGGATTAACTGCCAATCCTAAAAAGTGCATCATAGGAACACCCGACATATCGTACTTAGGCTACAAAATTAGTCAAGGGAATCTAAAACCTCAACAACAAAAAAGTAGAGGCCATACTTAATGCACCTAAACCGACAACAAAGAAAGAGTTACGATCCTTCCTGGGGTTAGTTGGCTACTATAGAAGATTCATACCGGATTATTCTACACTAGCCGCCCCTCTCACGGACCTTCTGTCTAAGTCACATCCTAATAGGCTAGCGCCCTTTTCGGATCAACAGAACACCAGTTTTGAACAACTAAAATCCTTCCTAACCAAAGATCCAATACTCCGATGCCCGGATTTTTCCAAACTTTCCATCTCTATACTGATGCCTCAGATGTGGGTTTAGGGGGAGTATTGGCCCAACCCGATGGGGACGGTAAGGATCATCCGGTAGAATATGTCAGTAGGAAATTGTTTCCCCGGGAGCAACACTATCCAACCATTGAAAAAGAATGCCTGGCCATAAAATGGGCCGTGGATACCTTACAATATTATCTTCTGGGACGTCCCTTTATACTTTTTACCGATCATGCTCCCCTCACGTGGTTATCTGCCCATAAGGACACCAATTCCAGGATTTTAAGATGGTTCCTTGAACTACAACCATTTTCCTTTCAGGTCCGTCACATCCCAGGTCACCAACAGGCCCCAGCTGACTATTTATCTCGGTATCCGGACACTGCTACGGTCCTCGAACAGGACCTTTCATGGGCAGAGGTATGTAGCCGGGCGATCCCGGCTACAAGCGAGCCGAATGACGTATCGGCCGAGGCCGATACGTCATTTCCGCGTCCTCCCGTTGCTGGGGAGACGCGGTCTGAGAGCGGCTGGCGGGACGGCTTTGCCCGGGAAACGACGTCAGTTTCCTGGGCTGAACTGCCGCATATGAGGGACGCGCTGGGGAGCCGAGGGGAGAGAGAAGCGGAAAGGACCACGGAGAGTCACGAACAGAACGAGGAGGAACCGAAGACCAGGAGAGACGCTGACCAGAAGCTGGAGGAGAGAGGGAGAGAAGAAGGGCCCCAGAGCCTGGAACCTGGAGACCAGCAGGAGGAACGCTACCAATCCAGCCACGACCCTGGAGGGTCGTGGCTAAACAAGGTACGGTCCATTTGGACTAAACGAAGGGAAATTGGAGGGAAAGGGACTGGGGAGGGGTCATAGAGGAGGGTTGGAAAGGGAGGTAGGGGAAGGGCACTATGAATGGCTCACGAGTGTCACTTATCCCCACATTAGAGAAATAGTTGTGGTTACACTTTTCCCCTACACCACTCCTCACCAGCACCACCCCCTCCTTTCATGTGTACCACCTCCCAGTCCAGAGATAAGAGAAAAGGGAAGAGTCCCACATAACATCCATACTTACCTTAGCATTTTCCCTTCTATTTTCGGCATCCAACCAGACTCCGACGGGCGAGCGAGGCAGAACGGACCCCTGTAAAACAAGAAGCAAGAACATAGAATCACAAACCTGGGAAAAGTTACGAAAGAAGAACAAAGCGACTAAGAAAGACTATAACACTTGTGGTTGGGTTACACATAACCTACTTTCCGCCTAACTAAACAAAATAATAAACCACTTACCCTTAACTACACACCGCTTTAGTGGTCTTTATACTGTTCGACCTGCGACAGTGGTGTCAGAAGTGGGATTTTAGACCTGCGTACCCTCCCCGCAGCAATCGAACAGTATAACAATGAGTGACCAACCCTCGTTAGAGGATATGATAAAGCAATTGGCCGAGGGCCAACGACATCTCCAGTTGGTGTGGGAGGCCCACCAGCGAGAAGCCAAAGAAGACAGGGAAGCGTTACAGTCCGCTTTGAAAAGTCAGGCGACCATCCTTGCGAATAATCAGCTGGTCCATGAGACGGCTATGAAAAAATTGACTGAGACTATTGCTAGTAGTAAAGTACACCCCAATGTTCCAAGTTCCGTGCTACAGAAATATCAAGATGGAGAAGACCCCAAAGCCTTTTTTACTAATTTTGAGAGAGTGGCATCCTCCGCTCAATGGCCTGAGGATAGATGGGGTCAGTACGTCGCCCCCTTACTCACAGGGCTATTACAAGCAGCGTATCAAGCAGCAAACCCGGGGGGGAACACACCATACCAAGAGATAAAGACTAGTATCTTAGAACGGGTGGGACATGACACGGAATACTACAGGGTAAAATTTAGAAAAATCAAATGGGGACCGAATGAAGATCCCCGAACCTTTTATTATCGGGTTAAGGATTTGGCCTTAAAATGGCTGGGTTTGTCCGGAAATAGTAGGGAGGAAGTGATCCAAACAATTGTCCTAGAACAATATCTGGAGTCCTTGCCTACCACCACTAAGCACTGGATCCGTCAGCATCCAAAAGTGACTACTGAGATGGCAATTGATTTAGCGTGTGCTTATCATCGCTCCACTGATGTGAGAAATATGTCTCCCCGACCCAGCCTAAAGCCAGGAACTTCCGCTCCTAAAATTACGCCATGGACTTTCTCAGAGGAACCAGTACCCCACAGATTTCCTAACCCTCCTCCGGTAGCAGGACCCCAATGTTACAACTGTGGAGAATAGGTCCACATTGCCCGAATGTGCCCCAGAAAACAGGATAGTAGTGAGCCAATGGAAATCGGAGTTACTACGCGACGGGTACTGTGTACCGGAAAAGGTAACCAGAAGTTTAAACAGCTTCTGGGAGTCAACGGAAAAACAATATGGGCCCTTATTGACTCAGGGTGTAGCCAGTCAGTGGTGAGAAAAGACATAATTCCCATCGTTGATAAAGGAACCGAACAATGGGTGAATATATGTTGTATACACGGAGATAAGGAACAATACCCGTTATGTAAAGTCACAGTAGAATGGGGAAAACACTGGGATGTCTTACCGATGGGTCTAATGTCCAATTTGATTGAAGAGTGTATCATTGGAACTGACTATGAACATTTCCAAGAAATACTAGATTTTGTTCGACAACCTAAACTGACACAGGATTGGTGGAAAGACGCTCCTTTTTCTGATAGCAGCATAGAAAGTCCCTCAATCAGGAGGAAATTATCCCGTAGAGAGAAAAGAATAGAAAAATTACATTACTTGGGAAAAGAGAGATCAAGGTCGAACACCGGCACTCCTCACCAGCACCACCCCCTCCTTTCGTGTGTACCACCTCCCAGTCCAGAGATAAGAGAAAAGGGAAGAGTCCCACATAACATCCATACTTACCTTAGCATTTTCCCTTCTATTTTCGGCATCTAACCGGACTCCGACGGGCGAGCGAGCCAGAACGGACCCCTGTAAAACAAGAAGCAAGAACATAGAATCACGAACCTGGGAAAAGTTACGAAAGAAGAACAAAGCGACTAAGAAAGACTATAACACTTGTGGTTGGGTTACACATAACCTACTTTCCGCCTAACTAAACAAAATAATAAACCACTTACCCTTAACTACACACCGCTTTAGTGGTCTTTATACTGTTCGACCTGCGACAGACACCAACACCCTTCACACCCTCAACGCCAGCCAATCAGCCACCTGCTTCCAGGCCTCCCCAAATCTCTTCCACACACCCTTCTCCTGCCGGACCTGCAGCTTCACCAGCTCCCGAGCCGCCACTCTGCCCGCCAGAGCCAGACGCAACCACCTCAGATGCATCCTTCTCAGCACCCGCTCTGTCCACAAGCACGCCATCTAGCTCTGGGACCTTCTCGACTCATCCTCCCCGGACATCGGCTTACTGACGGAGACCTGGATGAACCCATCCTCAGCACCTGACATTGCCATAGCCATCTCTGACGGCTACAAGATCACCCACAGAGACCGCACCAACAGACCGGGAGGAGGGATCACCATCGTCCACAGGAACACCATCAGAATCTCGACCAACACCGAAGACACCCTCAGCACTGCCGAACACATGCACTTCCTTATCCACATCGATCCCAAGACCACCCTCAGAGGAACGCTCATCTACAAACCCCCCGGACCTCGAATGCAGTTCAGTGACTCCATCGCCGACGTCTTCAGCACTCAAGCCCTTGCTTCTACAGACTACATCCTCCTCGGAGAACTGAACTTCCACCTCAAGAACACAAATGACAACAACTCCACCGCCCTGCTCAACAACCCTGCCAACCTCAGACTCAAACAGCTCGTCACATCACCCACCCACTCCGCTGGACACACGCTCGACCCCATCTTCTCCGCCAGCAGCCACGTCACCTTCAGCCACACCACCGAACACCACTGGACCGACCACCGCTGCATCCACTTCACCTTCGAGAAACCCACCACCACCCGCCACGGATCCCCCGCAGCAGCTGAACGAAGGTCACCAACGACCAGCTGATCTCCACCCTCGTCCGAGCCCCACCAGCCGACACCACCGACACAGCTGCCCGCAACCTCAGGCAATGGATCGACGACTGCGCCAACGCTCTCACCCTGATCAAGAAACCCTCCTACAACTGCACTGTCAGAAAGGCCACCTGGTTCACCGCCAACCTCCAGACCTCCAAACAGAGATTCTGAAAACTCGAGAAGAAGTGGCGCCAAGAACAGACACCGGCCACCCACACGGCCCTCATGTACACCATCCGCAGGCACCACCAGCTCATCCGGACGGCCAAGAGATCCTCCTCCAAGGAACGCATCGACAACTACGCGCACAACAGTAAAGAGCTCTTCAACATTGTGAAGGAACTCTCCAACCCCAGCTCCAGCACCAACGACATCGCAACCTCGCAAGACCTCTGCGACTCCCAAGCCGCCTTCTTTCTCCGCAAGATCGCAGACATCCATGACAGCTTCAACACCAAGACCCCACTGGCAGTCGACAACACCTCAGACTCACTGCATCACAGCCACACCAACCTCCTGCTCTCCTGGACCCACGTCAACGATGAAGACACCACCAAAGTCATGAACACCATTCACTCCGGCTCACCATCTGACCCCTGCCCGCACCACATTTTCAACAAAGCGAGCTCCATCCTCACCCCCCCAACTCCGGATGATCATCAACAGCTCCTTCGAGACTGCCACCTTCCTGAAAAGCTGGATGCACGCAGAGATCAACGCCTTACTCAAGAAACCCAAGGCAGACCCAGAGGACCTCAAAAACTACCAGCCCATCTCCCTGCTCCTGTTCCCGGCGAAGGTCATCGAGAAGATCGTCAACAAGCAACTGACCCACTTCCTTGAGGGAAAACAAAACTCTGGACCCGTCCCAATCCGGCTTTCGCAGCAATAACAGCACTGAGATCGCCCTCATTGCCGCCACCGACGACATCAGGACCCTGCTGGACAAAGGCAAAACCGCAGCCCTCATCCTCCTGGATCTCTTAGCCACTTTCGACACCGTCTGCCACCACACCCTACGCACACACCTCCACGACGCAGGGATCCATGACAAAGCCCTGGACTGGATCACCTCCTTTCTCACCGGCAGAACCCAGAGAGGCTACCTCCCTCCTTTCCGATCTTAAGCCACCAAGACCATCTGTGGTGTACCATAAGGATCTTCCCTCAGCCCGACCCTTTTCAACGTCTACATGGCACCACTCGCCAACATCGTCTGATCTCACAACCTCATCATCCTCTCATATGCCGACGACACCCATCTGATCCTCTCCCTCACCAAGGACCCCGACACCACCAAAACCAGCCTAAAACTGAACTCGGACAAGACAAGGTCCTCATCCTTGGCTCCACCCCCTCCACCTGGGACGACTCCTGGTGGCCGACCATACTGGGAGCCGCACCAATGCCCACCAACCACGCACACAACCTTGGGTTCATCCAGGACTCATCGCTCTCTATGACCCAACAAGTCAACGCTGTCTCATCCTCCTGCTTCAACACCCTCCACATGGTCCCAAAGATCTACAGGTGGATCACCACCAAAACCAGAAGGACAGTCACCCAGGCCCTCGTCAGCAGCAGACCGGACTATGGCAACGCTCTCTACGCGGGAACCACGGCAAATCTCCAGAAAAGACTGCAACTCATACAGAACGCCTCCGCACGCCTCATCCTCGACATCCCCCGCCTCAGCCACATCACAGCCCACCTGAGAGACCTACACTGGCTCCCTGGCAACAAGAGGATCACCTTCAAACTCATCACCCACAACCACAAAGCACTCCACAACGCCAGACCAGCATACCTCAATGAAAGACTCACCTTCTACACCCCGTACCAACAGCTCCACTCCGCCGACCTTGCCACCGTTCCACGCATCCACAGGACAACAACTGGTGGCAGATCATTCTCCTACCTCGCCCCCAAGACCTGGAACACCCTCCCCATCCACTTACGGCAGACCAAGGCCCTGCTAACCTTCAGGAGACACCTCAAAACCTGGCTGTCCGAGCAGTAGCGGCTCCCCCCCAAAGCATATTGAGACCCTCGCCGGTGAGTAGCACGCTCTACAAATGTACTGATTGATTGATTGATTGATTGACTTACCCTGACTAGAGTGAGGGTCCTTGCTAGGACAGTGAGTAACCTAACTGCCAACCAAAGACCCCATTTCTAACAACTGGGATCCTGCTACCCAGGACTCCAGTGATTGTGCTCTCTTCCTTTAAATTTGGTTGCCTAGGACTGTGCACACCCCACAATTGGCATACTTATAAGTTCCTAGTATATGGTGCGTAGGTACCCAGGGCATTGGGTCACCAGGGGATCCCCATGGGCTGGAGCATGTATTATGTCACCAATGGGAGCCCATGCAAAATGTGTCTGCAACCTGCTATTGCAGCCTGCATGAAAATGTGCATGCACCCTTTCATAACAGGTCACTACACCAGGTCACTGTAAGTCACCCATATGGTAGGCCCTCCTAGCCCAGTGAGCAGGGTGGAGGTCCCTTTGTGTGAGGCACCCCTGCATTAGCAGAGGTGCCCCTATGAACACCAGCTCCAATGCAATGTACTTCGTAAGTGCGGGGAAGCCATTTTACTTTTGTACTGGACACCGGTCACTACCTGTGTCCAGCTACATAATCTTAACTCCGAACCTGGGCATGTTTAGCATCAAACATGTCAGAATCATACCCCAATACTGTTTCCAGTATTTGTTGTATGAGTCCATGCACTCTGGGGGCTCCTTAGAGGACTCCCATTATTGCTCATACAAGTCTTC
Organism: Pleurodeles waltl; assembly: GCF_031143425.1. Taxonomy (NCBI): domain Eukaryota; kingdom Metazoa; phylum Chordata; class Amphibia; order Caudata; family Salamandridae; genus Pleurodeles; species Pleurodeles waltl. The sequence goes on along the minus strand of NC_090442.1, from coordinate 891,453,479 downwards.
TGGGATTTTCTGGGCAGCCCATGCTGCTGCAACCCCTCAGACAGGTTTCTGCAGTCCTGTTACTTGACCAGCTCAGGCAGAGGAAGGCAGAACAAAGGATTTCCTGTGGGAGAGGGAGGCAACACCCTCTCCCTTGGAATTAGGTGTTACAAGGCTTAGGAAGGGGTAGCCTCCCCAAGCCACCAGTTTGCTTTGAAGGGTGCAATTGGTGCCCTCCTTGCATAAACCGGTTTGCACCAACCCACGAACCCCGGTCCTTGTTCTGGCATGAAACTGGAAGAAGGAAAGGGGAGTGATGGCTCCCCTGTCCATCACCACCCCAGGGGTGGTGCCCCGAGCTCCTCCAATTTATTCGATTCTGCCATCTTGATACCAAGATGGGCAGAGGGCCCTGGGAGCATCCTGGTGGCTCAGTCAGGTAGGTGATGTCACAGCCCCCTCATGATAGGTGGTCACCTCAGTAGATGACCAAACCCTCTTTTAGAGCTATTTATGGACTCCCTTGAGGGTGGGTCCCCAGATTCGACGTGCAAAACTGCACCAGGACTCCTCTGCATCATTTACCTAATATTTTGGCCACTGGAACTGCAACTGGACTCTTCAGGACCAGACAGTCTGCAACTTCAGTGATGACTCCGCTTTCCAACATTGTTTCTCTGCTTCCGTCTAGCAACTGCAACATTTCCCTGGCTGTGCATCCTCCGAGGTTGGCAAGATGTCAGCCTGTAACAAGAAGCAAGAAGGAATCTTCCTTGGAGTGAAGGAGTCACTCCCCTGCATTTGGAGGCATCCACTGCATGACGTCTGGCTGCATGGATTTGCTCTCATCTGGAACTGCATGGATCCTGCATCACAGGTGGTGGTCTGGAGTGGTTACCCTGGTCCTCTCTGCCCACTGTCCAACTTGGGAGATGGTACGCCCTTGATTCTCCTTGCAGGACAGTACCCCTGTGCACAGTGACTCTTACAGCTACCAAGGCTTGTTTACTCCTGCTCCAAGGGATCTTCAGGCTCTGTGTAGCCCTGGCCCCCAGCACTTCTTCCTGCCAAACACAGTAGCCTCTCTGCTGCTCTTCATCTGTGCTGACTGGGCCTCACTGCTACTTACTGTGCCTACTGCCAGTGGGTTGACTGTGGGGGTTGCAACTGCTTCTGTAAGCTCTCTTGACTGCTGAGGGTCATCTTGGACACTCCTCTCTGAGTCGAGTTCCCTGGGCCTTGCTGGTCCTCTTCAGCCTTGCAACTTCGCTTGTGCTCCACTTGCATTTGCCAAGGCTCGTTGGTGGTCCTCCTGCACCACTGACCATCTGCGACCCGACAACCAACATGGGACACCTTCTGCACCACTCCATGGACCCACTTAAGCTCCTGGGCTCCACAGCTGGTCTTCTTCTTCCCTTGTCAACTTGGTCCTGCATCCATAGAAGGGTGAGTAGTGGCTCCTGCCCCCACCGGACACTCTATCGTAGGCTAGACTCTGTCCCATTCTTTTGTAGGTTCTCTTCTACCTATGGGTTCTTCCTGTCTGGTCATGTTCTCGTTCAATCCTTTTTCTAAATCATCCTGTTAGCCCTTGGGAAAAACAGGTACTTACCTCTGCTCTCCTGGTCGCTGGGGGTCACTCTGAAACTCACCTCTAGGGTTACCAGTTCCTCCAGCTCCTCTCTAATAACTCCACATCCTTGGGTGGGAACCTGCATCTCGCATTCCATTTTCTTAGAATATGGTTTGGCCCTCCCTTGGGCCCTCACTATTTTCACTAAGTATTTCCAATGCTTGTTGCTTCTATGCTATTTACTGATTACTATTGTGTATATAATTAGTGTGTACTTACCTCCATTTGGGGGGAATTGCATATAAGTATTCTAGTGTTGTGTTACTATAATAAAGTACCTTTATTTTTGTAACACTGTGTGGTTCTTTCATGTATGACAAGTTGCTGTGTGACTATAGTGATAGTGCATAAGCTTTGCATGTCTCCTAGATAAGTCTTGGCTGCTCATCCACAGCTACCCCTAGAGAGCCCTGGCATCCCAAACACTGCCTACACTTCACTGATAGGGGATACATGGACCTCGTATTAGGTGATAACATCATAGGTGTCCACCACACACCAGGCCAGCTTCCTACAGACCGTAAACAAAATTTACAGAATATTTTGGGCCTTATTTATGAGAGGCTTGTGCCGCTTGAGCATCACTTTTTTTTGGCACAAGTTTTTGCATGGCCTCATACTTATAGATTAAGGCAAAGCAGCACAAGCCGCTATGCTGCCTTACTCTGCGTCAAGGAGGAGTTCCATGGGCATTCTGGTGGATGTTCCCATGCAACATCCATGGATTTTGATGCTGCCCCAGATTTACAAAATCCCCTAAACTGGAGCAGTGCCAAAACCTTATGCCTCCGGAGAGCAGGCATAATGAGGAGAAATGTTTTCATTTCTCCTAGTTTTTCCCCTCATTCCAAGTGTGTTGAATTCTGCTCACATACAGAAAGAGGAAAATGCCTGTCAGAATTGTTTTTGTGCAGGAACCAAAACCAATTCTGCCTACATTGGCGCCAGGCAGCACATTGTGCACCAGCACAGGAGGAAAGGACAGGAATGCTCTTTATTGCATAAATATGGTCCATTCCTGCATAAATTATGGCCCTTGATTTTAGCTACACTTTTGACCACATCCCCACACTCACTGACCTTTGGTTTTCTAAACATTGTTTAATATTATTTCCTCACCTTAAAAATGATTTGCCTTGCGAATTGGGGACGTTTATGATTGTCGATGATGAAGAGTACCACGTTCCAGAAATGTTTGTCAGGAGGGGGTCCCTACACCTAAACATTTTTGAAAAGGGGTCCCTGCATCAAAAAGTTTGAAGACCTCTGAGTTACTGTCATTGATAGATTAATGAGTGCATGTCAATGTGGAACATAATTGTCTACACTTTGCAGTATGTTGTGCCCATTATGTGGACATTCAACAAAGGCCCAGATATTTGGGAATGTGGCACCGTACAGTGCAGCAAGTCACCTATCAGTAGTCCACGGAGTCACTGAGAAAGAGCAGTGTTGGACAGATTTTATGTCATACAGCACAGTCCTGACTTTTCAAGCAGCACTGGCACACAATGGACTGTATAGCACAGAGTCAGACACATTTGCAACATGGTACTCATGTGGCTGCATTTCATGTGGTTGAATCTGTGTAGGAAGAGCCAGCTTCCTGTACAGCATGAACACTTGGGGGACTCATTGTTTATGTCTGTGTGCCATGGAACAAACATTACATAGGTTGCAACAGTGTCTTGGGTGACTAAAGTTATTTTTCCTTGGCACACAAGGCATTGGAATAGCAATTGATTTGCCACATTTCACAGTTTACCTGGTGTGGGATGCATGACATGCCTCAGGAACCATGGGAGTTGCATGTAGGCACACACACAACGGTCACAGCGCCTCTCCCTGGCACACAGTTTAGAAATACCTCATTTTGCATAGCGTTGCATTGCTCTGGATCTTTATACCAATCAAAGGCACACTCAGTGGCTTTGTCTGTCTTAACATGTGTGGCTTTGGGGTGTGCATTGCACATGTGCCATAATATATGGTACAAGCCAGCAGGCACAGATGTGGCTATTTTGGCATACATTAATCACTGTTAGTAGGTCTGTTATGTACTTCAGATATATTTACCAACAAGTAGGCCATTCCAATATCACCCAGTCTAGAGGTGCTCATTGATGATGGAGTGCCTGAAGATGTAGGTATCTTGAGCACCCCCAGGGTACTTGGCCAGCACATTTGTAAATGTCCTTAGATGGTCCATAATTGCCTGGACGTTGAAAGATTATGGGGGTCATTTTGACCTTCCGCCGCTGAATGACCGCACCGCGGTCAAAAGACCGCGGCGGCCATTCAGACATTTCCTCTGGGACGGCGGGCGCTCTCCAAAAGAGCGCCCGCCGGCCCAGAGGAAATGCCCCTGCAACGAGGACGCCGGCTCAGAATTGAGCCGGCGTAGTTGCAGGGGTGCGACGGGTGCAGTTGCACCCGTCGCGTATTTCAGTGTCTGCTTAGCAGACACTGAAATACTTTGCGGGGCCCTCTTACGGGGGCCCCTGCAGTGCCCATGCCATGGGCATGGGCACTGCAGGGGCCCCGCGGCACCCCCTACCGCCATCCTGTTCCTGGCGGGAGACCCGCCAGGAACAGGATGGCGGTAGGGGGTGTCAGAATCCCCATGGCTGCGCAGCCATGGAGGATTCACAAGGGCAGTGGTAAACCGGCGGGAGACCGCCGGTTTACCCTTTCTGGCCGCGGCTGAACCGCCGCGGTCAGAATGCCCTCGGGAGCACCGCCAGCCTGTTGGCGGTGCTCCCGTGGTCGGTGACCCTGGCAGTCACCGGCCGCCAGGGTCAGAATGACCCCCTATGTGTGCTTTCTACTGCGAAACAGGTGTGATGTTGCTGCAGAAGGAATCAGTTGCACATGTGTGCAGTCCCTAGCCAGCAAGACGTGGAAACCTGCAATGGCATAGAAGTCTTGCTTGGTGTCCAGCTGCTGTTGTTGTGTTATGAGGAAATGGAAGTACTGAGGTGTGACTCTGATGATTGCTTCCAGGACAGAAGGTAGGAATACAGAAAAAGATGGCTGCAATATTCCTGCCAGTCTGGCTGTTGTGCTCTGGAATGAGCCAGATGCCATCATATGGAAGACTGCCATAAGCTTGACCTGCGGAGAGATGTTGGTTGGCCTGGCAGTTGATGGCTCCAGCTTTGGAACAATATGGTTAAGCAGTTGAATGATGGACTCACTCCTGAATCTGTATTATGTGAGGACCTCATCCTTCCTGAGGGCAGTGAGGAAAATCTGCTGATGGAAGACATGCTCCCTTCTCCTGCGCTGTCTATGTGGTGGTGTTCTCCTGGCAACTCCCAACTGAAGAATGAACACCTCCATGGCGTAGTTGAGCTTGCCAAACTCCGTTGTGTGTGTTGTTTTTATGTACCAGAGCCCCTGCTTCATTTCTTACGCCTGGGTTGCCGATGTGCAGGAATTCTGACTCATTTCAGATTCTGCACGCTGCATGCAGAAAATGTGGTGCATATTCAGAAAACCATAAATTTCACTACATCAGTTTTACAATTGATTTTACAAGGAAATTCCTACCTTGCATATTTTATGATCTGCGTGGTGTGACTATTTCTGACAAATGTATTTTTCATTACTACCCTACAAAAACTAACACATTGGGCCACATGCATTGAATCGTAAATTTGAATACTGTCTGTGCCGCTGTTGCATCAAAAATAATGATGCAATGTCGGCACAAGGCTCTCATAAATATGCCCTGATGGATTGGCAGTTCGGGCTGGACTGTTCCCATGGGGAGGAGGGTAAAAACTGATCTGTCTATGGCTGGGTCAAACTGGAATGGCGTGGCGAGCAAAAAACTCTATGGATTTAGTCCCAGATCCGTGACTGGGGGTGGATGTTTGACATTGTTCAGAATTCCATCCATCATCTGTTCTTTTTGCTTAAGCAGAATACCTGCACCTGTGGTTACAAGTAGGTCTGTCACTGGCATCAGGAAATCCCCATCACAAACTGCAAATCTGAGAAAAGAGCACACCTTCAAACAAATACCTGGAGTTTTCAAGGAGCTGCAGATGGTACAAGGCCTCTCTACAGCGACAATGGCCCAATGATTTTAAAAGAGGTTTAAGGAAAAATCTATGAGAGTGACTAAAATAGTTTTTTAAAAACATGTAATGTAATAGCGACTGCACTTTAGCCCCGTCCCAAGAACAACGCAGAGCTGTTCGCCCGGATGTGTCAAATTGATATCCTAAATGCAAACGTTGCCAAACCGTACCAGCTCTAAAACAGAAGAGCAGAGACCTCTCCTATTGAGTGAGTTCCAAGTAAAGGTAAAAAGTGGTCTCCACACTAGCAAAAAACCTCTAATATGCCTTTGCTGTATGTTTTCCCAGCTCCGTTTGCAACATTCTGTTCAAAAGAGATTCTTTACCCACAGTTCATTTTCTTTTTTTAGATTCTTGGGAGATGTGAATAAAGGGGCCAACCCCAGCACCTGGAATGTTTTAGAGATGTAACTTAACCAAGGAATAGCATAGCCTCTGTCCAGGCTAAGACAGTCCTTGAAGACATCTCTGCAAAGCTGTGCTACAGTCTATTTGACCTGTAGTAGAGTATACAGTAGCAAGCCATTTTCCCGTACTCCGAGTGTTGTCTTAAACGAATTAGAACATTGGACCAATAGGCCGAGTGTCCCTCATTAAGGGCCCCTTTATCCCTTTCCACCCCACACTTCCACCCGAGAAGCATCTGTAGCCCCTGTGAACTAAACATACAACAGGTAAGAATGTTAAAACTTGATAGTGTGTGAGCTGGCTTTCCTGGGGCCCTAATAGATCATTAGGACAGTTTGTTGCTGGCTGGTCAAACATTGCTACATGCCCTAGGAGACCACATGCATGTGTAAAATGGCCTCATCCCTCTGGCAGGTCACCTCCCATCTGAGAGTACCCCCACCGTTGTAAGCCTGCAATTTCATCATCCTCAGGGGTCTTGTTAATGGCCAGAGCATTCCGGGGGTTAAGAACATGCCTGGGTCACCACCAGGGCCCAGGTTGTTTATATCTAACCTATGGGACCTTTGTGACCTGTCTCCTAGGTGTCTCTTCATCATGGAATTCCTTCATGCACTTCAGCTTCCCTGGTGATCCGTAATGGTCACTCAGACAGCTGGTGTCATGTTTCAACAACCAGTTGTGAGTGATATCTCAGGGGCAGTTGTCCATGATCTATTTCCATGCTGCTGTCAGGTTGTCAAATAAAAGCTTTTTGGAGGAACAAACCACCCTAAGTTTAGCTGGCAAGAGAAGCCTATATGGTAGCTTCATTGCTCTCAGTTTCTATTTCAGTGCTTCAAATGAATGTTGTTGCTTTTGTACTTGGTGGGTGTAATCTGAGACTATCAAGATTCTGGAGGATTGATATGATAGTTCACCCTTCCCCCATGCTGCCCCCAACCCTACCCCCATGTCGCCCTTTTGCATCTCTGACCTTATAACTGAGTACTTTCCTAATTATAGGGTGTGGGGAAGCGCTAGATGATTGTCTCAAAGTAAGTGATCTGTGTGCCCACTCGACCACAAAGCATGGTGAAAATTGCTCTGCTTGAACCCAGGAGAAGAGCCACCACTTAGAACTCTCTGATCCATCTGGAAAGCCAACAAAGAGCAAGTTGCTCCTTTGTGCGCTGTGCTCCAATTGGTTTTTGCCAAAGACAGGTGCGGCACTTCGGTCCTCAGCGTACCGACTGAGTCTTTTGAGTCCGAAATGCAGTCCTCAGCACCTGCAACCCTATTTACTGCACTTCTCCTATCCTTTTCGCCAGCACCTATCATGACTGTTGATTGCCTTTCAGCAGCATTAGGTTATCAGGTAGTTCCATTCACCATTGGTGGCAGCGGTCATCCAGGAGGAGCTGGTCACTGGAGTCGCAGGACAGGACAGCACAGACTACCAGGAAACACCATTAATGCAGGATAAGTTGCAGGGGGGAAGTCTGGAACACCACCAGTGGTAAAAGGGAGGTATATGGGACACACCCAATGCATGCTAAAAAGGGTTGCATCAGGACACATAGGCCCTGAAACAAGACGCCCCATCCTCACCAAAGCCACACATATACTGACCTTTTGGTTGTGCTATGCTCTCCAACGTATACATAACTTTGACATAGGTCACTCACTATGGCTAAACGTCCCCATGTAACTAAGCACCACAATGTCTGGTAGGCACATGCCAATAGTGTGGTTGTGCTACCCGTTGCATAAAGTCAAAGCTCCTGTAGCAACACAATGTACACATCAGAGACTAGGACGGAAGTCAATACCACCCAAGGGGTGGTGTTAGGGTGGTGTCACTGGCCAAAATGCTTCCCTTCCTCGATTTTACATTGCCTGTGCTCATGTGTGCTGCATCTTGCAGCACACATTGAAATGCCATCTTTGCAAAAACAGTTTGTACATGTGCATAAAGGGACACCTCCCTACACATTAACAATCAAACCTATCAATGCAGACATCCTTGCAGGATGGTGTAAGGATGCTTGCGTTGGTGCTAAGCACCTCCAGTTCGTACCAGGGCAGGGGACAACACTGGGGTGCCCCATATGCACTCTCAGTGCAGCATTGCGCTCTGTCATTCCAAATAACTAGTGACCTTGACCCATGTGAGCTGCACAATGCTACAAATAAGTACGACCACAACCTCGGGTCAGTGACATGTCACTGAGTCTCCGGTGGCATATGCATGATGTACCATGTCAAGCACCAATGGAATCCAAAATTGATATTACACTATGTCATTGCAGAGGATGTTGACTTACTTCCTGCCGACCTGCCTGTCCTGGACTTTGAAGATGACATGGGTGACCAGTTGGCAACCATCAATCAACAGACTCTCAAGGATGTCCTAGGATCCCTCCAGACACTACCTCCAGTCACAGGGGGAACAGAAAGTGTTGCGGGGTCTCCACGTGAACCACCCAGCCACCAACAGACACCCCAGCCAGTCCACACACATACCTGGACTCCGAGGACCCAGAGATCAGCTTTCAGAGGACAGTGGTAGGAGTCCAGTGTGAGCTGGAAAAGCAGGATCGAGTGGGGATGGAGACCATGGCAGGCAGCCCAGAAGGAGTGCAGCGGTGCCTCAGTCCAAATAAGGACAACTCAACTTTCTTTAGAGGTTCCCATTCCACGCAACATGGACTCCAGCAGTCCTTGGCAGGCATAGTTGTTGTGATGCACCAGATGCTACAACAGATGGCTTCCCAAAATGCCAGTAGCATGCAGAATACCCTGGAGTCCATACAGTGGGAAGTGGCCTTCCCCAGGGAAAACATGTTTGCCTACCACCGTGACATTGTTGCGGTCTTGAAGAATCAGCAATTCCTCCTTGCAGCAGTCATGCCTTATGTGTTGCCACAAATGGCAGCTGCCGGATCTTTCACCCCACATCTCTATCCCCTGAAGTGTGTGTGGCCCCCTCTACTTGTACAACAGCATCAGCCATGGCACAGGTGGCACCACACACATCAGAGAATGAAGATGTGAAAGGAATAACAATCAAAATGAAAAGCACCCGGTAGCACTAATCTGTGCCACATGGACAGTTTCTCCTTAGTGCTGGGCTTAGGATAATGTCAGTGTTGTGACAGTAGGAAATGTGCCCACTTCACCTAACAACTGTTATAATGTCTGCTATTTGCTGTCAATGTCTCTACTATACTAATTGGCAATGTTATGCACTCCTCACTTATACACACTACTCCTAACCATGTCTGATGACATGTCCCTCAATCCTGGACTCCAAATGACTTATATTTGGCAAACGTTCATTCATGGTACCAGTGACATTGTATAGTAATCACAATAACAATTGCACCTGTAAATAAAACACCTTGTACACATGTAGCATGTCTACTTTTACTGTGATCCGTCTAATCAGCAACAAGTTACTATTGTGTTAATCCATATCAATGTGTACAAGATGTCAGTGCATAAATGCACGACTGTTAGACACTAAGCCACACACTAGGATCTAATCAAGAGGAAGCTGAATGACGGTGTTGTCAGCTACAACCAATTTACTGTGTAGATCAAATGCTCCTGAACACATAGCCTTTGAAGTAGACATATGGTATGTATGGCTCATTACCCAATCAAATGTGATTTACCCAGATGGGAGTACAAGTACAGCTGATTTGTGTGGAACAGGAAAACCTAACCTAATCAGTGATGGACACCTGTCAGTGTTGCAGGACACAGTTTCAAAATTGGGAGTTGTCAGATGTACCACACTTGCCAACAATGAATTACCAGGACCCCACCAATGACAGGTGAAGTACCATATTCACCTCTCCAAGATGAAAAATAAAAACACATTGTGACTGGCTGGAACACAGGATGTCAAATGTGTGCATTAGTAGATCAAATGTAGCAGCCATTCTGACAGCTCCTTGGTCAAGAGACAGCATTTAGGAAACCTGGGAAATCATTAAAGTAAGCATACCCTAGGCAATTCCCCCAACTTGCCCAGTGCACTCATGATAAGCCCCAGGCAAAATCATTTAAACGTGATGAGGCAAATATGAACAGGATTTATTTCAAACCATCAAGCCTATGAAAAGCTAAAAACCTACCTGATTCTAAATTAACCTATACTAACTATCCTAAAATTTGAACTTCATCTACCTAACCCATACTAAACTTATCTTAGACATGCAACACCACACTCGAAACATCAGCCCCCACCCCCTTATGAGACGAGATACAAGTAGGACAACATAAACTATAACTACACATGTACTACCTAACATATGCCTATATTAATATATATTTTTTTTATTTATTTAATTATTATTGTTTTTTTATGCACAAATACGCCAACATTACCCCCCACCCAACCCCCAACCCCCAACAATCAAATGATATAGTAAAACCCACCCTCCACTATACTTAACTTAATCTATGCCTACCATACACTAACCAAACACTAAGGGGGTCATTACAACATCGGTGGTAAAAGCCGCTTATCGCCGTGCAGAAGACCGGCAACACATAGGCGTGGCCACGGAATTCCGCCACAGCTATTATGACCCACATCTCGGAATCCGACGAAATTCAGACACCTACACAGCTCTGCCACACCAAAGGTCAGTGATAAACTGGCGAAAACAAAACCTCCACCGTCACGCCAACAGAAACACGGCCATGCTATCACGACCCACGAATCCACGTGGTGGTCTTTCACCCGCGGTATTCGATTGGCGGTACACACCGCCGCGCTCAAAATACACACACATCCCCAAAACACCGCCACATTGGACAATTCAAAATACACACACCTGATACACATACAAACACCACTCCCACACACCCAATACAATATAAAACACACACCCACATCACCCACAAACCCCTACTCCCAAAAATTGGAAAGAAGTCCAGAGAGAGACTACATCAATAGACAACCCCACCACACAGAGGCACACAACACCATCACCCATACAACATCCACACTCAAAACACCCCACACCACCACACATCACCACACTCATCCACACATCACCTACACCACCTCATGTCACGCCAAAGACACCCCAGGTTTTCCGAGGAGGAGCTTAGGGTTATGGTGGAGGAAATCCTACGGGAAGAGCCCCAGCTATTTGGAGCTCAGGTGCAGCACACCTCAATAGCCAGGAAGATGGAGCTATGGCGAAGAATCGTCGACAGCGTCAACGCTGTGGGACAGCATCCAAGAAATCGGGAGGACATCCGGAAGAGGTGGAACGACCTACGGGGGAAGGTGCGTTCCGTAATATCCAGGCACACCATCACGATTCAGCGGACTGGCGGCGGACCCCCACCTCCTCCCCCACAACTAACAACATGGGAGGAGCAAGTCTTGACCATCATGCATCCTGAGGGCCTCGGAGGAGTCGGTGGAGGAATGGACACTGGTAAGTCAAATCTTAACTATCATATCCCCCACCCTACCTGCATGCTATCACACAGCCCGGACCATCGTGGGCCTCGGGACAGTCGGTTCCCCTCGCACATGCACAGCCCAACACTGACCTTCCACCCTCTGGTAACACCAGCACAGCACCCACCCAGCGGGCCCGTACCTCCGTACCCAGGACACGTCAATCAGCGGTATGTCCACCACTACAGGGAACCCAGGATAACCCACCACCCCAACAACAACAGGGACCTGGGGGCAGTGGTAGTGGGCACACGGTCTAGGGGACAGAGGCACAGGAACACAGGGGAACTGGGAGGGCTGCTGTGCGACAGGGGGCGGACAGGCCAAGGGAACCCACTCTCCACGAGGCCCTCTCCTCCATCATGGGAGCACACCACCACTCCCAGGAGACAATGGCGACGGTCCTGGCCAAGTTTCAGGAGACCCAGCGCATGCAGGAGGAACAGTATTTGGGGTTCTGGGAGGAGCTTAGAACCATCAGCTCTGCCCTGGGCACCATCGTAGGGGTGCTGAAGGACATACAAAACACCATGAGGGACACCGTGGCACTCCAAGGGGCCCCTGACACTAGCATGGACGATGAACTGCCCACCACCTCCGCCAGCGCTAGTGGACAGGAGGCACCGCCACAGGACCACCACACCAGCAGACGGACAACCACCCCGCAAGCGGTCCCTGAAATCCAGGAACAGGACAGAGCAAGATGGCTAGACCCCTGACAGCAAATGAGACCACCCTGATTGTCCTCCCACTGTCCCACTTTGTTACCCTGTCCACATTGGAACTGCCCCAGCTCCACTTCCTATGCCCATATGGGCAATACACCTGTGTGACTAATAGACTGGACTCTGCCATGGACATTCCTCCACCATAACCCATCACCATTTTCCCGCCCCCTCCAATAATTAGCACTTCAATAAACACCTTTGAACCACAAAACAATCTGGAGTCAGTCTGTGATTTTAAAAATGTGTATTATCTATGACAATGACCAAATCCGTTCGAAAATGTAATGTCAACATACCTATGTCACACATCACAAGCCCATGAAGGATGCAAGCAGATGACACACGTTGGTAACCACACCTGTGAAACCATAATGGAAATGTACAACTCATTTACCATATACTGCTACTAATTGACAGACAGGATAGAGGTAGAAGTGTAAAAGTGAATGTGATAGTAAAAAAATTGGTCTCACCTGTGTGTCACTGGAAATATTGCTGTATAACTGACTCCCTGTTGTCTAGGTCTTCTTCCTCAGCTTCATCCTCATCACTGTCCACAGGCTCCACAGGCTCCACAGCTGCCACAACACCGTCATCTGGACCATCCTCCTGCAGAAAAGATACCTGGTGTCGCAAAGCAAGATTGTGAAGCATCGAGCAGGCGATGATGATCTGGCACACCTTCTTTGGTGAGTAGAATAGGGAACCACCTGTCATATGGAGGCACCTGAACCTTGCCTTCAGGAGGCCGAAGGTGCGTTCGATCACCCTCCTAGTCCGCCCATGGGCCTCATTGTAGCGTTCCTCTGCCCTGGTCCTGGGATTCCTCACTGGGGTCAATAGCCAGGGCAGGTTGGGGTAACCAGAGTCCCCTAATAGCCACACACGGTGCCTCTGGAGTTGACCCATCACATATGGGATGCTGCTATTCCGCAGGATGTAGGCGTCATGCACTAAGCCAGGGAACATAGCATTTACCTGCGAGATGTACTGGTCTGCCAAACATACCATATGTACATTCATCGAATGATAACTGTTCCGGTTCCTGTACACTTGTTCACTCCTGCGTGTGGGGACCAGAACTACATGGGTGCCATCAATAGCACCTATGATGTTCGGGATATGTCCCAGGGCATAGAAGTCACCCTTCACTGTAGCCAAATCCTCCACCTGAAGGGAAAACGATGTAGCTCCTTACGTGTTTCAGCAGGGCAGACAACACTCTGGACAGCACGTTGGAAAACATAGGCTGGGACATCCCTGATGCATTTGCCACTGTTGTTTGAAATGATCCACTTGCAAGGAAATGGAGCACTGATAGCACCTGCACGTCAGGAGGGATTCCTGTGGGATGGCGGATTGGTGAGATCAGGTCTGGCTCCAACTGGGTACACAGTTCCTGGATTGTGGCACGGTCAAACCTGTAGGTGATGATCAAATGTGGCTCCTCCATTGGTAACAGGTCCACCAGCGGTTGGTACACTGGAGGATTCCGCCATCTCCTCAAAAGTCCCAGCTGACAGTGCCTAAGAAGGACAACAGCGACAACAAAGTCAACAAAATCCCAGGTATGTACCCACAGCCACACAGAACACGACACCAAATACAAAACTCATCCTGTATGTGTGTTGAGTGTAGGCCTAGGTATGTGTGACGCAGTAGTAAATGAAGCCATGTGGGCCCCTGAAATGGCGGCTGCCTGACCTCTAAAGTGGGACAATGGGGTGTGAGGTATCTGCGCTGGCGTTGTACACCGTCACTGTAGGCAGTCGTAGACCGCGGCGCAATGCTGCATTGGTTAACATTGGACCCTATGGGTCCCAGGAATCAATGAGGAAGTGCGCTGGCGGTGATGATACGCACTGCGTGACTGCCGCGGACCTGACCGCCATTTTCTATCTGTTCAATCACTCGATACCTGATCTTCGACAGGAGAGGACCTATACTGCAAGTGCTGCTGTGACCTCGGTCTGGAAGAGACAATGGCTGCTGCGTCTGGGGAAAGGCCCCCTGCCTTCACTGCTCAGGAGTTGGAGAAGCTAGTCGACGGGGTCCTCCCCCAGTACACGCTACTCTACGGTCCTCCAGACCAACAGGTAAGTACACAGGGAGCACGTTGTATGGCCTATGCTGGGTGGAGAGGGCTGGATGTCAGTAGCAAGGGGGCAGAGTTAAGCGACCATGAAGGACTGAGAATGCATGTGCCACATGGCAAGGGTAGGGATGGGGGCCACTCACTTAGATGGTGCACTTGTTAATGACTTCTCTTCTTCCTCTGTACATGTCATGTAGGTCAGCGGCCACCAGAAGAAGGACATTTGGCATGCCATCGCCAAGGACGTCCGGACCCTGGGGGTCCACCACAGACGGGGCACCCACTTCCGTAAAAGATGGGAGGACATTCGCCGCTGGAGCAAGAAGACGGCGAAGGCTCAGCTGGGGATGGCCTCCCAACATGGGAGTGGTGCCCGTTGCACCATGACCCCCTTGATGTTCAGGATCCTGGCTGTGGCCTACCCTGAGTTGGATGGGCGCTTGAGGGCATCACAGCAGACACAAGGGGGTGCGTAAACTCACATTCTGATGACTTTGCGCGCAGTGGAGGGGCCTGGGTGGGGGAGGAGGGCTGTGGGTTTCCCTAGGCCAGGACGAGTTACGTAGGCTAGGCCCCTCCGTAATGCATGACATGGGGCACTCCACCCCACCTCTGTAGAGTGCCAAGTACAGGTATACATGCCCCTGTGTCATCTATGTGTGCAGATGTCCACCATAGCCATGTAGGCCATATCCCAGGAATTGCATCTGTAGAGGCCAAGAGCACGGCGTAGTGCAGGGGGCTGCTGTGTCTGTGTTGTCCGCCAATGGTAGCGGTAAGACATGCACTCAACCTGTCTTTCTTCTGTCGTCCCCCCCCCCTTTTTGTGCTCTCCCTGTTCTTTTGTGCATCAGCATCATCAGGCGGAGGTACAGTGGCATCGGAGCACGAGAGAGCTGCATCCCACATGGCCATGGAGGGCAACACCACAGACTCTGAACACACCAGTAGGACGGAGGGCGAGGGGAGCTTCCCGTCGGTCACCGGATCACCAAACAGTGACACGGACTCATCCGCCGCTGGGAGCTCCCTTGTGGTAGTGGCACCATCTGTGCCCCCCACTTCTACAGGTACAGCCGCCACCCCCCCTACCAGCACCACCCTCCCAGCAGCCCCTCAGCCTTCGCTCCGTGCCCGCTCACCCAGAAGGGTGGGCATCACCTTCGCCCCAGGCACCTCAGGCCCTGCCCCAGTCACCCCTGCTGCCCTCAGTGAGGAGGCCATTGACCTCCTCAGGTCACTCACTGCTGGGCAGTCCACCATTGTGAATGCCATCCAGGGTCTAGAAAGGAGTAATGCATTCCTGGAGGGCATTCATTCTGGTCAGGCTGCCCTTCATCGAACCCTGCAATCTCTGGCCTCAGCACTGATGGCAGCCATTGTCCCTGTGTCTAGCCTCCCCCCTCCAACTTTTTCCACCCAGGCCCTATCCCCTGTACCCCAGCCTATCCCAAGCACACCATCAGACAAGCATGCACACACCCCAACACACAAAAGTAGCTCAGGCAAACATAAGCACCACACATCCCACAGGCACTCACGCAAGCATCACCCACATACAGACACAGCAACATCCACTGCCTCCACTGTGTCCCCCTCCTCGTCGTCTCCCTCCTCCCTCCCAGTGTCGTCTACACTCTCACCTGCATGCACTACATCTACTGGCACTAGGACTCGCACCAGAACACCCAGCACCACACCCCGCTCACCTGCACTCACCACCCCCACTACCATTTACACGTCCCCTGTGTCCACTCCCAGTGTGTCTGTGACGCCCCCTCCCAAAGTACACAAACGCGGGCACCCACACACCCAACATCCATCCACCTCACAACAGCCTCCAGTACCTGCACCTGCACCCAAATCACCTTAAGTGACACCTCCTACAACCACCTCCTCTTCCTCCACTCCCAGACCCCCTACACCTACCCATCCCAGTGTTCGGCAGAAACTCTTCCTCAGCGACGTTGAGCTCTTTCCCACCACCCCCACCCCTCCATTTCATAGGTCCCGTAGTAGCACCTCAGCCAAAAAAAGTCCGGTACCAGTGGTGCGTGTTAAAGGTGTGTGGAGTGCACCGGCCACCAGGGCAGCCAGTGTGACATGGAGCCAAAGCACTGCCAGTCCACCCCCTGTAAAGCACCTTAAGTTGGAAAGGGGCCGACGGGAGAGGGTGAAGACTCCTGGCGGAAAAACAGCTCACAAGGGTCCCGGGGGAGTGCTGAGTCTGCTGTACCGTCACAGGTCAGGAGACCACCGCCGGAGTCAGTGCCCTGGAGGGCACCAGTATCGTCACAGGTCAGGAGACCACCGCCGGAGTCAGTGCCCTGGAGGGCACCAGTATCGTCACAGGTCAGGAGACCTGGAGGGCCCCGGCAGCCACACCCCCGCTAGGCACTGACGAACCGTAATGCCACACACCGCTGCACAGGTCAGGGACAGCAAAGGCAAGCACTGTTGAACAGGGCAAAGACCGCCATGGTGAAGACTGCTGAACAGGGCAAATCACCGCCATGGTGAAGACCACTGAACAGGGCAAAGCACCGCCATGGTGAAGACCGCTGAACAGGGCAAAGCACCGCCATGGCAAAGCACCGCTGAACAGGCCAAAGAGCGACATGGTGAAGACCGCTGAACAGGGCAAAGCACCGCCATGGTGAAGACTGCTGAACAGGGCAAAGCACCGCCATGGCCAAGCACAGCTGAAAAGGCCAAAGAGCGACATGGTGAAGACCGCTGAACAGGGCAAAGCACCGCCTTGGTGAAGACCGCTGAACAGGGCAAAGCACTGCCATGGTGAAGACCGCTGAACAGGGCAAAGCGCCGCCATGGTGAAGACCGCTGAACAGGCCAAAGCACTGCCATGGCAAAGCACCGCTGAGAAGGCCAAAGAGCGACATGGTGAAGACACCTGAACAGGGCAAAGCTCCGCCATGGTGAAGAGCGCTGAACAGGGCAAAGCACCGCCACATCAAGCATCGTTAGCCCATGTGCAGCTGGGACAGTGACGGAACAGGGACCGTCACGGGGAGCGGGATGCACTCCGGGCACCAGTTCCCCTCCAGAACCAGTGGGGACCTGCATCCACTCTGTCTGTCCTTCACAGGATGAAGCACTCTGGGCACCAGTCCCCCTCCAGAACCAGTGGAGACTGTTATCCACTTGAGAGACTGTGGCTTTGCACTCCCCAGGATGGGAGAGTGGGCAACCCGGCCACTGCAGGGATTTGAGAGACTGTGGCTTTGCACTCCCCAGGATGGTCCAGTGGGCAAGCCACCCACTGTAAAGACTTGAGAGACTGTGGTTTTGCATTCCCCAGGATGGTCCAGTGGGCAACCCACCCACTGTAGGGACTTGAGAGACTGTGGCTTTGCACTCCCCAGGATACATCAATGGGCATGGAGCCCCGTCGTGGATCTGGCTTTGCACTTATCCGGCTGAGGTGCCTGTTGTATTTCTATCTGATGCCCCTGCGGTGTTCTCTCCATTTGTGGACAGGTATCTAGTGTGGGCCTCGCCCATGCATTTTGGGCCCAGTGGTCCACGGACATTGAAATGTGCATACCTGCACTACTATTCGTGATGTATATATTTGGAAAGTGTATATCTATCTGTATATATTTGGTTACTGTATTTTGATACATTACAATGTTTGCACTGATTTCCTTTTGTCTTAGCATTCTTCCCAGGGGGTTGGGGGTTGTTACTGTGCTGTTTGGAACTGCATTGGTGTGTGTGTTGTAGTGTGCGAGGGTCGGGTTTGGGGTGGGGTTGTTGCGTGTGTGTGTCCCTGACTTTTGCCTCCCCCTCCCCTATGTCGTAGGTGCAGTACTCACCGTTGTCTTCGGCGCCTACGTTGCTGGTGATCGTAGATGAGCAGGAAGACAAGCGCAGGGAGGATTTGTAGTTCAGGCTCCATGGTAGCCTCCTTCCTCGTGGAGTGTGTTAAGGTGAGCGTTTTCCCATTGCAAAAGCTGTTTCCGCTGTGTTTTTATCCACGGTGAATCCGCCCCAGAAAAGGTGGCGGATTGGCGGGTTGTGATACTGTGGGCGGTACTTTGTCTTCCGCCTGTCTGTTGGCGGTGACCGCCACGGTGCTTGTCTATACTGCCGTGGCGGTCAGAGTGTTAAAGTGGCTGTCTATGTTGGCGGTTTCCGCCACGGTCATAATTCCCTTTTTTTGTCCGCTGGCCTGTTTGCGATATTACCGCAGCTTTAACACAGTCCGCCAGGGTTGTAATGACCACCTACATATCTAATACCCTCATTAAAACAATACAAAACAGTAAAAGGGAGGAGTAAGAACTGGGAGGTTGCAGGATGCTAAAGTAGTTCACTTGTGTGCTTTCTTCAATTTCTTCTTGACGAAGCGCAACATCTTGCAATTTGCTGCAACCTCCTCCTTTAATTTTTTCAGTCTTGACAATATCAGCCCTATGTCCCTCCTCATGTCCATCTCAAATTGACTTGGGCCCACTGCTGCAAGTGGCTGCACTGGTGGCTGTGCTAATAGTGGAGCAGCTGATGTTGATCGCCCTGCTCCAGAAGTGTCCCCCTGCACCCTTGATGACTTGTTGCCAGTGTCCTGCTGTGGCTGTTTTTGAGGTCCTGTGGAAAGGCACTCCATTCCCCTGATGTTTTTTCCTTTCTGAACCTCCTGCCCATTTGGTGGTAAACATAAACTTCCACTGTGTGGTGGTAAATTTCAGCCTTCTTGTGGCAGTCTCAACTCTGTGCCTCAATCATGTTTGCAGCTGAAATATGAGGAGAAGCAAGCATCAGTAACAGCATTGGGTGGAGACTGTACATATATATTATGTACACTGCAACTATAGATTACACATACAGTCCAACACACATTCCTCCAAAATGAGTCACTCCTCATCTATGACTATATCCTACCACTCATCATCAGTGTCATGTACATGTCACTGGGATGAAGGAAATGTGTTCAGATACAGCAGGACAAAAAGCTGAGTGGACAAAACTGTCCATGTTCAACATTTGTGTCATCTGCCTTTTGAGCCTCACGTGCGCTAACAAGTCTGGATTTCCTGTGTCCCTGTGTATTGGGGGGCTATGCATGCAATCCATCACTTCAACACATCTGGTGGAACATCACGGCTTTCCCAGTCAGCAAGGAGGCAAGGTGTGGCCCATTTGATAGGGTGTCAGGTAACTTCACACTTGCTATTCTAAGGTGAGGTAAATCAACATTGTTGTGTCCTGTTATAAGACCTGCCCTGAGCATACATAGCAAGGGGGCATGCCATTGCCCATGATGTCCCCACATGTACAACTGATTGAAACTCCTAAGCAAGTTAGGCTTGAAGCCTGTGCTGCTCATTAGAGTTGTCAACACATAACTGAACTGAAGCCCCCTACCCTGTGTCATGTAGTGCTACATGTGTTAAACGACACCCACAGGGTGCTGTATGGGTGCCCTTAGGCCTACTGTAAGTTTGGCACTGCAATGGGTGCTGCCACAGTATCCAGAAAGATCGTACATAATTTTGCACAAGCATGTCAGGTGTAATCAAAGTACCAGGTACGCACACACCATTCACATCATATGCATATGTGATGTGACCTACATCACTCACAAATAGCATGGTGGCAGGACCATGTTGTGAAAACTGCCTTAGAGCTGGTGTCTGAGATTCATAGACTTTTCACACAACCATCTGAAGGGTAGTTGTCAACTACATGTGTACACTACTCATTGTTATGCAGCACATTATGGCTCCTTGCAGTGGTACAGACACATGGATCCATACTGATAGGAAAATGACGGAGCGTGTTGCTGTGGCAAAATTGGCATGTCACAATGCAGGGAAGCCCCGTATACAATTGAATAGGGGTTACCCCTGTGTTGTCCCATGCCCTGGCAAGGAATTTAGCTGCCTACCAACACAGCCATCCTTGCGCCATTGTGCAAGAATGTCTGCGTTGAGGGGTGTGTTTGTTTATGGGTGGGAAGGTGTCCCTTCCTGAACATAAACAATCACTAATGGAGATTTGGCACTTCTTGTGTGTGCAGCAGAATGCAGCACACACAGAAGTCCCAAAGCACATTTGACAAATTATTGTTTATGTACAGGAGGGGACATATTCCCACACATAAACAATAATTTCTGGCATTTTGCTCTTGTTGTCGTGCAGAGTGCAGCACGCACAAAAAAGCTAAAAACAAAGAGAAATACAAGTATTCCTCCTTGTTGCGGCTTGCTTACGCTACCCCTGGGCTGGCTTTAGATCTTAGTGCCGCCTCAGGTTTACTAATACTCGTAAATATGAGGCAGTGTCAAGCTGCAATGAGTCTTCCTATGGCACTCCCACAGCAACAGCCATTGTACGCCCCTTCCATGCAAAGGTATGCATGTGAAGGGGTCTTTTGCACAAGGTGGCGTTGAGCCACAAATAGTCTTGATGCCACCTTGTCAATGCGGCACAGGGCATAGTGCCACCGGAGTCTCACGAAAAGTGATGCTCCGGTGATGCTAGGGGCTCATATATGTACCCCATGATACCTGAAAGGCACTGAGTCACCTGTGGTGTATTTTTCTCCTACATAAGCCCCCTACAGACCTCTGCAGATGTCACACACTTCTGTACCATCTTGTCAGTAAGTGTAAGCTGTGTGGCACACTGTGGTGACAATGGTGTTGTGACAAAGTCTTTGTACACGTGAAATGTCATAAACAATGGGTTAGGAACAACGTGGGCATTCTCCATGCAAGCGTAACCACACTTGCCAGAACAACAAATGCTTTTATCTACGCCTTAACCACGCATGAGCTAACCTATGCAAATTTGTGGTGAAGGCACAGAAAACGGCCGTGTGGATCTGGAGTGGATGTAGAGAGGGAAGTGGGGCTGGGGCAGGCTTGGGGGATATTTGTTAGTGGTGGGTGTGGATTGAGGGCTTGGGTTGGGTGGGTGATTGGGCATATTAGGGTAAGGGGGTTGTGCTATTCTTGTTTTAGGTTTCAGGGGTGGAGTAAGGGCTTGGGATGGATGGGGGGTTGAGCTGAATTTTCTGTTTTAGAGCCGGGGGTGGGAGGCCTTGGGTATTTTAGGGGTAGGGGTTGCGCTATTTTTATTTTTGAGGTTTGAGGGATGGGGTGGTATGAGGGCTTAGGCTGGTTGGTAGGGTGGTTTGCCAGAACAATAAATGCAGTTGCCACACATGCCTTCACTAGCCACGCTTTTGCAATGTAAAATCGTTGTTAAGGCATGCCTGGTTGTAGCTTGTATTCTTTGTAAACAGGCATTCTATGTACATGAACACTGCCCTGAGACCTGTCGTAGTAGACACCAATGGATTTCTGGCCACCCATATCGATTCCCATGCCACACAATTCCATGCCAGCACATGTTGGCCCTTGAACTACATGTAAGCCATTCGCATTGCACAACATTCCAACATACATGATGTCACCATCCATTCTCCAATGATATCAGGTCATTGGTCAGGCTAAACCATCTTACATTGTATTACACACTTCAGACTGACTCACACCAAACCCAGGATTTGCACCCATAACGCACAAGATGACACTGGATACATCAGGGTATTCAAACTGGGCGACCTCTCCGACGGTGTAGGGTGCAGGTCCACCTGCAAAACATGGATTAAAAACATTGGTTAGTGTAATTTGTACATTTCTGTTAATGGACACCATTGTTTAATGTTAGCTAGTTAGGCGGAGTCATCATGTTATCCTAGTGGTAGAACAGGGCAACTAACATACACCTGTAATCAGTCACTCACACATACTCTCAGATAATGTAGACCCACACACCTACCAATCATCACTGTCCCTGACATTCCTGTGGTGCTTCTCAGTGCTCCATTGCTACATGGCATTGCCATGTAGGTGTCTGTTATCTCAACACCTTCATGACCATATGGGACTTATTGACATTGTATATTGCATCTAAGGGGCATGCAATGGTTGTTGAAGTGGCTGCCCCACTGTGACACCCATATCATTTGCGCCTGCCTCAGATGTTGTTGTCATCTACCTCATTGTCATAGCACACTGACAAACTAATACCCATGGGTTGTTTGGGCATGTCAAGGTGTTGAGGAGTGATGTCATATATCCTTCAGTGACCTAAGTAATCTTTGTGCCATCACAAGGCACACACATAAGCAGTAATGCAACTGAAGTATACCAATGTGAAACTAGTTGTACCAAGTTGCCCTATGCATGCATCATAACACTTTCTAATGGTTGTACTGGGAAAAAGGTACATCTGCCCATCATTGGCTACATTTTTGTACACCTCACTTGCAGGCCTAAGGTGGGGCTGGGACTCATCATACAGTTAGCATACAACATGTCCACATCCACAAATATTACATGCAGCACTCAACCATATCTGCAACTGTCATGCACTTGCAAAACTACAAACTTTGCATGGTAATGTGAAACTTACCAACTGGTCCACCAATCTGAATTCCCAGATGATCCAGCAGATCCTGCCCCCTAGTCACCAGATCTGCCCATTGGTGTTTAAGCTAGTGGTCGTTCCTGACACTGTCGTAAATTGTGTTGAGGTGGTGGAGCACCTTGGCCCACCACAGCTGCGGTGCCTCTGTGGGGGAGCCAAAGATCACATGGCCACCTGGTTCCAGCATCAATAGGAGGTAGTGCTGCACCAACCAGGTGAACCCCCCAGCTCATCTGCAGACATACGGGGCATCCTTCCTTTACCACTCATACTATTAGTGCAGTTCACCCAATTAACTATATTGAATACACCTAACCCTAACCTAACTACCCCCAAATACCCCAATAACTATTCTACCCAAGATAAACACCCCACAATACAGAGACAGAAACAGTACTCAAACACTACAAAAGACAATTATAAAGAGAAGCAAAGAGAAAAACTGCAAGAAACAGTACAAAAAGCACTACTAACACTCTAAAAATCAGCAATCCAATCACCACACTGGCACCACACACCCTCCTATAGTCACAGACAAATAGACTGTAAAGTGAAAGTGAAGTTTAACTCAATGTACACTCTTTGGAGGCATGATGTCCTGTTACATCAATTCATGGGACTGCGCGTCACGTTTCCAGTCATTCGTAAAAAAAAATTACGCATTACGGTCATGCATCATACTTTCTCACTATTGGCGTGAAAAGGCCTGTGGACAGGTGATAGACGCACAGGGGCTTTGCATCTATTAGCTGAGGGGTAATGTATGGTATATGCGTATGCATGAAAATTGTTTTCATTCATGACGACATTGCGTGGATCTTTGCATTGTGTCTTTGAGTGAACCCTGAGTGACTTCACATGTTACATGGGGTGTGCAACAATGGTGTATATGTGGTATGGCAACATGTGGGTGAATGTCCAGTACTGTCATTATAGTGATAATGGTATGTTGGACCTATGGATTTGGTTGTGAGTCTGCTGCATGTGATTACTCAATACTCATGCACACATGCATGTGTAGCTACATGGTGTCCACATACATGTTGGCACATGTGTGCTATGTGTTTATACATGTGTACGTAAACTAATTTGGGGGTGGACTACATTGTTATGTCTGAGATACAGATTTATGCAAGGGTACAACACCAAGTGTGTCCTATGTCCAACACATGGTAAAGCATGTGACAACCATGAAAGTTTCTACACACAGTACTCAGTGGACTTGGACTGAATTGACATCACGTCAACCCTGCCAATTTATCTGTGTATCAGTGTCCACACTGTGGTTTGTTGTTGGATTTTCCTTCATGTTGCTCTGCTGCACATGTTCCCTTTGTGCCCCCATGCACCATAGTTGCAGGAGATGTCATGTACACATATGTTGGGGGAGATTGGCATCTGCTGTGTGTGTCTGGACATTTGTTTTGTGATTTCTCTCATATATGACAACGGTGGTGTGTTCATGGGATGTGAAACCTTACATTACTATCTTCCTGCATGGACCCATGTTGGCAATTGACAAATGCAGATGTTGTTACATCAGTGCCACCTATCTTTCCATATGTCGAAACACATGTGAAGCTCATTTCTCACAGTCACTGATCCAGTGATGTCTATGCCCTTATGTTTGTGCTAGGTTGCTTTTTGCTCTCAATCCTTACACATTTCCATGCCTGAGCCAATACAGTGGTACATGTGTGCTGAGATATGTGGCATATGTGTGCATGCCTTCAACTGGGCACCCATATTTGTCCACATCATGTTTGTATTAACTGTCACAAACAATGGCATACCACTCTGTTATAGTGTTGCAGTCTGGCATAGCTGCCAGCCTAATCATCATCACAACAGTGTGAGTTTCTATAGCAACACAAACCCATGGTTGCATGTGAAGGGGAAAGTCAATGGAGCCCCAGTTTAATCACCCCCCTGTGCACATGCATCAGGCCCCTGACAATGTGATACGTTCATGTGGCTGTTGCAGTGGTGTGCGGTTTCATTGAGGAGGGACCTAACCTCTTCATGTTTGCTACTCAGCAGTACTATGCACACTCCCAAGCAGACAGTCACATGCACAATTGTGGTCATACAGTCAAGGATCTCTCATTTTCCTCTGCCATACTTGATGTCAGCTTTCCCCTCTCATGTACAACACTCAGATCTTGCACACTTGGGACATGTGACATGTTTTGAGGTCCTTAGCAGTTTTCTTGGGCATCTTTTTAAGCTTGTATCTCTGTTGTGACTTCAATATTGGAAAGTTGCCAGGGTACAGAGGGTGTGGTCTGTCACAGCCTCCTGTCTTGCTGCCATGCGATGGGCAAATACTATAGTATGCTAGTGGCCAACATGACTGGGTGATGTACTGACCTGACCACCCTCTCTGTACATATGTGAAATATTGACATGTAGACATTGATGTGTTGTACAGTCAGTGTTGGTCTACGTGTGTCCTTTCTCCATTTATTCCTGCAATATTGGTGAGGCATATATGGTCACCTACATTGTTCCCATTCTTTAGTCTGTTTGCACTTTGTGCACATCTTCTACTGCAACATCGTCTATTCATACACAGACATAATGCAACATGTGACTTGTGTACAAGAAAAATGTTCACCACTCCTTCTCCTGCCTGCTTGATAGGTACGGTTCCATTGACGGTATTCGTGAGTTGCCATGGAATCCACACAAACACAACATCAATCCTGTCACACCACTTGTGTTGTCTCCATCTCACCTCCCGTGTTGTATTTGCAAGTATCTGTGGGTGTCAGGAAGCATTCCATCCATAACGTCCATTGTACATGGGCTTGCATTTCTTTCAGCATGGCACAAATTACGTTACTCTTACCATGACTGACTGATATTGAGGTGTCACATCATCTCAGTGCTAGAGATTTGCAATTGCAACATATATGGGTAGGT
Source organism: Pleurodeles waltl (assembly GCF_031143425.1). NCBI lineage: Eukaryota > Metazoa > Chordata > Amphibia > Caudata > Salamandridae > Pleurodeles > Pleurodeles waltl. The sequence goes on along the minus strand of NC_090442.1, from coordinate 891,427,690 downwards.
TTACTCCCACTCAGTTTGGCGTTGTGTCTCAGACATATTTCAACAATGCTGGACAGAGTAGCACATTCCACACCTGATTGCGATGTTGGAGGCCACAATATGGGGGTCATTCTGACCCTGGCGGCCGGTGACCGCCAGGGTCACCGACCACGGGAGCACCGCCAACAGGCTGGCGGTGCTCCCAAGGGCATTCTGACCGCGGCGGTTCGGCCGCGGCCAGAAAGGGTAAACCGGCGGTCTCCCGCCGGTTTACCACTGCCCTACAGAATCCTCCATGGCGGCGGAGCGCGCTCCGCCGCCATGGGGATTCTGACCCCCCCTACCGCCATCCTGTTCCTGGCGGGTCTCCCGCCAGGAACAGGATGGCGGTAGGGGGTGCCGCGGGGCCCCTGGGGGCCCCTGCAGTGCCCATGCCAATGGCATGGGCACTGCAGGGGCCCCCGTAAGAGGGCCCCACAAAGTATTTCAGTGTCTGCAATGCAGACACTGAAATACGCGACGGGTGCCACTGCACCCGTCGCACCCCTGCAACTCCGCCGGCTCCATTCGGAGCCGGCATCCTCGTTGCAGGGGCATTTCTGCTGGGCCGGCGGGCGCTCTTCTGGAGAGCGCCCGCCGGCCCAGCGGAAATGTAAGAATGGCCGCCGCGGTCTTTTGACCGCGGTGCGGTCATTTGTCGGCGGGACTTTGGCGGGCGGCATCCGCCGCCCGCCAAAGTCGGAATCAGGCCCTATGTATGGGACTATTTGTTGATGTTGCTATCATGCACTTGTTCTGTTATGTGGGTGGCAATGAGTGGTGTGAATTGCTTTGTGCTGTGTGATCTAATTGTATACAGCATACTAGATATGCATGCTGACACGTCAAGCATTGTTGATCCTGGCAAACCCATTGCTACCTAGAACATACACCCACATAGCAGTCTGCACATGTTTGCCTAGATTTGCTCCAGCCATGTGTCAAGACAGCAGATTTGTGTGACAAGTGTGCACCATAGGTACATAGTAAATATTTGCAACTTTGCCTACATTCAACCCATTTGTATATGTGGTGGTGCACTGTCTCAATAAATCCTTGGATAGTGACTATGGGTCATGTGTTTGGATAGTGATTCTGAACGCATAGCTGATTATGTAGTCAAGGAAACCCATTGTGCAGTCCACAGCCAATGTGTGAGTGCCATATGTGAGGTACAGTCCACCATGTGCCAGGGTTGTGCACATTGGCTGTGCCTGGCCTGGACACAATCCCATGGATATACTGTGCAGGCTTAGCCTCGGACATTGGTTACAATCCCTGGGCATTTACTGAGGGACCACAGTTCACAATGATGTTCCACCATTGTCACACATGTACCATGCAGGCAATGCTACTGTCACCATGAGTTGTGACAGTGTATTGTTTCTACATAACTTGATATCTATTTGTTGACAGCCCCTACCTCATGTGTGCCCCCCTTGCATTCATCCTGTTATGTATGGTGTTGTTGTGGTGAATAGGCTAGGTATTAGCACCTTGCCCACTTGACGGAACTATATATGTAATGGTGCATGGATCTAGACCTTCAGGAGTCACATGCACGCAAAATGAGTGGCACTGATATTTGAGATGGTGGCAGTAGACCCACTAATGTCACAAACTTTTTTGCTACCATACTTATAACCTTTGTGTTACTTACCTGCTCACTGAGGTTTTGTTTGCATTTCAATGGTGTAGGTAGTGGAGAATGAGTAGACCAAGGAGAATCATGTGCAAAGTGATTTGTTTGTGCAATTTACAATGTGAAATTCATAGTATTGTGACTATGTGTAGAAGTTCGCAACAATGTGGTGTCTCCTACGAACTCCTGCAGTAGTATTCTGCTGTTCCCCTTCCATATTATCTGCTCCATCATCATCCTCCTCCTCCTCGTTGGGGACATCAACTTGGTCATCCCAGGGGATATTTGTTGTAACACAGTTGTTGTGCAGGATTGCACATGCCAGAATGATCTTGCAGAAAAGTGGTGGAGAATACTAGAAGCTTCCTCCTGTCAGGGCCAGGGACCTGAACCTGGATTTCAGGAGGCCAAATTTCCTCCCCAACACATTGCGAGTTTTCCTGTATACCTCATTGTAGGCCCGCTGTTCCACCATTGTGGGATTGGCAAAGGGGTCATCACCCACAGCTGTATGCCATATCCTAGGTCATCTGCAAAAGATAGAGAGGAGATGTGTTGGTAAGTGTTGACAGTGGTTTGTGACATACCTAACATACCATGGCAGTTGTGCTTTTTAGTTGGAGTGATTACACAGACTTGCTTGTGGTGTAGTGTATGATCCACCTAAGGCATGCCCGCCTGTGCCCGTCGACGCCTGGACTGCCCCCCACCCCTGCCACACCCGACTCCACAACAACACTACAACCCTCGACGTGCTCAACACCGGCCACTCGTCCACCTGCAATCAAGCCACCCCGCAGCTCACCCGTGGACCCTTCTCCTGCCGGAACTGCACCTTCACCAGCATCCATGCCAATGATACACCCACCAAGGCAAGGGGCAACCATCTCAGATGCATCCTGCTCAACACCCGCTCCAACCACAAACACGCCATCAAACTCTGGAATCCACTCGACTCAGCCTCCCCAGATGTCACCTTCCTGACCAAGACCTGGATGAACCCCATCTCAGCACCCGACCTCGTCATAGCTATCCCAGACCGCTACGAGATCACCTGCAGGGACCACCCCAATAGACCCAGAGGATGCAGCATCATCATCCACAAGAATACCCTCACAATCATGACCAGCACCGAAGACACCCTCAGCACCACTGAACATCTGCACTTTCAGATCCACAGCGAACCAAACACCACCCTCAGAGGGACCCTCGTTTACAGATCCCCCAGCCCCAGACCGCAGTTCAGCGACTTCATCTCCGACATCGTCAGCATGCACGCCCTCGCATCCACAGACTACATACTCCTTGGGGACCTGAACTTCTACCTCGAGAACACCAACGACAACAACTCTACCACCCTGCTCGACAACCTCTCCTATCTCTGTCTCAAGCAGCTCGTCACAACACCCACCCACTCTACCCTATTTTCTCCACCAGCAAGCACGCCTCCTTCAGCTACACCATCGAACTCCACTGGACCGGCCACCTCTGCATCCATTTCTCCTTCGAGAAACCCACAACACACCATCACCCACAATGGATTCCCCACCACAGATGGAACAAGGTCACCGAAGACCAGCTGATCACTACCCTACCCCGGAACCCACCTATCGGCACCACAGACACAGCAGCCCGCAACCTCAGGCAATGGATCGACGACTGTGCCAACACTCTCGCCCCAATCAAGAAACCTTCACACAGACGCAACAACAGAAAAGCCTTCTGGTTCACCGCCGACTTCTAAGAATCCAAGCAAACATGCTGAAGACTCCAGAATAAGTGGTGCCAAGATCAGACACCGGAGAACCACACAGCCTTCAAGAACTCCATCCGCAGACACCACCAACTCATCCGAACTGGCAAAAGAACTGCCTTCAAAGAACGCATTGGCAACAATGCACACAGCTGCAAGGAGCTGTTCAACATCGTGAAGGAACTCTCCAACCCCTGCTCCGACATCAACGACATCCCGCCATCACCAGACCTCTGCCACTCCCTAGCCACCTTCTTCTACCGCAAGATCGCAGACATCCATGACAGCTTCAATACTCAGACTCCCCATCAACTACCGACACCACAGACTCACCGCCCACCAGCCTCCTGCTCTCCTGGACCCACGTCAATGACAACAACATCATCGAAATCATGAACACCATCCACTCCGGCTCACCATCCGACCCCTGCCCTCACCACCCTGCCCTCACCACATCTTCAACAAAGCAAGCTCTGTCATTGCACCCCAACTAAAGAAGATCATCAACAGTTCCTTTGAGACTGCCAATTTCCCAGAGAGCTGGAAACATGCCGAGATCAAAGCCCTCCTCAAGAAACCCAAGGCAGACCCAAAGGACCTCATAAACTTCCAGCCATTCTCCCTGCTCCCCTTCCTGGCAAAAGTCATGGAGAAAATTGTTAACAAATAACTGACTTATTTCCTCGAGGAGAACAACACTCTGGACCTGTCCCAATCCGGATTCCACAGCAACCACAGCACCAAAACTACCCTCATCGCTGCCATAGACGATATCAGGACCATACTTTACAATGGTGAAACCTCAGCCCTCATCCTCCTGGACCTCTCAGCCACGTTCAACACCGTCTGCGACCACACCCTACGCACACACCTCAACAACGCAGGGATCCACGACAGAGCCCTGGACTGGATCACCTCTTTCCTCACCGGCAGAACTCATACAGTCCACCTCCCTCCATTCCGCTCTGAAGCCACCCAAATCAACTGCGGTGTACCCCAGAGATCGTCCCTCAGCGCGACCCTCTTGAACATCTACATGGCTCCGCTCGCAAACGTCACCCGGCTCAACATCATCTCATACGCTGATGACACCCAGCTGACCCTCTCCCTCACCAAGGACCCCCCATCCCCAAAACCAACCTCCACAAAGGAATGAAGGCCATCGCCGAATGAAGTACAGCTGCCTGAAACTGAATTTTGACAAAACTGAGGTCCCCATCCTCGGCTCCACCCCCTCCACATGGGACAACTCCTGGTGGCCCCCCACACTGGGGACCGCACCGGCACCCACTGACCACGCATGTAACCTGGGATATATCCTGCACTCATCACTATCAATGACCCAGCAAGTCAACACCATCTCGTCCTCCGGCTTCAACACCCTCTGCATGCTTCTGAAGATCTACAAAAGGATCCCCACTGAAACCAGAAGGACAGTCACCCAAATCCTCGTAAGCAGAAAACTGGACTACGGCAATGCCCTCTACGCAGAAACCACGGCCAAGCTCCAGAAAAGACTGCAGCGTGTATAGAACGCCTCTGCACGCCTCATCCTGGACATCCCCTGCCACTGCCACATCACAGCCCACCTGAGAGACCTACACTGGCTCCCTGTCAACAAGAGAATCACGTTCATCACGTTCAAACTCCTCACCCATGTTCACAATGCACTGCACAACACCGGATCAGAAAACCTCAACAGACGGCTCTCCTTCTACACCCCGACCCGGCAGCTTCGCTCTGCCGACCTTGCCCTCGCCACTGTCCCACTCATCCAGAGAACAACCACCAGCAGCAGATCGTTCTCCCACCACACCGCCAAGACATGGAACACTCTTCCCACCCACCTGCAACAGACACAGGACCTACTTACCTTCAGGAGACACCTCAAGACATGGCTGTTCAAGCAGTAGCAACCGCCCCTCAGCGTCTTGAAACCCTCATGGGTGAGTAGTGCATTTTACAAATTCTCTGATTGATTGATTGATTCCCGTCCTTCTTTGGACTGTGTTAATGGACATGACAAGGTTGAGTAGTGGCTCAAGGGCCTGGGAATGTCTTATGTTAATACCAAAAGCGATGGTAATGATTTAGGTAAATGTGTTGTGTAGTCCATATTTGAAGCAGTGATCTATTCTTACATGGCACATACCACCTCCTAGCAGTACAATGGTGTCAGATATTTTAACAGCATAGTTGCCCTACAAAGCCAGACTGTGCGGTCCATGTTACCATGTGGCACTACGCATACAGTGTGACACTTTGTGACTCTTTGTGGCAGATGATGGTTGTGCCAGCCATCAGGTGTACAAGTGTGTGTATCCCTCATTGGTAGGATGATGCCATTTGGTGCAGTTGACTCCCCTAGCTTCTATTACATGTTTCTGACAGACACTTTCTACACATGCACAGTGCAGGCATTGGGAGGGTACACAGCTATTTTTCACATGGATCCCTTTGTACGGTGCATGTAAGATCAGGTTTCTTCTCTATACTCCTACAGCATCTTACAATGACATCCATGCATGTTAGTGTTTTTTAACAGACTCAACACCATGGTGGAATATTTCTGGTAGTAGCAACAGACAGGGTGTTCGTAGGGGGCACTAGGGGTGCATGTGAGGTGACACTGGATTAGGTGCTGCCCCATTTCTCATGATTCAGCCCTATGTTCTGCAATGGCAGATATTTTTGTATACGTATGTGTGGGACACAATGCAGCAGACAGGTGTATGTGCACGCTACTGGTATGTCAGGTATGTGTAGCTTAAATATACTTGGTTATGGCACCACTTGGGTGGCATTGGATTTAGGTTCTGCCTGAGACTTGCACACCATGGTTTATGTGGGACTGTGCCTAAGCGTGACTTCCTCAACATGACCGTAGCCTATACCATTGACATGCCTATGCACCTCCTTGTTTGGTATGATGTGTGTGTGTGATCTGCATTTTGTTGTCAACCTGTGGGCATTTGTAGTTGTTTGTGAGAGTTTCTGTATGCAAAGGGGACTTGGCTCCACCTGTCCACACGTGGTTTGCCAGTCTGGGTGTGGGTATGTTCTGTAGATTTGGGTGTATGTGTTTGTGACATGCAATGTGTTCAGTGTAGTGTGGCCTGTTGAATATGTGTTGTTTACTGTACATCTCTGTGCACCTGCCCATGTGTATTTATTGTGATGTTTGTCTTTTTTGTCCTAGATGGTTAGTGTGTTGTGTGGTATGATTGTCATGGTGGCTTACCTACAAGAAGCCCATTGCCATATTGGCCATCTTGGAACCGCTGGATGATGGTGCAATGGTGAAAGATGGATGCATCATGGACGCCGCCGGGACATTTCGCAAGGATGTTGATGAAGAGCCCACGGTGGTCCACGATGGCCTACACATTGATAGAATGTGTATGCTTGTGGTTCCTATATAGGTGATCTGTTACTGCAGGTCTCACCAGTTGTACGTGGGCACAGTCCATTGCACCCAGCACATGCAGAAACCCAGCGATTTGATAGAAACCTTGCTTCGTCTCCTGCTGCAGCTGCTGTGTGTTTGGGAAAGCATTTGTGTTGGGGTGTGAGGCGTAGGATTGCATCCAGGACCTTTGGTAGGAAGATGGAGAAGGGTGACTGGGAGAGACCAGCCACTAGTGCACCTGTGTTCTGGAATGATCCAGATGCCATCATGTGGAGGACAGCAAGGAGTTTTGTCATGGGTGGGATGTTATAGGGAATTTGCAGCCGTGCTGTGATGTGTGGTGCAATCTGGTGCAGCAGGCATACGATGGACTCCCGGTTGAGTCTGTACATCCGGACCACATCTTGTTCCTCATTCCAAACATGGTTGTGCGCTGTCTAAAGATCCTCTCCCTCCATCTGCGCTGCCTTTGTGGCTGCTGTGGTGAGGTTTAAGGTTGCTGCTGTAGTGGTGGTTGGATCTGCTGTCTTCGCAGAAGTCTGCGCATGTGCCAAATTGGAGCAGTACCACTTCCATGTTGTCCTGGCAGTTTACAAAGCTCCTTCTGTGTTCTTTCCTTGAGTGGTGCTGTGTAAGCCTCTTTTTAACACCTAGTCTGACCAGACATTAAAATTTGTCCCTAGTCGGACTTTGCCCCATTTTTTGAGTCCCCTTCCTTCGTTAGCATCGTTTTTGCATTGGGGGATAAATATGGTGCTAGGGGGGTTAGCTTCGTATTTAGGGTGGGAACGCCTACCTGCATCTCACGAATGCAAGGTGGTTTTGTGCATCATAATCATGGTGCTAACTCCAATATTTTGATGCTAGACGGGTCTAGCATCAAAATATAAACATGAAGTTACCTATGCGCCATTTTATAGTCAACATTTTTGACACTAAAATGGAGCAAGCCAAGTATAAATATGCACCTTAATTTAAGTAGTACTATATGCTAAGGACTTATTACAAAATTAAATGTGCCAATTAGGTCTATGGGAATTTTACCATGTTTAAAAAGAAAGAGGACAAGCACTTTAGATGGTTAGCAGGGGTAAAGTGTGCAGAGTTTTAAAGCCAGCAAAAAGCCTTCGCAGACAATACGTTCTGTGCAAATGATGGTGCACAATTTTACAATAGGGTAATCCATGTATTTAGCCCCTTATGGTATGTGGCAGGGTGCTTTCTCTGCACCTTCTGCTATCAGAGGAGATTCATAATGTGCCCTTCACACAGACCTCGAAATTGTGCTTACATAGCTGTTTTCTAAACAAACTGATTGGATTGTAGTAGAAGTGGCATGCAATAGGCTCATGCATAGTTATGCACTCGGCATAAATTAATGCTGTGTAGTGAAGAATGATATGTTCAGCCAGCCCATGGTTTTTAAAGTAGTTCGAATGATAAGCTGCTCTATTCAAATTAAATAAACATAAAAAAGGTTAGCAATCAAGGGTTTGAACCGCCTCAGGTGCCTACTGATCATTTGCATTATGTTGAGTTAGCTGAGTTCTCTTGCGAATGATAGGTTCTCCAGTGGCAAAATTAAGTAAATTCATCTTCTCCTCGAAACCTTGACGTTTTTGTATGCTGCTCAGCTAAAAGGATATACCTATCTCTCATATTAATAGCTTTACAGTGATAGCTATCCTCTAGTAAACATTGTTGCTTAAGTGAACCCTTACTGTCTATAAATTAAATAGTTTTGGTTAATCACCTCGACAGAAGTATGACCATTTTACTCAATTCCTCTTCAAGAAAAGTCGAACGAATATCAGTATTTTAGCACCTGTAATTACCAATACTACATGTATCAGTATTATCAGAAAGCACGAATAACAAGGCCGAACTGGCCATTCCGGACATCAGGCATTTCCTTGGGAGGCTGGAAAGGAGGGGTTTTTGTGACTGGATGGCGGTTTTGTGGCAGTGCAGCAGCTTCAAAAGCACTGCAGAGTTCCTTATATATCCAACAGTTTTCACAAAACAATTAGGGGCATATTTATACTCTACTTGCGCCAGATTTGCGTAATTTTTGTTTTACACACATTTGGCGCAAATCTCACACCATATTTATACTTTGACACCCGACCCTGCGAAAGTCAAAATTTTGCTGTGTGCATCATTTTCTGGATGCGTGAAACCGCCTTGCGTTAATGACATGCAAGGTAGGCGTTCCCGTCCAAATAATGACTTAAACATCTGTGCGCCATATTTATCCAACCGCGCAAAAATGCTGCACGGCTGGGAGGCGGAGTTGGAAAATGGCTCACAGCCCGATTTGCGTAAAAAATGAATGCCTGGGTCAGGGCAAGCGTTAAAATGGGGCAAACACACCAGTACTTAAGGAAAACACACAGAAGCAACATCAGAGCTCCAAAAGGAAGACATGGAGGTGCTATTCATCCAGCATGCACAAAGACACAGAGCACAGGACCAACAGCAGCAGCTTCCACCACACCAGCAGGGACCCCAAAGGCAACGCAGAAGGCAGGAGAGGATATGCCAGACCAGGACAATCCTTCAGGGCCTCAGGGAACATTACATCATCCAGAGGTACAGACTAAACTGGCAAGCCGTACAGCAGCTGCTGTGCAACATTGAGCCACAGTTGGCACCCAGCTTGCAGACACCCCACATCATTCCACCAGAGACCAAGCTGCTGGCTGTCCTCCACATGTTGGCAAGTGGCTCTTTAAAAACCACTGGTGCCCTGGTTGCCGGGATCTCACAGTCCTCATTCTCTGCCTTCCTACCTAAGGTACTGGATGCCATCATCTCCCTCACATCCCACCACATCAGCTTCCCCAACACACAGAAAAAGCAGCAGGATACCAAACAGGGCTTCTACCAAATCAATGGCTTCCCACACATGCTTGGTGCCAGTGACTGCACATAAGTACGGATTGTGCCACCTGCTGCAACTGAACATCTATACTGCAACAGGAAGCACACACACTCCATCAATGTGCAGGCCATTGTGGATCACCGGGGATTGATCACCAACATTGTGGCAAAGTATCCTGGGAGTGTACATGATTCATTCATCTTCCGCCACTGCACCATAAATCAACACTGCCAAGATGGTCGATATGGAAATGGCCTACTTGTTGGTGAGTACAGAAACCCAGTAATTTACACACAGCACAGCAACCCTGTAGGACATACAACACATACACCAATACATGGACTCGTGGTCAGGAAGACACTGAGGTTGTGACACTGCTAGTCATGTTTGATATCCTCACCCAATAGGATACACACCTATGGACAAATCACAGATGCAAATAACAACAGATGCCACTCCAGAGACACAAGGGACCAATTTAAAACCACATAGTGACATGACGTGGCCTTAACTGGCAGTAGAACTTGGAAGATGAATCTTACAATATCACATCAATGACACTCAATCACACACCCTTCCAACCAATACATACCGTGTAAGGGGTATGTAATGTGGTTCGCTGCATGGCAAACACCATGAGACACTTAGAATGATGAAGATGACTCTAGTGAAGGTGACATGGAATCATTGAGGAAGTACCAACATCTCACATCACTCCTGGGGTGACATTGCCCGCTAGCAATAAGGAAGTAGACTGTGCTAAGAACACATATTGATGTGAAATAATGGGATTGAGACAATTACACATATACACAAAAGATGTACAGGCATATGGACCTTCTGACACTTAAACCTTCACCCCCACAACCAAGTTAGCCAGCTTACCTGGGCCAGATTCAGTAGTGTAGGTACACGTTTGCACATGAGCCAACTCGGTGAGGGCACAAAAATAGGTTTGCATAGAACTTGTCACACAGGGGATATTTGTGCATTGTTAATTGTCAACACTTCAGTGCTGCTAACTTATGGAGATGTTTTGTACATTGTCACCTAGCCAAATCAAAGGGCCTCACTGTTGTTTTTCACATGCTATTACGTATGTTGAATTGGATGGGATGTTCAGGCCACATAGGGCAACCGTGTTACCACCACAGTGGAATCGATTCTTTGTGTGGAAGTATCATGTCACCTCCAGTGAAGACACATGGACACTTCTTTCACATGACATAATGCATGGGAGATACACAATGTACTGCTAGTTTACAAATATACTGCTGATATCCAGTCAATAAGCCAAACACCAGTTTAGATAAAGAAACAACCCAATGCTGATAGAACATCCTAGAAGCCGATGATCCCACACAACAACACAAACACAGATGAGTCACAGACGACACAAGATAACAACTGCCATGCAAAGTTATAATCAAGGTGCAAGCAACATCCACATATTTACACTCATTTCTCTTTCAGCTGATCAGGAGTATGGGATCCAGCCATGGATCATGACCCCATTTGCAAACCCAAGCACTGCAGCAGAGTGTGCCTATAATGAGGCACATCAGAGGACACGCACCATAGTTGAGAGGACTTTTGGCACCCTGAAGTCAAGATTCAGGTGCCTGGACATCACTGGAGGCAGCCTCCTATACTCCCTCGAAATGGTGTGCAAGATCATTTTGACCTGTGCCATCCTGCATTACATTTGTGTAAGGAGGAACATTTCCCTCTATGAACCAGACCCACAAATGCCTGAAGAGGAGGAAGAGGAGGATACTGTTTGGCAACATTAGGGGGGCCATCCAAACACTGCAGTAAGATTGCACTGGAGAGAACACATTGTACAAAACTTCTTTTAACTATAGTCACCATCACCACTTTCTTACCATATGTCATTAAACACCTCACTTCATCACTCAATCATGGTCTGTGTAATTATTTATGCATCAAATCATCCCTAGGAATCATAATCATAGTTTAGCCTCAAGGAGCATTGCAGAAATACAGATTAGGATACTGAAAAAGCGACATCACATTTGATGGGTATGAATGTACACCCAACATCACACACAGTGGAAATGACGTTTGTCCTGTCTATTTCACATGTGAAGGTCAAAATCAGAGGACTGCATCTCTGAGACACATTCATGTTGCCAACATGGGCAATTGCAGCACATGACACACAACTAAGACACCATCAATCATAAGGTTAAATAGTGTTTCATACATGAGGCAGTGGATGTGCTATTGCATTGGTAACAGGAATGTATGACCACACCCTTGACAGCATTAAGTGTGACATCAGCTATCTCTGCAAGGAGCATGTGTGACAAGAATTCCATCTAAGCTGAAAATGGATAGCACGAGTGCCCCAGGTATGACAAGCATTGCTTACAAGACAAGCCCTGCTCATAACATCCCAGGTAATAAGTCCTGCCACTGTCAAGTTTTCAGTCTCTCCCAACCCTTCTATAGGGGGCCCTGTTAATGGACTATTTGTACCTTGATAACCTTCATCTACACACACCCAGACTCCCATTCTGACTCCTGTGCGCTTCCCTCTTTAGTATGGCATGCCATAGTCATTGTTCATCTGTCTGCATGGACTTCAGGTCCGATAATGCGCTGCCTGGAAGTCGGTAGGACCTGTAATCACCTGTCCATTGCTTCCCATGTGAAAGGTACTGTTAGCCCCTTTGAACTTGATTCACACCTACAGGACTTGTGAGAGACTGAAGCTGCACACACCTGTGAGCATGTCCATGCAGACCAGCCATTTGAACCTGCACTGCCATTGCGGCTGCCTGGAACTGCGTAGAAGCTGCCATTTTATGAATATCCTTGTTGTGCATTGCCATATAAATCACTTGTGTAACAAAGGCCTTGGGGTATTGTGTAACGTTGCAGCCCACAACACAAATATAGTTTTTAGTTCACACAGTGTTGTCCCAGCTTTTCCCAGTCAGAGTCTGCTCACTGTGTATTTGCCTTGTTCATGTTTGTTCCTGACAAAGCCTGCATCCTGTTAGCCTGACTGGTTTCCTTTCTTTGCATTACCATAGATGTTTCCTGTGGCTACATTTGTCTCATAGTTGCTTTCCATGCCCTCTCTTTCCTCATGGGATATTGTGTCTGGTAGGTCTACGATGAATCCTCAAATAGATTGTATAGTGTAATCAGTTTTCTTATCGTATCATGGTCTGGGACAAGTATTCAAATAACCTAATCCAGCCCCCATCCCTTTTCTGGGTTTCATGTATTCATGAGTGACAAACAGTGACAGTGTACCATGGCTGTATGCATGGATGTGGTAGGGTGCCTCCATCACAACAAACAATGATTGCTAATGTGTATTAAAGGACAAATCATGTTTGTGCCCTGACGGTCCACACACAGATTCACATTGGCCACAACCTAGTGATGGTGCTTGCGTGGTGACTAGCTGTGAGATTAATCAGCACAGAGGCACTGATGTTCCCTGTTGCAGTGGGAATTTTAGAGGCGACCCTGTGTACAAATGTTGTGATGAGACCTGCCTGTTTCATATTACTGATCCATACAGTTTGTGAGCACACCAATGTTGCCTTGTTGTCAGCCTCATAAAAGTTCTGCAGTGCCATAGCTGGACTATCCCCATGTGTGTCGTCAATTTCTCTTTGGCTTTTGGTCAATTCTGCTTTGAAGGATACTCTGTTAATCCAGGGAATGGCTCCACAGACTCATGACTAGACCTGCACGTAACTGTGACAACATGGAGGCCAATACTGACACAGGGTACACATGGCTACACACTTGACCTGGACACCTTTGTGCAATGAACCACTGGAAATGTGTGAACACATACAGCATGGTCTGCTGGTCCTCCACTGCCACAGGAGAAACATAGGTCATTTATATTACTGAAACTGTGGTGTAACATTACATTTTTGGATTGGTTTTGGGACCCTGTGTCACAAACACTGTACCTACATAGCATGTTCAAATGCCTGACTCATGTGTAGTATACAAACAAGTGACCAGGAAGTGGTATCCAACATTCCAGTACATGTGATGGCTTACCCTTGTAACATTGCCATTATCAACCATCCTCTATCTATTCTGTGCATAATTTGTTGTGGGAGATGTTTGGTCCCCAAAGTAAGGGAAGTTCACACAGCATTAGATACTACGGGTATGACAAACACACATCCTGACTGATGTACCACACTGAATGGCATCTGATGGTTATCCACATTTACAACACATGCATACAAGCACATTAATGAAAACACGTCTTGTGACGTTCACACAGAGGAACAACAACAATTGAAATAGCCACAGACATAATCACACAGGCAATGAGTGAAGGTATTAAGTTGCGTAGCCTTGCTATCCTCTATTGATGCACCACCTGCTCAAACTTGGGAATATTCCAAATGTTTGGGTTGCTGTTGCGTCAGTTAAGAGTGCTCATCTGGCACAACAACATGAGTATTATGGTCCGCAGTAGTGTGGTCTGCCACCTGTGCCCAAACACTGGAACACACAATGCAAGCACTAAAAGCCTATCTCTGTTCAGTTACAGCTTTCATGTATGTAAAAAATTTGAGAAATGACACAAACACAGTTAAAGACAGAAATTTTGATGCAAATGCTTCAAAAAAGATGCATATGTGTCAATTTTTGCCGCATATGCGTTGAAAAATGATGCTCACAGCCATTATACATCCATTAGTCCCTAGCGTTAATTCCTACACTGCATTCCATGAAATTAGTTATCAATGAAAAATATATTGAACTTTGAATGCAGGGGAATTTTGAAGCATTTGGGTCAAAATATTTTGACCCACAGCCCGTAAGCATCATACATTTTTCACGCATCATAATAAAAATGCACCGCATTTGAGACAGGAAGTGATGTGATATCCTGTTTACATAAATGGTACAGTGGGTGTACTTCCACTTTCATTTTGCAGTATGTGATTCTTCTAGACTGTGGCTGTGCTGAGAGTTTTGTCTGTTCAAATTGTGCTTTTGTCTCCTGTGTGCCATTCTATTTGTCATCTGTTGTTTTTGTAATTTTCTCAGTTATTCAATGTAAGTGTGTTTTTGTTATTTTTGGTGTCTAATTTTGTCTTTGTACTGTTGGGAGTGTGTAGTGGGTATTGTTAGTTGGGGTATTGTTGGGCTCTTTGTGGGTTACTTTTCATTTTCCTCCCTCCTTTCCCTGTATTTTCCTCTGTACCCTTTCCTATATACCTGTCATGTTGGGTAGGCCACGTCTGGGGAGAATGGGTGAGGAGGAGCTGGCGGCATTCATTTGGTTGGTGTGCCACTTCCTCCCCCTGATGTTAGAGGCTGGTGGCAGGGTGATACAGGGGTATCACACGGAGGCGAGGAGGCTCAGGTGGTCCAAGGTGCTCTACCATCTGAAGAAAAATTTCAATACACAGCCCAACAACCACCAACTCAAGCATCGCTGGGCTGACCTTGTTGCCAGAGAGCAAGACCTGCTGGACCACCTGGGTGTGGTGATTGGTGGCCCTTATGGTGAGTACAATTCAGACTAATGTGCACATTTAAATGCTCTGTAGTGACAGTAGCTGATTTGTTGACATGCTGCATGCAATGTTTGTGGACATGTGGAATGCAAGTTAAATATACAGTGGCCCTGATTTATACAATATTTGCTACACATTACCATCATTTGTTGATGCAAAAACTGCAGAAACATACAATACACAACTTGATCTTGTCAATTATGGCTGCTTCAACCACAATAGATTATGGTAATGCTGCTTAAACTTATGTTTCATTCATGGTCTGTGAGTGTACCAGGAAAGAGATGTATAGCAAGGGTTAATGTAGTCCCCAATTATTTGAAATACATGTCTGAACTGGCCTGGCCATACGTACAAAGTTCTTCCTAACCTCTGGTAATATCTTAGGCTAATACTTTGACTTGGTTTGTGCAGCATTTAACTTAAAAATGGATGACAAAGTAATGCACACAGGATAATATCTAAATGTTTGGTGCTACTTTCCATAGCTGTAGCAATAAACATGAAGCAAATGCTACAAATTGAAGATACAAAATATATCTGTCCCTCTGTTCATTGGTCCTGTGTGTTTTATTTTGCCTTGGGCACAATTGCTGGAACAGAGCTGATGAATTTGTCATCTGTGTCACTTTATAGCCATGCAATTCTCATAAGTTATTGGGTCATCATGGGATACCTGAACTTGGTGAATGCCTGGTCACAAATTATTACTTGCATGATGTTGGGCAAGGGACCTCTGACTACTTCCATCATCCATATAAAGTCACAAAATAGTTTGCTAGTTTACGTTTGGTACACCCCTGCTGATCTAGTGCAGCAAATGTACAATAGCTAACTTCCCAGTATGAAGGCTATCACAGACAGAGGTGTATGCTAAGATCAGCAGACCAGCATTCCTGTGACTGCTGCCATTCCCAAGGTGCATACAAATTGAGACCAACCTCATCAAGGTTGCCACAGTAGGACATTCGCTAAACCATGTTTCAATTATCGGACAGTGTCATTTTGTTGTATACCCGCAGATCTCCCAACTTGGCTAATGTAAGATGATGAATGTGGCTAACTGTGAATTCCAGTACCCGATATAGGTACACAGGGCAATGAGTGACACATTTCATGTGCAATGACTACACCTGTGCCCATGCATTCTGTCACGGATGATCAAAATAGACACTGTCAGCATATACTTCTTTGTTGTTTTGATTTAAATAAATGGCCAATCCATGTTTAGCGTAAGATTGTCATCAAGTAACACACAGGATCCCTGCCATCATGGTGTCATAGGGGGCATATCTGGCTCTGGGTACACTGGCAATGTGGCATATGTAACCTACAGACAACACAGGCCCACAGTTAAAGGGCCCGGGAAAGCAAAATAATTAATGAGCTAAACTCAACCCACATGAGCATCACACAGTTACTGATTATCCCTTGATGCAAAAGCCACAATACCTGAGTGACTGGTATTGCAGTGCCCCAGGAATGTGGCTTTGCATGTCTCTCATTACAACAAATGAATAAATGGAGTCCCCTCTATAAATGAATCTGCAACCAATTGAGTTATCATGTTTGTCACCACATGATTGTTAGGGCCACTGCATGTGTGCATATGTGTGTGTATCACTCACTGGAGTGACAGGGTCAATACATGTTTGCAGTGGTATGTCTGTTGGGATGTATACATGATATAATGTCACACACAGTAATTTTTTGTCCCAAGTGTTGTACAGTGTGCAGACATTGAGCACATTTCACCCTTCCATGTTTTACAGGTGGACCACCCTCTATACAATTGGAGAAGTGGCTCGATTTGCGGACCCAGATATATCCAGTAAGTGCTGATATTTTAGTTCCATGTTGTGTTTGCAGCTGTTGTGTGATTGAATCCTGTGTGTCGGACACATAGCAAGGTATGATGTGCTGGCACATGATCTGATACGTGACTCCTGTGTGTCGGACACATAGCAAGGTATGATGTCCTGGCACATGATCTGATATGTGACTTGACTGGAGTTTGACTTGTTTTTCCATATTTGACTTGGACAATCAGTGGCGTAGAGTCATAATTTGGGACTCTAGTGCAGCGCTGTAGGCATGGGCAGAGGAACAGGGTGACATTTGTTGCTACATTTATTGTAATGAAAAGTTTGGAGCTTGCCATTTTCAGGATTTAGTCAGCAAGTCATACCCTCAATCACACAGAGCAGGGATGCCGAAGTATTACCCACAGACTTGAGCATCCCTGTTAACTAATGAACATGTAGGACTGTATGTTTGACTTCCTAGCAGCATCTAACTCCACATGTTGTGCTACGTTTATGTGGCACTTGAGTAGAATGTCATAGGTGTGCATGCAGTTCAAGCCCAGATGGGTGCTTGCATCTATGTGCTTGTTTTTGGAAAGGTATTAGTGGTATCAAATGATGTGGACAATTGTCCCGAATTAGGAACATAAATGTGGATGTGATTGTCCAATATTTGTGTCTATCCTAGTTGGACACCCTTCTTACCTGTGGTGGACTGACTAAAACCATGGACAGCTGTCCACAGCTTCCTGGCTGTCCTTGATGTTTGAAAGTATGTGTTGCATGTCCATCACCCCCTGAGGCACAGGGTTAGGGTTATGAAATATGTGTACCTAGGTGTGAGGATCCCAGTGTAGAACACAGACATGTAATTCAGAAATTAATTTGTTCCAACCTAGGATACCCCCTCATGATTAGCAACTGCATATCATCCTGGCAATTCCATTTACAAATCACAGATCTTGTGGCCCTTGATTGTCATCCAGAAGATAGTCATTAGCTGGCCTGCCACATGTGGAGTACTTGCAGCATTTGTTTTGTGACTAATGGCAGACACCTTTTTGAGTCTTGCTGTGCTGTTAGATAGGAGATGTGTAGGCTGCGTTAGCATGTACTTCCTCAGGGAAAATCTGTGATCTGTACTGTGATTGGCCTGCTTAAGCTAATTTTGAGGAAGTGTTTGAATATCATCAGTAGCTGTATCACACAATGATGTAACTAATGTTTGGCTTTATCTTTTTTTACAGCTGCCAATATGGATGCCAATGAGATCTGAGAATTCCAGAGGAGGGCGATGCGTTACCGCCACATTCTGGATGTGGAGTCTGGGTTCCGCCACATGGCACGGCATTAACGCCATGAGAGAGCCACAGGGGTCTGGTGGGCATTTGCCAAATGGGACCCTTCTGTGTCCACAATAGCTGCCACCACCAGCACCACCACTCCAACCCAATTGGCACCAAGGATGACAGCCACACTGCAGGTCCCTCAACAACATCTGCTCCTGGACCAATGACAACAGCCCCTGCACCTCCTCCTCCAAGCATGGCACCAGCACTACCCTCCACTAATGGCACACGGACCACCCCTGCTTCAGTCATTGACAATGCTGAATTTATTAACATGCGACGTGACATGCAACAGATGTCGCACAGGATGGACAGGCTGCAGCAGGAGGTGTCCCGCAATAGCAGGAGACTGCGTGGGATAAAAAAGATCCTGCGGAGGGCAAACTTGTAACTGATAGACCCTTAGCCATGATTCCCTCTCCTCCCTCCTCTTTCCTGGTTCTTATATTTAATGGGTTTAGGGGGCTTAGTGTTAAGTTAGAATAGGCTGTTAGTTTAGTTAGTATAAGTGGGTTGGGGTGGAGGGTATGATACTTTTATATGTGTTTTTTTGTGGGTGGGTGAGTGGGGGATGATGTTGGGGTCTTTGTCTATAAAAAAGAAGAAAATACAAAAAATATATAAAAAAATACAAAAAATATATAATTGTTTAGGATAAGATACTATGGGGGTCATTCTGACCCTGGCGGTCATTGACCGCCAGGGTCAACGATCACGAGAGCACCGCCAACAGGCTGGCGGTGCTCTCAAGGGCATTCTGACCGCAGCGGTTTGGCCGCGGTCAGAAAGGGAAAACCGGCGGTCTCCCGCCGGTTTTCCGCTGCCCTAAGGAATCCTCCATGGCGGCGCAGCTTGCTGCGCCGCCATCGGGATTCCGACACCCCATACCGCCATCCTGTTCCTGGCGGTTCGGCCGCCAGGAACAGGATGGTGGTATGGGGTGTCGTGGGGCCCCCGTAAGAGGGCCCCACAAAGAATTTCAGTGTCTGCTTAGCAGACACTGAAATTCGCGACGGGTGCAACTGCACCCGTCGCACCCTTCCCACTCCGCCGGCTCCATTCGGAGCCGGCTTCCTCGTGGGAAGGGGTTTCCCGCTG
The DNA here is from genome assembly GCF_031143425.1 of Pleurodeles waltl. Taxonomy (NCBI): domain Eukaryota; kingdom Metazoa; phylum Chordata; class Amphibia; order Caudata; family Salamandridae; genus Pleurodeles; species Pleurodeles waltl. The sequence goes on along the minus strand of NC_090442.1, from coordinate 891,408,192 downwards.
GGCTGGCGGGCGGCCTTCTGGCGGTCGGCCGCCAGCCCAGCGGGAAAGCCAGAGTGGCCTCCGCGGTCTTTCGACCGTGGAGCGGCCATATGGCGGTTCCCGCCAGGTGGGCGGCAACCGCCGCCCCCCGGCCTCAGAATGAGGCCCTATGTGTTTAGGTTAGTATATGTTGTCCTCCATGTGTCCCATCATGTAAGGGGGGTGGGAGGTTGATGTTTAGAGTGTTTAGTTAAATGTGATAAGTCAGTTTAGCTTAGGGTAGGTAGGGCCAGTTGTAGGTAATGTGTAGTTAGGATAGGTTAGGTTAGCTAAGGTGTTTCCCCTAGTTTTAGTATCCTGTTTTAATGTTAAATAAATAATTAGGTACTCCTTTACAGTATGTGTCATATGCTTGGGGATCAGGGCCTTGGCATGGGTGAACAGTGTGAGTTTAGGTATTTGCATTGGTGTTCCATCCTGCATCCAAATCCCATTATTGACGTGGTTATTCCCAATTCCAATTGAGCTGTCACATTGGCATCTACACCAAAGCTACTTCTCTATACATCTGCCATCCATTGCCCACAACTCAAGTTTATTATGGTTCCCAATGTGTTGTTAAGTTTGGATGTATGTTTTCAATCTGACATACTTTGAGGCCAGATTTGGAATCTTGGGCACTGTTGTACATCTGCCTGCAGCCTGATGTTCATGTGAACCCTGATAAGGTGAGTGATGGTATAATCTTATGTAGTATAGTATACATAACTCACACCTATCATTTCTTACATTGTACTGCGAGGTTACATATTTGTCCATACACTCGTACACATCCATTCCTGCTGTATGGTGTGTGTGTGTGATGAAATTTTAGAGTCAGATGTCATACCTAAAGATTGTCTAGAAGGAAAATTTGAACACATTGATTTTCTGCTTAAACATCCCTTGAAGCAGACTTATTCTGTCTAACACAGCATTATACTGTTATTTTTCTATTTACTTCAGAAATAACGCTCAGGAAGGGCAGATGATGGTACAATCCAGACCCCAGTGCATAGTTATAAGCCCACAGTCTTTCAAGGCAGCTGTATTGGCATTTTATGGCCATTGACATGTGACATACATCACTAACCTCCTACACGGTTGATGTGTCACATTACACAGAGACTAAGTGGTTGTGTAAGTGCTATTTATTTTAAAGTGCTGTAGTGCAATATTTACATAGTCCAGGATTGTGAGTTCATTAGTGTGACACATTCTATTGTGATACTACACAAGTGCAAAGGGAAATGTCATTGGACATGCTGGGGTGAAGTGTCATACAGTGCAGAGGAACATGAATTGCCAATGAGGTAGTGAGAGACAATCACAGAGCATAGTGTCAAGGTAAACAGTGGGCTGGAGAACAGTGTATGTGAGCAGCTGTTGCAAGACTGGCATGTTAAGAAGCACAGGACCTTGGATATAAGTGCCCATTTGGCATGGATTTGTGCTACCGGGTACTCTTACGGTGATGTGTTCCACGTCTTCATCTTCTGATGTCTGTGTCGTCTCCTCTGCCCTTGGTGGTGGTGGGTTTGAAGCGGCAACACACACTTCAGTGTTTGAAGACCTGGAGTCAGAAATCCCGGTAGCTGCCAACTGTAGGGCTATTAAGGGCAGTACTGCAGCAAGGAGGAGCTGCTGGTTCTTAAGTATAGCAGCTACATCACTGTGGTAGGCAGCCAGGTCAGCCCTGAGGAGGGCATGATTGCATTCGTGCACGCAGTGAAAGGGTTGGTGTGCGAGGTGTTGTGGCAACTCCCTTACTGCTGTGCTGATTACCTTCACACTTTGTTGAAGTTCTTGCAAGATAGAATTTCGCCCTTGCATGGCTGCTGCCCGTTCTGCAGGTGACATCATGCACGAACGCACCCCCTCAAGGCTGGCTGCCATATTTTGCATCCCCACCTCCTTGGCCAGCTCCCGCTGTACTCCAACTACAGTCCTCTCAAAGCTGGTGCCAGTGTTGTCAGGGTCCTCAGCTGGGTTGGAGCTGGCATGTCGTACAATTGGGTTGGTGGGTATGTCCTCTGTGATGGCTGCTACTTCTATGCTCCTCCTTGTGATTGAAGGTGGGGTCTGAAGGGTTCCAAGGACATCTTGGAGGGTCTGCTGGCTGATGTTTGTGAGCTCATCATCCATGTCATCAGGGAAGTCCAGGACAGGCATATCCCCAGGAGAGACATCATCCCCTGCAATCAGATTGTACAATTAGTGTGTCTGTGTTGTGGCATTTGTAATGTGACGTGCCTGACTTCCAATTAGTTGCACATTGTGATCTTGGTTCCTGTTCATTGTTCCTGTCATTAATATTAGCATTCTCCCAGGCCTATGCCCCACCTGCATGTCACATGTAGTGTGGGCAGTTTGGGGAAATGTCTATGTCACCTCCACTAGGTGTAGGTTCTGCTCAAATTGTATGTTACCACCTTCTTGTCCTACTCAATTCTCCGTCTACTTCCAACATCATGGTGAGGCCTTTCACTGGCTGTGGGTGTTCTGATGGCACCAGCACCACACTTAACAATCTGGAACTGACCCAGTTTCTGATATTTCACATCCACCTACATGTTGCTGAGACCTAGCATATACTATGTATTGCATTGGCATGGCACAATACGGGTGTCAGTATTGGTAGTGTGTACTGCTGATGTTGGGAAATGTGTGCTACATTGGATTGCAATGATGGTCCTAGCTGTGTTCCATTTCCTCTTATGACTGTGCAGGTGTGTTTGTCTTCCTACACACATATGTCCTCCCCCTCAATGCAATTGTCTTTGCACTATTACACTTGAGATGTTGAATGGTGGCATTGCAGATATTGTGACCCAGGCACAGCGTAGACCCTAACGTGCAGCATGAGTATGACATTACTGCTGTGTACCTCATAATGTTAAATACAATACCTGATGTTTGTTGCGCCTATGGACATGGGCATTTGACAGGATTTGCACATTTATATTCATTCCAGGGGATTGATAACGTTGTCATCCTGAACCCTCTAATTTGAGTGTGTTTGATCCATGGGCACATAACAGCCACTACCTACTTGACCTGCACACACAGCAGAGGTGGTAGTGGCAACTGTTGTCAATGGTAAATACCACTTGCGGATATGGCGTGAGAATGGAAATTGAGGCCTAGTTCATGTAGCAACAATTCCAGCTGTCGTGTGACAGCGGGCCAGTTGTACGGTGTACCGTACCCTCCTGAACTGCCTTGGCATGGCAGAGTACCTCCATGCAAAGGTTGTTGGTGTAGTGTTGTGCTGTGCCCCACGTTTCCCCTGCACAGCCCATGCCTTGAGTCCTGCACTTTATAGTCCTCTTTGACTTATGTAACAATTACTATACACTGATTTACACAGGTATGATTCATTAACGCTATACCTGTGTGTGTGATGTAAAGTGCACCAACACCCTATGCTGGTAAGAGAGGATCTACTAAAGAAACAAAATACATGTGATAGAAGGGCTATGGAGAGATGGGAGGCACTGTTAGAGGGTGATGGTGAGGAAATAATTGAAGAGCCCCAATGAAGATTGCTGTATCCCAGGAGTGGGTCGTGGGGCTTTTTTGGGGTGGGGCGGCGCTGGAAGAGAGGTTGCAGGGGGGTAGGGTGCGGGCAAATGAATTCACATTTCTAAAAAAATCACTTACCTGCTTCTCCACCACCGCCGCAGCTGCTGCGGTGCTCCTAAACTGCAGGCACAGGCTCCCAGCCTGCTCTGCAGCCAATCCTGACGTGTCTCAAAGCAGCATTCAGATTAGCAGGGCACTCCCAGGCAGACTGGGCGCTTGTGCTTGCTCTCCAGCCTGACAGCTGTGTTGCTAGGCTGGAGAGAGCCTTCTGCACATGTATGTTTGGCTGGCCTGAGACAGCCGGACAAACATACATGCGCATTGAGGAGGAGTGTTGTGCACTCCCCTAATGTTCTCTTCATCCCTAATATGCACCCCTTTTACTACAAAACGATAATGAACGTAGTTCATTATTGATTTGTAGTAAAAGCTTTGTAGATGCTGCTTCTGGAGGGGGGGCGATGCTCCTCCGTCCTAATGGAGGAGCCGTACCTGCTGTATCCTGGTGCTCTGTAAGGTCATTATTTACTAGCTTTAAAAACTAATACAATTGAACATATAGCAAAAAATGTATTATAGAATGCATCATTTATGCCATTTTGTCCCACATTTTCTTGGGGGGAGAACCCAGACAAACTCCATTGTAGTGGTCAGGCTCACTTGCTATACACCATATTGGGGCTGGTCTGACAAAATATGCCAGGGCTGTTTGGGTTTCCCAGTCCAGTCCTGACAAATAACACAGTATTACAAGTTATACCACATGGGTATGCTGAGATATAAGGAATTACTTTGGAAATCAGTGTCACAGCAGCAACCAACTTCTAATTTCTCTGTGATTCTTGCCAGTGAAATTTAGACTCATCTTTTGCTGCTGAAATGTCCAGGGACATGAAAATCAGGAACTGCAGCTCACCCACACTTGAGGTCTTTATAAGCTTATATCTCTTTAATTTCTTTGAAGCAGACACCAATGTTCTACACTGCTTATGTTACATGTTAGCTTTATGTTTTCCCACACAAAAGTGTAGTATTTTTATTTCAGCTCTCCGGGTTCCCTAAAATATTCCCTTGTTTCGTGTTTATGTTTTATGCCCAATTTTCTTTAAATGATGATACTTTGGTTAGTGTTTTATTCTGTTTTTCCGAAATAGAAATTATTTTTAGAGGTGCATTAGTCAGGAATAAGGCAATCTGTAGTCCTGTTTATTCATGAATGCAACCGTTAAACATCCTCATCTTGCCATGATGCTTTTTCCTTTCATTCTTGCCATTCTTAGTTCAATCATATTAAATTTTAAATAAAAGTTACCGTCATTTATTTATTCTTAGGCCCTGATTTATACTTTTTTTTGCGCCGCATTTGCGTAATTTTTTTAAACAAAAGTGGCGTAAACTCACAAAATACAATTGTATTTTGTAAATTTATGCCGCTTTTGCGTCAAAAAATGGCACAAATGCAGAGCAAAAAAAGTATAAATCAGGGCCTTAATGTTTTTCTTGGTACTGACTGACCCTGTATTGTACTGGTGAGGAGAAAGATGCAAGATAGCGCTGTGTGCTCAAAAGGGGAGTATTTGAAATTGTATACAGGGCCAATCCATGTGATATCCTCAGTGGACTATGGCCCTCATTACAACCCTGGTGGTCGGTGTTAAAGCGGCGGTAATACCGCCAGCAGGCCGGCGGTAAAAAAATTGGAATCATGACAACGGCGGAAACCGCCAACACAGACAGCCACTTTAACACACCGACCAACACAGTGGTAGCAACAAACACCGCGGCTGTAACCGCCAACAGCCAGGCAGAAGACAATGACCCACCCACAGCATTACAATAGGCCTATTCACCACCTTTTTTAGGGTGGTACCAAAGCCATCAAAAGCACGGCCAAAACAGTACATTGAAGGGAAACAACTCTCCTCTCAACACTCAAGGAAGAACCATGATGCTATGGAGCCCGAACTCCACATTTTTACAAATGACACACACACGCAATATGCAACACCCCCACCCCAAACAACATTTACACAAGCAGATGCAACAACATTACATATACACCCCGTAACCCTCAGGAATAACACAAGGACAAAAGTAATGGAGTAAAATGAGTGTAATAGTACAGTTTAAGATAAATACGTCCTTAAATCATTAAACAGTATGTACAATGTATAGAAAAGGAGGTACGATGCCCACTCCAAAACGTCCGTGGCCCACGGGGCATAACACATAGGCCAAGGCCACACTTGACTCCTGCCTCATCACGGAGAGAACACTGCGGGGGCATCAGGTCGAAAAAACACAGGCACCTCAGAGGGACGGAGAATGGGGTGGCACCTCAGCCGGAGGATGGTACAACAACAGTGGCCTGGAGGGGGCTCCATGCCCACTGCTTGGTCCTGGGGAGTGCAAAGCCACAGTCTCTCTAGTGGGTGGTTAGCCCACTGCTTGGTCCTGGGGAGTGCAAGGCCACAGTCTCTCTAGTGGGTGGTTTGCCCACTGTTTGGTCCTGGGGAGTGCAACGCCACAGTCTCTCAAGTGTTGGTTTGCCCACTGCTTGGTCCTGGGGAGTGCAAGGCCTCAGTCTCTCTAGTGGGTGGTTTGCCCATTGCTTGGTCCTGGGGAGTGCAAGGCCACAGTATCTCAAGTGGGTGGTGTGCCCACTGCTTGGTCCTGGGGAGTGTAAGGCCACAGTCTATCAAGTGGGTGATTTGCCCACTGCTTGGTTCTGGGGAGTGCAAGGCCACAGTCTCTCTAGTGGGTGGTTTGCCCAATGCTTGGTCCTGGGGAGTGTAAAGCCACAGTCTCTCTAGTGGGTGGTTTGCCCACTGCTTAGTCCTGGGGAGTGCAAGGCCACAGTCTCTTAAATGGATGGCTTCTCCACTGGTTCTGGAGAGGGCTTTGTGCCCAGTGTGCTTCATCCTGCCAAGGTGGGGGTGAGTGGATGCCTTCTTCCACTGGTTCTGGAGGGGGCATTGTGGCCAGTGTGTTTCATCCTGCCAAGGAAGAGGTGAGTGGATGCCTTCTTCCACTGGTTCTGGAGGGGGCTTTGTGCCCAGTGTGCTTCATACTGGATGGGGCAAGGTCACAGTCTCTCACTTGGATGTTACACCGACAGGTGTGGCAGGGGCCAGGACGCACTGCAGCCCATGTAGTCACTACTACACACTGCTCGTCGGCGGTGACAGCTGCTCAGTGGATGGCATTTGCGCTGCAGGTGGCGGTGGTGTCAGTGGTGGTGGGAGGCTCCAGCCCTTCCCATGCAGCCCTGGATGGCTGCCCATTGGGGCTGCTGCTGCTGGCAGTGGTACTGCTGGCCACGGTGCAGGTGGCGGTGCTGGCCGCGGCGCAGATAGCGGTGCTGGCCGCGGTGCAGGTGTCAGTGCTGTCAGTGGTGGGGGGAGGCTCCAGCCCTTCCCCTGCAGCTTCGTAGGCTGAAGTGCCATGGCTGGTGTGTGCCTTTTCCTGCCCTTGGCAGATGGTGGTGCCTCCTTGCTTCTGCCAGCTGGTGTTTTTTTCTTGCCCTTTCAGGCTGGTGGTGCCTCCTTCCCCTTGCTGGCTGGTGGTGCCTCCTTTCCCTTGCTGGCTGATGGTGCCTCCTTCCCCTTGCTGGCTGGTGTCCCTTTCCTGCCCTTGCTAGATGGTGGCCCCTTCTTGGCCTTGGCAGCTAGTGCTGGCACACTGGCTGTGCTGAAGGGAGCCTCCTTGGAGCCTCTCACATCTCAGTAGCTGCAGAAGCCACAGTGGCCGTTGGCTGGGTGGCTGAGGTGCTGGGATGGGCTCTGGCCACCCCTGCCGAAGTGAAGGACGGGGGGAGGGGTAGGGAATAGGTCAATGGTGTTGAGGAAAAGCTTCTTAGGGACACTGGGTGGGGGGAGAGGGTGAAGCTTTGGGAGTGGAGGAAGAGGGAGTGGTTGTTGGAGGTGTCTGTCTGCTGTGTTTGGGTGCAGGTGCGTGGGCTGGATGCTGTTGTGAGGTGGGTGGCTGTTGGGTGTCGAGTGCTTGCGTTTATGAGGAGGGGGCACAGACACAGTGGGAGAGGACACAGGGAACTTGTGCATGGATGTGGGGGTGGTGACTGCCAGTGAGTGGCGTGTAGTGATAGGCGTGCTGGTGATGGAGGTAGTGGATGAGGATGTAGTGCATGCAGGTGTGAGTGGAGATGCTACTGGGAGGGAGGTGGATGATGAGGAGGAGGGGGACACAGTGGAGGCAGTGGATGTTGATGTGTCAGCATCCCGATGGTGCTTGTGTGAGTGCCTGTGGGGTGAAGTGTGGTGCTTGTGTTTGCCTGAGCCACTTCTGTGTGTTGATTTGGGTGAATGCTGGTCTGAAGGTGTGATTGGGTTAGGCTGTGGTTGAGGGGATTGGGACTGGGTAGAGGAAGTTGGAGAGGGGAGGCTGGAGACAGGGACAATGGCTGCCATCAGTGAGTTGGCTAGAGCCTGGAATGCTCTCTGTTGGGCCGCCACGCCAGAAGGAATGCCCTCCAGGTATGCATCTGTTTGTTGTGAATGCCCTGCTCGACCCTGGATGGCATTCATTATGGTTGACTGCCCAACAGAGAGGGATCTCAGGAGGTCAATAGCCTCCTCACTGAGGGCAAAAGGGCTGACTGGGGTAGGGCCTTAGGTGCCTGGGGCGAAGGAGATGCCCACCCTCCTGGGTGAGTGGGCACGGGAAACACGCTGATGGGCTGCTGGGAGGGCGGTGCTGGTACGGGGGTTGGGGCTGTACCTGTAGTTGGGGTGGGCACAGAGGTGTCCGCTTCCGCCAGGGAGCTTCCATCGGAGGAGGAGTTGCTGTCGGTACTGTCCCCTCCGGTCTCCGTCGTGGTGCTCCCCTCCCCCTCCGTCCCACTGGTGCCCTCACCATTGGTGGATTCGGCCTCCAGACCCATGTGGAATGCAGCTACCTCCGTCGCCTCTGCTTCTCCGCCAGATGATGCTAATGCACACAAGAACAGGGTGACAAAACAAAAAGGGGGGGAGACAGAGGATACACTTGGTCAATGCCAGCAACAACACTACCGTTGGCGTACACAACTCACAGGGAACAGCCCTATGCACTAGGCCATGCACTACCAGTTACAAAGCTAGTCACCAGCCCATGGAGTACAATGCCTAACGCCATTAGCTGCACACCTGAAACCCACAGGACCCTGCCCAGTAGTAGATGCCCATCAACACTATTATGGTTGGAGTGCATCTGAGCTTGCCCATCATGGAACCTACCCTGCCATGTTCGCCCTGGCCTAGGGGCACCCACAGCCCACATCCACCACCCAGGTAACACTTTAACACGGGCAAAGTCAAGAATCTGACTCTGTACTCACCACCTTGTGGCTGCTGTGATGCCTTCAAGCGCCCATCCAACTCCGGATAGGCCACCGCCAGGATGCGAAACATCAGGGGGGTCGGGGTATGACATGCACCCCTTCCTCATTGGGAGGCCCGACCCAGCTGGGCCTCCGCCATCTTCCTTGCCTGGCGGTGCAGGTTCTCCCAGCGTTTGTGGCAGTGGGTTCTCTGCCTGTCAAAGACCCCCAGGGTCCGCACCTCCTTGGCGATGGCACGCCAAATACCCTTTTTCTGATGGGCGCTGACCTGCAGAAAAAATTCATCAGAAAAGGTATTAGTGATACTGTCCAGACTGTCATACTCATGGCCCCCCATATCCCTCTCATCCCATTATGCACAGACATTGACCACCAGAAATGCAGCACTCTGTCCATGACCCCTCAGCCCCCCCTTCACGAGGCTTACACACACAGCAGTCCATACATTCATGCCCCACGCATCATGCTCACAGTGTACTCACATGTTGGTCTGGAGGACCATAAAGTAAAGGGTACTGGGGTAGGACCCCATCCACCAGTCTCTCCAACTCCTCGGAAATGAAGGCAGGGGCCCTTTCCCCAGGCACTCGAGCCATGGTCGCTTTCAGACACAGGTCACAGCCGCACTTGCAGTGTAGGTCCTCTCCTGTTGAAGGTCAGGTAGCAAGTGAGTGAACAGATAGAAAATGGTGATTACGTCCGGGGCGGTGCGTGCCGTCGCCATTGGCTCCTGGAACCCATAGGCCCCAATGATAACCAATGCGGTGTTGCACGGCCGTCGTCGACCGCCGACCGCAACAGCACGCAACGCCTGCGGAATTACCTCATTTCCACTTGTCCCTCCTCACAGGTCAGGCAGCCGCCATTTCAGGGGGGCACAGGCCATGGCACCTAACTGCACCGCCCCAAGTGGGAAGGGTATGCCCAGATGTGGGTCCCATGCTTGCTATGCCACCAGATTCAAGCTAGCCTGGCTAATGAAGGGTGATACCCTGAAACCGGCCCCAGGATGGTTGTTTCTGGTCCAAGGAAGACCTGGCCTGGCAGTTCGGGCTAGACTGTTCCCATGGGGAACAGGGTCAAGACTGATTTGCATATGGCTGGGTCTAAACTGGAATGGCATGGCAAGCAAAAAAACTGATGGATTTAACCCAGATCTGTGACTGGGGGTGAATGTTTGATTTGTTCGGCATTCCGTCCATCATCTGTTGCTTTTGCATTTGTCCTAACTTCGTCACATCAGACATAGGCACATCAACTGACTTACAAATTCACATACTGTTTCTGTAATACAAAAATTGCATATCAATCTGAGTATATGTTTGAATCTGACCTTCTGCTCACCGTTTTTGAACCTAGAGTTCAACCACTGAGGATGAATAGGAGATGGAGACATCCCCCCTGTACAGACCCCTGGTGGACCTGGCGACAATTGAGGACAGTCACATTATCCTAACCTACAGACTTGATAGGGCCACAATCCAAGAGCTGTGTGCCCAATTTGAGCCGAGACCTGATTTCAGCTATCCGTCACCCCACAGGTATCCCCCCTCTAGTGCAGGTCCTGTCAGAGCTCCATTTCTTGGCAAGTGGTTCCTTCCAAGTGACAGGGCCATGGCATCAGGGATGTCACAGCCTATGTTCTCAAACGTGCTGACCAGAGTGTTGTCTGCACTGCTGAAACATATGCGCAGCTACATCGTATTCCCCCAGGTGGATGAATTGGCCACAGTGAAGGCTGATTCTATGCACCGGGACATATCCCCAACATCATTGGTGTACCCCAAGGTGAAATGAACAGGTGTTCAGAAATCGAAAGAGCTTTCACTCTCTTAATGTGCAGACGGTGTGTTTGGCGGACCAGTATATCTCCCATGTCAATGCAAAGTATCCTGGCTCTGTGCATGATGCCTTTATCTTGAGGAATAGCAGCATCCCATGTGTGATGGCTCAACTCCAGAGGCACCGGGTGTGGCTAATAGGTGAGCCCATGGTCCCCACCCAGCTGATGTAGGTATATGAGTGTGGGGTTGTCCCTAAGGGTGAGTGTGTGGCTAACAGGTATCCCTCGATATTTACAGGTGACTCTGGTTACCCCAGCCTCTCATGGCTACTGACCCCAGTGAGGAATGCCAGGACAAGGGCAGAGGAACATTACAATGAGGCACATGGGCAAACAAGGAGAATCATTGAGCGCACCTTTGGCCTCCTGAAGGCCAGATTCCGGTACCTCCATCTGACAGGTGGATCCTTTTACTACTCACCCAAGAAGGTATGCCAAATCATCGTTGCATGTTGCACAACCTGGCCTTGAGACACCAGGTGTCTTTTCTGCAGGAGGATGAGCCTGGGGATGGTTGTGTGGCAGCGGTGGAACCTGTAGACAGTGATGAAGAGAAGGAAGAGGATGTGGACAACAGAACTACAATAATTCAACAGTACTTCCAGTGACACACAGGTAAGACACTGCAACTTCACCTCCCATATCAGTTTTGTGTTGGACATTGTACATGGCAGCCTGATTTCCCTATTTCTATGGCCACTTACTCTACCCTTTGGCAGCTCTATTTTCAAATATATGTGCCGCACTCTGGCTCCTGGTGTGTTTACTGCTGCCCACTACAGGTCATACCTATGCAAATATAACTGTACATTTCAATTGCAATGTTTACAGCTTGTTTAAGTAATACATATTTCATTCAATTGACAGACTCCATACTTGTATTTGTTTCAAGGGTGTTTATTTCTGTTATAATATGTGTAGAGGGTATTGCAATGGGCTAGGTTGATGGTGGAGAAATGTCCAGGATAGAGTCCAGTCTATTGGTATCACAGGTGCATTGTCAAAGGGGCATAGGAAGTGGAGCAATGGCAGTTCAAGGTGGACAGGGTGGCAGAGTGGGACACAAGGGTGACAATCAAGAGAGTCCTATTTCCTGGTGGAGGACTTGGCAATGTTCTCTGGCTTCTGCCTAGGTCTCAGGGACCTTTTGCATGGTGGTTCCACTTCTGCAGGGGGTGGGGTGCTGGTGGCTTGTTGTACCAGTGGTGGGGCCTCCTGTCCACTAGTGTCGGCAGAGGTGGAGGGCTGTTCTTCGGTGTGGCTAGTGTCACGGGCCCCATTGGTGTACCACTGCCTCCCTCATAGTGTTGGCCATGTCTGTCAGCACTCCTACAATGGTGACCAGGATGGTGTGTATGTCTCTCAGATCCTCCCTGATCCCCAGGTACTGTCCCTCCTGCAGCCACTGGGTCTCCTGCAGCTTAGCCATTATCTGGCCCATGGTCTCCTGGGAATGGTGGTATGCTCCCAGGATGTTAGTGAGTGCCTCGTCGAGAGCCAATTCCCAGGGCCTGTCCTCCCCCTGTCGCACAGCAGTCTTCCCAGCTTCTCTGTTGTCCTGTGCCTCTGTCCCCTGAACCGTGTGCCCACTGCCACTGACCCCAGGTCCCTGATCATCCTGTGTTTGTGGGGTTGCCTGGGTTCCCTGTTGTGATGGACACACTGCTGATTGACGTATCCCGGGGACAGAGGGATGGGCCCGCTGGGTGGGTGCTGTGCTGGTGTTTCCTGAGGGGGGAGACTCTGTGGTGGTTTGGGAATGTGGCTGGGTCACTGACTGTCCAGAGGTCCCTGATGGGCCAGGTTGGTCATCCTGATCCAGGCGGACAGATCTGCTGTCATCACTGTGGGCCTCTCCTGTGGGGTGACTGGATGTGGCTGGCACCTCCTTTACGGTGACCTTGTGTGGGGGTCCTGTGTGGATGTAAATGCAGTGTTATTGTTTCTGCGTGTGACATCTTGTGCATGGGTATGTTTCCCTCTGTGGTTGTTATTTCCAAGGCAGCTTTGGCTTGTGCTAGTTGTGATTTGGTTGGCTAAGTGATTGTTACTAGTGTGCATGCTGTGGTGATGGGTGTCCATGGAGGTCTGTGATGGGGGTCCATGCATGGGTGTTGCATGCAGGGCTTGGTATTGTGATGGGTGGATTGTGATGGTGGGGTATATGTGAGGTGGTGGAGTAGGGGTAGGTGTTTGTAAATGCATGCAGGTAGGGGGCATAAAGTAGTAAAGATTTGGCTTACCAGAGTCCAGTCCTCCTGCTGCTTCTGCCAGGCCCTCAGGATGCATGATTGCCAAGACTTGCTCCTCCCATGTTGTTAGTTGTGGGGGAGGAGGTAGGGGTCCACTGTCAGTCCTCTGTACAGATCTCTGGTGTCTTGCTACCACTGAACGCACCTTCCCCTGTAGGTCGTTCCACCTCTTCCTGATGTCATCCCTTGTTCTGGGGTGCTGTCCCACGGCATTGACCCTGTCCACGACTCTCCATCATAGCTCCATCTTCCTACCAACGGACGTCTGCTGCACCTGTGATCCGAATAGCTGTGGCTCTACCCGAATGATTTCCTCTACCATGACCCTTAGCTCCTCCTCAGAGAATCGGGGGTGACTTTGTGGTGCCATGGGTGTAGTGTGAGTGGTGTGTGTGAAGGTGTGTGCTGTGGGGTGGTGGATGGTGTATGGGTGATGGTGTTTTGTGGCTCAGATTCAGTGGGTTCCTGGCTTGTCTCCCTCTCACTTGCCAAATTCTTAGTGTCGTAAAGGGTTGTGGGTATTGTGGGTGTGTGTTTTGTATTGGTGTGGGTGTGTGGGTGTGGTGTGTTTATGTGTGTCAGGTGTGTGTAGTTTGAATTGTCCAGTGTGGTCTAGTTTTGTATGTGTGTGTGTGTGTGTGTTGAGCATGGGGGTATGTACCGTCAATGGTTTACCGTGGTTGAATGACCGCTGCAGTGATTTGTGGGTCATGATGCTGTGGGTGTATTTCTGTTGGGTTAACGGTGTGGGTTTTGGTCCCACCAGTTTATCACTGACCTTGGGGCTGGCAGACTTTTGTGTGTGTCTGTGTAGTAGCGGATTTCTATGTGTGTGTCATAATACCCGTAGCGGTGTACCGCCACGGTAGTCAGCATGGCGGTAAGCGGCACTTACCACCAATGTCATAATGAGGGCCTATGTCTGTTACTTCTAAATGTTATGCTTTTCATATAGAGCTGTCTAATGCTACAGTGTTGCCACTTCAAAATGATGTCAATAAAAGGTTGGTATCACCCAATTTAACTGTCCTCATTTTATCAATTACAGAAAGATGAAAGGCTGAATCGGATTGTCCCAGTTTAAACGTGTAACATGCAGGTAACACAGAGATGTAATTAGAAAAAACAGACTCTAATTTGTGATTAGTGTCAATTTGCATGTCGAAATATGCAAATCGTAAGGACCTCCATGGAACATGTTTAGCAATTGGATGGCTCTTTTGACCCAATAGACTGGCAAATCGATACTGTGGAGTTGACTTCACAAGCCTCACAATGTGCTCAGATTACTTTAGCATTTCTAGCTCACACTGGAAACGTTTATGATCCCATGGGGGATCCTGAATCTTTGGTTGAAATTTAGAATTTAGGGCATAGATGCATGAATAGAACACTTGATATCCTGACAGTAAATAGAGAAACAGGAGAAATTTGAGGATGCTCCTGGAAAGGCAAACCATCAGCAGGAAGACACTTAGGCCCTCATTCTGACCTTGGCGGGCGGCGGAGGCCGCCCGCCAAAGTCCCGCCGTCAGGTTACCGTTCCGGGGTCGAAAGACCGCGGCGGTAATTCTGACTTTCCCGCTGGGCTGGCGGGCGGTCGCCTTCAGACCGCCAGCCAGCCCAGCGGGAAAGAGGCTTCCACGATGAAGCCGGCTCGGAATCGAGCCGGCGGAGTGGAAGCTGTGCGACGGGTGCAGTTGCACCCGTCGCGTATTTCACTGTCTGCGCAGCAGACAGTGAAATACATGTAGGGGCCCTCTTACGGGGGCCCCTGCAATCCCCATGCCAGTGGCATGGGCACTGCAGGGGCCCCCAGGGGCCCCGTGACCCCCCCTACCGCCATCCGGATCTCGGCGGTCCGACCGCCGGGATCTGGATGGCAGTAGGGGGGGTCGGAATCCCCGCGGCGGTGCAGCAAGCTGCGCCGCCGCGGAGGATTCAATGGGGCCGCGGTACACTGGCGGGACCCCGCCAGTGGTGCCGGTCCGACCGCGGCTTTACCGCCGCGGTCGGAATCCCCATTGGAGCACCGCCGGCCTGTCGGCGGTGCTCCCGCGGTCCTCCGCCCTGGCGGTCAAAGACCGCCAGGGTCAGAATGACCCCCTTAATAACAGAAGGCCTCATCACAAGTATCCAGATAGTCCTGACATGTATACAATTGCATGTTTGGACCTGAATCACGTTGATAGATTCATAGATTATGGTCAAGCATCAAGGCATTGCTGTTTCCTTTTGCCTCTGTTTACCAATCACAGTGGCACTGCCTGATATCCAAAATATGACTACGAGTGTGTGTTGGAAGGTGGGTCATTAGTTGTGTGGCCTGCAAAAGTAATGGGTCCATACTCGACGACCACTGGGAACCAAAAACCCTATTGTAGCACTTGACTCTCATAGGGTAGCGTTGCAGAGCAGTCCAAGGCTTACTCAAGGGAGGTGGTGTGGGCTAGTAATCGCAATTCACGAGCACACAAGAATAACACTCAATAAATGCTTGTCCAGTCTGTGCTTTTGATAAAGTAAAAGTAGATTTATTCCGTACACACTACTCAATACTATTCAACAATTTACAAATATACACAAGTTGACAAAATTACTTTTGGATGTAACTGCGTAATTATTCTTGCCTCCTCCAAGGGGAAATATAATCCGACAACTCCCCATGGCAAAACATTTTCTTGTATCCCCAGGCAAAATTTGACTAACTTGGAGTGAGAGCACAAAATCTTGCAATAAAGTACATCTCCTTTAATCAGATATGGATGTCAGTCTCATTACTCTAATAAGCAGAAACCAGAACATGTATATGCATGTTGGAATGCTTTGTGCTGTCAAGATTACTTTCACATTACTCTTGATGAAGACTGTGTAGCACCATCCATTTAGCATAACATACTATCCATTCAATTAGGTATGGAAACAATACACATGCAATTAGAGCCTTTCGCTCCTAGTGGATGCGGTTCCACAAGCCAAGACCAAAGGTTCTAGCTGAGAGGGCTTAAAGAACATATTGAACCCTTGGAGGGTAATAATTCTCTTGTTCCACCCAACCTAGGGTGGAGACTCAAAACTTTGTATTGGGGGGAGGTTGCACTGCTCCTGCAGCTCCTCCTCCCTTTGGGCTTCTGTTGGTGGTGACCCCATCTTCCTAGGGCCACCAAAAGCTGAGAAAACAGAGCTGGGGAGAACGTGGTGCCCCACAACACATTATGGGCCAGTCTGCATATTTGATGAGCGGCTCTCCCACTGTGCCGGGGGAGCCACTCTATTTTGGTTTTCCCTTTGCTTCCTCATGCAACCTCATGCTGGATTTCTCATTGCTTGGAGGGGTCCGGTCCCACCCAGACACCCCCTGCATGGCTGCCTATTGGAGGGCAGCACAGTGAGCCCACCTCCGGATGCCCTCGGGTTCAGGGGTGTTCGATCTGACCCGGACACTCCTGACATGCCTCCTCATTGGAGGGCAGCTCAGGGAGCCCACCCCGACTCCCCTCGCCAGCTCCTCTCCCTGCCGTGGGAGCTGGCAACCACTCTTTGGTCTGCCCGCTCCCACCAGTGACACGGGCACTTGGAGTGGGGGCGGTGGCACCGGGGGGAGTTCAACAACACACTCCCAGCCTTCCTGTTGCGGTGCCCAAGGATGGGTCTTGGGCCCTCACCTCACACACCATCTTCATGGGGAGCACGATGGCGCTCCCCAGCTTTTCATCTGTGTGGGGCCCATGATAGGGCACAGGGCCTCTGGACGATTTTCATGGGCAGCATGATGGCACTCCCTCGCTTCTTCTTTGGCTGCCGGCCCCTCTCATAGCTGGTGGCCATCTTGCAGTTTTCACGGGAGCGCAATGGTGCTCCCCGACATTGCCTCGGGCGATTGCCCGCCCATATCCCTGCGGGGAGTGCAACTGCATTCCCCGGCTTGCCTTCTGCTGCATGAGGCCTCCGGATGGGGTCTGGGGCCCCTTCACCATTGCAGAGAGGGGGGTGTACTATGGTGCCCCCTCTTTTGCTCAAGAGCTGCCAAGTCTCCACTGGGCCCCGGGATGGGGTCTGGGGCCAATCCTTCTGTGACAGGGAGAGTGTGACGGCACTCCCCCAGCTCCTCTTCTTCTTGGGGGCAGACCCCAGGCCCTGGCCCACCCCGGGGGCACCGACCAGAGCAGCGGCAGAGCTCCACATTCTTCACTGCTCTCTCCGCAAAGGTCGCTGACCATCTTCTTGTGATTTCTCGGGTCCCCAAGGGCCGATTTCGACAATCGTGGTGCCACTTTGCTCCTGGTGGTGAGCCCTTTCCACCAGGAGCACTTTCATTTGGCCTCCTGGCCTAGAAGGTGCCCAAATTGTAGGGAGTCTGTCCCACTGACTCCCTGCACCATACCGTTCCTTTGGGTGCCTTCCTTTTCTTCTGCGCAGCACGCTCTCCTTGCGCCACCCCAATCTTTCCACCAAATGGTCCCCAGGGGGGCTAATGGGCCAGCTTACCTGGCCCTGGCATGCGCCTCGCTGGGTCTGAAGTCGTTCAGGTGCATACTCCCTGCCCCAGGGGGAAGTCAGGGGGT
This sequence comes from Pleurodeles waltl, assembly GCF_031143425.1. Lineage (NCBI taxonomy): Eukaryota > Metazoa > Chordata > Amphibia > Caudata > Salamandridae > Pleurodeles > Pleurodeles waltl. The sequence continues at coordinate 891,390,591 of NC_090442.1, read as the reverse complement.
TCTTCTTTACAGTTGTCCATGATACCCGTCTTCTGTCACAGTGTCCTTCTGTGAATCACAGCCAAGAAAGAGGGCTCTTACCGGTGCAAGACCTTTTAAGTGGGAGCGGAAGTGTCCAGCAGGCCTGCACCTCTGGCCAATCCAGATGTGCCATATTACTTCCTTGCCCCTGTCCCCTCCCTGCCATTCCTTCCAGGACCTCTCCGCCCATTTCCTGGCTCAGGCAACTGGACACAGCAGTAATTGGACCTAATCCTGAGCTGAGTCCAAGAAAGATGACATTCCTGGATGAAATGTGAATTCGGTGGAGCCTAGGGGACTGAAGTTGCGCCCTAAGCCATCCTTTCCGTTGGCATTTAATGGAGTGTCCCTACAGTGAAAAGACAGTAATCACAGTGACTATCCCTCACATGTGTACACCCATCTCATGAGGCCTCCTCCAGGTCACTACCCACTCTGCATAGTTCCTTCTACGCCAGACTACCTAAGCACAATTCTTGGGCAGGGCACGCCAGGAATCCTCCATGCGTAGCCCTCGCACAAAAGCACATGTGTGTGCCCACGTGATCACATTTAACCAGCCCTGGAGCTCCTACTCTTGCTGCATCACAGCAGCCTTTCCTTACCAAGGCGGCACAGGCGGTAAACATGCAGAGTTCATTTTGCCATGAGTTTACTGTGGATCAGCCCCCAGTTATGAGGCTCCCTCACAGTAAAAGGTCAAAAACCAGGTGATCCAAAAGTGAAAAATCAGGGTGGATGAGATAGTCAGAACCATACTCTCACAGTGTGTCACTTGAAAAGCTGAATACCTAGTCCACTGACGATTTCACACCACATGGCTGGTCCTGTTTAAAATTTCAAATTTTTCCAGTGCAACTTGCAATCAGTGTGTACAAGGCACAGCATTTTGAGTAAATAAATAAACGTACCACCTATTTCAAAGTCGAAATGCTTGAACGATGAATGGCAAAAATAAAAGGAAAAAGAATTAGGCAATGATGGGGATGTTTATGGTTCCACTAATCAATCAATCAGACAACAGACTCTCAAATGCTTGACTATTAAACCTTTGAAATCAGCTATATTTAAGAAAAGCAGAATGAAATACTGACAAAATTTTTACTATTCAGAAACTGTTGGGCCTAAAACATAAATAAGGGATTAGTTTAGGAAACCCACAGAACTGAAATCAAAATGTAACAATTCTGTGTGGAAAATAAAGTAAACATATAATACAGGAAATCAGAAAACATATGACACATGTAGAACTTTGGTATCTACTTCAAAGAAAAAAAAGAAATATAAGCATATAAAGGTCTTCAGTATAGGTGAGTTGTCATTCCCTCAAAATACTGCGTTATTCCTGCATTCAGATAATACTGATACCTGTAGTGTTATACTAAGTTATTGATGGAGGATTCCTAGCTTACTTCAGACCCACATTTAAACAGTGAGGATTACAGAGATTGAGTGGAAGAAAGGTGCATTTCATTTAAATTAGATGTTTAAAGGGTTCCCCAGTATGGGTTTGAACAAAACTAAATACATGTAAGGACAAGGTGGGAGATTAGATCTAAAGAATATGATTAAGAAAAGGAAGGCTTAAAGACCAATAATGGGTGGGGATGGATAGGAAGGTTTGCAGTAGAGAAAAATAAATTGTGCACTACATTAAGACATGATAGATGCCTTACGCACCTATTCAGATCATGATTTGCCATCTCACAGACTACCAGATTACACACAAAAAATCTAAATAAATATATATACAAGTGAAAAGACTGAAACAATAAGGCTGAAAACAACAATCTATATTTTTATCCAGAAACATGCGTATAGGCAGAAAGCAGTCATCTGATCTTGGGTGTTGGCAGTAGGACGCAGCAGACGACAGTGGTTGTTATCAGTGCTTGTGGCTTGCATTTTAAGTTCTGACTAAAACAAAGGAAAAGCTTACTTTAGGGAAAAAACAAACACAAAATATATTGTTTTCTGTATGCAATACATTTACAAGAAAAAAATAGTTTGATGCCTGATGATTCACAGTACTTTTGAGATGTAAAATAGTCCTTTACTGATTGAAATGAAAATGAAACAAACACATCAAACAGCCAAAAAGCCAATAGCAGTATGTGAGAGAAACAACTCCTCTGGTTTGAGCCAAAGGCTATTTTAGGTATAGGACCGTATTTATAGGCCCCTAGCGTCACAGGAGCGTCACTTTTTGTTACGCTCCTGTGGCGCTAAGCACAGAACCGTATTTACAATGTGGCATTTTGTGGCTTAACGGCACCTTGTAAATACGGCCACTTCCCACGCAGCACTGTGCGTGGAAAGGGTGTGCAATAGGTGTTGCTGTGGGCATGCCAGGAATCCTCCATGCGTAGCCCTCGCACAAAAGCACATGTGTGTGCCCACGTGATCACATTTAACCAGCCCTGGAGCTCCTACTCTTGCTGCATCACAGCAGCCTTTCCTTACCAAGGCGGCACAGGCGGTAAACATGCAGAGTTCATTTTGCCATGAGTTTACTGTGGATCAGCCCCCAGTTATGAGGCTCCCTCACAGTAAAAGGTCAAAAACCAGGTGATCCAAAAGTGAAAAATCAGGGTGGATGAGATAGTCAGAACCATACTCTCACAGTGTGTCACTTGAAAAGCTGAATACCTAGTCCACTGACGATTTCACACCACATGGCTGGTCCTGTTTAAAATTTCAAATTTTTCCAGTGCAACTTGCAATCAGTGTGTACAAGGCACAGCATTTTGAGTAAATAAATAAACGTACCACCTATTTCAAAGTCGAAATGATTGAACGATGAATGGCAAAAATAAAAGGAAAAAGAATTAGGCAATGATGGGGATGTTTATGGTTCCACTAATCAATCAATCAGACAACAGACTCTCAAATGCTTGACTATTAAACCTTTGAAATCAGCTATATTTAAGAAAAGCAGAATGAAATACTGACAAAATTTTTACTATTCAGAAACTGTTGGGCCTAAAACATAAATAAGGGATTAGTTTAGGAAACCCACAGAACTGAAATCAAAATGTAACAATTCTGTGTGGAAAATAAAGTAAACATATAATACAGGAAATCAGAAAACATATGACACATGTAGAACTTTGGTATCTACTTCAAAGAAAAAAAAGAAATATAAGCATATAAAGGTCTTCAGTATAGGTGAGTTGTCATTCCCTCAAAATACTGCGTTATTCCTGCATTCAGATAATACTGATACCTGTAGTGTTATACTAAGTTATTGATGGAGGATTCCTAGCTTACTTCAGACCCACATTTAAACAGTGAGGATTACAGAGATTGAGTGGAAGAAAGGTGCATTTCATTTAAATTAGATGTTTAAAGGGTTCCCCAGTATGGGTTTGAACAAAACTAAATACATGTAAGGACAAGGTGGGAGATTAGATCTAAAGAATATGATTAAGAAAAGGAAGGCTTAAAGACCAATAATGGGTGGGGATGGATAGGAAGGTTTGCAGTAGAGAAAAATAAATTGTGCACTACATTAAGACATGATAGATGCCTTACGCACCTATTCAGATCATGATTTGCCATCTCACAGACTACCAGATTACACACAAAAAATCTAAATAAATATATATACAAGTGAAAAGACTGAAACAATAAGGCTGAAAACAACAATCTATATTTTTATCCAGAAACATGCGTATAGGCAGAAAGCAGTCATCTGATCTTGGGTGTTGGCAGTAGGACGCAGCAGACGACAGTGGTTGTTATCAGTGCTTGTGGCTTGCATTTTAAGTTCTGACTAAAACAAAGGAAAAGCTTACTTTAGGGAAAAAACAAACACAAAATATATTGTTTTCTGTATGCAATACATTTACAAGAAAAAAATAGTTTGATGCCTGATGATTCACAGTACTTTTGAGATGTAAAATAGTCCTTTACTGATTGAAATGAAAATGAAACAAACACATCAAACAGCCAAAAAGCCAATAGCAGTATGTGAGAGAAACAACTCCTCTGGTTTGAGCCAAAGGCTATTTTAGGTATAGGACCGTATTTATAGGCCCCTAGCGTCACAGGAGCGTCACTTTTTGTTACGCTCCTGTGGCGCTAAGCACAGAACCGTATTTACAATGTGGCATTTTGTGGCTTAACGGCACCTTGTAAATACGGCCACTTCCCACGCAGCACTGTGCGTGGAAAGGGTGTGCAATAGGTGTTGCTGTGGGCATGCCAGGGGTGACGTTAGCAGGGCGCAACGAGGAGGAATAGTTTTATTCCTCCTCATTTGTTCCTTTTTCTATGCCTGCTGCATTCTGGCGCACACATAGAAAAAGCAAAACGCCAGAAATTATTGTTTATGTGCAGGAAGGTGTCCCTTACTGCACATAAACAATCATTTCAAAATGACGCTTTGGCACTTCTGTGTGTGCTGCATTATTCAGCACACACAGACATGCCAAAGCGTCATTTTCAAATGATTGCTTATGTGCAGGAAGGGACACCTTCCCGCACATAAACAATCACACCCCTCAAATCAGACATCCTTGCACGATTGTGCAAGGATGCCTGCATTGGCGCTGGCAGCTAAATTTAGCGTCAGCTCAGGGGGAAACGTAAGGGTTTGCTGCATTCCCTTAAATACGGTGCAGCCCTGCATTTCTAAAGTGGCGGGGTGCTGCCAATTTTGGCACAGCACTGCGCTGCGCCACCTTTCTCTAAATCTGGTCCATAGAGTCTTGCCAGATCTAAAAAGAATGGGAAAATAGCAGATAATGAAACAGTAACAAGGTATAGAATGAGTTGAAAAACGTGGGGGAAAGGATGAGCCCAGAATGCAAGGGTGAGTCAATATTTTTAAAATAAAAATGCATGTAAAATATGTCTTGTCACATATGTGTACACCAATCAAGTTTCGAATTCGATGCCCTGTAGGTTAACACATGTTAGCATAAACGTATTGGACTCTTGATAATTGTCAAATTTTGTGACCTTCATGCTCTGCTCCGACTTCCCTCTGTGACACAATTGTTCACGTCGCTGAGTCCCTGCCCTTTCCCAAGTGAGTTTGCCATGACTCACAGTAATCTCTAGCTAATTTGTCAAATATCAGTAATACATTTTATATATTTCCCACATTGCATTCATATCCAGCAATATTTAGACATTATTGTTGGAAGGGGCGATTTTCAGTAACAATATATCTAGCGAGTGAGATGATGCAGATGTCTAGGGCCAGATCACAAAGCATTTATGACTGGCACTAAACGTTATTCTTGATGTAAGAAAGGGCGTACATGTTGCATACACTTTTATCACTGTATTATGAAAACGCGCTTGTGGAGGTTGTAATGATGTGTTGAAAATATTTGTTCCAATTTGTTGTGCATTTTATTGTGTTAAGTACGAGTTAAGTTGCTTCCGAGCTCCATTATTCTCTTTCATGCATTGTACAACACGTTGATGGTCATCGCTTTACTGCCGTAGTGTTGTGGACGTCAACGGATCGTTCACCACATTAAAACAGAAAATGTTTCTGGAGTAAGCGACTGAAGCATTTTATCTGTACAACACAAGAAAGTCGTGCTGCTAGACATCTCATCATGAGTTTCTTTTATGTCTGCCGTTTGTTAGGACCTTTTAATTTTCCTAAAATTGTATTATATACTTACCTGTAGGGTCTTTAAGCCACATCTCAGCATCCATTGGTCTGCTGTTATGTCATTCACGTTTTGCTTCTACCCGCTACAGCATACAAAAAGTATAGGGCAATAGGTCTGCCTGCTAAAGCCACTGGTTAAATTCATTTTGAAAGGCTGCATTTTGCTCTTTCACAATGAGTACATCTGCATACGAAATACTTAGTTACCTTTAATGCCAGTCTTTCACTTTCAAAACTGCTTTAGTGTTGCCTTTGTGTTTACAGTATCAGGTGAAAGCAGACTGTTTTTTCACCAGATGTTAGCACAGGCCCATTGCATGCTTTCTCAGTTCCTGTCTCCTGCCAAGGCTATTGTATATTGCTTTTAAAGTATCCGTTATTTATCTGACTGTTGGTATTTCACAGATTAACAGCTTGTGTCCATATGAAACTATTCTGTATTAACTTATTTTCTTTTGGTATGCATGCAGTACACAAACAACAGTTTCAATATGATACATATCAAATCATTACCATACAATTCTTCAGAACACATTTTTTCTGGACTCAATTTCACAAGTTTGAAAGTTTGAAAGTATTTTTTTTTATTTTTTTTTATTGACACGTTTAATTAAAACCATTGCAATTCCAAAATACATAATGACATAAAACTTTGCCTTCTCATTATGTTAATGGAGACCCATAAAACATAAAAACTTAAAACTAAAACATGGTATGATTAAGAGTTGTGCATAACTAAAATGTTCTTCACTGATTCCAAAACTTGGTCTTAAACTTAACTTTAGGACTTTCTTAGTAGATGAGTGAAGCTGAGCGAGCATCTTAAATAGTACCTAGGGCTGTTTCCTGGCTGGAACATAATGATGGCCCTTGCACACTCGGCTTCAACTTGTTCACTAATTCTTTCTGGGCCTGTACCATGAATTTGGTCCTTAAACAAGAAAACGTGATTGAAAGCCCGCTTTGCCAGCTAATAATGGCCGGTCTACATGAGTGTAAGTTCAATGTCTTAAAAATGTTTTTTAAATAAAATGTCCTGTGGTTTTGCAAAGCCGGGCACACACAAAATATATGTTCTCTTGACTCTTTACAGTACCCACACAGTCAACAGGAGTGTGTCAGGCCCTGCTGTTTCCATGAAGGGACCATATCCTTCGTTTCCATCAACCCAAAGTGGAAAAGCATGAACCGATGTTTCAGCGACTGATTGAAGGTTGCTGCTAGATATTCCTGTGCCCGTAGAGTTTTGTATGATGTTATTATAGTCGAGGCGTGCTGTCTACTTGCCAGTTTTTGTTTGTCAGAATTTAAAGATTTCTTCTTGGTGACAGCGTTTGCCTTTCGAAAAAACTCCTTTTTGTCCGAGTTCAGGTACAAGGCTTCTAGCAAACCTAGTGCTAAAATGCAGTTATTTAAGTGATGACCCCAGGTGCTTTTATCATTATGACGCAGTTGCTCCTCAATTTCCATCCAACATAGGTTGTTTAGTGTACCAGTCTCAGCTGCACGCATCCTCCAGCATAGTTTAATGAAGGCACATCTACTCTGAAATTCATAGTTTTTCAGACCCAATTCTAAACGAGCCTGAGCTGGAGATACTGGTCGTGGTATCCGAAAGACTGTTTTGTAAGCCTTCGTCTGGACTCGGTTGATAAAAACTGCCTCCCTCCCCAGCATGATTTTGGCGCCATTAGTGATGGTGGGCATTAGCCGTGCTGCCATGACAGAAAGCAGGTGAGTGTATGAGGGGCAGCTCAGTTCTTGTTTTAGAACTTTAAAGCCATAGGTCAATAAGAGAGCTTTTGCTTGAGCAACAGCTAGCTGCGGCTTGAAAGACAAGAGACGGTCCATAGTGAATCCCAAGTACTTATATGTGGGTGCAACCTCCACCCGGGATCTATTTATGAACCATGAAGCAGATTTAAACTTTCTGTCAACTAGGCAGACAACCTTAGTTTTACTCAAGTTCAATTCTAGGCCTTGTGTTGTTATGTAAGTATAAAATGCATCAATGCTATGCTGTAGCCCAACAGGTGTTTGGCTGAGTAGAACTATGTCGTCTGCGTACTGTAGCCATACGATTCCTTTCTTGGCCAACACTGGCGGATGGCTATTTACGGGAGCTAGAGCCTCAGCTAGGTCAGCAAGATATAAGTTGAACAACGTGGGAGCCAATACACACCCCTGTTTAAGTCCTTTTGCTGTTAATGTTCTGTTGGTGAGGTGGCTGCCCTCTCTGATTTTTACTTGAGCCCAAGTGGCTGTGTACAAGTCCATCAATGCGCCAAGAAGGCTGCATGGTAGGCCCCAACCTTTCAATTTCTTCCATAGGCGGGTTCTTGGTACGCAATCAAAAGCTGCCTTTAGATCAATAAAGCATGCAAGTGACCTTTTTTGTCTTAAGCCTGGCTTTGTTTCCCAGCAGAGCCAGGGTTGCCAGGTTGGTGGAAGCACCCATTCCAGCTCTGAAAACTGTCTGGCATTGTGGAATTAGATGTCTGTCATGAATCCATTCTGCTAGTTGCTGCAGTAGACAGGATGCGTAGAGTTTTGCTTCCACATCTATCAATGCAATTAGCCTGTAGTTTGAAGGATTTGCGGGGTTACCTGCTTTGTATATAGGGTGGACATTGCTGCCTTTCCATGCATCTGGAAGACCCGTTGAGCCTTGGAGATTGTTAAAAAGCAACGCCAAATAGTGCGCCCAGAATGGAGGGTCTCCTCTAAACAAGGCGTTCGGAATACCGTTCTGACCAGCTGCCTCTTCCATTTTTAGTTTCTTGATAAGGTTTATCAGCATTTCTATGTCAATGGTCATTAATGCGTGCTTTCCTTCGTTTCCGTTTGGAGATGAGTCTGTTTGCGTTGTTACTCTGAAGCCAAAATTAATCTTACTTAAGTCGTTGGCTATCTGTGTGGCCTCCTCCTTCACATGGTGCTCTGGAAGTGAGAACATTGTCTGTACGTGGGCTTCCCATGTGGCTGCATCAATACCTGCATTCGTGAATCGATTTTTCCCCTTAGTAAGTCCATTTATTAGTTCCCAGAACTTTTTGTTATGTTTCTGTTAGTTGGACATAAGCAGCTTGGTCCACAGATCCTCGTGATAACTCTGTTTTGCCTTCCAGTAGTTTTTCTTATATTTGGCTTTCTTAGTTCAGAAAGCCTTGTGTTATCAGATTTCCTCCCCCAGTGTGCGTCTTTTAGGACTTTTTTTAATTCTCTAGAGACTTGATTTTTCTGATTGCGCAATGTCCTGTTGAACCATGGCTTTTCTTCTGTGCGACTCTTGACTTTGTTTTTTGACTCTATGAGTGAAATTGGGAGATGTTTTTTGATGGAAAATGTATTTATTAAGGAGTCACACAAGTACGTCCAAGCAATCACTCGTTCTCCTTGGGGGTGGACTTCTAGTTCCTGCACACTTAGCAACTCTTTGAGTTCTTTAGTTGTGCCTACACTGCGGTACACTTCTTCCATTACTTTGTTGAGTCCCGGCTACTTCCATTTCAGTTTTTTTGTATCATGAGTCACTGGGGCTGAAATTATGATGTTGGCGGTGGGGAGCCGATTCCATTCGTTCCGGATCTTAATTAGTTGTGGAAAGTGATCGCTCTCTGTGCGTTGTTGGATCCTATATACTGAGACCAGTGGCAATGCGATTTCGTTTATTAATGTAAAGTCAATATTTAATTTTTTTGTGCCTCTTGAAAAGGTTACTTGTGTGGATGAGGCATCCTCAGGGAGAGGGATCAGGCAACACAAGCCCTGGGTTTCAAACTTTGTATATGTGCATATTCTGTTGGGGTATTTTGTGTTGCCTTTTCTCAAATCAAAATTGAAGTCGCCAGACAAAATGAGGATTGCGTCCTTGTCTTGTTCTGTCTAGATTGGCAGCTCTTGGTTCTGTTTGCAGTGCATGCAGTACACAAACAACAGTTTCAATATGATACATATCAAATAATTACCAGACAATTCTTTAGAACACATTTTTTTTTGGACTCAATTTCACTAAAAGATCCTTCATAAACTTTGCCCAGGAAGAAAATTCGCCTTTATTGTGTTTAATTTGCAGTACTTGAGAGAATTTGGTTTAATTTATTTCCTTCTTTCCTCCAAACATTCTTTCTTTCTTTCTTTCTTTCTTCATTTCTTTCTTTCCTTATTCCTTCATTCTTTCTTTCTTGATTTATTTCTCTCTTGCCTTCTTTCTTTCCTTTCATATTTCTTTCTTTCTTGTCTAAATTATTTTCTTTCTTTCTTTCTTTTTTTCTTTCTTTCTTTCTTTCTTTCTTTCTTTCTTTCTTTCTTTCTTTCTTTCTTTCTTTCTTTCTTTCTTTCTTTCTTTCTCTCTCTTTCTTTCATTCTTGTTTTATTTCTTGCTTTCTTTCTTTCCTTCTTTATTTCTTTTCTTATTTCTTTCATTCTTTCTTTCCTGTTTTCCTAAATGTTGGCTTTGATTCATTCTTTCTTGCTTTGATTCATTCTTTCTTTTATACTTTCAGTTTTCTTTCCTTCCTTCTTTCTTCCCTTCTTTCTTTCTTTTCATCTTTTTCTTCCTTACTTTCTTTCTTTGTTTCTTTCTTTGTTTTGGCTTTATATCTTCTCTTTCATTGCTTGTTGCTGCCTTGCTTTCTTTCCTTCTTTCTTTTCTTTTTTTCCTTTTTTATTCATTCCTTTTTTCTATTTCTTTTGTCTTTCTTTTTCTCCTTACTTTGTTCCCTCCTTTCCTCATTCTGCTTTTCTTTCTTTCCTTTATTTGGGGTAAACCCCCTCTAATCTGCTCCCCAGAAGGGTTAGAAAATCTGCTGTGGCAATTATCAGATGGGGCAAATGTTTGAGGTTTTCAGTGTATTCTGGGGAAGAAAACATCATCAGACCCCCACCTTGAGTTTTGCTTTGTGTCTAGTTTTCAAAATGGGCCAATATTCATGGCAAAAATGTTATATCTCCCCCAGAGAAGTTTGTGGATCCCCAGCGATTCCAGTCCTACCCTCGCACACAAATGTGAGGATAATGTGTGATTTCAGGCAAGGTCTGAGGTTACCATGCAGTCTGGTTAAGCAAACATTGTGGGATCTTCACCAGTCACACACCCTAGACTCTATTGATAGTAAAATGTTTAGAAATGTCTAGGTTTGGTATGCTTTTCAGAAAGGCGGTCAAGAGCTAGCCTGAATATCATAGCTGTACACACTTACAAAATTGGTCAATTTGCAAGTCAAAAATTTGATGTTTCCATGATGTGTTTTGCGATCTATAAAGCTGAGGGTAATAGACTCACTCAAGTAGTGTATCATTTTCAATCTGAAGAAGTGTGAATCCCAACAGATTCCAAAACTTTCCCTCACAGAAATGTAAGGAAAAGCTGAAATTTTAGCCAAAGTTTGAGGTTTCCAGGACTTGGTTAGAAAATATTGAATACACGCAAGTCACATCATCCAGGAGAAGTGTTGGCACACTATAGGGGCAGGCATTTTGTGAAGTTTCAGAAACACCATATCTTTTCCATCACATGAATGTGAGGAAGGTGAGAATTTAGCCACAGTTTGGGATTTGTAGTGCATTCTGGGTAGGAAATCATCATGGGATCCAAACAAGTCACATCACTCCGGACCCTACTGCTTGTTTAGTTTTCAGAAATGTCTAGGTCTTGTAGATTTTACTGAGTGGCAGTTGAGCCCAAGTCCAAATACACAATTATTCCCATTGTCAAAAAAGGCCAATTTTCAAGGGAATAAAATGTGATGTTGTCACATTGCATTTTGCAGTCAACCTTGTTGCTTGCAATAGTACCAGCTATACACATTGAGTACCATTTCTATTGGGAGAAGGATAGATCCCTTTAGATTCCAAAACTTTCCTTCACAGTAGTAATTTTTGTAGGACTTTTGTAGATCATCGCAGATTCTGAACTGCCCCCTCATAGAAATATGTGGAAAATGCATAGTTTTAGCAAAAGTTAGAGGTTTGCAGGGCTTCTTGGGTAAGAAAACATTGTGGGATTCATGCAAGTCACACCAACCTGGACTCTATTGGGTGTCTAGTTTTCAGTTCTTGATGTCCACCCAAAGCCAGGTCCAAATGTCACTGTTTCCCACATCGCCAAAATGGATAATTTTTCATGGTGAAAATTTGATGACTCCGCATTGTGTTTTGGGATCTCTCCTGTCTTAGACAATACGCCCACCCACCCAAAGTGGGTATAGTTTATATCGGGAGAAGTGTATTAATCACATTTCTCTCAATTTGTGGTGTCCAAATGTAAGCCAGTCTGCAAGAAAAACACTTTTGCAAAATGTCCTCTGAAAAACAATAGCATGAGTAACACTATATTCATACTTGTACCTATAAACACTATTCCTAAACTTGGGGCATATTTATGAAAAATACAGTGAGTGCAGTGCAGCAAGTCACTGTGCTGTGCTGCACTGCATGACAGGAAAAGGGCAGGAACAAGGCATATATAAGTCAATAGGGCACAGACCTGCCTTTTCCCTTGCACTTTCTCCTCATTATGCCTCCCCTGAGTAGGTGTAGCATTTTGCCGCATTCCCAGGTTTGCCAGTTCTGGTAAATCTAGGAATGTGTCAAAATTCATGAGATTTGCGTGGGAACACACATGGAGCTCCTTCCTACGGCAGGGTAGTGCAATGCAGTGATTTGTGCTGCGTTGCTTTACTCTAGATTTATGAAGCCACTAAGGGCCATGAAAAGTGGCCTTGCATGGCATATAAATTGTACTTGGGGTTTGCATTGTGCATGTACCATGTTGAGTGGTACAGGCGTGACATATACCCCCTCATAAATATGCCTCTTAGTATCTTGGTCGCATTTAAGCAAATGCACAAGTTTCCTTCCAAGGCATTTCTAAATCATTAGGTTTTACCATATGAATTGAAGTAGTCCGTACACAATTAAAAGCCATGGTAAGCTGCAGGTCTGGACAACCAACAAATTCTATTTATTTCTATGACCAGGTGGGCCTGATGGACATAAAGGTAAATTACTTTTGTAAATGAGCCTTTGGGTCTAAACGTTCCTTTTTTCCGACTTACGTTCATTATTTTTTTAGTTCAGTAATTAGTTAATTTGAGAAAAACATGAGTGATCCATACAACTGATCCTTTCTGAATTTGGAGTTTTGTCTTTTTAAAAAAAAAATCACACACTGCAAATAGGTAGAAACAACAAAAATATAGGAAACATCAACTAACACTTAGAAAAATGCAAAAACGGTGACAACAACTTTATTTGTTTTAAAACACAACTTATTCCTGAAGGTTTGTTGGTGCACGTTTTAGAAATAAAACGATGCACGTTCTCGCACAGCATTTTTTCAATTTTTCCACAAAAAAAGAAAAATTTGCTAAATTTTGACTGTTTTCTGGGGTCCTTTGAGGTAGATCTCTACCCTTGGGTACGTTTACAATCCTAAATGTGTGGGAAAAGGATGCAAATTCGGCCTTCATACTCTTTATGGGAAAACGTTGTGAAGGCCTATACACAAAGTGGTCCAAACCTTAATGACAGGGCTCAGCATTTTGGGTGGGAATGACTCACTAGCTAAGGGCTACGGCACCACTGTGTTGTTGTTCATTTGTATAGTGATTCTTGAGTTGTGGTCTGAATGCTTTCATGTCTTGTACGCTGGTATGATTTTTGTTTTGTTGTTATGTGCTTTGTGTCATGTTTCTGGCATAAGAGTGTGGAGTAAGGAACGGAATCAGAAGCTACTTTCTTGGTGGAGAACTGTGTGCTCCTCCTTGGCAGAATAAAACGGGTCTACGTAACACATGGCTAGGCTCCTGCAACAGCAATTTTAGCAACAGGGCTTACTCTGGCCATCCTCCGAAACACACCAAAAGAAATGGCAGCTGTAACCTTTTCGTCGCTTTCCTAACTATACATTTTAATCTATAATCTGCTACTGCGTACTTTTTTCAGTGCAAAAGAGAAATATGGAGTTATGGATGACATTTTAAAATAATAAGAGACTGGAAAAAAGGAGTACTGACATTTAGGGAGTAGCCGAGGCCATTATTTAAAACCGGCATGAAACACCTTGAACATTTGCACGAGCAACGAAGGCTAATGCTCAGAAATCATATTGAAAGGGCAATAATAATTAATGATTTTATTAATCTGAGTAAACAGTAAGTGAATAGAGCCAGTGCTGGAAACTGGAAAAATACAGATGCAGATGACATCCATTGTCACCATGGTGATTTCAGAGGGGCATGTGTTGTGGTTACTGTTAGATGTGCCTCATCAGTCAATCACATGCATTCCAATGGGCATCGAAAACGGGGTTAATTTAATTAAACAAGTTCACCAGACATAAACTAATGCTTATAGTCCATACTCGTGAAGGGTCTAATTACACCTCAAGTCCCTGTCATGAGTTCTCTTCTTGGCCCAGATTTAGTGCATGTCTACTAGTGACAAACAGTCAGGTTTGCTAGCTTCAGTTCCACACTCCCAGAAAACTCCATGTGCTCCAGATGCCAGGCACTTCCAGATGCCAGGCAGTTCTCCTCATAATCCAACACAATTAGGGTCTGGCCACCATATTCCCCAGCTTTAGGGATAGGTCTCTCCAGCATAATTTTATGGTTGGTGTCTTCTAGGCCCAGCAGGAGGTAAGGGTTTCTTCATGTTTCAGACTCAAGAATGTTCTACTGCTTTCCCCATACTTAAGAATGGTGCCTTTCTGTTGCAGAGTCCTAGTGGATATCTAGCCACTTAAATTGTTCTCCCCATTAATCAATCTCAGTGGTGAATCTCATCTTGGTTAAGACTTATTGTGTGTCTCTTCTCGACCAAGAATCAGTGACAGATCTCATCATGGTCCCAAGGCATGGTGCAAATCTTTGTGGCCCAGCCTCATGGTAGATCTTCTTTATGCTTCAATAGGGCATTGGTCTCTTAATGTTTTAGCCTCATGGTGGGTCAGCTCATCCAGACTCAGGGATGGGTGTATGTGCTCTGAGCACCTAAACATTGAGAAACATTGCGTATCAACCAGCCTATTTAACTTGTAATGCATGCCTCAGCATCAACGGCAGCGAGGCATGCTTACATATCAAAGGTTCATTCATAATGTACAATATAATTGAAGCATATTAGGATTTTAGAATTGACCTACCAAAAAAATTTCACTCCCCCATACAAATCAATATCTCAATACCATATGTGTGTCATAGAAAGATTATCAAATTCTGTGCAACAATGAAGATATTGTTCTCCCCTATAATGGAAGCAAAGAACAAGTACAAATGCAAGAGTTCATAATTCTGTAGGGCTGAGTCCAAAAATTCGTGTTTAATCTTAAAGTCTAAATTCTCAACACCCAAGCAGTGTTCTAGAATACTACTCTTTTTCAGATTCAGTCTTTATCCAACTTCCAAAGAAAATACCAGTCTGAAAAAGGTCAAACCTTTGAAAAGGTAACAGCTATAGTGTTTATGTGTCCTGATTGCCTAGTAAAGACACTTAGGATTACAAGAGATGTTTGTGTTAATAGATTAGGTTGACTGGCACGTTGGCAACTATTGTGAGAATCCTTGGGTTTTGGGAAATTAAGTCTTCCTTGACTTCACTCATGTCTTGTTTAGCACATCCGTCATAGATTCGAACTCACTCTCCAGGTGGCATCCAAACCTGAGCATATTTAGGCAGTTCAGAGCATCTCACCTATGTGCAAGACAAACATGAGGTCGTGACTGTGAGTCAGAGATCATGAAACACAATAATATTCTGCAGGAAGTGCTTCGGTGGCATACATATTAAATAAAACAGCTGAATAGGATATGAATACTTCTTATGTTTTACTCCTTCCATATATGTCTTTGTGTGTAGCATTTGGTTGGCTCAACTGGTTGTGGAAGGCAGATCTATGCAATTACTCTATATTTACTATTTCCTGGGTTGTCTCTCCTTGTGGACAGCATTCTAATGTTATCATGAGATAGCTATTACGTTATTGTCGTTAATCATCATAGATTCGTCAAAAAATTAAACCATTCTCTCCTCTGACTTGTACGAATGTATAGTCTTTATCATTAATTTATAACTCATTGCTATTCGACTGACATGTCGTTTCCTATCCCTTGAACAAGTACCACTGCAATAATTCATATTTTCCATCTCTCTGCTGCATTCCTCTCTGCTCAATACTTCATTTCCCAACACATTTCAGGCTCAAGCATTGCCTTTCATTAGGTGTTCAAATACATAACTTTGGCAGCTGGGGTGCAGGGGAAGGACTGCTCTAGGTGCCGTAGAAATTGATGCAGGGTAAAGTCCTGGTGGCTCGGTGAAAGTTTACTGTGTAAGAGGACAAATGCTGTAATTGTAATTCCACTTGTCCGTCATCAAAAGGGGAACGCAACAGCGATATGACTCATTGTGGGAATACTAACTCAAAGTATGTTCAGTTACAGCCATCTATTAATGAGTTATATGTTAATAATAAAGACTATGCATTTGTAGAGGAGAGAATTTTTATTTTTTTTAAATAAAGTGCAATGATCAATGACAATACCATGTTAAGTATATCTGGCTAAATACTGCGGCCCAAATGTAAGAAAAGTGTCCCTACATTATATGCAGGGCCACTTTTCTTGCGCCCCTTAGCAGCCACCTAACGCCACGATGTGTTCTTCGTATTAAACCTACAGCGCACCATGGCGCAGTTTAAGGACAATAGCATCAACTTTTTTTATGCTATAGTTGTACTTTGCAGGATTAGCGCCAAAAATGTTGGTGCTAATCCTGCAAAGTAGATTGAGACCCAGTATAGATAGTTGTGTGCCCCCCTTTAATGTCTGCTCTGTGCACTGCAGCATTTTTTCGGTCTCCCTAATGGTGGAACACCTCCTCTTGCATACAATATGCCTGGCTCAGGCATAATGTGGCACAAGGAGCTATAAAGTGGTGCAATGCATGCATCGCACCACGTTGTAAATATGACATGGGTAATTTTGCCTCGTTAAGCCACATTAGCATCATTACAAATATGCTAATGCGGACAAGGAGACACTAGGCCCTCTTACATTTGGGCATGAATGTCAAATTTGGCTGAAGTAAAAATATAAACTAACTACATGTATTACTTTAAAAGCTTAACTTCAGTTCTGCCGCTGAAGTTCTTACCTTCTATGAGCAAAGATGAAGCAACTACATATCAAAGGAAACCTTTTTCAAAATGTTCAAACGTCCCCTTTTTGACATAAGCAGAGTAAACATTACGTAGTCGCTTAAGGCTTGCACGTTCTGGGTGTTAAAAAACACTGTAAGCAACAGGAGCAATGCCCTTCTTGGTCCTTCACCTCATCCATCACTGAACACTCATAGAAAGAATAGCCAACAGAGGGAAAGAGAGAAAACAGAGATACTAAGGGCCAGATGTACGTATTTTCTGAATTGCGACTCGCAAATTGCAAGTCAGAGAGACTCGCAATTTGCGAATCACAATTCAGAATGTAGGATGGTGTCCCTGACACCATCTGCGACTCGCAAGGGGGTCGCAAAGGCCCACCTCATTAATATTAATGAGGTTGGTCGCAATTTTGCGACCCCCTTGAGACTCGCAGCATTCACAGGGATGGTGGCCTGCTGGAGACAGCAGACCACCATGTCTGTGACTGCTTTTAAATAAAGCAGTTTTTATTTTTGTAATGCAGCCCGTTTTCCTTAAAGGAAAACGAGATGCATTACAAAACGAAAAAATGAAATTTTCTCATTTCATTTTTTCAGAGCAGGCAGTGGTCCATAGGACCACTGCCTGCTCTGATTTTTTTTTTCCATGCCACTCACAAAGGGGAAAGGGTCCCATGGGGACCCCTTCCCTTTTGCGAATGGGTTACCACCAGTGTTACACTGGTGGTAACTGCGATTGCTTTGCGGCCGCGTTTATGGTCGCAAAGCAATGCAGCATTGCACTGCGACTCGCCATTAGAAAGGGTAACACCCCTTCCTAATTGTGACTTGCAGTCCCGTTTTACGAGTCGGTAACCAGGTTACGGACTCGCAAAATGGGCATTGGGCATCGCAATGTGCTTTTTGGTCCCTCTGCTAGACACTGACATCTGTAGGTCAAAGTGGAAACTTAAATGTAATAAGAAATACTTTAAAATTCTGTCATAAATGTTCTGCATCAATCTCCACAGTGAAAAGGCCAGTGCTCTTTGGTCTGGTGTAAAGCTGATATTTCTGAAAATACAGAACAAAAACAATTGAGAAACGATATAAACGTTTACCAGTCCTTCTCCGCCACTGAATAGATAACTAGCACAAGATTTATTAACGTACTCTCTGATGCTAAGTTTTTGTCTTCCCCATATGTAACTGAAATACAATTGGCATTCATTAATATTCTGTGATCTCTATCATTAGCAATGTGTGTATCACTTGTTAAGTTCCTCACCATATAATCATAATCATGAGCAATAGTTGTCTTGATGCAGGAATGTTTCCTGTTCCTTTACATATTCACTCAAAGTTCAGATACAAGCAGTTTCTAATGTCGCTAGCCACGCTAGGATAAATGTTCAAAACAGTTTAAAGTTTGGTCCCTTACTCAAGATGTTTTTTTAAACACTTTCCTGTATTTACAATCTATTCAGTGGTAAAGTAGCAAGTAACAAGGTTCAGACTGCTGTAACGATGTAGCATTATTGCCCTGCAAGAAAATCAGCTAGCAGGAGAAAAGTTACATCAAGCATGGTCACCGCCATCTCCAAATAATGTGAGATTTCAAGGAATACTGGAAAATGTAGTTGCATTATTGGGAAGTTGTTGCATTGTGTGTTCTCCACGGACACAAAGCCATTCATCAAAAGGCACTGACTCTCTGAAAAACAATGATCTCAGTATGAGTGGCTTGGGGATTTGCACCTCTCTGCCTGCAATCCGTAAACGGTAAACCAATCCTCCAGATACTGAGTTTATATTGTGCTTAATATTTAGATTTATTTGTGCCTGCAGTTAAATAAAATGAATCCACGCTTTGGCTGTGGTAAATGTCTAATGTATTAGCAGACTACTTGTGAATGAAATTAATCATTTTCATAAATCGGCTTAGGAAACAGTTACAGATATCTGCCATGCATCATTGTAATATTTATCAATAATCTAGCTTAATAGCAAATATCAATGTTAGCTAAAAATGATGCAAGGATGATTTGCTGAAATGTGTTTCCAAAGTTTAAAAGCTTAGACAATCATTCTTCCATTTCTGAAAAGACTCTCACTCCTCCACACATTTTTCGACTTCTGAAGAAAAGATAAAAGGCTAAAGCGTGCCAAGAATGACACAACCTAAAAAGGCAAGAATGCCTAGTTCATCACAGTTTGAGCTTCTTGCAAAAAAGGGAAATTTGATAAAGTGATCCAGTTAGCAACAAGATGATCTTGGCCTTTAGACACGTCTACAGCCCGAACCGATAGACGAAATTCCACAAATCTGACAGAAACATAGCTTTCAGTAAACAAATCACATTTTGGCTTATTTGGAGAAAATCCGTTCAGTAGCTTTGAGAAATTTAAGGAAATCCAAAATTGTATATCTCTAACCACCACAACTTCACAAATATTGACAAGCTTGTGCAGGGAAATGGACAGCTCTGATTAGCTGCCAACACTTCAAACTTGGAAGTGGTGGCAGCCATCTTGGGACTCAGCTTCAGTCGAGTTCCAGAAAAAAACACATAAGAAAACAAAAGGGGCCAGGGTAAAGACACACTGAGCCCTTACCTCTGGTGCTGGGATCTCAGAGAGACCCCTTCTCCAGAGATAAAAAGCATCTTTTTTTTAAATGTCCATTGCGATTCACAATGGATTTGCAATTCCGGGGAAAATGTAAACAAAAGAGAAGCACAGGCTCCGGCACTTCTTTTTTATTGAGCCCCCCCAAGTGGGCCAGGTCCCGAGGGCACTCATTTATATATGGAGGGGGCTTCCCGGCCCCACAGAACCCAGGGACCGCCATCTCCCCCAGGCTTTAAAAAACATGAAATGCAGGAGAAGTCACCCGCCCCCACCATGACCCCAGGGAACATCATGTCCCTGGGGTAAATTAAAAAATAAATAGGGTGTCCGTTTCAGACCCCCTGCAGGCCTGGGGACCACCACCTCCCTGGTCAATTGATTAGATTGTGTGTGGGGGTCTGCGTGCCCCCCCCCACAGCCGTGAGGACACCACCTCCCTGGGGCATTCATTATATTGTGTGAGGCAGGGACTACATACCCTCCCAGCAGCCTGGGGATCACCACCTTCCTGGAGCATTAAGTACATTTGGTGCAGGGGGGCTGTGTGGCCCCCCACGGCCCCGGGGACCACCACCTTGAAACTAGGAAGTGTTGGCAGGCATCTTGGGACTCAGATTCAACCCTGCTGCTCCAGGGGCCACCACCTTTCCAAGTCACAAACTAAAATGATGTGGAGGGGGCTACCACATCACCAGGCTAAATATAAAAATAAATAGGGTGTCCATTTTGGACCCCCTGCAACCCATGGGACCACCACCTCCTTAGGGCATTGATTATATTGTGTGTGAGGGGACCACCACCTTCCTGGGGCATTAAGTAAATTTGGTGCGTGGGTGTGTGTCCCCACACAGCCCCAGGGACCACCACCTCCCCGGGGCAGATGTTAAAAAAAGGAGATTCGGGGTCTGCTTTGGACCCCTGGAGTCCTGGGGATCACCACCATCCTGGGGCTATGTATGTTAAAGGGGGGCTTTGTGGCCCCCTCAAGGAGCCACTGAGGACCCTGGGGACCGCAACCCCCCAGGGCCAGCTCCTGCTATGTCCTGAGGTGCCCACCCCTGGATATAGGTTTTTGCTGTTGCTTCTGCCACCAAGCCACAGCAAACACTCCGGACTGATGAATGGAGAGCTGTCAATCAGATCTCCCTTCATCGGAACAGAGTTTCCTCTGTCTACCTTCCCGCGGAGATGCAGGTAGCCAGACAGAGGAAACATTGCTCTCACAGAGAGGGAACTGCTTTAGCAGCTCCCTCTCTGTGACAGCAATGCTGGCTCCCACAGGAGGTGGGGAGCCAGCTGGGACAGTGGGGGCCTTCAGGCTTCCCCTCCTGGTCCCCGACAATGAGACTGGGTGCCAGGTCACACTGCCAAGCCTCAGGAGATCAGCACTGGGGAGGGAGGCCATGTGGCCCCCCTCCCAAAAAGAAAAAAAATTAGGCCGGGCCCAGTGGGATAGTGTCAAAGGGGTCAAGATCTGCCTGGGGTTCACGTGGCCCCCTTCTCAATAAAAAAGAAAAATGTATAGGCTTGGCCTGGGGTGGTGGGGTACCCGGGGACAGGACTGGCCTTGGTGGGTGGGGGGGGAAAGTGGCTCCCCTACCCCCAGAAAAATATTTAATTAGGCTGTGCCCCAGGGGATGGGTTCCCTGTGGCCTAGAATGGACTGGGGGGTGCGTGTCCACCCCCCCAAATATATATATTAGCTATTGGTGGTTGTTGCCACTACGTAGTTATTGTTAGGAACATGTTTCATGTTTCTAATGTTTCCGTACAAAAAGTGTTTTTTGACATGCCTATATCTTTGGCACGTTTGCCGAATCTTCACAAACTTTTTTCAAAAAGTGTTCCAGTGATTCTTGTTGTGCATAGAAAGTTTTGAGGTGAACCATCAAGCAGGGGCCGAGAAAAAGGGGGGTGAAAACAGTTGCCTTTCCAGTTTAGTTCCCATAGGACATTTAGACACGTCTACATCCCGAACCGCTGGATAGAATTCCACAATTCCACCAGAAAGCTAGCTTTCGGAACGTAGATTACGCTTTTGCTTGTTTGGAGCAAATCCGTTCAGTATTTTTGAGAAATTTAAGTAAATCCAAATTTGTATATCGCTGGCCACAATGACTTTGAAATAATGACAAGCTTGTGCAGCGAAATGCTGAGTTTCCTCTGTCTGCCTCCCCACAGAGATGTAGGCAGGCAGACAGAGGAAACAGTGATCTCACAGAGAGAGAGCTGCTTTAGCAGTGCTGGCTCCCACAGGAGGTGGGGAGCCAGCTGGGACCGTGGGAGCCTTTAGGCCACCCCCACCGTCCCCAACATTTGGGCACCCAGATCACATTGCTGGGCCTCAGGGGATGGGTTCCTGGGGCCAAGATCAGACCTGGGAAGGAGGCCATGTGGCATTCCCTCCCCAAACAAAATAGACTGTGCCCTAGGGGATAGGGTCCCGGGGGCCAAGATTAGCCTGGGGAGGTGCATGCCCCTCCATCCCCGCCAAAAATGTATAGGCTGGGCTCCAGGCCATGGGGTCCCTGGGGCCAAAATTGGCCTGGGCAGGCGGGGCCACACCCCCTTCATCTCCAGAAAATAAATAATTAGGCTTCACCCTGGGGGATGGGGTCCCACGGGCCAAGATCGGCCTGCGGGGGGCACGTGGCCACTCTCACCCAAAAAAAAGTAAATGTTAAGGCTAGGCTCTGGGGTATGAGATCCCCAGGGCTGAGATCAGCCTAGGGGGGCTGTGTTGTACACCCAGATATTTGCCTTCATTGTTTTTACCGGCTCTATATCTCTGAGCACTTCACTCCTTCTACATAGAGGTAAATTCCCTGTGGTCCTCCTTTCAACATGGTTGAACATTGGTATACCCCAAATTGACACATTTAACTTACCTATAAGTCCCTAGTGTTTGTACGAAATGTACCTAGGGCCTCTAAGTTTAGTAAAAATTATGCACCCCACAACACTGCTAAAAGTGTCCAGCCGGCTGTGATGCTATTAATTGTGTTTGTCCAATGACTTTGTGTTTCACCACTGCGCATATTAGTTGCCCAATGTTCACCAGTAGCACATTTTATGTTTTGTTCAGTTTAGCTGCCTATTGTATTTGACATGGCATCAGCCATTACATTCTGTATTCAGTTTAGCTGCCTATTGGTTTTGACATGGCATTAGACATTACCTTCTGTATTCAGTTTAGCTGCCTATTGGCTTTGACATGACATTAGACATTACATTTAATATTTAGGTTAGCTGCCTATTGGCTTTAACGTGGGGTTAGACATTGCATTTGAGACATTGCAGATGAGCTGTGTTTTTCCAAGCTGTGTTTTTCCACCTGATGGACCAAGCTGTTTTCTTCACACCAGACCCTAGCTGATAAGAGCACGTAGATTTTGTGTTTACCTCGCAATCCAGTCTGAGAGCGAGTGAGCTTGGGAGAATTGGCCACTCTCCAAGGTTCTTCGGCTCTCACACTGAGTTTGCTTTTGAGGATGACTCTGGGCTAGATGGAATCTGCTTTGACTTCAGACAGGAGCTAGACGTCAGTTGCCTGTCTCCCGTTTGGGTAGAAAATCTCTTTCTCGCAGTTGACCGAAGTCATCAACTTGCAGACCTCAGAAAGATGAAGCTGAAAATAGGCCCCACAGCCTTGCCCATATGGTGATGAATTTTGACTTTTATGCTTTGCTTTGAAGTTATGCTATAATATAATCACCTATATTTGCTGTGTACATTGCAACTGAGAAGTACTTTGACATATTTTGCCTTCATTGCTGCGACTACTTTTGAACGTGTGCTTCCAATCTACTAATTTAATCTCTCAGGAACCTCGTGGTGGGGAATTAATAACAATAAATGTCTGCTTTAAACTCAAAAGTGCATTCCAGAGAGGTTCTGTAAGCTCGGTTATGAGATAAGAGGGAAAGCAGAACACCGGCAAGGAACCTTCTATTGGCAAAAAAGTCAGATTTCTCCTGCTCAGCGCTTTCCCGCCAAAAGTCAATAGCCTCACTTGGACCTCATCTGAAAACTCTCTGACCTCATACCCTTCTTAAGATTTTGGACTTCCATTTGAGAGAATCCAGTCCATCGGTAAAACTTCCAACTGGGTCGAACCTGGTGCCTATGGTCAACCACCACTCCATCATGAACAGTCTTAAAGGAAAACAGGCCACATTAAAAACTAAAAAGTACAAGTTTTGAAAACTGTTTTTAAGAGTAGGCAGTGGTCACTGCCTACTCCTACAATATGTTCTTTGTGACCATTCACAAAGGGGAAGAGGTCTGGAAAGACCTTCCAGTTTTCAAATGGGTCACTATTACCTTTCAATAGTTAGAAAAATATTAATGATTTTAGTTGCAAAAAATGTATGCATTCCAAAATGAGTCAGTATTTCAAGGGAGGTCCTTAACATGCCCCTTCCAAATACTGAATCGGTATGGTTTCCTAAACCTATTCCATGATTTAGTAATCTGTTACCAAATCCGTAAATGGGTTTTGTACATTCAAACACATTAAGGACCTGATTCTGTGTTTTTTGCAATCAATGTTCTACATATGGCATCTCATAACTAATTACGCCTCAGGGTTCATTATTTGGGCTTACTGCACCAAACTGCATATTATGGTAAACAATGTACACTTTTCACCTGGTAAATTCTGTCAGGTTTTACCTGCTGAAATGTATCAATGGGTGAGATATTTAAATACTGTAAATGCATTGGTACATCTGCCTCTGGATCCTTTGTAAGTCTTAAGTTGAACCAAGTTTTCTCCAAAGATAGCATATGCGTATCTGAATAATGAGGCCCTCTTTTGGATTGAAATGATGATTTTTCAGTCAATAAAGTTTCTGTTCCCCATCTCAGTAGTAGTTGAGAGAACTGCTTAATTTCCAGGAACAGAGTCTTTCCTGGCTTAGCTATTAGAATTTATTCCGCATTGTGCCTACTGCCACAGGTCTACCACTTCCATTTACAGTAGTCTTTATAACAGATTTCTCTATGGCATGGAAGTCACAAATGGGAAAAAAACAATGATATCGTCCATGCACTGGGAGAAAACTTTCAAGGGCATATTTATGAGAGGTGTGCGTCGCATTGCACAAACAATTGTGATGCAAAAGAGGCAAAAATGTTTCCTATTTGAAGTGTTAGTTGGGGCAAAAGCTGCATTGAAACCAGCTGCGTGATGCAACATTTAATACTTGCAGTGTACGGCCCCCCTCCAAATTTTGGCACAGCTCTAACACAGTGGTATTTATGGCTTTACCAATGTGTCACATATCTTTGTGAAGTGCAACACAAAGCCTGAAAAGTGCCAGAATTACTGTGCATCGACAAATTAATCATAGGAAATGATGCAGTGACTGGTATAGAAAGATCAACCCCGCAAAAGAATTTGACTAGCTCAATACCGCCAAAGAGGTCGTCATACTGCAACTTGGAGTAGCTAGGAGACTGCCACCACCATGTAGGCAGGGAAGCAGGCAGGAGCATGTTTTCTGGCAGCTCATATCCCTCATTGACCTCTGGGAGGAGGAGACCATGCAGTTTTACAGACCCAAGAGTGAGTCAATCAAGGAATTGCTGGAGAAGGCTTGGCAAAGTATCAAGTTACCAACTGTAAGGCCCACCAACATCCCACCATGAGTGAAACTTATGGCTAGGTTCCACATGCTGGACTTCATGTGTTTTTTTTTTTTCATAACCATGCATGAGAATAGTTTTTGGTGCTTGCTCATCAGCGCCACTTTAGTCTCAATCTGCCTGTGATTGCATGCTAGATTTCTCGCCCACTTGTGAGGCTTTTGGCCATGACGATGCCATTATAGTGCCACTTAAGAGTGACCGCGGATGCACCACAATCAGATTCTCTACTCGAGAAGCAGTTTAATCTACCCAAAAATACATTTTCGAGTGTTTCGAGTGGATTTTCCACTCCAACGGACCGGTTCTGTTATTTTTGGAGTGAGAGAAGCCTTTTTTTAAAACCTTTTTTCCAACAGGAAGGATGTGCCCCATATTCTCCAACTTCTGTTTCTGTCCAGCAAGCTCCTCCTGTTGTCTTGTCCATTTCCTGGTCACTTTTCACTTTGATTTTGAGGAGAAAGGATCACTCTCTTAGTCTGCTGTATGTATACCTTTGGGTTTAAAGACTTTGGGCCTGATTTAGGTGTTGGCAGTAATGGTCCTGCTTTTTGACGGGAAACCCTGCTGCCACCGTGATGGCCGGTGCTCCTTATTTAGATGTCAGCAGGAGCATAGACGAAAAACTGCTGAGAGTCCGCTGTCACCACCAAAAATCTTCACCAGTGTCGACGGCAACATAGGCAAAGTGGCTGGCGCCGGGATGACAGCCCCTTTTACTGTCGAACCAATCATGATGTGCAGTCCCACCGACACAACTGTGGCAGCTAAACCTCCACACCTGAGATGGCTGTTTGGGAGCTATACAAACCTGAAACTCACCTTTTTAATGCTTTCAACGTACCCTGCCACCATGAACCTGCTGTTAGTAGCCCTCCCATTGCTCCTGGGCCACGTCCAAGATGGAAATCAACCCCATCATCACCAGAACAGAAGGCAAGGTATGGGTATTCCTGTTACCCTCAGAGTTGTAGCTTCACAGTACTACTGGACATGTGCATGGCTCATTAATTTGTCTAAACACCCGCATAATGTTACGCAATGCTGAAGTGTGTAAAGTTGAAGTCTGAAAATGTATCAGAACAGAGGTCGAGATATAAGTAGCACCTACCAATTTGGGGCAGACTGTCTTCAAAGCAACACACACCTACACAAAAAGCCTCAACAATCACAAATAGAAATGTGTCTGTAAAGGTGCAATAATGTCCCCAAAGTATCTTAAGTATCAACTTAAACAGTATCCCCAATTTGAACTAAACAATCTCAAGATAATGTAGCAATTACTCTGCAACATGCTACAGAAAGGTGTACACAGAATACAATATTTACTGATGAACTCCAAACATGGCATAGATGTATGAAAGTCACATGTCCACTTGGATTGTGCAAAATATCACAAACACCAGATCCCATTCAACTGTAAAGTGCCAGGTTGTCTGCATAATGCATATGTGCATATTATTGACACATTATGTCAAAATAAACACACATGCATTCTCCACCCACAAAAACAGAAACACATATAATTTTGGTGTAAGTGTCCAGTAACAACATGAATGCTTGTACCAAAATTAATATGTCCATCAGTAATGTACCAAATTAATGTATGCATTTAAAAATAAAAAAAAAAATTTAAAAAAAATATACAACATTTGTCTGTCACTGTCACAAATGAGAGTAAGTGCATGGCACACACAATAGAAGAGTAAGTATGAGATACCTCTCTCATATTTTCAGTAAGATTCACTCCAAAAAATAACATAAAAAGTAAGAGGCCAGAAAATTAAATGTCTGTGTTGCATGTCCATAACTTGCCTCCTATTTACACTGCCACAAGAAACCTCCTACGTAAGAAGCATCTATGGGGCAGAAAGCAGGCACCTCAATGAACTTAGTTGGGGGTGGGTCTTTAGAGGGTTTGGGAGGGGAGGGTTTGGGTTTCCAAGGGGAGAGTTTGGGTTTGGGAGTGGTGGGTTTGGAAGTGGTGGGTTTGGGAGAGTTAGGTTTGGGAAGGGTGGGCTTGGGTTTAGGAGAGGCAAGTTTGGGAGGGGTGGGTTTAGTAGTGGTGGTTTGGGATTTGGAAGGGGTGGATTTACTTTGGTATGAGTGGAATGGGGTGGAATGTGGATGGAGTCAGGGCCAGGGAAAAAGTAGGCTCTCCTTAGGAAAATGGGTAGGGTTATTGTGAGGGATTTGGATTTTGGAGGTAGAGGGAGAAGCTTTGTCTGTTGTATGTGTGTGTGTGTGTGTGTGTGTGTGTTGAAAGTGTGGGTGCTTGATGGTCTAGTGTATATGCTGTAATTTTAGATTTGTGTATTTTACTGATTGTCTGTTGGGTGGGTTAGTTTGGGTGTTTGTTTGGAGTATGTGTGTGTGTGGATATGTGTTTAGTGGATGTGGTATGTGGTGGTGTGGGTGTACTGGTGCATGTGTGTATGGTGTTGGGTGTGCTGACTGGGTGAGGGCCTGTGCTGTCTGTGGGTGTTGCTGTAGTGGTGGGCATTGTGTCTGAAGGTGTGGTGGTGGTGTGGGTGTTGCTGTAGTGGTAGGTGCACTGACTAGGAGTGTGCTTGTGGGTGTGTGGTTGTGTAGTGGTGAGTGCATTGATTGGGGGTGTGACTGTGGTGGCGGTGTGTGTGGCGTCTGCATGTGTGTGTCTGAGCTTGTGTTTTTTGCTGTGTTGCTGTTGGGATGTGCTGCTTTTGGTTAATGTTGTGGGTTCGTGTATATGTTTGCATGTGCGTTGGGCAGGGTTGGGTTGATGGATTTGGAATGGGGGAACAGGTGGGAGTCTGGGCACGAGGTTGTGGTAGGTGGTAGGCTGGGGCCAGTGAGGAGGCCAGACCCTGGAATGAGTGCTGTTGGCCAGATGGCACTGAGAATTGCATCTAGGTAAGTCAGCATCTTGGTGTTCTGGCCAGTCAGCCAATGGATAGCATTCAGTAGTGCGGTCTCACCTACAGCAATCATTCTTAAAAGATCAACAGCCTCCTCAGTGAGCACAGTCTGTGTCTCTGGGGAGGGGCAGAGGTGCCTGCACCAAAGGTGACACCCCCTCTTTTAGGGGGCAGTTATGGCCAAGCGGGGGTGAGTAAGAGGGAGGGTGGAGATTGTAATGAGGAGTGGACGAAGATGCAGTCTTCACAGTGTCCCCAAGGGCCACCCCTACCAGGGATTGATCTTTATTGAAGGCCTCAAAGGAAGATGTAGAGTCACTTGTAGCCTCCCTATCAGTCTCCGTACCCTCCATGCCACTGGGTCCCTCAGTGTCTGTGGTGTCCAAGCCAAATCCCCAGTGGCCACCTTCATTGCCGCAGATGTGGCCGCTGTCACCTTCACCTTGCCCAGTTGATGCCAAAAACACAGATACAACAGTTATAGTGCATCTGTGAGAATACAACTGGACATCAATGCACATCACACAATATTTGCAACACGTTCAGTAATCCCTCATCTCAGCTCCCATATCATTTATACATTTATCACTTATACACTTGTAGTTCACTCCATAACAAAGGAGACATGGGTTGGACCCTGCAGAGTCTGAGAGATGTGAGGAAAGGCAAGGGAAAAGGAAAGTTCCTAAAAGCCTTAGAATTATGGAAGGTGATGAGGAGGAGTTTGGTGACAATCTAGTCATTGTTAAGGAAGCTAGCACAGAGGAGTTCAACATTACCCCTCCTGTTCCACCTACTCCAAGGGATGTGGCACAGGTACCACTGCCAGCTCCCTCATCCACACTGCTGACACATTGGAACTCGATCTGTTACATGTTGCAAAATCAGTCAATGACCATGTGATTCAAAGAGGAGGGGATGCAATTGGTAAAGCTATGACCATGGATGTGGACAAATGGGGCCCAGTCAAATGCCTGACTCAGAAGCTATACCCTTTTAAGGTTTTCACACTGAAAGTTAGCAAGGAGGACAGTACGATGGGATAAGCTATCCAGCTGTCGCATCTGCTACAGGACCAGCTAATGAAGGTGTCTGAAAGTTTTGCAGTCACAGGTGTGACAGAAAATGCGGACGCACATGCTTTGGTTGAGAGTTGAATCCTTTGTGTGGCTTGTAATGCAAGGCTGCAAAGTGACATCATGTTGTACAAAGAGTATATCTGTGAGACACAACTTGATCCACGACCACTTTACTTCTTTTTTCTGAAGAAGATGTTTCAAAATACAAGAGGTGGATTGTTGAGTGTTAGAAATGGGGTCTTTGGTTGGCAGTCCGGTTACCCCCTATCCAAGCAAAGACCCTCACTCTAGTCAGGGTAAAAGAGAATCACCCTCAGCTAACCCCTGCTTACCCCCTTGGTAGCTTGGCACGAGCAGTAGGCTTAACTTCAGAGTGCTAGGTGTAAAGTATTTATACCAACACACACAGTAACTTAATGAAAACACTACAAAATGACAAAACACAGGTTTAGAAAAATCAAAGTTATTTATCTAAACAAAACTAGACCAAAACGACAAAAATCCACAATTCACAAGTCAAGTTATCAATTAAAAAGCAAAAAGAGTCTTCATGTAGTTTTAAACAAAACAGTAACGCTGTTAGC
Source organism: Pleurodeles waltl (assembly GCF_031143425.1). Lineage (NCBI taxonomy): Eukaryota > Metazoa > Chordata > Amphibia > Caudata > Salamandridae > Pleurodeles > Pleurodeles waltl. The sequence continues at coordinate 891,360,953 of NC_090442.1, read as the reverse complement.
GTGAAAATGTACCTTGGGTGCCTCAAAAATAAGCCCGCACGGGTGAGTGTGCGTCAAAATGGGCTTGCAATGCATCGATTTCACTCAGGAGCGAGACCTTGTGTCGTTTCTCCATTAGTCGGGTCTGCGTGCGCCGTTTCTTCTCTCCGGTCAGCACTCTCAGGTCTGGGCAGGCCTTGCGTCGTTTTTACATGCCCAGTGGTGTTTGTGTTGGTATTCCAGCCGCACAATGATCCAAAAACCACGCAGTGCAGGTTGCGATCTCACCAGCCTCCGTCAGCAATGCTGTGCGTCATTTCTCCAGCCCCGGGCGTCGATCTTCGGGTTGTGTTGTAGGCGAGTGTCGATTTTCAGCTGTGAAGCCGGTGGCGCATCGATCTTTTCAGCGTATAGCATTCTATGCATGGATTTCTCAATCTTGGGCTGCCATCTTCCCCTTTCAGGGTCCCAGGAACTGGATGGGCACGACGTGGCAGAGTAGGAGTCTCTCCAGAGACTCCAGGTGCTGGCAGACAGAAGTCTTTGCTGTCCCTGAGACTTCAAACAGGAGATAAGCTCTAAATCAAGCCCTTGGAGATCTTCACAAGAAGAAAGGCAACATAAAGTCCAGTCTTTGTCCTGTTACCACAGGCAGAAGCAGCAACTGTAGGATAGCTCCACATAGCACAGTCACAGGCAGGGCAGCTCTTCTTCCTCAGCTCTTCAGCTCTTCTCCAGGCAGAGGTTCCTCTTGGTTTCCAGAAGTGTTCTAAAGTCTGTGGTTTTGGGTGCCCTTCTTATACCCATTTTGCCCTTTGAAGTAGGCCTACGTCAAAGCAAAGTCTCTCCTGATTGTGAAATCCTGCCTTGCCCAGGCCAGGCCCCAGACACACACCAGGGGGTTGGAGACTGCATTGTGTGAGTGTAGCAAAGTACCATCTTGCCTGGCAAGTTACCCCCATTTTTACTGTATAGATGTTTGTTTTTGCCTGTGCCACTGGGATCCTGCTAGCCCGGACCCCAGTGCTCATAAAGTGTGCCCTGTATGTGTTCCCTGTGTGGTGCCTAACTGTATCACTGAGGCTCTGCTAACCAGAACCTCAGTGTTTATGCTCTCTCTGCTTTAAAAATTGTCACTGCAGGCTAGTGACTAATTTTACCAATTCTGATTGGCACACTGGAACACCCTTATAATTCCCTAGTATATGGTACCTAGGTACCCAGGGTATTGGGGTTCCAGGAGATCCCTATGGGCTGCAGCATTTCTTTTGCCACCCATACGGAGCTCAGACAATTCTTACACAGGACTGCCATTGCAGCCTGAGTGAAATAACGTCCACGTTATTTCACAGCCATTTTACACTGCACTTAAGTAACTTATAAGTCACCTATATGTCTAACCCCCACTTAGTGAAGGTTAGTGTAGGAAAGTACCATCTTGCCTGGCATGTTACCCCCATATTTCACTGTATGTATGTTGTTTTAATCCTTGTGTCACTGGGACCCTGCCAGGAAGGGCCCCAGTGCTCATATTATGTGCCCTGTATGTGTTCCCTGTGTGGTGCCTAAATGTATCACTGAGGCTCTGCTAACCAGAACCTCAGTGTTTATGTTCTCTCTGCTTTCCAAATTTGTCACTGCAGGCTAGTGACTAAATTTACCAATTCACATTGGCATACTGGTACACCCATATAATTCCCTTGTATATGGTACTGAGGTACCCAGGGTATAGGGGTTCCAGGAGATTCCAATGGGCTGCAGCATTTCTTTTGCCACCCATAGGGAGCTCTGACAATTCTTACACAGGCCTGCCACTGCAGCCTGCGTTTAATAACGTCCACGTTATTTCACAGCCATTTACCACTGCACATAAGTAACTTATAAGTAACCTATGGGCCTGATTCTAACTTTGGAGGACGGTGTTAAACCGTCCCAAAAGTGGCGGATATACCACCTACCGTATTACGAGTTCCATAGGATATAATGGACTCGTAATACGGTAAGTGGTATATCCGCCACTTTTGGGACGGTTTAACGCCGTCCTCCAAAGTTAGAATCAGGCCCTATATGTCTAACCTATACCTGGTGAAGGTTGGGTGCCAAGTTACTTAGTGTGTGGGCACCCTGGCACTAGCCACGGTGCCCCCACATCGTTTAGGGCACATTCCCTGGACTTTGTGAGTGCGGGGACACCATTACACGCATGCACTTTACATAGGTCACTACCTATGTATAGCATCACAATGGTAACTCCGAACATGGCCATGTAACATGTCTAAGATCATGGAATTGTCTCCGCAATACCATTCTGGTATTGGGGAGAAAATTCCATGATCCCCCGGGTCTCTAGCACAGAACCCGGGTACTGCCAAACTGCCTTTCCGGGGTCTCCACTGCAGCTGCTGATGCTGCCAACCCCTCAGACAGGTTTCTGCCCTCCTAGGGTCCACACAGCCCTGGCCCAGGAAGGCAGAACAAAGGATTTCCTCTGAGAGAGGGTGTTACACCCTCTCCCTTTGGAAATAGGTGTGAAGGGCTGGGGAGGAGTAGTCTCCCCCTGCCTCTGGAAATGCTTTGATGGGCACAGATGGTGCCCATCTCTGCGTAAGCCAGTCTACACCGATTCAGGGATCCCCCAGCCCTGCTCTGGCGCGAATCTGGACAAAGGAAAGGGGAGTGACCACTCCCCTGACCAGTACCTCCCACGGGAGGTGCCCAGAGCTCCTCCAGTGTGTCCCAGACCTATGCCATCTTGGAAACAGAGGTGTTGGGGACACACTGGACTCCTCTGAGTGGCCAGTGCCAGCAGGTGATGTCAGAGGCTCCTTCTGATAGGCTTTTACCTCTCTTGGTAGCCAATCCTCCTTCCTTGGTAGCCAAACCTCCTTTTCTGGCTATTTAGGGTCTCTGCTTTGGGGACTTTTTCAGATAACGAATGCAAGAGCTCACCAGAGATCCTCTGCATCTCCCTCTTTGACTTCTACCAAGGATCGACTGCTGACTGCTCCAGGACGCCTGCAAAACTGCAACAAAGTAGCAAGACGACTACCAGCAACATTGTAGCGCCTAATCCTGCTGGCTTTCTCGACTGTTTCCTGGTGGTGCATGCTCTGGGGGTAGCCTGCCTTCACCCTGCACCAGAAGCACAGAAGAAATCTCCTGTGGGTCGACGGAATCTTCCCCCTGGTAACGCAGGCACCAAAAGACTGCATCACTGGTCCTCTGGGTCCCCTCTCATCCTGACGAGCGTGGTCCCTGGAACACAGCAACTCTGTCCAAGTGACTCACACAGTCCAGTGACTCGCCAGTCCAAGTTTGGTGGAGGTAAGTCCTTGCCTCCCCACGCTAGACTGCAAATCTGTGTACTGTGTGATTTGCAGCTGCTCCAGCTCCAGTGCATTCTTCCAGGATTTCCTTCATGCACAGCCTGGCCTGGGTCAACAGCACTCCGTCCTGCAGTACACAACCCTCTGAGTTGGCCTCCGATATCGTGGGACCCTCCTTTGTAACTTCGCATGGATTCCGGTTCACTAATCTTCTAAGTGCCTGCTGGGGTACTTCTGCGGGTGCTGCCTACTTCTGTGAGGACTCTCTGAGTTGCTGAGCACCCCCTCTGTGTCCTCCTCCAAGGGGCGACATCCTTGTCCTTCCTGGTCCTCAGCAGCACCCAAACACCTCTACCATGACCCTTGCAGCTAGCAAGGCTTGTTTGCGGTATTTCTGCATGGGAATACCTCTGCAAGCTTCATCGTGACATGGGACATCTTTCCTCCAAAGAAGAAGTTCCTAGTCCTCTTCTTTCTTGCATAATTCCAAGCTTCTTCCAACCGGAGGCAGCTTCCTTGCACCTTCATCCAGGGTTATCCGGGCTCCTGTCCCCCCTGGACACTGTCGCAACTATTGGACTTGGTCCCCTTGCATTGCAGGTCCTCAGGTCTGGAAATCCATTGTCAGTGCACTGCTGGTGTTTGTTGTTCTTACAGAATCCCCCTATCACGACTATTGTGCTCTCTTGGGGTAGTAGGTGTACTTTACTCCTACTTTTCAGGGTCTTGGGGTGAGGTATCTTGGACACGCTGACTGTTTTCTTACAGTACCAGCGACCTTCTACAAGCTCCCATAGGTTTGGGGCCCATTTGTGATTCGCATTCCACTTTTGGAGTATATGGTTTGTGTTGCCCCTATACCTATGCTTGCTTATTGCAACCTATTGTAATTCTACACTGTTTGCATTACTTTTGTCTTACTTACCTATTTGTGGTTTGTGTACATATAACTTGTGTATAGTACTTACCTTCCTACTGAGGGCACTCACTGAGATACTTGTGGCATATTGTCATAAAAATAAAGAACCTTTATTTTTAGTAACTCTGTGTATTGTGTTTTCTTATGATATTGTGCATATGATATAAGTGGTATAGTAGGAGCCTTGCATGTCTCCTAGTTCAGCCTAAGCTGCTTTGCCATAGCTACCTTCTATCAGTCTAAGCTGCTAGAAACACCTCTTCTACACTAAAAAGGGATAACTGGACCTGGCACAAGGTGTAAGTACCTTTGGTACCCACTACAAGCCAGGCCAGCCTCCTACAGTTAGGTGCAAAGTTACTTAGTGTGAGGGCACCCTGGCACTAGCCAAGGTACCCCCACATCGTTCATGCCAATTTCTCCGGACTTTGTGAGTGCAGGGACACCATTACACTTGTGCACTACATATAGGTCAATACCTATATGTAGCATCACAATGGTAACTCCGGACATGGCCATGTAACATGTCTAGGATCTGCGTGGGCTCTCCGTGTTGCTGAACGCCCCCTCTGTCTCCTCCTTCAAGGGGCGACCTCCTGGTCCTTCCAGGGCCCTGGCAGCACCCAAAACCTTCAACCATGACTCTTGCAGCTAGCAAGGCTTGTTTGCGGTCTTTCTGCGTGGAAACAACACTGCATCCTCCAGCACGCCATGGGACATCTTCTGACCAAAGGAGAAGTTCCTGGCACCTTCCATTGTTGCAGAATCTTTGGCTTCTTCCACCCGGAGGCAGCCCTTTTGCACCTTCATCCGGGCTTTAGTGGGCTCCTGCTCCCCCTGGACACTTACGTGACTCTTTGACTTGGTACCCTTCCTTTGCAGGTCCTCAGGTCCAGGAATCCGTCTTCAGTGCTTTGCCTTCCAGAATCCCCTATCTCAACTTTACTGTCTTTCTGAGGTAGTAAGGTAACTTTACTCCTGCTTTTCAGGGTCTTGGGGTGGGGTATCTTGGACACCCTTAGTGTTTTCCTACACTCCCTCTACACACTACCCTAGGCCTGGGGTCCATTCGTGGTTCACATTCCACTTTTGGAGTATATGGTTTGTGTTGCCCCTAGGCCTATTGGCTCCTATTGCATTCTATTGTGTTCTACAGTGTTCGCACTACTTTTCTAACTGTTTTACCTACCTGATTTTGGTTGTGTGTGTATATTTTGTGTGTATTACTTACCTCCTAAGGGAGTATATCCTCTGAGGTACTTTTGGAATATTGTCACTAAAACAAAGTACCTTTATTTTTAGTAACTCTGAGTATTGTGTTTTCTTATGATATAGTGCTAAGTGATACCAGTGATGTAGTAGGAGCTTTGCACGTCTCCTAGTTCTTCCTAAGCTGCTCTGCTATAGCTACCTCTATCAGCCTAAGCTGTTAGAACACCCCTTATCTACTAATAAGGGATAACTGGACCTGGCACAAGGTGTAAGTACCACAAGGTAACCACTATAAGCCAGGCCAGCCTCCTAATGTGAGGGCAGGCACAGCCCTTTCAGGTGTGAGTGACCACTCCTCCCCTCCCTCCTAGCACAGATGGCTCATCAGGAAATGCAGACTCCACCCAAGCTCCCTTTGTGTCACTGTCTAGTGAGAGGTGCAACCAGCCCAACTGTGAAACTGCCCCATACAGGGAATCCACGACCAGGCAGAGTCACAGAAATGGTTTGAGCAAGAACATGCTCACTTTTGAAAAGTGGCAATTTCAAACGCACAGTCTTAAAATCAACTTTACTAAAAGATGTATTTTTACATTGTGAGCTCAGAGCCCCCAAACTCCACATGTCCATCCGCTCCCAAAGGGAGTCTACAATTTAATCAGATTTAAAGGTAGCCCCCATGTTAACCTATGCGAGGGACAGGCCTTGCAACAGTGAAAAACAAATTTACAATATTTCACTGTCAGGGCATTTAAAAACACACTACTATGGGGGTCATTACGACCCTGGCGGTCGGCGGAGAAGCGGCGGTCTTACCGCCAACAGGCTGGCGGTAAATTTTTTGAAATTATGACCATGGCGGTTACCGCCATGGTCATCCGCCACTTCTCTGTTCCCCCCGCCAGGGCGGAGACGACCGCCGGGCTGGAGACCTGGGTCTCCAGCCCGGCGGTCGTCACAATACCGCCGGCGGTATTATGACCCGGCTGACTGCCATGGATTTCATGGGGTTTGGAACCGCCATGAAATCCATGGCGGTAAGCACTATCAGTGCCAGGGAATTCATTCCCTGGCACTGATGGGAGTCTCCCCCACCCTCCAACCCCACCCCGAGTCCTTCCCCTACACCCCCCCACCATCCTTGCCACCCCCCAAAGGTGGCAGGACCCCCCTTCCCACCCCTACCCCCAACATTACCTTACATATACACACCCAACATGCACGCAGGCACTACCAACACACATACCCGCAAACACACCAACATACATGCCAACTGCCACACACACAGTCATACACGCACACCCTCATTCAGACATACATGCACACATCCATACAGACATACATACAGACAGACACGCACTCATTGCCAAACACACAACAACCCCGCATGCATACACGCACTCACACACCCCCTCTACATACACACACGCACACCCCCATACACGCACACAACACACAACACCCCCCCACCCCCTCCCCTAATGGACGATCAACTTACCTGGTCCGTTGATCTTCCGGGAGGGGACGGGATCCATGAGGGCTGCTCCGCCGCCACCACACCGTCAACAGAACACCGCCACGCCGAATCACAGGACGTGATTCGGTGGGCGGTGTTCTGTTGGCGTGGCGGTGGAGGTGGAGCAACCTCCACTTCCCCGCCGCCCGCCAGTATGGCTGCTGGCGGCTCTCCGTCCAAAAAAGGACGGAGGGCTGCCAGCAGTCATAATACGCCGAGCGGAAAACCGCCACCACTGGCGGTCTTCAGCACGGCGGTCCCTCGGCGGTCTTGTCAAAAGACCGCCGAGGTCAAAATGACCCCCAATATGTCCTACCTTAACCATACACTGCACCCTGCCTTTGGGGCTACCTAGGGCCTACCATAGGGGTGCCTTACATGTAAGAAAAGGGAAGGTTTAGGCCTGGCAAGTGGGTACACTTGCCAAGTCGAATTTACAGTTTAAAACTGCACACACAGTCACAGCAGTGGCAGGTCTGAGACATGATTACAGGGCTACTAATGTGGGTGGCACAACCAGTGCTGTAGGCCCACTAGTAGCATTTTATTTACAAACCTTGGGCACCTCTAGTGCACTGTACTAATGACTTACCAGTAAATCAAATATGGCAATCATGGATGAACCAATTACATAAACATTTTGTAGAGGAGCACTTGCACTTTAGCACTGGTTAGTGGTGGTAAAGTGCCCAGAGTAACAAAAACAGCAAACACAGAGTCTAGGACACATCAACAACCTGGGAAACAGAGGCAAAAAGTTAAGGAAGACCACACCAAGGATGAAAAGTCTAACACGTGTTACCCCCCAACTGAAAGTGGGGAGCAACTACCAAACCTCATGGGAGTTCTCATCACTAAGTCGGAAGAACCTGGACAGACCATCAGCATTGGTGTGTTCTGTACCAGAACGGTGTTCCACCATAAAGTCCATCCCCTGTAAGGAAATGGACCACCTCAACAGTTTTGGATTCTCACCCCTCATCTGCATTAACCATCTGAGGGGCCTTTGGTCGATCTGAACCTGGAAGTGAGTCCCAAAGAAGTAGGGTCTTAGCTTCTTCAGCGCTAAGACCACAGCAAACGCTTCACGTTCTATGGCACTCCACCTACGTTCCCTGGGAAGTAACCTCCTGCTAATGAAGGCTACGGGTTGATCTAGGCGCACTTCATTAAGCTGTGAAAGTACTGCGCCAATACCATGCTCTGAGGGGTCTGTTTGCACAACAAACTCCTTGGAGTAGTCAGGTGCTGTGCACATGGCAGCCTTCAGGGCATCAAAAGTGTTCTGGCAGGCCTCTGTCCAGATCACTTTCCTGGGTTGCTTCTTAGAAGTCAACTCAGTCAAGGGGGTAACAATGGTACCATACCCCTTGACAAACCTCCTGTAGTATCCTGTGGGACCTAATAAGGCTATCACTTCATTCTGGGCCTTGGGAGGCTCCCAAGCCAGAATGGTATAAATCTTAGGCTGTAGGGGTGTCACCTGGCTACTCCCTACTTGGTGCCCCAAGTACACCACCGAACCCTGCCCTATTTGGCACCTGCTTGCCTCAATAGTGAGGCCTGCCTTCTGGAGGGCGTCTAACACTGTCCAGAGGTGTTGCAGCTGTACCTTCCATATCGAACTAAACACAGCAATGTCACCCAGGTAGGTGGCACTGAACTCATCCAGCCCAGCCAACACCTGGTTGACCAACCTCTGAAAGGTGGCAGGGGCATTCTTCACCCCAAATAGCATCACTTTAAATTGAAAGTGTCCATCTTGAGTAGAGAATGTTGACCTCACATTGGCCCCCTCAGTTAAGGCAATCTGCCAGTACCCAGATGTTAAGTCAAACATACTGAGGTACTTGGCAGCTCCCAACCGGTTAATGAGCTCATGAGCTCGAGGGATGGGGTGTGCGTCAGTCTTGCTGACTGCACTGAGTCCCCTGTAGTCCACACAGAACCTGAGTTCTGGAGTGGCACCAGGTGCAGCAGCCTGGCACAAGGACTGCTGGAGTGCTCAATAACCCCTTTGGTTAACATTTTGGATACTTCACCCTTAGTGTAAGCCCTGACCTTGTCAGTCATCCAGTAAACCTTCTGTTTAATGGGTGGACTGTCCCCAGTGTCCACATCATATATGCACAAATGTGTGACACCTGGGATCAAGGAAAACAGCGAGGCGAATTGTCCCAACACGTGGCGACAGTCACTCTGCTGCTCTTCAGTCAGAGAGGGGGAGAGGATCACTCCCTCCACAGACCCATCTTTTTCTCCTGCAGACAGGAGGTCAGGAAGAGGCTCACTCTCCTCCTCCACCCCTTCATCTGTCGCAAGGAGTATGGACAGTTCAGTACCCCCAAAATGTGGCTTGATGTAGTTGACATGCAGGACCCTTAAGGGGTTCCTTGGAGACTGCAAGTCCACCAGGTAGGTGACTTCACTCTTGCGCTCCACCACCTCAAATGGCCCAGTCCACTTATCCTGGAGCGCCCTAGGCTCTACTGGTGCCATCACCCACACTTTCTGACCAGGTTGAAACTCGACCAGAGTGGCACTCTGGTCATACCAGTGTTCCATGTCCTCCTGACTTGCTTCTAGGTTCTCCTGTGCGAGACTCCTGAAGTGAGCAGTCTGGTTTCTCAAAGCCAGAGTGTAACTGAACATATCCTGGGGGGGTTTACTAGGAGCTTTTTCTAAACCCTCCTTGACCAAACTCAAAGGTTCCCTCACAGGCTGGCCATAGATGAGCTCAAAGGGACTAAACCCAAGTCCCTTTTGAGGCACCTCCCTGTAGGCGAACAGAAGGCATAGTAAGAGGACGTCACATTTCCGCCTCAAGGGCTCTGACAGGCCCATGATCATGCCTTTCAAGATGTGGTTGAATCTCTCAACCAGACCATTACTTTGGGGGTGGTAAGGGGGGGGTAAACTTGTAGGTTACCCCACACTCCTTCCACAGAGACATCATATACATGGATACAAAGTTGGCAACCCTGTCAGATACCACTTCCTTGGGGAACCCCATGCAGGTAAAAACCCTATCAAAACACGACCCACCACAGGGGAAGTGATTGATCTCAAAGGAATGGCTACTGGGTACCGGGTGGCATGGTCCACCAAGACCAGGATGAACCTGTTGCCCATGGCTGTCTTGGGATCCGGAGGCCCGACAATGTAAATCCCTACCTTTTCAAAGGGAGTACTGACAACACGTAAAGGTTGGAGGGGAGCCTTACATTTCCCCCCAGTCTTGCCACTTGACTGACAAGTCTGGCAAGACCTACAATGTGCATCTCAGTGCCTGTGCATTAGGGGCCAGTAAAAGTAGGTGACAAGCCTCTCAAAGGTCTTGTCCTGCCCCAAATGTCCTTCTAAAGGCACATCATGAGCCAACCCCAGTAGGAAGGCCCTGAAACACTGGGGTACCACCAGCACCCAGGCTGACCCAGGCTCAGGAACCTTAGCCTCACTATACAGGAGGTCATCATCCCAATAAATCAGGTGTGATCTTGGCTCCTTACCAGCCACCTGGTCTGCAGCCTGCTGCTGCAAACCCTCTAGAGTAGGGCATGTCCTCTGTGCTGCACAGAATGCTTCCCTGGTGGGCCCCCTTCCGGCTGCCACTGTGACAGCTCATGGACCTCACCCAGTTCAGCCACCTGTTCCCCTGTAGGCTCTGGGGCGTCACCCCTCAGGCTCCGCCTCCTCCCAGACCGTGGGAACTTCTGGGGCCGGTTTCCCGCTCCCCCTGCGCTTCCTCTTCTTGGCGGTCCCCTTGGCCACTGTTTCAGGCTCCAGGGGCTCTTGCACACCCTGACGGGCTGCCATTGACCGGGTGGATATGCATACCCACCCAGGCAGACCCAACATCTCCAAGTGAGACCTGTGTTCCACCTACTTCCAAGGGGAATCCTCCAGGTCATTGCCTAGCAAACAATGAACAGGCATGGTTGGGCTCACAGCTACCTTCAAGGAACCTGAGACCCCCTCCATTCAAAGGGAACCTGCACCTCTCTGCACAGGTGCTCTGAGTTGTCCACTGCAACTACTTGGTGAAGTACCCGGGGATCAATCTGCTCTTCAGACACCAGCTGACTCCTCACTGTAGTCACACTGGCTCCTGTGTCTCTCAGAGCCTCCACCCTCTGACCATTGATGGTCACCCACTGCCTGTACTTCTTAGTTTTCTCAGGCACAAGGGTTCTCTGGACCATCTCACTGTCCCCTAGTGAGACAAAGGTAATCTCAGCTGGCTCCCACCCACCTGGAACCAACTCCTCCCCAAGCGCTACACTGGCTAAACCCTGGGACGGTGCACCAGTGGGTGCCAGTGTACTTTTGGGGCATTTGGGGTCCCCCCTCACATGTCCCACCTGGTCACATGCATAGCACTTACGTGGGGGACCACATGTCTCTGGCTTCTCTTTGGAGAACCATGGCTTCTTCTCAATGGGGAGTTGTGAATTCTTACCCTGGGAATCACTTTGGGGCCGTTTAGAGAACTCCCCCTGTTTAGCCTTACCCCCCCTTTCTTCTGAGAGGGACATTGCCCACCCTTGGTGTGGTCTCCCCCATACGTCTTCTGGACCTTGGTGATCTCCCAGCAGACCGGTTCCTGCGCAAGCTTCCTGGGGTCAGTCAGCTTGCTGTCAATCAGGTGCTGGCGCAGCTCTGGAAACCATAAACTGTACAAGTGCTCCCAAGCAATCAGATTGTAAAACCCCTCATACGTAGTTACCTTACTACCCTTCACCCAACCATCCAGTGACCAGCAATAAGAATCAACACATTCCGACCGTGTTTGGGATTCCTTCTTCTTGTAGGACCTAAACTTATCCTTATACTGCTCAGGGGTGATACCATACCTTGTGAGTAGGGCATCCTTCATGATAGTATAGGTGAGATTCTGAGCATCCCCTAAGGCTGTCAGTGTATCCCTCCCCTCTACCTCAAAGTGCTTCCACAGACCCGCCCCCAATGAGCTTCAGGGACCAGATTCATATGGAGAGCAGACTCATACCCCTTAAACCACAAGTACATGTCATCCTCCCTTTTATAATCCTTCACAAGATTTTAAGGAATGTGCACCCTCCTCTCAGGCTGTGCTGTGATGTAGCTGCCACCATCCCTACTAGACTGGCTCCTCTGATCCAGCTCCTTCAAACTGAGCTCATGAGCCAAAAACAACGTTTTCTCCTCAATGGCCATCCTCATTTTCTCCAACTCACTCTGGTGCTCCCTCTCTGCCTGTCTGTCCTGCAATTCTTCAGGGGTCAGACATTTAGATGAGACACTGCTACCTGCCCTGGAAACCCTCTCCCTGGACATAACAGGTCCACCCACAATATCATTGTGTATGGAATGCTCTTCCTCCTCCTCATTCTCCTCCTCCTCTGTGTGCCCTTCAATGCTTTTGGCTGTCACCCAGGCCCTTGGTGCCTTTTGCAGCGCTTCCTTCTTGGACGAGCTCTTAATGGGACAGTCAAAACCTTTACAGAACTGCTTTAACTGAGCCTTGGTATAGCTTTCCAATTTATCTAGGTCAAAAGCAGCTCCAAACTGCTGCATCTCCAGATTGGGACATGATGAAAAGTCAACAAAAGTGCGAAGTTCCAAAAGGCAGAAAACAAGTTCCCAAATGAAGTTCAGAAGTCAATCAAAGATTACCACAAAAATGGATGTAGGGAAAAATCCAAGCAAAAGAGAAAAATCAAAAATCAACAGACAAGCAGTATGTGGTCACATAGTTGTCTGTACTCAAAACAGTAGTGTACACTTAATCACTGTATGTCAAGTACAAATACAAGTCCAATCCCAACCGCTGATCAACAACATTAGAAATGGGGTCTTTGGTTGGCAGTCAAGTTACCCCCTGTCCAAGCAAGGACCCTCACTCTAGTCAGGGTAAAAGAGAATCACCATCAGCTAACCCCTGCCTACCCCCTTGGTAGCTTGGCACGAGCAGTAGTCTTAACTTCAGAGTGCTAGGTGTAAAGTTTTTGTACCAACACACACAGTAACTTAATGAAAACACTGCAAAATGACAGACCAAAGGTTTAGAAAAATAGAAGTTATTTATCTAAACAAAACAAGACCAAAACGACAAAAATCCACAATACACAAGTGAAGTTATCAATTAAAAAACAAAAAGAGTCTTCACATAGTTTTAAACACAACGCTAACGCTGTTAGCAGGAAAATGTACCTTGGGTACATCTAAAATAACCCTGCACGGGCAAGTGTGCGTCAAAAAGGGCTTGTAATGGGTCAATTTTACTCATAAGCGAGACCTTGCGTCATTTCTCCTTTAGTCGGGTCTGCGTGCATCGTTTCTTCTCTCTGCAGGAGAGCGATGCATCGATCGGGTGAGCACACTCAGGTCCGGGCAGGCCTTGCGTAGTTTTTACACATGCAGTGGTGTTTGCATCAGAAATCCAGCCGCACGATGATCCAAAAACCACGCAGTCCTGGCTGAGATCTCACCAGCCTCCGTCAGCGATGATGTGCGTAATTTCTCCAGCCTGGGGCATCGGTCTTTGGGTGGTGTTTCAGGCGACTGTCGATTTTCAGCCGCGAACCCGTCGGCACATTGATTTTCCAGCCGCAGATCAGAGTCACGTCGATCTTTTACATGCACGGCGTTCTGTGCGTGGATTTCTCACTTTTATGCTGCCAGCTTCTCCTTTCAGGGTCCCAGGAACTGGGTGGGCACCACTTGGCAGAGTAGGAGTCTCTCAAAGAGAAGTCTTTGCTGTCCCTGAGACTTCAAACAACAGGAGGCAAGCTCCAAATCAAGCCCTTGGAGATCTTCACAAGAAGGAAGGCAACACAAAGTCCAGTCTTTGTCCCCTTAGCACAGGCGGAAGCAGCAACTGCAGGATAGCTCCACAAAGCACCGTCACAGGCAGGGCAGCTCTTCTTCCTCAGCTCTTCAGCTTTTTTCCAGCAGAGGTCCCCTTTGGTTTCCAGAAGTGTTCTAAAGTTTGTGGTTTTGGGTGCCCTTCTTACACCCATTTTACCCTGTGAAGTAGGTCTACTTCAAAGCAAAGATCTCTCCTGATTGTGAAATCCTGCCTTTCCCAGGCCAGGGCCCAGACACTCACCAGGGGGTTGGAGACTGCATTGTGTGAGGGCAGGCACAGCCCTTTCAGGTGTGAGTGACCACTCCTCCCCTCCCTCCTACACAGATGGCTCATCAGGAAATGCAGACTACACCACAGCTCCCTTTGTGTCACTGTCTAGTGAGACGTGCAACCATCCAAACTGTCAAACAGACCCAGACAGGGAACCCAGAAACCAGGCAGAGTAACAGAAACGGTTTAAGCAAGAACATTAAATTGTGAGCTCAGAGACCCCAAACTCCCATGTCCATCCGCTCCCAAAGTGAATCTACACTTTAATCAGATTTAAGGGTAGCCCCCATGTTAACCTATGAGAGGGACAGGTCTTGCAACAGTGAAAAACAAATTTAGCAATATTTCACTGTCAGGACATACAAAACACATTACTATATGTCCTACCTTAAACCATACACTGCACCCTGCCCTTGGGGCTACCTAGGGCCTACCTTAGGGGTGTCTTACATGTAAGAAAAGAGAAGGTTTATGCCTGGCAAGTGGGTACACTTGCCAAGTCGAATTTACAGTTTAAAACTGCACACACAGACACTGCAGTGGCAGGTCTGAGACATGATTACAGGGCTACTAACGTGGCTGGCACAACCAGTGCTGCAGGCCCACTAGTAGCATTTGATTTACAGGCCCTGGGTACCTCTAGTGCACTGTACTAGTGACTTACCAGTAAATCAAATATGCCTATCATGGATGAACAAATTACATACACATTTTGCATAGGAGCACTTGCACTTTAGCACTGGTTAGCTGTAGTAAAGTGCCCAGAGTAACAAAAACAGCAAAAACAGAGTCCAGCACACATCAACAACCTGGGAAACAGAGGCAAAATGTGAAGGGAGACCACGCCAAGGATGAAAAGTCTAACATTGAGCAAGTGTGAGACCTGGAAGAACAATGGCTGGAAATTGCTACAGTCCCATTCCTGGGCAGAAGTTATGGGGTACTACCTTCAATTTAGAGATAGGACAGTCTTGTCTCACACAGCCAACACCAGCAATAAGAACATTTTCAGAAATCATAACTACGGGAACAGAAGAACTTTTTCCAACCTCTGTATAGGCTTGGTTTCAAGTGGCAGGTCTTAAGTTCAGTGCAAAGGTGAAGACAAAAGACGGCGATCAAGTGACAGCACCAATGACGATTGTAAGGATGTTCCAGTAGTATCTGGATGACCCAAAAGACGTCTTTGTGTACCAAAACCTATTGGTATGCGAAAATGTGCCAATGGCCCGTGCTGAGCAGGCTGGCAATAAAGTAGGTGGCTTGTCCTGTAGCCAAGGTGTCTACTGAGCATGTGTTCAGTGCAGCTGGTGCTGTTGTCACAGTGAGAAGGACCAGTCTCCTACCTCAAAGCCTAGAGACATTGACCATGATCAAAATGAACTAACATTTCATACCACACAATTACACCGTTCCTAAAACAGCACAGGAGGAGGATGAGTGGTCAGAATCAAGTGTTTTAGCTGACCAACATCTGGGCAAGTCATCTAAGTTTGAGGATGAACTCTGTCTGAGTATGCCACCATAGGACTTTCTAAAAATGTATTGTCAAACTTCTTACTTTATCCAAAAAAAGAATATATGTAGAGCTAGTGGAACATTATGTTTGTGTCTGATTTATGCCTCCCCACCATTTTTGTGTTACAAGTATGGCCAGATTGGAGTTGGACCAGTGTGCAGTGAAGAAGCCTTTACGTTCCCCTTCAGGACATTGGAGCCAATGCCTATGCCTCTCACATGCCTATCCCTTTTTTGTATGACCAGTTAGGACCACCCCAGAAGAACATTGATTTACAAGACCGCCAATGTCAAATTCCAATGTGTTGCTTGCACTCAATAGGAGATACAATTGTGTACCTACCACCATGCTCTGATTGGGAGAGGTAAATACAATTATTGCACTAATGAGTGATGATATATTATTGTGTGATTGTGAGTGATGATTTATGTGGTGACAGACACTGAGAGAGGGTGTGCAACTATATATGTACATTTGATTTCAATAATTTGCAGTGTTTGGTGCCTGACAGGTGATCATTTTTCTTGAAGGTGAGTGACCCCTTCAAACTTATTGAAAATATACCTGCAGGGTCCACTTGTATTTTCCAGACCAGTCATTTTAGTTAACAAACATAAATCTACACAAAATAATTCACTTCTGTTTCTCTACTTGTTCTTCAACAGCAGTGCACTACAGGTCTATCTCACTTTGGGATGGAGTTATAAGGAGTATGGAAGGACTTAGGACAAGACTACCTATACAGCCCGAAGAAGGAAGTTATCAACTTCAAAGGAAAACCATGATGATGATGACTTTGAGGCCTAGTACTCAGCTCTGTGGAATGGAGAGAGGTGCGTTGATTTAGGAAATCCTGCTGACTGTCTGTGCTGCAATACTGGTAAATTTGAAGCTCCTTTTGTTTGCGCTCTGCCTCTGAGCCTTATTCGTACAATCCTCATGAAGCTTACCCTCCCTCTGTCCTTCTCTTGGACTCTATGTTACAGTTTCTGTTTCACATTTCCCAGGCCTTCCCCTCTCCTGTATGGACGAAAGATGAAAGATGAGCTCAGCACTCCTGCTTACCTACTGGAACGGTTCAGCCAGGCATGCAGGAGTGTCGGACATTGTGAGAAGAATGCAGGTACACAGCCCAATTTGGCAGTACAGTATCATTTTTCTTTTAGCAATGATATTTTTTAGAACTGGGTGGGTTCAATTCACTCCTCCATAATTTTAATGTTTCAAACCTAGACAGCAGAACACATTTAGATATCTAATACCTTGGATTTCTGGGGCAGAGTGGGTGTTTGCAATGCCTTTAACTGAACTGTGTCATACTAATTCCTTCATTTCCTTCCACAAGAGATTGATGGTGATGTGCTGCTCATCAATCTGATGGATATTGCTGTTGTGTTGTGTTTGTCTTTGCAACACCTTTCCCCAAATCCCCTTTCCCATCCATTCATCAACCTCCTAATCCTCTTCCCCCATGCTACGTGATTTATGGAGATGTTTTCATTAAATTCCATGCTCGCCATTTCTTGGAATAATTTACTACTGCTAGTTCTTGTTTTAATACATGGTATTCTTTATTGTGTAATGGTGGTAATATTCTGTCTCAGTCTTTCTAAAGCTATAAGGTGTGTGAAGAAAACACTAACGGTGTCTTTCTTTTAATTTAGTTGCCTATGATGGATTATCCTTTTGATTAATCCTACAGTTGCAGATGACCTAGTTGGGAGTGGGATCTTGCTTGTGATGCCTTCCCTGTTGGCGTACTACCACTACCGTTAAAAAAGTCACCTTGGGAAACCCTCCAGCAAGGTGTTGGAAGATCGAGAGAGGGAGCAGCCATCACTTCATCTATTCAGGTGAAAGAACCATGGGGTGAAGTAAACTAGTTTAGCTAGTATGTAACTAAATTCTACTGCAGATGAAATAAGTTTTTTTTTATCTAGGTTACTGTAGGCAATATAGGGCATGGCAGCATACCCCATTGAAGGAGGCTGGCCTGGTTTGAAGTGGGCACCTATGGTACTTACATCTAATGTCAGGTCCAGTTAATCCTTATTAGTGTAGTGTAGGCAGTGTCTAGAAGCCAGGCTCTCTAGAGCTAGCTGTGGATGAGCAGCCAAGGCTTATCTAGGAGTCATGCAAAGCTCATGCAATACCACTGTAGTCACACAGTACTCACACACATGAAAGAAAATACTCTGGCCCATAGTTATAATTTTGGACACTGACGTCAAACTTTCACCACTGGCTAGCACCATAAAAAGATGCCAGCCAGGCGTCACATTCATGGTGTGACGCTGGCCAGCGGTAATGTCCGGCTAGCATCATAGAAAAGGATGCTAGCCAGGTGGGGGAAGCGTAGGGGGAACAAAGGGTTTAGCGTCAGAGGATGACGCTAGTACAGGCAGAGGCAAAAAAATGCCTCTGCCATTACTAGCGTTATTTTTTATGTTAAAACCCCATGGACATGACTCCTGTCTCAGTTAAGACAAGAGTCAAGCCCCCCAGCCCAATGGCCATGCCCAGGGGACTTATGTCTCCTGGGCATGGCCATTGGGCACAGTGCCATGTAGGGTGGCCTAAGTTAGGCTCCCCTATGGCACTTCGAAAAAAGAAAATACTCACCTCTTCCTACCTCTCTGACCATGGAAAAAGCCCACAGGTCCCCTAATGCCTGCCCTGACCCAGGTGTTAAATAATGGCGCTGTGGTACTGAAAATTCTGGACCCGTGTTATAAACGTCGTCGTATCACAACGATTTTGGTATCAGCAGACCGGGAATGATTAGAATAGTATGCACAAGCATTGTATTCATATTCGGGTAACAAAATCACCCGAATATCAGAGTTTCCGTCCTGAACCCTCGTGTTCCATTTAAACGACAGCCATTTTATGATTGCCCTCACATAGGCCAATGTCTAATGCTGAAAACGAGTCTGAAGGACACGTACATCTTTGCTGACTCCTCTGTGACCTGGGCAAGCTGACTCCACTGCCTGAAGCCAAACCTGTTCGGCCAGTTTCTTTCCCAGTGGCCGAATGAGATTAGTATCAAGGCACAACACATCATAAACCTTTCACCACACACAAACCATGCCTAATCTTACACACACCTGTCCCTGTTTCTTTCTTTATGACTTGCTTTACAAGGAGGAGGTGCCCGTTTATATTGGGGGTCCGTCGATATCTGATGAAAGTACTAAGCCTTGCCGGGTAATTGATTGAGGGCTGGACAAACTGGAATATGGGCTTGTCATCATAAACCTGCTATTTCTTTGTAGTGAAAATATGTGAATGGTCAACTGTAAAATAAGGAATGTTTGCCCAAAGCATAATATTTTGTATAAAAGAGAAGGTTAGCTTTGCAAAGAGAGCAGTCTCCTGAGAATATACACTGTGTTGTACTTAAACGATACGATAAACGAGTCTTCTGGTGACGTCATCGATACCTCAGTTAAGTATAAGTGGAGCGTCTCCCAGTCCTTAGTTTGGTTCTTAGTTTGGTATCCCCTTGGGATCTTTGATTTGGAACTTGCAAGTACCAAAGCCGAGGGATTCGTGTATTCACAAGACTATCGTATTCGATAATCCTTTGAAGTTTAAAGCTAGACTAGAGAGCGAAGATGCCTGGTCTTAGCAGATATGGAAATTTGTTTTGTCTTGGTTATAATAGGGATTCCCGATTGGAGGACTCGTGTCAGTTCCTCCGATTGGAACTCCAACCTATGAACTATATGTGAAACATGGCACAGGCCCCATAATATATAATGAAGTATGGATCCGATACACCAGGAAAGATGGTGTTTTAAATTGGCCCCAATATGGTAGTTTTGACACAGAGATTCTGGATAATCTGGAGGTTAAACTTTTTAAGAAGAAAGCCCGGCCGGCGATGTTTGACTCTTTCCGCCTATGGCGTAAGGAAGCCAAACAGAAGGAAATTAAATTAGCAAAGAGAAATAAGAGGGAAGAGGGTATCTCGATAATGCAAGCTGCCATGCAGTTTAAAGATGATGAAGAAGAACAGATGAATGAGCAGTTGCACAGGCAATGTAAATTGGTGACCGATAAATGTTATCCAGTTCTTCCACTTCTTCAGCAAGATGCAGCAAAAGAACTTGAGAAAGATCCTTTAATGTCACACTTGTTGAGTTCGCCACCCCCTTAGGCGCAGAATGCTACAGCACCTCCGCAACCTTTAGCTGTGCAACCTCTGGTTATTGTGCCTCAGGTTCTTCCACAGCCGCCAGCTCCTTTTCAGTTGGCTCCTACTACTATGGCGCAGCCCCTTCAAAGGCCGCCGACTTCGCTACCTGCTCCATCTGTACCTCCTGCGACTTTATGTACTACATCGACTGCCTCTTCTGGTGTTCTTCCTGATACTGCCTCTGCGTCTGCTTCTGCGTCTGCCTTGCCTCCCTCTGTTTTTCCTCCTGTTCTTTCATCAACTTCTCCTTCTGTCCGACAGAGAATGACAGATACTGTTGCCAGCCTTATATTTCCTCTCTTTGGGTCGTCTGGTGTGACCCCAGATTCGGAGCGTAAGCAGTCGCGTAATCAACTGCCTAATTCTCAAGAGAGAGAAACGCTTGACCGTATGGCACGTTAATGGGTTGTTTACCCTTTAAGATACGATGTAGAGTCTGTTATGGATGTCTTCCGTCAATGGGAAGCACCAAAACAAAGATACGTTTTTGAGGAAATGTGTGCTTTCCTTTGTGAGGAATTGGAAGATAATGATTTGGAAACAAATCCGCCTGATTTGTGCCGTGTACGGTTTGAGTTTGCAAAGGGCACGATTGTGGGTCCCGATGTTGAGACAGCAGTTGCGACGTTGTTGTCCTTTAGGAATAAGGATCCTTCTCAGTCATTGTTCCAACATGACTCTTCTGTTAAAAAAAAGGTGCGACAGTACCCAATGAGAGAAGTCCCTCCGGTATGGAAGGACGCCGTTGCGGCTGATGTTGCTAATCAAATGGATGCTGTCCCAGCTCATTTTCAGCGTGTTTGGGTACATGTTCCGTGGAAGCGAGCTGAAGTTTTAGCCCTTAAGCAGACTTTGCCGGATCCCCGTAAAAACCCTGCAGGGTATTATAAGGAATTATCACAGACTGCAGACTCATGCATTATGAATTTAGCCGACATAGACATGTTATTTGGGAATGTTGTTCCAAAGCCTTTGTGGGGATTGATTCGCCATACAGATCATGCACAAGAGTTAGGTGACTCATGGGCTAATATTAGTGCTGCAAATGATAGACAAGTTGGTGGTGCCAAGCCTGAGCCTTTGGTAGCAGAACTGAATGCTAGGATCATTACTTACATGAAGACTTTAATGCCTGCGATGCGTGTGAATTGGGATAAACTATCTGCGTGTACGCAGAAGAAAGATGAAACAGTGTCTGATTTCTTCACCAGGTTTGAGGAAACGTTTATCGACCACAGTGGTCAAGATATGAGTACAGAAGGTGGTCAACGGTTGTTCGTTGACAAGTTTGTGCACAATTTGCTTGCAGAGCTGTGAAAGAAATTGAAGGATTCAGAGAGTTCTTGGGCCGTTTCCTCTTCAGCACAAATATTGGCTGCTGCACAGTACTACGAGAATAGGGATAAAGATGAGAAGGATAGAGCAGACAAGAAAACTAAAGAATTAAAGACGAAGGTTCTTTTACAACAGGTGTATCTGCCACGTGGTGGTCAGAGTAACTATCAGCAACCTCAACAGTTCCAGAGAAACTCGCAAAGGTTCAAATTTTCTCAACCACGTGTTCCTGTAGGTCCCAATCAGTGTTCATATTGTAAAGAAGAGGGTCATTTCAAGTATAGTTGTCATATTTTGTTACAGCGTACGAATGGTGCTTCTGGCGCAAGAGGTCGAGGTGTTCAACAAGCTCCTAAAGGTAGAGGACGTGGAAGTTTCCCCCAGAACACGCGTTCCTTTCCGTCTCAAAACTCAATGAATAGTTTTGACCAGCAACATAACGCGTCTGGTAGGACGGCTCAGTACTATGCTGACGACTACTATGCTGAAGATGAGAACTTGGAAGGTAATAATTGCTAGGACAGCCATAGACGAAGAGAGGGAGTTTTTTTAGTTCCAGTGGATCAGAATGGACCTTATGTTAAGGTGATTACCTCAGGTGTGTCGGAGCCTTTTCTGTTGGATACTGGTGCTACAAAGAGTTCTATTATGCACTCAAAACTCCCTGGCGCACCTTTGTCTGGCGAGATGAATGTTTCAGTAGGTTTTTCTGGCGCCCCGGTTAGGAACCCGATTTTTTAGTCCTATGTCCCTTTCTGTTGGACCTTGTGAATTGGAAGCACCCCTTATTCTGATGACAGGTTGTGGTGAAAACTTGTTAGGATTGGATTTGTTGAAAAGATTGTATGCGACATTATATTGTTCTCCTTCGGGAGTACAACTTACACTGGGTAGGAAATTGGTCTCTCCAATGTATTTGTCGAAGGATAAACTTCCGACCGAATTGTCGTGTCTTCCTGATACCATTTGGGCTACTGGTCCTAATGACGTGGGTCTGTTGGAAATACTGCCTTATGTTGTGACATTGAAAGCCAATGTTAAATTACCACGCATTCAACAATACAAGATCTCTAGTGAAGGTGAAAAGGCGTTGCTAGCGATCATTTATGATTTAATTGAAAAAGATGTAATTGAAGAGACAAGAGGCAACGTTTGTAATAGTCCTGTTTTGCCTGTTTTGAAACATACTGACCCCTCTAAGCCACCTGTTTACAGGCTCGTGATTGATCTTAGAGAGGTAAATAAAATAGTTGTGCCACAGTTTCCATTTGTTCCTGATATCACTGCCATATTGACTATGATTCCAGCTTCCGCCACCTGGTTCTCGGTGATTGACTTAAAGAATGCTTTCTTCAGCATCCCGATTGCCGAGGAGAGCAGGGATATTTTTGGCTTCAGTTTAGGATGCCGAAGTTTCCGCTTCAAACGCGCTCCACAAGGCTACTGTGAAAGTCCATCAATATATAGTCAGGCTTTAAAAACACAGCTTGATGCAATTGTTTTACCTGACGGCGCTACCCTTATTCAGTACATTGATGATTTGCTAGTCGCTACAGATACTGAAGAGATTTGTAAAGAAGCCACCTTGTTGTTGTTGCGTCATTTGTCTGATTTACATCACAAAGTGTCCCTTTCAAAACTGCAATATTGTCGACAAGAAGTGACCTACTTAGGTCATCTCTTATCGAAGGAGGGAAGGAAACTGACCTCAGAAAGAATTCAGGCAATTGCAAAATTGAGTGTGCCAAGGACACAGAGAGAAGTACGTGCTTTCTTGGGCATTACATCATACTGCAGACAATGGATACCAAATTTTTCTTTGCTGGCCAAACCTTTGGTAGCATTGACCTATAAAGATACACCGAACCCCGTTCCGTGGTCTGAAGATTGTCAGAAAAGTTTTTCCGAATTGCGTAATGCATTGTGTTCGGCTCCTGTGTTGGGTACCCCCGACTACAGTAAGCCCTTTACACTGTATGTCCATGAGAAAGAGGGTTGTGCATTGTCAGTGCTGACATAGTCATTTGGAGACAAGCAGCGCCCATGCGCATATTTTTTGTCAACTTTGGATCCGGTAGCTAAAGCATTGCCGAGTTGCTTGAGAGCCACAGCGGCAGCAGCTGTTTCTATTCAACAGTCTGCTGGGTTAGTGATGAATAATATGTTGATTGTTTTGGTTCCACATGCAGTGGACACGTTGTTAAACAGGACCAAGACACAGCATTTAACTAGTGCTCGATTGTCAGGTTACGAGTTGACACTGTTAGCGAGTCATGTGCACATAAAGAGGTGCAATAAGTTGAATCCAGCCACGTTATTGCCGATTTCAGTAGAAACAGATGATGTTGAACAACATGATTGTTTTCTTAGGACAGAAGAAGAAACGAAAGGGAGAGTAGATCTTAAAGATACTACTCTTGTAAAGTGTGATGGTACCTTATGGGTGGATGGTTCATGCTTCAAGCTTCCGCATGGTGATACGACTGCAGCATATGCTGTCACAACTTTGCATACGATTGTTGAAGCTGCACGTATACCACATAATTCAGCTCAAGCAGCAGAGCTGATTGCACTTACGAGAGCGTGTGTGTTATCGAAAGTAATGAAAGTGACCATATATACCGACAGCCAGTATGCGTTTGGTGTGGCCCATAGTTTTGGACGATTGTGGAAAGAACGTGGGTTCCTGACTTCGCATGGAACTAAAATTCAGCATGGTCAGTTGGTGAATGAGCTTCTTGAGTCACTGACCTTGCCATTACAAGTTGCGATTGTGAAATGCAGTGCACACAAGAAGGTTACTGATGATGTCGGTCGTGGCAATGCATTTGCTGACGAAATCGCAAAAGATACAGCAAAAGATGTGATGAATCGAATGTATGTTGCAGGCTCCGCAAGATGGGTAGGTGACGTTGGAATATGTGAAGATACGATAGAGGGTGTGAAGTCTCTTCAAGCTGAAGCTTCAGAGAAAGAGTTGAGTGTATGGAAAGAAAGTATGGGTAAATTGGATGAAAATGGTTGTTGGGTTGACTTGTCAGAACATCAGCGATGGTTGCTACCCGATGCGTATGTGCTTGCAGTGGTGACAATGGCTCATGGAATGGCCCATATCAGTGTGAAAGGGATTTGTAAGTTGTTGGCTCCAGTATGGCAAAATGCTGGAATTCCTAAATGTGCAGAGAATGTGGTCAAGAATTGCATGGTGTGTCTGAAATACAATCCTGGTAGGGGAACCCCAACTCCAGCTGGTCATTTTGTGCCTCCAACGTATCCGTTCGAGGTTTTGCAGCTAGATTTCATCCACATGGAAAGGTGCAACAATCTGAAATACGTACTCGTTGCTGTTTGTGCTTTTTCAAGATGGGTAGAAGCATATCCCTTAAAAGACAACACTGCCTTATCCACAGCTAAAGCCCTTGCCAAAGAATTCTTCCCTAGGTTTGGAATGCCGAGAATGGTCTGGAGTGATAATGGGAGTGAATTTGTGGGTCGAGTGATGAAAAAAGTATGTGAAGGGCTAGGTATCCAGCAAAAATTCCACGCTGCAAATCACCCCCAATCAGCTGGACTAGTAGAGTGCTATAATGGCACGCTAAAACTGAAGTTGGCAAAGATACAAGCGAGCTCTGGTCTTAAATGGCCTGACGCTCTGCCTTTAGCACTCCTATCAACAAGAATGACTGTGCATTCGCGAGTGGGACTTAGTCCCTATGAAATTGTGTTCGGCCGCCCGGCCAACATATGGGGAGTGCCAAGACCAACAAAATTCAGTGAGATCGAACACCCTGTACTGCTTGATTATTTGTATGAATTGACGGCTAAATTGCGTGTTCTACACCAACAGGTTCACAATACTCTGCCTCAGGTCTCTGAAGCTCCAGGACATCTTATCGATCCTGGATCATGGGTACTGGTCAAGAACTTCCAGCGGACAAAGAATGACCAGCCCTGTTGGACCGGCCCCTACCTCGTCCTTCTCTCAACAAGATCAGCTGTTCGAGTGGAAGGGAAAAAGAACTGGATCCACGGCGTACACTGCAAGAAGGTCCCTTTTCCTCTACCGTACGACCGGTGGGACCAGGAGGGGATCGCTGACTCTGAAACTGAGACTGTGCCTCGTTTTTTGCCATTTAGCGATGCACGTGTAAAAGGAACAATTTCTGAACAAGAAAGTGACAATAATTTGCAAGAAGCTGTGCCACCGTCAATTCGATTGAACACTACAGAGCCTGAACTCTTGTTCCAGAACCAGACAGTACCTGGAAAAAGCCGTTATAATTTGAGACCAAGAACTAAGGACAAATAATTTTTTCCCGTTCCTTTGCTATTTTTTTTAAAAGTGCGGCTCTCTCATCTGAGAAACTTTCTTATTTTTGTTTTTTTCTTTTCGAACCGCCATCCGGGTTCAGCTGTAGGGTCGTGGTTGCCCAAGTCTTTGGAGTGCAGCTGAAGACGTTAGGTCGACAGCTCTGGTCGGTCTAAGGGAGTTGCCCTGGACTGACAGAAGCATTCCCTAGCATAGAACACCCTACCACCACGAGCAGCAATTAGAGAGGATGGAGTTTTTCAAGAATGAGAGACCTGCCAGACAGATGGACTTTAAAGCCAGAATTGGTATAATAATGACAAAGAAACGATTTTTGATATTATGTATTTTCATGTTGCTTAGTGTAATGACGTTTTTAATAGGATATGTTTTATTCTCTTTTCAAGTGACATTTGCACCCATTACACAGCCCATACTTCCTTCTACTGTTTCCTCGCATTCTTTTCACCCCCTGCCTGAACACGAGTCTGCCAGAAGATTATAATTTGTCAACAATTCATTCATTCAGCTTCTACACCAACACCAATTAGTAGTGGACACAACTAACTGTTGGGTGTGTGGTCTTATGCCCCATACTACTGATAAAGGTATCCCTTATCTGGTCCTGCCTTTCAGCCATAATGGTTCTGTATGGGCATATAGAACGGTGTTCATATACGCGTATGAAGCCAACCCCCTATGTTCTGTGAAAGATAATCCTAAGAATAGTGCTCTAGCTAAGGGTATAGTAGATATGATTAGGTAAGATATTTCCTATGAGACTATCCAGAGAGATGAGACACTAGCATATTTTGGATGGAACACAACAGGATATGGAGTTACTCTGAGTGGGAACCAGCGAGCAAAGAGATCCTCCCCGATTTGGATTGTCACCTATGTCTGCAAGGTAATGGCAAGAATCCCAGAGCTCAGTTAGGGAAAAGTATCTGCACTGAAACATATGTTTTTGCGTCTCAGACTTCTCCTTCGTTCTTAGCTGCTAAGGGTACCTATTTCATCTGCCATAATAGAGCCTATACATGGTTGCCCCCTGACTTCTCAGGCACATGTTTTGTTTCGTTCCTGTTACCTCCCACCTACACGGGCGCGGCAGATTACCATAAGACAAGGATAGTTAGAGGTGTCATAAGTAAAGAAGATACTACAGGACAAGAATTTGGAGATTTCGTAAAGGGTTTTCTGACGTTTTGGGGCCCTATGGTTAACAGCAGGAACATAAGGCAATTGACAAGGGTGGTTGAATCCACAGTAGTTGAAACCGCCGGTGCCCTTAGTAATTTGACTGCTGAGCTCCAGTCGGATCGCCTTATGACTCTTCAGAACAGGGTCGCATTAGACGTCATACTTGCAGACCGAGGTGGGGTATGTAAAGTGATCCAATCAAGTTGCTGTGTTTTCATCCCAGATAACGCTCCGACAGTCTACCAGGCCATTTCCAAACTGCATAAGATCTCTGAATCTATTCACGTGGATAAAGGAGATTGGTCATTGATGGGGTGGTTCTGGGAGCTGATATCCGCCTGGGGATGGAAGACTCTGATAGTCATTGGGATGATCTTAGCCATTCTTTTCCTGTCCTGTCTGTGTGTACAGTGTGCTCCTGCAATATGTGGCCTCTGTGCTACATCGTGTGTAAGGAAACCTGTATCAATGGACGAGCTAAGTAATAGGATGATGCTACAGCAACATCTCAACGACTTTATGAATATAGACCTGGACTCAGATTAGCATGAGCATAGGTTATTCCCTATGTAAGGGCAAAAGGAGGGTCTGTGGTACTGAAAATTCTGGACCCGTGTTATAAACGTCATCGTATCACAACGATTTTGGTATCAGCAGACCGGGAATGATTAGAATAGTATGCACAAGCATTGTATTCATATTCGGGTAACAAAATCACCCGAATATCAGAGTTTCCGTCCTGAACCCTCGTGTTCCATTTAAACGACAGCCATTTTATGATTGCCCTCACATAGGCCAATGTCTAATGCTGAAAACGAGTCTGAAGGACACGTACATCTTTGCTGACTCCTCTGTGACCTGGGCAAGCTGACTCCACTGCCTGAAGCCAAACCTGTTCGGCCAGTTTCTTTCCCAGTGGCCGAATGAGATTAGTATCAAGGCACAACACATCATAAACCTTTCATCACACACAAACCATGCCTAATCTTACACACACCTGTCCCTGTTTCTTTCTTTATGACTTGCTTTACAAGGAGGAGGTGCCCGTTTATATTGGGGGTCCGTCGATATCTGACGAAAGTACTAAGCCTTGCCGGGTAATTGATTGAGGGCTGGACAAACTGGAATATGGGCTTGTCATCATAAACCTGCTATTTCTTTGTAGTGAAAATATGTGAATGGTCAACTGTAAAATAAGGAATGTTTGCCCAAAGCATAATATTTTGTATAAAAGAGAAGTTTAGCTTTTCAAAGAGAGCAGTCTCCTGAGAAGATACACTGTGTTGTACTTCTAGGATACCTGTTACTGGCTGCAGCCAATAAACAAGATCTTTGACTTCACCAAGAAGACTCTGTGTTTCTGTAGTCTGAAACAGGAAGGACTCGAAGTCTTAGGGTGTGTTTCCTGGCACCGCTGGGTTCTGAAAAACCCAGTACTTCAGCGCTCAGCAAGCTTAGCACCATTACTTAATGCCACCATCCCCGTGCTAGATTTTAGTACGGGGGAGATAAATATGGCGCTAAGGCCATACAGTCATTTTCTGGATGAGAAAGCCTACCTTGCATCTCATTGACGCAAGGTAGGTTTTCACATCCAGAAAATGATGTTAACTCCATAACTTTGCCGCTAGACGTGTCTAGCACCAAAGTATAAACATGAGTTAAGTTTGCGCTGAATTAGCATAAAAAATGACTCTAATCCAGCACAAACAGAGTATAAATATGGGCCTCAGTGTTACAAAAATAAAGGTACTTTATTTTGGTGACACGAATACCAAAAATACTATAGAGACTATACTCTATAGTATAGAAAACAGTGCAATTAGTGAAAATCACAATAGTTAGGAATGGGCCTTGGGAGCACAATCCATATACTAAGAAAGTGGAATGAGAACGTCTGTCTCCCACCTACGCAAGTGCAGTGTGTAGAGGGGAGTAGTAGAAAACCCCAAAAGTAATTACTAGAACCCACCCCAGGGCCCAGGAAAGTAGGAGTAAAACACAGTAACTTTCCCAGAACACACAGAAATGAAAAGAAGGATTATGCAAGAACCAGAAGAGACTGCAAGACACCAACAGCGGATTCCTGGACCTGAGGACCTGGATGAAGGTGCAAAAGAAGATCCACCGGTGAGGAAGAACAGTCAGTATTGCACCCAAAGAGTCGGTTTCCTGGTTGGTTCAAGTGATGTCCCATAGCACGGGGACAAAGAAGGTGAAAAAGGGGCCCATGCAGCACGACGACAAAGTCTCCACGTCACCAGAGAACCACTCAGGAAGCTGTGCTGTGCTGAGGTCCAGAGCTACAAGTTGCACAAAGAACTTTGTGGAAGGATGCCAACATGCCTTGGCAGCTACAAAACATGTGACGCGCTGGAGTACTGTCTTGCATGGGAAGGCAAGCTCTTACCTCCACTAAAGTTGGACAGTTTGATGTGAGGACCATCGGGACCACTTCAGTCCACCACACATGATACAGGATCCATGCAGCTCAGCAGGGGAATGGATCTTGCTGAGCTGCCCTGGTTAGTAAAGTGTCAGGACAGCCTTCTGGCCATGCCATTTCTTCTGCAATTCTTTGCTTGCCTGAAGATTCTTATTGGACATCTTCATGTAGTCAGCCATTCTAGATCTTAGGCCAAGTACATAATCCACTATATCTTGTTTAGGGGGCCTTAGGGGTTGCTCCCAACCCTCCTTGACAAGTGCTAGTGGACCCCTAACAGGATGACCAAAGAGGAGTTCAAAGGGGCTGTAGCCCACTCCTTTTTGGAGTATCTCCCTGTAGGCAAAGAGGAGGCATGGTAACAGGACAACCCATCTCCTCCTGAGTTTTTCAGAGAGGCCCATTATCATGCCTTTGCGTATTTAGTTAAAACGCTCAACCAACCCATTTCTCTGGGGATGGTCAGGTGTGGTGAATTTATAGGTTACACCATACTCTTTTCACATTGCTTTTAAGTATACAGACATTAAATTTCTATCTCTGTCTGATACAACATCCTTTGGGAAACCCACCCTGGAAAAGATTCACAGTAGGGCTTTGGCCACTGCAGCAGCTGTAATGTTCCTAAGAGGTATGGCTTCTGGATACCTGGTGGCATGGTCCACCACTACCACTACAATTAACCTATTGCCAGAAGCAGTAGGAGGGTTAAGGGTGCCAACAATGTCAACCCCTACCCTTTCAAAGGGCACCCCAACCGCTGGCATTGGGATCAAAGGGGCCTTTGGGGTGCCACCAGTCTTACAACTGGCTTGGAAAGTGACACAGGAGCGACAAAACTCCTTTTTGTCCTCTGACATGTGAGGCCAGTGAAGGTGAGGGTCCAGTCTGTCTCAAGTCTTACTTTGCCCCAGATGTCCAGCAAGAGGAATATCATGTGCCAAGGCCAACAAAAATTATCTGTACTGCAGAGGGATGACCAATCTCCTGGTGGCACTAGGTTTTGGTTCCCTTGCTTCAGAATACAAGAGATTGTTCTCCTAGTATACCCTGTGGATGCCACTGATATCCCCTGCTTGCTGTCTCAAACCCTCAAGTGTGGGACAAGTCTGTTGAACCACACTTAACTCCTCCCTGGCAGGCCCCCCTGCACCTACAAGTTCAGCTGTGTCAGTTTGAAATTATTCAGGTGTCAGTTCAGTCCAGGAAGTTGACTCCTCCTCCTCAAAAGGGGAATCATTAGTGGAGGGAGGGATAGTGGATAACTTTTTACCCTTTCTACCCCTCCTTTTGGGAAGCTTTTGGTCCATAGTTTGAGGATCCAAGTTTCCCTGTCCTCTTTGCTTCTTGGCCTGAGCCCTGGTTAAAGCAAAGATATGCCCAGGAATGCCCAGCATGGCGTCATGGGCCTCCACCTCCACTTCAGCCCAAGACCAAGTCTTCAAGTCGTTCCCTAGTAGACACTCTACAGATAGGTCTGTGGATACCACAACATTTTAAGGACCAGTATCCCCCACCCCAGCTGAGATCAATAACCACCATAGGGTGGCTTACAGTGTTGTAATGGGCGTCAGTCACTTGGTACTAATGACCAAGTTGGTGTTGCTCAGGGGCCACCAGTTTTTCAGTCACCATGGTGACACTGGCACCCGTGTCCCTGTAGGCCTCAACCTGAACACCATTTGTTAGGGGTTGTTGCTTATACTTATCCTTATTAAGGGGACAAGCAACACAGGTGGCAAGGTCAATGCCACCATCAGAGATTAAAACAGCCTCAGTGGTTTCCCTAACTAAACCAACCCCACTACATTTCCCAGAGTGAGCCCTGCTACACCCTTAAACTGACTATTTGTAGTATTAGTTTCCCACCACCATTGCTATTGCAAGCCGCATTAGTAGTAGCAGTAGGGGCAGTGGTGGTTGAGGTTTGGTGCTTTTCTTAGGGCAAGAGCTGTCTCCTGCCCTATGGCATTTGTTCCTACAAATATAGCACCAAGGACTTTTATTCTAATGGTTGTGAGAAGAGGATTTAGAACCACCCCCCACAAGAGTTTTGTGTGCCTGATGAATACTCTTTGTTTTTATCTTTGTCCCCACCTTTGTCATGTGTCTTACCATCCTTCTTGTCCTTGTCACCCCCTGTATGA
Source organism: Pleurodeles waltl (assembly GCF_031143425.1). Taxonomy (NCBI): domain Eukaryota; kingdom Metazoa; phylum Chordata; class Amphibia; order Caudata; family Salamandridae; genus Pleurodeles; species Pleurodeles waltl. Next base: position 891,329,718 of record NC_090442.1, on the reverse strand, counting down.
GCTTTTCTACTCACTCTTGTTCTGACCCATTTGTGTGCCTTATTTCCCAATTATTGGGGAGAGGTCAGATCTGAGTCTACCAAGTATTGGTGCAACAAGTCAGACACACAATTATTAAAAATATGCTCTCTCAGAAACAGACTATATAAGCCCTCATAATCAGACACTTTGCTACCATGTAACCAGCCTTCTAAAGCTTTAACAGAACAGTCCACAAAGTCAACCCAATCATGTGAGGCCTCTTTTCTGGTCTCCCTGTACTCGATCCTATATTGTTTAGTGGTGAGACCAAAACCTTCTAAAAGAGCTGTTATCAAAATACTGCAGTTGTCTGCATCCTCTTCTCTGGCAGTGAGAAGTCTATCCTTCCCCTTGTCAGAGAAGAACAACCAGAGAATAGCAGCCTACTGCCTTTGAGGGACCTTCAGAACTTTACAGGCCCTCTCAAGTGCAGCAAACCACTTGTAGATGTCATCCCCCACCTTGTGTGAGGGAACAATTTTGTGTAAGTTTCTGGAATCAATGGAGTCCTCCCTGACTCTATAATCCCTGAAACTATTGCTGATGCCACCATGGGGTGCTAACCCCAACCCCTGCCTTTCCCTCTCCACTGCCAAGGCCTCCCTATCTAGAGCTAGCTGTTGCTGCTGCAGCCTCAGCCTGGCCTCCTCCAGTCTCAGCTTTATGAGCTCTCTATCTATAGAGTCATCCCCTGGAGATGTGCAGTGTGACCCCTCAGACACTGAGGTGATATGGGAATGGGCAGAGTTGGATATTTCCCTAGTCAATGTGACCCTAGCTACCTGTTCCCTGGGTGTAAAGGGAGCTCTACCTGATTCTTCCCCATGTCTAACTTCCTGTCTGAACAAAGCCCCTTCAATTCATTGCAGGTCATGCCCTCATAGGGAGAGTCTATGACCTCAGAGCTAGGTCCAGCTGCAGACATGGTGTATGTGTTAGGGTGGTGTAGGCTGTACCTAAACTACCTAACCTCTAGTCTCTCAGAAAGTAAGTAAGAGACCAGATTCCTGTACTAGGTATGATGTAAATCTCTACGTATAGAGTAGTGTTTCCTGTGGAAAGCACCAGGAGACAGAGTGATAAGGCAATTGCAAGTACTTATCCCACTGCTGCACCACCAATGTAGGTGGCTGGCCTGGTTTGTAGTGGGCACCAATGATACGTACACCTTATACCAGGTCCAGTTATCCTTTATTAGTGTAGTGTAGGCAGTGTCTAGAAGCCAGGTTCTCTAGAGGTTGCTGTGGATGAGCAGCCAAGGTTTATCTAGGAGACAAAGCTCATGCAATACCATTGTAGCCACACAGTACTCACACACATGAAAGAAAATACTCAGTGTTATAAAAATAAAGATACTTTATTTTGGTGAAAGAAATACCAAAAATACCATAGAGACTATGGGCCTGATTTGTACGTTTTTGTGCTGCATTTGTGTCATTTTTTGAAAGTATAAATCAGGCCCTATATTCCCTTAGGAGGTAAGTAATACACAAAATATATACACTAGCATGCAGAAATAGGCATACAAACAGTTACAAAACAGTGTAATTAGTGAAAATCACAATAGTTAGGAATGGGCCTAGAGGGAGCACAAACCATATACTAAGAAAGTGGAGTGTGAAAGTCGATCTCCCACTGAAGCAAGTGTATTGTGTAGAGGGGAGCTGGGAGTACTAGAAAACCCCAAAGGGAAGAAGTAGAAGCCACCCCAGTGCAAAGGAACGTAGGAGTAAAACACAGTAACTTTCCCAGAAAATACACACAGAAACGAAAGGAAGGATTATGCAAGAAGCAGAAGAGACTGCAAGACACCAACATTGTCTTCCTGGACCTGATGACCTGTGGAAGAAGGGGACCAAGTCCAAGAAGCACTGAAGAACAGGAAACCCAGCTAACTCAGATGAACATGCAAAAGAAGAACCACTGGTGAGGAACAACAGTCAGTACTGCACCCAAGAAGACGGAGTCGGGTTCTTCGTTGGTGCAAGTGATGTTCCACACCGGATGGTGGATTGCAGCCTGGTTTGCGTTGCTGGAGTCAGCCAACAAGCCTTGGCACACGCAAAGCTCTCAGTTAGCAGAAAATGGCGCTGCCCAGGACCAGGAAGGACCAGATGGACTCTACCCAGGAGGGGGAGTTGAATAGGTCTCTGAGCAACTCAGAAAGCCCACAGAAGACCAGGCAGCGCACACAGGAGTCCCACAGCATGGGGACAAGGAAGGTGCAAAAGAGACTCGTGCAGTATGACAACAAAGGCTCCCACACTGCCGGAGAACCACTCAGGAAGCTGTGCATTACAGGATAATGTGCTGGGGGCTGGAGCTACAAGCTGCATGAAGAACTTTGTGGAAGGATGTCAACATGCCTTGGCAGCTTCAAAACACGTGGTGCATGAAGGTACTGATTTGTGTGGAGAGGCAAGCTCTTACCTCTAACAAAGTTGGACAGTAGGATGTGAGAACCATTGTGACTACTTCAGTCTACCACCTGTGATGAAGGATCACGCCAGCTCAGCATGACAGGGCATCCACGCAGCCGGTCATTGTTGCAGTCAGTGCCTGCTGAAGCAGGGGAGTGACTCCTTCACCCCAAGGGAGATTCCTTTGCTCTTCTGGTGGAAACTGAAGATGGTCTGCCATCAGAGGATGCACGACTGGGAAACAGTTGCAGTTGCTGGCAGGAGCTGAAGATACAGTGTTGCAGAAGGTGTCTTGCTTCTTTGTTGCAGTTTGTAGAGTTCCTGGAGCGTCCAGATGCAGTTTCTTCAGTGAGAAGTCAAAGTGGAGGATGCAGAGGATTCCTACTGGAGTCTTGCAATCCAAATCTGAGGAATCACCTAAAGGAGAGACCCTAAATAGTCCTGAAAGGAGGATTGGTCAGCTAACCACGTAAGCACCTATCAGGGGAGGGCTCTGATATCACCTGCTGGCACTGGCCACTCAGATGCTCCCAGAGTCACTGCCAAAACCCAGGGGCCCTCTGGAAGAGCTCTGAGCACCACCCTTGGGGTGGTGATGGACAGGGGAGTGTCACTCCCCTTTCCTTTGTCTTGTTTCGCACCAGAGCAAGAACTGTGGGTCCCTGAACTGGTGTAGACTGGTTTATGCAAGGAGGACACCAAATGTGCCCTTCAAAGCATTTCCAGGGGCTTGGGGATGCTACCCCTCCCAAGCCCGTAACACCTATTTCCAAAGAGAGAGGGTGTAACAACCCTCTCCCAAAGGAAATCCTTTGTTCTGCCTTTCTGGGATTGAGCTTTTCAAGCAGCAGAAGGGCAGAAACCTGTCTGTGAGGTGGCAGCAGCTGAGGCTGCCTGGAAAACCTCAGAAGGGTGTAATCACAGACCCATAATTGTCAATATTGTTGCAAAGAGTAGTAGGACAAGGATATAACTAACAATAACTTGCTGACATACGGTTTGGGAAGCACATTAAAAAGACAGGCTGCACGAAAAAAGCATCAGTGCAAAGTTAAAGTAAAACACAAAAAACTTCTTCAAACATAAAGTATAATAGAAATATTTCCCTTTACTAAAAAAGCATCAAAAAATCAAAAAGTAACCCAGAATCTCCGCCCACAACAGGCCAATCCTTCTCCCAAAACAATATCGGCCCATTCCTAACCAAGGCCCAAAATGTTACTGTCCATAAAAATCCACGAGAATAAAATGTCCTGCCCAATTCCCACCCTCTCTACCCACAACTAAACCCCCTCCCACCAAAACAAAAAATTAAAGGGATTGGAAGAGGGCATTCTTCAGAAGGGTCTGCAGGTCTTGAAGCTGAGCCTCAAGGTATGCCATCCTATGGTCCAAGTGTGCCAGCTCACGCATTCCTCTGCGATGTAGTAGCCAGTCCAGTGGGGGGCAGCAATAGGGGTGGCTCCAAGATGCTGGTGGCGCTGGTGCTGACTTGGTCTGGAGGCTGGAGATGCAAGAAGCTGGCTGGCAGAACTGGGTCATGGGCAGGGGCATATGCCTCATCCTCCTCCTTCACCAGCTGTTGATACTCTGCCTGGGTAGCCTCCACCCTTTGCCTCTGGAACCAGGCCAATATCTCCTGCCAGTTCGGTGGTGAACCAACAGGAGTAGCTATATGAAGAAAGAAAATAAAAAGAAAAAAAGACAAATTGGAAAGAATGCTCTGTGCAAACACTTGTTTAAAATGATATAGTGGCACAGTAGCAGTACATTGCTGGTCCCCCTGATTTTTGATGTGATTAGAAGAGTCACAGAGACATGATTTTACCAACACATCTCACATAAAAGCACTGACTGGTTGAAAAGAAGCAGCATAACCCCAGATTAAAAAAGAGTGATTTCATTTTTTTGCAAAGGATTTTCCAAAAAAGTGAAACACATAGACGATTTGTGTCAAAAAATAAAAATAACTCTCATTAATGAGCAAGGTATCATCCACTATGGAGTAAAAGTATTCTATCCTTGTTCTGCTAAATAATTGGAGGCGTGCTAGCTAGCGCATTGGGTACTAATTTGCTACTCTCTGCAGGCTGCCATTGTGGCAGCTGCAATGGACAATTGTTTTACTTAGATTCAAATGGCCCTGCTCTTCTCCAAATGCCTTTCAATTCTACCCTGACTTTAAAGAGGCACATGAAGAATATATGTTGCACACATCATGTATAACATGTGGATAATAGATATCCTGTCTGCTGTAAGTAGACAGTGGGAAAAACACTACACTGCAGTACAGGGAAACAAGTGGAATATATAGATTTTATTGGACACATTCATCACAGAGTATCCCATCCACAAAACACAAAATCACAGGCACTTAATCCCACTCTACTTCCTGGCCTCACCCTCAAACACAAATTATTTTACACAACACATTGCTTGGCGGTAAGGGAAGGAAACTTGACCTACTGTACTGCAGGGTAAGGTACAGGGAAAAGGCCAGGTAGGTACAATAGTGGTTTTACTATAGAATAGTGGGGTATCACTGTTCATCATGTGCCTATGCGTAGAATTAGTCAATCTCTGTAGTTGAGATTGTAATTTGATGATTTGAACAGGCATAAATCCATTTTCGAAGCCACTTAATAAATATATGAACCCCTTGGCCCGTAACATATGGCAGATGCAAGAATGTTTTTTTTTCAATGTTTTTGGTAGGCTGGGAGAGAACCTAGGAACGAATAAAGAAGTGAAGTAGTAGGAGGTGACTGAGTGGCTACTGGATGGAAAGGGAATGACACAACGTAGACCGCCAAAGTCCCGCCAGCCACAAGACTGCCAGTGATAGTGGTATTCATACCGCCATATTACGACTGCTGGTGGCTCTCCTCCATAAATTAGGTGGAGAGCCACCAGCAGCCATGCTGGCGGTTGGCAGTGCAGTGGAGTTTGCGCCATTGGCACCGCCACATCAACACAACACCGCCACATCTATTACGACTTAGTAATAGGCATGGCAGTGTTGTGGTGACGGGGCTCTAGCGGTGGAGCAAGCGCTATGGACCGTTCCCTCCTAGACAACCACCGCGACCACCAGGTAAGGTGATCGACCCTATTGCTAGACCTGTTGAGGGGGTGAGCTTACTTCTGGGTTCTCCTCTGCTCAGAGCTGCGGTGGATGTTTTGAACTCCCCTGCCTGGAACCCCCCTCTCTCTCAGACCAAATACTTTTGGGCCTACTGTTCCTGGCTGCTGTTGGGAAGCCCTGAGGGTAGGGAAGACGCAAAAGACATCACAGTGTGGAGAGTCTGGAGCAAGGCCAGGACCTTGATTGAGTTTTGCCTGCAGTATGAGAATGGACTGGGGAGGCTGGATGTCCTGGAGAGCCCCCTTTCTACTAATTGGATGCCCTGTGGTACCTCGTTGGAACTCATGCATGCTCTGTGAGCATTATCTGGCCTCACTACCCCAAGCTCACAGGAGGCCTGGCACCCAACACTGGAGGACCGCTTCATTTTGGAACAAAAATGTTGGTTGAGGACTGTTGGAGGCACTATTGCTGTTGGGACTAAAAGACACTTCAGTCCAAGCTAGGGGCCCAAGAATGGGGACCTTATAATTTGGTAATAGGAACCCATCCATTTGTTTGTGAGTTCGAGGCCCTGAGGTGCATGCCTATTATGTAGTGGTTGGGGAGCTGCCCTGCCCCTCTCTGTCAGACTGCCCTCTCCCTGGGGTGTGGCCAGCTTTTCCCACCCTGGGGCACCAACAGCAGAGTAGGGACAAAGGCTCCAGCGGCACCTTAAATGATGAACTTCGGTGTCAATTCCTGATCAACACCCACATGACAGCCCTAGATGGTCATGTTTTCGAGAATACCCAGCCACGCAACAACCCCAAATGTTCACAAGTACAAGTAAAGGTTGAAGTCCCCAATGTTCTTTGCGTTTGCCTTTTACTTTGAATTCAACTACAGTAAATTTTTAAGGTATACACGAAATGTATACTTCGTATGGGGGTGTTAAGGCTTACTGCTCATTTGTTCTGTGTTTGCATGAAAGCATTGCTTGCCGGCTACCCCTGTCTGCCGTGGCTGTGGCCACGGTCCATGTTGGATCAGGTACTCTGTCTGCAGCTGCTGATGCCATGCACTGGTCGAACTATCTGACCCTTGCTGCAGTGTTGCAGCAGTGGACTCATTTCCATGTGGCTGAGTATAAAGTGTGCTTACTTTCCCTGGGCCTGATTCTCTGGATGGGAGTTCTGGGGGCCTGGCCTCAGCTCATTGACTTCTGCATGTGGTGTGCATCTGTTGGCCATGTGGCCCCTTCAATGGGAATAGTGGCATTGTATGGGATTTGAATGCTGTCAACCACCCTGGTTTCCATCACTGTACCCATTTTGGAACCCTCAGAGATCCTGCAGTAGAGTTCCCTTCATAACGGGTGCCATTTGCATGCTTGCTGCCAATGTGGTCCTCTAGAGGGCGGTCTTCCTTAGCTTATGTTGATTCAACTTAGCATTGCCTCTCTGGGCCTGATCCTGCTTCTCTTTATCCTTCTCCAGTTTTCTCTTGTGGAAATGCAGTATGTGTGCTTGTATTTTTTCAGTCAAAATGGGGAGCACCCTGTCTTCCATTCCAGCATTTGTGACCCGAAGGCATCATGGTAAATGCAGTCATTAGCACGAATTTGAGTAGAGTTTTGAAAGTTTTTCACCATAAGTTGGTGTGGCGAGTGCTGTATCTTCGGACACGTGTTTCTGGCTATTTGGCCGTCATCAGCGAAGAGCAACGTGTAGCTGGCGGGGTTGCTTGAAATGCCGCCTTGAAAGTATTCACAGGTTTAAGTACCACTCAAGAAGGCGCACAGGTGCTTCACCCGAGCTCGTCAGCTCAGAGGCTCACAGGAGCCTTAATTACAACAGTCAAAATGGGGAGCACCCTGTCTTCCATTCCAGCATTTGTGACCCCAAGGCATCATGGTAAATGCAGTCATTAGCACGATTTTGAATAGAGTTTTGAAAGTTTTTCACCATAAGTTGGTGCGGCGAGTGCCGTATCTTCGGACACGTGTTTCTGGCTATTTGGCCGTCATCAGCGAAGAGCAACGTGTAGCTGGCGGGGTTGCTTGAAATGCCGCCTTGAAAGTATTCACAGGTTTAAGTACCACTCAGGAAGGCGCACAGGTGCATCACCCGAGCTCGTCAGCTCAGAGGCTCACGGGAGCCTTAATTACAACAGTCAAAATGGGGAGCACCCTGTCTTCCATTACAGCATTTGTGACCCCAAGGCATCATGGTAAATGCAGTCATTAGCACAAATTTGAATAGAGTTTTGAAAGTTTTTCACCATAAGTTGGTGCGGCGAGTGCCGTATCTTCGGACACGTGTTTCTGGTTATTCGGCCGTCATCAGCGAAGAGCAACGTGTAGCTGGCGGGGTTGCTTGAAATGCCGCCTTCAAAGTATTCACAGGTTTAAGTACCACTCATGAAGGCGCACAGGTGCTTCACCCGAGCTCGTCAGCTCAGAGGCTCACAGGAGCCTTAATTACAACAGTCAAAATGGGGAGCACCCTGTCTTCCATTCCAGCATTTGTGACCCCAAGGCATCATGGTAAATGCAGTCATTAGCACAAATTTGAATAGAGTTGTGCGGCGAGTGCCATATCTTCGGACACGTGTTTCTGGCTATTTGGCCGTCATCAGCGAAGAGCAACGTGTAACTGGTGGGGTTGCTTGAAATGCCGCCTTGAAAGTATTCACAAGTTTAAGTGCCACTCAAGAAGGCGCACAGGTGCTTCACCCAAGCTCGTCAGCTCAGAGGCTCACGGGAGCCTTAATTACAACAGTCAAAATGGGGAGCACCCTGTCTTCCATTCCAGCATTTGTGACCCCAAGGCATCATGGTAAATGCAGTCATTAGCAAGAATTTGAATAGAGTTTTGAAAGTTTTTCACCATAAGTTGGTGCGGCGAGTGCCGTATCTTCGGACATGTGTTTCTGGCTATTTGGCCGTCATCAGCGAAGAGCAACGTGTAGCTGGCGGGGTTGCTTGAAATGCCGCCTTCAAAGTATTCACATGTTTAAGTACCACTCAAGAAGGCGCACAGGTGCTTCACCCAAGCTCGTCAGCTCAGAGGCTCACGGGAGCCTTAATTACAACAGTCAAATTGGGGAGCACCCTGTCTTCCATTCCAGCATTTGTGACCCCAAGGCATCATGGTAAATGCAGTCATTAGCACGAATTTGAATAGAGTTTTGAAAGTTTTTCACCATAAGTTGGTGCGGCGAGTGCTGTATCTTCGAACACGTGTTTCTGGCTATTTGGCCGTCATCAGCGAAGAGCAACGTGTAGCTGGCGGGGTTGCTTGAAATGCCGCCTTGAAAGTATTCACAGGTTTAAGTACCACTCAAGAAGGCGCACAGGTGCTTCACCCGAGCTCGTCAGCTCAGAGGCTCACGGGAACCTTAATTACAACAGTCAAAATGGGGAGCACCCTGTCTTCCATTCCAGCATTTGTGACCCCAAGGCATCATGGTAAATGCAGTCATTAGCACGAATTTGAATAGAGTTTTGAAAGTTTTTCACCATAAGTTGGTGCGGCGAGTGCCGTATCTTCGGACATGTGTTTCTGGCTATTTGGCCGTCATCAGCGAAGAGCAACGTGTAGCTGGCGGGGTTGCTTGAAATGCCGCCTTGAAAGTATTCACAGGTTTAAGTACCACTCAAGAAGGCGCACAGGTGCTTCACCCGAGCTCGTCAGCTCAGAGGCTCACGGGAGCCTTAATTACAACAGTCAAAATGGGGAGCATTCCATGCCAGCATTTGTGACGCCAAGGCATCATGGTAAATGCAGTCATTAGCACAAATTTGAATAGAGTTTTGAAAGTTTTTCACCATAAGTTGGTGCGGCGAGTGCTGTATCTTCGGACACGTGTTTCTGGCTATTTGGCCGTCATCAGCGAAGAGCAACGTGTAGCTGGCGGGGTTGCTTGAAATGCCACCTTGAAAGTATTCACAGGTTTAAGTACCACTCAAGAAGGCGCACAGGTGCTTCACCCGAGCTCGTCAGCTCAGAGGCTCACAGGAGCCTTAATTACAACAGTCAAATTGGGGAGCACCCTGTCTTCCATTCCAGCATTTGTGACCCCAAGGCATCATGGTAAATGCAGTCATTAGCACGAATTTGAATATAGTTTTGAAAGTTTTTCACCATAAGTTGGTGCGGCGAGTGCTGTATCTTCGGACACGTGTTTCTGGCTATTTGGCCGTCATCAGCGAAGAGCAACGTGTAGCTGGCGGGGATGCTTGAAATGCCGCCTTGAAAGTATTCACAGGTTTAAGTACCACTCAAGAAGGCGCACAGGTGCTTCACCCGAGCTCGTCAGCTCAGAGGCTCACGGGAGCCTTAATTACAACAGTCAAAATGGGGAGCACCCTGTCTTCCATTCCAGCATTTGTGACCCCAAGGCATCATGGTAAATGCAGTCATTAGCACGAATTTGAATAGAGTTTTAAAAGTTTTTCACCATAAGTTGGTGCGGCGAGTGCCGTATCTTCGGACACGTGTTTCTGGCTATTTGGCCGTCATCAGCGAAGAGCAACGTGTAGCTGGTGGGGTTGCTTGAAATGCCACCTTGAAAGTATTCACAGGTTTAAATACCACTCAAGAAGGCGCACAGGTGCTTCACCCGAGCTCGTCAGCTCAGAGGCTCACGGGAGCCTTAATTACAACAGTCAAAATGGGGAGCACCCTGTCTTCCATTCCAGCATTTGTGACCCCAAGGCATCATGGTAAATGCAGTCATTAGCACGAATTTGAATAGAGTTTTGAAAGTTTTTCACCATAAGTTGGTGCGGCGAGTGCCGTATCTTCGGACATGTGTTTCTGGCTATTTGGCTGTCATCAGCGAAGAGCAACGTGTAGCTGGTGGGGTTGCTTGAAATGCCACCTTGAAAGTATTCACAGGTTTAAGTACCACTCAAGAAGGCGCACAGGTGCTTCACCCGAGCTCGTCAGCTCAGAGGCTCACAGGAGCCTTAATTACAACAGTCAAATTGGGGAGCACCCTGTCTTCCATTCCAGCATTTGTGACCCCAAGGCATCATGGTAAATGCAGTCATTAGCACGAATTTGAATATAGTTTTGAAAGTTTTTCACCATAAGTTGGTGCGGCGAGTGCTGTATCTTCGGACACGTGTTTCTGGCTATTTGGCCGTCATCAGCGAAGAGCAACGTGTAGCTGGCGGGGATGCTTGAAATGCCGCCTTGAAAGTATTCACAGGTTTAAGTACCACTCAAGAAGGCGCACAGGTGCTTCACCCGAGCTCGTCAGCTCAGAGGCTCACGGGAGCCTTAATTACAACAGTCAAAATGGGGAGCACCCTGTCTTCCATTCCAGCATTTGTGACCCCAAGGCATCATGGTAAATGCAGTCATTAGCACGAATTTGAATAGAGTTTTAAAAGTTTTTCACCATAAGTTGGTGCGGCGAGTGCCGTATCTTCGGACACGTGTTTCTGGCTATTTGGCCGTCATCAGCGAAGAGCAACGTGTAGCTGGCGGGGTTGCTTGAAATGCCACCTTGAAAGTATTCACAGGTTTAAATACCACTCAAGAAGGCGCACAGGTGCTTCACCCGAGCTCGTCAGCTCAGAGGCTCACGGGAGCCTTAATTACAACAGTCAAAATGGGGAGCACCCTGTCTTCCATTCCAGCATTTGTGACCCCAAGGCATCATGGTAAATGCAGTCATTAGCACCAATTTGAATAGAGTTTTGAAAGTTTTTCACCATAAGTTGGTGCGGCGAGTGCCGTATCTTCGGACATGTGTTTCTGGCTATTTGGCCGTCATCAGCGAAGAGCAACGTGTAGCTGGTGGGGTTGCTTGAAATGCCGCCTTGAAAGTATTCACAGGTTTAAGTACCACTCAAGAAGGCGCACAGGTGCTTCACCCGAGCTCGTCAGCTCAGAGGCTCACGGGAGCCTTAATTACAACAGTCAAAATGAGGAGCATTCCATTCCAGCATTTGTGACCCCAAGGCATCATGGTAAATGCAGTCATTAGCACGAATTTGAATAGAGTTTTGAAAGTTTTTCACCATAAGTTGGTGCGGCGAGTGCCGTATCTTCGGACACGTGTTTCTGGCTATTTGGCCGTCATCAGCGAAGAGCAACGTGTAGCTGGCGGGGTTGCTTGAAATGCCGCCTTGAAAGTATTCACAGGTTTAAGTACCACTCAAGAAGGCGCACAGGTGCTTCACCCGAGCTCGTCAGCTCAGAGGCTCATGGGAGCCTTAATTACAACAGTCAAAATGGGGAGCACCCTGTCTTCCATTCCAGCATTTGTGACCCCAAGGCATCATGGTAAATGCAGTCATTAGCACGAATTTGAATAGAGTTTTGAAAGTTTTTCACCATAAGTTGGTGCGGCAAGTGCCGTATCTTCGGACACATGTTTCTGGCTATTTGGCCGTCATCAGCGAAGAGCAACGTGTAGCTGGCGGGGTTGCTTGAAATGCTGCCTTGAAAGTATTCACAGGTTTAAGTACCACTCAAGAAGGTCGCACAGGTGCTTCACCCGAGCTCGTCAGCTCAGAGGCTCACGGGAGCCTTAATTACAACAGTCAAAATGGGGAGCACCCTGTCTTGCATTCCAGCATTTGTGACCCCAAGGCATCATGGTAAATGCAGTCATTAGCACGAATTTGAATAGAGTTTTGAAAGTTTTTCACCATAAGTTGGTGCGGCGAGTGCCGTATCTTCGAGTGCCTGTATTTCGTGGGCAGAACCTTCTTGGGGATATTCTAAACAGGAATGTCTTGAGGGCCCATATGTGTCCAAGGCTGTCCAGTCTCCACCATTCTCTCATCCTGTCAAGGAAGTCTATTATGATCTCCCCAGGTTTCATTGTTTCTGCCTTCAAACCACCAGCAACTGGGCAGTCAGGAAACATTTCCCTCATGGCCGTCCATATCTAGTGCCTGTATGAATTAAATGCAGCCCGTCATGCTCTGAGTTGGTCAATGTGACCATTGGGATGCAGGCGCGGGTGAACACTGTATTGGTCTGCTCATTAATAATGCTGCTTAGCAGACTTTTGACATTGCTTATCGATAGAGTGACCCCCGCGGTTTTCTTCTCAAAGCATGAGATTAATTTCCCGGGTCCACCCAGCAATGGTGGCATCTTGACTCATAGCCCTTCTTTCTCCATCTGAGCCCATGGGTCATTGATGGTCCCTTGCCTGCTCTTCCGTAGCAACGGTCATACTCTTGCTCTGTACATCTCTACTGGTTTTCCCTCTATATAGCGTTCCCATCTCCTCAGACACTTGTGCATGTAAGGTAAGTTCCACTGGGGATTTCCCCCCATGCCGGATGCAGTCTTTGGCAATCTCTATGTCCTCTAGTTCGAAGGATCTCTCCACCAGCTAGGGTCTATTGCATTGATCACTTCTCTCGGACCATTGGGTAGCAGGTGGCAAAAGGGTTGGGTGAATATTTTGCCTTCCTCCTGAGCTCTAAGCCCCTCAGGGTTGGTTTACCCATCCTGTGCATTCAGGGGGAGCAGCAGACGTCCTCATCACTGTTTTTCCCATGCACACGCAGTGGTGCCATCTTGGTCCTCCTGTGTTTAAGCTGGGTCTGCACCAGGCTGCCTTGGTCCCTAATCACCTGGTCAGCCCCTCTCCTTTGCTGGCACTCTGGTGAGGCACGGACCCTTATCAAAAGCTTCCCTTCTGGCTATCTAGGATTCTTTCATGACTGGGGATCAGTAGCTACTTCCGCTTTCAAGTGGAGGGCGTGCAACCCTACTCTACTCTTTTGCTGTGCTTCCAGAGTGCACACTCTCTCTCTCTCTCTCTCTCTCTCCCCTCAGTTCACACCATTCCTCTGACTCACATCTAGATTGTCTCCTTCAAGGCTATTGGCCTGTACTTCCTCAAAGATGGCCCACAGTTCTAGCAATGCTTCCCTTTTGTACTTCTTTTGCCCTATTTCGATTTAACATATGTTCTTGTGTGTTGGTATAGAATATTCCCTCTTTTGGCCAGGGGAATGTGAATGCCAATGTGTGTGCCTTGGTGTGAGTGTGTAACTTGTGGCAGAGCTTGCTAAGTTTTTTGGCATAGGTGGCGAACTTACTCTGCATGTGCTCCAAAGGAGACCCCATGATGGTAATTGGGTAGTCATTTTAGAGGATAGTTACTTTTCTAGATTCACGATTTTTAGGGAATTTTTGAGTTAGGCATGTTCTAACTTTCTATTTTTGTAGGGTTTTCTTTTCTAAATTGCTAACCTTTCTGTTATTATATATTTCTAAATTGTACTTGGTTGAAAGGAAAATATGTACAAGGGCATTACCTGATCACTCTGGTAGTGGAAATATTTACTGACTCTAATCTGGTGGGGGAGGATAAACATATGGGGACTCCTAAATCTAATGACCTTAATGTTATTCACGGATTCATCAAAATAAACATTTAACAAACACATACGAAAAGAATTACAATCCTAGGAAAAAGTGCATTTGTTTGTTCACAGCAGCTTGCAATTTGGCTAAACAATAGCGAGCCTTACTTTGGCATCAAACAACAATTTCTGGGAATGAACAATATCTTCATTTATACATTAAACTTTGACAAAAACACAACATTCAACATTTAAGACAAACACAGTCACATTGGTCCTCCAGCCTCATAATATCAAAACCACACTATTTCAACTGGCAGTGGAGATGCTGACTAGGCCCCAGAAAATACCCACAATACCTTAGCCCTGTCCACTACTAGTGCATGTTATGCTGTGACCAAGGGAAGCTCTGCATTTTGTGGGACCAGGAGAGCCAGTTTGAGTGAAAAGTTTGCAACAATTTATGCAAAGAAAAATGACTTACTTCTTGGCAAAATACAAGCTATGCCTAACCTCTGGATACCAATCGTGCTAGCTCCCCATTGTCCAAATTCCCCCTATGTCACACCCAGGAATCCTGCGTATCATCTGTGTCACGCCCAACAATCCAAGTAAAGCACACCTCTCTCTTCTTTCAAATACCACCAGTGTTAAGAATCCAGTGGCAGTGAGAAAACCAGGATAACCTAATAAGATTGAGATGTGGGCCCTATATCACACCCATAGCCTATGGGTACCGACTGCATCACGCCCAGAGGTCCAGCGAAGGCCCCTCTTAAAACAGAGAGCTGAACCTATGTCACACCCAGAGCCTTATTCGAACTAGTGGCCCATGTGACTTGCAACCCAAAAACTCTCTATTACATGCAGGGGTTAAGCGTTCTGGCTGGATTATGCCCACAGGTCCAATCCATCATTCTTCCATATGCTGGCAATAAAGAAAGTGACTTCCGCAGATTATGCTTTGTCCTAGTTTGCCACACACCAAATGCTAGGACTAAGGCTTTGATGTACTCTCTTACCCTTATGAAGGCGGCTTTAGGACGGACCTGCACACTGCGGATTCAGCAGAACTTCCAATCAATTGTTGCATCTGCTCACCTTTCTTGGTGCACAAACGTGATTTTGTCTGGCTGGGGTCCCCTACCTTTGGTCACAGTCAGGTCCAAAGAACCAGTCAGCCTCTGGCTGGCTCGCCAAAATGTTGCTCAAATGAGAACTTACCTTAAAAAAACAAAAGACAGGAGGTGTCTGGCAAAACAGGAAATGGTTCATTTAATTAAACATTACAGCCAGGAGAGCAGTTACAGAACCAGGGTCTGAAGATTATCTCTCACAGTACATTGAATGGATGCCGGTTTTATACATTTCTTTGGGTGCAATAAAGTAATAAAAAGTGAACATTCATAACGGAGTCATAAATACAATTCTTGATAGGGAAAGCAGGTGGACCTGGACCTGGCATAGACACAGTGTGGGCCAGCAAGTATGTATCTAGATGTCCGGTCTCAGGGGTGCGTGGTACTGAGAGTGCTGTGTTTGCGGTCCTGGTTGGTTAAGGGTACCTAACTATGGGGGTCATTCTGACCCTGGCGGCCGGTGACCGCCAGGGTCACCGACCACGGGAGCACCGCCAACAGGCTGGCGGTGCTCCCTCGAGCATTCTGACCGCGGCGGTTCAGCCGCGGTCAGAAATGGAAAGTCGGCGGTCTCCCGCCGACTTTCCGCTGCTCGGGTGAATCCTCCATGGCTGCGGAGCGCACTCCGCAGCCATGGGGATTCTGACACCCCCTACCGCCATCCTGTTCCTGGCGGGTCTCCCGCCAGGAACAGGATGGCGGTAGGGGGTGCCGCGGGCCCCTGGGGGCCCCTGCAGTGCCCATGCCAATGGAATGGGCACTGCAGGGGCCCCCGTAAGAGGGCCCCACAAAGTATTTCAGTGTCTGCAAAGCAGACACTGAAATACGCGACGGGTGCAACAGCACCCGTCGCACCTTCCCACTACGCCGGCTCCATTCGGAGCCGGCGTCCTCGTGGGAAGGTAGATTTGCCCTGGGCTGGCGGGCGGCCTTTTGGCGGCCGCCCGCCAGCCCAGGGCAAATCTCAAAATACCCTCCGCGGTCTTGCGACCGCGGAGCGGTATTTTGTCGGGCGTAGACTGGCGGGCGGCCTCCGCCGCCCGCCAGTCTCGGAATCACCCCCTATGTGTGGTACCTAACTGTATGGTGTTTTGGGAATGCAAAAATCCCTCCAGCCATGTGTGCTCTATCAGGTCCAGTCTCCGGGGACCATTGTAATGTTTCTGCCTATCTGTGGGATCTGCATGTTTGTGTGTTTGGCTGTGCCCTATCAGTCATTAACTTTCAGGCCTTAGTCTCAGAGCCTGCCTGACCACGTCCCTATGTGGGGTTGATTGAGAGTTCACGATGAGGGAACCTAACAGCAATGATGTAACTTTGTTCATGTTTAAAAAGGTGTAGTTTATGTATAAGAATGTCTTGTTGTCACGGGCATTGTTTTTAACCAGTCCAATATCAACACCACGTCTGGCCAGTTGACAAAATACACATTTAACACGCTTTGCACAGTAATGCAAGGAGCAACAAAGGCCTGTAACAAAGCATAATAAACTGCTGAAGCAGCAATATGTGGCATTAACCAGAGAAGGAAGACAAGGAAAATAGAGATGAGGAATGTGTGAAGCTTCCATGTCAAAAGTCAAGCAGAAATGTATGTGTACATAGACAGTCTTATTGAACATGGTGCAATGGAGGAGTAAGGTATGAAATTTCCCCTGCATGGTAAGAGGAGTGTACCCCTGCCCCGAGTGCCCAAATGCATAGTTGTATGGCTCACTAACTCTGGTATTTACCCGTAGGGGAATATGACATATGTATGTGTGCCATGAAGTGGGACTGTTTTATTGATTGCAGTTTGCTTGGATTAGGAGGGCCATACAAACACCTGCCCTCATAATAGATGTATGCTAATGCTTTTATCAGGAGTAAGACAGAGTTAAAGTGGGGATAGCAGCATGCTATGTAGTGAACAGTGGTAGTGTAAATTACCATTCAATCCTAGTTCACTGCAGTGAAGTTTGCTAGCTCACACACTTATTCAAAAGTTATGTTGCTGTCTGTTATTCTCACCCCTGTCCAACATCAGGTTGAACAGGAAATGTAAGCATGGCAAAACTATGTGCAGAGTGCATGTGCCTGTGCATGGCATACACAGTTCAAAAGTAGCATAGAATTAAACAGTGGTATAGATTAACAAGTTTTGTCACACAGTGCAGCAAATCATCAGACCGCACCGCCACGAAAACCATGGTGGTTGGGCTACCGGTGACAGGGAATTCCTTCCCTGTCACCGGTAGATGGCTCCTCCACCCCCCAGCAAGCACTAGACCCTCCTCCATCCTCCAGCCACAGCACCCCTTCCCCCACCCCCTTCTTCTCCACCCACACTCTTCCCCCACCCTCCCTCTTACACAGCAACCTCCACCCCTTCTGACACTGCACCCCTCACCCCGTCTTATACAGCTCCCCACGCCCCTGCTTCTGACATTGTGCCCCCTCCCTGAATACATGCACACAGACACCCACACGCACCATGCATCCCCCTTTCACCTACACTTATATACACTCATCCACTCACACACATTCACAACAACCTCCATAAACGCATTTACAACATCCATACACGCATTCACAACAACATCCATACACGCATCCATGCACACATACTCATACCCATCCAAACACGCATTCTCACATGCATGCATGCTTACATGCAGACACGCACTCACTCAAACATTCAGACATGCACAAAACCATGCTGGCACACATTCATGCACACACGCAGACACCACACACTCATACACCCACACACAACACCCCCCACCCCGCTCCCCTGTCGGGAGATCACCTTACCTATTACGGGTAGAAGGTCATCTGGCAGGGAACGGGACGGGGCTCTTCCACCGATGGCAGCACACCCCCAGCAGGTCACAGCCAAGCCGTATTATGACCCATAATAAGCCAGGCGGTGTCCACTGGTGGGGCGGGGCAGGTGGTGGAATCACCAGAGCGCCTCTGCCCGCCAGCATGACTACTGCTGGATATCCACCCAAAGTGTGGCAGTACCCATGATAAGGCGGGCAGGCGAACTTATCCTCTCGATGGAAGACCGCCAAAGTTATAAAGAGGGCCTTTGTCTTGTAGATGGACATGTCCTATTCATCCGTGGAGAAGTTGACACCTTCCGGGATCCTAATGCAACTAGTAAATGTAATGAGTACAAGGTTGTAGATCTGTGTCTGATTCATTATAGTTGTAGCATTTTGATGTGTATGGGAATGTATCAAAACAACTAAATAATATTGAATTGACAAGGACGTCAGTCTGGAGGTAAGGGCAGTGTATGCAGGCTCACAGGACTCATGCATCTTTTGCAGCTGTGGTGCTTTTTGCATATCTACAGTTTTAATGCATTGGGCACAATAGCCATCATCTGGCACAAAATCTGCAGATGTTCACCACAATCAAATTTTGTGGGACCACAAGTGGCACAAACGTAACAAACAACGTTTTAACAGATGTAGCAGCAAAGTGGAATGAGCTAGGCTAAGCGTGTCTGGACACAGTTTTGTGGCCTATGTTCATATTTGAGTATGAGACTGGTGTTGATGAGATGTGAACATTACCCAGACAGTGTTACCAAGTGTAAACATGACTGTATAATGAAATCTGATTGTTATAAAAAGTGTGTTAATATGCTACACATAATGTTTCATCTTGCAGCATACTATGCTCATACGTGCTGCATATGTTTAACCTCTTCTGCTACATCATTTAAGTGTGAGTGACTATAAGTGTGGGTAAACATTCCTGCTGCTCAGCACTTAAACTTTTGGTGACACATACCTGTCCTTGTAGCTGTGTGTCAAATCAAAACAGAAATTTTCAAATCAAATAGGACAGTGTCAGCAGGGTAGCCATCGCGATCAAACCATTTTTCCTATGATAGACGCTGTGAATGTTGTTGTGAATGGACACAATGTTTCCAAATCATAAATCTGACCCATGACAGAGAACAAATGACATCTGAACATGTGTTTCTGTAAGGATGTTAGTACATTATCGTAAAGATCTATAAATCATCATTTACCTAATTTAACATGAGGTATGGCTGTTGTAAGCTTCAGAGTAGTCAATGTCATACCTATGTGAAGTGAAGTGACAGAGCAACAGTTACATGGATGCCCTGGAGGCTATAGGGTTGTAGGTCTGCTACTCTATTTAACCATGGTGTTGTACAAACCATTACAAGACTGCCTGACTGATGCACATGTCCACATGGGAGGGGTCTAGTCATACGGCTTTGCATGTTTATAATGGATGTCAAGCTTCATATCTCAGTGCAATTTGTATATTTTGGAGCACAGTGTGCAAATCTCATTGATGTTAAGTCTATGAGTACCAGTAGGTCTCAATGCATGGGGATAGTGTCATTGGCATGGTGTGGCCAGCTGGAAAAACATGCTAGTCTGCATATGGATTGATAATGAAATGCCAAAGTCATACCCTGTATATCCTCTATGTTTCATTTCTGGGAGGCATTCATACAATGCAAGGCATAAAATAATGTTGCTCCACTGTGTAAAAGTTCATATGCAGGAATGCATCATGGTGCAAGGGTCCCTGCATTATACCCAACATAGTTCTGGTACAGATGAGTACTTCAGCATGCATACACACACTCCTGGCATGCATTGTCTGATTTAAATTGTGTGCTGATAAATGGAGCCAATATTTATGGGCTTTGTGATGCGGAGCAGCACAGCAGGTCACCTTGATGTGCTGCCATGTGTCACAGGGAAAGGGCAGGAATGTGCCGTATTCATCCAATATAGCCATTGTAGTCCTTTCCCCCGTACTGGTGCCCTTTTGGCAGCCTAGCGCCAACGCATGCTCGCTTGAACAAGAGTGACTCGTTGCATGCAGAATTTTTTTTTTGCAGGAAGAACACCTTCCTGCACAAACAAAATCCTAAGAGGCTTTTTACTCTTTCCTATTTATATGGGAACACCCACACAACACCCATAGAAACTCCTCCCTGGTGCAGAGTAATGTAACACAGCGATTTGCATTATGTAAAATTTTTCAAGATTTATGAAGCCACGCAGGGCCACAAAAGTAGACCTTGAATGGCTTCATAAATCTCACTGAAAGATTGTGTCTCTCTTGAACCAAATTGTGTGGTGCAAGAGTGACATAAACCAGGCCATAAATATGGCCATAGGAAGGTGCTTATGTAAATTTCATCAAGGTTTTGCTACAACTGTATAAAAGAGGCTATGGGGGTCATTTTGACCTCAGCGGTCTTTTTTCAAGACCGCCGAGGGACCGCCGTGCGGAAGACCGCCAGTGCAGGTGGTTTGCCGCTCGGCCTATTATGACCGTTGGCAGCTCTCCGTCCCTTTATGGACGGAGAGCCGCGAACAGCCATACTGGCGGGAGGCGGGGAAGTGGAGGTTGCTCCACCGCCACGCCAACAGAACACCGCCCAGCGAATCACGTCCTGTGATTCGCTGTGGCGGTGTTTGGTTGGCGGTGTGGTGTCGGCGGGGCTGCCCCCATGGCTCCCGTCCCCTCCCGGAGGATCGACGGACCAGGTAAGTCGATCGTCTGTTAGGGGAGGGGGGTGGGGGGTGTTGTGTGTTGTGTGCGTGCATGGGAGTGTGCATCTGAGTATGTAGAGGGGGTGTGTGAGTGCGTGTATGCTTGTGGGGGTGATGCGTGTTTGGGAATGAGTGCGTGTATGTCTGTGGGTATGTCTGTATGGATGTGTGCATGTATGTGTGAATGTGGGTGTGCGTGTCTGACTGTGTGTGGGTGTTGGCATGTATGTCGTGGTGTGTGCGTATGTGTGGTGGTGGTGCCTGCATACGTGTCGGGTGTGTGTGAGTTATGTGATGTTGGGGGTCGGGTGGGGAGGGGGGCCCTGCCACCTTTGGGGGGTGGCAGGGATGGTGGGGGATGTAGGGGAGGGAGTCGGGGTGGGGGTGAGGGGTGGGGGAGACCCCTATCAGTGCCAGGGAAGGAATTCCCTGGCACTGATAGTGCTTACCGCCATGGATTTCATGGCGGTTCGAACCGCTGGAAATCCACAGCAGTAAGCCGGGTCCAAATACCGCCGGCGGTATAGTGACGGCCGCCGGGCTGGAGACCCAGGTCTCCAGCAGGTCGGTCGTCTCCGCTCTGGCGGGCGGAACGGAGAACCGGCGGATGACCATGGCGGTAACCGCCATGGTCATAATTCCACAAGGTAAGACCACCAGCCTGTTGGCGGTCTTACCGCCGGTTCTCCGCCTTCCGCCAGGGTCGTAATGACCCCCTATATGTCTTATTTCATTGTATTTGACTGAGGGTAAATTGGTGAAGTGTACTATAGAAATGTTTTGCAAGAGGGAGCCAACCATCCTCCATCTATGTACTGGTGACCTGGCACTAAGTAAGGTAAAACAGCAAGGTGTGCATTTTCCTGATGAGTCATGAAATGCAGAAGCACACTACCTAGACTTGCTTACCTTATCACCTTTCACATATGTTCATGACCAAATTTAACTCCACTTGCATGATGCTACACCAACACCAAAAGTGTCTATATCTGGACCACGTGTCCAGTTTCCTATCGACACATCTTCATAAAGTGTGACTCACTGTAATGAGTAGTATGGTTGGAATCATATTGTGACTACATTTCCGTGTTGTACACTTACACTGACAGCATTTGACTCAGCTTGCCTTGTTTGACTAGGAGACGTCTTTGTGCTGAAGGTACATTGTCTATATCTCTATTCCATTTTTTGGAGGAGGTCTGAACTGCCACATATGACTGTATGACAATGTCAGACTATTTTTGCACGCATCATGTACATTTACAACTTAAACTAATACATTTTTCCT
This sequence comes from Pleurodeles waltl, assembly GCF_031143425.1. Taxonomy (NCBI): domain Eukaryota; kingdom Metazoa; phylum Chordata; class Amphibia; order Caudata; family Salamandridae; genus Pleurodeles; species Pleurodeles waltl. The sequence goes on along the minus strand of NC_090442.1, from coordinate 891,307,893 downwards.
TTAGCTACCTAGATAGCATGACAGCTAACAAAGCTAGAACCTTTGAGCTGAGGAGGAACTTTATTGCGACATCTGCCACATCACAAAGGGATATCAGAAGATGGGGATGCTATATAAAAGTGCCAATGCTTCGGGGACATGGAAGACTGAAAGGCAGTCAAACACCACACAATTAGGTGGGTCAAAACATTTGGAGGGTGTCCAACAGCTGCAGCAGCCAGTCCACACGCAGGCCACAGCAGGACAATCACTTGCATCACAGCAGGTAACCACAAGTACGAGGAGACCCAGATGTACCCAACAATCTTAATTCAAATACCTGATTCTCAGGGAGTTGCACAAAGTAAATAGGAGGATGCATGGCATTGAAAAGAAGCAGGGAGTCCTCTGTGAAATAATGTAACATTGCAGGAGGCCATGGAGGGGAATTCTGCACAAATGTGAGACTCTCCCTCAGGACATTCCATTTCTCTATAAATAATATGTTGGTTAATTGTTTTGTGCCATTATGCATAGTGTAAGTTAAGGTTTAGTATAGGTGTAGGTTAAGAGTAAATAGGTGGAAGATAAATAGTATTTTTAGCTAGGTGTATTTAAGTGTGCTATTTAATGGTAGTGTTGGAAATGGCTCTTTTTGCAGGGTCATCCCTAAACTTTTTGCCTACTTCCTCCTAGTTTTTCTGACCTGTTTTTGTTGGCTTCAGGACTCTGGGCACGTTGCCACTGCTAACCAGTGCTAAAGTGCATATGCTCTTTGTATACATTGTATTGGTGATTGGTTTATCCATGACTGGACTATTTGATTTACTAGTAAGTCCCTAGTAAAGTGCACTAGATGTGCCCTGGGGCTGTATATCAAAAGCCACTAGTGGGCCTGCAGCACTGGTTGTGCCACCCACATGAGTAGCCCTGTAAATATGTCTCAGACCTGCCACTACATTGTCTGTGTGTGCAGTGTTACATTGCCAATTCGACTTGGCAAGTGTACCCACTTGCCAGACCTAATCCCTCCCTTTTTATACATGTAAGGCACCCCTAAGGTAGGCCCTAGGTAGCCCCATGGGCAAGGTGCAATATATGTTAAAGGTGGGACATGTCCTGATGTTATTTACATGTCCTAACAGTGAAATACTGCTAAATTATGTTTTCACTGTTGCAAGGCCTACCTCTCTCATAGGTTAACATGGGGACTGCCTTTAAATATATCTGAGTCAGTTTGACAGTTGGGCTGTTTGTGAATCCCCTCTAGACAGTGAGACAAAGGGAGCTGGGGTGTAGCCTGTATATCCTGAGGCTAGAGCGGAGGAAGGAGTTGTCACTTACACCTGAATGGGCTGTGCCTGCTCTCTCACAATGCAGTCTCCAACCCCCTGGTGTGTGTCTGGGGCCTGGCCTGGGCAAGGCAGGATCTTGTGAACAACAGAGACTTTCCTTTGCAGTTTGACTAACTCAAAGGCAGAAAGGGGTATAGAAAGTGCCCCCAAAACCCCTGAAAAGTAGATCACTTCTCGAATCTAGAGGAACCTCTGCCCAGGAGAAGAGCTGAAGAGCTGAGGAGAAGTGCTTCCCCTGCCTGTGACTGTATTTTGTTGGGCTTCAGTTGCTGCTTCGGCCTGTGAAATGGGACAAAGACTAGACCTTGTGGTATATTCCTGCTTGTGAAGAATCTCCAAGGGCTTGAACTGAGCTTACCTCCTATTTTGAAGATTCAGGGCCATCAAAGACTTCCTCTGCTAATATCTGAACTCTCTGCTGAGACTCCTGCCCTGCCAAGTGGTGTCCTATCCAGTTCCTGGGCCCTTGAAAGGTGAAGTTGGCAGACTAGAGCTTAAAATCCACGCACAGAACATCGAGTGGGGACATTTTTGATTCACCATCTGAATACAATGGCTCTCCATTCAGACACACTGCTAGTTCCGTACGCTCTGCCACACCTGCGAGGCACTACACTACCCAGGCTCCACCTAACACACACACCATCTATGCTTCGAACAAGCAATCATCGACCTCTAATGTGCATCACACAGGAGGTAGGGTGGTCTCTTACATGGCAGCCAGCATCAGTACAAACCTCATCCAGTGCTTCAGGACAGCTGCGTGCAATATGGTTTATTGCTAGTGACTGCACACCTGGCTCTTCAGGTTATCCTACTTGGAGAGCTGGCACGTACTAGCACCTGGATATTCTCTTAGGTGAAATGTTAACCTTCTGGCAAATCAAATTACCTTACATTACATTGCATTCCAGTTTTGGCTAATGAGCCCCAAGACAAGCACACTTGCATCATGGTGCAAGGGGGCCAGCAATGGCATTGACACAGCTGCACAATTTCCAAAGTCTATGCATGATGTGCTGCTCCAGTTCAGGTTTTTAGCTTTTCATTGTGGGACTTGCACTCCTATGGACCTATTTACGAGGTCGTTTGGATTGCTCTAACACCACACACAAACCTTGAGTCAGATCCAGGGCCCTGAGTGGCTCCCAAAATCTGGCTCAAGGGAGCCAAGCAAAATCATTTGTTTCCTTACTCTCAGGGGTATAACTTGGTCAGTAAGATTAAGGGGGGTGAGCTGCAGATTTCCACAACAATCACACTGGTTAAAATAAATTATACAGAAGCAGGGCAGGAATGGTTACATAAGGTGCAATAGAAAGGGGGAGTTGTGCGGATTGTGAGGGGTACTTATAATTCAATTTTTTATAGCATGACTATTTAAGACCATTAATACAAAAGCAAGAGTGTGTTTTTGTGTGCATGTGTATGCAAGAATTCTCAAGTGAAATCCAACAAACACCTCAGCATACCCAAGTGAAAGCACCTGTACCCAACTATTTACTGCAGAATACATTTAATAGGGGGGTGTAACACCCCGAACACTCCTTGAAGCTATGCCCTTGCTTACTCTGTCCTGCAAAGGCATTCCATGGGCAGTGCATGGGTGTTCCCGTGCAACCCCCATGGTTTTTGAAAGCTTTCTAGATTTAGCAGAACTGGTAAACCTGGGAATGCACCAAAAAGTTATGCCTTCCCAGGAGAGGCGTAACGAGGAGACATATCTTTTATTTCTCCTTGTTACTTCTTCTTTGTAAGTTAGCTGCTTTCTGCAGCACACATAAAAAAGGAATATGCCTCTTAGGATTGTCTTTGTGCAGGAAACTGCCCCTTTCTGCATAACAACAATCCTGCATGCAACTGAGGTGAAAAGAGGCCTGCATTGACTTTAGGTTGCCAAAAGGGTGCCAGTGAAGGGGAAAAGGCAGAAATGCACTGTATTGCTTCAAACACAGTGCATTCCTGCCCATTCTCTCTCACACAGTGCAGCACAGCAAGGTGACTTGCTGCTCTGCGCTTCACTGCAAGACTTCTTTGTAAATAGGCCCCCTAGTCTATCATGTTGTAAATTACACTACAAGTAAAAGGATTAAATGGACAACCTTGACTTGGCCACCAGATCACACATAGACTAGAGAAACTTGGCAGGGCTGGACATAAACATATGTGACTGGGCAATTAATTAATTGTTCTGTGATGCATGAGTTAATATGTGAGACATTCCTGCCCTTTCACATGTACATAGTGCAGCGCAGTGAGGCAAAGTGTCTTGCTGTGCTGCGCTGCATGACAGTTTTAGTCATATGGTCCTTTGTTTTCACCTACCATGTAGTTCTTCTTGGTCATCAGTCACAGCACTCTCCTGTCCAGCAAATCCTGACACCAACTCTGTTGGGATGAGTGAGGCCACCTACTCCTCAAATGGGTTCAACTCCTCCTGGACATCGGGTCCTCCTCTGGTCCTTATGGCTGCCCTGAGGTTCTTGGCTAGTTTCTCTTTAGTCCTGCACTTGCAGTTGTGCCACCTCTTCTTCAACTCCAGCACTGTCCTTTTTGTTTGACCTATATTGTTGATTTTGTCCATTAGGGATTGCAAAATGGCTTCCTTTTTTCCTAATGGCAGTTTGGAGGGAACAGAGAGAAGGTGTATATTCTTTGGCACCTCAAATACTACTATTTGGTTCCCCTCACTGAAACTCGCCTTCATCCTCCCCTGGTCTGCTGTCTGGTCATCTTGGCTGGGGTTGGGGACATTGCCCTTCTACATGGTAGATGGTGCTCGCCCCATTTTTATAAGTTATTGTTGTTATGCTGTTCTTTGAATGGAAATGCATCATTTTTTGCCACTTCCCACCACACAACACACTCCTAAGTGACGCAATGCTGATTTGTGTCACTTAAAAGTGCTTTACGAGATGCAAAACAGATTGTGTCACTTAGGTGGCAGTTGCGATACAACACTTTGCGTCATTCTTCCCACCGATGTGTTGGAATTTTTGATGCACCTTGCGAGCTTGTGACATTGTGGGCAGTACAATAAATAAGGCTCATCTGTGTCGCAAGAAAATGACACAACACATCACAATTTGTTTGGACGCAATGCTGTCAAACTCCACTGACCAGGATGGTGACCGCTCCCATTGCTTGACAGCTGGCCTGCTAAGTTCTACAGAAGTCCTGAATCTGCAAGCCAGAAAAAAATAGCACTGTGCAACATTCAACGATCATCAATTTGAAGCAGAGGGTATCCATGATTTCACTGATGTTTTTGAAAATATGTTTATGAAAGCACACCTATTTTCTTCTGTTTTCTGGTTTATGGTACATCATTATCTTAACTAAAATTTAGGAGGATTAGCTCTTATTTTTTGGTTACATGTACAGTCAAGTCAAGTTACCAAGAAGATACACTCATCCTTAATTTTAGAAAAAGTTAATTATTTATAACTGTTTAGTCAAAATACAATATCACCCCTTAAAATTAATGAATATGAATTCTGGTATCCTGTTCTCAGTGATAGAGCGGCGGTAATACCGCCAACAGGCCAGCAGTAATAAATATGAAGTTATGACCACGGCAGAAACCGCTCAGACCGACAGCCACTTTAGCACACCGACCGCCAGGACTAAATCAACAGTCAACACAGCGGTAACTGCCAACAGCCAGGCGGAAGACAATGTACTGCCCACAGTAATATGACACACCTATCTGTCTCCTTTTCCGGGGCGGTACCAACAACATCAAAAGTCAGGTGGAAACAATGCACAGAAGGGAAATGACTCACCTCTGGACACTCAAGGAAGAACCACACCGCCGTGGAGCCCGAGTTGCATGTCTTCCCCATGCACTTCTAGCTTCTGTTCCATTACGAACACCAATGCCGGCGAAGACGACCACGGTGAGTACAGCCACCTAGCACACAGGGGAGGGTAGGAGGAATAAGAGAGTGACACACACATGCTACATGCAACAACACCACCCCCGACACCACACACACAACCAGATGCGGTAACATAACAAATACACCCGCACCCCCAGGAAGAATGCAAGGACAACTACTATAGTGTAAAAGGGCTGTAATAAGATAAATATAGGTGAGATTTGTGCATCCAAATAAACAATTATATACATATTTACAATGCAAGGGACACTGCCCAGTCCTCAATGTCTGGGGGCCACAGGGCCATATCACAAAATGCAAGGCCAAACCTCACTCCTGCAACAACACTGAGCGAACACTGCAGGGGCATCAGGTCGAAAATAGACAGGCACCTCAGGGGGATGGGGAATGGTTCTAGAGGGGGCATTGTGCCCTGTGATGCAGGTCGTGGGGAGTGCAAGGTCACAGTCTCTCAGCTGGGTGTCAGACCCACAGGATTTGCAGTGGCCAGGCTGCACAACAGCCCATGGACGCAGAACTACACACTGTTCGCCGGCAGTGACGGCTGCTCATTGGTGCCAGTGGCGGTGCAGGTGTCGGTGCTGGCAGGGGTGGGGGGAGGCTCCACCCCTTCCCCTGCCGCCTCAGACGGCTGTCCACTGGGGCTGCTGCTGCTGGCAGTGGTGCTGGTGGCAGTGCTGGTGGCATTGCTAGTGGAGGTGCTAGCAGTGGTGAGGGCTTCGACTGAGTCCCAGCAGCAGGCCTCTTGACCTTTTTGCCTGCTGGTGCACGGCCCTTTCCCCTCCTACCAGCAGCTGGAGATGGCTCCTTGCTCCTTTTGGCAGCAGCTGGGGACTGCTCCTTGCCCTTCCTCTCAGCAGCTAGTGTTTGCTCCTTGCCCTTCCTTTTACTAGCTGGGGGTGCCTCCTTGCCCTTCCTTGCAGCAGCTGGTGGTGCCTCCTTGCCCTTCCCTGCAGCAGCTGGGGGTGCCTCCTTCCCTTTCTTGCAGCACTTGGTGCAGGCACCCTATCAGTGTGGCTGCCTGGTGCTGGGGATCCTCACCCACCAGGTGTAGCTATGGACACTACTGTGCCCCTGGACTAGGTGGTTGAGGTGCTTGCCTGAGTTCTGACCACCCTGGCCTGACGTGAGGGATGGGGGAGAGGGCTCAGGAAGAGGTCAAAGGTGGAGAGGGAAAGCTTCTTAGGGACATTGGGGCAGGAAGAGGGAGAAGGTTTGGGAGTGGAGGTAGAAGGAGTGGTGGTAGGAGGTGTCTGCTGTGTTCGGGGGAAGGTGCCTGGGCTGGATGCTGTTGTGAGGTGGATGGCTGTTGGGTGTGTGAGTGCTTGCGTTTGTGTACTTTGGGAGGAGGAGGCACACAGTGGGAGAGGACACAGGGTATGTGTTCATGGGAGTAGGGGTGGTGACTGCCAGTGAGGGGCGTGTGCTGATAGGTGTGCTGGTGATGGGTGTAGTTGATGAGGATATAGTGCATGCAGGTGTGAGTGTAGACACAACTGGGTGGAGGTGGACAACGAGGAGGAGGGGGCCACAGTGGAGGATGTTGGTATGTGTGCATCTGGATGGTGTTTGAGTGAGTGCCTGTGAGATGTAGTGTGGTGCTTGTGTTTGTCATGTCCACTCTTGTGTGTTGTCCTGGGTGCCTGCTCGTCTGACTGTGTGCTTGGGATAGGTTGGGGTTGAGGGGAATGGGATTGGGTCGAGGAAGTTGGAGGGGGAGGCTAGAAACAGGGACAATGGCTGGCATCAGAGAGGCGGCCAGAACATGGATTGATCTCTGTTGGGCCGGCTTGCCAGTGTGTATGCCCTCCAGGAATGCATTTGTCTGTTGCATTTGGGCTGCCAGCCCCTGGATGACTTTCACAATGGTTGACTGCCCAACAGAGATGGATCACAGAAGGTCAATAGCCTCCTCACTCAGGGCCGCAGGGCTCATTGGGGCAGGGCCTGAGGTACCTGGAGCAAAGGAGATGCCCACCCTCCTGGGTGAGCGGGCACGGAAAAACACGCTGAAGGGCTGCTGGGAGGGTGGTGCTGGTACGGGGGTGGCAGATGTACCTGTAGGTGGGGTGAGCACAGAGGGGTCAGCCACCACCAGGAAGCTTCCATCGGAGGAGGAATCCACGTCCGAACTGTCCCATCCTGTCTCCGCCGTGGTGCTCCCCTCACCCTCTGTCCCACTGGTGCCCTCACCGTAGGTGGATTCGGCCTCCTGGGCTCTGTGGGATGCAGCTCCCTCCGTCGCCGGTGCCTCAGCTAATGCACGTAAGGACAGGGTGACAAAATAAAAAGGGGAGGGAAGAGACAAAGGACACACGGTCAATGGCGGTAACAACACCACTGTTGGCGTACACAACACACACACACACACAGGGAACAGACCTACGCACTAGACAATGCACTACCAGTCACAATGCTAGTCACCAGCCCATGGCTAGAGACACCTAACGCCAATTGCAGCATACCTGAGACCCACAGACCCCTGCCCAGTAGTGGATGCCTACTAGCTTGGTTGGAGGTATTTTACATCAGAACCCTGCCCAACATGGGACCTACTCTGCAGTGTCAGACCTGGCCTATGGGTACCCACAGCCCCACATCCCCCACCCGGATCCCACCCCACCAGGCACAATTTGTATATTGGGGTACTGTAATCACCCCCTTGTGGCTGCTGTGATGCCCCCAAGCACCCATCCAGCTCCGGATAGACCACTGCCAGTATGCAGGCCATCAGGGGGGTCAGGGTTCAACAGGCACCCCTTCCTCGTTGAGAGGCCATCCCCGGCGGGGCCTCCACCGACTTCCGTGCCCAGCATCTCAGGTTATCCCAATGTTTGCGACAGTGGGTGCTCCATCTACCGTAGACCCCCAGGGTCCGCACGTCCTTGGCGATGGCACGCCGTAAACCCTTTTTCTGAAAGGCGCTGATCTGCAGGGAAATGGACACAGGGAAAGATATTAGCTCGACCGTCCAGCCTGTTAGACTCATGGCCCACCATGCCTCTTCCCATCCCCATTAGCACAGACATGGCCCACCATACAAGCAGCACGTTGCCCAGGGCCCAACCACCCCCCCCCCCCACATGAGCACACAGCACTCCATGCAATCATGCCCCATGCATCGTACTCACGGTGTACTCACCAGTCTGGAGGCCCATACAGCATTCGGTACTGGGGTAGGACCCCATCCACCAGTCGCTCCAACTCCGCTGAGGTGAAGGCAGGGGCCCTTTCCCCAGTGACACGAGCCATGGTCAATTCCAGACAAAGGTCACCGCAGCACTTGCAGTGTAGGTCCTCTCCTGTTGAAGATCAGGTAGCAAGTGAGGAATTAGATAGAAAATGGCAGTGACGTCCGCAGCAGTGCATAGCATCACCGCAGTCATACATCACCATTGGCCACTGTAGCCCATAGGGCCCAATGTTAACCAATGAGGAGTTGCACAGTGGTTTTCTACCGCCTCCTGCAAAGGCGCACAACGTCAGTGGAATTACTTAATTTCCACCAGTCCTTCCAAATAGGACATGCGGATGCTATTTCAGGGGGGTGCAGGCCATGGCTCCTAACTGCGTCATAGTACACATATGCACCATTTGGACCTCTCAAACAAAATACTGTTACAATCACGACATGCATTTATGTGTAGTGGTTGGAAATAAGAGATACTGACCAGCTGCTCACCATTTTGCCCCATAGATTGCAACCGCTGTGGATGAATAGGAGATGGAGACATCCACCTGTGTACAGACCCCTGGTGGACTTGGCAACAATCGAGGACAGACACATTATCCTCACCTATAGACTTGACATGGTCACAATCACAGAGCTGTGTGCCCAATTGGAGCCTGACCTAATATCTGCTATCTGTCACCCCACCGGGATCCCCCCTCTTGTGCAAGTGCTATCAGTGCTCCATTTCCTGGCAACTGGCTCCTTCCAAGTGACAGTGGGCTTGGCAGCAGGAATGTCTCAGCCAATGTTCTCAGTAGTGCTGACCAGAGTGTTGTCTTCCCTGATTAAAAACATGCGCAGATATATCGTTTTCCCCCAGGTGGAGGATTTGGCCACAGTAAAAGCTGATTTCTATGCAATGGGACATATCCCTGTAGGAGGCTGGCCTGGCTTGTAGTGGGTACCTGAGGTACTTACACCTTGTGCCAGGTCCAGTTATCCCTTATTAGTGTAGAAGAGGTGTTTCTAGCAGCTTAGGCTGATAGAAGGTAGCTATGGCAAAGCAGCTTAGGCTGAACTAGGAGACATGTAAAGCTCCTACTATACCACTGTTGTCATATGCACAATATCATAAGAAAACACAATACACAGATATACTGAAAATAAAGGTACTTTATTTTTATGACAATATGCCAAAAGTATCTCAGTGAGTACCCTCAGTATGAGGATAAGAGTTATACACAAGATATATGTACACAAACCAAAATTATGCAGGTAACAGCAAAAGGAAGTAATGCAAGCAATGTAAAGTTATAGTAGATTGCAATAGGAGCACATAGGAATAGGGGCAACACAAACCATATACTCCAAAAGTGGAATGCGAATCACGAATGGACCCCAAACCTACGTGAGCTTGTAGAGGGTCGCTGGGACTGTAAGAAAACAGTGAGGGTTAGAAAAAAAGCCCATCCCAAGACCCTGAAAGGTAGGTGTAAAGTGCACCTACTACCTCCAGAGAGCACAGAAGTCGTGATAGGGGGATTCTGCATGAAGAACAAACACCAGCAATGCAACAACAGTGGATTTTGGGACCTGAGTACCTGTAAGACAAGGGGACCAAGTCCAAGAGTCAGGACAGTGTCGAAAGTGAGCAGGAGCCCAAGAAATGCCAGCTGAGGGCGCAAGGAAGCTGCCACCTGTTGGAAGAAGCTTGGTGTTCTGCAAGAACAAAGAGGACTAGGAACTTCCCCTTTGGAGGATGGATGTCCCACGTTGTGAAGAAGCTTGCAGAGGTGTTCCCATGCAGAAATACCACAAACAAGCCTTGCTAGCTGCAAGGGTTGCGGTTAGGGTTTTTGGATGCTGCTGAGGCCCAGGAGGGACCAGGATGTTGCCACTTGGATGAGGAGACAGAGGGGGTACCCAGCAAGTCAGAGAGCCCTCACAGAAGCAGGCAGCACCCGCAGAAGCACCTGAACAGGCACTTAGAAGAAAAGTGAACCGGAGTCCACCCGAAGTCACAAAAGGGAGTCCCACGATGCGGGAGGACAACTCAGAAGGTTGTGCACTGCAGGTTAGAGTGTCGGGGACCCAGGCTTGGCTGTGCATGGAGGAAATCCTGGAAGAGTGCACAGGAGCCGGAGCAGCTGCAAATCACGTGGTACCCAGCAATGCAGTCTAGCGTGGGGAGGCAAGGACTTACCTCCACCAAACTTGGACTGAAGAGTTACTGGACTGTGGGAGTCACTTGGACAGAGATGCTGAGTTCCAGGAACCACGCTCGTTGTGCTGAGAGGGGACCCAGTGGACCGGTGATGCAGTCTTTTGTTGCCTGCGGTTGCAGGGGGAAGATTCTGTCGACCCACAGGAGATTTCTTCAGAGCTCCTGGTGCAGAGAGGAGGCAGGCTACCCCCAGAGCATATACCACCTGGAAACAGTCGGGAAAGCCGGCAGGATGAAGCGATACAAGTTTGCTAGTAGTCGTCTTGCTACTTTGTTGCAGTTTTGCAGGCATCCTGAGCAGTCAGCGGTCGATCCTTTGGCAGAAGGTGAAGAGGGAGATGCAGAAGAACTCTGGTGAGCTCTTGCATTCGTTATCTGCTGAGATCCCAAAAGCAGAGACCCTAAATAGCCAGAAAAAGAGGTTTGGCTACCTAGGAAGGAGGATTGGCTACCAAGAGAGGTAAGAGCCTATCAGAAGGAGCCTCTGACATCAACTGCTGGCACTGGCCACTCAGACCAGTCCAGTGTGCCACAAACACCTCTGTTTCCAAGATGGCAGAGGTCTGGGACACACTGGAGGAGCTCTGGGCACCTCTCCTGGGAGGTGCAGGTCAGGGGAGTGGTCACTACCCTTTCCTTTGTCCAGTTTTGTGCCAGAGGGCTGGGGGATCCCTGAACCGGTGTAGACTGGCTTATGCAGAGATGGGCACCATCTGTGCACATCAAAGCATTTCCAGAGGCTCGGGGAGGCTACTCCTCCCCAGCCTTCACACCTATTTCCAAAGGGAGAGGGTGTAACACCCTCTCTCAGAGGAAGTCCTTTGTTCTGCCTTCCTGGGCCAGGGCTTCCTGGACCCCAGGAGGGCAGAAACCTGTCTGAGGGGTTGGCAGCAGCAGCAGCTGCAGTGGAGACCCCGGAAAGGCAGTTTGGCAGTACCCGGGTTCTGTGCTAGAGACCCGGGGGATCATGGAATTGTCACCCCATTGCCATTCTGGCATTAGAGGGACAATTCCATGATCTTAGACATGTTACATGCCATGTTCGGAGTTACCATTGTGACGCTGTACATAGGTAGTGCCCTATGTACAGTGCACACGTGTAATGGTGTTCCCGCACTCACAAAGTCCGGGGAATTTGCCGTGAACGATGTGGGGGCACCTTGGCTAGTGCCAGAGTGCCTTCACACTAAGTAACTTTGCACCCAACCTTCACCAGGTGAAGGTTAGACATATAGGTGACTTATAAGTTACTTAAGTGCAGTGGTAAATGGCTGTGAAATAACGTGGACGTTATTTCACTCAGGCTGCACTGGCAGGCCTGTGTAAGAATTGTCAGACCTCCCTATGGGTGGCAAAAGAAATGCTGCAGCCCATAGGGATCTCCTGGAACCCTAATACCCTGGGTACCTCAGTACCATATACTAGGGAATTATATGGGTGTACCAGTATGCCAATGTGAATTGGTAAATTTAGTCACTAGCCTGTTAGTGACAAATTTGTAAAGCAGAGAGAGCATAACTACTGAGGTTCTGGTTAGCAGAGCCTCAGAGAGACAGTTAGGAATCACACAGGGAACACATACAGGGCACATACTTATGAGCACTGGGGCCCTGCCTGGCAGGGTCCCAGTGACACATAGACTAAAACAACATATATACAGTGAAATATGGGGGTAACATGCCAGGCAAGATGGTACTTTCCTACACAACCCCCTTCCCAAACGAAGGACAATAAGACTAGCCATGACCTGATGAGTCTTCATTGTCTAATTGGAAATATCTGGAGAGTCCATCTGCATTGGAGTGGGTACTCCCAGGTCTATGTTCCACTGTATAGTCCATTTCCTGTAAGGATATGGACCACCTCAACAATTTAGGATTTTCACCTTTCATTTGTTTTAGCCAAAGTAGAGGTTTGTGGTCTGTCTGAACAATAAAGTGAGTGCCAAATAGGTATGGCCTCAACTTTTTCAGTGCCCAGACCACAGCAAAGGCCTCCCTCTCTATGGCAGACCAACGCTTTTCTCTAGGGGTCAACCTTCTGCTGATAAAAGCAACTGGTTGATCCTGGCCCTCAGAATTCAGTTGTGATAAGACTGCCCCTACCCCTAATTCAGATACATCAATTTGAACAATTAATTTCTTGGAGTAACATGGGCTTTTTAGGACAGGTGCAGAGCACATGGCCTGTTTGAGCTCCTCAAAAGCTTTCTGACAGCTAGCTGTCCACAATACCTTTTTAGGCATCTTTTTACTTGTGAGATCATTACGTGCGGCTGCTATGGAGCCATAGTTTTTAATGAATCTTCTGTAATACCCAGTGAGGTGTAGGAAGGCTCTCACCTGGGTCTGTGTTGTAGGGGGAACCCAATCCATGATTGTCTGGATTTTTCCCTGAAGTGGTGCAATCTTTTCTCCACCTACAAGGTGTCCCAGATAAACCACCTTTCCCTGCCCTATCTGGCACTTTGAGGCCTTGATAGTGAGGCCTGCCTTTTGCAGGGCCTACAAAACTTTCCAAAGGTGGACCAGGTGCTCATCCCAGGTGGAGCTAAAGACAGCTATATCATCTAGATATGCTGCACTAAAGGCCTCCAACCCTTGCAGGACTGTGTTCACCAACCTCTGAAAAGTGGCAGGTGCATTTTTCAAACCAAAGGGCATCACTGTATATTGGTAGTGCCCTCCTATAGTTGAAAATGCAGTTTTAGGTTTAGCATCCTCAGCCAATTTGATCTGCCAATACCCTGCAGTCAAATAAAAGGTGCTTAGATACTTGGCAGATGCCAGTGTATCTATGAGCTCATCTGCCCTGGGTATAGGGTGAGCATCAGTTTTTGTTACCTGGTTGAGACCTCTGTAATCTACACAAAACCTCATCTCCCTTTTTCCATCTTTTGAGTGAGGCTTTGGTACAAGCACCACAGGACTCGCCCATAGGCTTTCAGAAGGTTCAACCACTCCTAGATCAAGCATTTTCTGAACCTCTTCTTTTATGCAGTCTCTGACATGGTCAGGCTGCCTAAAGATTTCACTTTTGACAGGCAAGCTGTGTCCAGTATCAATTGTGTGTTCACACCAAGATGTGGTGCCTGGCACAGTTGAAAAGAGTTCAGAAAACTGCCCAAGGAGATTTATGCAGTTGTCTTTCTGTTCTGCAGTCAAACAGTCTGCTAAAACTACTCCCTCCACTAGAGCATCCTCTTCAGTGGAGGAGAAGAGATCAGGGAGAGGGTTACTCTCTTCTTCCTGTCCTTCATCTGTTGCCGTGAGCAGGGTGAGATCAGCCCTGTCATAGTAGGGTTTTAGGCGGTTGACATGAATCACCCTAAGGGGACTCCTGGCAGTGCCCAGGTCAACCAAGTAGATGACCTTGCCCTTTTTTTCAACAATGAGATGGGGTCCACTCCATTTGTCCTGGAGCGCTCTTGGGGCCACATGCTCCAATACCCACACCTTCTGTCCTGGTTGGTACTGGATCAGAACAGCCTTCTGGTCATGCCATTGCTTCTGGAGCTCTTGGCTGGCCTGAAGTTTTTTACTGGCCTTTTTCATGTACTCAGCCATTCTGGATCTTAGGCCAAGTACATAGTCCACTATGTCCTGTTTGGGAGCTTTTAACGGTCGTTCCCAACCCTCCTTCACAAGTGTTAGTGGACCTCTTACAGGGTGTCCAAAGAGGAGTTCAAAGGGGCTGAAGCCCACTCCTTTTTTGGATACCTCCCTGTAAGCAAAAAGGAGGCAAGCTAACAGGACATCCCATCTCCTCCTGAGTTTTTCAGGGAATCCCATTATCATTCCTTTGAGAGTTTTATTAAACCTCTCTACCAGTCCATTAGTCTGTGGATGATAAGGAGTGGTGAATGTGTATGTTATACCACATTCCTTCCACATAGCTTTCAAGTATGCAGACATAAAGTTGCTACCCCTGTCTGATACAACCTCTTTTGGGAAACCGCCTGGAAAAAATTCCCAGGAGGGCTTTTGCCACTGCAGGTGCTGTAGTGGTCCTTAGAGGAATTGCTTCAGGATATCTTGTGGCATGGTCCACAACCACAAAGATAAACCTATTGCCTGAAGCAGTAGGAGGGTCAAGGGGGCAAACTATATCAACCCCTACCCTTTCAAAGGGGACCCCAACCACAGGTAGTGGAATAAGGGGAGCCTTTGGTGTGCCACCAGTCTTGCCACTGGCTTTGCAGGTTACACAAGACTTACAAACATCTTTTGTGTCCTCTGACATCCTAGGTCAGTGAAACAGGGGGACAAGCCTTTCCCATGTTTTGATCTGGCCCAAATGCCCAGCCAAAGGAATGTCATGTGCCAGAGTTAGGAGGAACTCTCTGTACTGCAGGGGAATGACCAATCTCCTGGCTGCTCCAGGTTTTGAGTCCCTTGCCTCTGTGTACAAGAGGTTGTCCTCCCAGTAAACTCTATGTGAGTCACTGACATCCCCATTTTGCTGCTTGACAGCTTGCTGTCTGAGACCCTCTAATGTGGGACAGGATTGCTGTGCCACACTCAGCTCTTCCCTGGCAGGCCCCCCTCAACCCAAAAGCTCAGCAGTGTCTGTTGCCAGCTCATCTGGAGAAGGTTCTGCACAGGGAGGAAATTCTTCTTCCTCAGAAGGAGAATCATCTGTAGAGGGAGGTATAGTGGGTAGGGATTTACCCTTGCTATCCCAAGCTTTAGGGAGTACTTGGTCCATTGTTCCAGGATGCAAGTTACCCTGTCCTTTTTGCTTTTTGGCCTGAGCCCTTGTCAAAGCAAAAATATGCCCAGGAATGCCCAGCATTGCTGCATGAGCCTCCAACTCCACTTCTGCCCAAGCTGATGTCTCTAAATCATTTCCTAGTAGACAGTCTACAGGTAAATCTGAAGCAACCACAACTTTCTTTGGACCAGTAACCCCCCCCCCAGTTGAGATTCACAACAGCCATGGGGTGGCTAAGAGTGTTGTTATGAGCGTCTGTCACTTGGTACTGCTGACCAAGTATGTGTTGTTCAGGGTGTACCAGTTTCTCTATTACCATGGTAACACTGGCACCTGTGTCCCTGTAGGCCTGAACCTCAACACCATTTATTCGGGGAAGTTGCTTGTACTTATCCATATTAAGGGGACAAGCAACCAAGGTGGCCAAATCAATGGCACCTTCAGAGACTAACACAGCCTCTGTGGTCTCCCTAACAAGGCCAACCCCAACTAAATTACTAAAAGTGAGCCCAGCTACTCCCTTGGATTGGCTATTAGTAGGTTTGCTCCCACCACCACTGCTATTACTAGGGGCACTAGAGTTTGCAGTAAGGGTTGTGGTAGTGGGAGGTTTGGTGTTTTTCTTTGGACAACTGGCATCAGTTGTCCAATGGCCTTTGACTTTCCACAAATAACACCAAGACTTTTTAACTTGATTTGAAGAGGATTTGGACCCACCACCCCCACCAGAGGATTTTTGTGGGCCTGATGACGACTCAGTTTTACTTTTGTCCCCACCCTTGTAAGAAGACTTACCATCCTTCTTCTTGCCATCCTTGTCACCCCCTGTATGAACTTTTCTGTTCACTTTTGTTCTGACCCATTTGTCGGCCTTCTTTTCCAATTCTTGGGGAGAGGTCAGATCTGAGTCCACTAGATATTGGTGTAACAAGTCAGACACACAGTTATTCAGAATATGCTCTCTCAGAATAATATTATACAGGCTTTCATAGTCAGAAACTTTACTTACATGTAACCACCCCTCCAAGGCCTTCACTGAACAGTCAACAAAGTCTATCCAGTCTTGTGAGGACTCTTTTCTGGTGTCTCTGAACTTAATCCTGTATTGTTCAGTGGTTAAGCCAAATCCATCCAAGAGTGCATCCTTCAAATCTGCAAAATTGTTAGCATCACTTTCTCAGTAAGGAGCCTATCCTTGCCCTTTCCATTGAAAGATAGCCACAACATAGCAGCCCACTGCCTTTGAGGGACCCCGTGTACAATACAGGCCCTCTCAAGTGCAGCAAACCACTTGTTGATGTCATCCCCCTCCTTGTAAGGGGGGACTATTTTGTGCAGATTCCTGGAATCATGCTCTCTAACAGGATTACTATCAGGAATACTGCTATTGCTGGCACCATGGGGTCCAAACCCCAATCTCTGTCTCTTCTTCACCAGGTCTAGGGATTCCCTGTCTAGAGCCAGCTGTTGCTGTTTAAGCTTCAGTCTGGTCTCTTCCACTCTCAACTTTTTGAGTTCCCTTTCTAACATGTTGTCTTCAGGGTGGGTGGGTTGGGAATGCTTGGACACAGAGGATAAATTGGAAACAACAGAGGGAGATCTGTCCCTAACTGACTGGACTCTAACAACCTGGCCTCCAGGAATAAAAACATCCCCACTATGATGGGAGCTCCTATTACTACCAGCATTGCTAGGTGGTCTGTTGAGGGGCAGATTTGTAACAGAACCCTCCCCACCTCCCTCAAGGTTATCCCCTGAGTCAGAATGGGAGCCATCTATAAACTTCTCATTTGAAGTGCCTGCTTGGGACTCATCATTCACAATCAGCATGTTTTATAGAAACTCTTTTGTGGGGTTCTTTCCTATCACTAAACCTCTATCTAAGCAGAGACTCCTTAGGCTCTTGTAATTCAAATTGGCATAGGTAGTATTGACCATTTTAAGAGCAGACTCTACATCAGACATGATAAGAGAAGGTTTAGAGACAGTGAGAAGAGAGAAAACGTTTTAGAACTTTTTAAAGGACAGAGAAAAACGTTTTCAAACTTTTTGGAAACTTTTAGAAGTTTTAGAGTACTTTTTAGCACTTAGTAGAAAGTGTAAGAGGAGAGAATGCAAAACTTTTTTGTTAGCTGTACATACACTGAACTTGTTTTGTATATTATTCTCTTATGAAAAGTACACAATGACAAAGTGGTAAGTAGTTACAAATACTTATCCCACCGCTGCACAACCAATGTAGGAGGCTGGCCTGGCTTGTAGTGGGTACCAGAGGTACTTACACCTTGTGCCAGGTCCAGTTATCCCTTATTAGTGTAGAAGAGGTGTTTCTAGCAGCTTAGGCTGATAGAAGGTAGCTATGGCAAAGCAGCTTAGGCTGAACTAGGAGACATGTAAAGCTCCTACTATACCACTGGTGTCATATGCACAATATCATAAGAAAACACAATACACAGATATACTAAAAATAAAGGTACTTTATTTTTATGACAATATGCCAAAAGTATCTCAGTGAGTACCCTCAGTATGAGGATAAGAATTATACACAAGATATATGTACACAAACCAAAATTGTGCAGGTAATAGGAAAAGGAAGTAATGCAAGCAATGTAAAGTTACAGTAGATTGCAATAGGAGCACATAGGAATAGGGGCAACACAAACCATATACTCCAAAAGTGGAATGCGAACCACAAATGGACCCCAAACCTATGTGAGCTTGTAGAGGATCGCTGGGACTGTAAGAAAACAGTGAGGGTTAATAAAATAGCCCACCCCAATACCCTGAAAGATAGGTGTAAAGTGCACCTACTACCCCCAGAGAGCACAGAAGTCGTGATAGGGGGATTCTGCAGGAAGAACAAACACCAGCAGTGCAACAACAGTGGATTTCCGGACCTGAGTACCTGTAAGAAAAGGGGACTAAGTCCAAGAGTCGCAACAGTGTCGAGAGTGGGCAGGAGCCCAAGAAATGCCAGCTGAGGGTGCAAGGAAGCTGCCACCTGTTTGAAGAAGCTTGGTGTTCTGCATGAACGAAGAGGACTAGGAACTTCCCCTTTGGAGGATAGATGTCCCATGTCATGAAGAAGCTTGCAGAAGTGTTCCCATGCAGAAAGACTGCAAACAAGCCTTGCTTATTGGAAGGGTCGCGGTTAGAGTTTTTGGATGCTGCTGTGGCCCAGGAGGGACCAGGATGTTGCCACTTGGAGGAGGAGACAGAGGGGGTGCCCAGCAAGTCAGGAAGCCCTCACAGAAGCAGGCAGCACCCGCAGAAGCACCTGAATGTGCACTTAGAAGAAAAGTGAACTAAAGTCCACCCAAAGTCACAAAAGGGAGTCCCACGACGCCGGAGGACAACTCAGAAGGTTGTGCACTGCAGGTTAGAGTGTCGCTGACCCAGGCTTGGCTGTGCATGGAGGAAATCCTGGAAGAGTGCACAGGAGCCGATGCAGCTGCAAATCACGTGGTACCCAGCAATGCAGTCTAGCGTGGGGAGGCAAGGACTTACCTCCACCAAACTTGGACTGAAGAGTCACTGGACTGTGGGAGTCACTTGGACAGAGTTGCTGAGTTCCAGGGACTACGCTCTTCGTGATGAGAGGGGACCCAGAGGACAGGTGATACAGTCTTTTGTTGCCTGCAGTTGCAGGGGGAAGATTCCGTCGACCCACGGGAGATTTCTTCAGAGCACCTGGTACAGAGAGGAGGCAGGCTACCCCCAGAGCATGCACCACCTGGAAACAGTCGGGAAAGCCGGCAGGATGAAGCGATACAAGGTTGCTAGTAGTCATCTTGCTACTTTGTTGCAGTTTTGCAGGTGTCCTGAGCAGTCAGCGGTCGATCCTTTGGTAGAAGGTGAAGAGGAAGATGCAGAGGAACTCTGGTGAGCTCTTGCATTCGTTATCTGCTGAGATCCCCAAAGCAGAGACCCTAAATAGCCAGAAAAGGAGGTTTGGCTACCTAGGAAGGAGGATTGGCTACCAAGAGAGGTAAGAGCCTATCAGAAGGAGCCTCTGACGTCACCTGCTGGCACTGGCCACTCAGAGAAGTCCAGTGTGCCACAAACACCTCTGTTTCCAAGTTGGCAGAGGTCTGGGACACACTGGAGGAGCTCTGGGCACCTCCCCAGGGAGGTGCAGGTCAGGGGAGTGGTCACTCCCCTTTCCTTTGTCCAGTTTCACGCCAGAGCAGGGCTGGGGGATCCCTGAACCGGTGTAGACTGGCTTATGAAGAGATGGGCACCATCTTTGGCCATCAAAGCATTTCCAGAGGCTGGGGGAGGCTACTCCTCCCCAGCCTTCACACCTATTTCCAAAGGGAGAGGGTGTCACATCCTCTCTCAGAGGAAGTACTTTGTTCTGCCTTCCTGGGCCAGGGCTGCCTGGACCCCAGGAGGACAGAAACCTGTCTGAGGGGTTGGCAACAGCAGCAGCTGCAGTGGAGACCCCGGAAAGGCAGTTTGGCAGTACCCGGGTTCTGTGATAGAGACCCGGGCCAGAATGGTATTGGGGTGACAATTCCATGATTTTAGACATGTTACATGGCCATGTTTGGAGTTACCATTGTGACGCTGTACATAGGTGCCCCATGTACAGTGCACGCGTGTAATGGTGTCCCCGCACTCACAAAGTCCGGGGAATTTGCCCTGAACGATGTGGGGGCACCTTGGCTAGTGCCAGGATGCCCTCACACTAAGTAACTTTGCACCCAACCTTCACCAGGTGAAGGTTAGACATATAGGTGACTTATAAGTTACTTAAGTGCAGTGGTAAATGCCTGTGAAATAACGTGGACGTTATTTCACTCAGGCTGCACTGGCAGGCCTGTGTAAGAATTGTCAGACCTCCCTATGGGTGGCAAAAGAAATGCTGCAGCCCATAGGGATCTCCTGGAACCCCAATACCCTGGGTACCTCAGTACCATATACTAGGGAATTATATGGGTGTACCAGTATGCCAATGTGAATTGGTAAATTTAGTCACTAGCCTGTTAGTGACAAATTTGTAAAGCAGAGAGAGCATAACCACTGAGGTTCTGGTTAGCAGAGCCTCAGTGAGACAGTTAGGCATCACACAGGGAACACATACAGGGCACATACTTATGAACACTGGGGCCCTGCCTGGCAGGGTCCCAGTGACACCTAGACTAAAACAACAGATATACAGTGAAATATGGGGGTAACATGCCAGGCAAGATGGTACTTTCCTACAATCCCCAACATTATTGGGGATATTGATGGTACACATATAGCATTTGTCCCCCTCCGGCTAAATGAACAGGTGTTCAGAAATCGAAAGAGCTTTCACTCGATGAATGTGCAGATGGTGTGCCTGGTGGACCAGTACATCTCCCACGTCAATACAAAGTATCCTGGGTCTGTGCATGATGCCTTTATCCTGAGGAGTAGCAGCATCCCATATGTGATGGCTCAACTCCAGAGGCACAGGGTGTGGCTAATAGGTGAGCCCTGGTTCCCACGCAGTGGATGTTGGTGTATGGGTATAGTGTGGGCCCTAAGGGTTGGTGTGGGGCTAAAAGTTGTCCCTTGATATTTGGAGGTGACTCTGGTTACCTCAACCTCTCATGGCTTCTGACCCCTGTGAGGAATGCCAGGAGAAGGGCAGAGGAACCTTACAATGAGGCACATGGGTGAACAAGAAGAATTATAGAGAGGACCTTTGTCCTCCTGAAGGCCAGGTTTAGTTGTCTCCATCTAACAGGTTGACACCTGTACTAGTCACCCAAGAAGGTCTGCCAGATCATCGTGGCATGCTCTATGTTGCACGACCTTGCCTTGCATTGCCAGGTGCCTTTTCTGCAGGAGGATGAAGCTGGAGATGCCCGTGTGGAAGCAGTGGACCCTGTGGACAGTGAAGATGAGGAGGCAGGGGATGAGGATGAGGACAACAGAAGTGCAATAATTTGTCAATACTTCCAATGACTCACAGGTAAGACAGTATAATTTCACATTTAATAGACAGTTTTGTGTTTGACATTGTCACTGGCAGGCTGATTTTCCCACTTCTATGGCCACTCATGGTAGCCCTTGGCATCTCTATTTGCAGATATTTGTGCCCCACTATCGCTCCTAGTGTGTTGACTGCAGCCAACTACAGGTCATTCATATGTATACATTTCTGTACAGTTGATTTTCAATGTTTAAACCTTATTAAACAAATACATAATTAAATCATTTGATATACTCCATATTTGTATTTTTTTCAAAGGGTGTTTATTTAAGTGCTAAGAAGTAGAGGGGGATGTGCAATGGGCTGGGGGGATGATAGAGGAAAGTCCAGGTTGGAGTCCAGTCAATTTGTATCACAGGTGCATTGTCCAAGGGGGCATAGGAAGGGGAGCAATGGCAGTTCAAGGTGGACAGAGTAACAGAGTGGGACACAAGGGTGACAATCAGGAGAGTCTTATTTCCTGGCGGGGGTTCTTGGCAATAGTCTCTGGCTACTGCCTGGATCGCAGGGAACATTTGCGGGGTGGTTCACCTTCTGCAGGGGGAGGGGTGCTGGTGGCCTGTTGTTCCTGTGGCGGGCCTCCTGTCCACCAGCAGCGGCTGAAGTGGAGGGCTGTTCATCAGTGTGGATAGTGGCAGAGGCCTGGTGGGGTGCCACTGCCTCCCTCATAGTGTTGGCCTTGTCTGCCAGCAGCCCTGCAATGGAGACCAGGGTGGTGTTGATGTCCTTCAAGTCCTCCCTGATCCCCAGGTACTGTCCCTCCTGCAGCCGCATGTTGCCCTGCAACTTGTCCAGTATCTGGCCCATTGTCTCCTGGGAATGGTGGTATGCTCCCAGGATCACGGTGAGTGCCTCCTGGATAGTCGGTTCCCTGGACCTGTCCTCCCCCAGTCGCACAGCAGTCCTCCCATCTTTCCTGTTGTCCTGTGCCTCTGTCCCCTGAACCGTGTGTCCACTGTCACTGACCTCTGGTC
Source organism: Pleurodeles waltl (assembly GCF_031143425.1). Classification (NCBI taxonomy): domain Eukaryota; kingdom Metazoa; phylum Chordata; class Amphibia; order Caudata; family Salamandridae; genus Pleurodeles; species Pleurodeles waltl. The sequence goes on along the minus strand of NC_090442.1, from coordinate 891,285,606 downwards.
CCTGATCGTCCTGTGTTTGTGGTGTGGCCTGGGGTCCCTGTAGTGGTGGACACACTGCTGATTGACGTGTCCTAGGGACAGAGGTGTGGGCCAGCTGGGTGGGTGCTGTGGTGGTGTTTCCTGAGTGGTGAGGCTCTGTGGTGGTGTGAGAGTGTGCCTGGGTAACCGACTGTCCAGAGGTCCCTGATGGGCCAGGTTGGTCATCCAGATCCAGGCGAGCAGAGCTGCTGTCATCACTGTGGGCATCTTCTGTGGGGGGACTGAATGTTGCTGGCACCTCTTCTCTGGTGACATTGGCTGGAGGACCTGAGGGGCTGTAAATGCAGTGTTATTGTTTCTGCAGGTGACATTTTGTGCATGGGTGTGTTGCCCTCTATGGTTGTTGTTGCCCTGGCAGACTTGCCTTTGAGTGAGTAGCTATTTGGTGGGCTAGGTGATTCTCTCCAGTGTGCATGCAGTGGTGATTGGTGTCCATGCAGGTCTGTGAGGGGTGTCCATGCAGTGGTGTTACATGGAGGGCTTGGTATTGGGATGAGTGGGTTGTGATGGCGGGGTATGTGGGAGGTGGTCAAGTGATGGGAGTGAGGGTGGGCCTTTGTGATAACATGCAGGTGGGGGGTTTGATAGTAATAGAGCAAAAGTACTGATAGCTGCCTGCCAGAGCCGAGGAATAAACAGATATACCAGTCACTGACATGGAAGCTTTGGTCATAAAGAGTAAACACAAGTACTGAGCAGACCCCCGCAAGCCAACATTTTCAAAAACAGAAAGACTGCTTCCAATGTGGATTTTCATTTCTAGATGAGGTTGCATGTCCAGTCATCAGACAAACATGCAAAGGGTTTGGAATAGAATCATTTCATAATGGTTTGCAAAATGGAGGAATACCCAAGTTCGTCACCGCAAGATGAGAAAATGGATGCCAGGAAGTTCCAGGAGCATTCTCGCCGTACCCACAAAGAACAAAAACCTCAACTGCGACACATGAAAACCAAACAAAGACGATTGTTATTGAAGTCACCCTGCACAGGTTTCTCAATGTCACCATCACATGACGGTGAAGAGGATGAATGTGCAATGATCATAAATATAAAGAAGCAATGTGCACACATGAGCCCTGTTGCTTGCAAAGCAGACAAACATATACAAAATACAAGCAAGTTAACAAAACAAAAAAACTCATATAACCATTGCCCCAAGATCAAACTCAAGGTCAAAATTTGTCCCATAACCTTTGTAATTGACAATGGTGCATTGATCAACATCATGTCAGTCAAACAATTTCACAGTTTGACCCCTGCACCACTTCTCACAATGCAAAATACAAAGGTTTATACATCGCCTGCTTCCAAACTGTTACGAAGTTAAGGGTCATTCACAGGGACATTGTGGCACAAGAAGACGTCTGTGCAGGCCCCAGTCCACGTTCTTCAAAGTACTCCATCTAGCGCAAGCTGATTTAGTTTTACAACTTTTGTTGACATTGGTATTGTTGCTGACACTGATATCTATTCATTACAAACTAAATACACAATCTTACATTGTACATCAGTTCCCATCACTGTTCCATGGCCTAGGAAGGCTCAAGACAATAAAGTTGCAACCACATTTTAATGAAGACATCTGACCAGTTGAACAGAAATACCTATGGATAGCATTTCACCTGCAGTAAGCAGTTGAGAAGGAACTAGAAGCCCTCCTGAAACACAATATTATTAAGTTCTCTACTGGTCCCACACAATGGGTGTTGGGTGTTGCCCATAGTGGTAACGCTAAAAAAGGACAGTACAAGTGCAGTATGCATCTGCGTGGTTATGCACCAGGCCAACATGGCAATTGAGAGAGAAACGCATCCTGGTGCGCACATTTATGGATATGTTTATGCAGATGAACAGATTCAAAGTCTTCTTCTGTCTTGACTTGAACAAAGGGTACCATCAACTCAAACTGGAAGAACCTGCAGGTGCATTACCAATTTTTCAGCTCATGTTGGTTTGTTCAGATCCAAAAGACTGAGCTATGGAGTGTCATCTCCTGCAGAAATATTTCAAGATGTGGTACGTAGGATTATTTAGCCCGTTACACATGTCTTCAACTACAGTGATGATATACTAGTGTTTGGCACAGCAGAAAAAGAACTTGATAAAGCTCTCAAACAAGTATGGCAGTTACACACAGATGCAGATTTCACAGTACATGCTGAAAGATGTGAATTATATAAAACAAAACTCAAATTCTCTGGGCATGTGTTTTCTAATGGAGGGGTGACTCCTAATAAAGTGTAAGCATTACCTGCCACTGGTCCTCCACAATATGTCTCCATGGTACGGTCCTTCATGGACATGGCCAGATAGTGCTTACAGTAACTTAATGACTATGCCACAATGAGAGCCCCAAGCAAGACCTGATAAAAAAAAATCTGTTTTGATGGTCTACTGAATGTGACCGTAGTTTCAAGAGTACAAAACAAGCGATTTAAAATGAGACTGAGATGGCTTACATTTATCCTACACTGCACACTGAGATCACTGTTGATGCACGCCAGATGGGACTGGGTGCTTTCCTTGTTCAGCAGTGGACCTCGGAATGCTCAGAGATGCATCATGGCATATGATAGTTGCAGCTTGTCTGACACAGAACACACCTATTCCCAGCCAGAGTCTAGCTGTAGTATGGGCCTGTGAACATTTTCATGTGTTTATGTACGGAAATGATTTCACAATCATCACAGACCATCAGGCAGCACTCACCATTTTTGGAAATCCAAAGGCCAAGATGCCCCCTCACATTGTTGCATCTACAAGAGAATGACTATACAATTGTGCACAAGCCAGGCAAGAATCACAACCCTACAGATTATTTCTCATGAGTACCCCTGCTGTGGCATAGCTCAACTTAGAAAACTGATGAGGAATACATCAACTTCTTTGTAAAGTCTAGTAAGCCTATAGCTCTGTCCATTGAGCAGATTATCGCCACCACAAATTCTGATAAGGACATGCTGGACCTTGGAAACATTATTATAGCACAATCATGGAGCCAGTATTTTGACCGCTAAGTAACGATGCTGAATTAAAAAAATATAATTCCAAGATGAACTGCCTTTCACCAAAGAAGGCATTGTGCTAAGAGGATCCTGGATTGTCATACCTGCAACTCTGAGAAACCAAGCCATTGAAGGACATTGTGACATTGTAGCCACCAAGAGGACATTGAGAGAGTGAGTGTGGTTCCCTCGGCTAGATGAAAAAGTCAAAAAGGAGTTAAAGAAGTGATATTTAGTGTAATTGCCTCTCTCCCACCGTGACACAGCATCCACTACCTATGTCTGATCTTCTTGCACATGCGTGGAGGGGAATAGTTGTCAGCTTCTTTGAAACACAGGCAAATGGACATCATCTCATGGTGGCTAACAATGAATATTCCCAGTTTCCTCTGAGGGAAAATATGTCTGACAACTCATGACAAAGTCATTGAGAGGCTAGGTGACATATTTTCAGCGTGAGACATACCAAACATTCTCACACCTGACAATGGCCTGCAATTCAACAGCAAGGAATTGAAGGAGTTTCTGACGAGACTCAATCTTAAGCATCAGAAGGGCACACCATTGTGGCCCCAAGCCAACAGTGAAGTAGAATGATTTATGGGGACACTGAAGCGATTGATCCAATGTGCCTCAATGGAAGTCATTGAGCTGAGTCAAGCATTGTGCCACGCCCTCCATGCCTATCAATCAACTCCTCACTCTTCCACTGATGATAGTCCTGCCACCCTGATGTTTGGGAGAGCTATAAGAACCAGACTACTGTATTTTCCTCTAAGCGAACTCTGAAAGGTGAAGAGGTCCGTGCTACTGACACCATTTAGAAACATGAGATGAAGACATATGCTGATAAACGTCATCGGGCTCAGGAGGTCGTGTTTGATGAGGGGGACTTGGTTCCTGCCCAACTAAAACAGAAATGAAAGACAGATTCTCCCTTTGATGTTGAACCTCTGAGAGTCGTGCAGAGCAAGGGACTTATGGCAACAGCTCACTGACCTGGCAAATCCATAACAAGGGACTCATCCTACTTCAGACTTCTGTTCAGGTGATTATCAGTCCCTGCAAGCCCAGAGGAAGCTGTACCACCTCAAAACCCTGATCAGATGTCGGACCATGTACTCTCAGGGCCCACCCAGGAACAGCTCACCTACCTCATGTCACTCAGTCTGGCCGAACTGTGCAATCATCCAAATGGCTGATAGGGGAACTTTAATGCTGCTATATGTTTATGTTTCTTTGTGTGTATTTTCGTTTAACAAGGGGAGAGATGCAGGCCCTCATTTCAATATTGAACCCCCATTCGGCCACCTATGCAGCAGGGAACCCACCGGCCACATTTGGACATCCCTGCTGGGCCATAACATTGCAGCCGGCTCCTAATGAAGCCGGTGGCAATGTGGCGGTGCAGCGGGTGCAGCAGCACCCATCGCACAATCCACTGCCCGTAATTCTGACAGGGGTTTAGTGCATGGGCAGTGCAGGGGCCCCGGGGCACCCCGGGTCCCCTTACTGCTAGCCTGTCCATGGCAGTGTTCACCGCCATGGACAGGCTGGCGGTAAGTGGAGTCGAAATCCCCAGGGCAGCGCTGCCCTGGCTGATTACGACCACCGGGACCGCCATAGCGGTATACCACTGGTCCCGGTGGTATGACCGTGGCGCTTTCACCACAGTCAAAATATGGTGTGTAGTACCGCCAGCCTGTTGCCGGTACTACAGTCACATTTCCCCTGGTGGTCACCGACCGCCAGGATTGAAATGAGGACCATAGTGTCTTGTGATTGTGAGCACCAAGACCCTGCTGCTAAGGTGAGGGTTCAAGGAAAGTGATTACACAATTAATTTAGGAGGTGTTAAGGTGTGACCTATAAAGACTTTAGATAAAAGCTCTGCATGTGGTGTGTTCTTGTGCATGCCCCCAGGCTGGGGAGGATGTGACACGTCCTACACCCAACACTCACACAACTTACACTTGTTGAACAGTAAAAGCTGGCGATGGTAAGTGATTTGTACCAAGGCATTTTAGCATCCTCTTTAGTTGGTTAATTTGAGTATGACTTCTGTTTTCATCTCCTACACATCGATATGTATTATTAAGTACACCAACTATCTCAGCTTTCTGATTATGTGAGGACAATGGAAGGCAGGCCTTCTTGGGGGAGGCTTAAATAACAATTACAAAAATGTGATTATGCTTCTCTCCACTATACTGTTCAATTCAATCCCACAAGATCTAAGTGGCCAGGAGGAAGGTTTTCAATTGGAAATGTGTCCCTTTAACGCTTAGAGTGGATCCACTAATACCCCAGTCAGCACCCATCTGCCATAATGAGCAGGTTCTAATAGGGAACATAACGTTTCACTAGGGGAGTGATTGAAGTGTGGAATTCTAACTATTGGTCATGGAGACTCCTTAAAATCTGCTGAGTCACTCTGGACCGAAAATGCTTTATAATTTACACATGCCTGCCAACACTTCCAGCAATCACCTTGCTTTAAACTACTTCTAGGCTCACCTCAGATTACTCTACACAGATCACCCATTCAGCTGTATCTAAATATGTGAAACAACATAGACTAGAGATTTCCAGGATATATTGCATGTTCAATGATTAATGTTTCCCATCAGGCATAGAGAAGACCACTGGATAGTATTGGCAGATGATACTTCAGTGTGATTACTCAGAAGTTGTCTAGGCCTCTCTGATATCAGCCCATGATCAAACACCAACACAAGTCAGACGGAAACGCTCCTATTTCAAAATCCTGCTTGATTGGTATTGGACACCCTTCAGGCTATTGAAAATGAGCCTACTACATTATTCCAAGCGCTGGAGATGTGATCAAACTGGCTTTAGCTTCCTACATGTCCTGTGAAGTGTCCAAACCCTTCACCTTCTGGGTTGTAATGTGTGATCTGATGTGAAAAAATGGTATTCCCTACTCTGCATACTTCCAACTCTTCCACAGAACCACAGATATATTGAATATGTTAGTCCACAGACACACATGGCTGGTCATGACACAAGTAGTGGCAACGTCTGTATCCTGAGACAACAGAAGAAATCTACAGGCCCTAGCGGGGATGAATGGTTGATAGAGTTGCAGAAATGGTATTTCATAAACGCATCATATGTCAAGTCAATGATCAGTTCGATGACTTTACATCTGGATTGGACGGTCATTTCTGAATCATTCCAGAACAGATGCAGAGGGACAGGTGGAGCCATTGCATTTAGGAATTTGTATTGTTTTGCTCCCTAACCCGTTTCCCCCAGAGTTCTATATTATCTTGAGAAAGAGAATTAGTAGGGATGACAGATCCTTTTGAAAGACATCTGTGTTAAAAATATTTTTGCAATGTTGTTGTAAATCATATGCATAATCCACATAGTTCCACCATCCATGCCCAAGGGCATTGGTGACATGATATTGTGTACTTATTGAGAGTGACCAGGTAGCTTGGAAGATTAAGGGCAGTGTAAGAAATTGGGTATTAGTTGTGCATGCTGTGATGCCTGCACACGTAATGAGCACACAACTGTTTCCTTACTGGGAACCAAGTACCCCATTGTAGTACGTGACTTTCAGGGTAGCACAGCAAAGCAGTCCAAGGCCTACTCACAGCAGGACCTGGTGATTAGCAATCTTCATTCACTGGAACAAAATAATAACACTCAATAAATCCTTGTTGAGTCAATGTTTTTTTCTTTAGAAAAGGCAAAGTGCATTTATTGCACACACACATACACTAATACTACAGAAAACATTGGCAAATATATACATTGAGTAGATGAAAATACCTTTTGTGACATTTTGATATCATATTTTCATCCTTAGTGGATCATGATGCCGGAAACCACCATACCACCCAGCTATGTCAGATGCAACATCACAATATATGGGGGTGTCACTTTTGTCAAAGAGATCACCACATCAATATTTAAGGCAAGTCTATTGGCTATGTGAAGGGGTCACTACAATAAAATATAAGACAAGTCTATTGGCTTCGACCAGGAGTCACCATAGCAATATTAATGGAAACACTATTGACTTGTTCATAGGGTCACCACAATAAAATATGAGACAAGCCAATTAGCTTTGTCAAGGGGTCACAAAATTAAAATATAAGGCAATCATCATGAACTACGATTCACCATTAAAACTAATGGATTTAGTAATCATGCTTAAATACATTCATTATCAACATGCATTGAAATGTTTCTCAATTAAATTGACAATGAAGCATATATATTCAAAACAACATTAAACATATGGAACTACTTCTTTTAACACTTCAGGCCACATAATGCAGCCATAAGACCAACCACTAGGGGCTGCTGCACTTTTGAGCTGTCGAGCAACAAGCCCAGCTCTGGGAATACTTAAAAAACGCGGAACAGTCTCCCCAGGTCATACATTCTATGACCTGGGAGACTTTGAGACTGATTCACAAAAGAAAATTTACACTTTTGCGTATGTTTATGACTTTTTGAGTATCATAACCTATGTTTGCAATTTCTAACCACTTTAAACCTGGCCATAACTAAGCTGCTGTTTCGTCATGTCTCATCGTTTGTAGACTGCTACCTAGCTGCTCCCTTGCTGTTTTTCAATTATGCTGCTGTGCTGAAGAGGAAGAGAAGTTACTCAGAGGAGGAGAAAGAGATAATAGTCTCATTTGTAGTGGCTGCCTACAAAAATACCTGAGTGTCACACTAAAGGCAGCCTTATAGGAGCAGTTGGCTGATTGGGTGAATGTATTAGGAGAGGATGTTCAGACTGTGTGCGATTTAAAAAAAATTGGCAGGATGAGAGGAGATGGGTGAAGAACATGTTTGCTAGGATAGAGGTGATCAGAAGTCTTTTTGGAGGACTATCTCCATTTCACTCCACTCAAAAAGGATGTCCTCTTCGCTGCATGGCCTGCCTGTTACAGATAACAGTAATGTGCTGTCAGGTACATTAAGCAACAACTTGCATAATATATGTAAACAATGAGTTTTCTTTGTAGCATGTGTGACTATGGAAGCCACCTCAGGTTGGATCATTGTGAATTGTACTTTCATGTTTTTAATTTTCTTTACCTCACTACAAGTCCCAGAAATCAATGAAAAGCAAACACAAAAAATAAGTTTCTTGCCGATTATGTGTGAAACTTGTCAACCTTTTACCTGTCACTTGATTGATCAAGAAATAAAGACTAATGGAGTTATCCTTGTTTGTCTTTCCATCTTACCTGCATTGTTTAGTTTGCAATATATATTTGTTCATTTATAAAATGAAACATATTTTGTTTTAGCTTTTTAATGTAATTTTTTTCCACATACAGCCAGAGTCAATCCTTCCGCTGGGGCCGAAGTTCATGTACCTGCAGGAGCTCAACATCAAAGGGCAGTTTTCCACCAACAACCAGCAAGAACTGGTAAGTGCATATTGTAAGGAAATGCCTCCTTGGCATGGTTACCCCCTGACTTTTTGCATTTGCTGATGCCAAGTTTTGATTTGAAAGTGTTCTGAGGCCTGCTAACCAGGCCCCAGCAGCAGTGTTCTTTCCCTAACCTGTACTTTTGTTTCCACAATTGGCACACCCTGGCATCCAGGTAAGTCCCTTGTAACTGGTACCCCTGGTACCAAGGGCCCTGATGCCAGGGAAGGTCTCTAAGGGATGCAGCATGTCTTATGCCACCCTGGGGACCCCTCACTCAGCACAGACACACTGCTTGCCAGCTTGTGTGTGCTGGTGAGGACAAAACGAGTAAGTCGACATGGCACTCCCCTCAGGGTGCCATGCCAACCTCACACTGCCTATGCAGTATAGATAAGTCACTCCCCTAGCAGGCCTTACAGCCCTAAGGCAGGGTGCACTATACCATAGGTGAGGGCATAAGTGCATGAGCACTGTGCCCCTACAGTGTCTAAGCAAAACCTTAGACATTGTAAGTGCCGGGTAGCCATAAGAGTATATGGTCTGGGAGTCTGTCATGCACGGACTCCACAGCACCATAATGTCTACACTGAAAACTGGGAAGTTTGGTATCAAACTTCTCAGCACAGTAAATGCACACTGATGCCAGTGTACATTTTATTGTAACATACACCCCAGAGGGCACCTTAGAGGTGCCCCCTGAAACCTTAACCAACTACCCGTGTAGGCTGACTGGTTTTAGCAGCCTGCCACACTAGAGACATGCTGCTGGCCACATGGGGAGAGTGCCTTTGTCACTCTGTTGCTAGTAACAAAGCCTGTACTGGGTGGAGGTGCTTCACACCTCCCCCTGCAGGAACTGTAACACCTGGCGGTGAGCCTCAAAGGCTCACCCCCTTTGTTACAGCACCACAGGGCACTCCAGCTAGTGGAGTTGCCCGCCCCCTCCGACCACAGCCCCACGTTTGGCGGCAAGGACGGAGGAGATAATGAGAAAAACGAGGAGGAGTCACTGGCCAGTCAGGACAGCCCCTAAGGTGTCCTGAGCTGAGGTGACTCTGACTTTTAGAAATCCTCTATCTTGCAGATGGAGGATTCCCCCAATAGGGATAGGAATGTGACCCCCTCCCCTTGGGAGGAAGCACAAAGAGGGTGTACCCACCCTTAGGGCTAGTAGCCATTGGCTACTAACCCCCTAGACCTAAACACACCCTTAAATTTAATATTTAAGGGCTCCCCAGAACCTAGGAACTCATATTCCTGCAACCTAAGAAGAAGAGGACTGCTAAGCTGAAAAACCCTGCAGAGAAGACAGAGACACCAACTGCTTTGGCCCCAGCTCTACCGGCCTGTCTCCCCCCTTCTAAAGACACTGCTCCAGCGACGCTTTCCCCAGGGACCAGCGACCTCTGAATCCTCAGAGGACTGCCCTGCTCTAGAAGGACCAAGAAACTCCAGAGGACAGCGGCTCTGTTCACCCAAGACTGCAACTTTGTTTCAAAGGAGCAACTTTAAAACAACTTGCGTTTCCCGCCGGAAGCGTGAGACTTGCTACTCTGCACCCGACGCCCCCGGCTCGACTTGTGGAGAAACAACACTTCAGGGAGGACTCCCCGGCGACTGCGCGACCGTGAGTAGTCAGAGTTGCCCCCACAGCAACGCCTGCAGAGGGAATTCCGAGGCTCCCCCTGACCGCGACTGCCTGTTCCTCAGATCCCGACGCCTGGTAAAGACTCTGCACCTGCAGCCCCCAGGACATGAAGGATCCGAACTCCAGTGCAGGAGTGACCCACAGGAGGCCCGCTCCCTTGCCCAGGTGGTGGCTACCCCGAGGAGCCCCCCCCCTTGCCTGCCTGCATCGCTGAAGAGACCCCTTGGTCTCCCATTGATTTCAATTACAAACCCGACGCGTGTTTGCACACTGCACCCGACCGCCCCCGTGCCGCTGAGGTGTACTTTCTGTGCTGACTTGTGTCCCCCCCGGTGCCCTACAAAACCCCCCTGGTCTGCCCTCCGAAGACACGGGTACTTACCTGCTGGCAGACTGGAACCGGAGCACCCCCTTCTCCATTGAAGCCTATGCGTTTTGGGCACCACTTTGACCTCTGCACCTGACCGGCCCTGAGCTGCTGGTGTGGTAACTTTGGGGTTGCTCTGAACCTCCAACGGTGGGCTACCTTGGACCCAAACTTGAACCCCATAGGTGGTCTACTTACCTGCAAAAACTAACTCTTACTCCCCCCAGGAACTGTTGAAAATTGCACTGTCTAGTTTTAAAATAGCTATATGTGATTTATTTGAAAACTGTGTATGCTATTTTGATTATTCAAAGTTCCTAAAGTACTTACCTGCAATACCTTTCATTTGAAGTATTACATGTAAAATGTGAACCTGTGGTTCTTAGAATAAACTAAGAAAATATATTTGTCTATACAAAAACCTATTGGCCTGGAATTGTCTCTGAGTGTGTGTTCCTCATTTATTGCTTGTGTGTGTACAACAAATGCTTAACACTACTCCTTTGATAAGCCTACTGCTCGACCACACTACCACAATATAGAGCATTAGTATTATCTCTTTTTGCCACTATCTTACCTCTAAGGGGAACCCTTGGACTCTGTGCATACTATTCTTTACTTTGAAATAGTGCATACAGAGCCAACTTCCTACACATATGATAGCAAGAAGTGTTTCTCATGTAATGCTGAAATTGTATTAATTAATTGTATATGTTTTGTCAGTCCATTACTTGGTTTCTTACATAACAGTTACTTGTTATATGTGTTTTGCATGGGAAATTTTGTTTTTAATTTGAATTACATTCATATTGTTACAGGCCCTGTGATGTTTTATATGCCCCCATCTTAGGCAAGAGTGACATCTGCTCCTCACAATGAGATCACACCTGGTCAGGTAACACACAGTTGGTGGATTTTAAACACTGGTAAGTTGACTCATGTATAACTTCCCAAATCACTAGTCCCCTGATTCAATGCTTAGCATTTTAGATGTATGTGTCCCTGTATCACCAAGCTCAATATGCAAGAATGTGGTTTAAATAATTTGAAACCTTTCCACATATTCTCCGTTGTGAGTATGTGGTCTTCATTTTCACCTATAATTGTTATTCTGTTTTCTAAGTAATATTGCGTTTTTTTAAAGGAGTTGTTCAAACGTTTTCATAGTCTCTTCTATTAACACTTACACTTAGTTGTTCCAATATGCACGCGACAACTTAATTTCAGCTTTTGTGAGGGACAAGTCCCAAGCCATAATATCAGACAAATCTACATCTACATGATCAAGAGGTATACTGGCAGCAGAAATTAGGTCCTCCACCTAAAACCTTGAACTTGATTTTCAAGATGCTGGATCAAGGAAGTCTGTGTCCAATCCAATCTCAAGGATCAAGGTTTAGCATCTAACCTCACAGGGGATATCCCAACTACACAGATCTGTGGTTGAAGTTGGTGCATTTGAGTTTTCATTTAATATGTTTCTTTAGCTCATCCCTGCTAATGTTGGGTTTCACAAACCCCATATTAAATGTAACTTCAGACACAGTTGGAGATGTATTCCATTAATCTGTTGTGTTTTTCATTTAAACACATATGTGATGTACGTCATTTGTTGCAATCTTCTTCTTTCAGGTACTGGGGACACTGAGGGGGTCATTTTGACCGTCCGCCAAGGTACCGCCGCTGAATGACCGCACCGCGGTCAAAAGACCGCGCCGGCCATTCAGACATTTCCTCTGGGCCGGCGGGCGCTCTCCAAAAGAGCGCCCGCCGGCCCAGAGGAAATGCCCCTGCAACGAGGACGCCGGCTCAGAATTGAGCCGGCGTAGTTGCAGGGGTGCGACGGGTGCAGTTGCACCCGTCGCGTATTTCAGTGTCTGCTTAGCAGACACTGAAATACTTTGCGGGGCCCTCTTACGGGGGCCCCGCGGCACCCCCTACCGCCATCCTGTTCCTGGCGGGAGACCCGCCAGGAACAGGATGGCGGTAGGGGTGTCAGAATCCCCATGGCTGCGGAGCGCGCTCCGCAGCCATGGAGGATTCACAAGGGCAGTGGTAAACCGGCGGGAGACCGCCGGTTTACCCTTTCTGGCCGCGGCTGAACCGCCGCGGTCAGAATGCCCTCGGGAGCACCGCCAGCCTGTTGGCGGTGCTCCCGTGGTCGGTGACCCTGGAGGTCACCGGCCGCCAGGGTCAGAATGACCCCCTGAGTCATCCACAGATGCTGAACTATCTACAAGGGGAAGACAGCAAGCAATCCAAGAAAATAATCAGATCATCCTCCAAGCAGCAATATCTGCAGCCAGCACTGCTCCAGAAGAAGAGGATGAGGAGGATCAGGGTGAGCAGGAGCTGGTCGAGAGGACCGACATTTTTGAAGAGGCGGGCATTTTTGACCTAATACCTAAAAGATTGAAGCTCACTTCACAACTGGTCACCATTGTTCCTCCTACTCTTCTTCCGAGGATTGCCAGACCCCAACATTTAACCAAAGAGGCTAATAAGATCTATACAAACATCACAACCACACAGTACTTTCATCCCAGGTCAATGTGTAAGTTCTCGTACACACTCCTTCCATGAAAGTGCACCTCAGGCCTACTCTCAAAAACCTACAGGAGAGAACACCCCTGATGAAGTACAGGCATCCCTTATGCATGAATCTCCTCACAACAACCTTGCATGTGTCACCCCACTTCTTGCTGGTCAACCTTCTGGAAATGTCAGAGAGCATCCTATGAGGAAGGGTTGGCATAAGCTTATGTTGGCCATTGGGAGCATTAATTGTTCCAGCAACAGAGTCAGGATAGTTGTACACTGTGTCCGACATTTCAGAGTCACTTCAAGGACCCTCTCCGATGAAGGTCAGGCAGACCTGTGTCTTTTGATAATGTGAACTGTTGCCAAACCATGATGAGGATGTATGAAGGGCAAATAAAATGTTATAGGGAAGTGAGCACAAGGCACCATGCCTTTAAGATGATGGAGGGAATGTTCATAATGTTACAAAATCTACCTTCATGGACAGCACATGAAGATGAATCTACACAATTACCTGAATCTACACCAGCACATCCACCTGCTCCACCAGCACAGCCACCAACACCCCACCTGTACAGCCACTGGCACCTCCATCTGGACTGCCACCGGCCCAAACAGTTCATCCATCTGCCCTACCAGCCCAGCCAACACCCCCACCAGCACAGCCTCCTTCCTATCCGGCACAGTCACCTGCACAGGCACCTGCCCCACCACAATAGCCACCTGCCCCACCAATAAAACTCCATGAGTCACCTTCACAGGTAGATCCCACACATCCACACATACGTGCCAAAACATATTTTCTTCACCCCCATAATTGCGTAGTCATAGGAGATAGCCCCCTTTAATACGTTTTTTATCATCACTGTTGTTCGGTATAAAAATGTGTGCACTGTTCACCACCTCTAACTTGAGTTGACTTGGATTTTTTTTGTAATGTGTTCCCTGTTTGTAGTTCAGATCTTTCAATAACACGTTTAGTGCTTACTACACTAAGAACAAAAGGACAATTTGTATTACAAGCCGTTATATCAAAAGCATATGCTAAATACCAAAACATTTATATGTAACCACATTGAATGCCAAACATTTTACTCTGATTAAAGAACATAAAGTTTTTTATATTTGAAATATTATTGCAATATCGAAATAAGTAACAATAAAGACAGACAGAATGTGATAAATGAATACAAATAAAGTATTCAGGCAGAATAGAAAATGAAACTTGGAGGTGGTTGGGCAACAGAAACCAAAAAAGTCTGCAAGCATCAAGAGAACTAATCTATATACTAAGGGCAATTCAAAATAGTCCAAAGTCAAAATGTAGTCCAAACATAAGAGCCCATTGTCAAATAAATAATAGAATCAGCCCCAAGCCACATGTAGTTTTGTAACTAGGATACTGGCTTGAGGAAGAAAGTCACTGGCCATCCTCATTCTCAGTTTTTACAATGATATTTAAATTCTCCTCAGATGTGCAAAAGTTTTGACTGTCTGGTGCAGGACCAGACACCTCACAGGAAGGGATAACACAAGGAGTAGCAGGGGAAACAGGGAGGACAGTGGAAGTTGGAGGCAGGACAACAGTTGGTTAAGTGGATTTGGGAGCCAATGAAGACCAATGTTGAAACCAACTTTTTATTGTCCTCCATGAGTCCATCTTATGATCATCCGGTCTGTAGTTCTTGTGACTGAGAAAGGAAGTTAAAATCTTTGAAAGTATCATAACGAAGATGACGTTATTAAATCAATAAAGCATAAGGCGCAAAAGGGACACAATGGAATTTCCTAATGTGCACTTCAAGCATAGAGAGTAAATACGTGTGAATTTATAAATGCCATAGAAAATATCTCTAGATACATCAATAGTGGGGTAGCTTGGTCAGTAAGATTGGGGTGTGAGCTTCGGATTTCCCAACAATCATGTTGGCCTACAATGTCACAAGCAGGTCACAAGAGAGGGACTAAGGAGGCAGTGGAAAGGGAGAGGAATGGGATTAGCAGCTGTATTAAGTGAAGAAAACACAATATTTAGTAAAATAACCAACATTTAAAAGACTGCCTAAGCAGAGAGAGAGAGTGTGTGCGTTTTTGTTCGTGTTTATGTAAATATTTCTTGTGAAATCTGACAGACACCTCACCATACCTGATTGAAACCATCTGTACCCAACTATTTTCCAGAAAATACATTTATTGGGGGGCGTAATACCCCAAACACCCCCGCTGAAGCTACACCACTGCACATCAACCTAATTAAAGTGTGCCTGTCGCGCTGAAAGTCTGATGATATTGCAGAGTTTTAATACCTTAATTAAAGACCATTAGGAAAGTCTGTTGGCGGCTCTCATATGAAACATATGGCTCTCGGTGTCTTTAATACTATCTGTCTCGCAGGCGTTCCCAGGCGACATGCGCTTCGGCAAAAGAACGATATTTAATATCCCTCTGGCTAAGGGAAGCTCAATACTGCTTGTCTTTAAGATTTAAATCTTTTTCATCGATATACGTCTACAAGAGATAAACCGGCAAGGTGCATACATAAGTCCCTGCTGATACACGATCAGGGTCCATCTGCAAAACTCCAGCAACTTACTTTTCTAAATAAACATTTCACATCGTGTAAAACCTGTTTACAGAAGCGCTGTTCCTCAAAGGGGCACATGTCTAGAGCAGGGAAACCGGAAAGATATCCGGTTGCTAAAGAAAAGGGACCAGGGCTCGCATACCCTAAAGAAAATCCCGTTTCTACACCATCTGCCCTTTAAGAGGTATCTTAGCCAGCTCCCTGGCATCCTCCATGGAAGGCTCCAAAATCTCGTCAACAAAATTAATAGGTATGTGTTACACCATGTGTGACAATCGGAACGCCTCCAGGGGGCCAGGTTACCTCCTCATTTCACAGGGGAGGGAGAGGGGGTGCAAAGGGGGTTCCTTCATTTCAAACGCAAAAGTTAGATTTTCTTGTTAAAAATGCACTGGTACTAGAACAGTGCCCACACTGTTGATATTACGAAAGGACCATTGTAGCCTGTCAGGAGTGGTCGGTAGTGGCCAATGTGGCACAAATTGCCCTACTATCTTGAATTAGAGTTTGATATGTTGTATTTCCATTCGCTACTACGGTGGCTGTGGAAGTCTACGCACTGTACTGAGAGTTCACTTTGAAGTTGGCAGAGGTTCCTTAGAAAAAGTTACTGTGTCTGCCATGAGAGGAACCAGTTCAAAGGCGAATTCTCCACCGGAAATTCTGCAACATCTGTGTCACGGTGGTGGAATTTCTGCTGATAAATGCAGGCACTACAAATGTATACACAAAGTAAGGTGTAGTGTCAACGCCTACGTGACATGCTTCCCTGACATGCAGGTTGGGGTGGGTGATTTCAAGTATTTGCTGGACACTCAAATAACTCTTGTGTGAAAGTCCACTACCCTTGAGACGGCTGCCACTCTAGATTAGGATTGCTGATCTGGCACCATTACTGGCCATTACATCCACACACTGGCAGACCCAATGGAAGATCTAGAGGCGGTTCTGCTGGCAGAATATCCTGCAACCACCATTTCCATATAGGGCAAAAATGCCACTGGGGCATACATGGTGAATCATCCATTTGCTTGGCAGATTCTTAGTTTTGTCCACCTCTTCATTAGCCAAAACTGTGCAGGGAGACATGGTTTATACTACAGTGGCAGGTGACTCCAAATGTCGTGGATATACTCACAAGTATTCTTGTGTACCACTCAATAGCTCATATTTAATGCATAATTGCTTATCTAAATCAGGAATTTGGATTATATTGTTAACAACTCAAAGCATGCAATACATTTCAAATTACATATGGGCTAAAGTGCTCCCTGCTATACATTAAAAGAATATTGCAAGTCATCTAGGCCAAAGGCTGAGTTCTTTATGTAAGACTACGGAACTCCAAGGTGTCTTGCAATATTCTTATCATATACATCAGGGTAGGAACTCTAGTGCTAAATGAAATACATCAAAGAAAGCTGTAGATATTTGTTGCATGTAGATTCTAGAATACATTTAATACAAGTATTTTTTTAAAGACACAGTAGAAAGTGTAGAAACATGCAGAAATATTCTAACTTTTCAGTAATTATCTTAGGAGCAAAAATAAACATGTTGTCATCAATTTCTCTTTTCTTGTTTTCTAGGAAAAAAGCAGAAGAAATAAAAGCAGCGTTTCGTTTTTGTGCCAATTACATGCCTTTCCTCTAGCTGCCGGCTCTGGTAACAGGCATTGTGAGGCTAGAATTTAACTCTAATAATAATTTACTGTGGTTAAGTTCTAACCTAATTACTTTATAATTGGCGACTGGATGCTCCACAAGTTGATGATTATAAGCAAATTAGAGACAGGCTTTTATACAGGGATTGAGGAGTCCCGTTTATCAAACAGTGAACTATTTACAGTATAGAGGGTTCCATAGAAAACTCACATTTCATATTTAGCCAATCAAGTGACTTTAATGCTCATTTTTGTCATTTGCAGGTCACACGTTTTAATTCTGACAAATCAGCTCCTTCTTCAGATGTAGGTAACATAGGTACATTGAAATGTGGTAACGGAAACACTGGTTATTTACTGAGCTTAGAAAGTGATACATCAAGAATCCTTGTTATGCTACTAAAGAAAGGTGGGGAAATAGTGCATTGCCTTAAAACAGTAGACAGAACAGATGAAATACTAATGCACACTTGTCTATGAAGAATACATATGTTTCAATAAGCTTAAAGCAGAACCATACCTTTGGAATGAAAATGATGTGCTGCTATATTTTCTAGCCATATGGTAAAGATGTAAGCCCAAGGCAGAACATGCTGTTCAGTTTGTATTCCTGAGGCAGGTTTCACTGATTGTTTTCTCTGCTCTGATGAGGCGAAGTGTGCAGCCTCAGCCAAAGCATTTTCTTTTTTTGTGGCTTATAATAATATTTTATGTTCTGCTATTCGGAATCTACAGTTTCCTGCTCGATAAATTGGATGCCATGCAGTTGTGTTTTTCTCAGATGTTTAGATACCATGAAGCCAACTTCTTGTCTACAATAAATGGACAATGGGATTTAGATAGCTCTTTAAAACATTGACTTGCTTGGTTTCGCCCACCCTCCGTTTGCTTGAGATATCATTAATCATCTCTTTGATCAGTGCACGGAGCATTTTAGTCTCACTGTCATGATATTGGCAGCAAGGGTGTAACTGTTTGCTTCTTAGCAAATTCTTCCTTTGGAATGCATGAGGGACTACTTTGCATCAGAAAAGTACACATAATCATCACTGTTTTTGGCACATTCAATTCTCTATCTCATACTTGCATTGTATACAAAAATGAATCATTTTTCACTGCAAAACACCATGGTTCACTTAGGAGCAAAGATACATGAATTGTTGAGGACACCAAAGTGTTTTTCCTCTAATTGATTCCATTAGACCCCACAATTATACGATTCAGCTCATCCTGCAGCACTCCTACTCCGTCCAATGGACCTCAACTGAAACATGAATTTAGCTAATAGGTCTGGATAATTACAGGGACAGCTTAAATATGTCCTTTCATATTCTGGAGGTCCCTGTTTGGAACATTTTAGACATTTTTAACCAACTTCAACTCTATCCTGCTCTCTTTGGTCAGGACACTGACAGTGCACAGGCACTCTCCTCCAAATTATAAATGTGTTTACATCTTATATTGGTGGATAGCGATGCATGTTTTCAATACTGTACTACAGGAGCTGCTCAGTAATATTATTGAAAATCTCTTTGACACCATCCCATTTCTCATATGTGAGGTGCTATTTTGATCTAAAATAAACTTTTTAATGGCTGTTGCATGTGAAATAAACATTCCATTTCTCTGCAAAATGTATGTAACAGTCTCACACATCATCCACATTAAAAATAAAACAAAGGCAAACGGTATTTAAAACAATCTGTTTGAGAATCATGCAAAGTCATCAGGGGCCAGGGTCCACTTTGCCCATGCCTTAAAACGTCTCTGGCTTATTACTGAGAATGCAAGCCAGACGCCTTTGCCAAATCCTGGTCCTTAAAACTGCATGGCGCAGACACTTCCTAAAAATATTTCTCGCTCACTCTGATTCAATATGAGTTTTTTTTAAACCTGCAACTGTAGTCTAATCCGACATACACAGTAAAAGTTTAAAACATTACAACTACTCTGCGAGAAGCTTCTCAAATAGCATCGAAACCAGGCATGTCAACTAGTTAATAGCATTTTAACGGCCTTCTATGAATACAAATCTTTTTATTCAGCTAGAATAGGCAATATTATGGTCTATCCTAGCAAGAAAATGTACCCAAGATATAATTTACCATAATGATGTTTCGTTTAAAGGACAGTATTTTAATTTGATACACTGGGGTACATACACCGGGTGTGTGAAGTTGCACTCTCTGTTTTTTTCTGGTTAGATGTAATTTCTTTTTGCTTAAATACGACTCAATTTGCCGTATTTCTGTTTTCTTTGCATTGCACATTTATCTTTGACTCATTTATTTGGACTGGAGGTTTGCGAAAGCTTCCTGTACTGTTAGAAATGGAGTCTTTGGTTGGCAGTCAGGTTACCCCCTGTCCAAACAAGGACCCTCACTCTGGTCAGGGCAAAAGAGAATCACGCTCAGCTAACCCCCGCTCAACCCCTTGGTAGCTTGGCACGAGCAGTAGGTTTAACTTCAAGTGCTAGGTGTAAAGTATTTGTACCAACACACACAGAGTAACTTAATGAAAACACTACAAAATGACACAACACAAGTTTAGAAAAATAGAAAATATTTATCTAAACAAAACAAGACCAAAATGACAAAAATCCACAAAACACAAGTCAAGTTATCAATTAAAAACCAAAAATAGTCGTCATGTAATTTTGGACAAAGTGCTAACACTGTTAGCACGGAAATGTACCCAAGTGTGTCAAAAATACCCCAGTACAGGCGAGTGTGCATCAAAAAGGGCTTGCGATGCGTCCATTTCACTCACGAGCGAGACCGTGCACTGTTTCTCCCCTCCGTCGAGTCGACGTGCATCATTTTTTCTCTCCGCAGGAAAGTGATGCATCTATTCGAACTGCACTCTCGGGTCCGGGCAGGCCGTGCATTGTTTTTACACACCCAGCGATGTTGGCATTTGAAATCTTGCAGCACGATGAACCGAAAACCACACAGCACGGGTTGTGATCTCACCCGCCACTATCAGCGATGCTGCTTGTCGTTTCTCCAGCCACGGGCATCGATCTTCCAGTTGCATTGCAGGTGAGCGTAGATTTTCAGCGGTGAAGCCGGCAGCGCGTCGATTTTTCAGCCGCAGATCGGAGTTGCGTCAATCTTTTCCCCGCACGGAGGTCGGTGCGTGGATTTCTCACTCTTGGCCGGCCAGCTTCTCCTTTCAGGATCCCAGGAACTGGATGGGCACCACTTGGCATAGTAGGAGTCTCAGCAGAGGCTCCAGGTGCTTGGAGAAGTCTTTGCTGTCCCTGAGACTTCAAACAACAGGAGGCAAGCTCTAAATCAATCCCTTGGAAAGTTCTTCACAAGAAGGAAGGCACACAAAGTCCAGTCTTTGCCCTCTAGCACAGGCAGAAGCAGCAAGTGCAGGATAGCTCCACAAAGCACAATCACAGGCAGGGCAGCTCTTCTGCCTCAGCTCTTCAGGTCTTCTCCAGGCAGAGGTTCCTCTTGGTTTCCAGAAGTGTTTTAAAGTCTGCGGTTTTGGGTGCCCTTCTTATACCCATTTTGCCCTTTGAAGTAGAAAAGTCTCTGTTTGTGAAATCCTGCCTTGCCCAGGCCAGGCCCCAGACACACAACAGGGGGTTGGAGACTGCATTGTGTGAGGGCAGGCACGCCCCTTTCAGGTGTGAGTGCCCACTCCTACCCTCCCTCCTAGCACAGATGGCTCATCAGGAAATGTAGACTACACCCAAGCTCCCTTTGTGTCACTGTCTAGTGAGAGGTGCAAACAGCCCAACTGTCAAACTGACCCAGAGAGGGAATCCACAAACAGGCGGAGTCACAGAAATGGGTTAAGCAAGAAAATGCTCACTTTATAAAAGTGGCATTTTCAAACACACAATCTTAAAATCAACTTTACTAAAAGATGTATTTTTAAATTGTGAGCTCAGTGATCCCAAACTCCACATGTCTATCCGCTCCCAAAGGGAATCTACTCTTTAATCCTATTTAAAGGTAGCCCCCATGTTAACCTATGAGAGGGACATGCCTTGTAACAGTGAAAAACAAATTTAGCAGTATTTCACTGTCAGGACATATAAAACACATTACGATATGTCCTACCTTAACCATACACTGTACCCTGCCCTTGGGGCTACCTAGGACCTACCTTAGGGGTGTCTTACATGTAAGAAAAGGGAAGGTTTAGGCCTGGCAAGTGGGTACACTTGTAAAGTCAATTTTACAGTTTAAAACTGCATACAAAGACACTGCATTGACAGGCCTGAGCCATGTTTACAGAGCCACTAATGTGGGTGGCACAACTAGTGCTGCAGGTCCACTAGTAGCATTTGATTTACAGGCCCTGGACACCTCTAGTGCACTTTACTAGGGACTTACTAGTAAATCAAATATGCCAATAATGGATAAACCAATCAACAATACTATTTACACAGAGAGCATATGCACTTCAGCACTGGTCAGCAGTGGTAAAGTGCTCAGAGTTCTAAAGCCAAACAAAAACAGGTCAGGATAAATAGGAGGAAGATTGGGAATTACCCTGCAGAAGGACAAATTCCAACATGTACCATTTTTTCAGACCTCAGATTTGCCTTTTTAGGGTTGAGCGCGCAAGCGTTCTGTCCCTAATGTAATCTCTCTGTGGGCTTTTAACCACACCCATGTCAAGCCCATCACTTTCGTTGGTTCGTGGGCTTGTCTTTTCAAAATTTGCTTGATTTCATTGGTGAAAGGCATGCATACGTCATGCCTTGTCCAGTGTTTAGCCCTCCTCGAGAGCACCGGCCAACTACTGAAAACATGCAAGGCTCCGTGTTTTCCGTATGGTTTTTGGACTACTTTTTATCTTTATTTCATAGACAGCGCGATCTCAATGGGCACTAATTGAGCGCTTTTCATGACTACCAGTTTAATTCTATTGTTTATCCAAGTTATTATTCGAGTTTATCTTCTTGCCCCATTTACCCAATTCAAGCAACTACCCTGGTAGTTAAAACAAAGTCATCACCCAAGATGACATATAGTGCCTATATTTACAATACTCGTCTAAAACAGGCAACAGATGAAAAAGTGTTGCATAGACAGAGATTTGTTGACAGAGTGAAGTGGGGCGTGCTGATAACAAGGCTCTCCTCTTTTTATATGGTTTCAGAAAGAACTCCTATAATTGAACTCGCCAGCAGGGCCACTGATGTCATGGGACTTGAATGTGAGATTGTTTGTTTCTCTTGAAAGAAATGCCAGAGCAGATGAGAAATGAAGCACAGTAATTGTCCGCTAGCTACATCAGCAGAGGCAAAACCTATAATAAAACTGTTGTAACACAAGAATGTGCATGTTTTAGCAGCATGTGCAATGTAAAACCAGGAGGGCCTTCATTAAACCAGTATTGTTTTGTATTAGGATACATTGAATTGTGATTGGGAGCAGTGGGGAGTGGGGTCTTAGGGAATCTTTAGTTTCTTCTGTCCGCTACCTTTAAAGAGGTGCTGCCCAAAGATTGCCATAGCAACGAGCAGTCTAACAGCTAGTTGTAATTTTCAGATGTGAAAATGCGGGACAACAAGATCCTGTCCTTTACACCACACAGCTGTGCTGGTGTGAAAAGCGTGGGGATGTGAATGCAGTCACTTATTATCACCATCAAACACATATACCATGACTGACCATATGTACATAAAATGAGAAAATGGGCAAGCATGTCAATGAGGTGTTAAAACATCCTTCGAATTATTAGGTGGTGGTGGTTGGGGCGGGGTATTGCCTGGTTCTAGAGTCTGGCACTGGTTGAGTTTTAAGCAACACATTTGCCATTTTCAACAGGGCTACGACAGTTCCAGCACTTCCGTGTAGAGATGTAATATTTTTCATGGGATTCATTTAGCGCTTTGCAGCAAGACAATGACATTTTCAGTGCGTCAGTAGTAGGTTTGAACTAGTCTTGGCCTATAGGACAATCAGGCATTGCCTGATTGGCTGGTCTTACAGATCTGTTTGTGGGTCAGTATTTTGGCTGTTTGTGGACCTGTTTTATTGCCTGCTGGGGCGGTTTTTATTACTATTGCTTTCCCTAATATTAAAGCAAACATAACCTGTAGCATGTCCAAACTCATGCAGCATTTCATACCATGCAAAACACTTATACAGCGTGCCTTTGCATGTTCAAAACTGCCCTAGTTTTCAAATATGGGCCATTCTTTGGCAATCTCATTCGCTATTTTCTGTCCACTCCTGATCTTGGTCATTAGCTATGCTTTAAGTGCAAATTGATTGTAATACAAACATTGGTATTCAGCTGTTTGCTTGTCAATTAAGGATCATTCAGGTCTGCTCTCGTGTTTTCCTTATATATTAATTATAAATGTTTTTTTTAACAGAAAGAACTGATATATTTTTAATAAGAAAGTAAAGTACTCATCATTAGGACTTTATGTCATTAATGTAGGCTACCAAGTTTCCCAGGTCCATGCGTGATGTGCTGCCCCAGTCCAGATGTTTTGCTTTGAATTCTGGGATTTATAGTCCCATTTTATAATGGAAGAAACAAGTCTACAAATATTTGGACAATGCAACTGCTTCTTAGCATGAGAGTAATGCTGGTAATGAAGAAGTACTTTCAATTTTCAGCAGAGCTGCATTCATTTTTTGGTCAAGCACGCAAGTGCTCTGGCCTGTTGTAATCTATCTGTGGGTTTTTAACCACGCCCACCGCAAGCCCATCACTATTACCCATTCATGGGCTTGCCTTTCCAAAATCCTTTGTTATCATTGGTAAATGCTTTTCGTTAGTCCCTCCTTGGGGCAGTTTTGTTACTGCCTTAGCCATTGACCCTGTTACATGGCTAATTGCACATTTGCCGATACGTATAACTGTGAGCGAACTTCTTTTTTCCTTGACTCTCTCCTTCACGCTCATGTGCATGGCAGCTGTGGCACTTTGAATCGGCCTGCTTATGTCAACTGTTTTACCTTTAATTTCCAATTTATGTGGCAAGAAAAGTCCAGTTAGGAAGTGATGAAGCAGAAAAAGAAAGGCTAACAAATGCTTATATATCATGTAACAAAATCGTAGAAGGTAGTGTGATTTTAGCAAAATAAAAATAATGTGTGTGGGAAAATGCGCCCATTAGGTAGTTTGCCATTATTTTAAATGAGCTTAATTAATCATGAAGAAGTGACAATGTAGTAATCCGTCATAATTGCAAATGTATTCTATGATTTTCCTGTTGAAACTGTTATATGCTTAGCTTATATTTAGCAGAGGCTTTGGCCTAGTTTGCCTGGTCTCAAATTTAACTGCGTGGTTTTCACTTGTATTAACAAAAACGTATTTTAACTTTAAGGTTGTATTTTTCCAGTAGAAATGACTAATACACTTATCTCAAGGTTTTATGCTAGGCTAGTTTCATCCCCTTTGAAGCAAGGTCAGTTTCTGCAGGTGCAGACAATAAAGACACTGATACAGAAATAATTGGCAAACTTTGTTGCTACTTGTGTTCCAAGGCTACCTTATGCATAAATGAGTACTACGAGAAAGACACTATTCATTGGTCAAAAGGAAGCCACCCTATGAACCCTCCAATGGAAGACCCTGAAGAATTTGGAACGTTTCTTACTTAAACCCACCGGACAAAGAGAAGTCAGCCATTTTCTTTGATGCCATTTTGAAGCCAGATTCAAGACGCCATTTTAAATGACACTTTGATGCCTTTTCTCTGTCCTAGAGAAAGAGACTTTAAGAATTCTCACCCTAGAGACTTTAATTTTAATTTTGCCCCGTCTTGTCCATGCAGTAACTTTTTCCCCATTCTCCTTGCTGCCGCAAGGAAACTTGCTTTAACTTTGCCCCTTTGAAATCTGCTCCATGCTGATTGAACCGGTACCTGAAGGACGAAGACTTTTCCTTGAATGCTGATTGAATTTGGTATTTATAAAAGGATAATTGTATTATGCATTGTGTTTTCCTTCTTAGGTACCAACTGCTTATTTTGACAGAGCCCAAGCTAGAAGTTTTCTAAATTTGTGTTGACTAAATTCGTTTTGCATGAAGCCCCACATGCCAATGCTAATTAGAGGTTAGTTGAGGTATTCATTTGATGCACCATGCTAAATTGAAATCTTGTTATGCTGACCGATGTATGCAATTAGTCAAATTCAGTTACTTATATTAGTGATTTGCATTGCTATAACCGAGTGCATTATAATCCAGATTTTGCGTAGATTGCGTTTCTTCCGTCGCTATGGACAGCTAGTAATGTTCGTATACGTATATCATTTGATTTTGAGACTTACTTATATTGTGCAAGCTTTGTTAATATAGGGAAATAAACTCATTAACTTTGAATAAACAGGTGTGGTTATTCATGACTGAAAGGTCATGGTGTGTCTAATTACTGATTTTCCGTTTGACTAATTTGTTGTTTGATTATTAATTGAGTATTGGGTATGGATTATAAATGGTTATTGATGATTGATTTGAGTGATCCGACTATTCTTGGATGAGGGGAACCCAACTCGGTCAAAAGGTTCACCGACTTCCGGCGTGTCCAAGTACAAGTAGTTTATAAAGACTGGACGCGCTACCAGTAGATGGTAGCAGAGATTGATGGTTTCGCCCTTTGCGACTCCATCTGAACAATAGACGGATTCAAGTTAGAATTTTCTTTGATAAAACAAGTTGGAGAGATGATGATGCCCTAAATCCCCAATGACTTTCCCGGAATCTCTGAGCTTGCGAATGGAGGAAATGGAGGTGTGAGAATGTTTTCGGCGTTTCTAGTAACGGTATGAGTGAACTTAGGGTTTTGTGCTTGCATAGCTTATGCCGCAGATGAATTGTGAAGTTTGTGAAGATTTTAGGGGGGTTACGAACTCCAATCAAAATTTTAGAGGAGTGATACTCCAAAGTGTGAGAGTAGGGAAGTCATCGAACTTCACATGTGTGTACCGCTTTGTGCAGGAAAAATTGTCCACGTGGTTGTTGATGTTGAGACGGGCCCTGCGAGGTCAAGAGACTCCGGAGTATGTTGAAAAGTGTATGAGACACTTGATTGATGTTGTAATTTGTTCGGTTTAGTAGGTTGATCGGGCATGGTCAACAAGTCAGTACGAGTGTTGAGGAATAAAAGAAAATTTTCGACTTTGAGATTTGACGAATTCTAAGGCGCACTAGAATAGTTCATTGATCAGTTGAGAGTAAAGTTTGCGGGTCAAATTTTGCTTGCGAAAGTGGGAAACTGAGAAAGATGGAATAACTGCAGTCCTAGTGAAAAATCCCTAAGGTTTCTGAAGCGATTGTATTACCCTTCCTGTAGTAAACCGACAGATTTGTTTTCTTCTTTTTGGTTAGTGCTCGCGATATATTGCAGAAATTTGTTTTGAGTGAAGCTGAATGAAGGAGGACAAGCCGAGAGACTTTGTCAGCCGCAGTGTGTGGGTGTGACGTCACTAGGAGCTGCGCTGGGATAGGTTGGTTGGTGAGAAGGGTCGCGCACGGATTGGAAACAGTCCGTGAAGCGCAATTGGTGGGGAAAGGCAAGGGAAGAGTATTCCGGGAATTAAAGTCACTTATTGATTACATTTTTTAAAGAAAATAAAAGACGGAAAGATGAAATTTTTCAAAGCACTTAAAAGTGCCTTGAGGGGAGATGTATATATTAAAGCAAATGTAGGAGAAGAAACACCGCCTGAGGGTACACCAGCTTACATCGTGATTGAAGAAAAGGGTGTTGCACCATGTCTTTGGTTAAAGCAATGGTGCAAATTAACAGAAAAGCATGGAAGTGTAGCGTTCCCTATCCATGGGTCGTTTAATCTAAGAGTTTTGGAGAATCTAAGATTTGCGCTATATGACATGAAAGTACCTCCAAGACCAGCACAGTTTGAAGCATTAGCAATTTGGGAGCAAATGGCTAGAAGGCAACTACAAAAGAAATTTGAGACAAGAGTGAGAAAAGTAGAAAAGACACTAGCGGATGCTAGATGGGATAGTACTCAAAAGGTGTGGAGATCAGACATAATGCAGGGAATTAAATTGTTTCCAGCAAATACCGAC
Source organism: Pleurodeles waltl (assembly GCF_031143425.1). Lineage (NCBI taxonomy): Eukaryota > Metazoa > Chordata > Amphibia > Caudata > Salamandridae > Pleurodeles > Pleurodeles waltl. The sequence continues at coordinate 891,258,295 of NC_090442.1, read as the reverse complement.
GAAGCAGAGGCGGAAGGAAGGAAAGCTACCTATAAAACAAACAGGAGTCAGTCCAGAGATAGAGAAAACAATAGAAATTCGAAAAGGTCAGACGAATCAGACGATGAGGAGTTCATTCTGCAATTGCTAAATGACCGCCCGCCACCATATGTGGAAAGCGAAAATGGCCCAAGCACTAGTACTGCCCCTCCAGAACCAATACAGGGTACTGTAACACCGAATTTGAGAATATCGCAGAGGCAAGGTAGTCCCGAAATGCCTTATACACCAGAAATACCACAAGTTCAGAGAATATATCCCGACATGGCGAAATTGAAACCTGTCAATGATTATCAGCCACAGGTTCAGAGGCGCTATTGTGATGAGCATAATCTGGAAATGACTTCTAGTTTAATGGCGCAGGGAGGACAGAATTACCAAAGACCGACATTGATTCAAGCCGAATCAACACAAATTTTGATGCCTCAAAAGCAGATGCAAAAAGTGCCGAAATACATTCAAATAGTAGAAAAACAGTTAGACATGCCGGCAATGATGAACCATAATGTGGGAATTAACATGACACAGAATACGGGGAACAGACAGAATCCAGATGCAATATCTTTGCCTATCACTGTAGGTCCGCCAGTGCCATTGTATATACAGGCAAAGCCGAATGTATTCAACCAAGGGGTAATGACACAAAATGAGATGGGAAGGCGATGCATAGAAAATACTCAAGAAACAACTCTGGTAGGTACACTGCTAAAGAGATCTGGGTCTTTGTTAGAATTTAGTCCAATTCAAGCTTGTGCTCCGTCAACTGTGGTAAGGTCAGGTCCACCACTAATAGTACCGCTAACTTCAAAAACAGAAATGTTACAAAAACCATCAGTAGCAGTAGACATGAGTGCCACATTAATGGGACTGAACGCACAACAGTTAGCACAATGGTTGAACAGCCTGAACTCTCCACAGAGTACACCCAGCAGGAAAGGAGAAGAATATTTTAATAGAATAAGATTGGGCATGGAAGCTGACGAACTAGTAGAGGGAACGATGGGTTTGAACAGGTTAGAATCATACACCGAAGAAGAGCTGAGATACATGTGCCCTAGAATTACAAGAAAAGTAAGCAGCATACATAAGAAGTTACAAGAAATTGCAGACAGAAACAAAGTCGACATAGGTAAAACCAAACACTTGAGCAGAAGTTACAGGTTAGACTTTGAGACAAAAGATTTTGAACACATGAGATCTGCAGGAATGAAAACACACCTTAAAGAGATACTGCAAAGCGCCCAGGTTTGGAGATGTTTAGACACATGGGAGAGCAGGTGGGTTAAGAAAAAGGACAAGAAGAAAGAAAGTACCCCAGACCGGAATGAGAAAGTACAACAGAATGATGATCTGATAACCATGTTACGAATGAGAGAAACAGCAGGGGGAAAACTTGTCCATGTACCATGGCACAGGTGCGATATTCAATCCTTTATGGATGATTACCCTAAATTAAGAGAGAAACCGATCGAGTGGTATCAACAAACAGATAGATTTGTGAAACTCGCAAAATGTCTTTGGGAAGACCTGAATACTTTATTCAAAATTGTAGTTCCGGCAGATTTGTGGGAAGATTGTAAAAGGGCTGTAGGTTGGCCAACAAGTGAACCAGAAAGAGATAGGGACAGAGGTGCACCATCTCCTACGGTAATGAGTTTATACCATAAGGTGATTGAGCATTTGAAAAAAAAGGTTGCGTTGAAAAATGTGGATTGGCAGAGAATTGACAGAACAGCACAAGAAGTTAAGGAGTCAATACATGCATACTATGAGAGATTGTTGAAAGCATTTAAAAATTACAGTGGTACGGAAACGACTGAGGCAAAGGACATGCTCCATTTTGTGTTCAGATTTGTGGAAGGATTGAGACCCGAAATCAGTCAGATGCTTAAAATGCATTTGATTTGTTGGCAGTCAAAATCAATCGATGAAGTGTTGAACTATGCAAAATACTACAATGATGAGATTGAGACAAAACAGAAAAGGTTGAAAGAAAAAGTGATGGCAATGCAGATTAGAGCAGCTCAGACAGGTTTGCAAGGTTTCCAACAACAGTTGCCACAGCAGCAACAGCAGGGAAATGTTATGTTTCAGCTACAGATGAGAGGCAGAGGCCGAGGAGGTTTTGTGAATAATGGTCCTGATTAAAATACTGTTGTGATTCCAAATGGTATACAGGCAATGAAGAAGGTGATGCCATGTCACACGTGCGGAATCGTCGGACATTGAAAACGGGAGTGCCCAATGTTGGTGCAGGAAGGTGTAGGTCAGCAAAACAACGATGTCAATACATTTCAGAATATGAGAGGACCGAAATCGAGAGGTCTAAATCCAAATTTCCAAAATAATGTAAATCAGATGCAGGGTCTACAACCTATACAACAACAGCAGGTGCAAATGCCCCATGTACAAATGGCACAGTTGCAGCCAATGCAACAGCAGTTTCCTATAGTACCTAATCAGCAAATGCAAATACCCTTAGCACAAATGAATCAGCAACAAGTAATGCTTCCTCAACAGGTCACGGCTCAAGGAATTAATCAAAATGACACAGTACACCAATTCCCGTTACACAGTGAGAATGGAATAAACGATGTTTGGGAGAGTAAAAGTTCAGATGAGGAGGGAAATTGTATGCTTGCAGAATCTTTGGAAGTTGATCAAAAGGGACCGTATGTGGAAGGAAGAGTTATGGGTCACAGTGTTTCATTCTTGGTTGACACAGGAGCTACACGCTCTACAGTCAGAAGTATTGAAGTACCAAATTTGCCACTTTCAGGGAGAACAGTTCAAGTAGTGGGAGTAGCAAATAGGTATCTGACAAACCCAATCACAGATCCAGTGCAAGTCAGAATTGGTAACTTTCAAGGGTCACATAAATTTGTGGTGTGTGACTCAAGTCCGATATCCCTATTAGGGAGAGATTTATTGTGCAAATTGGGATGCTCGATCATGTGCTCAAATGATGGAATTAAAATTCAGACAAACAGTGATGAGGAAGAAGAGGACAGTTTAGGAGGGGACGAAGTTGAAACTGTTGATGAAGAGTATCCCCTGATTACTCTTTATCCAATGCTCACTGAAGCAGATATTCCTGCTGAGTTACAGGAAACAGTTGAAAAAGAAGTGTGGGATATGACAGGGAAAGAAGTAGGATTGGTTAAAGGAGCAGAACCAATGAAAGTGACTGTAAAACCTAATGTAAATTTTCCTCAGACACCACAATACCATATGTCACAAGACACTCTCATGAAAGTCGCTCAACTCATTGATGAGTTTGTGAAACAGGGAGTACTGAAAGAAGTACTAAGTAGTCCATGTAATTCACCAATCATGGGACTAATAAAACCAAGTGGAAAAGTCCGAATTGTTCAAGATTTGAGAAAAATAAATGACATAATAGTCAAATGTTGTCCCGTAGTACCAAATCCAGCTGTGATAATGTTTTGAATTCCCTGTGATGCAGAATGGTTCTCAGTCATCGACTTGTCACAAGCATTCTTTTCTGTGCCTCTTCATGAGGACAGCCAATTTCTCTTTTGTTTCAAATTCTTGGACAGAGTCTACCGTTGGTGTCGAATTCCTCAAGGGTTTTCGGAGTCACCATCAATCTTCAATCAGATTCTAAAGAAAGATTTAGAATCATTGGAATTACCATTTGAATCAACCTTAGTACGGTATATTGACGATTTGTTGGTTGCATCCAAAACAGAAAATGACTGTACGGTTGACACTATTGCCCTATTGAACCATTTGGGAAGGAATGGACACAAAGTGTCTCCTTCACAATTAAAGTTCTGTCAGAAGAAAGTGAAATATTTGGGTCACCAAATAGAGAAAGGGTCGAGAAGAATCATGTAAGAAAGAATAACAAGTGTACTTCAAATGAGTCCACCCAAGACGAGAAAAGAGGTGAGAAAGTTTTTGGGAATGGTAAACTACTGTCGCCAATGGATTCCCAATTTTTCAACTCTAGCCAAACCTTTACTGAAACTGACCCAGAAAGATGCGCTGGATGAAATAGTGTTGAAAAGAGATGAAATGGATGCTTTTATTGAATTAAAGGAATGTATGTGCAGAGCTCCAGCTTTAGGTATGCCTGATTACACAAAGCTGTTCACATTGTTTTGTCATGAACGTGATGCATGTTCCTTGTCTGTCTTGACTCAAGCCCATGGTGGCATAAACAGACCAGTAGCATATTTTTCAGCTACTTTGGATCCAGTCGCAGCAGCCTTACCAGGATGCTTGCGTGCTGTAGCAGCAGTTGGTATAAGCCTAAATCAGAGTGAAAGAATAGTGATGGGACATCCTTTAACAGTTATGGTCCCTCACTCAGTCGAAATACTTTTGACACGTTCCCGAACACAGCACATGACCGGTGCCAGGCTTACAAGGTACGAGACAATAATTTTGGGATCACCCAATGTGCAGCTGAAAAGGTGCACTACGTTGAATCCAGCAACCTTGTTTCCCAGTGAAAATGTCGAAATTGAGAACGCTGAAGACATCGAGCACGACTGTCTTCAGGTGACTGAATTTTGTACAAAACCAAGACCTGATATCAAAGACACCCGATTGGAAGAAAATGATCAAATTATTTTTGTTAATGGTTCATGTTTGAGAGATGCACCAGGAATATTGAAAGCAGGATATGCTGTATGTACAATAACCGGTGTTCTGGAAGCATCTTGGCTTCAGGGAGTTTACTCTGCACAGGTGGCGGAACTAGTAGCCCTTACTAGAGCTTGACAACTTTCCGCATTAATGAAAGTCACCATTTACACTGACAGTCAGTACGGGTTTGGAATAGTGCATGATTTTGGACAATTGTGGTCACAGAGAGGCTTCATGACCTCTTCAGGATCACCAGTGAAAAATGGTGAAAGAATAAGTGAATTGTTACATGCCATCCAGTTACCAGGAGAAGTAGCAGTGGTAAAATGCAGTGCACACTTGAAATCACAAGACTTTGTTTCTTTGGGAAATGGATATGTAGATCAAGTCGCAAGGTTTTGCGCATTGAACTGCTATTGCTCAGAGACGAATGGAACCTGATAAATGAGCCAGAACTTGAACCATGTGAAGCCTTCGCTCTAAAAGTTGTAGATACAATCGAAGAATTTAAGTTCCTCCAAAATAATGTTAGCAAGGATGAAAAACTCTCATGGAGTAAATTACAATGCATAAAGAAACCAGATGATTTGTGGGTTTCAAGCGAAGGGAAATTGGTTCTGCCAGACAGTCTTTTGACGCAATTAGCCAGGTTGTATCATGGACAAGCCCACCTTGGAAGGGATGCCATGATTAGACTATTCAAAATTGATTGGTTTAATCCCAAATTCCGTCAAGTTGCTGAAGCAGTTTGCCATTGATGCGTCATTTGCCAACAAATGAACGCAGGGAAGGGAACAGTAGTAAATTTGAGCCCCATTGGAAGAGCAGGTGGGCCATTCAGCAGGATGCAAATGGATTTCATTGAGATGCCTATGCATGGAGGCTTGAAATATGTATTGGTGATTGTGTGAATTTTTAGTAACTGGATTGAAGCATACCCTACACGCAGAAATTATAGTCTCACAGTGGCAAAATTTCTCTTGAGAGAACTAATACCACGTTTCGGATTCTCTATCTCTTTAGAATCAGATAGGGGAAGTCACTTCAATAACGAAGTAATCAAATTATTGTGTACAGCACTGAACATTGAACAAAAATTGCATTGTAGCTACCGCCCTGAAGCATCAGGACTAGTGGAGCAAATGAATGGCACATTGAAATCGAGGATGGCGAAAATATGCGCATCCACAAACTTGAAATGGCCTGACGCATTGCCCTTGGTGTTAATGTCAATGAGAAACACACCTGATAGAAAAACTGGACTATCGCCGCATGAAATACTCATGGGCAGAGCCATGAGACTTCCAGCAGTTCCTGCAAATGCTCTTGTAAATATTACAGATGATATGGTATTGGACTACTCCAAAGGTCTGGCTGATGTGGTCCGCTCTTTTTCCTACCAGGTGGAGGCAACCACCTTGCCACCGATCCAAGGTCCAGGACACACCCTGAAAGCAGGTGACTGGGTCATGATAAAGAAGCACGTGAGGAAGTCGTGTCTGGAACCCCGTTGGAAAGGACCTTTTCAAGTGATTCTGACAACTACCACCGCTGTGAAGTGTGCGGGAGTTCCCGACTGGATTCACGCCAGTCACACGAAAAGGGTGACGTGTCCCACAGAAGAGAAAATTGAAGCGCTGAAATTACCAGCAACTGACAGGAAAGTACCAGGCACTGAGACAGAACAAAGAGAGTCTGAGAGTGAACGAGAAGAAATCGAGACAGGAGAAATATTTTTTGAGGAAGACGCAGTCGATCCTTTTGAGGACAACCGAGAGGAAGCCTCAGGAAGTGACAAAGATCCTGGAGGTGACAAAGAGCCTGTCACAGGTGAAGAAGCAGGAGAGCCTAATAAGAAGAGCGCTTTCCCAGAAGCAAACGATACAGGAAAAGAAAGGGAAAACCTGATTGACCTCCTAGGGGAAGGAGACAAGACAGAACAGACTGAAATCGTTCAAATTCTTCCAGAACCGGTTGCAGGTCCATCAGATGAAAATAGTGCGAAACAGATACAAAGCATATCGCCAGTGAAATCAAAGACTAAAGAATCATTAAAAGAAAATGAAGGGCCAAAGTTGAAGGAGAAAAGAAAAGAGGTGTCTATCGCAATAACATCATCGAATGAAGAAAAAGACACAACCAAAGAACAAGACATAAGCGAAAGAGAATCGAAAGGAGATGCAAAATTGAAAAGGAAAAGAATACCGAGCAGAAGATATTCCGGTCCAGAGTGGGCATACACAGCCACTAACGATTGGTCAGACGAATTTCTATCTCTCAGTCTTGAAAACGAAGAAGCAGAACGACACTTTGGTACTTGAAAAGTGAAATTTCATGAACATTACCGAACAAGACATTGATAATCTGATTGACTTTTGAACCGGATAAGACATTGATAACTTGATTGACTTTGAAACCGATTTTGAGACAAAGCTGCTAATCCGATAAGAGACTAAGCTGCTAAAGGAAACCGTGTGAACATTGAACTCGTTCAGCTTTATATATATATCTGCGAATCTGATTTGATAAAGTGTCTTCAACTTTCTGATTCTATATAGATCATGCCAGGCAGTACTTCAAAGGGACATAAAATGAAATGTTGTAAATATATGTGTATAGGTCTAATAACTGCATGTGTACTAATAATTATAGCAATAGTTCTTAGAATGCATGGAGAGAATGAGAGAGATGCGAATGATGCTTCTACTTCTAAAATTACTACTGAATTAACTCCTTTGCAGAAACTCGAACAAGACGAGAAATATTTACACAACAAGAAAGAGCTTTCATCTAACATCTTCTATCGCTTGCTGAATGAGTATGTTGACACAATGGATTCGAAAGATTGTTATGTGTGTACACAAATACCTACCTCAGTAATAGAAGGAGTGACATATCATAGCATGCCTCTTACATATGGAATAACATGTAGTTTGTTACTGACAGATTTTATGGCCAGGAGTCTATTCAATACTTCTATTCCAATCATGGTGTCATGTTTCCATATGTCCCTATAATAGAGTACTTGAGTAAAGTAGCAAGGAATTATTATATAAAAATAGTTAGGGGTTTCTTTGAACCACTATCACCTTTTTCCGCAGCTCAAGCTCATAGAGAAAACCTTACATGCTTGCTTTCGCCTGTAGAGAAAAGTGTTTTAGATCACACTGAAGATAGAAGGAAAATGGTAAAGGAGAAATTAGAAAAAGAATTACACAAAAGAACATCTGTAGATAACTATGCTTTTGCCGCAATAAAGACACAAGGGAGACTAGCTTTAGACGCAATACATATAGGGAAGCTTTGTATATATAGACCTAAGTCATATTATGACACAGTCTTTGTAGGAACGAGTGAATGTAAACACGTGTTTTTTTTTCAGGCTAAATGGACGTTCATGTTAAATGGCCTAGATCCAGCTACTCCAGGAGTACATTATATTTGTGGACTCAACGCCTATTATCGTCTTCCAAAGGGATGGTATGGGAGATGTCATTTGGGAATAGTATTTCCAAAGATTTATCAACTAGAGGACTTAAAGACGTTTTCAAAGCTGTCTGAATTACATCGTATTCAGAAAAGGGAGACAGCTTCTGGTGTGGTAGGAGATATATTTGGAGCGATGATTCCTTCAGTAGGAGTCATATTGAATTCAATCAAAATACGAACGTTGTCTACTATTGTGGATAACATGCTGACAAAATTCTCAGGAGCAATGATCCTGATGGATACTGAGCTTGCTGAAGAAAGAGCTATGACTCTTCAAAATCGGCTTGCTTTAGACATTCTTTTAGCAAAGAATGGCGGCGTTTGCAAAATGCTTAGTGCACGTCACTGTTGTTCTTATATACCGGACAACAGTGGGCAAATTAGGAAAATGCTTACAAATTTAACTAACGAGAGTGCAGATTTGAAAGAATTGAAAGAACCAGGAGTATGGGAAAAGGTTGGAAAAGGATTTGGTTCCATGGGAAATTGGCTCAGCAACATTTGGAAAGGAATATTACTGAAAATAGTAAAAGGAATAGTAATAATATTAATCTGCTTATTAGGTATTTGGGGAATATGGAAAGCTATTAAAATACTGAAATCAAGAAGCAAAAGGAGAAGAGAAAGAACAAAATAAAATAGTAGAAATATAGAGGGAAAAATCAAAGGGAACAAAAAGGAAGAGGGAATTGACTGAAGTGCTAAATTACTAAAACAGAATTTTAATGAAATAAAATTTGTGATGGAAGATTTAATGTGATGACATAATTAGTCATCAAAGGAGGGATTGATGAAGCAGAAAAAGAAAGGCTAACAAACGCTTATATATCATGTAACAAAATCGTATAAGGTAGTGTGATTTAAGCAAAATTAAAATAATGTGTGTGGGAAAATGTGCCCATGAGGTAGTTCGCCATTATTATAAACGAGCTTAATTAATCATGAAGAAGTGACAATGTAGTAATCCGTCATAATTGCAAATGTATTCTATGATTTTCCTGTTGAAACTGTTATATGCTTAGCTTAAATTTAGCAGAGGCTTTGGCCTAGTTTCCTGGTCTCAAATTTAACTGCGTGGTTTTCACTTGTATTAACAAAAACGTATTTTAACTTTAAAGTCGTATTTTTCCAGTAGAAATGACTAATACACTTATCTCAAGGTTTCGTGCTAGGCTAGTTTCATCCCCTTTGAAGCAAGGTCAGTTTCTGCAGGTGCAGACAATAAAGACACTGATACAGAAAATAATTGGCAAACTGTGTTGCTACTTGTGTTCCAAGGCTCCAAGGACACCTTATGCATAAATGAGTACTAAGAGAAAGACAATATTCATTGGTCAAAAGGAAGCCACCCTATGAACCCTCCAATGGAAGACCCTGAAGAATTTGGAACGTTTCTTACTTAAACCCACCGGACAAAGAGAAGTCAGCCATTTTCTTTGATGCCATTTTGAAGCCAGATTCAAGACGCCATTTTAAATGACACTTTGATGCCTTTTCTCTGTCCTAGAGAAAGAGACTTTAAGAATTTTCACCCTAGAGACTTTAATTTTAATTTTGCCCCGTCTTGTCCATGCAGTAACTTTTGCCCCATTCTCCTTGCTGCCGCAAGGAAACTTGCTTTAACTTTGCCCCTTTGAAATCTGCCCCATGCTGATTGAACCGGTACCTGAAGGACGAAGACTTTTCCTTGAATGCTGATTGAATTTGGTAATTATAAAAGGATAATTGTATTATGCATTGTGTTTTCCTTCTTAGGTACCAACTGCTTATTTTGACAGAGCCCAAGCTAGAAGTTTTCTAAATTTGTGTTGACTAAATTCGTTTTGCATGAAGTCCCACATGCCAATGCTAATTAGAGGTTAGTTGAGGTATACATTTGATGCACCATGCTAAATTGAAATCTTGTTATGCTGACCGATGTATGCAATTAGTCAAATTCAGCTACTTATATTAGTGATTTGCATTGCTATAACCGAGTGCATTATAATCCAGATTTTGCGTACATTGCGTTTCTTCCGTCGCTATGGACAGCTAGTAATGTCCGTATACGTATATCATTTGATTTTGAGACTTACTTATATTGTGCTAGCTTTGTTAATATAGGGAAATAAACTCATTAACTTTTAATAAACAGGTGTGGTTATTCATGACAGAAAGATCATGGTGTGTCTAATTACTGATTTTCCGTTTGACTAATTTGTTGTTTGATTATTAATTGAGTATTGGGTATTGATTATAAATGGTTATTGATGATTCATTTGAGTGATCCGACTATTCTTGGATGAGGGGAACCCAACTCGGTCAAAAGGTTCACCGACCTCCGGCTGTCCAAGTACAAGTAATTTATAAAGACTGGACGCGCTATCAGAAGTTACAACGTTAATAACTCTAACTCATTCATTAAAGGCTTTGCGCCAGACTCAAATCTGTAAGCTGCAAATACCAGAAACGTCAGAGAAAAGCTTAAATCGCTTTGCTCTTTTTCCAGCAAACCTCTTGAGGTGTGGGGAAGAACATAACAGTTGCTAGGCCAATGCCTTTATGGCTTGTCTTATAAGCTTAAATGTGTTGCTAAAGTTTTAGAGAATCACAGTTAATGCAGTCATTTATTACAAGATTTCTCATACATCCGGTGGTGTTTGTTGCGACCAAGTACTCCGCTGCCTGGGCTTAACATTTTTTCAATTTCTCCCAGCAGCTACCTCTCATTGTATTGGATGGACTCCGTTCCTGAAAATGAAATGCTGACAACAGGTTAACTGTGCGTTCTGAATAATTGTTGGAAAACATTAGAAACAGATGCAGGCTATGTCTAGGGGATGGAGAAATCAAAACAAAGAAAACAGAGTAAAACTGCAAGCAAAAACAATGAGGGTAAAGGTAAATGGTCATAAAACACACGGGGCAAACTTTGAAAGGAGCTAAAAATGATAACTTTCCGTCAGTCTGCATTTGTCTTCTGGGGTAGCACGTCTAAAGTAAGCAAGGTGATAATTTATTTTTGCGCTGAAAAAAATATTTGAATAAATTAACTCGGAAAAGTGTGGCTTTTACTTCACCGGGAGCTGGACAGTTAGGACTGAACCATTTCTTTTATTATACAAATCCTGAGAGCAAGCAAGAATTGCACGTGTATTATTTCAGAGAGATCATTCACAAAAATGTTTTGTGGTTAATAATTAGAGCTATTAGTATTTTAAACTCCTAACCAGACTTTTCTTGCCACTTAAACTGAAAATGAAAAGTAAAAAAGTTTCTCATAAGCGGACAATGGCCGCCTTTAGCATGAAGGAAACACACAAAAGGAAACAGAAGTTTCCTCAAAGTCAATCGGCAAAAGTGCAATTATCAGTATAACCAGCAAAAATGCAAATAACCATGTAAGAGGGTCGATGTCATGAAAAGCGCTCAACTTCTGCCCAGCGACGCTGACTATGAAATAAGGAAAGAAAGTAGACTAGAAACCATGTGGAAAACATGGAGCCTCATATATTTTCAGTAGTTGGCCAGTGCGCTAGAGGAGGGGTAAACACTGGAAAAGGGATGACAAATGCATGCCTTTCATAAATCAAATCAAGCAAATTTTAAAAGGCAAGCCCACCAAAAAAAAAAAACTGATCGGCGTGACATGGGCGTCGTTACAAGCCCATAGAGAGATTACACCAGGTTCAGAGCGCTTTGCACGCTCGATCCTAAAAATGCTGTCAATTGCATTCAAAAGTGAGATAAGCCAATCCTCCTTATTAGACAGGTTTAAGGAAGTGTCAAGCCAACGTTTAAACTGATATGGTTAGATTTTGACACAATGGTTTAAATATATAATGGACATACTTCAGAATACTCAGAGAAGGGAGATACTTTTGACCAATTAAGTGATCTTCACACTAACTGAAAATTTCGCCTTTGTCTCGATCACTATGTAGTGCATAAAAGCCTTCTAGCAGTCAGGGGATCACATAAAGTAAGCTAGGGACTTGCAGTTTTAAAATATGGCCTACAGTGTCATTTTAGACTGGTTGGCATAGCCAAAAGTGGTAAGGCTGTAACAGGAGAATGTTACCACATTTGACAGTCACATGTTGTGGTATTTCACTGTGATGAAAGTCTGTTAAGGAGCTATGTGACAAAATAAAATAAAAACTAGACAACAAAAACATACTATAGTAAAAAGACAATTGAATTGCTGCTACAAAATTAAATACAACACATAGCAATGAGAAAACAACCATATCGAAATGCATAAAAATATAACACACTACTAGAAAAGAATCAAATAATGTTACCGAAAATTAGTTAAATAACTATTTACAAAGCTTTGCACATAAACAAAACAGAGTGAAACACAGCAGAGGCATAACCCAGCACAATAAGACTGGACAATAGCATCCTACAAAAGCTAAAGAAAATACAACACACCACCAGTTTCACTAATAATGGTTATACAGGTTGTTTTTTCTATGGTAGATACAGATCGAGCTTATCATTGTCTCCGGAACTGTTCGGACAATTACTTTCTAGGACCATATATAATTTGTCTGACGGTCTTTGGTAGGTTAAGTGATATGACTGCCACCTTACAATATTTATGTTAGTTATTCTTTCGGTTTAGCACAAACATATGTGTTTTACTTTGTTGTTTTTTTTAGATGCGCACAGCCCAAGTACAGAGTTCTTTGCATTACAATAGAATAAAGGAACAACTGGGTCCGCAAGGTTACTTTGACAGCGGTCCATCCATATGTTATTTCAATTGGGTTTCTTTTTAGTTACTGAGTGGCACTTTGGAATTATAAGTACAGAACATCCATATGTAGCTTAGTTCAACCATAGATGCACATAAAGGGGGTGTTAGAAATTGGGTCTCTGGTTAACAGTCAGTTTGCATTCTGTCAAAGCAGGGACCCTCACTCTAGTCAGGGCAATTGAGATACACACTTAGATAACCCCTGCTCACCCCCTTGGTAATGCAGTGAAAACACTACAAAATGGACACCAGTTTAGAAAATAGGCAATATTTATCTAAATAAAACAAGAGCAAAATGACAAAAATCAAACATACTCAAGTCAAGATATGAATTTTTAAAATAATAAGAGTCTTACTTGATAGAAAACAATGGACACATTGTTGTCACACAAAGTACCTGTTTTGTGTCAAAATCTAAAGCCGTCTGGGGAGCGTGTATCGAAAAAGTCAAGAATGCGTCATTTTCTCACTTGCAAGTGAAGCCCTACATCGTTTTTCGTAAGGGGCACCTCGGGTCCACGCAGGTTCACGATGATTTTTGATGCCCAGTGATAATGCGTGAGAAATCTGGCCGCACGGTGATGAAAACACCGTTCCGTGGGGTTTGCATCATTTTCAGCAGCCGTAAGTGGGCGGTGAATCGATTATAGCCACAAGCATCGCTTTTGCAGCCACATTGCAGGTGGTGTGTCGAAATTTTCCCTGCATGGCGTCCTGTGTGTGGATTTTAGTCCTTGTTCTACCAGCTTCACCTTTCAAGGGCCCAGGGACTGGATAGGGCACCACTTGGGCAGGACAGTAGTTTCAGTAGAGAGTCCAGGTGCTGGGTGAGGAAGTCTTTGATGGCCCTGATACTTCAATACAGGAGACAAGCTCAGTCCAAGCCGTTGGAGATTCTTCACAAGCAGGTATATACCACAAGGTCCAGTCTTTGTCCTCTTTCAGGCAGAAGCAGCAGCTGCAGGCCAACGCAGCAAAACACAGTAACAGGCAAAGGGGCAGTACTCCTCCTCCGGTTCTTCAGCTCTTCTCCTTGGCAGAGGCTCCTCTTGGTTCCAGAAGTAACCTGACAATCTGGGGGTTTGGGTCCACTACTTATACCTCCTTTTGCCTTTGAAGTAGGCAAACTTCAAAGGAAAGTCTCTGTTGTTCACAAGATCCTGCCTTGCCCAAGCCTGGCTCCAGACATACACCAGGGGGTTGGAGACTGAATTGTGTGAGGGTAGGCACAGCCCATTCAGGTGTAAGTGACCACTCCTCCCTTCACTCTAGCCCAGATGGCCCATCAGGATATGCAGGCTACACTCCAGCTCCCTTTGTGTCACTGTCTAGAGGGGACTCACAAACAGCCCAGCCAAGAAAATGCCCACTTGCTAAAAGTGACTTTTTCAAACAGACAATTTAAAAAACAACTTTACCAAAAGATGTATTTTTTCAATTGTGAGTTCAGAGACACCAAACTCCATATTTCTTTCTGCTCCCAAAGGAAAACTGAACTTAAAAGCCCTTTCAGGTGTGAGTGACCACTCCTCCTCTCCCTCCCAGCACAGATGGCTCATCAGGAAATGCAGGCTACACCTCAGCCACATTTGAGTCACTGTCTAGAGGAGAGGTGCAAACATCCCAACTGTCAAAATGATCCAGACAGGGAATCCACAAACAGGCAGAGTAAATGAATGGTTTAAGCAAGAAAATGCCTTCTTTCTAAAAGTGGCATTTTCAAACTCACAATCCAAAAACCAACTTCACTAAAATATGTATTTTTGAATTGTGAGTTCAGAGACCCTAGACTCCGTATCTATCTGCTTCCAAAGGGAATCTGTACTTTAATAACATCTAAAGGCAGTTACCCTATGAGAGAGATAGGCCTTGCAACAGTGAAAACCGAATTTGGCAGTATTTCATTGTTAGGGCATGTAAAACACATCAGTACATGTCCCACCTTTGACATATACTGCACCTGCCCATAGGGCTACCTAGGTCCTACCTTAGGGATGACTTACATGTTTAAAAAGGGAAAGGTTTGGGCCTGGCAAGTGGGTACACTTGCCAGGTTGAATTGGAAGGTTAAACTGCACACACAGACACTGCAGTGACAGGTCTGAGCCATGTTTACAGGTATACTCAGGTGGTGGCACAATCAGTGTTGCAGGCCCACTAGTAGCATTTGATTCACAGGCCCTGGGCACTTATAGGGCACTTTACTAGGGACTTGCCAGCAAATCAGGTATGCCAATCATGGAAAAGGCAATTACACATACAATTTACACAGGAAGCACTTGCACTTTACCACTGGTCAGCAGTGGTAAAGTGCCCAGAGTGCCACAAACAGTAAAAACAGAGTCCAGCACACAGTCACAACATGGAAAGCAAAGGCAAAAAAGATAGGGGAGACCACGCCAACGATGCCAGGTCTAACATGTGTTCCCCCAGATGAAAATGGGGAGAACTACCCAACCTCACTTCAGTTCTCATCACTAAAGCAAAAGAATCTAGACAGACCATCAGCATTGGTGTTTTCCTTTCCGGGGCAGTGTTCCACCATAAAGTCCATTCCCTGTAGAGAGATAGACCACCTCTGGAGTTTTGGGTTTTCGCCCCTCGTCTGCATTAACCATCTGAGGGGCCTGTGGTCTCTCTGAACTGGGAAGTGTGTCCCAAACAAGTAAAGTCTTAGCTTCTTCAGCGCCCAGACCACAGCAAAAGCTTCTCGCTCAATGGCACTCCACCTAACCTCCCACTAATGAAGGCTACAGGCTGGTCTAGGCCCTCTCCCTTTCATTGTGACAACATTATTCCCACACCATGCTCTGAAGCATCAGTCTGCATGACAAATTCTTTAGAGAAGTCAGGTACCTTCAGCACGGGTGCCATGCACATTGCTGCCTTCAGGGCGTGAAAAGCTGTCTGGCAAGACTCAGTCCAGATCACTTTCTTTGGTTGCTTCTTGGAAGTTAACGCTGTTAAGGGAGCAACGGTGGTGCCATACCCCTTAACAAACCTCCTATAATAGCCTGTGAGACCTAAAAAGGCTCTCACCTCAGTCTGGGTCTTGGGGGCTCCCAAGCCAAAATGGTATCAATCTGTGGCTGTAGGGGTGCCACCTGGCCACTCCCCACCTGGTGTCCCAAGTACACCACAGAACCCTGTCCTATTTGGCACTGACTTGCCTTAATAGTGAAACCTGCCTTCAGCAGGGACTCTAACACTTTGCAGAGGTGCTGCAAGTGTTCCTCCCAAGTGGAGATGAACCTAGCAATGTCATGCAGTTAGGCTGCACTGAAATCATCCAATTCAGCCACCACCTGGTTAACAAGCCTCTGAAAGGTGGCAGGGGTATTTTTCATCCTATAGGGGGATTACCCTAAACTGGTAGTTACCATCTAGGGTAGAAAATGCAGACCTCTCTTTAGCCCCCTCAGTCAGAGCAATCTGCCAATATCCAGATATGAAGTCAAACATGATGAGATATTTTACAGCCCCTAACCGATCAATGAGTTAATCAGCTTGGGGGATGGGTTGCGTGTCAGTCTTCGTGACCTCATTGAGTCCCCAGTAATAAAGGGGGGTACTGACCACAGGAAAAGTTTTGATGGGGGGGCCTTACATTTTCCCCACTCTTGCCACCTGCCTGACAAGTTTGGTAAGACCTACAGTGCGCATCAGAGTGCTTGCGCATTTGGGGCCAGAAGAAGTGGGTGACAAGTCTCTCAAAAGTATTGTCCAGCCCCAAATGTTCAGATAAAGGCACATCATGAGCCAAGCCCAGTAGGAAGACTCTGAAGCACTGGGGTACCACCAGCACAAGGGCTGCCCCAAGCTCAGCAACCTTAAGCTCACTATATAGGAGGCAATCTCCCAATAAATCTGTCGTGAACCAGACTCTTTGCCATACGCCTGGTCTTCAGCCTGCTGGTGCAAACCCTCCAGAGTAGGGCAAGTTTTCGGTGTTTCACTGAATGTTTCCCTTGTGGGTCCCCCTTCCTGCTGATACTGAGTCAGCTTGAGAATCTCCCCCAGTTTAGCCCCTGTTCCCCTGTAGGCTCTGGGGCATCCCCCTCAGGTTCAGCCTCCTCCCAGACCGTGAGAACTTCTGGAGGAGGTTACCCATGCTCCTTGCCCTTCCTCCTTCTGGCAGACACCTGGGCCACTTTTTCAGGCTCCAGGGCCTCATGATCACTGTTAGAAATGGGGTCTTTGGTTGGCAGTCAGGTAACCCCCATCCAAGCAAGGGCTCTCACTCTAGTCAGGGTAAAGGAAAATCACACTCAATTAACCCCCACTCACCCCCCTGGTAGCTTGACATGAGCAGGCAGGCTTAACTTCAGAGATAAGGTGTTGAGTATCTGTACAGACCACAGTAATGCAGTGTACCACCACAAAATGACACAAAGCGGGTTTCCAAAAATATTTATTTTATCTAAATAAACAAGACCAAATATGATAAAAAAATCCACAATATTCAGTTCAAAATATGAATTCAGCACTTAAAAGCATGAAAACAGTGCCTTGAGGCACAAGTACTAAAAGTTGGTATTATGCGGCGTTGTGACTGAGTTGTTTCCGACAATGCGACGCCAATGATGCCATTTATGGAGTTGTTCAACCCAGTGGTACAGTACCTTAGTAAACAAGTAGAAAACAGACCGGCGCACAGAGTCAGGGAGTGAGGCTCGCGGGATCCGATGCTCCATCGTTTCCAGTGCCACGGGGCAGAAGGGCAGAAGGCACTGCATGGTGGCTTTGGGACCTTACTTCAAGGTGGTGGAGGTGAAGAGGTGTCAAATGCGAAGACGGTCCCTTAATTCTGGCAGATATGAAGTCCCGCAAAGTCACAAGACTGCAGGGAAACCTCACAAGGTCACAATGATATCACAGGGCCACAGGCACTGCAGTGGCGTTGGTTCATCAGGAACATTGGACTTACGACACTCCGGTGTCAGCGAAGTAGGGTGGGATCAGCAGCTGCAGCGATGCAAGGCCTACAGGATCGTCAGACTTCCACGAGGTCCACGGCCGTGGGGCAGACAGCATCGCTGTTCTGGGGCAGAGGCAACAGCCTACAGGTTCTTCGGATTTGTCACACTCTGTAAGGTCCACAGCCTCGGGGCAGGCTGCGTCGCAGTTCTGGGGCAGTGGCATCCTTTGCGAAGATGCACGATGTCGTCCAGCGTTGTTTGACTGTTTTTTCTCCAGGAATTTACTTCCAGGGGTCCAGGAACTGGAATGGCAGCCTCTGGCAAGCTAGAGTCCACAGCAAGTAGACTCAGGTCTGGTTGGTGAAACCGTTTCTGTTCCTGAGGCTTCAAAACAGGAGGCAAGCTCCACTCCAAGCCCTTGGAGTTACTTGTCAAGCAGGAATGCAACGAAGTCCAGTCTCTGTCCCCTTGCACAGGCAGAAGCAGCAACTGCAGGATAGCCTAACACAGCACAGTCACAGGCCAGGGCAGCACTTCTCCTCAGCTCTTCAGCTCTTCTCCAGGCAGAGGTTCCGCTTGAATCCTTGTACTAATCTAAAGTCTGGGGTTTTGGGTCCAATACCTATACTCCTTTCTGCCTCTGAAGTTGGCAAACATCGAAGCCAAGTCTCAAGTGTTTGTAAGATCCTTCCTTGTCCAGGCCAGGCCCCAACCTCGCACGAGGGGGTTGGATACTGCATTGTGTGAGTGCTGGCACACCCCTTTCAGATGTGAGTGACCACTCCTCCTCTCCCTCCCAGCAGAGATGGCTCATCAGGATTTGAGGGTTATACCCTAGCCCCTTTGTGTGACTGTCTAGAGAGAGGTGCAAACAGCCCAACTGTCAAACTGACCCAGACAGTGAATCCACAAACAGGCAGAGTTGCAGAATGGTTTAAGAAAGAAAATGCCTACTTTCTAAAAGTGCCATCTTCAAACTCACAATCTAAAAACCAACTTCACTAAAAGATGTATTTTTAAATTGTGAGCTCAGAGACCCTGAACTCCATATTTCTATCTGCTCCCAAAGGGAATCTGCACTTTGATAACATTTAAAGACAGTCCTCATGTTAACTAATGAGAGAGATAGGTATTGCAACAGTGAAAACTGAATTTGGCAGTATTTTTCTGTCAGGACATGTAAAACACATTAGTACATGTCCCACCTTAAACATACACGGCCCCTGCCCATGGGGCTACCTAGGGCCTACCTTAGGGCTGCCTTGCATGTATAAAAAGGGAAGGTTTAGGCCTAGCAAGTGGGCACACTTGCCAAGTCGATTTGGTAGTTTGAAACTGGACACACAGACACTGCAGTGGCAAGTCTGAGACATGTTTACAGGGCTACTAATGTGGGTGGCACAACCAGTGCTGCAGGCCCACTAGTAGCATTTTTTTTACAGGCCCTGGGCACCTCTAGTGCACTGTACTAGAGACTTACCAATAATTCAAAAATATGCCAATCATGGAAAGCCAAATACACATATATTTTACATAGGAGCACTTGCACTTTAGCACTGGATAGCAGTGGTAAAGTGCCCAGAGTATCAAAAACAGCAAAAAAAGAGTCCAGCACACATCAACAACCTGGGAAACAGAGGCAAAAAGTTAGAGGTGACCACGCAAGGAGGCAAAGACTAACAATCACCCTGACGGGCTGCCATTGACCGGGTGGATACACACACCCACCCAGGAAGACCCAGCATCTCCAAGTGAGACCTATATTCCACCTACGTCCTAGGGGATTCCTCCAGGTCATTGCCAAGCAGACAATCTACATTCATGGTTGGACTCACAGATACCCTCAAGGAACCTGAGCCTCCCCCACTCAAAGGGAACTTTGCACAGGCACTCAGAGTTGCCTACCACAACTACTTGGTGAAGGGCATGGGGAACTACCTGCTCTTCAGGCACCAGGTAGCTTCTCACAGTAGTCACACTGACTCCTGTGTCTCTCAGAGTCTCCACCCTCTGTCCATTGATGGTAACCCACTGCCTGTACTTTTTATTGTTCTCAGGCACAAGGGTCCTCTGGGCCATCTCCCTCTCCCCTGGTGAGACAAGGGTCATCTCTGCTGGCTCCTACCCACCTGGAACCAACTGCTCCCCAAGAGCTACACTGGCCAAACCCTGTGACCGACAACTTATGGGTGCCTGTGTCCCATTGGATCTTTTGAGATCCCCCCTCTTGTGACTTACCTGATCATATGCAAAGCACTTGTGGGGACCCCTCTCTGCAGGCTTCCCTATAGAGACTTGAGGTTTCTTTTCAACCAGGGGCTAGGAATCCTTACCCTAGGAACTAGGTTGGGACCCTTTACAGAACTCCCCCTGTTTACCCTTATCCCCCTCACTTCTTCTGATAGGGACCCTGCCCACCCTTGGCATGGTCTCCCCATACCTCTTCTGGACTCTGGTGCTCTCCCAGTGGTCCGCTTCCTGAGCAAGCTTTCTGGGGTCAGTCAGCTTGCTGTCAGTTAGGTGCTGGCACAGCTCTGGAAAACAGTCTGTACAAGTTCTTCCAAGCAATAAAGTTGTAAAGCACCACATCAGTTGTTACCTTACTGCCCTTCACCCAACCATCCAGTGACCTGCAAAGAGAGTCAAACATTCCAACCAAGTTTGGGAATCCATTTTCTTATAGGACCTAAACTTTTCCTTACACTGCTCAGGAGTAAGACCATATCTTGTGAGTAGGGCATCCTTCATGATAGAGTAGGTGAGTCCCTGAAGATCCCCTATGGATGTCAGAGTGTCCTTCCCCTCTACCTCAAAGTGCTTCCACAGACCAGCCATCAATGTGTTTCAGGGACCATGTTAATGTGGCAAGCAGACTCATTCCCCTGGAACTACAGATAGATGTCATCCTCCCTCTTGTAATCCTTCACCAGATCTTTAGGAATGTGTACCCTCCTCTCACGCTGCACTGAGGTACAGCTGCCACCATCTCTGCTAGACTGGCTCCTCTGATCCAGCCCCCTTCAACTAAGTTCATGAGCCAGCAGTATCTCCTTATTCGCTATGGCCATCCTTGTCTCTTCCATCTCCATTTTTAAGCTTCTCTAACTCCAACTGATGAACCCTCTGAGACTGCCTGTCCTGCAACTCCTCAGGAGTCAGACCCTTGGATGACACACTGCTTCCTCCTCTGGAGACCCTCCCCCCAGGAAGAACAGATGCATCCACTATCACATTATAAACACTCTGCACCTCCTTACCATCATCCTCCTCCTCTGTCTGCCCCGCAGCCTCCTTGGCTGCCACTTAGGCCCTCAATACTTTTTGCAGCTCCTTCTTCCTGGAGGAGCTACTGATTAGGCAGGCAAGATCCTTACAAACCTGCTTCTGTTGAGCCACAGTATACTCCTCCAGTTTCTCCAACTAAAAAAACAGCCTTTGCAGACACAGCTGGTGCATCCCCAGATTGAGACATGTTGTTTGCGTCATTTTAAGCAACCACCAGTGGGTGTTGCATCATTTCTCCAGCCTCAATACAGGTGGTGCATCAATTTCCCAGCTGCAATGCAGGCGGTGCTTCGATTTCAACTGAGAAGGGGGTGGCATGTTGTTTTTATAGCCGCGTTGCAGGTGGTGTGTCAAACGTTTCCAAGCACAACATCATGTGCATCGATTTCAGTCCTTGTTCTACCAGCTTCACCTTTCAAGGGCCCAGGGACTGGATAGGTCACCACTTGGCAGCGCAGGAGTCTCAGCAAGAAGTCCAGGTGCTGGCAGAGGAAATATTTGTTGGCCCTGAGACTTCAAAACAGGAGGCAAGATCAGTCTAAGCCCTTGGAGATTCTTCACAAGCAGGAAAATACCACAAAGTCCAGTCTTTGTCCTCTTTCAAGCAGAAGCAGCAACTGCAGGGCAACCCAGCACAGCACAGGCAAATTGGCAGTACTCCTCCTCCAGCTCTTCTCCTTGGCAGAGGTTCCTCTTGGTTCCAGAAGTAATCTGACAATCTGGGGTCTTGAGTCTACTACTTATACCCCTTTCTGCCTTTGAAGTAGGCAAACTTCAAAGGAAAGTCTCTATTGTTCATAAGATCCTGCCTTGCCCAGACCTGGCTCCAGACACACACCAGGGGGTTGCAGACTGCATTGTGTGAGGGCAGGAACAGCCAATTCAGGTGTAAGTGACCACTTCTCCCTCCACTCTAGCCCAGATGGCCCATCAGGATATACAGGCTACACCCCATTGTGTCACTGTCTAGAGGGGATTCACAGACAGCCTAAGTGTCAGTCTGACAAAGACAGGGAATACACAAGCAGGCTGTGTCACAGAAGGGTTTAAGTAAGTTCGAAAAGTGGCCTTTTCAAACTGATAATTTAAAAAAAGAAACTTTACCAAAAAATGTATTTTTAAATTGTGAGCTCAGAGACATCAAACTCCACATTTCCCTCTGCTCCCAAAGGGAAACTGCACTTAAAATATATTTAAAGGCAGCTCCCATGTTAACCTTTGAGCGAGATAGACCTTGCAACAGTGAAAAACAAATTTGGCAGTATTTCACTGTTAGGAGATTTAAAAAACATCAGTAGAAGTCTCACTTTTAACATACACTGCACCTTGCCCATGGGGTACCGAGGGCCTACTTTAGGATATCTTAACGTGTATAAAAAGAGAAGGTTTGGGCCTGGCAAGTGGGTACACTTGCCAGGTCGAATTGACAGGTTAAACTGCACACACAGACACTGCAGTGGCAGGTCTGAGCCATGTTTACAGGGTTACTAATGTGGATTGCACAACCAGTGCTGCAGGCCCAATAGTAACATTTGATTTACAGGCCCTGAGCGCCTCTAGGGCACTTTACTAGGGTTTTACCAGTAAATCAAGTATGCTAATCATGGAAAAGACCATTACACATTCAATTTACAGAAGGAGTACTTGCACTTTAGCACTGGTTAGCAGTGGCAAAGTGAGAAGATAACTAAAAACAGCAAAAACTTTTTTTTAAATCTTTTCTCAATTCAGACAACATTTGCCTAATTGGTGCACAAAGCTACCATGTGATTCAGGAAAAAGCAGCTTTGGATTCCATTAGGTTAGTCAAGCTCCATCTTAATTGTAGCTCATTTAATCGATCTGCATGTCTTTTCTTTTGGGACTGAGCTGATAATAAGCATAGTTGGTGCTAGTGTGCTTCTTATGATTTCACATTGTGATGCTTTGGTGTATTAAAAAGTTACATTCTCTGCTGCATGCAACACAGGTGTGAGAAGGACTGTTTCCCATGTGGATATTTATGTATCCTCCTAGGACATGGGTGAAGGTACTCACTAGAATCGGACTGTTTTTAACAGTATTCACTGGTATCTGACTGTTTGCAACTAGCTTTGTATCCCTATCATTCATGTTGGATTGTTCCTTATGTATCTTATGTACTTTTATAGCTTTGAAAAAGTCATGAGTGTGAAGACACACGTATCAACTGTAGATGAAACAATGCTTGTATTTTGAAGATCTGATCCTTCTACATGTCAATAAACTATTTGGATCTTACCTACTCCCTACGCTTCCTTACTCTTTGGAGTTGAAATTTATTGTGGACTTTGAGTGCTTTTGGAATCTTTTGAACAATATGTTGCTGTGTTGTGTGTTTCTTTGTTGCTGCACTGTGGCAATGTATTAACCGATTGGGTGCCTTGGACGAGGTGATCTCGTCCAAGGCACCGGTTCCCGGGTGCCTTGGACGAGATCACCTCATCCTGCACCCGGGAACCGTGCTCTCCCCATGGGCCCCCCACCCACACCCCCCGATCGTGAATGGAAGGGGAATCTCTTCCTCTTCCACCCCCGACTCCCCCAACACCCCTGTGACGTCAGCACGCATCGCGCGCTGACAATCACAAGGCCTCCTCCCATCACGCTGGAAGCTCAGCTCAGCTCAGCATTCCGATCACGTGGAGGAGGCCGGAGAGGCTTCAAAGGGAAGGAAATTAATTTCGTTCCCTTTGAAGTCTCTCTGAGCGTTTCAAAAGCCGGATTGTAAAGCAATTCGGCTTTTGAAATGCCCACTAGACACCAGGGATTTATTTTCTATTTGGAAATTGGCATAAGGGAGCGACCCCTTGGGCAAGGGTCGCTCCGGGGGGGGGCATTTTTTTAAGGCCTTTTCTGCCCCCCCCTGGGGGCAGAAACCTCTAAGCACCAGGAATATATGTTTTTTTTGTATTGTTTTTGTTTTGTTTTTGTTTTTAGAGGTGGGGAGCGACCCTTTAGGCAAGGGTCGCTCCCCTAGGGGGTAAATTATATTTAGGCCATTTCTGCCCCCCTTGGGTGCAGATTGGCCTATTTTTATAAGGCCAAACTGCTCCCAAGGGGGACAGAAATCACTAGACACCGGGGAATTTTTTTTTTCTTCGTGAATTTCACGCAAGGGGAGCGACCCCTTAGGCAAGGGTCGTTCCCCTGGGGGGCAAATTTATTTTATGCCATTTCTGCCCCCCTGGGGTGCAGATCAGCCTGTTTTAATTAGCCCAATCTGCCCCCAAGGGGGCAGAAACCACTAGGCACCGGGGATTTTTTGTTGTTGTTGTTGTTTTACAGATGGTGACCGACACCTTAGGCAAGTGTCACTCCCCTGGAGGAGCAAATTGTATTTAGGCCATTTCTGCCGCCTTTGGGGGCAGATTGGCCAATTTTAGGTCAATCTGCCACCAAAGGGGGCAGAAACCACTAGGCACTGGGGATCTTTTTTTTTGCGCCAATGTCACGCAAGGGGAGCGACCCCGTAGGCAAGGGTCGCTCCGGGGGGGTTGGGGGGCAAATTTATTTTAGGCCATTTCTGACCCCCTGGGGGCAGATCGGCCTATTGTTATTAGGCCGATCTGCCCCCGGGGGGGGCAGAAACCTCTAGGCGCCAGGGCTAATTTATTTTTTGTGTTTTTTTTTGTTGTTTGTTTTTTTTTTTAGAGATGGGGAGCGACCCATTAGGCAAGGGTCGCTCCCCTGGGGGGCAAATTGTATTTAGACCAGATCGCCCAATTTTTGTTAGGCCAATGTGCCCCCATGGGGGCAGAAACCACTTAGGCACCAGGGATTGCTGTGTGTGTATGCGTGTGTTTTCTTTAGGGAGGCAGCCCCTTGTGTAAGGGTCGCTCCCCATGGGAGCACATTATTGTTGGCCATATCTGCCCCCAATTGGGGGCAGATGAGCCTATTTTTGGAAGGCCCATCTGCCCCAAGGGGGGGCAGAAAGCCCACCAGAGGCAAGGGATTTTTTTTCTCCAAAAATAAGAGGGTGGGGGTATGGCCATACCCCCACCCCAAATAAATGGGGCCAAAGTTGTTCTGCCCACTAGTGGGCAGATGGGGCAATTACCCCTCATCCACACCCCGGGGGGGGGCAGAAAGTCTACTAGATGCCAGAGAATAAAAAAAATATATATATATTGGGGTGGTGGTTACCAACCAGTATGGGCCTGGTTACGCCCCCACCTCAACTGAAGGGGGTAACAGTCTTTCAGCTCTCCCCTGCACTCTAAACCATCTTATCCCACAGCAAGCAAGAAGGCATTTGATTATTTTGGGTTTTAGTTTTACATTTGGGCCATGATAACTTGGCTTACTCTCAGAATCGTCCCACTTGGAATGGTGAGGGCTGCACTTTATGGACTTTGGGACGCTGCCACGTAGAAAAATCCACAAGACCTCGACACATCTGAAAACTAAACATCTGGGTGATTCCAGACTTGTGTGTTTCACATGCACCCCACACCATTTTTGTACCCACAATCCCCTGCAAACCTCCAACTTTGCTGGAAATCACACATTTTTGCCACATTTTTGTGATGGAACCTTCAGGAATCTGCAGAAATCCACAAAATTCCTACCACCCAGCATTGTCTCATCTATACCGATAGAAATTCTGCTGTACTTGTCAGCCTAAAAATGTTTTTTTGCAAAGTGCCAATTTGGACCCCCTTTGATCCCCCTCAATCAACACATTTTTGGCTCTTCCCTTTCACAAGCACTTGGCCCACCTACAAAAATGAGGTATCATTTTTACCGGGAGACTGAGGGGAACATTGGGTGGTATGAAATGTGTCCCAGTGCGGTGATCCCACACAGAAATGTGGGAAAAATGTGATTTTGTTAGCTAAATTTGAAGTTTGCTGAGGATTCTGGGTAAGAAAACATTGGGGGATCCACACAAGTCACACCTCACTGGACTCCCTCGGGTATCTAGTTTTCAGAAATGTCTGGGATTGGTAGGTTTCCCTAGAAGGCTGCTGAGCCCAGGACCAAAAACGCAGGCGCCCCCCTGCAAAAACAGGTAGTTTTGTATTTGATAATTTTAATGTGTCCACATTGTGTTTTGAGCCATTTCCTTTCGTGGGCGCTAGGCCTATCCACACATGTGAGGTACCATTTTTATCGGGAGACTTGGGGGAGCACTGGGTGGAAGGAAATTTGTGGCTTCTCTCTGATTCCAGAACTTTCTGTCACCGAAATGAGAGGGAAAAGTGTTTTTTTGGCCACATTTTGAGGTGTGCAAAGGATTCTGGGTAACAGAACCTAGTCAGAGACCCACAAGTCACCCCATCTTGGATTCCCCTAGGTGTCTAGTTTTCAGAAATGTGCTGGCTTGCTAGGTTTCCCCAGGTGCCGGCTGAGCTAGAGGCCAAAATCCACAGGTAGGCACTTTGGAAAAAACACCTCTGTTTTCTGTGAAAAAATGTAATGTGTCCACTTTGTATTTTGGGCCATTTCCTTTCGTGTGCACTAGGCCTACCCACACAAGTGAGGTAACATTTTTATTGGGAGACTTGGTGGAACGCTGGTTGAAAGGAAATTTGTGGCTCCCCTCAGATTCCAGAACTTTCTGTCACCGAAATGAGAGGAAAAGGTGTTTTTTTTGGTCAAATTTTGAGGTTTGCAAAGGATTCTGGGTAACAGAACCTGGTCAGAGCCCCACAAGTCACCCCATCTTGGATTCCCCTAGGTGTCTAGTTTTCAGAAATGTGCTGGCTTGCTAGGTTTCCCCAGGTGCCAGCTGAGCTAGAGGCCAAAATCCACAGGTAGGCACTTTGGAAAAAACACCTCTGTTTTCTGTGAAAAAATGTGATGTGTCCACTTTGTATTTTGGGCCATTTCCTTTCGTGTGCACTAGGCCTACCCACACAAGTGAGGTAACATTTTTATTGGGAGACTTGGTGGAACGCTGGTTGAAAGGAAATTTGTGGCTCCTCTCAGATTCCAGAACTTTCTGTCACCGAAATGAGAGGAAAAGGTGTTTTTTTTGGTCAAATTTTGAGGTTTGCAAAGGATTCTGGGTAACAGAACCTGGTCAGAGCCCCACAAGTCACCCCATATTAGATTCCCCTAGTTGTCTAGTTTTCCAAAATGTGCTGGTTTGCTAGGGTTCCCCAGGTGCCGGCTGAGCTAGAGGCCAAAATCCACAGGTAGGCACTTTGTAAAAAACACCTCTGTTTTCTGTGAAAAAATGTGATGTGTCCACGTTGTGTTTTGGGCCATTTCCTTTCTTGGGCGCTAGGCCTACCCACACAAGTGAAGTACCATTTTTATCTGGAGACTTGGGGGAACGCTGGGTGGAAGGAAATTTGTGGCTCCTCTCAGATTTCAGAGCTTTCTGTCACCGAAATGAGAGGAAAGTGTTTTTTTGGTCAAAGTTTGAGGTTTGCAAAGGATTCTGGGTAACAGAACCTGGTCAGAGCCCCACAAGTCAACTCATCTTAGATTCCCCTAGGTGTCTAGTTTTCAAAAATGCGCTGGTTTGCTAGGTTTCCCTAGGTGGCGGCTGAGCTAGAGGCCAAAATCCACAGGTAGGCACTTTGTAAAAAACATCTCTGTTTTCTGTGAAATAATGTGATGTGTCCACGTTGTGTTTTGGACCATTTCCTTTCGTGGGCGCTAGGCCTAACCACACAAGTGAGGCACCATTTTTATCGGGAGACTTGGGGGAACGCTGGGTGGGAGGAAATTTGTGGCTCCTCTCAGATTCCAGAACTTTCTGTCACCAAAATGAGAGGAAAAAGTGTTTTTTTGGTCACATTTTGAGGTTTGCAAAGGATTCTGGGTAACAGAACCTTTTCAGATCCCCACAAGTCACCCCATCTTGGATTCACCTAGGTGTCTAGTTTTAAAAACTGCTCTGGTTTGCTAGGTTTCCCCAGGTGCCGACTGAGCTAGAGGCCAAAATCCACAGGTAGGCACTTTGCAAAAAACACCTCTGTTTTCTGTGAAAAAATGTGATGTGTCCACGTTGTGTTTTGAGCCATTTCCTTTCGTGGGCGCTAGGCCTACGCACAGAAGTGAGGTACCATTTTTATCAGGAGACCTGGGGGAACACAGAATAGCAAAACAAGTGTTATTGTCCCTTGTCTTTCTCTACATTTGTTCCTTCCAAATGTAAGGCAGTGTGTAAAAAAGACATCTATTTGAGAAATGCCCTGTAATTTCCATGTTAGTATGGGCATCCTGGAATTCATAGATGTGCAAATAACCACTGCTTCTCAACACCTTATCTTGTGGCCATTTTGGAAAAGGTTTTCTTGATACCTCTTTTTCACTTTTTATATTTCAGCAAATGACTTGCTGTATACCCGGTATAGAATAAAAACCCATTGCAAGCTGCAGCTCATTTATTGGCTCTGGGTACCTAGAGTTCTTGATGAATCTAAAAGCCCTATATATCCCCGCAACCACAAGAGTCCAGCTGACATAACAGTATATTGCTTTTGAAAATCTGACATTGAAGGAAAAAGTTACAGAGTAAAACGTGGAGAAAAATGGCAGTTTTTTTCACCTCAATTTCAATATTTTTTTATTTCAGCTATTATTTTCTGGAGGAAACACATGTAGGATCTACACAAATGACCCCTTGCTGGATTCAGAATTCTGTCTACTTTTCATAAATGTTTAGCTTTCTGGGATCCAGCATTGGTTTCTCACCCACTTTGGTCACTAACTGGAAGGACGCTGAAAGCACAAAAAATAGTAAAAATGGGGTCTGTCCCAGTAAAATGTCAAAATTGTATTGAAAAATTGGGTTTTCCAATTCAAGTCTGCCTGTTCCTGAAAGCTGTGAAGGTGGTAATCTTGCCACTGCAAACCCTTTGTTGGTGTCATTTTCAGGGAAAAAACCACAAGCTGCCTTCTGCAGCCCTTTTTTCCCATTTTTTAAAAAAAAACAAAATTTTACTGTATTTTGGATAATTTCCTGGTCTCCTTCAGGGGAACCCACAAAGTCTGGGTACCTCTAGAATCCCTATGATGTTGGAAAAAAAGGACGCAAATTTGGCGAGGGTAGCTTATGTGAACAAAAAGTTATGAGGGCCTAAGCGCGAACTGCCCCAAACAGCCAAAAAAAGGCTTGGCACAGGAGGGGGAAAAGGCCTGGCAGCGAAGGGGTTAATGTATTGCATGCTATTGTATCACACTTGTGTTATTATGGGGCTGTGTTAGTGTAGTTTATGCATTTGTGGTGTTAAGGCTGCCTCGTTTTTGTAGCGTACCTGCAGTCCACCTGCAAAAATAAGCAAAAACATTCCTGTTGCATATTACCACCTCCACAAATCCACTTTCATGCTACAGAGATAAATTGAGTTCTGTGCTATTTGCCCCACACAGGTTATAAAAGAAACCAAAAATGTATTCGGAGCTGGTCCCCCTATTGTGCACATTTCAGTCAGTGTGTATGTACACAGTGTACAGAAACCAAAGCAATGAATAGGAGAGATTAGAGAAAAATGACAAAAGAGAAAAACTGACAGAAAATAACAATGCAGAAGAAATTGAACTAAATTTTATGAAAATTGAAGCTAGAAAAGTAAAGCAAAAAACAAAAAAAAAAGGAAAGCGATAGCAAAGGGCAGGAAAAATAAAAAAAGGGAGAACAGATGAATGTGAAAATCTGAAAATTGTACATAGATATAGAAGAGGAAAAGAAAATTAATGTAGAATAGCATTGAAAAAAGAATCAAATCAATAGAACAATAAACAAATGAGGGTGAGGAGATGAAAGGGGAATGAATACAAAAGGAGGCAGAGGTCCAAAAGTGATGAAGGCTAAGAGAGCTTTTATGGTTTCATCAGCAGAGTCCTACAGTAAACAAGATAATACTTATATACTTGGCAAAATGTTTACCATCAAAACGTAACATTGTCGAGATCAAGAGTAGCCAAAATAATAGAATGTCCTTACTAAACGGTATGCCTTAAAAACAACCAGGGCTCCCTGTAAATAGTATAGTTCAATTGACAGTTACTGAGGTAGCTTTCTAAACTCCAGTAATATGGATTATTGTGGTGCATCTGCACAACCCTGAATCAGTTCATTAATTCGGACTGCAGCACCTTTAACAACACCTTCTAGCCACCTGCTAGATGTTGGATTTAGATAAAAAGCACTGGCCCACACCATACTTCTGGCCACCTACTAGATGTTGGAATTAGATAAAAAAAGAACTGACTTGGTTTTATTGCTTTCTTGCTGAACAGCACAGATATTGTTGTTAGTAGCCTATTTATGTTTATCTCAGTTATCAAGCTTGTTGTTCATTGTGGCCCACTCCACAGGGGCCACTGAGTCCTCAGAAAACCAGGTATTGGGCTCATAATGGAAGGTTTACACACACAGGCCCAAATTTAAGGATGGCCTAGCTCCATCTAACATACATTAGCGTCATTGTTCTGCCATAAACACCACACCATATCTACAAATTGGTGCAATATATGGATTGTGCCACTTTGTGACCCTTGCACCACAATATGCATGTGCCAGAATTTTTGATGCTTGTAAAGCAAAGAGCCACAATAGTGTCAAAAATGTTGACGCTATTGTTCCTTATACTGCCATGGTGCCCGTATCTTAATACGGCGCACACATGGTGACAAACCGTGAAGCAATATGCCTGTTTGAAAGGAAGGAACGATTTTTCAATCAAATCCATCTTTAGAGTACAAATGCTTTATTTCTTCTGAGACCTGAAGGGTGGAATTATTTTTATCTGTCACTAGTAGGAGCGGTCACATTGGAAATAGCTCGTCTATCAAGGTGTAGGAATATCTATCAGAATGTCATATATCTTAAAATTCTTGCAGCATACTGCCAAATGAAATGTTGCCTGTGTACAAGTCAGATATAAGTTTTTATTTTGTGCGACCCTGCCGTCTTTGGGAAAGACAGAGACAGAGCGCGCTCCCATGGATGTTGATCCAGCACTGGGCCCTTTTTCTTAATCTAGGGTCCGATAAAACATTTTTATCTGTTCCAAAGGAGGAACAGACAATGCATCAAATTAATCAAAGTAACTACTGTGTAGCTCGATGGTCACACATTCAATTTCGGAAACCAATTTAAAGTTGGGAGGGCTTTATTTCAGATTCAAAGTCAAATTTACACATATGAGTTCAAAATCGTAGTATAAACGTACAGGATAATCAAAGGAAAATGAAAATGTTGCACAATATGGAATTTCATTAACTATAAAATACCACTAATTCAATAGCGATAATGCAGAAAATAAGGAAAAACAATTGATGCATTAAGTTCAAATCCAAGTTTTCCTGCCGAACGATTTGAACTAAAACCCTAGCTAAGCTAATATCTATGGGGCTCAGAAAGAAAAGTAGTCAGTAGGGCAGAACTTCTGTAAATGTTTAGATCAAGAGAGGTATGCCAGAACGAAGCCACATAAAAAAGAAAGTTCAAGGGATGTATCTCAGTGAGGTCCGGTCTCAGCTAGACAGAGGAAATCTGAATCTTACCACTAACTATACCACACTTAAATTTTGAATCTTTCAAGGGTTATAATAGGCAAATACCTTTCCCAGTTCAAAAACATAACTACAAATCACAAGTTGCTAAATGACACTCTAGCCTTCTGAAGTGTTCAAAGCCCGACTTGGTACACTCTTTCACTATGGAATTTCACAGGAGCTACAGCTGCCCACCCAGGTTACTCCTCCCAGTCCTTGATAAGCGTTCATCTGGGCTTCTCTTGTCTTCTCGCACAATGAGCTCTCTATTAACTCGTCTCAAATCCTGACACATGCAGCTTTACAAAAACAGTCAGAAAGCAAACTTCAAATTGAATCTAAGAACACAGGGAACATATACGGGCCTTCACTGTGGCCAAAAGAATTAAACTTTCATACACTTTTAGGTTATAAAAATTCTATATATCTCTTATGTCAAATGTATGATGAATATAAAAAATAACATTTCTAGAATACTTACAATATAAAAATTATTTCAAAATGATGGTAAAATATGGCAAATATAAAACTTTAGATTCGTCCATGCACTTTACTCATATGTCTTACAGTGCACCAAGTTTAAATGAAAACATTTCTTGCATTAAGCAGAAAACAACCTCCCCTTCATTTCATGCTTTAAGAGATGTAATGAAACATGCAAGTTACGCATTCTCAGCATGCATGCACGAACGTGTGGGCACATGCATGCAAAAGCTTTGATCAAAACTTCTATTTTCTGCTTTGAGTCATACTTCACAAGACCACAGAACAGACTTCAAGCTTGATCGATTTTTCCCATAAATTAAACATGTTCACTGTAATCAGGACTTTAAGTGGGATAAGAAAATTGGTTGAGGTATCTCAAAGGGGCATGGCCAAGGTGATTAAGGGTATGTCTTAAAAACACATAAGCTAAATATCTGTGCTTCACATAGTGTGTTGAGGAACATATATATATATATATATATATATATATATATATATATATATATAAATATATATATTCACATATATGTACCTATTGTCAGGAATCCCCAAGGTGCCTCCCGCGTTACCTGTCAGCATCCCCAGGGATTAGGGTTAAATCATATCTCTGTTCTTGGTTAAACCTTCATGTTTCTAAGTATACATAGGCCCTCATTACAACATTGGCAGTAAATCCCGCTTACCGCTGTGCAGAAGACCGCCAACACACCACCGCGGCCGCGGAATTCCGCCACAGCTATTACGACCCACCGCTCTGAATCCGCCAAAATCCAGACACCCACACAAGTCCGCCACACCAAAGGTCAGTGATGAACTGGCGATAACAAAACCCACACCGTCACGCCAACAGGAATACGCCCACACTATCATGAGCCACGAATCCACGTGGCGGTCTTTCAACCACGGTATACCATTGGCGGTACACACCGCTGCGCTCAAAATACACACACATTTACAAAACACAACCACATTGGACAATTCCAAATACACACACCTGATACACAAACACACACCACTCCCACACACCCAATGCAATATAAAACACACACCCACATCACCCACAAACCCTTACGACCAGAAATTTAGACGAAGGCCAGAGAGACAGCACAGCAAAGACAACCCCACCATACAGAGGCACACAACACCATCACACATACACATCCACGCACAAAACACCACACACCCCTAAACATCACCCCGCACATCACAACACACACCACCTCACACATCACCCACACCACCCCATGGCACCGCAAAGACACCCCAGGTTTTCTGAGGAGGAGCTCAGGGTCATGGTGGAGGAAATGATCCGGGTAGAGCCACAGCTATTCGGATCACAGGTGCAGCACACCACCATAGCTAGGAAGATGGAGCTATGGCGCAGAATCATGGACAGGGTCAACGCAGTGGGACAGCACCCAAGAACACAGGATGACATCAGGAAGAGGTGGAACGACCTACGGGGGAAGGTGCTTTCCGTGGTCTCAAGACACCACATCGCGGTTCAGAGGACTGGTGGCGGACCCCCACCTCCTCCCTCACAACTAACAACATGGGAGGAGCAGGTCTTGGCTATACTGCATCCTGAGGGCCTCGCAGGAGTAGCAGGAGGAATGGACTCTGGTAAGTTAAATCTTAACTACCATATCCCCTACCCTACCTGCATGCTATCACATACCTCCACCCTCGCCCTCACCCCATCACTCCAACTCCTCACATATGTCTCACTATCACAAACCACACATCCCAACACCAAGCCCTGCATGCAACAACAAAGCATGGACACCCATCACCAATGCATGGCCACTACACATACCCACACAGACCCCTAAACAATTAGCACACAAGGTCCTAGACAAGAATGCAAGCACTGGGGTACAGGGTCACCCACCCATTGCACACCATGGCACACACAGAGGCAATAATCATGCCTTTACACCCCTGCAGGACCCCTTCCCAACGTCACCGGACAGGAGGTTCCAGATGTGTCCACACCCCCCACAGAAGAGGCCCACAGTGATGACAGCAGCTCTGTCCAACTGGATCTAGATGACCAGCCAGGGCCATCTGGGACCTCGGGACAGTTGGTTCCCCTCACACTGGCACAAGCCACAACAGAGCCTCCCCCTCTGGAAACACCAGCACAGCACCCACCCAGCGGGCCCATACCTCTGTCCCCAGGACACGTCAAGCAGCAGTGTGTCCACCATTACAGGGAACCCAAGTTAACCCACCACCCCAACAACAGCAGGGACCTGGGGGCAGTTGCAGTGGGCACACGGTTCAGGGGACAGAGGCCCAGGAACACAGGGAAACTGGGAGGGCTGCTGTGCGACAGGGGGAGGACAGGCCCAGGGAACCCACTCTCCACAAGGCCCTCTCCAACATCATGGGAGCCTACCACCATTCCCGTGAGATGATGGCAACGGTACTGGCCAAGTTTCAGGAGACCCAGAGGCTGCAGGAGGAACAGTATTTGGGGTTCAGGGAGGAACTCAAATCCATCAATACCACTGTGGGCACCATTGTAGGGGTGCTGAATGAACTTGTGAACACCAGGAGGGACACTGTGGCACAACAATGGGCCCCTGACACTAGCCTGGATGATGAACTGCCCACCACCTCCACCGGCGCTGGTGGACAGGAGGCCCCGCCACAGGACCACAACACCAGCACCCCACCCCACCCCCTGCATATGGAGAACCACCCCACAAGCGGTCCTTGAGATCCAGGACAAAGACAGCGAACAATGCCAAGAATGTCATCTTTTTTTCCCACTTTGTCACCCTGTCCATCCATCAACTGCCCCAGCTCCACTTCCTATGCCGCTTTGGACAATGCACCTGTGAGACTAATAGACTGGACTCTGCCATGGACATTCCTCCACCATCACCCCTGACCATTTTACAATCCTGTCCACTATTTAGCACTTAAATAAACACCCTTAAATCACAAAACTATCTGGAGTCAGTCTGTGCTTTCGCAAATGTGTATTTGCAATAACTGAGGAAAGATGCAATATCCATTGTATTGTGAACATACCTATGTCACACAGCTCTAGTCCATGAGGAAACAAAGCAGATGTCACACAGTGGGACCCACATCTGTGAAATCGAAAGGGAAAGTGACAACTCAGGGTCCATACACTGGGTGAAAGTGACAGACAGATGAGAGGTAGAACAAGTGTATCAGATGTAGCAGGCAGTGATGTCTTCTTACCTGTGTCTCACTGGAAGTATTGATGAATCACTGTGTTTCTATTATCAATATCCTCTTCTTCTGCTTCCTCGTCTTCACTGTCCACAGGCTCCACAGCTGCCACAAGACCTACTTCAGGACCATCCTCCTGCAGAAAAGACACCTGTCATTGCAAAGCCAAGTTGTGCAGCATACAGCAGGCCACGATGATCCGGCACACCTTCTTTGGTGAGTAGAATAGGGAACCACCTGTCATATGGAGGCACCTGAACCTAGCCTATAGGAGGTCGAAGGTCCTCTCTATAACCCTCCTAGTTCCGCCATGTGCCTCATTGTAGCGTTCCTCTGCCCTTGTCCTGGGATTTCTCACTGGGGTCAGTAGCCATGACAGGTTGAGGTACCCAGAGTCACCTGCAAATGTCGAGGGACAACTGTTAGACACACACTAACCCTTAGGGACAACCCCAGACCCAGACACCTAGTCACACTGTATAGGGTTCATGTCCTCACCTAATAGCCACACATGGTGCCTCTGGAGTTGCCCCATCACATAAGGGATGCTGCTATTCCTCAGAATGTAAGCGTCATGCACTGAGCCAGAAAACTTGGCATTCACATGGGAGATGTACTGGTCGGCCAAACACACCATCTGCACATTCATTGAATGGTAACTCTTCCGGTTTCTGTACACCTGTTCACTCCTGCGGGGGGGGGGCACCAATGATGTTGGGGATCTGCCCCAGGGCATAGAAGTCACCTTTCACTGTAGGCAAATCCTCCACCTGAGGGAAAACGATGTAGCTGTGCATGTGTTTCAGCAGGGCAGACAACACTCTGGACAACACGTTGGAGAACATAGGCTGGGATATCCCTGATGCTATGGCCACGGTCGTCTGAAAAGACCCACTTGCTAGGAAATGGAGTACTGACAGGACCTGCACTAGAGGAGGGATACCTGTGGGATGGCGGATAGCTGACATCAGGTCCGGCTCCAACTGGGCACACAGTTCATGGACTGTGGCACGGTCCAGTCTGTAGGTGACAATTACATGTCGCTCTTCCATTGTCGACCAGTCCACCAGCGGTCTGTACACCGGAGGATGCCGCCATCTCCTCACCTGCCCCAGCGGACGTGCTCTATGGAGGAAAGCAGCAAGCAGAGGGTCAGCCAACACTGAGGTACGAAACCACAACTTTATTGCACACATTTTTATATCCGCTATGTGCCTGTCTTAGTGTGTATGCAAGGCCTAGATATGTGTGATGCATTTAAAAATAATGCCATGTGGCCCCCTGAAATGGCGGCTGCCTGACCTGTAATGTGGGACAAGGGGATATGAGGTAACTGCGCTGGCGTTGTACACCGTTGCGATAGGCGGTCGAAGACTGCGGTGCAATGCTGCATTGGTTAACATTGGACGCTATGGGTCCCAGGAGCCAATGGCGATTTACGCCGGCGGTGACGGTACGCACCGCCGTGGACGTGACCGCCATTTTCTATCTGTTCACTCACTTGATACCTGACCTTCGACAGGAGAGGACATACACTGCAAGTGCTGCTGTGACCTCAGTCTGGAAGAGACAATGACTCATGTGTCTGGGGAAAGGGCCCCTGCCTTCACCACGGAGGAGTTGGATAAACTAGTGGATGTGGTCCTCCCCCAGTACACGCTACTTTACGGTCCTCCAGACAAACAGGTAAGTACACTGTGAGCATGCTGTATGGGCAATGCCTGTGTGGAGTGGTGTGGATGGAAGATAGGGGGGGAGAATGAGGCGTGCATGAAACAACGGTGAGTGCATGTGCGTCATGGCAAGGGTATGAACGCGGGCCAATGACTGTGACAGTCCAGATGGTTATATCTTCTCCTTTACCCCTGTACTATTCCTGTAGGTCAGCGCCCACCAGAAGAAGGATATTTGGCGTGCCATTGCCAAGGAAGTCCGGACCCTGGGGGTCCACCACAGACAGAGCACCCACTGCCATATAAGATGGGAGGACATCCGCCGCTGGAGCAAGAAGACGGCGGTGGCCCAGCTGGGGATGGCCTCCCAACGTGGGAGGGGTGCCCGTCGCACCATGACACACCTGATGTTCCAGATCCTGGCAGTGGCATATCCAGAGTTGGATGGGCGCTTGAGAGCATCACAGCAGCCACAAGGGGGTGAGTACACTCTCATTCAGCTGAATCAGTGCGCATTGGAGGTGTGGGAGGTGGGCTGTGGGTTCCCCTAGGCCAGGGTGAGTTTAGTAGGCAAGGTCCCTTCGTAAGGTAGGCCATGTGGCACCCCACCCACCAGTGTTCAGAGCCAACTACACCTAGTCAGGCTCGTGTGACTTCCATGTGTGCAGCAATCAGGCATAGGCCTTGTACCCCATGTCCCTGTGATTAATTAGGGAACTCTAAGTGCACGGCGTAGTGCAGATGGCTTCTGTGTCTGTAGTGTCCACCAACGGTAGCAGTATTGCATGCACTGAACATGTCTTTCTTCTTTCTTCCCCCCCCTTTTTGTGGTCTCCCTGTTCTTGTGCGCAATAGCATCATCAGGCGGAGGAGCAGTGGCACCGGAGCAGGAGGGAGCTGCATCCCACATGGCCCTGGAGGGCGAGACAACGGAGTCTGAAGGCACCAGTGGGACGCAGGGTGAGGGGAGCTCCCCGGCGGGGACAGGAGCTGAGACCAGCAACACGGACTCTTCCTCTGATGGGAGCTCCCTTGCAGTGGTGGGCCCCTCTGTGCCCCCGCATCTACAGGTACAGCCGCCACCCCCTACCTGCACTGCCCTCCCAGCAGCCCCTCAGCGTGTGCCCCGTGCCTGCTCATCTAGGAGGGTGGGCATCTCCTTCGCCCCAGGCACCTCAGCCCCTGCCCCTGTCAGCCCTGCTGCCCTCAGTGAGGAGGCCATTGACCTCCTCAGATCCCTCACTGTTGGGCAGTCTACCATTCTGAATGCCATCCTGGGTGTAGAGAAGCAGTTGCAACAGACAAATGCATACCTGGAGGGCATTCATTCCGGTCAGGCAGCCCAACAGTGAGCTTTTCAGACTCTGGCCTCCGCACTGATGGCAGCCATTGTCCCTGTGTCCAGCCTCCCCCCTCCAACTTCCTCCACCCAGACCCAAACCCCTGTACCTCAGCCTATCCCAAGCAGACCATCAGTCCAGCATGCACACACCTCAACACACCAGGGAAACTCTGGCAAACATAAGCACCACACATCCCACAGGCACTCAAACAAGCATCATATTCATGCAGACATACCAAAATCCACTGCCTCCACTGTGTCCCCCTCCTCCTCGTCTCCCTCCTCCCTCCCTGTCACGTCTCCACTCACACCTGCATGCACTACATCTTCAGCCACTGCATCCATCACCAGCACACCCATCACCACACACTGCTCATGTGCACTCACCACCCCCACTACCATTCACACATCCCCTGTGTCCTCTCCCAGTGTGTCTGTGAGCCCACCTCCCAAGGTACACAAACGTAGTCACACACCCACCCAACAGCCATCCACCTCACGACAGCCTCCAGCCCATGCACCTTCACCCAAAGTCAGCAAACGTACACCTCCTACAACCACTACCTCTTCCTCCACTCCCAAACCCCCTCCATCTACCCGTTCCAGTGTGTCTAAAAAACGTTTCCTGTCCAACCTTGACCTCTTCCCCTCACCTCCCCCACCCCTTCAGTCCCCTAGGGCACGCCTTTCCAGGTCCCAACCCAGCACCTCAGCCACCACATCAGATGGAACAGTGGTGCCAGCAGTAACCAGCTTCTGGAGTGTGCCAAGCAGCAGGGCAGCCAGTGTGTCAAGGAGCCAGACCACGGACAGTCCCCCACCTCAGAAGCATAAGAAGTTGTCCACTGCCCAGAGGGAGAAGGGCAAAACACCTGCCACCAAGGGCTCTCCCAGGACTACAGTTGGGAGTGGGGAGACAGCTGCGCCACCATCCAAGGTGGGGAAGAGGCACAGAAAGAAAGGGAAGTCACCGCCAACCTGCACGGCGGACAAGACAGCCACCAGCACCGCTGCCAAGGACACCGCCGCCACCAGCACTGCTGCCAAGGACACCGCCACCAGCATCGCTTCCCAGGACACCGCCGCCACCAGCACCGTTGCCAAGGACACCGCCGACACCAGCACCGCTTCCCAGGACACCGCCGCCACCAGCACCACTGCCAAGGACACCGCCACCACCAGCACGATCACTGAGCCACCCACCAGCACCGCAGGCCAATGAAGGCCGAACGCAGGATAAAGCACTCTGGGCACCAAGCCCCCTCGAGAACCAGTAGAGATTCACATCCACTACCTCTGTAGTTGGCAGGATGAAGCACTTTGGGCACCAAGCCTCCTCCAGAACCAGTGGAGACTGTTATCCACTCCCCAGGATAAAGCAGTGGGCAACCCACCCACTTGAGAGACTTGTGAGACTGTGGCTGTGCACTCCCCAGGATAAAGCAGTGGGCAAACCACCCACTTGAGAGACTTGTGAGACTGTGGCTTTGCACTCCCCAGGATAAAGCAGTGGGAAAACCACCCACTGGAGAGATTTGAGAGACTGTGGCATTGCACTCCCCAGGATAAAGCAGTGGGCAAACCACCCACTGGAGAGACTTGAGACTGTGGCATTGAACTCTCCAGGATAAAGCAGTGGGCAAATCACCCACAGGAGAGACTTGTGAGACTGTGGCTTTGCACTCCCCATGATAAAGCAGTGGGCAAACCACCCACTTGAGAGACTTGTGAGACTGTGGCTTTGCACTCCCCAGGATAAAGCAGTGGGCACTGAGCCCCCTTGTGGATCTGGTGTTGTGCACTCATCCGGCTGAGGTGCCCCACCTTCCCTTCCCCCTGAGGTGCCTGTTGTGTTTCTATCTGATGCCCCTGCAGTGTTCTCCCCGTTTTGATCTTTACAATAATTTCCTTTTGTCTTTCCATTCTTCCTGGGGGTTAGGGGGTGTAACTGTAATGTATCAACATGTATTTGTGTGTGTGTTGTAGTGGGTGAAGGTGGGGGTGGGGGTGTTGCGTGTTGCATGTGTGTGTGTCACTCTCTTTTCCCTTCCCCCTCCCCTGTGTCATAGGTGCAGTACTCACCGTGGTCTTCGCCTCCGGCGTTCATGCTCCTGGTAGAGGAGCAGGAAGACAAAGGCAGGTAGAATATGGAGTTCTGGCTCCATGGCGTCCTGGTTCCTCGTGGAGTGTGTAGATGTGAGCGTTTTCCCTTCCAAGTCCTGTTTCCGCCGTGTTTTTGTTCACGGTGAATCCGCCCCGGAAAAGGTGGCAGATTGGCCGGTTGTAATAGTGTGGGTGGTACATTGTCTTCCGCCTGTCTGTTGGCGGTTACCGCTGCAGTGTTTGTTTGTACCGCCGTGGCGGTCGGTGTGTTAAAGTGGCTGTCTATGTTGGCAGTTTCCGCCATGGTCGTGATTCAATTTTTTTTCCGCCAGCCTGTTGGCGGTTTTACCGCCGCTTTAACACCGACCGCCAGGGTTGTAATGAGGGCCATAATGTGCTGTGTTACACAATTGGTTTTATCAATGCTTGTTTTACCAATACTTGTTTGCTAATGTCAGCATGTGTAGACATGTGCTTTTAATTGGGTGTGGTTTAGACATGTGCTTTATTGGGTGTGGTGACTCATCCACATGTGGAAACTCAACTGCTTTCCTGATTGGCTATAAATAGCAGAGTGAAGCGTTCCTCCCTGCTTGGATTTGTTTTGCTTCCTGATCCCAGCATCTGATTTGGCAGTCCAGCCCCTGCTGTCATCCTTATATTCAGGACTTTTGAGGCAATTATTTTCTTTGTTCCTGTACCAGCTGACACCAGGCATTCCTCCAGCACTCCGGAAAAGACTGCAGCTAAGTGACTAGTATTCTCCAGGGAGTTTGCTCTTTGAATGCTGTGCTTTCCTAGAACAACTGGTGTATTTGAGACCTCGTATTTTGGCAGAGTGCTTATCTTGAAGAGACAAGTGCATTTCTGAACACTCTACATTATCATTGTAGTTAATTGCCTAAATATGCTTCAGGAAATCTGATTGAGCTCAAGTACTACAAAAAGTGACAGTGCAATTTTAAAAGAGCATGTACGTGACTTTTCTTTCTCTAATAGCATAACCCTTTTATTTCAATTGTGTCATTCATGCCTTTGTTTCAGGTTTCAGGTTTGAGGAATTTGCTTTTGAAGGGTTTTTCACCCACACAGTGAAACCAAACCAAACTGTGCCACCCTAACAGTTTAAACCCAGAGTGGACATTTGTATTTCTTGGATTGTTTTTGTCCCTTTTAGTTTAACCCTATGCATGCAGGAAAGTTATATGTGAAATAATTAATGCCCTTGTTTGTCTTTCTTTGGCATGATAAGTGCAACCACAGTTCTAATTGTAGTGTGCAAAGTGAATCTCTGTGAAGCCAGCCCTAGGGTTGCAGTACTTATTGTTATGGTACTCAGTATGGGTTTTTGGTAATGCAGTGTTAGTAATTGTGCCAACAATTATTATTATCCAAGAAAAGTGCTGGAGCATCCCACTGTTCTTCTACTGCTCTTGTGCCCATATCAGAAAGAGAGATTTAGTTTCAGGGAAGTTGAGTGCACTAACTCTACTATCACTCTGTCAACAACGACCTGCCCCCTGAAGATACAGGGTGCCTGGCTGGACTGGCAAGACATGGCAGTGTTTTGTCTCTTTCTCTTCCACTCCCCCTTTCCTTTTGGGACACCTGCCGGGGTTTCTATGTCCACCAGGAAGTGCCAAGATGTGTTGCAGGAGGTTGGGGGGCATACCATTGCCCCAGCAGACATCCTGCTTTTCAGGTGAGTAGCCCCGTCTCAACACCTATAGATATGATACTTTAGTTCCAATTCTCTCCTCCACTGAATCTCAGTAAGACTTCCCTGCTGACATCTCTGACACCTATGACAGCTGTGCAAACAAACCTCTCCGAGCCACATTGTTAAGTTTAGCGTGGTCTCACACTTTAGGTTCAGCCAGTCAGCAACCCAGACCCCTTTTTCTTACATTCCACTTGTTGTCTGTTCACTTGTCTCTGCTCACACTGTGATATGTGTAATGTTACTCTGTGGTCTTGAAGTCCTGTATATACAGCATAGCTTTTTGTATATGCGTGCCCATGTTTGGACTGTGTCCCCTTCTGGGGTTTTGCTGTGACAGCACTTATTAACATATATAACTGCCTGACTTAGATGCTTCATGGCAGAAGATGCCAGCTTGTAACATTAGGTTGTGTGTCTGCCTTCCCCCTTGGCCTGCCAATAAACCATAGTACCTCAAGTACCTCAAGAACCATTTAATCTGTTCCAGAGCATTGCCTGGTGTGTGTGTTTTCTTTGTGTCACTCTGAGGAGGTTTGAAAAGTAGTTTCCCTAACATAGTGTGCCACCCGACTGGTATTTTGCTGCTTCTTTCTGTCGTTGCATCCAGATATCTAATTAAAACAAGTAACATTACATCTTCAACAAGCCAGTACTATTGGCATTGATAATGGTTTTTAGCTACATAATATAAATAAGAAACAGCTTCTTTCTATAAAATATTAAAGAGTTTTGAAATGATGAGACTGTGAATGAACTATAAAGAGTATCTTTGAAGTTACATCAAAAGCAGTGAAAGGGTGGTACTGCTGTTGATTTAAGATTTCTTTTCACCCTGAGGGTGAGGGAAAAAATGGAGATCCCGATAGGGAACCATCTCAGCCCCTGTTTTTTAGCACTGCCAGTGCTGAGCACCGGGAGGATCCAGGACACTTAAAGCTCTGACTGTAATTCAGCTGGACTTTTGACCTCAACATCAGACAATGGACTAGAGGGTGCTAGCAGTACAATAAGAAGGACCGCGCTTATCATGTATCACCAGCCCAGCCCAATTGTCAACATGCAATATGTTGGGTTTATAATTCCAATTTTACCCCAAGGCAGAAAAACATTAAGTCTGAGATGTGTACATTTGAACTAGACTGCTCGGAATACTATATATCGGGAAGTGTTTGTGCAGACCACCGCACCGTTTTTTCTGAGAGAGCTGCTGTCAACTGAAAAATAACTGTCAAGGCTTAATTTATAATGGTACTGCAACACAACCTATTAAAGGCTCAACCCCAACAAGATGAAGATGAAGATGAATATTTTTGAAACGTTTTATTAAAATAGTTTAAACATTGTTTTAATGCAACACGTCACATTCAAGGACGCAGTTGAACAAGTCACTTGTGTCCATGCCTTGCAATGTTTGACCATATCATT
This sequence comes from Pleurodeles waltl, assembly GCF_031143425.1. Taxonomy (NCBI): domain Eukaryota; kingdom Metazoa; phylum Chordata; class Amphibia; order Caudata; family Salamandridae; genus Pleurodeles; species Pleurodeles waltl. The sequence goes on along the minus strand of NC_090442.1, from coordinate 891,214,758 downwards.
GTTTGGTGATAAATGCCGAGGATGAATCGCTGGTATATTCAAACACAGTCATCTTAGGATCCCATAGGTTAATTTGCTACATGAAAGTGTTATTTTCATGTAATGTATAGTACTTTTGCTGTTAGGGGCCCGTTTTTAATCAAAACTATTCCTGGAGTTTTCAAAAACTTCCCACAAAATGTCAAGAAACATGATATCCATACTTATTGAACACATCAGTGTGTGATTTAAGCAGGCACTTCAAAGGCTCCAATTTATTATAAATTCACAATCAAATGAGTCTCATTACAAAATTATCCAGCTATGTGCATATCACAGCTAGGCTTCATTTTCATGGAAGTGTTTAGAAACTGGGCTACTGGTTGATCTAGGTGTGAACTCTGGTCAAGCAGCAACCACAATCATAGTCAGGATAATGCATCCGCAAACCTTAAATTGACCTGTGCTCACTTCTTGGTAGCTGTCAACATCAGGGCAGTGCGCGCTCTACGGGCAACTAGAATGCAAAAACCTAGCATTTTCAAGTTAACGTAATTTATGCATTGTGCTGATATGCTGTGGTTTAACTGTTTGCATTGCAGAGATTAATCCTGAAGACTTATGTTCAGGGTGCATATAAATACTGTTCATTTGCAATGTGCTGCTGCAGGCTTTCAGACTGTGTCAGGGTGTGGTCCCTTTCCAAAGCCTTCTAGAAGCTTTCCCTGCAGCATGCTTTGGGTGTGGTTTGTGGGCCAAGACTCTATATAAGGGAGCCAGCCCAGCTCCACGTGCTCACTATTCAGAGGTCCCGGTGCAGAGCAGCAGCAACTTCCTGAGCTCCTGTTCCAGAGGCCTACTTTGATCTTCCAGGCCGTGCCCTTTCACTTTGCCGGTGATTCTTGATCAGGACGGTAAGACGGAGGTCGGGCTGGGCCCCCGATCCCGTTCTCGAAGGCTTTCAAGTTCTTGGGCCTAATTTGCATGATAAAACAATTTGCTCTTATGCGTGTGAATGTGTGCTCGAAGTTTGATGGCATTTTCATGCTGACACTTGAATCGCCAAAACGCGCGATTCTTTACTCGTGCACAATTCATGTTATTCATTGTGCGCTACCATTTTATGGTATTTACCAGGTAGCATTCGAATCGGCAAGACGCGCAATTAATTTCCTGTGTTTAATTCATGCTATTCATTGTGCGCTACCATTTTATGGCATTTACTAGGTAGCATTCGAATCAGCAATTCATTTCCTGTGCTTAATTCATGTTATTGATTGTATGCTACCATGTCTTGGCATTCATATGGTGGCATTCGAATCGGCAAGACGCGCAATTCCTTTCTTGTGCTTAGTTCATGATAGTCAGTGTGTGCTACCATTCCTTGGCATTCACATGGTGGCCTTCGAATCGGCAAGACGCGCAATTCATTTCTTGTGTCTAATTCATGATATTCATTGTGTGTTACCATTTCATGGCATTCATGTGGTGACATTCGAATCGGCAGAACGCATGATTCATTTCTAGTGTTGAACTCATGCTACTCAACGTGCACTACCATTTCATGGCATTAATTTGGTGGTATTCGAATCGGCAAGACGCGCGATTCATTTCTCGAGTCTAACTAATGTTATTCATTGTGCACAATCATTTCATGGCATTTACAACCCTTTGTGAAAATCTGCAATGTGCGCAATTCATGTTCCTGCATTTTAAGAAAACTAAAGTGTTAGAGTTCTAGATGTTACACTGTATGTGCATAATAAGTCCCTCAAGTACAATTCATATGGTGTAAATCATTCAGATTATTTTCTGGTCCTCATGCAAAAGACTATACTTGAATTTGAAAGCGTAATTCCAGAAGGTTATGATGTTTCTAATTCATGTGTAACATTTCATTGAGTGGTTCATTGGAAAGTTGTATTAATCTTTCTTGGTTCCCTCACAGGTATCCACTCATCTTGAGGCCAAGTTATTTAAGTCCATGCTTAAGTTGTCCATGTTTCCAGTATGACAATGCTTAGAGTCATAGCCTAGTACTGATTAATATGATATAATCTTGATATTGTGTGTTTTAACCTTTTGCTTCCTACAGGTCTCCTTCCCAGCTGTTCCCTACCTAATCCCCTTTTCCCCACTTGGACTCTTTTAGACTCTGTGACATTCTAATCAGAGTATTGGAGCTGTCTTGTGGTGGACATGTTGGGAACGTGCACAGACCCCAAGGATCTGGTGACTCTGACAGTAGCTTTGCACACAGCAGTCAAGCTTAACTTGGGGGCAATGTGTAAAGTATTTGTACAACACCTTCAAAATGTAAAACAGTAAAAGACCACACACAAAGATCCCACACTAGGTTAGAAAAATAGATCCGAATTTACTCAATACAATAAAGACCAAAACAGCAAACATCCAATCAGTAGAACCAGAGTTATGAATGTTCAATGAGTAAACTACAATATAGTTCCCAAAAGCATAAAGCGTCAATGGCGGCTATCTGGTCTTGATGGACCAGGTCAAAGTTCAAAGTTCTGGCTGATTACAATGGAGCGTGGGTCGGAAACAGTCCCATATTAGTCCCACTGTAGGTTTATCTTCTCACATTTAGTCCTATGCATCCCATTCGCATTGGAAAGAGTCGAAGGGAGCACGTCGCAAAGGGTGGTCAGCATGGTGCAAAGAGCAGTCTAGGCATCGCAGATGGGTAGGCTGCAGCTTCGCAGTGGCAGGCCTCCGAAGGTGATCAATGCTTGCTGTGTGAAGAGATGGGCCGGTGGCGACTCACACTGAAATTTGGGGTGAATTGCTTGGTTCCAGTGTGAACAGGACTATTTGCAGTTGCACAGACCACAAAAGCTTGATTTCAAGAATCAGGAGCCACATCAAGGGTCCAGCCCTGGGTGGCAGGAACTCGCTGCAGCTGGATCCAGGAGCTTGTTGGGGAGACTTTTATGTCCCTGAGTTTCAGATTAGGAGGCCAGAAGACTAACCTTTGAGGCTCTCCGGGGTCCTGAGTTCAAGGTGAAGTTGCAGGTACAGTTCTTTTCATCCAGGTAAGAGGGCAGAGGCTCAGCACATCAGGCAACAGTTCCTTTTGAAAAGCAGTCTAGCAGAGTGTCAGTGCTTGTAGCAGCACAGCAGTCCTTCTCCCTGGCAGAACAGCCAGAGGATCAGAAGTGTACTGAAGAGTTGGTGTCTGAGATCCCTATTTTATACACTAGGGCCCTCGTTGTGCGAGGTGAGATAATCTTCCAGACAGTGACTTTGAAGTGCATGGAATTCCCTACCTCCTGTGTTCCGGCTCCAAGCTTACTAAAGTCATAATGTAGGGGTGTTAGGCTCTATGTGTGAAGGCAGAGCACAGGCTATTCAAGTGTAAGTGGGACAGTCCTCAGCTCTGCCCCCACCATCCTGTCAGCAGACGACCCACTCAGGCACACCTAATCCCTCTATTGTGTGACTGTCTAGGTGGGATTCTCAAAGTCTAACTGTCAGTTAAACCCAGTCACATGACTCAGGCCAGGCTATAGACACAAAAGGGCTAAAGGCAGAAAAATGCCAACTTTTTAAAAGTATAATTTGTAAAATTGTGATCAAAAACCCACCTTCACCACTAAAAAGAGCTTTTCACCCCAATTCCAAAGACACCAAACACGAACTTGTTATCCCTTCTCATCTGGAAATTATACGTCTAAAAACTAATAAGGCAACTCCAACGCTATCCCATGGAGAGATAGGCCCTGCATTAGTGAAAAACACATTTAAGATGTTTTCACTACCAGGCCACGTAAAACTTACAAGTACCTGTCCAACTTTTTAAAATACATTGCCCACTTTCCTCTGAGCTGTCCTGGTCCTACATAAGGGGTGACTAATATGTATTAAAAAGGAAGGTTTTGGCCTGTGTTTTGCTTTACTTTTGACTGAGCCAAAATACATACACTGAAAGGAGTCGGAAAATTCTCTGGAATGCACTTATTAATCTGAAGAAGACATTTATTATAGCTTTTCTCAAGGCTCATGAAGGAAGGCTGGAATAGCCAAAAGTGTACTTTTAAAATGTGCATCAATGAAGTAAGACCATGTATAAAGAATCTTCAATCTATAAACAGCAAATATATACATGCAAGGATACAAACACTTATATTGGTATATGTATATATATTCATACAAAATGCAAAGCAAATAATTAATAAAAATGCATCACCATAGGGCCTGTCAGGTGCTTCCTCTTTCTCCTGCCAGCAAGCCGACGGCCCCGTTCGACTGCGAGAAAGAGAGATCTCTACCCTCACGGGAAATATATTAGGCATTCGATGTCTAAAACCCTGATTGAGGCTATGAATCTCCTACTGATGATCAGGGTCGCTTTTATATCTTAAAAACAGAAGAAGGAGCTTTCTGTAAAATCCCCTCCTGCTTGCACAAGAAGTATTAAAAAATGCTGGCTATTTTAGGTCAGGGTTGGAAGAAACAGGTTGGAACTGGACAGTTTCCCAAGGTGTCTCTCCCAAGCCTAAGCCGTTCCCTGCTGTACCATCATTTGTGCTGACTGACTAACTCCTCCATATTATGTCCTAGTTGTTCGGTGATAATATGTCCTAGCTCTTCGGTGAGAAAGTGAACACGCAGAAATAGAAACTACTCGTACCCTTAATGTGGCAGTGAAGCTAAGGCTCAGCTGAATACAAAATGGTGTCTGTAACTGGTGATCACTAATGTGATGGTGGACAGCTAAGCCATGTACAAAGTGGTGCAACACGAAGTAAGTGGTCAAAATACAAATATCACTATAGCCTGGCAAAAGGTTTATATTTCAAGATCGAAACAAAAGCTTAAAACTGAACTCACAGGCTCTGCAATAGCAGCTCTGAGACATGTTTAAAGGGTTACTTAAGTGGGTGGTACAATCATTGCTGCTGTCCCACTTGTGACATTTAATTTACAGGCACTATGCATATGTAGTATTACTTTACTGGGGACTTACAAAGTAACTCACATATGCCAATTCCTTATACGCCCATCTACCATGTCTTAGGGAGAGAGCACAAGGACTTTAGCACAGGTTAGCAGTGGCAAAGTGCTCAAAGTCCTGAGGCTAACAAAATAAGGGCCAGATGTAGCAAAGGTTTTTACCCATTCTGTGTCTATGGGAAAATGTGTTAGTACATATTGCCCTAAGTTCTTGTAAAATGGAGGAAAAGGAAAATGTTTGGAGGAAGACCACCCTAAGGCTGGCAGGTGTAGCAGACATTATCATACAGTAAGCCCTAATCCAACATTGTGCAGGCTATAGGCCGTGCAGACCATAGGACCTGAGACAATGCCAGGCCCTGCAGCCAGCCATATACTGGGCATAACCAAACGTCAGGCAAAAGAGGATGTTTGCTGTCCACAGGTGGTTGGGTGCTCGTTGCCAGCAGGACCCAATGATACCATCAATGATGTCACTTAATATATAATTTGTGATTTAATACATGAGGTCATAAATAGTGAATGATGAGAGTACAATTTATAGTTAGTTTACTAAACTATAACCAGGGAATTTCAGTGTTTTTTTCATTTTTAAAATATTTGTTTTCATCTCATGTAAACACTTAACTATAAGTCACTTTAACCTTTGTTTTTCAGTTAATGATTGTTTTTTAAACATTTTTACATTACTACAACCCCATCAACCATACTATAATATCACAATTATGCAGTGCTGTCTCCCAAAGCCATAGTATGTCTTTCAAGCAATGTGCCACAATGTCCTAGCACTGCTCCACCAGTACAGAGCACAGCTATCATTGCCACTATGAACCATCAGCACACACCCATGCTCCACTGCCATATCACACCCTCCACCACTACTGCACTGTCATTTCACAATACTACACTATCACTTTCATTACTCAGGCTAATATCCCTACTACTCGACTAAAGAAAGTCACCTTTAGCCCTGCACTATCACTTTAGCACTGTACAGACCCCCACAAACAACAGCACTAGTGTTGTGTGCCACATCATCACCCATGGCATTGCACAACGATCTCATCAAGGTACGACAACCACTAATCACTGCCTTACCATCCTCTCTACTATAGGATTATCTGCCATCACTACAGCACCACCCCATCCTTAAATATAACCCTTGCTCACCTCTTTATCACTTCCAAGCACTGCACTACCACTCTGTACCACAGCTCTAGCAGCCCCTATTCTACATTACAGTTCCACAACCAAACTACTATGTTAGACCTGAAAGCCTTAGGGTGGCTATCCCCCTGTCCCTGCCTGCCTCCCTCCATTTTCTGAACCTGTTTTTGCTGGTTTTAGGACTCTGCACACTTTACCACTGCTGTCCAGTGCTAACGTGCATATGCTATCTCCCCTAAACATGGTAACATTGGTTCCTACCTAATTAGCATACTAAATGTACCCGTAAGTCCCTAGTAAAGTGCACTACACGTGCCCAGGGCCTGTAAATTAAATGCTACAAGTGGGCCTGCACACTGATTGTGCCACCTTCACAAGTAGTCCCTCAACCATGTCTCAGACCTGACATTGAAAGCCCTATGTGTTCAGTTTCACTGCCACTTTGACTTGGCATTTAAAACTCCTTGCTAGGCCTAAACTCGCCTTTTTCTACATATAAGTCACCCCTAAGGTGGGCCTTAGGTAACTTATAAGACAGGGTGCTATGTAGGTAAAAGGCAGGGCATACCTATGTGTTTTACATGTCCTGGTAGTGAAAAACTCCTAAATTCGTTTTCCACAACTGTGAGGCCTGCTCCTCACATAGACTAGCATTATAACTGCACTCATATACTCTTAAGTGGTATATTATGATCTGGAAGGAGTAGTCATGTCTTGTTTGGTATTGCCAGACTGGTAATAGAAAATCCATCTTACTGGTGAAGTTGGATTTAATATGACTATTTTAGAAATTCCACTTTTAGAAAGTGGGCTTTTCTCTGCACTTACTACCATTTGTGTCTTACAGCCTGCATACAATCCACGTCTGGTCTGTGCTGGTTGACAGCTCCTCTTGTGCATTCCACCCAGACAACCATTAACACAGGATACTCAGTCACATCTGCATTCATCTGCATACTGAATGGGTCTTCCTTGACAGGAAGGGTGGAGGGGCTCACACTTACATTTCAAAGGCCAGTGACTTGCCCTCACACAAAGGACTGATAACACTCCACAGTGATCCTAGGGACAGGACTGGGCTGAAAGGGAAACTTATGCACTTCAAAACCACTCTTTGAAGTTTCTCAAATTTCAAAGGCATTTTGGCTATATTAACTGGGTCTCTGACCCCACCAAATCAGACACTTCTGGACCTACATCTGCACTCTGTCAGAGGAACTGCCTGGCTGCCCAAATTACTCATCTAGACTGCTTTGCTGGGAAGGACCGCTGTCCTGCTTATTGCCCTGCTGCCCTGCTGGCCTGTTATATATTTTTCTAAACCTGTGTGGTGTATTTCCGTGGTGTTTTCATTGTGTTACTGTATGATTTATTGTAGAAATACTTTACACATTCCCTTCTAAGTTAAACCTGAGTGCTCAGTGCCAAGCTACCAGAGGGTGTGCACAGATTTATTTGGATTGTGTTGTGACGTTCCCTGACTAGGATTGTGGTCCCTATTTGTACAAGTGTGTATATCTCTGTCAACTGGAGACCCCATTTCTAACATACTAATTCACAAGTATACTCTATCATTTATCTACATCTTCCAACATCAGCCACTGTCAAACTATATTATCATCACAGGATTACACTGCCACTTCCCATGCTTTTCTACCACTAAATAACTGCATTGGCAGGTGCAATGTACCACACCAGTACCCCAAGCACCCTTCAATACCCATATTACTTCATAAACACCCCAATGCACTACCACCCCACATCACCATGCTACCACACTTACTACTTCTCTACCATGTCTTTCACTTCACTAAAAACATACACCACAGCACTGTTATTAACACTGACATAGTCACACAAACACATTACTTCACTAGGACTAATGCTCTAAAAACTTCCAAAGCACCAAACTACTACATTTAGCACTGCATACAACACCAAATAGCCAAAGCTACCACTGCAATAGTATATTTTGTGCTTCATGATCTCACCACACTACATTACCACCCAGCAAAACTGCACTACCACTTAACCTCATTTTCACTCGCCATCACTCTGCTATTTAACCTCAAGCTACCTTCAGTATTGCACTTCATAAGAACTTCACCACTCTGTACCACCTGCAACCCCCATGCAACTACTCTCACACCTGCAATATCCAAATCACATTGGTACACTAACACAACCACCATCACTACCACACTATTTCTCAAAACGTACACTACCATTAAAGAACTTGCACAGCACTACCTCTGTCAAGCACTACCACTCCAGCACCACAATTCCATTTAAGCACTCCACTGCCATCTCTAGTAAGTTACCACAAGGCGGTATGAACCCTACACCACTGTAGTATCTCCCTACAGCAATGTGCTAAGAATATCACCAACACAATACCAATGTACCATTGTTCTCAGCCCTACAACACCAACTTGCAAGTCACCATCTTACTGCTTACCACAATAAACACAATACCAACTTACACTAAGGAAGTGTACCCTGCATTACCAAACAAACATCCACACAAAACCACACTACTGCACAAACACCACCACACTACTTTCAGTGACAACTGTTCCAAGAGTATGAGCACTGCATTACTCAACCTCCTCTGAACCATGTAAGCTCAACACAAAACATTTCACTAGAAAAAGGCGAGACATTTTGACCTTGACCAAGGTTGTTAGTAGTGGACTCTTTGACTGTAAATCCTCATTGTCTAATATTGCCAGCATAGGACACAAAGAACCAGAGTAGAATATTTTCTTTAAAACATTGCACTAATGTTATTTATCAATATAATGCCACGTCTTTATAACATGCGTGATAGCAAAAAAAAACTAAGTAAATGCATTTGTAGAGGAATGAGCGAAAATTGTCCTCTAATGTTTCAGTTAAATAGCGAAAATATTAGTTGTTCTGGTAAAAGTATTTAAACCTAAACTGGGTGGAAAAAAATAAAATGCTCTAAGATAACTTATTATTCGCATTGGGGAAAATCTGAAGGGACTTTGTGGGCACCCTGCTTCTGAATCTATGCATATTTTGAGCTCATTAAAACAGATTTACATTCGTTTTCAGGCATCTGAAATATGTTGCCTAGTTCAGAATCTGAAGGAATGAGGATGCAGAAGAATAATGTGTTGATACAATGGAAATTGCCAGCAAGTCTTTCAGCTGGGTAACAAAGCACAGAAACAGTGTGCAAAATTACAGACAATAGAGTTTGTTGGCTGCATTTCTTTCCCCGACTATGCACTGGGGAAAGAAAATCAGTTTGTAATGTCTGAGAAAATTTTGAGGTAGGAACCCGTGGCCGTCCGCTGCAATTTTCAAGGGGATGTGGTGAGTGGGTGGAAGGGACGGGGCGTGAATAAAAAAATAATTTAGAAAAGCTTACCTCGTCACGTCGCTGCTGCCTCCTGCTGCCTCACTTCTCTACTCTTCTTCTGGTGTCCCAGCATTCACTGGGACACCAGCACAGGCTCCCCAACAATCCTGACGGTGCTTTCATGCTAAACCTAGCATGAAAGTAGGCTCAGGATTGGTCTGAGTGGCTTGGCCTGCTGCTCAGACACTGCCCTGGGGTCTGTGCAGTTTCTCCAGCTCGGCTGTTTATCACAGCTGGGTTGGAGAAACCTAAGTGCGCCGGCCAAACACCCATGCGCTCTTAGATGCACACTCTCTTTCTCCCCCTTCCCGTCTCCCCCCTTCAGTGGCCCAGTCCTTCCCTCTCTTCACATGCTGCTGGCTGAACCAGCAAATGAGATATAAAACGACAAAGAATTCGGCTCCTGGCTTAGCCAGGGTGGGCGATGCTTCTTCCCCATTGTGAAGGAGCTGCCCCTGTCAGCAACACTTGTGTCAGATGAAAAATCAGGAGATACATATTGCAATAAGACCCATGGATCGCCACAAGAGAGATATAAAAGAAAGGGAGCACTCAGCCCAAAAGGTGAGACCTAGATTAACATGCTTTTTCACCTATTTTGTTTTCATGTATTTCTATTCCGAATTTACTTTGATTTAATTTTAAGCTTATGTCATGCTTTTGACCCCAGAAAAGGGAAAACAACATATTTAGGTCTGAATGAAATTACCCGTCGTACTTTCCTTTCAGCCACCATGTTCTCTCACAGTTACATCTCGTCTGTAACTCCACAAAGTCGTCCTGCTCTCTTACAATGAACGCTCTGTATTAAGATATTATTCGGGCTCATATGCGAAGCTGGTAGCAATTCTGCACGATCCCCTGCAACACTGAAATTTATAGCTTCTGTTTATTGCTAAATTATACAGCCGTTCTGCTTTCCCTTCAACCTGTAATTCATTCTAACTCTATGAAACCAACTTACTTCTAGCTTATTGCAGAGCTTGATATGTGATATGATCATAAATTCCTTTTAGCGAAACGGTACATTTATCCAGTTTCAATCTGATAAAAAATGTTATTTAATTTTGTTTGGCTGGATGATAGCTTTTTTTTTTTTTACTCTTGCAACCTTTTCGCGTACAATTTGCCTTCTAATGAAATTTATAGCATTAAATCAGATTCAAAGACCCAAAAATGTGTTGGCGTTTCATTTATTCCTCCTCCCTAAAGATGATATGATCTGAAATTTTTAAATTGTTATCTGTGAAGGAGGGGCACTGTAAAAAATGAAAATATGTGGTAGTGTTGTTGTAGCCATTTTAGTTATAGCTCCATGAACGTTATTTTAACACACTAGGCCGCTGTGTACTTTAACCTAGATATGTTTTATTCAGCTTCGCATTATTATTATTACAATAACCATTTTCACGGTCTTGTTTTATTTTCATATATCTAACTGTTTTGCCTAGGCCAGCACTCTGTTCTCAAACAAGACATTCTGGATCACTCTGTGCTTCATTCAAGGCTACAGTTCGGTACATTGCTGATGAACGTGGTAGAGGTTTAGTCTCCAACATTCGTAGAAAATACACATCCTTACGTAGGGACATTTTCTCAGAACATCAGCTGTGTTATTAAATAAACACTTCCTTGTCCCTTACACGTTAGAGGGAGATTCCAGCCAGGGAACCTGCTGATTGCCGAATGCCTTTGCTCAGGTATGGGGGTTGATGTCTTCCCAGGGGAACCTGAAAGGCAGAACTAGAGCTTAACATGCTGTGCTCAAATTATAATTTAGATGGGAAATAGTCCATCGATCATAGTGATAATATGATAGCGTTGTTTTTATGTTTCACTCTTCTCATCACAATTTTAATACTGTCATGTTGTGTCGTCCTTGTTATTGCAGCTCACGCTTTGCTATCTAAGATGCAGTTGTTTTATTAAACTCATTATTGAAACATATACTGCCTCTGTTTGTCGTTTATATATGAGACTGAATTGTAAATGAGAGAACCGGATGCGACCTGAGTGACCACGACTTCCCTGAGAAGCCTAGTATGTCATGTGCTCGGCTGCCCAATCATCAATATCCTTTGGTAGAGATGAGACACTGCTAGTTAGCCGGAGCAAAACCCGGATTGGAGCGTCAGGTGTCACCCGCAGTGGGTTGGACTTAGTCTCCCACACCGCGGACGATTCTGCTGCTCAAAATCCAGTAGTATCATTAGAATAATGAGAGCCTACACGACAGTAGCATGAATATATCAAATAAATGTACAGTAAAAGATTCAAATAATTTGTAAGTAAGATAAGTGGCCCATTTTACATTGGGTGTTTTTCCTCCCCAAACATCCCTTCAAGTTACTAACATCAGGGGAATCAGTGAGTCCACAGGGGAGGAGGAAATACTCCTGAGTATGGGATCATGGGGAATAACTTGTGGAAATGTATTAATCTGTGCTAAATGTTTTTGCTTTCTGCAGCCCGGTTCTCTATACGAAATGCTCCTGATCCACAGAGTTCCTGTGGATCTTGCAATCCATATGGGGTCATTAAGGTCTATCACTCAGAAAGAATGCCGTAAGGCCACAGTTGACCATACATTGGCAATATAGAGAGCCAAGAACTTTAGCATGAGCTATGTGTACCTGTGCAAAAAATAGTTTGTACACCTTCATATGCACAGTCACAGGCGCGTTTGGAAAAATATTATAAAATGTACACCATGTGATGAAAAATATGCTATGTGCATCTACACTAATCAAAACCAATGGAATGTGATTAGGGGGTAGATGTAGGTCCATTTCATTTGGAAGTCCCTATTTGCGACTTTTTGTGAGTCCCAATTAGAGCCTCGCAAAATGAAATTTACAAATGTGTCTCAGACAAATTTAGGCCCATATGTGCGAACACATTTTCCCATAGACATAGAATGGATAAAACCCTTTGGTACATCTGGCCCTTAGTGATTTCCAGTGGGGTTGCAAAGACCTACCTCATCAATATTCAAGTAGGTTGCAATTTACAACGGCATTGGTAATGGCCGCACTCACAGGGATGGTGGCCTGCTGGGGACATCAGGCCATCCTGTCTGTTACTGCTTTTGCATAAAGCAGGTTTTTGTAGTTTTTATTTTTAAATGCAGCCCATTTTCCTGAAAGGAAAACAGGATGCATTCCAAACAAAAAAATGAAAAGTTTTCTTTTCATTTTTTCAGAGTAGGCATGGTCTTTGGGACCGCTGCCTGCTCTGAAAAAATATTTGCGCTTACATTCACAAAGGGGAAGGGGTCCCCTAGGACCCCTTCCTGTTTGCACATGAGTTACCACCAACTTGGAGTTGGTGGTTACTATGAATGTTTTGCAACCGCATTCACAGTCGCAAAACATTCTTACATACTAGTGTGATTCAGTATTAGGAAGGGACGCCATTCACACGGACCATCCTAATACCAAATCTCTTCATGCATCTGACCCTAGGTTCTTAACAGTGGCATAACAAAAGCCCCCAGAGTTCCCACAGTGTGATGGCTACCCAAGCACAAATGGCCCCCTCAGCACAGTACCCAGGTGTGTGAAGGTGGTTCTGACCATCTAATCCGCCCAGATTTATTTTTTTGCTTTTTTTTTATTGCCTAGTTTTTGACCTCTTATTGTGGGGGAGACTCATAACCAGTGACTCACTCACAGTAAACTTGCGGTAAAATGAACTGCACATGTTCAAGATCAGAGCCCAGGTCTTTTGTAACCCTGCTAGGCTGGGTTAATTACTTTACTCTCCAGCTCTAGGAAAAAAAAGCCTCATCCCTCAAAGAAAGCAATTAATAGTGCTTAAGTAAGCTCTGAAGGAGGAAGTAATTGGGTTAAATGCTCAGGTTCAATCAGCCAGCTGTCATCCTATTCCAGGAAAAGGACCTGCCCCAGGCCACTCATCAAAGGAGGTAGTCCAGACCTCTGAAGTCAAACCAGACAGAGGGGCACCTTTGACAATTTGCTAAGGAATATCCTGGCTGTGACATCAGCGAGGGGGGATCTGAGTCTCCCAGGGCACATGCAGCAAGTGACTCCTGGGTGACGCCATTTTAAGCTATCTTAGAAAACTGTGCAGGGAGGTTGAGACCGGTGCAGAGAGGTGATGTGGCACACCAGGATAGGCTAAAGGTGCAGTCCTGATGGACACTTCCATCCCCACTTAAAAGGTCAAGCGCAGGGAAGAGAGATCTCTCTTGGTTGTGTTTGTTGGCAAAACACTGGGACGTGAGGCTGGTGTGATGGGCAGTTGGAAGGAAGAACCCCCTGACTGCCTCCTGGATCAAGGACTCTTCTGATGGACCTCTAGACCAGTGGAGGAAAGACTGGGCTCTGCACAAGGAGGAGAGGCCCAAGGGGGCCAATGAGACCTGTTTCTGCCAAGGTTTGTGTCTTGGAAGCCAGGAGGCTTGAGGGAAGGGCTCCACTTGGCTACTGTTCACCACCAGGAGTAAAAGGAGCCCAAGATCATCAGAAACGGCCCAACGGGGCTGGAGTTATGCCTGGTTATAGCTAGGTGACTTTTGACCTATATTTTTGGGTGAGGAAGCACCTGGAGCACTGCTGCCCTATGGTTTCTCAGCCTCCAGATGGGCCAGGGACCGGAGGCTGCCCCTACATTGGAAATCTACAGAGGAGTGCTGTTGTGCTTTCCCTAAAAGGAGTGGGAGGGGGGCCAGGACCCCAGCCCTAGGCCTCAAAGGAACTGCTAGAGAGCACCTTTATGCCCTCCACACTTATGACCCTGAAAAGGGGCCTAGGACCCCATCACTGCACCTCAAGAGGAGTGATGGAGAGGGAGCACTGTTGCAGTCCCCCATGAGGTAGGAGAGGGGGTCCAGAACTCCATTCCTGGACCCTGTACACAAATCACGAGCAAGAAAGCACCTTTGTGCCCTCTTGCAATGTAAAAGAGGAGCCCAGGACTCCTTCCCTGGGCGCCAAGATGCAGTGAGGACTGGGGGAGTGCCGCTACTCTCCCCCCGACACTCCCTACCTTCCCTGCTCCCCGCGCCTGTGTCCTTGGTGAGCAGGAAGGGTGGACGAGCACTGCACATCTGCCTCCAGGTACAAGCAGACCAGATCTGACATGCCAGCTCCAGCAGCAGCACACAAGGGTGCTGGCCGTGCAGGATGCCAGTGAGAGCAGCCAGGGGTGGACTCCTTGAGCTGCTTTCCAACCAAGGTACAGCAGCACACGGGGTGTCCGTGTTGGACCGACACCCTAAATGGAACACTACCATAGTACGAGGCCACCATGGAAAGAAATAAAAAGAAAAAACAAGAAAATCCCCACAGCGGCTCTCCCCAAAGCAGCGGGAGAGACACTCATCTAATAGGCATGCTCTGGGAAAAGTGTCCCATAATGCCCTGTGGGGCTTGGCTGCATGTTTTCCTAGTACAAATCACTCATTTGTGCTTCATGGTGACCCCAAGAGAGTGGGATGATCACCAAAGGGAAGCCAATGTGTAGGGGGAGCAGAAGGAGCCGCACAGCCTTCCCCCAACATAAGTTTTAGTGTTCCCACCTTATGTTGGGTGAGACTCATAGGAGATAACCCCTCAAGGGTTTTGCAATATCATGAAGCACTCATCTGGTTGGAACTTTAGTTTTTAGCTGAGAGTAATGCTTATTTTAAGGGATAAAAGTATGGTTGTAACATTTGGGGCCTAAAAATGCAGAATGTGAGTGGTTCAAAGCAACAGACACCTTCTAGGGGTGAGTGTAGGTAAGTGCACATGTGTGTAATTACAAAAATGATGTTATTTAGGGGATAGTTAAAAAGGCAGTAAATTTAATATTGAATGTTATTCATGGGGTAGGATGCAAGCACCCTCTAGGGGTGAATGATTATAATTGCATAATGTTGTAATTATTACCTTAAAGGGCTGTGATTAAATTGTGTTATTATATGATGAGTGCCCAGCTCACCCAGTCATGCTTAGAATCTTACTTTTGCTAATGCTTTATTTACCTAATGAGACTAACAGCCATGATTAAAGTAGATAGCTTTATTGCTAGTATTAAGTGCTCTCATTCCAACTTAAGCTCAGATATTGCATTTTAAAACAAGTGAATGTTTTTGAGATGTGGTTTGTTGGTCTAAATCCCCCTTTGGGAGAGATAAGAAAAAATATATAATGTCATCCAGAAGTATTTCCATTAGCTTGTGTATATTTGTATGTTGCTGCATACTATTGAGTAATGTGTGTGTAACAAATGTACTTCTCCTTTTTTCCAAAAAGGCACATACTAAACCATCCTCTATTGAGTATTATTATTGTTGTGTACTTGTGAATGATGATTACTAGCCCACACCACCTCCCCTGAGTAGGCTTTGGACTGCCCTGCTTCACTACACTGTGAAGGTCAAGCACTTCAATGAGGGGGTTTGGTTCCCAGTGAAGGACAAATGTGGACCCATTACATGCGCAAGCCACACAACTACTGACCCATTTTTTAACATCTCGCTGAGAGCTCCTGAATAAGTCTGGAGGGAGACCCCTCCATGTATTGTGCAGGGGGGTCCTCAAGTTTAATTTCGCCACTGGTTATTAAATCACAGAAATGCAACTGCGCCTATGCAAACACAGGTGAATAAACCACTTTTTGCACAGCTGCACCTTAATTGTGGTAAAGCCCCAGGTTACATAGAATTCACCAATTTTGAGCAATTTTGTGAGGGGTTCTGGCATATTTGCATCAGAGCAAGTCACTTTATCATCAGTCCTGAATGGGAAATTGTAAAAGCCACCAAGTACAAAATGTCTTTTCTGAACTAATCAGTGGAAAATATTGCTTTTTAACTTTTTATTAGTGCAAATGTGACCCTAGCAGGGCAGTCTTATGGTGCGAACTGACAAATATGAGAACTAAAAGGGAAGAGATGGCCACTTACGATAATGTTCCTTGCATTTCTGAGGGTGAAACCCACAGCAGCACATCGCAAGGTATATGATGGTTAAAAACACCCTGATAAAAGTGTGGCTATGCATAATTTCCAAGCCGTGATTGGGTGCTACCAATATTGTTATATATGTCGTTTCTTTTTTTTTTTTTTACTTTTACTCTCCATCCCTCACGTGCACTCCCGACCTTCTTAAACGGTCCGCAGTATCCTGCTGATTACATCCTGCATTCGTGCAACAAAGTCAGGGAGCTCCTGACATGGTTAGGTAGGAAGAAAGCGGAGGCCCATTTAGTGGGACCAGGGCGGATTGTTTTGATACAGATGAAACTATTACTGGGGCCTTTGCCTGCTATTACAAGGAGTTCTACAAAGTAAGGCCACTGCAGGTCATACCCCACATCACAAACTAACTAGTATCTGTAAACACTACTGTACTAGACGTGGAAACGCATGATGCGCTGGAAGCTGAATCACATTGGCAGAGGTTCAATCCATCACTGTGAAGATGAAATCCGACAAGACTCCAGGCCCAAATGGGATTCCTGCAGAATTTTTTAAGCTCTATACCGGACTGCTCAGGCCTCATCTCCTGAACATGTTTTTAGAGGCCAGAGAGCAGGGTACTCTTGCACCAGATCTCGGGTGGGCCTTTATAGTAGTATCCATAGGGACGGTAAGCCGAAGGAACATTGTGACTCATACCGCCCACTGTTGTTACTCGATATTGAGTCAAGACTTTGGTCATGACATTGGCCGCTAGACTATTACAGGCTATCACACCCCTGATTCATAGTGATCAGTCACGGTTTTTACGTCTGGCAGGTTAACATGGTATAACCTAAGGCTGGCATGTAATTAGATGAATGAAATAAGAGACCTGCCAGAGGCACACGTATTTCTCACACTGGACACGGAAAAGGCATCCAATGCAGCGCATTGGCCCTTTCTGGAACAAACTCTGGTGACGTTTGGGTTCGGTCCCCAATACTAGAAGTGGGTGCCATTCCTTCATCAGTCTCAGGTGGCAGCCTTAAGAGTTAACAGAACGCTGTTCTCTGATTTTCCAATCTGTAGAGGCACAAGGCAGAGTTGCCCCTGCCCTCCCTCCTGTTCGCTGTCACAATAGATTCACTGGCCTGCCTAGGTAGGGATCACCCAAGGGGTCCGCAGCTTCAAAATTATGGGAGTGAATGCAGACAAAGAGAAAAATGTGCTTTATGCGGATAATATCCTCCTTTAAATTGCAGAGCCATCCACAATCCTCCACTTAATCTTCCACCTGCTCGGGGAATATGGGAGTTATTATGTCTATCACATTAATTAGGATAAGTTGTTGCTTTACCTTGTACAGGGCAGAATAGAAATGTCCTTACTTCCCATTGATTGATACGCACCGAAGACGGTTTAAAATATCTAGGAGTTCTCATGACGCTGGGGAAAGAACTCTGTTTTGGAACCTTGGGAGGTTGGCAAAAGTCTGTAAGGAAGAAATGGAGAGGTGGAGGGAGCTGCCCCTTATGCTACTGGGGCAAGCAGCCATCTTTAAAAGGATCTTGCTCCCAAACTTTTTGTATGTTTTACAGAACATATTCTATCAGATTCATTTGGAGGGTGACGTGAGCCTTGCTGTGGGACTGAAAACACCCCAACATACAGCATCTACAACATAACCTGTATAACAAGGGATTTGATCTACCTAACTTGGAAACACACTACTGGGTGGCCTATCTAATCAACGTCAATGACTGGTTATTTGCCCCACTAGATCACTCCACTTTTAAGCTAGAACAGGTGAATTGGGGGAAACAGTCATGCCTACACTATCTATACAGGGGCAACAGGGAGCCATGTCTTCTCACAGCCACTCAAGTAGCCTTACTAGCCTGGGAAAAAGCTTTGAAGTGTCTAGACTGGTACACAAGAAACAACCCTGTGGGAGAGGGTTGTCTCCCAGAGATGCAGAAGTTGCAGGGCTTTGAGGCATGGGATCTTATTGGGATCTCCAAGGTAGGGGATCTTCTAGAGAGTGAAGACATAATGCCATTCTCCTTACTTCAGCACGAATTTTGGATGAATCATAACCAGTTTCTGAAGTATGCACAGATACGGCATGCATGGCAGGCTGAGGGGCTGCCCGGAATACGCCATATTGAAAGGGCGGCTGCTAACAGAGGAGCTGGGAAGTGGTGCGATCTCCCTAACCTTCAAAACACTAAATAACAACCCATTAGACAGGGAAATGGGTGCAGGACGTAGAACACGTGGTTGACATTGACTGTGTGGCGGCCCTGATGCATCAGAGAGAGGTAGCAATAAAATCAAGGTTACGCTTAATCCAATTTAAAATCCTTTACACAGTCACAGAACCTACATTGTTTGCAGTGTCACAGGGGGATGGTCCCCTTTCCAACATAATTTGGGGATGCTCATTAATCCAGGACTACTGGGTGAGAATCACTGAGGAACTCAGTAATGTCCTTACAGCACCGATCCTGCTAGAACCAAATTCATCCTCCTGGGGATTCCTAATGACATGGACCTGTTTTGATTCATAAATTAGCATAGAGGGTTAATGTGTCTTCTGCAAAGCACACTGTGTAACATAATGATCACACAGATTTTAATTTTATATACATAGGCAATTGGGTAATTCCTTTTAACTTAGATCATTTTTTACTTGCAGTTCATAAACGGCAATCCTTGTAATATAGCAAAGTCAGCTATGAACCAGCATTAAGTAGCTGCATGCAAACTGCAAGACATGAATGTAGAACCTTAATTTTGCTTTCTAAAACGATTGTTTCCCATTTACATTTGTCACTTGACAATGAATTTTATAAGCAGGCAAGCCATGGCACTGCTGTCAGTGCACTAACTCCTAGTGGGTCATGCTGAAGCAGGTAATAAACTATGCTGCATGTTCGAACTAAAATTTGTGTAAATTGATGGAAAGTCAGTAATGCTTTTCTATGCCTACCCACTGGGAAATGTAGCACATGTACAGCAGGTTAGGCATAAAAATCAACAAGGACTTTCCATCAATTTACACAAATTGCAATCCAACATTCAGCAAATCCTATTAAATGATTCTGCATGAACCACCAGAAGTCAGCGCGCAGAGGGCAGCACCACAGCTTGAATGATTTTACAGCTCATTTATGGGTGACAAATGTAAATTTGAATGTGTCTGTTATTGTTTTTAAGTTTTCATGGTACACAAAACATCTGATGCAGTGCTGAGAATACCTGACCAGAACATGCTCTGTGTCCCCCCCAGCTCTTTACATTAGGAATAGCAACAGCTGAGATGTCTGTGAGAGGCCACTGTCAAATTATGTTCTAATGACATATAGAAAAAAAGCAGGGGCAGTATGGGAGATGCCCCTAAAAGACACCTAAATAAGAAAGTTGTTGTCATTGAGATGCTGCTCATGTGAAGTATGAAGAGCCACAGACAGATTAAGTTAATGGTTAATCCACCCCTGATTGACAAAATGTAGTTTCCAGGTCAGGATAAGCACTCTTAGAAGTAATGTACTATTATGTTGCCTATTACGTCTGGCTGGTGTTAGTCAAGACCTTTTGTTTTTATTAGAAGTACATATCCCATACATGGTTATTTATAGGGGCTTTCAATCAGCCCTCTTTATCCATTGATCTACTTTAGTGCCAGTCATATTTTCTTTCTGACCACAGTGGTGTTCGTCAGGGAGAACAAGGGCAGCCCACTCCAGACTCTGGCTTACCTATATGAGTGATTTCATTCTGCTCTTACACAATTTGCACATCTACACAATCCCTAATCCCCTTCAATGCCAGCTACTAGTGGTGCAAATTGTGCTTTTAAGTAAAGAAAATATATTGAGACTGTTGGACCTGGCCGGCTCTGTAGGGACACCCCCAAACATTTTGCCTTCCTCCTGCATTTGTTGCTGAATTCGTTGATGCTGGCCTTAGGACTTTTACCACTGCTAACCAGAGCTAAAGTGCTTGTGCTCACTATAAATATGGTAGAATTGGCTTGCACCCAATTTGCATATTTATTTTACCTGCACCCATTTGGCATTTTGTATTGGCAAAATGGTACTATGTGTACACAGGGCCTGTAAATGAAATGCTACAAGTGGGCCTGCAGCACTGACTCTGCCTCTCACTTGAGTAGCCCTTTAAACATGTCTCAGGCTTGCTTTTGCAGCCTGTGTGTACAGTTTCAAACTGCCATTTTACCTTGCAAGATAAACCTTTGGCCAGGCCTAAACCCTCCCTTTTAATACATATAGGTCACCCCTGTGGTAGGCCCTGAACAGCCCAGAGGCCAAGGTACAGTGTTTTCAAAAAGTTGGGATTCCTGCAGACTTTTTTAATCTCTATACCGGACTGCTCAGGCCTCATCTCCTGAACATGTTTTAGAGGCCAGACAGCAGGGTAACCTTGCACCAGATCTCGGGTGGGGCTTTATAGTAGTATCCATAAGGACGGTAAGCCGAAGGAACATTGTGACTCATACCGCCCAATGTTGTTACTCGATATTGAGGTCAAGACTTTGGTCATGATATTGGCCCCTAGACTCTTCCAGGCTATCACACCCCTGATTCATAGTGATCAGTCAGGTTTTTATGTCTGGCAGGTTAACACGGTATAACCTAAGGCTGGCATGTAATTAGATGAATGAAATAAGAGACCTGCTAGAGGCACACGTATTTCTCACACTGGACACGGAAAGGGCATCCAATGCAGTGAATTGGCCCTTTCTGGAACAAACTCTGGGGAAGTTTGGGTTCGGTCCACAATACTGGAAGTGGGTGCCATTCCTTCAGCAGTCTCTGAACAGCCCAGAGGCCAAGGTGCAGTGTTTTCAAAAAGTTGGACATGTACTTTTAAATTTTACATGTCTTAGTTCTAAAAAACTCTTAATTTTTTTTCGCTATTGCGAGGCCTACTTCTCCCATAGTATAAATTTGGAGTTGCCTTTTTTACATTTAATAATCTGTAACTTACAAATGGGAATATGTTGGAAAATTACCCTTTCAGCAGGATCATCCCAAGACTTTTTGCCTTCCTCCCCCTTCTTTTAATACATATGTGTTTTTATTGGTGGGGTTAGTCAAGACGTTTTGTTTTTATTAAAAGTATATATCCCAGACATACTTATTTACACGGTGGCTTTCAGTCAGCTCTCTTCATTCATTGATCTACTTTAGTGCCAGTTACATTTTGTTTCTGACCATAATGGTGTTTGGCATGAGGTAAAAAGGCAGCCCACTCCATCCTTTGGCTTTCCTATCTGTGAGGGACGCCATTATGCTCTTACACAATTGGCACTTCCACATAGTCTTTAATGTCCTTCAATGCCAGCGACTACTGGTGCAAATTGTGCTTTTACATAAAGAAAATATATTGGGACTGTTGGACCTGGCCTGCTCTGCAGGGTCACCCGTAAACAGTTTGCCTTCCTCCTGCATTGTTGCTGAATTTGTTGTTGCTGGCCTTAGGACTCTGTGCACTTTATCCCTGCTAACCAATGCTAATGTGAATGTGCTCTCTCCTTAAAACACAGTAATATTGGCTTATACCATATTGGTATATTTAATTTACCTATAAATCACTAGTAAAGTGCACCACAAGCGCCCAGGATCTGTAAATTCAATGCTACTTGTGGGCCGGCAGCACTGATTGTGTCACGCACTTAGGTAGCCTTTTAGTCATATCTCAGAGCTGCCATTGCAGGTCTGTGTGTGGAGTTTCACTTTGCACTGTTGACCTTGCAAAATAACCTATTTGCAAGGCCCCAACCTTCCCTTTTTATACATATATGTCACCCCTAAGGTAGGCCCTGGGCAACCCAGAGGGCAGAGAGTAATGTATTTCAAAGTCAGGGCATGTACTTTTAAGTTTTATAAATCCTGGTAGTGCAAAAATCCCAAAGTTGTATTTCACTACAGCAAGGCCTATGTCTCCCATAGGATAACATTGGGATTACCTTAATACACCTTATACATGGAATTTGCAATCTGGAAGAGATAAACTTTTACAGTTTTGTGTCTCTGGAATCACAATTTAAAAATACAACTTATGGTGATTGGATTTTAAATTGCAATTCTGTACTTTGGTTCAGCTGGAATAACTAGGTCCATGTAGCAGGCCCGTGCTTCATCCCAATTGGCTTGATCTTCTGACTATATCCTGGTCTGGTATGACCAGATATCCCTGGTTGGTGCTTCTTGTTTCTTAATGCTGTTTCACAGTTTAATCTTTTCCAATTCATAACTCAAGTTCTACTTCTTGAACTTTTGTCATTGTTGTCTTTTTTTATTTATTATAATCAGAGTTATTTTTTCTAACCTGGTGTGGAATCTTTTTGTGGGGGGTTTTCACTATTTTACTGTTTTAAGTGTTGCACCAATACTTTACACATTGCCTCTAAATTAAGCCTGACTGCTCTGTGCTAGGCTGCCAGAGGGTGACTACAGGTTAATATAGGGTTTGCTTGATGCTTACCCTGAATAGGTCTGTGGTTGCTGCTTGACCAGGGCTCATACTCCCATCAACCAATAACCCAATTGTGACCAGTTCATGTTTACTGTCTTTGGAATTGTAATGAAAAATATTATTTTATGGTAAAGTCAAATTTTAAATTGAAAATTTGAAAATTTCACATTTAGAAAGTTAGCATTTTCCTGCCTTAGCCATTTATTGCCTGCAGCGTGTCTTTGGATCACATGACTGGGTGTAGCTAGCAGTTGAGCTTTATGCATTCGCACTTTGCGCTACATCAACAACCGTTTATGATGCTTCCTTGTGCCTTGGACCTCCCTCCACCATGGACGGGGCTATTTACGTTGGACTGAGAAGGTAACTTTTCAGCAAAGCTAACCTGGTCCTTGTATCTGACCCTTGCTTCATCGTGGTCGGGCTGATCTTGTGCCTTTCTCCTAGTCTTGGACGGCTAAATAGCTGAGATTGGTGCTTTGGGTTTTTTAACACCATTCTCACTTAAATCTTTAAAATTGCATATCCTCAGATCTCCTCATTGAATTTTTATTGTTTTAGTCTTGTTTTGTGTATTAAATCCTACTCCATTGTTCTAAATTGGTGGGGGATCCTTTTTGAGCAATAGTTTCCTTTTATTACTGCATGAGGTGTTTCACCCCCCTCAACCAGTGACTCAATTTCTTAGTGTCTTTCCGATAAAGCTCATTTTCATGCAATGCATGTCTTCATACAAAATCCATTCACATACAAAATAAGCATTGACAAACCCAACAAGTCAGCAACCAACAAATGTATCATCTGTATAATGCAGATCACAAGCTTGCATTTTATGTAGTAGGTTACTGCTTTTTTCACAGAGATGCTGTTCTCGTATGATTCATATTTTTAACATATCACAGTGAGCTATGAACCTGCAAACTTCAAGGCATGGGTTTAGAATCTTATTGTTTTTGCTCAATCTTTTATTATTCTAACATTGCTAAAAAGATTTCTGGGATGGTAATACATTTGTATAAATATAAACAAAACCAGCCACTGCATTATGTTTCAAATCCTGGATTTTCTTTCTTCAGACTAAGCATTCTTAAATAGCACTCATGTGGATGGTCTAAAAAAATCACTATGAATGGCTGAAACTCAAAACTATCCTAGTGCAGTCATACTGGTTGCTAACGAGCAAGTACTCAAAAGGTTCAGCTGGAGGTGTCCTTGAGCATTAATGGGACATATGGGCTACCCCCTCTTTTATTAAGTATTATCTCTCCACTGAACCTAAAATGTTTCAGTAATAGTCCATAAATACCCAACAGAAGAATATGCTATCCAGCAAGGTACAAAACTATAATATTCATGACATCTCCCTTCTTTAAAGTGCATGTAGAACCCCTGGCACTCAAGATACAAGACAAAAAGCAAATAGGCCAAAATTAAACTACAAAGAAACAATACTAGTTTTCTATGTTACCAATTTACTAGTATATAGTGGCTCAGCAATCAACCATTTGGGACAATACACTTAACAATATATGAGTTCTCAATAATGACAGGCCACTCAGTGAATACATCTAAATCTGAGAGATTAGTCCTCAATTGTACATCAGATGATACTGCCAAAGTTTAATTCCTAATTGAAAATAAAGTTGTATGTTTCAAAATGTGACTCATGGCTAAACCAAGAATATCTCCCCTTTAAATTATAATCACATTCTACAAATAGTGCAAGAATGTAAACAGCTTGGGTACATCTGAATGTCAATAGTACAATAAATCAGCCATATGAAAATGTCAGCATTATCTCAGATTTTATTCTAAAGGATTCAGTAGTAATATCAAAATTGAAATTGTATTTTGGGAAGCTTGAAGCAATTACCTATCCTGCCTACACCCAGTCCACTTTTCCTCACTGTCTGGCTGGAATACATGAACCATAACAGAGGAGCCATTCACTGACATGTGACCCAGGACCCTGGCAGCAGGCACCAAATGGTTAGGACAATAAAATACCAACATTCTAAAAGTGGTATTTCCAGATTTTGTGGCTTTCAGTCTGGCTTTAACATTAAAGGGAATTTATTTCTATCTGCTCCCAATCAAATGTTAGCAGTTATTAAATGTAAAAAGAGAACCCACTGTTAGTCAATGGAAGAGAAAAGGCTTACTATGGACCCTGAACTGGGTCACCTCCTTTCTCACCGGCAGAACCTAGAGAGTCCGCCTCCCCCCATTCCGCTCTGAGGCCACCAAAATCATCTGCGGCGTACCCCAGGGTTCGTCCCTCAGCCCGACCCTCTTTAACGTCTACATGGCCCCGCTCGCTAACATCGCCAGATCCCACAACCTCAACATCATCTCATACGCCGACGACACCTAGCTGATCCTCTCCCTCACCAAGGGCTCCGCCAAGAACTACCTCCACGAAGGAATGGAGGCCATCACCGAAAGGATGAAGAGCAGCTGCCTCAAACTCAATTCCAAAAAGATGGAAGTCCTCATCTTCGGCTCCACCCCTCCGCATGGGATGACTCCTGGTGGCCTGCCACCCTCGGAGCTGCTCTAACTCCCACCAACCACGTACCCAACCTAGGATTCATCTTGGACTCCTCATTATCCATGACCCAGCAAGTCAACACCATCTCCTCCTCCTGCTTCAACACCCTCTGCATGCTCCGAAAGATCTACAAATGGACACCCACCGAAACCCGACGAACAGTCTCCCAAGCACTCGTAAGCAGCAAACTGGACTATGGCAATGCCCTCTACACAGGAACCACGGCCAAACTCCAGAAGAGGCTCCAATGCATCCAGAACGCCTCTGCACGCTTCATCCTGGACATCCCCCGCCACTGCCACATCACAGACCACCTGAGAAATCCGCACTGGCTCCCAGTCAACAAGAGAATCCCCTTCAAACTCTTCACCCACGCTCACAAAGCACTGCACAACACCGGACCAGAATACCTCAAGAGACGGTTCTCCTCCTACACCCCGACCCGGCATCTCCGCTCCACCGCCCTCGCAACCGTCCCACGCGTCTGCAGAACTACAACCGGTGGTAGATCATTCTCGCACCTCACCGCCAAAGGGTGGAACACTCTTCCCACCCACCTGTGCCAGATCAAAGACCTCCTTACCTTCAGGAAACTTCTCAAGACCTGGCTGTTTGAACAGTAGTAGCACCTCCCCCCCCCCCTTCTACCTCCCCTCTTCAGCACCTTGAGACCCTCACAGGTGAGTAGTGCACTTTACAAATTCCTGATTGATTGATTGATTGACTATAGTGAAAATCAACTATAGGAGTTGTCTACTATCAGGACACCCACATGCCCTACTTTTAAATACAAGGCACCCTGCCCTGTGAGCCTTTAAGGCCTAGTTTAGTTGTGTCTTATATCCAGAAAAAGGGAAGGTTTAGGCCTGACAAAAGGTTTATATTGCCAGGTCGAAATGGCTGTGTAAAATTGCATGACAGACTAGAGTGGCAGGCTAATCAATGTTTTAAGAGGCTACTTAAGAAGGTTGCACAATGTGTGCTGCAATCCCAGTAGTAGCATTTGATTTACAGGCCCTGAGTACATGTAGTACCACTTACTAGGGACTTACAAGTAAATTAAATATGCCAATTAGCTGTAAAACAATTCTACCATGTTTTAAGGGAGAGAGCACAAGCACTTTTGCACTGGTTAACAGTAGTAAAGTGTGAAGAGTCCTAAAGCCAACAAAAATGAATTCAGCGGAATGAAGGCAAAAAGTTTGGAATGACTACCACACATAGGGGCATAGTTATAGTTCCCTAGTGCCACCTTGCACCACATAAACGCTATTATTTTTTACGTTAATGTGGCCCAACGAGGCTGAGATCACTGCGCCACTCTGTAACCCTTTGTGCTACATTATGCCTGCACCAGGCATAATGTCTGCAAAGGAGCCTTCCTCCCGTCAGGGGTGGTTGATAAAATGGCACAAGGAAATCTACAAGGGTTACAAAGTGCATTGTATGCATTGTGCCACTTTGTAAATATGGTGCAGGGGATTTGGCCTTGATGGGCCACATTAGCGTAAAAAGAATGAATCAAATGTGGTAAATGAGGCTCTAGGGGCTCTCAAATATGCCCCTTAGTTCCTTATGTATTTCAGGAATCCATAAGTAAGTGTTTCTCTTTCAAGCAGCTTTCACTTTATGTGAACATCTTTTTTTTAGGGGTAGTAATACCTTAATAGTTAAATCAATTAAGACATTAATCTTTAGAAATATTGTAAGATTATCAAGGCTAGTAATAATAAACATAAATAAACTACAGGGGCCTTTGTATACATTTTCGCACCCATTGTTTAAAACAAAATTCGATGTATTTCTAAGTGCTTTTCACGTCTGAACTGACATGTACGAAAGAAAACAAGGGGAACGATCTTGCATTATCTTCCACTTTGGGACAATCGAATGCTGCCAGACATCCTCCATAATTCTACATGAGTACGTGTTTAAATAGAAAGTCTGATTATGCAACATCAATAAATTCATAACATCATACGAGGACTTAAAAAAATTACTCCTATTGGATTCTTATTTATATTGAAGACATAATAACGCTCTTAATAAGGAGATTGCAGAGGAGGAGGCAATTCAGAAGCAGAAAACTGCCTACCATTAGGCATATTTAACAATAGTACTAGAACATGACAATTAAGAGTAAGAGCAAGATGAAACTAATTCATGACAAATTTATTAATGACATAAGTGGGGGGGGGCTCTAGGAGAAAAGGAATAGGAACACACAAGTACCGCTTGCAACATAACCAATACCAAATAACATTTAAACTTTACAACACAGCGGTTAGGATGTGTCCAATGAAAGACGTGACTAACAGCGCATGTCACAGATGAAAAAAGAATGAGCACTAATTCGTATAAAAGTGGAATGTAAAAAGTTATTTAATTTTAAGATGTTGGGCAAACATTGATTGTTTTGTTCTCTTTTGTGCTCAGTAATGCAGTAGTTTAATTTCCTGTTTTGTTAAATGATTACGGCACTGCAAGTAGTAATAAGCACAAGTAGAGCACTGAGATGGCAAATGTAAGTATTTTTTCAGCTGGTGTTTAGGTGCATGCATTATAAATTATCATCGGAATGAGAAATGGGCAAAACAGATAATGTGCGAACATTCTACAGTGAAATGTGCATTGTTGAAACAGAAAAATAATAACATTAAAAGAATTAGTATCAATTTTAAGGCTGGTCTCCTTCTATGCCCTTGTCGCCTCCTTTAACCCTTACATAATGTATCCACACATGTCCCTGTAACAACCTCGCAATGGCAGAGTTTTCGTAAATGAGGAAAGAATGTGTACAGTCCTGTCTGGACAAGTCTTATAACATTTAAAGGGATAAAAATAGCAAATTTAAAGGCAAAATTGCACTACACTGCTTCACAATTATCTGGGATCAGGTCCAAAGTTCCTGGCAAGAGTGCACTTTATGTGACCAGGACCATAGTTTATCGCAGGCATGGGTGGGATGCCACTGTGCAGTTTTTGTTCGCCAACTGAAACAGTGCACTGCTTGATATGCTTTGTCAAAAACAAAGTGTCTCCTGCACACTAGCCATAAATGAGGCATTTGAGGCATTAAGTTATTCGCCTTGTAAAGAAATGCCTTTTTTGAGTGATCACCTCCACTTTTTTGCTAGATTTGAGTGTTGGTTTATGGACTGTGAACCCTGAGACACTTCCTTGAGTGTCCAGTGTACGTACTTTGACCACTCAAAACATGTGGAATTGGCTAATCTCTGATTGGCATCTTTAACTAACCTATAAGTTACTAGTATATGGTACTCTATGTATCCAGGGCCTATAAATTAAATGCCACTAGTGGACTGCAGCGCAGATTGTGACACCACTAAAGTAACAAGTGAAGACATGACTTAGGCCTGCCACTGCAGCCTAACCGTGCACTTTTTAAACTACAAATTCGATCTGGAAAAATAAAACTTTTACCAGGCCTAAACCTTCCTTTTATAACTTACAAATCACCTGAAGATAGGCTATAAGTAACCATAACATTTCAAACATAGGACATGTGTGTTTATGTTTTATATATGCTGACTGAAATATCTCAAAAGTCATTTTACACTGTGACAAGGTTCTCTCTCCCATGGAAAAACACTTGGCTACATCATAACACCCAATAATGCATAACATCAGTTTTGGAATAACCAGAATATTGATTCAAGGACTTAGATGAATAGGAATTTAAAATTCAATCTAATGGTAAAGTTGTTTTTAACATTATTATTTTGAGAGTACCACTGTTAGAGAGTTGGCATTTTCCTGCCTAAAGCCTCTAGTAACTCTTTCACAGGTAATGCCCAATGGAACAAAAGGGCCTTGGCCGAGAGAATGTGTGATCTCCTCCTGACCGGATAGCCAAGAGATGGGCCCAAGAACTGTACTCACTGCCAATGACCAGCCTCTGTAACTGGCAGATGTAACTCACATCTAGGCCTTTCACTGCCTTTGTTCATGTAGCCAGATTGGCACCAATATCAGGAAGGGGGGGCTGACCTAGAACTGGTTATCAGGACGAGTTCCTCATTTCACTAGACACACCTAAGAGGTGTGCCCATAGCTTTGACCAAGGAAAGAACATTTCTGCCTTGTTGGATTTGGCAGAGCAGGGCACTGTGGAATTGTTTAGGACTGAACTCCCAGGACATTATGTTAAAGTGGGCTGTGTTGCCCCCAGGAACTGTTTCCTTATTGGTGATGGAGTCACCCTCACTTATGAGCTGGTGCCAGGCATAAAATTGTCCTCTCTGTGTACCTTCTTCAGAATACCTCTGGACCTGTGGAAGACAGAAAGAGGACAGCACCTGCTGAATCTGAACTGCAGAAAGAGGAGTGCATCTACTGTAACATGTGGAGAGAAACCACAAGAGCTGAACCTTCTCCCACCTGTACACTGGACAGTGGAGTGGACTACAAGGGCTGGTTGGCTAGTCTTCTTTTAAGCTCCAGGAACATAAACTTTGCAAAAAGCCCAAGACTGTGCTGCGCCCAACTGACCATTCCAACTGGATGTGCCCTTGACTCTGATGGTGGCTTCTGCGAGAGTGAGACCTAACCTCCAAGTGGTGTCCAAAAGGTCCTGCATCATTGGCTGATATTAAAGTATACTCCCCCTACCTCAAAATTGCAAGAACTGGGCTCTGAGAACAGAGTTCCACATTTTCCCTAAAAAAGAACCAGAGGCTCTAACTGGGACACTGAAGAAACCACAGCTGCTGTTGACGAATAGCCGGTAGGATTCATCTGACCTGACACCCCATGCAGAGTTTCTCACATTGACAATGACCTTCCTCAGTTTCCCCGCAAATGTGAATGGACTTCACCAAGGCCAAAGTGGAAACTGTATCCGCCTGCCGAAGAGGCCTCCCAAAAACAGACTACAGACCTCGCCCGCGGACAGCTCTTCACTTCTACAACAATGTTCCTGCAATGTAAAGTTCTGAGTAGGGACTGAAACTTCATCAGACCACCAGGAGCGAGCGGTTCTTCAGATCCAGCCTGCAGCCCAACCCATCGATGAACTAGTCAATGAGATATTTTCTCCAAGAAAATGACTAAGTCAGAAGGTAAACTCTCCAGCAGCTTGCACCTGGACCCTGTATCCAACCAGCACTCCATCATGGTCGACATTGAGTTCTGACTTTAACTCGAACTAGCTCTACCAGGTACCTATAGTTGGCGATTTGTTATTTTAGACACTAGAAACATCTAAAACTTTGAAAAATCATATCTCTGGTTCCCTACATACTCTTTTTCTCATTTTGGTGCCTGTTTGCTCATTAAAATGTCCTTTATTTTTATGTATTGGATTGAAGTTTTTATTGTTCTGTGTTTCCTTCTTACTAACCATCCTTTAGACATTTCTTCTAAGTTAAGCCTGATTGCTTTGTGCTACAGCTACCAAGTTACCTACCTGTTGCTGATCAGGAAGTTCACTCCGAAATTTTGAAACAGGCAAAGTCCTTTTGTTGTGAAACCTTGTGAGTGTAGCTGGTGTGGTCCTTATGAGTGTAGTCCTCTCTTGTGCAGTCCAAGGGTCCAATAAGGCAGTCATTCTTCTTTAGTTGTTGTTTCTTTTGGTTATTTGGGGGTCCACAACACCAATCCAAGGTTCCAGAATATCTCAGCTGCTTCTTGGGACGTTGGGTCTACAATTCCTACAATGCACCTGGCCAAATCCTTCAAAGTCAATTGAACGATGTCCAGCTGGGTTTTTCTTGGTGGAGATGGTGCAGGTGGAGTTCTGTTAACCTGTTGCTCTCAGGGAGTCCACTTCTTCACTTCTTGAAGCAAGGCAAAATACTTAGGGCTGTAGTTCCACGGTGTGCAGCAGGTGCAGTCATTCAGAGTGCACTTCTTTGGGGTGCAGGAAGGGGTTCCAGCAGGACAGTCCTTCTTCTCCTTGTAGTTTCAGGCAGGGATCTGAGTTGCTGGGCAACTCTTCCATATTTATCCAGGGCTACTTGGGGACAAACAGGGTGGACACCACTGAACCCACACATCCCAAACCATAGCAAAAACAAACTTGAAAACCAAACCCCCCTCCCTGCTCCTCTGCATAGCGGACTTGAAACTGTCTGCCTCCCCAACTCAGCAGAGTGGCTGTCGCCCAAACTCATTGGCAGTTCTTACCGTATCTACTAGATTCCCACCAGGAAGTAAGACATGCAGAAAATCATATTCCCCTCCCCTCTTGACCTTGTTGGTCAGTGTTTTAAGTTCAAGTCTGAATAGTAACTACCTGCAACCAGTGGTTCCGCTCATCCCAGTACTAGCAATGAGGATGGGGGCATGTAGACTTGTTGGAAAATGGGTTATTGGTAGGGCAGGTAGGTACCTACACCTAGCAACAAGCCACAAACCTCCACAAAAGTACAGTTAGGTCTCAGTAAATTAATCCCAGCTCTACCCTTGGTAGCTTGGCATCGAGCGTCAAGGCTTAACTTAGGAGACAAAGTGTAAAGCATTCAAATATCACAAAACAGTAATTAAATAAAACACAGGAAACAGTTTGAAAATCCAAAACCAATTTATAAAAATAGCTTATATTTTTATCTTTAAAATGACACAAAAACGATTAAAATCGGTTCAGGGGAACCGGAGATATGAATTTTTAAAGTATTATTATTTTCTAGCGCATAGAAACAAAAAGCGCCAATCGTGTCATCTGGTTGCACCAGGACCGGGACAAGGTCAAACTTTCAGGCCGACCGCGATGGAGCCCTGCTCGGATACAGGTCGCGGGAAGCCTCGGTTAAAAAGTTACCTTCTGACTTAGTCTTTATTTTGAAGTTTTTCTTCACCGGGACGAACCTGCCAGTTGGATCCGACCTCCTGGAGCCCTTGTCCGGATACGCGAAGTCGGTTTCCTCGGTGGTGATTTCTACCTTCGGACTTAGTCGTTTTTTCGAGATGAAAATCCTTCGACCGGGGTAAACCTGGATCTTGATCCGACGTCCGTGGAGCCCTTCTCGGATACGATGGCTGGAAGGTCCCGGTCAACTTTTTACGTTCGGACTTAGTCTTTTTTTCGGATGTTTTTCTTGACCGGGACGAACCACGAAGTCAGGCCGGGTCACGGTTGAGGCAAGCCGGCTAGAATTTCCGCGTCGAGTCGGTCACTTTATGGAGCTTTTTTCTAAAATTTCTCCAATCTTTTCCAAACTTCTGGGGCTTCACCCAGATGTTCTTTTAAGGTTCTTTTGGGGTCCACAGCTCACCCCAAGGGTCCAGAAGTTCTGTGATGGTCCTTGGGAAGTGCGGACTTCAACTCCCAGAGTGCACCTGGCGCAAACTCCTTTTTGGCCACTGGGCAGTGGTCAGCTGGACACTTTTTCAGGAGTTGGTGCAGGGGACTCTGGTTAGCAATTTTTCACCTGTAGCAAACAGGGAGTCCCTCCTTGAACCAGTGGAAGCCAGGCAAAGTCCTTCTTGTGGTGAAGCCCAAGTGTGCAGCTGGTGCAGTCTTTCTGAGTGCAGGGTCCAGGTGCAGGCCAGGGGTCCAGCAGGGCAGTCCTTCTTCTCCTTGTAGTTCTTTCTTCTTGAAATTTGGTGGGGATCTGAGGCGTGGGTGCAGGTCTGCCAGTTTTATCCTTGCTCCTGGGTGAAAAGCAGGGGGGCCCTGGTCCTCCAATCAGGGACAGGGTCGTCCCCCTGTGATGACCACTTCCTGGGAAGTGTGGCAAAAATCCATCCCAGAAGGCAACAGTCTCTAAAAATCCAAAATGGATGAATCTGATTTTTGGAGGAGAGATCTGGCTGAGCCCACCCACTGGTGTGGCTAAAAATCATAAACACACCCCTCTCCTGCCCTCTCCTAATCTAATCAAGGGGGCACCTAGCTGTCTGGGGTTGCAAGATGTGGGGGTGTTGCTGGGTGCTCCAGATGTCCTTCTCTGCCTTTGAAGACCAGTTTGGCAGCCCTCCCCCTTCCTGCCTCACCATCTGCTGAGGGGAGATTCTCTCCCCCAAGCACATTCCTTTGTGTGAAGTCAGGCCACTTCACACCTCATTAAAGTAGCCTGGCAGAAGCTGCTGCAGGCTGGCCAATCAGAGCACAGGAGCAAAAACAATGCAGAGCTGAAATTGGCAACTTTTTAGGTAAAGTCTAAACTTTTTACCTGCACTAGTTATATTAAATCCAACAACTGGAAGTTGTGGGATTTATTATAACAATCAATTTGATACCAAATTCTTGGTATGTAACATTTAAGGAGACTTTAAAATTTAAAATAAAGTCTGCCCATTCTAGCCTATGAAGGCCATTTACTTCAATGAGGGAAAAACGAATTTGGCTGTTTTTACCTCACCAGGGCTTATAAATCTATTTTTATAAAGTCCCTGCTTATAGTTACATGGCACCCAGCCCTAGGGGCACATAGGGCACACCTTAGGGGTGACTTATATGTAAAAATAAGGTAGTTTAAGACTTTGGAAGTACCTTTAATTCCAAAGTCGAATTTGCATATAACTTTAATTTAAAAGCAGCCAGCAAGGCAGGCTTGCTTTTAAAATGACACTGGGCACCTCAGCAATGCACCTAGGTGTGCACCACCTATGCTGTGGTCCCTAAACCTACATGCCCTACCATATACTAGGGACTTATAGGTAGGCTAACTTAGCCAATTATAATTAGCCTAATTTGCATATCCATTTTACACAGAGCACAGGCCCTGGGACTGGTTAGCAGTACCCAGGGCACCATCAGAGTTAGGAAAACACCAGCATAAAGTGGAAAATGGGGGCAAAAAGTTATGGGGCCTCTGCAATCAGCCCCAGTTTCTCACACAACCCCCCCCCAGCCCACACGCCCAGGAGACTCAGCCCAACCCTGGGAGAGTCTTCCTGGCTTGTTAGGCGAGGAAGACAGTGAAGAAAACTGGCTGTCCCTTTGCAGGGCCTACTCTGCCTTATATCCTCCTGTCAGGGTCACTCCCTCTGGGTAGTGAAGCCATCCCAACAGTAAAAGGACCCAACTCAAACTGAAACTTCCCTCTAGGGGGGTCTTCCTCCTCTCTCTCTGCCAACTTGGGTAGTGAGGTGCCCACCTCCCCTACTCCTAACTTTGCTAGGGCAACACCTAGCTTACCCAAAGAGGTCACCCAACACTTGAGCAACCCCACCATGACCAACAGGGTCAGGGGGCCTACTTTGCTATTGGCCCTGGGGTCTGCCTCCCAGGCCAAGTACAGTGCTGCCTGGAAGGCTAGCACCCAGCAGAGGCTACTGACAGCTGTCAGTACCCAGAACCACACCCTAAGCTCTCCACTGACAGGTGGCTGAGCTGCTTTAGGGGCATCTTTGGGGTCCTGGCACCCCTCTTGCTGTCTAGAGTGGGGGGCTACCACCTCCTGTGGCAGACACCCTCCTTCCACTCTCCCTTCTGTCAGTGCAGGGGCAACACCTTGCATCTGGACAGCTGCCTGACTACTCAGGACTTCCTTGGGGTCAGGTGAGGCCTCACCAGTGCCAACTCTGGGCTCCCCCCTTACTGGGGCAGAGGGCCCTTGGCTCCCTGGAACTCTCTTTAAGAGTGGCCTACCCTTCCTTTTCTTCTTTCCTTTTCTTGGGGACCCCTGTCTCCTAACTGTAGGGACTGACTCCCCAGGACTTTGGGTTGGGGGGGCGCCCTGGGCGACCACCCCATCTGTGACCAGACTCACCTCTGGGAGGTCATTGCCCAGGATACAATCTAGGGGAAGGTCAGCACTGACTACCACCCTAATCCAGTCAAGGATACCCTCCCTCTCTAGGGGCACTATGGCTACAGGTTTGGAGGTGACCTCCCCTGTGGCTATCCTGACTTTCTTTGTCTTTCCTGGGACATACATGTCTGGGGTCACTAACCGGTCACTCACTACAGTGTGACTGGCACAGGTGTCTCTCAGGCCAGTGGTAGGGATCCCATTCACTTGAATGTGGTGGAAGTGCCTACTCCCACCCTCAGGGATCACCAGCTTACCATCTGGTCCTGTCTCCCAGCACAATGCTAGGAGGACTTCATCATCTGAGGAATCCTCCTCTATGGCTACACTGGACAGCCCAGTGCTAACCACTTTCTTTGGACAGGCTGCATCTCCTCTGAAGTGACCTGTCTGCTGACAGTCAAAGCAAGCCCTACTGTCCAAGAGCTTTTTTAACCCTGGGTCTCCCTGTCTCTGCATGTCAGATTGGGAGTGGGATTTACTCTCCTCCTTCTTAGGGTTCTGGGGTACAGAGGGAGTCTCTGTGGTGGGCTTACCACCTCCCTCCTTAGGTTTTTGGGGACCTGTCCCCCCCTTCTTGGAGTCTCCCCCCTGGGACTTGACAACCACCCTGGTTCTCAACCACTCATCAGCTGCCTCCCCTAGCTCTCTAGGGTTGGTCAGCTTAGAGTCCACTAGATGCTGGCGTAACCTTTCTTGGATACAATTGGTCAAGATGTGCTCTCTCATGATCAGATTGTATAACCCCTCATAAGTATTAACTTTGTTGCCAATAATCCAGCCCTCCAGTGCTTTTAGTGAGGTGTCTACAAAGTCAACCCAAGACTGGGTACTGACCTTCTGGGTGTCCCTGAACTTCATTCTATATTGCTCTGGGGTCAGACCAAACTTCTTGGCTAAGCACCTTTTCATACTAGGGTATGAATCTGCCTCCTCCCCCCTTAAGGTCAGAAGCCTATCCCTCCCTGAGTTGGGGACCACCTCCCACAAAAGGGAACCCCAGTATTGAGGCCTAACCCTTCTCATTTGGAGTGCCCTCTCAAAGGCCTCCAGCCACTTATCTATGTCATCCCCCTCTACATAAGCAGGGACCACCCCCTTGGGTAATCTGGGGCAAACTCCCCCACCCATGGACACCTCAGCTTCTTTATCGCTGCTTCCATCTCTTTTTTCTTTGTATGCCCACTTTTTCTTTTCTAGGGCCAGCTTCTCTGCTTCCAAAGCTATGTAGGCTAGCTGGGCTTCCAGCTCTCTTTCCCTGATGGATGGGTTCTCTCCTCCTGAAAGGACCCTCTTCCTACCACTAGCTTTGGGTCTGCCCCTAGTGACTGTATCCATTGAGGACCGTTCCTCCTCTTCCTCACTTGGGGTCTGATGCCTTCCCTCCCCTGAGTGGTTAGAGTTAGCATCTTGCTCTTTTTCTTCCTCCTCTGGAGCTTCCTCTGTCTCTACCTCTTGGGCCTCAGCCCATGCTGTCAGGGATTTAATCAGGATTTGCTTCCTGAGATCAGGGGTTGCAGGCAACCCTCTCTCAATACACAACCCCCTAAGCTGGACTACTGTCAGTGTGGGTAGGCTAGCCAGATCAAGCTCCATGGTTCCCTAGTTTTGTGTCAACAAAAACTTTTTGCAAAAATTGGTAACAAGAATTTAGAAAAATTACAAAAATTCAATAATTGAAATTAATCCAAATTAATTAATCCAAAAAAAAAATTACAATTAAAAATTAAAAACAATTTTTGCACTAGGACAATTTAAAGGATTTTTAATTTGTTTTATCTAAAACTGTAACGTGATATTGAACACAAGTACAGGATCCCGTCGCTGCTTCCAATTATGTTGGAAAATGGGTTATTGTTAGGGCAGGTAGGTACCTACACCTAGCAACAAGCCACAAACCTCCACAAAAGTACAGTTAGGTCTCAGTAAATTAATCCCAGCTCTACCCTTGGTAGCTTGGCATCGAGCGTCAAGGCTTAACTTAGGAGACAAAGTGTAAAGCATTCAAATATCACAAAACAGTAATTAAATAAAACACAGGAAACAGTTTAAAAATCCAAAACCAATTTATAAAAATAGCTTATATTTTTATCTTTAAAATGACACAAAAACGATTAAAATCGGTTCAGGGGAACCGGAGATATGAATTTTTAAAGTATTATTATTTTCTAGCGCATAGAAACAAAAAGCGCCAATCGGGTCATCTGGTTGCACCAGGACCGGGACAAGGTCAAACTTTCAGGCCGACCGCGATGGAGCCCTGCTCGGATACAGGTCGCGGGAAGCCTCGGTTAAAAAGTTACCTTCTGACTTAGTCTTTATTTTGAAGTTTTTCTTCACCGGGACGAACCTGCCAGTTGGATCCGACCTCCTGGAGCCCTTGTCCGGATACGCGAAGTCGGTTTCCTCGGTGGTGATTTCTACCTTCGGACTTAGTCGTTTTTTCGAGATGAAAATCCTTCGACCGGGGTAAACCTGGATCTTGATCCGACGTCCGTGGAGCCCTTCTCGGATACGATGGCTGGAAGGTCCCGGTCAACTTTTTACGTTCGGACTTAGTCTTTTTTTCGGATGTTTTTCTTGACCGGGACGAACCACGAAGTCAGGCCGGGTCGCGGTTGAGGCAAGCCGGCTAGAATTTCCGCGTCGAGTCGGTCACTTTATGGAGCTTTTTTCTAAAATTTCTCCAATCTTTTCCAAACTTCTGGGGCTTCACCCAGATGTTCTTTTAAGGTTCTTTTGGGGTCCACAGCTCACCCCAAGGGTCCAGAAGTTCTGTGATGGTCCTTGGGAAGTGCGGACTTCAACTCCCAGAGTGCACCTGGCGCAAACTCCTTTTTGGCCACTGGGCAGTGGTCAGCTGGACACTTTTTCAGGAGTTGGTGCAGGGGACTCTGGTTAGCAATTTTTCACCTGTAGCAAACAGGGAGTCCCTCCTTGAACCAGTGGAAGCCAGGCAAAGTCCTTCTTGTGGTGAAGCCCAAGTGTGCAGCTGGTGCAGTCTTTCTGAGTGCAGGGTCCAGGTGCAGGCCAGGGGTCCAGCAGGGCAGTCCTTCTTCTCCTTGTAGTTCTTTCTTCTTGAAATTTGGTGGGGATCTGAGGCGTGGGTGCAGGTCTGCCAGTTTTATCCTTGCTCCTGGGTGAAAAGCAGGGGGGCCCTGGTCCTCCAATCAGGGACAGGGTCGTCCCCCTGTGATGACCACTTCCTGGGAAGTGTGGCAAAAATCCATCCCAGAAGGCAACAGTCTCTAAAAATCCAAAATGGATGAATCTGATTTTTGGAGGAGAGATCTGGCTGAGCCCACCCACTGGTGTGGCTAAAAATCATAAACACACCCCTCTCCTGCCCTCTCCTAATCTAATCAAGGGGGCACCTAGCTGTCTGGGGTTGCAGGATGTGGGGGTGTTGCTGGGTGCTCCAGATGTCCTTCTCTGCCTTTGAAGACCAGTTTGGCAGCCCTCCCCCTTCCTGCCTCACCATCTGCTGAGGGGAGATTCTCTCCCCCAAGCACATTCCTTTGTGTGAAGTCAGGCCACTTCACACCTCATTAAAGTAGCCTGGCAGAAGCTGCTGCAGGCTGGCCAATCAGAGCACAGGAGCAAAAACAATGCAGAGCTGAAATTGGCAACTTTTTAGGTAAAGTCTAAACTTTTTACCTGCACTAGTTATATTAAATCCAACAACTGGAAGTTGTGGGATTTATTATAACAATCAATTTGATACCATATTCTTGGTATGTAACATTTAAGGAGACTTTAAAATTTAAAATAAAGTCTGCCCATTCTAGCCTATGAAGGCCATTTACTTCAATGAGGGAAAAACGAATTTGGCTGTTTTTACCTCACCAGGGCTTATAAATCTATTTTTATAAAGTCCCTGCTTATAGTTACATGGCACCCAGCCCTAGGGGCACATAGGGCACACCTTAGGGGTGACTTATATGTAAAAATAAGGTAGTTTAAGACTTTGGAAGTACCTTTAATTCCAAAGTCGAATTTGCATATAACTTTAATTTAAAAGCAGCCAGCAAGGCAGGCTTGCTTTTAAAATGACACTGGGCACCTCAGCAATGCACCTAGGTGTGCACCACCTATGCTGTGGTCCCTAAACCTACATGCCCTACATATACTAGGGACTTATAGGTAGGCTAACTTAGCCAATTATAATTAGCCTAATTTGCATATCCATTTTACACAGAGCACAGGCCCTGGGACTGGTTAGCAGTACCCAGGGCACCATCAGAGTTAGGAAAACACCAGCATAAAGTGGAAAATGGGGGCAAAAAGTTATGGGGCCTCTGCAATCAGCCCCAGTTTCTCACAAGACTGTTGGCCCCAAATGCGCTACAGTTGTGGCACAGATATGCGATAATGCCCAAGGTTGATCAGCTAGATTCACCAGCCACAATCATCTGGGGGCCACCTCACGCTGATCCAATCTTCCCCCTCCCCCGGTGTCTTCCATTGGGGGCACCAGGCTGCCTCTTTTGCTGTCCCCGTTTCAAGCCATGACCACCTCTGTTTACCTTTTGCCATCCTTCGAGCCATCCCCACGTCTCCTCCGGGGCCGTGAAGATCCATGCTTTCCCTTCAGATTACACTCTCAATTTTGGTGGATAGAGAATGGAATATTTCACAACTTTGTCCCTCAGGGCACGCCTTACTTCCATAAACCTGTGCCTCTGTTTTTGCACTTTTTGTGTGGAGTCTGGAAAGAATATTATTGTGGTATTTTCATAAGTTATTGCAGGGGCAGTGCGTGCCATTTGAGGTATTACATCGCGGTCATGAAAGTTGAAAATGTGGGCAATTATTGAACAAGGGCCAATCCCTGGTTTAGGGTGGCCTCCAGGAATCCAAGGGGCCCTTTCCACGTAAACAATTTTGATAGGCCCCGAGGTTGCAGTTGGTTGAGGATAAGGTCTTCTACAAAGAGGTCCACTGCTGGACCCTCCGACTGCTCAGGGACTTCCAGGATGCGTACATTATTGCACCTGGCCCTTCCTACATTGTCCTCCAGGTGGGCTTCCAAAGTGTAGTTCACCATCCAGAGGTTGCTGACCTCTGCTTTGAGAGCAGGTGTATCTCGGCTTAGGACAGTTGTTTTGTCTTCCACTTCTTTCACCCTGGAGCTGATGTTGCAGAGATACGTTCTCACTAGTGGGAACGCTGTGGAGACTGAATCAATTTGCCCTCCCAAGGTAGTGCATACGCTTTGTATCGCCACCATGATGTCATGAAGTGTCAGAGTTTCCCCCATCAGGGGCCTGTGGGGAGGACGCGGAGATGTGTGCTGGGGACCCCTCTGCTGCGTCTGCACCCATAGCGTGGGCAAATTTGTCCAATTTAGTTTGGTGAGTGGTTTGCGCCCCTTTACCACCCATTATGGTCCAGAGTTAGGTGGGGAGGGTGTTTAAAAGGAGCCACAGAGGAGCTTACTCATTGCCGCCTGTCTGTGGCCCCTCCATAGCAAGCCACACACCCTGTCAGGTTTCCCTGCCCTATGCTCGCCACCGGGGATACTGCTGTCTTCCCTGTCTCAAAGATTCCTCTCTGGATACTGATGAGAAAGTAGGGAGAAGCCCCACCACGGCAACCATATGGGTAAAGAGGAGTCCGGGTTATCACCTGTTGAGTAGGTTGAGTAGGTTGAGACAGTCAGTGTCCCAGTAGTAGCAAGTGTGGCCTCGGCACGGGAGAGGCACGGTCCTATTCTGTTGGTGGTTAACTGGTCCCAAATGAGATCTGTGCAGAGTGTCTATTTTAAGGTGAAGCATGTCGCCTCCCCCATGAAACAGGGCCTTCTTCCCAGGAGTGCCCGAGCACCCCTGAGCGTATACGTAGGAGCTGCTCAATGCGGGTAATTCCTAGCTTTAAATGCCCCAGGCACTGGAGTCAGGTCACCGGGGTGGTCCACCCTGCTCCTAGGTGGCCACGGAACTCACCGCCAACAGTTCCAGGGCACACCTTCTACCTCACCCCTCGTCAGGTTTACTGCACCCCATGCCAAGACTCATTCGCCATAGCCATAGGGAAGCGGCCTGCATTGCTCTTCTCCACCTCAGTTTAGTCACTGTCAGGTCTTCCTGCTGTAGTGGCAGCTGTCATAATTGCTGTTGTTCCTGCTGTGGTGAATCAATGATTCCTACTGCTGTTCCAGGTATAGGTATTGGCATGGGTCCTGCTGTCATTACAGTCCTTGTAACATTTGTGGTGTCTGCTGTACTTGCAGAACTTGCTTCTACATTTGTGGTGACGTTTGTGTCATCTATTGCTGTTATGCTATAAGTTACCTGTGGCATTGTTGAGCCTGTGCTTGTGGCAGTTGTTCTGGCGGCTGTGTTGGCAGTTGTCACTGCTGTGGTCCCTGATGTACTGGCAGCTGTTTTTGTTTCTGCTATTGTTATGCCTGTGCTCACCAATGATGTCTCATCTTTGCTGTTGTTGTAGTCGTGCCTTCTATAGTAGCAGCTGTGGTTACTGCTGTTTCTGCGGCTGTGGCCCTGCCCTTGCTATTATGACTGGTGTTATGGCAACTATTGTTGCTGCTGTTGACTTTGTTGTGGTGGCAGATGCTATTGCTCTTGTGGACCTTGCTGTAGTTATATGTGTGGTTTCTACAGTGTCCCCTGCTGTTGTGAACACTGTAGTCCTTGCTGTGCTGGCACTTATTATTTTGGTTTCTGACATAATGGCAGGCAGTGTGTGCACAGCTGCTGGAAACATGATGGCTTGCCCACTCTAAATTCACAGGGCAGACTGTTGGTTTGGCTGACAGAGTATCCCAACGATAGGGTGACCACCTGGTATTGAGGCAAATTCTGTACAGGTCTGTAAAAAATTCAGGACAAAGGGTAGAAATTCAGGACAAAAATTCAGGACAGAAATTCAAGAACTGTCAGTTTTACAGACACACCCAAGAGAGGCCATGCCTCACTATGTTATAAGTGCATTTATTTACTCTTTTTTAACATAGCACTATTTATTCACTGTGGTCTTTTTGTGATTGCCTCCTGGTATGCTACATTCAAGTGTCACATTACGTCCTTTTTCAGTAGTAAATTAATGCTCTTCAGCACTGTGTCAAGGCCATCATCCTTACCCAAATCTACCCAATCTTTCTTGAAGAGAAAGTAACAGCAACATTTTGATTATGTTTCTGAACATTTTAAAACCCCTGGCAAACAGTTTGGGAATCATTAAGGTAATTAACCTTATGCTAGTTTAAACAAATTGAACAAAAACATCTGGATCACCCCAACCGCCCATGGACTTTCAACCTAAAAACAATGTAATAAGGCTAGGCAGATGTTGTGAGTGACAGTCTCATACCTAATGTCAGGATGTGAGCTACCCACAACTTGTCTGTTGTCTCACAGTACTAGAGTGTATGGGGGTCATTCCGACCCCGGCGGGCGGCGGGCACCGCCCGCCAGAAGACCGCACCGCGGTCAAATGACCGCGGCGGTCATTCTGACTTTCCCGCTGGGCGGGCGGGCGACCGCCAAAAGGCCGCCCGTCCGCCCAGCGGGAAAGCCCCAGCAACGATGAAGCCGGCTCCGAATTGAGCCGGCGGAGTTGGTGGTGTGCGACGGGTGCAGTGGCACCCGTCGCGATTTTCAGTGTCTGCTAGGCAGACACTGAAAATCATTATGGGGCCCTGTTAGAGGGCCCCAGCACTGCCCATGCCTGTGGCCTGTGCCTGCACTGCCCATGCCTGTGGCATGGGCAGTGCAGAGGCCCTCAGGGGCCCCACAACACCCGTTCCCGCCATCCTGTTCCTGGCG
Organism: Pleurodeles waltl; assembly: GCF_031143425.1. Lineage (NCBI taxonomy): Eukaryota > Metazoa > Chordata > Amphibia > Caudata > Salamandridae > Pleurodeles > Pleurodeles waltl. Next base: position 891,171,776 of record NC_090442.1, on the reverse strand, counting down.
GTTTTTACCGCCAGGACCAGGATGGCGGGAAGGGGGTCGGAATCCCCATGGCGGTGCTGCGAGCAGCGCTGCCATGGAGGATTCTTTGGGGCAGGGGTAAACCGGCGGGAAACCGCCGGTTGCCCTTTTCTCACCGCGGCTTTACCGCCGTGGTCAGAATTGCCCATGAAGCACCGCCAGACTGTTGGCGGTGCTTCCGCGGAACTCTGCCCTGGCGGTTTTCAACCGCCAGGGTCAGAATGACCGCCTATGTCTTGGACTCTACATTTATCTCGGAACTGGGAGCCAGGACTGTAGGAAAGTACCATCTTGCCTGGCATGTTACCCCCATATTTCACTGTATGTATGTTGTTTTAGTCCATGTGTCACTGGGACCCTGCCAGACAGGGCCCCAGTGCTCATAGTATGTGCCCTATATGTGTTCCCTGTGTGATGCCTGTCTCACTGAGGCTTTGCTAACCAGAACCTCAGTGGTTATGCTCTCTCTGCTTTCCAAATTTGTCACTAACAGGCTAGTGACTAAATTTACCAATTCACATTGCCATACTGGTACAACCATATAATTCCCTTGTATATGGTACTGAGGTACCCAGGGTATTGGGATTCCAGGAGATCCCTATGGGCTGCAGTATTTCTTTTGCCACCCATAGGGAGCTCTGACAATTTTTACACAGGCCTGCCACTGCAGCCTGCGTAACATAACGTCCACGTTATTTCACAGCCATTTACCACTGCATTAAGTAACTTATAAGTCACCTATATGTCTAACCTTCACCTGGTGAAGGTTGGATGCAAAGTTACTTAGTGTGTGGGCATCCTGGCACTAGCCAAGGTGCCCCCACATCGTTCAGGGCAAATTCCCCGGACTTTGTGAGTGCGGGGACACCATTACATGCGTGCACTATACATAGGTCACTACCTATGTATAACGTCACAATGGTAACTCCGAACATGGCCAGGTAACATGTCTAAGATCATGGAATTGTCCCCCCAATACCATTCTGGTATTGGGGGGACAATTCCATGATCCCCCAGGTCTCTAGCACAGAACCTGGGTACTGCCAAACTGCCTTTCCAGGGTCTCCACTGCAGCTGCTGCTGCTGCCAACCCCTCAGACAAGTTTCTGCCCTCCTGGGGTCCAGGCAGCCCTGGCCCAGGAAGGCAGAACAAAGGATTTCCTCTGAGAGAGGGTGTTACACCCTCTCCCTTTGGAAATAGGTGTGAAGGGCTGGGGAGGAGTAGCCTCCCCCAGCCTCTGGAAATGCTTTGATGGGCACAGATGGTGCCCATCTCTGCATAAGCCATTCTACACCGGTTCAGGGATCCCCCAGCCCTGCTCTTGTGCGAAACTGGACAAAGGAAAGGGGAGTGACCACTCCTCTGCCCAGTACCTCCCAGGGGAGGTGCCCAGAGCTCCTCCAGTGTGTCCCAGACCTCTGCCATCTTGGAAACAGAGGTATTGGGGGCACCCTGGACTGCTCTGAGCGGCCAGCGCCAGCATGTGATGTCAGAGTCTCCTTCTGATAGGCTCTTACCTCTCTTGGTAGCCAATCCTCCTTCCTTAGTAGCCAAACCTCCTTTTCTGGCTATTTAGGGTCTCTGCTTTGGGGAATTCTTCAGATACCGAATGCAAGAGCTCACCAGAGTTCCTCTGCATCTCCCTCTTCACCTTCTACCAAGGATCGACCTCTGACTGCTCCAGGACACCTGCAAAACCACAACAAAGTAGTAAGACGACTACCAGCAACATTGTAGCGCCTAGTCCTGCCAGCTTTCTCGACTGTTTCCTGGTGGTGCATGCTCTGGGGGTAGCCTGCCTTCACCCTGCACCAGAAGCTCCAAAGAAATCTCCTGTAGGTCGACAGAATCTTCCCCCTGCTAACGCAGGCACCAAAAGACTGCATCTCTGGTCCTCTGGGTCCCCTCTCATGCTGAAGAGTGTGGTCCCTGTAACACAGCAATTCTGTCCAAGTGACTCCCACAGTCCAGTGACTCTTCAGTCCAAGTTTGGTGGAGGTAAGTCCTTGCCTCCCCACGCCAGACTGCAAAGCTGTGCACTGCATGATTTGCAGCTGCTCCGGCTCCTGTGCACTCTTCCAGGATTTCCTTCGTGCACAGCCTAGCCTGGGTCCGGTTCACTCTTCTTCTAAGTGCCTGTTGGGGTACTTCTGTGGGTGCTGCCTGCTTCTGTGAGGGCTCTTTGAGTTGCTGAGCGCCCCCTCTGTCTCCTCCTCCAAAATGCGACATCCTGGTCCTTCCTGGTCCTCAGCAGCACCAAAAAACCTCTACCATGACCCTTGCAGCTAGCAAGGCTTGTTTGTGGTATTTCTGCGTGAGAACACCTCTGCAAGCTTCATCGTGACGTGGGACATCTGTTTTCCAAAGGAGAAGTCCCTAGTCCTCTTCTTTCTTGCAGAACTCCAAGCTTCTTCCATCCGGAGGCAGCTTCCTTGCACCTTCACCCGGGGTTTCCCTGGCTCCTGCCCCCCGGACACTGTTGCGACTATTGGACTTAGTCCCCTTGTCTTACAGGTCCTCAGGTCCGGAAATCCGTTGTCAGTGCACTGCTGATGTTTGTTCTTCCTGCAGAATCCCCCTATCACAACTATTGTGCTCTCTGGGGGCAGTAGGTGCACTTTACTCCTACTTTTCAGGGTCTTGGAGTGGGGAATTTTTCTAACCCTCACTGTTTTCTTACAGTCCCAGCGACCCTCTACAAGCTCACATAGGTCTGGGGTCCATTTGTTTTTCGCATTCCACTTTTGGAGTATATGGTTTGTGTTGCCCCTATACCTATGTGCTCCTATTGCAACCTACTGTAATTCTACACTGTTTTTTTGGTTTGTGTACATATAACTTGTGTATATTACTTACCTTCTTACTCAGGGTACTCACTGAGATACTTTTGGCATTTTGTCAAAAAAAAGTACCTTTATTTTTAGTAACTCTGTGTATTGTATTTTCTTATGATATTGTGCATATGATATAGGTGGTATAGTAGGAGCTTTGCATCTCTCCTAGTTCAGCCTAAGCTGCTTTGCCATAGCTACCTTCTATCAGTCTAAGCTGCTAGAAACACCTCTTCTCTACTAATAAGGGATAACTGGACCTGGCACAAGGTGTAAGTACCTTTGGTACCCACTACAAGCCAGGCCAGCCTCCTACAAGGACTACCAATCAAAGATAATAAAAGAGAAGGATGAAATCGAGATCAAATGGGAGATCCACGGCAACTGATTCAAAGGGTTGTTGCTAAGAACTGGATAAATAAGGAAGAGAAGGACAAGGTGGGACAACTCCTAAAAATCAGACAAGATGGGTCCACCAAGACTATCGCAAGGTACTGGGTACCTGGGGAGTTTTCTCTGCAAACAGGAGAGAACCAGAAAAGGCACTGTCAAGTAGTTGAACAAGCAGCACCACCCACCTTGACAAACTCTTCTGGTGCAATGGTCTGCTGTTTATGCCTGTGAAGGGTGAGCAGGGGCCAGACCTCTTGTAAGGTTGTGCAAGGCAATTGCCCACTTTGTCCATGCCTTAAAATGGTTTTGAAATTGAGCAAAAGCCAAACTAGTGATCTAGGCTATCCCTAGGTGTCTTGTACACATAGAATCTTCAAAATATTTGGGATGTAAAATGCACAAACAAAATGTAAACATTTTTTTAATGTAATTAGTTTTTCTTCAACTTATGGCACTGTTTTCCCCTTTATATATTATTAGACCTCAGATTGAACTGGGAACAAGTTACTTTTCGATACCTAGTGATTAATATTTACCATTCTCCCACTGATTTGCAAGATGGAAATCTCGGCAGAGCATCATGGTCCCTCCAAGCCCAGTTTACTTTTTAGGCTTCTCTTCTGCTTTTTGTAGTTGGCCACTTGGCACTAGTGAAGATGGTGGGCTACCCCGATGATAGTATTATTTTGCAAACCTTCCCTTGCTCGTCCTTCATTCCTTCTTCAGACATGACACACATCTGATTTGGTCACTGGGGCGCAGTCAAGAAGCTCTTTCCACTCTAAAGCTACTGTGAATGAAGGTGGATTAGGCCTTAGAACGGTATTATTCAGCTGCAAAGGTCCAATGGGTGGCTCACTGGTTTTCTGCCCACCACCTGCATGAGATAGGGTTTATATGTAAAGACTTTTAAGGAGGGCTTATTGCACAGCTCATTGTTTCCTACTGACCATTCTACGGATCACCATATAGGGTTATCATGCACAGCTTTCTCTTGCATTGCTAGAACCTGTAAACTCATGACACGAAGAAACCCTGTGCTCCTGCACTACCTTTGCTAAACCTTCCCATTCTCACAGGATGGTTGTACTTAGAGCAACACCGTCGGTGGCATGCTGCAGATATCTTAAAAATGGGGGATTTGTTTCTGGACGGCGAGCTACTAAATTTCCAAACCCTTGTGGCAGACTACCATCTTCACACCGGTCAACACTTTCCTTACTTACAACCACCTTAAATAATCATTAAATGCCCTATTTCATGTCTGCAACAATCATTAAATGCCTCATTTCATGTCTGCAACGTAGTACTAACCCTACATGAGGTGTACCAGAAGCTCTATATCATATGGACTGGTGGCAAACTGATAGAATGGGTGCACAAATTGGATAAGCGTGCAACCCACACACCTGACACACATCCATAACCCCATAAAACACCCCTAGACATACCCCACAATCCTTTGCAATGAAACCAGTCCAAGAAGACGGAGAGCACCAGAGGCAGACACCGAACGCCACCATACACGAGACACACACCGACCCACAGAAGAGCACCCTCACCGCGTTCTCAACCCCGACACCATTCACCACACTCATCATGTCACCCCCCAAGCATCCACACTTCACAGAAAGGGAGTTAAGGACCATGGTGGATGAGATCCTGAAGGTGGAGCAACAAATATTTGGGGCCGAGATGCAGCACACACCTATCGCAAGGAAGATGGAGCCATGGCAGACCATTGTGAACAGGGTCAATGCATTAGGACACCATCCACGCACCAGGGACGACATCTGGAAGAGATGGAACGACCTGCGGGGGAAGGTCAGAGGCATGGCATCAAGGCACAACATTGCAGTCCAGAGGACTGGGGAAGGACCGCCACCAACACCACCAGAATACACAGATTGGGAGGAAAAGGTACTGGCCATCCTGCATCCTGAGGGACTCACTGGACTCACTGGAGGAATGGACTGGGGTAAGTCATCTACGTTTACATTTACCCCATATACACCATACCTGTAATGCGTGCTCCACCCCACCTCACCCACACCCACCAGGACCTATACCCCACCTAGGCAACAGCCACTGAATCCACTCCCCCTGCATGACCACAAACCACACTAACAGGCCCACATCCCTCCCCTGTGCACAGTCACCTACCCCTGCAAGGATCCACAATGGAACTACACCCCTCACCCCAATGCAACCCCACACTCGAAGCACAATGCAGTGAAAACCTCACAAAGGCACCCTGTATGGCCACTGAAAGTAACCCCAGCACAAAATAGCCCAGTCCTGTGCACCCCAAACGTTCATGCATTTGTAACAGACATGTCTATGTCCCCCAACAGGCACCACCACCCATATAACCCTCACGGAGGGGACAAGGAGTGCCAGTGCCCCCCAGAGAGACAGAGACACCTCACAGGACACTGGTGAAGGATCGCTGGACACTGATGAGCAAGCAGGCCCCTCACACAGTCCTGGACTGTCACCATGCAGCAGCCCCACCCAGGAAACCACTGTCACCCCTACCACCTAGTTAAGTCCAGCAGCCCAGGGCAGGCGTCCCCACACCAGTGTATCCAGGGCACAGACTGGTGGAACACAGGTACAGAGGCCACAGTGTCACACTCTCAACATGCAAGAAGGCAAGGGCCTCAGTACAAGTGGTACTGCCAGACCTGTGCAGGGTGCACAGGCACAGGGGGCTGGGGCAAGTGCAAGGGTCTCAGTGGGCCAGGGGGGAGGCCACAGGATGGATGCAGCAGCCCAGGACATGATATCTGAGGTATTGGGGGCCTACCAGCATACCCATGACAGGTTGCCACAGATAGTGTCCACCCTGGAGCACAGTCAGAGGATGCAGCAGGAACACCATCAACAGGCCATGGAGCAGTGTAAACAGCACAACACCACAATGGCCAGCATAGCAGGAACAATGCTGCCACTGATACAAACCCAGTCTGAGATCAACACAGGACAGGAGGCCCCCACTACAGCACTGGACACCCACCAGGAAATTACACCATCAGCAGAAACATCCCAGGAACTACCCTCACAGAAAACCCAAGGGCCTACTGTGCCATCTCCTCAAGATCAACAGCAGGCACCCAAATGGACCCTCAGGCCAAGAATGGCACTGGAACCCCAGCAAAGAACAAGGCCCCCTTCAAGAAGTAACTCAGCAACAATCTGCACAGCAGTCATCCCACTCAATCAGCCACCATACATTGCTAAGAGGCAATATGAACCAATGTAAGAAATTATGGACCCATCAATACTACCAACAAGGCTGCCACCATGTGGACATTGAGGACACCCACCCCTTATGACTTGCCATCCCTGTAAATAGCACTATTCACTCCTTGCAACCAATAAAACACATATCACACCTGTAACACGGTCCCTTGTGTTAAAATGTGAACAAAGTGAAGTATGGATGCAACTGGCTGATAACCACTTTATTGCCAAATTGTTGCATGAAAGGAGTCCTGTGTGCCTAAATTTGGGCCCTCAGTAAATGCAGAAAATATCAATCTGTACCATGCAGAACTGGACCATGTTTCACATATCATTATCAACCCCCCCCCCCCACAGTATGTGTCACAAACCCCAATGTCAGCCCAAAGTCCCACACAGTTACTGGAAGTAGAGTTGTATCAGTTGGGTCCAGGAATTGACATCTTCCCCTTCCTCATCATCACCATCACTCTCCTCCCCTCTCTGAGGTAGCTGGTCAGGACATACAGCACCCTCCACCTCCAAGAGGGGGATAGAATGTCTCACTGCCACGTTGTGCAGTATGCAGCAGGCCACCACAATTCTACACACCTTTAAAGGCCCATAGGCCAGGGAACCCCCAGAGATATGTAGACAATGAAATCTAGCCTTCAGGAGACCTATTGTGCACTCTATCACCCTCCTAGTACGTCCATGGGCCTCATTGTAATTCCTCTCTGCATCCGTCCTAGGATTCCTCACTGGTGTCAGGAGCCAACGCAAGTTTGGATAGCCAGAATCACCTAGAAACACCCCTGTCGCAAATCCCCACCCCCCACCACCTCCTGCCCCTGTTCCGTGAGGTGCCTGGATGCCCCTTTGTTGCCCCATTAGGTGGAGTACCGTGTACTTTTGGGAGTCAGGTTGGGTCTGTTGTGGCCAATGGCACTTGTAGCTCTAAGGACTGGCCATTGGCCCTGTTTGAAGTACTTGGCTCTGTGAGCTTTAATAAAATATTTCTGTGTGGCCTGTGTTTTGGCAGCACACTGTTGAACCCAGGTCTTTCGTTTCATTGTTTATGGGTGTGGGGCATTTGTATGTACTATTTTCAGGTTGGATTTGCCTTGTGTCGGTAAGTACCTCTTGCTGTGGGGTGTATGACTTGTGCTGCTCTGAAGGGTTGTGGGGGCGTTGCAGGGTGGGTGGATATGTAACTGTGCCCTTTCCTCCCTTGTTTTGTAGGTTGCGGTACTTACCATTGTCGTCTTCGTCGGCGGTCTCGGTCGTGGAGGTATATGGCAAGGAGCAGGGCTGGCATGATCTGTAGCTCTCTATCCATGTCTGCTTCGGCACGTTGTGTGGGCCTCCAGTGAGTGTTACATTGGATTTGGTTCATTTCCACCTGGCTTTGCATGGCAGTGGTTCCCGTTCCGGAACTGATGGCAGACTAGTGGTTCATAATTTGATGAGCGGGTTGGGCCTTTCCTTCGGCCTGTGGGCGGACTCTGCCGTCGTCGTCGGCACTCCTCTACTGGTGGTGGGTGGTTTTCTGGATGCCTGTGTTTCGTTTGGTTCATTATTTGGCGGACCGGACCGCTCCTCTGTTGGTGGTATTTACCGCCACCACCGGTGGTGCGGTACGGACCGCTGTGTTCATAATGAAGGCCTTAGTGTTTACTTTTCTTTCTCTGACTTCTAAGTGAGAGGATTTATGCGACAATCTTGCTGGATACTGGGGTTAGGGAAGAGTTTTTTCTATCACATAACAACATTTAAATAAACTTCAGAATATATCAGAATTAGGAGTACAAATGAAGCACATTTTTGTTAATTCTGAATTGTGCTGGATATATGATTAAAACAAATCATTGCTTTAGGTGATGCAGTTTCCACCCATCATCATCTGTGCACTGCATCATTTTATTTGAAAAACTGTATGTCTGAGCATTTCAATCAAAAACATGTTGACTGTAATGGCAGTGCATTATTACCACTTCATGCATACTCCACTCCACTCTGCTCTGCACCACTCCATACCACTGCACCCTAACCTGCATCACTCCATTTTACAACACTCCATTCCACTGTACTGTGGGACACTGCACTCTTCTCCACTCCACTCAAAGCCACTGCACTCTGTTACTTCACACTACACCTCTCTACTCTACTCTGTACCATTCTACTCTATGCAATGTACTTTATGCCTCTCTACACTACTGCGCTCTGCGCCTCTGCACCCTATAACAGTCCAGTCTAGGCAACACCAATCTAGTCAGCACAACTCCACCCTATGCCAGTCTGCATCACTGTACGCCACTGCACTCTATGCTAATACACTCTATGCTAGTGCACTTTAATCTGTAACACTCAACTTTATGCCCTTGCACTCTACATCAATACACTGCACCTCACTCTAATCTACTCTGCACCACTGAACTCTATGTCACAGCACTCTACATCACTTTACTCTATGCCATCACATTCTATGCCACTCTACGCAATTCCACTCTACCCTGCACCTCTCCACTCTACCCCACTTCATTCTACTGTGAAACAATCCACTTTAATCCACTGCACTATGCGCCACTGCAATCTATGCCACTGCACTCTACTCTGAAACAATCTATTCTATACCACTTCACTCTACACCACTCTGCCCCTCTGCACTCTAAACCACTGCACTACGCCAATGCACTCTAAACAACTGCACTATACACCACTGCATTCTGACACTCTACTCTGCAACACTGCACTGGCTGCCACTAAAACCCTACACCACTCTACTCTGTACTACTGAATTCTGCACCAATACATTCTATTCCACTGCACTTTATACCACTCTACTCTGCATCTCTCCACTCTATGCCACTGCACTTTACAGCACTATACTCTGCTCTGCACTACTCTACACTACTCCACTCTGCACCACTCTATGACGTTGCAATCTATGCCACTTGAGTCTACTCTGCACTCTATGACACTGCACCACTCTACTCCACTGTACTCTATGCCACTCTACTCTGCCCCATGCCACTCTATGCCACTGCACCCTACACCAATGCACTCTAAACAACTGCACTGTACACCACTGCCCTTTACTCTGCACCACAGTACTCTATGCCACTGCTCTATTTACCACTCTATGCCACTACACTGACACTCTACTCTGCAACATTGCACTCTCTGCCACTGTACTCTATACCAAACTACTCAGTACTACTGCATTCTACGCCATGCACTCTATGCCACTCTACGCTACGTCACTCCACTCTGCCAATGCACTCTACAGCACTTTACTCTGCTCTGCACTGCACCACTCTACACTACTCCACTCTGCACCACTCTACGCCATTGCACTCTATGCCACACAAGTCTACTCTGCACTCTGTGCCACTGCACCACTCTGCACTATTGCACTCTCTGCCACTCTATTGTATGCCACTCTGCTCCACTGCAATCTGCCACTCAACTCTGCCATATACCACTCTATGCCACTACACTCTAATCAGCTGCATTGTACTCCACTGCCCTCTACTCTGCACCACTCTACTCTATGCCACTGCTCTCTGTGCCACTCTACTCCACTGCACTGACACTCTACTTTGCAACATTGCACTCTCCGCCACTGTACTCTATACCACTCTATACTACTGCATCCTATGCCTCTGCACTCTATGCCACTCTATTCTGCATCACTCCACTTTACGCCACTGCTCTCTAAAGCGCTATACTCTACTCTGCACTGCACCACTCTACACTATTCCACTCAGCACCACTCTATGCGACTGCACACTATGCCAAACGAGTCTACTCTGCACTCTATGCCACTGCACCATTCTACACTAATGCACTCTCTGCCACTCTATTGTATGCTACTCTACTCCACTACACTGTATGCCACTCTACACTGACCCACACCACTCCATGGCACTGCACTCTAAACCACTGCACTCTACGCCAGTGCACTTCAAACAAATGCACTGTATCCCACTGCACTCTACTCTGCACCACTGTGCTCTATGCCACTCTACACCACTATGCCACTAACTTTAAGTCATGCTGAACAGCAGCCACTCTGGTGTATAACATGGTAAAACACATTGGCAAAGTCAATAACTCTTGCGTAGACAAGACCTATTGGATTAACCAATGTTTGTTAGTACTATGAGGTACCCAGGGCCCTGAAAAAACTGTGAATGTGTAAGCCCTTGTGTTAAACATGTATTGCACACATCATAAAATAGGTTGCTACAAAATGCACCAATACATTTGGTTAAATAAAAAAAAGTCATGCTAAAATACAGATTTGAATAATATACAGTTTATACCTAGTAGTAACATTTTTTATAACAGTCCATTAAAACCACACACTCCACAGTTCACCTTGGAATACCATTACCGTACCTCTCTAAAACAAAATATCTTCAGGTGGCATCAGAAAACTCTTTTGGTTAAAGTCAATGCAGGCTTCCAAGCCCCTTTGCATTTTGAGATTTACCAGTTGTGCACATTTAACATTAGCATTTCTTTAGGGAAGGAGACACCCTGGCAAGGACGCCTGTTCCTCTCTCACTCAGAGCACAGGAGACTCCCTGCTTTTCAGTCCAGCTGGGAAACCGTATCTGTCCTAATTACTTTTTGTTCTTTAGGTGAAAGGCACAAATTATGGACAAATGATGTCCCATAAGCTTTTCATCACGGACAATGGATGGCAGAGCGAAATTACGGCAGACCGTTCAAATTGCGGACGGGTGGTCACCCTACCTTTCGACAAAAAGTTAAATAAACTTCTAGCTCTTCCTCGGTAGTACTGTAAAGGTTCTGTCAGACAAAAGGAAACGGAGAGCGATTAGCGCTTTAGGGATGCTGTATTTGGCAGATGAGCTGGGCCCTGGGTAATAATATGGGCTCTTTACCGTTCATCTGGCAAAACCATGCAGGGAGAAGGCAATCAGTTATAGATAAGATACAATTGAGCGCTCCATATATGTGAAGCCACAGATAAAATGAATGAGACAGTGTTAGGTCCCAACCACCCGCTACACCGATTAACAGATCCGGAAGTTAAAAAGGCAGAGGCCCTAATATGCTACTTGTGTTAGTTGGAGCTGCTAGAGAGCAAGGAACTCACATCTAACAAAAGAAAGATAATGCGGAATTCTTGGTTGTTCCATTAGTCTTTCGTCTGTTAGATTCATGGAGACAGGTCGAAATGAATCAGAGCAGGAATTCAGGGCATCTTTTCAGTGGGCTGTTCTCCAAGAGAATGAGTCAACAATCCAACAATCTGTGACAAACAAATAATGGGCTGAACACAAAGGGTGTGTATTTAAAGAAAACATGGTTATGGACAAAGATGGTAAAGGATGGGAAAAGGCAGTAAACACAACAAAATGCAAGATAGAGACATTCTAATGTTCCTGGGCAAACTGCTCATTGTGCCGCTCTGGCATTTTCCCGGTGGGCTGCAGACTCGTGGGCGTCTTCGCAGAGCTAGCTGGACTGCCACGACTCAGTCTGGAAAATCATGACCTGCCTGTTCGGGTTGCAGGCTCCAGCACTGTGGAACTGTGTTTTTTCATGGTTGATTTCGGTTTGAGGTCCAGCCCTGGATCTAGTACTGCACAATATCGCATGAATCGAAGAATAGAGAGCACTAGATGTGACTATTCATATGTTATATTTGGATCAGCGTGCTAGTCCAGTGGCAAAATAGAAAAAGGTAGATGCAGACCTTCCCAGTGAAACACTCCACCAATAGCAGTTAACTTGGGTGGTTCAAAAATCTGTATTGAAGCTCACCGAGCATCCAGTAAAATCAAATCCAGGCAAACATGAGTTCTCCACTTCCGGAGTTCTTATGCATGCTTTGATTGGATTCTCGGCGAGCTTCAATGGTGCTTTCCTAAAGCTGTAATACTGTACTTAAAATTATAAACATATGTGTTGTGTGAATAGTTGATTATTATTTCACTGTGTAAATTCTTTACAAAATTTAGGTGACCAGAACTAGAGCCAAGTATGAAGGTAAACTGAAATCAATCCTAGAATAATCACGAGTAATGAGTGATTTTCAACAGATTTGATGTTTGGTTAGACACAGGTGTGTCTGTCTCCAGGAGCTCATGTCATAACAAAAAAAAAGTATGATTATGTGCTTTTTCCTCCTCTTCTTTCAATTTTTGTCATCTCGTTTTCTTTTCTATTCGTACAGTCTTTCTTTCCTTCGTTCCATCCTTCTTTCTATATTTTCCATCTTTCCTTCCTGTCTGCTCTCTAGTCTTCTTCAAGTAATTTTCTTTCTATCCTTTCTACGTGACTTCTTTATCTCCATAACCTTCTCATCATCCTTCCTTCTGTCTCTGGTTGTATCATGTTTTGCTTCTTTGTCTTCATTCTACTTTCATTTTCCACCTGCCCATCAATCAATGCATCTTTCCTCCGTTCTCGCCTTCTTTTCGATCCACCCGTCTGTAAATCCATCCATCCATCCATCTAACCACCCATTCATCAATCTTTATTTTTCATTCATTTCTTCCTTGCTTTCTTCTCTCTGTCATCCAACCATCCTTCCGTCCATCCATGCATCCATACAACCATCCACCCAGCCATCATTCATCTATCTTTATTTTTCATTCCTTCCTTCCTTGCTTCCTTCTTTCACCCATCCATCCATCGATCCGCCGATCCATTCATCCATGCATCCATCTTCAATTCATCCTCCGTTCACTCATCCTTCACCAGCTTTCTCTCCATCTCTCCATCCACCCCTCTATCTTTGCTTTCCTCGCACCCTCTTTACTTTAGTGCTTCCTTGTTCCATTTGATCTTCCCACTCGCAGTTCCATCAAACAATCTTTTTTAAGTGATATTTTTGAATCTCACTTTGTGACCAGCATCACTAGAGACACAAAAATAACAATTTAAATGATTCCTGCCTCGCGCTCAGGCTACTATACCGAGGGATTCCTGATGCCTATCATTGTGATAATGGCGTCGTGTAATTACCACCGGTATTATCATAATGGATTTAACGTTATGCAGAGCATCTGTTGGTTCTTCATACGAGTGTACATACCGGGCTTGTGATTGGGTGTCAAGGGGTTGATGTTTGTTGATTTCCATATGCATGTGGGTGAATTTCTTTACGCCACAGTTGGGTTTTCCTTCACTTCTGTAATGATAATTAGGATGTGGGTAGTCCTTGTATTTTCCCACATCTAATATGTTAGTCTCTCCCAATTCGTGTTCCTTTGCACCTTTATTTGAATGACTACAACCTTCGTGCTGCTACAGTTCAGGTTGAGTATATTGATGTGAATCATCGTTTAGAGGTTTTTGTTGTCCCCCCAGTGTGCTTGCAAAGATTGGTAATCACCACCAACTTTCCATGTGCCAATGTACTCACAGAAATCATTCTCACTCCCATCGCCCACTGGCCTGCTGCTTTTAGGGTGAAAGATACTGGCCGAAATGCCAGTCCTTTGTAATTCTTTACTACTATGCCTGGGCAGGACATCTGTTAGTATATCTCACTGAGACAATAATTTCCTCTTTGAATACATTTTGCCTCCACCTGTTTCTGAGAGACATCAATGTATACGTAGATGCTGTTAGCCTTTGAAATTCTCACCATGTGTACTATTTTTATGTCACTTTGAGACAAAAGTCTGATTTAAGGCGTTCCCGTAGAGTTGCCCGGCATAGCCGGTGAAAGGCACACAATCTGGATAGACACGAGGTGGCTTAGCTGTGGCCAGACTGTTGTCATCGTAGATTACATGGTGGTGGGTAACGTGAAAGTATCTAAAAGACAGATGAGAGTCCGATTGTTAATTGATTTCTATTCTAGTGTTAGTCATTTATATTATGTTTTTTTCCTTTAGCCCTCCAACTTGAGACTATCAGGGCAAGCTTCACTTCAGCTCAGTAGTATTTGCTTCAGCTATCTGTCTGCCACACCTTCCAAAACTCTAAGAATAATAGTATGTACTTTTTTGCATATTTGCCTAGGTATCATGATGACCTGTGCTGAAACAAAGCCCAACATAGTTACCCGGGTAACATGATGAAGTATACTGAAATGAAGTCCAACAACTTCATACATCCCAATAGCCAATATATAAGTAGCATCAATATGTGCATAACATTCAGGCTTTTACACTTGGCTGAAAAAAACGTTCGATACAGTCCAAATCACTTTATGCACCTGCGTCCCAAATGTGCGCATATGTGATATGGTCAAGAAATGTCCCAAGAATAATTCCTGCACAAGCATCCAAAAAATTGAACAGGTTATTACAACCGGATTCGAGAAACACACGTTTATTTACAGAACCTCGCGTTTAAGATGCTCCTGATGCACTACACATCTTCCCAGTAAAGCGCTCCGCTGCTCCGCTGCTCCCTAAGGTCAGGTCTGAGCTATATAAAGTTGCTAAGATACGAATATCCTCACCCGTCCTTCACATATCCCTTAACCATCTACTCAGATGTCTTAAAAAGCCAAGGACATTTTATCCCTCAAAATTATTCACATGTCGGAAATGGAACAAGGCACAAGTCAAGAATTCTCCTAGTCTGTAATTTCTTTCAGGTTTATTACTGGAAAGTCACAGTCGAAAGATCACACCTGATTACCGCTGCGAGTTTTGCTCACTGCATTTGTCTCGAATGCTTTTTTGTCCATAAATGACCGAGGAGACAGACTATAGAATGAGTCCATAAGATAAACAATACCATAACAGGTAAAACTATTTCTGATAGAGTGCACTGAAGCGAAATGAAAAAAGGAGGAAGGACTACAAAGCAGTAATTGGAAAAAAATAAGCTACAAAAATATAAACAGATATATCTACTGAGGTATACTGTCTGGACTGCAGCAGTGTAATCTTCGCACCAGTTTTATTTTTGATGCGAAGATTCATACCAATCACAACTACTCATTACTAAATTGCTCTGCTTGCGCTGGTGCTAGTGTGATTTTGCACTGAATCAGCGAATGATGTGAGGATTTTAACAACTCAGTCAACAGATAATTTTGCCTCAGACTTCCCCCAAACTAGGGAGCATGGGGCAAATTTATACTCTGCACTGTTTGTACATCATTTTTTTACGCAAAAACAGCGCAAACGTAACTCCATATTTACATTTTGATGCTAGACCTGTCTAGCGTCAAAATATAGGAGTTATTGTTCGTTTTTGGATGCATGAACCCACCTTGCATCAATGAGATGCAAGGTACGCGTTCCCATCCAAAAAGTGACGCTATCTCCATAGTGCCATATTTATCCCCCTGTGCTAAATGACGCAGGGTGGGAGGCGGACCCAAATAATGGTGTTATTAGTGCCATTATGTAACACCTGGGTTAGACTAGGCGTTAGGGGACCTGTGGACCCATTTACATTGCAAGACACCATGGAAGGGGCCCACAGGTGCCCACCCCAAGCCTCAGGAACACTTCCACCCACACCAGAGAGACACCAGCGAATGGGGAGCCCCATCCCAGGTAAGTAGGGTAAGTATAGGTATTTTAAAAACAAATTCTAAGTGCCACTGGGGGTCCCTGATATGAGGCCCCCTGCATGGCACTGGGTGCAATGGCCATGACCGGGGGACACTGGTCCCCTGTGCTGGCCATTGGGGTGGTGGGCATGACTCCTGTCTTTTACAAGACAGAAGCCATGTGTTATGGATGGTTGTGTGTCAGGAAATGACACTAGGCTAGCATTTTTTGCCTCTAACCAGTCTAGCGTAATTTTTTGAGGAAAAAACACCCTTCATCCCTACCGCACCCCCAGCCGGCTAACGTCTTTTTTTCTGACGGTAGCCCAAGCTTAGCGCTGGCTTGCGCCATTCCTTAAATATGGCACCTGGCTGGTACTGTAGAATGGGGCAAGCCGGCGCAAAACTTTTTGATGCATGTTAGACCTGACAGCCTTAGGGTGGTCACCCCTAACTTTTTGCCTGCCTCCCTCCACTTTTTGGATACTGTTTTTGCTGGCTTTTAGACTCTGCGCACTTTACCACTGCTAACCAGTGCTAAAGTGCATATGCTCTCTCTAGATTGGACTATTTAATTTACTTATAAGCCCCTAATAATGTGCACTCTACGTGCCTAGGGCCTGTAGATTAAATGCTACTAGTGGGCCTGCAGCACTGGTTGTACCAACCACTTAAGTAGCCCCTTTTCCTTGTCTCAGGCCTGCCACTGCAAGGCCTGTGTGTGCAGTTTCACTGTCACCTCGACTTGGCATTTAAAAGTACTTGCCAAGCCTAAACCTCCCTTTTCTCCACATATAAGTCACCGCTAATGTGTGCCCTAGGTAACCCCTAGAGCAGGGTGCTGTGTGGGTGAAAGGCAGGACATGTACCTGTGTGGTTTACATGTCCTGGTAGTGTAAAACTCCTAAATTCGTTTTTGCACTACTGTGAGGCCTGCTCCCTTCATAGGCTAACATTGGGGCTGCCCTCATACAGTATTGAAGTGGTAGCTGCTGATCTGAAAGGAGTAGGAAGGTCATATTTAGTATGGCCAAAATGGTAATATAAAATCCTGCTGACTGGTGAAGTTGGATTTAATATTACTATTCTAGAAATGCCACTTTTAGAAAGTGAGCATTTCTTTGCACTTAAATCTTTCTGTGCCTTACAATCCACGTCTGGCTGGGCTTAGTTGACAGCTCCTTGTGCATTCACTCAGACACACCCCAAACACAGGGTACTCAACCTTACTTGCATACATCTGCATTTTGAATGGGTCTTCCTGGGCTGGGAGGGTGGAGGGCCTGCTCTCACACAAAGGACTGGCACACCCCCCACTGGGACCCTGGCAGACAGGATTGAACTGAAAGGGGACCTGGTGCACTTCTTAGTCACTCTTTGAAGTCTCCCCCACTTCAAAGGCACATTTGGGTATAAAACAGGGCCTCTGCCCTACCTCATCAGACACTTGCTGGAGAAGAAACCTGAACCAGAAACTACATCCTGCCAAGAAGAACTGCCTGGCTGCTCAAAGGACTCACCTGTCTGCTTTCTACAAAGGACTTCTGCCTTGCTG
The DNA here is from genome assembly GCF_031143425.1 of Pleurodeles waltl. Lineage (NCBI taxonomy): Eukaryota > Metazoa > Chordata > Amphibia > Caudata > Salamandridae > Pleurodeles > Pleurodeles waltl. Next base: position 891,154,248 of record NC_090442.1, on the reverse strand, counting down.
TTGGCCTGCTGCCTTGCTGAACTCTTGTCTGGCTGTGAAAGTGCTCTCCAAGGGCTTGGATAGAGCTTGCCTCCTGTTCCCTGAAGTCTCAGGACCAAAAAGACTTCTCTTTTTCACTTGGATGCTCCGTGCGCCGACATTTTCGACGCACAGCTTGTTCCGCGGTGAGAAAAACGCCGCACACCGAAGCTGATCGACGCGACGCCTTCGGGACGACCGGAACTTCGACGCACGGCTTCGCAAGGACAACGCCACCCGACCTCCAGAGGAGAAATCGACACGACGCCTGCCGTGAGATCGGAATTTTGACGCGCAGCCGGAAAACAAGCAGGAAAATCCACTCACAGACCCGGGACATCTGGTAATCCCCGCGATCCACAGAAAGAGACTGTCCGCGCGCCGGAAAACGACGCACGACTTCCCCGCGTGAAAAATAACGACGCAAGTCCGTGTGTGCTGGGGAGAAATCGACGCACACACCCTTTTTCCACGTATCTCTTCTTCTGTGGCCCTCTGAAGAGATTTTTCACTCCAAACCAGGTACCTTGTGCTTGAAAGAGACTTTGTTTGCTTTTTAAAGACTTAAGACACTCTATATCACTTTTCAGTGATATCTCTACAAGTTCACATTGCAACTTTATTCGTTTTGACCTATAATTATCCTGATAAATATTATATATTTTTCTAAACACTGTGTGGTGTATTTTTGTGGTGCTAAATGGTGGTATTGTATGATTTATTGCACAAATACTTTACACATTGCCTTCTAAGTTAAGCCTGACTGCTCGTGCCAAGCTACCAGAGGGTGGGCACAGGATAATCTTGGATTGTGTTTGACTTACCCTGACTAGAGTGAGGGCTTTTGCTAACCTGACTGCCAACCAAAAACCCCATTTCTAACAATGCAAAACTGTGTTAGCACAGATTTGCATCAAAAAAGTATAAATATGCACCCATATTTATTATTCATTAACACAACACAGGTCAGCAAACAAAGCTGCTGCGCTGTGTTGTGTGAACGGAAGAGAGCAGAAATACTCCATATTTATAAAAATATGGAGCATTTCTACTCTCTCCTTGCACTGGTGCACTGTGTGCTGCCTAGCACCAACACAGCTGCACATTGTGCCAGGGGCCTGCATTTGTGCAAGAAGGGACATCTTTCTACACAAAAACAATCCTTAGAGGCATTTTCCTCTTTCTACATGTGCTACACAATGCATCACCTGTGGAAAAAGGAAATCATGAGGAAAAATAAGGATGTTTCTGATCGTTACACCTCACTGGGGAAGGCGTAGCATTTTGACACACTCCTAGGTTGGCTAGCTTTAGTCAATCAGGAAATGCATCAAAATCCATGGGTGGATGCATGGGATCCTTCACGCTCCACCCATGGAACGCCTCACAAGTTGAAATGTAACATAACGCAGAGCAAGCAGCTGCATTGAGTTAGCCCATGCAGTAGCGTTGAGTTGCATTTCTTTACAAAGCCACGCATGGCCTCTTGCGTAGCTTAGTAAATCCCAGGTAAGGACTTGTGCAGCCTTGAGATGAGTTGCTTTGTGCTAGAACAATGAAAGCCCTTAGTAAATCAGAAGCTAGGTGGTTTTAGCAGCTTCTATCTGCAATCCTACAGTCTCCTTCTAAAGCTTGCTTATAGCACAGGAACCTCAAATTACCCTATAGATGCCAAAGCCCTGACAACTTTTTGGACTGATTGGCGCACACATCTTTTTAGTACTAGTCAGTTAGTATATCGGTGTAGAAAGTTGGCTCTGTATATACTATTTCAAAGTAACATATAGTGTGCACAGAGTCCAAGGGTTCCCCTTAGAGGTAAGATAGTGGCAAAAGTAGATAATTCTAATGCTCTATTTTGTGGTAGTGTGGCCGAGCAGTAGGCTTATCAGAGGGTAGTGTTAAGCATTTGTTGTACACACACAGGCAATAAATGAGGAACACACACTCAAAGACTTACTCCAGGCCAATAGGTTTTTATATTGAAAAATATATTTTCTTAGTTTATTTTAAGAACCACAGGTTCAAGATTTACATTAAACACTTTAAATGTAAGATACTTCATTTAGATACTTTAGGAACTTTGAATAAAAGCAATATCATATACAGTCTTTGTAAAAATGGCAATAAGCTATTTTCAAAGTGGACACTAAAAATCAACAGTTCCTGGGGGAGGTAAGTAAAGGTTAGATTAGGAGGTAAGTAAAACACTTACAAGTCTCAGTCCTGGGGCAAAGGCAGCCCACCGTTAGGGGTTCAAGGCAACCCCAAAGTTACCACACCAGCAGCTCAGGGCCGGTCAGGTGCAGAGGTCAAAGAGGTGCCCAAAACTCATAGGCGCCTAAGGAGAACAGGGGTGCTCCGGTTCCAGTCTGCCAGCAGGTCTCCTCAGGGGCAGACCAGGGGGGTTTTGCAGAGCACTGGGGGTGACACAAGTAGGCAAACAAAACACACCCTCAGCGGCACCGGGGCGGCCGGGTTCAGTGTGCAAAGCAGGCATCGGGTTTCAGGTAGGAAACAATGGAGCAACCCGGGGGTCACTATAGAGGTGCAAGAAGGCACAGGGGTGGCTTCTCGGGACAGCCACCACCTGGGCTAGGCAGAGGGTCACCTGGGGGTCACTCCTGCGTCAAAGTTTGGTTCCTTCAGGTCCTGGCGGCTGCGGGTGCAGTGTTGGTTCCAGTCGTCGGGTCCCTTGTTACAGGCAGTCGCGGTCACTGGGAGCCTCTGGATTCTCTCTGCAGGCGTCGCTGTGGGGGCTCAGGAGGGTCGTCTCTGGTTACTCATGGGCTCGCAGTCACCGGGGAGTCCTCCCCGAGGTGTTGGTTCTCTGAATCTCGAGCCGGGGGCATCGGGTGAAGAGTGTGAAGCCTCACACTTCCGGTGGGAAAAGTGCAGTCTTTGAAAGTTGCTTCTTAGTTGCAAAGAAGTAGCTGGTTTTGAACAGGGCCTCTGTTCATGGGAGTTTCTTGGTCCTTTAATCCAGGGCAGTCCTCTGAGGCTTCAGAAGTCGCTGGTCCCTGTCGGGTGTGTTGCTGGAGCAGGTTTTCGAAGTTGGAGACAGGCTGGTAGGGCTGGGGCCAAAGCAGTTGTTGTCTTCCTCCTTCTTTGCAGGCTTGTAGGTCAGCAGTCCTTCTTGTTTCTTCAGGTTGCAGGGATCTAGTTTCCTAGGTTCTGGGGTGCCCCTAAATACTGAATTTAGGGGTGTGTTTAGGTCTGGGAGGGCAGTAGCCAAAGGCTACTGTCCTGGAGGGAGGCTACACCCTCTTTGTGCCTCCTCCCTGAGGGGTGGGGGGCACATCCCTATTCCTATTGGGGGAATCCTCCAAAACCAAGATGGAGGATTTCTAAAGGCAGGGGCCACCTCCGCTCAGGGCTCCTTAGGGGCCGTCCTGACTGGTGGGTGACTCCTCCTTGTTTTTCTCATTATCTCCCCTGGACTTGCCGCCAACGGGCATCTCCACTAGTTGGAGTGCCCTGGGGCATTGGAACACAACGCCTGAGCCCTTGAGGCTCACTGCTAGGTGTTACAGTTCCTGCAGTGGGGAGGTGTGAAGAACCTCCACCCAGAGCAGGCTTTGTTTCTGGCCTCTGAGAGCACAAAGGCTCTCACCCCAGGGGGTCAGAAACTCGTCTCTCAGCCTCAGGCTGGCACAGACCAGTCAGTCCTGCACTGAAGGATTGGGTAAAATACAGGGGACATCTCTAAGATGCCCTCTGTGTGCATTTTTTAATAAATCCAACATTGGCATCAGTGTAGGTTTATTATTCTGAGAATTTTGATACCAAACTTCCCAGTATTCAGTGTAGCCATTATGGAGCTGTGGAGTTCGTTTTTGACAAACTCCCAGACCATATACTTAATATGGCCACACTGTACTTACAAAGTCTAAGAATGGACTTAGACACTGTAGGGGCATATTGCTTATGCAGCTATGCCCTCACCTATGATATAGTTCACCCTGCCTTAGGGCTGTAAGGCCTGCTAGGTCGGTGACTTACCTATGCCACAGGCAGTATTTTGTGTGCATGGCACCCTAAGGGAGATTCCATGTCGACTTTGCCTTTTTCTACCCGCCAACACACACAATCTGCAATGGCAGTGTGCATGTGTTAGGTGAGGGGTCCTTAAGGGTGGCACAACACATGCTGCAGCCCTTAGAGACCTTCCCTGGTCACAGGACCCTTGGTACCACTGGTACCTTTTACAAGGGACTTATCTGTGTGCCAGGGGTGTGCCAATTGTGGAAACAATGGAACATTTTTAGTGAAAGAACACTGGTGCTGGGGCCTGGTTAGCAGGGTCCCAGCACACTTCACAGTCAAGTCAGGATCAGTATCAGGCAAAACGTGGGGGGTAACTGCAACAGGGAGCCATTTTCCTACAATCGTTTTTTGTCCTTTTGCAGAAGTACAAACATCCATGAAAATGTGGACCAGCATTAGTGTATTTATGGTGACCTGCCAATCACTGTAGCCTGATGATACAAAACATTCTCAGGAAGTTCAGTGTTCTCTTAGAGTTGGTCTACTGCTTGTACTGGTGTCCTTTCAATATAGAAATAAGCATTGGCAAAGCCAATAAGTCTGATGTTGGTCACCAGCTTTTTGGAAATTCTTGATTTGTTTTGGCATGGTTTTTGCAAAACTTTATTCGCCAGGTAGATGCTGGTCCCTCATTAAAGCTAAAAAATGGCTAAAGGTAAAAGTGTTTTTTCTGGTATCAAAAACCACACATTACCATGGTACACTCGACACTGAAGGGAACTACTTTGTATGTGGATGTGTTCCTTTGTGAAAGGGCAGTGTGCCATAACTCCTAGTGAACTCAGTCAATGGCTCAAGTGGGCTAACATTGCAACTTGATCCATGCTGGAGTGGTTGAAAGCTATTTGTGAATGACACACTCACAAAGTAATGGATGAAGTCTGGCTGAAAACCCATGTAGCTAACTATGTTATACAAACTATTAGTAAAATCAAAATGCCTTGGCAAACACAGACCCTAAAAAAACATTGGTCTGGCATTGGTTGCCAGGTTTGCAGACAAAAAAGAAAGGACGAAGGGCAAAAAAGAATGAAGGAAGGCAAAAAGAAAGGAAGACTGGGAGGAAAGCAAAAAGGTAAGGAAGTAAGTCAAAAAAGAGGAAATGAAGAGAGAAGGAAAAAACAAAGAAAGAAAGAAAGAACCAGAAAGAAAGAAGGGGAAACGGAATATAAGAAGGAAAAAAGGCAAAAAAGAAAGAAGAAAAGGAAAAAGTAAAGGAGGCAAAAAATAATATTAAAAAAAGGAAACGAAATAAGGAAAAGAAAAAAAATGAGGACAAGAAAGAAAAAACAAAAGAATGAAAAGGAATGAATGAAAAAAAAATATAAAAGAAGGGATAGGAGGAGGAAAGAAAAAGGGAAGGGAAGAAAAAGGAAAGAAACATGGAAGAAGGAAAGAAAAATGGAAAGGTGGCAAAAGAAAGAAATTGAAAGAAGGATAGAATATAAAAAGAGAAAGGAACTAAGAAAAAAGAAAAAGAAAGAAAGAAAGAAAGAAAGAAAGAAAGAAAGAAAGAAGGAAAGAAAGAAAGGAAAAAGAGCAAGGCAAAAAAGAAAAAAAGAAGAAAAAGATAAGGCAAAAAGAAAGAAGGAACAAAAGAAGAGAAGAGGGCAAAAAAGAAACCAGAAAACATGGAAAGACAAAAAGAAAGAAGGGAGAAATTAAAGCAAAAAGGAAAGAAAGAAAAAAAGAGGACAGAAAGAAGGAAAGAGGATTCACAGTATAAAATATTGGATACTAAAATCCAAATTACACAACACCGATCTTTAAGCAAAACTGTTATACATGTGCTGCAAATTAAACAGCATAAAGTTTGATTTATTCCTGAGCAAAGTTTATCAAAGAACCATTGGTGAAACTGATTCCATGAACATAATGTGGTATGCTGTGAAATAGCAGCAATCCACTTTAAAAGGACTTTACCACAGCAGTGGGAGGAGACGGGAACTGATGATAAAGCTGCAATGTGCCCTGTGCCCACTTTAAATGTGCCCTACTATCACATCAGGCAGCATTGGCACTGAAGGGAAATCTAAGGGTGTAAATGTGCACTTTGTGAAGGAGCAAAAAGCAGTCACTCAATGTGATGTTAACTAGAAGCTTAAGTAGGCTGACTCATTGCCCAATGCTGTATGCTGTAGTGGGTTGAAGCAAAATGGGAATGATAAAATAATAGACCAATGGGTTAAGAGAGGTGGATGAAAGTCCCTTTAAGTAAGTATATTATACATATTGTTTTAATAAAATCAAAAGATCTTGGCTAACACCAAACCTACAAAGACCTAAAATGTAATTGATTTGGTGCCTTTCTGTCTCTACCACATCCTTACCAATGATGAAGAAGTGAAACTGGGGTTGGATAAGCGGCATAGATGCAGAAAAGAATGAAACGATTCCACAGGGAAAAAATAGAAAAAAGGTCTGTCATACTAGAAAAAACATAAGGACAACTCCCAAGGCCATTTCATCCCACAGCCTGGAAGGTGAGGAAGTAGCATTGATTTATTTATAAAGAGAGTGTCGTTCCTTAACTGCTGTGTATCCTGTTTTGTTTATGAGTGCTAGAAAATGACATATCTTTCTCATTTTAGTGGTGACAGGTGGGATAGTTGTGCTATTTTGCTGGAAGCTGGTCGCTTCACCAGGATTTCTAGCAGCATTGACAATGGTTGCTTCAGGCCTAAGGTGTCATTTAGGGTTTGGTAAAGCAATAGCCATGTCATAAATTGGCAGGGCTTCTGCTCTGCCAAACCCGAGGTCCAAGCCAATTCAAAATAGGTGAACCACAGAGTTTTCGACAGTGGTGACTTATTTATCTCCACTACTGGAAACCCTTGACCTGGAGGGGCCAGTCCTCACATGGCTGCTGTGTCACGTGTGGATGCCACGCACTCATTACGGTAGGGTGTACATCACTGATTTTTCCTGCCAGGCAGCGGGATGCGAGGCATGGCAGGCCTTGAAAGGAAATGAGAAAAAATGTAAGAAACGTTCTGCACTTCAGGGATATTTCACCTTTGCTTCTCATACACACGCCTCAGTTTTTTGGGTATGTCTCGTTGTGTGTTAATTTGTCCCTCCACCAGTGGGCATATGTGTGTCTGCATCCCTGTGTAGAGAGTTAATGGTCAAAGGTATTCCTAAAAATGAATCAACCCTACCCACATGTAAGTATGTAGGGCACCCTTGCAGTAGAGCCTCTGAAGACAAGGTCTTCAGAGGCTCTACTCAAGGAGAGTGGCTGCAACTCTCTTGGGCCCCCACCTACTTGAAGTAAATGCACTCCTTACATATCTCATAGTGTGTTGGATGCTCTCCTGCACACAACACACAAGTATGAGCACATGCCAGCCAGTTAGTGCATGAACACAGTGCGTCAGGAATAGTTTGGGGTGAAATTCAGTGAATTTTAATTGGGCAGGATCATTGATACCATAATCTCCATTGTAAAACTGTATAGAAATAAATATACTGCGAAGACAGGGAATAGTGGCCTTCTCTTTAGTGAAGAGCCTCCCTGAGCCTCCTCCATTGGATTCAGAAGTCCCCTGGATCTCCCCATGTCTAGGCAGGCCGCCCCCATACTATCCCAAAGCACTCAAAATAAGATCAGCAAAATGTTAGCATCATTTTTGGCCACGTGTAGGCAGCCTCTGTCAGCAATTACAGGGAGACGATCCATACGGAAAAGGTTGTAGAAGGTGGGTCTATTTTACATGGAACACACCCTGGTGATAACAGAGTGCACCAACACCCTGCCCACCCATCAGGGTCAGACTGGCTATTTCTGAATTTTCCAGGTAGGCTGCAAGTTACGGGTCTCATTAGTAACAAGATTGATTTCAGTGATACAACCATATCCCTAATCTTGGTTTCCCGCATAGGGGGCCGATTTTGATTTCCCGCCCGACCCTGCCACCCATGCTTTGTGGCAACAAGTATTCTGCCAGTGAGAGTACTCTCTTTCTGCTTACCGCATACATGGACCAAGGGCATTTTATACACTTTAAAATATACAGAACATGTGCACATTGTTTTGATGCTAATTGATCTAGCTTGCAAGTAAAGCAGGGGCGGCCTCTCCATAGGGGTGGAGGGGCGTCGGCCCCCTGCCAGCAGCGGCAGCTGCAAACTTTTTCCCAAAACACGATCATAAACTGTGTTTATAACTGTGTTTTGGGAAAAGGGGCAGGACACAGGGGTGACGTGCCTTGAGTAGGAGTGCTCACCACTCCCCCTCAGAGCACATGTGTGTTTGGCCGGCCATCTCGGGCCAGCCAAACACACATGCGCACAGGGCTCTCTCCATCCCAGCAACACTGTTGCTGGGCTGGAGAGAGCCTGCACAGGCTCCCAGTCTGCCTGGGAGCGCCCTGGCTGGGTGCTCCCAGCCAATCCTGATGCTGCTCTGAGCAGCATCAGTATTAGCCGCAGGTTAGGCTGGGAGCCTGTGTCTGCACCCATGAGGAGAAGGAGCAGAGCAGATGGAGTGGCGCATGGCGGAGAAGGTAAGTGTTTTTTTTAATTACTATTTTTAATTTAATTTGTCTCCACTTCCTTCCCTTCCCCCGTGCGCGCGCGTGCCGCCCCACCCCACCCGTTAAGTGCAAGCCACGACTGAAGTAAAGCCTTCTTTGTTTTAAGAGCCCTTTTTCACCTGATGGAGGCATCCCACTCAACCCCTGTGTCTTGTTTCCCAAAGCTAACTGGATGGCTCAGTTTTTTTCCCCTAATATAGAATGTCGCATTTTAGCATTTGAAAATAAGTAGACTATTTTGCTGCTAATTATTTTTGTGCATTGTAGCAAAAGAACTTACATTTTAAGATAGCTTAACATCTACTGTTTAATTCATTGATAGCCCTTTCATGATGCAGCATATGTATGCATACATTATATGAAATGCCTGAAGTGCTATAAAGTTAAGAAATACTAAAAAGAAAAAAAAAGTAATTAGTTACTTAAATGTGAATTACAATCTGATAGGTTCTCTTCCTAGAAAGAAAGGAAGACAGAAAGACCAAACATATGACACACAGAAAGCTAGACAGTTAATAAAAGAGAGAAGGAAGAAATGCCAGGTTTAGGAAAGGGAAGGAGAAAAAGAAAAGCAAAGGGAAAGAGAAGGAGAGAGAGAACGGGAAATGGAAAAAGAAAAGCAAAGGGAAAGGAATCGAACGGGGAAAGGGTTGGTGTCATGAATGTACACCAGAAAATTTCTCCTCAGGTATAAGGATATGCCACAAAAAGCATCCATATGTCAATCACCATATTTTCCTTAGTCACCATTATATTTTTTCCAAACCAATGAGTACCATGTCGATGTTATTGAAGTCACAAGTTCATTCATTAACAACCACAGCTAGGCTTTTAAGTTTTTTAAGATAAATTATGCAATCATCAGTTTTAAGCTCTACAAAATTGTGAAAACATAAATGTAGCCTCTGTCACAAAGGCCACACGCTCTGGCAATGGTTCCACTCGTTTTTCTCTAAAGCGCACTGAAGTGGCCAAACGGGGACGTGCAGCAAGCACATTCAATAACTAACCTAAATATATAAATGAACTTGTAGACGCCAGATAGTGCAACGATTCAATTAGGTATTCAAGCCTCGCCCAAGTCGGTCAAATCTTTACAACTGCCCTTTGATTCAAACACACCTCCATTGCGGGGTACGTAAGACAGGTGAATGTATGACGACGCAGAGACATTTTCGTTTCCAGAAAGAACTCTTTCAGGGCGTTGCTGTTAGACCCCTGATTTCTATTCACTGACACGACATTTCAAGGGCGTCGGCATAAAAAATTGCTGCTTCAGTGTTTCCCCAAATCACCCAAGTCAAAAAATCAGGCTGCCCCAAAGGGATGCTTGCTCACAAAAGCTGAAAAATGCATTTAAATTATTTCAGATATGGAGCAATTTACGCCAAATCCGGCTTGCTTCATTTTTACGAGGCATTTGCCGCTGCAGGTTCCGGTGTCCTAGTTCCTCCAGTTGAGTGGTTTTCTGAAGTGATGCTATCTGAGGGAAGCAAAGGACACGTTCCTGGCAATCTGTAATAAATAATATGTGTGCCTCGCTACCGTTGATTGTAAGGGGTTAGCAGCATGGTCATTTTCTTCTTTTTGCGTTTAAATTACAATTTCCAGGATACATTTAATGTGGAAAGATCCTGGCTGGAGTGCTTTGTGCATTAATGTTCGAGGGGGTTCAGATGCAGCTCTTGGTAATAGAAAGGTAATCCCTAGCTGTGTAGGACACTGTGTAGTGTGCAGATTGAAATATAGACACCAAGAAAAAAAAAACACTCAAGCTTCTGCCACTTATTTTTGATAACACGTTTGGTCAAGGCAAGTGGGAGAGGGGCTTTTTCACGTGAAAGAAAATGTGCTAAGTGCTTTATCTTGTCGCTGAGTTTACATGATCCGTGCAAGGATAAGTAAAGTGAATCCCCTTTGCTACCCTAATCACTGTTCAAACAACATTTAATGTACTGAATCTATTGAAACGCTCTTCTCTTATATTTGAAAAACATACTTTCCAGAACAAGTTCAAGGTTGGACTGATTAAACAGATATATTTTTAGGACAATCATATGTTTTAGAACTTATTATTACTGCCCTTAATTGTTGGACCTGGCCCTTTTTACAGGGTAATCGCCAAACCTTTTGCCTTCCTCCTCCGATTTCTTTGATCTCTTTTTGTTGGCTTTACGACTCTGAGCACTTTATCACTGTTGATCAGTGCTAAAATGCATGTGCTCTCCCTTCTTAACTTGGTATGATTGGCTTCCACCTGGTTGGAACATTTCATGTACCTGTAAGTCCCTCGTACAGTTGTATCCTTCTACCCAGGGCCTGTAAATTAAAGGCTACTAGTGGGTCTGCAGCGCAGCTTGCTCCACCAATAGAAGTAACCTTTCAAACCTGTCTCAGGCCTGCCACCGCAGGGCCTGCATGCGCAGTTTACTGCCATAGAGACCTGGCATCTACATTTACTTGCCAAGACCAGAACTCCCCCTTTACTACATATAAGTCACCTCTAAGGAAGGCCCTAGCCAGCCCTATGGGCAGGGTGCTGTGAATGTAAAAGTAGGACATATGTCTTTATGTACAACATGTCCTAGTGGTGACAAGCAGCCTATTTTGTTTTTCACTACAGTGAGAGCTGTCCCTCATAGGATTGCATTGGAAATATCCTAGCATGTGTCTGAGTGGTATTGTCTGATCTATGAGGGGTGGCGTAGGTATGTTTGGTATGGTTGGAATGGTAGTGAGAAATGCTGATTACTGGTGTAGGGGGAATTTTTATTACCATTATAGAAATGCAATTTTTAAAAAGGGAGCATTTCTCTGTGCTTATGACTTCGGTGTTTTGCAGCTTGCCTCCAATATACATCTGAGGCATAGTGGCAGCTGGGCTTTGTGCATACTTTTCAGACAGCCTGTACAAAAGGAGGGTGAAGGTGTCACAAGAATGCATCTGCATACTGAATGGTCTTCCCGGGCTGGAAGATGTAGAGGTGGGGCACACCTGCATCTGTAAAGGCTGTGCCCTGGCCTCACACAAACGGGTTGTTTACCCCCTACTGATGTCAGGAGCCAGTGCTGGAGGATAGAGGTGACATTCCGGGAACCGGTTAATGCTCGTTGGAACCCCTCTGCCCTTTGTGTGGAAACTGTGCAAACTGTGTATATGTACAGGGGGCTGTCCCCTTCATTTTTTACACACTAATGGGCTATGGAACTGGACCCTGAAGTTTGCGGGAAGGACTCGCCAGAAACCGCCTTGGAACCGCTCTGCTGTTGTGCTGACCTGTGACCTGCTAGGTCACTGAAAGGAACTGCCACTGCCTTCTTAACCCTTGTGCTGACATGCTTGAAAATACCCTGCAGTCCTGTGCCCCATTGCTATCTCCAGGGGCTGGGTGGTTTGCCCCCCTTCCCCTGCAATTCCCCTCACTAAAGCGCAGGAGGGGAGTTTTATCATTTGCTGTTCCCAGCACAAGGGAAGTACTGTTGCACAGGAAAAGTGCCTCTTGTTCACGTCAAGCACCTGAATAACACTTTATTCATCTCTGCCCAGAGCACTCAATCCTAAGGACTTTCTGGCCCAGAGTGCTAATTTGGATGGTGCCTCGCAGAGTGCAGGAAGTGCCCCATGTCCCCTTTTGCGAGGCATCCACCTCTTCCTTCACCCGAGATGTAGCGAGGAACCCCTTGTAGCAGCGCGGACGAGCACTTCATGTAGTGCCCCTGGGGCACAGGCAGGCACCTGCTTTGGGTGCATTCACCGCAGCGGCCTGAGCTGCACTCTCAGGACATCTCTCCCTGGATCCTGCAGCCGACCAACTCCTGTGAAAGTTGAGGAAAGGCCAGACCCCCACGAGGTCAGGCAACTGCTGCGCTATCGTGGGAATAGCCATCCCAACAAAGGAAGCATGCTGGCGTCACAAAGGTGGCCTGCAAGTGTTGCCCAAGCAGGGGACCTGGTGAGAGCCCCCGCTAATGTACGATGTGCGGTGCCTGGAGACTACGGAGGTTCTTGCCTGCGGGGAGGTCCAGGTGAGGTCTCCACATCGGAGCAGGCAACAGCCGGTTGGAAATCTCACATGGGTGGGGGCATAATTTCAGGGGCCTGTGTGACTTGGTCAGCAGGACTGTAAGGGAACCCTCAACAGAGTCCCTGTCCCTCCTGCACCATTACCGCACCATAATTATTGTAATTGGACTGCAGGCACACCTAGATTGAAACAAGAGTGTCCCTTATTACCACAAAAACTCAGAGGAAAGTGAAAGTACAATGCAACCTTTGTGAAGGAGGTGTTCACAGGGACTCTCACAAGCGCTGCTTTCTCCCGCCAGGATTCTTTTGGCCCTTATTGCTACCCCATGGTTAGATTCCAAAATGGAAGTAGGTCTTGCTTATTCTGATAAGAGCACAGGGACTGTCTTCAGGAGCTGTAAACCTTGCCCAGTAATGCTTTGTTTGTAACATGGGTTGGGCATTATGAGGACGTGTTTCAGGATACGTGCAGTTATTTTTGGGGCCAATGCTGATCTGCCTTTGGGAATGTTTCATACAACGTTCATTCTAAATGATATCTTGGCATCCATGATAATATGTTTACTATGACGTGCAGTTTTGGTGATAATAATGACCAGACTACTGCTTGTGTTGCTGAACTCCACTAAACTACGTTTACCTGACTACTGCTTCCTTTTGCACAGTACTAGTAACCTGTGTGATGTTCTGCCAACTGCTTGTGTAGAAGGGTATTGCTGATACATGTCATATTTGGTCTAATGATGATTTATGCAATACAGTTTATTTTTACATAACGTTTTGTGTGTACTCTCCGGTGTATTTATTGTGTCACTAGTGTTGTGCAAACTCTTTGGATAAGCCTGAGAGCTCATGCCGAGCTACCAAGGGAATGACCAGGGGTTATATTGGGTGTGTAACTCCCTCACCCTGAAAAGAGTGGTGGGTTCTGCATCGCTGAGGTGCATATGCTATCGAACCAGAAACGCCATTTCTAACATTAATCAATATATCTTTTTTTTTCACCTTGCTTATTTTTTAAATATATGAGTAACATAAGAGGAGGCACTATGGCTCACTTGGTGTGCTAAGTTCGTGCTCCCGGAGATGGGATGGTGTGGAGACGCTGTGGAGAGACAACATCAACTGCGATGCCAGAGGTGAGGCCTGGCTTGTGGTGGTTGCACTGGTAGCCTCATGCAGGTCGCAAAACATGAAGACCTGTCTGGAGTGTTGAGGTAGTGTGAGTCTGCCCCACAGAACACTACCGCCAGGAGACAGCGGTTGGTGACTTTACCTTCCACTATCGAGTGCTTCAGCAGAGGAGGTTGCACGGCTTGAGGGTGGCCCCTGGGCACCTCTAGGGCCATCAGATGCCTGTTTGGAGAAGGCGCTCTGGGTCGTCTCTGATACCCTGAGAGAGCCAGGCACCAGGAGCAGTCTTGTTGGAGTTGCGAGGGAACATTGACAGCTTCTCCCCTTCTACAGCTACAAGTGCAGCCTGAATGCCCCACTGTGGGGGGTAGACTCCATGGCCCCCCTCCCAATCCTGACACTAGTGGCACCTTGGCTCACCAGTTCGGAAGTAGCAGGAAACCACCTTCTTTCTCTCACCTCCCTTCACCTGAAGAGACTGCCACTGTGGAGGGGGTCCCTGGATTGTGAAGAGTGGATGCTGCTAGGGCTCCTTCCCCCGACTTTCGATGTTTTGAGTCCCCCTATGGCAATTTTGCATATAGTGAAGGTGCCCATTTTGAAGGAAAACACAGCTTGGGCCTGTCTGCACTGGGCTTTCGCATACTCAGGTCTGGCCCGAGACTGTATGTGCTCTGGTGTATCCAGCCCTGTGGGTGCTTGGGACCTCTTGTCTCCAGGAAAATGTAATGTCAGATGGAAGAGTACTGAGCTGTGGGCACCTGGGGTGCTGACCTGGGCCACTGAATGCACCAACTTTAATCGTCCCCCCTGCTGGACCCTACTTTGGGCTGGGATAGAGCACCCTGCAGACCCCAACAAATGAAAATGGACCAGTACACTACCACCGACCCAACTGGGTGACAGTCGATCAGCTCAGGAGGAGATCTCCAGGTGCCTGAGGGACCCACTGGTGAAAAGATAATGGCAGCTATTAAGGCCTCCAGTGTCGATGTCCTAGTTAAGATAGAATCTGTTGCTCTGGATTTGAACCTATTGTGAGTGGACCTCTGCAAAGTTGCAGATAGATCTAAGGTAACGGAAAAACAAGTTGCCCAGGTCTAGAAGAAACTGTTGTCCTTTAAGGCCACAGGGGCAAACCTTAAGACGCAGATGCAGAGGTTGGATGCACTTGTGGAAGATGACAAGGATCATGCCGGGATGGACCTTTCCTGAGACCTCTCCTGCCTCATATGTGAGTAGTTATCCAATTGCAGCGGTTTGAGGGCAGGTGACAGACCTCTCCGCCTCATATATGAGCAGTTGTCCAGTTGACATGTTTTACTATGCTCATGCAGGGTGATGGGGAGGGGGTGAGGTGGGGTCAGTTAGGGTGTTAATTTGGAGAATTGTTTAGGGGGTTCAGTTAGATCTAGTTCATCTAAGGAAGAGGGGACACATGGGCATGCCGGACAGTCAGAAAATCAGAAGGGGTGGCTAGCGCCGCACAATTGTCACAGTATGACACAGGGTGAGATATCACTCATCACACCACATTGTCCTGGAATATCAATGGCCTGGGAAGTAAGGAGAAGCAAGGCTTGGTCATCCACTACATACAATGACTACAACCGAATGCCCTACTCCAAGACACCCACATAAAGGGGGACTCAGTGCAGCTTTCTGGGTGGAGTTGCATTCACGACCCTGGCCCACACAGGATACACCTCCGGTTCGAGGAGAGTAGTGATACTTGTAAAGAAACACCCCCTGTTTCAGGTCTACAGAATGTGGACAGACCAGGGCTGAAGGTGTGTGGGTGTCCAGGGACAATGAGGCAGGACGTCCTTCACATTGATTAGGGTCTACGTATCACTAAGCCTCCAATAGCCAGTACCTGATCAGCTGGCAACAATACTTCTAGAGTCTGACTCAGCTAGTGGTGGGAGGGGATTTCAATGAAGGCATCCTTCCGATATTATAGTGTGGCAGCTGCCCCAGGAGGAGTCACACAATTGGGGAAATTTGCACACTCTGAGATTTGGCTACAAGTGAGGTTCGCAGTCAATTATTGCCCACACAACATCATCTTTATGATGCAGGAGATAAAGTGGGCACGCTTCTGACCTGGCTTGGTAGGTGGTAAGCACCGTCCTGACGGATTCACACCATGATAGATTGAAAGGGAGTCCCCCACGTGACCAACGCAGCTATCACAGAGGCATTCTCTGGCTATTATGACTCATTCTACAATGCTTACCAGTTGGCAGTCATCCTTGCATAGCAGAATACTTCACCAAGGTGGACCTACTGGTGGTGCCCTCTCAGGATCAGACGGCACTTAATATCGACATCACCCTACCAAAAGCCACCACTGCCATTGCCATACTAAAAATGGGAAAGACACCAGGACTTGACAGTCTCCTGGTGAAGTTTAAAAAAAAATACTCAAACTTACTGGTCCCCCTTATGCCTAACCTGTTTAAAGAGGCGAGGGACTGTGTAGTGCTACCTCCGGATCTACAATACTCAACCATTGTTGTGCTTTACAAGCAGGGTAAGCCTGAAACTGATGGCGCCTACTGCCGGTCCTTCTCACTATTCAACAATGAGGTGAATATGCTAGCCACTATTCTTGACATACAACTTCTGACAGTGATCATCCCGCACATCCACAGAAACCAGTCTGGAATTATGCCAGGTAGGTCAATGAGGCTCAGCCTTTGATACCTCCACAACTTGATGTCGGAAGTGGCTCTGAGAGAGGACCCCCATATCTTTCTAGAATTAGATGTGGAGAAGGTGTTTGATGCCACACATTGGCCTTTTCCACACCAAACACTCTACAAGTTCAGTTTTGGCCCCAGCTTTTGCTAATGGATCTCTCTATGATAGAAGGCCCTCACTGCAGGAGTCAGAATAAATTGTGTCCTTTCCTTGGCATTCTTAATAGAGTGTGGCACTCAACTGGGGTACTCCTATCCCCCCATTGTTCGCTCTCACCATCAAGCCACTGGTGGTGATGATTTGTTTCCACGAATATATCTAGGGGTTCATGATCTCAGCAATGGCTGGGGAGGAGAAAAAGATCTCTCCCAATGCTGACAACATCCTGCTGTATGTCACCGAACCTAGAACCACCATGCCTATGATTCATAATACCTTCTAGACCTATAGGGGTCATTTGGGCTAAAATATTAATTCGAACAAGCTTGTACTCTGCCATCCCTTCATCCCTTTGAACCCCACGAGTCACCCTGGACCAAGGGTTTCCAATATCTGGGCATGTATGTGATGCCACATCATGAGCAATGTTCCAACTAAGATCTCAGGCAAATGGCTTTCATTTTCCAGGAGGATGAGGACTGGTGGCATGCACTGCCTTCCTCACTGCTGGGAAGAGCTGCCATGTTCACAACACTTACCCTCCCAAACCTATTGTATACCACGCAGAATACCTATTACCCACTCCCTGATGCCATGTTTATTAAGTTGGAAGGCCATATATGCTCCCTGCTGCAGTGCAGAAGGCACCCTAGAATAGCCCTTTCCACTCTCCAAAGCAACCCGTGCAATAGTGGCTTAGCACTCCCAGATGTTAGGGCTACTATGGGGCAGTGCACCTTGTGGTGGTAAATGACTGGGCATTTGCCCCTTAAGACCATTCCACCTGTAAGTTGGAATACGACCAATTTACTAGCTGCTCCTATCTTCACTTTACATATGGAGGAAAGGGACAACTGCTGCCAGCCACCCAGGTGGCAACCGAGGTCTGGTGGAGAGCCACAGACTGTTTGAGTTGGGCAGGTAAATTGACACTTGAGATGTGGTTGAAAGAGATTGGGAAATTAAGGGTCTCTGGAGCCTGGGACTTGCTGCGGCTCTCGATTGTGGGGAATTTCCTTGACAGAAGCAAGTTAGTGTTGTTTTCATCTCTCTGATGGGAGAACTCTATGCGTAGTAATCAATTCTTGAACTATGCCCAGCAACGGCAAGCCTGGTGGGCAGAGGGCATAAAGACGTTGAACTTACCCAAATGCGCCCGTTAGAAGGGTCGGATACTGCAGAAAGATTTGCCATCCAAGGCAATATCCCTCACATATAATACACTGAACAATAATATTCCAAACAGACTGTCCAAACTGAGAAAACAGTAGTGCAACGAGGTGGGGGGAATTCTGGTACATGAACTGGGAAGCAGACTTGATGTACCTAAGGGAAGTGGCCATACAATCTTGCCTGCACTTGATACAACTGAAAGTCCTTTACCGGGTATAGTGCACTGTTGGAAATGGGGTCTTTGGTTGGCAGTCAGGTTGCCCCCTGTCCAAGCAAGGACCCTAACTCTAGTCAGGGTAAAAGGGAATCACCCTCAGCTAACCCCTGCTTATCCCCTTGGTAGCTTGACACGAGCAGTAGGCTTAACTTCAGACTGCTAGGTGTAAAGTATTTGTACCAACACACACAGTAACTTAATGAAAACACTACAAAATTACACCACACACGTTTAGAAAAATAGAAGATATTTATCTAAACAAAACAAGACCAAAACGACAAAAATCAACAATACACAAGTCATCACTAAAAATGCAAATAGAGTCTTCATGTAATTTTTAACACACGCTAACACTGTTAGCGTGAAAATGTACCTTGGGTGCATCAAAAATAACCCCTCACAGGCGAGTGTGCGTCAAAAAGGGCTTGCGATGCGTCGATATCACTCACGAGCGAGACCTTGCGTCGTTTCTCTTTTAGTCAGGTCGGCGTGCGTCATTTCTTCTCTCCACAGGAGAGTGATGTGTCGAGCTGATCATCACCCTCTGGTCTGGGCAGGCCTTGCGTTGTTTTTACATGCCCAGCGGTACTTGCATCGGAAATCCAGCCGCGCAATGGTTCGAAAACCACGCAGCGTGGGTGGCGATCTCACCAGCCTTCGTCAGCAATGCTGTGCGTTGTTTCTCCAGCCCCGGGCGTCGATCTTCGGGTCAGGTTGCAGGCGAGCATCGATTTTCAGTTGCGAAGCCGGTGGGGCGTTGATTTTTCAGCCACAGATCAGAGCCACGTCGATTTTTTTCCCTGCACGGTGTTCTGTGTGTGGATTTCTTCCTCTTAGGCTGCCAGCTTCTCCTTTCAGGGTCCCAGGAACTGGATGGGCACCACTTGGCAGGGTAGGAGTCACTCCAGAGACTCAAGGTGCTGGCAGAGAGAAGTCTTTACTGTCCCTGAGACTTCAAGCAACAGGAGGCAAACTCTAAATCAAGCCATTGGAGATCTTCACAAGATGGAAGGCACACAAAGTCCAGTCTTTGCCCTCTAACTCTGGCAGAAGCAGCAACTGCAGGATAGCTCCATAAAGCACAGTCACAGGCAGGGCAGCTCTTCTCCTCAGCTCTTCAGCTCTTCTCCAGGCAGAGGTTCCTCTTGGTTTCCAGAAGTGTTCTAAAGTCTGTCGTTTTGGGTGCCCTTCTTATGCCCATTTTCTCCTTTGAAGTAGGCCTACTTCAAAGCAAAGTCTCTCTTGATTCTGAAATCCTGCCTTGCCCAGGCGGAGCCCTAGACCTTCACCAGGGGGTTGGAGACTGCATTGCGTGAGGGCAGGCACAGCCCTTTCAGATGTGAGTGACCATTCCTCCCCTCCCTCCTAGCACAGATGGCTCATCAGGAAATGCAGACTACACCCCAGCTCCCTTTGTGTCACTGCCTAGTGTGAGGTGCAACCAGCCCAACTGTCAAACTGACCCAGACAGGGAACCCACAAACAGGCAGAGTCACAGAAATGGTATAAGCAAGAAAATGCTCACTTTCTAAAAGTGTCATTTTCAAACACACAATCTCAAAACCAACTTTACTAAAAGATGTATTTTTAAATTGTGAGCTCAGAGACCCCAAACTCCACATGTCCATCCGCTCCCAAAGGGAATCGACACTTTGATCAGATTTAAAGGTAGCCCCCCCATGTTAACCTATGAGAGGGACAGGCCTTGCAACAGTGAAAAACGAATTTAGCAATATTTCACTGTCAGGACATATAAAACACATTGCTATATGTCCCACCTTAACCATACACTGCACCTTGCCCTTGGGGCTACCTAGAGCCTACCTTAGGGGTGACTTACATGTAAGAAAAGGGAAGGTTTAGACCTGACAAGTGTGTACACTTGGCAAGTCAAATTTTTATTTTAAAACTGCACACACAGACACTGCAGTGGCAGGTTTGAGACATAATTACAGTGCGACTAAAGTGGGTGGCACAACCAGTGCTGCAGGCCCACTAGTAGCATTTGGTTTACAGGCCCTGGGCACCTCTAGTGCACTTTACTAGGGGCTTACTAGTAAATCAAATATGCCAAACCATGGA
The DNA here is from genome assembly GCF_031143425.1 of Pleurodeles waltl. Classification (NCBI taxonomy): domain Eukaryota; kingdom Metazoa; phylum Chordata; class Amphibia; order Caudata; family Salamandridae; genus Pleurodeles; species Pleurodeles waltl. Next base: position 891,134,147 of record NC_090442.1, on the reverse strand, counting down.
TAAGCCAATTACATACTCATTTTGTAAAGGAGCACTTGCACTTTAGCACTGATTAGCAGTAGTAAAGTGTCCAGAGTAACAAAAACAGCAAAAGTAGAGTCCAGCACACATCAACAACCTGTGAAACAGAGGCAAAAAGTTAAGGGAGACCACTCCAAGGATGAAAAGTCTAACATGCACCATGATCTGCTACCAGAAGCGAAGGGCACCCTCCCTAGCCTCTCTCCATTGTGTAGATGAGAGAGGTTCCTACAAACAGGAGAGTTGGGCATGGAGGTGAGTGCAAACATTCCTCTTGACCCAAAGTACATCCTGTTGGGAGTGCCAGGAGATGTTGATGTCGCCAGTATGCAGCTTCTCTTTCATAATTTGGGGTTGGTGGTTTGCCAAATGGGATGTGGCATGAAATTGTGGGGAGCCTGAAGCTACGATATTGCTGGAATGGAGGAGAGGAATAGATAGACCTGTATATGGTGGCTGGAAGGGTCACGTACAAAAGCAGAGGATGTTGGGTAAATTGCTCAAAATAAGGGAGGGTAGTTGAAATAATATGATATTCAGCTTTCGCTGGAAGCACTAACACCCTTGGTATAATCGAACTATGGTGTTCTTAGGCGGGGGCGAAACTCTGTGCATCATTGTGATTTCATCTTTATATGAAACTGCTATTCAAATGTCACTTGTGCTTGACTGGGCGGGTGTGGGTGTTTGCATACCTCCCTCATTATTTACTGTGCTTTATTGTGTAACGCAGGTTTGGCACCTTATTGCACTGTTTGCTGTGTTATGTATGAAATGCTGAACAACTGAAAAAAAAACAAATAAAAATATTTAAAAGAAATAAAATAACAAGACATACACACAAAAATAAGGTTAGAAAAACAGCGCAGTCAGTAATTATGGGACAAATAATTTCAACTCTGGACTCTATTTTCTGATGATGATGCCATGCATGACATGGGATTACGTCATTGATGACATCATATATGACATCAGAAATGTGCACTCATGGATCATACTATAAGAGTGAAATGCTATCTTGGTCAGCTCTGTGCTTGCTTTGAGCCCTTCTCTTTTGCTACTGGTATGTGCATGGTCGATCCCCACTAAATTATTTCTACTATCTATATAAAGGTCCACAGTTCACAAGAAAAAAAACTGGAGAAAAGAGGTGTAACCATTTAGAATTCCTAATTGTAGAATGGAAATCTGTTTACTTCCCAAACCGTTTCGCCATTAAGATTTGCTAAAAACAGTCTCTGCAGAAATCTCCAGGCTGTGAGTAGTTTCTTACATTCACAATGCTGCCCTGGTAATGGTTTATCTTCCAAGGGGGGTTCTAGATTGTTCTTTTTCTTTTACTATAAGAATGCTCAGAGGTGAAATGCATTCATCATGGATATGTACTTCTTTTGTATCCTCCAGCTAAATGTCTCCTTGCCCTCGAGGACTTCATTATGGTTTCTTCTTCTGATCACAAACAGCTCAACAATTGGATGCCTGTTTGACCCTAACCACTGATAGTTCTTGAAGGAGGTGATTGGAAAATAGTTCTACTTTTTGGACCTCACTTTTCACATTCTCCCTCTCGGAGGAATGACCCAGCTGTTCCATAAAAGGTGAGGTGGAGATCCTCTTGGAGGCATTAGGATTGAGTGTTCACCTGATGGCACACTTGTATCCTATGTCCCCTTTCCACTTTGAAAGAAAACACTTTGTTATGGTAGTCATGTTATATCTATTGATTTCTTGACATAATTAATATTTTTATGCAACTCACTCTGAATTTTGGATCAAATGTGAAACCTAGGTTGTTCCAGAGCTAATGAAAGATGACCTCCACCTGTTCATGGCCAAAGAGAACATCTATGTTGCTTAATTAGGGAAGGGCAACATTGTGATTCTTTTTTATTAAAATATGTGAATATCAAACAAAATTACATGTACTTCGTGAAATGTCCTTTGATGGTACCTAACGTAAAAAATCAAGTGCTGGCATACCTTATGGTCAAAAGCCACGCAAGATAGCTCAATGAGAGAATGTCTAGTATTCAATGTTTTACGGTTTCTCCAATACATTTGCTGATCATTCCTCCTCAAACAAAAATCAAGCAAGATTTCCACCTACTAAATGACAAGAAGCTTAGAAAATTTGCATAATACGAAATGTGAGAACATCATGAGATTGTGCTTGTGTAAAAAAAAATCACCAAAGTTTAAGTTTATAATAGTCAGTCACCGAATTTTGTTTTTGAGCCTGCAGGGCCTGGCGGTGATTGGAAAACCATACTTTATAATTCAGCTACACTTGCACAACCTGTCTGCTCTCTGGTACAAAGAGTTCAGGGGCAGTGGCAGTGGAAGAAAACAAATCTTTCTTTAATCCCTGTTTCTCCCTCCACTAGTACAATGGCAGTAAATAAGCAGAGTCTGGGACTAAGAAAGGAACACAAATATTCTATAGGAACAACAACGTTTCCCAAATTACCATTTGGTTATGTCACTGGGATCATGCATGAGAGATAACACCCATATGTGAAATAATCTATCCTCTAACTATTAAATTTAGGACAGTAAAACTAAGTACTAATACATACTAATACTAATATACATAATTAATAGTCATAAGAACAAATAAGTACAAATCCAGACAGTGTCAAACTTAGTCCGTTTCGCTGTTACTGGGGCAGTTGGACTGAATCATGCATCATGCTCAAATCTGTCTATAGGCCTAACTGGATAGGTTACTCCGTCACAACAGTGACGGATATCATGTTCGCCGAAATATAAATCCCATTGGAAATAATGGGATTTATATTTCGACAAACGGGATATATATCACTGCTGTGACAGAGTAACCAGTCTGCACAAATCTAAACAAGGCCCGCAATCTGTTCTTCAAATGAAAATTTCCTATCATTAATATTGGGATGTTTAGAGTCCTTTCAGTGTCGAGTGCGCTGCAGACAAGCCATCACAATGGCATGAAATTGAAAAATGATGTAAATTTATGTGCTACTCTCAGCATAATTAGTAGTGGACAAAATGTAATTTACCCTGGCATAAATTTAGGAAATTTCTGACTTTTGCATTACGATTGTCACACAACATGTTAGAGAGGATGGTATTATACCGCGTCCCTTAACTGAGACTGCTTTCAGGTAAAAGTTCTATGAAAGGAGCTTGGAAAGATTGCGAACAAATCAAACACAAGCAACTGTTTGTATCACACACAATTTTGTGCTTTTTTCAGCACAAAATGTATCTTCATTCCAAAAATTGAGCCAAGGATGCATTTTTCACGAAAAAAATAGTGCAAAATGACAAAGCCGACATTTTGCCTAATAGAGCGTGATTTTATGTAATTCTTTTGGAGGCATGATGCGAATTTCTGCAAAGCACATTACGCTGATTTTGCCCAGGGAATACCATAATTATTTGAATGTCGTAAATTATTGGATGTTCAGCAACCTTAGATGTCTTTTCCAAAACTATAGGAGTCTAATACCAGGAAAGCTTGTAAATGTTTGTACTTAGTCCAAAAATTGGGTGCATCCTCTAAGACAAACAGCTGGTAAATATTGTCTCCAATTACTAATATTGTTCAGCATAGTGTAAAATTTGAATCGATTGCGGTCATGCTATAATCTAAATTTGCAAATGGTTGCTACTGAATATCCTAGCTACAGGAACTAGTTAAATGTCGGTTAGAAATTTCCAGACCCATCTTTATGTAACATTGAGCTAGGTGGGTACAAAAAATGATGGACTGGAATGAGGTCCAGGTAATTATATCAGTAGCTGAGATTAATTCAAGCAATTCATCCATCACTTTTTTATATTCTGTATATGTCCAGATGTAGGTCAGAGCTCACAGTGCCAATGGAACTAAGCTGCACTGACTGAAGAGGCTCAACTAGGCTGAAACCGGCCTTGAGTTGCTTTTCTTCCAGTTCATAGAAAACTTCATCATCAACATCATTATCAAAAAAACGTTATACCGTTTATCAGAAACCCACAAAGCATAGCTCAAATAAAACAACAGTTTGCATAGTATAACATAAATGTGCTTAAAAAATAAAATACATTTAAAACAGACGCATAGTCATATAAAATCAATCTCGCTTTAAGAGCATACTCAAGTATTTAGGGTCAGGAAATAAATGGTGCTCTACTGAACTATTGCGAAACACTGAATTAGTTAAAAACAGTCAAGGTATCAATCACAATAAAAAGATACTGAATCAATTAAGTCAATTCAGTTTTTAAAATATGATCTAAGGTATTTACAAATAAATCTCAACTATGGCTCATCCCCTCAGTTAAAGTGCAGATTTTTGACCGTCTAGGCCAAATGCCAAATAAGAATCGGCCCACTGAATGCAGAATTGGCCCTGATGTATCAGAATTTTGAAGTATAAATGCAACTTCAGAACGCCTGACCCTCAAGTCAAGCACACAGGGCGAATCCATGTCCTGCGGAAACCGCAGTATCCTGGACACAATAAAAATACATCCTGCAAAGTCTTGGTTGCCGAACCGCAGGGAGGGCATGTAAATGTAAATGTAAATTAGCACTTGTATAGCGCACTACTCACCCGTTAGGGTCTCAAGGCGCTGTACTCATACCGCTATGGAACCCCTCCTGGCTTTTCCCTGTGAGGCGCCCACTCCTGAGCACCCCCAGGGTGAAGCCAGGCATCCAAGCGCTGTTGGGGCCGTTGTGGAGATTAAGCAAGCTATTGCCCAGAGTTGCAGAGTGGGACCCATGAATTAGATTAGGCACCGAGGCAAGAATTATCTGGTCAAGGGGAATTGAGCCCAAGACCTGCCGAAGCGGGACTTGAACCCTGGTCTTGAGCCAGATCTCTGCTTCAGGGTCTGCTGCTCTAACCATTGAGCCACACTTCTCCACCTGTATCAGGTGTAGGGCATTTCAACCATTTAATATCATAAGTTCTGAGGGGTAAAGTGTGCAGGCGGAATCATACACATTTCGCCAAAGGGGGAGTATTAAGGCCTAAGAACAGTTCAAACTTAGGGCATAGCTAACATTTTAAAATTGATCAGATAGACAGCCTGTTTCAGCGCTTGCCACATACTGACTATAAACATATGTCCAGTACTTGGAATTTAGGACTAGAACATTTGCCTTCTGAATTTCCCTCAGATGGCTCCATAATCTTGCCAAACCAAGGTTCCTAAACCAAGCTGAGACACTTTTTAACCAAGGGATATTCAGAACACTATTCATCTTTAATAATTCAGTCAGTGAGTCTTGGTAGTCGGATAGTTCAGGGGTGGTCCAAATTCTTACCAACTATGTTAAAGGCCTCAATTGGGCAACATCCCTTATTTGCTTGATACCCAAATCAAAGAACAACTGGTGTAGGGGAGTACTGAGCAGGACCACAGTAAGAGATATAATACAATTAAGCTAGTGCACTGTTAGTTTCTGATATCCACGTGCCCCCAGATCTAGGCACCCTAAAGTGCAGCGCTTTTAGCCTTGGTCCAATAGACTTCTAGGGTGGGAGATATAGGTTGGGACAGTGCAGTTCCTGGTTTTGCTCTTTCCAAATATCATAAATTAAGTTTTGGCTCCATTTAGTTCTAACCCACGGGCAGCACAGCACCCCAAGAACTTATCAGCTAAGTTCTGGAGACCTGGTGGGGTCTAAGAAAATAGTATTGAGCCATCTGCAAAGGGTAGGATTGGGATCTTTCTGCCATTTAGGACAGCTGCGTCATTTCTGCAGCTTGTGAGATCCTTGACTACTTGATTTATAAACAATGTAAATAGCGTAGGTGTGAACGTCACTTCTTCCATACTTACCCATGGCATCTGGGCAAAATTGTCTTCATGTAATCTGCAATCAGGGCGACCAAGTAAACAGAAGCCCCCATTTCCATTATCACTGCCACAGTTTCTTGAGGGGCACACGGTCAAACGCTGACCGTAAATCAACGACTGCTACATCAAGTTTTTGGCCCCTAACTGAAACATATTTCCAGTCGAGGAGAGTAAACCTAAAGTTTTGTCGCAAGTGCTGGTTTTGGCACGAAAACCCACTTGAAGAGGAGATAAAAAATGACTGTTAACCATCCAGGCCTGCATCTTGTTGAGTACCTGTCTTGCAAAAGGTTTTTGCAGGTTAGCAACAAAACTTATTGGCCTATAATTAGATGGCTTTGAACGTGTTGGAGTGTAATTTTTATAATCAAAATTAACATGAAATGTTTGCGAATTAATGTGTAAGGAGGCCGCATAGAAAATGTATTAATGTGATTGTGAATTGTGCCCACAGGGAGTGGCCACCAATGTATACGATGATAAATGGAACTGACTAATAATGACATATTAATGTACTAATGTGTGATTTTGTATTAGTATTAAGAGTTATATGTTAAGGTTTTGTTAATTAATCACTAGGCCTTAGTTAGCATGAGTCGGGCCTAGCTGCTCGGTGTCATATTAAATGTGTTTTTCTAACGTGCAATGTGCTGACTTGCTGAAGGACATGTAGCCATACTTTTCCAGAAGATGTGTGTAACCGTAGTAAATGCTTTCTCATGAGACTCGACTTGCTCAAGGAGACATTCTTGCCGAATGCAACAGTGTAAACTTGCAACAGGTACGAGGTCACCCGAACTGGTATAGACAATGGAACTACTGACTGGGACTATGAGAGGACTGCGCAAACATGAAATTGTACCTGACATTCTACCCGTTGGAGATGTTAATTACAGGAGCCAATAAACTACGTGAGAACTGTTCTAAGTTGACAATCTTAATGAGGCGACAAGTAAACCATTGGATGGAGATAATGATGCACCAAAACTTGCTCAATTGGAAATTAGAGGACTGTACAACAAGATCGATATAATTCTTGGACATAAGGAGAAATCAGCCATTATCCTTGCCATTCCATGCTGTTTTTGACATAGCCATTACTTGTCTTGTGCTATTACCCAGCCACTTTGTCACTCTGACTTTGCTGATTGACTTCGCAAACCATCCTCACCTACCTTGCCTTGCCCGTCTCATACTTTTCCTCCTTATGAGGGAGGTGTCCCTTACTGCCCCGTCTTGCTGAACTTTGCTGTGTTTCCTGGCTGATGGCAAATCAACTGATGTCCTGAGGACGAAGACTGACTCTGTATGCTGACCCATTACGGAGGGTAACTATATAATGATGAAATTGTAATTGTCTGTTTGCCTTTTCTTCTAGGTACCAACTGCTATCTTTTGATAGAGACCATAGTTAGATGTTTTCTAAATTTGTGTTGCTAAATTGTTTTGCATGAAGCCCAACATGCTAATGCTAATTCGAGGCTAGTTAAGGAGTTCACTGAACGGACGTACATAGACAAATGACTGAATTTATGCTTTATTGAATAATGCGCTAGTGGTACCCTGCTAAGATTAATACATGTTGACATCGTGCTTTGTGCTAATGTTTATGAACTTTGCTTTGATGAAATCTTATTTGAGTTGCCATATCATTACTGTGTTGATGTGTTTTCTGGTATTGAGACTAATAAACTTACTCATAGAAGTGTAATCAATAGGGAATAAATATCATAAATCTTACTAAATCTAGTGTGGCTATTCGTGACTGAAAGGTCATGGTGGTTTCCGACTCTTACCAATGTCATTATCTGAGTTGAATCGAATTGTTATTGTAAATGTTGTGGACGTTATTGATCTATTGATTGGCATGTTGATTAATTGCCTCGTTCTAAGGTGTCTTCAGTCAGGGTCAAAAGATTCCTTGGCCTAAAACGAGTCCCAGATTAATTAAAATGGACGCGTTATAGTTCTGTAGCAGAGGACGGTTCAGGCCCTTTGGGGGCCCTAGGACGATGGACCATTGTTTTAGAATTGTTTTTGGAATAAAGCAAATTGGGGATATGATGTGCCTCTAAGTCCCAAATGACTTTCCCGGAATCTCGGAGCCTGCATAAGTGAGTTGGGTAAGTTCTCGGCGTTCTAGTGATAGTATGTGTGACGTAGAATTAGCGCTTGCTCAGCTTATGCATATCATAGGTGAATTGTGAGGGTTGTGAGAATTTAGGCCAGGTAATGTTTTAGTAGGAGTGGCCGTACTCCGCAGTATGAGAGTAGGGAAGTTAGCGAACTTCATGTGAGTGTGGCGCTTTGTGCTCGAAAATTGTCCACGTGGTTGGTTGGTGATGTACGGACCTGGTGTGGTCTAAGACTCCGGAGTATATTGATAAGTGTATGAGACACTTGGTTTATGTTGTAATTTGCGCAGTTTAATAGGTCAATCGGGCGTGGTTGATGAGTCGAGTTTGAGTCAAAAGTGCGTGAGTGAAACCTTCAATGGAGATTTGGTAAAGTTCTAAAGTGCACTAGGACGAACCATTGACAAGTCGAGAGTGAAATTTGCGGGTCAAATTTTGCCTGCGACTGTGGGATCTGAGAAGAAGAGAGTAGCGGCCGAGGCTTCAAGTGAAATCTCTGTAAAGTTCTGAAGCGATTGTGTCACCCTTCCTGTAGTAAACCGGCAAATTTGGGTTTTGTTGTAAAGGTGCTTGCAATATATTGCATTAGTTGTGTGTGGATTTAGAGTGAGGAAGACAAGCTGCAAGACTTTGTCAGCCGCATTGTGTGTGTGAGTGTGACATCATTGGAGCCGCGCTGGGATAGGTCAGTTGCCGAGAAGGGTCGGGCACGGATTGGCAGCCGTCCGTGAGAGGCAATTGGTTGAGAAGGTAGGCGAAGAGTGTTCTGGGAATTAAAGTCACTTCCTGATTAGATTCTAAATGAAATAAAAGACGCAAAAATGAAGTTTTTCAAGGCTTTAAAGAGTGCTTTGAGGGGAGATACATATATTACCGCAAGTGTGGAGGAGCCTACACCACCAAAGGATACCCCGGCTTATGCCATGATGGAAGAGAAGGGAGTTGTGCCATGTCTTTGGCTAAAGCATTGGTGCAAATTAACAGAGAAAGATGGGTGTTTGGCGTTTCCAGAGAATGGAACATTTAACCTAGGGGTTCTAGAAAATTTGCGGAAAGCGCTAAATGACCAGAAGCCGCCTCCGAGACCAGCTCAGTTTGAGGCGTTAGCGATTTGGGAATTAATGGCCATACGACAGAGGCAACAGGAATTCGAGAGGAGAATGAGGAAAGCAGAAAAGACTCTAGCGGAGGCTAGATGGGATAGTGAGACTCGAATGTAGAGAAGGGAAATAATAGACGGAGTTAGAATGTTTCCGGCAATAACTCAAGAAGCCGAAACACAGGGAAGGAAGGCCACTTGTAAAACAGACAAGGGCTCTAGAAAGCAAAAGGAGACTCAGAAGTCTTGGGCAGATGCAGATGATTCAGATGATGATGAGTTTCTTAATCAGTTGTTACATGATCGACCACCACCATATGCCATAAATGACAACAGACCGAGTACTAGTGCAGGTCCTGTAAATTCGACACAAAATCAGGGAACCACGAGCGCAGTCCAGGCAAATAATATTACCACAACAGCTCCAATACAGAATGGTGCTAGTGTATCCACTGCACCAGAGATGCAGATACAGTTGCAGCCACCACCAATTCAGAGGTTCTATCCTGATGTCCCAGTATTAGAGACGACTACGAACTTGATGGTACCACCTGATCCGATATACACGGGCTCAAAGTTAGTCCAGATGGAGCAAACTCCACATTTGCTGCCCCAGTCGCAGCAACAGACGGTTTCGAATTACACTTCAGTTGCAGGACCGCAGTCAGTTAGAGCACCTGTAATGAATCAAGCTATGGGAGTAAATGCTCCACCGGGATTGGGAAACGGACAAGCACCAGCTGCTATATCTTTGCCGATTCCTGTTGGTCCGCCAGTACCGCTATATGCACAGGCGAAGCCCAGTGTATGCGACCAAGGAATAATGATTCAAGAGGTGATAAGAGGAGGGTTCACAGGAAGCTCTCAAGGGATGACACCGGGAAAACAGACAGCTGAGAGATCTAGATCCTTGTTGGACTTCAGTCCGATTGGGGTTCCGTTAGTAACCATGAGACAAGCAGGTTTGGGCCTACTGACTCCACAGGTACTGGGTGCAAATACGTCACAACCACCGATGATGCAGGCCGGAAATATCTTGTTGCAGGGTTTATCTGTGCAACAACTGAATGAATGGTTAGACAATCTTAACACTCCGCAGACTACTCCTGCAACAGCAGAGCGGTCGGAGAGAGAGGAATACTTGAATTTTGTGAGGTTGGGTGTGGAAGCAGCTGAGCTAGTTGAAAGAACTATGGGAGTGAACAGATTAGAATCATACACTGAGGCAGAATTAAGATATCTGTGCCCGAAAATAACCTAAGAAGTGAGTAAGGTGCACCAGAGGTTAGCGAACTTGACAGACAAATATGGCATAGACTTGGATAATACCAAACATCTGAAAAGGAGTTATAGGTTAGACTTTGAACCCAAAGATTTTGATCACATGAGATCTACTGGAATGAAGGCACACCTTAAAGAGATACTGCAGAGTGCTCAAGTTTGGGGAGCATTAGAGAAGTGGGAAGGCAGATGGGCGAAGAAGAGAGATAAGAGGAAAAGTGACTGCCTGGAACCGCAGCAAGCGAAGGCTGTGCCAGATACAGGAACAATAAAGATGTTACCAATGAGAGAAACGGCTGGAGGGGTTCTAGTTCATGTACTGTGGTCTAGAGGTGACATTTTGTCATTCACGAATGACTATCCCAGGTTGAGGGAAAAGCCGATAGAAGGGTATCCGCAGACAGACAGGTTTGTGAAGCTTGCGAAGTGTCTTTGGGAAGACTTGAATACACTGTTTGAGATTATAGTTCCAGCTGATTTGTGGCTTGAATGCAAGAGGAGTGTGGATTGGCCGACAGTGGAACCGGCAAGGGGCAGGACTACAGGACCACCGTCTCCTGAGGTGATGAAATACTACTATAAGGTGATTGAGTTCTTGAAGCAGAAGGTGTTGCCGCAGAATATTGATTGGCATAAGATTGATCGAAAGGCACAAGAAGGCAAGGAATCGATATATGCTTATTATGAGAAGTTGTTAAAGGCGTTCAAACACTACAGTGGCACAGAGGTCATAGAGCCGAAAGACATTAATCATCTTGTGTTCAGGTTTGTTGAAGGATTGAGGCCAGAGATTAGCCAGATGATTAAGAATCATTTGATCTGTTGGCAAGCAAAGCTGATTGATGAGGTGTTGCAGTATGCAAAATACTGTAGTGACGAGATTGAATTGAAGCAGAGAAAGTGATGGTGATGCAAATTAAAGCAGCTCAAGCAGGGATGCAGGGAAATGGAGTGCAACAGATGGTACAGCAGCCGCAAGGGAACGGGATGTTTCAGACGCAACCGAGAGGTCGAGGTCGAGGAGGTTTTGTGAACCGTGGTCCAGATTTGAATATGGTTGTGGTTCAAAATGATGTGCAAGGGATGAAAAAGATGTCACCATGCCATGCGTGCGGGGGCGTGGGACTTTGGAAGCGGGAATGTCCGATGATGGTGCAGCATGGTGTAGTTCAACAAAGCAATGATGTCAGTACGTTTCGAAATGTGAGAGGTCCCAGAATGTGGGGTCCAAATCCGAACTTCCAGAATAACATGGTTCAGATGCAGGGCCTCCAGCGCATGCAAACGATGCAAATGCCACGTGTTTAACCAGCGCAGATGCAGCAAGTGCAACAGCAGATTCCCTTTGTACCTAGACAGCAAATGCAGTTACCTTTAGCTCCGATGGGACAGCAACAGGTGATGCTTCCTCAAAAGGTCACAGGTCAAACAATGAGTCAAAACAATACAATACAACAGTTCCCATTACGTGGTGAGAATGGAATAAGCGATGAATGGTCAGATGATTGTTCAGATAGTGAGGAGTGCAGGCTTGCAGCGCGCCCTAGAAGTAGATCAGAGGGGACCTTATGTGCAAGGGAAGGTGATGGGTCACAGAGTTTCATTCCTGGTTGATACAGGAGCTACACACTCGACAGTCAGAAGTGCAGAGGTTCCGAAATTGTCGCTTTTAGGGCATACTATAAAGGTGGTAGGAGTAGCAAATCAGCTTCTGACGAATCCGATTACAGATCCGGTTTAGGTTGAGATTTGTACCTTCCAGGGATTGCACAGGTTTGTAGTCTGTGATTCAAGTCCTGTATCCCTACTGGGAAGAGACTTGCTGTGTAAGACGAAGTGTTCAATCACTTGCTCCAATGAGGGGATTGAGGTGCAGACAAACAGTGATGACGAAGGGGATGATGGTCAGATCTCGGAACCAGAGACGGAGACCACAGATGAGTAGTACCCTTTGATAAGCTTCTTCCCGATGTTCACAGTGACTGATTTGCCAATAGAATTACAGGGAACTGTGACGGAGAAAGTGTGGGACTTGACAGGAAAAGAAGTGGGGCTGATAAATGAGGTAGAACCAGTCAAGGTAGAGGTGAAGCCAAACGCAGTGTTTCCCCAGGTACCGCAGTACCACATGGCACAAGATGTCCTCATACAGGTGACGCAGATAATTAATGAATTTGTGAAGCAAGGGGTCCTAAAAGAAGTGATGAGCAGCCCATGTAATTCACCAATAATGGGATTGAGAAAGCCTTGTGGGAAAGTCCGAATTGTCCAGGATCTAAGGAAAATTAATTAAATAGTGGTGAAGTATTGCCCTATAATGCCAAATCCCGCCATGATCATGTTCCAGTTTCCATGTGATGCAGAGTGGTTCACAGTCGTGGACTAGTCTCAAGCATTATTTTCAGTGCCTCTTCATGAGGACAGCCAATTTCTCTTCAGTTTCAAATTCTTGGACAAGGTTTACAGTTGGTGTTGAATTTCTCAAGGGTTTTCAGAATCACTTTCCATCTTCAATCAGATATTGTAGAAGGATTTGGAATCATTGGAACTGCCTTTTAATACGACTCTAGTGCAGTATATTGATGACTTGTTGATTGCGTCCAAAACGAAAGATGACTGCAGGTACGATACTATTGCCTTACTGAATCACTTGGGAAAGAACGGACATAAAGTGTCCCCAAAGAAGCTGCAGTACTGTCAGAAAGAGGTGAAGTACTTAGGCCATCTAATTGAAAAAGGGTCAAGAAGAATTTCTAAAAAGAGAGTAACAGCCATATTGCAGATGAATCCCCCGACATCCAAAAGAGACGTTAGGATGTTTTTGGGAATGGTGGGCTACTGTTGCTAGTGGATCCCAAACTTCTCAATTATCTTTAAGCCTTTGGTAAGGTTAACCATCACGGAGGTAAGGATGGCCCAGATACCCTAACTATGCCAGAGAAAGAGATGAGGGCATTCATTGAGCTGAGGGAGTGTATGTGCAGGGCTCCAGCTTTAGGTATGCCTGATTACACAAAGCCTTTTGTCCTGTTTTGTCATGAATGCGATGCTTGTTCTTGGTCTGTCCTGCACAGGTCCATGGAGGTGCAAACCGACCAGTAGCATATTTTTCAGCTACTTTGGGCCGAGTCGCAGCGGCCTTACCGGGTTGTCTGTGTGCAGTTGCAGCAGTAGGTCAAAGCCTTACTCAGTGTGAAGGCATAGTGATGGGACATCCTTTACCAGTAATGGTCCCACACTCAGTCGAAATACTACTCACCCGAACTAAGACACAGCATATGACAAATGCTAGATTGACCAAGTACGAGAAAATTATATTAGGGTCACCTAATGTATCACTCAAACGCTGTACTGTATTGAAACCGTCAACTTTGCTTCCTAATGAGAATACAGATGTTGATGATGCTGAGGAAAAAGAACATGATTGTCTTGAGGTAACAGAACTGTGCACCAAACCGAGACCTGACATTAAAGATATTCAATTGGATGAAAATGATTACATTATCTTTGTTGATGGTTCATGCCTAAGAGATTCAGTGGGAGAACTGAGAGCCGGATACACTGTGTGTACAATCAGCGGTATCCTAGAAGCATCTGGGCTCAAGAGAGTATATTCTGGTCAAGTGGCTGAATTGGTTGCTCTTACTAGGGCATGCCATGCCGCTGACAAATTGAAAGTCACTATCTATACTGACAGCAGATACGGATTTGGAATTGTTCATGATTTTGGCCAGCTATGGTCACAGAGGGGTTTCATGACCTCTTCTGGTTCTCCAGTGAAAAATGGGGAAAGAATTAAGGAGTTGTTGCACGCGATTCAGTTACCTCTTGAAATTGCCGTGGTGAAATGCAGTGCTCATGTGAAATCACAAGACTGTGTCAATGGGGAACAGGTATGCAGATCAAGTCGCAAGGTTTTGTGCATTGAACTGTATATCGTTCAAGGATCAGTGGGAATTGTTACCTGAAACTGAAAAGGAGACATGCACAGGTTACGCATTGAGGGTGGTTGACACAATGGAAGAACTAAAATTGTTGCAGGGACGTGCCAGCAGAGAGGAGAAACTTTCTTGGCTTAAAATGCAATGTGTACAAAGACTTGATGATTTGTGGGTTTCAGATGAAGGGAAAATGGTTTACAGTCTACTGTCACAGTTTGCAAGGTTCTACCATGGTCAAGCACATATCGGGCGAGATGCCATGATCAGGTTGTTCAAAACTGATTGGTTCAATCCGAAATTCAGACAAGCTGCAGAAGTAATCTGTCACAGGTGCATCATCTGTCAACAGATGAATGCGGGGAAAGGGACCGTGGTGAATTTGAGCCACATTGGGAGAGCAGGAGGTCCATTTAGAAGAAAGCAGATGGATTTTATTGAGATGCCTGTGTGTGGAGGTCTGAGATACATGTTGGTGATTGTGTGCATCTTTAGTCATTGGATTGAAGGTTACCCTACACGTAGGAATGACAGTCTCACAGTAGCGAAGTTGCTGCTTAGGGAATTGATACCACGTTTCGGGTTCACGATCTCTTTAGAATCAGATAGAGGAAGTCACTTCAACAACGAGGTGGTTAAGCTCTTGTGCACAACACTGAACATTGAGCAGAAGTTGCATTGTAGCTACCGTCCTGAAGCCTCAGGACTAGTGGAACAGATGAATGATACCTTGAAGTCGAGAGTGGCGAAAATGTGCGCAGCTCCAAATTTGAAATGGGCAGATGCATTGCCCTTAGTGCTAATGTCAATGAGAAATACACCGACCAAGAAAACAGGACTATCTCCTCATGGAATTCTTATGGGTCGAGCTATGAGACTGCCTGCAGTGCCTGCGAATGCTCTTGTGAATATCACGGATGATATGGTGTTTGACTACTGCAAGGGTCTGGCTGACGTGGTCTGCTCTTTCTCTCACCCGGTGGAGGCAATCACATTGCCACCGATAAATGATCCAGGTCACAATCTGAAAGCTGGTGACTGGGTTGTTGTCAAGAAACACATGAGGAAGTCGTGTTTGGAGCCACGTTGGAAGGGGCCGTATCAAGTGATACTGACAACTACTACTGTTGTGAAATGTGCGGGGATTCCAAACTGGATTCATGCCAGTCACACAAAGAAGGTGACATGTCCAACTGATGAGGAACTTGAATTGTCGAAAATAGCAGCTACAGAAAAGGAAGTCTCAGGGCCGGAGAGTAATCAAAGGGGAACTGAGTCTGAAGGAGAGCCCGTTGAGGATGGCTTGGTCACCCAAACAGCAAACGAGATCCAGAAGGGTGACTGTGAGCTTATCTCAACTGAGGCACCGGGAGGACCGACCCAAAGAGAGGTTCTCCCAGAAGCAGACGGATACGGGTTTGAAGTTGAACCCCTGACTGACCCAGAGGGCGAAGGAGTTGAGGCAGAAGGAAATCAGAGTGTTCAGACTCCTCCTGAGCCACTTGCAGAGCCAGCAAGAGAAAACACCATAGCACAAGAGGAGGGCAGTGAACAGCAACCTGAAAAACCAAACAGTAAAAAGATACTGAAGGGAGATAAGTGGCCAGAATCGCAAACTGAGAAAGGGAAAGTGGTCATTAATGAAACAATAGAGGAAGAGGTCGATACCACAAGAAAAGAAGATTTGAGTGAAGGAGAATTGCAGGGTGACCGCAAGTTGAAAAGAAAGAGAATAGCAAACAGATGGTGCGCGGGTCCTGAATGGGCTTAGCAACGTCAGCTGAGTGGCAACAAGAGTTCTTGGCATTCTGTTTTGATCGTGAAGTTCCAGGTCAATATTATGGTACTTGAGATTACCCACAAATAAGAGACTGCGTTAAAGCTGAAATTGAATAAAGGGAAACCTGAGAAGAGAGACTAGTGAAAATTACCGGATGCAACACTGTTAACCTGAATTGACTTTTGAAAACCGATTGCGACAAGCTGCTAATCTGATTTGACAAAGACCCTGGAGTGAATGAGAAAGCTGTAAATACCTGCTGAAGAAAGACTTTGCTTAGCTCTGCGGAGGAAAGGAGACTTACTAACCATCCTCATATTAGTTGATTACATTTATGGTACTCTACTTTCTGATTCTTTACAGATCATGCCTAGGTCAGGAGATGACGTTGAGGGAAATAAGCGTTGTAAATATTTGGGTGTTGCTTTGGCTGTTGTATGTGTGATATTCATTATAGCTATATTTGTGGAAATGTGTTTGGTGGATGAGAGTGAAGCTAACAATGCTACAGTTTCTGAAAATGCTACATTAACACCATGGGATAGGTTTGAGCAGGATGCGAAGTATTTGCATGGCGAGAATAATGCAAAGGGGGAACTGTCTACTAACGTTTTCTATCGCTTGCTGAGTGAGTATGTTGACACTATGGATGCGAATGCTTGTTATGTGTGTACACAAATTCCTCTTTCGGTCAAAGGGGGAGTTACATATCACAGCTTGCCATTAACCTACGGGATTAGTTGTAGTCTGCTACTAACGTGTTTTTATAATCAAGAAGAAGTGCAATATCTTTATTCGAATTATGATTTAGTGTTTTCCTATGTGCCTATCATAGAATATTTGAATAGTGTAGCTAAATATTATGCCATAAAGCTGGTTAAGGGTTTCTTCGAGCCTAGAATGACAATTAGTACATCATATGCGCACTGCAATAATTTGACATGCTTGCTTACGCCTGTAGAAAAGTGCTTTCAAGATCTCACTGAGGACAGAAGGATGGTTTTAAAAATGAAATTAGCAAAGGGCTTGCAACAAGGAACATTTCTTAGTAATAGCAATAACAGAGTTAGGGAACAATGGAAATTAGCTTTAGATGCGAAACATGTAGGAAGGCTTTGCATTACGTGACCAAAATCATACTATGACAATGTGTTTGTGGGAACGAGTGAGTGTAAGCATGTGTTTTTGTTTCAGTATAAATGGACGTTCATGCTAAATGGGATGGATCAAGTGATCCCAGGGGTCTATTATATTTGTGGACTTAGTGCTTATTACCGTCTTCTTAAGGGATGGTATGGGACATGTTATTTGGGAATAGTTTTTAAAAAGATCTATCAACTGGATGATTTAAAGAAATTTCCGAAAGTGACAGAATTGCTTTGTGCTAGACAAAAGAGAGAAACTGCTGCTGGTGTAGTAGGAGACATATTTGGAGCAATAATTCCTTCAGTGGGAGTTTTTTTTAACTCCGTAAAGATTCGAAAGTTGTCTACTATTGTGGATAAAATGCTGACAAACTTCACAGGGGCTATACTCCTGATGGATACTGAACTTGCTGCGGACAGGGCTATGACTCTTCAAAACAGGCTTGCTTTAGACATTCTTTTAGCGAAAAGTGGCGGAGTCTGTAAGATGCTTAATGAGCGCCACTGTTGTGTTTATATTCCGGATAATAGTAATGAGATTAGAAGTATGCTTACTAACCTAACAAGAGATAGTGCAGATTTGAAGGAACTGAAGGAACCAGGAGTCTGGGAAAAGGTTGACGAGGGATTTGCGCGTGTAGGAAGTTGGTTTAGTGGTCTTTGGCATGGGTTCTTGGGAAAATTAATACGGGGAATAGTAATTGTATTGGCTTGTTTATTCGCATTATGGTTATTGAACAAAATTTGCGAAAGAAGTAAAGTAAAATGTACAAAAAAAAAGAGAGGTGGGAAGACAAGAAAAGAGAGAAAATGTTCAGAGCAAGATATGAAAAGGCAAAACGAAAGGAGGAAATTGAGCTGAGGGAAATGACCAAATGAAAGAAATATTAAAGAATGGATTTGTGTGATGACAAGTGTCATCAGAGGAGGGATTGTTGGAGTGTAACTTTCATAATCAAAATTAACATTATTGTGTAATGAGGCTGCATAGAAAATGTATTAATGTGCTTTTACTAAACGTGCGTGTGAACTGTGCCCACGGGGAGTGGCCACCAATGTATACGATGATAAATGGAACTGACTAATAATGACATATTAATGTACTAATGTGTGATTTTGTATTAGTTTTAAGAGTTATATGTTAAGGTTTTATTAATTAATCACTAGGCCTTAGTTAGCATGAGTCGGACCTAGCTGCTCGGTTTTTATATTTAATGTGTTTTTCTAACGTGCAATGTGCTGACTTGCTGAAGGACATGTAGCCATACTTTTCCAGAAGCTAGAAGATGTGTGTAACCGTAGTAAATTCTTTCTCATGAGACTCGACTTGCTCAAGGAGACATTCTTGCCGAAAGCAACAGTGTAAACTTGCAACAAGTACAAGGTCGCCCAAACTGGTATAGACAATGGAACTACTGACTGGGACTGTGAGAGGACTGCGCAAACATGAAATTGTACCTGACATTCTACCCATTGGAGACGTTAATTACAGGAGCCAATAAACTACGTGAGAACTGTTCTAAGGTGACAATCTTAATGAGGCGACAAGTAAACCATTGGATGGATATAATGATGCACCAAAACTTGTCCAATTGGAAATTAGAGGACTGTACAACAAGATCGATATAATTCTTGGACATAAGGAGAAATCAGCCATTATCCTTGCCATTCCATGCTGTTTTTGACATAGCCATTACTTGCCTTTTGCTATTATTTAGCCACTTTGTCACTCTGACTTTGCTGATTGACTTCGCAAACCATCCTCACCTACCTTGCCTTGCCCGTCTCATACTTTTCCTCCTTATGAGGGAGGTGTCCCTTACTGCCCCGTCTTGCTGAACTTTGCTGTGTTTCCTGGCTGATGGCGAATCAACTGATGTCCTGAGGATGAAGACTGACTCTGTAGGCTGACCCATTGCGGAGGGTAATTATATAATGATGAAATTGTAATTGTCTGTTTGCCTTTTCTTCTAGGTACCAACTGCTACCTTTTGATAGAGACCATAGTTAGATGTTTTCTAAATTTGTGTTGCTAAATTGTTTTGCATGAAGCCCAACATGCTAATGCTAATTCGAGGCTAGTTAAGGAGTTCAGTGAACGGACGCAAATAGACAAATTACTGAATTTATGCTTTGTTGAATAATGCGCTAGTGATACTCTGCTAAGATTAATCCATGTTGACATTGTGCTTTGTTCTAATGTTTATGATCTTTGCTTTGATGAAATCTTATTTGAGTTGCCATATCATTACCGTGTTGATGTGTTCTCTGGTATTGAGACTAATAAACTTACTTGTAGAAGTGTAATCAATAGGGAATAAATAACATAAATCTTACTAAATCTCGTGACTGAAAGGTCATGGTGGTTTCCGACTCTTACCAATGTAATTATCTGAGTTGAATCGATTTGTTATTGTAAATGTTGTTGACGTTATTGAACTATTGATTGGCATGTTGATTAATTGCCTCGTTCTAAGGTGTCTTCAATCAGGGTCAAAAGATTAATTGGCCTAAAACGAGTCCCAGATTCTATTAAAATATCTAGAAAGGGACGCGTTATCAAACGTCACCCTTTTTAAGAAATTGGGATAATCATTTCCCCTCTCCAAGTCTCAGGGATTACTCCACATGCAGCTATGGCATTAGATAGACGATTTATGTGTGGGGCCTATATATGGGGTTCAGATTTATATAAATTACCAGGTATGTGGTCAGACCCAGGAGGTTTTGCTAATTTAGGTGACTGATTGCAGAGAGAGTGTCTTCTAAATTCAAATGTAGAACCAAGCTGCTGCTAGGGGAGCACTCATCTCCAGTCGAGGGGGCGAACTCAGTCAGTAGTGCTTAAGAAGAAACTCCTTCTGCTTCAGCATATAATGTTGAAAAATGGTCCATCCATTCATCAGGCTCAAAATGAAAAGTGTGGGAATGAGCACCATTAAAGCTCCCGTGAACAATAATGTGCTAAAATGTTTGGTTATCGTTAATGTTGGTAGTCAGTAGCAGGTCCTTCAGTTCTTTTCAGCTCAGTCGGTTTTGGCTTTGGCAAGGGCTAATTTATATCTACGTCATGTCTCAATAAGGTCAGTGCAGCTGCAGTCCTTAACAGCTTTCCTTAAAGCTTTCTTCAACATTTTGCACTTTGCATTGCACCATTTGTGTCCCTATTTGTGCGAGGATTGATTTTGGCCTGTTACCTTGCAAACTATCCCTTGCAGTTTGTCAAACAGATTGTTTAAGGAGAGCTAGGATGGGCAGCAGGGGAGGATCGAACTCTCTAAATTTAGATAGAAAATGGAGAAACCAATAATAGATCTCTGTGTTATATTTATTGCTAGCTAATACCTGGGACCAATAAACTCTTCTGTGGTTGTTAGATATAATGGGATCAGGAGCCTAAGTATGACACAATATAACGTCCCTATTTAGAAGGTCCCCTTCGAGGTCCCCCTCCAGAGATAGTAACAGATGGTTGTAGTCAATGTCCTTGTGGAAAATAACTTCCATGTCATGGATCAGAAGCCAACTCATTACATCGAGAAAGTTATAATCTGTGGTATTAGTTTAAAACCCTCTTTTAAATGTAGGAGACCATTATAGAGTCAGAACAAGTCCGACCATTGCACGCTCTGAGACTACTCCCAACTACTAAAGAATTAACTGAAGAGCAATATTTGAAAAAGAGCATTGTGTTCTCACAGATAAACTAGGTATGTTCCGTTATTCATCTTCGTCCTCAGCAAGCGCTATGATTGATAATAAAGGCTCAAATGAAACATTAAAATCCCCTGGTACCAAAATCATAGTCTGTTGCTGATAGGAATTAATCAGATCATCAAGCATCATTAAAATTGGAGAATAAACTTTGGGGAAGGAGATCTTACATTTTCATTAAATAGAATCAAAATTAACACTGTGGGGAACACGAACTGTACCCCCATTATATCTAGTGAGTCAATCTTCAACTGTTTGTGTGCAGAGGCAATAGTCGGTTTCACCAAGATTAAGGGGCCACCCAGAGCCCTCCCATGATTTTTCAGGGGAACAGCTTTGACATTATAATTAATACAACCATTCCTTTGTACTTTCCCTTCAGCCCAAGTCTCCTGGAAACAACAAACAACATTTTTCTCTATAAGAGCAAGCCTTTCCGGGTTACTGAGCTAGGAGTTGATTCCCACCAAGTTCCAAGAAATCAAGTTAAGTGGTCCTTTGGGATCCTCAGCCACAGTACCCAGAGTCACTCAAGGGGGAAAAAGTGCTAAGAGAAATAGCATCTCCAGATAAAATTGTCTGTTTTGGAATACTAAAAGTGGGCCATAGTCACTCCTGCTGATCCAAGAGAGAGATGAGTGCTAACCTGCTATGAGTAGCAATGGGTTGAAGCAGACTAGGCTGTGGATCATGTTGCTCTGCAGGTTATTCAGCAGCTTGTAGAAAAACTCAAGCGGGAGGGCCACAATAACAGAAGGGGATGGGACTGCAAAGTTTAATTTCATTAAGATGTTCTTAGCCACTCTTATATCTTAAAAATATTTTACTATACAATACTTTTCATGAAACTTTGATGAGATACCGACCCAAGCCACAACGCGGACCAGATCAATCTGGTCATGTACCAGCTCCTGTCTGCCCAATTTCTCATTGGTCCAGTGGACTATTTTATTTAAAAGTTGGTCATGCTCCTTCCTTGCATCACCTCTCAGCAGTGGAACAATCTTCAAAATTACCACATGCGGTTTTGCTTTGGGGGACGGTTAAAGCATGGGGAGATTTGAGTGAGTTAGGGCCTTTACAGATCCAAAGGCTCCTGTTAAGGGCACCCTGGGGTTGCTTATACATTGTGGCAAATTATCAAGTCTCTCCTGAGGCTGAGGGTCCTGCCCTGGTCTATTCTGCCTTCCAACAGACACATCTGTTGGGACCACATGGCCCATGCCCTGCTGTCCTCGGACACCAGATTGTCCACCTTCGATGAAGCAACCTGATGGCATCTTCACGCCATGCTGCCCTGCCACTCTATTCCCCAAATCTCTCAATGGTGCTTCCACTTTCTCTAACCGAGTCAATAATGGGCCCAGTGCATCCCTGAACATTGATGCCTCCCTCTCACAGATTTTGTCCAGGCTGTCTGCCAGGACTTGGCCAAATAGAGTTGTCAGGCCGCCATTACTTTTGGGATTAGGTAAAGGGGCTTGGCCAGGCAAGGTGTTAGACTTGGCATCCTTGGTGTGGTCTCCCCTAACTTTTTGCCTCTGTTTCCCAGGTTGTTGATGTGTGCTTGACTCTGTTTTTGCTGTTTGTGATACTTTGAACACTTTACCACTGCAATCCCGTGTTAAAGTGCAAGTGCTGCTATGTAAAATGTATGCATAAGTGGCTTTCCATGATTGGCATATTTGATTTACTAAAACAGTCCCTACTACAGAGCACTAGGGGTGCCCAGGGCATGTAAATGAAATGCTACTAGTTTAAATATTATTAAAGCACAGATTCCCTTTGGGAGCACATAGACATATGGAGTTTGGGGTCTCTGAACTCACAATTTTAAAATATATTGTTTAGTGAAGTGGATTTTTAGATCGTGTGTTTGAAAATGCCACTTTTAGAAAGTAGGCATTTTCTTGCTTAAACCATTCTGTGACTCTGCCTGTTTGTGGATTCCCTGTCTGGGTCAGTTTGACAGTTGGGCTGTTTGCACCTCTCTCTAGACAGTGACACAAAGGGTGCTGGGTTGTAGTCTGCATATTCTGATGAGCCATCTGTGCTAGGAAGGAGGGGAAGAGCGGTCACTCACACCTGAAAGGGCTGTTCCTGCCGTCACACAATGCAGTCTCCAACCCCCTTATGTGCGTGTGGGGCCTGGCCTGAGCAAGGCAGGATCTCACAAACTAGAGAAACTTTCCTTTGAGGTAGGCCTACTTCAAAGGCAGAAAGGGGTATAAGAAGAGCCCCAAAAAACCCTGAAAATTAGATCACTTCTGAAATCAAGAGGAACCTCTGCCAAGGAGAAGAGCTGAGGTGAAGTGCTGCCCCTGCCTGTTACTCTGCTTTGTTGGGCTATCCTGCAGTTGCTGCTTCTGCCTGTGAAAGGGGAGAAAGAGTGGACTTTGTTGTGCATTCCTGCTTGAGAATAATCTTGAACTGAGCTTGCCTCCTGTTGGTAAAATCTCAGGGCCATCAAAGACTTCTCCTGCAAGCACCTGGACTCTCTGTTGAGACTCCTACCCTTCCAAGTGATGCCCTATCCAGTTCCTGGGCCCTTGAAAGGTGAAGTTGGCAGACAATAACTGAAAATCCATGCACAAACCGCCACGCAGGGAAATTTTCGACGCACCCTTTGTGACGTGGCTGATAAATAACACACCAGGGGCTTGGTGGCTAAAATCAGCACTCCATCCACATTGTGGAGACGTGTGGCTCAATGGTTAGAGCGGCAGACCTGCTGCAGAAATCTGGCCTGGGACCAGGGTTCAATTCCCACCTCAGCGGGTCTTGGGCTCAATTTCCTCGGACCTGATAATTCTCGCATCGGTGCCTAATCTAATTCATGGGTCCCACTCTGTATCTCTGGGCAATAGCTTGCTTAATCTCCACAATGGCCCCAACAGTGCTGGGATGCCTGGCTTCACCTTGGAGGTTGCCCAGGAGTGGGCACCTCACAGGGAAAAGCCAGGAGGGGTTCCACAGTGGTATGTGTACAACGCCTTGAGACCCTAATGGGTGAGTAGTGTGCTATACAAGTACGAAGTTTACAGTTCAAGATTGATGCAATGCAGCTGGAGAAACGACACACAGCACAATGGAGGCTGATAATGAAGCAAATCCCACACAGCATGGTTTTGTGATACCGTGCAACCGGATTTTCACTGCAACATTGTTGGGTGTGGGAAGTCAACGCAAAGCCTGCTAGGACCAGAGGAGCCTGTCTGGATCGGAGCATTGCTCTCTTGTGGAAAAGAAGAAACAACACACACCGACCCGACCGAAGGAGGAATGGAGCCCTTTCTCACTTGCGGGTGAGAAATTGACTCATCACTGGCCTTTTTCGATGCACGCTCGTCTGAGATGCTTTATTTTGTCTCTACCCAGGTACTTTTGAGCACTAAACACGGTGTCACTGTTTTCTAAAGGATTTAAGGCTCTTTTTCCTTTTAAAATTCATAACTTTACTTGTGTATGTCAGATTTGCATCGTTTTGGTCTCGTTTTGTTTAGATAAACATTACCTATTTTTCTAAACCTGTGTTGTGTCATTTTGTATTGTTTTCACTGAGTTACTGTGTGTGTTGGTACAAATACTTTACACTTTGCTTCTGAAGTTAAGCCTGCCTGCTCGTGCCAAGCTACCAAGGGGGTGAGCGAGGGTTAACTGAGGGTGATTCTCCTTTACCCTGACTAGAGTGAGCGTCCTTGCTTGGATAGGGGGTAACCTGACTGCCAACCAAAGAACCCATTTCTAACATTGGTGATCAGCAGTAAGGATTGGACTTGTATTTGTACTTGACATACAGGGGGTCATTCTGACCCCGGCGGTCTCAGACCGCCGGGGCCAGGGTCGGCGGGAGCACCGCCGACAGACCGGCGGTGCCCCGCAGGGCATTCTGACCGCGGCGCTTTGGCCGCGGTCAGTGCAGGAAAACCGGCGGTCTCCCGCCGGTTTTCCGCTGCCCGTCAGAATCCTCCAAGGCGGCGCAGCATGCTGCGCCGCCTTGGGGATTCTGACACCCCCTACCGCCATCCTGTTCCTGGCGGTTCGCCCGCCAGGAACAGGATGGCGGTAGGGGGTGTCGCGGGGCCCCTGGGGGCCCCTGCAGTGCCCATGCCAATGGCATGGGCACTGCAGGGGCCCCCGTAAGAGGGCCCCGCTTGTATTTCACTGTCTGCATAGCAGACAGTGAAATACGCGACGGGTGCAGTAGCACCCGTCGCACCTTCCCACTCCGCCGGCTCGATTACGAGCCGGCTTCATGGTGGGAAGGTCGTTTTCCCCTGGGCTGGCGGGCGGCCTTTTGAAGGCCGCCCGCCAGCCCAGGGGAAAACTCAAAATACCCGCCGCGGTCTTCCGACCGCGGTACGGTATTTTGACGGCTCCCGCCGGGCGCGCGGTGACCGCGCCCGGCGGGAGTCAGAATGACCCCCACAGTGATTAAGTATACACTACTGTTTTCAGTGCAGACCATTACATGACAACATACTGATTGTCTTTCTGATTTTTGCTTTTTTCTCTTTTTTGGATTTTTCCCTACTTCCTTTTGGTGGTAATCCTTTATTGACTTTTGAACTTCATTTGGGAGCTTGCACGTTTAACTCTTCATCATGTCTCAATCTGGAGATGCATCAGCTGGAGCTGCTTTTGATTTGGGGAAACTGGAGAGTCACACAGTTGGACAACTGAAACAGTTCTGTAAGGATCTTGCCTGTCCCATTAAGAGCACCTCCAGGAAAGTGGAGCTGCAAAAGGCAATGAGGGCCTGGGTGACAGCCAAGGAAGCTGAGGGGCAGACAGAGGACGAGGATGAGGATGAGGAGATGCAGAGTATTCACAATGGTATATTGAGTGGGCCTGTTATGTCCAGGGGAGGGTCTCCAGGGCAGGTAGCAGTGTGTCATCCAAGGGTCTGACTCCTAAAGAGTTGCACGACAGACAGGCAGAGAGGGCTCACCAGTTGGACTTGGAGAAAATGAGAATGGCCATAGAAGAGAAAAAGGTATTGTTGGCTCATGAGCTCAGCTTGAGGGAGCTGGATCAGAGGAGCCAGTCTAGTAGGGATGGTGGCAGTAAAACCCCAGTGCAGCCTGAGAAGAAGAGAGGAACTTTTGAAGGATTACAAGAGGGAGGATGACATACTGTTGTGGTTCAAAGGGTAAGAGTCTGCTCTCCAAATGAATCTAATCCCTGAAGCTCATTGGGGGCGGGTGGTGGAAGCACTTCAAGGTAGAGGGGATGGACACCCTGACATCCTTAGGGGGACCCCAGGGGCTCACCTACCCTATCATGAAGGACGCCCTGATCACAAGATATGGTCTCACCCCTGAGACGTACAAGGACAAGTTTAGATCCTATAAGAAGAAGGAATCCCAAACATGGTTGGAATATGTTGATTATTTTTGCAGGTCACTGGATGGCTCGGTGAAGGGCAGTAAGGTAACAATGTATGAGGGGATTACAATTTAATTGCTTTGGAGCACTTGTACAGTTTATGTTTTCCAGAGCTGTGCCAGCACCTAATTGATAGCAAGCTACTGACCCCAGGAAGCTTGAGCAGGAAGCGGACCGCTGGGAGAGCACCACGGTCCAGAAGAGGTATGGGGAGAGCACGCCAAGGGTGGGCAGGGTCCCTCTCAGAAGAAAGGTGGGGTAAGGGTAAACAGAGGGAGTTCTCTAAAGGGCCCCAACCTATTTCCCAAGGTAAGTATTCCTAGCCCCCCAGTGAAAAGAAGCCATGGTTCTCCAAAAGGAAACCTGTGGAAGAGGGTCTCTCATGTAAATGTTACGCATGTGACCAGCTGGGTCATGTGAGGGGGTACCCCAAATGCCGCAAGAGTGCACCTGCACCCACTGGTGCTCAGTCCCAGGGTTTGGCTAGTTTAGTGCTGGGGAGGAGTTGGTTCCAGGTGGGTGGGAGCCAGCTGAGATAACCCTTGTCTCACTAGGGGACAGTGAGATGGTCCAGAGAACCCTAGTGCCTGAGAATACTAAAAAGTACAAGCAGTGGTTGACCATTAATGGACAGAGGGTGGAGGCTCTGAGAGACACAGGAGCCAGTGTGACTACAGTGAGGAGTCACCTGGTGTTTGAAGGGCAAATAATGTAAGGTAGATTTTATTAGCATAGTTAATTAAAACCAACGCCAGTTCAACAGATCGCATTTGTGAGCTATGAATACACACAAACACGTATGCATTAATACAATTAGAACAGGGGATTACAAACTGGCTGGGTGGGTTTGACCCACCTGTTTTTTTTAAAGCTTAAAACAAACAGAAAGTTGAGGACGGATCCTCGATTCTAATCTCAATTTTGCAATGTAAATACTGCATTGACTGTCAATCCCGAAGTCTGATAGTGCTTAGTTACACCTCATACTGGATGTAGGACAATGACACCTCTATCAATCCTGGCTTTGCACAGACCTTTCAGCTACCGTTTCCGCCGTGTTTGAGATTTGCACACCTGCACCATAAACTTCGTGCCCAGGCAGGCAAAAGGAATCAAAGAGCTGCTTAGCCAGCTGATAACAGCTGGTCTGCAAGACCATATACCAAGGGCCATGAACGTGTGTTTCAAAAGTATTTTCCTTTGTTCCAACAGTGCTGGACATACACAGAAAAGATGCACATGGAACTCTTGTTTGTACCCACAAAGATGACACGCTTCTGACCTGAATTGCTGTTTTTCAAGAGGGAACAATATCTTTGGTGGCAATCAACCCAAAGCGCAAAAGCATAAATTGTTGTTTCAGCGTTTGCCTAAAAAAAACTGATAAACATTCCTGGGGTCTGAGAACTTTGTATGAAGGTTGTACCCCCCAGGCATGTCGTCTTTTGGCAAGTGTGTTCTTTTAGTGCTGATTGACAGTGACTGGGTTGTAGGGTTGACCATCCGGTAAAACTTCCCTTTGCTCAAGCTCAAGCCCCAGACAGTGTCCAGGCCCAGGTTCTTTACTGAGTTATTTAGATGGTTTCCCCATGAGCCGATGATATTGCGGCGCTGTTGTTCCTGGATTTCAAGCCAGCATAGATTGCTTATTGATCCTGTTTCTGCGGCTCATGGTCGCCAGCAGAGTTTTACATATGCATTCTTGCTCTGGAATGTATAGTTTTTTAACCCAAATTCTAGGCGAACCTGAGCTGGTGAAGCTGAGTTAGAGATCTGAAACACGGCTTTGTAGGCCTTTGTTTGAATTTGATTAAAAACTGCTGTTTCTTTGCCCAGCATTGTCTCAGCCCCATAAGTGACTGTTGGCATTAACCTTGCTGTCATAACAGAGAGCAGATGATTGTATGATGTACAGCTCAGTTTTTGTTTTACTGTCTAGAATCCATATGTCAGGGCTTGTGCTTTTTCTTGAGCAGCAACCAGGTGGGGTTTGAAGGATAGGTTTTTATGTACTATGAAGCCTAGATATTTGTAAGCGGCAACAAACTCCAACTGGGTTCCATTGATCAACCATGAGCCAGATTTACATTTCAAGTCCACCAGTCTGACCACTTTGATTTTATTCAGGTTTAGTTCTAAACCTTATTTGGTGATGTAACCAGTGCATGTATTAATACTACGCTGCAGGAGATTGACTAAGAAGCACGATGTTGTCTACATATTGTGACCATGCAGCTGTGTCCTGAGCGAGGACTGGTGGATGGGTTAATATCGGGGAGAGAGCCTCAGCAAGATCAGCTAGGTATAAATTAAAAAGCATGGGGGCTAAAACATATCCTTGCTTTAGACCATTTAAAGTATGACCTCTGTTTGTGAAATGGCTGCCTGCTCTGATCTTGACTTACGCCCAGGTGCCTGTGTAAAGTTCCATCATCGCGGTCAACAGTCAGCTGGGTAGACCCCAGCTTTTCAGTTTTTCTTAATGATGGACTCTCGGAACCCAATTGAACGCTGACTTGAGCTCGATGAAACAGGCAAATAACTGACTTTTCTTGTTTCTGGACTTAAAGCTTAACAAGGACAAGGCAGTCAGGTTGGTTGAGGTTCCCATGCCGGCTCTGAAGGCGGTCTTCGTGGTAAGAGTTGTCTCTCTTGGATCCAATCCGATGGTTGTGATAGCAAACATAATGCATAAAGCTTAGCTGCAACTTCAATTGAGGCTATTAGTCTATAGTTCGATGGAGAGGCATGATTGCCCGTCTTGTAGATAGGGTGGAAAATGCTTCCTTTCCAGGTGTCTGGAAGCGTCTTGGAGCAATGAAAGTCGTTGAAAAGGAGGGCCAGATAGTAGGCCCAGTATTTTGCATCACCTTTGAATAGGGCGTTGAGAATACCATTCTGTCCTGCTGCTCCTGACAATTTTAGCTTCTTTATGGTGCCAATTAGCTGTTTGATATCAGTGTCCTTGATGATGTTGACTTGGTCAGAGTCTGCCTTTGTCTTGACTCTAAAGCCGGAATCGGACAGCCTTGAAGTGCTCCAGTTTGTTGGTGGGGTGTCCCTTACTATCTCCATTTGTACTGGGGATGGGTATAGTGCCAAGACATGGGCTTCTCAAGAGGCAGAGTCTATGCCTACGTTGAAATACCATTGATTCCCATATGCCAGCCCGTTCACCAATTGTCAGAATTTACTATTGTTCTTTGTTTTGTTGGATATCAAGAGCTTGACCCACAAGTCTTTGTAGTACTGCCTTTTTGCCCTCCAGCAGGCCTTCTTATATTGTAAATCAAATTTCAGGAGCATTGAGTTATCAGGGGTCTTTCCTTTGCCACTTTGTTCGATTTGTGTGAAACTTGTGTTTTTTAAATTGCTCAGGGATCTGTTGTACCATGGCTGCTCTTTTGTGGCAGCTTTTAGCTTTTCCTTTACAACAACTGCAGAGCTTAAACTCTGTGATTTATTAGGAAATGTATGTAGTAGTGAGTCACATCTGTGCTTTCAAGCCTTCACCTGGGCTCCTGGACAAAAAACGGTACCATCCTGAATCTCTAATTCACTTTTAAGCTCTTCAAATGACCCCACGCCACAATGCACTGCTTCCATCCCTTTCTCAATGCCATTTTAACTTCTTTATGTTGTCCGTCCTTGGAGCGGCAATGATGATGTTTGTAGTTGGTAATCGCTTGCATGCCCGTTTTAGCTGTATGGCTTGAGGAAAGTGGTCACTTTCTGGGAGTGCAAGTATATTGTAAGTAGCAACAAGAGGCAACACTGCATCATTTATTAGTGTAAAGTCAATTGTTGATTTTGTAG
Organism: Pleurodeles waltl; assembly: GCF_031143425.1. Classification (NCBI taxonomy): domain Eukaryota; kingdom Metazoa; phylum Chordata; class Amphibia; order Caudata; family Salamandridae; genus Pleurodeles; species Pleurodeles waltl. Next base: position 891,103,997 of record NC_090442.1, on the reverse strand, counting down.
CTCCATTTGATTTGAGAAGGTTACCGAAGGAGAAAAATCTCCGCCGAGTGCATCTTCATGTGACTTAGTACCAGTTTTTCAAGCCAGTTATTTAGATATGGGCCGTAGTGTTTTTTCCACCTGTCTTGGGTGACATTTGCTCAGGTCCACATTGAAGTCGCTGGACACAATATGAGTGGCCTCCTTATACTGCCTCATCAATATTTTAGGGATGTTGAACAGGGCTTCCAAATTTTCACTGTTTAACTCTTTATTCGGGTGAAGGTAAATGTTGGTGAACAGTAGTGAATTCATGGTCCCGGATGGCTCTTGTGGGCCCAACTTAATTGGCAGCAGCCAGTCGATTCCAATATCGATTTGTTTGATAGCTCAACTGATCTTTGTTGAGCATAGTGTGGTGAGACCACACTATGCTCAACAAAGCTGTTTAACTCTTTATTCGGGTGAATGTAAATGTTGGTGAACAGTAGTAAATTCATAGTCCCGGATGGCTCTTGTGGGCCCAACTTAATTGGCAGCACCCAGTCGATTCCAAGATTGATTTGTTTGATAGCCCAACTGATCTTTGTTGAGCATAGTGTGGTGAAACCACCTTTTGGGTGCCTGAAATTTTGGAGCTTAACTGCTGGGACATGCCGGCCAACATAGCCATAGATTTAAATGGGGTCTATGCACCATGTTTCCTGGAGCATGATTATATCAAATGTCTTGTAAGAACTTCAGTGCTGCTTCATCCGCGACCAATTGTTTCAGACCATGGCAATTCCAATTGCATATGTGTAGGTGATCCTCAGTGGTAGTTTCCCAAACTCTAGCATCAGGACAATTGCTGTGGTGGGCCTCAGTGGGCTGGCGCTCTACCTGGTTCCCGATTGTGGGCATGCTGATGAATACTTGATGGCTGCACACCTGATCAAGTGAGCTTAGGTTTCTTACTATAATACATTTTCACATCTGCTTTGGGACTCCTCCACTCCAACTGCTCCTTTCAACACTGATGCCTCCTTCACAGTTCCCGGGAGCAAGGGGGTAGGATGTTGGCAGGGTTCTTGTTTTAATATTGTGATGTCCCATGAGGAAAAGGTGTTTTGATGAGACAGGATTTGAGCGGTAATATCTGGAGAAACCCAGGATGTAAGAGTTGCCTCTTTGTCCCAGTTGTACAGGTGCGGGACAAACTCCACTGACTGCAGCTCGGTCGTGGTGATGTGGCATGGGGGGCGAATTTTGTTAATGAGCCTGATGATCGAGCCTCTGTTTAAGATGTCAAAGGTTCCTATTGAATTGTGCCGGGGAATGAAAAGGTTTTTAAGATTGCTCAGAGCCTTAGAATGTGAAAAAAAGTGTCCTCCGAGTGAGCTTTTTGATGTCTGCGGTTTCAGATTAGTGGCGTGCTTTATATGTTTTACCCTGTCAAAGGTCATCTGGATATTGGCCAGTACAACATGTTGCGGGACATGACGGTGCTCAATTACTGTTGGAGATTGGTTAACTACTCTGTGATTTAGAACTACTCACCCAGTGTTGGCACCATAGCACCCTTGCACAATGTTCTGGCTGGAATTGGAGTCTACTTCCGGGAGGTTGGAATTAATGTTCTCTCCCTGAGCTGCTTTTCCATCCCAGTCGCTGTGCGGTGGCCTAGTTGTCCAAGAAGCCTTGAGTGGCTGGTTTCTGTAACATGATGGACTACTGCATCACTTGCCAGTTTGTATAGGGTTTTCCTGATTGTCCTTTTGAATGATTGCCTGCCGTGGGGGGAGTGTTGTGCAATCCTCCTGGACTCCCTCATCTTTCCCCACAGGGTCATTGCCTTGCGTACCAGTGAACTTTACAAATTACTCCCAAATGCTGTTTTGTTGAGCTACCTTGGCCTTCTTATAGACTTTCCTCAGCCGTTTCTAGTCCCTTTTAGTGGGAGGGACCTTGATTGCTACTGTGGCTGTTAGGGCTTCTTCTGCAGTCCCTTCCACACTGGGACTTGCAGGAAGAGTGTTGGAAGCCTCGATGGGGTTCTGGATTACCTCCTGTTGGGAGGAACCAGTTGTCTCTGGATTGCTGGCTGCTGGTTTCTGATTTCTGATTTCATTGTTGGCTGCATTCCTTTCTTAGAGATTCTCATGCGTGAGCCCAGCCCTCTTACAGAGCCCATTCTGAGATCTCAGAGCTTGGGTCCTGACTTCCATCAAGATTTTGTTTAGAAGTTCTATAGTTTTGAGGTTGTTGTCTCCAGTGAGGGTGCATTGACAATGTAGTTGCTGAGTCAAGGAATGGGTCTTAGCACCTCTAATGAGATCATTTAAACCTTGAAGCTTCTTGTCAATGCTCACAATGTGTACTCCCAAGACATTAAGTAGGTCCAGCTGGGTTTCGTGTTTGTCTGCTTGATAGTAAATCGCTGTGGACATGGTATCCATGGTTGTGAGCAGGGTTTGCCAAGAAGCCCCGGCCTCCTCAAAAACAGGCCGGGCCTTTTTGGATGGAGCATCTGACGAAGAAGCCGCTTGAGCTTTGGCATCCACTGACCCACCCAGCACTATACCAGTTGCCAGCTCCTGCTTAACTGGACACTGGGAACACTGGAATACAGGGGTTGGAGGGGGAACGGGCCACTATCTCCGCCAGTGAGCTACAGCTGATAGTACACTGATTCAGGGTGGCCACTGGGCTAGCTAGACACTTCCCCCCTCCTTGTATGGTATGTGAGATGGACAAGGAGGCCCCCATCTCAGTTGAGGGTACTGTGACATGGGAGTCGGAAAGATCGATTAATGATGGATCGTGCATTGTTGTGTTATAAGTGATACCCCGTCCCTGCAGATTCACTGATGATTGCTATAGTTGTGGTACTACTCGTACCTGCAGTGGGGCCTGTGGAGATGGTAAAGGGGAGTTCTGGCTCCAATTGTTCCAATTACTGAGATTCAGGGAAGAGAAAGAGTCCTGTTGATTACCAGTATGCACTTACGCCCTTATTCTATTGTTGGGGTGTTCAGGGCGCTTGGGGTGCTGCAGAGGAGGCTTACCCTGTCAGGGGGGGACCTCTCTATCACTGCAACGGCCGCCTCTGAGACATTTGGGTGCTGAGGGTCTGTCTGAGTGGTGATAAAAGCAGAGGTAGATTTGTTCACTGGCTTAGATAACAAAAAATCAGTAATTCTGAACCCCTCTTTCAAATACGGATCAGCCAGTTTGCTTGAGTTGAGTTTGCACAAGTTTTTGGCAGCTTTCCCATCCGCAATTAGACTGGTGATGGAGTCATTTGGCTGGCCCATTGAATCCGATTGCCCCGCAAGCCTCAGGGAGCTTTGCCTTAGCCTTTTTGACACCTTTCTCTTCCCCCGAGTTAGTGGCATCCTCACTCCTCAGCTCTTACCCTGCTATGGCAGTTGATGGTTGCTGATTAATGGGTGACCAAGCAGCTGGACTGGGCTAGGCTAGTGTTGAAGGCCTTATAATGGTTTTGTGATGGCTCCTGTACCATGAAGAGATTGAGACGTGAGTTGAGAGGGAGCTTGGCAGACTTCCCTTAAGCACAAACCGCACCATCCTAACGCCGGCCGCTTTCGTGCAGAAGGTGGCTGTGGCCTAAAGCCCTTACGCTGCACTCCCGTTGCACCCACGCTGCTGGATTTAACTGCGCAGCACTCAAATATTAATCCTAAGTCCTGGTCCTTTGTCTTGGGTCTTTGATACAGGCCTGGATGGATCTGAGTCCCTGAATGAGAAAGGGCTGTGGCTGTGGCCATGGCTGTGGCTATGGCTATGACTATGACTAGGGTAACAACAACTGCCAGTGGATGAGTGGCAGAAGGAGCCTGAGCACCACAGGCCTTAACTCCCCACCACCACTTTCGGTCTCATGGGGGACACAACAGCCACCCTCTGTGCCCCTGGGAACAGCTTGAGTCCAGAGCCTGGAACCTGGAGCCTGATCCTAGTACCAGGCCGGGCCAGGCAAGGCAAATGCTGAAGTTCTGGGGCATGGGCAGGCTGGTGGAGCCAAGCAGCCCCTGTGTCTCACCTTGTCTTGCAACCCACCAACATCCTGGCAACCGCTGCCTGTGACTAGTCACCCATTGCCACTGCCTCGCTACCTTTCTGCCTCGCTCCTTGCTCCATGTACTGTGTGCTGTGTGCCATGAGCCACCCAGCACTAACGTCACAGACAGTGTGGCTCCAATGACAAAGCAGAATCGACCTCCTGGAACTCAAGAGCAGATAGATCCCGGTGTACTTCACCAAGTAGTTGCAGTGGACAACTCAGAGTGCCTGTGCAGAGTGGCGCAGGTTTCCTTTGAAAGGGGGGTCTTAGTTTCCTTGAAGGTAGCTGTGAGTCCAACCATGCCTGTAGATTGTTTGCTCAGCAATGACCTGCAGGATTCCCCCTGGAAGGAGTTGGAACACAGGTCTCACTTGGAGATGTTGGGTCTGCCTGGGTGGGTATGCTTATCCACCCGATCAATGGCAGCCTGTCAGGATGGTCAAGAGCCCCTGGAGCCTGAAACATTGGCCCAGGGGACCGCCAAGAAGAGGAAGGGCAAGGGGTGCAGGAAACCGGCCCTAGAAGTTCCCACAGCCCGGGAGGAGGCAGAGCCTCATGGTGATGCCCCAGAGCCTACAGGCGAACAGGTGGCTGAACTGGGTGAGGTCCATGAGCTGTCACAGTGGCAGAAGGAAGTGGGGCCACCAGGGAAGCATTCTGTGAGGCACAGAAAACATGCCCTTCTCTAGTGGGTTTGCTGCAGCAGGCTAAAGACCAGGTGGCTGGCAAGGAGCCAGAATCTCACCTGATCTATTGGGAGGACGGCCTCTTGTATAGTGAGCCTAAGGTTGCTAAGCCTGGGTCAGCCCGTGTGCTGGTTCAGAGCCTTCCTACTGGATCTGACTCATGATGTGCCTTAGCGGCTTGTCACCCACTTTTACTGGCACCTAATATGCAGGCACTCAGATGCCCATTGTAGTACTTGCCAGACTTGTTAGGCAAGTGACAAGAGTTGGGGGGAGCACAAGGCTCCCCTCTAAACTTTTCCTGTAGTTAGTACCCCCTTTGGAAGGGTTGGTATTGACATTGTGGGGCCTCTGGATCAATCAATTCCCCTGTGGTGGGTCGTGCTTTGATGGGGGTTTTTAACTGCAAGGAAGTGGTATCTGATAAGGGTATCAATTTCATATCCACGTATATGAAATCCCTGTGGCAAGATTGTGGGATAACTTATAAGTTCACCACTCCCTACTACCCACAGAGCAATGGTCTGGTTGAGAGATTCAACCGCACCTTGAAAGGCATGATCATGGGCCTGTCAGAGGTGGAAGTGGGACGTCCTCTTGCCATGCCCTCTGTTCGCCTACAAGGAGGTGCCTCAAAAATGGCTTGGCTTTAGTCCTTTTGAGTTACTGTATGGCCACCTTTTTAGGGGGACTTTGAGTCTGGTGAAGAAGGGCTTAGAGAAATCCCCCAGTAAACCTCCCCAGCATGTATTTAGTTACATGCTGGCCTTCAGAAACCAGACTGCTTTCTTCAGAGCTCTTGCACAACAGAACCTGGAAGCAAGCCAGGCAGACATGAAACAGTGGTATGATCAGAATGCCACTCTGGTCGAGTTTCAGCCTGGGCAAAAATTGTGGGTGGTGGCGCCAGTGGAGCCTGGGGTAATCCAGGACAAGGGGACCGGGACATTTGAGGAGGTGGAGCGCAAGACTGAAGTCACCTACCTGGTGGACTTGTGAACTCCCAGGAAACCCTTGAGGCTCCTGCATGTGAACCGTCTCAAACCCGACTTTGAGCGGACTGAATTATCCATGCTCCTAGCAACAGATGATGAGGTGAAGGAAGATAGTGAGCCTCTTCCTGACCTCCTGTCTGCTGGAGAGAAAGATGTGTCTGTAGAGGGAGTGAACCTCTCACCACTTCCTGATAGCAGAGCATCAGAGTGACTGTCGCCAGAAGTGTGGACAGTTCGCCTCCCTGTTCTCCCTGATCCTAGGTGTCACCCACTTGTGTACACATGATGTGGACACTGGGGACAGTCCACCCATTAAATAGAAGGTTTACAGGGTGACTGATAAGGTCAGGGCCAGCATCAAAGATGAGGTGTCTAAGATGTTAGCCCTAGGGGTGATTGAGTTGTCTAGCAGTCCTTGGGTCAGCCCTGTGGTCTTGGTCCCAAAGGCTGCTGCTTCTTGTGCCACCCCAGAACTCTGGTTCTGAGTGGCCTACTGGGGTCACAGTGCGGTCACTAAAACTGACGTGTACCTCATCCTCCGAGCTGATGAGCTCATAGATCGGTTGGGAACTGCCAAATAGCTCAGCACGTTTGATTTGACGTCCGGGTATTGGCAGATTGCCTCAACTGAGGGGCCAAGGAGAGGTCAGCATTTTCTACCCCAGATGGGCACTTCCAGTTTAAAGTGATCCCATTTGGGATGAAGAATTCCCCTGCCACATTCCAGAGGTTGGTCAACCAGGTGTTGACTAGGTTGGATGACTTCAGCGAAGCATACCTTGATGACATTGCAGTGTTCAGTTCCACTTGGGAGGTACACTTGCAGCACCTCTGCAGTGTAGAGGTCCTGCAAAAGGCAGGACTCACTATGAAGGCAATCAAGTGCCAAATAGGACAGGGTTCAGTGGTGTCTTTGGGATACCAGGTAGGGAGTAGCCAGGTGGCACCCCTACAGCTATTACAGGAGGTTTGTCAAGGGATATGGCATCATTGTTGCCCCCTTGAATGACTTGACTTCCAAAGAAGCAACAAAGAAGGTGATCTGGACAGAGGCTTGCCAGACCTCTTTTGATGCCGTAAAGGGTGCCATGTGCACAGCACCTGTGCTGAAGGCACCTGACTACTCCAAGGAGTTTGTTGTGCAAACAGACATCTCAGAACACTGTATAGGAGCAATACTCTTGCAGCTTAAGGAAGAGGGCCTGGATCGACCTGTAGCTTTCAGTAGCAAGAGGTTACTTCCCAGGGAACGTAAGCTTTTGCTGTGGTGTGGGTGCTGAAGAAGCTAAGACCCTACTTGTTTGGGACTCACTTCAGAGTTCAGACCGACCACAGGCCCCTCAGATGGTTAATGTAGATGAGGGGTGAGTCTCCAAAACTGATGAGGTGGTCCATTTCCTTACAGGGGATGGACTTTATGGTGGAACACGGCCCTGGTACAGAACATGCCAATGCTGATGGTCTGTCCAGATTCGTCTGCCTTAGTGATGATAACCCCCATGAGGTTGGGTAGTTGCCTCTGTTTCCCAGGTTGTTGATGTGTGCTGGACTCTGTTTTTGCTGTTTTTTATACTCTGGGCACTTTACGACTGCTATCCAGTGCTAACGTGCAAGTGCTCCTATGTAAAATGTATGTGTAATTGGCTTTCCATAATTGGCATATTTGATTTACTTGTAAGTCCCTAGTACAGTGCATGAGAGGTACTCAGGGCCTGTAAATCAAATGCTACTAGTGGGCCTGCAGCACTGGTTGTGCCACCCACACAAGTAGCCCTGTAAACAAGGGTCAGACCTGCCACTGCAGTGTCTGTGTGTGCAGTTTTGAACTGCCAATTCAACTTGCAAGTGTACCCGCTTGCCAAGCCCAAACCTTCCCTTTTTATACATGTAAGGCACCCCTAAGGTAGGCCCTAGGTGGTGCCATGGACAGGGTGCATGTTAAAGGTGGGACATGTGCTTATGTGAGTGAAATACTGCCAAATTTGTTTTTCACTGTTGCAAGGCCTATCTCTCTAGGTTAACATGGGGCTGCCTTTAAATAATACTAAAGCGCAGAGTCCCCTTGGGAGCAGAAAGACGTGTGGAGTTTGGGGGTCTCTGAACTCACAATTTAAAAATACATCTTTTAGTGAAGTTGGTTTTTAGATTGTGTGTTAGAAAATGGCACTTTTAGAACATAGGCATTTTTGTGCTTAAACTAATCTGTGACTCTGCCTGTTTGTGGATTCCCTGTCTGCGTCAGTTTGACAGTTGGGCTGTTAACACCTCTCTGTAGACAGTGACACAAAGATAGCTGGGGTGTAGCCTGCATATCCTAATGAGCCATCTGTGCTAGGAGGGAGGGGAGGAGTTGTCACTCACACCTGAAAGGGCTGTGCCTGCCCTCACACAATGCAGTCTCCCTGGTGTGTGTCTGGGACCTGGCCTGGGCAAGACAAGATCTCACAAACAAGAGAGACTTTCCTTTGAAGTAGACATACTTCAAAGGCAGAAAGAGGTATAAGAAGAGCCCCCAAAAACCCCTGAAAATTAGATCACTTCTTCTCCTCTGCCAAGGAGAAGAGCTGAAGTGCTGAGGAGAAGTGTTGGCCCTACCTGTGACTCTGCTTTTTGGGCTATCTTGCAGTTGCTGCTTCTGCCTGTGAAATGAGACAAAGACTAGACTTTGTTGTGCATTCCGGCTTGAGAAGAATCTCCAAGGGCTTGAATTGAGCTTGCCTCCTGTTGTTGAAGTCTCAGGGCCATCGAAGACTTCCCCTGCCAGCACCTAGGCTCTCTCCTGAGACTCCTGCCCTGTCAAGTGGTGCCCTATACAGTTTCTTGTTCCTTGAAAGGTGAATCTGGCAGACAAGGACTGAAAATCCACGCTCAGATCGTGATAGGGCTGATAAACAATGCGCCGCCGGCTTTGCGGCTGAAATCAACGCTCTATCTGCATCACAGCTGGAAGATCGACTCAATGTGGCTGGAGAAATGATGCAAATCCTGCACAACGCGGTTTTGTGATTCCGTGCTACCAGTTTTTCAATGCAACATCGCTGAGCATGGTAAATCAAAGCAAAGCCTGCCCGGACCCGAGGTGCCCATCTGGATCAGTGCATCACTGTCTTGCGGGAGGGAAGAAATAACGCACGCCGCCCGACCAAAGGAGGAACGACGCACGTTCTCACTTGGGAGTGAGAAATTGACGCATCACTGGCCTTTTTTTCGATGCACGCTCACCCGTGTGGCTTTATTTTGACACTACCCAGGTAATTTAGAGCACTAACCACGTTCTTACTGTTTTCTAAAGGATTTAAGACTCTTTTTTCCTTTTTAACTTCATTACTTTACTTGTGTACGTCAGATTTTTATCATTTTGGTCTTGTTTCATTTAGATAAACATTACCTATTGTTTTAAACCTGTGTTGTGTGATTTTGTAGTGTTTTCACTGAGTTATTGTGTGTGTTGGTACAAATACTTTACACATTGCTTCTGAAGTTAAGCCTGCCTGCTCGTGCCAAGCTAGCAAAGAGGTGAGCAGGGGTTAACTGGGGGTGATTCTGCTTTACCCTGACTAGAGTGAGGGTCCTTGGTTGTAACCTGACGGCCAACCATTTCTAACATGGGGTCAATGGGAAACTTGGGCACTTTCTTTTAGACTTAATGCTCTTTTTGGGTCTTCTTTTCCTAGCTGCGGTGCCTCTGGGCTTTCCTTTTCCAGCACATGGGCTCTTTAAAGGTGGTGGCCCATCATTGCACTCCCTCTCCCACCATTTGCCTCGAATATAAGATGTGAGTTGAGAGGGGACACAATGGGTTTGCCCTTCTCATGGTTAATAAATGAGCATTGAGGTGAAACAGTCATAACAGAGGCATTTGCCATGGTCGGTGGTGACCCATGCTCCGAGTCCCAAGAGGCAGATAATAACAGCTGCCACTGCTTGCTGATTACCCCCATTGCACGCTGTAAGAACTCATCTAGGGTAGAGCCAGATGTACCTTTTGTGCTTGTGGTCATGACCCTGTGTTTCCCCATCATATCCTCTCAACTTGGGCCTTTGACTTGGCTAAAAAAAGAATTGATACCCTAAGGGCTGCTCATATGTCAGGAGCTGAATAAGTGTAAAGAAAGTAAGAATGAAAGGGTGCACAGTATCTTTAGCAAAGATCAAGGGGGGGTGGCCCAGCCTCTTCCAGTAAACGACATGTGCTGCGAGTGAAAGTGCTCCTTTTTTAGAGTGGCGTGGCAGCAGATGACTCTAGGAAGCCCTTCCTCCTCTCCTCATTCACAGGGCAGTCTCAGAGTGATGCAGGGTAGTTGATGAAGTCCCTATGTAGCAGCACGTCTGGCGCCATGGGTGAAAGCGCCTCTTTTTATAGTGCTGCCTGGAAGCAAATGCCTCTAGGAGGCCCTTCTTCCTCTGCTTCACACAGCAGTCTCAGATTGATGCAGGGTGGGTGATGAAGTCCACCCTGTAGCAGTTCATTCCACACTGTGGGTGAAAACACCTCTTTTTCTAGTGCAGCGTAGCAGCAGATGACTCTAGGAGGCCCTTCCTCTTCTCCTCTTTCACAGTGCAGTCTCAGAGCAATGCAGGGTGGGTGATGGAGTCCCCCTGTAGCAGCACATCCCCATAGAAGATTTGATTTTGAACTGTTCCTGTGGAGCAGGACCAAAACTGATTAGCATATGGTTAAATTGAGGTGGCATGATGGGCACAAAGGATTGGCATTGATATGGCACAATTAATTACCAGAGGCTGAGATTAATTCAGGCATTCCACCCATTATTATTTTTCCTTCATTTAAACTTCATTTCTAGCAGCAGGACATTGTAGTGCTTTTTCTGTAAGTGATGAGTTTTCTATCTCTATGTTTAAGCTTCTGTCACAGGAGTCTTACCTCGGGGTAAGATTGCAGAGTGTTACGGCAGCAGCACCACCAACTATTGGTAACTGAGTCAGTCCCACACCATCTGGAAGCTGTTGGCCTGTCTTCGTCAGCTAGCTCACAGCACCTCACCCAAACCTAGAAAGTAAAGGTGATTTGTGGTCTAAAAACATAACACTCTGACTCCTCAGGGAAATCATGGTGAGACTTTTTCTCTCAGCTACACAAAGTCTGACACATGGCAAGGCAAATAAAAAAATGCAAGGTAGGTTTCAATGTAACTATTGAAATAATTGCATTTGCTTGTGTTGCGATGATTAGGCAACAGTGGTTACGGTTACCAGTAAAGCAAAGAAGCTAAACAATCCCACCATCCTGGTATGATTATAAACCGTAATGATTCCTAACTACTTCCTAATGTCTAAATCCTGAGAGCACAGTGGTATTCCCCCCTCTGACAATCCAGTCTATGGAAGGAGCCTGACCCCATACCTGGAAAACAGGCAAGGGTTTGCCTGTTGTCTACTGGCAATCCTCCCGGTTTGCTGAAAAGTCAGGACCAAGATCAGCAAAGCTGTCAATGGAATGGTATATATCCTCTGCCAGCCTGGCTGGAATGCCCTTCTTAGGCCTGCATAGTGTTTCTATAATAAAAATAGAACAGTGTTCTAGGAACAAGCCTGACGTGCTAGTATGTCTGTGGTTGAGGGTTGTCTTGTAACACCTGGATCAGTGTTAGAATATCATGCACCAAACATGACATCCTTTAACAGGGGACTGAGTAAAATGGGTACAGAGGTGCTGATAAAATGTACAACATGAGCAACTAATTCCTTCTCAGAAAAGGCAACTGATTATAATAAAAAATGACCAGCTGAAAAAGCTAGCTGTGCTAAAAATATTAAAAGGATTAAAATGAATAAACTGTGTACATGTGTAGGAAAATGCCACTGTTGGCATGGTTATCCCCTAACTTTTTGTCTTTTGTTAATGCCAGCTTTGATTGAAAGTATGCTGGGACCCTGCTAACCAGGCCCCAGCACCAGTGTTCTTTCCCTAAAACTGTACCTTTGTCTCCACAATTAGCACAGCCATGGCACACAGTTAAGTCCCTTGTAAAAGGTACCCCTGGTTCCAAGGGCCCTGTGGCCAGGGAACATCTCTAAGGGCTGCAGCATGTATTATGCCACCCTGGGGAACCCGCACTCAGCACATGCACACTGCCTCACAGCTTGTGTGTGCTGGTGGGGAGAAAAAGACTAAGTCGACGTGGCACTCCCCTTAGAGTGCCATGCCCACAACCCCCTGCCTGTGGCATAGGTAAGTCACCCCTCTAGCAGGCCTTACAGCCCTAATGCAGGGTCCACTATACCACAGGTGAGGGCATAGCTGCATGAGCACTAAGCCAATTCCTAGACATTGTAAGCACAGGGTATCCATATTGAGTATATGGTCTGGGAGTTTATCAGAAATGAACTCCACAGTTCCATAATGGCTACACTGAATACTGGGAAGTTTGGTATCAAATGTCTCAGCACAATAAACCCACACTGATGCCAGTGTGGATATATAGAGAAATGCACACAGAGGGCATCTTAGAGATGCCCCCTTGCATGCCAGCTTAACTGCTAATGCTAATGCTAGGCTGACCGTTCTCTGCCAGCCTGCCACTTCCAGACAAGTTTCTGGCCGCATAGGGTTAGTGCCTTTGTGCACTCTGTGACCAGGAACAAAGCCTCTCCTGGGTGGAGGTGCTTCACACCTCCCCCTGCAGGAACTGTAACACTTTGAGCTGGGTCTCAAAGACTCAAGCCTGGTGTTACAGTGCCCCAGGGCACTCCAGCTAGTGGACACAGCCCCCACTTTTGGCAGCAAGTCCGGGGAGACAATGAGAAAAACAAGGAGGAGTCACCCCCTCAGCCAGGTCCACCCCTAGGTTGCTCAGAGCTGAAGTGACCCCTCCTTGGAAAATCCTCCATCTTGTTTGGAGGATTTAGCCCAATAGGAATAGGGATGTGCCCCCCTTCCCAAAGGGAGAAGGCACAAGGAGGGTGTAGCCACCCCCAGGGACAGTAGCCATTGGCTACTGCCCTCCAGCCCTAACACACCCCTAAATTTAGTATTTAGCGGTGACCCTGAACCCAGGAAATCAGATTCCTGATGACCTACAAGAAGGACTGCCTAGCTAAAAAAAACCACAGAGAAGAAGGAAGAAGAGAACTGGTTTGGCCCCAGCCCTACCAGCTTGTCTCCAACTTCAGATAACCTGCACCAGCGACGCATCCTGTGGGCCCAGTGACTTCTGCCAACTCAGAAGACTGACCTGCAACTACAAAGGATCAAGACCTCCCGTGGACAGCACACCTGTCCAACCAAAGAAAGAAGAAACCATCTTTGAAGGGACTCTCACCTTACTCCAGAAGCGTGAGTCCCCACCACTCTGCACCCGACGCCCCTGGCCAGTGTCCAGAGAAACCAATGACCCAGAGAGGATCCCCAGGCAACTCTGACAACTTGTCTACCTTGGGCTAACCTCTCTGCACCCCCACAATGACGCCTGCAGAAGGAATCCCGAGGACCCCCCTGACCGCAACTGCCTGGGACAAAGATATCCGATGCCTGAAGAAGCACTGCACCTGCAGCCCCCAGGCCCATGAGAAACTGACCACCGGTGCAGCAGTGACCAGCAGGCGGCCCTCACCCTTGCCCAGTCAGTGGCTGGCCCAAGAAGCACCCCTGTGCCCTGCCTGCAACGTCTGAGTGACCCCCAGGTCCCTCCATTAAAACCTATTGAAAACCCGACGCCCTGTTTGCCCACTGCACCCGGCCGTCCCTGTGCTTTGTGTGCCTACTTGGGACCCCCAGTGCTCTACTAAACCTCCTTGGTCTGTTCCCTGAGGACAGGGGTACTTACCTGCCAGCAGACCAGAACCGGAGCACCCCCTCTCTCCATAGGCACCCATGTTATTTGGGCTCCTCTTTGACCACTGCACCTGACCAGCCCTGTGTTGCTAGGTGTTTGGGATTGACTTGAAACCCCAACAGTGGGCTACCTATGCCCCGGAGACTGAACTTGTAAGTACTTTATTTACCACATTAACCTAACTGTACTTACCTCCCCCAGGAACTGTTGAATTTTCCACTGTGTCTACTTTTAGAATAGCTTATTGCCATTTTATGAAAAACTGTGTACATTACTGTTTTGGTTCAAAGTCCTAACTATACCTAAATGCCTGTGCCACAAATGATAAGGAACGAGTGCTTTCAGCAAGTAGTATTGTTGGGGATGCCTCATGGCTCGCCAAGATTTTGCTGTATGAATGAAAAGGGTGATGACAGGTAGGTGCTGAGCACCTGCTGTTTTACTCTGAATACACACGTTGGTGGCTCAGAACTGAATTGAGTGCAATGTGATAAACAAAATAGCTAATTTGCGGCTCATGATTAAGTCAATTTTAAGTTGCTAAAGAATCCTTATTTTAAGGTTTCTCTTACTCTAGCCTCCCACAAGAATTGAACAGTACCACTTACATTACGAGGAACCAAAGACAAAGCAAAAATCAGGAAAACACACCAAAGTGGAAAAACAACCACAGCATGGTAAACATATACAATTCAAGCAGCTGTTTCTCACTTGTCTTTATGTCACTTATTGCTACATAAACTAAGCTACACATCTGCAGTGACACAGTATGCACAGCCTCTGAAATACAAGTAAAGACCGAAAACACTTCCCACATAGCCCACATTGTTTTTTACTATCAATACAGTGGCATCTTAATATGTCCTCACACTCCTTTAGTTTTATCATAAGTGAAAACAAAGTGACAAAAAAGAATAAGAGCACAAATGTGGTCCTCAATTGAGTTGAAGCAGTACTTAAACAGGCCACATGATAAACACACACTCTTCTATCTGAGCTCTCCCAGAGGGTGGCTTTCGGTCTGCCTCCAAATCTACTTTAGAAGTTTGGACGCAGTATGAAGTGCTATAAAATACAATGAAAACCAATATCACTCTTGTAATGTGGCTGCCTGTGTTGCTTGAAGGGCAGCATCTTAGGCAGTCAGCAGTTTAGCGTGGCATCCCACTGCCAGGTTGCACATCTTTTTCCCTTCCAGTAAATGTCACTTATGAAGCAGGCGGGGGACTTTTATGTGCAGCCCAACACCTGGGGTCTTCCTCTTAGTGCATTCCTGTGCAGAAAAACCCACACATTGAAGTGCATATGCTCTCTCCCCTAAACATGATACCATTGATTTCTACCCAAATGGCATATTTATTTTACCTGTAAGTCCCTAGTAAAGTGCACTACATGTGCATGGGGCCTGTCAATTAAATGCTGCTGGTGGGCCTGCAGGACTGATTGTGCCACCCACCTAAGTAGCCCTTTTACCATGTCGCAGGCCTGCCATTGCAAGGCATATGTATGCAGTTTCACTACCACTTTGACTTGGCGTTTAAAACTGCTTGCCAAGCCTTAAACTCCCCCTTTTCTATGTATGTCACCCCTAAGGTAGGACCTAGGTAACCCATAGGGCAGGGTGCTATATAAGTAAAAGGCAAGCCATGCACCTATGTGTTTTACATGTCCTGGGAGTGAAAAACATTGTTTTCCACTACTGTGAGGTTGGCTCCTCTTATAGAGAAGCATTAGAACTGCCCTCATATGCTTTGAGGTGGTAGAGTCTGATCTGGAAGGAGTAGCCCTGTCATGTTTGATATTGCCAGAACGATAAAGTTGGATTTAATATTACTATTTTAGAAATGCCACTTTTGGTGAGTGGGCATTTCTCTGCACTTACTGCCATCTGTGCCTTACAGCCTGTCTCCAATCCACGCCTGGTCTATGCTGGTTGACAGCTCCCCTTGTGCATTTCACACAGACAACTATAAATACAGGACACTCAGTCATATGTGCATTCATCTGCACTGAATGGGCCTCCCTGGGGAGGAAGGGAGGAGGGGCTCTCTCTTACACTTCAAAGGCCAGTGGCCTGTGCTCACACAAAGGACTGATAACCCCCCCACAGGGATCCTGGCAGACATGACTGGGCTGAAAGGGGAACTTGTGAATTTCAAAATCACTCTTGAAGTTTCCCCCACTTCAAAGTAATTTTTGGGTATATACGCTGGGTCTCTGACCCCATCAAATCAGACACTTCTGGATCTGCACCTGAACTATGTCAGAGAAACTGCCTGGCTGCCCAAAGGACTCATCTGGACTGCTTTGGTCAGAAGGACTGCTGCCCTGCTTGTTGTCCTGCTGCCCTGTTGGCCTCTGACCTTGCTGGAAGGACTCTTCCTTCCCCAAAAGTTCTCTCTAAGGGCTTGGATTGAGATTGCCTCCTGTTCTCAAGTCTCAGGGTCAACAAAGACTTCACCAGCTAGCTGTTAGCTAGTTTTCCTACTTCAGCGATGCCAAAAACGACTTCAGTGACGCCAGCACTGATGCTGCAGCTGCTCCTGCACCGTGGATATCGCTGCACGCAACTACCGTGGCCTGCAACGCAAGACTGACATTGCCGTGGTGCCTCTGATGTCACACAGTGTGGTTGCAACACTGCAAAGTCGACTCATCATGTCTTGACTGACTGGATTAATGGTCCCTGCCAGGTCACAAGGAACCAAGGCCTCGGCCAACGCCGCATTAGCTCCCTCTGCAACTGGACAGAACCGACTCCGTGCCTCACCTGCCTCGCAGTACAGAGCTGACATCTCACCTACCTGGACGCCTTGAAGGACTGGCACCTCCCTGGCTCCAGCGACACATTTCCAAGACTTCGTAAGACATCTTTGTTTCTTTGTTTCCAAAGGTACTGTGCCTAGGGTCCATGCGATTCCGTGACCGGTGCCTGTGGCATCGGATTATTAGGAACTATATTAGAAAAGGTGAAGGGAACAAGACGAGGAGGAGACATTGACAAAAAAAGAAAACGAAGAGCACAATTTTATATGAGTAAATTTCGAACATATAAGGAGGGTTTAAATAAGAGAGAAGAATGGGAATGATAAGGCGTCCCTTTATGATAAATTATTACACATTGGGACTCGTTTTAGGCCAATGAATGTTTTGACCCTGTTGAGAGACACCTTAGGACGAGATAGCTAATCAACATGTCAATTAATACGCCAATAATGTCATCAATATTTATTACAATAATGCATTTCACTTTAGTCAAAGACATTAATCAAACTCAAGACACCACCATGACCTTGCAGTCATGAATAACCACACCAATCTAGTATGAATTTAGTGATTTTTATTCCCTATTGTTTACAAAACTACTAGCAAATTTATTAGTCTCAAAAACAAGAAACATAATAGCATAGTCACAATATGGCAACTCTGATAAGATTTAATCAAGGCAATAATCACAAACATTAGACTGTAGCACGGCGTGAACATAAACTATTAGCAGAGTATATCAGCGCATGGTTCAACAAAGCATAGATTCAGTCATTTGTCCGTTTGCATCAGTTTTAGTGAACCCCTCACCTAACCTCTAATTAGCATTGGCATGTTGGGCTTCATGCAAAACAATTTTGTAACACCGATTTGGAAAACATCTAACTATGGCTCCTGTCAAAAGAAAAGCAGTTGGTACCTAGAAAGGAAAGCAAACAGACAATTAGAACTTCATTGTCATATAGTTACCCTCCAAATTTGGTCAGCACTCAAGTTCTGTCTTCGTCTTCAGGACATCAGTTGATTTGCCACCAGGAATTCAGCTCCGGGAAAAGGGGGCACTTCCCTCATAAGGATGTAAAGTGTAAATAGGTAAACTAAGGACAAGGATGGTTCTAAGTAAAATCAGCAAAATCACTAGGCAAAGTGAAAAAGTCTCTGGATCATATCAAATTGCATCAGCATCTCCCTAACTAACTAACTCATTTCCGTGTGTCAAGGGGTTTTATCCCTTTTCCATTGTACATTCCCCTAAGATCTTATTGGACAAGGGGTTGCACCCCCCTATCTATAACCAATTAAAATCACATTAAGTCATCAACTTTGTCACCCCACAACACTTCCCACGTATTTTATTGGTGCTTATGATTGACGTCTTTAGCGGGTGGTGTGTCCGGTATGATTTAATCGTCTTGGGGTCCTTTGCACATCTTCGGTCAGTGGCTTCATTGCCCATACCGGTTTAGGCAACCTTGTTAATCCACACTGTTGCATTTAGCTAAAAAAATGTTACTATAGGCAGGGTGAATTTCATGAGAATAGACCCACTACAGTTACATTCAGCTTCTAACTTTTGAAAAACAAGAGTTCATGTCCTTTAGCAAGTCAGCACACTGCAAGATAGAAAAATACATTTAATATGAGAGTCAGGCAGCTAGGCCACGAATCATGCTAACTAAGGTCTACTACTTTATTAGCAAGAATATAATACATTTAGGGGGTTATTATAACTTTGGAGGAGGTGTTAATCCGTCCCAAAAGTGACGGAAAAGTGACAGATTTACCACCAGCCGTATTACAAGTCCATTATATCCTATGGAACTCGTAATACGGCTGGTGGTATATCCGTCACTTTACCATCACTTTTGGGACGGATTAACACTCCTCCAAAGTTAGAATAACCCCCTTAGTCTTTCAATATTAATGTAAAATCACAATTTTAATAAACATTTCACCATTATTAGTCAGTTTCATTAGTCTCGTATACATTGGAGGCCACTCCCCGTGGTCACATTTCAAGTGCACGTTTTAGCAAAACATGTTAATACAGTTTCTATGAGGCATCATTTTACATTAGTTCATAAACATTTCATGTTAATTATTGATTATATAAGCTATGCTCGCTCAGTCCCTCCTCTGATGACCCTAGTCATCACACAAACCTTTCCCTTTTAACCTTTCACTTTCAATTTTTCACTTTGCGCATGATGCGCATTTCAACATCTTGTCCTTTGTGTGAACTTTCCCAAATTTCATTAAACATTTTCTCCCTCTCATTTTCCTCATTCCTTTGTTTTGTCAAATTTCTTCTGATTCTTTCATTAATTTTGCATGCTCTCCATAAACCTAATAAACAAATCAGGACAATTAATAGACCTCCTAATATTTTTGCGAGTACCCCATTCCAAATATTGCTAAACCAACTCCCCACTCTGGCAATTCCCTTTCCAACTTTCTCCCAAACTCCAGGTTGCTTCAGCTCCTTCAAATCTGCACTATCTCTAGTTAGGTTAGTAAGCATACCTCTAATCTTTTTGCTATTATCAGGAATGAACAAGCAACAATGACGCTCGTTAAGCATCTTACAGACTCCGCCACTCTTTGCTAAAAGAATGTCTAAAGCAAGCCAATTTTGAAGAGTCATAGCTCTTTCCACAGCAAGTTCAGTATCCATCAGGAGTATAGCCCCTGTGAAATTTGTCAGCATGTTATCCACAATAGTAGACAACTTTCGAATCTTTATGGAGTTTAAGATAACCCCTACTGAAGGAATTATGGCTCCAAATATGTCACCAACAACAGCAGCCACTGTCTCTCTCTTTTGTCTAGCATGTTGTAATTCAGACATTTTAGGTATTTGTTTTAAGTCATCAATCTGGTAAATCTTTGGAAAAACTATTCCCAAATAACATGTCACATACCATCCCTTAGGGAGGCGATAATAAGCATTAAGTCCACATATATAATAGATCCCAGGGATCGCTGGATGTTGTCCATTAAACATGAATGTCCATTTACTCTGAAACAAAAACACATGCCTGCATTCACTCGTTTTCACAAATAAAGTGTCATGATCAGATTTCGGCCTATATATACAAAGCCTTCCTACATGTAATGCATCTATAACTAATCTGCCCTGCGTTTTTATTGCGGTGTAAGCATAATCATTTGCATATGTGCGTTTTTTTAACCCCTTTTCTAGCCTTTCTTTCAGTGTTTTGCGTCTATCATCAGTGTGATCTAAGAAGCTTTTCTCTACAGGTGTTAGTGGACAGGTCAAATTATTGTGATGCGCATAAGCTGTGCAAAGGTTAGTGTCGGCTCAAAAAAAACTCCAACAAATTGTATGTTATGCTCTTTAGCTAACTTGTTCAGAAACTCAATCACAGGCACAAAAGAAAACACTACGTCTAGATTTGAATAAAAATATTGCACATTTTCCTGGTCATAGAATCTTATTAGTAGCAAACTACAGCTTATCCCATAGGTTAGAGGCAAACTATGATAAGTGACCCCTTCTTGTACTGTTGAAGGAATCTTTGTGCACACATAACAGTTTCTTACTTCCATTGTATCAACATACTAATTCAGCAAGCGATAGAAAACATTAGTGGAAAGTTCCCCTTTCGAATTAGTTCCCTCATGCAAGTGTTTTGTATCCTGCTCAAACTTTTCCCACGGTTTTAGTGTAGCAGTCTCAGGTTTTGAAGCATTGTTAGTCACCCTTTTATCCAACCAAGGCATTCCCACAATCACACCTATAATTATTATTGCACACACAATACCTAATATTATACTCAAACAACCACACACTTTACCCTTCTTGCTACTACCTCTAGTGTAAGCCATGATCTGTAAAGAATCAGATAGCAGAAGATATAAGACAAACAATCAACTTGAGGACAATCTTAAAGCTCTTCTTTTTTTTTTTTTCAAAATCTCTCTTTCTTTCCTGCGAGTATTTACAGCGTTCCGCTCACCCCAGGACCCGTTTGTCAAATCAGGAAAGCAGTTTGTCATAATCGGGTTTCAGTGTCAATTTAGGTTATCACTGTCACATCCAGTAATTTTTCAGTCTCTTTTCTCTGCTTTTCAGCTTTCAATTTCAATTTTAACACAGTCTCTTTCTCTGATTGATTTCAGGTGCCGTAATATAGGCCTGGTACCTCTCGATCAAAACAGAACGCTAAGAATTCTTGTTGCCATTCAGATGTCGTCGCATATGCCCATTCAGGATCTGTGTACCTTCTTTTCGCAACTCTTTTTCTTTTCAGTCTGAGTTCGCTTTGCAACTCTCCTTCACTAAGATCCTCCCTTCTGGTTGTATCAATTTCTTCCTCTATTGTATCACCCGGGACGACCTTTTCTCTTGCAACTTGTTTCTTTGGCCAGTTATCACCTTTATGCATTTTCTTCCTGCTTGGTTCTTCAGCACACTGAACAGCACCCTCCTCTTGTGCTATGGTGTTTTCTCTTGACGGACCTGCAAGTGGCTCAGGAGGAGTTGATGTACTTTGACCTCCCTCGGCTCTTTCTCCGTCATCTTCAGGGTCTGTAACGGGCTCAAGTTCTAACCTGTATCCGTCTACTTCTGGGAGAACCTCTCCTTGACTTAGTTCTCCTGCTGCCTCTACTGAGATAGGCTCATTGTCACCTCTCTCGAACTCGTTTACTGTTTGAGAGACTAAGACACCCTCAGTGGGCTCTCCTTCAGTCTCAGTTCCCCTTTAAATATTCTCCGGCCCTGAGACTTCCTTCTCTGGAATTGCTGAGTCGGAAACTTCAAGTTCCTCATCAGTCGGACATGTTACCTTCTTTGTGTGACTGGCATGTATCCAGTTTGGAACGCCTGCACATTTCACAGCAGTGGTTGTTGTCAATATTACTTGATATGGCCCCTTCCAACGTGGCTCCAAACACGACTTCCTCACATATTTCTTGACAACCACCCAGTCACCGGCTTGCAGGGTGTGACCTGGATCACTGATCGGTGGTAATGTGTTAGCCTCCACCTGGTGGGAAAAAGAGCGGACCACATCAGCCAGACCCTTGCAGTAGTCCAACACCATATCATCCGTGATATTCACAAGAACATTTGCAGGTACTGCGGGCAACCTCATAGCTCTGCCCATCAATATTTCATGGGGGGATAGTCCTGTCTTCTTATTAGGTGTGTTTCTCATTGACATCAGCACTAAGGGCAATGAATCTGGCAACTTCATATTGGTAGCTGCACACATTTTTGCCATTCTCGACTTCAAGGTACCATTCATCTGTTCCACTAATCATGATGCTTCAGGGAGGTAGCTACAATGCAACTTCTGCTCAATGTCCAAAGCAGCACACAAGAGCTTAATCACCTCATTGTCGAAGTGTCTGCCCCTATCTGATTCTAAAGAGACTGGAAATCCGAACCGTGGTATTAATTCCCTAAGCATCAACTTTGCTACTGTGAGACTGTCATTCCTACGTGTAGGGTATGCTTCAATCCAGTGACTGAAAACACACACAATCACCAACATATACCTCAAGCCTCCACACACAGGCATTTCAATGAAATCCATCTGCATCTTGCTAAACGGACCTCCAGCTCTCCCTATGTGGCTCAAAGTTACCACAGTCCCTTTTCCTGCATTCATCTGTTGACAGATGATGCACCTGTGACAGGTAACTTCTGCAGCTTGTCTGAATTTTGGATTGAACCAATCCATTTTGGACAATCTGATCATTGCATCTCTTCCAAGATGAGCCTGACCATGGTAAAGTCTTGCAAACTGTGACAAAAGACTGTTTGGCAAAACCAACTTCCCCTCCTCTGAGACCCACAAGTCGTCAGCCCTCTGTACACATTGCATTCTCTGCCAGGAGCATTTTTCCTCTCTGCTAGCATGGCCCTGCAGTGATTTTAGCTCATCTGATGTATCCACCACTCTTAATGCAAAGTTCAGGCACGTTTCTTTTTCAGTTTCAGGTAATAGTTCCCACTGTTCCTTGAATGATATACAGTTCAATGCGCAAAACCTTGCGACTTGATCTGCATAGCCGTTTCCCATTGACACAAAGGGGGTCATTCCGAGCCCGGCGGGTGGTGGGCTCCGCCCGCCGGGCGGAAACCGCCCAAACACCACACCGCAGTCAAATGACCGCGGCGGTGATTCCAACTTTCCCGCTGGGCCGGCGGGCGATCTTAAGAAGATCGCCCGCCGGCCCAGCGGGAAAGCCCCTGCAAAGAGGAAGCCAGCTCCGAATGGAGCCGGCGGATTTGCAGGGGTGCGACGGGTGCAGTGGCACCCGTCGCGATTTTCAGTGTCTGCAAAGCAGACACTGAAAATCATTATGGGGCCCTGTTAGGGGGCCCCACGACACCCGTTCCCGCCATCCTGTTCCTGGCGGTAAAAACCACCAGGAACAGGATGGCGGGAAGGAGGTCGGAATCCCCATGGCAGCGCTGCAAGCAGCGCCGCCATGGAGCATTCCCCGGGCCATGGGTAAACCGGCGGGAAACCGCCGGTTCCCCTTTTCTGACCGCGGCTTTACCGCCGCGGTCAGAATAACCCAGGAAGCACCGCCAGCCTGTTGGCGGTGCTTCCGCTGCCCTCTGCCCTGGCGGTTTCAAACCGCCAGGGTCAAAATGAGGGCCAAAGTCTTGTGACTTGACATGAGCATTGCATTTCACCACGGCAATTTCAAGAGGTAACTGAATCGCATGCAACAAATCCTTAATTTGTTCACCATTTTTCACTGGTGAACCAGAAGAGGTAATGAAACCCCTCCGTGACCATAATTGGCCGAAATCATGTACAATTCCAAATCCGTATCTGCTGTAGGTATAGATAGTGACTTTCAGGTTTACAGCTGCGTGGCATGCCTTAGTAAGGGCAATTAATTCAGCCACTTGTGCAGAGTACACTCTTTAGAGCCAGGAAGCTTCTAGAATTCCGGTGATTGTACACACAGCATAACCAGCTCTCAGTATTCCGACTGAGTCTCTTAAACATGATCCATCAACAAACATAATGTAGTCATTTTCTTCTAACTGTGTATCCTTGATGTCAGGTCTGGGCTTGGTGCATAATTCTGTTACCTCAAGACAATCATGTTCCACTTCCTCTGTATTACTAATCTCAACATTTTCAATAGGAAGTAGAGTTGCCGGGTTTAATATTACACACCTCTTGAGAGAAACATTAGGAGACCCCAGTATAATGGTCTCATATCTCGTTAGCCTAGCATTTGTCATGTGCTGAGTCTTAGTTCGGGTCAACAGAATTTCAACTGAATGTGGAACCATTACTGTCAAGGGTTGTCCCATCACTATGCCTTCACATTGTGTGAGGCTCTGACCAACTGCTGCAACTACACGCAAACAACCCGGTAAGGCTGCTGCGACTGGGTCTAAAGTAGCTGAAAAATATGCTACTGGGCGGTTTGCACCTCCATGGACCTGTGTTAAGACAGACAAAGAACATCCATCACGTTCATGACAAAACAGTAGAAAAGGCTTTGTGTAATCAGGTATACCCAAAGCTGGCGCCCTGCACATGCACTCTCTCAATTCCATGAATGCCTCAAGCTCTTCTTCGGACAAAATTATGGTACTCGGGTCATCCTTAACTTCCTTGCCTGTTAGTTGTATCAATGGCTTGGATATAATCGAGAAGTTGGGAATCCACTGGCCACAGTAGCCCACCATTCCCAAAAACATTCTGACATCTCTCTTTGTTGTCGGTGGATTCATCTGCAGTATGGCTGTCACCCTTTCTTTTGATATTCTCCTGGACCCTTTCTCAATCAAGTGCCCTAAGTACTTCACCTCTTTTTGACAGTACTGCAGCTTCTTTGGGGACACTTTATGTCCATTCTTTCCCAAATGATTCAGTAAAGCAATTGTGTCATACCTGCAGTCGTCTTTCGTTCTGGACGCAATCAACAAATCATCAATGTACTGCACTAGAGTTGAACTGAAAGGCAGTTCCAATGACTCTAAGTCCTTCTTCAATATCTGATTGAAGATGGATGGTGACTCCGAAAACCCTTGAGGAATTCTCCACCAACTGTTCACCTTGTCCAGGAATTTGAAACTGAAGAGAAATTGACTGTCCTCATGAAGAGGCACCGAAAAGAATGCCTGTGACAGGTCCACCACTGTTAACCACTCTGCATCACACGGAACCTGAAACATGATTACTGCTGGATTTGGCACTATGGGGCAACACTTTACCACAATATCATTTATTTTCCTCGAATCCTGCACAATTCGAACCTTTCCACAAGGCTTTTTCAGACCCATTATTGGTGAATTACATGGGCTGCTTAATACCTCCTTCAAAACTCCTTGTTTTACAAAGTCTGCATTTATCTGAGATACCTGAATGGGGACATCTTGCGCCATGTGGTACTGCGGCACCTGAGGAAACACTGCATTTGGTTTTACCTGTACTTTAACCGGTTCTACTCCTTTTATCAGTCCCACTTCTTTTCCTGTCAGGTCCCACACTTTCTCTGTCACTGTTCCCTGCAACTCGGCTGGCAAGTCAGTCACTGTAAACATTGGGAATAAGGTTCTCAAAGGGTATTCCTCATTTCCGGTCTCTGTCTCCAACTCTTTAAACTGCCCATCATCCCCCTCATCATCACTGTTTGTCTGCCCCTCAATCCCTTCATTAGAACAGGTAATCAAACATTTCGTTTTGCACAGTAAGGCCCTCATTCCAACCCTGGCGGTCATGGACCGCCAGGGTGGAGGGACACGGAAGCACTGCCAACAGGCTGGCGGTGCTTCCAGGGCCATTCTGACCGCGGCGGTAAAGCCGCGGTCAGAAAAGGGGATCCGGCGGTTTCCCGCCAGGTTTCCCCTGGCCCGGAGAATCCTCCATGGCGGCGCTGCTTGCAGCGCCGCCATGGGGATTCCGACCCCCTTCCCGCCAGCCTGTTTCTGGTGGTTTACACCGCCAGAAACTGGATGGCGGGAACGGGTGTTGTGGGGCCCCTAACCGGGCCCCATAAAGATTTTCACTGTCTGCTTTGCAGACAGTGAAAATCGCGACGGGTGCAACTGCACCCCTGCAACTCCGCCGGCTCCATTCGGAGCCGACTTCATTGTTGCAGGGTCTTTCCCGCTGGGCTGGCGGGCGCCCTTTTGGCGGTTGCCCGCCGGCCCAGCGGGAAAGTCGAAATGACTCCCCTCGGTCTTTTGACCGCGGAGCGGTCTTTCGACGGGGTTACTTTGGCGGGCGGCATCCGGCGCCCGCCAAAGTCAGAATGACCCCCTAAGTCTCTTCCTAGTAGGGACACAGGACTAGAATCGCAGACTGCAAACTTATGTAGTCCCTGAAAGTTTCCAATCTCAACTTGAACTGGGTCTGTGATCCGGTTTGTCAAATACTGATTAGCTACTCCTACCACTCTTATGGTACGCCCTGAAAGTGGCAATTTCGGAACCTCTGCACTTCTGACTGTAGAGCGTGTAGCTCCTGTATCAACTAAGAATGAAACCTTGTGACCCATCACTTTTCCCTCTACATAGGATCCCCTCTGAGCTACTTCTAGGGACACTGCAAGCCTGCACTCCTCACTGTCAGAACTGTCATCCGACCATTCATCATTTATTCCATCCTCACCACGCAATGGGAATTGCTGCACTGTGTTATTTTGACTCATCATTTGGCCTGTGACCTGCTGAGGAAGCATCACCTGTTGCTGTCCCATTAGAGCTAATGGTAGTTGCATTTGCTGTCTAGGTACCATGGGAACCTGCTGTTGTACCTGCTGCATTTGTGCTGGTTGAACACGCGGCACTTGTATTTGCTGCATGTGCTGTAACCCCTGCATCTGAACCATGTTATTCTGGAAGTTCTGATTTTGGCCCCTCAATTTTGGACCCCTTATATTTTGAAATGTACCGACATCAGTGCTTTGTTGAATGACACTATCATGCACCACATTTGGGCATTCCCGCTTCCAATGCCCCACGCCCCCGCACGTGTGACATAGTGACATCTTTTTCATCCCCTGGGCATCATTTTGAACCACCACAGTATTCAAATCTGGAACGCGATTCACAAAACCCTGAACTCGGCCTCTAGGCTGTGCCTGAAACATGCCATTCCCTTGCGGTTGTTGCTGTACCATCTGCTGGATTCCATTTCCCTGCATACCTGCCTGAGCTGCCTTAATCTGCATCACCATCACTTTCTCCTTCAACTTCCTCTGCTTTAACTCAATCTCGTCACTGCAGTATTTTGCATACTGCAACACCTCATCAATCGGCTTTGCCTGCCAACAGATCAAGTGATTCTTAATCATCTGGCTAACCTCTGGTCTCAGTCCTTCAACAAATCTAAACACAAAATGGTTCATGTCTTTCGGCTCAATAGTCTCAGTGCCACTGTAATGCTTGAACGCTTTCAATAATTTCTCATAATAAGCATGGATTGACTCTTTGACCTACTGTGAGGTCCGGTCGATTTTCTGCCAATCAGTCACTTTCGGTGACACTTTCTGCTTCAAGAACTCAATCACTTTATGATAGTACTTCATCACCTCTTCAGATGGTGCTCCAGACAACTTATCCCTTGCTGGTTCTTGCGTTGGCCAGTCCACACCCCTTTTGCATTCAAGCCATAAGTCAGGGGGAACAATGATTTCAAACAGAGTATTCAAGTCCTCCCAGAGACACATCGCAAGTTTCACAAACCTGTCTGTCTGCTGATACCACTCTATCGGTTTCTCCCTCAACCTGGGATAATCATTTGTAAATGACAAAATGTCTCCCCTAGACCACGGTACATGGACTAGAACCCCTCCAGCTGTTTCTCTCATTGGTAACATCTTTACTGATCCCGTATCTGGTGAAGCTTTAGCTTGATTTGATTCTGGACTATCACCTTTCTCCTTATCTCTTTTCTTTGCCCATCTGCCTTCCCATTTTTCTAGTGCACCCCAGATCTGCACACTGTGCAGTCTCTCTTTAAGATGCGCTTTTATTCCGGTAAATCTCATGTGCTCAAAATCTTTGGAATCAAAGTCTAATCTGCAGCTTCTTTTCAAATGTTGAGTATTCTCAATGTCTATATTGTATTCATCTGCCAGGTTCGCCAACCTCTGATGCACCTTGCCCACCTCTTTAGTGATATTGGGGCACAGGTACCTCAATTCTGCTTCTGTGTATGACTCTAATTGGTTTACCCCCACTGTCTCTTCTACTAGTTCTGCAGCTTCTACTCCCAGTCTCACAAAATTTAGGTATTCTTCCCTTTCTGGCTTTTCTGCAGTTACTGCAGTATTTTGTGAAGCATAGGTCTTTTCTAACCAGTCATTCAATTGTTGCACAGAAAGACCTTGCAGTGAAATATTCCCTGCATGCATCAGTGGTGACTGTGACGAGTTTGTACTTATTGTCTGTGGGGTCAGCACACCTAACCCTGCTTGCCTGATTGCCTCTAAAGGTGCTTCGATCGGACTAAGGTCTATCAAAGACCTGGGTCCTTCAGCTGATTGCTCTCTTGGTGCCATCAATTGGGGAGTTCCTATGGACCGTCCTCTTATTGCCTCTTGGGTCATCACTCCCTGATCACACATTCCAGGCTTACCCTGTGCATATAATGGTACCGGGGGACAAACTGTAATTGGTAGTGATATGGCAGCTGGTGTCTGACCTGGTCCTAAACCACATGGAGCAGTGACTCCCAGAGCTTGACTCACTGTAGCTGGTGCAGGTACAAACGGAGGTCCTGCGGCTGGACTATAACCCGGAATCAGCAGTTGCTGCGGCTGGGGCAGCAACTGTGGAGTTGGCTCAATCTGCACTAACCTTGATTTTGTATATATCGGATCGGGTGGCACCATCAGACTCGTAGTTGTCTCTAGTACTGGGACGTCTAGATAAATCCTCTGTATCGGTGGTGGAGGTTGCAACTGTATCTGCATGTCTGGCGCAGTGGGTATACTGACACCATTTTGTATCAAACCTGTATCACTAGTCTGCATTGTATTTGTAACTTCCTTACTCTGTGTCTGGTTCCAAGGACCCGCACTAGTGCTCGGGGCATTGTCATCTATTGCATAAGGTGGCGGGCGATCATGTAGCAATTGATTAAGAAACTCTTCATCATCTGAGTCATCTTCATCTATCCAAGACCTTTTAGTCTCTTAGGCTTACTAGCGCCCTTATCTGTCTTACAGGTGGCTTTCTTTCCCTGTGTCTCGTCTTCTTGTGTTATTGCTGGAAACAATTTGAGTCCGTCAACTATTCCCCTATTACATCCTATAACTATTACATCCTCCTCTCAAATTTTTGCTATCTTTGTCGTATGGCCATTAAATCCCAGGCTGCTAATGCATCATACTGGGCTGGTCTCGGAGGTGGTTTCTGCACACTTAACATCAACCTCAAATGTTCTAAAATTCTTGTATTGAACGTTCTGTGCCCTCGGAAACGCCAAACATCCCTCCTTCTCTGTTACTTTGTGCCACTGCTTCATCCATAGGCAAGGCGCGACTCCCTTTTCCTCCATTAGTATATAAGCTGGAGTACCCTCAGGCGGTGTAGGCTCCCCCTCACTCGCCATAATGTATGCGTCTCCTTTCAGAGCACTCCTCAAAGCTTCAAGATAATTCATTTTTGCGTCTTTATTCTGTTTGAATCTAATCAGGAAGTGTCTTTAATTCCCAGGACACTCTTCACCCACCTTTCTCAACCTATTGCCTCTCACAGACTGCTGCCAATCCGTACGTGACCCCTCTCGGCAACTGACCTATCCCAGCGCGGCACCACTGACGTCACACTCACACACTGCAGCTGACAAAGTCTTGCGGCTTGTCCTGCTTACACTGGATTCACACCAAACTAATGCAATAAATTGCGAGCACCTTTAACAACAACAACAACTCAAATTTGCCGGTTTACTACAGGAAGGGTAACACATTAGCTTCAGGACTTTACAGAGATTTCACTTGAAGCCTTGGCCGCTACTCTCTCCTACTCAGTTCCCGCATACGCAAGCAAAATTCGACCCGCAAATCCTACTTTCGACTTGTCAATGGTTTGTTCTAGTGCACTATAAAACTTGCCAAATCTCCATCGAAGGTTTCATACACACAATTTGACTCAAACTCGACTTGTCAACCACACCCGATTGACCTATTAAACCGCACAAATTACAACATAAACCCAAGTGTCTCCTACACTTGTCAATATACTCCGGAGTCTTAGACCACGCTGGGTCCGTACATTACCAACCAACCACGTGGATAATTTTCGAGCACAAAGCGCCACACTCATATGAAGTACGCCGACTTCCCTACTCTCATACTGCAGAGTACGCCCACTCCTACTAAAACAACATTACCTGGCCTAAACACACACACAACTTCACAAATCACCTGCAAAATGCATAAGCTGAGCAAGCTCAAATTCTATACCACACATCCTAAAACGCCAAGAACATTCCCAACTCACTTAGGCAGACTCCGAGATCCCGTGAAAGTCATGGGGAATTTAGAAATGCATCATACCTCTAATTTGCATTATCTCAGAAAAACAATCTAAACAATAATTCGCCGTCCTAGGGCCCCAAAGGGCCTCAACCGTCCTCTGCTACCAGAACTGATAACGCGTCCCTTTATGATAAATTATTACACATTGGGACTCGTTTTAGGCCAATGAATCTTTTGACCCTGTTGAGAGACGCCTTAGGACGAGATAGCTAATCAACATGTCAATTAATGTCAATAATGTCATCAATATTTATTACAATAATGCATTTCTGTTAGAAATGGGGTTTTTGGTTGGCAGTCAGGTTACCCCCTGTCCAAGCAAAAGCCCTCACTCTTGTCAGGGTAAGTCACACACAATCCAAGATTATCCTGTGCCCACCCTCTGGTAGCTTGGCACGAGCAGTCAGGCTTAACTTAGAAGGCAATGTGTAAAGTATTTGTGCAATAAATCATACAATACCACCAAATAGCACCACAAAAATACACCACACAGGGGGTCATTCTGACCCTGGCGGCCGGTGGCCGCCAGGGCCACCGACCACGGGAGCACCGCCAACAGGCTGGCGGTGCTCCCACGAGCATTCTGACCGCGGCGGTTCAGCCGCGGTCAGAAGCGGAAAGTCAGCGGTCTCCCGCCGACTTCCCGCTGCTCGGGGGAATCCTCCATGGCGGCGGAGTGCGCTCCGCCGCCATGGGGATTCTGACACCCCCTACCGCCATCCTGTTCCTGGCGGGTCTCCCGCCAGGAACAGGATGGCGGTAGGGGGTGCCGCGGGGCCCCCGTAAGAGGGCCCCACTGTGTATTTCAGTGTCTGCAATGCAGACACTGAAATACGCGACGGGTGCAAACTGCACCCGTCGCACCCCTGCAACTACGCCGGCTCAATTCTGAGCCGGCGTCCTCATTGCAGGGGCATTTCCTCTGGGCCGGCGGGCGCTCTTTTGGAGAGCGCCCGTGGGCCCAGAGGAAATGTTTGAATGGCCGGTGCGGTCATTTGGCGGCCCTACCTTGGCGGACGGCCTCCGCCGTCCGCCAAGGTTAAAATCACCCCCACAGTGTTTAGAAAAATATATATAATATTTATCAGGATAATTGTAGGTCAAAAAAGAATAAAGTTGCAATGGGAAATTGTAGAGATATCACTGAAAAGTGCTATAAAGTGTCTTAAGTCTTTAGAAGATAAACAAAGTCTCTTTCAAGCACAAGTACCTGGTTTGGAGTGTAAAAATCTCCTCAGAGGGCCACAAAGGAAGAGGTGCGTGGAAAAAGGGTGTGTGCGTCGATTTCTCCCCAGCACACACGGACTCGCGTCGTTATTTTCCACGCGGGGAAGTCGTGCGTTGTTTTCCGGCGCGCGGACAGTCTCTTTCTGTGGATCGCGGGGATTACCAGATGTCCCGGGTCTGTGCGTCGATTTTCCTGCTTGTTCTCTGGCTGCGCGTCGGTCTGCGGGGCTGTGCATCGAAATTACGATCTCACGGCAGGCGTAGCGTCGATTTCTCCTCTAGACGTCGGTCTGCGGGGCTGCACGTTGAAATTACGATCTCACGGCAGGCGTCGCGACGATTTCTCCACTAGAGGTCGGGCGGCGTTATCATTGGGAAGCCGTGCGTCGGATTTTCGATCGTCCCCAGAGCGTCGCGTCGGTCAGCTTCGGTGTGCGGCGTTTTTCTCGCCGCTGAACAAGCTGTGCGTAAAATTTTTCGCCGCACGGAGCGTCCAAGTGAAAAAGAGAAGTCTTTTTGGTCCTGAGACTTCAGGGAACAGGAGGCAAGCTCTATCCAAGCCCTTGTAGAGCACTTTCACAGCCAGACAAGAGTTCAGCAAGGCAGCAGGGCAACAGCAAGACAGCAGTCCTTTGTAGAAAGCAGGCAGGTGAGTCCTTTGAGCAGCCAGGCAGCTCTTCTTGGCAGGATGTAGTTTCTGGTTCAGGTTTCTTCTCCAGCCAGTGTCTGATGAGGTATGGCAGAGGCCCTGTTTTATACCCAAATGTGCCTTTGAAGTGGGGGAGGCTTCAAAGAGTGGCTAAGAAGTGCACCAGGTCCCCTTTCAGTTCAACCCTGTCTGCCAGGGTCCCAGTAGGGGGTGTGGCAGTCCTTTGTGTGAGAGCAGGCCCTCCACCCTCCCAGCCCAGGAAGACCCATTCAAAATGCAGATGTATGCAAGTGAGGCTGAGTACCCTGTGTTTGGGGTGTGTCTGAGTGAATGCACAAGGAGCTGTCAACCAAGCCCAGCCAGACGTGGATGGTAAGGCACAGAAAGATTTAAGTGCAAAGAAATGCTCACTTTCTAAAAGTGGCATTTCTAGAATAGTAATATTAAATCCGACTTCACCAGTCAGCAGGATTTTGTATTACCATTCTGGCCATACTAAATATGACCTTCCTGCTCCTTTCAGATCAGCAGCTGCCACTTCAACAGTGTATGAGGGCAGCCCCAATGTTAGCCTATGAAGGGAGCAGGCCTCACAGTAGTGTAAAAACGATTTTAGGAGTTTTACACTACCAGGACATATAACTACCCAGGTACATGTCCTGCCTTTTACCTACACAGCACCCTGCTCTAGGGGTTACCTAGGGCACACATTAAGGGTGACTTATATGTAGAAAAAGGGGAGTTCTAGGCTTGGCAAGTACTTTTAAATGCCAAGTCGAGGTGGCAGTGAAACTGCGCACACAGGCCTTGCAATGGCAGGCCTGAGACAAGGAAAAGGGGCTACTTAAGTGGGTGGCACAACCAGTGCTGCAGGCCCACTAGTAGCCTTTAATTTACCAGCCCTATGCACATGAAGTGCACCTTACTAGGGACTTATAAGTAAATTAATAGTCCAATCAGGTATGATTCAAGGTTACCATGTTTTAAGGGAGAGAGCATATGCACTTTAGCACTGGTTAGCAGTGGTAAAGTGCGCAGAGTCTAAAAACCAGCAAAAACAGTGTCCAAAAAGTGGAGGGAGGCAGGCAAAAAGTTAGGGGTGACTACCCTAAGGCTGTCAGGTCTAACAATTTCACTTTAGTCAAAGATATTAATCAAACTCAAGATACCACCATGACCTTGCAGTCATGGATAACCACACCAATCTAGTATGAATTTAGTGATTTTTATTCCCTATTGTTTACAAAACTACTAGCAAATTTATTAGTCTCAAAACCAAGAAACATAATAGCATAGTCACAATATGACAACTCTGATAAGATTTCATCAAGGCAAGAATCACAAACATTAGAATATAGCACGGCATGAACATAAACTATCATTAGCAGAGTATATCAGCGCATGGTTCAACAAAGCATAGATTCAGTCATTTGTCCGTTTGCGTCAGTTTTAGTGAACCCCTCACCTAACCTCTAATTAGCATTGGCATGTTGGGCTTCATGCAAAACAATTTCGTAACACCAATTTGGAAAACATCTAACTATGGCTCCTGTCAAAAGAAAAGCAGTTGGTACCTAGAAAGAAAAGCAAACAGACAATTACAACTTCATTGTCATATAGTTACCCTCCAAATTTGGTCAGCACTCAAGTTCTTTCTTCGTCTTCAGGACGTCAGTTGATTTACCATCAGGAATTCAGCTCCGGGAAAAGGGGGCACTTCCCTCATAAGGACGTAAAGTGTAAATAGGTAAACTAAGTACAAGGATGGTTCTAAGTAAAATCAACAAAGTCACTAGGCAAAGTGACAAAGTCTCTGGATCTAACTCATTTCCGTGTGTCAAGGGGTTTTATCCCTTTTCCATTGTACATTCCCCTAAGATCTTATTGGACAAACGGGTTGCACCCCCTATCTATAACCAATTAAAATCACATTAATTCATCAAATTTGTCACCCCACAACATTTCCCACGTATTTGATTGGTGCTTATGATTGACGTCTTTAGAGGGTGGTGTGTCCGGTATGATTTCATCGTCTTAGGGTCCTTTACACATCTTCGATCAGTGGCTCCATTGTCCGTACCGGTTTAGGCAACCTTGTTAATCTACACTGTTGCATTTAGCTAAAAAATCTTTACTATAGGCAGGGTGAATTTCATGAGAACGGATCCACTACAGTTACATTCAGTTTCTAACTTTTGAAAAACAAGAGTTCATGTCCTTTAGCAAGTCAGCACACTGCACGATAGAAAAATACATTTAATATGAGAGTCAGGCAGCTAGGCCTCGACTCATGCTAACTAAGGTCCACTACTTTATTAGCAAGAATCTAATACATTTAGGGGGTCATTCTGACCCTGGCGGTAAAAACCGCCAGGGTCGCGAATGACGGAAGCACCGCCAACAGGCTGGCGGTGCTTCCTGGCCCATTCTGACCGCGGCAGTAAAGCCGCGGTCAGAAAACCGGGTCCAGCGGCTTCCCGCCGGATTTCCCCCGGCTGGGCGAATCCGCCAGGGCAGCGCTGCAAGCAGCGCTGCCCTGGGGATTCTGGCCCCCTTCCCGCCAGCCTGTTTCTGGCGGTTTTCACTGCCAGGAACAGGCTGGCGGGAACGGGTGTCCTGGGGCCCCTGGGGGCCCCTGCACTGCCCTTGCCACTGGCATGGGCAGTGCAGGGGCCCCCTAACAGGGCCCCAGGAAGCTTTTCACTGTCTGCTTAGCAGACAGTGAAAAGCGCGACGGGTGCAACTGCACCCGTCGCACACCTGCAACACCGCCGGCTCCATCCATGAGTAGCGCCCGCTGGCCCAGCGGGAAGGTCGGAATGCCGCCAGCTGTCTTTTGACCACGTGGCGGCTGTTTGGCGGTTCCCGCCTGGCGGGCGGCGACCGCCGCCCGCCAGAGTAGGAATGAGGGCCTTAGTCTTTCAATATTAATGTACAATCACAATTTTAATAAACATTTCACTATTATTAGTCAGTTTCATTAGTCCCCGTATACATTGGCGGCCACTCCCCGTGGTCACATTTCAAGTGCACGTTTTAGCAAAACAAGTTAATGCAGTTTCTATGCGGCATCATTTTACATTAGTTCATAAGCATTTCATGTTAATTATTGATTATATAAGCTCCGCTCTCTCAGTAATATTTAGTAAAATGAGGATTTAACAGCACCTTAATATGTGGAGGACTGATTCAGATGGGAGACAAGACAAAAATGTAGAAAATAGAATGAATTGAGCCAGATACCAAAATGGCGAATAAGTAATGTCAGTTAAGAGAGCATATGTGCGCTGACAATTTTGAAGATGTATAGAAATGATAAAGAAAGATCTCAGGTCAGAGGGCCCTTATAAGGAAAGTAAGGGGGCAAAATAATAAGAACAGTATACAAAAGGAGAGTAATAAAAATAGGGTAAAAGAGCCTGATGTTAAAATGGCTGACAAACAGGGAAAGAGAAAAGAAAAAATGGAGAGGAGTGAAAGAGTAAGATCTTACAAGTAAAACACATTTTTGCCCATTAGGAAAATCTTTTGTTCTCTATTTAATATAGAGAGCAAAATGGATAAAGAACCCTTATGCCTCATGTAGGGCCTTATGCAGGGCTGAGATACGGGAACTATTGAGGCATCTTGTCAGCGGGACCTGATCCTCAGGGTTTGCGCCTGTTCCCAATATGTCCGCCTCTTGGCAGCCCAAACTCTACTAGCTATCATAGCACAGAGTTAAAGAATGGGCAAGAGGGGGATGGGGTTTAGGTTGGGAACAGCGGGGAAGGAGACCCCTGTTATTTTTGGTCTAATAACATGAGAGATCAAGAACTTTTCAATAATGTGACCTTTTTATAATCATACAATCTGAACATTGAACTCTCTCAAGTTAATCCTTAGAATAGCAATTACATCACAACAAGAGTCAATGAGTACATTAATTCCCAAAGAATTAACTGCTGTAGGATTCATGAATGATACTGCAAAATAGGCAAACTGACTAAACTTGTTTTGTCTAGAAAGATCACACTCTGTTTGATCTAAGTTTCAAGATTCAATTGCCCAGAAATTATTGCACTCCTTATTGTCAGACTGCGCATCAAGACTTGAGTACCTGGAATGATTGCGCTCTCTGCCGATCTGAACTGCAAGGGTTAATTGCCAAGAATGAATCGCACACACTGTTGCCGATTCAACCATCAAGATTCAAATGCCTTGAAATGATCGTGCACTCAGCCGATCCGAACTGCAAGGGTTAATTGCCAAGAATGAATTGCGAGCACTGTTGCCCATTCAACCATCAAGATTCAAATGCCTCGAAATGATCTCACGCTTTGCCAATCCGAACTGCAAGGGTTAATTGCCAAGAATGAATCATGCTCTCTATTGCCAATTCAACCATCAGGATTCAAATGCCTCAAAATGATTGTGCACTCTACTGATCTGAACTGCA
Organism: Pleurodeles waltl; assembly: GCF_031143425.1. NCBI lineage: Eukaryota > Metazoa > Chordata > Amphibia > Caudata > Salamandridae > Pleurodeles > Pleurodeles waltl. The sequence continues at coordinate 891,067,898 of NC_090442.1, read as the reverse complement.
AGGATTAAGTGCCAAGAGTAAAACGCACACACTGTAAATCACAAAGCCAAAAACTCAAATGTTTCTAGAAAAAGGAGTTGAGGACTATCCCGAACTCTGCCTTACCGCCCTGCTTGAAGATCAGCAAGATAATGAGGACAGGGCCAGGAAATGTCCAAGTAGGCCTCCAGAACAGAAGCCCTGGAAAATGCTGCTGCTCTGCACCGAGACCTCTGAATAGTGAGCACGTGGAGCTGGGCTGGGTTCCTTAAATAGACCCAAGCCCCGCCCACATGCCACACCAGCCAGGCTGCAGGAAAGGCTTGCAAATGAACAAGCTTGAAAATGAACAATACATTACAAACACCATTAATGACATTTCAAGATAAATACCTGTAATGCAAAAAGTTAATATGCAATATCAGCACACAATGCATGAATTATTACATTGCATAAGGTTTGTCATTTTGCATTGTGTTGCCCATAGAGCACGTACTGTCCTAGTGTTGACACATCTGTATAGCGAATACCCACATAAAGGTGTAGAAGAATCCAATTCCAAGATGGCTGCCACCTGTGACAGTAAAAGGACATTGTTAGAAATGGGGACTTTGCTTGGCAGTCAGATTAATCCCTGTCCAAACAAGGACCCTCACTCTAGTCAGGGTAAGTCACACACAATCCAAATTATCCTGTGCCAACCCTCTAATTGCTTGGCACTGAGCAGTCAGGCTTAACTTAGAAGGCAATGTGTAAAGTATTTGTGCAATAAATCATACAATAACACCATATAGCACCACAAAAATACACCACACAGTGTTTAGAAAAATCTATAATATTTATCTGATAAGATGCAGGCCAAAACGATTAAAATGCAATACGTAGATGTTGAGATATCACTGTAAATGTGATTTAAAGTGTCTTAAGTCTTTTAAAAACAAGTAAATGTCTCTTAAAAACAATAAAGGTCTCTTGCATGCACAAAGTACCTGGTTCACGTTCAAAATCTACGCAGGGGACCACATAGGAGGCGATGCGTGGAAAATGGGGAGGAGAGCATCGGTTTCGCCCCTTCGCACACTGACTTGCATAGTTATATTCCACGTCGATTTCCGGCACGCAGACTTGGTTTCTCTTCGGGTTGATGGGGTTTCTGGCTCCCCGGGGCCAGGAAGGCATGGAATCCTGGGGTTGCAGAGCGAAGTCACAAGCGCTGCGTCGATCCAGTGGGTGTTGCATGGAAATTTCTCCTGCACAGCAGGCGCTGCATCAATTCCTCTCTGGAAGTCAGGCTGCGTCATCCCGGGTCGGCTGTGTGTCGATCCAGTGGGCCATGCGTCAAAGTTCCGGTCGCAACGCAGGCATCGATCTTCTCCTTGCGAAGTCACGCTGCGTCGTATCGGTTCGGCGCGCGGTGAATTTCTCACCGCAGGGCAGGATGTGCACTGATTTTCGCAGGCTGTGCCTTGAGTTTTTGCTGCACAAGGAGTCCAGTTGCAGGAGTGAAGTCTTTTTAGTCCTGAGACTTCAGGGCACAGGAGGCAAGCTCTATCCAAGCCCTTGGAGAGCACGTCTTCACCACAGCCAGAGAGCAGCAAGGCAGCAGTGCAACAGCAAGGTAGCAGTCCTTCACAGCAAACAGTCAGGTGAGTCCTTTGGGCAGCCAGGCTGTTCTTCTTGGCAGAATGGAGGATCTGGTTACAAGTTTCTTCTCCAGGAAGTGTCTGTGAGGTAGAGTGGCAACCCCAAGAAGTGTCTAAAGTCTGTGGTTTTGGGTCCTCTTCTTATACCCATTTTGCCCTTTGAAGTAGTCTTACTTCAAAGGAAAGTCTCACTTGATTGTGAAATCCTACCTTGCCCAGGCAAGGCCTGAGACACACACCAGGCGGTTGGAGTCTGCATTGTGTGAGGGCAGGCACAGCCCTTTAGTGCGAGTGACCACTCCTCCCCTCCCTCCTAGCACAGCTGGCTCGTTGGAATATGTAGGCTTCACCTCAGCCCCCTTTGTGTCACTGTCTGGAGAGAGGGGTGCAAACAGCCCAACTGTCAAACTAACCCATGGAATGCACAAACAGGCAGAGTCACAAAAATGGTTCAAGCAAGAAAATGCCCAGTGGTATTTTCAGACACACAATCCTAAAACCAACTTTATATAAAATTACTATTGGAGATTAATATAATCACCAAGTACGAAGTGAAATGAATCGTAAAGAAACTTTAAATAATCCTCTTCTTAGATCTGTTTAAAAATGATATCCTTGGAAGACAGGAACACGCTATGCTATCAAAAACAAGAGGAGTAAGAGCAGGCAAACCTAATGAATGGCTTTGAATGTAGTAACACAGGATGTAAGCATATAAAATGTGTAGAACAATACATATTTATAAATTAGAACTGGTAATTGCAAAGCCCACAGAGGAAGTTGAAATAAGTTAAATATATATAAGGTGGTGCTTATTAAACCATTGTAAAATATACAATTTACCTTATGTAAGGAATTAGTTGACTATTAACAGAATTGTCTCAAATAAGGGTTACCTACCTGTGAAAGCGGGAGATGAAAGGGTGGTAGAAATTGAAAAAACTGTACATGAAAGCAGGGGATTATCACAACATAGGGAGATTGGCATGGAAGTTAACTTGTTATAGATAAGAAATCTCTCTAAGATTCAACAAGATACATTGTGAATATTAGAATTAGATGGCGGACTGTTTTTAAGAAGTAGAAAGGTAGCAGTGTGATGAGAGTGATGAATGTTGGTTAACAAGTATATGACCATCTTTTAATATTGAGCTTGAAATAAGAAATTGTTAAGACCATTTTTTCTTGTATTTTTTAGTTAAAGTGTATAGAAAATGTATGTGAAAATGTATGTGAAAATGTATGAACTTGTCCTGAAGTTTTTATAGTTATATGAGAAATATATTTTTATTGTGATTATCTTTTATCATAAAGGATAAGATAAAAACATTTTTTAATGTTAAAATGTTGCGAAGTATCATGCATCGAAGACACGTTTGGTGTATTTATTTAAATATGTTGAATAATTTATGAAATAAAGATAAGAAAGAACAAGAAAACCAATATGTAGGAGTATGGTCTTCAAATAGTAATGTTTGGAGTATAGTGACATTGGAAAACGGTCAATAGCCCATTATTTTTTCACCTTGTGTGTGTGTGTGTATATATATATATATATATATATATATAAAACTTTTAATCTCAGATATGTAGAGAATTGAATGTCAGCAACATAATATCAATTGAGTCTTAGAATTCAAATTTACATCCAAAGGGAATTTGTGTATGTGTGTGGATTATTAGGAACAACTCTGTCAAGGACGCTATGGTAGCCCAAGTTGGAGCTATTGAGTTTCTAAGAGCTTTAGTGGGATTTAATCTTTACAAATATATAATTTTGCTTGTGTACATTGGATTTTCATCATTACAACCTTATTTTATTCAGATCAATATTATCTATTTTTCGAAACCAGTGTGTTGTATTTTTGTAGTGTTTTCACTGTGTCACTGTATGATTTATTGCACAGATACTTTACACTTTGCCTTCTAAGTTAAGCCTGCCTGCTCTGTGCCAAGTTACCAGAGGGTGAGCACAGGATAATTTAGGTTGTGTTGTGACTTACCCTGCCTAGGATTGTGGTCCATACTTGGACAAGGGTGTATACCTTTGCCAACTAGAGACACCATTTTTAACACTTATTTAGATATTTGTGGAGATTAATACAATGCAAATGTTGTGATGTTTACATTCTATTATTCTGCATTGCAGGTGGAATTACTGGGCAATCCAGAATGTTGGTGCAGAAGTAACCACAAAATTAGCGAAAAGGGGGACTTTGTGCCAATACTCCTGGAGCCTTACGACAGGGCCGTGGTATGAAAGTGTTATACTGTTCCGACTAAAAAGGTACAATGTGAATTAGGGCAACAGAACTTCAGGACTGAGTCTATCTATGCCATCAGGAGCTGTAGATCCAATTCCTGGCTAGCTCACAGTGCCTCACCTGAACTCCAACTCTCCCAGAGTAACAGATCATTACACTAACCTCAAACATAACACTCTGACTGCTAAGGAAGTAGTGGAAACATATATTACCCTTTTGTTGTTTTACTCAATCATGCCCAGGGTAAACACAATAAATATACGAATAAAAGTTTTCAAACATTTGTTGAAACAATTTTATTATTACATAGAGAGAATGAGCTGTGTTTGATAGGCAGATGAAACAAAGCATTGTAACCAGCATTACCAGCATGGCGAAAAGAATAAACAGTCCAACCATGGTAATCTTAGATCTATATCTTCCTACCCAGCGCTATCTACAATCTGAGAGCATAGCAGGTGTACCCTCTACCTGTCTCTGATCTAATAGGTTGGCCTGAGACCCCCATACCCTGGGGACTGAGCCACGGTGTCAGTCTAGGTTGAAGTTGGTAATCGTTCTCTGCAAGATGGAAGATTAATGTCAGCAGAGTTGCATGTCATACACAGGATTCGTTCCAGTACACTAGTGGGCGGAGTGGTCCTCTGACCCCTCTGCACCATTTATATAATCAAAACAACACTGTGTTAAAGGCACAACCCTGATTCAATGACATGTCTAGATGTTAGGAGTTGTCTCCAAATGGGAAATGCAAGCACTAGGATATCTTTTTCTATGATCCTAGCCTTCAGAGTGTACAGGTTACATGTTGAGAAAGGCTAACAAAAAATAAGCAGCACGTACAGTGCATTCTTGGAATAACATTGTGCAAGCATAACGTTTGTAAAAGGCCATTGATAAAAACTGATGTCAACCTAAAACATGTAAAATTGAGTGGGCCCAAGAAGGCCCAACAACATTCTCACCTGGGTCGTGAAAAGGTATGCATCCTAACAAAACTACAATAAAAAGGAATAAAATCTTTGCCTCAACAAGCAAAGAAAACAAGCCCTTAATAATATGTCAATTACAAACATTAAAACAATAAAAAAAATATATAAAAACAACAACCACATTTTAAAAGTCAAAGGAGGCTTCCAAGATGTCTTCCGTGTTATCAGTGTCAATCGGATCAAAGTTGTAATCCCTATCCGCAAATGACATAACCACCATGGCCTTGGCAAGGAAATCAAATGAACAAACATGGTCAGTGTCCTCAGGTGATGCCAAGGTTATTGCATCCTGTAGAATGCCCGCAGTAGAATAGCCAGTGACAAGGAATCAATTTTCAATGGAAAGAATGGCTCATAGAAAGCATCCTGAAAAAGTGGCAGCATGCGACAACACTGGAAATGAACCCTCAGAGGGTACAACTGCAGATCCATGTCCATTGATTGTACCAATTGCATTTCAAGACAGATGTCAAGTACATATGTGAAAATACACCACAGAGAGCAGAATACAGGCTGCACACAATAGCTCGTTCAAAAGCCAGATGGGCTCTTTAAGAGACTGGCGATCACAGGACTGTCAGCCTTGCGATGACGGTCAGACCACCTCAACTATGGTGGTCCAACCGTCACATTACAACCCTGTCTGCTGTCGGAGTTGTACTCAGCCAGGGTGAAGCAGAACTCAATGCAGCCTGGCTGATTACAACTCACCTTTTTGCCAGCCTTTCTGTGCTGGGGACCCCTCCATTGAAAGGCTGGTGGAAAGCCAGTGCTGGGGACCACAGAGGGCCCCCTGCCCATGCCCCTGGCATGAGCATTGCAAGGACCCCCCTGTCCAGTACCATCAGAATGTGCAATGTCTGCTTTGCAGACAGTGGGCATTCAAATGATGCTGGTGTGCTACACATTTGGCCTGAGCTCGCTTAAAGGAGCCAAGGTCAATATCTTAGCACTCTTCCCACCAGTCAACCCGGAGATAATGCGTAATACATTGTCCCCACCGGTCAGCCCGGGGGAACATTGTAATACCCTTGGGGGGTTCCGGCGGCGCCACCGGTATGACAGTGGGATTCTGTGAGTTTGGTGGTTGGCTCTTCTGACCGCCAAACTCCTATTGAGGCTCAAAGGCCAGTTTTCATTGAGTTCCACCAGTAAAGACAAACCAAAGCACTGTATCATGCATTCACAACACAGTTCCATCACCGTTTGGCCTCAAGGTGGGACATCCATTGCAGAGCAGCACAACTGGGACCAAAATACCACTAATTACAAATAACACAAGTGGTATGTCTCTAAATACACTTGAAAACAAAGACCGTATAAAACAAGGTATCATTCCAAAATCAGTCTGGAATGTGCTGACAAAGCCAGACCCAACCGCTGTAAACCGCTCAAAAAGAGTCTATCACACCTTCGGTGTTGGAAGCGTTAAACATGCAAAGCACAAGCTCACCAAACTGTTTGTGGAAAGTTTGTGCTCAATAGCGATTGTATTTCAGAGGACAACCTTGCAACTTACAGTTCACATGTTTCACAAACAAATGTGAGTGCCACATTTTCCTGAAGCAATAAAGCCATTAGTCTGCTCACTTTTTAAAATTAATATTGAAGGTCAGAATGGAAGGTCATAAGCTGACTACTCTAATCTTGGGGATAGCAGGTCGACATTTTAGCGACCGAAACAACATAAGGGACACCTGTGTTCGTTCAACATCAAATAACTTCCATTCAAGAGTAACTGAAATACTGGGTGAATCAAGGACATGGGTACTCCCTTCAAGTAACACATCAGATTGGCCATGGAAGCATTACACTCCCTGTGCAATGTCACTCGTTTACAAGTCTTGGAGTGGCTTAGAGAAGTTTCACATTTATTTCCACTGAGAAAGACCTCTTTTTCCCGACTCCCACTTTTGCAATCGAAGGGTAATTCCGACGCCTCATGAATGAAACCCCAAAGCATCATACTTGCCTGTTAAAAAATGTTTCAAACATGATGTGGACTGAAACATTGAAATTGGCGGTGAGATAATTCCATTCATTACCATACCAATCTTGGTGTTTCAGCTATTATGAAAGGCAAGTTTTCTAATCTTTCAATATTCAGCATTTTATAGGTAGCGTTTTTCATTATTTGTTCTTTACGTGTTAAATTAAAAGGCAAAAACAAATCTAGTGTGCTTACATGCTTCCAAGGCATGCAGTTTGATTTTAAATCCTGTATTGTCCAACCCAACTGCATATTCAATCTTAGATAACTTTGCCCGTGTTGTAAAAAAACATGTAATTCCGTACAATGTCAATTGTGCATGATACAATGTCATTCCATGTGTGGACAATGCAATAATTCCATCATCGACAACAGCCAATGTTTTTTCCAAATTTGTGTTAAATGAGCAGCAGTTTTCATTTGGGAAAGCTTCCAAATGTCATTATAGTTGGCATAAAGACATTTTTGGAACATTGTGAACTAGGACCTAACAAGAAATCTTGTAAATCCATGTTATCCCAGGGGAGAGGGAGGTGTTCTTTTATTACAGTCAAAGTGGAATGTTTTAACCATGCTGGCATAACTTCCCCACAGTAGTGACCACTCTTGAGTGCTGGGACTGGATGAAAAAAGGGTCCGGTCTTCTTCCTTTAAAACCCTGTGAGAAGGCTTAAACACGTACATGACAACCATTTGTGTCCACTTGCAATAATAACCACCTGTTTGGCCCCAAAAGTATAATTTAAATGTACCATTCTGTACCATGCTATTTAGTTGTTCTTCAATCTAATTCACAACATGTTGCCAATTCTAAAAACATGCCATTGATGGCATATAGGGCATGTTCATTTTTTCTTAATTTTTGACAGACCCAAGCAAGTGGTTTGCTACACTGTCCCGTTCAGAAAAATAATCTGTATTGGAATCAAACATTCTTTAAACAAGGTATCTATTCCCTGCACTTGACAATGTTTTGTCCCCCAAACTATTTTTAAATCAATTGTTTCTTTCCAATAGTCATAACCTTTAATCCTCACTTTTGCAGGGGTAAATTTAAAATAAGAAAAATATGGATCTGAGGTATTGTGCCCAGAAAAATATGCAAATGTTTTTGAAAATGTTATTGGTGGTGTTGTGTATAGTTAATAAATGTCTGGAGTACTAATTCTATGTAAATAGTGGTGAGCAAAGGGATGGTAACAAAACATGTCACCATAATTAACAGAATTCATATACATATCCTTACTTTCAAATTCAGTATAATATTCAAGCTCAGATAGCATTGAAATCACTGTTTTACATTCCATTCATCAGAAATATCATCTGAGGTCATCAGGTCATCCATAGCTACTTTAACAAACATAAGGAATATGCAAAGTTTCTTTGTGACCAAAAATATAATGCCAAAGGATAGCACTGGTGCAAAATGTTCATTTATGTCAAAAGGTGTATCTGCTGCCACTGTGCCAAGACTGTAAAGATCTGAAACATACCTCTGGATGCCAAAAATGATGTTTTAGGGGGTCCAGCCACCCAAAGATTGTCTAGGCATATTATTTATTACTCTTTGGACTCCACACAAGTGATGGATCCAACTGCAATCTGAACCTAATACTCTAGCTGTTAAGGATTGCTTTAAGTGTCAGTTCTTCCTTCCACAATCAAATTTCCCTCAAGATAATATAATAAGTGATAATGCACAGCTGCACCCAATGTTCACATTGTATCTTTGTAAGCCTAAGAGGCAAAGGCCCCTGGTCCCAGTGGAATGCAAGTAATGCACCTATACTGATGAAGACTTGCAAATCTTTAATAAAAATGCAAGTGTCAGCCAATCGCTGTGGCCACACCCATGAGAAACTTAAGCAAGAATCTACAGCAAGTAGAATGAAATCAAATGCACTATCCAAATTTAAGGGACAGCAATGGTCTAGATACACGCATTGTAGCAGGTTTTTTTAAACCATGAGCGGTACCTGTGGTGGGAGTGCAATGGTGGAGCTCCTAATCTGTTGGCAAATGTCACAACTAAGGACATATTGCTATGCTTGTTTGTGCAGACCCTGTTACCAATAGTGTTTCTGTAATAGAGAAACTGTGGCTGCCAAACCAGTATGAGCAGATGCTACACCCTCATGTGCTGCTATTATTACTTCTAGCTTGCAGTCCTTGTTGGGAGTCACACAATCACCCACACCAGAGATGGTAGCAATAGAAATGTTTTGGGTACTTAAGGGATGGGAATATTTTGCTGGTCATTTCTAGGTAATGGAGTGCTGTGGTGTGAAGCACTGACAGCAGACATCATATCTTCATTTACCCTTGTATGAGAATGAGTAATCACAGCTACTGTTACAGTTTTGACTGCCGGTTTGGCTGCTTCATCAGCCAGTGAATTCCCAAAAATGTGTATTCCAGCATGTGATGACTCAATGTATGAATTACACGGGTCCATGGCAAAGTGTCTTTCAGTTGTGCCACTTTTCCCCAAAGCAATTTATGCTTTACAGTATTCCCTCTTGAGTCTCTGAATCCATTCAGGTGTCAAGAATGTACGTTTTCATTAAAAGACTGGGCAAAATAATATGGATCACACAATATGAGAGTGAGGGATTCTAGATCCATATTTTCTAGTGTCAGAATCAAGGCTTTCAAATCAGTCGGTTGTGCAGTACAATCCCTTAGGGACTGCATTAGAGTTTTTTGAGGATGACATTTTTCATCCTTCATTACACCATGTACCATGGTGCAAGCTGTGGAATATTGATTTTTGGTGCCTATAGCAGGCTGCCCAGAACCATATATATGGTATGTTTATACTGTTCAAGAGGCAATATATTAGTGGGCAAGGGGTATTCTTGTCATTCTGGAGAAATTATTGAGTTTCTAAAGCAGGGTCAAAGCCTGATTTAGAGGTCAGTGGAGGAGATTACTTCATCACAAATATGAAGGATATCCCGTCCACTGTATTATGATCCCGTTACATCCTATGGGGATCATAATATGGCAGATGGGATAGCCGTCACATTTGTAACGGAGTATTCCCTCTACATTATTTAAATCAGGGCCATTTTCTACAACAGTAGCTGTCAGGGAAGTGGCTCATTGTATCCATCTAGGATGTAGGGCTTTCACGTTAGGAACACTAGCCTTTGTAACAGCCTCTAAATCTGAGACAGGAATGGTCCCTGAACCAGTGGTCTTTCCTTTATGAAAGCCATCTGACCTGCAGTCAGTATTTTTTCAGTGGATGCAAATTGCATTTTAACATTAGAGCATATATGCAGTTTATATGTGATAGGAATTGTGTCACCCTCATTAATGTGACATGTTTGAAGCCAATGGCACCTGCTATTATATGGATGACTAAATTGATTTTGTCCATACGTGTGTGTAAGTGTATAGATGTAAGCATGTCATTTTGTAGTGACCAGTGAATCTGTTTATTTTCTGATGTCCAATGTGTACTGGAAAAGTTGGGATGAATTTATGGATGTTCTGCCAAAATTTAAGTAATCCTAAAAACAATTGCAATTTTTTTATTGTGATTTGTGGCTGTAAAAGAGCACATTTCACTAGGAAATATGGAGCTAAACTCTGTCTTTCATTAGATAATTTGTATACTAAAAATAGGGCACTTAGGGCCAGACGTACCTAGATGCAATTTAGCATTTCCTAAATAGCGACTTCATAGAAATCACTATTTAGGAAATGAAAAATGCTATGTACCAAGATACTGATTTCTTCATAGCGATTCCTACAAAGTAGGAGTCACTAATATGAAATTGCAAATAAGAAATCCCATGCCATTTGTGACAATGGGCCAGTTTTGCATTTCCCAAATAGCGATTTCCTATTGGGAAACTACTGTTTGGGAAGTGCAAAACCAAGGGTGGCTATGGGCAAAAGGCCCCCCGAAATGCACGCCAAAAATAGTGTTGCACATTCAGAGCACACATATGCCCAAGTGGAATGTGTGTGCTCAATTGCACTTGAAAAAACATTTTGGGGTGCTTTTTTTAAATTGCACATGGTTACCATAGACTTGAAGTCGATGGTAAGTGCATTTCCTAAATGCTCCATTCTGATTAGGGAAATGCTTTGTCCATCTCAATTGAAATCGCAAATAGGTAATCCCTATTTGTGATTCCCTAAAGGGCTTTCTACATCTGAAAATACAATTTTGCATTTCTTAACAGCCCAAAAAAGTGATTCAGACTGTTAAGAAATGTGAAATGGCTTTTTACATCTGGCCCTTAATTCTGAAAACTACATTGGTAACCATGCTCAGCCACTTCCAAAACAACACCATCTACTCTGGCTAAATGTGTGTTTAAATCATCATCTGTGAGATATCTATTACCAGTGTATGACAATTCTTCTGGATCAATATCATACAGAAATGACATTACTGGGGCAGCAAATAGTCCAGGAATCTTCTTATAACTCAGAGTCGACAAAAGTGACGTTGTGAGCCTAACGTGAAAAAAGCAATCAAATCTCTGCTTTAAGGCACTCTGGCCCTCATTACAACCCTGGCAGTCGGTTTTAAAGTGGCGGTAATACCGCCAACAGGCCAGCAGTAAAAAGAATGGGATCACAACCACGGCGGAAACTGCCAACACAGTGGCGGTAACCACCAACAGAAAGGCGGAAGACAATGTAACACCCACCCCATCACAACCCGCCTATCTGTCAGCTTTTCCAGGGTGGTACCAACGCCTTCAAAAGCATGACGGAAACAGGACTTGGAAGGGAAACCACTCACCGCTCAACACAAACGAAGAACCAGGACACCATGGAGCCCGAGCTGCAGGTCCTGCCCATGCTGGTCTACCTCCTCATCTACCAGGAATACGAAAGGTGGTGGCGACGACCACGGTGAGTACTGCACCTAGTACACAAGGGGGGGGGGAGAAAAAGAGAGTGACACACACACCCACCCTCACCCACAACACCATACACACAAACACTTGCATCAACATTACATTTACACCCCGTAAACCCTGGAAGAACGCAAGGACAAAAGGAATAGAGTTAAATCAGTGATATTTTAGAAATAGGCAAATATACGTAATAAATAGAAAAAACAGCATTTACAAATATATACAATATGTACATAAGGCAGTACATTGTCCATTCAAAATGTCCATGGGCCGCTGGGCCAAAAATCATGGGCCAAGCCCACACTTTACTCCTGCCTCAATATGGAGAGAACACTGCAGGGGCATCAGGTCGAAAACACACAGGCACCTCAGGGGGACAGGGAAGGGGGGTGCACCTCAACCGGAAGATAGTAAAATGCCACTGCTCCTGAAGGGGGCTCCATGCCCACAGCGATGTCCTGGGAAGTGCAAAGGCACAGTCTCTCAAGTGGGTGGTTTGCCCACTGCTTGGTCCTGGGGAGTGCAAAGTCATAGTCTCTCAAGTGGGTGGGTTGCCCACAGCGATGTCATGGGGAGTGCAAAGCCACAGTCTCTCGGGTGGATGCCTTCTTCCACTGGTTCTGGAGGGGGCTTTGTGCCCAGTGTGCTTTATCCTACCAAGGATTGGATGAGTGGATTCATATCTCCACTGGTTCTGGAGGGGGCATCGTGCCCAGTGATGCAACACGGGGTGTGGCAGTTCACAGTCCCTCACCTGGGCGTCTGAGGCATGAGATTTGCAGGGACCAGGTTGCATGATAGTCCATTGAGGCAGGGTTATACTCCATCCTGCGGCGGCTAAGGCTGCAAACTAGTGGTAGTGCTGGTGCTGGTGGGGGTGCTGCCAGTAGTGGTGGGAGGCTTCAGCCCTTCTCCTGCAGCCTCAGACGGCTGCCCACTGGGGCTGCTGCTAGTGGTGCTACTGTCAGCAGTGCAGGTGGTGGTGATTGCGGCGGTGTCTGCGGCAGTGCTAGCGGCAGTGCAGGTGCTGGCCGTGGTGCAGGTGCTGGTGCTGCCAGTGGTGGGTGGAGGCCCCACCCCTTCTCCTGCAGCCTCGGACGGCTGACCACTGGAGCTGCTGCTGCTGACAGTAGTGGTGCTTGCAGAGGTGCAGGTGGCGGTGCTTGCGCCGGTGCTAGCGGTGGGGCTGCTGGCGGTGCTGACCGCGGTGCAGGTGGCAGTGCTGGCGGTTGTGCTGGTAGCCACCACGCCTTCACCTGCAGCCTCCGACGCCTGAAGTGCCTTGCCTGGTGTTTTCTGGCCCTTCCTCACTTTGGCAGATGGTGGTGTCACCGTGGGTCTGGCAGCTGGAGTCTTTGAGGTGGCCTTGCTGGGTGGTTGGTGCTCCTTCCCATTGCTGCATGCTCTCGTGCTCTCGCCCTCTTCACCTTGGCAGGTGGCAGAATGGTTTTGTCCTTGGCAGGTGTAGATGGCACACTGGCTGGGCTGACGGGTGCCCCCTTTGAGCCTCTGTTAGCTTCAGGAACCACAATGGACATCGACTTGGTGGCTGAGGTGCTGGGCTAGGTTCTGGACACTCTGACCCGAGGCGAAGGACGGGGGGGGGGGGTAGGGAAGAGGTCAATGTTTGCCAGGAAAAGCTTTTTAGAGACACTGGGGTGGGAATAGGAAGAGTGTTTGGGAGTGGAGGAAGAGGGAGTGGTTGTAGAAGGTGTCTGTCTGCTGTGTTTGGGTGCAGGTGCATGGGCTGTTGTAAGGAGGATGGTGGTTGGGTGGGTGGGTGTTTGAGTTTGTGTACTTTGGGAGCAGGGGTCACAGACACACATTGGGGGAGGACACAGGGGACGCGTGCATGGATGTGGGGATGGTGACTACCAGTGAGGGGTGTGTTGTGATGGGCGTGCTGGTGATGGAGGTAGTGGATGAGGATGTAGTGCATGCAGGTGTGAGTGGAGACGCTACTGGGAGGGAGGTGGATGACGAGGAGGAGGGGGACACAATGGAGGCAGTGGATGTTGGTGTGCCTGCGTGGGGATGGTGCTTGTGTGAGTGCCTGTGAGATGAAGTGTGGTGCTTGTGTTTGCCTGAGACACTTCTGTATGTTGATTTGGGTGAATGCTGGTCTGAAGGTTTGCTTGGGATAGGCTGGGGTTGAGGGTTTCGGACTGGGTAGAGGAAGTTGGAGGGGGGAGGCTAGAGACAGGGACATTCAGAATGGTTGACTGCCCAACAGTGAGGGATTTCAGTAGGTCAATAGCCTCCTCACTGAGGGCAGCAGGGCTGACTGGAGCAGTGCCTGAGGTGCCTGGGGCAAAGGAGATGCCCACCCTCCTGGGTGAGGGGTCATGGGAAACATGCTGAGGGGCTTCTAGGAGGGCGGTGCTGGTAGGGGGGGTGGCGACATTACCTGTTGTTGGGATGGGCACAGAGGTGCCCACCACCGCCAGGGAGCATCCATCGGAGGAGGAGTCACTGTCTGTGGTGTCCCCTCCTGTCCCCGTCATGGTGCTCCCCTCGCCCTCCGTCCTACTGGTGCCCTCACCGTTGGTGGATTCGGCCCACAGGCCAATATGGGATGAAGCTCCCTCTGTCTCCGGTGCCTCGGCTCCTCTGCCAGAAGATGCTAATGCACACAAGGACAGGATGACAAAACAAAGGGTGGGGAGAGACAGAGGATACACTTGGTTAATGCCAGAAACACCACCACCGTTGGCGTACACAACACACAGGATGCAGCCCTATGCACTAGGCCATGCACTAACAGTCACTAAGATAGTCACCAGCCCATGGGGTACAATGACTACCGCCATGAGCTGCACACCTGAAACCCACAGGACCCTGCCCAGTAGTAGATGCCCACTAACACCATTGGGGTAGGAGTGCTTCAGAGCATGCCCAACAAGGGACCTACCCTGCCATCTTCACCCTGGCCTAGGGGCACTCACAGGCCACATTACCCACCCAGGTAACCCTTAACATGCGCAAAGTCAGGATTCAGAATCTGTACTCGTCCCCTTGTGGCTGCTGTGATGCCTTCAAGCACCCATCCAACTCCGGATAGGCCACCGCCAGGATGTAACACATCAGGGGGTCATGGTGCGACGGGAACCCCTTCCTTGTTGGGAGGCCAGCCCCAGCTGGGCCTCCGCTGTCTTCTTTGCCCAGCGGCGCAGGTCCTCCCACTGTTTGCGGCAGTGGGTGCTCCGCCTGTCAAAGATCCCCAGGGTCCGCACCTCCTTGGCGATGACACGCCAAATACCCCTTTTCTGGTGGGCACTGACCTGCATGGAAAAGACAGCAGAAAAGGGAATTAGTTAACCGTCTGAACTGTCACACTCATGGCCCAGCAGATCCCTCCCATCCCCTGATGCACATACATTGACCACCATACACGCAGCACTCTGGCCAGGACGCCTCTGCCCCCCCCACATGTGGCTTACACACACAGCAATCCATACATTCATGGCCCACGCATCATGCTCACAGTGTACTCACCTGTTTGTCTGGAGGACCGTAGAGTAATGTGTACTGGGGTAGGACCCTATCCACCAGTTTCTCGAACTCCTCCTAATTGAAGGCAGGGGCCCTTTCCCCAGACACATGAGCGATTGTCACAGTTTGCAGCAGCACTTGCAGTGTAGTTCCTCTCCTGTTGAAGGTCAGATAGCAAGTGAGTGAACAGATAGAAAATGGCGGTCATGTCCGCGGTGGTGCGTACCGTGACCGCTGGCGTACATCACCATTGGCTCATGGAACCCATGGGGCTCAATGATAACCGATGTAAAGTTGCTCTGCGGTCTTTGACCCCCTACCACAACGGCACACAACGCCACTGGAATTACTTCATTTCCACTTGTCCCTCATCACAGGTCAGGCAGCTGCCATTTCTGGGGGGCACAGGACATGGCACCTAACTGCGTCACAGCAGACATTGGCACAGCAACTAATTTTCAGATTCACATACTCGTTCTGTAAAGGAAAAAATGCGTCATTAGTGCAATAGATTTGTGAATATCACCTTCTGATCACAGTTTTCTTCCATAGGCTTCAACCGCTGAGGCTGAATATGAGATGGCGACATCCTCTGATGTACAGACCCCTGGTGGACCTTGCTACAATGGAGGACAGGCACATTATCATAACATACAGACTTGATCGGGCCACAACCCAAGAACTGTGTGCCCAATTGGAGCCAGACCTGATGTCAGCTACCCGCCAGCCCACAGATATCCCCCGTCTAGTGCAGGTCCTGTCAGTGCTCCATTTCCTGGCAAGTGGTTCCTTTCAAACTACAGTGGCCATGCCTTTTCTGCAGGGGGATGAGCCTGGGGATGGTCTTGTGGCAGCGGTAGAGCCTGTGGACAGTGAGGAAGAGGATGCAGAGGAAGAAGATGTGGACAACAGAAGTAATATCAAACAGCAGTACTTTCAGCGACACACAGGTAAGACACTGTAACTTCACTTTACTTAAATAAATTCTGTTGGACATTTTACATGGCAGCCTGATTTCCCTGTGTCTATGGCCACTTACTCTACCCTTTGGAATCTCTATTTTCAGATCTCTGTGGCACACTCTCGCTCCTGGTGTGATTACTGCTGCCCACTAAAGGTCATTCCAATGTAAATTTAACTGTACATCTGACTTGCCATGCTTTGATAATGTTGCACTAATACATATTTGAATCATTTGAAAGACTACAGATTTGTATTTGTTCCAAGGGTGTTTATTTAAGCGCTCATAAGTAGAGGGGGATGTGCAATGGGCTGAGGTGATGGTGGAGGAAAGTCCAGGGTAGAGTCCAGTCTATTGGTATCACAGGTGCATTGTCCAAGGGGGCATGGGAAGTGGAGCAATGGCAGTTCAAGGTGGACAGGGTGACAGAGTGGGACAGAAGGGTGACAACCAGGAGAGTTTAATTTCCTGTCGGGGGTCTTGCCAATGTTCTTTGACTTCTGCCTGGATCGCAGGGACCGTTTGCGGGGTGGTTCTCCTTCTGCAGGGGGTGGAGTGCTGGTGGCCTGTTGTTCCAGTGGCGGGCCTCCTGTCCACTAGCACCGGCGGAGGTGGAGGGCTGTTCTTCAGTGTGGCTAGACTCAGGGGCCCGTTGGTGTGCCACTGCCTCCCTCATGGTGTTGCCCATGTCCCCCAGCACCCCTGCAATGGTGACCAGGATGGTGTAGATGAGTTTGAGGTCCTCCCTGATCCCCAGGTACTGTCCCTCCTGCAGCCGCTGGGTCTCCTGCAACTTGGCCTGTATCTGGCCCATGGTCTCCTGGGAATGGTGGTATGCTCCCAGGATGTTTGTGAGTGCCTCCTGGAGAGTGGGTTCTCTGGGCCTGTCCTCCCCTGTCACACTGCAGTCCTCCCAGCTTCCCTGTTGTCTTGTGCCTCTGTCCCCTGAACCGTGTGCCCACTGCCACTGACCCCAGGTCACTGATCGTCCTGGGTTTGTGGGGTTCCCTGTGGTCCCTGTAGTGGTGGACACACTGCTGATTGAAGTGTCCTGGGGACAGTAGCATCGGCCCGCTGGGTGGGTGCTGTGCTGGTGTTTCCTGAGGGGAAGGCTCTGTGGTTGTATGGGACTGTGCCAGGGTAACCAACTGTCTGGAGGTCCCTGATGGGCCAGGTTGAGAATCCTGATCCAGGCATGCAGAGCTGCTGTCATCACTATGGGCTTCTTCTGGGGGGGGGGACTGAAGATTGCTGGTAACTCCTCTCCGGTGACGTTGAGTAGGGGTCCTGTGGGGATGCAAATGCAGTGTTATTTTATCTGCGTGTGCCATCTTGTGCATGGGTATGTTCCCCACTATGGTTGTTATTCCCAAGGCAGCTTTGGCTTGTGTGAGTTGTGCTTGGTTTGGCTAAGAGATTGTCACTAGTGTGGATGCTGTGGTGATGGGTGTCCATACAGGTCTGTGATGGGTGTCCATGCATTGTTGTTGCATGCAGGGCTTGGTATTGGGATGGGTGGGTTGTGATAGTGGGCTATATGTGAGGTGGTGGAGTGACGGGGTGAGGGTAGGCATTGTTGTTTGTGATGGCATGCAGGTAGGGTGGGGGATATAGTAGTAAAGATTTGACTTATCAGAGTCCAGTCCTCCTGCTACTCCTGCGAGGCCCTCAGGATGCATGATCACCAAGACTTGCTCCTCCTATGTTGTTAGTTGTGGGGAAGGAGGTGGGGGTCCACCGCCAGTCCTCTGTACTGCTACCTGGTGTCTTGCAACCACGGAATGCACCTTCCCCCGCAGGTCGTTCCACCTCTTCCTGATGTCATCCCTTGTTCTGGGGTGCTGTCCCATGGCGTTGACCCTGTCCACGATTATCCGCCATAGCTCCATCTTCCAAGCAATGGACGTCTGCTGCACCTGTGATCCAAATAGCTGTGGCTCTACCCGGATGATTTCCTCCACCATGACCCTTAGCTCCTCCTCTGAACACCTGGGGTGTCTTTGGGGGGCCATGGATGTGGTGTGAGTGACGTGTGCAGGTGTGTGGGGTGCCTTGTTGGGGTGTGTGGTGTGAGGTGTGTGGATGGTGTATGGGTGATGGTGTTTTGTAGCTCTGATTGAGTGGGTGCTCCTGGCTTGTCTCTCTCTCACTTGCCAAAATGTTTGGGTCATAAAGGGTTGTGGGTATTGTTGGTGATTGTTTTATTGTGAACTGAGTGTGTGGGTGTGGTGTGTGTATGTGTGTCAGCTGTGTGTAGTTTGAATTGTCCAATGTGGTGGAGTTTTGTTAGGGTGTGTGTATTTTGAGCGCGGCGGTGTGTACCGCCAATGGTTTACTGCGGTTGAAAAACCGCTGCAGTGATTCATGGGTCCTGATACTGTGGGCTTATTTCTGTTGGCGTAACGGTGTGGGTTTTGGTACCGCCAGTTTATCACTGACCTTTGGTCTGACGGACTTGTGTGGGTGTCTGTAAAGTGGCGGATTTCTCAGTGTTGGTCATAATACCTGTAGTGGTATACCGCCGCAGTCACGGTATGTTGGTGGCCGTCAGAACGGCAGTAAGCGTCTATCACTGCGAGGGTTGCAATGAGGGCCTCTATCATGGCAGAAAAACCTGTTGTAAATATCCAGGGTTATTTTATATTTTTTTCAGACAATATTTCTCATTAAAGCCATACTGTGTGAGTTTTGAATTGTAAGTGTGCGTTTACGGCTGTTTAAATGCCTATAATCTAAGGGGCACATTTATTTTAATGTGGTGCAGAAAGTCACCTTGTTAGCTGCATCACTGGAAAGGGGAAGGAATGCACTATATTTAAGGTAATTCAGTGCATTTCTGCCTTTTCCGCTGCACTAGCACACTTTTGGCAGCATTGGGCCAATTCAGGCACCCTTGCACCGTGGTGCAAGGGTGCCTGGATTGCATGCAGGAATGTTTTTGTGCAGGAAGGGGCACCTTCCTGCACAAGAACAATCCCCTTAGGCTTCTTTCTCTTTCTATGTGTGCTGCAGAATGTAGGCATAGGTTTTTGCACATTCCCAGGTCAACCACTTCTGGTAAATATGGGAATGCAGCAAAATCCGTGGGTGTAGAATGGGAACACCCATGCTGTACCCATGAAAATGCCTCCCCAGTGCAGAGTATTGCAACGCTGCAATTTGCATTATTTTGCATTACTCGAGATTTATGAAGCCACTCAGGGCCATGCAAGGTGACATTGCGTGGCTTCATAAATCTCATTTTTCAGTTGCATCACTCTGGCACCACATTGCATGGTGCAGGAGGGATACCAAGTGGCTCATAAATATGCCCCAAAGAATATACAGAGGATAGATCTGGTTTCGCTATCAGGAAGAGATTTATTCATAGGAGATAGGCAGAGTTCAGTTACTCCCTGGTATTCTAACTGTGAGAGAATCTTCCTCACAGGAGCTTTCACTTGATGTTTTCTTGGACATTGTGGTTTCCTTCGCAGGTTAGACCTTATGCGTATTGCGTGATAAGAAAAGCATTTCTCCAAGAGCAGGAGACCAGTTTTAGTCCTTTTAGCAGAAGCAGAACTGCAGTCCTTCTTCCTGTCAGAGTTCTTCACAGGTCCAGTATTGTACTGTTTTGTTAGGTTCAGAAGTTCATTACTTATACCCAGCTGTTTCTTTAAAGTGAGGGTGACTTCAGAGAGGGCATTTTGAAGTGTACAGAGGTCATCCTTCCCTGCTCTGGCCCCAGACTTTCTACAGGGGCTGAAGCATTCCTTTGTGTGGGAGCAGGACACTACCTATTCAGGTGTAAGTGTCAGCTTCTCCATTCCATCCTGCCCAAGATGACCCATCAACAAGCAGATGGCCACTCAGTCACCCCTACCCTTCCTTTGTGTGAGGCTGTCTCGAGGGAATGCAAGGGAATGCAGGAAAACAGCTGTCACCCCAGCCCAGACGTGTTTTGGAGACAGGCTGCA
Organism: Pleurodeles waltl; assembly: GCF_031143425.1. Classification (NCBI taxonomy): domain Eukaryota; kingdom Metazoa; phylum Chordata; class Amphibia; order Caudata; family Salamandridae; genus Pleurodeles; species Pleurodeles waltl. Next base: position 891,047,735 of record NC_090442.1, on the reverse strand, counting down.
AGGACACAGGGCTAAGAGGAGGAAAAGGCCAACTTTATAAAAGTTACATTTTCAAAATTCAAATAATAAATCTGACTTTACCATTAAAGAGGATTTATTATTACAATTCCATAGGTACTAAACTTGACAGGTCTACTCCTCCTAAAACATGAATTACACTTTATTAAATGCTAAAAGGAAGCCTTAATATTGTCCTATGAGAGGGGAGAGGGATAGGTGTCACTGTAGTGAAAAATGAACTTGAGAGTTTTTCACTACCAGGTCATGTCAAACTTAAAAGTATATACCCTGCCTTATTAAATAGCACCCTACCCTATTGGCTACTTAGGGACTATCTTAGGGGTGACTTATGTGTAATAAAATAGGAGTCTAAGGCTTGTCCAAGGGTTTGAAATGCCAAGTTGGCATGTCAGGGAAACTACACACACAGGCTCTGCAGTGGCATGCCTGAGACATGGTTAAAGAGATACTTAAGTGAGTGACATAACCAGTACTGCAGGCCCACAACATACAGGCCCTGGGCATATACAGGGCACTTTACTAGAGACTTATAAATAAATGAAATGTGCCAATGTTGGATACACCATGTTTTAGGGGAGTGAGTACAAGCACTGTAGCACTAGTTAGCAGTGGTAAAGTTCCCGAAGTCCTTTATTAGGCTGTGATAGTACTGCCCCTACGCCATGATGTATGGCATTAGTTTGCACTATGTATCTTTTGGAAAGGTCAGGGGCCTTCAGCATAAGGGCTGTGCACATGGCCTGCTTCAGGAAGTCACATGCTTTCTGTCATGCCTCTGTCCAAATCAAATTTCTGTGTTGTTTCTTTCATGTCAGTTCCATCACATCCCTTTGACAATCCAGTGGTAATACCCTGCAAGGCCTAGGAAGGCGCTCACCTCTGTCTGAGTCTTTGGGGGTTTCCAGGAGATGACTGTTTCGATCTTAGTCTGGAGGGGCTGCACCTTACTCCCGCCCACCAGGTGACCCAAGTATACCACAGACAACTGTCCTACCTGGCACTTACTGGCTTTGATAGTCAGGACTGCATTACACTTCATATAGGTGGAGGAGGTAGTCCTTCCTGCTGCTACCATAGACAGCTGTCATCCAAGTAAGCAGCACTGAAGGCCTCAATACCACTGAAAACCTGATTCATCTTCCTCTGGAAGGTGGCAGGGGCCTTCTTGACCCCAAACGGCATCACTCTAAATTGATAGTGCCCCTCTATAGTGGAGAAAGCTGACCACTCCTTGGCTCATTCAGTTAGAGCAATCTTCTATAATCCTGAAGTAAGGTAAAAAGTATTCTGGAACTGAGCAGCCCCTAATATGTCAATCAGCTCATCTGCTCTGGAGATGGGATGAACATCAGTCTTGGTGACTCAATTAAGTCCTCTGTAATCTACACACAACCAGTTCAGGTGTTCTGCCCTTTAGGATAGCTTTTGGTACCAGCACTACAGGGCTGGACCAGGGGCTACTGGAAGGTTCAATCACTCCTAAGTGAAGCATTTGGGAGACTTCCTCCTTAATGTTGGTCCTCACTTTTTTAGGTAGCCTATAGATTTTTTCTTGTCAGGAAGGCTGTTCTCTGTAATATTGTCATGGGTGCACAAATGTGTAACCCCAGGAGTGAGGGAAAACAGAGAGGAGAATTGTCCCAACATTTGGTGGTATTCCATCTGCTGTTCAGAAGTCAGGGCAGGGGAAAGGTTCACACCTTCCACTGACCCATCCTTCTCTTTGGAGGCTAAGAGGTCAGGGAGAGGTTCACTCTCCTACTCCTCCCCTCCATCTGTCACCAAAAATATGGTGACCTCAGATCTCTTAAAGTAGGGTTTGAGACAGTTGAGGTGGTGAACCCTTAGGGGGTTCCTGGGGGTTTTGAGGTCCATCAAGGACTCACTATTCTTCACAACAATCTTGTAGGGCCCAGTCCAATGGTCTTCACATTTTTTGCCCAGGTTGCAAATACACAGAGGCAGCGCTTTGGTCATACCACTGCTTTATCACATCCTGACTGGCCTCTAAGTTGTCTGAAGCTTGCTTCCACTACTTGGTCATCTGGCTTCTGAAGGCCAGCATGTAGCTAACTACATTCTGGGGAGGTTTCCTGGGAGATTGCTCCCAATCGTCTTTCACCAGACTGAGAGGTCCCCTTACAAGGTGCCCATAAAGAAGCTCAAATGGGCTAAACCCAACCCCTTCTGTGGCACCTCTCTCTAAGCAAAGAGTAGGCATGGCAAGAGGAAGTCCCACATACATCTCAGAGCATCAGGTAGGTTCCTGGTCATTCATTTCAGGGTCTTGAACCTCTCAAAAAGCCCATTAGTCTGTGGATGGTAGAGGGTAGAGAACTTACAAGTAACTCCAAACTCCTTCTGCATTGACTGCATGTAAGCTGACTGCATGTAAGTTGGTGCACCTGACAGACTCCACTTCCTTGGGGAAACCCCCTTGGGTAAAATCCCCATCAGGGCCCTAGCCACTTAGTGTAAAGTATTGGACCTCCAAGGTATGGCCTCTAGGTACCTAGTGGCATGGTCCACAAGAACCAGGATAAGCCTGTGACCAGAGGTTCACTGGGGATCCAACCATTCTACAATGTCGATGCTCACCCTCTCAAAAGGAGTGCCAACGTCAGGTAAGGGAGACATGGGAGCTTTCAGCTTCTGCCCTTTCTTCCCACTGGCCTGGCAGATTAAACAGGTTTTATAGTAAGCATTTGAAGATACCTTTCCGGGGCCAGTAAAAGTTGGAGAAAAGCCTGGCAAAGGTCTTGTCCTGGCCCAGATATCCTGCCAGGGCAAGCTTGTGAGCCAACCTCAATAGAAAGGCCCTGTAGCACTGGGGGACCACCAGGGACCTTGTTGATCCATGCATAGGCTCACTATACAGGAGTTTATCCTCCAAGTAAATGTGGTGACTACCAGAAGCAGCACCTGCTGCCAGTGCTTTGGCTGCTTCATGCCCACCAAGGCTAGGCACTCCTTCTGTGCCTTACAAAATTCCTCCAAAATGGGTCCTCCTTCTACTTGACATCCAGCAAGTTTCGACAGGTCACCAAGGGAGGCTATGTCCTCTCCACTGGCCGCTAGGGCCCTCTCTCCCAGTGCCTCATCCACCTCAGGTGGAAGACTTTCAGGGGCTCGTTTCCACGCCCCTTACCCTTTCTTCTTCTGGGAGCTGTCTGGGCTATACTTCCAGGCTCCAGACTTTCTTGACTTCCCTTCCAGGCAGCCATGGATCTGATGGTTGCACACACCCACCCATTCAGGTACCCCAACATTTTTAGGAATGACCAAAGCTCCACTTCCCTCTAGGCAGTGTGCCCTAGGTCATTCCCTATCAAACAATCCACAGGTATGGCAGGGCTCAAAGCTACCTTTGCAAGTCCTGAGATCCCTCCCACTCAAATGGAACAAGGGGCATTTGGTAGTGACCCTCACGGTTGTCTGCCACCACAACCTGGTGGAATGCATTGGGTAAAATCTGCTCTGGGGCCATCAGCCGACTCCTTACCATAGTCATGCTGGCACCTGTGTCCTAGGGAGCCTCACCACCTTATCAATTGATGGTGACCCACTGCCTATACTTTGCAGTATTGGAGGACATATTTGTTTTTGGGACCCATACCATGTCACCAAGGGACACTGGGGTCACCTCCACTAACTGGGACAAAATCCTCCCCAAGCACTACACCCACCACCCCTGTTGTCTTACCCCCAGTGGGAGGCTGTGCCCTCTTGGCATCTCCTTTGTAGTGCCTGTTACTTGCAGCACTCATAGCACTTAGGGGACTTGCTCTGATGCTTCTCAGGGAATCTCTTCTTCTGGTGGCCAGATTAAGAATGAGACCCTTTCTCCTGTGAACATTTCTGGGGGCCTTGTGAGATCTCCTTCTTTTTACATCCATCCACCTTCTGCTGGTGAGAACCCTGAACAGGCTTAAAGGGAGTACCCCCCAGATGCATATTTGGACATTGTGATACTGACCCAGAGGTCCACCTCTTCAGCAAGCTTCCTAGGGTCAGTTAGCTTGCTGTCCATTAGGTGCAGGCACAGTCCTGGAAAACAAATTCCAAGCATATCACCCCTTATAATTAGGTTCCACAGCCCACCTACCTTGCTACCCCTCACTTAGCCAATCAGTACCTTGCTGAAATAATCAAGGAAATCCACCCAGGTCTGTGTGGAAAGTTTGTGGCTGTTCCTGATCCTTTGTCAGTATTTCTCAGGGGTTACCCAAACTTATTGATAAGTATTGCCTTCATTGGAGTGTATTGTGTCTGGGCCCTCACTTCTGGTGCCAGGAGCATGATCCTCCCACTGTGGGCATGTACCTCCATAAACTAACCCCAATACTTATCAGGGGCCTTGTGTACCCTTAGAGCTACCTCATAGGCTGAGAACCACTTAGCTACATCATCCTCCACCACATAACTGTGCACCAAGTCTTTTGGGATACAGACACTTTCTTAACCAGTGGACACTGGAGATATCCTGCAACCACTACTGCTGGACTCCACTTCCAAGGCCTTGAAATTCAGCCTCCTAAGGCTTAGCTCATGATCCATCCTCCTTTGCTCTAAATCCATGGCTTGCCTCTTTTCCTCCAGGACATTCTCCCTATATATCAAAGCTTTCTCTTATTCCATCTTTAATTTTGCCAGCTCCAATGTGAGCTTTCTCTCCTCACTCCTGTCCTCCAGTTCCTCTTGGGACAGGCCTCTCGATCATACACTGCTCCATTCCCTGGTGGGAACCACTGCTCCTGGAAAGATTTTGGCCCCGTGTTCCACAGGCAGTTTTAGAGTCTCCAGTGAATCCTGGTCCAGCTCCTCCTCACCATCCAGTAGCTCATTGTCTTCCTGTGGGTTCACATACACTGCATCCGGAGCTTCTCTCGAGGCCCTCAATGCCTTTTGCAGCTCCACCTTCCTAGTGAAGCCTCTAGTACAGAGCTCAAACCCCCTACAGAAATCCTTAAGATGGAGCACAGCATAACTTTCAAGTTTGGCCAGTTCAAGATCCATTTTTGCAGGTCCACATGCAGATTTACAACCTCCAGTCAGAAATATGATTTTCGGAAAATGCAAAGATGCCAATCGGGGGTAACAGAAAAAAACTACAAATCAGAGAGGACAGAAAAAAGAAAATGTCAATCATGGAGAAATGACTGGAATTGGTCTTAGGTATGAATTGATAGTGCACATCAAATTCCTGTAATGCACAGTACCGCTGGTAACCAATGTTAGAAATTGGGGTCTTTAGTTGGCAGAGGTGTGCACCATTTTAGACCTGTTAGCTCTTGATGTGGTTTCCCCTGTCATTTTGCTTCTGACCTTCTGTTTCTGATCCTGTGCTGAACATAGTTTTTGCTGACTTTAAGACTCTGGGCACTTTACCTTTGTTAACTAGTGCTAAAGTGCATAAGCTCTCTGTCTAAAATGTATTGGTGATTAGTTTCCCCATGACTGGCATAAATGATTTACTAGTAAGTCCTTAGTACAATGCACAATGTGTGACCAGGGCCTGTAAATACAATACTACTACTGGGCCTGCAGCACTGATTGTGCCACCCACATGAGTAGCCCTTTAAACATGTCTCAGGCCTGCAATTGCAGTGTCTGTGCAGTTCTAACTGCCATTTTGACCTGGCAAGTGCACCCACTTCTCAGGCCCAAACCTTCCCTTTTACTACATGAAAGCCACCCCTAAAGGAGGCCCATGGCAGCCGCATGGGCAAAGTGCAATGTATTTAAAATGTAGGACATGTACTCGTGTGTTTTACATGTCCTGAGAGTGAAATACTACTACATTAATTTTTCACTGTTGCAAGGACTAGCTCTCCCATAGGGTAACATGGGGATTGCCCTGAAATATCTTTTAAGTGTAATTTCCCATTGGGAGCAGATTGAAATGTTGAGTTTGGGGTCTCTGAACTCACAATTTAATCATACAACTTTTGGTGAAGTTGGTTTTTGAATTGTAAGTATAAAAATGCCACTTTTAGAAAAGGGGCCATTTCTTAATTAACCATTCTGGCCTTTACCTGTCTGTGGAATACACATATGTGTCAGGGTAACAGTTGAGCAGTTTGTGCATTAACACTAAACAGTTACACAAAGGGAGCTGAGGTGTGCTCTGCAAATCCTTAAGGCCCATCACCAGGTTGATGGATCTTACTGCACTAGAGTAGTGGGAGGACCTAACACTTGCATCTGAATACGGCTGCCTGTCTTCACACAAAGCAGTCTCCAACCTCCTGGAGTGTGTAAGGGGCTAGGGCAGGGAAGGCAGGGTTGTGTGCACTACAAATACTTTTTTGGGAGTTTGCCTACTTCAACGACAGAAACGGTTATAAGTAATGGACCTCTGACACCACATAGTTAGAACACTTGTGGACTGAGAACATTCTGCCAGGAAGAAGAGTTGGATGCTGTAGGAGTGTATGGCACTCTGCCTGTTGCTTTGTTCTGATGGCCTGATGCTTGCTGCTTTTGTCCCTGGAGTGGAAGGACTAGACTTGTCTCTCTATGTCATGATTTCCAAGGTTCTCTAAGGGCTTAAACTGAGCTTGTCTTCTGTTAAGAAGTCTCATGGACAGCAAAGACTTCACCTATCAGCACCTGGGCTCTCTTGTTGAGAGTTCTGACTTGCCAAGTGGTGCCAAATCCAGTTCCTGGGCCCTTGGAAGTCAACTATGGTGCAAAGAAGAGGAAACTAAGCACATCTACTCTAGACCACCTTTGAAACCGACTCCATGCTGCCTGCACCGGAGCCATGGTCCCCACAGAGTGCAATGACTATGACCTGCAACACAGGACTGACACTGAAACACCACCTCTGAAGTCCAGTTACAGCATGAATCCTGAGTGCTGTGTCACTGACGTCAGTGACACCCAGCTCTGCCACAGCACCTGTGACCCTGTGGTGTAATTGCAACACCCCAAAATCGACACCTTGCATCTTGACCTGCTGGATTCATTGTCCCTGTTTTGTCATAAGCAATCGACGACTCACAACTGATGCTGCATCACCTCCCCTGCAAATGAAAGGACCTGACATCCCACCTCCCCTGCCTAGCAGTAAGGAATGGACACCTCACCTTCCCGGCAGCACTAGGAAACCGATGCCACACCAGCTTCAGCGGCGTCTCACCTCCCCTACTCTGTGCAACGTCTTTGTTTCCTCATAGTTTTCCAAGGTATTGTACTCGGGGTCAGTGCGACACCATGACCAGCCTCCACTCCCTCACAAGTGGCATTAGACTGTTGGAAGCATTTCTGTCAAGACGCAGTGATAGTCCCAGTTGGAGGTATTGTGTGTCTAAGCACTGTACTAAGATTTAATCTTTGAAAATTCATATCTTTACTTGAGTAAGTTTTTTTTTTGTCATTTTCGTCTTGTTTTACTCAGGTAAGTATTTACTATTAACATGTGCTCACCCTCTAGTAGCTTGGCACAGAGATTACAGGCTTAACTTAGTAGGAAATGTGTAAAGTATTTGTGCAACACTTGAAACAGTAAAACAGTAAAAACACCAGAGGGAGAGATACCACAAGTGGTTACAAAAATAGAGCTTAATTCAATGAACAAAACAAGAGCAAAACAAAAATGGAATAATTAGAAAAAATAGTTTTTTAAAGAATATCTGCAAATATAGTGCTGTGAAAAATAAAGCGTCAACTGGGGCTATCAGTTCACGCTTGACTGGTTCCAACTTAGATCATATCATCTTTGGCTGTCCTTGAATTGTCTGTAAATTAACCTGTTACCTTACTAAATAAACCTGCAACATAATGTTCTCCAAACAAAACTGAAGTGGTCTCAGCTATTTGATTATGGTTTCTTTGCATGCATTTATCCAGTGCATTGATATTCAACATACGCCTGAGGGCCTCATGACCCTCCTGACCTTTGCATGTGGCACTCTGGTCAACAGCAGTATTGGGTATTGTTTACAGAACTCAGTATTAACAAAAATATGTTAAATAAACAGGCAAGCTTTTACTTTAAGAAGTAGCTATGGAATCCTGCACCGTTTAACTTTAGGAACACATACATTTTTAAAGAAATCTTGCAGGATAAGTGTAAAAATATGATAGAGTCTCTACAAAATTCAAGTAGTGTATTTAATTGTTATCCAGAACCTTTTCACCTAGTACATCAGATTATATCAGTGCATTGAGACGTATTGTTTTGAAAGTGATAGTTTTTAAACATGCATTTAGAAACATTAAGGGCCTTATTTAGATCCTGGCGGAGGGAATACTCTGTCACAAATGTGACAGATATCCCATCTGCCATATTTTGATTCCCATAGGCTGTAATGGAATCGTAATAGGACGGACGGGATATATGTCACATTTTATGATGGAGTAACCCCCTGCGCCAGGATCTAAATCAGGTCCTTATTCTTCCTCCACCCTGAAAACAATGCCGATAGTGAACTAAAGAAGCAATTTGGGTGGCCTGGGTTCCTTTTACTCAAGAGCAACATTATAGTTTATTTATTGAAACACAGGAGATGTTTTTACTGACATCCCGAAGTCGTGTATTTTGAGGTCCTTTCATATGTGATAATGAAGAAAAAGAGGGAAAGTGAAATAAAAAATATTGCCTAGTGTAGTGATCTCCCCATCCCGGGAGCATGAAAAGACCACAGGACACACAGAGTTCTTTATAAGACATTTTTATTAATCCACATTCAATCACACACTGAAGCACTCATTACATTGTAGCTGTTAATAACCACAGCTTAACACCTCCCAGCAGGTTGCCCAGTCTCCTCTCTAAGTCCACCCAGAGCCGCAGGGGTCCTAGCTCACCTAGTCTCACAACACTACACCTAGTATCACACAATTTGGTAAAGTGGGGAAGCAGGTATTTATGCCACATTTTCTAGTTTCACATTGTGCAATTCAACCACTAGACGTATTTGCTTCGCTTCTCCTCCACCCACTTTACTGCCATTCCCCACCCCCACCCGACCACCACTCTGCTGGCATCAATGTGGCCTTCGCTCACATCACAGACCATACTTTTTGACCCTTAGGAAAAGGTTTGGGAGTACCCATTATCTAGTATATTGAGTGTGCGCGTGTGAGCCTCTACTTGGCTATCTGTGCTATGGCAAGTGGTGTTTTGTGATACCATTTAATAAATAAATACATAAACAAACAAATAAATACATCTAAATTCAAACTAGTGCAAGCAGAACAAAATCCATCAGCAGGATGGAAGCTGCTGCAGTTGCAGGTTAAGGACTTTCAGATTTGCCACCTGCAGAGTGGAGAGCTGTCCCCTACCCACAGCAGAGAAGGAAGCGTGCTGAGGACAATCATGGAATAACTTGTTCCGACAGTGAGGAGAGGAAAATTTGTCACAGGGAGTGGAAGAAAGGGCGGCCTTCTGCTCACATCTGGCAGATAAAATCCACTGCAGATGGCGTGCATAGATGCCTGAGGTTGAAGGAATACATAGAAACGCACTCTTGATGGAGAAGCAGAAGAATGGGATTGGATATTGATAGCTTAGTGGTTTTGATACTCCTTGAAATGCTCAGGAACTTTAAAGAAAACTTCTGTTAACTAGAGCGTTTCTTAAATTATGTGAAAAACAGGCAGACTGCTCGGGATGGCTCACCCAGCTCACTTTAAACTAGCATCCTGTCACTTGTGAGGCATCAGTGTTAATTAAAGGTCGACTTAGGAAACGGCAAAGAAGATGGCGAGGGTGTGGCTCAGTGTGTGTGTGATGGGAATCAGTTTTGCATAGGGATGAGACACTGTATTGTTAAATAACAGGTTGCTTCTCCATCATACTGTGTAATGCAGCACAACGTGCAAGTTCAGGTCTGGCTGTTATTCTTTGGATGGAGTCCGACTTCTTGGCAGCCATGTTTCATTGGCAATGAACGTAGCAGGGACGTTTTAAGACACTATGGCCCATATTTTTAAAAAAGTGGCGCATCAACTAAGATGCATCACTTTTCTTGTACCCCCTTTCGGCACCCTACAACACCATGGTTGCACCGTATTTGCAATGTGGCGATGGTGGTAGTTAGCACAATACCGTCAACATTTTTGACACTATTGTTGCACTTTGCTACACTAGTGTCGAAACTGTTGACAGACACTAGTGCAGAAAAGTGCAAGGAGGCCCATAGGTTACTATAGGAGCATCATTTTAACGCCAGTTCTGAGCAGGCATTAAAAATGCTGCTAAAAATGGCTCGGTGAAATCTTTTAGATTTCACTGTGCCACTTTTACAGGCCTCCTAGGGCTGGAACTCCTCCCATGCATATATTATGCCTAGTGCAGGCATAATGTGGTGCAAAGAGTTACAAATTGGTGCAATGTATGCATTGCACCACTTTGTAAGTATGGCACCAGAAAAGTCACTTTAGTGCTGCCTTATTGTAAAAACAATGACACTATGGCAGCATTAAGGTGGCACCAGGGGCTATTAACTATGCCCCTACATCTCACAATGACATCTAGAAATGGGCTCTACAGCTCAGGCCGATCATGTTACCTTATCAATGTTGGAATTTATTAGGACATGGGCAGTACTGGCCATTTTACCAATCCCTGGTAGTCTGAAGGCTAAGGGGTGCTATCAGAGTACAATGGGCTGCCATGACCCAGCATTGCCAGCCTGGCTCCATCATAATCATTGTCCCCATGGTGTGTGGCTGGTGTGAAAAACATTTCCAGGACTAATTTTGATTCCTAGTTTGACCATGGTGTGGGTAAGTGAGTAACAGTAGAATAAAGGGATACCCTTCCACATCAAACTTGAAAGTGACATTTGTATCGCCTCCCAGAAAACATCATCACATCCATTACCGGGACTTCTGGTGCCCCTAAGAGCCCGCTCCAGAACTGATGTAGGTGTAGGTGGGTCACCTGGGTTGTGACATCATGTGACCATGTGTTAGGCACATGCCAGGGTCCTTGCCATAGTGTCTAGGTCTACGGGCAATGGCGGCCCTACTGGTGTGCGCCATGTTGCTGTGCCTAAGAGGACAAGTTTGGACATGGTCAGACAGTCAGGACCCTGTGGGTGTTGGGTGTCTCCTCACAGGGAGGAGCAGTGGAAATGTGCAGCCAAACCACCACAATGCTGGCTAACCCAAAAAGGGGGCTGGTAAAATGTTGCTTTTGTTAGAGCCAGCCAGTCAATTTAGAAATAAAAACCTAAAACTGCTGTTTGCTCCAAAATTCCCAGGAAGGAGGCTTGAAGGTGATTAGCAGAGGTGACAGTATGAAGTGGCCTTTCAATTAATGGTTGAAACAGACACAGTGAAATGAAAACAACCTAGAATACATATACCCTACTTCCCAGGAGGGTATTAAAAGCTGGTTAAGACATTTGAAAGTATAAAGTCACTACACAAACAATGGTAAAACAGACAGAGCTCATGAACTGACATCCTAAAGCAGATGTTTGCTCCAAAATTTCCAGGTAGGGGTGCTAAAAGGTGATTAGCAGAAGTCAAAGTATAAAGTGGCCATACAATTATTGGTTGAAACAAACAGATGACAGGAGAAAAAAAAAAACTAAATCCCAGATACCTGCCCCTAAGAGTTTCCAGGACAGGGTTCAAAGGTGATCAGCAGATGTCAAAGTATAAAGTGACCATGCAATTAAAGGTTTGAAACAAACAGAGAATATGAAGTGAAAACCTTAAAACAGATGTCTGTTTCTGGGCCCAACTCCTCCACAAAGCCTATGCATAATTAGCATTATGTAGCAAGTATACAAGCCCCCAAATTCATAGGGCTCTTTTTTTCTGAACTACATATTTGAAACCTGCAAAGAGTAGGACTACCTAGGATCAGCAAGGAGAAAAATATGAAGGTCAGAGTGCAGACTGGTGATGCAAACCAACTACTACTTAAGGTAAGTAACTATGGCCTGTTTGTATAAGTGTATTGTAATTTCAGCCTTTAGTTATCCCCCCTCAGCCTCTTCCCTGTGTACTCAGAGAGTAATGTGTGCCTTTTACTTCAGTGTAAAATATGTTTTAATTTTGATAAAAAGGTGGGGTGGGAGGGCAGCAAGTTCCATGTCCCAAAACCCCATGACCTACAATCTTTGGGGAGGGAGTGACAAGCCATGCCCTCCCTCTCCAGTTGACTGCTACTTTACAGGGGCAGGGGTGCTGCCTAGAGCAAGGGTTGCATACCTCTGCCCCAGCACCCCATGTCACAGCACCCCAAATGACCTATGAGCCTGGGGGAGGAAGTGCAGAGCCACGAGCTTCCTTCCCTGTGGTCTGTGTCTTACAAGGGGGCAGGGGCTACAGGTTTCATGCTCGCACCCCCACCAGCCCTAACAGTCCACAACGTGAAAAATGGGGGCAACAGAGCGGTCCCGAGCACGAGGCTTGCGGCTCCTGCCCCACCACCACAGACAGTGCACATAGGCAGGGCCTGGGGGCCTGAGCCTCGTGCTCAGGCCCTCAGGCCCTGCAGCCCCAGACCTTGCAGCTCTTTAGGGTGGGGGTCGCAGGCCTCATGGTCTGCGGCCCCCAACCCAGAGGGTCTCTGTCCTTACGGCGGGGGTGGCCAGCGCAAGTCTTGCGGGCCCTGCCCCAAACACCACAGACAGTACACATCGGCAGGGCCTGAGGGCCCGAGCCCCAATGAAGTCCTTTTCTTAAAAAATAAAACACTTCAGTGGGCCTGGGGCCCGAGCCTCGCACTTGGGCGTGAAGGCCCTCAAGCTCCGGTCTTCACAGCGCTTCGGGGTGTGGGTCATTGGTCACATGCTATGCAGCCCCAGCCCTGAGGATGTCTGTCCTCATGGTGGGGGTTCCCAGAGTGCGAGGCTTGCAGCCCCTTCTCCAAAACTTCACACCACACCAGGGGTTAGGGCCTGCAGTTCCCGCTTGCTTGGCTCGGGCCCATGTCCCTATGGCCCCTTTATGTGTTTTTTTTTTAAAGAAGTACTTCAGTGGGGGCAGGAGGACACTGAGCACGAGGCTCATGACCTCTGCCCTGTAGGCCCTAGCCCAGCCACACAATGCCCCACACCCCAATGGTGGGCACTGAGAACACCCATTTTGAGCACACCAACCCATATACACTCACCTGGGGTGGGTCCTTATATCC